>NC_138339.1:20312500-23245000 GCF_046562875.1 Panthera onca
ATTCCTCATAGCACAACAATAATTACTCATTTAACATACATTTATAAAAAGTAGAATTGATCGTTCAAAGAATTTGAATACTTTTCAATGTTTTTGCTATATTATAAGCTGGCATTTTAAGTACATGTCATTAGATGTTCAAATTACTAAAAGAATCTCAAAACTCATTTCTGTACATGACACTTGGCTACCATGTGACTCATTCTCCATGAAATATCCAGAAAGAGTAAAATAAATATATATATAAATACATTACATGAGGTTATGTCACAATCATTCATAAAACTGATGATATCCTCCTCATGATTGTATCTTGTAAAGAATCCAAACCCCTTTCCATGACTTACAATTACCTACCTGCCTTTTTCTCTGACCACTTCTTGGATTCTCTTTTCTTGCCAGCTAGTATCCTCTTTTGTTTTATTTTAATTTGTTTTTTAAATGCCATGCATTATCACATTTTTTTGCTCCCATGTATAGAATACTCATGATCCATAATTTCATGACTACTTCTTTGTTATCATTTCAATCTCAGTTCAAAATCAACACATAGTTATTTTTACCACTCTACTATATAAGCCCCTCCCATACTTCTGACATTAGCCTCTTCCATATTTACTCATAGAATTTATGTGCACTTAAATTATTTTATTTATCTATGTGATTATTATTTTCCTCCTTCAATAATAGGGTAAGCACTTTCTCTATCGATGTAGTCCGATATGTAAAGTGGTGCCTAACATATGGTTAATATTCAACAAAATATTTTAATGAAACAAAATGCAAGATTACCCACCCAAAAAGAAAGGGCAGGGGTAATTTTTCTTTCACACACTGTTTGCCACAATGAAATAAAAAATACATAATAAAAAAATAAGAAAACAACAGTGTATATAAAGCATGCAAACTGGCATTGACAATCAACCATATACTCGGTCTAGGTAATGTTGTCATTGCCTTGGGAACTGGCTAGAACACTCTTCACCCCAACTTTTCCTCTAATATTTATCTTTGTATGCTGATGCTGAGGATGCAACATATGAAAAATAAAAAGAAAGGTGGCAATAGAGTTTACACAGTAGTCAATACATACTCCTATGCCCAAACAAGAACAGCATTAATACTTAGAGAACTAGGAATAGACTTAAGAGCAGCTCATATTGAAGATGAAACAGATATATTCAAGACAACTGTTGTAAGAATAACTCATTTCAGTTCATCATGGTTTCACTACCACATTGAAAGAATACCTTTGCATCAGTGGTAACTTCTCTTTATGAAAGAACAGATACTCTACAGAGATTTTATAGGATTTGAAATAGTCTAAAGTGAGTAAAGAGAAGAAAATGGGCATACACAGTCATTAAAAATAATTTCAGAATAGGAACACCCGGGTGGCTCAGTCAGTTGAGCTTCTGACTCTTGCTTTCAGCTCAGGTCATGATCTCATGGTTTGTGAGTTTGAGCCCCATGTCAGGCTCTGCACTACAGTGCACAGCTTGCTTGGGATTCTCTCACCCTCTCTCTCTCTGCCCCTCCTCTCCTGTCTCTCAAAATAAATAAATAAACTTTAAACAAAACAAAACAAAATTATTTCAGAATAAATTATATGGAAAAGTACTAGCAAAATGATATTAAATGGAAAAAAGTAGCTATAATCATGATACAAAATTGAAATGCATATACCACCTTACAGCATATGCATGATGTAAATTATGCACACATAATTATATGCCCATAACTGTATATGTACATATGTATGTATGTATATGAAAATATACATCTCATCCATGGAAAAATCTCCAGTAGTATAAGTCACATCCACATCCACAATGATTACCACATAGTTTCACAAGAGAAAAAAAAATTCCTGAAATAATAAGCTAAAATATTAGCAGTGACTCCTCCCTGAGTAGTAAGAGTATAGAAGGTAATTTTAAAAGGTTACTTTTACTTTTTTTATATTTTTACTCATATTCTATAGGCCTTAAAATTTGTATTGGTTACGTAAAAATATAAATTATCCAAGATCTATTATAACATGCAATGTAATCCAAATATTAAACTGTTTTTTGCCATTGTTTCAACATGCATATTATGTTGACATATTTTGGTAACGTAACAAAACATTGCCTTTAGTAAGCTTTTAAAAGCAGAGAGGAATGTCTTTAAAATTACAGTTGATTTATGATTGAGTGGAAATAAAACTCAAGCACAGTTAAATGAAATATCCATACTGACCCTGAATGGATGCATTTAATTTATCTAACATATTTTACACTGTAGATTGTCACAGACATTACATAAGGAATTTACTTATGTTCTCAACATTTTTTTTTAATTTTTTTTAAGTTTATTCATTTATTTTCAGAGAGACAGAGACAGTAAGAGTGGGAGAGGGGCAGAGAGAGAGGGAGAGAGAGAGAATCCCAAGCAGGCTCCGCACTGGTAGCGCAGAGCCCAATGCAGGGCTCGAACCCATGAATCCAGGCGACCATGACTCGAGCCGAAACCAAGAGTCGGCTGCTTAACTGACTGAGCCACTCAGGTGCCCCTCTCAACATTTTTTTTTAATCAACTACTGGCCCTATGACACAACCCAGATTGACAATGGAGCAAAGATAAAAGTTCTCTGTCCTTAGATGGCTTATGGTTAATTCACCAAGGGAGTCATAGTGGGTATACAATCACCCAAATCATTACTATTATGATACCTGTGATAAAAAGACATTGTGGTTGCAAAGACATTGTGTGTTGGTGCAGGAACAAATCCAGTATTTAGAATTGACATTTAATGTGGGACCTGAAACTTGTTAAGATATTAAAGTATTACTATATGCTTGGAATAAGTGACACTTCAAAAACAGGAATAGAAAAGTAGAGGTGGAGATAATCCTAAATTCATATTCTGCAAAATTGCCAACACCTGTTTTCTTAAAATGGGAGTAAAAACTGACAGTTTCTCCACACTCTTTGTGTCTTAACTGATGTGCAACAAATATAAATAGAAAAATAGAATAAGTTATATTTTTTGAGCTTCTGGTTTCATAATTAGCAAACACATTTTATCACGTCTACCCATTATACTTTAAAAATGTTCAAAGAGATAAACCATCAAATAATATTTTGTGATAGGAAGCCTGGACTTGCATATGATTTGAGAGGGAAAAGTCAAAGACAACAGCATATCTGGATAATTGAGAAATGAGTTAAACTATCCAAAATATAGTCAACATTATAAATGCTTAACTAAGATAGCAATTTAAGTGGAATCCTTTCTAGTGTTATTCTAAAAACTAATAATCATAAATTGAATTAATATATAATTATTTTATATTTATATTAATTAAATATATCGGGGTGCCTGGGGGCTCAGTGGTTTAAGTGTCCAACTTTGGCTCAGGTCATGATCTCGTGGTTCACGGGTTCAAGCCCTGTGTGGGTCTCTGTGCTGACAGCTCAGAACCTGGAGCCTGCCTCTGTGTCTCCCTCTCTCTGTTCCCCTCCCCCACTCGCACTCTGGCTCACTAGCACTCTCTCTCTCTCTCATAAATAAATAACCATTAAAAATTTTAAATATATATTATTAGGTAAATAATAAATATATAAAATATAAGTAAAATATATAAATAATGTATAAATTGAACTAATGTCAAATGATGAATACAGTATACTAAGATAATATATCAAACCTACTTAGAAAACATTGGAAAGTCGATAATTTAGCTTATATTTGACTATTTGAAGTAAATATATATTTACAGGTCACCACTAATGAATACAACATTTTTTTAATTTTTTTTAACGTTTATTTATTTTTGAGACAGAGAGAGACAGAGCATGAACAGGGGAGGGTCAGAGTGAGGGAGACACAGAATCTGAAACAGGCTCCAGGCTCTGAGCTGTCAGCACAGAGCCCGACGCGGGCTCGAACCCACGGACCTTGAGATCGTGACCTGAGCCGATGTCGGATGCTTAACCGAGCAAGCCACCCAGGCGTCCCTACAACATTTTTTTTTTAAATACCAAAACTTATTTTGAGTGGCAAATTAATTAGCATAGAGTAAGGGGCTTTCCTTTACTGCCCAAGGTACTTTTCCTTGCTACCTTGAAAATACTCATTTGCATACATTATAAGGAAAAAAACAAAAACAAAAAAACAAAGGCAACACTTCAGAGCAATTAAATTCACAAAGACATAAACGGGGCACCTCGGTAGATTTTCTCCTTTGTTGGCATCACGTTAAGGCACTAGTGCCTTGAAAAAAAATACCCAAATTAAAATTACTGTTCATTAATAAAGCATACACTTTTATTACCCTAATGCCACAGTGTTCTCTAGATAATAGTAATTTTCAAGACACTTTGTGTTGCTTTTCCCAGCTTATTTCAAATAAATGTGATCATCATAATGACCAGCATTTTTTCTCCTGATTTATAATATGTAGTATAAAACCTTTAAAAAACAAATTATTTCTAATTTCCAAGTACTGTATGTAAGGAGCTCAGATGTTGACACTCTAACTGAACAATATAAAAAGCTCAACCAACTAAAAAAAATCGACTCTTCTTGGATCCCTAAGAAAGAGGAGTTCACAGGGTAAACAGCTGCTTCCAAGACTGAAAAGACAGGTCAAATACAGAGGGTTTTGACTTACCAGAGCAGACTCACAAGCTAAGCTGCCTCAGGAGCCAGTGCCTGGAGAGAAAAAAAAACCTAAAGTTAATTGGCAAATTGCTGGAGGCTCAGTGTAACTCCAGAGGGACCCAGTCACAGGGGGGCCCCACACTATTGTGAGACTTATCTCCAAAAGGTTAATCAAATTCCCTTAGTAAATATTTGAGAAAAATCATCTCTTTGTCCCAGCTGGTGGAGAGGAAAAAAAATTGTTTTTGAAAAACTCAAAGCATTTTGTTCTCCACGAGGCCTGCCCTCAGGGGAAACTAGTTAACCAATGCTTAACTTAAGTGGGGGAAGGGACATACATACCCAATGGATCCCACTTTAGCCATCTTGCCCCACTACTTGTTAAGTTCACACTCCAGAGGCATGGGTCCTTCACCGAGAAATAACCACAGGGCTATGTAATGCTTTCCACAGTACCACACCACATTAGGAAGTGCCTATTTACAGCAGCTCCTTTTACCTTGTGCATAATGCCCCACTATCAAAAAACAATTACAACACAAACCAAAAGACAAAACAATACACACACACACACACACACACACACACAAACATGCAAGTTGAAGAGACAAAACTTCAGAACCAGACATAGTAGGACGATGGAATTATCAGAGCAGGGATTTAAAACAATTTTGATTAATTTGCTAAGAGCTCTAATGGATAATGTAATTAGCATGCAGGAGAGATGGGCAGGGCATGTCACTAGAGAGACAGAAATCCTAAAAGCAAAAAGAAATGTTAGAGATTAAAACAAACAAACAAACAGAATACCACCACCACCACCAACAACAAAATACAGAAATGAAGAATGCCTTGATGCACTTATTAGTAGACTGGACATCACTGAGGAAAGAACTGAGTGATAGGATATATCAATAGAATCCTCTAAAACTGAAAATCAAAGCAAACAAAGACTCCAAAGAATAATAGGCACAGCATAGGGAATATAGTCAATGATATTGTAACAGTGTTGCATGGTTACAGATGGTAGTTACATTTGCAGTGAGTTTACAGAGAACATACTGAGAGGTTGAATCAGTATGTTGTATACCTGAAAGTAGTGTAACCTTGTGTGTCAACTATATTTAAACAATAATAACAACAGAAACAAAGAAAACAAAGACTATACAAAACCTTGGATACAGAATATCCAAATGGGAAGACTACAAATGGTGTAACATATGCATAACAGTATAACCAGAAAAAGAAGGGAAAAGGGAGGATGGGAAAAAGTATTTGCAACAAAAATGACTGCAAATTTCCCCAAATTAATGTCAGACATCAAAAAAAAAAAAAAAAAAAAAAAAAAGATCCAGGAAGCTCAAAAAAACAGCAAACAGGATAAATGCCAAAGTACACCTTGGCATATCATTTCTTTGAGAAAGGAATAAGCAAGGGCAAAATAAAAACCCTCTTTTTTTTCTCATTCCTAATTGATCTAATATATTACAATTTGTTCAAAATAGTAATACCCACAATATACTCAATTATGCATAATTATATATAAATATATGTATATAATAAAAATTATAAATAAAAAGTGAAACAAAGAGTATAACCTATATGCTAAGAAGGGAGAAAAAATGAAATCATATTAAATGTTCAGTTAAAATTCCAAATAGCAAAAAAAGGGTAGAAAATAAAAATAGAAATAAATAACAAAAGCAACAAAGGAAAAACAGTAATGAATATGATAGATATTAATTTAAATGTTTCAATAATCACTTTGAATATCAATAGTTGAAATGCACTATTTAAGAGAGAGATTGTCCTGTTGAACAAAAAACAAGCCTAACTCTCTGTCATCTATTATATGTCATCTTCTAGAAACCCACACTAAAAAAAATTTATTTTTGAGAGAGAAACAGAGCACAAGCAGGGGAGGAGCAGAAAGAAAAAGGGAGACAGAATCCGAAGCAGGCTCTGGGCTCTGAGCTAAAGTCAGATCCTTACCGACTGAGCTACGCAGGCGCCCCTAGAAACCCACTTTAAATGAAAAGATATATAGGGGTGCCTGGCTGGCTCAGCTGGTTCAACTTCTGACTCTTGATTTCAGCTCAGGTCATGACCTCATGGTTGGTGAGTTTGAGCCCAGCATCGACAGTGCAGAGCCTGCTTGGGATTCTCTCTCTCCCTCTCTCTCTGCCCTTTCCTTGCTTGTTCTCTTTCTCAAAATAAATAAATAAACTTAAAAAAAAAAAAAAGATACATAAAGATTAAAAGTTAATGGGAAATGCACCCTGCTAACACTAATCAAAAGAAAGCACAAGTAGCTGTATTAATTTCAGACAGGGCAGATTTGAAACAAAAAAAGTTACTGGGGATAAAGAAGGATATTACATAATGAAAATGGGGTCCATTCTCCAAGAAGAACATACAGAGCATCAAATTATGCAAAGCAAAAACTAATAGAATTAAATTATACATATAACTGATGCTCCAATGGTTTTAGTATATAGCAATGTAAGTTGCACTCAAGCATTAAAAAAGGGCAAAGAAATCTTGAACACACTTCCCAACCTTAGTTATGATAATAAGGCCATATTTATAAATGTCATCAAAGCAGCATTTCTCTCTTTCTCTCTCATACACACACACGCGCGCGCGTGCACACATACACACACACACTTCCCAGTTTTAGGATATGAGTTTCTATTTTTAAAATATAGCTTTAATATATATGTTTTATAAAATTATACTTTGCTATCAAATTTTAAGATGTTACTCTGAATATACTTTTAATTCAAATTATATTTCTTATGACATGACAAAGTGCATAGTTTTAGGAAAGTTTATTTGCAAAAATTACCAAATACCAAGTATTCTCTGCCATGTTGTGGTTGATGATTACTTAGCTAATAATCATTCTGTTTGACAAACAATAACGATAAATTATGAATCATTATATCTGTGCTTTTTAATATGTATATCAGGAATTTGAAATGTAGTATTTATACATTTTATAGTTTAATTTTATATACTTTTATATATGCTACAATTATTTTATGAAACAAAACATTATTCAATGAATGATTAATACCAAGACAAAATGTGTATGTCCTTTACATATTTAAACGTGGAGTAAAAATTATGTGCCATTTATGATACTCTTGGAAATAAATTTCTCCTTGATGATGACACAGCAGTTGGCCTAATGAAAAAAAAGAAAGCCCAGGTGAGAAGAAAAACTGAGGCCATTTTTGACATCCTAGTTTCATGGAGAGATGATATCAAGGTTACTTTAAAAAAAAAAAAACAATAACAACATTTATTGGGGCACCTGGGTAGCTCAATTGGTTAAGTGTCTGACTTCAGCATGGGTAATGATCTCATGGTTCGTGGGTTCAAGCCCTACATCGGGCTCTCTGCTGTCAGAGCAGATCCCACGTATGATCTGCTGTCTCCCTTTCTCTCTGCCCCTCCTCACTCATGCTCTCTTTCTCAAAAATAAATAAACATTAAAAAAGAAGAAGAAGAAGAAGAAGAGAGAAGCCTGGATATTTCTCCTTCCCTCCTTAAAAAAATAAAATTAAACAAATATTTATTATTGAAGTATAGTAGACATACAGCATAGTGGTTCAACAATTCTGTACATCATACAATGCTCACCACAAACATGTAATCACCATTGTTTAACATACATTATCACAATATTATTGATTATAGTCCCTATGCTGTATTTTTCATCTCCATGACATATTTATTTATTTTTTTCAGTATCATTAACATACAGTGTTACATTAGTTTATGTTATACAATATAATACTTCGATAGTTCTGTAGATTCCTCAATGCTCATCACAATAAGTGTATACTTAATCCCCTTTATCTACTAAATTTCCCTTTGCTTACCAGGATACATAGAAGAAAATCTGTCATTTAAAAGTTTTTTTTTTTTTTTTTTTTTTTTTTTTATTTTTTTTTTTATTTTTTTAACGTTTTTTATTTATTTTTGGGACAGAGAGAGACAGAGCATGAACGGGGGAGGGGCAGAGAGAGAGGGAGACACAGAATCGGAAACAGGCTCCAGGCTCCGAGCCATCAGCCCAGAGCCTGACGCGGGGCTCGAAATCACAGACCGCGAGATCGTGAGATCGTGACCTGGCTGAAGTCGGTCGCTTAACCGACTGCGCCACCCAGGCGCCCCTGTCATTTAAAAGTTTTGAACACCTTTATGTCCCTTTCGGTGAAGAATTAAAATTAATTAGGTAATGCATTGATCCTGAACATACCTTCATAAAAAACACTGATAATTTTTCAAATGTATGGCACGCCGTATTTGGTTTTCATAACAACTATTAAATAGAGAATGATTATGGTGACAGATTATGAATTTCAAGACAAAATACACATGCTAGTCAATGAAGAATATTACATCTGTGTATATGAGGTATGAGGAAATATATATTATGAGTGTGTGTGTGTGTATACACACATATATATGGCTTAAACTACATGCATTTAAATTTGGGTGTGACAATCATGTTGACATGAATTAAGAATGGAAATCTAATTTTATCACATACCCATGCTTATTAATAGTCTTTAAATCATTTACTACCATGAAGATATGTGCCTTGAACATATAAAAAAATATACACCAATGATGGATTTTTAAATGCTACATATGGAGAAAAAAATTAAAACAGAAAGTATGCTGCTTTGTCTTGTTGTGTTTTCTTACAATGCATGAATTTGCTAAATTTTACCATCTGATAAGTTCCACAAATGGTTATTATTTGTAAACATACTAATGTTATGGGTTTAATTTACCCTATGTGGCAATAGTAAGTGGCAAACCTATTTCCCTATGAGTATTAGTAAGCAGTAAACATATAGTTAAAATATGACACAAATTCCATTCATATTCTTGGACATATAGAAAAAAAAAGGGCAATCGTTTCCACATCAATTACAGATAGTTTAGAAATTTTGATTGTGCTACCTAGTCATTTTAGTTTGCCGCCTTTGTTGTATCTTTGATATTATCCTCCAAAGTATGAAGTCAAATACCTATAATGCTTTTTGTTAGCCACTTTGACCCACAATTAATCTATCTCATAGATATTCCATAAGCCTTCACCATGAGAAAAATGATATTAATATATAATCAAAGCAAAGGAAAGGAAGAAAGGAAATAATTGCATATGCATAGCTGATATCTATGTTTATGAATTAGATGCACAAAAATCACTTCAAAATTTAATGGCTTAATGCAGCAATTATTTTTTATTTTTTTATTTTTTTAAGAGTTGTGATTACATAGCAGCTCTGGTTTGGGACAGCTTGGTGAGAGCTGATTGTCTAAGACACATGTCTGTATCACATGTCTTTGGCCTCAGCTGGAATGAACAGAATGACTGAGATGGTTATGCCTCTCTTTCCATGTGGTCCTTCCTGCTCTCTCACCAAATGGTCTCGTTCACATTTTTCGTTGTGTTTCCAAGCATACCATTGACGAAAGCATGCCACATGGCCAGCTTAAGATTTAAAAGTCAGAGAGACAGACCCTTACTTTAGGTAGGAAGAGTGAGGAAATTACTTTTCAAGTGGATGTGAATACAGGAATGAGACAAATTTGGGGCATTTTCCTGTTTACCAACATGCACCCTCTGGCCACAAGTTACTCTGTTCTTTAGATCCTCCTTTAATGAAAAAAGCATATTTTCCCTAGCTGCAAGAAACTTTTCTATGAAAAGCTCAAAGGTTAACCCCTTCCCAGGAATTGTCCTTATATTAAAGGACAATTAAAGCCTCTTCTAACTAGCTATTGCCTCATAGCTTCTCTCCTATGCAGGCTGCATCCAATTACCTGCCCACACTGGGTATAAAGACTTAGCTCAGCCTGGGTCAACTTGAAGATACATCTCAGTTCCAGAGCTGTCAGTAATATTGGTGGAGGGTTTGTTGTAACTTCATTAGTGTTCAAATTATTCCTCTGCCCAAAGCTGCTGCTGTCATTCACCCATAGATTTTTTTTTTTTTTCTGAGAGCTTTTAGCAATAAACTTCAGGCACACAATTTCTGTCTCAGAGTGTTTCCTAAGAATCTGATCTAAGTTACTCCCCTCTATAAAATATGTTCAGCGTCATTCCTGGAACTACCAAATTATTTTCAAATTATGGCATCAGGCTCCAAATCCATAATCTCGTGAACTGCATTAGGTCCAGATACAGATGAAGCACAAAGGGCTGCAGATCTTCTTGATCCAAGAGAGTGAATGAAAAAGAAACATCATTCATTCCCCCAAGCATCCACCATGCAAAAGTGAGACAGGAATGAGACAATCCCAATAGGAACTTTTGATCAGAATAGGGAAGAGTAAGAAACATTTATGAAATCAAGCCGAGCATATGTTCTAATTCCTGGGTGTTGTTTCCTAGTCTATTCTTCTCTTTAGATTTTGGCTTTACCCTCTGATAAAACTATGAATTGGCCCTCTGGGATGGCATTTCCTTTTCACAAGAATAGCCCATGATTGAAGTTGGGTAACATGCAATTCAACTTTCTTTTTTTCATAGAGATCTGGGGCCCAGATCCCATTTTTTCTAATTAAACAAGTTCAATGCCAGTTAATCTAAGTCATTATTATATTTGCTAATGCAACTCTTTTAAAGATTTAGTGTGTTGTCTATGAATTCATGTTTCAAAAGACACATTCACACATTTAGATGAAACAAAATTCTCTTTAGCTGTAACCATATGGCCACTATAGGTCAATCCCTTTAGGATTCTTAAAAGCTTTTTGGTATAGCTGGGCTTGTCTATTAAGTATACCTTAAATCCTTCAGAGGTCTTAACAAAGTGCATTACAACCCCATCATTAGTTGTTTTCTAAGCTTTAATTTTCTTCTTTGAAAATTTTGCATACTAGGGAATCTAAAGATTTTATATAAATAGATAAATAGATAGGCATATATATATATATATATATATATATATATATATATACATATATATATATATATACACACACATATGATTATACAGAATATATATAGTAAATCCTGAGCCATATGGATTTTATATAAATTCTTTCAAACTTAATGATTCTTTCCTTAGCTTAATACTTTCCTACAGTAACTTAACATACCTAATGCTTCCTGACATAGCCAGGAAAAGTCAGGTAACACTTTAGCATGCATAAGGTCTTTAGGTACATGTTTTATTTTCTATTTTATCGCAGACAATATTTTTGTCAAACATTTTCCTACTACTTAACTAAACTGTCTTTTTTTTCCCCAATATTAGTTTGCCAGTACTCCTATCTTCAACTTTATTCGTACACTTACGTGTCCATAAACTACAAAAATTTACTCCTCTAATCCATCCTGTATTTCACCAAGACCTCCATAAATAACTTTTCTGAGAATGCAAACCCGTTTAATACCTATCAAACACTATCACCTCCCAAATAAGGCAAAACTTTTAAACATGACATTAAACATATTGCATGATTAATGTAAAGCCAACTGTATTCTTTTTTTTAAAGTTTATTTTGTATTTATTTTGAGAGAGAGAGAGAGAGAGAGAGAGAGAGAGAACATGAGTAGGGGAGGAACAAAGAGGGAGAGAGAATCCAAAGCAGGCTCTGTGCTGTAATTGCAGAACCTGATGCGGGACTCCATGAGATCATGACCTAAGCCAAAATCAAGAGTCAGCTTAACTGACTGAGTCACCCAGGCATCCCCAACTGTATTCTTATCACTTAATAATCTCTTTCACATCTTCTATGTACCAAAATCAACATTAACTCAAATATTAATCTTGATTAATTTAATAATAATTTGAAAATAATTGAAGTATTTACTATTTGAAATATTAAACATTAAATTTAATGAAAATATTTAAAAATTGCTTATTGCTCATATCACATATTTCCCCAAATATTCAGATATACATATCTCATTTAGAACTTCTGAAATTTTGCACTGAGAACTGCTCATAGTACTTAGGTATAACTATCAAACATGTTTGATTATATAGGATTATGGCCTTTTTGTGACCCATTATTATATGTTTATCAATAAATGCATGGCATCTCTGTCAGCAAAATTATTATTTGCTGAGACTGTGTTCAGGTTCTTGTGACGTACCAAGTATTAACACACGGAATTCTACAAACAGGCCTTAAAGTGAACTTTACTATATCATGACAGCAAATCCCGACCTTGTAATTTTGATGACTGAATTTGAACTTTTCTATATTATCATGGTTAATTTTATGTGTTAACTTAACCAGGTGAAAGGATGTCCAGAGAGCTGGTAAAACATTCTTTCTGGGTATGTGAGTGAGGGTTTTTCTGAAAGAGATTTGCATTTGATTCAGTAGACTGAGTAGGGAAGATCCATCCACACCTGGACTGGGTGTTACACCAGCAACTCTTCTGGTATTCAGACCTTTGGACTCAGTCTGAATTATACTCCCAACTTTCCTGGATCTCCAGCCTGGGGACAGCAGACTGTGAGACTTCTCAGCCTCCATAACTGTGTGAGTCAATTCATATAATAAATCTCAGACATATCTACACATATCTTAGAGATGTTCTGCTTCCCTGGAGAACCCTGGCTTCTCTGGAGAACCCTGGCTAGTACATATATTAATCAATAATTTTATATTTAATTTTTAGTTTGTTAATTCTATACTATCATAACTATATTATTTTTATTTTTTTTTAATTTTTTTAATGTTTATTTATCTTTGAGACAGAGAGAGACAGAGCAGGAACAGATGAGGTTCAGAGAGAGAGGGAGACACAGATTCTGAAGCAGGCTCCAGGCTCTGGGCTCTCAGCCCAGAGCCCAACACGGGGCTCAAACTCACAGACCATGAGGTCATGACCTGAGCCGAAGTCAGAAGCTCAACCGACTGAGCCACCCGGGCGCCCCTATCATAACTATATTATTAAATCCTTTTGAATCTTTCTACTTTCCTTCTGCACTCACTTATACTATCAATAAATACAGATGACAGAATGTCTATATTTTTATAAAATGTTTTGATCAAAATATTATGTAGAATAGAAAAAAGTACCCATTGGCACAGTAAAGAAAAAAAAAAATCAAGCAAACAAACAAAATCACTGTAGTAGAATCACTTGTTTTATCTCCTAACATTCTTATCTCCTTTTGGGTAATTACTTTATTATCAGTTTCAGGAAATTCTTAGCACATATGTCTCATGTTATTACTTCTGTCCCGGTGTCTCTCCTATCTTTTTCTGTGACTTCAATTATATGTATATTAAATCTATTTGATCTGTCTCAGATCTTTCAAGCTATTTTTCCTCCTTCTGTATTTTCTATCCTTTTTTTTTTTTTTCACTCTTAGCCTCAGTCTGAAAATTTTTGTTCTCTGGCACTGGTTCACAAATTCTTTTTTGCTGTGACCAATCTTAAGCCAAAGCAATGTATTATGATCTTAGTAGCCAATATCATTTCAGTTCTAGAATTCGCATTTAATTGCTTTTATTAAAACTGTTCTATGGTAAATTCCCTACTAATTACCTGTGTTTAAGAACATACCATTCCCATTTATTTTCAAACCCAGGTATGATAATCTACTATGTTATTTATCTCGGATTTTGCCCCTAGTATTCATTTTTATTTTTATTTTTATCTTGGTCTTCTTTATCATATGCATCAACATTTATCTTTTATTGCTGGGTACTGTTGTCTACGTCAGGGTTCTCCGGAGACAGAGAACAATGGAATCTATCTATCTATCTATCTATCTATCTATCTATCTATTTATCTATCATCTATCTGAAATTATTTTAAGGGATAGGCTCATGTGATTTTGGGTTACTGCAAATAGAAAGTCAAGAATCTGTAGGGTAGGCCTGAAGGCTAGAAACTCAGGTAAGAGTTAACATCCCAGTTGTGAAGCAGAATTCCTTCTTCTCCAGAAAATCTGTGTTTGCTCTTAAAGACTTCAACTATTTTTATGAAGTCCACCCACATTACTGACAGAAATCTGCTTTTCTTAAAGTTGACTGATTATAAATGCTAATTACATCTTAAAAATGTCTTCATAGCAACATGTAGACTAGTGTTTGACCAAACAACTGGGCACCATAGCCTAGTCAAGTTGACACATAAAGTTAACTACAAGAATTATTTATGAAAAATAATATAGGATTCCAGTGATCATTTTATTCTCCAGATTGTTTTAACCATAAAATATGATAGCAAGACTGAGAGAATATCACTTCATACTGACTTGAGGCACAGTAGTAATTTTTGAGTGATTGAGTTCACTCTGGTTTGATTCTCAGGTACACTCACACTTCTTTTTAAATTTTTTTAATCTTTATTTGTTTTTGAGAGACACAGAGTGCAAGCAGGGGAGGAACAGAGAGAGAGGGAGACACAGAATCCGAAACAGGCTCCAGGCTCCAAGCTGTCAGCACAGAGTCCGACGCGAGGCTCAAACTCACAAACCGTGAGATCATGACCTGAGCTGAAGTTGGCCGCTTAACCGACTGAGCCACCCAGGTGCCCCAGTACACTCACACTTATATAAGAATAATATATATTAATATTTGTTTTATAATTTTGTTTCTTCTCCTTGGAAACTAAGGAACTTTAAATTTTATTCCCTTAGCACTGAGAAAATGTCAAAAACCCCCATCTTCCTTTCAGATTCTTTTGTCTTGACTTTTAAGTCTTGCCCTGTACAATTTAATAATTTGGCACATGGCTCAAGGGGAAAACTGACTATTCTGTTCGTATCTCTGCATCTCTCTTTGTTCTGAGATGTTGCTCCCATTAAATTCTGGTTAATGTATTAGTCCCCAAACCAAAATTGTATGTTCCCATCCCAGTAGAGATTGATGAAATTTCTTCCATCTTCTCTGTCTCTGGGCATTACTGCACAGATTTTCAATTTCTAACTCCATGTGAAGAGCAGTCAACCTCTAAGAAGGAAGGAAGGAAACTGGTACAACAGAATATTGGCTCATTCTTCTTTGGTTTTCTTTCCATATAGAATCTTGTTTCATCAAGTGTTGATTTCCACAGCAGCTTTCCAATGGATTCGTTATTTAGTAAGCTCCTTCTTTTTCTCCTCCTTCTACCTCTCCCTCCTTTTTCTTCCTCCCCCTCCTCTTCCTCTTCTTCAAACTCCTCCTCCTCTTCCTCTCCTCTTCAAATTCCTCCTCCTCCTCCTCTTCGTCCTCCTCTTCCTCCTTCTTCTTCTTCTCCTCCTTCTTCTCCTTCTTCTCCATCTTCTCCTTCTTCTCCTTCTCCTTCTTCTCCTTCTTCTCCTTCTGCTTATTTTATTTGGATTTCTCTATGGCCTGAGTAGAACTTTTAGTCTATCAGAGTTACTCATATCTGGGATTGAAAATTTCTATTAGGGTTTTTGCTGGGATTGCAAATTACCATTAAGATTTTTTCCACCAAAATTAAATCACAGGCTATTTCGAGAAGAAGCAAATGGTCAAGAGTTGCAACTAAAGCTGAAATGTTAATAAGCTGACTAAAGAGTGCCGATTAAATAATGTGTCATGGAAATCATTGTTTTTAGCCAAAACTGATGATGTTCAGTGTAGAATGTTTTCAGGCAAAGCTATGTCAAAGTGTGTTGTTCAATATTTAATATGATTCTAATAATGTATGGAATGCTTCATATATTCTAGTGGCTGAAAGAAAGCATATAAAAAGAATGAAGGTGAGTATTGCAGGCCTAAGTGCTTGAGCAGATTATTTCTTTGTGTTTTCACTTACTTCCCACTAGGGCTTCATGAGTGACTATATCTAATAAATGAGTTTGGAAGGAAAAATCAGCATAAACTAACAAGTATACAGTAAATGTCAGCTGACTATAGTAATTGTAAGACAACACTGAATATGCATTTACCCTGAATTTGGATAAGTTAAAATGTGAAATGATGTGGGCCTTAGAATCAATAAAGTAAGTTTTATATGCCATTTTCCTCAATGTGATCTTCATCAGAAATTAAGACTTCATTTAATCTTCCATTCCACTTAATCTCCAGTCTTATTTCTCAATTGTTTTAGAATTTGAATAACGACAAGAGTGCTATTTATTTCTCTTCCTTCGAATCCCCAAAGCTATGTTAAAAGTTGTATTCTTTAAACGAAATATGGGGGATAAAAAGTATCACTTTATGTTGTGAGCCAATTAGATTAGGTTTGTCTATAAAAGTTCCTTCTGTACTGGAATAAGAGAAGAAATTGGAAAAAAAAATAACAGCCCTCATATCCTCATTATGGTACTTATTTGTTTCTCTAAAAGTGCTAAAATAATTTTGAAGATAACAAAGTGGGCTATGTAAAATCCTAACTTGATTAGGAGTTACTGAAGAGAAGCAGTAGGTACTATATTGTTTAAGACTTTGTCAAGTAGGAAAACTGTCTGAAATTATAAAACATGCATTCTAAAATATAAGCATATGTAGCATATAAATTAAAAATCACTGCCATGCTCTGACTCAGGCTTTTGAAATTTAGCTAAAGTAGTAATTTATAAATCCCATGAACACAAGCAGCCTAAGTCATTTTGGGCATGGAGCATAGTTTACAGGTACTATTTTATCCTGTTACCCAAGAAACCACTTGCATTTATAACATTACCCGAGGTCCTGTTTTCCTCTTTAAAAGATTCACATTTAGCCTCTGTACCCCCCAAACCATGTTATTACTACCTCAG
This sequence comes from Panthera onca, assembly GCF_046562875.1. NCBI lineage: Eukaryota > Metazoa > Chordata > Mammalia > Carnivora > Felidae > Panthera > Panthera onca. Next base: position 20,329,862 of record NC_138339.1, read on the forward strand.
GGACATGTTGCTTAGATTCTATGAATGCTTTCTATAAATTTCCTGTATAATGACAACATTGTCTAAATAACGACAAATGCCAAAAGCACTTTGTAGCTCATGTTCACTGTTGTTTGGCCAGATTCCTCGGGCTGTTGATACCACTCAAGTGTAATCTATTCAGCCAGAATGATCTTTTTGAATTTATAAGCCATCAAGGGACATGAATCATACTAAACTCCGGCTTAATGCCACATTTCTAAATGTACTAGTCCTTGATCTTTTCATGACTCTAAGCCACTCAGCACTTACCAGCATGGTGTTTTTACTCATACCTTTCTCTTTGAGAATACTGATTTAGTTGCATATCTGCCAAGCCATTTTCCCTCTCACATTCATCATCTTCTTGGAATCTTTATCCATGTAGTATATAGAAAAATCTTGGTTATAAAAATGACCGTAAGCTAAAAGGAAATAATTCAAATTCTCTGTATAGGTGTCTGTTCATTATGTATTTAGTAATTTTAGAGTCTAACAAAAAGACTTACATATAGACTTTTATGGAATAAATAAACAGCCCATCTTCAATAAAATATAGATGACCCTAATATGTTTTGCTTATTAGTCATGCTAGATGTAGAAACTGGTAGGTGATGAATGCAAGAGGGGTAAGCACATGCTGCAGAACATATGCAAAACACAATAAAATCTCCCTGATACTTTTCCTTTAAAACTCACACGTGAAAAATGTATTTTTAAAATTCTATATTCCTGTATCTGAATTTTTTTTGTTTCCATTTTGTGTTTCTGTGCATTTAAGCTCATGAGCCACTAACAAGATGTAGAAGGGCTCTGATTTTGAGAAATTGGTAAGACAAATTTGAAAACTTGTTTCATGTGTCTACTTATAATTTCATCCTTGAGTTTTACGTGATTTGAGATACTATTTATGTTTATGAAAGCATTTCCAGTAGCAACAAGTTATCTTTATTTTAAGTGATTAAGTTGAAATGAGTTACCTGTAAATCCACACACATGCACATATACACGCATGTGCACACACACACACACACACACACACACACACTCTTTCTTTCTCTCTTTCTCTCTCTCCTAAATAAGACTTTTAAGAATACTACTGATTTTATTTCTCTCCTTACTAAAATATAAGCCTCGAGTTTTTCCATGGCCATTCTCATATAGATAGTAGAAATAGCAGGGCACCCAATTAAGTTCAGCTTTTAATTAATGTGAAAGAACAGTAGATCCTAAAACACGTGGCCAATAAAAATAAATAAATAATGAAAAAGAATCAGATGATTTGTTACACAAGCTTTGGCAGAGGAAAGTTTGGCAATTAGTAATTTTATTTTGTTTAACCTACTCAGAGTTTCTCCTAGAGATATCTTAGGACTTCTGATGAAAATTAGAAAAATGGAAGAAATAAACTACTGTCAAGGTAACTAATTATTATCTAATGATCCAGCACAAAAGTTAGTGATTTAGGAGAGACTCAGATAGCAGGGACTCAGAAAGACACATAGGTTGAAAGATGCTTAAGTCTGAAACAGGATTTTTCTTCTCATTTGGCACGGATATCATCTCCATTTCGTACTCTAGGGTAAGACTGTCCATTGAAGGACACTTTGCTCACAGTCTTTTATTTCTCCATTAGAGAGCATGTTTAATTCTACTTCTTTGAATTAAGAAAAATTTAGTGCCAGTTTATAATTTGCATTGCACTATTGACACCTAGGTAAGTGTTTTTCATTGCTCTAAAAGTAGTACTTGTTCATTTTGTGGTTTCTTTATTCATGGGATTTTACTTCCTTTGTTTACATGAATGTTTATTTGTTTAAGTTTATTTATTTATTTTGAAAGAGAGAGAGAGAGAGAGAGAGAGAGAGAGATTGAGAGAGAGAGAGAGAGATTGAGAGAGAGCACAAGCAGGAGAGGGACAGAGATAAAGGGAGACAGAATTCCAAGCAGGCTCCACACTGTCAGTGCAGAGGCCTATGTAGGGCTCGAATTCACGAACTGCGAGATCGTGACTTGAGCTAAAATCAAGAGTCAGATGCTTAACCAACTGAGCCACCCAGGTGCCCCCCATGAATGTTTATTTCTAAATATGTTACCTGGATATTTAGTTTGCTTCTGACCCTTTGCATCACTAATAACTCAGCCTTTCTAGACCAGAGGTCACCAAATTGCATTTATTTTTCCCTCCGAGGGAAAACAAAGGTAGAGTATTTTATACTTTCTCATCACTTATTGTTTTTTCACCCCTGCTTCAAATGTATATAATGTAATTATATTTTTCAAAATCTTAACTTTTCTTCTCAAAGATAAAGAAGTTGTGAAAATATATAGCAGTGGAAAACTTTAAATATAATTCATGAAATGTCATAGAGATAATCATCAGGTGTAGTTTCAGGGAAAACAATTAAGTTCAATTCAAAAATATTTTTGCTATTAAATTCATTACTAGGTTTAAATTTTTGTATAGTATAAGCCATATTTTGGTGAATGGTATTGAGTGGATTTTGGATGAGCAGTGATGCACATTTAATTTTCATAAATGGAAATATATTTTCATAATAGACTTAACTGATATTTTTACATACACCTACACTGCATGAGAATATATTTTCTTTATGTTCTCATCTATTACTGAATGTTCTCAATAATTTACCTTTTATAAACTGATATATAAAAAATTATAACAACGTTAATTTGAATGTATTTAATCATTAGTGACATTAACAATAATTCTTTCCAGTTGTCTTTATCTCCTGGCATTATTTGTTCATATACTGTTTTTTGTTGGTTTAAGTTTGTGGAAGCTTGACTATCCTCCCTTCTCCTACAAATGGACCTTGAGAACTTGTTTGGAGGTTCTGGCTGGGGAGCACAGCTGCTTATATACCCTTGACCAAGAAATGGTCCTTCTCTATCAGGGAAAGTTGTCATCTTAGACATCTTCATGTGCAGCTTCATAGTGAAAGAGGAAGGGGAAACCCGCCTAACCAGCCAGATCAACCTCCTCAACTGGTGACCAATGGGGTGACAGATGTTGCAGCTGGATCGCCCTCACATCTTTGTATACTGTTTGTATACTTTTTAAATTAGTTTGTAGAAACTCTCTTTTAGGAACACAGATACCCTATTATAAGTGCGGTGGGTATTTTCTCTCAATCTTATATTGTACATATTGTAGTGTGGTCAAATATACAGAGACAAACGTACAAATTTGTGTAGTAAAATCTGTCAACTTTCGCCTTCACATCTGGGCCTTTGCGTTCATTTAAGAACTTTTCAAAAGCCAGTCACTGGAAATATATTCTTCTTTATGCTCAATTTTATTTTTGAATGTTTTGTTTGTTCTTGTTTTGTTTTTTAATCCATTGAAATACATTTGAGATAGTTTGAGGTCAAGACCAGTCTCCATCCTCTCAAATGGACAGCCAACTATCTCAGAGCCATTTAATTACTTGCAATGGCAGATTCTTAATGAATCATATTCCCCTACATATATATATCTACCTATCTACACATTTCTTATTTCTGGTTTATCAGTATTTTTCTATACCTGTTTTACTGAGATCTTTCCAAAACTTAAGTCTATAGAAATTTTATTTACTGCTGACAAAGTATGTAATAAATTTCAATAATTGTTTGTTTTCCCCACTTTAATTCCTTTCTCTCATATACTTCAAAAATATTATTGACATGCCTACTGTAAGTCAGAAATACCCAATATTAGACAGGAAAAATGTGACACTAGGAAGAAAGGAAAAACAGTGATATAAACACAACTGGAAATTGTGGTACACACAATTAACTCATTTGCCTATCCATGAGGCTTGTGTTGAAGAAAGATAGCTACTAATGTTTTTAGTTTGTTTAATGCTTAATTTATTTGTAAATAAATGTATTCTAAAGGTCTTAAAAAAACACCAATGAGAATTGTTTTCACTTTGATAGGAATAGTTATCTTAAAAAGCACTTTGACATTTTCTTCTACTAATTTTACTATTTCAACAACTCCCAAGTGCCCCCAATACTATAGTACAGAAATAATTAAATGACTAAAAGTTAATTTTTTTCTACACTATTTAAAGAGATTGCAATATACATTATATATTTTATTTCTTTCCTCATTATATTCATACTTCTTGTTGCACTTTCCAAGGATAAAATAATAACCCCAGAACTAGAAATTATAAAAAAAAGAGCATACTATTTCTGCCTGGTTATGGATTGCAGTTTGTCAATTAATTGATTTCTAATTCAAACAGGAATTCTGGTTATCCCTTCTAGACTTCTCAATAATCTTCATAAGAATGTTGTTCTAGGCCAATTTTAAACATAACATTACTTTCTTATGTCAAAAGAACATTCCAAACACATGCATTTCCTTGAAACCTGAAGCCTTTTCTGCATGTACCCACATCCACCAAGTCGAATTTTCTTTATTTCCGACATTCCTTTAATATTTAGAAACATGCTTTCCTAGTAGCACCACATACTATAATTTAAAGGGTGGTCCAGAGTTCGAATCCCCTAAGAATCCAGAGTTTGGATAAGCAAAAGCTGTTTTCCTCCAGACAACAGATCAAGGACTGTCTTCCATCAGATTTGGGGACTGGTCTCTACCTGATCACTTTGTAGACAATGAAGGCGACAAGCCCTTCTGAGTCTAGAGCGGGCTCTACTTTTACCAGAGCAGTCTGGCTTATTCACAGTTCCCTTTATTTACCCTTCTCTTTTTGGTGAGAAAGATATTTGTAAACCATAGTTGTTTTTTTTGTTCGTTTGTTTTTTAATAGAGGCTAATGCTTAATATTATGGCATAACCAGAGCCACATATAAACTGATAATGACTTTACACAATTATTGGAATGAAGAAATGTTTTTAAATATGTCTAATACTATGGGGTGTCTGGGTGGCTCAGTTGGATACACGTCCGACTTCAGCTCAGGTCATGATCTCCCCGTTCGTGGTTCGAGCCCTGCATCTGACTCTGTGCTGACAGCTCAGGGCCTGGACCTTGCTTCTGATTTTGTGTCTCCCTCTCTCTCTGCCTCTGCCCCACTAACTCTCTGTCTCTCAAAAATGAATAAACATTAAAAACGTTAAAAAATAAATATGTTTAATACTAATAAGTATGTCCATACATACATTTTCCATACATTTTTATTATTTTTTAATTTAAATATACTGTGGTATTGGGTTTTCATTGTGTCACTATATTCCAAATAATTCTAATTTTTATTTTATCTTACTGTTCGTTATCACTGCCTAGTCAATTATCAACACTAGTTCCTTTAACATTTAGATATATCCCTCTTGTTTTTGAAAGCATTTTTGTTTTCTGGGACAAGGTATTCCAGCACTATCGTCAGTACAGGCATATCCCTTAGAATGCAATCTACATGTTTTTGATATACCTTGTATTCTGCAAAATCGCTGCTAACAATCACGAGGCTTATGGGGAAAATGGCACTGGCCAAAACCTATGCAGCTATGTAAACAGAGTACTAAAAAAATGTAATTGGCGTCAGGGGAAATAACTTGGACAGACCAAGTAGCACAGGATGCTGGAGGCTGCTCGGGGAATATTAAAATCGCGCAAAAACAAAAGAGGAGAAATTGTGACTTGTGGAAGGCACAGAGTGAATGCACTGGGAGGCGGACCTCTGAGCACTGGAGCAAGTAATACCTACCTCGCACCTAGAACTCTTCAGAGGTTTGATTGTGGCTCTCCAGAACCCCGGTGCAGTGACTAAATCTCAGCACAGTGACTAATATTCAATTTTCCAAAAACAGAGAAGGGACCCTTGTCTGTGAAATACTCAAAGTACTTACTACTTTTTTGCTAAGAGTTTCAATTCTCCCACTCTTTTTGCCCTCTTCCTTAAGTAAATCAGACATGAAACCACACAACTTTTTTTAAATTATTATTTTTTTTAATGTTTATTTATTTCTGAGACAGAGAGAGACAGAGCATGAGTGGGGAAGGGGCAGAGAGAGAGGGAAACACAATCCAAAGCAGGCTCCCGGCTCCTAACTGTCAGCACAGAGCCTGACGTGGGGCTCGAACTCACAAACCGTGAGATCATGACCTGAGCCGAAGTTGGTCGCTCAACCGACTGAGCCACGTAGGTGCCCCAAAACCATGAGCTTCTAACTTACAACTTTCTCTTCATAACTAATGTGTGTGAATAAAATTGGCTAATGGAGACATGTACTTTTGCATGGAAAAGATGGAAATTTCCTGCAATAACATGGAATCTGCTACTCTGAAACAGTTTACGTTTTTTAAATTCAGAAATAATGCTGAAGATCAAAATCTGATAATTCATATTTAATTTTTTTAATATGGGAACTCATGGAAAATAGATTGAAAGGCTACATCTAAAACTGCCATCATTTACATTTTGAAAAAACATGTAACTTTTTATTTTTTAATTTTTGGTCCTGAGTTTACATTGATGCTTCTGATTTTCACTCACACTTCCACATGCTTTAATCTTTTACAAATAAAGTGTGGTTAATTTTCCCTACACTATGCACATATAGACTTTTCACCTTTCACCTAAATTGGGACTATATCCCATTTTCTTTTATAATTTTCAGTGTTCTTATTGACTAAGACAAAGTATCTCTAAAACATGGAAATAAAAAATAAATAAATAATGCTGATAGGTTTTTGTAATGATAGATTACCTTATTCCTGGAATAAACCTTGTTTGTCTTGATTCATTTTGATTTGAGTACTACTGCATGGTTTAGTTTTCTAATATTTTATTTGTATTTTGGCATATATTCGAAGTAAAATTTATCTATAGTGTTCTTTGCACTGAGTTATGCTTGTTTTGTCAAAACATTGGGTAAGGTTTTTTAATATTTTCTAAATTAGGGAACATTTTGAATGAAGTCAAAACTGTTCTTTAAGTTAATTTTTTAAATTTATGTTACACTTTAAAAGCATCCATTTGCTTTTTAAAATGCATTTGTTCAGGGTTGCACATCATATTATTTTATGTGATTTTATTATCTTTCATATCTGTGGCTATATGTCACATACTTTTTATCTCTTTACTCATAAGCAGGAATTTAATATTAAAAAATACAAATATTAACTTGTTGGGTTACATTTTCATTGTGTGAATTTTTCGTATTTTGATGTAATTATTTTATATACAAAAAGAGAAAACAAGAGAAAAAATCTAAATGAAAATGTGAGGTCTAAGTCAATAGCATTTATTTAGCACAAACAACAAATAATATATAAACATAGCTAAAAGCTTAGGTTCCAGTCCTAGATATCTTTGACCTTGAGTAATTCACTTAATTCATTTGCTAAGTGATTTACATAATGTTTGTCATTATAACTTGGATCTCAGTAATACCATTCAAAATGAAAATGTTTCCCTGGGGAGATGTGTGGAGTATGTGTGTTTGTGTGTGTGTGTGTGTGTGTGTATGCATATATGTGCAATGTGCTCATATTGTACAAACTATGTAACTACTCTTAGAAATAAATGATCATGTAAAATGGGGAATGAGGCTTTTAATCTATTTACATCCATTGGTTTTGGCAAATGTATACTAAAATCCTTCAGGGGCCTGACACATTTTTCCCCCTTCATAAGAGATTTTACACCCAGGTATCCAAATCTCATTAACTCTGTCAATATGACCATGGGTACATTCTCAATGGGAAAACCTTTCTAGAATTTTCCAATTTGATTAACACCTTACATGTTCTTATTTGATTAAATACTTTAAATTGAATGAAGGACTCCAAGGAGCTATTTTTTGCAGCAAAAGAAAAAAAAAATTAGCCCTGTCATAAGCAGTAGACACCAATCTTTGTTAAACTTTTAATTTAATTTCTCAAATTAAATTTGAATGGCACTATGCAATACTTATGACATATCCAAAACTTTCTTGCAAATTATAAAGGAACACATTTTTAATTGTTCAGATTCCTCAAATACAGAAACAATTCAAATGAAAATTTTTAAATAAATGGATGTAATTAACCTCATCTGTCTATAATACTGCAGGCACATAATCTTTTAAAGGAACCTTCATACAGAGCTATTGATAATATTGCAATCAATCACTATTTATCACTTTCCAAATCAGTTCTGATCTGGGCAATATAAATACAAAATAGGTCCAACGTATATATGATACTGCCAATTATGTGGGAGACATTATTGTGTAATAGTTTGTGCATTTGTTTTGAATTAAAAATACATAGTTTTGAATCCAGCTTTGCCATTTACTATTTATAAGACTATGGAAAAGTTAATTCCTTATTTACAACTATAGCAGTTGGTACAAGACTCACAACACAATCTCCATCCAAGGCAGGGTATCTGCCTTGATATATAATCTTCCATGAAATGGTTCCTTAGTTCCATCATCCATAAAATAAGAATAATTATAATAACATTACTTTCTTAAAGGCTTTTGGGAACAATGCATGCACATAATAAGCATGAATGTATACTAAGTAGCCTTACTATTTACTCTATTCATTATTATTATATTGAAAAGAATGGGCATGGCAAGAATGGTTATAATTCAGTCTCAAATGATAGAAAAATAATTTCTCATCTTTCCCTTTTTAATTCATATTTAAAAACCTGCAAATAGAATTTACAAGAACAATATATGATCACCTGTCATTAAGGATAGAAATAAAAAACTCAAATTATCTTGATAATAAACTCGAAGTAGTTCAATCAGTTGGAGATTATTTTAGCTATATAAGGGTTTATTCTTCAGTAAGCCCATTGGGATTGCTCTGTAGGCAGCTGGATAGGGGGTACTTCTTATATTAGATATTCTACCAATCTAGATGGCTCTTATACTTTGTCTTGCTATTTTCCAAAAAATAGTGATATGTTTTGTGTATTCTTGAGTCCAATTCAAAACTCACTCACATAAACCACACATTTCACAGAATTCAGCAAATTCAGAGCTTGTATTGATAAAAATGTTTTTCTTGGCCAGAAACATCAATGTGTCTCACCTTCAAAGTTGATCTTCCCATCTGAAGAATTAATAAAGCTTTTCGACTTTCAGAATAGAGGTCAAAATTGTTACCTGAAAAAACTTTTATTTATTTATTTTTATTTTTTTTAATTTTTTTAACGTTTATTTTTGAGACAGAGAGAGACAGAGCATGAATGGGGGAGGGTCAGAGAGAGAGGGAGTCACAGAATCTGAAGCAGGCTCCAGGCTCTGAGCCATCAGCACAGAGCCCGACACGGGGCTCGAACTCATGGACCACGAGATCACGACCTGATCCGAAGTCGGACGCTTAACCGACTGAGCCACCCAGGCGCCCCATGAAAAAACTTTTAAAAGCAACACAAGAACGGTGTTGTCCAGCTCTTCTGTGTGTTTTAGCTTAAATTGACTGTTAATACAATTCTTTATCCAAGTCTATAGAAAAATGGCCTTCAAACAAGATAGTTGAGTGGATGTGCTGCCCATGCAGCTTGTCACATTTTATGATTGCTGTCAATATAAATCAGTGACATGTAAGTCCATCTAATGAAATATATTCAATTAATTGAGTTTCAGTTCACAATGGTTCTATGCAAAATACCTTATGTTTTCTATGAAATGATCATTGAAGATATGAACCATAATGTTGTTCAAGGTTTTTTTGTGCTGTTCAACATTTTTTTTTCCTTTTTTGTAAGAACCCACGAAGTGAGTTTGTCTTAAATAGATGAATGGATAAAGAAGATATGATATATATATACACACACATACAATGGAGTTATTATTCGGCAATCAAAAAGAATGGAATCTTGCCATTTGCAACTACGTGAATGGAACTGGAGAGTATTTTGCTGAATGAAATTAGTCAGTCAAAGAAACACAAAAATCATATGACTTCACTCATATGAGGACTTTAAGAGACAAAACAGATAAACATAAGGGAAGGGAAACAAACATAATATAAAAACAGGGAGGGGGACAAAACAGAAGAGACTCATAAATATGGAGAACAAACTGAGTTACAGGAGGGGTTGTGGGAGGGGGGATGGGATAAATGGGTAAGGGGCACTAAGGAATCTACTCCTGAAATCATTGTTTCACTATATGCTAACTAATTTGGATGTAAATTTAAAAAAAATAAATAAAATCCAATATATTCATCTTTCAGAGAAATCAGTGTGTTCTGAAGTGTCTATAGCAATGCCAAAGTACTTCACTTTTTGCCAGGATTGACAGACAATTCAACGATCATGATTAATCACAACAGGGATATTAGCCTGAGTGATTTCAAAGTTTTCTCATTTTATACTTTATTTTTTTTCCTTCTCATAAATTTACAAGCCTCTGAAAAATATCTTTTAAAAATGTAAGCCTTGGGACGCTTGGATGGCTCAGTTGGTTAAGTGCCAGATTCTTGATTTTGACTGAGGTCATGAATTTAGGCTTATCAGATGGAGGTCCATGTTGGGTTCCAAGCTGGATGCTTAAGATTCTCTCCCTCTCTCTCTGTCCCTCCTCCACTTGCACACATGTGTGTGTGGGAGTGCGTGTGCTCTCTTCTCTCTCTCTCTCTCTCTCTCTCAAAATAAAATGAATGAATAAATAAATAAATGTCAGGCTTAAAAACAGACAAGTGGACTTTAATCCAATAACTTTCTATCACTATAATCTGTATTTGATTAATTTTTGCCATATTTCATATGGTACATCACAGATTGTTATGTGAAAAATATATAATTGATGACTAATTTATAATCTATTGCAAAAGTGAAATATCAGACATGAAAATAACAAAAAATTTTAAAAGACATTTTACCTGTAACATTGCAGTCAAGACTATTCAATTGCTTTATCCATTTATTTTAAAACTTTCATTTGAATAGTTTCTGCATGTCAATAAAAGTATAACTCTGAGAAACTAAAATTTTTAATCTACTAAATAAACATATAATTAGTCAAATAAATTATTATGTGGTTACTTAAAGTCACCATAATTATAGGCTAAGACTTGTTACACATTTTATTTGAAGAATCATACATAGCATTATTTTTCTGGCATAATATAAATATAAATGTACTAATCTTTTCCACCTGTGAGACCACCAGAAAATTTCTTCCCAGAAGTATTCTGATGGATAAATACTTCTCTTTATATCCTCAAAAATCTCATTTTATTCATTTCACTCTTATTTTATATTGGGTTTTAAGATCATTAAGTGTTTCTGATTTTAATCATGAATGCAATACTTTTTCAAACATATATACCCCTGCCTCTACCAAACATGTTGGAGAAGCGCTTTTCTCTATATACACTTTTCTACTTCTATTCCCAACATCATTAACTTTCCATTTGTTCTGCTGTGATTTCCGCTAAAATTAACAGTGAGCTATTGACTGTTAAAATGAATTGAACACATTAATCTAACACATCTTTACTAGGGGCACCTGAGTGGCTCAGTCGGTTAAGCTACCAACATTAGCTCAGGTCATGATCTTGCGGTCCGGGAGTTCAAGCCCCGTATCAGGCTGCGTGCTGAGAGCTCAGAGCCTGAAGCCTGCTTCAGATTCTGTGTCTCCCTCTCTCTCTGTCTCTCCCTTCTCTTGCTGTCTCTGTCTCTCTCTCTCTCTCTCTCTCTCTCTCTCAAAAATAAACATTTAAAAACATAAAACATGTTTACTATTTGTCATTCAATGAACTAGAGAATATGTGAAGAGGCCCATTAAATATTTGCATTATTTAGTGTGCATGACTTTGCATGTACTTGAGTTTCTGAGTATGAGTGTACATGGTTTTGGGTGTGTGTGTGTATAGGTGTGTGTGTGTGTGTGTGTGTGTGTGTGTGTGTGTGTGTGTAGAAGGAGTTCAGAGGGAAGAAGGGGTATCAAATACAATTTTGTAAGTCTTGACATTAAGCTCCCTTTTATGTATTCAAGTGAATATGTATACTTGGAAGTAGGTTAGGTGGAGCTACGTTTTGAGATTCAACCCAATGTATATGGTAGATGAAGCCATACAGTGCCTGAGATAGGTCAGGGAGAGTCTAAAAAGTGAGAAAATATGTTTGGGAACATAAAACTTGAGATTCAGGCAAGAAACAAGTACGTACCAAACATACTGGGGAGCAATCACCCAAAAGGAAAACTAGAAGATAGTAGTGTCTTGGAAATAAATGGAAAAGAAAGCTTTAAGAGTGTCGGCACCTCAGTTCTCCACAACTTTTGGCTCCACCCCTCCATTGTCCCTCCATCCTCTGGGCATCCATCCAGAGTCACCCTCTCTAGCCACTTCTGATGAGGACATTAAAGAGGATGCTCTGCTTAGTATGTGTACTTCCTGAATATGGAGATTTGGGCCCCAGAAGTAAAACATTAAAAACTCATTGCTGATATTATTCCAAGTGGTTCAGTCTGTAGACAATACAACACACTCAAAACCTTTGTGAATTTTTTAGCAATTGTTTCAAATCAACACCTTGTATATAAACTCAGAACTATAATTCCACCTAAGAAATGTATATTTCAAATTTAATCATGATTATTTCAGATTTTTCAGGCTTCTGTGAGACTATGTCCATGTGGACGTTCAACATTCACCCTGTATGATTTTCTTCTTTCATTTCTGATGCAGAACTTTGAATAATTTTCTAAACAATCAAATTGAAGCTTATGAATAGGACTCTTCCATAAATTGTCCCATCTTTTTTTTTCTCAAAGTTTTTTTCAATGTTTATTTATTTTTGAGAGACAGAGAGAGACAGAGTGTGATGGTGGAGGGGCAGAGAGAGAGGGAGACACGGAATCTGAAGCAGACTTCTGGCTCTGAGCTGTCAGCACAGAGCCTGATGCAGGGCTCCAACTTAGGAAACTTGAGATCATGACCTGAGCCGAAGTCGGATGCCCAACGGACTGAACCACCCAGGTGCCCCAATTGTCCCATCTTTCATAACTGATTTCATCTCTTACCTATCCTCCAGTAACTTATCTATTACCTTTCCTAAATAACTTTGTTCACACGTTGTCATTGTGGGCAGCACCCACCCTATACATGCATATATATAATGTAAGAAGAGCAGTTTTCAGTTGGACTTTAGAAGAAAATTATTACATACAGCAATTAGACACATAAACATATATTTTTATATACATATATATTTAATATATAGTTACAGTTATAGCTTTACAATTATAGGATACTTGGTTGAGCTAAAGAAAGCTTAATTTTGGTTCCAGATGAAACTTTGTAAATTTGTAAATACTCCCAATATATGTGGCTATGTGTATGTATACAGATATAGGTTTTACTAAAATACATGCAGTAAGATATGTGACAAATATATTACTTTGGGAAGATGAATTTAACATTGATCATACTAGAATTAAATTTCTTATGAAAGTAGAGATAACTTCTGTTTTAATTATCCAGTCAAATAGTATCATCAGTACCTGGCATATGGTAGTTATTCAATAAATACTGAATACAGAAGAACTAGATGATTAGATATATCTATATATATCTATGTAGACATTGTATATACATATTAATATATCTGTCTTATTAATGAATTTTCTATATATTTTATTGTATATTATACTTTTTACAATGTTTTGTTTCTAACATTTTTTTCTTTCAAGGAGAATACATTACTAATACTTTTAGAGTTTTTCAAGTTGTTTTTAAAAATTAATTAATTAATTAGTTTCATTTCTTTGTCTTCCATAATTTATCTGGCTATAACCTCCATTACTGTATTGAATGAAAGTGAAAAGAATGGTCATTCTTCCCATGTTCCTGAGCTTAGAAGAAAATCTTTCCCTTTTTCACCATTGAGTATGATGTTAGCTGTGAAAAGCTAGAGTAATTACTACTGAGCAGTACTGACATAAAAGAAGAATACATAGTAATAGAACATATTATACAGCCTATAAATAAATCCACATATATGTAATAAAATGGTCTTTGACAGGAGTTCCAAGAACATGCAATGGGAAAGGACAGTCTCTTCAACAAAGTATGTTGAGAAAACTGAATATGCACTTGCAAATATATGGAATTGAATCCTTACTATACACAATACACAAAAATCAACTCAAAATAGATAAATAAAGCCTTTAATGGAAGAAATCAAACTGTAAAATTCCTAGAAGAAAACAGGGAAAACACTTTTCTCCATTGGGTTTTGCAATGATTTTTTACTATGACACCAAAAGCAGAGATAACAAAAGCAAAAACTGACAAGTGGGAATGCATCAAAATTAAAAAGTTCCTCACACCAAAAAAATAATAAAATTAGAAAAGGAGAGATAATAAAATTATGAAATAAGAGAAAATATTTGCAAACCATATGTCATACAAGAGTTTAATTTTGAAAATATATAAGGAGGTCTGAAAACTCAAAGGAATGAAAAATGAAAAATGAGCAAAGGATTTGAACAGACATTTCTCCAAAGACATGCAGATAACCAACAGGTATTATGAAAAGATGCTCAATGTAGCTATTTATCAAGGAAATTAAAATCAAAACCACAATGAGGTATCATCTCACACTTGTTTGAATGGCCATCTTTTATACATATAAAACTACTGGCAAGACTATGGAAAAAAGGGAATCTATGTACTATTGGTGGGAAAGTAAGATGGTGAAGAAACTATGAAAAAAGGTATTGGAGATTCCTTAAAAAAAAAAAAAAAATAGAACTACCATACGACCCAGCAATCCCACTTCTCAGCATATATCCAAAAGAATTGAAATCAGGATCCTGAAGAAATATCTGCATTCACATGTTCATTGTAGCATTACTCACAATAGCCAAGATATGGAAACCAACGAAGTGTCTGTTTACAGATGTGTGGATTAAAAAAAAGTGGTATATACACATAATGGAATATTAGCCATGAGAAAGAAGAAAACCCTGTTACTTGTGAAAACACTGATGCACTGGTGGACATTATGACATTAAATAAGCCACTCAAAGAAGGACAAATACTGCATGATTCCACTTATGAGGCAGCATCTAACATATTTAAACTCATAGAGGTAAAATGCAATAGTGTTGACCAGAGGCTAGGGGTGAGGGAAATGAGAGTTGTTATTTAATGGGTATAAAGTTTCAGTTACACTAGATGAATACACTCTAGATATTTCCTGTACAACATAGTGCCTATAGTTAACAATACGGTATTATGCATTTAAATAATTGTTAAAAAGGCAGATCTCATGGGGAGTGTTCTTTAAAAAAAGTGACACAAGAAAACTTTTGGAAAGGATGGCTATGTTTATTGCCTTGATTGTGATGATGGCATCATGAGTGTTTGCCTATGTCCAAACTCATTCAAATTGCACATATTAAATATGCGCAGTTATTTGTATATTAATTATACTTCACTAAAACTGTTAAAAAGCAAACAAAAACATTACTATTGGGATAATAGGGAAATATTGGGCAAATCAAAAATATAAGTAAACCATGTTGAAAGTGGTAAAACTGATAATTCACAGCAAAGGGGATTGAAAAAGTAAATACACATAGAAAAATTACAGACTACACTGATAATGTATGTAAAATAAACCCTTAAATATTTAGTAATCTGCAGGAATCTGGGTTGCTCAGTTGGTTAAGTGTCTCTTGGTTTTGGCTCAGGTCGTGATCTCACAGGGTTCATGAGATCGAGCCCCACAGTGCTGAAAGTGCAAAGCTTGCTGGGGATTCTCTCCCTGCTCGCTCTCTCTCTCTCTCTCTCTCTCCCCCTAACTGTCCCTCTTTCTCTCTCTCTCTAAAAATAAATATTTAAAAAATACTTGACAATCCATTGGAAAAATTATAAATCTATCTATACTGAATTTATAAAAAATGGAGTTAAGGTGATTTTTTTATATGGTGTTGAGGAGGTTAAAATTTAAAGCAATCATAAATATTGGCCCATAGTTTTCTTTTCTTGTGTTGTTATCTGGTTTTGATATCAGGGTAATGATGACATCATAAAATGCATTTAAAAGTGTTCCCTCCTCCTCAATTTTTTGGAAGAATTTAAGAAAGATTAGCATTAATTCTTTAAATATTTGATAGAATCCACCAGTGAAACCTGACCCTTGGCTTTTCTACCTTGAGAGGCTTTTAATTATTAATTCAATCTTATTGCAATTGGTTTGTTCAGATTTTGTGTTTCTTTCTGGTTTGTTCTTGGTTAATTGTTTGTTTCTAGCAAGGTGTCTATTCTTTCTAGGATGTCCAATTTGTTGGTGTGTAGTTTGTTGGTGTATAGTACATAGTAATGTTTTATGATTCTTTGTATTTCAATACAATACAAATCAATTACAATATCATATCTTTCATTTCTGATTTTAGTTCATAAATCCTATAGGTTTTAGTATACTGTGTTTCCATGTTTTTGAGATACCTGTTTTTTTTATTTCTTCCTTGACCCACTGGCTTGTCAGGAGTATGTTATTTCATTTCCACTTATTTGTTGCTGTTGATTTCTAGTTTCTTACCATCTTGGTCATAAATTATACTTAGAATTATTTCAATTTTCTTAAATTTGATAAGATTTGTTTTGTAGGGGCGCCTGGGTGACACAGTCAGGTAAGCATCTGACTTCGGCTCAGGTCATTATCTGGTGGTTCATGTGTTTGAGCCCTGTGTGGGGCTCTGTGCTGACAGCTCAGAGCCTGAAGCCTGTGCATTCTCTCTCTGTCTCTCTGTCTCTCTCTCTTTCTGTCTCTCAAAAATAAATAAACATTACAAAAAAAAAAAAAGATTTGCTCTGTAGCCTATCATATCCTTGATGAATACAGATGCAAAATTTCACAGCAAAATTTTGCAAACCTAATCCACCAGCATATTAAAAACACTACACGAGGACCAAGTGGAGTCTATTACTAGGATTCAAATTGTTCAATATATGAAAATAAATAAATGTGACACATCAAATAAAATGTAAGACAAAAAAGCATACAATCATCTCAATAGATACAGAAAAAAATTCTTTGACAAAATACATCCTTTTATGAGAAAAACCCTCAGTAAATTGGGTATAGAAGGAACAAATCTCATCATGATAAAGGCCATATATGACAAACCCAACTTAACATCATACTCTAGTAAAACACTGAAAGCTTTCCTTTAATACCAGAAACAAAACATGGGTAACCACCCTTACCGCTGTTATTCACTGTACTGGAAGTTCTAGCTAGAGCAATTAGTCAAGAAAAGTAATAAAAGACATTCAAGTTGAAAAGGAAAAAGTAAAATTGCTATTTGCTGATGATATGACCTTATGCACATATGCAAAATGTCTTGAAGACTAAACTAAATAGACAGATAGGTAGATAAATAAATAAATACATAAATACATAAATACATAAATAAATAAATAAAGTTGGAACTAATTAACAAATTGAATAAAGGGTAAAAAATCAACATGCAGGGATCAGTTGTATTTCTATATATTAATAATAAAACATCGGAAAAAAATAAAACTATGTAACAGCATAGTCTCTTCAACAAATGGTGTTGGGAAAATTGAATGAACATATGAAAAAATAAATAAATAAATTAGACCTCTAACTTACACCACTCACAAATGCTAACTCAAAATGGATTAAAGACTTAAACATAAGTCCTGATACCATTAAACTCCTAGAAGGAAAAAAAAAAAAAAAAAAAAAAAAACAGAAAAAGCTCCTTGACATTGCTCTGAGAAATGATATTTGAGTATGAGACCAAAGGCAAAAAACAAAAGCAGAAATAAATAAGTGAGACTACATCAGGCATAAAAGTCTCTGCATAGCAAAAGTCAACAAAAAGAAAAGACAACCTACAGATTGGGAGAAATACTTGAAACCATTTATCAGATAAAGGATTAATATCCAAAATATATAAAGAACTCCTATAACTCATTAACAAAAACAAACAAGTCATCCCATTAAAAATGGTCAGAGAACGTAAATAGACCTATTTCCTAAAACTGATATCCAAATTACCAACAAGTACATGAAAACATGCTCAATATCATTAACGATCATGGAAATGTAAATCAAAACCACAATGAGGTATCACTTCAAATATTTTACAATGCTTATCATCCAAAAGAGAAGACATGAGAAGTGTCGGCAAGGATGTGGAGAAAAGGAAAACCTGTGCATTTTTACTAAAAGTCAGCATGGTTGGTAGCTTGTAAAACAGTTCCCTATAAATTCATCACTGGGTATCCATTCTTTTTTGTGATTCCCTTTCCTTGTAACATCAAAAGTGATAGGATGTTACAGAGTTTAGACTTCTGAATTTAGATTACAAACGTTAGGATCTCCCCTTTGCTCAGTTTGATCAAGTCAGCTGCCATACTGTTATCTGCCTGGTGAACAGGGTTGCCATTGGCTTTCCATCAACATCCAGTAATGAATCTGGGCCCTTAATTCAACATATAAGATTGTCCTGCCAAACACTGTGTAGTGAGCTTGGATGCAGATCCATCCTCTGTCATGCCTGTCACAGATGTGACAGATGACTGTGGTCTTGTGAGAAGCCTAGAGGTATCTGAGGACCCAGCTCAGCCATGTTGGGGTTCCTCACCCACAAAAACTGTGAGAAAATGAGTGTTTATTCATTTAAGGAGCTAGGCATGGCAGAAATTTATAACACAATGATTAATAACTAATATAGCTAGTAAATGTGAATGATCTCATGTCATAAAACTAAACAAATCTAGTTCTAGATATACTATAAAAATCATATGGCCCCTATCAACTGGGAAATGGACAAAACAAACGGGTTGCTCATAAAATGAATTTTTTTTAGTTAATAAACATAGGTCAACCTAGAACACAAAATTATGAGGAAAGCCATTAAGTTACAATAATCACATTTATAGATGCTTTTATATTTACACATGAAAGTAGCAAAACATTATATGTTGTATATAATTTATTCATATATATAGTTAAAATATTATAATTCCAGTTCAGAATATAAACACTAAGATCAGGATAGTGCCCCAATGAAGGATCATTGAGCAGCCAAAGAAAGTGCTGTGTCATTTATAATGTTTACTTTTCAAATAATAGGTCTGATGCAAATGTGGCAAAATGCTATTAACTTTTCTTACATTTTGGTAGGGTATGCACGGATATTTTTATGTTATGTTCCACTTTTTCTTGTTTGAAATATTTCATAATTTTAAGCATAATATTTAATAAGGAGAAATTAAACGATCTAAAATGTGACACATTCATATGAAATTGATAAAAGTTCCACTAATATAAAAAGAATGGAGATAAAAACACTTGCATTTGGTTTAGACAAGCTAAGAGCGGACCAAATTAGATACAGATCTTGTTTATTGTAGTAATCTGATGACAACAGAATCAGTAACCATAATACATCAAATGATTTCCAAGACATTAAGCAAACAAATCATTTATATAGAGTAATGTAAACAAATCATTTATACATCTACTGCACATAGTGCATCTCTAAACTATGCCTCAGACACATCTAGTAAATAGTATAAGGCAGGGTAAATCTATCATATTTTCTTATTGTTGGAAAAAATACTTAAAAATGACAAATAGTCCACTAAAAATAGAAAATACATTATTCAGCCATGGAAACCTGGCCTCTAGGAATATTAGTATTATTATGCTAATTAGAGAGTAACATAATTATTCAAAATTTTAGGCATGTGATGCAGAGAGCAAGATGGAGTCACCCATGTCAAGCAGGGACCTGTGTCAAGCAATGATGCAAGCAGCTGAGGACATCGCACTAGCTGATGACACACTCAAAACTGACAACCAGCAGAAACAGAGGAGTCTGCAAAGGCCCAAGACTGATTAAACCCTTAAAAAAGAGAGGATTTTTGCAGGAAACTGCCAGACTCCTCAAACACTGACCCCTCTTTATGTCTGACCACTTTAAAGAGGCAGCTGCCCAAGAAGATTCTGCCCAAATGATCTAACAGAACTGAGATCCTTCACTGCTTGAACACGATAAGCAGTAAGTGCTGAGAGCTAGCTGACCTGGACCGGACAAAGGCCTTATCTCAACTGCGTGCTCACAGACCGACTTTGCGTTTGGTTCCTCAGTGTCCTTACCTCTATTCTATCTTCTATCTATTCTATTGTCTTTGTTATGACATGTCCTGTGCTTTGCTTTGTGTGATGTGTAGGAAGACAAGTTAAACACATGTGGTGAAATGTCATTGAGTTTGGTATCCTAAACCTGCTTTCTTATCATGTTAACCTTGCTTTATGTATTAAATAAAGCTGACACTGAGGAATGACATAAGTCGTGTGCCTGCCTTCAATAGCATGCTCATGACACTTGATATGCAGTAAATTATATTAAAGATGCGCAGTCCTAAAGTTCTTTTAGGATTCAATTTGTTGTGCCATATAAACTTTGTGGGTTATATATTTTTAAAACAAATTTGTTTCCTTTTTTAAATTTATGAATTACTAAATGCTAACATACATAATGCCAGAATTTTTGCTTTTATATTTTGTCACTGTGACCAAAAATTGATAATTAAAATAATGTCTACCTTGTGTATGTTTTGTTCTTATCATGATTTGCTTAATAAACAAAGTCAACAAAACCTGATTTCAAGATGTAATTTTTAGCAGTTGATAAATAAGACATGATTTGTGCACAGCAGAAGGGCATGAGGAGTGGTTAATAAGACTATCTTAATTCCCAAACCTTTCATAACTCACTAGCTGATTTCTAAACCTTTACTTTCATACACTGTAATAAACACTCATAAATGGTAAAGTGGAATTAACTGTGGGGCACATTATATTAATTTTTGTGAATCATTTACACTTCAGTGCTCAAATGCAATTTTTGTAATATTTATAGGAAGAAAAACATACATATATGACACTGGAAACAATATTGGGGACCAGTTGGACAAGAAGAATTTGGAAGACTAAATGGAATTTGGACGACTAACTTGTTTAGTTTGTACTGATGGTCCAGTTTCCTCACCACTCCCTCTATCCGTGCACTTTTCTGTGTAAGTTTTCAATGCTATCCCACTGTGGGCTCAGCTGGTGACTTGCTTAATTAGGTCAATATGTCCTTGACACCAGCAGGGCACCCAGTGTCCTGAAAAGCTTTTGCAAGATTGGGCATACAAGCTTTTGAGCTTCGGACATCCCCATAATCATAGGAGGCTTGTGCTAGGCTGATGGTCCTAAAAGGAGGAAGAATGACAAGTGAAGCAGAGAAGTACTAGCTGAAGTGCCCTATGCAAGTCCAGCCAAGAGAAGATCAGATTTCAGGTCCTGCCAACCACCAATCACTGCACAAGTCCAACCAAGGTAAGTTGGGCCCAATCTAAATCAACAAAACCATGGCAAGCCACTGGCAATATAGCTAATAATAAATACCAGTTCATTCTAAGCTACAGGATTTGGGAATAGTTTGTTATACAGTGATAATTAAATGCTCTAGGCCCTATGAAAAGCAATTCCTATAATCCCTAAATATTCCATGGTGATGCTACAGAAATTTGTAAGTAATTCACCTTAAATTTTTTGTTTTTCATATGATAAAAGTTTGTTCTAAATAGAAAATATGAATGTATACCATCATGTAATGTATGTATGGAAGAGACCCCCACAAGTTATATATGAGAAATATTAAAAAAATGATAAATATTAAACATGGGTCATCATAACCAAGAGAACATGCAAAGTAGGGGGAGATGATTAAATATTAAAATATTTACTCTTTTTCCCCATTCATTAATTTTAATCATCTTATTTAAATATATAGAGCAGTATATTGGTATAGATTAACATAATATAAATCATAAAGTCCCACAGAGTTAATGATTATTTATTAATTACCTTTTTTGTTGTTGTTCATGTGGAAAAAACATGGTTTTACATTCATGATCTTTTTAATATTTATTTACTTTTGAGAGAGAGAGAGAGAGAGAGAGAGAGAGACAGAGACAGAGAGAGAGAGAGAGAGAGAGAGAGACAGAGCACAAGTGGGGCAGGGGCACAGAGACAAGGAGACACAGAATCCAAAACAGGCTCCAGGCTCCAAGCTGTAAACACAGAGCCCAATGTGGGGCTTGAACTCAAGCCATGAGATCATGACCTGAGCTGAAGTTGGATGCTTAACCAACTGAGCCTTCCAGGCACCCCTACATTCATGATTTTAAGGTGCATATTTTAGTTTAGTTTAGTTTAATTTAGGTTGAGAGAGAGAGTGTGTGTGTGTGAGCCAGGGAAGGGAAGAGAGAGAGGGAGACAAAGAATTCCAGTCTCCCCACTGTTATTGCAGAGCACAGGCAGGGCTCGAACTCACGTACAACACCAGGGGATTATGATCTAAACAAAATCAAGAGTTGCACACTTAAAAGACTGAGCCATCCAGGTGCCCCTAAGGTGCACTTTTTAAAAGAAAAAAACTAAATTTACATAAAAAACAGCAAACCAAACATTGTACTGCCATTGGGTATTATTGATGTTGAGGAGCATTTTTCCATGTTTTTATCTTTTATGAAATCAGGGCTATTTGTTGAATTAATGTGTAAATATAATTTTATAGCATATGCTTTTATACTGAGTTAATTATGCATTTTAATCTTACATGTGAGAATCAAGCAAATGTAAATTAAAATGGACACTTTAGGTAAATATTCTTATTTATTTGCTGCTCAATTGAAGAGCAGTGAGACTTAAGTAAATGAGAAGAATCTGAAGTAGTGATCTACCATAATAATTTACACTGAAACTTATATAAGGAGAAAACAAAAAGTTTAAAATCGCGCACATTTTAATTATGTGTAAAAGAAATACCAAAAATCTTGAAGTATCCAACCTCACATCCTATGGATACAATTGAAAAAAGACTCTGGCTCTTGGAAAACACGCTTGCTTTATGAATATGTATAATGGTACTGAAAAAAGTAAGAAAGGAACTTTGAGAACACTCCATTTTTATCCAATATTTCCCAAGGAAGGACTTCTAGAGGTCTGTCTTGAGCCTCGACCTTTTCCCTAATCTTCAGACTCAAATCCTTTCTCCTTTGCTGACAACTCCACTTGGCTACCTAATAGGCAGTACGGACATTACATAAATCTCAGTCTTCTCTACTCATATAGTCTAAACTATAAGTCCCCATTCTCTAGTTACGATTGTAACAGACCATTCCAAAACATAGTACACAGAACCACCATTTATTAAGTTTACAGATTCTATGGGTCAGGAATTTGGATAGGTCTAGACTAGACTAGATTGGTTTAACTATAGCTGTGGGGACCTGAAGGCCAGGGACTGAAATCATCCTCAAAGTATCCTTCATCATATATCTGCCTTTCAGCAAGGACTGCAGATGAAATTTTTCAGAGGACCTACAAGTCATTTATCCATATGCCCTGTACTTGCTCACAGCATAAGGCTAGCAGTATAATCAAACTTTTTCTACAGTGGCACAGAGTTCCAAAAGCTGGTGTCCCAATGGACAAAGTGAAATCTTCATTGTGAACCTGGCTGCAAAACCACCATTGTCATTTCTGCTGTTATTATTTTAGGTAAATTAATCTCAGATGGACCAGGATTCATGAGGATGTGGACCAGCACTGCCTTTTAGGCAAGGTGGTAATATCATATTGCAAAACAGCATGTAGGATGGGTGATATAGTTGTGGCTATATTTGAAAAATACCACCTGCCACAACCATATGCTCCTTTTGCTTAATTTTCTCCTCATCTCTTATCACTAACATTCGATGTGTTTTACCTTTTTATTTTTTGTATATCTTCCCATTAGAATGCAAGTTTCCTGTGTTTTGTTTCATAGCTTTCCACAACCCATGAAAAATTCCCTGGAACCAGTAATCATTTAATAAATATTCGTTGGGTGAATGAATGACTGGTTATTTTAAATTATTTTTAAAAAGAGGAGAGAAAATGCAAAGTAGCCTTAATGAATAAAATATGGACATGGAGATGTAGAATAAATTAAAATAATATGTTTTTAAGGCTGCCCATGTTCCTCTATGCTCAACTTACATATTTTAAACTTTGATGATTTCCTTTACTCTCAAGAAATTTCCTTATCTCTTTTATTTCAAATATTTTTAGACTGTGTCTTTTTCTAAGGCAGAAAATGACAATGTTGGCATATACTGCATGATTTACAATGATTATTTCTTCTATAAATCAATTAAACTATGAATTTAAGTTCTGAGATATATTCAGCTATTCATTTGCTATAAGAAGCTACATTGTTTCAAGAAAATTTCTAGAATGTTCATATGTATCTTTTATAGACAGATTAGAAGCATAAGTGAGCATAATGAGCTTGCAAATTTTATGTAAGTTTCAAGAAAAGAATTAGCGTTTGTAAAGTATATGTAATGAGGTTAATACATTGACAATCATGTTGCTTCATATATATGATGGAACTAATGATAGTGACAAGAATTTATCAAATTTAAGGGTGAAAAATTAGAGAAAGAGGAAAGGTGATATATATATATATATATATACACACACACACACACACACACACACACACACACACACATTTATATATATATATATATATATATATATATATATATATAGATATATAGATATATAATAATAAATTTAAATAGTCATTGGTTTCTAACTGGTACTTACCATTCAAATAAGGGAAGGAAAAGTACTTGATTGCTGAATAATATAAAGAAAAGAGAAGCAGCTGGAATACAGATTTCAGTTTGGGGTGATTATGAAGCAGAAGCAGTAAATGTGTGTGGTTGAAGTAAGATGAAATACAGTAGAATACATATAAGATGATGACTATATATATTCTGTTAGTATTTAAGAACTATTTTCATACATTCCAAAAGTAAAATATATTTTATACATTAATTCACTCATCATACACATGAACATTGATATAGTGCTCTTACAAATATAATATGAAATCCGTGCCTATGGATCATTTTCCTCCACTTCAACTAGGTGCTTAAGTCAATTCAACTTTAGGATGAAGAGACAGTAAGTATATTTTCCTGGTTGAAGCCATTTTGTCCATTCTGCCTTCAGCAGAAACGAAGTATAAATTGTGCACTTAGTCTCAATTGGCCACTCTGCCCATTTTTCACTGGATCAGAATGCACAGGGAGAACAAATACTGTAAATATTCTTTCTCTCTGTCTCCTTTTTTTCTCTTTCTCTCTTCCCTCTCTTTCTCCTCCCTCTGTCTTTCTCTTTCAATTACATAAACATATATACTTCAGTAAATATACAAATTTTCAAGTGACCCCTTAAACTGCAGTTCTCTGCATATTTTTTTTCCCTTGACATCCACACAAGATCAAAGCCATCCTATATTTCTCATAGCACTTTCTATCTCTCTTTTTTGGACTTAATACAATTTAAAGTAAGTAAACATTTTGGGGATTCTTTATTTTATGGTGCTACATGAGATTAGAATGGGTCAATTTTTTCACAGCTAGTCTCACATCATAGCAGACAATTACTCAGTAATACATTCTGAATGAATGAATAAAGTTACTTACACTCACTGATCTTCATCCTTCTCAATTTCAGACTGGAGACGGTAATACCTATACCATATACAAAACATCAAAAGCCTCAAACCTTTCTTTATCCTATTCACTTTAACCAGTATATTGTTAATTTTTAGCTTCTCAGACCTGATTTTCTTTCTCCCTGCAAACTACAAAAATTCCATTGCTTTACTTAGATTTGAAGTTGCAAATCCCTGTAACAGCTGTCAAATAAGTTTCAGGAAGATGAAAAATGTTCCTTTTTCCCTGAAGCTGAATAAAAGCAAATAATAATCTGTAATATAGAACTGTTACTATAACTTTGGAATGTAAGTTTTATCTTCTAATAGAAATAAATCTTTGATTGGCTACTTAATGTCTGTGGCCCTTTGAATAATATTTAATTTTCCAGATTATGATAGTTATAAATGCTTGTAAACTTCATTTGTTAAGCCATAAGTTCATTGCTGCTATCATTTTTCCTCTCCCGTAACGTGCATCACACTCGGGGCATAAGTAACAAGAATTACGCTAGCATATCTACTGGACATATTGATTTCTTATTTTAAAAAGGTTTGAGTTTTGATGTCCCATTTAAATCTACATTACCTTCTAGCTTTGGTGTGAGGCTACATATAAATCACCACGTAATCAGAAGAGTGAAAAACTATGAATTAAATGCTCAATTAAATCTGGTGATGTTACATAATGAGAAGTGCTCGATTAGATGGACGGGCCATTAGCATTTTGGGCAATTGTTAAGTCTGATTTTTTTTGTTCATATATAGATGGAAAAACACACAGTGTCACTGTGAAATGACAAACCTAACATGAGATTTTACCATGAATAATTTCCCTCCAGAGTAGAGAGAAGATTAATGTTGAATTTTCAAATAATTACTTTAAACTAATTAAAAATAGAAAGGAAAAGCAATAAAAGGAAGTCTTCAAGATGTGAAACAAAAAATAACTTATCATTGGATAAATTTTCAGAGTAAATAAATTCCCTGAATACAAATTGGACCTCATATTCCCAGTTTGTTTCCAGTACAAAGTCAAAGTGTCATTTTGTATTAGGTGAATAATAAGACTCCACAGCTCATTAAAGCATAAATTCATTTCTTTGCTTCTCTTGTGGTGTAATGTGCTTGCATTTTTGCCCAGAGGACAGATACTAACATGAACATTTATCTGTAATTAAAGATTCACAGACCATTAACAGTATAGCAATTTCCTTGCAAGTTAAGGCAGGGAAATAAGATGTTTTAAAAATTATTTTCTGTCTTATGTGAAAGTTATCCTCCCTTTCTTTTGTTCATGTTTTCTAAGCTGGAGGAACCCATTCCTTGAGTGGCTTTGTTCCAAACTAAGGTAGAAGAAGTATTTGATAATCTACCACCTTCTGTTCTCTCAGTAATTGTTAAAATGTTTTCTGTGATTCTGTTCTCTGTGAGGACTGTCTAAATTTATTAGGGAAATGAGTGCTAACTCTAAATTTGTCTGTCTGTATCCTCAAAGATATGTGCTGGAACAGATGAAGGTGATGAGAAGGAAGCCAAATCAACAGATGCAAGGCTGAACAGCTCATCACCAAAGTGGGGGTGGGGACACATTATTGATATTAAACTGAATATCTACAAAATATTTTTCCAAGGAATTAAATATTATAATGTGCTTGGGTAATACCTTACTAGTGATATTAAAATGCCAGGAAGTAGTAGTCAAAAAAAGGGGGGGTTCCAACAAATATTTGGGTAAAATTATCCAGTCTACATTCAGTCATGTAATAAAAGTACATTAGTATGTATTATCTATTTTATATTCTAGTTAGAATCATCTGTTCTACAGTCATTTGTTTAAGAAATATGTAGTAAATATTTGTGTTAAATTACAAGCATTACAAAAATAATATAATGGGTAGGAACACAGATTACGAAGATAAATTACCTGGCTCAAGCTCCTTTTCTGACAATTTCTAGCTGTGTGACCTTGACCAAATTGTTATTTAAGCTCTCTTTTCCCTGATTTCCTACTTAAAAATAGGGTGTGACAACAACTGCCAGGACTCATCAATTACTATGTTTCCATTCGTTTATAGGTACAAAGTCCAAATATATTTCCCATTCACGTTAGTTCAGGTGATCTATTTCAGCAAGTGAAATGAAACAAGTGATTGCAGCATGGCCCACAAAACTGACCCATGCATAATTTTGTTCTTCTTCCCCATCCAAAAGTAAAAAGGAATGAATTCTGATGATGTTCCTGGCCAAGCCACATGATGGAAGATGGCAATATCCCTGAATTACTGCCTGGGGAAGATGCTTCCCTGCCCTGCATGCAACCTATTGTGGTATGAAAGAGAAATATATTCTCATTATATAGATCCATGGAGATTTTAGACTTTGGGCTCTTTGTTACAGGATTATACTTCTCTAAATAAAAGATGAAGCTTTTAATAGTATATATATCATCAAGTTAAGTGAAAATTCATGGGTCAATATATGTAAAACACTAGGAATAGAGCCTGGCATCAGTTAAGCCAATGGAAGTAGTTCTTTTATTGATTAGGATAATTGTGGTAGTGTGGTAGAATACACACATATTCTTCTCTTTTACAGTTTCCCTTAACTTGAGGTTGGGGCTCAATGACTGGATTTGGGCCAATGGAATATGAGCAGAACTGCCATGCCTGATTTAAGATGTGTCCTGTGTGCACACCTCTAGATCATATTTTAATTGTCAGAGAACTGTAAAGGTACATGATGAAGATAGTGTTATCAAA
This sequence comes from Panthera onca, assembly GCF_046562875.1. Classification (NCBI taxonomy): domain Eukaryota; kingdom Metazoa; phylum Chordata; class Mammalia; order Carnivora; family Felidae; genus Panthera; species Panthera onca. The sequence goes on from NC_138339.1 coordinate 20,358,179, forward strand.
AATATAAAAATTCCAGAGCCCCGAGTTACCTTCACAACATAGGACTTTGAAAATTTAATCTTTATACCGGTTAGCACTGATATTTTGAAAACCTGACCATCCCCTAACAATGAGGATGCTAACAAAGTCTGTCATGGATGCAAAACATAAGAAGCAATTTCTGTGTTCTTGGAAAATTCATGATGTATTAGGGAAATAAAACATACCTATTTTAAATGTATGGAAGGTGTAAGATATGCATGATATCTATATCCCCATTTTAAACAGTAGTGAGATTTTGCAAATTTTCACATCGATTAGGAGGGCGATAACAAAAGACACAAGGCTTTATATTTATTTGATGATTCTTTTTTTAAATTTCTTTAACATTGATTTACTTTTTGAGAGACAGAGACAGGACGAGTGGGGGAGCAGCAAAGAGAGAGGGAGACACAGAATCTGAAGCAGGTTCCAGGCTCTGAGCTGTCAGCACAGAGCCCGACACGGGGTTCGAATCTATGAACCATGAGATCATGACCTGGGCTGAAGTCGCACCCTTAACAGAGTAAGCCACCCAGGTGCCCCATGTATTTGATGATTCTTAAGGATATATACTTAGTTTAATTCTATAAGTACTAAGCAGTTATTTCTATTTTATTATTTATTTATTTTTATTTTATTATTAAAAATAAACTAGGTTACCCCATCAAGAAAAGTAATTACTGTCCATCAAAATCTACAGTTTATATAAAAATCATGTTTCCTAATAGAAAATTACCTTTATGAAAATCAGTAAACTTGAATTTTCTTCTATCGGCTTTTAATCAAGTGGCCTTTGAAGATACAAGTCTCCTGAGATCCTGTAAACTCCATTAAGATTCTGCACCTTGATGGCTCTGAGGCTGCAATCCCTACTAGCTTTTTCATAATTTACAATAGATGATTAGGTTCTTATTTACTTGAGCTTTGTGTTAAGTGTGCTCTATAAATTTGTTCTTCAAATAGACAACCTAGAGATGAAACATTCTAGAACGTATTAATAGAAATTATAAATATCTCCAAAAAATTAAACATTTCTTCTGTTATGTGTGATACCCTTAAAAGCTATTTAAAAGAGATAGTTTCAGACTTCCTTCTCTTCCAGAATATTAGAGTGATGAATTACAAATCTGTCTCACCTGGGTTGGAAATGTTATTCTTCTAATTAATTTTTAACAGTGGGAAAATAGCTTTCGAAGTGTGAATGATTCCTATTTTCACAGCAGTATTGAAGAATGCGTGACTGTCCAAAGGGAAAAAAAATAAATGTGTTTGTAATTTCATCACTCTCTCGTGTCATATGTACAATTTTGGACAGCTTTCCTGTCTATTACACTTCATATCACATTTAACAAGTATCAGTAATACAAGATTTTCTCTGAAAAACTAAGTTTCTAATAATGACCCTGAGACTCTGAGATACAAAGATCTTATCTAATTCAACATTTTTCATGAGAGATAGTCAGAATTGAAAAAAACATATCCTGAGTCTTTCTTTTCAACCACTGAAGTATATTATTTTTGTTGTTTATCACAATCATTCACCAAAATACCATTATAAAAAGGAATTTTACACAGAATATAAATACGTTGTATATTCAAAACAGGTTTTTCCCCTCATGTCTATCTAACAACATGGAGTTACTCAGGAGATCAGACACAGTATCCAGGGATATCCATACTTTGTTTTCCTTCTGAATTGTTTGATATCCTTAAATCCCAATTATTAAAATTCTTGCTAGAATGTTTTATTGTAGGTATGTTACAAGTAGAATATTCCTGTTGATTAATAAGTAAATTATATTAAACCACATTTCATTGATGTCATATTGACATAAAAAATTCTTTTTAATCTTATTTTTTTATTTACTGTGGAAATTATTCATGTTAACTAAAAATTAAAATACTCGATTCTCTGAATTCTCAGATATCCCTAATGTCAAATTGTGTCAGTTATGGTGATTTCCATTTGCTAGTAAAGGTGTGAATTCGAAAGATTTCAAAATGTTTTACTTTTTCCCTTTCACAAAGTAAAAGGAAGGCTAGATTTTAAATTTATTTTACTTAAAATTCTGTTTATCACACATCTTCTATTCCAGGTATTTCATAATCGATGTTTTACTGTTTCTTGCAATCATAAATGTTGTAATTATATTTATATAAACATAAATGTACTTATACACACAACTAAATACTCCCATTATCTTTCCCTCTATCCTATTTTTCCCTATGTTTTCTTTTCTTTTTTTTTTTTAATTTTACTCTCTTTTTAAACATCTCCCTTAGTTCTTGTAAGAGATCTACACTGTTTGAATTAGTAAAGCAATTGTTTATTGCCTGCCAAGTAGCAGGGCTTTTTTAATTTTTTTTAATGTATATTTATTTTTGAGAGAGAAAGAGAGAGTCAGAGCGTGAGCTGGGGAGGGGCAGAGATAGAAGACCCAGAATCCGAAGCAGACTCCAGGCTCTGAGCTGTCAGCACAGAGCCCAATACAGGGTTCGAACTCAGGACCCATTAGATTGTGACCTGAGCTGAACAAAGTTGGACACTTGACTGACTGAGCCACCTGCGTGCTTCCCAAGTAGCAAATCTTAAAATACCTTCCAAATGATTCAATATTTTTTTCTAAAACAGTGTAGAGGATCAAGAACGCTTTTTTGGAAGTTCCACCAAAAGTAGTCACTAGAAACTTTTGGAATGAAAGCTATTTCCTACCATCAGGGAAAAGACACAAAACTGGGAAAAACACAAATGAAATAATAAAGAGGGAACAAACACCAGGCAAACTATCAAATGGAGACATTCAAACTTAGCCAGCAATGGCATGAGAAACCTCATAGTTGTCACACTCTCTTGTTCAAGGAGGCTGATCTTGAAGCAGGAACTTTTAGAGACTTATTATTATTATTATTATTAGTGAAAAGCAATAATATTAAAAACATGAACACATAAAAAATTTAAAAACCTGAAATATAGGTACTAAATGAAGTAGTCCTAGTCATATTTTATAAATTAAGACACTAAATATATTTTTTCTGGTTAGCTTCAGACAACAAGAAGGTAATCCTTAGCAATTGGAGATGCAAAAGCCATGTAATCAGAAGACAGGTAATTTTCTGCAGACTGTTACTTCTCAGCTTTCTGTAATTCTTGTTTAATTTATCCAGTATGAAAGTAATATAAAATAAAATAACTATTTGACTTTTGAATTGAAACTTCATGGTAGACACGCCCTTTACTTTCATCTCCACCTGTTAAATTCTACTCATCTATACTTCAACTTTTTTTAATGAACATGCAGTTAAAAATAGTTAATATTTATTTATTTTTGAGAGAGACAGAGACAGAATGGGAGTGGGTTAGGGGCAGAGAAAGAGGGAGACACAGAATCCGAAGCAGGCTCCAGGCTCTGAGCTGTCATCACAGAGCCTGACGCGTAGCTACAATTCAGGAGCTATGAGACCCTGACCTGAGCCTAAGTTGGTCACTCAACGAACTGAGCCACCCAGGTGCCCCCTAACATGCACATTTTTAATGTTAGTGGTAGACTAATTTAAAGTTTAATGTTTATCTTGTATTTTCTAAAGAGTTTCTTTCTATTCATTCATTCATTCATTCATTAATTCATTCATATTTTATGTATCAGGTACTTTTGAATCACTCCTCTATTTAGGAAAGAATAGAAGAAAAAAGAGAGCATTACATAGTAAGTCCTACGTAGTATTAAAAACTAATATAAAAAATGTCTTAATAAATTTCTAAAAGGTAAATGAAAACAACAAGAAAGCAGAATAAAAATAAAGTATGAAACTCTGGAGACTTTAGTCAGAATAAAAAAACATCACAGAAAGTCATTTTTTTAAAAAATTTAGTTGCTTCTTTTCGTTTTTAAATTCGACTGAGACAGGAGTGTAAGAAATTCAGATATACATATTCCTGATTACATGGCTCTTGTATCTCCAATAGCTCCAACTGCAACACATATATTAACATATATATATCATATTTGGAAGGTTTATATATTGACATATATGTATATTATTTGGAAGTTTTATAGATTCAAAGGGGCAGAATCAGTACTTTTAAAAGTTTAATAGAAAATATTTTCTTTCAGATAGTTGAGCAAATATTAATGCCCAATCACATGCATTTACTCTTCGTACTGTAGGGTAACTTTCAATTTTTTTTTTAGAATATTCAATTTCTTTAATAATTTATGCTTTTTGAGTAACTGTTTTTGTTTTGATTAACAGAACTGGTTTGTGTTATATTGGAAGTCATGTCCGTTCTTGTAGATTCCAGAGAATCACATTCAGATTCACGTGACACCTTGAAACCTCTGCCGGCCACAGAGTCCCGCAACAACATGCCTCTTCTCAACTCACAAGTCACTCAATTTATACTTCTGTATCTGAAATAAGGACTGGCTTTATAAATTCCCCAAATTCCAAACATAGATAAAATGAGCATGAAACATGAAAAAGAAATCATTTATGATGTATTTTATGTGTTCCTGTTCTGTGATTGACTTAAAGTGTTTCCCAATGGGAGAACAGAAAGAACAACTTGTGGTTTTCTGTTTTCTTCTCTGCCATCTGTTTGTTTATTTTTTTAGGTGGTAATGAGAATGAGGAACAAGGAGGTTTGCAGCAATGAATTTCAAATATTTCTAATCTGTGGATCATTTCACTAGAGGATATTGAAGATGCCTCAATGTTTTTCTACAGTAAATGTGTGATAAATACTGATTTATGTGATTTTTTTCCTCCTAAAAAATATACACATTAAATTAAATTCCTTGAAAGTAGTATTACTTTTGCCTCAAATTATCCAATATGTTACATAAGCCTGATGTGCAGTAGACATTTTATAAATATTGTGTAGGTTTTAGTCCATATGTAAAAAATTTGGGATTCATGGATGACAAACAGGATGCAATATTAATTTTTTGAAAGATTTTCAAATGTTTTATCTGTATATCTCATAACCAAAAGATAAGGCCTATGTATCTCCTTTGTTTATTAATCTGTGGATTTGGGAAATACTAGTACCAACAGTATACTGATGTTGAAAGAGGCTTATATATGTCATGCATGCAATATTATAAGTGCTGTATGAATGTTACTAAAAATGTTGTTTTCCGTTAGGGCTAAGATTATTTTTTTGGTATCCTGAGCACCTGTCCACATATACGTAACAGAATTTATTCTCTTTAAATGCATGCTTCTTTTCATACTTTTTGGTGATAATCCAATTCTATCTAGTAGCACACTGAACAGAATAATGGAAAAACTAAAAATGTTTCTTCCCCTTCCTTCTTTATTATAGGCTATTCTTAGATCTTTAATGGAATATTTAATGTAACCATTGGAAGAGATATGATGCCCTTGATTCCTTTCACTGAAGTCTAGACCCAAATAAAACTTGTTGAAAGAGAATTGTAGAAATATATTTTATAGTAAGTTCATAAATTAATTTGAAATTGCTCTCATCAAAATCTTCCTCTTTAAATTTAATGTATTGGGAGGAAAAACGTTTATATTATCAAAGGTTTTTGGATTGTTAATACACTCACACCTATTCTTTTTCATATTAACTCAAGTGGATTTCAAGGTAAAACATACACATTGCCTGTAATCAGTACTGTCAGGGAAAGAAAGATAAATGTTCAATATAAATTTTTACAAAGCTCTTTTGCTATTTTTTTCAATTCTATTTCAAACTTATATATATTTTAATTCAGGAGCAATGCGATGTCATATTTTTAAGAACTTTCCAAAAATTTGTTAATTATTTATTTCAGAATACACAAAAAAGCTTGATCAGTGTAACAAAAATCACTTCTTACACGATTTCCTATTATCATTATGTTTTTCAGTTAAACTCTAGAATATAATTATATAATGCTATCTTGTTACAAAAATAACGTACAATGATGAAAATATCACTTCCCACGTTGTATTCTGTGTAATGGGCACCATAACATCTATGTTTTATTAAAAATAATATAATATGGGAGGGGACTTGGGTGGCTCAGTTGGTTGAGTGTTCTATTTTGGTTCAGTCATGATCTCACGGTTCGTGAGTTCAAGCCCCACACTGGGTTATGTGTTGACAGCTCAGAGCCTACAGCCTGCTTCAGAATCTGTGTCTCCCTCTCTCTCTGCCCTTCCCCCACTCACACGCTGTCTCTCTATCAAAAATAAATAAACCTTAAGAAATATATGTTTAAGGGGAGCCTGGGTGGCTCAGTTGGTTGAGCATCTGACTTCAGCTCAGGTCATGATCTCATGGTTCCAGCGTTCAAGCCCCACATCGGGCTCTGTGCTGACAGCTCAGAGCCTGGAACCTGCTTTGGATTCTGTGTGTCCCTCTCTCTATGCCCCTCCCCCACTCACGCTTTGTCTCTCTCTCTCAAAGATGAATAAACATTAAAAAACTTAAAAATCATATATGTTTAAAAATAATATAATTTGATCCTCTTAAATATGCGTTCAGAACCTTTAAAACCTTTGTGTACAAAAATCATTTACTGTCCCCTTTCTTAAAATCTACTTCAATGAAAATGGTCAATGTGTGCCTAGATGTCCAAGTAATTGGTTGTACTTTAAATACTGAATTGAATATCCATTAATAAATAAAAATAATAATCAAAAGCTTCCCACATATATATTATAAAAACAGTTATATCACAAATGTTTTCTATAAGTGAGTTTAACCAAAATTTAAAAGCAGATCATCTTTTCTCCTAGAAAATTTCCCCATTAACATAAGCATATATGCTTACTATAACATTGGATATCATCAAAGAATACTGTAGTGGGCAGTGTTAAGCAGGCAAGGATAATTTTATTCAAGACCATCACAGTTTTTGAGTGTTGGGGTGAGCTAATGGAAAAATAATAGAAGACACACTGGGTTGGTGTGTGGGTTGGTCAGAGTGATTAAACCATCTGTGTTTGATAATTTTAGACTCCTACCTTCACACAGAGATTGTAAAATAAGAATTCTATCTTTCTTAGTGACTATGTTTCAAAGGGATATCTTTCAGGCCTTCGGAAAAAACATTCCTAGTTGAAAAACTGGCCAGAGTCTTTTATAAATATTCACACCTCTATAGGACAGAAAAAATTTTGCAACAAAATTTTTCTAAAACTCTGAGAAAAAGGTGGTCAGAAATCTATAGACAGGAAGAAACCTGTGTGAAGTTGAGCCAATCTGAGGAAAAATTTTAGGCCATCTTGGTCAATATCTTAACTATTGCCATGAAATAAGACAAACGCACGAGGTAAAAAAAATTTAAAAAGATGTAGGTTATTATAATATGATATATATAGAGAGATACAATCTATCACAGGAATTCAGTAGTTTCCTTCTATAGAAGCAAAAGCCCACTAGAAAATATAATAGGAAATAATACAGAAATTAAATGAAGAAGATATATTTGTAAATAAATCTCATAAAAAGCACAAATCCTTTATACATAAGATATAAAATCATATTAAAGCATCTGCAAGAATATTTCATAAGTGGTATACCCTATTTGTATATCTGGAGTCAGTTTCCTCCAAGTAAATGAAGTGTCCACCAGTCAGCAACTAAATCAATTGTAGAAAACTTTACTATTTTAACAAATCATCATAATCCAAAAATAAAATAGGAAATTCAAATATATTATTTTTCTAAAATTAAAAAATGGCGACAGATGTTAACTAGACTTATTGTAGTGATCATTCACAATACATACAAATATGAAATCATTATGTTGTACACCTAAAGCTAATATAATGTATACATCAAATATACATCAATTTTTAAAAATTAAATTAAAATAAAAATAAATTTTAAAATAATAAAAGAGATATATTATTCATTAAAATAATAAATTTTAAATAAATAAAATACAAATATTTTATATATAATATTTGATCAAAATGAAAGTTATGTTTATCTATATATGAAATAGGTGATTAATTTCTTTATTTTCTTCATGGAAAATCACTTCTCAAACACTATTTACTGAATCATTTATCCTCCTACTCGTCTATCTGTACTGCCAAAACTGAATTTTTTTATTATATGAATGAATTTTTATATTCTCTCTCATTGCTCTATCACTGAGACAAGATCACAGTTACTTAGGTTCCACAACTTTAAAATAAGCTCTATGGAGCGCCTGGATGGTTCAGTCGGTTGAGCTTCTGACTTTCAGCTCAGGTCATGATCTCATGGCTCATGAGTTCGAGCCACACATTGGGCTCTGTGCTGACAGCTTAGAGCCTGGAGCCTGCTTTGGATTCTGTGCCCTACTCTTACTCTGCCCCTCCCCCACTCATACTCTGCCTCTCTCTGTCTCAAAAATAAATAAACATTTAAAAATATTTTAAAAAGTAAAAAACAAAAATATAAGCTCTAATATCTAGTAGGACATTCTTTGCACAACATGCACTTCTCCCTCTCCAAAACTTTTTTGATTTATTTTGGCTCAATATTTCTAAATGACTTAAGAAGTATTGCTGATTACTGTAAAAAAATTTACACTATTCTGTTTTACTTTCCCACATGGACTTGAAACACATTTCATTGTATATTATACATATCATAAATAATAAACTTCATATTCCATATTATATATTAAATATGCATTGTTTATTTGTCTGCCCTCTTGACTAAAATATAATTCTTTGAAGGCACAGATTTGTCAATTTTGGTCATTGTTGTATATCCAGCAGGTACAACATTCTTCACCATGCAGTAAACTATGAATAAATACATATTACATGACCGAAAGAATGAATGGCGTTTACTGCTACCCACTCACCCCACCAGGTACTTGTGTCTGGGATACACACACAAAGCAAATCTAACATGGCGTTCTCCTGATGACTGTTCTTGATCCAGACACTGTATGTGACTTAAACTGGCCTGTTCAAATTGAAAGGAAAGACTGTTCCTTTGATAGGAAAGTGATCTCAATCTCTCACCAATGGGAAGGATGAATTATGTGACCTCAGCTGCTTAGATGCTGCTGATAGATGCTTCCTGACCATGAGGGACATTGAAAACAAAATGCATCTTCCAAGGAAGGCAGGACAGAGTTATAAGTAGGGATAATGATAAAGAAACGGCCCTGAACTCAGGATGCATAATGCTTGATGCCTGCCTTACCTTTGAACATGTTGCCATTTTTTTTTAGATTACATGTATTATTTGTTAATAGAATAAACAGTTAGACTTGAGTTTAATAGTGCTTGGAGTTGAAAATACCTTACCAGAGTGAGATCCAGAAGTTGCCTTCAGAAGAATTTGCCACCTACATCAGAAATGGCTGGTTTCCTCTAAGCATGCCAATTTAGCAAATATCCGGCAAAAAATGACACAAATTCTTTCAAATACTGATGATTTTCCTACATGAAATAAGAGAAATAGAGACAAGTTAATCATCATCAACACAATGGTGATCTATCATTTCAATTCCTGCACAGTAGAATATAGTATTGTAATTAAGGTTACAGGTTTCAGATTCCAGGCAAAACTTCTAAGTTAACAATTGAACTGTACTAATTATAAACACCCTATTTTGGAGTAAATTTCTAAGATTCAGTTTCTTTGGAAATGTTTCCAAATCTAAAAACTTGTTAATTGTTAATGATAATATAAAAAATGCTAGAAGAGAAAAGTTACAGGCTATAATTAAGTGTTGGGAGGGTATTAGGAAGGTATTTATGTGATCTAAAATAAACTTGAAAATCCACAATGGTCAAATAGTGACTTCAGTTTGATAAAGGAAATAAAACACGAGAAAATACATGATTTGAAAAAAGGACATTATTTTGTTGTTTTTATTGTTTTATTGCTATCTTTTTTATAAAAAAAGAAAATTAAGGTTCCAATGCAACATTAGATACTGGCAGATTTTTATAAAGATTACTTCAACATTGGACTTGGGTCACATTTGTTTTAAACACTATCTGGTTGCTATAGAGATTATTTATTCCATGTTTCACATCTTGAGATATTGCAAGTAGACCCTGGAGTAATGGATAGTAAGTGGCAGAGAAATCATGAAGCTAGATTTCTTCCCTGTTAAAGACATTGAATTTCTACCACAAAACCTGTCCATTAAAATGAACTTCTGTTTCACTCTTCAGGAGATAGTAAATTGTTATGTTCTATTAAGAAGCGACACCCTTGGGGCGCCTGGGTGGCTCAGTAGTTTAAGCGGCCAACTTCAGCTCAGGTCATGATCTCGCGGTCCGTGAGTTCGAGCCCCGCGTCGTGCTCTGTGCTGACAGCTCAGAGCCTGGAGCCTATTTCAGATTCTGTGTCTCCCTCTCTCTGACCCTCCCCCGTTCATGCTCTGTCTCTCTCTGTCTCAAAAATAAATAAAAGTTAAAAAAAAAAAAAAAAGCGACACCATCACTGAGACTAAACAAGGGGAAGGGATTTGAGTGTGGGAGATTATGGAATGCTCCTGAAGGTAGATGATCATGACTTGGACCTCTGTGGAAATAGTGAAAAATGTTTGATTCTGGATGTCAGTGAAAGTAGACCCAGCTACATATGTCAGTGGATGGGCTAGTTAAGAGGTGACAGAAAAAGATCAAGTTGATACCAAACTTTTTGGGCTAAGAACCTGAAAAGAGGGAATTGAAGGTTACTTATACAAGAAATAAATTATAAGTAGCAAGTGTGTGGGAATGGTAGGTAAAGGGTAAGTTTTGAAATTGCTTTTCATGTCCAAGTGTAGGTTTTCATTTAGTAAAGAGTTAAAAATAAGAAACGAAAATGATGGGAATGATGTAAAGTGGGATTATAAAGCTGGGAATTTTTAGAACAGATATGATATTTAAAACCATGGTACGAGAGGGATGCCTAGATGGCTCAGTCGGCTAAGTGACCGACTCTTGGTTTCAGCTCAGGTCATGATCTCACGGTTCAGGGGTTTGAGCCCCACATCAGGCTCTGCAGCTGGCAGTGTGGATCCTGCTTGGGATTCTCTCTCTCCCCCTCTCTCTCTGTTCCTCCACCGCTCATGCTTTCTTTCTCCTTAAAAAAAAAAAAAAAACAAATAAACTTAAAAAAAAATTAAAAAAGAAAACGCTCCACCTTAAAAAAATGGGGCCAGAAAGATGACATAGAAAGGAGTAAAGAAACTGACTGGAAAGCTAGAGAATACTACAAGTAACTGAAATGCATCTGTTTCATGCTTAGGTAGTAGAAATGGATAATTCTTTATTATAGGTTTCCTCAGTGCACTGACTTTTATCATTTCATGATATTGAAAGGAAAAGAGAGATGAATGGGGGAAAAACCAACAGTTGCAACTTTTAGAGAGGTATAAAACAAAGTTATATTAATTCCCCATTAAAGGAAATGCCAACATAATTAGAGAAAGTTTTTATAGGCTATACACCTATCAGTTGGCTTCAGTTAGATGATTATAGTGAACATTCCTGATGTACTGCCCACATTCCTTTTATCTAAAGTTGTAACCATCTGCTAGGTAAAGATACTGGCTTAAGTTTGTAAGCTTGTGCAAGTTATTGTCCTTGGCTGAGAGAAGCCATCTGGAAAGATATTTGTCCCAACTCTGAGAGTCAGTCATATACTAACAGGCATGGGGTACAAAAGCCCAGACTTTGTCGCAAGACACCACAACTATGCAGTGTAACTTGCAATTCAGACTCCCTTGCAGATCAAACCAAGTCTAAATTTTACCTACCATCCAATCCGAGTTTAACTCTTTTACCCTTTCCTATTCTGTTTACCTCAGTTCCTATCAGTATCTCTAGAAAAACACTCCCTCAAAAAATCATGCACACCAGATTTTTATCTCAGTCCCTGTTTCTAGGTAAGACTATCTAAGGTAGATTCAGGATATATTTTGAAGGTTAAAGGTGACAGGATTAGCTGATTATTTAGTTCTGAGAAATGAGTATGAAAGTTAAGACCAAGGTTGACTCTGATCTGGTCTTAGGAAGAAAACTATAAAGATAGATTTATAGATTTAGCTCATTCACCAGTTAGATGTAAATGAAGTCACCTTCACTAAAGGTAAGTTACTATTGATATTCCCTGGCATGCTGTAATTGTGCAAAAGTTAGGATTTGGCCCTGTACTGAGGGCCAAACATTAACATAGGTTGAGGTTTCACTTTGTAATTCTACTGTGCCAAAGTCTGGGCCCTGACAGAAAAGAAGTAAGTTTATGAAGAATATTAAAGCAAATTATTTAAAAGCATGAAGACCCAGCATCCTCTAAACCTGTGAATCTGCCAGAGTAGCCCATTCTTTGTTAAGTGATACTGTCCCCCATTATTCTTGAAGACTATGCAGAAGTCTCAAATGAAGCAGTGGGAGAACTAATACCATTGAGAAGTTGGGTAGTGAATGATTTCTGTAGAACCGGCTTACAAAAGGAGATGTTATAGAACTAAAATCCCCAATAGCATGTAGATGATAGGAAGGTGAAACTATCTGAGGCCAATGGCAGAACTTAACCAACAGCTATAAGATTGGTGTAGTGAGTGTAATCAACATCCAGTATCTATGGAAGTGTCTAATAGAAAATATACTTCTAAAGACAAAATGAATAGCTGTGTGTGTGTGTGTGTGTGCAGAAAGCTGAAGATAGTCATCAATAGAAAGTAATAATTCACCCATTAGTGGGCGCCTGGGTAGTTCAGTGGGTTAAGTGTCTGACTCTTGATCTCAGGTCATGATCTCACAGTCTGTGTGTCCAAGCCCCACACTGGGGTCTACACTGACAGTATGGACCCCAAATGGGATTCTCTCTCCTCTCTCTCTGCCCCTTTCCCGCTTGCACACACTCTTTCTCAAAATAAATACACATCAAAAAAAATTTGAGGAGACATAGAGGTGACATTCCTCATTATTCCTTCATTTTATTTTCAACATAAAACCTATAGAAAAATGGGATGAATCAGGACAAATGAAAGTAGACCAGAAAAAAATGTAACTAAGTTTGAGTCCGAACTGTGAGTTCGGACTGTAGGAACTCACTGTAAGAACATATAATAGAGTAGAGTAATAGCCTCCATAAGGGCTACATAGCTATTAGTCTGGCTAATGTACTTCATTTATTTCAATGCCTATCACTAAAGAAGATAAGAAGCAGTTTGCATTCACACAATATGACTAGCAGTGCACATTCATGATCCTGCTACAAACATGTTTAAGTCTACACTATGATACCATATAGTCCAAAGAAAACATTTTGAGAATGTGATACCGGCTCACTACATTTATGATATCAATTAAATTATATCTGCTTAACAATAAATAGCAAGAACTCCTGATTACTTACAGCGACATAACTATTAAAAGGGTAAAGGTATTGCTACATTGGTAAAGATTTCAAGTATGCAGCGGTTTAGGACAGGCCAGGACATCTTCTCCAAAGAAAAGGACAAGAATTAGTACCTCCCCTCCTTTAGCGCTAAGAACAAACAACACGTGGTAGACCACATCATATTTTGTTAGCAGCATTTTCTCCATGTGTGAATACAGTTCTAACCCATTTACTGTGGAATGAGAAAGGCTCCTGGCTTTTAACTGGTCCCAGAACAATACCAGATCCTGAAATGAGTACAATGTGCAGGATGAGCAATCCTGATACATTGGGCCCATGATGCAATAGACCCCTCAAGTGTTAGAGGTATCTTGGGATAGAAAATAATGCAATTTATTGTCTCTGGAATAGAAGTCTAACTACTTACCATGCCATATGTAGTTGAGAATTATAGTCTATCTGAAAATATAGTTCCTGGTATGCTAGTCGATCCTGGTAGAGGTAGAGTAACTGATCATTAGACATAAAGTGAACTTGAATCCTAAACTTCCCATCATCAATAAGATAGTTTTGACTAATGATCATAAAATTAGTTGAGATCAACAGCCATCCAAGTTAAGTTAAAAGTGATGTATCTTTGATTGGGTCTAAGCAGTAGTAGAGGGCAAAAGCTAGCTGCATGAAAAAGTGACCCGGGATTCCCTTTCACCTAACTCTTCTACACTTAAGACCTTCCCCCAACTTGCAAATAGTAGTGTTAGGGTTTCTGTGTGAACAGTTGATGGGAAAGGGAAAAAAGTAAAGCTTGGTTCACAGATATGTCAGCATGTATGTTAGTTTTAGTTGACAATGGATGGTTGGTTGACTATGTCTTCATTCAGGAGTGATAATGCTAAAAGATACAAAGGAGGGTAAATCCTCCCAAGAGACATAAGTTCAAATAATGTACTAGTCATGGACTCATCGACAGTTATGAACTGTTTAGCTTATTTTTTAAGAAATCTGAGGAATAAACTTGGACGATTAAGCACAAGAGTTATCTGGAAAAGAAACGTAAATGGACTTAAGGCAATGGACACAAGCGATGAAGATGTTACATGTTAATTCCCACCAGTGGACTTTAACTGCAGAAAAAGAAAACATTCACAACTACATGGAGAGGCTGATTTAGCCAGTAACTGTCAGCCTCTGCCCTTAAAGATTTCAGTACATGTGCTATTGTTGGAAAAATGAAAGCAAGGCATGAGCCCAAGGGCATGAGTTTTCACTCAACACAGCTGATCTAATGTTCTGTTATTAAATCTTAGACCTGCCTAAAGCAGAGATCGTAAGCTCCCACTTTAGTACCAACCCCAGAAGAAACCACCTATCCACTCAGCGGCGCATTGTTTATATAGCACCCCTTCCATTTTCACTTATCCTGATATGGAGTGACAAACCTGATAGGTTTGTCTCTTATGCCCCTAGTGCTGCAGATAACATCACTATCCCTGAGGGCTAACAGAATATCTTACTCACTAATGGTGAGTCACTCATGTTATTTTCTCGGTACAAGAACTCTCTTTATGGCAAAGTATGTGTAGAAGAGAGAGAATGACTATAGGATCTGTTACAAAATTCACTATCCAGAAGCTGAAACCCGATTGAGCAGCAGAAGGAATATGTCCCAAAGATTTAAAATACCAAGGTACAGGGAGCAAGGAATGCAAACAGAAGTGACCTTTTTCACAATTATCCCCAGCTACCCATTTGGTGAATGTGTGCCTCCTCCTTCTGCAAATTTAGACTTTAAGGGTCTAGTGATCTTGGTCCCTAAATTATACCACAGTAAGACAGTCCACATATGAATCAACTCTTTTCCTCCCCTGGCTAGAAAATACACTCCCAAACCAGAAAAGGGGTCTGACTGATCATGACACCTCTAGTTTGGTCTTGTGAGACACAGAGTGTGTGCCTAAACCAATACTCCATGAAAACTGTGAGGTCATAAAGGGGGATTGTTTTAAGCCTCAATTTCTGTGGTATGTTTTATGGCAGATACAGAAAAGTAATTCATATATTTACACTTTTGTCCCCCTCCACAAAATTAAGCCACAGAAAACTCAAGGGTGTTCTTTTTTGAGACAAATAGTGAAGATCTCCAGCCTGGAGAAGATATAGCATATTAATTTACATGTTTGTTCCTCTGGATTCTTTTTTATTTATCCCATCATTTCCAAATTACTTCTGTTCACACTGTGGAGATGTTTCTGTTGGAGATTTTATTCTTTCACTCGTCTTCCCGAATCATGGATCTTTCACTTCTTTGCTTACTTTTATTTCTGCCCTAGTTATATTTCCATATCAAAACATGGTTGGAGATAAGCAATTATTTTTAAAATCAAAAAAGAGGGAAAGAGGAAAGAGTATGTACTATAGTATGATTGGTGTTTCAGAATTGCTTTTTTTTTTTTTAACTTGGAACTTGTGAGTTACTTTTATTTAGACTTTTTATACAGTTTAAAAAGGGAATCAAGACCAGAGATGTAAGGTAATAACATGCTTGAGGCCACACAACTAAAAGAATTACCAACGTGGAATTCAACTTAGCACAGCCTGGCTTCAAAAATTCTACTCTTGGGGCACCTGGGTGGCTCAGTCAGTTAAGTGTCTGACTTCAGCTCAGGTCATGATCTTGTGGTCCATGACTTCGAGCCCTGCGTCAAGCTCTGTGCTGACAGCTCATAGCCTGGAGCCTGCTTCAGAATCTGTGTCTCCCTCTCTCTCTGCCCCTCCCCAGCTTGCGCTCTCTCTCTCTCTCTCTCTCTCTCTCAAAAATAAAAATTAAAAAAAAAATTAAAAGTTCTACTCTCAGCCACCTCATAACACCTCTCTTAGCAACATTTAACTGTGTCTTCAAATTTACTATTATCATTATATGGGACCTAGCACAATCCTGGACATAGAAAAAGTGTTGAATATATATACATTTCACTGACTTCAACAGAAAAAAAAAGAAAAAAAAAGAAAAAAAAAGATGTAATTTATTCAAGACCAAAACAGATTAACAAAAAAGAGATTAAAATGTGGGGCATCATCCTCAAACATCCTCTATAGCATCACCAACCCTAAGAAAGCTTTTCAGAGTCTATGAGGAAGAGTTTGTAGTTCATGCCTTTCTGCTGTTCATATGAATTATATCTATACTTACTGTTGTGAAATAGTGTAGGGCAATGATTGGGAGCATATTTTTAATTTTTTGAATATTTATTTATTTTTGAGACAGAGAGACAGAACATGAGTAGGGAGGAACAGAGAGAGAGAGAGGGAGACACAGGATATGAAGCAGGCTCCAGGCTCCAAGTTGTCAGCACAGAGCCTGAAACAGGGCTTGAACTCACTAACCCGTGAAATCATGACCTGAGGGGAAGTTGGACACCTAAACCGACTGAGTTACCCAGGCACCCCTAAGAGCATAACTTTGAATCAGACTGCCTTGAATCTTGGCACCGTTATTTAACCAACTAAATCCCATCCCTGTTAGTCTACTTTTTTTTTTTTCCTCATTCGAGGGTCAGCATGAACTAAATCCAACCTATGGGCTGTTTTTGTACAGCCCATGAGCTAAGGATGATTTTTAAATTTGAAAAGAGTTTTAAATGAAACCAGAAGAATATAACAGAGACCACATGTGACCCTTAAAGCCTAAAGTATTTGCTAACTGGTTCACACAGAAAAAGTTTACTAAAGTTATTCAAACTGTTTTGTGCTTTATGACTCTGTTTTTTGGTGTTTTGGTTTTTTATTTTTTTCTGCTCTGATTTGTGGACTGTCTCCACATTTTAATACCATTGACTCCATTTCTCATTCAGATTTTACCTTAAAAATCACTTCTTTAGATAAGCTTCCCAATTCATTGTTTCCTACATCTTTCACATGATTTTATGATAGCATTTATCCTTCCTGAAACAACATATATATATATGTATATATGTATATGTATATGTATATGTATATGTATATGTATATGTATATGTCTATGTATATGTATGTATGTATATACAAATATGTTATATTATTTTCTCCTCAGTTCCTTACTTAAAGACAGCAGACATCTCTCCTGCCCATATATCCATCCGTCATCATGGCCTTGTCATGTGGCAATATTTTACAAATTTACTGAAGAAAAACAAGTATGCGTATAAATAAATGTTATGTTACCCTATGCAAAGTCTCATTATGGAATGAATGCAGTATTGGTGATCTGGAAAATAAAGCTCTTTTTGGAGTTAAAACCCTGTTTTGCACGATAGCATATCATCTCAGACAAGGCAGTGGCTCTGCTCTGGTCTCATGAAGTCGATATGCTTTTTCTCTTTAAGGTTCACTTTTCTTCAGCAGTTTTTAGAAAAATTACTGTCACTCAGATATGTTCATTTCCAAAAATCTCTGCTTCCATTAAATAAGAATAATTGACAGAGAGCTCTGTAGAAAAGTGAAGCACTGAATTGTGATAATCACCCGGGAAATGGCCTCATTCTTCTGTTTTTGCTTAGAAGGAAGAGCCTGAATTTGCAAACTTAGGCAGTTGGTTTCAGTGGAACAAAAGAAAAGAAAGAAAGAAAGAAAAGAAAAGAAAAAAAGAAACTTGCCGCGATTCTGTCTGAGACATAGTGTCTCCACTACAGTGGTGTTTCTTTGCAGTGTGATTTGGGAGTTCAGTTCTATTTATAGTGCACTGAGGACTCTCAGTGCTTTCTCGCTAAAGAACACTGATATTATGAATTTGGATTTTTCTTCCTCGTGGACTCCAGTTTTAAAAGGCTTGGAATTTATGAGGCATCTCTACGAAAAACAGGAAAACTAGGCAATTGTTCTTGATTTATTGTTTACTGAAACATGGATATGTTATTGCTAACCAGAGGTACTAATAAGATAATAATCTAATTCTTTAGAAATGTGTATTCACATCTGTCCCATGAGTCTCAATCTCTCCCCCACTTTCTCTCTCTCTCCACATACACACACACACACACACACACACACACTCACACAATTTGCATGCATGTGTATTACAGTTAGATACTTACACATGTTTACGGACTTGTATACACATATGTTTATATAGGTTTCTATTATTTTAACTGTTTTTTTCTTTGGTAAGATAAGGTACAATTGTATAAGTTTTTTTATTTAATGAAGAACAATATGTGTCAAATGTCTCAGCACTTCATAAAATGTCCTTCATCCAATAAGCTAATAAATATTTGTTGAATGGAATTCAATTTTCTCTTTGTATTGGCTGCATACCAAAATGCCATAGACTGGGTGGCTAAAAAATAAAACAAAACAACACAACAACAACAACAACAACAACAACAAGAAAAACCAGCTCTTTTTCTCACAATTCTAGAGGCTGAAAAGTCCAAAATTAAGGTTCTGGCACAGTTCAGTTCTACTGAGTCCTCATTACCTGGTCTGTACATGGTCACTTTCTTGCTGTTTCTGTCTCATTTTATAAAGCCACAGTCCCATCAGATTAGGGCCCCACTCTTATGACTTCATTTAAACTTAATTACCTGCAACACATCCTATTTCCAAATACAAGGATATTGGAAGTTAGGGCTTTAACATATTAATTTTGGAGGAACACAGTTCAATCCCTGGCACTCTTCTTTGAATAACTTTCCTTTTCTCCAGTGTTTCTTAGTTTACTTACAAAAATAAAATTCATGGGATTTAATTTAAATTAATAGTCTGCACAGAAAAATATTCTTTTTTTATTTAATTTTTTTAATGTTTATTTCTGAGACAGAGACAGAGCATGAACGGGGGAGGGTCAGAGAGGGAGACACAGAATCTGAAGCAGGCACCAGGCTCTGAACTGTCAGCACAGAGCCCGACACGGGCTTGAACTCATAGACTGTGAGATCATGACCTGAGCCAGAGTTGGAAGCTCAACCAACTGAGCTACCCAGGCGCCCCAAAAATATTCTTATTTAGATCATAATAACAATGTCATTTTCAACTGAAAATATTTAATCTTTTTATATCTTCATTTTTGGAGTTATAAATATTAATAATTATTTCACATTTTTCTTATGATTGGCATGTGTTTATTGCTGGAATAGCTTGCTTTATTCTTCAAGGGCTGGAAATTTGCTGTGATAAACAAATAATTCTTGTAGCATTTCTTATATACCTTATAAAATTGAAAAATCCTTCCCTCTGAGTTTACATGCTTTCTATTTAAAGTGACACATTTTTCCATTTCATCACATGGAAAGTCTCAATCACTCCTACCATTTTCTCTCCTCCCCCTCCCCCTCATCCTCCTCGATCTTCTCTTTCTGCTTTCTCTCCATTTTCTTCTACTTCTTTTTTTCTTTTCACCTTTAGTTTTGGTTAACCAGAGGTCTCTTCTACCATTCTATGGCTCTATCATCTTAACTTCAGTAGGGGAAGAGACAATTGAAGGAATTTTAATACAGTCTTGGCTAGTTGATCTGGGATTCCTTTTAATGAACATAGTGAGTGAGAATGCACCTCATTTCCAACACACACACACACACACACACACACACACACACACACACGCCTTCCAATTTCCAGAGCAAGACTTTGAGAGATTTTCCACTTTGAGTAGGACTCACAAATTCCATCCTCTTCCCAGGAATTCCCCCTCTGCCAGTCAGATTTCCACCTCTGCGTGAATCTTACAGATTACAATTACTGATGGGAGTAAACTCAAGTGTCACTCTCTGTGAATGCAATGGGTTACTGCTTTTGCTGCCCACACTGTCTCAGACATCTTGGTTACACAGATATTGTCTAATTGTATTGTTATGTTTGTTTAAGTTTTACTAAAATGTTTTTGACATCTAATAATTGAGGTTCTCCTCTACATATTGTAATAGGTTGGAAGGATTAGTGATTTGGGGCAAAGTACACACCTTCTCAATTCCTGTTTCCTGATATATAAAATCAAGAAAACAAACATTACATTGTGCATACACCACGGGAGGGCTCAGTAAATATCAGTGCTTTAGTTTATCATATTGATTATGATAAGAGAAGCACACTGCAGAACAACATTAGGCTTAGTGAAGATTTCCAATATTTAGCGTTCACTAGCTGGTGCATCCTTTATCCTGTAGTTAAACCAAAGGGGTGCTAATGACCAATCCAAATTGTGGGTTGATATGTTCAGTTTTAAATTCCCAACTATTCATTGATCAACTTTTAAATTTTGGAGTCTTTTGAATATGATCTAATATACTTGGTTAATGCATATCACCATATTTGATACTCAGGGAAACTCTGTGTTTTAAATAATTTTTGAATATATTTTATAAATGAGGCTCCAAGAAGGTATGTAACCATCAGAAACAAGTGATACAAGATTCTTTGAGCAAAAGAAGGGATATACAACTTTTAACAACAATGAAATTAAAAATATATATATATATATTTTATATATATATTATATATATTATATCTATATTAAATATATATATATATTATATATAATATATATATAATATAGATATAATATATATATAATTGTGACAATGCAAAGCCTAACCCTATTTGTTACCCAAATACTAGGCTACTTTTTTTTCCAATTTCTGCATTGTCCTGACAAATTATATGTAAATTATGTGCAATGTCTTTTGGTTAAAAGTTTTCCTGAACGATGAAGGTTATAATTAAAGGGAAAGTAAATATGCACTCAATTTAACCTTCAGGAAGGGAAAAGAGACCATCTGGTTTATTTCAATGCCTTTACTGTGAAAATACGACTATAGTGGTTTATACACTATTGTTGACACCACTTTTAAATCTGCTTTTATGGATCATTTCTTACAGTGTCTCCCTTAGGGAAATATATATGAGGTGACAGAAAGGTTTGTAATGACGCTTCAACAATAATTAGTGATAGTGGTAACTTTTAGAAGACTTTATAATAGCAAATGAACTAAGGTTAGCTTATCCTCCCTTATTTAATAGTCTTATGTTTAAAACAAGAACACACACTAATCTAAATACATTTGATGTCTTTAAAATAACAAAAGATGTGTTGTCAGCTTCTAAGTGCAGTGTGCTCTTAACCATGTTCATTTATAGAAATGTGCTCAAAATTTAAGGCTGCATTAAATTTTTCATGACTTTTTCTAGTGTTTTAAATGCAGTAGTTAATCTTGAAATGAACTTCATTGCCATGAAACCGTAATACACTACAGAATTTTAATGATACTGGCAAAGGATGGGATTTATTTTTGGAAGAAGTAAGATATTCCTACATATATTTAGCCAAAAGTGTGAAAAATACAATCTGCTTTATAGTATCTTCTGTTATTCGATACAGATATTCAAACTAAATGATTGTGGCTTCAAGCATGTCAAAAAAAGGTGCAAACCTTAAAATATTGCCTGAGAAGCAAATTTCATGAGAGGGGAATGTGTGAGCTTTCTTTGATTTTTGTCATAATGCAAAAATGAAATAAAGTTGTTTTTTTTTTTTTAAGTATTGTAGTTTCTTACAACATAATGGTGTGTACATATACAGATAGGCAGAGAAAAACTTGTGGCTTAAAACAATTTACAAGAAAACAAGACTATACAAATATAGTTTTTCAATATCATTTTAGATGAATGCTGTCATTGCTCATCTATTGATTTTAGCTTACTTCTACGAAAATTTTCCCAGAAAGAATTCAGAACATTAAGGATATTTTCTGGGAAATTATAGTATGAACCAGAATATGAATAAAAGATTTAAAAAAAAAAAGGAAACCCTCTTTAACCTAGATGCACATTGAGTGTGTATCCATTGTTTTGTCTGATCAGCAGCCCAACTTTTCTCTATGCTTTTAAGAAATTTTCTCCAGTTGGTAAAAATACTATCACCATGGTCACATAAATGCACATGAATCAAACCTGGCCACTTTACTTCGTTTCACCACAGACACACACAAAATTGTTCCAAAGTGAATGTGTGGCATGAACCAAACCTAGATAATATGTCCTTTCCTAGATGATATGTGACTAATATGAGGAAATAGTAAATATATTATTTTCCCTCTTAGGGTTGCTGGACACAACAGTAGCCATGACTACACTTCATTGCATTTTTCCCATTTATAGTTGCTTCTTACCTTACATAACTTGAATAATTATAGTCACAACATGGATTATTTTAGATAATTTCATTCCCTACTCCAATAAAAATAGGCTGGCATCATTAGCGTAGTTATATTACAATTTGATTTGCAATAAAGTAAATCCATCTTGAATAAATATTTATGTTTCATTGATTTTTATTAAAAAATAAAGGCTTCAGGAAAAAAAATTGCTAGCTGTAATAAGGTATAATCTCGTGAAAATATCCTATTTAGATGAGGAACCAGCTTCCAGTAATTAATTATTCAGAGATAAATCAACATTTTTTGATAATTATTCAGAAGTGAAAATAAGCTATTAAAGGCAGAAGTATGCTATGGTCCCAGAAACTGAAGACAGTTAAACATAGCCCCATCTGATATCAAAATGTTTTCAACAGTTTTCCCATCATTATTACCAGCTCAAAAGAAAATTCCTGGAAGTGATAGATATGTTTATTACCTTGACTGTTGTGATATTAGTTCAGGTGTATACACATGTCAAAAATGATGAAATTGTATACACTAAACATGTATTTTTTGTATATCAGTTACACATCAATAAAGCTATAAAATATACTGTACACAAATATTTTCAAATTGCCATCTTAATCATTTTTGCCCTGTATGTGTTAGCTATCCTCATGACAACCTGTGTATACATGAGGACTATAATAATTATGAGTTTTTCATCCTTATTTTGATATTGATATGTTTGTACATGTTCACTAATATCCTTCTCATATCCTTGATGTATAAGATGTATTAATTATAATTAATATCTCGGTATTTAAATTACATGATATCAAATGGGAGCTAAGAAAACAATGAACATGTTACAAAGACAAGAAGAGGGCAAACAGCCTCTTCTAGGAAAAGAGTCACTTGTTTTCAGTTATCGGGAAGAATTACATGATGTTAGGTAGAAGCATGATTTATTATCTTATTTGGAAATGAAGTATGTTTTAAGGAGATATGTATAAGTGCCAAGTTGGCACTCCTATGCTTTTTAATGTGCCAACTTGGCTGGGTTAGACTGCGTTTCCAAGAATCCCCTTTCCTGTGTTTCTGGTTACAACAGACCACAAGAGGGATTCTTGTTCTTGATTTGGAGGGCAGAGGTGAAGCAACAATTTTTTAAGCCCTCACATTTTTGGGAAGATATGATCGTGTACCACATTGGCAAGAGACAGGGTTGACCTTACAACTGCTTCACTTTCTTCTGGATCCTCCTTGAAACTTTTCTATATGTGTGTTAGGTGAATATGTTCAGATCTGTTGTGGAGGGCCCAGCTTCTGTGGGATACTTACAGCAATAAGGTAAAAAACTACAAAACTAATATGACTTTCAATCCATCATCATGGGCTCCAGCTCACTCTATGAATTTTAGTTTGTTTTTGCTCTCCTTTATCTAATTCCATCTTCCCTTCCCCACGTCTGTACACTTCAATTCTAGCATCACATGCAAAGAAAATCCTAAGCAAAATGCTTAACTCGTTCTGACAATTACATAAGATCAAATGTAACACAGAAAAATCCAGCTAGCTAGAAAGAATCTTAATTGATAACATATTCTTCAGTTATATCTTAATTGGTGCAGTGAAGCATATATTGGAGATCACCAATGGAAGAAGTTGGAAAAAAGTATTTTAATGTGCATTCATTGTTTAATAATTTATTACTTATGAGAAAACTATGTGATTATTATTAGTCATTATTAAACACATTTTATCCATAAAGAAACTGAGATTCAGAAAGCATTATAAGCAACTTGTCAGTTGTCAAGTTAGTCTTGCTGAACCTATTCCAGTATCTATAAAATTCCCATCATTATTAAAAACAATTGATTTTCCCTTCCTTTACTAGAAAATTGTAATAATTTTCTGATGAAAGGGCACATGAAAGTCATGACACTTGTTTTTCTTGTTGTCTGTTGTTGTGTTTATTTATTGTAAACTTAAGAATACACCAGTGGGTCGGGGCGCCTGGGTGGCTCAGTCGGTTAGGCGGCCGACTTCAGCTCAGGTCATGATCTCGCGGTCCGTGAGTTCGAGCCCCGCGTCAGGCTCTGTGCTGACAGCTCAGAGCCTGGAGCCTGTTTCAGATTCTGTGTCTCCCTCTCTCTGACCCTCCCCTGTTCATGCTCCGTCTCTCCCTGTCTCAAAAATAAATAAAACGTTAAAAAAAATTTAAAAAGAATACACCAGTGGGTTAAGAACTCTAAGAGAAATAAAAGTGTAATTATTTTGAAAACTCATTTCTTAAGCAATTTATTACAGTGTCATTCCATCTTCCTGAATCCTGCTGCGATACAATTAAAATGCATTGTTTTTTCTTACCACAAAAGACTTTCTTGGGCTTATTTGTTTTTTGTTTTTGGTTTTTATTTTTAGAAAAATGAGCATATTGACAATTTAATATTTATTCTAATTTTCTTTAGAAGTTTGTTCCAAATGATAAATTTGGAATATAGTTAATACATAACCAATAAATCAGTCATGTGCTATTCTTGTCAAGAAAAAGTGATATTAAAGGTATTTTAATTGTACATTGGTATATATTGTTCAAAAACAGAAATAAGTGAAGTGTACATTTTGTATAAGTTTAAAACAGGAAAATTTAGAAGTAAATGTGTAAAATTTATGCAATAAAAGTTTGTTTCAAACTTAGATTCAATAAATATGTCAGACAAAATGTACTGTGCTACTATAATTTATAAGAGTGAAAATGAAAAACAAATGAAAAGTCTCACAATTTTAGAAATGTTAGATAAATTATAGAAATTATTTAAAAAACAGATTAATAGAGCCCAGAAACAGACCCACAGAAACATTGTCAAACTGACCTTTGACAAAGAAGCAAAGACAATACAGTGGAGAGAAGACAGTCTTTTCAATAAAAGGTACTAGACTGGATATCCACATGGAAAACAAACAAACAAACAAAAAAATGAATCTAGACATGGGCTATACACCCTTCATAAAAAATCATCTCAAAATGGGTAAAAGACCTATATCTAAAATGCAAAACTATAGAGGCACCTGGATGACTCAAGCCTCTGACTCTTGATCTCAGCTCAGGTCATGATCTCACAGTTCACGAGCTTGAGCCCAGTACTGGGCTCTGTGCTGACAATGTTGAGCTTGCTTGGGATCCTCTCTGTCTCCCTCTTTCTCTGCCTCTCTCCCGCTCATGTGTGTGCTGGTGCTCTCTTACTCTCTCTCTTTCAAAATAAATAAATAAATAAACAAACAAAAAAAGCATACACTAAAAAAATAAAATGCAGGAGTGCCTGGGTGGCTTGGTCTATTAAGCTTCTGACTTCCGTTCATGTCATGATCTCCTGGCTCATGGGCTCAAGCCCCACCTCGGGCTCTGTGCTGACAGCTGAGAGCCTAGAGCCTACTTTGGATTCTGCATCTCCCTCTTTCTCTGCCCCTCCCCTGGTCATACTCTGTATCTCTCTGTCTCTTAAAAAAATAAATATTAAAAAATTTTTCAAATAAAATGCAAAACTATAAATCTCATAGAAGATAATATAGGGAAAAAAATTAGATTACCTTCGGTTTGGCAGTGACTTTTTAGATACAATATAGAGGCATAGTCCATGAAAAAAAAAATATTTGGATTTCATTACAATGAAAAACTTATATTCTTCAAAAGAGAAAGTCAATGGAATGAGAACATAAGCCATAGACTGGGAGAAAATATTTGCAAAAGACATATCTGATAAGGACAGTTATCCAAAATATATAAAGAAACCTTAAAATTCAACAATAAGACAATAAGTCACTCTATTTAAAATGGGCAAAAGAACTGAACAGGCAATTCACCAAAGAAGATACATAGATAGAAAATAAGCAAATAATAAGATGCTCCATTTAATATGCCACTAGGGAATTATAAATTAAAACAAAACAAAAAAAGATACCCCTAGACCCTTATGTAGGATAAAATCTAGATATCTGATAACACCAAATACTGACAAGGATTTGGAGCAGAAGAAACTCTCACACATTGCTGGTGGGAATGCAAACTGACACAGCAGCTTTGTAAGACAGTTCGGAAGTTTCTTATAAAATCAAGTTTACTCTTATCATATAACCTAGCAATCACACAGGTTAGTACTTGCCCAAATGAATTGAAAACTTATGTCCACCTAAAACTATGCACAAGAATGCTTATATCTGCTTTGTTGATAATTGCAACATGTGAAAGCAATCAAGATGTCTTTCAGTAGGTGAATGGATAAATAAATGTAGTACATCCAGACTGTTGAATATTATTCAGTGCTAAAAAGATATAAGCCATCAAATTATGGAAGGAAATAGAGGAAACTTAAATGCATATTACTGAGTGTAAGAAGTCAATCTGAAAACACTACACACTGATTCCAAATATATGACATTTTTGGAAACAAAACTATGGACACAATAAAAAATCAGTGGTCAGTGGTTCATGGGAGAGAGGCTGGAATGGATAGACAGAATACAGAGGATTTTTTAATGTTTGTTTTTGAGAAAGAGACAGAGTGAGAGCGATAGAGGGGCAGAAGAGAGAGAGACACACAGAATCCGAAGCAGCCTCTGGGCTCTGAGCTGTCAGCACAGAGCTCAACATGGGGCTTGAACTCATGAACAGTGAGATCATGACCTGAGCAGAAGTTGGACACTTAACCAACCGAGTCACCCAGGTGCCCCAGAACACAGGATTTTTAAGGTATTTAAACTATTATGAATGATAGTATAATGGTGGATACACTTAATTATATTTTTAAAAATCCACAGAATGTACAACACATTAGAAATGATCCTTAGTGTAAACTATAGACTTTAGGTGACAATGTAGTATGATCATCAATGTAACATAACCTCAATTGTCACAAATATACCACTGTGCTGTGAGATACCAGTGTAGGGGTAGGAGTGTTTATGCAGGTGTGGAGACAGGGACGATATGAGAAGTATCTGTATTTCTGCTTAATTTTTCTGTGAACATAAAACTACTTTAAAACAAAATTATTTTAAAACTAGGTAACAAAACCATGACTTAGCAGGTGACTATATATGTCACCACTGAAAAACACCGATTTCGGGGCACCTGGGTGGCTCAGTCGGTTAAGCGTCCGACTTCGGCTCAGGTCATGATCTTGCGGTCCGTGGGTTCGAGCCCCGCATCGGGCTCTGTGCTGACAGCTCAGAGCCTGGAGCTTGTTTCGGATTCTGTGTCTCCCTCTTTCTCTGACCCTCCCCTGTTCATGCTCTCTCTGTGTCTCAAAAATAAATAAATGTTAAAAAAAAGAAAAAAGAAAAAAGAAAAACACCGATTTCTGGCATTTATGTATACTGTGTATTTTTGTATGTCTCATCTCAGGAAATGAGACAAAAGATACATAATAGAATATTAACTTGAGCACTATTTTATTTTCTTTCTAAATTGATATCCTCTACCTTTCATAAATGTGTGCATTAATTAGTAGTAGTTAAAAATGTAAATAAGAGTTATGCAACTCAAAATCAAGTCCATTGTGTTACAGGAAAAAAAGAAGATCAAGGCAAATAAATAGATGAATAAATAAAAGTTGTTTGATAAAGGTATATTTTTGGCTACAATAACAGAAACTGTGACTACGATTAGCCTAAACCCTAAGTAAATTTACTGTTTCCTTAAGAACAGTCAGGGTTTGGGGGGTTTGTTAATCCCCAGTTGAGAAGAGGCATACTTTGGAGATACCGTGGATTCAGTTCCAGGACACCACAAAAAGGGGAACGCTAAAGCAAGACAAATGGATTTTTTGGTTTCCTAGTGCATATAAAAGTTATGTTTACACTATACTGTAGAGTGTGAAATATACAATAGCACTATGTCTAAATATATATATTTATATATATATATATGTCTAAATATATATATTTATATATATATATGTCTAAATATATATATTTATATATATATATTAAGTGTATATATATATATATACTTTAATTAAAAATACTTTTATGCTAAAAATGCAAACCACTGTCTGAGCTTTCAGTCAATTGTAATCATTTTGCTGGTGGAAGGTCATGCCTCAATTTGATGGCTGCTGGTTAATCGAGTTGGTGATTGCTGAAGGTTGGGATAGCTATGGCAATTTTTAAAAATAATAATAATTTTTAAAAATAACACAATAATGAACTTTGCTGCATTCACTCTTCCTTTCATGAACAATTTCTCTGTAGCCTGCAATGTTGACAGCATTTTATCCAAAGGAGAACTTTCAAAATGGGAATCAATCCTCTCAAACCTTTCTGGTACTTTATCAACTAAGTTTATGAAATATTCCAAATCTTTTGTAGCCATTTCAACAATCTTCACAGCACCTTCACCAGAAGTAAATTCTATCTCAAGAAAATCACTTTCTTTCCTCATCTGTAAGAAGCAACTCCTTATCCATTAAAATTTTATCATGAGATGCCAGCAATTCAGTCACATCTTCAGGCCCCGCTTCTATTTCTCTTGCTATTTCCACCACATCTGGAATTACTTCCTCCACTGAAGTTCTGAATCCCTCAAAGTTATCCACAAGGGCTGAAATCAACTTTTTCCAAGCTTCTGTTAATGTTGATATTTTTACCTCTTCCCATGAACCATAAATATTCATAATGGCATCTATAATGGTGAATCCTCTCCAGAAGGTTTTGAGTTTACTTTGCCCAGATCCATCAGAAGAATCACTATCTATGGCAACTACAGCCTCGCAAAATGTATTTCTTAAATAAAAGGACTTGAAAGATAATGTGTTTCATGGACTGCAGAATGGATGCTGTGTGCGCGGGCAAGACAAAATTAGTCTTGCACATGCTGTACATCTCCATCAGAGCTCTTGGATGATCAGGTGCATTGTCAATGAGCATTAATTTTTTGAAATGAAACTTTTTTTTTTCTGAGCAGTGAGGCTCAACGGTGGGCTTAAAATAGTCAGTGAACCACCATGTTGGAAATATATGTGCTGTCATACAGGATTTGTTGTTTTATTTACATAGAACAGACAGGGTACATTTACCATAATTCTTAAGGGCCCTAGAAGTTGCAGAATGGTTAATGAGCATTGGCTTCAAATGAGAGTCATCAGCTGCATTAGTCCCTCAAAAGAGAGTTAGCCTGTCCTTTGAAGCTTTGAAGCCAGGCATTGATTGTTCCTCTCTAGTTATGAAAGTCCTAGATGGCATCTTCTTCAAAAGAAGGCTATTTTGTCTACATTTAATATCTGTTGTTTAGTGTATCTACCTGCATTAATTATCTGAGCTAGATCTTCTGAACAACTTGCTGCAGCTTCTAAGTCAGTAACTGATGCTTCATGTTGCACTGTTATGTTACAGAGACACCTTATTTCCTTAAATCTTTTGAACCAACCTCTGTTAGCTTCAAACTTTTATTCGGAAGCCTCCTCACCTCCCTTAGCCTTCATAGAGTTGAAGAGAGTTAGGGCCTTGCTCTGGATTAGGTTTTGGCTTAAGGAAAAGTTGTGGCTGATTTGACCTTCTATCCAGACCACAAAAAAACCTTTCTTCTTATCAGCAATAAGGTCATTATGGTTTCTTATCATTTGTGTGTTCACTGGAGTAGCACTTTTAATTTCCTTCAAGAAGTTTTATTTTGCATTCACACCTTGGCTAACTAGCACAAGAGGCCTAGCTTTTGGCATTACCTTGGCGGTCAACATTCTTCTTTCATTAAGCTTAGTTATTTCTATCTTTCCATTTGAAGTGAAAGATGTGCAACTAGTCCTTTCACTTGAAGACTTAGAAGCCAGTGTAGGATTATTAATTGGCCTAATATCAATATTGTTGTGTTTGGCCTAATATCAATATTGTTGTGTTTGGCCTATAGGAGGCCAGAGGAGTAGAAGAGATGGGGAACAGCTGGTCAGTAAAACAGTCCACACACACAATATTTATTAAGTTCACCATCTTATTTTTTTTAAGTTTATATATTTATTTTGAGAGAGAGACAGCTCACACAGGTGATGGGCAGAGAGACGGAGAGGGAAAGAGAATCCCAAGCAGGCTGTCCACTGTCAGTATTGAGCCCTATTCAGGGCTTGAACCCATGAACTGTGAGATCATGTCTTGAGTTGAAATCAAGATTCGGATGCTTAACTGACTGAGCCCCTCAGGTGCCCCAAGTACATCATCTTATATGGGCATGGTTTGAGGTGCCCCAAAACAATTACAATAGTAACATGAATGGTCACTGTTCACAAATTATCATAACATAAATAATAATAATGAAAAAGTTTGAAATATTGTAAGAATTACCAAAATGTGACACAAGGAAAAGATATGAGAAAATGCTATTATAAAAATGGTACCAATATGCTTGCTCCATGCAGGGTTGCCACATTCAATTTGTGAAAAATTAAGTATCTGCAAAGCATAATAAAGTGAAGTGCAATAAAATGAGGTACATCTGTAGTCACTAGTCAAAGGGTCTGTGGTTGCTGTTCTTGGATGCAGACCTTTTTCTCCCTTTCTCTGTTGTACTTGGGGGATTATCCTTATTTCTGAGGATTTCCCACTGTGATTCAGAGTTAGTTATAATGGATCTGGGGTATATATTATGGCTGGAGAACCCCCAAAGCAGGGTGGAAGGGAGCAGGAGGAATGCTTATCTTATAAACCTTTTCCATTCTCAAAATGAAAATTTCTGTAAGAAAGACCCAAAAGAAGTCCTCATTTACTTAAAAAATATATATACTCTTTGCTAGACTGGTCATTAGCACAAAGGAATACAAAAATTCATAACTGGCTTGGACCAATCACAAAATATTCCCTTTTTGCACATAAATTTCACCAATTTATATAATTTGCTTGTTAATAAGGAAGAAAGGAAGATTATTATTGATTTGTCAACCAGCAGCCCTTCTACAACATTTTAGCAAAATCTAGCAAAGAGTAGGCTTAAGCTTGACAATTTTAATTAATGCGTTTTATATTATATTTCACTAATGTGATATCAAGCATGGAGGTTGTATAGAGTACATTTGTATCTTAATCTAAAAAATATAGGGGCGCCTGGGTGGCGCAGTCGGTTAAGCGTCCGACTTCAGCCAGGTCACGATCTCGCGGTCCGTGAGTTCGAGCCCCGCGTCAGGCTCTGGGCTGATGGCTCGGAGCCTGGAGCCTGTTTCCGATTCTGTGTCTCCCTCTCTCTCTGCCCCTCCCCCGTTCATGCTCTGTCTCTCTCTGTCCCAAAAATAAATAAAAAACGTTGAAAAAAAAAAAAATTAAAAAATATATTGATGAGGGATGTGAAACACGGATTTTTATAGCATATCCAACTGCAATATCAATAGAGTTATGTGTTAAAAATGTTCAAATACAAAAGACAGGATGGAGTTTCAAGAATATAAAAACATTCCACTAAGAAAAAAACTACATTTGGTGACACTCCTTTCTCTGGATGTCAAAATATAATGAATTTCTCTATAATAGTTTAGTTTTAGGACTTGAGCTGGATTGAAGAAGCATACAGAAGAACTTCTCAGGGTCGCTTTAATTGCTATATTTTGTGACTGGTTTTCACTATAACACTAATCTACTCTGCATTGTTTCGAACACTTGAGATCTTTATTATGCATTCAAAGTGTCTAAATTATACTTAGAAGGAACTTAGAAACTAGCTCATTACACTTCTGAATTAAAAAATTATGTGCCATATTTTAAATTTGTGGCTAATTATATTTTCTTCAAAATTAAAATTTAATTTCTTTAATGATTCAAACAAAGTCAGCTATAAATATTACTTAATTGATAATGTGTATTTTATCATATTGGTCTGTACATGCTTTTCAGTATTAATTTTTGTTCTACACACTTGATTCTTGTTCTACACGCTTAAAGATACATGCATACAATTAAAGAATATACACAACATAGTTATTAAATCATTAATTTTTTTTTAAATTAAGTGCGCATTAAATTGCTCTGCCTTTGACTACCTACAGAGTAACATCAAATCTAGTAGTGCATAGGAAATTCAATTTCAAAACATTTATCCATCACATGGAGGGAAAACATCAAAAAACTCAGGTTTTCACTATGAATAATGCCAGTTAGTCTTTCTTACTGTCAAGAAAACACTCTTCCTAAGCAGAATTTTAGAATGTCATTTGTATTCATCATTTTGATAAAAATTATCATTGAAATAAATAAAAAACACAATCTTGGAGTTTTATCAACATCATTTAAAGTACTATACAAAAATAAACAATTTAATGGAATGACGGCCATTTTCCAAAATATGTATTTTGATGGGCAGGGTGAGTAAAAAATACCTGTGAACAAAAACATTATCCATGACATCTCATCTTATCTTGTAAGATACAGTGACACTGGTTTTTGCACCCCAAAATTATTCTGCAATAAAAAGAGAAGAGAACCTATGTACCTTTTTGCTTAGTTTCCTGTTCATTTCTTTTTTTTCAATATATGAAATTTATTGTCAAATTGGTTTCCATACAACACCCAGTGCTCATCCCAAAAGGTGCCCTCCTCAGTACCCATCACCCACCCTCCCCTCCCTCCCACACCCCATCAACCCTCAGTTTGTTCTCAGTTTTTAAGAGTCTCTTATGCTTTGGCTCTCTCCCACTCTAACGTCTTTTTTTTTTTTTCCTTCCCCTCCTCCATGGGTTTCTGTTAAGTTTCTCAGGATCCACATAAGAGTGAAAACATATTGGTGCAGCCACTCTGGAAAGCAGTGTGGAGGTTCCTCAGAAAATTAAAAATAGACCTACCCTATGACCCAGCAATAGCACTGCTAGGAATTTACCCAAGGGATACAGGAGTACTGATGCATAGGGGCACTTGTACCCCAATGTTTATAGCAGCACTCTCAACAATAGTCAAATTATGGAAAGAGCCTAAATGTCCATCAACTGATGAATGGATAAAGAAATTGTGGTTTATATACACAATGGAGTACTACATGGCAATGAGAAAGAACGAAATATGGCCCATTGTAGCAACGTGGATGGAACTGGAGAGTGTGATGCTAAGTGAAATAAGCCATACAGAGAAAGACAGATACCATATGTTTTCACTCTTATGTGGATCCTGTTCATTTCATGCTGTTATCAATTATAATCAACATGACTTTGATTCAACGTTGATAATAATGAGGACCCATCTAATGTTTCACCATATATTAGGATGTAAAAAAAGACTTTTCCTTTTTTTTCTAATATTTTCGAATTTGAAAGTTCATTCTTTTCTCCATTGGTTTGCCAAAGTTCTGCACAAAATCTCCATCTTTTCAAAAAACAATTTCAGATTTATTCAATAAGTGTATCTTTACAATTTATATTATATTGTGTATTCTAACATTTTCTCTTTCTCAATAACATCACAAAGATCTATACACTTAGAACACAAAGAAGAACAATTTCATTCATGTTGAAATGTGAAACAGTAGGATCTATGTGATATCAGTAGAGACCTCCAATTTTTTTTTCAACTTAAATATCCAAGAGACTCCATGTAATCCTATTTCTCTCATGGCAATTTGGCTAGCCAACCTTTTTAACCATCTTCCAAGACACTTTCCAATCCTGGTCCAAATAAATATGTTTTTTTTTTTGTTTTGTTTTTTGTTTTTGTTTTTGTTTTTTTTTTGGAAGGACCATGTTGAAACACTGTGAGTACATGGATGGTTCTCTGGAGGGGCAGTTGTATTCCTCAGAATCCCAAGTGTGTTTTGCACCTCATCTTTTTATTTTGACGTGATATTTGCTGGAATGAGTGGTGGTGTTCATGCTGATCTGATGCTTTGGTGACTTCTTATTCTGTGTGTATATGCGTGTGTTTGTTCTTGTCCTTTCTATCCTCATTTAAGCCTTCCAGCAGAAATTACTAATCCAAAGTTAAATTTACTCTACTCTTTAAAAATGAAGAATAACATTAATTAAATATATTCTACAGATACATAGACATTTAAATAAACAATATACTAAAGTCCATCTCTTGCCACATGTACTGTAACTCAACATCCCCTCTTTGTCTTTACGGTGGATGCTGTAATTCTTACCTATAATTTTACATTTTTGTATGAAGAACATAAATTTCCATAAAGAAAAAGAACATGAAATCAATATGTGTGTATATGAAAAACTGACTTGCTTATCATTATTACTATCTAACTCTTTCATAAGTAAATTTTTAAAACTAGGTAGAGTTTATTTTATTAGCAACATTTTTCAGGATCTCACAGACTTTTTTGTAGGATGTAAGTTCTATGCATAGCCTCAAAATATTCAAACATTGACAAAGGTATTTTATTTAGTCAATTGTAATATTTAGCATCATAATTTTTGCACAAGAATATTTAAATCATTTTGTGTATTATTCATACATGTGAAGTCTGGAATTCGTGGAATGATAAAATATCTTAGCTGAGAAATGGAGATATTCTAGGATTGAAAAGGAGGGAACTCTGAGCATTTGGGTTGAGTCATAGAGATCACCTATGGTGGACGGAATAATAGCCCATCCCCTTGTCCATGTTGTTATCACTGGAACCTATGAAAATGTTACTTTACATAGTAAAAGGGCATTGCAGATGTGCTTTAATTAAAAAGCATGAAATGTTGCGATCATCTTGGGTTTATCTGGGTAGACCAGTCTAATTACAAGGGTCATTATAAAAAGAGAAAGAGAATCAGGGTCAAGAGGGATGTGCTGACTGCAAGGTGGAAACTGAGTTCAGAGTGATGTGAGGTCACGAGTCAAGGAAGGCACCAGCCTCTAGAAAAGGCAAGAAAAAAAATTTTCCCCAGAGCCTCCAGATTGAACACAGCCCTACTGACAGTCTGATTTTAGTGCTGTGAGATACATTCTGGACTTCTTTTTTTTTTTTTTTTTTAATTTTTTTTTTAACGTTTATTTATTTTTGAGACAGAGAGAGACAGAGCATGAACAGGGGAGGGTCGGAGAGAGGGAGACACAGAATCTGAAACAGGCTCCAGGCTCTGAGCTGTTAGCACAGAGCCCGATGCGGGGCTCGAACTCACGGACCGCGAGATCATGACCTGAGCGGAAGTCGGCCGCTTAACCGACTGAGCCACCCAGGCGCCCCAAGATACATTCTGGACTTCTAACCTACAAAACTTTAAGACAATAAATTAATGTTTTAGCCATTACTTTTAGGGAAATTTGTTACTGTGCCAATGATAAACTAATGTATCATCTACAGTACACATTTATTAAAAATAAATCGATATGGGTTGAGTTTTTTAAATGACATCTGCACTTTAAAAGCATTAATTGTAAGCACCAAAACATAAAATTTGTGTGTGTGGGGTTAATTTTTCTCTCCTATGCTGCCTGTGTTATTTCACTACTCTAAGCTATTTAAGTTACAAAATTAAAAAAAAAAAAAGGAAAAAAAGCTAAAGCTAACACTTAATTGATAGAATCCAAAAGGAAATGCTCAAACGCATTACTAGTTTAAAAAAAAAAAGTAATTGACAGTTTTTAACACATTTTCATTTTAGGATGAATTCAAACCTTACAGCATATGGTAATTGGTTTGTCTCGAAGTGATTTTTTAAAATATGCACTTTTCTAAAAAGTGTAACTTCTTGAGCTGTCTGTCGTTTTAAATAAATTCACACTTTTCAAGTGTATTTGTTTCCACCTACTGCATCTGATTATGGTGTCTTGCCCCTGTCTACATTTGCATAGGTCCTGTGGGCTTATCTATGGACAGGGACATGTTGTCTTTAATCTGTGATGGGCCCAGAATGTCTTTCTTTTCTATATCAGACTTGTGTAGTTCTCACCAGCACGGCCTAGTTTCTCTATTAAAATGTATTTTTGGTATGACCTTGACTGTAATTGACATCACCTAAATTTTCAACTTGTACACAAGCTAAGATTCAACTCTCTATATTCAAAAGAAAGTTACCAGAAATCTTTCCCATTTCATACTGAAGATAATGCAGAACAGATAGAAACGAAGAACACTGAATGAAAATTCTTATTGAAGAAAGGTTAATTAAATGAAAGCTAAATTTATACAAGCTTGTTACGAATGGTATTTTGAAAGATGTGTTTAAAAATATAACTAAACAGAAGGCTGCACAAAAAAAACAATGGTAAAATTGGGAAGAAAACTATTCCTTTTGTGGGAGCATTGGCAGCACCTATTACAAGCATATTTTTATCTTTATTTTGGAAAATACAATGTTGCTTTCAAAATGTTATTGAGAGTTGATGAGATAATTTCACTGAGTAATGTTTGCATTTTGTGAGTGTTTCTTCATCTTAAAAAAGTAGAAATCATAAAATGTCATCATTAACGAAAGGTCTGGAAAAGGCAACAAGTTTTAAAGATATTTTTAATTTTTTTACATTTATTTATTTTTGAGAGACAGAGAGAGACAGAGTGTGAGCAGGGGAAGGGCAGAGAGAGAGGGAGACACAGAATCAGAAGCAGGCTCCAGGCTGTCAGCACAGAGCCTGACGTGGGGCTCGAACCCACGAACTGTGAGATCATGACCTGAGCCGAAGTCGGACGCTTAACTGACTGAGCCACCCGGGTGCCCCTAAAGAAATGTTTAAAGGATAAGATAATACTAATTAAAGTTGACAATTTGGGGTTAGGGTAAATACTGAGGCCAAGATGTACACAGAAATTTATACGACCTGTGAGGTACCATTACAATTTAACAGATTTATCCTCATCAACTTTTATAATGCATCTTCATAATAGATCAATTGATGCTTTTTATTATTTTTTAAAAATTATTCTTTAAAAATGCCATATACTTATTCTATAAAATGCAAACAAATAACTGTCAGAGACCAAAATTTTAAGCTACCTAAATCTAGTCAACTAGAAAGAGTAATGGTTATCATTATATGTGATTACAGATTTTTTTTTTGCATGTGCTTTATCTTGCCTTTGAAAATGCTCTCACTGCCTTCTTTATTTTTTATTACTTTTATTATTAAAGGAAGAACTTTAGTAATGCTTGTGGGGTACAGTCTATGAGAACTTAAATTCTGATTCTTTGTACTACTTAGGGCTCTTCAGGTAGTATACAACAGAAACCCCACCCAGAGATGGCTTTAACATCTAGAACATTTTTTTAAATCTCAAATATTAAGAAGCCCATGGGAAAGGTACTTCTAGGATTGCTTAATTCAGTGTCATTGCTGTCAACAAAAGTCCTGGGTTGTTTCATCTTTCTGCTATGTTACCTATGTTCCATTCCATGAGGCTGAGTTTAGTATTATGCATTCCTTCCCTGTAAATAAATAACTGTGGCAGCTTCAAGGACCATGCCCTTAAGTGATAACATACCAAACTTAAATGAGAATCGGGACTATCCTTTTTAAGACTAAGAACATATTCCTAGAACACTCACAGAACTTCCATTTATGACATATGCCCCCCAGAATATATCAGATTCTGGCTCATACTTACTATAATCAATAGAAAAAGGAATTGATTTTGATATCATAGCCTTAGGTAATTGAATGTCCATCACCTGAAATTAAGGGGTTGACTTCCCAACATTCTTAGAAGGATAGGACCATCCAGAGGATATTGTTACATTATAGAAATAGATATCCAAATCAACATATAAAAATCAGTTGAATTTCTATACACTAACAATAAAATATCTAAAAAATTAAATTTTAAAGAATCCTAGTTATAATAGCACCAAAAACAATAAAATACTTAGGAATAAATTTAACCAAGGAAGCAAAAGATCTCTACTCTGACAACTACAAAGTACTAAGGGAAGAGATTGAAGAAGACACAAGTATATAGAAAGGTATTCCATATCCCTGGATTTGAAGAATTAATACAACCCAATCTATACAATTCAAAGTCATTTTTAGATTCAATGGAATATCTATCAAAAGTCCAATAGCAATTTTCGCAGAAAAAAAGTCTTAAAATTTGTATGGAAGCACAAAAGACACCAAGTAGCCAAAGTATATCACAAAGCTATAGTAATCAAAACAGCATGGTATTGGCATTAAAAACAAACACAGAGACCAATGGAACATAATAGAGATCCCAGAAATGAGCCCTTGCATATATGATCAACTTATCTTTAACAAGGGCACCAACAATAATATACAATAGGAAAAGGTTAGTCTCTTCAATAAATGGTATTGGGAAAATTGGATATCCACAGGCAAAATGATGAAATTCCACTCGTACTGAACACTATACACAAAAATTAACTCAAAATGGATTCAAGAGTTAAATGTAAGGCCTGAAACCACTAAACTGCTAGAAGAAAACATAGGGGATAAGTTCCTTGTCCCTGGTCTGGCAATTATTTAGTAGTAGTAGTAGTAGTAGTAGTAGTAGTAGTAGTAGTAGTAGTGAGACATCAAAAGCATAAGTAACAAAAGCAAAAATAAACAAATGGGATTATATCCACCCCTTGGAGATATAAATCTTCTTAAAAGCCTGTTGCCAGTTTTGCAAGCCAGGATTGTCTTTCTCAAGGACCTGGGAGCTATCCCCTTGAAATGTAATCATCAAGAATGTTAGGGGAGCCTGGGTAGCTCAGTCGGTTAAGCGTCCGACTTCGGCTCAGGTCATGATCTCACAGTTCGTGGGTTTGCATCGGGCTCTGTGCTGACAGCTCTGAGCCTGGAGCCTACTTCGAATTCTGTGTCTCCCTCTCTCTCTGTTCCTGTGCTCATTCTCTGTGTCTCTCACTCCTCCAAAAATAAATAAAAACATTAAAAAAAAAAAAAAAGAAAGAAAGAATGTTAGTGCCTATATCTCCCAGTCTCTGTAAGAGGATAGGAATCTAACTTCCGTGCCATATGTTGTTCCAAGTAATTAAGTTATCTCCTGTCATAAAGATATGAAAAAAGTTACATTTCCTTTGAGTGGGACCAAAACATAAGTGGCCTATGATTTTCCCTAGCCCAGCCTTTAAAACCTTCCCATCTCTTTGCTTAAACAGAGTCGAGCACAAACTGAGTTCTGGCCTCTTCCCTCTTGCAATGGTCTTGAATAAAGTCTTCCTTGCCTATTTAAATTTTCTGGAGCAATTTTCTTTGAAATCTGCTAATTTTGTGTGAGTTCTTGTCTTCCATGATTACATTATTTTTCCTCTATTTTTTTGAAGATAGTATTGTAGTCACTTCCAACTGCTAGAAAGCAAATGCAGGCTTTTCACCAGTTCCTCTCTTTATGGTTCAGTGTAGGAATCTTCTCCAAACAAATTATCAAATTCAGCCTTTAAATTCATAAACACTATACATTTTCATTCTCTTTTGATCAGGGTAACTCTTTTTCTCCCCAGCTTTGGACAAAAAGCTTGTTTTTAGCCACATTAGACAGTCTCAAGTGTTACACATTATCAGCTACCAAATGCCTTTGTGGATTCTGGTTAATGAGGATACGCTTTTAAAATTTATTTTAGTCAGGGCGCCTGGGTGGCTCAGTCGGTTAAGCGGCTGACTTCGGCCCAGGTCATGATCTCGCGGTCCGTGAGTTCGAGCCCCGTGTCGGGCTCTGTGCTGATGGCTCAGAGCCTGGAGCCTGTTTCAGATTCTGTGTCTCCCTCTCTCTGACCCTCCCCTGTTCATGCTCTGTCTCTCCCTGTCTCAAAAATAAATAAAATGTTAAAAAAAATAAAATAAAATTTATTTTAGTCTCTCTCTCTCTTCCCTTTCTCCCCCAACCTTGCTTGTATCTATGTGATTGGAAGAACTGGTTCGAGCATTTGCTTCACCTAATATTTTGGCAAGAATGGTTGACTCTGGTAGATACCATCTGATATCAATCACTATCGTCTTACTCATAGGGCCTCAATTTTGTTTACGTGGCAATGTGGCCACCTCTAAACATTCACTTGTCTACATTTCCATGAAAATAATGTATCCGTGTGATAGAATTCTGACCAATGCAGTTGTGATGAAAAGCTTTGTGTAATGCAGCTCTTCATAAATGAAAATGTAAAACACTAGAAAGAAATGTCTCCCTCTTAGCTCCCAACCTAAATTCCTAATCCAGAACTGACAATATTGATATTAATGGGAGAAGTGTTGTTGATGCTATGATTAGCAGTGATAAAAAGTTAACTGTTTTGTGCTTTCAAATTTGTCATTTTACTTTTATGTGTTTTTTTTTTTTTTTTTTTTCAGTTTGATGTTCTTCTTCCTGCCTGGAATTCTGGCCCAATCTCTGGATATGTAACAGCCATCTTGCAAACAAGAACACAAAAAACACATGATATCGATGCCTGAACAGAAAGAGAGAAGGAATATAGGTCATAATTAACTTGCTAAGGCACAAACACTGTAATAGTCCCAGAAAAGGATAATCACTCTGAGGTTGAGCTGCAATATGGGTAATGGCCATGAATGATTTTCAGGGAAGACAGATCCATGACATTTGAAACAAAATGGGCCATGAAGATCTTCCTAGAGAAATGAACTAGGGGCAGCATGCTTGACTAACCAAATAACATCTTCCAGTAACAGGAGTATGTAGTCTTCCCAATTCCTAATAAGCAGATTTGGTATAGACCAGCAGTTGCTATTGGTTTCATATTCTCTCTTTATCAGATTGGGACTTTAATTACAGTTCTTAATTTTTTTCTCCTCCATTGTATGCAGGCTTGTTAGAAGCATTTAACATGTCTTTAATGATTTTAATTATTAAGGTCATGAGGAGCCTCATCAGGATTAATGGACAATGAAATGCATCATTCAAGAAGTCTGATCCACAAGCTCACTGTAGTAACTGTGTGTGATATTGGGCTTCTCTCTTGGTTGATGGCTAAGAGTCTTCTCTGTTAAGAGGAGTATATGAATGTATGTTGTTAGCCAAAGAGATGGAATGTTATATATGCTTTTTAAATTTTCAATCCTAGTGTAGTTAACACACAGTGTAATATTAGTTTCAGGTGTACAACACAGTGATTCAACAGTTCCATATCTTACTCATTACTCACCAAGACAAATGCACTCCTACTCCCCTTCACCTGTTTCACCCATTCCCACCCACCCACCTCCCCTCTGGTAACGATCAGATTGTTCTCTATAGTTAGGTGTCTGTTTTTTGGCTTCTCTCTCTCTTCTTTACTTTATTCATAAGCTTTTATTTGCTTAACCAATAAGCAGTCCTGTTCCTTCTTTAATAAAATTGTCCAATTATGCAAGAAGTATCAATGTATCCAGTTAAAACTACTCACATTGCTTATTCTGTTGTACTTAGCAGTGTTCAAATGGCATAGTTCTGACAATGCAGTGCTTCTATATCTGTTAGGTCTCAATCAGGGAAGCAGAAACTCTATGAGTAGTAAGCCACAAGAAATTCTCTATGGAAACTAGATAGCCATAATGTAATAACTGGGGAATTAACTGTTCAGAAATAATCAGAGAAATGTCACTAACTAGCTCCAGTGCAGATGAACAAGTTGGAGCTTGAAGAAGGCAAGGCACATCCAGATGCTATAATGATGTTGCAGAGGGGTCTGATGTTGATGGCTATGGAAAGTTTGTGGTTCTGTGAATTTAAACCAAAGTTCTAGGTGATAGGCTTGGGTTCACAGATGATCTGTGGGAACAGCACTTGATTAGAAGTGATGGAAACTGAATGATAAAGAAGATAGATGTTAAAGAAGAAAAGGCAAGGGCAAACTGAAACCCACTTTCCCCACTGTGTTACCCCCTCATTCTCTTTAACCAACTGTAACCTTTGAGTGTGATGGCTACTGCCTCATTTTTGTCTGCTAAATCTCATGAAGATTTTTTGTAGCTAATCCTAAATTGGAAATACAGAAAAATAAAATTTGGGTTACAGTTCACTAAAATAACACGTTATAAAACCACCACAGCCCCCCCCTGAAAAAAGACAAAAACTTGCTAGGGGGAAAAAAAAAGAGCTTGTTTTCCTTGCTTTTTATTCTCAATTCTTCCAACCCACCCTTTCTGCCTGAAAATAAGAGACATATGCAGTGGTAGTACAATATCTTATATCCACAAGATGAGAGGCACACGGCAAAACCGGAAGATAGAAGGAGGCTGTTTCTGATCCTGATGACTTTTCTA
Organism: Panthera onca; assembly: GCF_046562875.1. NCBI lineage: Eukaryota > Metazoa > Chordata > Mammalia > Carnivora > Felidae > Panthera > Panthera onca. The sequence continues at coordinate 20,400,734 of NC_138339.1, forward strand.
AATGCTTGCATTTGTTGTAAATGCATACTTACAGTAACTGTTTATTTAAGGCAGTAGTTTTCAAATTACCTATTTGTTTGCATTCTTAACTGATGTATTTAGGAAATCAAGAATTCTTTGGCTCTGGATATGACATCTGAATCAGTGCATATTAATGTCAATAAACTTGTTTCAATTTTTTTCCTTGGGATATAGTAACCCTTTTTAATAGATACTTTCAGAACATCCTTAATTTCAGAATTATTTCATTTATTATCTCCAAATATTGCCCTCTGTATTTGTTGGATATAATTTTTGGATTTTCTACTTCAAAGACTTAAACTATTATTTATCTACCTCTCATGTTCATTATTTTCTACCTTCTTTAATCTTTTTGTTTTTCCTTCCATGTTCACTGTAATTTCCTCAAGCTTTCCTTCTATAACAAGTTTTGTTGTCTATTAATGTATTTATTAATGCCTAAAATCATTGGGCATTAATTTTTCCTTTATCTATTTATTAACTAATTATATTATTATGGCACCCCATTATTAAATTTTTTTAATTGAATTTATGTTCTGCTTCAGTTGTTCTCATATATGAAAAATTTATAGGGCATTTCAATCTGTCCCAGAATGCTCTCTTTGACAATCCTTTGCATACAGTGTTTATTTTACTTTTTAAATCTCAAATCACCAGGTCATTTCTTTTCATTTTACTTAATGTGAGCCAGCCTGTCTACATATCTTATTTCTGCTGCTGAAGCTTTAGACTTTTTCTTGACTCTCTTCTCAACTTGGGTGATACTATATTTATTCATTCTAACCTAGAATATAAGGATATTGGGAGCAGGTGGGAGAATTATCTTCATGTATAATTTTTTAACTTGTAGGACAAACAAAATATGTGGCAATATGTGACATATCAGTTACATTGCTCATTGTTGTTGGCACATCTCACCTTTGATTTAAGTGTCATTTAGGAACTCTACTCTTTAAATTTATTTATTTATTTTGAGACAGAGAGAGCGCACATGTGTGCATACGTGTATACAAGTGGGGAAGGGGCAGAGAGAGAGAGAGGGAGACAGAGAATCCCAAGCAGGCTCTGTGCTGACAGCTCAGAGCCTGACAATGGGGCTCTATCTCACAAACCAGGAGATGATGACCTGAGGTGAAATCAAGAGTCAGAAGCTCAACCAACTGAGCCACCCAGGTGCTCCAGGATATCTACTCTTTACATATGAAAAAGATTAACACAATTCTTACATTTATAAATAGTACAAATTCACTGGCACCTCTGTAGCTCAGTCAGTTAAGTGTCCAACTTCAGCTCAGGTCATGATCTCACAGTCTGTGGGCTAACACCTCAGAGCCTGGAGCCTTCTTCAGATTCTTTGTCTCCCTCTCCCCTGCCCCTCCCCTTCTCTCTCTCTCTCTCTCTCTCTCTGTCTCCCTCTCTCTCTCTCAAAAATAAATAAACATTTAAAAATAGTATAATTTCAGAGAACAAGATGTAATTCCTAAGTAATACAATGGATCTCTCATTTTGTATGATTAATACTCATTTACCCATAGCTAAAATAAATTGAGTGGCTGCTGTCTACAAGGCACTCTATGAAGAACTTCCTATCTTATAACTGGAACACCAGGAAAAGAATTATCACCCATCACATATGTCCTTCATTAGCTGAATTTGAAATGGCTCTTTAGATATTACTGGCACCGACAAAGACATTTACAATTTGCCAAGTTTCTTGTCTTTTTTGAAAAGTTAAATGTGCACTGTATTTGCTTTGATATTTTATTTAATGTGTCCTCTAAGTAAGCGTAACTCACACTTAGGTCCTATATTCAATGCTAGATTACACACTTTCCAAAGAACTTCCAGACAGTAATTGCTGGGGATTAACAACAACAAAAAACACGATGCATTCAAAATACATATTTTCTACCCAAACCTTTCCTTTTTGGCTTTGGTGTTCTCCCTTCTCTTCATCAAACCTCAAGATGCTTGTGCCCTCTTACTCTCTCCTTTTTTCTTTATTAAACCTATTGTCAAATTCTATGTTCAGTCAAGGCCAAATAGCAGCATTTATACTTTATGTAAATTGTAGGTATGAAACACACAATGATGAATTTCTGGCCTAGACTGATCTTAGGAAGAGATTAAAGGTTTTTGAATGATGACTACAGGCATTTATTAACTCTGTAAAGATATTCTCTACCTCTACCTCCAGGTAATATATGCTTTTTACTTATTACAGAATAATGGAATTTCTTGTGGCAGAACAGATATACAAGAAAAGTATATTGGTAAAATCTGAACTCAGTGAGCCACAGAAGGTTCATGTACTTCTATAGCACCATTCCTATATACTAATTCATACTTTCATTTCCTCAGAGGTCTAAAAGTTTAGATAAATAAATGTGCCATATACTGGAAGAAAACCAAAACCATTAGATCTCAGTATGTCAATGAAAGATCTTTTGATTAGTGTTATTGGAAGAAAGGAAGAAAACTCTTCAGACATCTGGTAGGTGAAATACAAATCCTTATTCTATTATTAATAAAAAGGGATTTTACTGGATAGACATGGTAAGTAATAGCATTCTACACATATTCAAGGTATTTTATAAAATATTTTCCCATATTGAAAGGTGATTAAATAGTGAATAGCAATTTCATTTAATAACACACTAACATTTGTGTAATCATTAATAACATACAAAGCTATATATAATTCTGGGAGCTGAATATATTTTCAATATGATAACTAATATGGCATGGTAAATGTTTCCCATTACGACTATGCACCATAAAGTGCTAAAGGAAATATTTTAGAATACCTGTAAATTGACTATAATTTATTTTGAGGGGATATCAATATATAAATAGAAACTTAGTACTTATTTGGTACTACTGCAAGGTATCTGCAGGTAGATGTGTTCTGTAGGCAGAGCCTTACTTCACCTTATTAGTCAGTGACAAGTAAAAAAAATTGTTTTTATCATAGTTTGTCTAAATATTTTATTTGGCTTGACAAGTTCACTTACGACTCACATCTATCATTTGAACTTGTTCACACAAGTTCAAATTATTTTAATTTGTAAGCAGTGAAGACATCTACTAAGGCATCTTGTTGAATGAATTTAGGTAGAAAACTGAAAAGTGCATAGCAAAGTAAAATAGTTGGTGTGTTTTTCTCCTAAAGGAACAAAACAACACTGGTGAACTTCACTTTGAAATCTTGCTTTGTGCTGACAGTTGAACTATAACTATATTTCATAAACCATAGCTCTCCCAAGTTACTGAAAATAAATTGATTTTCTGGAAATATGCGACACGCAGGTTCTCAATATGGGTCTTGAACAGTCTGTCCCTAAAGTAGTTATTTCCATTTACACCCCTGACCTGCCAGTATCTTTGGTGCAACTGTAGTTTTTCATGTACTTCAAAAGCTACAGATCTGTTTCCATCCCTCTTAATCTAATATAAACTGCACATGCTTCTATCAGTAAAGACCTTCATTTTTATCCTTCTTCGATTTCATGACACCAATGGTTCTATATTTCACAGCAAAGGGAGCAGAATGAAATTACATATCGCTCAGATTTCAGCAATATCTGGTTTATGTGATTCAGGACCTCCATACAAAGAAGAGGTCATTCTCAATATTTTACAAAGTGGCTCTTCCTGGGAATTCTATATGATAAGTTTGACAATATATTCAATTGGAGGCAGTAAAAATATGCTTATTTGGGGGAAAAAGTGGAAACAATTTAAAAAATGAGGGCCTAAAATGGCAACTGCCAATATAAACGTACACAGTTAATAAGAAAGTTGGTTAAAAGCATAGAATATGTTGAAATCTATACAAAAAAAAAGGAACTGAGGAAACAGAGCTGTTGGATTATTCTAAATCTAGCACAGACATCAACAGTGAAGTTAAAATAAAAATTCAAAAATCAATAAAGTAAAAAAAAAAAAAAATCAATTCCCTGACCCTCAAAAAAATCCCCAAAACTGGAAAGGAAAAAATACATCATTTTATTTAAGAACAGCAGTTTCATTATGCTTAAATATAAAAATAATAATACTTGAATACATGTTGACTAAAAGTTTTGGTTTTGGTGATGTTGTTCCATTTAAATATTTCCTCCAGAGCTTAATAAAAGAAAGAAAAATAGAAGAAAGATGAACAAGACATAAAGGAAAAGGCTAAATGAAAATGTTGCTAAAGGAAAAAAAAAAAAAAAAAAAAAACAGTGACTTAATGCTTTATTCAACTGACGATAGATTAATTGGGAGTAGATTTGTACTAAGCATGGAATGATCTAACTGCAGTCTTTTTCTAAGGTATGTAGGAATGGGGTATGGTTAAGAGAGATAGTCAGGGGTCGAATGCCCAATGCACAAAACTGTTACAGAATTGATTTGGGTTAATGTTGATGTCTAACTAATTTTAATCCTTGCATTGATTATGGTAGAAATAGTTTAGATGTTCCAGTCGGTTGATTTGAGACACTGTAATATATTTACTGTCTTCTACAGAACTGCCAAAAAGTAGAGAGAGTGTTAAGGTCTCAGCCATACAAACTGTTGTTAGGGCAAAATTCCAGTCCTGTTGTGAAAGCAGAACTCTGAATATGGATTTTGACTAGAAGAGGATTTGCATGTGCTATAATCCATGGGGCCAACCAGGGGTAGATTCCATGGGCATAACTGGGTAATTGACTGGAATGGGTTGTCTGAATAGATGTAAGCTCATTTGAAATGGAGAATGAAGCACTGTTGGGAACCTATTTCAGGATCTGAATGAATGCAGTGGTTGATGCCAGAAAGCAGGAATTAAGCCTCCTGAAAACTATGGATGTGTGACCATGTACCAGGAGTGAATCCAGATGCAGAAGCCAAAACAAGATCAACGAGGAACAGATGTCACTATAGTAAATTCAGGTAGAAAAAAAGGAGCCAGAAAACATAATGAAGTCGGATTAAGGAACTCTGGAGGTAGCATTAGGGGGCACCCATGAATGTTCCATAAAATACTCAAAAGAACTTTATATGCTTGTAGATTTATGCCCTTTCATTCAACAAGTTTCTGTTAATTACCTACTTAAGTTATGGCTTGGGCCAATATATCACTTTCCTTCCAGTAATTTCTGGTAGAGGCAACCTAATTTAGAGTTCATGTTCATCAGCATTGGTTCAGAAACTCAATAGGGTTTATTTTGTAGATTAATATCATCAGGTTCCATAAGGAAGAAATGAGGCAATCGGGTAATTATAGCACAAATATACAGCAGTATTATTTTGAAATTTGTGTGTCAGATTAGTAGTTTCCTACTACCTTGAAATAAATAAATGAACAACACTCTTGTTTGCAGACTATTGGTTTGGGTGTAACAGCAGAGTTACATACCTGTTATTGTGAATTAGAAATTTGCACAGGTCAAGAAAACACACGTGATCTAAACATTTTGGAAAACAGACTTTCCTCTCTTAATGGAAATAAAACAACTCTCTTTTTGTGTTGTAAATTACTCCGGCAACTAATTCGTCTTTCATTCTTCTTTCAAATTATCTTCTCTATACTAACAATCAGCTAAAAATCTTTGGCCAACAGAAAGTAGCTCATACTATTGAATTTATTCACATTCAATGAAACATCTTATATAAGATGAAATTCTCTTTTTTACATTTGAAGTAGGAAAAAATCTTTTATAAGCAGTAAATCTTGGATTTTAATAATATGGACTCTGAATTTCAAATGACTGGTTTTGAAACAAGCCACATCACTTACTTGGTATGTGGCCTTTGTCAAGTTATTTAACTTCTCTTTGTTTAGTTTTTTTTTCTAAATAAAATGCATACAATAATAGCATCCACATGTGATTTTTGTGAAGATTATGAAACGATACATATAAAATATATAAAAAAACTACATGGTACATGTTATGCCAGTAAGAAATGTTAGTCAGTAATAGCAGTAAAAGTGGTAGCCACAGCAGCAGTAAGGTTGCCAGATCTAGCAAATAAAAAAAGTGCATGTGATTAAATTTCAGATAAAGAAGGGATATTTATCTCTATATCCCAGATGGAGATATATATATATGTATATCAGGGGCACATAATCGCAATTATTATACTAAGTCCTCTATTTTATCTCAAAGCTTGGTAGCAGTAAAAAATAGCCAGTCTAAATACTTAATTTTACTGATTCCAAAAGAGCCCAGAAAATAAGCCCATGGTGTCAGTTAATTGGTTTAACTAATAAACCAATATTAGTTGGTAATAATGTAAGACATTACATACTTCTTAGGAAAGTAACAGTGGTTTTAAGGACAACTGACACACTGAAAGTTGTAACAATTCATCAGAAAATAAATTTTACCATAATGTTGACTTTTTCTTGAGGTTTGGTTTACTGTATTTTAAATGACACTACTTATTATTTATTAGACATAAAGTCTACCCATGATGGGCTGTACGAGTAATAAACCAATATTAGTTGGTAATAATGTAAGACATTACATACTTCTTAGGAAAGTAACAGTGGTTTTAAGGACAACTGACACACTGAAAGTTGTAACAATTCATCAGAAAATAAATTTTACCATAATGTTGACTTTTTCTTGAGGTTTGGTTTACTGTATTTTAAATGACACTACTTATTATTTATTAGACATAAAGTCTACCCATGATGGGCTGTATGAGTTTCTGCCACTTCCTTTTAAACCTTTCCCCATTGAAGACTCAAGAACTTTTGGGTCAGCTGCATTACTACAGGTTTGAACATTATAATTTTATGCCCCCTTTGTCCAGGATAGTAGGGAAAAGGTTTTCTTTTTCTTTTTTAATATAATTTATTGTCGAGTTAGCTAACATACAGTGTATGCAGTGTGCTCTTGGCTTCGGTAGTAGATTCCCATGATTCATTGTTTACATACAACACTCAGTGCTCATCCCAAAAAGTGCCCTCCTCAAGACCCATTACCCATGTTTCCCCCTCCCTTTAACCATCAGTTTGTTCTCTGTATTTAAGAGTTTCTTATGGTTTGCTTCCCTGTTTGAAACTATTTTCCCCTTCCCTTCCCCTATAGTCTTCTGTTAAGTTTGTCAAATTCCACATGAGTGAAAACATATGATATCTGTCTTTCTCTAACTTATTTCACTTAGCATAATACTCTCCAGTTACATCTACATTGTTGCAAATGGCAAGGTTTCATCCTTTCTCATTGCCAAGTAGTATTCTATTGTATATATAAATCGCATCTTCTTTATCCATTTATCAGTTGATGGAGATTTGGGCTCTTTCCATAACTTGGCTAGTGTTGATAGCGCTGCTATCAACATTGGAGTACATGGGAAAAGGTTTTCTTGACACTGTGTTAACTGAGTATATTTAAAACAGCCTGATAGAAGCACTGGTAAATAGTGAGACATCATAAGTGAAAAGGACAATTAGGGGTCAAAGACCTCATGGACCTCATGGTGGGGCCACTGTGGCTTTGTTCTACCTCTTGGTAGAATTTGTTCAGTATTAATTCTAGTTCCTGTTTACCAGGAATATTACCATTAACATTAACATTACTCAGGTGACTATTTTGTAAAATAGATGCTAATTTGTGTATACATACAAAAGGAGAAAGGCTGTTATTCTCTGATTTTGAAAGGACTTTTGAGATAGAGAAGCATTCCAAGGGAATTAGCCTATGCCAACAGAAAAATTTAAATGGATGGAAATAAAGCCTAAAATTGAGCATGACAATGATAAAAAAAATAGTTTCTTGTTTCAGTTAAAATCTGTCCACAAAATATTTAGAAACAAAATATAAACTCAGCTTGTATTAGGTTACTAAAGAAATCTAGATTGTCATTGTACTTTATAAACTAGAAAATAAAAATTAGAAGCTGTGCTCAGAATATTAGTTTAAATTGCATAAAATAAAATCTATAGTGTATTTACCTATTTGTGAGAGTCAACATACTTTTTGAAGGCAACTTCAAGTCATTAAAATAAAAGTACAATTCAACACTTTAAAATGTTAAAGTAAATGTAAAAATTAATTATATTTAACAATTTCATTTCAATATGATTTAGCCACAGCCATAAAGATAACTTAATTGCCATGTGAATATTTTATTTTAATACATATATCCAAAATATAATTTTGTGTATATTGTATGTCTGGGTTCATGCTGTTTATGCATGTTTTATATATACACAATGCACTCCATATAATCAGTTATATATGTTATAATTACATCATATATATGTATATATACATATATATATATTTGTATAGTTTACCACCACTAATATGTATATTTTACATATATACATATGTATATATGTATATATATATATATATACATATACATATATGTATAATTTACATATAATAGTTACTGGAAATATAAAATAGTGTGAAGGATAACTAGAATACATTTAAACACTTCTCTAGACATTACTTTTTCCAAGAAAATGATTCATGCATAGGATGACTCATGCAGAGTTCACACCATAAATTAAAATATCCATTTTTTTCTACTTAGACAAGCAAAAGATAAAAAACATTAGCAAACTTTGAGCTATTCTTTTTATACATTTACTTTGTCATATGAATTTTAAAATTGGCTTGCCAAGTTCTCTGAATAATCTTGTTGCTATTTTAATTAGGCTGAATTGAATTTACAGATAAATATTGAGTATTGATATTTACACAATATTGTGTTCTGAACCAAAAGACATGAGCTCTCTCTCATTTATTCAAATTTTCTTATATATACTTTTCTATTTTTCGGTATGCAGCTTAATGTCTTTCATATTCCTATAGCATTATTTTAAGGCAATTGATAGTTTTGTACTAGCTGTGTTTATTAATGTAAATGTTTTGCATCATTTTTTAAACTGGTAGTCTCTAGGACATATGTAGGAAAAGCATAATTTTTAATTGAGCTTTGTCCATTTCAATGAACTCTCTTGCTTTAAATGCTTTTTTCATTTGATTCTCCTGAATTTTCTTAATAGGGGATTTTATTATCTATAAATAGTATCCGTTTGTTTTTTTAACATTACAATGCACATTAATATTTTATATTTTCCATAATAGAAAAAAAGATGGTTCTATTTCATTGGATAATGATATGGTGAGTTTTAATTTCAGTTTCATTTTTAAATATGAAATTTATTTCAATAGATGTTCTAAGTTATTTTAAGTCAACAGAATTTTCTTATAACAGATTTCCAATACAAGTGTCCAACTGGATTCTCTTATCTAATTCCAATATGTGTTGAGCAGTGTCAGAAGGGAGTCTCAAGAACTTTATGAATAACTACAAGATTTTCAAAAAGACAACTTAGACTATTTTGTGTTAAGTATTTTTCTTTAATCCAGGATGCTTTCATTGACTATTGCCATAAAATTATAATCTTCCAATGACCTTCTCTTGATATGGTGTCACTAAGTATATTACTACTTATCCAAAACAGAAAAGGATATCCGTATTTCTTATGCACATTTTTTTTTACCCAATTATGAAACATAATGGAATTTCTTTCAACTATAGGAAGAAACTCATACCCCAAGACAATTTTGGAAGATAACTTCTCTAGGTGTTAGGACAGGTGAAGTTTGTGAATGGTTTTACACTCTCTTGCATCAGTTGTTTTATATAATATCTTTTCAGGATCTAAAGTCATACAGGAAAATTACTCCAAACCACTGGCCTATGCACTCCATTGGTATTGATTTCTTTCTCAGCAAAGGAAAGGGAGTGTGTCTTATACTGAATGCTCTAAAAATCATTTCTACAAAAGAAAAAAAAAAAACTTGCAGAACATTTGAAAAGGCATTGTTGGCATAAAGGGCTCCTTCTAAGCATATTTTCATTTTCAAAGAAATATTATGGATTTTCTTTATGAATGCTCTCTTAGCTCAGGTGCTACAACAAAACCATAGACTAGGTATTTTAAACAACAGACATTTTTATTTCTCACAGTTCTTGAGGCTGGAAAGTCACGGATCAAGGCGCTGGCATATTTGGTCCTAGTGAGAGCCCTTGTCTTGGCTTGCACAGCTGACTGTCTTTTGGGTCCTTTCCTGATGAAGAGAGCTCTGGTCTCTTTCACTTTTTACAAGGTCAATATTTTCACCTTGGTGTCCTCACCTTCATGATCTCATCTAAGCATAATTACCTCACAAAGGCCCCACCTACAAATACCATTATATTTAGAGTTAGGGCTTCAACATATGAATTTTGGAGGGGGAGCAATTCAGTTCATAGCAAATGCTAAAAGGATTTAAATATCTTTAAGTGTTGAATATCACACAGATTTTTGACAGGCAATATATTAGTTATTTTGATACTGATAATTTTGAGGTGAGCAAAAGTCAAATCCTTGAAATAAATTTTTATTACACAAAATTTTTCTATTAATAATCAACTTTTGGGGGACCTGGGTGGCTCAGTCAGTGAAGGGGCCGACTCTTGACTTCCTTTCAGTCCATGATCTCCCAGTCTCTTGAGTTCAAGCCCCACATGGGCTCTGTGGTGACAGCACAGAGCATGCTTGAGATTCTTCCTTTTTCACTGTCCTCCCTGCTTACACTCTCTCTGTCTCTCTCAAAATAAATAAATAAACTTAAAAAAATAAATTTTCATTGTTAAACATATAAACAAAAAAATAGTCACCTGAAAATAAATGTTGCAGTATATTGCTTTGTGATTTTTTATACCTTCTCAGATGATACATTTCTGACTTCTTTGTAAACTAATCTTCATGAATTTATGGTATTAAGTACTTCAGAAAATATTGCTTTTGGTGGGTTCATAACATACCATTATTCAGAGGTTTCAATATTTATGTAACAGGTCCCTGATATTTCCCCGGATTATATAAATTGTTAAGTGAATGAAACTCAATTTAGAGATCTTATTGAAGGTTGACTCAATTCTTATTATAAAGTAATTATGAACTATATTGGACAAAGAAGATGTTCCTCAGAGGTTATTTATATACTGCCTAATTAATGAATTGAAAGTTTATATTTATATGAAATTTACAAATATGTGTTTTATAGTTACAGCATCAATAATGCCCAGCAATTGGAATAGCCCCTTGAAATCAACATCTATGGATGTGTATTCATATATTTCAAACTAAAAGTATATAGGTATCATATTGCTAATAATGGTGATAAAAGTGATGAGCACTTTATCTGAATTTAGATTAACGGAAGAAAACAAACCATAGTTTAGGGATTGCATCACTTAATGTGCTTTCTAAGTGAATATGATAGTGTTCAACAATAGTGCATCATGTAACATGTCTCATGTTACCTTTCACACAGTCTTAACCCCTTTGCTTTCTGCTGCACTTGCTTTCCTGGGTGTAACAAAAAAGCTATTCAATCTGGTTTTCTACTTGTCAACTAAAAAAAGAATACTCCCTCAAGGATTACAAATTTTTGCCAACTGGAAGAACAACCATCAACAACCAAATTCTTAAATTTTTTGGTAAGCCTGTAAATTTATACAGCAAACTGACTTGTCCCTAAGTGCCTATGTGTATTTCACAAAATTGTTACTAAAAAACTCTGACATTTCAGTCAATGTAATAACCGTTCATGATTTATATTATCCACCTTGTAATTTGGGGGGAATTGTGACTGAGACAGTTTATCTAACTACCTAAACATTGCATAGCTCGTAAGTGGCAAGTCAAGAATGTAAATCATAGCCTTAGAATAATTAAGCAGATAAAATCAATTTCAGTTTTTCAAACATGGAATTCTAAATTTTTGATTTTATATTTTCTAAAGTCACCACGCTTTACATTAGATACCCAGAACTTACACATCTTATTACTGTATGTTTGTACCTTGGACCAATATCTCTTCACTTCCTTTATCCCTCAGTCCCTAACAACTATTATTTTATTCTCCAGTTCTGTGAGTTCAGTTTTGTTTAGATTCTAGACAGAAGTGAGATCATACAGTATATATCTTTCCATATATGACTTATTTCACTTATCATAAACTTTTCCAGGTTCATCATATTTTTGCAAATGACAGGATTCTATTTGAACAATATCCATTATATGTATATATCACATTTGTTTATCCATTTATCTATTGATAGACACTTGTTTCCATAGTTTCAATATTGTGAATAGTGCTCCAATGAACCCAGAATTGTGGATACCTCTTAGAGATCCTGATTTCATTTATTTTGGATATATACAGATGAGTGCGATTACTGGATAAAGTAGTTCTGTTTTTAATTTTTTGAGGAACTTCCATTCTGTTTTTTCATAATGGCTACACCAATTTACATTCCCACTGGCAATGTCCAAGTGGTTCTCTTTTCTACACACCCTCATCAACACTTGTTATCTCTTACCTTTTTGATGAGATGGCCATCCTAACAGGTATAATGTTTCATCCTAGTTTTGATCACATTATCTTGATGATTAGTAATGCTGAGCACCTTTTCAAGTTGCTGTTGGCCATTTGTAGGTTCTCTTTGAAGAAATGACTATTCAAATAGTTTGTGCATTTTTAGCTGTTATTTGGTTTTGCTATTGGGTTGGAGTTTTGGATATTAATCACTTATCAGATAGATGGTTTGCAAAAATTTTCTCTCATTCCTTTGGGTGCCTTTTCACTTGGTTGATTTACTTTGCTTTACAGAAGCTTTTTAGTTTGATGTAGTCCCACCTGTTTGGTTTTGTTACCGATATTTTGGTACAATGATTTTTATAAAAAAATCATTGCCATGACCAAGGTGAAGGAGCTTACCCCTTGTTTCTCCCCCCCTAGGAATTTTATGGCTTCAGGTGTTTCAGTTAAGTCTTTAATCAATTTTGAATTGCTTTTTTTTTTTTTTTTTTTTTTTTTTTTTTTTAACATTTATTTTTGAGACAGAGAGAGACAGAGCATGAATGGGGGAGGGTCACAGAGAGAGGGAGACACAGAATCTGAAACAGGCTCCAGGCTCTGAGCTGTCAGCACAGAGCCCGACGCGGGGCTCGAACCCACGGACCGTGAGATCATGACCTGAGCCGAAGTCGGACGCTTAACCGACTGAGCCACCCAGGCGCCCCTGAATTGCTTTTTATGTATGGTGTAAGATAAGGGTCTAATTTTTTTTTGTTGTTGTTGTTTTACATGTAGCTGTACAATTTTCCCAACACAATTTATTGAAAAGACTAGCCTTTCCTCTTTGTGTATTCTTAGAGCCTTGTCAAAAATTAGTTGACTATATATGCATGGGCTCATTTCTGGGCTCTATTCTGGGCTATTTCTTGGTTTATGTGTTTGTTTTTAATATCAGCAAGATATTGTTTTGACTTTCACGAGGTTCTTATGTGGGAATTTATTTTTATTTTTTTCACATTTTTTAATTTTTGAGAGACAGAGACAGAGTGAGAGTGGGAGAGGGGCAGAGAGAGAGGGAGATTCAGAGTCGGAAGCAGATTCCAGGCTCTAAGCTGTCAGCAAAGAGCCAGACGCGGGGCTTGAACCAACAAACCATGAGATCATGACCTGAGCTGTAGTCGGACACTTAATCAAGTGAGTCACTCAGGTACCCCATGGAAATTTATTTTTAAATATGGATTTTTTAATTTTCATAGGTTCCCTTGCACTGCATTGCATTTCTTTTCTGGTATGCTCTCCCATATTCTCTCGGTCAGAGAAAACAGGGCTTACTAATATTGTTACTCCTCATCCCCATCCAATGCCAGACTTGCCTCCTCTGTGTCCACTTGCAATTGTCTCCATACTCCATGGGATTACAGATTTATTAGCTCATTAATTGTATACTCTCTGGCATCTATTAGGGCACAATGTATTCTTTCTACGATTGTCATGATATATACAAAGGCTCCAATCTTTATTCAGAATCTGTACTATTAACATGTTGAGAAGAATTTTCATTTCTTGGGAAGAAGATGTCAGCGTAGGAGGACGCTGGGCTCACCTCGTCCTGCTGATCACTGAGATTCCACCCACATCTTCCTAAATAACCCAGAAAACCACCAGAAGACTAGCAGAACGGACTCTCTGGAGCCAAGCATAGACAAGAGGCCCACGGAAGAGGGTAGGAAGGGAGGAGAGGCGGTGCATGCTACACGGGCTGGCAGGAGGGAGCCGGGGTGGTGGAGGGGCGGCCCTCCCGGCAAGGCAGAGTCCCCAAGTCTGACTTGCAAAAGTGGAGGGGCCATACTACGTGAGTTCTGACAGCCAACAGGACCTAACATCTGGAACTCCAGGAAGTAGCAACAGCTAACGAATTGATCAAAAATGATTTAAGCAATATAACAGAACAAGAATTTAAAATAATAGTCATAAAATCAATTTCTGGGCTTGAAAAAAGTATAGAGGACAGTAGAGAATCTATTGCTACAGATCAAGGGACTAAGGGACTAAGAAATACCCATGAGGAGATTTAAAAAAATGCTATAAATGAGGTGCAAAATAAAATGGAGGTGACCAGAGCATGGATTGAAGAAGCAGAGGAGAGAATAGGTGAATTAGAAGATAAAACTATGCAAAAAGAGGAAGCTGAGAAAAAGAGATATAAAAAAATTCAGGAATATGAGGGGAGAATTAGAGAACTAAGTGATGCAATCAAACACAACAATATTGGTATCATAGGAATCCAGAACAGGAAGAGAGAGAGAAAGGGGCTGAAGGTGTACTTGAACAAATCATAGCTGAGAACTTCCCTGATCTGGGAAGGAAAAAGGCGTTGAAATCCAAAGAGCACAGAGAACTCCTTTCAGACTTAACTTGAATTGATCTTCTTCACGACATATCATAGTGAAACTGGCAAAATACAAGGATAAACAGAAAATTCTGAAAGTGGCTAGGGATAAACATGCTGTAACATATAAAGGGAGACCGATAAGACTAGTGGCAGATCTATCTACTGAAACTTGGCAGGCCAGAAAGGAATTGCAGGAAATCTTCAATGTGATGAACAGAAAAAAATATGTAGCTGAGAATCCTTTATCCAGCAAGTCTGCCATTCAGAATAGAAGTAGAGATAAAGGTCTTCCCAAACAAACAAAAACTGAAGGAATTCATCACCACTAAACCAGCCCTACAAGAGATCCTAAGGGGGATTCTGTGAGTGAAATGTTGAAAGGACCACAAAGTACCAGAGACATCACTACAAGCATGAAACCTACAGACATCATAATGACTCTAAACCTATATCTTTCTATAATAACACTGAATGTAAATGGACTAAATGCTCCAACCAAAACATAGGGTATCAGAATGGATAAAAAAACAAGACCCATCTATTTGCTGTCTACAAGAGACTCATTTTAGACCTGAGGGCACCTTCAGATTGAAAGTGAGGGGATGGAGAACTATCTATCATGCTCCTGGACGTCAAAAGAAAGCTGGAGTAGCCATACTTATATCAGACAAACTAGACTTTAAATTAAAGGCTGTAACAAGAGATGAAGAAGGGCATTATATAATAATTACAGGATCTATCCATCAGGAAGAACTAACAATTATAAATGTCTATGTGCTAAATACGGAGGCCCCAAACATATAAAATAATTAATCACAAACAGAAGCAACCTTATTGATAAGAATGTAGTAATTACAGGGGACTTTAATACTCCACTTATAACAATGGATATATCATCTAGACACAGGATCAAGAAAGAAACAAGGGCCCTGAATGATACATTGGATCAGATGGACTTGACAGATATATTTAGAACTCTGCATCCCAAAG
Source organism: Panthera onca (assembly GCF_046562875.1). NCBI lineage: Eukaryota > Metazoa > Chordata > Mammalia > Carnivora > Felidae > Panthera > Panthera onca. The sequence continues at coordinate 20,416,484 of NC_138339.1, forward strand.
CAACAGAATATACTTTCTTCTCAATTTCACATGGAACATTCTCCAAGATAGATCACATACTGGGTCACAAAACAGCCCTTCGTAAGTATAAAATAATTGAGATCATACCATGCACACTTTCAGACCACAATGCTATGAAACTTGAAATAAACCACAAGAAAAAGTCTGGAAAACCTCCAAAAGCATGGAGGTTAAAGAACACCCTACTAAAGAATGAATGGGTCAACCAGGCAATTAAAGAAGAAATTAAGAAATATATGGAAACAAATGAAAATGAAAATACAACAATCCAAATGCTTTGGGATGCAGCGAAGGCAGTCCTGAGAGGAAAATACATTGCAATCCAGGCCTATCTCAAGAAACAAGCAAAATCCCAAATACAAAATCTAACAGCACACCTAAAGGAAATAGAAGCAGAACAGCAAAGACACCCCAAACCCAGCAGAAGAGAAATAATAAAGATCAGAGCAGAAATAAACAATATAGAATCTAAAAAAACTGTAGAGCAGATCAATGACCCAAGAGTTGGTTTATTGAGAAAATAAACAAAATTGATAAACCTCTAGCCAGACTTCTCAAAAAGAAAAGGGAGATGACACAAATAGATAAAATCATGAATGAAAATGGAATTATTACAACAAATCCTGCAGAAATATAAGCATTTATCAGGGAATAATATAAAAAATTATATGCCAACAAACTGGACAACCTGGAAGAAATGGACAAATTCCTAAGCACCCACACACTTCCAAAACTCAAATAGGAAGAAACAGAAAACTTGAACAGTCCCATAATCAAACAAGAAATTGAATCAGTTATCAAAAATCTCCCAATAAATAAGAGTCCAGGACCAGATGGTTGCCCTGGGGGATTCTACCAGATATTTAAAGCAGATATAATACCTATCTTTCTCAAGCTGTTCCAAAAAATAGAAAGGGAAGGAAAACTTCCAGACTCATTCTATGAAATCAGTATTACTTTGATTCCTAAACCAGACAGAGACCCAGCAAAAAGAAGGGAACTATAGACAAATATCCCTGATGAATATGGGTGCTAAAATTCTCAGTAAGATACTAGCAAATTGAATTCAACTGCATATAAAAAGAATTATTCACCATGATCAAGTGGGATTCATTCCTGGGATGCAGGGCTGGTTCAACATTCCAAATCAATCAATGTGATATATCACATTAATAAAGGAAAAGAAAAGAACTATATGTTCCTGTCAATCGATGCACTGATTGACCTTTCTCAATAAAAACCCTCAAGAAAGTCGGGATAGAAGGAACATACTTACACATCATAAAGGCCATTTATGACAAGCCCACAGCTAATATCATCCTCAATGGGGAAAAACTGAGAGCTTTTTCCCTGAGATCAGGAACACGACAGGGATGCCCACTCTCACCACTGTTGTTTAACATAGTATTGGATGTTCTAGCATCAGCAATCAGACAACAAAAGGAAATCAATGTCATCAAAATTGGCAAATGAAGTCAAGCTTTCACTTTTTGCAGATGACATGATATTATACATGGGAAACCCAACAGACTCCACAAAAAGTCTACCAGACCTGATACATGAATTCAGCAAAGTCGCAGGATACAAAATCAATGCACAAAAATCAGTTGCATTCTTAAACACTAATAATGAAGCAACAGAAAGACAAATAAAGAAACTTATCCCATTCATAATTACACCAAGAATCATAAAATACCTAGGAATAAACCTAACCAAAGATGTAAGAGATCTGTATGCTGAAAACTATAGAAAGCTTATGAAGGAAACTGAAGAAGATACAAAGAAATGGAAAAACATTCCATGCTCAAGGACTGGAAGAATAAATATTGTTAAAATGTCAATACTACCCAAATCTATCTACACATTCAATGCAATCCCAATCAAAATTGCACCAGCATTCTTCTCAAAGCTAGAACAAGCAATCCTAAAATTTGTATGGAACCACAAAAGACCCCGAATAGCCAAAGTAATTTTGAAGAAGAAGACCAAAGCAGGAGGCATCACAATCCCATACTTTAGTCTCTCCTACAAAGCTATAATCATCAAGACAGCATAGTCTTGGTACAAAAACAGACACATACACCAATGGAATAGAATAGAGACTCCAGAATTGGACCCACAAAAGTATGGCCAACTAATCTTTGACAAAGCAGGAAAGAATATCCAATGGAAAAAAGACAGTCTCTTTCACAAATGGTGCTGGGGGAACTGGACAGCAACATGCGGAAGAATGAAACTAGACCACTTTCTGACACCATTCACAAAGATAAACTCAAAATGGATTAAGGACCTGAATGTGAGACAGGAAACCATCAAAACCCTAGAGGAGAAAGCAGGAAAAACCTCTTTGACCTCAGCCGCAGCAATTTCTTACTTGACACATCTCCAAAGGCAAGGGAATTCAAAGCAAAAATGAACTATTGGGACCTCATGAAGATAAAAAGCTTCTGCACAGCAAAGAAAACAATCAACAAAACTAAAAGGCAACCAACGGAATGGGAAAAGATATTTGCAAATGACATATCGGACAAAGGGCTAGTATCCAAAATCTATAAAGAGCTCACCAAACTCCACACCCAAAAAACAAATAATCCAGTGAAGAAATGGGCAGAAAACATGAATAGACACTTCTCTAAAGAGGACATCCAGATGGCCAACAGGCACATGAAAAGATGCTCCTCATCGCTCCTCATCAGGGAAATACAAACCAAAGCCACACTGAGATATCACCTCACGCCAGTCAGAGTGGCCAAAATGAACAAATCAGGAGACTATAGACGCCGGAGAGGATGTGGAGAAACGGGAACCCTCTTGCACTGTTGGTGGGAATGCAAACTGGTACAGCCACTCTGGAAAACAGTGTGGAGGCTCCTCAAAAAATTAAAAATAGTCCTCCCCTATGACCCAGCAATAGCACTGCTAGGAATTTACCCAAAGGATACAGGAGTACTGATGCATAGGGGCACTTGTACCCCAATGTTTATAGCAGCACTCTCAACAATAGCCAAATTATGGAAAGAGCCTAAATGTCTATCAACTGATGAATGAATAAAGAAATTGTGGTTTATATACACAATGGAATACTATGTGGCAATGAGAACAAATGAAATATGGCCTTTTGCAGCAACGTGGATGGAACTGGAGAGTGTTGTGCTAAGTGAAGTAAGTCCTACAGAGAAAGACAGATACCATATGTTTTCACTCTTATGTGGATCCTGAGAAACTTAACAGAAACCCATGGGGGAGGGGAAGGAAAAAAGAAAAGTTAGAGAGGGAGGGAGCAAAACCATAAAAGACTCTTAAAAACTGAGAACAGTCTGAGGGTTGATGGGGGATGGGAGGGAGGGGAGGGTGGGTGATGGGCATTGAGGAGGGCACCTGTTGGGATGAGCACTGGGAGTTGTATGGAAACCAATTTGACAATAAATTTCATATTAATAAAAAAATAAAATAAAATAATAAAATAAATTTTTTATTTTATTTCTTGGGGTACACTCCTTTGGGTTCTAGATTCCATTTGGTACATGAAACACATATGGCCTACATTAGTAGGACCTACTATTTTCTCTTTCCTCCAGTTTTTCCTCTGTTGTATTTATTAGAAAAATTTCAATCAATAAACCAAATATTTTGAAGCACAAGGAAGGCATTGCAGCTAATGCAATTATAAATATTGTACAAAGTATGAGGAAAATAAATAAATTTGGTCAGAGAGATGAAGTCAGGAGTAAAAAGGAATAACGTGAGCAATACAGCAGAAGTACTAAATAAATTGAACAAAGAGGAAATTATATTTAATCTCAAAATACCTCTTTTGACAGCATAGTAACAGAATTATTTGACATCAGAATTAGCTTCATCTTTGCTTTGTCTGTTTTCAAATCCAAGGAGCAAAGGTATCTTTAGGTATGTTGTTGATTTACATCACACTATCTTATCCTTTATCTGCATGATTCCACTTACAGGAATTCTGAACTATGTATTTTTGTCAACTGCTGAAGTGATTCTCCTCCTAGGTTACTAACCGTATCCTTTATTGTGACTGATTATTAACATATATACACAGTGTAATTTGTGCTTGTTACAACAGGTTTGTTTGTTAGGAAAGTGAGGCACACCTGTTTTAAATAAATCGCCCAATTTCACATGGTAAATGAGAAATTCAAATTGCAAACTCAGCTGTTCTTACCTCAAACCCACTCTGAACATTGCTTTTCCTTGGAAGTTGAAAACCTTACATGGTTGAAGTATGTTAAGTGCCTTCAGAATAACTCTTTCTGATATTTTAAAAGTAATGCCTTGGTTAAGAAATAGTTTGAAAGAGTTGTATGGCCCATGTCAGACTTTAAAAGATTAACAAGATATTACCAGATACAGTTTCCACTGACCTATCAATAGATGTCAACAAACAAACAAACAAACAAAAACACCAGGATCATAATATGACACTTGGGTTCACTAAGAACCGGGTTCACTAAGAACTCTGGTTTACTAAGAAGTAAAAGAGGAGTTAGCAAAAATATAGATGGAATTAATTCACTCAGCAAACCTTAATTGAATGAATATAACCTCTGGCAGCTTAAGACATTTTGAATGAAGAAAGCTTCAGATCTGCTGTGATTGCAAATTAGTTGATGTGCCATGAAAGTAGAGCTCATACCTATTATATTGTGCTATTGGGAAGGAAGAAATATTTTAGAAAAGAATCATCTCAACTGCAAGTGAGTTTTCAAAAGATTAATACCCTAGGGATATTGAAAAATAAACCCAGTGCAATGATTATTAAGCATACAATCCATGACTGCTGATTTTAGTCCTAATACAGAATGCTTCTGGAGAATTTTAATGAAGGCTGAATGAACTTCATGTAATAATATATATACCATTTTATTTTACAATGGGAAAATCTGAAAGGAGTAAATGAAAGTGCTCATAAAAGCATTCAGTACTTTTTCTTAACCTTTAAAATAAGTTAAAATAATATCAGCTCAAAAATAAAATTATTCATTTTAAGTTATATGGAACAGAACACTGAACTATGTATTTATTTGGAATCAAGTTAAAACTGAGTAAACTATTAAAATCATCCAATATTTTAAACAAAATTATAAAAAAAAATCTGTATTTTGGGTTGAAAACTTTGAAGGCAAATCCAAATAATACAAATGCAGTGTGGTATGAAACAATAACTATTTGATTTATTAGAAATATACCACAGAATCATTTTAAATATTTTCTTATTATACCCTTAATTCTTGATGATATATGTATATTCAGCATGAAAGCCAAATGTATTAAATATATTCAAGATATTCATTAAGAAGCTGTTATTATTTACCATGAATACATTGTGGCAAAATTATATTTTAAATGTTTTAAAAATTGCTGTTTATTATTAAATTTTTATTTGAGTATAGTTGACATAGAATTTACATTAGTTTCAGGTGTAAAACAGTGATTTAACAGGACTACATTATGCTATGCTCACCTTGAGTATAGCTACTATCTTTTACCACACAAAGATACGACAATATCATTGACTTTATTCCTATACTGTAACTTTCATTTCCATAAATCTTTCATTTCATAACTGGAAGCCTGTATCTTCTACTCCCCTTCACATATTTTGCTCATATCCCTCTCTCCCTCCTGGAGTGAACTAATTCTACCTATATTTTGGCTAACTCCTCTTTTACTGAGATGTTCTCTGAGCAAAGCATCAGTTTGTTCTCTGTATTTATAGGTCTGATTCTGCTTTTTGTGGGTTTATTCATCTGTTGTGTTTATTCGATACCACATGTAATTGAACTCATACGGTCTTAGTCTTTCTCTGTATGACGTATTTCACTTAGGATAATAATACTCTCTAGGTCCATTCAGATTGTTACAAATGGTGACATCTCATTCTCTAAAGATCACTGTTTATTTTTGTAAAATTTCCCGTTATCTTCCATTTTTACTCTAACCCAACATACAAAATCCAAAAAAATTATCATAAAATGTAAGATTAAATTACAAATATGTATCTAGTACTAAAGATGTTATTTTACTTTAAAAAAGTATGTGGATCTTTAACATTTCTCATGTTTTATCACATAAACCAACACATATCTTAATTCTTTATTTTCACAGGTATATATATCTATTAGAATGACTAAATCTAAGTTAGTGATTTATCTTTTAAACATAGGGTACACCTTTCTCCCTTTATACATTTCTTTATAGCAGATGCTGACAACCTCCCAACCATATTTCCTCATTTATATTACTTCAGTGCATGCTGTACTAACTTATGACTCTGAACATCTGTTCTCTTTGCCTGAAGCTTTCTTTGGTTTCGGTACCCTGCTTTGCCACCCAAAGTTAGACTAGAACGCCGGAGAAATATTTTCCCCAGGAAGTAGCCTTCAACTGATGACTGATGATAATACCTGCATAAATACCCCAGTATCTGTCCCTTGAGGCAGGGAGACTCTGAGATGTACATTCTAAAATAACTTCCAGCATTTCCTCAACACGGTTAAACTCCAGTACTCACAATGGTAGCTGTATCCATAATAACTCCTTTATTAAACCATTATTTTCCTGTCCCTTCTCTCCCTACTCCTACTTGCAATGCATCATTTCTTTCACATTCCAAAAAAAAACATAGACCTTTGTCTCAAGTTTTACTTTTGGGGAGGGTAATCCAAACTTAAACATGTCTCCACCTATATTCTGATTTATAGTATTACTACTATCTGTAATGTTATTTTTATCTGAGATGAAGTCTACATCTTTCACAGGAGTTTCAATTGTGCATGTCTGGGGATGATTATTCCTGAGCCTAAATCTCAAAACACACAGGAATGTCACATTAACAAGATAGATAAATATCTTGAGTATTTGAATCCTACCACTTATTACAACTCTTAACATCAATTTATCATCTTATTGTCAGTAAAATAAATCTATTATGCTTTCCTGTAAGTACTTTACTTTTTATTGTCTATGTTTATCAAGCACAGCTATTTCAAATAACTGCAAATCACTGTAGACTTTTGTAATGGATTTAGGCATATTTTAATACTCTTCCTCTAAAGATGAGGTCAATGTCATCTTCTCTTGAATTTGAGGAGGGTCTAGGACTGCTCTGACTAGCAGAATATAATTAAAGTGATGCTGCTAATTAGCAGACCAGTTTCCCCTCTAACTCACACCCCTCTGCAGTGAGAAAGCACAAGTGGCCAGTCATAAACCCACATGGAAAAGACTCTTGCCCTTGATTTACTGGGATAGTCAATCCAGCAATCAGTTACCAGTAATATACAGTAGTAAGCTTGAAAGCAAATCCTCAGGCCCTAGTAGAATTGCCCTATGGTCTATGCATCCAACAGATACAAGATACCCAGCTGAGTGGAATGGATGGTCTACAAAACCAAAGTAAAATAAACTATCTGTTTAAAGTCACTAAGTAATAAAGTAGTTTTTGATGCAGCAACAGATAACTGTAAATACAGAATTCATGCCTTGAAGGGAATGCTGTATTTACAAATACACTTTTAAAACCAAAAAAAACATTTTAAAAATTTCCTGGTAGTTATCAGTCAGAGATCCTGGCAATATTTCCACATACGAAAAACAAATCAATATTATTTACCAATTTAAGACTATGAGAAATCTCCTAACGCAGACAAATAAGAAAAAAATAAATTTTATGATGTACGAACACTATTGACTTGATAAATCACAAATCAAGGCTGTATTGTGAAATATTATTCTTAAAATTAATAAAATAAAGGCTGACATATATTAAACAGTTACTACATAATCAGATTTTTCCTTAATTTTTTTAAAATTAATTTATTTATTTTTGAGAGAGAGAGAGAGACAGAGCATGGGCAGGGGAGGAGCAGAGAGAGTGGGAGACACAGAACCCGAAACAGGCTCCAAGCTGTCAGCACAGGGCCCAATGCAGGGCTCGAACCCACAAACCATGAGATCATGACCTGAGCCAAAGCTGGACTCTCAACCAACTGAGCCACCCAGGCGCCCAATCAGATTTTTCCCTAAATCTACATATCTGTTAAATGGAAGATAGTAAATAGATAATAATAATCTGAGAAATTGATCTCATCATGGTAATTTGTTCTAAGTCACACAGGAAGTAAATGAAATGCAAAACATTTTGTCTAAAATCTCTCTGACCACAAATACTGGATAGTTTCTTATGCTTCATATTGCTTCTTTGTGTTTTCATATGCTACTCATTAAAATAACAATCATTCTCAGAATACCCACCGTGGGTATACTATCTGTATGTTCTTTAATTTTTTCCCTCAGACAGGAATTTGACTCTCAGGACAATTTTTCTTACGTGTTTTCTCCAGTAGCTAGAGCAGATGCCTAAAGAAATTAGAGTTGAGGTTATAATATACATGAATATATTATATATTCTTTGTCACCTGTTTGTATGCTTATTCTTCCCTCTGTATCACATATTTGGCATCCTTTTGTGTTTTTTTAGTGATTGTTCTTTTGCCTACAGTATTCTCTTCTCTCTTCAAAAGCCCATTATACAGAGAAAGAAAGATACAATGTGTTTTCACTGTATCCTGAGAAACTTAACAGAAGACTATGGGGGAGGGGAAGGGAAAAAAAAAAAGTTAGAGAGGGAGGGAGCCAAACCATAAAAGACTCCTGAAAACTGAGAATAAACTGAGGGTTGATGGGGGTGGGAGGGAGGGAAAGTGGGTGATGGCATTGCAGAGGGCACCTATTGGGATGAGCACTGGGTGTTGTATGGAAACCGATTTGACAATAAATTTCATATTAAAATAAATATATAAATAAATGTTAAAAATACTTTTTAAAAAGTTTAAATAAAAAACTCATTATATCAACTCACTAAATGTCATTCCCATATGTAGACTCTCCCAATGTCCTTATTAGATCAATTTCTCCCATTAGGGTCTCTGCCAATGTTCTCATTTTCCAACCTGTAGACCAACCAAGCCTGTCTGGTGCCCCACAAGACTCTGAGCACCCAGCTCAGTTCATAGCAATATTAATAGAGTAAAGACTCAATATTAAATGAAAATTCAATATGGTTAGTGCTAATAAATAAATTTCTATCAACTATGGGCTTTCCCATAGATGAGTTTCCTATAGTTCAAAACTGAAGAGTTTCTGAAATTCACAGGCAATTTTTTAATTTTTTTGTTTGTACCAATTTTTTAATCAATAATGTAGTGACTACTACTGATTAGGGAAACAAAGTACCTGGCATGCAGCAAGCACTAAAATTTTTTGAACTTGTAAAAGCAATCACTTCATTTCTTTTTTCTACTGAAAATTATCATTTCATGATAAAATTAACATTCTTCAAGTACAAATTTAGTCACTTCAATTTTCTTTTGTGAACAATGTTTCTGTAGGCTCACCAACTAAGAATTTGAAATTGTTTATACTAATTAACTTTCATAGTTCTTAATTTCATGGACACTTGTCCTCACTTAGTTCATTTCCACTGACACACAGCAACATACACATCAATGCACACACAAAAATGCCAAATTATTAAATCGTATCTCTAGAAGGTTCCATGGGGGTATTGAATTTGTTTACTATTTTGTGACACCCAATGTATTAGTTTTCTGCTGCTCTCAAAACAATTTGAATGACTTGCACAATTGCCAACCTTGATAATCCTGAGGCTAGTTTGGGGATCTAACTCTAAAAAGTTCCAAACTTGCTATCATTGATATTTGTTACAACTTGAAGGCATTGCTGGGAATCTCATTTTCTGTACCCTGCAAGTATATGAAGAATGAATTTCTCCTCAACTTTACCTTATATTACCTGGGCCAGACATGTTCTTGTTTAACAAAGCCTCATATTTGCTAGGAGAGACAGACCCACCAGTTTATCCCAAAGGTTCAAATACTAGTCCATTGGATTTGTCCAGAATATTAGTACTCTAACTCTATCATAATTTCTTCTCCTGGAATTCAAACATATACGTTCATTTAATAAATAGCTTCTTTGTTTTTGTCATTACTGGATATTTAAATTGAAATGCAAAAATAATATATTCAATTTAAATCAGTGGAACATTAGAAGTATATAAACTGAATTTCCAATCTCATGTAACAATTTAGTACAACCTCTGTCACAAATACATACAAATTATAGACAGAAAGATATCACTTTTCTTTCCCACTAAATGGATTTGTGCTTATATTTAATATTTTTATAAAATGACAAATTCTAATAGGTCATGAAAAGCCATATCCATATTAGTAACTTAACCAATCATTTCTCTCCATAGACATTTATATTATTTAAACAATTATATTTTATACTGCTGTAATAACATAAAAAACTGCAACCATATATGTGTATATACACATGTGTATGTATGAGTGTGTGTTGAAGAGGGCCTGATAAAAAATATTTTAGTATACACAGACCCTTTGTGTCTTCCTTCTGTTAAGGAAAAATTGAGACTCAAAAACATTTTTTTCTGTCCATGTTTTCCTAACCTTAAACTTACTTATAATTTACTTAAGCCATAAATAAATGGAGGATTGCAGTGGAAAAATCTAGTTAGTTTTTTATAAAAACATAAATATAAAAACATAAAGATAAGTTTTATGGGGGGATAGAATTTATAGTGATACTCTATGTGAGGAACAATGACGAGTTATGGACAAATTTTAAAACACTGAGAAGAGGGAAATTCAAAAATGTTTGCTTTGCTTTATAATTGGAAACATTTCAATGTACTTTCAGAAGAAAAATATATTATTAAAGTTATTTAGTAAAATTTTATTTTGATGTGATACTACCCTGTTTTGTTGTTGTTTTTATTCGTTTTTGTTTTTATTTGTTTTTATTTTATTTTGTTTTTATTTTTGTTTTGAGATGTAAGGATATATTCATTACATTTCCTTCTATTGTAACTTTCCTGTCTTTCTACATAACCGAATAGCCAAGGAGGGATTCTCAACTCAGCATTATTTAGGTTCATTTCAATGACATGCTTCATATTCAAAATAAATTTATTTACTAAGACTGTACACTTCAAAGTGTGTACTAAGTTGTAAGATCACTCCTGACAAAATAAGTATAACAATAATGACATACTTATAATTTAACACTCAATAAATTTTAGTGCACTATTCAGTGACACCATTAATTAAAATATTGTTATGGGGGTGCCTGGGTGGCCTAGCCGGTTAAGCATCCAAGTCTTGGTTTTAGCTCAGGTCATGATCTCACTGTTCATGAGACTGAATCCCACATCAGGCTCTGTGCTGACAGCATGGAGCGTGCTTGGGATTCTCTCTGCCTCTCTCTCTGCCCCTCCCTGTGTGTGCACTCACTCTCACTTTCAAAAATAAATAAACTAAAAAAAATTGTTACTAAATTATAATTTAAACAGACATTTTACAATATAATTTAATATTTTTATAAATAATAGATACGATTTATCAAACTGGTACAAATTTTTGCACTATTAAGGGCTTAGAATCAAGTACATACTTGTTATGATAATATGCTGGGGTTTCTTTAGCCCAATCTTTAAAGCATATTTTACTGTGGAAGATTATTTCTGTTAATAGTGAGAGCTACCCAATATTTCAGTTTCCAAAAATAGTTGATAAATATAATAAAATTTAAATCCATAGTGTTTATTCAAGAACAATACATTATTGTCCAAATTCATGGATTTTGTTATGTATTATTTCTAAACCCTAATGCTGGTTAGTAATCGCCTGTCCCAAGTAACAAAAAACAAACAAGAAAGGAGAAATTAATGATTCCCTATCTTAAATAATTCTTAGGTCTCACCAACATATTGTCCAAGTGATTTATAGAATTTTAAGGTATATATCTGGATGTTGTCTTTATGGTCAGCTAAACTAAATCCCTCACTCTATACATGAAGACAGTGGGCTAGGAAAGAAAGGCAAGTGGTGTCATGCAGATGAGATCTTACTTCCTAGCTGTGTTTCATTAACTGATTTATCTCAGTAGAAACATCTAGTAAGTGCGTACCCACAGTCATACCTCTGTCTTCTAACTCAAAATTTATTGTTCTTTTCATTCTACTAGGTCATATCATAAACATACTATATGAAGTCATAGCATGATCACTTAATTTGAAAGCACTTAACTCTCTCTCACACACATTCACACACACTAACAAAGAAAGAATAGTACCTTAGAGAAAGAAATTTCTACACCATAAGGCTCATGTAGAAAAAGACAGAGAGAGACAGAGACAGAGAGAGAGATACCACTACCTAGATGATATTCCTTGCCTAGCAAAATGATGAAAAAGCAAAAAAACAAAAACAACAACAAAATTAATGTCTTTAAATAGTGAGCTCTATGTAACAGCAATAGTTCAAATTTATAAATAAAACAGCAGTATGAGAATGAATAAAATCTTCATTCTCAGAATAAATTTTCCTTATTTATTAGATTCTAGTTTTGATAGGTTTTATAGATATATTTAACATGTCTGACAATAGAATAGCATCCTTTAGACCTGAATGTGAGACAGGAAACCATCAAAACCCTAGAGGAGAAAGCAGGAAAAACCTCTTTGACCTCAGCCGCAGCAATTTCTTACTTGACACATCTCCAAAGGCAAGGGAATTCAAAGCAAAAATGAACTATTGGGACCTCATGAAGATAAAAAGCTTCTGCACAGCAAAGAAAACAATCAACAAAACTAAAAGGCAACCAACGGAATGGGAAAAGATATTTGCAAATGACATATCGGACAAAGGGCTAGTATCCAAAATCTATAAAGAGCTCACCAAACTCCACACCCAAAAAACAAATAATCCAGTGAAGAAATGGGCAGAAAACATGAATAGACACTTCTCTAAAGAGGACATCCAGATGGCCAACAGGCACATGAAAAGATGCTCCTCATCGCTCCTCATCAGGGAAATACAAACCAAAGCCACACTGAGATATCACCTCACGCCAGTCAGAGTGGCCAAAATGAACAAATCAGGAGACTATAGACGCCGGAGAGGATGTGGAGAAACGGGAACCCTCTTGCACTGTTGGTGGGAATGCAAACTGGTACAGCCACTCTGGAAAACAGTGTGGAGGCTCCTCAAAAAATTAAAAACAGTCCTCCCCTATGACCCAGCAATAGCACTGCTAGGAATTTACCCAAAGGATACAGGAGTACTGATGCATAGGGGCACTTGTACCCCAATGTTTATAGCAGCACTCTCAACGATAGCCAAATTATGGAAAGAGCCTAAATGTCTATCAACTGATGAATGAATAAAGAAATTGTGGTTTATATACACAATGGAGTACTACATGGCAATGAGAAAGAAAGAAATATGGCCCTTTGTAGCAACGTGGATGCACCTGGAGAGTGTTGTGCTAAGTGAAATAAGTCCTACAGAGAAAGACAGATACCATATGTTTTCACTCTTATGTGGATCCTGAGAAACTTAACAGAAACCCATGGGGGAGGGGAAGGAAAAAAAAAAGAGGTTAGAGTGGGAGGGAGCGAAACCATAAAAGACTCTTAAAAACTGAGAACAGTCTGAGGGTTGATGGGGGGTGGGAGGGAGGGGAGTGTGGGTGATGGGTATCGAGGAGGGCACCTGTTGGGATGAGCACTGGGTGTTGTATGGAAACCAATTTGACAATAAATTTCATATATTAAAAAAAAGAATAGCATCCTTTAAATTTTTGCTTTGTTTTTTAATTTTTTTTTTTTTTTTTTTTTTTTTTTTTTTTTTTTTTGGGACAGAGAGAGACAGAGCATGAACGGGGGAGGGGCAGAGAGAGAGGGAGACACAGAATCGGAAACAGGCTCCAGGCTCCGAGCCATCAGCCCAGAGCCTGACGCGGGGCTCGAACTCACGGACCGCGAGATCGTGACCTGGCTGAAGTCGGACGCTTAACCGACTGCGCCACCCAGGCGCCCCTTTGCTTTGTTTTTAATGTTGCCAGCAGTCTCTGACGGAGCTAAAATTTACCAACACTGAATTAACCATAATACAGAGATTTTAAGCAATAGAAACTCACAGTACACATTAAGAGACTAATGCTTACAAAGAAGGGGATTCATGCAGAAAATCAGATTAGGATTCTAGTGCTTTACATCATTGTCAGCCAACAACAGCCCTAGTGTTCTCTTTCATTCATGAATACTAGGACCTTGCTCAGTGACTCAGAGTGCCTAGACTAGAGAACTGTCTTGAATGAGGAAGTCACCCAAATAGTTAAGTGAACGGATAAAATAGAAAATCATATTCTCTGGATGGTGATGTAGATATACAAACATATCAGGGACAATCCTGGTAACCTCATCTTCTTTGAAGACCATTGTACCAAGAATGGGCACATGCAATTTGATCAGATGTATATAAAATGAACTCCATTTTTGATGTTTGACTGACAGCTTTTAGCTTCATCTCTTCCACTTCCCTTTGCCTCACATCTGAGCAAGCTGATAAGAAAGCCTGGGTGCTCCCTGCTTTGACAAAAGAGGTAGTTTCAAACTACACATGCTTTTTTTGTTTTTCATTATTTTTTTTTACTATTTATTTTTAGAGAGAGAGAGACAGAGTACAAGCAGGCAAGGGGCAGAGAGAGAGTGAGACACAGAATCCGAAGCAGGCTCCAGGCTCCGAGCTGTCAGCACCGAGCCTGACTCAGGGCTCAAATTCACGGACCGCGAGATCATGACCTGAGCCAAAGTCAGATCCTCAACTGACTAAGCCACCCAGGCACCCCCAAACTACACATCTTTAAAACCACCCTATGTTACCATAGTAACCCTCAGCCCTGCCACACCCCCTAAATACTATAAACCTTAAACCAGTCTCCCATCCTTGTACTCTTAAGCTATTTTAGTTCTAATTTTAGGAGATCTACCCTGTTATCCACAAGGGTCTCAATACGTGAGTAATAAAACCTCCTATGTTTCAATTTGTATGTGGTATCATCAGTCTTGATATCTGAGCTATTGTCTATAGCTTGGCCACAACAGTGCATAAATCAGAAGGCACATCTATAACCTCCTGCTTCTTCATGTGAATGTTGAACTTGCTCTAGTGCCTGGCTCTCCTTAGGATTATTTACTGCATTATGCTTTAAATTACCATCAAATCCAAGTATTTTCTCTAGAAATTCCTTTCTTTGCTTATGTTAGCCACATTACTTATCTTTTATTTATATCCAATATTTCAATTGATTTCTGAGCAACTGTTTATCTTTGCATATGTTTTTTTTTAATTCTTTTTTTCTTTTTTCTTTTAAAAGATTAACTTAAGGCACCTGGGTGGCTCAGTGGATTAAGTGTCTGACTTCAGCTCAGGTCATGACCTCATGGTCCGTGAATCCAGTCCATGAGTTTGAGCCCCACATTGGACTCTGTGCTGATAGCTCGGAGCCTGGAGCCTGGAGCCTGCTTTGGATCCTGTGTCTCCCTCTCTCTCTGCCCCTCCCCTGCTCACACTCTGTGTTTCTCTCTCAAAAATAAACATTAAAATTTTTTTAATAAAATAAAAAATAAAAGGTTAACTTATACTGTGATAAGAAAAAAATGCATACATGCTGATATACATACATATTATAATATATTATTACATAATTGTTGTGGTTAATTTTACTTGTTAAATTGACTAAGCCACAGAGTGTCCAGATATTTGGTGAAATATTATTCTCAGTGTGTCTAAGGGGATGTTTTAGATGAAATTAGCATTTGAAACAGATGAGTAAAGAAGATTGACCACCCTAATGTGGGTGGGCCCCATCCCTCAATTGGAAGGCAGAGCAAAACAAAAAGGCTGACCCTTCCACAAATAAAAGGGAGTTCCATCTTCCTGACTGCCTTGAGCTGGGACTTTGATTTTTTTTTTTTCCTGCTTTGAATTCTAACTGAAACATTGGCTCTTCTTGGGTTTCATACCTGTTGACCTTCAATTGGACTATACACTATCAGCTCTCCTGGATCTCCAGCTTGCCAACTGCAGATCTTAGAACTTTTCAGCCTCCACAACATGTGAGCATGTGTGTGTGTGTGTGTGTGTGTGTGTGTGTGTGTGCGCGTGTGTATACTCATGCTATTGAATCTGTTTGTCTGGAGAGTTCTGGCTAACTCAATTTTATTTTAATATTTACTGTTGTAGCAAATATATTTTCTATTTTCCTATTTCCTATATTTCATATACACTAAGTCACTTTTCTGTTAAAAATAAAGGGAATTAAAAATTGATGAAAAAAGCAAAGTTACTGAACTGGCTACTGAGATAAAATTATTTAAAGGCCAAAATCAAGAGAATTGAAATCTAGGAGATTCAAGTTGAGAAGTGCTATACTCATCCCATATCTTATTTAAAAATATACATATATAAGTGTATATATATGTGTATATATACACATATATATTTGCATTTTAATGATGCTTACATTTAAATGAGATTTTAGAGTAGTGTGTATCATACTTTTGAAAGCCTAGTTGCTCAAAAGGCCATAGAGTATTAGTATATTAAGAGCATGTATCTACTTAGAGGAAGGATGTCACTAGGGTTATGTGTCTTCCAAGTGTAATGCTCCAAGGATTGAATATATAAAAACTATTGCATACTGCCTTACTGGTTTGTTATTTTATTTACTTACAAGGAATGCCATGTGATGTTGTATACAAAAGTTAAAGCCCAATAATAAGCTTTATTGGAAAACGCTGATAAGCACAGTTGTTCTCATTGAAATGCATGCATTTTAAATACAATTTCCTTTTATTCTACTCTTTATGTTCTCCTAAGTGCTATCACCATGCTACCATGGTTATTCAGGTGTTAATAACTGACTTCAATTTTAAGAATTATTCTTAAATGTACTTTAATACTGTGCCTACAATGACTCTACCACAGAAAAGATCTTTTCAAGTTTTGCATATTTGGGAAAACTTTATCTGATCAATAAATCTCACATGCTTGCATCTCTTAAGAGTAGATCTTTTTCTCCAGAGGAGTATAGTGCTAGATTCTTTACTTGGAATTATCAGAGTAATTACTGTGTGTTGTACTTATTAACAATATTCATGAACTCTCTCATGAATCAAAATATATTTCTCATGCTAACTCACTTGTAACATAAGCTACTGTTTAGTTTTGCAATCATAAGAAATGAAAAGATAAATGTATTTATTATGCATTAGGAAGAGCAACATTTTAAGATATACAAACAGCAGATGCACATGATTTATCCCTTGGTACAAAGGCAGATCAACTGAGAATACAATCATAAGATAAAATAATAATCTATGTCCTTTATTCAAAGCATCATTTTATCTTCTGATTCTTTAAATTATTTATTGTTTCCTCCAAATTTGCTATCCAGTCTCTACACAGTACACCTCAATATGTAGCTATGCAACTAACAACATACAGCATAAATAATAAGAAATATCAATATGTCACCTCCACAATCAAACCTAGCTCATTATTGCTAGATATTAATTCCATCGGAAATGGCTTTCCTGACTTACCACCATAAGTTTCAAGAACTAACATGAGGTTTTCCTTGCCTCTGCAATATTAAAAGCATATGTCAAGATGGGTCTTCATTGGTGGTAAAACTTGCTGACCCACAGTAAACAGGGGGCTGCCGAGGTATTCAGGTAGTTTGTTAAAGCAACAGAATCTATCCAATTCTGTGTTATACACTTTTCTAGACATTTTACACATAATTCTCACAATAACATTGTGAGGTATGATCTATAAATATAAAAACGAAGAAAACCACCTTTCTGCTTTGAAGGAGGTTAAACATAGGGTAAAGAAAACACATTTGCAGAATTGATTTATCCTGCAATACAATAAACGATATAATAGAACTATGTCAAGAGACCAGAGTCCATATAACTGAGTGAAAGAATAGTGAGGATGCCTTCACAAAGGAAACAATATTTGCATTGGAACCATGAGGATGAGTAGAATTTTTTTCAGATGAAGAAGGGTGGAAGAAAATTCTTAGCAATAATGTAACTCCAAACTGTCAACAAATAGGGTGTGTTCAGTTTGGTAAAATGCATATTGAAGAAAATGTGTATGGGGTCATGGTGATACATGGCATAGGATTTACCTTATGGAATTTAAATGTATAATCAAATAATATAGATTAATCCAATAATTATTATGTATAGGGTATATTATTAGAGTATAGTGATGAAAGAGAAGGTGAGGAGGTCAGCTGATTCTATATAGATATTGAGGTTTAGCATTATTAGTTACAAGAGATGGCAAAGTTAGAAGAGAAACTAATCAATCATTAGACACACAGGATGATTAGCTTAATATTCTTCTCTGTTGAATATCGCCTTTTTCCCCAAAATTCTCTTTTCTCATATTCCATGCCAATTTCTTTAAAATACTAAATTAAGAATAAATATTAAAGTTAAGAAAATACTACTTTCTTTAATATGTAGCATATTCATTTTTATTCATTTCTAGACCCACTCCCACTCGCACTCCCTTAGTTTTTATGATATAACATTTAATAATGAGCGTCTTCTAAAGAGCCTTCTTATTCACAAACTTCCCCATCTGAATAAATGTTACATAAAAAAAGCCAAATTCATTAAACTAAAACATTACTCTGTTTAAATGGTTTTTCTGCCTGAAATATTAAAATAACTTGGTTAATTATTGACTTAAGACTAGATCATTTTATTTGTGGCAAAATTTCAATAAATTTGCTCAACCTACTGTTTCCTTTTAAGCCACTTAAGTTTAGTGAAATTATTATTTGGTTTTCCTTTCACAGTTACCTGATTGTCCCAGTTTGTTCCCACATGTTATATTATCTGCATTAGTAGTATTAGTTGCCATATTCTCTAAGTTCTAATTCTTACAACCCTCAAAAACCAACTAATTATCCTCTGTAGTATACTTATGAAGAAATAGTTTCTTAAAGAGCTTGCCATATTTGGGTGTTGGTATTTATAATCAGGAAGCGGCACAGACAACCTTGACTTGCTTGCTCTTGGCTTTCCTGGCTTTCCCAAGTACCAAGAACTTAAGGGAGTTCTAAACTTCAATTAACTATCTCACTTCTAAAATAACTATAATATATTTCTCCATTTTATACGTGGTTCATGATTAACATTTTTTGGTATATGAGTCTGAGACATAATGTAGAGAGTATTAGAAGATCCTGGAATTAAAGCCTTATGAGGTAACTGGATGGAATGTATGGGTTTACACCCCTGGTGGAAGACAGGGTGGCTCACCAAGTAGTGGTCCAATACATACTGAAGTTGAATCCATTTAAAGGACAATAATTTCAAACATTCTCCAGAAACACACTTTTTTGTTGTTGTTGCTGTTGTTCACTTAAGCGGAGGTATTCTGGTAAATTTTCACTTTCTACTCGATGCAATACTTATATAAATTGTTTTACACTAGGAAGGTACATTTTTCAACTCAGAAAAAAAGCTCAGTTTCAATACTTAGTGTTCAAATATTTGGCTACAGAGAAACACTTAAGAAATTCTCCAAGAGTACTGTTCAAAGCACTTTACATAAATGTAATTCAATTAAACTAAATACTCAGATTAAAATATTATAGTAGACAGTTTGCAAAAAAAAAAAAAAAAAAAAAAAAGTGCTGCATTCATCTCTGCCTCTGGGTCCATAAGATAGTGAGTCTCATGTCCCCAGCCCTTTCCCCAGTCACCCCAGCCAGAACCAGCAAAATAGAGCACCCTGCTTACTTACAGCTGATTTCAGTGGCATGAGAGTGCTGACAGGGGACCAGAAGAGCTACCCCACTGTGTTGTGCCCAATTTTCTGATCCACATAATTTGACCTAAATAATGTTGTTTTAAGCCACTTTATTTGAGTTAGTTTGTTACACAGAACTAAATAACTGATATAAATATTACACACAGACCTAAATACTTAAAGGGCTTTGTCCATAGAGAAACCAAACGTAAATCCTGAAAACACAGGAAATGAGTGCTACAAATGAAATCATATATATTTCAGCCTAAACTACTCCCAAAGAAAAATATGCCAGAAATTATTTGGTTTTATTATAATTGTAAAGATGTATACTTGACCTAAGAATTATTATAAAGTATCACTGAATATAAGAACTAACTTAGATAAAATTTGAAGGCTCCAGATAAAGAAACAATATTATAATTGAGAAAAGTAATAAAATTAATAAATATCAGGTTCATTGAGGAATAAGGGAGACAAGAAGAGAAACCAAATTTACACATAATTTGAAATGGCACCAGGGATAAAATCAGTCACAAAGAACAATCTCTGCAGTGTAAGGTAATTGATTAAATACAAAAAATAAAACTATAAACTTTTTTAAAGCTAATTCACTTAAGGGACAAAATTGAATTTTTATTCAAACCAGATCAGAAAGATTTTACAGTTAACAAACCATTGCACACATCCATCCCTACACACAAATTTTTAAATGCATACATCAGCAAGAGAGAAAAGGATCCAGAAAATAAGGTCTGATATGCAAATAAAATGAAGAATAAGGCAATAGTTATGTAGATAATATAATTTTGACTGTAAAATAGTAGTAACTGTAGTAGTAGCAATATCAAATAAACAGAAACCAAAAATATTAGAGAATCGGGCGACCTGGACAGCTCAGTCGGTTAAGCATCTGACTTCTGCTCAGGTCATGATCTTGCAGTTCATGAGTTCGAGCCCTGCATTTTGCTGTTGCAGAGCCCACTTTGGATCCTCTGTTTTCCTCTCTCTCTGCCCTTCCCCCACTCACACTCTTTCTCTTTCTCAAGAATAAACATTTTAAAAAATATTAGAGAATTAAAATACGGAGAAAATTAAGCAATGAGGCTAGCAGTTAGATTTAAGTTTTCTGCAGTCCTTACACAGCTTTATGTTTGGAATAAGGAATAGACTTGGTTAAGTAGGCTTGTCAGAGTTTTAGGTAAAAACCACGAACAGAAGAGAAATAGAGGAAGCAAAATTTATGAACTAGGAAAGGGAAATTGATTGATTTTAACAAACTCAGTATAATCAGTATATATACAAGAAGCCAATAAAGTATACATGTATATACACATATATAGAGAGAGCTATGTCAAGAGAACAAAGTCCACATAACCAAGGGAAAGAATAGCCAGGGCACCTTCATAGAAGAACCAATATTTGAATTGGACATGTGAAGACGAATAGAAATTTTAAAAATAAAGTACAAAATGTGTATTTTAAAGTACAAAATGTGTATTTTATTGTGTAATCATTTTGTACTGATTAAAGTACAAAATGTGTATTTTATTGTATATAAAATACATAGTAATGTGTAAATATATGCCCATATCAAAGTAAAAGTGAGTAAACTTTAAAAGAATTAGAAAAACTGTCAGGTCTGATTACAAAATCAACAAAGAAGCCAAAAACATTGAAATCATCTATATGGTCTCTAAAAAAGAGAAATGCCTTAAGCAAAGTAATCAGAAGGAACAAAGTTAAATCATAGAAAAATACAAATTGTAAAAATATTTTCTTGTCAAAAAGGTGAAAGTTTAGAAAAAAAGGTAATTAGACAAAAATAGATCAATAAATTGTACTACAAACAATGCTAATGCTAATAATGATAACAACATATGCTTGGGCAGCACTTATTGTATTTCAGGGATTCTTCCAACCCCTTAATATTGACTTAGGTCACTAGAAAGGAGAACCTGAGAAAGTATTCAAGCTCTAATGATTTCATTGGTAGTTTCAAATCCAGGTCTGCAACAATGAGTAGTATAGACTAAAGACAAAGGAGAAGGCAATGACATATAATGTGATAAACAGGGGCAAAAGTTTTTTAAAGTTTTAAAAATATATAATAATGGGCTGTTTGTGAGGAAGTGTTTTTGCTCAGATGCAGTACTTCTGAAGAATTAACATAATTAACAAGTGTCAAGGAATGGCCACAGTTGTTTTTGGCTTAATGACAATAGAGTCAAATAATTCAGAAGATATCATAATCTTCAATGTTTGTGGACCCTAATAACAGAATTTCAAAATTTATGAAGAAAAAAGTAAGAGAAATAGACAAATCCACAATTATAGCTGAGCTGGAAGATTAAAATATCCCCCTTTTCATAATTAAAGGAACTAGAAAGCGAAAGAGAAAGAATATATATTAAAAAAAAATTAAAAACAAGATCTCAATAGCTTGCCCTACTTGTCATTTGTAAAACTTAAAGCCAGAAACTACAGAGTAAACATTTATTTTCAAATGTACATAGGAAGTCAAATAAAAATAACAAAAGACACAAATAGAACCATGAAATTGTATTCTACAAATTTAAAATGGGTGAAATTATACAGAGAGTGTTCTTTGACCAAAACAGAGTAAAACCAGGTATCAACAAAAGTAAAATTCTGGAAAATCCAAATATTTAAAAATTAAACAACATTCTTCTAAACAACCATGACAACCATTTCCACAAGTGTTTCATTAGGCTCCTCATTTAAAACAAGTAGCAAGATTCTATGCCCACAATTAGGCACTCCCTCCATATCCAAATGTGGGCAGACAAATCTGTGTGAAACAGCAACCAAGAGAAACAGTGTAGGAAACAAATATCTGAAGAGTAACACAAGTTAGTATCAGTAACACTGATAACCAGTGACAAATTTCTTTCTGAAATAGATGGATGGAACCAACCAAAAAAATTAACTAATAATATAAAAGATTTAATAAGTCAAATCTATATAAAGAATCCTACAATTAATAATTTATAAGTACAAACCTTGTCTTACATGTCAAAAATGATTATAAAGAAAACATTTCACTAAGAAAGGCATGTTCTATCACATATTAAAAAATAAATGTTTTAGGGGCGCCTGGGTGGCTCAGTCAGTTAAGCGTCTGACTTCGGCTCAGGTCATGATCTCATGGTTCGTGGGTTCGAGCCCCGCGTCGGGCTCTGTGCTGACAGCTCAGAGCCTGGAGCCTGTTTCAGATTCTGTGTCTCCTTCTCTCTGTGACCCTCCCCCGTTCATGCTCTGTCTCTCTCTGTCTCAAAAATAAATAAATGTTAAAAAAAAATTTTTTTTAAATAAATATTTTATATTAAACTTAATATTCTTTTCCTAAATATTGGAAATAAGAGGAACATTTCAACTCACCTTGTGAAGTAGGCATAATTTTGATAACCAAAAAGATATAAGCTAGAAAATGTGCAGACTAATCTCATATAAAGTATGAATGGAAAATTACCATACAAAACAGTAGCTAAACATGTCGAATACTGTATAAGGAAAAATTCATTGTATCCAATTGATTTTACTCCAGGGATATAAGTTTTGTTTGCCATTTGAATAATATAAGTTAAATTCACCATATCAGCTAACTAAAGGGGAAAAAAAAGAGTCATCATTATAATGGGAGGATAAAACAATCAATAAACTTCAACACCTGTTTAGTATACATATGTTCAGCAAACTGGAAATAGAGAATAACGCTCTGCTCTCATAAAGGATATTTTCCAAAAACCTATAACAAACGTTAAAGAATGGTTTACAATATTCCATTTAAAATCAGAAATGAGATATAATTATTTCCATCTGGCAGTGTGTCTGAGAGCAAGGTCTATGCAGATGAGAAAATAAAATAAAATTCATAGAAACAAGACAGAAAAATGCTATTTCTATTCACAAATGATATATGGATTTTTTTACATTTATTTATTCTTGAGAGACAGAGAGCGAGCATGAACGGGGGAGGGGCAGAGAGAGAAGGAGAACCAAATCCAAAACAGGCTCCAGGCTCTCAGCTGTCAGCATAGAGCCTGACGAAGGGCTGGAACCCATGAACCATGAGATCACGACCTGAGCCGAAATCAGACGCTCAACCAACTGAGCCACCCAGGTGCCCCATATATGGTTTTTTTAAAAAGAAATGCAGAATAGAAACAATTAGAACATGTAAGTGAGAGTAACAATATTGCTAGATATAGATTCATTATTTATTTATTTATTTAAGTATTTACTTAATATACACAATATGTAAATATAAGATATTTAAGAACTAAGCTAAATTCATTTGTATTTTAAGGTAAAAATAATAAGACGTCTTTGAATATATTAAAGAAGAACTAAATTAATGGAAAAAGAAAAAGATAATGAATGCAAGTGTAGAGAACAAAAATAGGCCTACACAAATTGAAAAACAAATTGAAAAATGGCAGGAGTGGCATTGCAGATAAGTGGGGCAAGTTGGACTGACAGGTTACTAACTGGCGTTGGGATGTAGATTTAGCCAAATGAGAAAAAATGGACTGTAATTCATGTCATTAACAATCATCGGTTCTGAGTAAATTATAAAAATAAAATATAAAATATAACTATGCAATAGCATTGGTAATTATTTTACAGCTAATATTATACAATTGATATATAATATGTAACATTATGTATTAAAATATTATACAATTGGTATATAATATGTAATCTTATATACTAAAAGATATAATATAGATATATATACTATATAAGATATAGAGTGGTAATTATATTACTGATACTACATTCCGGTTATGTAATACTGAAATAGTAATAATAAATATTATTCTTATCACTAAAGTTCACTGAATACTTAACTGTGACAACCAGTGATCTAAGGAATTTAATTCTCCAGAAACCTGTAAATCTGGCATTTTAGTGCTCCCCATTTAAGCAGAAACCATAACATAGAGAGGATAAGCAGCTCATCAGAAGTTATAAAGTTAGCTAATATGTCAAGATCTTTTTCATCATCTGACATGACCTTGTGATGGTTATTTCAAAAGTTAGAAATATTTCCCCAAAAAATTGATGTACATGGATATGATTTAACATATAAAAATTACTTCTGATGACAGTGATTTTAAAAGAAAAACTATCCAAAAAACTTAAATACCACTTACTACATGCACATACACACACACAAAAAAACAACTAAGTGAATTGGGTAATATTTGTACAAAGGAAGACATTATAGCTTTGAGGTTAAATTACCTTCAATTAAAAGGATCCACATTGATGAATCTCCTAAATATTATACTGAATCAAGAAGTTACAAAGGACTATATTAAAAACGTGGCAGCTTTATAAAGACATATAAAATCAAACAATATGCTTCCTTAGGCATATATACATAGAAAATAAAACATACCAAAAAAAGCAAAGAATATACAGTATATATTTTTTGTGTATCTTATATCTTTATCTCTCTTCCTCTCTCTATCATCTACCTACCTACCTACCTACCTATCATTTATCTATCTATGTAAAACAGAGAGTTTGGAATTATCAACCTTCAAGAATATTTTTTTTTAATTTTTTTTTAAATTTATTTATTTCTGAGAGAGAGATACAGAGTGCAAGCAGGGGAGGGGCAGAGAGAGAGGGAGACACAGAGTCCAAAGCAGGCTCCAGGCTCTGAGCTGTCAGCACAGAGCCCGACGTGGGGCTCGAACTCACGGATGGTGAGATCATGACCTGAGCCGAAGTCGGACGTTTAACCGACTGAGCCACCCAGGCGCCCCAAGAATATTTTTTAAGGAGATGAATTCATTAAGCAATGTGTATGAATGGATCCCGAGTTGTTTTTAGGAGTGTTAGTTGAATGTCACCTTTATTGAAACCATCAAATATTCATTCTTTAGAAAAAGATTGAAAAGTTTGCAGTATTTGTGTTTTATATTTAATTCTCAAACAAAATATTACATATCTTACAGCTATAGAGGCTACAGTAATCATCAGCAGTTCAACTTTTTATGATAAGATAAATAATGAAATATGCCTCTTGTGGTTATTTCACATATAGAAATACTAATTATAATAGGGAAATTAACATATCCTTCTAAAAGAGAGTGATACTGAATTCAATTTTTTAATGAGGGACATATAACTGTTAGACAGAAATTATTACTGATACAATCCTTTTAATACCTCTAATCCAATTCTTGTCATCCCAAGGCAATCAGAAAAGCATTCTCTAAGCAATTTACTCTACCCATGGGTAATGAACCTAAAACAGCACAAAACAAAAACAGGGTAAACACTAGAGACCTAAGTGCAGATATTTTAATAGTGCCTGCATTTTTCCTTATTTGTTAACCAGTGAAGTGAGAGCTGTGCTCCTGGCAGATGTATCTCTGAGCCCTGACCTCCATTTCAAACAGAGCATATCTACTTTTTTTTTTAATTGGATTGTTTGATATTGGTCTTTTAAGTAAGATTTTGGTTTGAACAAATGGGTCCATGACTAAACATACCCAAAAAACACCAATGTGAAAACCCATCCTGCTGTGAAAGATGGTCTGCCTATAGCAACCATATGCCCATATATAAATATAAGTATATATACAAATATATAAAGTGTACTATTTATATTAGAGAATATGCTAAGATATATACTCAATTGAATAAAAATAATAATAGGCCAGATTTTTCACTTAAAAATGTGTTTATGCATTCATCAATTGACTTTAATTTATGGACATTGCTTAATGGCATTCTTAGGACATATTCAAAATTACCAAAAGTTATTTAATGTATGTCTAACGGTGAGTATTTATCACCTTACAACATAAGGTCCTGTTTTTCCTTATAAACTGAAAGCATTTGATTCATATTTGTTATATGCATAAAAGTATGTTTGTCATATTTTTTTCCTTACATAGGAAATTGGAAATAAAATTTTATTGTATGTACTGTACTAAGAAATTAATGTATCTATCCTAAAAGAGGAGAAGTAAGGTCAAGGGCAGAGCTTAAATAACATAAAAGTTTAATTTTGAATGAAAATGAAGTATAATAAAATGTATAGAATCTTTTCCAAAAATATAAAGAAGATTCTATTCCTCCCTCATCCATTTATTCTTTCCAACAGTTGCCTTTCACTTTTCCTTTATTTAATTTAACCATTTAAAAAAATATACTACCTGCCTATTATATTTGGAGTTTTATTACATGCAGTGTTCCATCCATAAGAGTTTTACATCCTAATGAGAAACAAATACATTACAGAGTATTATAGTATAAAGTACAGATTTAAATAATGAAAATGATGAAAATAGATTAAAATGTACAAGTGTATAAGTGGATAAAATGAAACAGTAGGAAATACTTTTCAGAATATTTAAAAGTTCTACCCAGTTAAGAAATGAGTAAGAGCTGTTAATATGTGTATGTAGAGGAAGACATCTGAGGTTAAATTAGCATATGCCCAGAAAAAATGAAAGAGAATGGTATGTTCATTAAACAACCATTATTTTTAGTATTGGTAGATGGAAAGTGGAAGAGTATGTGAGGGAAAACACAACTAGACAGGTAAGAGAGTTAAAAAACCTTCAGGTCATTAAGAGCTCTGTGTACAAAGGTAAGAAATTAGATCATTATGTAAGTTATAAAGGTAAATGCAGGTTATAAAAATGAGTGATCTGATCAAGTATGTCTAGCAGTAGCACAGTGGATGATGCTGAGGGAGATGGTGCTAGAGTTAGGAATGATAGTGTGAGTTTATCAAATAAATTATGAATTCTTTAACCAGAAAAAATATAAGTATAAAAAATGTGAGCAAAATATTTAGGAAATAGGAATAGAAGTTCTTTGTCATTGGGGCGCCTGGGTGGCTCAGTCGGTTAAGCGTCCGACTTCGGCTCAGGTCATGATCTCGCCATCTGTGAGTTTGAGCCCCGCGTCAGGCTCTGTGCTGACAGCTCAGAGCCTGGAGCCTGATTCCAGTTCTGTGTCTCCCTCTCTCTCTGACGGCCCCCCACTCATGCTCTGTCTCTTTCTCTCAAAAATAAATAAACGTTAAAAAAAATTAAAAGTTCTTTGTCATCGGTTCAATGCAATATTTCAAGACAAGAGAGGATCTAGCAAGAACCCTGTTTCTAATTTAGGTAAGAGATCAATGAAAATGTCGTGCTTACTTAAGTTCTAATTTTGAGAAGGCTTGGGCGAAATCACTTAAGATTGAATATTATTAAACTTAAAGTTTCTGTAAGATTACATATAATAAGTAAAATAATATTTAATGGTGGAATTCAGGAATACAATTTTGGCAGAAGTTCTAAGTTTCATAGTCATGACTACAAAACAAAATTAAAATTATGTAGCTATATGCAGTCTTAGAATTACCTTTCAAGAAATGGACTGAGTAAATCTAGCAAAAACAAGCACAAATTTATATTTTATTTTATTCAAGTAGGTAAATGGTACTAATGTTAAAGTACACAGGCTTTATGAAGAAATGAGCAGTCAAAACACCATTTTATTTTCAGAAAAACAAAGGTCAAAAAAAAATAAAACCAATAATTGGCTTTTTCAAAGGTAGGCAAACTGTGGCCCATGGGACTGACATCTGTTTTTATAAACAAAATTGTTTAAGTTTATTTATTTTTGTGAAAGTGAGAGAAAGAGAGAGAGAGACGGAGAGAGAGAGAGAGCGAGAGAGCACATGTGTTCATGAGTGGGGCAGAGATAGAGAGAGAGGGAGAGAGAGAATCCCAAGCAGTCTCTGCACTGTCAGCACAGAGCCGACTCAGAGCTCAATCCCACAACTGCAAGATCATGACCTGAGCAGACATCAAGAGCTGGAAGCTTAACTGACTGAGACACCCAGGCACCCTATAAATAAAATTTTATTGGAATGCATACATATGCACTTGTGGCTGCTTTTGAAGTACAGCAGCACAACGAAATAGATGCGACAGAAACTACATAGCACTTGAATTAATACATTTTGTATCTGGCCATTTAAGAAGATTGCCAGGCACTAGTCTATTGAATTTGGAAATTTGGAAATAATTGGTATTTCAATTAAATGAAAAGAATAGTTGAGATTGTAGTATAGCTATCCATTTGGCTTTTTATAGATATTATTCTAAAGAACAGCAAAAATATTATTGGCAATACCTTATCTAATATTTAAATTTTTTACTGATGTTCAAATAATCTATACTTTTCAAGTAGTAAAAATAAAACACAATGGTAAAGAAAAATTTTTTTAATGCTTATTTATTTATTTTGATAGAGAGAGAGAGAGAACACATGAGTGCGAGTCAGGGAGGGGCAGGGGGGGAGGGAGAGAAAGAATCCCAAGGAGGCTCCAAGCTGTCAATGCAGAACTCCAAAGCCAGGTACAGGGCTCAGTCTCACAAAGTGTGAGATCATGACCTGAGCCAAAACCAAGACTTGGGCGCTTAACCAACTGAGCTACCCAAGAGTCCCTAAGAAATAGTTTTTAATGTAAGAAACAAAATGTGAAACATGCCAAAGATGGATTAAAGCAAGGAATTTCACCCTCGCTTACAGTCAAGAAATTTGAAAACCTTGATATTGAGACTTACCTGATGTAATCATTTGTGAATAGCTCAAATATCAGGGTTTTTGAATTTCTAGCCATGTAATTTCAATGTGTATATGATTGATAAATATAAATGTAAAGATGATAAAAAATAAGCAACTAGGACAAATATGATAAAAATTAATAATAAAAGAGGTATGGCACTAAAATAAATTATAGTATAATGAACCAATAAAGAAATCTATACGGGAGGGAAACAGGATAATAGGGGCAGATTATCAAATACAGTAAGTAGTTCAGAGAGGGACAAAATGCTATTCCCCCCAGAATACTGGCAAGAGTTGAAGTATATTGGAATATTGTCTATGAAAATTTAAAACACCTCAAAATCTCTAAAAATAAATGTATATGTCTCATCAAGAGGATTGTCATTACATTATTAGATTCTCAGTACTATATATTTCTCTTAAATAGAATTGCTTCATGTAATTAGTTTTTAAAATAGTAGGATAGGGGCGCCTGGGTGGCTTCGTTGGCTGAGCATCCGACTTCAACTCAGGTCATGATCTTGCGTTGTGTGAGTTCGAGCCCCGTGTCAGGTTCTGTGCTGACAGCTCAGAGCCTGGAGCCTGCTTCGGATTCTGTGTCTCCCTCTATCTCTGTCCTGCCCCGCTCATGCTCTGTCTCTCTCTGGCAAAAAAAACATTAAAAATTTTTAAAAAATAGTAGGATAATATCTAGTATGTATTTGGAGTTTTCAAGGGTTAATAAGTATGCATTTTTTTCTGCATGTGTTCACATATTAATAGAACCCACAGACAACCACCTATCCTTTAAAATGATTTTATTGGGGTGCCTGGGTGGCTCAGTCAGTTGAGCGTCCGACTTCAGCTCAGGTCACGATCTCACAGTCCGTGAGTTCGAGCCCCACGTCGGGCTCTGGGCTGATGGCTCAGAGCCTAGAGCCTGCTTCCGATTCTGTGTCTCCCTCTCTCTCTGCCCCTCCCCCGTTCATGCTCTGTCTCTGTCTCAAAAATAAATAAACGTTAAAAAAAATTAAAAATAAAATGATTTTATTGCATTATTCTACAGGCATAGTCATCTGAGCACATTGTGTTTGCTTGATTGTAATTATCCTTTACTAGATCAATATTTTATAAAGGCAGACTATAGAGATGGATTGTTTTCCAAGCACATGTATTATATAGATAGTAAATGCTTTTATAAAACATGTATCATTATATCTTATATGTCATAATTTGTAAGACATAACATGATTTCATGTATCACTAAGAAACAAAAAAGGTGAGAATTAAGCTATGGTATAATGTGCTCCTATTGATTGCAAGACATTTCAATTTTGAAAATGTTGAATATGGAAAATAAGCATTTCTAATCAATAAAATATTCTAATTTAAATACTAAAGCAAGGGCACCTGGGTGGCTCAGTTGGTTAAGCCTCCTACTTCAGCTCAGGTCATGATCTCACAGCTCATGAGTTTGAGCCCCACATCAGGCTCTGTGCTGATAGCTTGGAGCCTGGAGCCTGTTTTGGATTCTGTGTCTCCTTCTCTCTCTGCCCCTCCCCACTCACACTCTGTCTCTGTCTCTCTCTCTCAAAAATAAATAAACATATAAAAAAATTTTATATAACAAAGCATGTAAAATATGGGGGCTGCTGGGTGGCTCAGTCAGTTGAGTGTCCAACTTCGGCTAAGTACGTGATCTCACGGTTGGGTAGTTCAAGCCCAGCATTGGGCTCTGTGCTGACAGCTCAGAGCCTGAAGCTTGCTTTGGATTCTGTGTCTTCCTTTCTCTCTGCCCCTCCCCCATTCTGTCATGCTCTGTCTCTATGTCAAAAATAAACATTAAAAAATTTAAATATATATATGTGTGTGTGTGTGTGTGTGTATGTATGTTGTGTGTATATATATATGTGTGTATATATATATAATATTAGCATATTAGGGAATAGAGGCTTTCTACCATGACATAAACAGTGAAATAAAATTGACTGAAATAATTTAAATTGGTTTGATCTCTTTTGCATCTGTCTACAAGACTGATTTAACACGACAGGAATTTTCTGAATTGTATGTAGTAACATGAAAAGCTAATGAAACTGTAAGGTATTTTCCAACTCTCTCCCAGGGTAAACTATAAACATTTAGAGAGTCTGCTTATTTGTTTGTTTGTTTGTTTGTTTGTTTTGAGATTTATACATCCCAATGAAGAGGTTTTCATATATATATTGAGAAAATAAATATGCACTATTCCAGAAGTCCTTTTTTAAAATACGAATGAATAAATATATTTATTGGATAAACAAAAAATAGATCATGCTTTTTCCATTTTCAAATTCTTTTTTTGTGTAGTTTCTAGCTTGTATTTAAATTCCCATTAGTTAACATATAGCATAATATTAGATTCAAGAATAGAGTTCAGTGATTCATCACTTACATATAACACCCAGTGTGGATCACAGTGCTTTCCTTAATACCCCTCACCCATTTAACCTATCCCCTGCCTACATCCCCTCCAACAGCCCTCAGTTTGTTGTCTATAGTTAAGAATATGTTTTATGGTTTGCCTCTTTTTCCCCCAATGTACGTCTGTTTTCTTTCTTAAATTCTATATATGAGTGAAATCATATGGTATGTGTCTTTCACCGACTGACGTATTTCACTTAGCATAACACACTCTAGCCTCATCCACGTTGTTGCAACTGGCAAGATTTCATTATTTTTGATGGTTGAGTAATATTCCATTGTATGTATATATGTGTGTGTGTGTGTGTGTGTGTGTGTGTGTGTGTGTGTGTGCGTATACACACTACTTCTATATACATTCATCAGTCAGTGGACAGCTGGGCTCTTTCCATAATTTGGCTATTGTTGACAATGCTGATATAAACATCAGGGTGAACATATCCAGTCTTATCAATATTTTTGTACCATTTGGGTAAATACCTAGTAATGCAATTTCTGGATGGTAGGGTAGTTCTACTTTTAACTTTTTGAGGAACCTCCACACTGTTTTCCAGAGTGGCTGCACCAGTTTGCACTCCCACCAACAGTTTAAGAGCATTCTCTTTTCTCTACATCCTTGCCAACACCTGTTATTTCCTGTGTTGTTAATTTTAGCCATTCTGACTAGCAAGAGGTGATATCTCATTGTAGTTTTGATTTGTATTTCCCTAATGATGAGTGATATTGAGCATCTTTTCATGTGTCTGCTAGCCATCTGTACATCTTCCGAAAAACATCTATTATCAAACTCAACACCCAGAAATTATTTTTTTCTCCAGAAAGATAAAATGATTTTACTTCAAGTTATTTTAATATTTCATTACAAATTTGAGGTCATATACTATAGAATAATGGAATCACATTATCACAATTTAAAGTAAAGTTCTAAAGGGACTCTATCAGATGCGACAGGTATCTTTTATATACTTTACTCAAAATACATTAACTAGTATTACTATAAAAACAGAGCAATATAGTATTATATTAATTACATGTTCTAAATGCTTTCATTGACTGCATCTAACTTTAAAATGTTCAGTGTCTACACTTCACAAGGGACTTTAACCTCATCTCTTATTGAACATCGTTATAGATGAGAAAATGGAGATGTCTTACACTTCTATACCATAGGGCCACAATTCCAATATGCTACTTTCCTTTATGAGCTAAAACAATGGTTTCACTCCTAGAAACACTAGGCAACTATTTTGCTATTATTGGCACAGGGACCAGATGTGATGTATGTTCTATGTGGAAGTTCTACCTAGACAGTACATTACATAAATAATTTTGAAAATGTCATTAAAATTTTACTTTTTCTTATACATTAAAAGAGTTGTAAATTACAATAATTTGACATTTAACTAGTGCACATTAAATGGAATTCTGTAAAAATGTTTTTTTGTGTTAAGCACTGTGTCATAGGAAATGTGGCTGAACTACTGTTACAACAGTTGTTGCTATATTAGCAGCAATAGCAATGGGAGGAGTAGAGGGTGGTCAGGCAGAAGAAAGAACACAGTATAAGAATAGTTTTATTGTCATTATTTATTGCATTTTCAAATGTAGGTTTTGGAGTTATGTGTTGGCACACACCTAATAATGTAAAATTTCATTGACACAAAATAGGGATACCCTAAATAATTACTTTTTACTTCAAAATGTCACCAATCTCTAAACATTTAAATAAAGAGGTACTATGTTCATTTGATGCAAGTGTCTCAGAATATTTTTATAATCTAAATTGTTCAGGGAGGTCATTAAACTCATTAGCTGCCTTTGAGACCTTTAAAAAGAAGTTAGTTTATTAAAAATTAAAACCATTTAGAACTTCCTTTTTGCTACAAATGAATTCAGAATAGTCAGTATGGTGATTTAAAGGGAGATTTATGAGGAAAATAGAACTGAGGTTTAAAAATGCTTTCTATATTTCCCATAGTGAATATTGTCCAGATTTATTTTCACACCATTGTTGTGATAAAATAATCCATAAGAATAAAATATTATTGTGGATTTCAAATAGTTTAAAGATAGAGTTGTGCTATTAAATTTTCTGACTTCTTTCCAGAGTTTTTTTTTTTAAAAAGACCCACTAGGATGTCAGAATCTGGATTTATGTATGTATTATTATTTGTGGGTCTTCAGAGACCCACTTATATTGCTCTGTGCCTCATAAATCTTCAGGCAATTGAGCTCCTTCTCCAAAAACCTACATATATTAATCTTCTCACAGAAAACAGACCTGATAAAATTACCCACTTTGTACCTTTCTCACTTTTCTCATGAAGATGCTGTACCATAAAAAAAATACTTTTTTATTAAAATAATGAAAAAATGAAATACAGATACCTAATCATTACAGATATTATTTAAAATATGTCATTAGCATTTATTTATTAAAGTTATTCTTCCTAATTATTTTCAAGAACTATTATTTAAAAAGAGCATTTGGATCGAATTATATAACTTTCATGCCAGTTTAGAAATCTGTGGTAAAATGTATATTCTTCCTATGCTCTGAATCTCCAGACTTAGTTATACATCCAAGAGGTTAAATAAAATAAAGAAGAATGGGGTGGATTTCCTAAATCCTTTTATGATTAATATTTCACAAAAATAGAGCTGTTAACTCTGAGAAAATTTGACATTGTCTCTCCTGGCTTTACAATCAAATACCTGCTATCAGTTGAAATTTTTAAAAGTTTACATATTCCATTTAATAAGTGGGGAAAAAAGTAGTATCTCACAGGAATTTAGCTGTTAGATGCTTGAAAAGTCTGAATTCTTCCTAGAATACTAAAATCATAGATATTGAATTTCTAGCAGATATATATCAAAGAGAATTTGTTGCTGTTATTCACCGTTTTTAGAGACATCAACTTTAATCTTGGTATCTACGTCTGAAGAAATAAAAGAAAATATCTCATGGCTATTAGGCACGGCTCTCTGGTTTTGTGAGTACGGTAGATAAAACTAGAGCTCTACTTATCCATTCCAATGTTAGTAAACTCTTCTACCTTAGGAAGTAAGCTAACTGCCTATTATTGATAAGAAGCTATGCATATTGAAGTCAGAAGACTCATACAGAATAGGAGCATTAGTTACACTGAACACAAAACATAGTATCATTTATAAAATATAGAGCAAAATCACATGCGTGTGCGCGCGCACACACACACACACACACACAGAACAGCTGAGGTCATTTCATTACTTCTTATACTACAGAATTTTAAGACATCATATTTGATAGTGGTCAAACTGTCAACCAAAATGAGCCATCATGCTTTGATACATGTATATTGATATAATAGAAACAATTAGGAAACTTCTAGTTACTGAACCTTTCAAATTTTGGATATGTTCAAATATTAAAAATAAAACTTGCACACAAAGAAGGGGAAAGCACATGGGTATTTTTGTTATTGGCCACAAATTATTTGATTGTGTATTTTGAAATAATTTTCTTCACAGGGAAATTATTTGCTCTGTAAATATAGAATGCAGAGAAGAAATTGTTATTGAGATAAGAATTCTATGTAAAAATTCATTGGCATTTTTTTGGTTGAATTCTAAATTTTCTGTAACATTGTTCTTTTAAAAAAAAAAAATGTTTGCTTACTTTGAGAAAGAGAGCACAAGCAGGGGAGGGGTGGAGAGAGTGAGCGAGAGAATCCCAAGGAGGCTCTGTGCTGTCAGTGCAGCGGGGCTTGATCTCACAAATCAGGAGATCGTGACCTGAACCAAAATCAAGAGTTGGGACATTTAACCAACTGAGCGACCCAGGGACCCCTGTAATATTGTTCTTTTATACCTTAAAATAAACCTAACAATTACCCAGCTCTCATCTATTATCACACTAGAAATATAAATGCTTTTCTTTTATGATGATGGTATAGTAAAAATGGAAAGAATAGAAATCACTTAAATCATCTGTAATAATCAAGCAGGAGAATAGTAGAAAGAAATTTTCACAATCACAGAATTTGCACTTTGGAATAAATACACCACCATGTTCATTTTAAATGCAAAGACTTCTCTCAACTAAGAGTCAAAAGTGGACTATTCTTAAAACAATCTTGAAGATTAGTTCATTCAGGCTGCAGTTAAAAAATACCATAGAATGGGCAGCTTATAAACAGCTGAAATTTATTGCTCATAGTTCTGGAGGCTGGTAATCTGAAATTGGGGTGCCAGCATGGTGGAATAGGGTTGTCTTCTGTTATGCAGCATTTTGGGTCTTCACGTGGTTGAATGGATTAGGGATTTCTCTGAAGACCCCATTTATAAGGGTTCCATCTTTGTGATTTAAGAACCTTAGAAGGCCTCACCTACTAATACCATTATGTTAGGGCATCAGGATTTCAATATATTAGTTGGGGGGAAGGGAGCTCAAACAATCAGAACATAGTATTATGTTAATCAACCAAACAATGCCAAAACTCTCACCATACTAAACTTTAATATTGATAAATAATTTTTTCTGTATCCAATCTTTAACAGATAATATTTTAATTCTCAAGTTGAATTTCTATATAAAATTTATATTTATATTATTAATTTTTACTTTTAAAAAGTTCCTCAATGATTGCTTTGACTAAATTACAATCATTACCTTATATTCTAATCTATACAATTACTAATTTATACAGGCATTCTGCAATTGATCTCAATAAAACAAATTTGATGTTTGTTCTGTTTCCCTGTTGATTCCACAAAGTTTTTATTTTTGTGACTTTCAATAGAGCTTGATATCTGGAAGACTAAAATCTTATTTTTTTCCTATGCTTATCAAAAGTATGTTTTAATTTTGCACTGTTGAGCAAATAAAGGCAAAAGACTCAATGGTGGGGTATCAGGGTGGCTCAATTGGTTGAGCATCTGACTCTTGATTTTGACTCAGGTCATGATGCCAGAGTCATGAGATCAAGCCCCAAGTTTCTTTCATGGATCCTGCTTAAGATTCTCTCTCTCTCCCTCTGCCCTTCCCCCTTCTTGCACTGTCTCTCAAATAAAATAAAATAATAATAATAATAATAATAATAATAATAATAATAGTAATAATTTTAAAAAAGACTCAACAGCAAGCAGAAGAGCCCTGGAATAGTATCTTCATATAAAATTTACAGAGAAAGAATGAAAAGAATTTATATGGCTTTCCTATTCCTCATCAGATCATTTGATACAGAACAGGGATCTAGGCTTCATAATCTTGATAAGAGACCTAGGAATATGATATTGAGGAGTTTCAGGGTAAAAATAGCTTGATTATATTACAACACTAATTTATAACTTAACAACGTGAGCTTAAACCTTCACATCTTCCATAAATTCAAAGAAAATTTAACTTCAATAAAAGGAAATGTATCAAGGGAACACTAAGATAAGAGAAACGTCTTTAGACTATAGTATTATCAGAATAACAGGTTAATTTTTCATTGGAAAATAAAGAAGATTATTATTTGATAATAAAAGTTACAATTCCCTAGAAAATTGTGACTACAATTGTATGCACTTAGTAACAAAGTCTAAAATACATACAAAGCAAAAAAAAAAAAAAATTACTAAGAAGAATATATAACTTAAACATGAAATATACCTTTGGATAACTATAAGTCAATACCGCAAAATGTACAAGGATTCATGTTTTTCAAAAACACATTATTTCCACTTCAAGGAAGATGCAGTAGATTTACTTTTCCCCTTTTTTCCTTCTATGTTCAGATAAACTTCTGGGCATTATATATTAGTCAACAAAACTCTGAAAAGTGGAGAGAAAAAACGTTGACCAGCTAGGAACCATTTGGCCAAACAGGCTAAAAAAGAAAATCACACAATCATATTAAATGATTTGCCCTCATCACCAAAAAAAAAAAAAAAAAAAAAAGAAAGAAAGCTTTTAATAAAATTCAATGCTCATACAAGATAAACAAACGAACAAACAAAAACCTTGTAACAAATAAGGATAGAGGGAAACATCCTTAATTTGGCAAAGAGTATCTATAAAAAAACTAAAGCTAACATTATAATTATTAGGAAAACACTTTTCTCCCGTAAAATTAGGAACAAGGCCAAGACGCCATCTCTATCTTCTCTTAGTCATCATAGTACTGGAAGTTCTAGCCAGGACAGCATAGTGACAAAAATACATAATGGGTATACAGGTTGGAAAGAACTAAATATAAGAGTCACTACTTGCAGATTATATGTTTGTCTACAAAATAATTCAAAGCATCTAATCTCCTAGAATTAATAAGTGAGTACACTAACATCACGTGATTTGCACACAAAAATCAACTACATTCTATACACTAGCGATGAATATGTTGACATCAAAATTAAAAATGCAATACCATTTCAAACTGCTAAAAAATGCAATATTTCCTTGTAAACATGACAAAATACATAAAGGGTGTTAATTTAAAAAGTAAAAGAAGGTATAAATAAATGGAGAAATACACCATGTCAATAGGTTGGAAAATTCAACATAGTTAAATTATAATTTATCCCCCAAATTAGATACAGATTTAGTGTAATTCTTGTCAAAATGCCTGGATGATTTTTGTAGACACAGACAAGATTATTCTAAAATCGATGTAGAAAAGGAAAGGAATTCATTTATATATACAATAATTTTGAAATAGAAGATAAAGTGGAAGAACTCAGTCTACTTGCTTTCAAATTAATATATAACTATAATAAACAATTGTAGCATTGGTAGAGGAACAGACGTAGATCCATGAAAAAGAACAGAGTAACCAGATATACACCCAGACAAACATAACAGATTGGTTTTTGTCATAGATGTAAAACCAATTTGACAAAAGCAAAACAGATTTTTTAGCAAATTAGAATCATTGGATATCCATAGGCAAAGAAAAAGAAAAAGAAAAAAAGTAAGAAAGAAACCTCATACCTTGTAAAAAAAAATCATTCAAATTGTATCACAAGTTTAAATATACAAAGGTAAACTGTAAAAGTTTTGAAAAAATAAAGAAGGGAATATTCAGGAGATAGGGCTAAGCAAAGAATTACTATATTTGACAACAAAAGCATAATCTACAAAAAGAAAAATCAGTTCCGAGAAAACACTTCTAACTGGATGAAAAGACAAGTTACAGACTGGGAGAAAATATCTGTAAATCACCTACTCTACAAAGGACTATTGCCTAGAATATATAAAGTATTCTCAAATATTGACTATTAAAAAAATCAACTTGAAAGTAGCATTTTTTTAATACAATTTATTGTCAAGTTGGCTAACATACAGTGTATAAAGTGTGCCCTTGGTTTTGGGGGTAGATTCCCAAGGTTCATCGCTTACATACAACACCCAGTGTTTATCCCAATAGCATTAGACACGGATAGTTATTTCACTGAAGAATGTATACATATGGAAAAAAGGGGACATGGAAATATGTTCATATCATTAGCGATCAGAGAGATATAAATTAAATTCATAGGAGACATCACTATACATCTATCAGAATGGCTGAAGTAAAAAAAAAAAAAAGAATAACAACTCAAATTCTGGTGACGATGCAGAGAAGGTAGATCCCTCATATGTGACTGGTAGGAATGTAATGTACAACCACTTGGGGAAACAGCGTAAAGCTCCTTAAATAAAACTAACTATGCAACTATGCACCCAGCAATTCTACTCTTGAGCATTTATCTCAGAAAAATGAAAGTGAGCATTCATAAAAACAAATAAAACAAAACAGAATATGTACATAAATGTTCATGGCAGTTTTATTCTTAATGGCATCATTAAGTGGAAAAAATCCAGATGCCTTTCAAAAGGCGAATGGTTAACCAAACTGTAATGCATCCGTACCATGGAATACAATTCATCAATAAAAAATGGATATACTAAAGGTACTGTTGAAATACAACTACTTGAATTGTTTTCTAGAGAATCATAGAGAGTAAAAGAAAAAAAAAAGTCAATCCCAAAAGATTTTATTCTGTGTAATCCTATTTACATAACATTTTGAAATGGAGAACAGATTAGTGGTTGCCATGGTAAAGGACTGAAAGAGTATGGAAAAGTGAAGTGAATACATCTATAAGACAACATGAGGTTTCCTTGTAGTAATGGAAACACTCTTTAACAATGTCAGGAACATGATTTTGATATTGTATTTGGTTTTGCAATATGTTGCTATTGGGGGACCTGGGCAAATAGCCATAAAATATTTCTATGTTATTTCTTATAACTTCATATAAATCTATAATTATCTAAAACATAATAATTATTTAAAGTTTATTTTTGACAGAGAGTGTGTGAACAGGGGGAGGGTCAGAAAGGGGACAGATGATCGCAGGCAGGCTCTATGCTGACAGGAGTGAGCCCGATGTGGGACTCAAACTCAAGAACCATGAGATCATGATCCAAAAGCAGGCCTTGAAGCTCAACAGACTGTGACATCCAGGCATCCCAAAACATAATAATTTTAAAAAACATGGAAGAGTTTGAAGTTTTTCCATGTACTAGGCCACAATTTTTTTAAACTGTTGATTCCATTCATTCAAGATTCAAAATATATACTACATAAATAAATAATTATAAATAAATAGTAGAAAATATGGAAAATTTTATTTATTTTTTTAAAACTTTTTTTAATGTTTATTTATTTTTGAGAGAGAGAGAGAGCCAGAATATGAGTGGGGGAGGGGCAGAGAGAGAGGGAGACACAGAATCCGAAGCAGGCTCCAGGCTCTGAGCCGTCAGCACAGAGCCTGACGCGGGGCTAGAACTCATGAACCGTGAGATCATGACCTGAGCTGAAGTCGGACGCTCAACCGACTGAGCCACCCCGGGCGCTCCAAGAAAATATGTAAAATTTTAAAAGCTTTCTAAGTAATTTCCCTCTAGATGGAAAAACATCCTATAACAATTGTTTTAGTGAAGACATTCAAACAAAAAATAAATCTTATTTTTAAACTACAAATGTTTTTATTGACCATTCATGAAGCATATGTTCACCGATAAGAACTCTGTATTGATATTTTACCTTGCACTTTAAGATATTGTATTCTGAAGCTCATCTTTTCTGGTAAATCAATAGTCAATAGTGTTTTTAAATTGTCACTCATTGCAATATGTTCTCCCTCCCTTCATATACTTTAAAGATGTTATCTTTATCATTTTTAAGCAAATAGACTATGATAATGTGTGCGTGTGCGTGTGTGTGTGTGTGTGTGTGTGTGTTTATTCAGGGCTCTCTGTGTTATGAACCCATAAATTTAAGCTGTTTACCAAATTGGAGAAAATATCAAGCATCATTTCTTTCCTTCTTCTTTTTTTTTATTTCATTTTCTCCCTCCTGAAACTCTGATTTCAAACATTTAAAAAAATTTTTTTAAATGTTTATTTATTTCTGAGGCATAGAGAGGCAGAGCATGAGTGGGGGAGGAGCAGAGAGAGAGGGAGACACAGAATGGGAAGCAGGCTCCAGGCTCTGAGCTGTCAGCACAGAGCCTGATGAGGGGCATGAACTCACAAACCGTGAGATCATGACCTAAGCCAAAGTTGGTCGCTCAACTGACTGAGCCACCCAGGCACCTCTGATTTCAAACATTTTTGACTATTTGCTATTTTCCTGAGGGCTCTGTTCAACTTTGCTTTTGAAAACTTTTTTTTTTACTCTTCCTCAAAATAGATAATTTCTCTTGATTTAACTATAGTTGACTGATTCTTCTTTCCCTTCCATTCTTTCAAGCAGTCTTTTGTTCAAACAGTATTTCTTTTTCAATTTCAGATATTACAGTTTTCTGGTTCTAAAATTTCCATTTTGTTATTATAATTGTAGATTTCTGCAGAGATTTCCTGTGTATTTATACCAGTATAATTTGCTTCTTCATAATGACAATTTTAATATTCTCATCAACTGATACTCAAGTCTGGATCATCTTGATTGTATTATCCTTTGATCAGGGGTTATGCTCTCCTTTTTTCTTACATTAAGTAATTTTTATTATCCTGTGATATTGTGATATGTTGCAGGCACTCTAGATTCTGTGTTCACCTAAGGAATAATAATTTTGCATAGATAGTTAATATTTCTGAAATTAAAAGATCTCACGTGCAGTGTATAAAATATAAATTGGATTCTTTTAGTCTAAATTTG
Organism: Panthera onca; assembly: GCF_046562875.1. Classification (NCBI taxonomy): domain Eukaryota; kingdom Metazoa; phylum Chordata; class Mammalia; order Carnivora; family Felidae; genus Panthera; species Panthera onca. Next base: position 20,458,497 of record NC_138339.1, read on the forward strand.
ACCTCGGAGTCAGCTGGAGATTTGGGCAAAGTTTATAGCAGAATTTAGACTCTCCCTCACTAAATCTTTCACTCCTTAAGCAATGGTTTTGTTGTAAGCAAGTGGAATTTAAAAATCATTTTAATGTCTTAATTTCCTGTATATTTAAACTATTTTATAATACAAAAGACAAAAAGGAAATGTGATTAATTAAATGAGTGTTAAGATAAAACAAGCAGAACTTTGGCCAAATAAAATATATTTGTTTCATCAATCTTTTCAATTCCATCAAAATAATGGATGGCTCCATAACTGACATGCAATCCAGGACTTATTTGATCATATATGCAGTGAAATCCACTAAAAAGAATCACCACATTTTCTGAGTATGACAGAGGCATCTATGAAATGATTCAAGAAAAGCAAACATTTCTTCATTGTTCTGCATTAGCTGCTTTTAGGGAACTGAGGAGTGGAAACCTGCCATTCATATGTCACCTCTCAGGACTTGCTCTTATTACAGACAGAAATAGTTACTCAAATCTCCTCTGGAACCACACACTCTGCAGGTTCTCTCAAAAGTCAAGTGCTCTTATATCCATCTCTTCGATCATATTTCTCTTGATAGATTTCTGCTCTTTTCAGGATTGTGAAGGAGAGTATGTGAGATGCGCCTCACTTCCCTTGATGCTCTGTTCTTTCATTCCCTGAACACTGTTATACATCACAGAAAAGGCATCTCCGACTTTTTTAGACCCTGGGACTAATACATCCAATAAAGTATAAATGGCTGACAGCCTGTAGAGTGAAATTTACTTTACTCATTTATTTTTAAATCACAATTATTGTGTTCCATTCTGGAAATATTTGGCAATTATTACATTAAAATATATTAATTAATCAGAGCATCATCCCCTTTGAAAAATGAGGCTCAGAGAATGAAAGGCTGAAGGATATAGATAGATATAAATATAGATATAGATAAAGATATAGATATAGATATAGATATAGATATAGATGATATAGATATACATATAGATACAGATATAGATATAGATTTCCTGTGTAATATATATTTTTTCCTCTGGGTAAACACATTCATTTAAAAGTAGAAACTGAAAAGTTAAATCAGTTCTGTCATCCCTGTTAATACAGATTCAATTTCAGAGAACTTACTTTGCAGCTTATATATCAATGTGATAACATCAGTTAAAAAATATACATAAATTAACTTGAACCATCAGTCCATTTGTAAAAAGTTAGCTTTTAAATTCAAAGAAACATGTCTGTCTTCTTAAATTAAGATATCTAAACAAAAAGATATGTGTGCACTATTTCCATTGCTATAGAAAAATCTATGCCCAATATTTTCAACTCTTCTATATGTATTTATCATGATTGCACTTGTCAGACTGTTACAAATTATATTCATGATAATAACTAAATCACATTTTTTGGTTATTTTTCATCTAAATTCCGTTATCACTTTTACATCTCTCAACTGCAGAATTTTATGCTCTCTATTTAAATAATTTCAATAGAGTTTGTTTTACAGTTATATATTTGTTGCCTATAAATAACTTCCAATTTTATTAAGGCATATCTGTTGAGAATTAGAATCATATGCTGTTTTATTCCTTTTTTTTAACCCTACATTTCTATCAGCTTATAAAATTAAAGAATTTAGCATTAGCAAAATTAAGAAACTCTTTTAAAAAAACAAAATATAATTTCCCCTAATTTGAAAACTCATGTATGTAAATCATATGGCAATTTATGTTTTTAAATAATATTGTATTTAGTTACAACCATCAACACAAAATTTTCTTTCCTAGACAATAAAGCTTGCATTTTCTGCACATTAAAAGAAATATAACAAGGATAGTTTTTCATGTAATTCTTGCTATTTATGTATTCATATTGTAAATGACAAATCTAAATTTTAATTATAATTGAAAAGATAGATATTTCTTATCAACACTAAGAAAAATACCTCAGTAACTGGTGAGTGAAATTTTAATACAGAACTGTTGCTATTTGAATAATATACATATTTAGATATATTTTTAAAATATTTATTTATTGAAAGAGAGAGAGAGAGACTGTGTGTGTGTGTGTGTGTGTGTGTGTGTGCACGTGCACATGAGTTGGGGAGGGGCAGAGAGAAAGAGAAAGAGAATTCCAAGCAGGCTCCAAGCTCAGAGTGGAGCCAGACACAGGGCTCGATCCCACAACCCTGAGATGACAACCCGAGCAGAAATCAAAAGTCAGAGGCTTAACTGACTGAGCCACCCAGGTGCCCCTATATTTAGATATTTTTAAAGTGAAAATGGAAAAGCTGAAATATCAAAAATAGAATGTCCCCCTGAAATTTACATATTAATTTTAAGATGGAAATACTTGTATACTTATGATTTGACGAGAGGTATCTACTGATGCGTATAAGCTATTACAGGCTCATGAAACTGGCTCAGTAATTAAAAACAATAAGTGGAACACAGCAAAATAGAAATGGTCAGAATGTACTAGTCAAATTAAGGGAGGGGCTTTGTGTGTGTGTGTGTGTGTGTGTGTGTGTGTGTGTGTGTGTGCGCGCGCAACTTCTTTCTAAGGTGTATGGAATAGATATTAAATAGGACAAGAGTGAAACACAATAAAGATCTGTATACTCCTAAGTACACATTGAGGTATTATATACATAGGTGTATACATGTGTGTATGAACTTTTTAATATGGGCTATGCTACTTAACATAATCACTGTCACATAAATATTTTTTGAGATTTATGCATGCTTATCGAAACACCTGACATAGCTAAAGTTAATGTGATAAGTCATATATGTATATGTTTATGTGTACATTTTCATGGAGCCCAGATAAATGCCACCTTAGTTTCTCTTTTATATTTTATTATATATTGTTATGGTTTTGTTATTGTTGAGAGAGTCTGCCTTGGGTGAACGGAGGTCTTGGTCCTTGGATTCCCCACAAGATGGTTTACATGGGGATCTGCGCTCAAATCAAGACAGCCAGAAGGAAAGTAGCAAGGACAAAGCAGTTTTTAAAGTGAAAGTACACTGTCAAGGTGGGAGTGCAGTCAGGTTCCAGGAGGTAGAACAGGCCCTTAGGTTGTTTGGGGATTGGATATTATTGGGAGGAGCTGTGAGATACAGTGAGGTGGTCTCTATTAAGGTTGTTCCCAATCATTTGGGGGACTCCTCCCACAGGTTGGGAGGAGGAATTTTTGACCCTACAAGGTGTGTACCCAGAACCATCTCGGCAGTCTTTCTCCATGATGGTGGTGGTGGGGTCTACAACTGCAATGCAAACACAGTACGATGAGTCTAGAGGTTACTCTGGGGCAGAGGTGGAAGAGGAGAGAGCATGCTCTGCACTTGTGGCTCTTGATCTATCAGGCCCAAGGTCTTGGAAGCCACAGGTCAGGATGTTGTGCCCTCTGGGTTTTAATGTATATATATTACTGTCCTTGCCTCTAGCTCATGTCTCTATCATTTCACTTCAAGGACTTGGGACACTACCTGTGGATGTTCCTTCCACTGCTCACATCTAGCTACTACATAACAATTTAGGGTGTAGCAAAGCTAACTGGTGATATTAGAGAGAATTTCTAAATGGTTAAAGCTTAATTGAAAAAGCATGTGGAAATTGCTCCCCCATGAACAATTCAGATTCTCTCTGTTCTCTTACCGTACACACATGGGGAGATGAAGTGATAATTGGTTTGCAAATGCGTGATTGAGTTATCTGGCATGTTTAACTCTGTCTTAACTTTGGTCTTCTTAAGCTTTAATGGCTTCCAGCTACAGGATCTCCCTATGGTTTACCTGCATCACCTCCCTGTGGGACTGAAGTGTGCAGGGGTAGTCTTCCTAATTCTGGGCTAAAACCTCCAACTTGTCCTTGTCAGCAATAACAGTGATTTTAGTTCAACAGATTCTCCCTTATTTTATTCCCAATTCATTAAGAATTCCAGTGGGAAAGATGAAACTTTCTTTTGGGTTCTTTTGAAAACCAAACATGGTGGGAACTCCAGGTAAGTGGTAGTTTCTACAGAGACATCGTAGGGTGGGAAAATGCCAGAGAAACAGCGTGAATGTCTGATAATTCTTAGCTTTAGAGGTCTGCATGAGCATTTCTAGCTGAGGCAAAAATTAGAGAGAGAGAGTACCAGGGGCTGCAGAAAGGCTTCTGAGCACTGGGTGGTTTGGCAAAAGATCATTTGATGCTTTTAAACTGCTCAGCAGCTGAATTACCATGCACTACAAAATCCTGCAGAGTTTCTAGTCTTAGATCATTAGTGCTTGGTTTAAACGGGAGATCCACTTTCGTCCACAAATCAAGATCATTTCCTTGCTCAAGGATGTCATTTCAATCCTTGTTGTTTGTAGTTTATTTCAACTTCAGGGTTTCACATATTGAACTTGTAACAGTCAAAAGGTAAAAAAAAAATTCAACCTCTGCTACATTTGTACTTTAATATCTTTGAACTTTAAATTTCAAGAGGGCATGATTTTGATATTTTGGAGTGCCTATGAATTTTATCTTAACGTTACCATTTATTCTCACTGAAAAACCTCTTGTGTATTATTTCCATCATAGTGATTAAATATAACTTAGGATAGGGAACAGAATAAGGTGTGAATTTTCAGTCTGAAGTACAGAATGTCCTTGAAGTTGATCCCCAAATGTATTGTTCTGACCCACAGAATGATCTTTCCAGGTAAACCTTCTGAACTGACATTGAACACTATGTCCAAAGGGGAAGTAGTTTGGACTGAAATAATGGCACGTGAAATTGGGGGCAGTACTGCCCTGACAAATTGCTCAACAATTACCTTGGTTGACCAAAGGTGGTCAAGTTTAGCCTAGGAATTTAAGAGAACAATCGTAATCTAATGTTTTCCCACCAATAACTTCCATTTAAGCTTTAATAAGCCTTTCTTTCCCAGCATACGGCGCTCTAATTTTTGTTTGTTTTTGTTTTACCTCCCCTCAGAACAGATTCATGGTTTGGAGTTTTTACTAACCTTGCCTTTTGGAGTCATCTATTTGACTCACCCCTGGCTACCACTCCCCAGCTCCCTTGATCTAGTCTGTGCTCATCGCAGTAACTCATCCTATACTGTCTCAGACAAATCTTTATAGAACCAAACTAACCATTAAATAAGGGTATAAAATGACAAATATTATATAATTAGAGCAGAAAAAGCATGTAACGACAGATATCAATGTTAAAATAAAAGCAAATACTTAGAAAACTCAGAGCTAAATAAGCATATTTTCAAAAATCATATAGATTCCTCTGGTATAACTTTTTATCCAAATTTAGTTTTTTCTTTGAATTACATTTTTATTTTTCCTTTAGAAAATATTACATTAGGTGTCATTCTGGGTTACTTGGCTGACAGAGAGAGCCATGATCAAGCCATACGAGGCCCCAGGTCTCAGACAGCTTATATTTTAATGGGAAAAAAGGCTAAAAATTAAAAAGCCAACTAAACGTAACTGCAAATACAAACATATAAATATATAATAGAATAATTTTTATTTGACTCTAAGTAGTAGGGGTAAAGGCCGGGAAATTCTGTCTCTGAGAGGAGATCTGACTGTAAACAATCATGCAAAACTTTGTGGGAAAATACACTTAGGCAGAGGAGAAGCATTTTCCAATTACCTGTGGCTGAAAGATGTGAGCTGTGTTCAAGGATCAGAAAATAGGCCTGCAATGCTGAATGAGAATGAGAAGTGAGTGGCATGGAATTTAATTAGAGAGAGAGATTACCAAGCAAAGTTTATCATACAAAATCAGAAATTATCTGTGACTAAATTAGTCAGAGAGTGAATGTAATGGAAAGGTATAGGAATTTCAGAAAATGAACAAGAAGAATGCAGGTTACAACCACCAACGCAACCATAATTGTACTACTTGCTCAGTCTGAGGAAAAAGTCACAATTTGTTTCACTGTTTCTAGACCCTCAGCACCTAGCATTATGGCCCTCAGTGGCCATAGCATTATTTTTCCTATCATTTTTTCAAAGTTCAAAGAAACAGTCATGAAAGTTCAAACTTATGCTGCCATATAATTGTTGCCAGGAAGAAAAGCAAAGGGAATACAGTTAAACCATGGTTTGTGAGCATAATTCATTCTGGAAACATGCTTGTAATCCAAAACACTGGTATATCAAAGTGAATTTCAAGAACCATTGGCTCCGCTGTGATCATGTGACATGTACTACCCATATTGCAACATATTGTTCATTTATCAACTTAAAATTTTTAGAAATGTTTGCTTGTCTTGTGGAACAAGTTACTCAAGTTACTCATAGTCCAAAGTTTTACTGTGTATTTTCTTCCTCACAGCTTTCCACAGAGAGGGATGGGGCCCTCCATTACAATAATAAATACACACAGAACTATCATCTCAGGTAGGAAGGAATTCATGATACTGGGTTAACCAAAATATAAAATTTCTATTAAAGGACCTTTCTTTGGCTGCTCAACCCCCCTGTAATATTTCTTCTTAGTTTACATAACTGATGGTAACAATGTTTCTATCCAATTAATAGAACCATCTTTCCACGTCTGCTGCTTTCCAGGTTTCAGTGATCTCTAGCATGCATAAGCCCTATCTCTACTTCTATTTTTGTATCTTGTTTTTTTGTTTTTAGTTTTAAGACTAAATTTTAGATATACACAAATATATAACTAAGCATAACTTATATTTAAAATTTTAAGTATCAAATTTTTACTGAGGATCTTAAAATGAAAAGAAGTCTCCTCCCCCAACTTTTCCCTTACCTGGTTCTGTTTCACACAGGGAATCACTTTTAAATATTTCTCTTTTTGGTTCTAATATAGACAATTTGACAAAATACCTAAATAATATATCTAGTAAGATAAGTTTTAGCTGCGAATGATAGACATCCTAGAATGACAGTAGTTTAAATAATATAAAGATTTGTTTTTCTCTAATATTAAAGTCTGGCTAGGCAGTTCACTGGCTGGTCAGTGCTCGGTGCATCAGGGATAAAGTCTTCATCTGGCGTCTACAATAAGTATAACATCAATCAAGATCGTGTCACCTGTATACAAGGTATTAGGATGGGGAAATAAAGTCTTTTTTCTGGGCAGCTATATGCTCAAATAGATTACTAGGATTACTATAACTAGTGAATTTTGCCAAGGTCTTCCTTTTGGCCATCTGAATGTGTGTGCCCTTTTATTTTTAGATATACAGTATGCTTGCCACTCTACTCTAAGGAAGACAGCCAGAGAGGCCTTTCACATTGATGAATCCACCTAAAACATACCACCTTTGAGTGAACTGCAATCTAATTCAAAGATGTGAATGTGAATTCCGATGATCAAGTAATCCAAAAGCTAGAAAAATAAAATACCTATTATTACTATCACTAAAGCATTCTGATTATGATATTCTTTATAAACTCATCACAATGCAGCCAAAAGGGTGCTAAGCCCTTTACCTTTATTTTTGCTTAATTTTTTTAATGTTTACTTTGAAAGGGAGAGAGAGAATGAGTGAGGGAGGGGCAGAGAAAGAGAGGGAGACACAGAATCTGAAACAGGCTCCAGGCTCTGAGCTGTCAGCACAGAGCCTGATGCAGGGCTTGAACTCACGAACCGTGAGATCATGACCTGAGCCAAAGTTGGATGCTTAACTGACTGAGCCACCCAGGCACCCCCCTTTCTTTTCCTAATTTTTAAGCCCTTTACCTTTATTATAGCTAATAATTTCAGTTATTCAATCAGAAAATGTCATATTTCTACTTTTGGATGAGAAACTGAGGCACAGAGAAGTGAAATAATTCTCTTAGATTTTACATCTTACTACTTAAGAATCATCATTTACAACTGGGTTGTATGACCCTGTCCTTCTTTTCTCTTCATCATACTTCCTGTTTTGTGAGTTGCCACTGTCCTATTGATGAAAGCATCTGAATTTATCTTAGGCATACAATATATAGATGTTCTACCACTAAATTGTACATTGTTGAAGAAGCAAGTTTTATTACCCTGAATATCTCTTTTACCTAACAAAATGCCTGAAATATAGCAGATGCTAAACTAATATTTAATAAAAATATTGATTTCTAAATCTAATGTATATAGAAATATCAAATATTTAAAATGAAAAGTACTTTAAAACAAAACAATATATATTTTCTGAAAATTTTATATAATTTATCCTCAATACCCAATGTCCAATATGCATATTGGAGCAGAAATGAAATGATAATTACCAAACTCAAATTTAGTGCCCAGTTTGAGGTGGGGAATAAACACAGCCATTATTGCCTGAAGCAATTATCAAACACCCACTCTAGAACTTAATTAAGTTCCTTAGTTAGACATTCTAGACAAGTCTGGTTAGAATCTATATACATACGATGTTTTAGTTTGACTTTCTGGTCTTTTTCTGGCTGAGTTTCTGTACCACCACCACCCCCCCCATTTTGATACCTTGGAGCCATTTGTATTAGCTTTCTTATCACTCTTGTAACATGTCCAACAAACTCTGGATTAAAACAATACACATTTATTACCTCCCAGTTGTGTAGGTCAGAAGTACAGGTTGGCTCAGCTGAATGCTCCATTTCAAATTTCACAAGGTGGAAATCAAGATGTTGGCCTGCTGGGCTCTTATCAAGAGACCCTGGGTGTATCTGCTTCCAAGCTAACTGAGGTCATTGGAGGAATCCAGTCCCTACAGGCTGTAGGAATAAGATTCTTGATTTCTTGCTCCCTATGAGCTGGGAGCTGCCCTTATTTGGTCTACCATACCATATGAGAATAAAAACTTGGTTTGGATGAAAAGCAACAACTTTGCCTTCATATCAGAAGTAGATTTACAATTTGAAGAAAGACAAAGTCTTCTAACTGTTTCAATCTGGGGGTCAAAAACAATTTGTCTTTCCTACTTTCAAAAGTTGAATGAAATCAGTGAGTGAATATTATGTCTTTGTTCACGGATGAGCTAGCTCTATTTTCAGCTTTTCTCTCTCATATGATTTTGCTGAGAACAGAAAGAAATTGCCAACAAATGACCACCTTCATTTTTTTCTACAGGTTATCATAATGCTAGGACCTCAGTCGTGATATAGACTGATTTACAGGGTATTGTAAATGAAAGTCTCATTGAGTATTTTATCATTTCATTGAAGGAATAAACACATCATAGCTTTCCATCTGCAAAATTCACCTTTGTATCACCTGCTGAGCCAATGACACGTTTAAATTTTAGCTTTGGTAGTTTCCTACTTTTAGGCAGAAAATTTTGTATTAGTAATGATTAAATTTACCTATAAATGATGGAAAATTGCAATAGTGGTGTGATTATATATATAGTTTTTCTCTCACAGGTAAATTTCTAGGTAGACAGCCTAGGCCTAGTGAGATGTCTGGGGCCAAGGAATCAGATCCTTCCATCTCCCTGCTCTTCTTTCCATAGCCTTAGCCTTACAGTTTAATATGTCAACTTCTCTCCTCTAGGAACCAAAGGAAAGGTTTTTAAAAAGACATAGTTTTACTGACTCTTAAGGAGCTTCCTAGAAGCTATGATACAATATTTATACTTATAAGGCATAGGTCAGAATATAGTTGTATGCTTACATCTGGGGGAAAAAAAAGAATGTAGATGGGAATGGGAACTTTTACTCTGGGCATGCCTGAGGTTAAAAAGATGTTATGAAAGTGGAAAAACAGAATTGATATGGGCACTAACCCCCAAAACATTTTTTATACAGGACCTGGGAATCCTATGATTCCATGTAACCACCCACCCTGCTGGGAGAAAATTAAGCAGGTAAGCAAAAGAGGCCACACAAGAGACTGAGCTAGAGAAAGTTGGCAGTTGTGGGAAACCCCTCCTCTAACTAGCGGTACTGGGATAGGTGGGCTGAAATGAGAGAAGGAAAGCAGACATATAAAGAGGCTAGCTAGGTGGGGCACCTCGGTGGCTCAATCAGATAAGCGTCCGATTTCAACTCAGGTTATGATATCGAGGCTCGTGAGTTAGACCCTGCGTCAGGCTCTATGCTGACAGCTCGGAGCCTGGAGCCTGCTTCGGATTCTGTGTCTCCCTCTCTCTCTGCCCCTCCCCTGCTACACTCTGTCTCTCTTTCTCTCTCTCAAAAATAAATAAACACTAAAAATTTAAAAAAAAAGAACCAAGAAAATCATAACTGGAATGAAAAAAGATAATCAACTACCAATGCCAGCTTTCAGATGAATTAGATGTTGAAAATATCTGATAAGGATTTTTTAAAGTAGCCATCAAAAAATGTTTAAAAATTAAGTAAAAATTGTCTTGAAATAGACAGAAATAGAAAACCTTAGCAAATAAATAGGTTATATAAAAGAACAAATTGGAAGTTATAGAACTAACACATACAATAAAGGAAATACAGCAACTAATTCCCTCAAAACTTCCCTTTGTTCTATCTTTAAAACTCTTTCAGCTATTATTACTTTTTTTTGGGGGGGGGTAGATACTAATACACTGTTTTAGTGTATGAAGCCATAATGAAATTTTGCATAATTGCATTTTGCATAATTTTGCATAATTTTGCATAATTTATAGGTAAATTTGAAAGGTAGCAGGTAAGGTGTGATTTCTTCTTTGAGTAACAGAATGCCTAACTGAGGTTGTAACGAATAGATTTTTATTTATTTGTTTACACAAGAGAATGGTATACATTTACTAACTTGGATTTAACTTCAAGGCAATGGGAATTCATTACAACATTTAGAATCTCAATAAATTATTAAGAATGGAAATATTTTATAACTGTTGCTGAGGATTTGGATATAAAGGAATGGATATAAAGGATATTAGTGGGAATGTAAATGGTGTGGCCACTGTGGAAAACAGTATGTAAGTTCTTCCAAAAATTAAAAATAGAATTACCATATGATCTGGTAATACCACTACTGGGTGTTTATTCAAAGAAAATGAAAAAATTAATTTGAAAAGGTATATGTGGCCCTATGCTTACTGCAGCATTATTTACAATAGCCAAGATATAGACGTAACCCAACTGTTCACCCATAGATGAATAAAGATGTGTGTGTGTGTGTGTTCCACACAATGGAATATTGCTAGGTATAAAAAAGAATGAAATCTTGCCATTTGCAACAACATCGATGCTAAGTGAATTAAGTCAGTTAGAGAAAGACAAATACCATGTCATTTCACTCATATGTGAATTTTAAATGAACAAAGAAAAACAAACAGACAAAAAACAGACTCAAACACAGAGAACAAACTTATAGGTGTCAGAGAGGAATTGGGTGGAGGGATGGGGGAAATAGGTAAAGGGGATTAAGAGTACACTTTCCTTACTGAGCAATGAGTAATGTATCAACAATGAGAACTGTATCATTTTGTGGTACACCTGAAACTAATATAACACTATGTGTTAATTATACTTCAATGAAAATAAAATGAAAATACTTTTCCTATGAGAAAGACTATGGATATTTGACATTACTTAGACGGTTCCTCCCTTGGCTTTATCAGTTAGTGAAAACTTGGTTCCTGTGATGTTAATATGTCTTTTTTTCCCAAAGACTGCAATTATGATCTCATATTTGTAATGTTCTCATAAGTACTGCTACAAAATGCATAGACATAGTTATGCCTGTTTATTATCTATCCTGCTTAGAGCTGTAGGATAGATCTGCTTAGTTATGCAGATTGTACAAATCTGCATCATGATGCTTTTCAGCATTTTAATAATAAGTTATTGTTTTTAAATATTATATTTTTTGAAGCTTATCTTTTGTTTTGTTTTGTTTTTTTTTGAGAAAAAGAGAGAAAGAGAAGTGAGGGAAGGGCAGGGAGAGAGGGAGAGAAAATCATAAGGAGGGATTGTCAGCATAGACCTGACAGAGGACTTGAACTCATGAACTGTGATCATGACTGGAGCCAAAATCAGGAGTCAGACACTTAACCAACTAAGCCACCCAAGCACCCTAAATTATTGTCTTTTAAAATATTATGTATTTCACATCAAATTTTACCTCTGCTCTTTGAGACTCCAGTTATATATTTGTTAAGTTTCTATCTGAATCCCACCTGCTTTTCATGATATTTTGTAGTTACATCTTTTCCTTTGTATTCAATGTGAATTTTTTTTTTTCTGACCTACTTTGGTTTGGTCCATTAATTGATCTTTTGGTTTATAATTTGCTTTCTCTTGAGTTCAAAAATTCCTCCATGGGCTCTTAATTTATTTAATACATTAAACTTATTTATTATTAAACTTATTTTTAAGTTTTTGCATGGTAACCCCAATACCTGGAATTGTGGATGATTTCTATTGTCTGCTCTTTCACTTAGCTTGTAGTCAACATTTGTCTTTTTATATGCCTGAATGCATTTAAAATTTTTTATTATTGATATTTTAAAATTATCTTATTTTGATTGTCAGAATGGCGTATGAAAAATTGTAGAGATTATATGAGGATTTATGATGTTTTCTTCTGAAATGAGTTTATTTTTTGCTTCATGAGACTAGCTAAACTGACATCAGTAGAATAATTTAAAGCTGCATTTTTGCCCTTCAGTTTTGTTTCTTCTTTTTCCTACTCCAAAGATGTCTTATTTAGAGCTTGTCTTCTTTTCAGATCCCCAAACCACAATTTTTGTGCAGTAGATCTTAAATTTGCCAAATGCTTTCCTGGCTTCTTAGTTTCTTGGTCATGAATTTTGGAATTACCAGATGCCTCTTAGGAAAAAGCAGTGTCAAGTGCTATGTTCACATCTTTGTGCCTTCCTTAACCCTTGATGTTGACCCCACCAATTCTCACTGCCTTGGTAAACCTATGATGCCTTCAGTATTTGTTTGCTTCTTTGTTTTTAGTAGGTTTCCTGCTTGGGAAACTTGGTCTAGAATATTGAGAATAAACTAGTCTACCATTACTACAGGTGAAGAGCCCCAATAAGCTTTTGATGATCAAAATAAATACAGGGAACAACTTGAAGAAATTCTGTTCTATTAAATTGCTCAATTTATTTAATATTGCTGCAATTATCGCCATGCAACTGAAATCCTAATAAAGTTTTACTACATAGGCTGAAAATATAAAATAACCCAAGTAGCATTTTCTCCCCTAAGGATTCATTTGCACTTTTTGCATCATGGTATGTTATAGTATTTCAAAACAAAAATGTAGAACACAAATTAAAAGTAAAACAAAGGTCAGTATAAGGCTACATATTTTTAAGTCACCAAATCTGAATGTATATGATGTATTTATACCATTTGTTTAATTAGACTTTATTATTTACAAAATTGTTTCATACACATTGTGGCAGTCAGAATTACAAAATGTCTCCAAGACAGCCTGGCTTCACACCGATGGACACGTTGTATAAAATCTTAGAGATTGTGATTTGGGCAAATTTTTTCTCGGGAGATTGAACTATATTATATGACACAGTTGACTTTAAGAAAAAGAGACTACTTTGTTGGACCTAACCTAATCATATGAGACCTTTAAAATCAGAGATTGAGAGCACATGAAAGATTTGGCATGCTGTTGTTGGTTTGAAGATGGGGAGAGTCACATGTCAAAGGATGTACGCAGCCCCCAAGAGCTAACAGCCAACAAGAAAACAGGAACTTCCGTCCATCTGCCACAGGAATTGAATTCTTCCAACAACCTAATGAGCTAAGAAGCTGATTTCCCCCCCAGACTCTGTATGAGAACTTGGCCTTAATTTCAGCTTGTGATACCCTGAGCCCAATCTTAGATACATTGTGCCAGACTTTTAGTTACAGAACTGTGAACTAATAAATTGATGATATTTTATGTCATTAAGTTTGCGATGTTTGTTATACTACAGTGGAAAACTAAACCATATGTAATCTCAGTTGATGCTCTTATAAACCTGCAGAACCACTATGACAAGAGGTATTGCTGTAGGTAGTAAGATAAGATTAAATATGTAATCAGAAATTGCTTAGGATCTTTGCCTATTTCTTCTCTACCGATGGCTGGATCCATATACTCGGGGCAAAATCTAGTGATTCAGAGAACAGCTTTTGACTATGCCTTTTGTTTTCTATATGAATCAATTTCTCTGGTCTCAAATGCACAATTTCTGATATAATGAATTATACTGTAAAAGTTCTTTAGATCAGCACCTTTATTTAGAATTTTCTAATGTTATATTTTGGTTTCATTACTGGACACTACTATCAGCAAACTTAGAACTCTGTATTTTGAAGTCCATGAGGGCTATGTCCTGGTTCACAACTTAGATTATTTAAGCAATGATCTCAAAGTAATCCATGTCTACAGAGAGGAAAGATGCAGATCCAGAACTACAACACAACATTTTGGGTTCAAAATAAGACATGGGTTCCAATGCAATGCTTGTAAAAATACAAATGAGTAAACATTAATAGATGAAAAATCCAAAATACTACATTAAATGTGTATAGAAACACCAAATCAATTCTGAAGTCATTAGAGATATCAGATCTATCTGAGCCAAATTTTTGAAAACTTTCAAAATAAATGTTTGAAAATACTTCCAAAAAGTGCTATATGAATAAAAATTTTATGACATAAACTTTTAGAGTATACCCAATGTAAAGCATTTCTCTTCTTACTTTAGCATGGTATAGCAATTTTATCCTTTACCTGGTCAGTTCATAATACATATTAATTAATATTCTCCTTTTCTCCTCCAGATGAAGAATTACTGTGTTCTCTAAGGACAACACTTAAGAATGCATTAGTCTATACTTTTTTTTTAAATTTTTTTAACGTTTATTTATTTTTGATACAGAGAGAGACAGAACATGAACGGGGGAGGGGCAGAGAGAGAGGGAGACACAGAATCGGAAGCAGGCTCCAGGCTCTGAGCCATCAGCCCAGAGCTTGACGCGGGGCTCGAACTCACGGACCGCGAGATCGTGACCTGAGCTGAAGTCGTACACTTAACCGACTGAGCCACCCAGGCGCCCCTAGTCTATACTTTTTAAATCAAAATATACTGCGTATTTAGGGGCACCTGGGTGGGTCAGTCGGTTGAGCCCCTGACTTCGGCTCAGGTCATGATCTCATGGTTTGTGGGTTTGGGCCCCCGCCTCAGGTTCTGTGCTGACAGTTCAGAGCCTGGAGCCTGCTTTCAGATTCTGTGTCTCCCTCTCTCTCTGTGCCCCTCCCCCAGTCGTGCTCTTCTCTCTCTCCCTCTCTCTCTCTCTCTCTCTCAAATACATAAATGATAAAAAATTAAAAAAATATAATTCTTATTTAAATAGCTTGTATCTTATTTAAATTATTAATTCTCACAATATTACTCCAATACTCTCAGCTAGAACGTTCCAAACTATAAATGAAATAGGATATAGCTTTAAAATCTTCTACAGACCAAGGTAAAAATTCACATAAAATAACAAGCTTATATAATATTTCATCTACCTGTGTATTCACAAAATGTTGGTATCTTCATTTTCCTAAGAAACTATTATCTTTAGACAGTTAGAATTATTTTTATTCTGCCTGACTCTTGACACTGTATGCAATCAACAATAGATTTAATATTTGTCTATAAAAATTGAATTCTTCATAATTAAATTCTGATAGAAACAATATATTTTTATTTGAATAATGTAAGTATGCTTACCAATTAGTCGAGTATAACTGGCTAGTGTAACTGGTATTGCTCAAAGCAACATGCTTGAGCTTAGACCAAAGCAACGATGAGATAACATAATTGGACAGATGCAAACATAAGCGGCGAAATTTCTTACTACAGAAGAGAGCAGTCATTTCCAGCAATAGAAGGTCCTCGAAGTTAGTGTGCCAAAAAGAGGAGATCCAAGATGAATAACTATTGTTTTCATTATTTTTTAGATGTTGAGAGAATACTAGATTGATTTCCCTGGGGGTACAGGGCATCCCTGAAAATGGAACTGAAAGTCAAATGTCTGGATTTGTACAAATGGATATCACTAGAGCAGATACTGTTTTAGATCAGTTTGTTTGTTCATTGGAGCAAATGTGCGTGAAAATGACAATTTCACTTGCTCATTAAAATGACCTTGGGGAAGTTACCTGAACTTACTGAGTCAGCTTTCTTGTATATAATATGGGGAAAATATTAACTGCATAAATGCCCTAAAACATGAAAGAATGAAACAAATATTTTAAAAATGTTTTTGCTAAGTCCAATTTAGACTTAGATGAGCATTTGGAATGAATATTTTTAGAAATATTCTAAATTTCTACATAAACATATACATAAACATATACATGCATGTATATGTATTCTTATGTTTAATTTTTGTTCTACTGTTATGTATTCAGCACAGAAGTATTTAGTTCTTTCTGCATAAAGCTACCGTTTTTCCTTCAGTTCCATATGCCAAATTCTTGCTACGACTATGCTCTGGAGTTAATGAGCCAATGATTTAAGAAAAGTACAAAACAGATGTAAAATCTGGTATTAATACTAAATACAGTTGGATGAATCTACTGATTTATTTTAATTCTGCTATTTAGTAAAGATATTTTTATTTGGACATCAGGAAGATTAATCAGACACTCTTACACCAAAGGCAAATTTATTTTCATGTGCATTCTGGAAATCCTGGTAAGTTATTTCTGGCCTGAATGAAAGATACAAGTACTATTCCAAAGTTGTGAATTTCTGAGATTTTTCCATCTTTGGGTAATCTTTTCTCTAAGATGAGATTTGTTTATCTATTTATTTTTTGTTTTGTTTTTTTTTTTAGTCTTGAGAAACTTAGGGAACGTGGTTTCAGGAATTCTAAGCTTTCAGCAGTCTCAATTTGAAGACTTCAGATAATGACCCCAGTATTCTATGTTAAACCCTACAGAAAACACCATTGCATTTGTTTTGTGTTATATGACCATCCCTGAATCAGTACACTTGTGATTATGTTCACGGAGTCACATGCTAATCACTATCGCCATTGGGAGGTATGGATATACCTAATAAATACCTCCCCTGACTACATGGATTGGGATAGAGATAATCTTCCAAACGCCACGTAAAAAGCTTTTTATCATAATGAAATTCACAGCTGATGCTGGGCAGCAAAACAACAAACATCCATTTTCTTGTATACCTTGGCTGTAAAAATACACATCCACCATTTTCTCAGATATATAATCTGAAAAGGAAACTAGTACCACTGCATGTATCCAGTCAAAAACTTTAATAATGACCAAATAGAAAATATGTCATTCATAAGCAATGGTTGTGACCATAAGGTATACTGACAATTAGACAAATAAATATTAAATAATATTATTAACTTACTGAAAAGAAGGCAAACCAGAGTTTTACCAAAATTTGATATCCTGGCCCAAGTCCAGTGTTACACATTGTGTCCATTTTGTCTTGGTTAATTTTGGCGACTCATGGATAAAGGACAACTTACAACCACTACCAAAATATCTGCTCTGAAAAGTTAGAGCAAAAAATAGGGTAGTATAATAAAAAGTCCCATTTAGAAAATTACTTTCAATTGTTACATAGCAGATTTTAACTCAAAGCATACCCCATATCATAATGCACAAAGACTCCAAGTGCAACTTGATAGAGAGTTTAATTGATTTCCTTGACCAGACTGTTTTCTACTGTTCAGAGTTTTGTTCTCAAAAACCATCTCTCCTAAAATAATAATAATAATAATAATAATAATAATAAAATAAAATAAATAAAATAAAAAATAAAATAAATTAAAAAAACATCTCTCTTGATTACTTTGTCCAGTTTCCATGTGTACTTGGTATCTTCCATTTGCCCTTCCTGATCCATTCCACATTTGTCACTCTGCTCTCTGCAGCACTAAGTTCAGAGTTACTACACTGTCTTTTGCAATGCCCATACACCTGTTGTAGGTTGAATTGTATCTTCTAAAGATATAGTAAATCCTAATACCTGGTACATGTGGATGGAACTTTATTCAGAAACAGTGTTTTTGCATACGTCATCAAGATAACGTCATACGAGATAAGGGTGAGTTTTGAATCCAATGACTGTTATTCTTATAAGGAGAGAGAGATTTGGAGAAATAGAGAGATACAGAAGAGACACAGGCAAAGAGGCCATATGATGATGGAGTGAAAGAATAGGGTGATCCAGTTATAAGCCTAGGAACAAGGACTGCCAGCAGCCCTGAGAAGCTAGGACACAGGCATGAAACAGATTCTCCCTGAAAGTAGCAAGAAAAAAAAAAAAAAAAAAAAAAAAAAAAAAACTCTGCTAATATTCTAAATTTGGACTTCTAGCCTCCAGAACTGTGAGAGAGACATTTCTGCTTTTTATGGCATCCAGTTTGTAGTAAGTTGCTATGGCAGCCCCAGGAAACTAACACAACACCCAAAGTTTTAGAAACTATTCCTGGATTTCTTCCACTGTGGAGAAAGCAAGGTGCCTTTAAGGAAGAGCCCAACATTGGAGCCTCATATAAATCCTGAGACTGTTGTCTGAAGCCTTCACCAGAGAGATTTGCAGCCATTAACCAATGACATTCTCAGATACAAACTGAAGATACTATATAATTACTTAGCTTTTGCTGATCTTCAAAGATGCAAAATGCCATGCTGGTCCACCAGTCAGAATAAATTAAGTATTAATCCAAGTCCTTCTAGCAGTGGACTTAATATGACTGCAGATCTGCCCCATGGTTGTTTCCCCTATACCATAAGATATAGTCAGAATAGATACACTTAGTATCTGCAGAGTCCCCACCATGGTGCACTAACATTTGGAGCGATATTACAGACAGGAGTCAATATATAGAAAAAGCTAGTTAGATTCTCTTAAAACTGTCCACATCCTACAAAGACAGTGAAACATAGCAGGTGAACTGTAGAGTATTTCTATTATTACCACAGGCTTTAGGAATGCAAAGTTGATAAAGATTACTTATCTCCATTTAAATCTTTTGATCTAAGAGTCATAAAGAATTATAGTGATGTCATCACACAATTCTTGAGTGAGGATGCTAATTATAACTCCTTTTCCAGATGTGATGTCTTTATCTAAAAAATGAAAACGCTAGCATCTATTATGCAACATTTTTTCCTAATGCCCATAAATAAGAAAAAAAAAGTTATGTTAGGTTCTGATTATACTTGGTGTCTTGCCAAAGGACCAGATCAATTTTCTTTCTCTTTATGATAGTACAGTTAAAAAGAAAGTTGTTCATCTCGAACACCTCATGCAGAGGAGTGATAGGGGGCCCAATTTAGATAAGAGACCCCTTGTACCATTCACCATGAGAAAAAGTCAAAAGTCTTGGTGCATCTCCTTGGATTTTGGAGCAAATATATACTACATTTGGCTATGCTGCCTAACCCATTTATCAGGTAACCCATAAGGCTGCCAATTTTGAGTGGGTTGTGGAACAAAATAGGTCTCTGAATTAGGTTCAAGCTGTGGTGCAAGCTGTCTTGCTTTATGATCCAGCACATCAAATGGTATTAGAAGTATCTGTGGCAGTAATAAATTCTGAATGGAGTCTCTGGTGAGCTCTCTTTGGAGAATCACAGCACACACCAGCATGGCTCTGGAAGAATGCCAGGGTTTAGCTTCCTAATGAGCCCTGGTGGAAGCTAAACTCCTGACCAGGAGACACCAAGCCCCCCATATTACTCTACCTCTCTAATCACCTTCATAAACACAGTATATAAGATAAACTAAACCAACAATTAAATGTGGTTAATAATTAAGTTTAAGGTGGATTATATACTAATTTTTATACATTTACATTATATATAGAAACATATACATATAAATATAAATTATAGATCTCTCAATCTATATCTAGTGTCTTGTGGGGAGTTGCCTATAGTCTATCCTTATTTATAGATGGGTCCATATTATATTTCAAGCCCAGCTGAATATGTACGACTGCTGCATGGAGATACTACTTGGATTGCTTTTAATAACTTTAGGGACAGAAAATCCTTCCAGTAAACAGATATTTGGGTGAAATATCTGGTCCACTTTATGTGGAAGTATAAATGACCTGAGACATAGATATATCTACATATGGATCCTAGACAATGACTAATAAGTTGACCAGCTTGACTAAGAATCGGGGAAAAAAAACCAAAAAGATTAATGTGGCAAGGAGATCTGAAGCGATAAGAATGGATTAGTGCTTTCTATATGGGCACATTATGTAGAACTACTTATATCCAGTGAATATGCCTGCCATGGGGCAACTAAAGTGAAAGAACATGAACTCAGACATTCAGACTTCAAGTTTTCTCTAACACTACTACTTATTGCAAAACCTGTTACCATTATAGGCTGATGCTGTAACACTGATATGCCACAATTACGTTGGAGCAGCTGGCTGACAACCTTGTAGTAGACTGATTAAATCCTTTTCATCAAGGATTGAATAGTGATTTTTCTCATAAAATACATATTTTGGGTATGGATTTGTCTTCCCTGACAATAGCACTTCCATCAGCATTACTAGCTATGGACTTGAAACAATCTTTATCTATTGCCATATTGCTCAATATTTTTCCTTCTCAGGAGATACATTTTACAGTATAAAAAATGTAGACTTCCACTTCCGACTAAGATGAAGCAACAGAAGCCACATTTATCCTGCTTCCATAAATAAAGAGAAACACAGACAAAATATAGAAAATAGCAGATAAGTGGTAACCTGTTGTGTACGCGAGAGAAAGAGACATAAAGAAGAAATTAAAATGGGGTGCAAGAGCATACATGGTGATGAATATATTCATTACCTTGTGATGATGATTTCATGGGTGTATATATATAAAATTGTCAAGATGTTTAAACATGTATTGTTTATTGTATATTAATCACACCTCGATAGAGTTATTTTTAAAAAGAAATGCTTGTGGGTTGCCTGGTTCAGTTGGTTAAGCGTCAGACACTTGATTCTGGCTGAGGTCATGATCTCATGGTTCATGAGTTCGATCCACACGTTGGGCTCTGCACTGCACTGCAGATTATCTCCCTCCCTCTCTCTCTGCCCTTGCCTGCTCACTCTCTCTTTTTCAAAAAAAAAAAAAAAAAAAAAGAACCCCATGGATCCCTTTTGCCAAAATCATGAAATTTCTACTTTATGCTTGTGTTTTTCTACACTAACAACTAGAAGATAGTTAAGTTTGAACTACTGAACTACTGACATAGAAGCTATATACAGTATACTCTAAATTCATGTATGATTAGCTTTTTACAAAGTCATAGACAATGTATTCATGTCATGAGCGATTAGCATTACATCAAGACATTTAAAACTAACAGTCATTGAAATTATAAACTTGGAGTTGAATTATTGATGGCTTTACTTTATTTCTATAACAATTCCTGTTCATGCATTTTTCTGAATAAATTTTTGTCCAACTATTTACAAAATTAGCTTGTTAACTGAATGACTGATGAGAACAAAACTAAATAATTAATGTATGTATGCACTGTACTAGTTTTACTACTTTTAGTTGGATTGATTTGGACAGCTATTTTGGCATTGTATAGAACCAATTCCAAGTGAAACCTATATATATATATATATATATATAGAGAGAGAGAGAGAGAGAGAGAGAGAGAGAGAGAGAAAGAGAGAGAGAACACCAAGCCCCCCATATTACTCTGCCCCTCTCTCTCTCTCTCTCTCTCTCTCTATATATATATATATATATATATATATATATACATACACACACGCACACACACAATGTTCAATTTACTACACTACTAAGTATTTCAACAATTTCTATCAGTTAATGCTTTTATTAACATTTTGTTTATTTATTTTTCTCTGGGATACATGGGGAGCTACTACTTGTCTTTCACTGCAATTTTAGCGTGCATTCATCCCTTGAAGACTGTGCAGGCTGCTTAGCAAAGGGAGCTTTGTGCTGTCAGTCCTTTATCACAGAATAAGGGCTCATGTCTATGTTTACATGTAAACACTGGAAGGACTAATCCTGCCTTGGTGTATCAAAGCATTTCAATTCTGTTTCTAAATGATAAGTGGCCTTGAACAAAGAATGGTATCAAAACCTTCTTACACATTCTGCATAAATAAGAAATGTCATTTAATTGGAACAAGCTTCATGAAACTGGGGCTCCTGGTTGAAGAGATTAAGGTGTGATTTATCATATTGGTGAGAGTCACTCAGATTCTTGCCAGACCAGATCTGCCTGTCAACTGTCTCTGGTATATTCAAAATTTTCCTTTTTCAAAATCAAATAAGCCCACCCCCACTGATACCGTTGAAGAACACCTCTGAAACATTTTGAAAACTGAACTAAAATTACAAATGTTTTAAATGTGTTTTTCATATTTTTTCCTGCAGTATTTAGACACTTGAA
This sequence comes from Panthera onca, assembly GCF_046562875.1. NCBI lineage: Eukaryota > Metazoa > Chordata > Mammalia > Carnivora > Felidae > Panthera > Panthera onca. Next base: position 20,480,879 of record NC_138339.1, read on the forward strand.
GCAATCAGCAGCTATGTATTTGGAAATATAATCCTCTTTAGATACTTTTTTTCCCCTATTGGAGAAATGTCACTGACACTCGGTGTTTTTATCTTCATTTAGAATGTGACCTTATTCCTGAGGGAAAATAAAAATGAATCTCAAAACCATAGCCTTGTTTCATTCGGCATTTCAGAAAAGCTGCTCAAAACCCCAGCTGTCAGGAATCGTGATTCGAACTGCTTTGAGTCACTGAGGTCAATAAATATACCTGAAAGGGACTATAAATGGTCACCCCTTCCCTTGTCATCGCTTTGTTTGATGAACACTTCATTATCTTTGAAACTAGTGTAAGGACTTAGCTTAACAAGTGCTGCCCTAAGTTGGATTTGACATATTAGATCCTTAAAGAAAAATCCTTGACAGGCATAAGGGATATCACACTGACAATTAAAAGAGAAAAGTTTTTGAAAATATGGTAAGTCGGGGGAAAATAAACAGGTAAGTAGAAAAATATCAAAAATAGCTTTATAAAATATCCTTGCCCCATCAAAGAAAATTAGCCAGAAACTACAAAGAGAATTAGCTATTAAAGAGAATTTGCTCCAACATAAGACCCTTTGTAAAACATAACATTAATGTAACAGATGATGTAACAGAAAAAAATATGAATTAATTTGAACATTTGTTTTCCTACAAATCTTGGTAACACCATCATATGGAGTGTTCACATTCCAAGGAATTTTATTCTCACACATATAAGTTCTGTATGCATATTTATCAAGAAATCTGAGTCTTTTTTTTATTAAGTTTTAGAAACTATGATATAGAATTTCTTGTCTTATTTCCTAAGAAGCAAAGGAAAGCGAAATTCATTTATACTGTTTTAATGAGAAATTCATGCTTTCATTTATGTCAGCTTAATTGTGAAGATTTAGAATTTTTAGAAAAGTCATAAAATCAATGTACTATGAAGGTTCTTAACTGTTGGAGCTAATGGTGAAGTCAATTTCAGTGCATTGTTCATTGAAGATGCTGTGATTATCCTAGAATCATTTATATGACGATGTCCGTTTCTAGTTGTCTCAAAATTAGAAAAGGAAAAGCACGCTCGGTCTCTCATGATGTTGTTAAAGTTCAGGGGGAAAAGGAATAAAATATGAAATGCATGTAGCAATGGTGTGAAAAGATTAAGATAGTGCTTATCACTATTTATATAACTAGACAGGATGTAGTACCAGATACCAGTTGTCCCCTAAATGCCATCTATTTGTGAAGACCTGTAAATATTTCATAACTATACCTTTCATTTTCAAATTCCTTCTCATTAACATTTACATTTAAAATCATTATGTATAAACAGGAATTAATAAATTTGTGAGTCTACTTTGCTAGACATATTTTTACTCAAGGGAGCTAAAGATTCATTGTAAATACTTAATTTTCCATTGATCTCATTTTTCCCAGAACAATAAACAATCACACTAAATAAGATGCTTTTTAAAGATCACTGCAAATTGAAATGCAAAATCTGGAAAATTATATGTATTTTCTCACTTTTATTGTTTTAAGCTAGACACGAGATTGGAAGAATAGATAAGAAAAAAAAATGCCCTAGGAACACCAAGAGTAGTTCAAGTCAGGCAATGACTGTCACTAGCAATTATTTTCTCTTCTTAGTAAAAGACACCGAGAATAAGTTTTGTCTTTAGAATGATGGTGCTTTGTGTTTGCTCATTAACTATAACTATTCCTCAGAAACATGGCAATTGCACAGGAAAGGGGGGAAATGGGAAATGCCAGTGAATGTGAAACAGAGGCTGGGAGTGATGTGGAAAAAAAATCAGTGTGCTGGTGTTCAAATACATCCTAATTTAAACCAGCTTACATCCAAGATATGTCTTGAATAAATGTTAGCAATATACTCAAATCATTTCTCAGTAATGAAATATATATTTCTGACAAAGTTCAAAGAGCTGATGTTTCTTACTTAGTATTTTAGATAATGAATTATAATAAATGTGAAAAAATCAATTTTGAAATATGATAGAGACACAGACAGAGATAAACAGAGCTAGTTGACCCCACTTGAAATAGTAAAATTAAAAAAAAAAAAAAAACTTTAATAGCATAGTTTCTCTACTTTGTGACCCATTCCAACCACTATCCCCACTATTTTTAATCATTACTCTATTATGGCTTGAGTCTTTGAAAAAAATTATTTTTTGATAATGTAAGAGACAGTATTAAATAGCTATATTTCTAACACACATGAAAGTAGGCATTTGTAATGGTGATATATGTAAGCACCTTTTAAATAAAGGAGAGTCCTTTTTTAGTGAATTTAATCACACTTTTTATAAAGAAAATAACAAAACTACAGTTGCCTTTTAAATGTATAACTTATCTGTGTACTATCATGATAAAATTATTTATCATGAGCTAAATATTATGTTGGGATAATATCAGGCTAAAGACTTAAAATTGAAAGTTCAAAGAGGATTCAAAATAAATGGCTTCTCAAACTGCATGGTACTCATAAATGGTCAGTTCTCCAAAGTTACATGCAAACGAAGAAATTAAAAAAAAATAATAATTGTGAAGTTTTAAACAGGATTTTTTCTAATTTATATAACCTCAAATGTGTAATTTCTTTTTTTAAGATTAGCATTTTTATTGTTTTTAATTGTAATTCCAGTACAGTTAACACACAGTGTTATATTAGTTTCAGGTGTACAATACAGTTATTCAATATCATTATTCAGTGCTCATAAGTGCACTTCTAATCCCCTTCACCTGTTTCACCCATCCCCCCCCCACATCCCCTCTGATATGCTTTATTTTAAATTAGTATCTCAGTTAGATTTAGTTTTTTTTTTTTTTTCTTTTTCAACAAGAACATTTTTACTTGCAGTATACTTCAGAATACATGGTTCTAAAAGGTACACATAAAACATTCCAGGGACGCCTGGGTGGCTCAGTCGACTCTTGATCTCAGCTCAGGTCATGATCGCACAGTTTGTGAGTTCAAGCCCTACATTGGGCTCTGCACTGATGTTGCACAGCCTGCTTGGGATTCTGTCTCTCCTTCTCTCTGACCCTCTCCTGCTTGCTTCTTGTGCACTCACTCGTGCTCTCTCTCTCTCAAAATAAATAAACTTTAAAAAAAAATACCCTCCAAGAAAAATAGAATGCACATTTTCTTCAAGCATACACAGAAGAATCCCCTGATTAAATCACATAAAAGGAGACACAGCATATGCAACTTTGCTTATTTTTCATGTATCACAATTTTGCATACAGAAATTTGTAGTGACATCAGTAAAATGAAACAGGTCAGTATTAGTTTTAGGCAGTGTACTTAAGATGTTAGATACAAACATGAAAATATTTAATTTATATAAATTCAGAACCTGGATTTGGCTTAGACAGCAACATGATATCCTACTTTTTCTGTAGTTTCTGAAGTATTTTGGAACATTATAAGCAGACACACCTTTTCCACTCAAGAATGTAGATTTCATTATTCAGCCATTTGATTCTCCCTAGTAATAAACACTACTTTTAAAATTAGGCATTATCAATAAACCACAATAATATAATATTGTTTAAAGTTCATTGATAATAATATAAACATTTGTTGACTGAGAATTATGTGCCTGGAATATTAGCTATTTTAGATGAGTATTATGATTTAAAGATAAGGAGTTAAATCTTAGAGAGGTTTAATAACTTACACACAACAACATGCTTCCAAGTGGCAGAATCTGTATTTAGATTGTTTCTAAAACTGACCCTTACTGCATTATATGTTGCTTTCTACCTATATATTTTTCCTTAAAACAAAGCAAGAAAGTTCTCTGAAATCTTATTTCAATCTGTAGTAACATTACAAGTTCACGTAAGTCCACTTCCTTTAGTAGAACAGTCCCATGATTGTAAGAATTTTATTTTGAGTGATGTTTGGATTTAACAAATAAGAACTACTTAAATTTGCTTGGTACTCTACTGGTTATACCTGTTATCTATATAGAGAAAAAGGAAACTCTCAGATTTATTGCTTTGATAGTGAACATCTTAGATCTTACTAATCTTTCCATTAACAAATTTGAAAAATATATAGGTTCAAATAATATTTTCATTGACTGAATCAGAATAGCATTACTTTTATTCATACTTTCATTATTTGATATTTGATATTTAACTGGTTATGGACTATAACCAGTTAAAGAAATTGAACTGGTTAATTATAACCAGTTAATAATAGTATAATGCACACAGAATGCTATAAACATACCTTAAGAGATCTTCATTTTCATTTATATTTTGCAAATTACATCTCATTATTGGCTTGTGTTTTATATTTTTTGATCCAAAAGGAAAAACTCAATTTTGAATATTATGTAACTTGAAACGTATTGTGTGATAACGATTTTAGTAGTGCCCTCTAAGTCTCAGCAAATCAAGTAGGAGTATCGTTATGGCTAACACTCCATTATTTTCTACAGTTCAAGTAATCCCTCTATCAGGTTTATAAAAGCCCTGATGTGTTCCTTCTTTAATCATAATCCTCCTCGCCAAAAGGAGCACCTTGCTGTTGCTTGGCTTTTTCTCTCATCACAGGGACAAGCATCATTACTGCTAAGAACTTCATAAGACGTCCGTTTTTCATGTTTTTAAATAACAATGCAGGTTCAGGATTGAAAACTTATCATTCACTGGGTATCTTCGGGTAATGTAATGAATAAAAGGTGGCTGTTGTCACTTAGCTACTCCATCAGGAATTGTGTTTATTCTATCTGACAACTACAAAGACTTCTAATTTCTGAGAACAATTTCTATCTAGCTCATTCAAATCACTAAGGACTGTTTCATTTTAAAAGGGGGTGAAAACAGTGTTTTGAACGATTTCAAGTCTTACTCTGAAAAGCAAGCTCAGTGATTGCTGTATTTTTGTTATAGTTTCAAAATACTTTTTTCCACACCATCTGATATGTGGACTTTAACAAATACAGTATTACCTTAGACTCCATTAAGTCTGAATTATTCACCGGGTAGGTGCTTGTTTTGTTAAATCCATATTTTTTCAGCATGTTACTTAATAAAATATTTTATCTCAATATACTATCTCACTTAATTTGTATATTTATTTCATTGTTAAATTATAGTGGCTTCCAAACACCAGTTTAGGGGCGCCTGGGTGGCTCGGTTGGTCAAGCATCCGACTTCGGCTCAGGTCATGATCTCATGGTCCATGGGTTCGAGCCCCATGTCGGGCTCTGGGCTGATGACTTGGAGCCTGGAGCCTGTTTCAGATTCTGTGTCTCCCTCTCTCTCTGCCCCTCCCCTGTTCATGCTCTGTCTCTCTCTGTCTCAAAAATAAATAAACGTTAAAAAATTTTTTAAAAAAACAAACACCAGTTTAAAGATAAGTTGTACAACAGTGTTACTTAAGGAACATTTAAAGCCCATATTCCTTGGTTTCCCATACCCCCAGCACTCCCGAACCACACACACATACACACAGTAGACCATAAATCTATTTTCCCAAAGCTACTAGGTGAGTCTAATGCAGAGCCTGGATTGTAAATATTGGTATGGCACATTAGAACAAACTTCAGTATAAAGTAGTTATATAGAAACTCACTCACTCCCATTGCTATTATGTGAGAAATAAATTATTGTCTGCTAAAATTTAAAAGAATGAGGAGAGAAAGCATAAGTAATTGATTCTAGCTAAAAAAGAAAAAAAGGGAAGGCACAGTACATGAGCAATATTTGCTGTGGTCTGACTATTGAAAAGCATATTTTACATTCTGTTTACAGCTAGTGGAGTCTAAACACATTGTAGTTGTGACCTATTTGGATCCTGGAGCAACATAAATGAGAGCAAAATAAATATATTTTCAGATAAAGAACAGCTTGGAGAATTTATGTTTACAATTTGCATTTTTATTTCAGCCTTTTGTGTTTTATGATTAAAGTGTATATCTTCTAGGCAACATATTATTCAGGGTCGATTTCTTACCCAATTTAACAATTTTGGTCAATTAATTAAACTGTTTAGTCCATTGATGTCTAAGGCCATTATTGTGACTAGATTTCAGTATGTGATCTTGCTATGTGATTTGCATTCGCCCTATTTTTTTATCTCATTTCCTTTCTGACTTAATTTGAGTTATTTATTTATTTTACTTTACTATTCAATTTGGTTTCTCCTTTTTTTAATGTTTATTTATTTTTGAGAGAGAGAGGGAGGGAGGGAGGCGAGAGAGAGAGAAAGCGTGAGTGGGGGAGGGGAAGACAGACAGGGAGACACAGAATCCAAAGCAGGCTCTAGGCTCTGAGCTGTCAGCACAGAGCCTGATGTGGGGCTTGAACTCACAAACTATGAGATCATGACCTGAGCAGGCTTAACCAGCTAAGCCACACAGGCGTCCCTCGATGTGATTTCTCCTATTGACATCTTAGACCGGCTTATTTTTATTACTCTGTCCATAGGTGTTATAAGCTTATCAGCATGTGCACTTATCAAAGTTTATTTAGAGCTAATAATGATAAAAATTTACACTTTTAAAATTCACATCAGGGGGACCTGGGTCAGTCAGTTAAGACTCTGACCCTCGATTTTGGCTCAGGTCATGATCTCATAGTTCCTGGGATTGAGCTACACCTTAGGCTCCAGGCTGACAGGGTAGAACCTGCTTGGGATTCTCTCTCTCTCTCCCTATCTCTCTGCCCCTCCCCTCCCCACTCATGCTAAATACATTTAAAAAAAAATCACATAATTAATTTTAAAAAGTATGGTCCTAGTTGAAATTCAATTACTTTTATTTTTTTTATTTTTCAGTACTTTAAAAATGTCATGCCAGGGGCGCCTGGGTGGTTCAGTTGGTTGAGTGATTTTAGCTCAGGTTGTGATACTCGGGTCATGGGACAGAGGCCTGCATCCTGTTCTGAGCTGAGTGTGGAGCCTGCTTGAAATTCTCTCCCTCTCTCACTCTCTCTCTCCTTGCCCTGCTCCTCTCCCTTGCTGATACCTTCTCTCTCTCTCACTCTAAAATAAAAATAATTAAAATAATAAAAAAATAGAAAATAAATATATCATTCCAATGCCTTCTGCTCTACATTATTTCTGAAGGAAGTAATTTTTCAAAATTTTCCTGCATTTTTGTTTTTTGTGTCTGTTTCTTGGTATTTTTTTCCTCTGGCTGTTTTCAAGGTTTATTGCTTGTCTCTCACTTGTAGTAGTTTAAGTCTAAAATGTCAGAAGGTGGTTTAATTAGTATTTTTTATGTTGGGTTTGCTTAACTTTTTACATATGACACCTTGTTTCACCAAATTTAGGGATTTTTTACCATAATTTCCTCAAATATTCTCCACCTTAGGATCTTAATTTCTTCCTTATGTAGGATTTCAATTACAGATACATTAAAATACTTGGTATTATCTCATAAATAACTGAGCATAAGTTCATAATTCTTTATTTTTAAATCTATTTTGAGATTAGAGCATTTCTTTTGATCTTTCTTCAGATTTGCTGACTATTCTATCATCTCCAGTCTGATCTCAAGACAATTCAGTTAAATTTTCATTTTAATGAATATAATTTTTAGCTCTTGAATTTCTACTTCTTTTTAATTCACACTTTTACTATTGTGGCTGAAATATCCTTTTTATTTGAGTAAACTATTCATTAATTGTTTACCTTTAATCTGTTGAACATTTGTTTAACTTGAACTGATTTATAATAACATTTAAATTTTGTGTTCTAATTCTAATGTCTGGCCCTCTGTTATGAGTTGTGTTTTTTAAATTCAGGTCACAAATTCTAGTTTACTCCTAGGTCTAGTAATTACATTTTAATAAACATTGTTAAAAATATATTTTTATATCTATGGAAAAGTTTAGATAGTAGAAAATATTTCCTTAAACTTACATCTGATATCGTCAATTGTTAATGTCTCACATTAGTATGGCACATTTGTCATAATTAATTAAACAATAATGATCTTTTTAGGTTAGAACTTAAAGCCAATAAATTATTTTGATTGTCTTATTTGTTTTTCCTAATACCCCCTTTCTGTTCCAGGATCCTATTCATGGTACCACCCTACATTTAATAGTCATGTCTCCTTAGTCTCATCTTCACTAATGACAATTATTATAATTATTATTATTGCTATTATTTTTAATTTTGTGTAATTGATATTGAACATGGTTCATTGCATAGATTTTAATTGTATTATGTTCCTTGAAGGAATATTGGTTTTTGTGTTCCAGAAGAGAGTTCAGTTATTTGCTGTTGTTCTTGAACTTGTTTAGGCCAAGTGCCATTCTATGAAATGGTGGCTTTATAGTAGGATCAAGGTTCCCAAGCTTCCCTAACTTAGTGACATTAAACTCCCCAGTTTGGGTCTCCCTTTAGTTCTTATTAGGGTGAACTAGAGTAGACTTTCCTAGAGCTTCATTCTTATGTCTAAGCAGTATTATAGGTATCTCAAACCCATGCCTACAGAGTTCATTAGTAGTTAACAAAGTTTCTCGTTTCTGCTCTGGCTACACTATTCTGCTCCTCTTAGGTTCTTTTACTTCTATTCTCAACCTCATAGCAGCCACTGTGGGTAAACTAGCTGAAGCAAACTTTCCTGGAATGTCTGCAGCCTAAAACTCAGCCAAGGATTTGTGGGAAATTTTTGTCAGACCTCCTTTTCAGACCACTTTTTCCATTGTCTGTAATCACATATTATAGTTGTATCAATGACCCTGAGTTCCATTTTCTGCTGTCTTAATTCATTCTGGCTCTAGCTCTTTATGGATGTCAGCTTGCTTGGCCAGAGGAAAACATCATCCCGAGGAAGAGGATCCAATGACTGTGGTGCTTACTAAATACATCTCCCTTGTCTCAGGAATCACAATGTTGTATGTCTGCTTTCCAATACCAGGGATATTAAAGCAGACCTACTCCTGAGAGGTTCACAAGTCTCTGATGAGTGATTCCTGCTTGAATATTTTTATATGGTTTGATAATTATTTATTATGGAAGGGCTAGTCTGGAATACGTTATTCTATCCTGGATAAATGCAGAAGTTCTCTGCTTAGTCCTTGGAAGAGTGATAAGGATGTCTCAATGTTGACTAGAGGCCAAGAGGAAGAAGAAAGAGATTTCCTTTCTGTTTGAGGTGCATAGTTGTGATTTAAGTAAGGTTATAACACAGCAAAACAAGTACAAATGCAGGTTAGAGACCAGGCTGGATATGCACAAATATCACCCTCTGCATATTTTACTCATAGGGCTGGATAAACTTTTCCAGGAAGTGAAGACAGAGAAGATAAAATGCCTAGGATTGCATCATAGGGCAATCAAATACCTCAAAAGCAGAAAGATACAGAAGTACCCCCTAAGGATATAGATAGGTAATGAAAACTAAGGTTGGAGTTTTCCAAATACCCTCGAAAAAAAGAAACTATACTAAGCAAGAGGAACACGGAGTTATGAAAATGTACTTCTCACATCTCCTGTTGAAGGACTGACTGCTAGGCTCAGCTGCTATGCTCTGAAATCCATCGCCACATCAGCACCAGAGCCACTCTGAACACATGCTGTTCCCAGCCAATGACAATGTATGCACTTCACTGAAGGGTGACATTTGTTTCAAGATTCCCCATGAGCTTGCTGATAATTTCTTTGAACTAAAAAGCCAACTGACTAAACAGGTTACCTTCAAACCCTTTATTCTTTCTTTCCTTCTTACCTTTCCTTCATTCCATTTCTCCCTTCTATTCTTCTTAGGACTGAACTCATGATCTGATGACTCTTCACACTTTATTTTAGCTCCTTCTCTATTTTCCGTGACAGGCATTTCCCTTCAATCAATCTTGTTCATATTCACCCTGTCCACTTCTCTGTAATGGAGTTTGTAAAATGATCTTTACAGGGGAAACAAAAACAATGTTCTAAAGAGACAGCTATGTTTCATTAGAGGGATGGGATAAAGTAAAATTTCAAAAAGACTTAATTTATGGGGAGTTTGCTGATGAGACTATAGTACATGTACCTGTATAGTTTGGTAGAGATGGAAGACTAAATCAGAGTAGAGGAAGTTAGAGACAGACTGGGAAGACATTCTAGGTAAGGAGATAGGACCTATGAGGCCAGGTCTTCATGGAATGACTGAGATTTTATACACACATGCATATATATATATATACACACACACATCCATATACATATTTATACACACATATCTGTGTACATACACATACATATATGAGTACATATATATGTGTGGCCATGTGTGTGGGGAGATGTATATATGATGAGATTAAACCAGATATTCTCCTAGAAGAAGTAAATTGTCAGTGTATGCCTGGTTTGATCTTTCTTTGCATTTTTTTTTTTTTAGTTTCAAGTTTTTATTTAAATTCCAGTTAGTTAACATACTGTGTAATATTAGTTTGATTTTGTCTTTCAGACAAAATATATGGTCTGGGAAAATATAGGGTCTGGGAAAGAACAAGGAAAAGAGCCAAGTTAAAGAACTAATGAACATCTGTAGAAAATCATCTAAATATTTCAGTGCCACCTTGTGATTTTTTTTTTGGTTTTGACATTTTGACAGAGTTTAAAAATGGAGAGTACTCTTATTTTATGAAGAAATATAAAGATGTCAAGACAACAAAAGTTAGTATTCATGTATACCAGAAAATAATTTTAAATTCTACATATTAAGCATTATACATATGTGTAATGTGCTTACCAAGAATACCTGCATACGTGTTTCTCTTAAGTCATATTAAATAATAACTTTTGGTAACTAGAAAATTTAAAAAGAAAAAAATTTTCGCTTTTCAGTACACTGATTTGTAGAATATTTATTTCTATATAAAATGTAATTATACTACTATAATAAATGTGAAAACACAACAAAAGTGGCATTGGTTTCTATATGAACTTAGAAGTTTGAAGTAAAATTTATATAATCTACCTTAAATTCCATCTGCAGACCTGGGCCATAGGTATTACCACTTCTGCATTTCAGAGATGGTCTCTGAAGTTCTTTTAATTTCATCCCTCCAGGAGAAACAAAATGTTTGCAGGGTGAAAGAATTGTGCTTATCCTAGACCATGTTCTGCCCCCTACTTCCATTTTCTAGATGGTATAGATTGAAATGCATCTCCTTAAAATTCATATGTTCAAGTCCTAATCTCTAGTACTTCAGAATGTGAATTTATTGGGAGATAGGGCTTTCACAGGAAAATCAAGTTAAAATGAGTTCATTAGGGTGGGCTCTAATCATGTATGATGGGTATTATAAAAAGGGATCAATTTAGAGACAAATCCATACAACCATAGGGAGAATGCCAAGTAGCCATCAAGGCAGCTATCAGAGCTATATAAATCTACAAGCCATAGAAAGCCAAAGAATGCCTGAAAACCACTAGCTTGTAGGATAGATACATGGAACATATTTTCACTCACAACGTTCAGAAAGGACCAATGTCACGGACACCTTAGCATAAGACTTCTAGCCCCCAGATCCATGACAATACATTTCTCTGGTTCAAGCTACACAGTTTGTGGTACTTTTGTTACGGAAGCCCTGGTAAACTAATATACCAGGCAATGCTTCACGGATCTGTGATTCCAGAATTCTCTGCCTAAATGGCACTAGCTTTGATGATTAGGAATCTGACTCTGGGAGAATAGCCCATGTATCCATTGTATGCAGTTGAGCAATGCTCATGTGGTGACTCTGCTGGGTGAGGGGGATACTGTGGGCAGAGCGAACATGCAAACTGAGATGTCATAAACACACATTTGGTGGACAAACGAGAAGCCATGGGCCCAACTCTCTGTGTGCTAATGCAATGCATTGTAGAACTCCACAAAGCCTAAGAGCTCTAGATCCAAACCTACCTCTGTAAGTCATTTTGAAGGTATATTTGTCAATATAAGAGGCAGGATATATTTTTTCATCAAATAATTTATTTGATTTATGATTTGAAAAGTGTAGATGTGGTATTTGGACCTATCTGTGCATTGGTTCAGACCATATAACAGGCAAGCATGTCTATGTCAATGTTAATTCTTCCTGTTGTCATTAGACACAGACAAGCAAATATTAAAAAGACAGTCACTTATTTTTCAGGCAAGGGCTAGTTATTTTTAAAAAAATCTATGACACTATTAACACAAGGACAATAGGAACATATATGCTCTTAGAAGTAGTTCACTAGAATACTTTAGAACATAAAACTGAAGAAGTATATTGCATACATCAGCCATATAGATAATAAATGTTGATTATATGTATTGCCAACCACCTCAGTTTATGTCATTACATTAACCTGCTTTCTCTACCTGACCAAATGAAGTGCCATAAATGAATTTTTACTGTGTCAAGAATCATCTGAATCATGAAGAGTTAATTCAGTATTCATATACTTAAATTTTGGAGTAACTATAGTGATGTTTATTCCTCTTTCCAACACTGAGCAAAATAAATACATTCTTCTAGTTATTTAAATGTTCTTTGGTATTTGGAACCTTAATTTTTTTTTTTATTATTGTAATATATGATCATATATTTAACTTAACCTGTTTAACAGTTATTTTTCTAATCATATGTTATTAATTTTTTCAAGCAATATTTTAAGTCCAATATTGTACATATTACTTATTTATTATTCCTTATTGTTCTTTGTAGTACTATTTTTACTATCATACTAATTTTTTAAATCTCTTCATTTATTAGTCCTAAACCAATAAGGGCATTTTAAAAAAGTTATTTATTTATTTTGTGAGGGGGGAGAGGGGCTGAAAGAGAGGGACAGAGAGAGAATACCAAGTGGGTTCTGCACTATCAGTACAGAGCCTGACACAGGGCTTGAACCCATGAACCATGAGATCATGACCTGAGCCAAAATCAAGAGTCAGTCGCTCAACTGACAGCCACCCAGGTGCCCACAAAGGGCATACTTTAATAGCTCAATAAATTTCAATTCATTATTTGATCAAATTTTTTTTGAAATAAGATTATACACAATAAATTACACATTTATTCCATAAACATATAGATGCAAGTTTATATATGCATATATAAATATATATGCATAATATACATATTTTTATAAGTACATATTTAGCATTATATAATCATACACAGTTAAAATATAACGCCTTCTATGTCATGTGAAAAAAGAATTTGGAAATTGAAAATACATTCTACATCATTTGAATGTGTAAAGCAAAATTCACTCTAAATATTTATATTAATTATTTATTTAATATAAATGAAGTTATCAGGACAAATTTGGAATGTAATGCTTTACTTATGATTCACTAGCTAATAGATAAATTGACTAACCCACTCTCTGGGTACTGAAGAACTTAGATTAATCTCCTATATCATACCATCTTCCCTTCCATAAAAATGATCACAACTTGAGAGATATACTTGAGCACTCATTCACTCATGGAACCTGGACAAGAAATGCTGAAATCAGTCAATGAGCCATAAGAGGAAGAAGGTAACAAATGATAAAGTGAAGTGTTTTTTGTTGTTCTTGTTATGTTTTTCCAGAAGGAGATACAGTTTTAGTAGTATATTAATCATCAGTATATATTTTTTAAAAAGTCCTCAGTAGTACAATATCTCCAAAGGCATATTCTATGTAATCGATAATCTTTTTCAACTATTTATGGTTGTTCAGTTGAAATAATAAAGCTAAACAAATCCAGCAATTTTTTATGACAAAAAACATAAACAATGTGGTTTTTTTTTGTTTTTGTTTTTGTTTTTTACTTTCTCATGGGTAACTAAAATGTTTTTGTTTTCCACTCAAGTTAATTAGGAAGTTGTTCTTGCTATTATTTTCAAAGTAAAAAAAAAAAAAAAATGACTTCTCTTTAGATAACTTGTTTATATAGGAAATTTCTCTTTTTGCTACAAAAGATTGCTACAGAAACCCAAAAAAGGATATCCTCCATTGAGTTAATAAGAGCAATATATGAAATCTTTGAAAAGTTCCTTGTTTTAAAATGTTTTTTTACTCTTTTTAGTGGATGACTATTATTCTATATAGATTATAAGTGAGAATGCTTACTGATATTTATACATTTCCTTATAAATAGTAGTTGTCCTTTAAAACAAATCATATATATCACATTGTAAATTATATCTCAAAGAAATTGGTTAATTTTAGTGTCTGGAATTTTAGTTGTCTGGAAAAGACATTGTCCTATCCAATGGTTCTTAAATCAGTAATTTATATTACTTCCAGCACATTACATCCTAACACCACCTGGGAAGTAAAATTTTCTGGAGGGTTGGTTTTCATTTCATTCTAAATTCCTGATTGATGAAATTAAGCATGTAAACATTTAAGAAGCTGAATTAAGAGGTTCATGAATAGAATAAACATTCTTTTACTGTGTCCCTTTAGATTTGTTGCAAGATGAAGCATAAAATCTAAAATAAACATTTATAACTGCTGAATTTCTGGCTTGAAATATACCCACGTTGCAGGGATTCATACACATACTTATTATCTAAATTTAGTATAAGAAGAAATCTAAAAGTTAATCTAGTTATTCAAATCAAAGTATTTTATTTTATTTCCCAAGTAACTAAGACTTATAATGGTTAAGATTCCTGCCCAAGTTGACAAGAATAGTTATGACAATTTTATTAGCACTCAGTGTTTCTGATTATAAAACATTGCAGTTTCCCATAAAATACATCCATTTAGACTTTATACAGATAGTCCTTTTTTACCACAGGTGGAATGTGCCAATTTGCATAACAAAAGCTATTTGGCAAATTATGAGGAGTTCTTAGTTTCAGAATTACTATTTTGAAATAAAGGAAACAAGTGTTTTAAGGTGAACAAAATAATTATCGGAGATTTCAAAAGTATTTGAAGGAAAGAGATAACATATATATATAGATATATATATATATATCTATATATATGTATATATAGATATATATACATACACACACACATTTTTTTAATAATAGCTCTTTACTCTAAAAGTTGCTTCACATAACATTTTGCAAAGTGTCCAAGGAAAGCAAGGCAACGTTCTGTAATATGCCACAATTTTTATTGCAATGTGGCCAGTTTTGTGAGAGTGGGGAGTGTGATCTCAAAAGCCAAGTTCCATTTAAGCTCTTTTATACAGAAATTGCTGTTGTGACTGACATTCAAAATATTTTTAGCGTTGCAAAATTTACATGGTAAACATAAACTCCTACATTTACTCTGTAGTGTACATTCAATGGAAAAGAAAAAGACATATGCAATCACTTAACTGATTAGACAACTTTGCTCTCAGTAAGAATAAGATCAGTTTAAGATTCATTTTTATCTGCAAAATTTAAGACAGTGATAACATAGTATGGTCATCAATAAGTGTAGAACTTTATTAAATTGGAAATAAGATCAACACAGGAATGAAAATCTCTACCTAGGACATTAGGTAACAATTACATATAAGGAGTGATGATGTTTTGATATCAAGGCATTTTCAAAAAGAAATAGCAGAAGACTTGGTTAATTCAAGAGTTCCTGAATTTCAAAGCATATCCTAAGGAACACATGTGCATTTATTCTGTGGACAACAGAGAGACAAATATATGTTGCAATTACAGAGATCAAAGCCACCAAGAAAAGCTTGAAAGATGAAATTATGTGAAAATACAGAAGTGACATAATCTAATTTTCAGCATTAGAAGGTAAATTGCAAATTGAAAGGACTAAGGCTCAAGGTGCCTGCGTGGTTCAGTCGGTTAGGCTTCCTATTCATGTAGACTCAGAACGTCAGAATCAGTCTCAGAACCTCTCCACATGATCTAACTAGGTAATTACACTCCTTAAAGGGGATTGAAGACTCCTACAGACTATAATGGAACCTAGTAGACCTCTTACAGACTAGATCCAGAACTGACATAATTGTCACCTCACCACATTGCAGTCAAAACATCTACATGCCAGCCCTCTGCAACAATTTTCAAAAAAATGTAAACTTAAAAATGTCCACAACCACATATTCTAAAATGATCACAGTATTCAATAGTGAAACTAATCCTTTGATTATCCTAGGTGATAAGAGACATAGTAATAAATAAAAAAGGGATATCTTTTAAAGGGATACCCTCTTAATTTGTGGGGATAAACTCTTGCTGCTTCCTTGCTTTGGGGAACATGAACAGGACTCTTCACAAAGTTTTCTTTCAATTTTTTTTTTTCAAATAGGGGAGGTTGAAAAAATATAAAAGTTGTTTTAAAGCATAATAGGAATGTTTCTTATGAATGATGAGTATAGGTCTTCAAGGGTTACATATGTATCAGAAGAATGAGACCATATCAGCTTAGTGTCTGGAGAAGCCAAAGGGAGGAGACCCTACAGAATTTCTAGGTTGAGACTGAAGAGAGGAGGTAGCAGTGAGGATGGCCTGCCCATATCACATTGGGAGGATGAAAAGGAAATGTGTTTTTCCTCTGGATGATTAGCTAATAGTAAATTTTCCATTTCCATTGTCAATAAATTGCTTCCTGCCATCTTGCCACTGCGCATTAATTCCATGAGGGATGCAATATGATGCTTAAATGCTCTGTTTAATTGGCAACCAATGACATATTAGGTATTTTTCCTTGAAATACTGAATTAATATTCTTCAACAAGTATTATTTTAAATAAAAATACATTAATAATTAAATATAAAAATGATATCAATTAAATGGAACAGATAAAAATATGTTCTCTCTAAAGTATTATATTAATTTAATATAAATAACTTTGCTTAAATACCAAAGAAGAATTATAATTTAAATAAAAGAATGAGAAACCTCTATTTACTTAAAATGAATCTAGGTCACAAAGGTGTGTGTGTGTGTGTGTGTGTGTGTATAATAAAATTTTTAAGAAAAATTTTAGATTTAGATCAAAATTAAATGGAAAGATACAGGCATCTTCTCTATACCTCCAGCTTCCACATATTCATAGCCCTCCCATTATACTATTATACATATATTCCATTAGAGTGGTACATTTGTTTCAACTGATGAATCTACATTGACACATCATGACCACCCAAAGTCCATAGTTTACATTAGAATTCACTTTTCTTTTTTACCTTCAATAAGTTTGGACAAATGTATAAGGACATATATCCACCATTATAATAGCATACAGAATATTTTTGTGCTGTAAAAATCCTCCTTGCTTCCCCTATTCATAACTGTTTCCTCCAACCCCTGGAAACCACTGTTCCTTTTGCTGTCTACATAGTTTTGTTTTTGCAGAATGTCATATATTTGAAATAACATGGTATATAGTCGTTTCTATTTTGCTTATTTTTGTGTCTCCCTCTACGTGAATGGAAGTTCCATGAGGATAAGGAGATAGTAATGACACCTAACCAGAAACCAGCAGAGAGCAGTCACTCAGTAAATATAATGACATAAAAAACGGATTGGTTTTCTTCACTTAGTAAAATGCATTTAAGGTCCCTCCATGTCTTGTTGTGGCTTGATAGCTCATTTATTTTTAGTGCTGAATAAATGTTCCATTGTTTAGATGTACCACAGTTTTCATTTACCTACTGAAGGATACCTTGGTTGCTTGTAAGTATTGACAATTATAAACCATCTGTATGCAGGTTTTCATGTGCACTGGGGGGCACTATCGCTGGATAATATGGTAGAATTTAGCTTTGTAGAAAACAGCCAAACTGTCCTCCATGGTGGCAGTAATATTTGCATTCCTAAGAGCCATGAATGAGAGTTCCTCTTCCCCTACTATGGTGTTGTTGTTTAGGATTTTGGCTGTTCTGGTAGGTATGTGGTGGTATCTCAATATTGTTTTAATTTCCAATACTCAACATATGATGTGGAGAATCTCTTTCACCTGTTTATTTTTCATCTACGTATCTTCTTTAGTGAAATGTCTGTTCAGATATTTTGCCCTTTTTTAAATAAAGTTGTTCATTTTCTTATTGTTGAATGCTAAGAGTTCTTTGTATATTTTCTATAAGAGTCCTTTATCAGGTATGTTTTTTTGCAAATATTTTCTCCCAGTCTGTAGCCTGTCTTCTAATATCTTGACTTTGTCTTTTGTAGAGGAGAACTGTTTTTTTTTTTTTTGTTTTGTTTTGTTTTCATTTTAGTCCCTTCTTTCTTCCATGGGTGGTGACTTTGGTGTTATACATAAAAAGTCACCTCCAGGGGGACCTGGGTGGCTCAGTCAGTTAAGTGTCCAACTCTTGGTTTCAGTTTAGGTCATGATCTCATGGTTCATGGGATCAAGCCTTGAGTCAGGCTCTGTACTAACAGCATGGATCCTGCTTGGGATTCTCTCTCTCCTCTCTCTCTGCCCCTCGCCCCACTTGCTCACTACCTCTCTCTCAAAATAAATATTATTTTTTTAATTCTATCTTAAAAATAAAATGATATAAAATAAAATAAAAAATAAAATAAAATAAAATAGTCACCTCCATTTATGACAACATGGATGAATGTAGAGGGTATCATGTTAGGTAAAATAAGTACTCCAAGTCCACTTCCAATAATAGTTCATAGGTAGTATATCTTACAATTACAAAATAATCACAATTCTTCCCTCCCTTCTATTATCATTTATGCCATTAATTTCACTTGGATTATCATATAACTATATAATACATAGTTACTGTTATTATTTTGAACAGAGATCAGTTAATTTTTTTTTAAATGAAAGTTTTTATTTTGCCCTCACCTATTCCCTATCTGATGCTTGTCCTTTCTTTATATAGATGTGGGATTCTGACCTATATCATTTTCCCTTTCTGAAAAACTTCTTTTAACATTTTTTCAAGGCAGATCTACTGCCAACTAATTCCCTCATTTTTCATTTGTCTGAAAAAGGCTTTATTTCTCCTTTACTTTTGAAGGTGAATTTCTCAAGATACAGAATTTCTAGGTTTGTATGGTTTTTGTTTTGTTTGTATTTTTCTTAATATTTTAAATATTTCAATGCACTCTGTGCTTGCATGGTTTCTGAGGAGTAGTCAAATGCAATTCTTATTTTTGCTTTTCTAATAGGAAAGATGTTGTTTTTCTTCTGACTCCTTTGATTTACCTTTTATTTTCTGCACGTTGAATATAACGTTCCCCTAGTATTTATCCTGATTAGTGTTCTGTGGCCATCGTAGATACAAGGTTTGATGTCACATTAATTTTGGGATAATTGTCAGTCATTACTGTTTCAAATATCTCTACTTTTCCTTTCTCTCTCTCTTCTACTTTAAATATTCCCATTATGCATGCATGTGTTTTACCTTTTGTAGGTATCCCCCAGTACTTGGATATTTTGTCTTTTTTTTTCCTCTTTGCTTGTCAGTTTTGGAGGTTCTTATTGAGATGCTTTCAAGCTCAGAGATTCTTTTCCCTTTTGAGTCCAGGCTACTAACAAGCCCATCAAAAACATTCTTCACTTCTTTTAGAGTGTTTTAGATCTCTAGCTTTTATTCTTTTATTTTTTCTTAGGATTGCCATTGGTGTGCTTACATTGCCCATCCGTTCTCACATGCTGTCTACTTTACTATCCATTTAGAATCCTAAGCATATTAAACATAGTTATTTTATACTCCTGATATGTTAATTCCAACATCCTTGTTGTATCTGTGTCTTGTTCTGATATTTGCTGTCTCTTCAAACAGTGCTTTTTGTCTGTAAATATGACTTGTAGTTTTTATTTTTTGTTTTTTTCCCTTGATATCTGGACATACTATATCGGGTAAAAAGAATTGTGGTACATAGACTTTTAGAAATGTGACAGTGTGTGTGTAGAGGGGAAATGGCCTATAGTCTCTATTCCTATGATTAGGGATTGGGTTTCAGTCTTTCAGTGCCTGCGCTTTCAGTATATTCACTCTCAAGTGTTTCTTAGCTCCCACCTCCTCCCTTGGCGTTGGGGCGGGGGGGGGGGGGGGGGGAAGGGGGGTGGGGGGGTGGGCAGGATGGCCGCCTGGGCTAGAGTTGAGTATTTCCCTTCCTCCATGCAAAAGGCTAGAGCACGCTGGAGTTAGGTATTTTCCTTCCCCCACATGGAAGGACACACTAGGATAACGTTGGCTAATTTGTTCCTCCCAGGTCAGTCAGGCTCTGAAAAAAGGCCAACCGTTAAAATATCAGTAAAATAGTTTCTCCTGAAGGCAGGTCTTGTTAAGAAGAGAATACTGGTATGATTTCAAAATGGTTAAATTTCTCCTCCATCTCAGGAAAGCATGAGAGGAATTTTCTCCATGTGAGAAATTGGTCAAGCACCTGGAGGTAAAATTTACAAACCTATTCCTCCTATGACAAAGTTCCCCTGGAGTTTTTAACTCAGACTTGTCCACACTGAGCTTTCATAAATTTGTCAATTGCAGTTTAGGTTTTCCTACCCCAAAACGGGTTCCTGCAATGATTTCTGCTCATGGGTTTCTCCTACAGAAAGTTGTAATTCTCTGTATGTGTCGGTCTGTCTCTCCAGTTTTGAAGGCAGTAGCTTTCCCTGTGACATCATTTCTCTGATGTATCTAAGAAGAGTTTATTTTTTTTTTTCAGTTTTTCGGCTTTTTACTTGTTGGTATGACAGAATGGCAGCTTCTAAGCTTCTCACATGCCTGATTGGAATCCAGAAGTCCAAGGCATTTTCTAAATTATGAAAAGTACAATGGCAAACCATGTCTCTCCCCATCACTGTATCCTCGTTCAATAGTAGGGATTTAGCATTACCTTTACGTTAAATGGATTGATAACCCAACTAATTGCAAATAAACCTTTTCTTTTTATGTATCTTTTTTATAAAACCAATATTTCAAAAACATTTTATCCATGCACTCGTATTACTAAAATAAAAATTGGAACATTGGCTCCCAGTATGTCTACATTATTTCTAGATTTTTAAAAATTGTATGTATAATACCATACTAATATCTTTTTTAACATTATACTGCATAGACAAAATAGACATGAAAGACATCATACTAAATGTGTGCACACACACACCAAATATATATATTTATAATACATGATTTCTGCACTGTAATCACAATCAACTAACCTGAAAATCTCTTGGGTTGAATGCCTCTAATCCTGAGATCATGATCTAGGTAACTATTTTAAGAGTTCACATTATTCTTACATATAGCCTCTTATGTGTCTAATAAAGAAAAAGGTGAATTTCATATTTCATTATATATGTTAGATAAATTATGATGTTCAGAAATACAGTCTCTTTGCTACAAATATCATACAAATTATTAGAATCCAAAGGACAAGACTATTAAAAGAATTCCTAACAGGGTACCTTGGGAAGAAGTGTTTTATGTGATTTGTACTCAACTAAGAAAGGCTTAAGAAATCAAATTGCTCTCTCCAGAGGGTGTGTTTTTTTTTCTCTTTAGCAGATAATAAATCCCCCAAGTTTCTACAAATTCCCTTTGTCATTACTTTTTCCCCCCTATTATCCTGGTGCCCCAGGAGTCTAGGATTGCTAGGGGGGGTGGATATTTCAAATACTGAAACACATTTTATATCACACCACAAAAATTATCTTAAATAAAACATTATATATCCATATGTATATGTGTATTATGACATATACAAATGCACATGTGTGTAATCAAAGTAAAATAATGTTTATCATTATATCTTTGTATTATATAAGATCTAGTAATTTTTCCTCATGTGAAAGTATCCATTTCTTATTTTTCAAATAGTACCCCAATTAATATATGGATATCTTAAACTTACCATTCTCTGTGTATGGCAATGTAGAATTTTCTATACACAATGTCATTTAATAGTAGAAATTACACTTGGAATGTGCACATATTTTGTACAAATATCTGCTATTTTTAAAAATATCACTAGTATGACTCTGACAGACTGCCAGCTGAAGACTACAGTTCAAATGAAAATGATCTGCCTTCCAGGAAATAGACTGAGTGTATATGAAAATTGTGGAAAGAAGCATAGTGATAATTGATAATAATGTAAAAAGAGCATCTAGCAAAATTATGCCTGTCATTGCTGAAACACGGGCTGCAATGGTTGTAGCTGTATGGTTAGAAATGAGTCAAAACTAGGTTTTCAGGTGTGGGAGGAACACCTTGAATAAAAGATAATATAAGCCAGTATGCAAATAATTTGTTTCTGAGAGTTAAGTATGTCAGTAAGGAACAAAAGTAACCAGAAAACTCAAAGTTCTCTAGGAAGTGAAGATTCTTATGCTTCCAAAACATATGTGCATGCGCACGCACACACACGCACACACAAACACACACACACACACACACACACACACACACCTAATTTAATCCACGTTTGTTTTATTAAAACATTAATTGGATTAAAAACATTGGGTGGAGGTGCCTGGGTGGATCTGTTGGTTAAGTGTCTGACTTTGGCTCAGGTCATGATCTCACAGTTTGTGTGTTCAAGCCCCACACTGGGCTCTGTGCTTAGATCCTCTGTCCCCCTCTCTCCCTGCCCCTCTCCCACTCATGCTCTCCATCACTTTCTCAAAAGAAAGAAACATTAAAAAAATCATTGGGCAAAGATACTTATTTTACGTAGATACTATAAAATCAATTTTGACGTTCTATCCCCTTTTCTAGTCTCATAGCGTCCTGAATTTAGTCATCATAAATTTCATGATGCTCTACGGTTTGCCTCATTACCATTGTTATTCCTGAACACACTGTAATCTCCTTAAAGACCAGGGTCATGTTTTGCATGAGAATTGCTGGTTTCTGGAGGCTAACACATTGTGGGCTATAATAAATAGCTTCATGTAAGTGATTAAATGGAGGGATAATTGAGTGAATGAATTAATAAATGATATGTTACACTATTCTCAAATTTGAACATTTTTCTCTTTAAAATATTTTGTCAAACACAGATCTCTAAAGTAGCAGCCAGATGATCAGGGATGTTGCCAACACAACTTGCAGGACACACAGTAAACACAAAGCTGTCTCTGAGAGTCAATATCAAATACAGAAGAATGATATATGCCATCCAACCGCACATTAGTCTGAAGTAGAAATTTTTAAGAAATGGCAAATAATATAGGTTGAAGTGTCAACATGCTTAAGGTGAAGGACAGATGAATCTGGAAGGGAATAGGGCCATTGTGCCATCATTAAAACAGAAATATCATATTGCCCTTTCACAAATCTAGGATGATTCAGTTTTCTCCATTTGAAAAAGTGAATGTGTTTTTAAAAATAGATATTCTGTCTGAGATACATATGAGAGTTTCTCACAATAGTTTTATATAAATGTATAAAAAAATAAAAGAATTTATCACCTAGATAATCAGCCCAGTGAAGCTTTCAACACTAATAAGACATTTCCGGAGGCATGGCTGGCAGCACAATACACTGACAGGTTCTTTCTGGGATGGACTATCCTCAGGAGTTTGATATCTTCGTTCTCTGATGCCAAGTGAAAGAGAAAAAGACGAGAGGTGCTAAACACAAGATGCCTAGTCACACCAATGCCCGTGTTGGAGGGGAGTGCTTGGCTTGGGGGTTAAGTACACTTGCATACTTTTTTTGTGTGTATTTGTCATCTACATGTTTTATTCCATATAATTATTATCAATCTAAAGTTTTCAAACAAAGAATATTGTGAAAGGCTTTGGTTTAATTGAAATCATTAACAAAAAAACAGTGGGTTTTTTCCTTTTTTTTTTTTTTGTTTTCTGTTTTTTGCTCTATGTACAGACTTAAAGTGTTTACCAATTTTATTTTTTGAAGGTTTCCTAAGAAAAGTCACAAAGAGAATTTTTAATTATAATCTAAAATTCTATGGAGGCTTAAACCAATTTGAAAATAATAGCACAGAAAATAATTAAATCTGTTTCATTCACGTGGATGGCAAACCAGTTCTGGTAAATTGGTAAACTGGTAAACACCAGTTCAGAACACAGTGTATGAGCTATCACTACAGCTGACCCTCAAACAACATGGGTTTTAACTGAGCGGATCCAGTTATACGTGGATAGTTTTTGATAAATACATAGAGTACTATAAATGTATCTTCTCCTCTTTGTTACTTTAACAACATTTTCTTTTCTTAGCTTACTTTATTGTAAGCATACAATATAGAATACACATACAAAACGTATTAATCGACTGTTTATGTTATAAGTAAGGCTTCTGGTCAACAGTAGGCTATTACTATTGTTAACTTTTGGAGGAGTCAAAAGTATTTTGCAAATTTTCAACTGTGTTGGGGGCTGTTGTCCTTAACCCCTATGCTATTCCAGGGTCAACTGTATTATTAGAAGTAATAGTTACAGTAATACAATTAAAAGGATTGTCTTAATGATATAATACGTAGTATGAAATGTTACCTCAAAAGTAGTTATAATGTACATATAAAATGTATAGTTTAAATTTGTATAATGATCGATACTTGTTGGATAATTCAGATTGAAAATAATTCCCATATAGGGGAAGTTGGGTGGCTCAGTCAGTTAAGTATCCAACTCCTGATTTCAGCTCAGGTCATGATCTCACGGTTCATGGGTTCAAGTTCTCCATCGGGCTCTGTGCTGGTGGTGCAGAGCCTGCTTGGGATTCTCTCTCTCTCTCCCCCTCCCCTGCTCACTATCATTCTCTCAAAATAAATAAATAAAAAACATTAAAAAAGAAAAAAAATATTCCCATATTACATAGCTAAGTAGAAAATATTTTGGATTTTTTAGGGGGGAAAGGCAAAATAAAATAGCAATATAAAGACACATTTTAATATTTCTCTGGTTGCTCACCTTATTTAAAATATCTACAAGTGAACAAAATACTGGGATTAAGATCTAATGAGAATTAAATATGTATAGTAGTAAGGCTATTCTCATAATGTTAAGTGTCATAGTTTAATTGAAAAACAATTCTGTTCAAACATTTTAAAATTCCACGTTGTTAACCTGAAATGATACGTAGAGCATTCTTACATATAATTCATACAAACCAAAATGAAAGATAAATATTACCATTAAATGGGTAAAGGAGAATATGAAACCAAATAATTCTACCACTATTCATTAACCACAATAGTAACAAACACATAAAGAGCAAAAGCTACATGAAATACTGTAATACCAAATCCTTAACAAACTCCTGAATAAAGAGATGCCTAAGTGTAGAGTATGATATATGTATATACACAGATATATATATATATATATATAGTAAAGATTTTGGAAGGTTTTAATCATGAGAAAATCAATCAGATAAAATTAGATAGAAAATTCATCATAGACTGACACTGTACGCATTATAACGTCTATTGCACCGAAATAGTCCAAAATGTGTTCTAGTAAAGTAACATGATTATTTGGGTGATAGTTTCATAGATGATTTTTTTCTCTATGATTTTCTATGTTAGCCACACATTTATAAAAACAATAAATTATTTCTAATATGAAAATTCAATACTTAGAAAAAAATCAAACCCTCAGTTTTGTCATTAAGTCCTACAGTGATGTTAACATCAAAATTATATATTTGTATTTTATACTATTTTAATTATTATATATGTCCAATACAATGTTTAGAAAAAGTATATTTTAAAACTATGTAATTTATTTTTGAGTCCACATAAAATATATACACTTGCAACAGGTATAATTAATGATTTGTAAGAAAACAATTTTTTTTTCTTCTAGACATTACCTTTTCTGACTTCTATATCAAGAGTGAAACAAATGACATTAATATACTGTCAAAGCTAAATTTAGTTTCAGGTGTAAAGTGGGAAAGAAAGAAAATTTAATACAAGAGAATGTGATTTGTCTAAACCATCCATCATATTGTCATACTATGGGCAAATATTTTATGAAAATCTAATCAATTTTTGAAAATCACCTCTTAGTACAGAATATATATATCTTAGCACATCTGTGTATGTTTTATATTAACTAGCAGAGAAATATGATATTTAAAATAACTCCTCTCTTTAAAAAACTTTCGGTGGCATGAATGGCATCTTTCTTTGTATTTTTTGGAACTGATGGTCTTTACCTATGGGCTACTTGGTTGCAGAAATATTAGAAACAATCTCAATGAGAACTGAAATCATGGACATTTGCTCGCTTGTTAGCTATTTTAGCATGACCTTTCCATTTAGTTGTCTTTATCAACTTGACTTAATTATTCTAGGAAACTTTACATAGAAAGATAGATGTAACAATTACCACAACTTAACTAGTCAAATAACATAAATCACATAACTCAGAACTGAAGGTAAATTATTAGTTTATTGTCTCACGTTCTATAGGTCAAACATCCAGGCTGGGCTGACTTTGTTGGTTTCTTGGCTTAGGGTAACACACAGATGTAATCAAAATGTTGTCTGAGTAAGGCTATCCTCTAGAAGTTTGGAGAAGAATCTACCTCCAAGCTAGCTCATTAAGATTATTAACAGAATTTTGGGGCGCCTGGGTGGCGCAGTCGGTTAAGCATACGACTTCAGCCAGGTCATGATCTCACGGTCCGTGAGTTCGAGCCCCGCGTCAGGCTCTGGGCTGATGGCTCGGAGCCTGGAGCCTGTTTCCGATTCTGTGTCTCCCTCTCTCTCTGCCCGTCCCCCGTTCATGCTCTGTCTCTCTCTGTCCCAAAAATAAATAAAAAACGTTGAAAAAAAAATTTTTTAAAGATTATTAACAGAATTTAGTTTCTTGCAGTTGCAGGACCACGGTCACCATTTGCTTCCTTGCTGTGAGCTGGGAGCTGCTCTTAGCATCTAAGCCATTGTGTTTCCTGTTATGGACCCCCCTCCATCTCAAGCCAGCAAAAGTACTTTGAATCCTTCCAATGCTTCAAATCTCTCTTGCTTCCCTTTCTACCACAAATCTGATAAAACATTTTTTGCTTTTAAATGACTCATATAGTTATATTGGGCACAGCTGGACAATCTCTTTTGACAAACTCAAAATCAACCGATTATTAGACCTAATTACGTGTGACAAATCCTTTTGCTAAATAATGTAACACAATTATGGGGGAGGAGTTACATCTGATTATATTCATAGTGACATGGATTCTGGGGGGGGGCGGGAACCTGAGGAGGCACTTTGGAATTCTGCCTATCCTCAATGTTGGAAATAATTTTATTGTTCATTTTAGAAACTTCCAAAAAATCCAACATCCAATATGGCTCAGGAACAAAAGGAAAGAAATCAGACCTGTGGGATCATCCCCGAAGGCATTTTTGTCAACACTATTTGCTCCACTGTGATGCAGAAAAATGTCTAAGTTCATTACCCTTTTAGGAAAACACAGAATGACTTAATGTGTCTATATTTGCATCCAGGAAAGGAAAAGAGCTTCCACTCCCGCATATGTGGAACTCTTTGCTGCTCCACAATTGGCCACCAGCAAGGGCCAGTATCACACCCTGTAGATATCAAGGCAAGCAGCACCAGCAGTACCAGCAAAACAGAACCTCTGCTGGCCAAATAGGCTACAGGGAAATCAATCAGTCACGTGAGGATTCAACCACTGAAGGCACAGTTTACTTCACTGATGCTGAGGTGGTCACTAAACACCCTGGAATACTTGAAGGCACAAATGAAGTGGGAAGAAACACAGACCATCTATGTTCCTTAAAGTGACTAGACCATGAATTGGACAAGGACTAGAACATTTACTAAATCACTGGATCTGACTTAATATACCAAATTGGAAAAAAAAAAAAAAAAATATATATATATATATATATATATATATATATATATTTTTTTTTTGCCCAGGCAGATTATAGAATAAAAACCAAATGTAAAATTATTTACCAAAAAAAAAAAAAAAAAAAAGAAAACAAAATACAAAAAAGAAAAAAAAAAAAACTTCTTCCACATTTGAATTTTAGGGCATAAATTAGATTTTGCTTCAGTTCCAAGAGATATATTAAACACAAGAAAGGAAGAAGAAATTATCTTGCCATTTTGTAGGTTCAATGAACTCTAAACATTCTCCAGTCCCTCCTTCCTCTTTATATCCACCAAATAATTGTGATGTGCACATCTATCCTCTGGAATTTAGAAAGTATGGGAAAATCTCAGATAAGTACTCCTGTCCGAGCAAATATATAGATATATCATCCTTGACATCAGCAACTCCCATACATTCTGTGTGTGTACATGTGGGTATCAGGTTTATGATTTCTGAAGAACAGGAATCTGAGTCAAAATAGTCCCCGATCGTTCAATAATTGGTCAGTTTTAAATGTCATGAAATTGTCATTCCAATCACCACTGAACAATGGAGGGGGTGATGAACTCAGTTACTGGATTGGCTTTAAAAAACAGAAATAGTGAAGAAAAAGCTGCTCTTAGAATCTTGGTTACTTTAGAATTGCAAGCAAACAGGGGTATTAGAGTTAATGTATCTTCCTTTGAAAGAAGAGAGTAATCTGCAGGAAAAATACACCTCAGTTATTTATCTCTTGCTGAGACATATCTTCAAAATCTCTTGGAAAGAGTTCCTATAAACTAATTCATATTGTGACAACCTTTTCAAAAGTCCTGCATTACAAAAAGACTAAAGGGGGAGGGGACTTCATTTCAATGTACTGAAAGCCTCACCATGTATCACAGTATGTATTTTCCAATCCTTTCTATTCTGACCCTCTTTTTTTTTAAGTCATACTTTATTTTTCAATTTCCACTGGCTTTAGTATATTATTCTAACAAAAGCACTGTTGAGAGTGAGACTTCTGTGAAGTCTCACTTGTATCTTTAGCTAGGCTCCATTCTCCCTCTGACCCCCCAGAAAACAAGACACTAAAAATCTGACTCTGGGGAAAAAAATGATGTAACTAGTTAAGAGATTTAATCATAATAGTAGTTTATACTCATGTCATATTTCATATCATCTTAACAGAAAACTATCAGAATGATTCAGAATTTATGTTTTCTAAACTTTGGAGAAGCAAAGATGAAGAAGTCAATGTCCCAAACTCAAAATAGCTCAAACCCTAATGAGTGAGACCTGGGGAAGAGCCAAGTATCTATAGGAAGTTTTTACCTCACAAAAGACTCATGGGAGTCTGGGGGAAGGTTTCCTAGCTCACTTTGGCTCCCTGATTCAGACTCTCTCAGGACTTTATTCAGCTTAGGACTAAATCCTAAGGAAAGAGCAGGCAATTTTAAAGTAGAAAGATAAAGTAGAGAGACACATCTCAAGAAGAAGAGACCAAGAAAGGCCAGAAACAGCAGGGGGTAAGAAATCTGCTCCTGTTTGCTGTAAGGGATACTACCACAGATGTGAGTGAAGCTGAAGAGGAAAGAAATAAATCATGGGAAACTTTCTATGTCATATCACAAAGTCTACATTATATTACTTCAAAGGCAGTTAAGAACTTCCAAGAAGATTTTCAAAAGGAGAAGTGATATAACCTATTTAAAAATTATATTTCACATATATAGAAAAGCAATATTGGCTCCATAGCAATTCAGTTAGCTGCTGGACTCTTGAAACAGATCAGTTCTGTTCACGTTCCAGCTCTGACACGTTAGCCATATGTACTCGGGCAACTAACTTGGAGCCTCTGTCCCTCAGTTTCATCATATTATGTCAAGTGAATTAAATTGAGTTAACAGAGTACAAGTTAATACAATGCTTGAAATATAAATGTGATAGTTAGCTATCTAAATAATAATTGTTGTCATTGTTATCATCAGTGGTGTTCTTATTTTTTAGAGGGTACAATAATAATACTGTATGCAGAGAGGCCATATTAGAATATGGTAATATTTTGAAAAAGAGAGAGTTGCATCTTTGGTTTTAGTCATCTGAGTAAAAGATAAATTTAAAAAAATACTAATGCACAATTAGTATACAATAATTACTGAAAGTAAAGGTTGCTTCTGAATATTAAAAATATTAAATTAAAAATTTATTAATTTTAAAAAGGCATATTAAAAATATTATTTGAGCAAACATTGATTCCCCTTGGGCAATACCAAACTAGAAACTCTGGGAGAGACTTTTATAGAGAAAAAGTGGGAGCAAAGCAAGAAATTATTGATTGGATATAGCTTAAAGCCTAGTTAGTATTTGTGATTAGTTGTCTCTAGGTTTAAATTTTGTAACCTTAGGGCATTAACCAAGTTGGATTTTCGTTTGCTAACATGGGCTACCTCAGCATTAGATCAGTCTAATAAGCTCCTTGTTTAATTAAACACTATCTCATGTATCAGTTTAGCTATCAGTTGAGTGCTATCTGGCATAATGAATACAAGAAAGAAAAATGTGTAAGAGGGATATTTTAAAAATTCTCTTTTGAAAAATATTAGGGTTTTATGAGACTATGGTACTGATAGTAATACCTAGCTAATAATTATTTTTATTATAAAAATGTAAAAATTTACCTTATAGCTGTGAATTGGGCTTTTAAAATTTTCTCTTATTATTTTACTTTGTGATTATGCTGGTAAGAAGGGATGAATGCAGGGAGAATTTTGTAAATGTGTTACCAAAATTTGCTTCACTAAGCAAGAAATGAGTAAAATTAGTCTACTACATTTTACTAACTTAATATAATAAATAATGATAATAGTGATTTTGTTTAAATTTTTTTAACTTTTTTTTTTCTTGAGAGACAGAGAGAGACAGAACATGAGCAGGGGAGGGGCAGATAGAGAGGGAGACACAAAATCTGAAGCAGACTGGAGCCACAGAGCCCAATGCAGGCCACGGGGCTCCAACCCAGGAACCGTGAGATCGTGACCTGAGGCAAAGTCGGAGACTTAAATTACTGAGCCACCCAGGTGCCCTAATACTGCTTTTGTTTCAGTGACACTGGAGGATAACAGTGCTTGAAAACAGAATACGGGTCCTGGGTAGGATTATTATGGTGTGCATTTTGCTTAGATTAGCATTCATTTTTCTATGTTATTTTATTTTTTTTTAAATTTTTTTTTAACGTTTATTTATTTTTGAGACAGAGAGAGACAGAGCATGAACAGGGGAGGGGCGGAGAGAGAGGGAGACACAGAATCTGAAACAGGCTCCAGGCTCTGAGCTGTCAGCACAGAGCCCGACGCAGGGCTAGAACTCACGGACCGCGAGATCATGACCTGAGCCGAAGTCGGACGCTTAACCGACCGAGCCACCCAGGAGCCCCATCTATGTTATTTTTTGTTGTGATAATGATGTGTAACAACTTCCAAATCTCAGAAATTTAAAATTTACCTTTTCATATACATAGATGGGTCAGCACTGGTTCCTCTGGCTCACCCTGGCTTACCTCCAAGCTGAGGTTTGGGTTCATCTGTTCCATTTCTCTTCATTTTTAGACCAATGTCTATTTTCCTCTCATCATGGATTAGAAAAATATGGGAGCAAAGCTTACAAGCACATCTAAATTTTTTGCTCTCATCAAATTAATTTGAGAAAATAACTCACCTAGCTAGGGCCAAATATCAAGGTGACAGGATATACTTCATCTGTTCTAGTGAGAAACACTAGTAAAGTAACATGGCCAAGGGTATGGATTTATACTTCCACTATAAGATAGAAATGAAAGGTTGACAATGATAATCTATTCCATCATATTTAATCTTAGTTTTTTTAATAAAAAATAAATAGTAAATTTCATTCCAAACTATTTAAACTTGTTTATTATAAAGTCTGAAAAAATCCATGTGAGAAGGTATTAATATTTGCTCCACCATAAATTCTTCTAGCTAGTTCGTAAGCTCAATAGGACCAAGTGTAAATTAAACCTAGATAAATTTATGATTCTCCCTGACAGATTGTGTGGAGTGCAAAGAGCCATTTCAGGAGCACCAACATTTAAGGAGTAGATGAAGTAAGAGGAAATCATGAAAGAGACTGATAAAGTCCAGAAATTCAGAAAAGAATCAGAACAGATGGGAGAACTCAAAAAGAGAAGAAGTATTGATTAAAGACAAGAGTAAAAGTAACTTGAAGACTGACAAATATCTATTAGATGTGACAATTAAGAGTTCATTAATGTCCTAAGCAATGAAATTAATGCAAATCATTTATTGCTTTGCAATTTCCTATTTAAAATAAACAATAAAATCCAAACATTTCACCAGACCAAGATAATTAAAAATTGATTAGACTAATTTTCTTGACCCTTAACATGACTGAACTGCATTTGAAGACATAATTCAACCTCTTCATTTATGATGATTGATAGAAAAAAAATACTTCTTATTTTTTTGTAAAAAAAGATTATGTCAGAGATCAATAAGTTCCAGAAAATGCTTAATGGCTTAAAATTCCATAAAGAAATGCCATAAATGCTAATTATAATCACTATCCTCATATTTCTACAGAAAAAAATAAACAACACATTCCTAATATAAAACATTCTATACTTCACTCAAAATTAATTGTTTTCCAGATAATACTTCGGCATTGTTGCTTTGAATAGCTTTAGAAACATCTGACATAGCTGAAAACATATGATGCATAATAATAACTACAAACAATGTGTTCTTGTTTTCTTCCTTGCTTAGATTTATTTATAATAATAATTACTTTTATATAAAACATGTAATTTATTTGTTCATAGTTGTTTCTCTAATTTATTCCTTCTCATGTGCTTGTTTCCATGGTTACATTTTTAAGGATATAATTCTATTACTAAGAATTGATGGATATTGGTCTATAATTTCTTTTAAAATATTTATTCCTGGACTATATCTAATGTGATATATAGAAAAGTGTTCAATTATCTTAATGTCAAATATGTGGGTGTGGACACATAACCAACAGCTTGTAGTAATCAATCATATCACCATTAGTCAAAATCAAAGAAAATAGATATTTTTTTTTCAATAAAGAAAATAATGTTTTAAATTTAAGATGTGCCTAAAATTACTGAAAAAAAGATATCTATTTTGAGAAACAAATATGTATATTTTTAGGATCTCTGAATCTTTAGGGGACACATTCAATGTGGACATCCAAAAAACCCCTGAAAGTAACATTGCACATGTTTTCTTTTTAATCTATAGGGAAGTATATAATATATACAGATAAAAACTTTAAAAACTCTGAAATAATATAAACATACGTTTACATTTCTTTCTCACTGTAAAAAAAAAAAAAGCTCATTATATATAGTGTATGCACTCCTATTAAAGGAGATAAATATTTCTCAACCAAATTTTAAAACATTCTCACTTACTTGAAGATTCTGCTTTTTCATCTTTTTTTTTTCCTGCCAATATTTGCTGAGCCTCTCCTCTGTATGAGGCATTGTATTAACTTTCCCCTACTCTGATGATTTATTGTTATTCTCATGAAAGATATTTGATCAACATTATGGCTACTATGCTTTTTTTTTTAATGTTTACTTATTTTTGAGAGCATGAGCACAAGTGGAGAAGAGGCGGGGGGAGGGGGGAGAACAGAGAATCCCAAGTGGGGCTCCATGCTGACAGCACAAATGAGCCACTATGGCTACTGTGATTTTTTTTTTTTTGTTTGTTTCCTATGCTGAATACGAATCAGTCAATGTTGTGATACTCACTGAAAGTTACATAGGAAATATAATTGTTCCAGTAACTGTGGTTGCATAACTAATTAATTACTCTAAAACTAAGCACATAAAATAAGTGTGTATTATTCTTAAGGATTCTATAGGCATTAAGACAGCACAGTGAGATAGTTTTAATTCCCCAGGGGCTAGGGCTTCCCCTGGAGGTCTGAAAGTCGGCACAGTTTGAAGGTTCACTAGCTTACAGACTGGCAGCTGATACTGGCTGTTTGCTGAGACCTCAGTTGGGATTATCACTGAAACACCTACATGGCCTCTCCATGTGACAAGAACTCCTTGACTACTTGGTAGCTAGGTTCCATGGCTGATCATCCAGACAAAGGGCTGTGCGGATTACTTTTACTGACACAGTCCCAACTGTCAAATAGTATCATTTCTGCCATGCATGTTGTACAGAACAGGCACAACCCCTCTTCCCTGAGGTTCGGGAGGAACCAAAAGAGACCAAAGCTTGGTAGGGAAGAGAAGTGGCAACATTTGGAAAGGTATATGGGAATGGAGATAACTGCTGTGGAAACTGACAAAATCCACTTTAGTACTGAAATATCAAATGTTGTAATCTTAGGAA
This sequence comes from Panthera onca, assembly GCF_046562875.1. Classification (NCBI taxonomy): domain Eukaryota; kingdom Metazoa; phylum Chordata; class Mammalia; order Carnivora; family Felidae; genus Panthera; species Panthera onca. The sequence goes on from NC_138339.1 coordinate 20,515,009, forward strand.
TGTCAGTCTAAGGGTATTTATGTTTTAATTCTTTATACTTATTTTTATATTTCATATTTTAAATAACAATCGCACATTTATTTAAACAAAAAAGTAATATGTGTGCACATAGTAGGAATATCATCAGTATCACAGATTTCTTATACAAATTATAGGAAATATAATATCGTGTTTTATCCCTGCAGTTGTCCTTACAGTTCACGTTGACAGCAGGACATGGTAGCTAAACATTTTATCCCTGAATGCTTTTATTTGACAGGAAAAAAAAATAAGTATAACAGGTTTAGAAAACATTGTCACTGCATTTCAAAATATTTTTGTTGATGAAGTATCTATAATAGTTTCCTAGAAATTCCATATAAAATTACTAGAAAGTGGCTTAAATGACATATATTTATTCTCCCATAGTTTTGGAATCCAGAAGTTGAAAACTGAAATATCAGCAGGTTCTGAGGGAGAATCTATTCCATGCCTCTCTCTCTCTCCTAGCTTCCGGTAAATGACAGCAATAATTGATGCTGCTCACCTTGTACATTCATCATTCTAGTCTCCATCTCTATTTCACCTGACCTTATTTGGTGTGTCTTCTTCTCATCTAAGGAATTTGTCAAAGGATTTAAGATCTAACTTGGTAATTACAGGATGATTTAATCTTAATATGCTTAACTTAAGTACTTCTGCAAAGATTCCTTTTCCAATTAAATTCACATCCACAGGTTCTGGGTAGGCATAATTTGGGGAGTACCATAATTTAACCTCTACAATATCAATGGGAATATTTTACCAAAGGTATAGAAAATTTGTTAGTACACAAAGTGCTAAATTATTCTAAAGGGGAAGCACAGAGAGTTACTTTAGTTACTTTACTTTCAGTTACATTTTTCTTTTAACTTTTCAATGTTATTAGCATGGGTCCTTAGTCATCATTAGTTAAAGTACAAATTCAGAGAATTGTTTTCTTTCCTTGATGTTGGATTACCAATGAATTAAGGTTAACATAGTTAAACGTAGGCTAACATTGTCATACTTTGAAAATTTTATAACAATCGCTATTTGCTTGTTCAACTAGTTGATTTAAAATTCATTCCATATATGGACCAGTAGAGTAAGATACCTCCTGTCCATCAAACTTCATTCTCTCCACACAGACCAAATAATAATAGTAATAATAAAAATAAATACAAATATATATATATATACATATATATATATATATATATACACATATGTATATACACACACACACATACACACATACACACTTTTCCCATTCAACCTCTGACTCTCAACATAGCCTGTAATTGTTCAATTTATACCAAAGCATAGGTAATATATAATGGAGGAATTGAGGAGATTATAAAGACAGTGGTCTAATAATACAACCAATTAATTCTTATCATTCCTAACTTTTTATTAATGTGTGCTTGTTGTTGATTTTCCACTTTTCACAGATACTGTCATGTATAGGTGGCTCAATTATCTTATAATAAAAAACATTTATTTCCTGCTTAAGAATGAAATGTTATCTACTAAATGCATTCACTAATTTTCACAATCTTTTTCTCAAATTCCACATCTCTACAACATTGTAATTGAATATGTAAACTCCAATTTTGAAGGTGAATGTAAATTAAAACATGATCGACATACAAGTCTAAAATCTTTATTTCTAAGAAATTATTACATTCTTATTTAATATGTATTAAATAGGGACTGTGACTTTCAGGTACTCTTTTTTGATGCTTATGATTTAAAATACCCTTAAATTTATAGATCATAAAATAAAGCATGATTTATGTGTAGTTGTTTTCTTTTGATAGCTCACTGAAATTATTCTTCACTTTAATATATGTGTACAGGTCGCAGTGGTGACACCTGGTTCATAAATATAAAAGAATATAGAGGGGCACCAGGGTGGCTCAGTCAGTTAAGCATCTCACTTTGGCTCAGGTAATGATCTCATAGTTCGTGTGTTTGAGCACCACATTAGGCTCTTTGCTGTTGGCATGAAGCCTGCTCAGCTCTGTCCTGAGCTGATCCTGTCCCCCTCTCTCTGCCCTCCCCCTCTCATTCTCTCTTTCTCGAAATACATAAATAAACTTAAAAAAATAAAAGAATATAGAATTCAATATTGGCACAGATAAATATTTCAGATCTAGCATACTTTGTAAACTAGTTTGTGTAGAAAAACAAATTTCAGGATATAGAGTATGTAGGGCCAGTTAAATCTAATTTCATAGAAATGAGAGTTTATAACTAAAAAAACTCTGTAAATCGTGAGTCTAAGGTAAAGAGAGATTTAAGAACTTGTTCGAGTCCATTCTAGGTCAAGAATCAGTTCTAGGTCAAGAATCACTACATTTCAGAAAATATCCTCAATTTGTGTCCTAATTTAATAGGGCTTACAGTTTAGCTACAAATAAATTAATCAACCGTAATTAATTTTAATTTAGGCTCTATTTAGTTTTTACTGACAAAGAAAATTTGATAGGGATTTTTTTCCCAGCTTGAATTAGCTCAAAACTTGATAATGATTTAGGCAAGTTAGCAATAGGAGGCTTAATTTGGGGGAGAGAGAAAAGTGTACTAGAATCAAGTGTTAGAATTTCAAAAGTCACAAATATAAATGTTGAATCACTATGTTGTACACCTGAAACTAATATAATATCGTATGTCAACAATACTTCAATTTAAAACACATTGATTAATCATAAATAAATAAATAAATAAATAAATAAATAAAATCACAAAACCACAGTTTGATTCTCAGTAGTGACTGGTTTGCAATGTGCGCTTGATGAGATGTTTAAATTTCTTAAATTCCCTTTAAATTATGGAAATTTTTAAAAAATGGAATGTTCCAATTAATGTTACAGGGTTTGTTATTATTATCACTTTTCATTACTTGAATTTCAAAACTGTGTTTTTCTATTCCCATGTTATTTATAATTGTGTGAACCCATCAGTTAAACTAAAAATAGACTTGATTTTGTTTGTTTACCATAATGAAACATACTTTTCTCTGCTTATATTTGGGAGTGTAGAAGATAGATGACATTAGTTATTTTCTTAAATTGGATTGCTCTCTGAAATTCCTTTTGTGTGAAAGTGTCTTGGAAACTGCTTTAAATTTTTTAACAAAAGAAAACCTGTTTTGTTTAAACCAAAAATAAAATACTTATTGATTAACTAAATTCAGAAATGCATTGTGGGAAATTAGAAGTTTACTTATATTGGCTATTTATAAAGTTGGGAAAACAATCTTTTACTGGAATATCCAATTTTGTGAATCCATAGCACAAGTACCATATCATAAAACCATTTAAAAAAATAAAAATTGTACTTTCATTAGATTCATAGAATTATAGGGTGATACCTACTATTTTAATAATAATTCATAGCCTAATTAAGTGAGTAGGGTGAATGCATCTAGCTTTCAGTGAATTTTTCTTCATTGGGTATTAACTAAAAACACTTTCTATAAATAAAAGTACTGCAAATAGAAATCTTACAATTTATGTAATTTCATAATAATTAGTAAAGATTCACACCTTTCTTACATTTAGTAAACAAACTGCAAAATCAATGTTTGATAACTATCAATTAATATTTTAGCTTTAATATAGATATGAATTAAAAAAAATAAAGGCACCCAAAATTAGAAAATAACACAGTAAATAAAGGCTTTTGGCAAACTTACCATTTCCTTTTACTGAAAGTATTGGGAAAATATCTTTGACATTTGAGCTATCATATACTGTACTCACAAAACACTTTTTTTTGAAAATTCTGAGCATTTATATAATCATTTCTTTTATGTGATTAAGTTTCACGAATTTTCCCTAAATCATAAGATGTAATAAAATTGTGTTTTTGAAAAAATACATTATTGATTGCATTTTGGGTCTACTCTCTTTTACTTCTTTCAAGACATAGAATATATGATAGATTATATAATATGTGTATAGTTATTCTCTTCAAATTTTGCATAATTGCCTATCCCACAAGACTCCAAAATTACAATTAAATTGGAATTTGTATTGATCCACATTATTTGCTATATATTGTCATCAAAGTTTTTTTTTTTGTCTTATTGTTATTTGAAACAAAAAGAAGTTATCTGTGCATGGTGACATAATGTGGTTATTGTGTCATAGTGGGCTGAGGTAGAACACCAATATAGAGAACTTTTTTTTTAATTACCTATTTTGATAAGTATTCTTATTCCCATTCTGTGGGAAGGAGTACTACATGGGAGGAAAAGGTAGCTTTACAAATTTTACTTGTCCTTGTGGAAACCAAAAGAATACAACACTTGCATGTTTGTTTGCTTTTTTTTTCCCTCTCTAATTTAACCTGGCATTATGATGTGTTCTTTTATGTATTTATTAATAAAACCTATCTTGCTTCTCTTGACCAAGCCATTTATATTTTGACAAACAAACAATGACAAGAGCCATCCTAAGACTGTATGACCTTAAGATGGAGAACTAAGAAAGTGGTATGAATGTATTTACTTCTTGATTCTTTCAAGTATCCTACCAATGTATATCCCCTCTCCTCACTCTGAAAAAATAATTCAACACAAATAAAGGAACTGATTTGGGCATCTTGTCTAATATTACCCACCCCTCACCTGAACACACTGTATTATTTCTTCCACTTATTTCAGTCTTTTCTAAAATCTTTTTATAGTTAGCCAAAAATAATGACTTCTATGTTGAATATTATTCTATTATTAACGTTAAAGGAAAAAATATTTCTGACACTTGTTAGAATGGTAAGACAGATTTTATTCAAAACTATTGTGATAGATATAGATGAACTGCAGTGGAATTTTGTGTCAAGGAAGAAAGATTAGGCTTAACCCTGAATACAACAAGGAAAAATGGGAATTTATAGTTAAAGAGGGGTGGGTAGTCAATGGATAGGAAATTACAAGGAGAAATATCAGGGGTAATTCTTTGTTAAACTGATTTAACAGCAATCTTGGTGAAGACAAGTCAGGAAAATCAGATATTACTTGGCAGATGTTGGAGGATGAAGACTTTGATCAGATATTGTGAGTGGGCAATTTGATCAGATATTATGACAAGATTCTTGCAAAAACTGGACTCTATAAGGATACGGTTGGAAACCCAAGATCAGGCCTAGGTGAGCAGAAGGCTTAGAAGACCCTGACTGAAGTTTGAGCAAGGAGGAAATCTTCACCATCGGCTCTTAGACTAATACAATATACCTTAGTTACTCCAATATAACATGAAAGATTTTGTTTAAGAGTACCTATGCTCATAATAGCATTCTTCTCATAGGAGTTTCAAAAGCAAAAGAGAAAAGGGGGCAGAAAATTTATTTGAGGAAATCATAGCTGAAAACTTCCCTAAACTGGGAAAGGAAACAGACATCCAAATCTAGGAAGCATAGAGAACTTCCATCAAAATCAACAAAAGCAGGCCAAATCAAGACATATTGTAATTACATTTACAAAATACAGCAATAAAGAAAATATCCTAGTGGCGCCTGGGTGGCTTAGTTGGTTAAGCGTCCTACTTTGACTCAGGTCATGATCTCGCGGTCTGTGGGTTCGAGCCCCGCGTCGGGCTCTGTGCTGACAGCTCAGAGCCTGGAGCCTGCTTTGGATTCTGTGTCTCCCTCTTTCTCTTCTCCTCTCCCACTCATGGTCTGTCTCTCTCTCTCTCTCTCAAAAATAAATAAACATTAAAAAAGATTTAAAAAAAGAAGAAAATATCCTAAAGGCAGCAAGACAAAATAAGTCTCTAATTTACAAGGGAAGAATATGTTTTGAAAACTGTTGTGGGTTTATTTGGTTTTGGTTTTGGTTTTTGCAATCATGTCTTCTGCAAATGGTGATTTTTTTTTTTTCAAGAGAGAGTGAGAGAGTGTGAGCTGGGGAGAGGGGCAGAGAAAGAGGGAGCGAGAATTTCAAGCAGGCTTCACAATCAGCACAGAGACTGATGCAGGACTGGATCCCACCACCCTGGGATTATGACCTCGGCTGAAATCAAGAGTGAAACACTCAATCCACTGAGATGCCCAGGTACCCCAAAGGATGGAATTTTATTTTTTTAAGTTTTTATTTAAATTCTAGTTAGTTAACATATAGTATAATATTAGGTTCAGGAGTAGGATTTAGTGATTCATCACTTACATATAGCACCCACTGCTCATCATAAGTGTCCTCCTTAATACCCATCTCCCATTTAGCCCATCCTCCCCACCTCCCCTCCAGCAACCCTTAGTTTGTTCCCTATAGGTAAGAATCTTTTATGGTTTGCCTCCCTCTTTCTCCCCACACCCGGCTTAAAGGGAGAAAATTTTACATCTTCTCTCCTAAAATGCATGCCTATTATGTAATCCTTCTATTATTTAAATTGCTAGTACTGGCAGTAATATTGAATAGAAGTGGTGAGAGCTAAGGTCTTATATTGCCTATTCCTGATCATAGGGGAAATCATTCAGCTCTTTCACTATTAATAAGTGAGTTAGAAGTTTTCCATAAATAATCTTTAGTAGGTTAAGTTCTTTAATTCACAAACTCCTGATTTTTTTTAAATAACAAATGGGTATTGAATTTTTAATGTCTTTTTAACAGCAATTTAGATGATTGTATAATTTTTATTCATTTCTATTCTTGTTTCTTACGGTTAATTACATTAACTTATTTTGGATTTTTGAACTGATTTTGCATTGCTACAATAAAGTCCACTTGGTCATGATGTATTTTCTTTTTGATACATTGAAGGATTTTATTTATTTACATTTAAAAGAAGGCTGATGTCAAGTTTGGGGAGTGTTGTTTTGTTTTTTGTAATGTCTTTTTTCAAGTTTTGTTATCAGAGGAATAGCAGCTTTATGAAATAAGTTACAAGTATATTCCTCCATGTATTTTCTGAAAGACTTTCTATAAACTGATTTTTTCCCAAATTTTTGAATGATTTTACCAGTGAAATAATGTGAGATGAAAATTGAGGTCTTTGATAAAAGATTAAGTATCTTTAATATGTAAAAGTCTCTTTAGTTAAACAAAAAATACATCCTTTTATAGTCAATTGTAGACAACTATAGGCAACTGCCATTTACAAGGGATTTGTCCTTTTCGTTTAAGTTATTAAATTTATTGATGTAAGGGAATATTGTCTTTGTAATGTTGTTAGTTTACCTAATGATACTCCCTCTTTCAGTCTTGATATTGGTAGTGTTTTTTTTTTTCTTTTCATTAATCCTGCTATGTCATTATCATAAAAAATGTTTTCAAAGAACCAGTGGATAAATTTTATATTTTGCTCTATCATGCATATGTTTTCTATTTACTTACCTCAGTTCTGATATTTAGTGTATTTGTTTTCTTCAACTTTTTGTTGTTGTTGTTGTTGTTGTTTGGTTGTTGGTTTGGTTTTGTTTATATCACTAGTACTCTTTCTCTCTCTCTCTCTCATTATTATAGAATAATTTCAGATTTGCAGAAACATTGCAAAGACAGTATGAAAAGTATCTGTTTGCACTTCACTCAGTTTTCCTTAATGTTAACATCTTATAAAACAATTGTATATTTGCCCAAAATAAGAAATTAAACAGGTAAATTACTATTAGCTGAATTCCAAACACTATTTAACATTCACCTGTTTTTCCACCGTCTTTTTGCTAGTTTAGTATCCAAACTGGGTTACCATATTTCATCCAGGATTTCCCAACTTTTCAAGGTGAAATGTAAATAATGATTCCAAACCTTTGTTTTTAATATAGATAATTAATGTTACAGTTTTCCACCTAGGAATATTTTAGCTCCTTTTTTAATTTAAATTCGAGTTAGTTAACACACAGTGTAGTCTGGGCTTCAGGAGTACAACCCAGTGATTCATCTCTTACATACGATACCCAGTACTCATTCTGAATTTAGTTATATTTCACAAATTTAGATATGTTGTAATTTCATTATTCAGCTGAAAACTTTTTATAATTTCCCTTCTTATTTTTTAGGAATCACCAGTTACTTAAATATGTTTTCTGGGGCGATTCAGTCAGCTAAGCTTCTCATTCTTGATATTGGCTCAGGTCATCATCTTGCATTTGTGAGGTGGAGCCTCCTTGCGATTCTCTCTCTCTCTCTCTCTCTCTCTCTCTCTCTCTCTCTCTCTCTCTCTGCCCCTTCCCCACTCTCTCTCATTTTCTCTGTCTCAAAATGCATAAATAAATAAACTTACAAAAACTGCATTGTTCAAATTCCAGATATGTTGATATTTTTAATATATTTTATTGTTCTTCGTTTGTATTTTCATGTTGTTGTGTCAGAGAACATAGTCTGTAAGATTTGAATCTTTGTGATCTATGACCCAGAATATTGTCTATATTTGTGAATAAATCATGTACACTTAAAAAGAATGTGGTTTCTCCAAAGTTTGGGTGGTCTTTTGGTAAATATCAACTAGGTCAAGTTATTTGACCAAGTGCTCTTTAAATCTCCCATATCTCTACTGAAATATATTTTTTGTCTAATTGGTTTTATCAGTTACTCTAAAGTAAAGCTAATGTCTCTTCCCCAAATATTTCTCTGTTTCTCTATCTATCCATCCATCTATCCATCCATTCATCTTTTTATTCATCAGTTTTTGGTTCATTTTGATTGAACTTCAAAATCCATGGAGCAATATCTGACAAAATAATTCAGGGTTTAGGAGTTCCACATGCACTGATCTTTTTAGAATTATGAAATGTCCATTATTATGTCAACAAAAACTTTTGATAAATCTACTTTTGATAACACCAATCAGGTATTTTATGCTTATTTTGCATAGTATATAAGGTTCACATTCTCACTTCTACCTATTTGTATCTTTAAAGTATATATCTAGGAAACAGTATATAGTTGAATCTTCACTTTTTATCCAAACTGATTATATGATTTTCTTTTATAATGTAAATATTGAAATGATATTGCCTCTGATAATCACCTATAATTGAATTATTTGTTATATCCTTTATATTACAGTAATTGTCACTTATTTTTATGGTTAAAGTAATCCTTTTCATCAACCATAAAATCTAGGCTTTTTAGAACTTTAAAAAATTTCTTTTTGCTAATAAAAGATTACCAAGTAGCATAAGTCTTCCTTGCTCTAATTTGTATATTTAACTTTCATAGTATGGTTTTTAATTCATTTGAAGAGTATCTTTTGCTTGTGAGATTTTCTTCAAATTTAAAATTTGTACATTTATTGCGTCAATTTTACTAATCTCATCTACTAAGAAATCAGCTCCAGCCAAGCTCCTCATTGTTGGTGCCATGTCTAACATGTACCAACATCTTTTTAAATTATTTTTAATCTTTATATTTATTTTTGAGACAGAGACAGAGCATGAGTGGGGGAGGGGCAGAGAAAGAGGAAGACACAGAATCTGAAGCAGGCTCCAGGCTTTGAGCTGTCACCACAGAGCCCAATGCGGGGCTCGAACTCATCAACCGTGAGATCAGGACCTGAGCTGAAGTTGGCACTCAACCAGCTGAACCTCCCAGGTGCCCCAGATATGTACCAACTTCTTATATGCAGAAGAAAAACAAATTCTGAACACCTCACTTAGTTTTGTTGATTGGTTTGTTTCAATGCAAATAGGAGGTTTTTAGTTGTATGTTACTGTAGCATGTTTTATTGTGTCCCTTTAAAATTTTATTTAATAATTAAGGGACTTTTATGTGTTCATATATTTTATCACTAATGTGTAAAGTTCATGAAATATTCTGTTAGAACATGTATTGTTGTTCAAACAGATTAAACATGTGAATACATAATAATGTCATATAAAATTCAAAACAAGTGAATTATCCAGATAATTATACATTTATTTCTCAGAAAGGTCATACAGAAGAATCTTTCTATGCAAAAAAAATGATGTTCAAATAAAAATTTGGTGGGTTGATTTAATTCCACCTCTTATTCAAGAAACTTATCACATCCAGATGGGAAAGAAAATACCACTAATATGCCAGAATAAACAAATAAAAATTTAGAAGCCAAATGGAATAATTAGTTTTTACTTCACTTCTACCAGCTGTCTGGGAAGTGGTATCTTCAGCCACCTGCCTAATTATAATCACACTATTCAAAACTTGTACCAACATGTTATGCAAAAAAATTTTTATAAGACTATTAGTTTAGATTATTTCTGAAGTATCTCAAAGTATTTTTCTATTTAGTTGTCTTGGTTGATAATACACAGCAATTAAAATTAAAAGTTGATATGTGAAATGTATCATCAAGCCATCGTTAACATTTGAAAATACTCTACTATGCTTTATTATCTGACAATGAGTATTCATTAGGCAAGTGAAATATTTGTTGGAAAGATATAGAAAGCATGAAATATATTTAAATCAAATGACCAAATAGGTGGTATCCATATTTATTTCTATGATTTTTTCTTGGTAACCCCTATTTTTTTTTTTAATGCTACATTTTTTTTAATTCAAGTTCATTAGAGAGAGTGAAGATGTCACACTTCAGAAATCATAGTTATTTGCTTTATATTTCAAATAATATGAATCAAAACTTTCTGAATAAATATTATATTTTGGTCTTGAAATAGTGATGTTATAATATATAGTTATATTTTACATTATGAAAAGCCAACGAAACTAGATTATTTCAATAGAATCCTAAATTTGTGGTACAATCTTAGTCTTATTAGAAGGAATATTTTAATGAATGTGCTTTTATTTTTTTAGAAAGAATGACTAAAAATTTTGGATGAATAAAACCCATGTGTAATATATAAGAGACTATATAAAATGTACATGAACATAATACATATAATTATTATGCTACATATAATTATATATCTAAATTATATATATTACATGTTCGAGGATGCTTATATATAATTATGCATATTATGTATAATTATGTATATATACACACATTTAAGCAGCTATCCAAAATAGATTTTAGAAGCTTCTGTGTGAATGCTCAGATCAAATTTAAAATCCAAATTCTATTACTAAAACTACTGACCCAATTTTAATATATGTTAATTTATCTAATTTAGGGGCGCCTGGGTGGCGCAGTCGGTTAAGCGTCCGACTTCAGCCAGGTCACGATCTCGCGGTCCGTGAGTTCGAGCCCCGCGTCAGGCTCTGGGCTGATGGCTCGGAGCCTGGAGCCTGTTTCCGATTCTGTGTCTCCCTCTCTCTCTGCCCCTCCCCCGTTCATGCTCTGTCTCTCTCTGTCCCAAAAATAAATAAAAATAAAAAAAAAAAAAAAAAATTTATCTAATTTATAATTAGTATAACTTGTTAGTCACCACAAAAATCAATTTAAAGACTATGCTTCTAAGTCATTAGCAGTGTGTGTGTGTGTGTGTGTGTGTGTGTGTGTGTGTGCGTCCATATACTTTTTTTTAATTGTTGCTTTTAGACATTGGAATAAGACAATATATACTTGAATACCTGCCTTATAATTTCCCAGGGTGGTATGTTAATCTGGGCAAATATAAACTACTAAAGCATCATTTTCATCATATTTAAAGTTGGGACAAAAAATGAATCTTTTGAGAATTAAAATGTCATCACTGATGGTAAGTACTTAGGAAAATGATTCAAGCATAGTCAGCAGTATTTTTAAGCGCTCTATTTCACTGAATTTTAAAATTCTTCGTTTTTTTTAATATTTGATTTTTCACCACTCTTTGTCATTCGTATTTTTCTGTCTTTTGGCTTTGAGTTTTCATGCAGTGTTAATGATATTGCCACAGTTTTAATTTATACTACTGAGTCTTAAAGACTCATCAATATTAACTGACAATGTGAACTTTTGGGCTTCCTTCCAGAGAGTGATTGCCTACATTCCTGATGATATGCCCACTTACATATCACTGATGTCAATGATACTGGGGGATGTGACTGCTTAATTTAAAAATGTTACTTCATTGTATATTAAATTGCATCCATATTTCTTATTCAAGAAATACAACCTTGAGACATTTTCCCAGTTGTGAGAGAAGCCTTAAGAGGAGACTAGAGGATAAAATAAAAGGGAAAAAGAAAGTATACTGAAAAAAAAACAGGGTGTCAAGGCAGAGTAAATAAAAAGAATCCAGAAAAACTGGAGTATTCTTCACTTGCTAAATACATTGAAGTTAAAGCCATAAAAAGAAAACACAAAAATAAACACTCATGCCACAATGGCCTAACTTCAACTCATCTCAAACTGGAAATATACTCTTTAAGTATTATAGAGAGTTAGTAAAATATTCATTGCAATGTGTCAATAGATCAGAGGTTTAATTTAATTAATTGGCAAAGTCATTGTGTAATTGTAATTGGAAATGTTCTGAACTATCGGTTAAAGCTGATTAACAGTCCTAGTTCTGATATTGATTAGTCATAGGAGAGCATTGATTTGGAGTCACAGCACTATAAGAAATGTCCTTACATGCTCACATTCTCATTTTGCCACTCTCCTCCTCAATCTCTCAATCTGTCTCTGTCTCTCTCAATCAATGTCTGTTGGTCTCGGTCTCTGTCTCTGTCTCTCTCTCTCTCTCTCTCTCCTCCTGCCCTCTCTCCCTTGTCCACTCTTCTTGGAAAATATTAATAGCATCAATTCATTGAATAATTCTGATTGCCACACAGATGGATACTATGGCATAGATGTCTTTTTGAGTGTATCTCTCTAAGAAATAAATGTCTTTCTCTTTTCATTAGTCAATCTTTAGCTCCCTGGAACTCTTCTGGAAGCAACCTCTTCCCTACTGGAGGTGAAAGCATTCTAATTGAGATAGCACCCCTTCTATTTCCTTGAAGCCAATAGCATACTGGTGTTTAAGACACTGTGAAGCTTTCCAACTCTGACCAGTCTGACTTGGTTTAATTTTGTTTCCAGAAAAAAAAGAAAAAAAGAAAAGACAATGGTTGAAATTACAGCAATTAATATTTTACCAGCACTAAGTGACATTGTCATTAAATGATATTTCTATCAAGCAAAAGAAGGGAATGCACTATGAGATTCTACTTAGTAGTTCGCATGAAGTACATCAACTTAGGGAAGATGCAGTTTAGTATTCCAGTACTGGGGTGAAAATGGATAGAAGAGAGGTTATTTTTCAATATTCCCTTGAATGTTAAATTTCCTTGATCGATTTCCAAGTTGAGACCAGTGACACACATAAGCCTATCCATGTGTTCACGCTCATATAATTATTACTTTCTCATCAATCATACCCATATAGTCTATGTGCACAATAGCGTGTTAGCTACATGCAATATCCTAGAAGTATGGTTTGCCTGTGATCATTTTTTTATGTGAATCTGTTAAGCCACAGCTTTAGTTCAAGATTCAATGTCTGGGAAGGACATGTTATATATACTGCCTCTTAAAATCAACTTGTTTTCTATGATTATGGTCTAATGGTATGGTATCTTTGGTAAACTCCCAATGCTTATATATTTTTGAAAATACTATGTTAACCAGTGGAAACTGGAGTAAACCCTTTAAATTCAAAGATATACAATATGAATGTACAAATGGGCTTCTATGGATTTTTCCCTTTCATACTGAAATGTTTTTTTGTTTTGTTTTTGTTTTGCTTTTCCAGGAACATTTAGTAACAAGGTATACTGAAATGTTTTATATTTAGCCTTCTATACTTTACATGCTAATTTAATTTTATTTTTTAATGTTTATTTTTGAGAAAGAGAGAGAGAAAGAGAGAGAGAGAGCGCACACACACATGAGAGTGGGGGAGGGGCAGAGAGTGAGGGAGACAGAGGATCTGAAGCTGGCTCTGTGCTGACAGCAACCCGATACAAGGCTCAAACCCAGGAACTGTGAGATCATGACCTGAGCCAAAGTTGGACACTTAACCAACTGAGCCACCCATGAGATCCTTCATATTAATTTTATACGAAGTTAAGGAGACATTTGTCAATCTAAATTTGAAGAGATAAAATAATTATTAGCGCAAATATTCTTATGAGAAAATTAAAGATTAGAAAAATTAATTGTAGTAACTTTTAAAACTGATATCAGGACAATGGAGATTTATTGAGTATTGATGCAAATTAACAACATAATGTATTTTAATAAGCTACTGTAAGCTGCTGTAAGCTACTGTAAGCTACTGTAAGTAACACAGGTAAGTAAATTGCTTAAAAAAATCAAATGAAGTCCACATTTTTTTCTTTTGCTTTTGTAAATGGACAAAGATCATTTAAATAGTAAATATGAATCCAATGCTGCTCCATGGTAGAAATACAAAACTCACTGATTAAATATACATGTTTGTAATGAACTGAATAGTGTCTTCCCAAATTCAAGTCCAAATGGACTATCAGAAGGGGACCGTGTTTAGAAATATTAAGTAATTGTATCTGCAAAGACTCTATAAGAACTGTTGTCTTATAAGAGGGGACAAACAGACACAGATACACAGGAAAGAAGGCTGTATGAAGATGGAGACAGACATTGCAATGATGTAGCTGTCAGTCAAGTAATGCTAACGTTGCTGGCAACCACCAGAAGCTATGAAAGAGGAAACGACTCCCTCAGAGCCTCTGAATGAAACCGATCCTTGGCAAACCTCGATTTCAGACTCTTGTCTTTCTAAACTGTAAGAAAAGATGTTTCTGTTTTTTAAGCCTCCAAGTTTGTGTTACTTTATTACAACAGCAGAGGCAATTAATGCCATGTATGGCTGTGACAACTATAATTCTTTTACAAAGAAATACCTGGCTACATATTGCATATTGCTTAGAATCTAGAAGGGAAATATGATATATATGAATAATATAGACATAGACACTATCAACAAAAGTAGGATATCTCAAATATGTACATATTATATTAAGTAATAAAGCCAAGAGAGTTTCCAAGGATAGAAAACTATGACTTATGGGCACCTGCATGGCTCAGTCAATTGAGCTTCTACTCTTGATTTAGGCTCAGGTCATAATCTCATGGATTGTGATACTGAGTCTCATGTGAGGCTCTGTGCTGACAGTGCAGAGCCTGCTTGAGATTCTCTCTCTCTCTCTCTCTCTCTCTCGCTCTCGCTCTCTCTGCCCCTCTCCAGCTCATGCAAGTTTCTCTGTCTCTCTCTCACACAGAAGAAATAAACATTAAAAAGAAAGAATGAAAGAAAGAAAGAAAAAAAGAAAAGAAGAGAAAGAAAGAAAGAAAGAAAGCAAAAAAGCAAGAAAAAGAAAGAGAAAGAAAGAAAGAAAAGAAAGAAAAGAAAGAAAAGAAAGAAAGAAAGAAAGAAAGAGAAAATTATGGCTGGAGTCATAGTGGGTTTGAAGTTTATCACGAGGAATTGATTAGGATTTGTGAGAAGGTTCCAAGTTTGGTATGGAGTGGGCAATGGAATAAGTTTTAAAAGTCATTAAAATATAATTGACACAAGCATATTATCCTTACGCATTATCTAGAGTAATGTGGAGACAATGAAAATCTCAGTGATATAATGAAACTATTATTTAAAAAAAAAACTTCTCCCTCATTTTCCTCACACCTATATTATTCTATCTAAATATCTCTGTGTTTATTACACAAATGGCAACATTCTCAATGTTCTATTTCTTTGATTCCCTCAGTTCAAGTTAAACTGTGCCCTCTGTGAGTACTTAAATTCATCTGTTTTTCCAAGTAAATTGAAGTTAATCATTTCTGTTATAATAGTGTTGCAGTCTATGTGTGCGTGTGTGTGTGTGTGTGTGTATACACATATATAATGCTTCAGTTATTTGACCTCAAACTTGCTGAAATACTTTCATCTGTTTTTCACATTTTTATCTAGAATAGAGCAAAATATGTTGCACACATAGGTGCCTATTAAACATCTGCTAAAGCAAAATATCCTCATCTATATCCATATCTATTTACATTCATTGACAACCTTACATTTGTATGTGGAGCTTTAAAGAAACACTGTGGGTTTCAAGGAGACCTCATACACAACTCCATTTGCAATTGAATATTGTTGGAAAAGCAATACGCAGGATATATTGGAATGAGAGTATTTAAAGGATATTTGCAGCAATTCATCTCTGATGTCTGAATATGTTGAATTCTGTGGTATGGCTGGAATGCAAGATGTCGAACCAGGTTTTCACTATGCAGACCAATTACTTTCAATTTTACATAGGCCTAGTTATAAACTCACCATTCACAAATCTTGCTGTGAAATTACAGCAGAGGCAAAAAAGAGTATAAGTGAATATAATACATTTTAACCCTTTCTGCTAAAGTATTTATTGCTATAAAATTGTATTTTACTCTACAATTCTTTATGACTCTTAATGTTCTACATCGATAATTCAGATGCAGTAAAATGTCAGAAATAGGAAATAGCAAGTAGGCATCCTTAATCAGTGTTGAAAACTAAATCTTTATAGCCTACAAAACGAGCAAATCAAAAACGATTATCAAAAATGTTTCATAATGTATTTTATATATTCTCATTGTCTTTAAAATACCATATAAATACTCCTAACTGTAGAGAACAAACTGATGGTTACAAAGGAGTCTGCAGAGGGATGAGCTAAATGGGTGATGGAGATTAAGGAGGGCACTTGTCTTGATGAGCATGGGGTGATGTACAGAAGTGTTGAATCCCTAAGTTCTACACCTGGAATTAATATCACACTCTATGTTAACTAACTGGAATTTAAATTAAAAAAAAACTTGAAGGAAAAAGTACTGATAATTATGTCTGAGAGACATTCTTCTTCCTTCAGTTATTATTAGAAACAAATCCTTTTCATGTTTGCAATTACTAATCCCATACTGTAATTAGTTGTTTTTGATGATTGTATTTTCCCATTTATATAATGGTTTCGATATTATATATTTTATATTGATAAAGCACAATTACTTATGTCACTTGAGTGACAATTCATTTTAAAGTTTTTTTTTTAAGAAGAAATTAATTTTATTTTAGGCATGTCAAAGTAGAGAAGGCAAAATAAAAACAATCACTATTTTTTCCATTAATGATTTCATATTTGAGAAAATGCTCAATATGTTTACTACTCTGTGTCAAGAAACTAACCAATTAGATTTATTTTGAGTATAAAATTACATGTCTGATTTTAAAATTTAAGATTTGTCTTTTTAAAGAAAGCATTTATTAAGTGTGTGTGTGTGTGTGTGTGTGTGTGTGTGCGCGCGCGCGCGCGTGTGTGTGTGTGTGTGTGTGTGTGTGTGTTTAAAGCTTAAAGCAGTTGAAGGGTTTCTTTCTTCCCCCCTTTCGTATGTTTGGTGTAGGTTATATACCTTCAGTTTAATAAAAAAATGAACTGGTTCAGATGTTTATTAAATATAAATGCATTTAATTTTGATTATAAATATATATTTTTATCTGGAAGCATATACCCAAATATTTCTGCAAATAATAACCAACCTACCATTTCTCTAATTGAATTTTTTTCCTTGCATTTTTAGAAAAAAAGTAATTCCTTACTGATTTTTTTTTGAGAAGATTTTTTTTAATTGGAGTACACTGAGAAACACTTTTTTCCTTCAACTGAATGTCAGAAACTTTCTGGTGAATAATTGGTAGGCAAAGCACTTGCAATGAATAGGTTGGGCAATTCAAATTATATAAAACTTGTGATAACAAAAGGTCTATGTTTATAAATCATTTCCATGGAATAGATGATAGTTCATAATTAAATGCAAGAAAAATATTTTCACAACAAAAATAGTATTAGGGTTTATCATAAATTTATATAAATCTGCTTAACATCAAAGAATGTGTTATGGCTGAATAGGGCATTGTATTGGTATGAAAACTGAAATGATGGTTTTTCATGTGACTGTGGATTTTTCTGTACATATATTAACAGTATTCAGTGATATCTTCCAAAAGACATGTCTTGGTTTTTGCTTTTTATGAACATAAACAGAGACATAATGTATCCCACCTTTAAATGTTGTATACAAGTCTTTCAACAGCTTAGAACCTACATTATTCCCAATAACAATATAACAACTTAAAAGACCAAAAGATAATTGTTACTATATGTAAGGTAGGGGGAAGCTCTTGGCTATATTTAGTGAAAGGGAACTTCATTTTTGCTCACTGCTATTAATTTTAATTTTACCTTTATTGTAACTCAGTTGCTTTTATTTCTTCCTAACATCCATCATATTATTATGTTATTATAGTATATATAATACATATTATATGTTATTATGGTGTATATATAGTATTATTTGTGTATACACCAACATTTGTAAATGAATTATTGGAAAATGCTGTTCTCTGACCTAAAGCAGTTTATATTTTTTGCAAGTTGATACAATGTCATTTATTAGGTCATAAAGGATGATAAATAAACCCTAGTAAAATGTTGACATTTCTAGTACCTTTTTAAAATAAAATGTCTAGGTATGAATGAAGAAGTTAATCTTATTAATTTAGGCTCATCTTAATAGCATGAAAACATACACTGTCAAATATTTTAATGGAAAATAACTACGTGTGTGTTCAGACGATGAAAATGAACCTCTTAAGAAAATGTTGTTTTGGTCTCTGGTGTCGATTACTGGGCTTTATTAGTTCATGCTATAATTTCCCTACCCATCCACTCTTTTATCATCAAAATAAGCTCCTAACATTGAAAGGCCATACACATTATAAAACAGACCCCTGACAGCCATGAAAATATGCCTCTGGAATCTCTTACGTTAAATAATATAATCTATTATTATAACATTGTTATAATTGTTATAATAGTTTTATATATATATATATAATAGTTATAATATATATATAATAGTTATAATATATAATTTATATATATAATAGTTATATATATAACAATATAACCTATTGTTATAACATTGTTATAATTGTTATAATAGTTATATATAATAGTTATAATATATATATTATACATATATAATAGTTATAACTATTGTTACCTCATGTTTACACTAAATTAATTTTATTAATGTTTTAAATTAATTTTTTAATGTTTTATTTATTTTTGAGAGAGAGAGAGAGAGAGAGAGATTGATTCAACAGACAAGGGGTAGAGAGAGAGAGGCAGACACAGAATTCGAAGTAGGCTCCAGGCTCTGAGCAGCCAGCACAGAGCCTGACGCTGGGTTCAAACTCATGAACTGTGAGATCATGACCTGAGCCTAAGTCGGACGCTTAACCGACTGAGCCACCCAGGAATCCCTAAAGCCACACATTCTACAGGCTGCTCAAATCAATTGACTGAGCATAGCAAGGTTACTAAGATAGGCCTGTTCCTTCGAAACGTTGGACAGCCTCAGTGGGTGGCCTTGGCATGAGGCCTCCTAACTGATTTTGCTGAAACTCCCTTAGCAATGTACTGCAGTCTGAGACCTTCTTTTTTCCTTCCCTCTCTTCTTCATAATAGTTAGAACTGAATCATGGTCTTTTCATTGAAGAGTAGCATTATCACAAGAATTGAACCCAATTCTTATTTTAAAATACACTGTTATTGGGGCGCCTGGGTGGCTCAGTCGGTTCAGGTCACGATCTCGCAGTCCCTGAGTTCGAGCCCCGCGTCGGGCTCTGGGCTGATGGCTGGGAGCCTGGAGCCTGCTTCCGATTCTGTATCTCCCTCTCTCTCTGTCCCTCCCCCGTTCATGCTCTATCTCTCTCTGTCTCAAAAATAAATAAACGTTAAAAAATTAAAATAAAATAAAATACACTGTTACTAATAGCTAAAAATAGTTTAATATTCAAATGTTCTCCCTTCCATGAATTTACATTTTGTGACATAAATAAAAAAAGGATTTCAAATTCCACTGAGGATCTAGAGGAAATTCATCTTCAATTCAGGATTTTTTAACGTACTGATAAGTAGATTGAAGTAATACTATAAACTGTATTTTCTTGGGGGGCAGGGGTAAGCTGATTATGTTTGGCCTCACTTTCCCTAAAGAAGCATTCCTGCTTTACCCATGCTAGGGAGTAAGTAAAAGAAAATTCTTATTTATGTTATCTGATTTCATTTATCAATTGACCCTTGAACAATTTGGGGATTGGGGTTATCATCTTTCTGCAGGATCGACAATCCACGAATAGTTTTTGATTCCCCAGAAACATAACTACTCATGCCTACTTTTGACTGGAAGCCTTACCAATGACCTAAACAGCTGATTCACACATAATTAGTATGTGATATATATGTATAATATACTCTATTCTTATAATAAAGTAAGCTAAAGAAAAGAAAATGTTATTAAGAAAATCATAAAGAAGATAAAATATATTTATAGTAGTATATGGAATTTATTGAAAGAATCTTCATCTAAGTGGACCCACACTATTCAAAATTGTGCTCTTCAAGGGACAACTGTATTTCTCTTCATTCATCCACTCATTTAACATGAAGACCCAGCATATGAATACATACAGACAACGTGTTAGGTCGTCGAGAGCTAACAAAGCCAAACCAAACTGTAGACACTCAACATGGAAACAAGGGAGAATCTTTGAATTTAATCACAAACATTCATACAAAATAAATTTAAAATTACAACTCTGATAATTTAAAGGAGAGTTACTGGCTGGTATAGAAGGATAAACAGAAAAAATAGGGTAGGTTTTCATGAATTAATAAAAATTGAGCTCTTATTTAATAACAGTACTGATTTTCTATTGCTGCTATAAAAAGAAAAAAAAAAGGTTTGTTTTTTTTTTCTAATGTTAGGTTAGATGAGTTAAGTTCTGGACAACTACTGTATAACTGAGTGCCTTTAGTTAATATGATACTGTGCACTTCAAAATTTTTTAAGAGGGTACATCTCATGTTATATGTGCTAATGACAAAAAAGGGGAGATGCAAAGAAACTCTGGAGAGTATTGGATATGTCTATTCCCTTGATTATGGTGATATCTAGGCTATTTGCATATGTCTAAACTCATCAAATTTTATGCATTAAATATTTGCACTTATATATGTATGTACATATATATATATATACATATACATACGCATACAGTATACCTCAATAATATATAGTGTATATATATATATAGTATACCTTAATAAATCAATGAAAATAAAATAGATAAAATACACAAAAATAAAGCTCCCCAAATTTGTACTATTTTTCATTATATCAACCTGCCTATTTTTTCTTTGAAATGTGTAATTTATAGTCATAATTTTCCCACATATTTTCAACATTAAAATATTTATTAAAATTAATGTGATCAAAATTAAATAAAAATGTTTCATAACAAAATTTTAAGCTTTTCCTTAAAAAATCACTACAAACTAGTTGCTTAAAACAACACACATTTATTCTTTTATTAGTCTAAAGGGGTAGAAGTTCAAAATCAGTTTTCACTCTGTCTCTCAAAAATAAACATTAAAAAAAAAAAAAACAATGGGGGTGCCTGGGTGGTTCAGTCGGTTAAGCGTCAGACTTCAGCTCAGGTCATGATCTCATGATCCATGGGTTTGAGCCCAATGTTAGATTCTGTGCTGACAGCTCAGAGACTGGAGCCTGTTTCATATTCTGTGTGTCCCTCTCTCTGCCCCCCATCCTGCTCTCTCTCTCAAAAATAAATAAACATTAAAAAAAATTAAAAAAAAAAAAAGAAGTTCAATGTCTAAACTTCAAGGTGTCAATAGTGTGCTGGTTCCTCTGGAGACTCTGAGGAAAGAATCCTTCCCCTTTTCAACTGTTAGTGACCAACTGTACTCCTTGGCTTATTGTCCCCCCCACTATCTTCAGCATACATCATCCCATTTTGTGCATCCATCATCACACTGCCTCACCCTCTCTCATCTCCTGCCTCCTTCCTATGAGGGTCCTGTGATTATATCAGATCAACAAAATTAATCTACTATAAAATCTCTCTATTTCAAGATCCTTAACTTAATCATATCTTACAGGACTCAAGGCTGTCACCTTCCTGGGGATAAGCATAAAAGTCAAAGGGTGTGCCTGATTTTTCTGGATAAATGGAGCATTACCATCACCACCCCTAAATAAAATCTAAAGGTACCAAGAAAATCACAAATAAAGTTTTGTCATTACAAGTTTGGGAATTAGAATGGTACATTCATTCAGTCTACCACAATAAATAATGAAATGTGGGGCGCCTGGGTGGCGCAGTCGGTTAAGCGTCCGACTTCAGCCAGGTCACGATCTCACGGTCCATGAGTTCGAGCCCCGCGTCAGGCTCTGGGCTGATGGCTCGGAGCCTGGAGCCTGTTTCCGATTCTGTGTCTCCCTCTCTCTCTGCCCCTCCCCCGTTCATGCTATGTCTCTCTCTGTCCCAAAAATAAATAAAAAACGTTGAAAAAATTAAAAAAAAAAAAAATAATGAAATGTGATGTCATTCTGGGAAATTGAACTTTAGATAGATAAAGAAGTGATTACACAGATACTTAAGATAGCTTTTTGCAAAACAAAACAAAACCACCTGGAACAATTGTTTTATGTTCCTTTTTTCCTGCACTTAAAGTTCATTCGTGGAAATTCATTTATATATTATCTGAGAAAACAGATATTGCTACATATATTTTAGTCCTTAGATTCTCCCCTTAGGGAGATTTTCTTGAGGATACTTTGCCAGTCCAAATGAAGACACTAATGAAGTTTTCAATTTATGCTTTCACAGAGGTGACTTCCCATATTATTTTTCCCGTGTGCCTCACTAGAGTTCTGAAAAATAGATTTCTTCTGAAGACATCACACTCCAGTCTCCCCTTGGCCAATTAAACCCCAGCAACTCATTTTATATGGTTGGCAGTATGCCTGTTATTGAAGGTGGCTTTTAGCTTTTGTTAAATGCTCACTTCTCCATTTTTAATAAGACTCATACTCTTTGCCTAGACACCACCAAAATATCATTCCCTATTAATTGCCATACTTAATATTTTTCTCATATATTAATTATACCTACAATTTTATTTATATTTCCATCCATTTCCTAAAAGGCTTTATGAGGTTAAATTTAAAATATGCATTCATTGTAATAAAATAAAATGGATTTAAATTATTCTTCCATTTAAAAAAATTATTCTCCCATTTTAGTTTAAATAGATGAATTGATTCCATTATGCTTAATTATATCTTGTATCCTGAACCTACCTTCCCTCTAACTGAAAGGCAAGCATAATATTGTGAATACTATTTCTGTTTACTTATCTCTGACTCCTAGAGAATAGAATAAAACTAATTGACCATTTTCAGCTTAGTTAACTCTAAACAGAGACACCCCCACCAAAAAAAAAAAAAAAAAATAGGAAAGAAACACAAATTTAAGACAACAATTTCAAATTTCAAAAATGCTTCCTCTCCTGAGACACTGGGTTTGGAATATTTAGTCAGGTAAATTCACTTAATTATTAAAAATATCCTACTTATTCAAAAATACTTTTATTATATCATTAATATTGATTTAAACAAAGACATATTTACCTCAAAATATTGTCAGCTTCAAAAATGTAAATTATAGTATTTTACAGCATGATCGATTACACACATCTAAATATAAATTTAATCACATGTGTTAAACTAAATTTTAATGCTATTTATCTTTATAGGAACAGTAGTGCTCAATCTACAGTGTGTATAAGAAATCACTTGGGAAGATAGTTTAAATCACAAATTTCTGGGCACCAACTCTCAGCAATTTAGTAGATGTGAAGTAGGATACAAAGAGGGATGTTTTCAACAATCTGCTCACATGATTCTGAAGTATGTGTTAAATAAAGGACCATTTAGAAAATGCAACACATCGCTGTAGGTTTTATGCAGTTTGATTTACATATTTTGAAATTTATTGACAGTTGAATCTTTTTTTTAAGGATCCCCTAAGAAATCCCCTATAACTAATATGGGAACTTACCTCTATTTTCTACATGAGTTTGAAAAAAATATTTATCATTTGTGCATAATAAATGTATAGCTTTGGTTTCATTTTCTTTGTTATAATTTATGAAGAAACTATCTGAAGTTCAATAACAACATAGCTATAATCTTTGTCATAATTAGATTGATAATCAATATTACTGTCTCCAGAATGTGTTCCATGCAATGCTATTTAGTCATGGCACAAGAAAAATGGGAGTGTAGGTAGAGGCAGAGGATGAACAGAGGGCCCGTGATTAAATAAATTTGTGAGAAACAAAAGATTACTTTGTGGTCTCTTCCCTGCAATGAACATTGGCAAAGTATAATTGCTTCGTGCAACATATGATTATTAATTTTTGTTGAATTTTAAAATGTTTCTTTGGCATAGAAGACATCATATATTATTTCTCTTTTGAGGGTATATTAATGTATTTGTATTCTAAAGTAAGAAAAATGATATTTGAAATTAATGAATTTATTACTATGATTAAATGCAAGATTTTTCTGCAGTAGTAACTTGAAGCCATGCAAAATCTGCACTACATAATTATATTCATTGTTAGTACTCTATTAAAAGAATAAACCATTTGTGTCTGTATAAGCAGAATTAAAGCCACTATTTTTCTGTAAGCTACAATTGGCATGAGTACATTTCAGCCAAAGAAGAAAAGTATATTTTACAGTATGAACTGTTTTGAAAATTGTTTATATTTCTTTCACAATTTAAAGTTATGATAAGGTCTCCAAAAATTGAGAGAAAAGGATGGTGTCTGTTGCGAATAGCTAGGGTTTCCAGGTTTGACTGAAGGAGGCATAGAACTAGGGATGAGACAATTAGTATTTGCCTGTCTTTTTCTTTCTTTATACTGAGAAAGTCTTTTTTCTATTACATCAAGCTTAATTTCTAACTGAGTAAGAAATTCTATGCTATTTCAACTTTAAGAATTTTAGAAATACAATATTCTTGGGAGAGGTTAATGGCACATCAAAGCTGAATGACTTAGCGGGATGATGTTAAATGTACGTGGCCATAGTTAAGGTTTTAGAAGTTTCTTTGTGCATCTTTTCAATAATGAAGGATAGACATGGATTTACTGTAAACCCTTCTTTTTTCTAAGGAAGTATAATTTATTATTATAATAATGTCATTTATTGAGGTATAGAATGTTTAGGAATAAACTAGGTGAATACATACACCACATTTATAAAATTGTTACTATTATAACCCCTATTTTATAGATTGAGACATTGATAAAATATACAGGTAATTATATCCAGATCAAATAACTAATAATAGATTGTGAACACAGGTGCTTTGACTACTCCATAATGTGAAAAGTCAATGATTCTATTAAGCAGTATAGATTCAATCCAACTAGTTTGTGGTTTTACAAGTGATGGACCTGTTTAAAATAGAATGTTTAATTTAATGTATATAAAAAATTTCTGGGTTTGAGGCATGTCTATAAAAATAGGGAGTTAAATGGAACTATATTACCCTTTGATTTTTGCAAGGCTTTATTTCAAAAAGCACTCCTGTTCTCTAGCCATAGTGAACATTTTTGAAAATATAGCTTTGTCCTTCACATAAATGGTAAATGTCTGTCTTTTCTGCCAATCATTTTTATCTTTGCAGTGTAAGCTAAAGGTGATATGGCTTATTGTAAAAGACGAGGGTCATCATGAAAATGAATTTCAATATTCCTTGATGTTTGTGTGCTATCAATTGTGAAGAAAAGCCTTGAGCATGAACTATGAAATCATAAATTCTCTTGCAATATGTTCTTTACATAATAAAAAAAAATAAAGATAAATGAAACTAAGGACTGCATATGATGTCATCAATAATGAAATGTATTCAAACCAAGATGAGGGAAAAATCATGTTTTATATATAGATTAGAATATATGCCATAGGTTTATTGAAATTCATATTACAACTTTGAAGAGACAGATACTGAGGACATACAGATTATAAATGATGTGTGGTAATAATCCATGTGTAGCTGACCAATAAGATGGAAGCAAAAGTACTGAAAGGAAAAAAAAATTGTAGGGATGAATATTATTGATCGCTTCTAAATCCCTAACCCCAGCTACACTGAGTTGCCCACTGTTGACAAAACTTGTTGGATTCAGGGGGCGCCTTGGTGGCTCAGTGGGTTTAGCGTCCAACTTCGGCTTAGGTCATGATCTCCTGGTTTGTGAGTTTGAGCCCTGCATCGGGCTCTGTCCTGACAGCTAAGAGCCTGGAGCCTGCTTTGGATTCTGTCTCCCTCTCTCTGCCTCTCTCCCACTCACACTCCGTCTCTCAAAAATAAAAAATAAACACTAAAAATTTAAAAAAAAAAAGTGTTGGATTCAGTAAAGTATGAGATGACCTGGTATTGAGGCATCTAAAAACTATATTAACATCAGCAAGGTTCTAGTATTTCAGTAATGCCCCTTAGCTCCCACTTGAATAACCCACTGATAACCAGTTACTGAGGACTTTAGATGTGCATGTTATTGTCCCTACCCTAAAGAGGATTTGAATTACTTAACAGATGCAGGCTACACTGGGAAAACAAAAATCTCAAGTTATTTGGGGAACAAAAACTTATATAAGAAATAAATACTGTAGAGATTAAAACAACATTTTATTTATTTTTATAAATTTTATTTATCTACTATAAATTTTATTTATTAAGATAAAATTAATTTACTTTTATAACAATTCCTAGCTATTGTAGATAATTAATGCAAAGTAACTTTCTCTATATCACTGTGTGAAAAGAACCCAAGTTATAATTATAGCTATAAACATACTCTCATTTATTTTAACTATATCTGTTTATTTGGCATTTTCTCTTTTTGACTAGTACTTAATGGTCTGCCTTTTTCCTAAAGTTTATTTGTTTTGAGAGAGAGAGAGAGCGCACATGCACAAGTGTGGGCAGAGCAGAGAGAGAAGGACAGAAAGATTCCCAAGTAGGCACTGCACTGCCAGTATGGAGCCCGATGCAAGGCTTGAACTCATGAACTGCGAGATCACAGCCTGAGCCAAAGTCAGACATTTAATCAACGGAGCCACCCAGGTGCCCCTATGGGCCTGCCTTATTAATATTTATTATATTTTATAAAATACTGTATATTTTAAATTATGTATACAGTATAAATTATAAAAATTTATTATATGCTACGTATATTAATGTGTAGTTCACATATTCCAGACTGACCGCAGTAATTGTTTCATTGTCTAGTTAAAATTCCCAGTGTCTAGCCCTGGCAAGTGTGCTAGCCTCCCAAAGTGGTTCTCCAATTTCAAACTCTTTGCTCTAGTCAGTTACACACACTGCCAACACATGACCAAGTTCTGGTGCCAATGCCAAGAAAGCCACAGAACCCCTGCCCTCTCCATCTTCTCACCATACCCCATCCACTCATCAGTTCAGGTCTGAAGGTTCTTAGCCTGACATTTAATGCCATCCTTCACTGTAAACTATCCATCTCTCCAATTTCATCTTCTTTTTTCTTCCCCTTAATACATGTGTTCCTATTAAGCCATGCAAACCACAATCATATTAAAAATACTTTAACATAATGAAGAGTGTGTTTAAGATGGTGGAGTAGAAGAAGACCCTCTGGTTGCTTCATCCCTTGAACACGGCTGGGTACAGATAAACTCCTCCTGAATACCCCCAAAATTGATCTGGGGACCGAGACAACAAACTGCACGACTAGAGGCAGAGAAGAGACCACATCATGGAAGGTAGGAGGTATGGAAATGTGAGTTGAGGGAAAAAAGAATAGCAGGTGCTGAGAGGGGAGGGAACCCTGATCACAGAGAAAGGAGAGAGAGACAGAGAGAGAGAGACCGTTCATATGCAGTGTACAGGGGATGACATAAGAAAAAATTCCCCAAAACCATTGACTGGGAAAATGACAGGGGCTGATTATTGTGAGTGTTTACGACCAGCTGAGCTCAAAGACTGAAGGATTTAGAAGTCCATGCCATGGCCAGTGAGGAACCTGGCAGGTGCATCAGTGCTCCTGTGAAGAAGGAGGGCAAAGGCCCAGGAGTGTATAGTACAATCTGAGGATCCCCTGGGACACACTGAGAGATGGTTCCCCCTTCTTGCAGTGCATCTAGGAGAAATGGCATTGCCTCTCAGGGGACAAAAGAGCCAGTGCGCACCAGTGTGTTGCCCAGCACTTTAAGCAGAGGAGAAGAAACGTCTGCTGAGGGCAGTGAACCTAAACTCTGGCTTTGCTGAACTTTACTCAAACTCCAAACTCCTGCACATTAGTGTAGCTCCCCATCTGGGATGAATCAGTAGCATCCCCAGAGCAGCGAGGTCCTCCCCCAGAGGGCCAGCATGCATCTGCACCACGCTGAGTCCCTAAAGTTTAGAGTTCTGAAACTCTGGCATGACTGAGATAAAACACAGACACACTACACTGTTGGCGTCAGAGGCAGATGGTCCCCAGACAGGGTGAAGACAGGATTTTGAGGGATGCCTGAGACACATGAGGGGAGATTGTCCGCTCTTCTAGGAGGGTTTCCTAGAGAAGCGTAGACACAAACTCCCTTCTCTGGGGTCAATGGAGGCGGCTGGTGCCATTTTTTTCCCTCGCCTATCAGCACAAATTGACTTCAGGAAGTAGCACAGCACCCACAGTGGAGGCCTGAGACACTTAACACGAAGCTCTGCCCCCCTGAACTCTGCAGATGCTTCTTTACCAGGACAAATGTGCCTGAAAACTAGAGCAGAGGGCCCCACCCTCAAAAGATCAGCACAATCCCCCTGCACGCACCAAGTTTACTAACCATAGAATGCTGCAAAGCTTCAGTTCTAGTGGAAACATACTCAGGCTCTTTGAACAAGCAGAACAGAGCTTACCTAGTTAAAACTCACCACACATTGGAAAAGGTCCGAACACTGCCCAGTACGGTCAAAGAGAAAATCTGCAGAGGAACCGACCTGAAGGAAGGAGCAGCCAAAGCCCAGCAGCAGAGGGCACACAGCACAGACAGAAACACTGCCTGAAGCACCAGGCCCTGGATACTATATGGCCTGTTCCTAATAAAGCCAATATTCTCAGGAGTAGGAAACATAACAGTATTTCCTAATACAGAGAAGACGACATAAGCCTAGGTAAAATGCCAAGATGCAGGAATTCATCCCAAAAGAAAGAACAAGGAAAAATCACGGCCAGGGATCTAATTGAAAAAGATATAATATGCCAGATCCCAAATTTAAAACAACAATCATAAGGATAAAAGATACTAGCTGGGCTTTAAAGAGCACAGAAGATAACCTGGAGTCGCTTGCTGCAGAGATAAAAGACCTAAAAACTTGTCAGACCAAAATAAAAAAAAAAAAAATGCTATAATCAATATGGTTATAAGCAACTGGTTATAATGACCACAAGTAGGAAGTAGCAGGGGAATGAATAAGTGATATGGAAGATAAAATTAAGGAAAATAATGAAGCTGCAAACAAGAAGAGACAAAGAAATACATTGAGTTATAAATGTAAACTTAGGGAACTCAGTGACTCCATAAAGCAAAGTAACATTCTTATCATAGGCGTGTCAGAAGAAGGGAGGGAAAAAGGGGCAGAAGGTTTATTTTGGCAAATAATAGTGAAAACGTCCCTAATTTGGGGAAGAAACAAACATCCAAATCCAGGAGTCAGGGAGAGCTTCCACCGAAATAAAAAAAGCAGGCCAACACCAAGACTTATTGTGGTAAAATTTACAAAACATACAGATAAGACAAAAAATCCTAAAAGCAATAAGGGAAAAGAAATCCTAACTTACAAGAGATAAGATAAGAGGTAATAAGGTAAGAGATAATAAGGTTAGCAGCAGACCTATCCACAGAAACTTGGCAGGCTGGAAGGAACTGCCATGATAGAGTCAATGTACAGAATGGGGAAAATATGCAGGGAAGAATACTTTATCCAGCAAGGCTATCATTCAGAATAGAAGAGATAAAGAGTTTCCCAGACAAACCAAAACTAAAGGAGTTTGTGACCACTAAACCAGCCCTGCCAAGAAATATTAAAGGAGGCTCTTTGAGTGGTTAAGAAAGACCAAAGGTGGCAAAGACCATAAAGGAACAGAAAAAATCTCCAGAAACAACTTTACAGGTAATACAATGGCACAAAATTTATATAGATCAATAATCACTCTGAATGTAAACAGACTAAATTCTCAAATCAAAAGACATAGGGTATCAGAATGAATAAAAAAAATAAGACCCATCTATGTGCTGCCAAGAGACATATTTTACACCTAAAGACACCTCTAAATTAAAAATGATGGGATGGAGAATGATTTATCATGCTAACAGTCATCAAAAGAAAGATGGAATAGCAATACTTAAATCAGACAAATGAGATTTTAAATGAAAGACTGTGACAAGAGAGGAAGAAGGGCACTATATCATAATAAAGGAGTCTATCCAACAAGATCTAACACTTGTAAGTATTTATGTCCCCAGCTTGGAAGAACCCAAATATATAAAACAATTAATAAACATAAAGGAACTCATTGATAATAATACAAAAATAGTAGGGAACTTTAACACCCCACTTACAACAATGGAAAGATCATCTAAGAAGAAAATCAACAAGCAACAATGGCTTGGAATGACACACCCGACCAGATGGGCTTAACAGATATATTCAGAGTATTTCACCCTAAAGCAGTACAATACACATTCTTTTCAAGTGCACATAGGGCATTCTCCAGAGTACATCACATACTAGGTCACATATCAGGCCTCAGGAAGTACAAAGGACTGAGATCATATCATACATCTTTTCTGACCAGTATATGAAACTTAAAGTCAACAGGAAACTTTTAGAAATAACACCAGTACATGGAAGTTATAAAGTACGCTACTAGAGAATAAATGGGTCCACCAGGAAATTAAAAAGAAATATTTTAAGAAATATATGGGGGGCACCTAGGTGGCTCAGTTGGTTAAGATTCCGACTTCAGGTCATGGTTCATGAGTTCAAGCCCTGTGTTAGGCTCTGTGCTGATAGCCCAGATCCTGCAGCCTGCTTCAGATTCTTTGTCTCTCTCTTTCTCTCGGCTTCTCCACCCCACCCCTCTCTCAAAAATAAACAGTAAAAAAAAAAAAAATTAAATACATGAAAACACAATAGTTCAACATTTTGGGATGCAGCAAAAGGGGTCATAAGAGGGAAGTATATAGCAATACAGGCTTACTTCAAGAAGCAAATAAAGTCTTAAATATACAACTTAAACTTACACCTAAAGTAATTAGAAAAAGAATAATAAATGAAGCCTAAAGCCAGCAAAAGAGAAATAATAAAGACTGGAGCAGATAAATGATATAGAAAGAAAGAAACAAATAAAACCCCAACAGAGTAGATAATGAAACCATGATCTGGTTCTTTGAAAAAAGTAAAAAAGTTGATAAACCCTTAGCCAGACTTATCAACAAGAAAAGAGAAAGGACCTAAATAAATAAAACCATGCAACAGAGAGAAGAGCTCACAATCAGCATCACATAAATAAAACAATTATAAGAGAATTACTATGAGTAATTATATGCCAACAAATTGGACAATCTAAAAGAAAATTCCTAGAAATATATAAACCACCAAATACTGAAAGAGAAAGAAATAGAGTACTTGTACAGACCGATAACCAGCAAAAAAAAAAAAAAAAAAAAAAAAAAAAAAAAAAAAAAAAAAAAGAAAAGAAGAGAAAAGAAAAATTGAATCAGTAATCAAAAATCTCTCAACAAACAAAAGTCTATGACCAGATGGCTTCCCAGGAGAATTCTACCAAAAATTTAAAGAAGAGTTAATACCTATTCTTTTCAAACTCTTCCAAAAAAATAGAAATGGAAGGAAAACTTCCAAACACATTCCATGAGGCCAGCATTACTTTGATTACAAAACCAGACAATGGCCCCATTAAAAAGGAGAATTACAGGCCAATATCTCCCATGAACATAGATGCAAAAATTCTTTTTTTTTTTTTTTTTTTTAATTTTTTTTTTTAACGTTTATTTATTTTTGAGACAGAGAGAGACAGAGCATGAACGGGGGAGGGACAGAGAGAGAGGGAGACACAGAATCGGAAGCAGGCTCCAGGCTCTGAGCCATCAGCCCAGAGCCCGACGCGGGGCTCGAACTCACGGACCGCGAGATCGTGACCTGAGCCGAAGTCGGACGCTTAACCGACTGAGCCACCCAGGCGCCCCGCAAAAATTCTTAACAAGATACTAGCAAATCAAATCCAACAGTATATTAAAAATCACCACTGTCAAGTGGGATTTATTCCTGGGCTGCAAAGGTGGTTCAATATTCACAAATATATCAATGTGATATACCGCATTAATAAAAGAAAAGAACCATATGATCCTCAAAATAGATGTAGAAAAAGCATTTGACAAAGTACAGCATCTATTCTTGATAAAAAACCTTCAACAAAGTAGGGATAGAGACAACATGCTTCAACATCATAAAGACCATTTACAACGGTGGGTCAAAGAGCCACAGCTAATATCATCTTCAGTAGGGAAAAACTGAGAGCTTTTCCTCTACAGTCAGGAACAAGACAAGGATATCACATTGTTACCTAACATAGTACTGAAACTATAGCCTCAGCAATTAGACAACGAGAAGAAATAAAAGGCATCCAAATTGGCAAGGAAGAAGGCAAATGTTCTCTCTTTGCAGATGACATAACACTCTATGTAGAAAATCTCAAAAACTCCACCAAAAAAAATTAATAAAACTCACACACAAATTCAGTAAAGTCACAGGATACAAAGTCAATTTACAAAAATCTGTTGTATTTTTATACAATAATGAAGCAGCCAGAAAGAGAAATAAAGGAATTTATCCCATTTGTATACTGCACCAAAAACCATAAGAAACCTAGGAATAAACCTAACCAAATAGGTAAGAAATCTGTACTCCAAAAACTATAAAAAACTGATGAAAGAAATTGAAGATGACACACAGAAATGGAAAAACATCCCATGCTCATGGATTGAAAGAACAAATATTGTTAAGATGTCTATACTACCAAAAGGAATCTACACATTCAATGCAATCCCTATCAAAATGACACGAGCATTTTTCATAGAGGCAGGACAAGCAATCCTAAAATTTGTATGGAAGCACAAAAGACCCCAAATAGTCAAAACTATCTTGAAAAAGAAAAGAAAGCTGGAAGCATCACAATTCCAGACTTCAAGCTATATTAAAAAGCTGTAGTCATCAACACAGTATGGTATTGGCACAAAAATAGACACATAGATCAGTAGAACAGAATAGAAGACCCAGAGATGGACCCACACCCCCATGGTCAACTAAGCTTTTGACAAAGCAGGAAAGAACATCCAATGGAAAAAAAATACCATTTGTCTTACCAACAATTTTGTCTCTTCAACAAATGGTATTTAGAAAACTGAACAGTGACATGCAGAAAAATGAAACTGAACCATTTTCTTACACCTTATGTGAAAATTAATTCCAAATGGATGATGGACCTAAGCGTGATATAGGAAAACATCAAAATCCTATAGGAAACCATCAAAATCCTATAGGAAAACACAGTCATTAACTTCTTTGACCTCAGTCATAGCAACTTCTTACTAGATATGTCTCCTGAGACAAGGGAAACAAAAGCAAAAATGAACTACTGGGACCTCATCAAGATAGAAAGCTTCTGCACAGTGAAGGAAACAATCAACAAAACTAAAAGGCAATCCTCAGAATGGGAGAAGATATGCAAATGATATATCTGATGAAGGGTTAGACGCTAGGGTTATGTTAGATGGTCAATATCCTCATCATCAGGGAAATATAAATCAAAACCACAATGAGATACCACCTCACACTTGTCAGAATAGCTAAAATTAACAGCAGAGTAAACAACAGGTGTTGGCATGGATGCAGAGAAAGGGGAAATCTCTTATGGGGTTGGTGGGATTGCCAACTGGTACAGTCACTCTGGAAAACAATATGAAGCTTCCTCAAAATGTTAAAAGTAGAATTACCCCATGAGCCAGCAATTGTACTATTGGGTATTTAACCAAAGAAAACAAAAATACGTTTTTAAAGGGGCACATGTACCCCATTATTTATAGCAGCATTATCAATAGCCCAAATGTCCTGATGACTGGAAAAAGAAGTGGTAAGTGTGTGTATACACACACACACACAATGGAATATTACTCAGCTATCAAAAAAATGAAATCTTGAAGGGCCTGGGTAGATCAATAGGTTAAGCATCTGACTCTTGATTTCAGCTCAGGTCATGATCTCAGTTTAAGAGATCAAGCCCCACGTTGGACTCTGTGTTCACAGTGCAGAGCCTGCTTGGGATTCTCTCTCTCCTTCTCTCTCTACCCTTCCCCCACTTGCCCTCTCTCTCGCGCTGTCTCTCTCTCTCAAAGTAAACTTTTTTAAAAAAGAAGGAAATTTTGCCATTTGTAACTACATGGATTGAGACAGATTATACTAACCTAAGCAAATAAGTGAGTCAGAGAAAAACAAATGCCATATGATTTCACTTATATGTGGAATTTCAGAAACGAAACAGATGAACGAACATAGGGCAAAGAAAAAGAGAAGGAGGCAAACCTTAAGAGACACTCTCATCTAATAGAGAACAAACTGAGGGCTGCTAGAAGGGGAGGGTGGGGGGTGTGGGCTAAATGGGTTATGGGTATTAAGAAGGGCACTTGTTGAGGTGCCTGGATGACTCAGTCACTAATTATAACCAGGTGTTATATGTAAGTATGAATCACCAAATTCTCCTCTTGAAACATTATACTATATGTTAACTAACTAGAATTTGAATAAAAACTTTAAAAAAGATTATTCAACACTGAAAAAAATGACTGCTGGTCTTTACATTGATGAAATTTATGAGTTTTGAATGTGTTTCTTGTTTTTTTTTTTTTAATGTTTATTTATTTTTGAGACAGAGAGAGACAGAGCATGAATGGGGGAGGGTGAGAGAGAGAGGGAGACATGGAATCTGAAACAGGCTCCAGGCTTTGAGCTGTCAGCACAGAGCCCGACACAGGGCTTGAACTCATGGACTGCAAGATCATGACCTGAGCCAAAGTCAGACGCTTAACCGACTGAGCCACCCAGGTGCCCCCGAAGATGTTTCAATTAGTTGAGCAAGAAAAAAATAAAGTGACTACTGTATTTCCTACGTTGGAAAAGACAGCTCTGGCTCCTGATTTTGGCTCAGGTCATAATCTGATGGCTTGAGGGACTGAGTCCCATGTCGGGGCTGATAGCACAGAGCCAGCTTAGGAT
Organism: Panthera onca; assembly: GCF_046562875.1. Taxonomy (NCBI): domain Eukaryota; kingdom Metazoa; phylum Chordata; class Mammalia; order Carnivora; family Felidae; genus Panthera; species Panthera onca. The sequence continues at coordinate 20,550,190 of NC_138339.1, forward strand.
TCTCCCTCTCCCTCTCTCTCTGCCCCTCTCCTGCTCCCTCTCTCTTGCTCTCTCTCAAAATAAACTTTTTTTGGGTGTTATATGTAAATGATGAATCATTAAATTCTATTCCTAGAACTAATACTACACTATATGCTAACTAGAATTTAAATAAAACTTGAAACATTAAAAAATAATTAATAATATTTCCCTTGAGATTTCCTAAAATATAATAAAAAACAAAAAGAAAGTATTTTAATATGATGAGCTATAATGTATTCTCTAGTACTTAGTAGTTTTTACTGAAAACATTTGGTAGTGATTTCTTTTTTTTTTTTTTTAATTTTTTTTTTTTTCAACGTTTTTTATTTTTGGGACAGAGAGAGACAAAGCATGAACGGGGGAGGGGCAGAGAGAGAGGGAGACACAGAATCCGAAACAGGCTCCAGGCTCCGAGCCATCAGCCCAGAGCCATCAGCCCAGAGCCTGACGCGGGGCTCGAACTCACGGACCGCGAGATCGTGACCTGGCTGAAGTCGGACGCTTAACCGACTGCGCCACCCAGGCGCCCCTTGGTAGTGATTTCTATAGTTACATCAGGTCTTTCTAGCATGGGCACTTTGCGGTTTACTGCACTTACCTTACTATGTAAGTAAGTAAATACTTGTGTAACACAACCCCTCACATGAATCCATTGTCCAGATTTTATTAGGATGATGTGTGTCTTCCAACATAGGAAATATAGTAGTCACTTTTTTTTTTTTCTTGCTCAATTGAAACATCTTCAAAACTCATAAATTTCATCAATGTAAAGACCAGGCATCATTTTTTTTCAGTGTTGAATAATCTTTTTTTTTTCAAGTTTTTATTAATTTCTGGTTAGTTGACATATAGTGTAATATTAGTTTCAGGAGTAGAATTTAGTGATTCATTACTTACATAGAACACCCAGTCTTCATCACAATTGCCCTCATTAATATCCATCAATGCTGACTAATCTTGTGAAAATACATTAAAGCTGAATTCATTCTTGTCTGGTTGAGAGTTCAGAAAGGAGAACCTGCTTTGACTGGTAGATGTTACTGTGGTTTTGGAAACTGCTCTCATTACTTTGGAAGTGTTTTGTGATCAGTGTGAGTCCCACTTCATCCCAAGCCTTTCCTCAATGAATGGAGGAGGTTTGGGGTGCCTGGGTGGCTCAGTCAGTTAAGTGTCTGACTTTGGCTCAGGTCATGATCTCAGAGTTGGTGGGTTCAAGCCCTGCGTCAGGCTTTGAGCTAACAGCTCAGAGCCTGGAGCCTGCTTCAGATTCTGTCTCCCTCTCTCTCTGCCCCTCCTCCAATCATGCTCTGTCTCTCTCTCTCAAAAATGAATACACATTTAAAAAATTAAAAAAAAAAAAAATAGAGGAGGCAAAGGAGAGCTCTGGCTGTATGTGGGCATAGCCAGAGCTTCTATCATGGAGAACACAGCAGCTGAATAGGTATTTTTACTTAAGGAAAATAAATAAGAACTGCAGAATAGGGGGAAAAAATGTTGCATGCTAGGAAATGTCATGAATAGAATAGACCTTTATAGCTGAAAGATGATGATTATGTATATGAAACTTACTGTTGTGCAGTATTTGGCTTGAGCAAAACAACATGTTGACTTTAATTCAGTGAGAAAGTGTATAGATTTTGGAGGGTCCTTAAAGAAGGCAATGCAAACATAAAATTACTTTTTAATGGTAATTTAAATGAAACATTATGTTAAGCAGGACTTGTTAAAGAGCAAGTGTAATCAGCTTTTTTTAGCAATTTTTTATAAATGTAATCATAATAATGCTCTATTTGAATTATATTTCATTTTGTAAAAAGTGTTCAACACAGATGATTACAAGCTCTGCACAGTAGTTTACACACAATCTTAGAACCATTTTCTAAAATGATTATCACTTCCAGATAATATACTCTGCTTTTTAATCTTAAATACACAACAACAAAACAGGTAAGATTGTAGACATTAATATTAAAATGAAATGGTATAAACTACAAGGGCAGATAAAAAGCTTGTAGGAATTTTCTACCCATCTTACACAACCTTTAGAATGATAGTTTTCCTAACAGTAGAAAAAACTGAATGCTTAGAGATTTGAGAATAGATCTTTCTTTCCAAGTTTCCATTAATATAGCTTAGTAAATCTAAGAATTTTGTGTCCATAAAAACTTACATTCCATGGATAGTTCAAGAAACTCTCTATTATTTTTTTTTATTATACATGACATTAGGTATAAAACAGACTCTAACTGTATGAATAACGTACCATCCTTTGGGGAATTGAGAAAGTATTCACTTAAAGTCATTTTTGTGTTCTGCAGTTCAAATAAGGAAATACAGTTGAGAAGGAATACCTTAAACACTAATATCAGAAATTATTCTAAGAAGGAAAACGTGATTTCACAGGAGAATTAATATTTTTACATGGAACCTCAATTCTCTGTTGCTTCAATCTTAAAGAACTTCAGATGGCATAGGGAATTAATCTAATTATCCTAGTTTTAATAATAACTATTCAGAATCAATTTTTTTTTTTTGCCAAATACATATAATTAATTAAATTATTTTGGAAATTAAAGTAAATGTTTATATACTTTTACTCACCAGCATTTAGCTGTGATATAAAGCCCTCTCTGATAATATATTTATTTACCAACTAAAGAGGAATATGCACTGGTAACTGTCCTCTAATTTTTTTCAGAATATTTTACTTGGATTTTTTTTATGTTTATTTATCTTGAGAGAAAGAGACAGAGCATGCGCATAAGTGAGGAAAGGGCAGAGAGAGAGAGAGAGAGAGAGAGAGAGAGAGAGAGAGAGAAGAGAGAGGGTAGAGCGGCAGAGATAGAGGGAGATACGGGGCTCAACCCCAGGATCCAGGCAGAAATCAAGAGCCCCACGGTTAACCACTTGACTGACTGAACCAACCAGGTGCCCCATATATTTTACTTTGATTTTTGCCTGTCAGTGAGAAAACTCAATTATTTTTCTATTCACAAATGATATTAATCATCAATATTCCTATGACCCATTGACCAAAAATGAAGGCCGATTTAGCTATTCCCCTTGGAAAAATATTCAAGTAAATGTGGGAAATACCTCACAATATTTGTGTTCAATGACTGAAAAGCCTAAAATAATTTGAAATTTCAGATACCAAATTGGATTTTTCCACCTATGTTTTCATAATGTTTTGAATTGTGGGGGCGGGGAGACATAAATTAGTATGGAGAATAAATTGCAAAATATTGCAGTAGATATTAAGTTGTTTTAACTTATATAGTATTGAGTTAAAATGAATTCTTTTTTTTTTTAATGTTTACTTATTTTTGAGAGAGAAAGAACAGGGTAGAGGGAGAGAGAGGGGGAGAGAGGATCTGAAGCAGGCTCTGTGCGGACATTAGAGAACCCTGATGTGGGCTCAAATTCACAAACTGTGAGATCATGACCTGAGCTGAAGTCAGACACTGAACCAACTGAGCCACCTAGACACCCCCAAAATGAATTATTTTAAATTAGGCAGAAAATCGGCCTAGTTCTGAACCCATGATACTTACAGAAACTACATCAATACAAATTAATGTGCTAAATGATATACATTCACTATATTTTTGTAGTATTTGGTACCAGCTGATACTTAGATCAGATTTTGTGAGGAAACTTTTTAACATCTCCCTCTCTCTGCTAACATATGATTTTGCAAATTCTATCACATTAATAATTTCCCATATTTTCCCAATGCAAACATTTATATGTTTAAAAATAACACTCTTAATAAAAAATCTTTTCTTCAGGAAAAAAATATTATAATTCAGTCCTTCATACCATAAAGCAATCCTGCATTATAGCTTACTCTGCCATTTTGCCTTAAATTAATGAAACAAAATTAAAAAAAATAGGCATGGGGTAGAGTCATATATCTGACACCTAAACTTTCTTTACCAACAGTTATTTTACAAGTTCATATTGCAAAAAGAGGAGATAGTAGAAATACGAAGTTGCCATGTTCCCTTCTACAACAAATATAAATTCAGTCATCATTTTTGAACTAATATCACTTGAAAACAAATAAGACAGTCTAGTGTATGATTCTTGTTACTAACATATTTTGAAATTATAAATAAATTAGGATAAAGTTAGAGGGCAAATAGTAGCAAATTATTGCCAGTGGTCACGCTTGATAAGAAGCTAGTTTACTCAAGGCCCTTGTTAGTAACACATTCAATTCTTTATTAAATTTTTTTTTTAACGTTTATTTATTTTTGAGACAGAGAGAGACAGAGCATGAACGGGGGAGGGGCAGAGAGAGAGGGAGACACATAATCGGAAACAGGCTCCAGACTCTGAGCCATCAGCCCAGAGCCTGACGCGGGGCTCGAACTCACGGACCGCGAGATCGTGACCTGAGCCGAAGTCGGACGCTTAACCGACTGAGCCACCCAGGCGCCCCAAGTAACACATTCAATTCTTTAAAATCACAGCTACTATAGGAAATGAAGTCCTGCTAAAACAAATATTAATTTTAAAAAATTAATAGAATATTATAATTCTACAATAGATTTAATAATAGCTACAGAAAATCAATGCTATTATCTTCTCTGGTTTTTATTATTTTTTGATCACACTGGTAATAATGACATCACTCCTCTCCATAAAATAAATGATACATTTTCAGACATATGTGTGTGTATATATGTGTGTGTGTATACACACACACACATATATACACACACACACATATATATCTGTGTGTATATACACACAGATATATAGATTTACAATTCTGAGACAAGCCTAGGGTTTTATGTACCTAATGCAAGTTTAGATAAATATTTGTGTTTGAATACACGAAAATTATATGAAAATATCAGCTATTATCCAAGTATTTACCATTTCACAAAATATGGTTCTATGAGTATACATGTTTATTTTTCATGCTCTTCAACATGGAAAAATATATATTGTATACATGAATAGGATGGGTTATGACACAAATTACACCAAAATTGAATAAAGTTTTTTGAATTTCTTTTACGTCAATGGAAGTGATAAACTAAATTGTGCATTCCAATTTGCTATGATATGGGACTTATAGCAGCCTCTTCAAATTTTACCTCATATTTTTTTTTCAAATTTTTCTACTTAATTTTCAATAAAATAGCAGATTAGAAACACAAGGTAAAATAATTTGAAGAGACTGGCTATATTCTCATGTAATGGCCAAGGTGAGATACACTATCAGACAGCACAGAGAATATTAAAAAAAATTCTTTATGAAAATATAGCTACCAAAATTTTTAAAGCACAAGTTTCTGAAGCCATTTTTACTTTTTTATTTTATTTTTTAAACGTTTATTTATTTGAGAGAGAGAAACGGGGAGAACGAGAGAATGAGTGGGGAAGAAGTAGAAAGAAAAGGAGAGAGAGAATTCCAAGCGTGGAGCCCAACCCAGGGCTTGATCTCATGATTGTGAGATCATGACCTGAGCTGAAATCAAGAGTCAGATGCTTAACCAACTGAGCCACTCAGTTGCCCCTCTGAAGCCATTTTTAATGGATATAGATTTCATCAAGTCATTAAACATCACTGAATCATAAAAACTGATATTCATAATGAAAACTGATTAACTTTCCGAAGAATTGAGTTATGTTTTATGTACATAATTTATTCAAGACATTGCACAACCCATTTTCCAACAGTTATCTCTCTTACATTATTATTTTTTTTAAAAGAAGGTGAGTAGAACCATTTTATTTTAGATAACAGTTGGTGCTAAAACAATCAAGCTTTCCAGTAAACTTGACTAATATGGTTTTTTATTTCTTAATGATTTCACACAACTCAAATTTAACTAAGCCCTTTAATCAAGGTTTCATAATAGATTAACCAAGAATAAGAATTAATCAAAAGTCTATTTTAAAAGTAATAAGGTAGCTCGAGATATAAAACTATAATTGTGTCTGGGTTCATTCTTTTATTCACTTGAAAATATCCCTTAAACCCTTACTATAAAAAGAACACTGTATTTAACATTATAAAAAAGGAATTTAGCTTTATAAATAATGGTGGGGAGAGAAGGGAAAGATACATAACTTTTATTCAACAGTTTAAATGCACTGTGGTCTTTTCACAAATACTTTTAGTATATATCTACACCAGGTGTAGTTAAGATTACTTTCAACCTTTCAGAAATGAGGAAACTGAGATTGAGCAAGTTAAATAATCCATTCAAAGTAATAAAATTAGGAACTGGTGGAAACCAAATTTTTAACTTAAGATACAAATAGGCTTATTTTTGGTTATTTTATTTTATGCCCAATTTAAAATCCCAAAGAATGAGACCAGTATATTATTCTGAGAAATGATTATTTGTCCAATCTTTGTCTTAGAGCCTTTTTTCTTCATAAATTTCTCTCTTAACAACTTTCAAAGTAGATTTTTTTTTTATTCTGGTGTTTGTGCCATCCGTGAATGAATGGCATATACAGCGTTCATGAACTGAATGTGGATCTTATGCTTCTGTGTTTTAACAGATTAAGCAATCCTAGTATGAAAATTTCTGCATCAGTTTTATATCTCTAAAGAAAATATTATCTGATTATCCCATGTAAAATGAAAATTACATGATTTTCACAAAGGCTTAAAGTAAAGTGAAATGTAACGTTTACTGAGAAGTTGTATTGTAACTTGGAAAGTGAGCCTCCTTTTAATTCTAAAAATCATCCTGTGAAATACATATTATTTCCATTTTATATGGTAATAAATGTAGCCTTAGAGATATTGATACCTATACTGCCTAAGTCAGTCAATTTAAGTCAATGTAATTGCTGTGCATAACACTGCTAGTAAAAGTGATAATAAAATTAAACTTAGTAGTGTTGACTACAAACAGCCACAACAGTTTATTTTATATATTATATCTGTTCTGTGTCCCAAATACTTTTTTCCATCTTCTTTTTTATATATTTATAGCATTATATTTGTCATCTTTATTGCTGCAGAATACAAGAACTTAAATATATATTTTAATTAAACCGATAAAATACATAAAGAAAGATGAAGAGAATGATTTGGTTGACAACCAGAAAGTACTATATAGCTAGCTTTTATGAGGGACTCGGCATTAATAGTAGGAATTTTGTATCTTTAGGTGTGAAATCGTGTTAAGAAAATGGCTCCTACACTTCCAAAGATTATATTAAAAAAGACAACATTAAAACAGGGACTCACAGGAAATAAAAGTTTAAAAAAGTAAATAATTATTGAAAAATGAATGATAAAAATGACATTTAAAGGAGAAAAATATCATTTTATTGTGGTTCTATTTAGCCTCAAAGAATAATTTTGATAAAATGTAAATTCTTTGTATAGGTTTAGGTGGCCATGAAATTATAAGATAGAGAGGCATGAAAACACAAAGGGATAAAATTTTTAGGAGACAAAATTAATTCAATTCAGCCAAGAAAATTGTGTAGACAAGAAGCTTAGGTTCTTTTTGGAGAATCTGGACTACTATATATTTTTTTTAAGTTTCTTGCTATTATTGTTTTAAAAAATATAAGGTGTATTAACTATATTTGGTTAAAACCTTTGCCTCTTTCCACTATCACTCCCCTCCATCATACTTCCCATTGTGTCTGGAAGCATAACATGCCACCTACAAATTTTGGTAACTGATAAGAGGAGGTTAAGTTAAAGACACATTTATTAGGAGTTTAGTGGAATATATTTAGTGGATCAGAATCATCTCCATCTATAGTTATGCCTTTCTTATCTCTCCCATGAAGTAATAGTCTTGTGGAATTCTAACATCTAGTCTCATAAATCACCTAGAGTCATAAAAGGACCAAACCTGACTCAAGCTAATGCCAAAATATGTATTCCATGGCACTAAGCATTGAAAATATGTGGTTAACAGAATAAAAGAGGAGATATTCAGTGTTTGAATTGACTTTAATCTATAAAAAAATTATTAAATATGCAGACTTTTTAAAAAGTTTATTTATTTATTTTGAGAGAGTGAGCAAGCATCCATGGGTAGGGAGGGGCAGAGAGCGAGGGAGGGAGAGAGAATACCAAGCAGGCTCCAGACAGTCAGTGTGGAGCCCGACACGGGGCTTGAATTCACAAACTGTGACATCATGACCTATGCCAAAACGAAGAGTCAGACACTTACCCAACTGATCCACCCAGACGCCCCTAAATGTGCAAACTTTTAAAGAAATAACATGGTTTTCATTTTTGCCTAGTGAAAAAGGAATATTTCTCTTTACAGGAATACACTGATGATTCAAGATACAAAATTATAAACTTTTAAGCGCCCACATATCTATATATAGATATATATTATTCTATAATATGAATTGCTTGACTAAAAACAAAAACAATACTTGTGTTTGTAAGGCACAAAACTGTATCACTACTGTAAAATGTTAGATCTGTCTGTGATATAGCATGTTGCAATGAAAATGAATAAAGGAAACGTAATTCAAAAGGGAGTCAGGAAGAAATGAAGAGAAGGCTCTCACTCATTTATCACACATCACAGCTTTCTTTATATACTGCAGCAGGAAGAAGGATGATTTTCTCCTCTTCTGGCTGTATCAGGGAGATACCCAGCATGTCGGACGCCATATTGTTCTGTTTCCTTTGCTGCTGTGATCCACAGCTTAGAAACTTCTGCTTAGCCCTGAACATAGGCATATTACAGCTAAGATCTGAAAATTGCTTTTTACCTAAAAGCAACCTCACCTAAGGAGGTAAGAAAGTACATACAGAATTGACTATTTGCTGTTTAAGAGGAATGACATGATCAGATCCCTGTAGGCAAAGATCAACTGACCAAGGACAAAAGAAGTTACACAACCTTCCTTAGAGGTCTACAGACGTCAGTCAACTTTGACTCAGCCCCCTCCTGCTTCTCCCTCTTCCTGACATAAAAAGCAGCCCAAATCTCATGCTATGGGAGATCATTCTTTGGGACAGTGGTCCTTCATCTTCTTGATTTGCTGGCTTTCTGAGTAAAATTGCTTTCTTTACCCCAACATCTTTTCTCTCCATTTACTGGGCCAACATGGGTGGAGCAAAAGGAGCTTATACTTTGTTACAGGTCAACAATCCAGCCAATGAGAAACTGCCACAACTCAACCAGCCAGAAGCCACCACACCCCTGAACTCTCATTGTCCTCTCAACCCCTCCCAACTTCCTCCTTTCCTCTATTAAAAGGAGGATCTCATTTCTGGTGGTTAAAAAACTGGCTATTTTAAGTTTGACATTATGTATATACTGTATTTTCCAAGCTATAGAATATCATCTTAAAATCTAACCAATAATGAAGCAAAAAGGAAATAGTTTCTTTAATTAGCCATAATGAAAACAAATTAATCAATCCTGCTAGAACACCTTGAGTAACATCCAATTCTAACTATAGAAAATAGACTAAAATTGTGTTTGTATATGAAGACAGTATCAAAGAGTATGTTGTCAAGCATTATTGTAGAAGTGTGTTGAATAGTTAACTAATATAAATATTAGGCTACTATTCTTAATTTATGATGACTGTGGTAGTTAGCAGCTTTCAACAATGTCTAACATTAGTTATATTTTCTTATTTTGATGAACTCCTCTAAATAAATAAACTTCAGAAAACACAAAACCTACATCCCATCTGTGGTTCGACTTCAACTTGTGACGTACAGGTGAGATTTACAAAGGATGGGAATAGCATGACAGCAGCAAGGGGATCACTGAAGAATTCTACAAGGAGTTGAACAACTCAGTGTGAGAGTCATCTGAGTTTGCCAAGATCCATGCTGGACAATCATTGCTTGGCATTGTCGTATTCAGCAGAAGGAATAAATGTTTCATATCACAATGAATCACAAGGAAGAGAAGTCACTACCATTTTCTTTGACGCCAACCTCCATTAGTTTTGTGACACCAGAGAGGGTAAGTTTGTCAATCTACGATTGCATTTTCCAGTCATTCAAGCTGGAGTGCAGAGCAATTTCACCTGATTGAAAAATTTGAAGTAAGGTGATATTGCTCACCCTTGAGAAATAAATTTAACTCATTACATGTGGGAACCTGTCCAAGACAGTGAAGGATGTTTGGTTCTTGTATATATGTGTCATAAGATTTTTACAACCTCTAGTTTTAGAGCCAATTGATTTTGAAATGATAACAAAGGCTTCATTGAAGAACTGGAAGAACTGCTGTTCAGAGGTGCAAACAAATCTGAGAAAAACCAGAGATTTTGCAAGTTACTGGGACAGACAAAAGACCGTGTCTGAAAGGGAATGCTTAAAAAAATCCTTAGAAAATACAGTGCCATCAGGGAAAAAATGTAGAAGTAACAAAAAGATAATGTTTAAGGTCTCTGTTTCAAATTCTCAAATTATATTTTTTAAAATGGTGACACTCAGAACAATTAAGCAAAAAGCTTTTATTAATCTAACTCTCTCCTTGCCCAGATATTAGAGTCTGGGAGAAAAACACAAAATCATTCTGACTACTCTTATTTTAAATACTGATCAATAACCCACTGGCCCTCAGTGCAACTTTACTACATTCCCTTTGTCTACCAATTTATTCACTCTCCTAACTAAATCATTCTTTAATAGCCTTACATATGTCTTTAAATCCCCAATACTCTCCCTTCCTTACTGTTAGCTGGTACCTTTGCTTCTCTTTTCACTGAGATTACAGAATCAATCCAAGGAGAATGGTCCTATGTCTGCACAAATTAATATATTACTACACCTCGGGCAGAGTCAGCATTCTCTCCTGTTAGCACAGAGGGACTATCTGTGCTCTCTGCTAAGACAAACGTCCATTTTTGCACTCAGTCCCATCCCTTATCACTTGTTCAAGTAGTGTCCCAGAAAATGGCCCTCTTTTCCATAAACTCTCTCTCTATGTTGATTCTATTAGGTCATTTTAGTGACACACAGGATGCACTCTTACTTTTAAAACAAAGAAAATGCAAACCCCAAAAAAGTTTTTGTTTTTTATCATATCCCATTTCCCTCTATTTCTGCATAGTTTCTGATTTTTTATCCTTCTATATTTTGCTGTTGCTCAAATGCATCAAACACTCTCTTAGGACCTTTTCACATGCATTAAATTCAGCTGGAATCCCTTCTGCCTGATAGCTCTAGGATTCTACATCAGGATCACATTTGCTTCCTTTAGGTCTCTCTTGAAATTTCATCATATCATGGAGGCCTCCACTAAAGACACTTTTTTAATGTTTATTTATTTATTTGAGAGATATATAGAGAGAGGGGAGAAGAGAAAGAGAGAGAGGGAGAGGGAGGGAGAGGGAGGGAGAGGGAGGGAGGGGGAGGGAGGGGGAGGGAGGGGGAGGGAGGGGGAGGGAGGGGGAGGGAGGGGGAGGGAGGGGGAGGGAGGGGGAGGGAGGGGGAGGGAGGGGGAGGGAGGGGGAGGGGGAGAGGGAGGGAGGGGGAGGGAGGGGGAGGGAGGGAGGGAGAGAGGGAGAGAGGGAGAGAGGGAGAGAGGGATCATGAGCAGGAGAGGGGCAGAAAGAGACAGAGAATCCCAAGCAGACTCCTCACTGTCAGCACAGACCCAGGGCTCAACCTCATGAACTGTGAGAACATGATGACCTGAGCCAAAATCAAGAGTCAGCTGCTGAGCTAACTGAACTGCCCTGAGGACCCTTTCTGATATAGCACTACACACTAGCACCCCACACCTATCAAAACTTACTCTGTTTATGCTATATCCTTTCTCCTAGTCCTTATTCCTCTCTGATATATTGCATATTCATTGTCTGGCTCCTTTATTATAATGTAAGCTCCATGAGAATAGGAGATATTGAAATTTTTAATGATAATATCCAATGAAATATAAAATCATATTTATATATGATTTATCATATAAAATTATATATACATATACATATATATCGGAGGGGAGAGAGAAATGGTAATTGAAAGGAAAGTATGTTATTTGTCAAAGAATAACAATTTGCACAGTGATAAGACTTGTGGCTTTTCCAAATTAATTCATTTGCCTTTCCAAATCAGTGGGGAATGTTATATTATCTGGTGAATGGAATTAAAAAACAAAACAAAACAACAACAAGAAACAACCAAGGTATGTGGAAGCAGAGTTTACCCACCAGTTAGACACACATTTCAGTAGTTGCTATAAATCCAATGCTCATTAGAGTATGAGAAAAATAGAAATTTTATACATACTCAATATGAATGTAAACTGGTAAAGCCTCTTTGGAAAGCAATAGTTATTTTTATTTTTTTTTATTTAATGCTTATTCATTTTTGAGAGACAGAGGGAGACAGAGCATGAGCGGGGAAGGGGCAGAGAGAGAGGGAGACACAGAATCCAAAGTGGGCTTCAGGCTCTGAGCTGTCAGCACAGAGCCTGACACGGGGCTCAAACTCACAGACTGTGAGATCATGACCTGAGCTGAAGTCGGACACTCAACGACTGAGCCACCCAAGAGCCCCAGAAAGCAATAGTTTAGAAAGCAGTGTCTGCTATTATATTTCTTTCAACACACATATTCCACTTTTTTAGATCTACATTAGAGAAATACTCATGCATGTATCTGTAGTTATATGTAAATACTTAAAATATTTTAGATGGAGTATGTATATATGTATTAACTAGACAGAAATTTATCAGTAATACACTCAAAAGAAGAAAGGAAGGAAAAGGAATGATCATAATCTATAGGATACTCCATCTTTGGAGACAATAACTAAAGTCCCAGGGTAACATAGTTACTCTTGGTGGCTTTGCCTCTAAAAAGATGCTCATTTCTTCATGCACTACACTCACCATGAAAGACACAGCTGGTACTGCAAAAGCCAAGGTGTGCTTCAAGGTTAGGCAAGTCTGAGAGCACTCTGGGTATCAAGGTACTTTGTTCGATAATGTTAGACTCTTAGTGTGCTCACTGCCATTCCCTGTGGAGAGCAAGTGTTCCAAGACAAGAATTAAACTGCCAGATGGCCTTGCTTATGCCTGACACCAGTCTGTGCAAGGGACTGGCAGGCTTATGTCAGGGAACCCCATTATGCTCTTCAGTCTGATGTTCTAGAGGTTGCTCCCCTGCTCATGTTTTGATATCTACCATAGGAACTCAGGGGAAGAGACAAAGCAACTACTGAGCATGACTAATGGAGATCAAAGTATTAAAACTTGTATTTTCAATAATATAGAGAATCTTCATGTCTTTAAGAAATTTTTTCTTTGTAAATCAATGTATCACAATTTTCATCATTATGTAACAATGTGTTGAAAAACAAGTTTAGATATAGGTTTTAGTAAGATGTGTTTTAAGTCAGGCTTCTCCAGGAAATCAGAACAAAGAACCAAAAGGACTTGTATATACAGAAAGAGATTGATGTTGAGGAATTAGCTCATGCAATTATGGAGGTTGGCATGTCCAAAATCTGCAGGGTGGGCTGGCAGCCTGGAGACGCAGGTCAAGTTGAAAGGCTGTTTGCAGCAGAATTCCCTCTTGCTAAGGGGAGGCTAGTTTTTGTTCAGTTCAAGCCTGCAATTGATTGGATGAGACCCACCCACATTATGTAGGATAACCTGCTTTACTCACAGTCTACCAATATAAATGTTAATCTCAACCAAAAACATTCTCAGAGAAACATCTAAAATATTGTTTGACCCGTATCTGGGTACAATGGCATAACCAAGTTGACACATAAATTTAAATATCACACAAGGTAATAAAATCAATTTACAATCTTACTCTTGATGAATGTCTCTGTGATATTTCACACAAAAAAGCTTAGTACTCTTGCACAATATAAAGATTTTTTCTCTATATTATTATATAAGATGCTAAACCAGCTTGAGTTTACAACAGGTATATAAATCTTTCCTCAGAGAAAGAAAATCTATAGTGCTCTTTTTACTTTCTCAAACTCAGTACAGATCCCATGCACAGCAAAATATAAAGCTAAGACTATAATGTATTTATGTAGCATATAAATTTTATATTTTGTTTGCTCTAAAATGACAGACAGTCTTGGATTAGGAGACACTATGGGAGCAAATTTTTGCAGATGGAAGGGCATGATATAATTGATTATTGCTGCATAATAAAATATGGATGCATTTTTGCACTAAAACAACATCACTGATTTTCTCTATTCGGAGCTACAACATAATTTAAAATAAGGTTTTAAATGCATAGTTGCTGGCTATGTGAATAACAAGGAAAAGAGCTATGTAATGAATGTGAGATTTAGTGGCATTATATACATTCATCTGATGGGCCTCATAACCTATTTCGGACTTACGTTTATAGTAGAATGCTAAAAAGGTATAGATATAGTAGGAAAGGGTCCTGTTTATTATATAAATCAAGTCCTCCATTTTACACATGAGGAAATTTACCACAAAGCGTAAGTAAGTACTTTCCCTGTTCATAAACTTTTCATTGACAGAACAAGAACTAGTAAGTAAATCTCCTAATACTAGTCTCTGGCCACAGAAATAAACTACAATCACGTGTGTACCCATAAATGAGAGTCATGGTCGCTTCCAGTTTTTATTTGAGTTAATTATGTTTTCTACACAGAAAGTGAAACTTTACAGAAGAAATTAAGTCAAATTTAATCTGTACCGATTGCTTTCCTTTCCTTCTCTTACCGAAGTGGTTAATTTTGATAAATGCAGTTTTACTATTTTAAAAAAATTAAATATTTAATTTTAAATGTACTGTGCATACAATGTGTGTGTGTATATATATATATATACATACACACACATATAAAATTCTAAAAATAACTTGGTATTATGGATTTTTATATTTTCATGTGTGATATATAAACATGTAATTATGCAGTGTGCTTTTGCCACTCAAAATTATGTTTTTGGCTTATATAAAACAGATTTATATCAATAATATCATTCTTAATTATGACATTGCATTACAGAGACAATCCATTTTCCTATGTTCAGTGATTCATTGTTCTAAACAATGATGCCATAAACATTCATATGCCTTTTTACTTTTGCAAAATTTCCACAGGGGTATGCTTTGATTCCTCTCCCTTTATCTTCTGTGTGTCTCCTGTAGCTTTGTGCTTTGCAGTTATCAGAGTCCTACATTAATTATCTTATACAAATAACAGACTATTGAAAACTGGTAACACTATAACTTCCACTACATGCAAAAACGATACCCTTTGACTCCTCTAAACATATTTCATCTTTCCGAAGTCATATTTTACCTTTTTATAAGGATGTATCAGCAAATTGTCGTAGCTACAGTTATTTTTAATACTTCTGTCCTCTAAACCCATACATTCGAGTTAAGTGATTAACGCACTGCTATATTACAATATTGGAGTAGTCTGAAGTTGACTATAACTTACATTTAGCAGTACGTCCACGAGCGGGCCTGGATCCTGGGTCCACCGGGAGAGGCCAACCAGGTGGCAGGGACGGCTGGGGTGGGCCTGGGATCTGGAACCTTCCGGGCCGCGACGGGTTGATAGCAGGTCAGGTGGGAACCCGGCTTTGCAGGAGCTTCACTGGAGACCCCGGGGCCGCCGCAGCCAGCTTGGCGCAGGCAAGCCCAGAACCGGGCCCTGTGGGAGTCCGCCTGTCTCCTGGGCCCTCGGCTTTGGCCTGGACGTGAGGTCTGAGTTTGGAGCCCGTGGAAGCCTGAGGCTGTGAGCCACCCGCGGCGCCAGGGCCGCTCGAGAGAGAGTTGGTCTGGCGCTGACCGGGTCAGGAGCCTGACCAGCAGCAGGTGCTCTGGTGAGTTGAAAGCCTGGGTCCTGGGTCCGCAGTGGTCCGCCCGGGACCCTCGGCCGGCGGGGAGCCTGGCTTCAGCGGAGGGGCTCCCCGGGAGCGGGGTCTGCAAGGGCTGACTGGGGGCTTGGGGGAGCCCCCCAAGGCCGTGGGAGCCGGCCCAAACTGACGCGAAGCGGGAGCCTGGGCTCGCAGGAGCCCAGGGCCCAGGAGCCTGGCTTAGCTGTGGCCACGGGAGTTGGCAGGCGCTGAGGTGGGTCGCGGGCAGCGTTCGCGGGGTCGCCGGGAGCCTGGTGCCCCAGGAGCTGCGTGGGGCGGCGGGAGCCGGGGGCGCCAGGCAGAGCTGAGGCCTGGCTGTGGAGGAGCCCCCCCAGGCGTCAGCTGGCGCGGGAACTGGCGGGTGCCAGGGCCGCAGAGTGCACCTGCTGCCCGGGCGGGCTGAGTCTGGGGTCCCCTGTGAGGTTGGGCGCCCCTTCACCGACTCCCACGGAGAGGGTGTCTCTCTCGGCTGGCCTTGCCTGCCTGGGCTTGGCGGAGGGGTTGGGGGGGGGGGGGAATGGAATCTCTCTCCTACCCTCTTGGATGCGTCTTTTATTTCTGCGTTTCCCCCACGGGCTGTAATCCCTCACCTGGCGCTTGTGTAGGTGTTTTCTCGCACAGGTTAAGTTGTTCAAATTGATGTTTCTGGGATAGACAAGCGCTAGAAATTTCCGTGTGACGTACTGTTTTGCTGGCATCTTTCCTCACCTCCCTGTACTATCTATCTATCTATCTATCTATCTATCTATCTATCTAGGTTTTGTTTGTGGGTGTTTGGGGATTTTGTGTGTGTGTGTGTGTGAGGGGGAACTGTTTGATATGCTGTTATTAACAATGTCTTCTATAAACCACTTACAGAGCCGTAGGGTATGCATAAATTCAGTTTTAGGAAATAATCTCAGAGAGGTTTTCAGAGTAAATTCAAATTTACACTCTCACTCGCCGTGTATAATAGTTATTGTGTTTCCACATCCCTGTCAGTACTTGAAAGTGTCAGTCATTTTCCTTTTAGTCATTTGTGTCTATGTAAATTTATAACATTGTATTGATGACTGGTGAAGCTGAATATCTTTTCATGTTTCTGCCCATTTGAATATCTTATGTGAAGTATTTTGTTTTGATGCTTTTTTTTTTTCTGTTGGGCCATCCATCTTTTTCTTATTCATTTGTTGCCTACACAGAATCACATGTAAGTTCCTCCACTACCTTCTCCGAATTCGGTACATTTGTCTTTATACTATCTTCATTGTATTATTTGAGGGAGAGATATTCTTAATTTTAGTATAGCCCATTTTTTTTGTGTTATAGTCAGTGCTTATCAGAACTTTTTTTTTTTTTTTTTAACTATCCTACCCCAGTGTCATGGAGATGTCTTTCTACATTCCCTCTAAAATCTTTATTGTTTCCATCTTTATCATCATATACATAATCATTCTGAATGTACCCAATAATATAATTTCAAAATATATGAAAAAATTATGGAGAAAAAGAAAAACAAATTAGACACCCCATAACTCTAGTGGGGAACTTTCATGTATTTTCATCAGTAGCTGATAGAATTAACCAAAAAATCAATGAAGATATAAAATATCTGAACAAAAATTAACAAATTTGACTGAATTCACACTTACAGAACACTACGCAAAATTACAATAGCCGCATTCTTTTCACATATGCATCCACTAACTATCAAATAGACCATATGCTAGGCCATAAAGCAAATGACTAACAATTTCAAAATACTAAAATCATTTGTGTTTCCTGACTTTAATGAATTGAATCTAAACATTAGCAACAAATAGGTAACTAGAAAACAACCACTTGCAAGAGGAAAAGAGTATACATTACTAAATAATTAATGCATTAATAGTAAATCAAGATAAACATTTAAGAAATGTTTGAACAAAATAATAAGAAGTCATGGCATATAATCTTTTGCAGGATATAGTTATAGCATCAGTTAGAGGGAAATTAATAGTTTTGAATGCATATACTAGAGAAGATTATAGAAAGAAAATCAGTGACTAAATCTTCCATTTCAAGATGCTAGAGAAATAATAAGGAAATCAAATGTAAGGAAAAAAGAAAATAATCAAATGTAGAGCAGGAAACAATGAAAGAGAAAAAACGTACAAAAAACAAATCAACTAAGCTGAAAGTAGTCCATTGAAAAAAAATTATAAATAAATCTATAAATTGATAAGAAAAATATAAAGAAAATAAAAGTTACCAATATTAGTATTCAAATAAGCATACCACCTCATACCTCACAGATGTCAATAAGTAACAAGTAGATATTATAAACATTAGTTTACAGTTTGTATGAAACTGATAAATCCCACCAAATAATTATCTTACCAAAGATGATCAAAGAAGAAATATAAACTATAGAGAATCTGATGTCATTTTTAAGGATTATGAATTATATGGGCTCCCATGTGAGAACAGGAATTCTTATGAGCAGGAACTTGCCTGCTTTCAGAACTTTTTCGAGTCATGAAAATATCTTGGATCTAGATAGGGGTGATGGTTCCACATCCACATTATATCCACACTGTGAGTGTAATGAGTGATGCTGAATTGTACACTTTAATATGATTAATGGTTAATTTTTTTACACAGATGTTACCTTCATAAAAATATATATATAAATAAAGAATAGTAAAATATGAATATCATGGCATCCAGCTTTGGTACAGGTCTCAAACATCTATAGGCAATAAGCCCTCTACATATCTTATTTTCTTTCAGGCTGTGACACTGAAAATTTTCAACTGTCATTCTCCTTCATTAGTGTCCATTTGCCTTAATCATATCAAATCCTGGAAGGAAACTTTGTAGGGAAATCTGTGGTACCCCAGATGCCCATAAAATCTCTGTGCTTATAGTTGAAAAAAGAATAATATACATTAAACATATATATACATATATATGCACACACACACATATATTTTATATTACGTATGTATGCTAGCATGAATTTCTCTTTTCCAGTTATTTATTGTGCCACATGAAGCAACAGGAGAAATTAAGTTTGTTAAAGAGGAAATGAAAGAGAAATCAGGAGTTAATGTCCAGGTTTGGCACACAGATGGCTCATTTCAGTTCTTAGAACAGTACTTTCCATTAGAAATATAATGTGAGCCATATAGATAAATTTAAATTTTCTAGAAGGCACTTTTTTTAAATAAAAAGAAACATTAAAATAACTGTAACTAAATATATAAAAAATAATCTCAACATATAATCAATGTAAAATATTATTGAGATATTTCAATATTAGGTTTTTCATTAACAAATCTGCAAAATATGTTGTGTATTTTATACTTACAGCACATCTGAATCTGAACAATCCTCCTTCCAATTACTCGGTAGCCACTTTAGCTAGTGAGTATTGTATTAGATAGCACAGCCCTAGAAAACCCTTGAAGTACTGATGCTTAATAATATTTACTTTTTTTCTATATAAAAATCAGGCCTATTTGAATTCCAGTATTATCATATAGAAAGACTTCAACAGATAATCAGAAGGGCAGCCCTTATTTTTTCAAGAAGTGAGAAAATCCTGCTCCTTTTTCTTCTGAATTGAGGAGGGGGGGGGGGGGAATGACATGAATCAGGAGAGAGGTACACAGTCATAGACTGATTGTGTCTTGGCTCCAGAACCCAAAAATTTAAATTCTGAAGAGGATGGTAACTGAAACTCTAAAAGCATCCATTACTGTCAATCAGGCTGGTCTTTTAACAAAAGCATAGTTATAACAAAGTAAAAATAGCAACATTGCATAGGTAGACAGAAAAAAATGAATGAATCAATAGACTTAAATCTTAAATGATATTCTGGTATGTAGTAAATACAGAAAATTCCCACTTCTGTGAGTGATGAAGTGTTTGCTGAGTTATTCCCACTTCTGTGAGTGATGAAGTGTTTGCTGAGTTGAGGGCCAATGTGCTACTGAGAGAGCCCTCTGGAGAGGAGTGATGGAAACAGATAGAAAGGCTAGTAAGTGGCCAGTTTTTATCCAAAGGCAGGATGAAATGTTTGCATCCAGAGGTGTGAAGGTCAAGCAAGTTAACAAAGGAGGACAAAAAAACTTTCCTGGATGCAAAGACAGCAACTACTTAACTTTTCTCTTTTCAGAGGACAAGAATGTAAATCACCTGTGGATATGACCAGACTCTGACTTCAAATGGGGACTCTGGACTACATAGAAGACAATGCAAAGACCATAGTTGAAATAGCAATTTTACCTTCCAATTATAAACAAAATCAGGAAACTCTCCTATTATTCATATGTACTTTAAAAACAAAACAGAAACAAAAACAAAGATTGGAAGTTCCCCAAGAGTCAAGTTTATAGAACAGAGTAAAAGAGGCTTTTAAAACCCAAAGAGACCAAACTAACTTATTAGTAAGTTAAGTGTTCTCCCACAAACCCTGTGACTTGAGACTCAAGAGGCCTCAGTAGAAACTTAAAAAGCTGCAACTTTTCTGCACATTTGTGTTTAAACTGGTCGCCATATTATGTGTCTACATGGTATTACTTCACATGATTGCTATTCTCTTCTTCAAATATAGATATTTAGGTCAACTCTCCTTCAGTTAATTCTTTACCAAAAAAAAAAAAAAAAAAAAAAAGTCAAAGGATCAGAAAGAAATTCATTGTCACAGAGATCCAATTCCAAGGCATCGTATTGGCCCTTGTCATATGTCATAAAAATTCACTCAATGCTGACATTCCTCAGTCTCACAACCTTGAACTCCAACAAATCCACATGCTAGAGACATCCTGTCACACACAGAACATTTACCCTGGATTCATTACCTGTAACAATGATACAATCCTGTTTGTCTCAAGTCTAGTCATTCTCATGGTTTCTGAAACCTTGGCCTCACTTGTAAGCCATCTCTATTCCTTAGAAACCAGGCCCAGCATTCTGTTATAGGTTGAGTGATCTCACACTACATTTCATTAACAGACCTTTCTGAATATTGTTGGCTCTTAAATTCACTCTGAAAATTTCACCTTTGAAGATTTGCCTCGTCCTGTCCCATCATTTTTTTTGACAAGCTATCAGTAAAAATAATAATCTTAGAAATATGTAATACTTAGGGGTTACAATCAAAATAATTCTGTGGAATTTGCAATCATTTAATTATTCTTTAAAACAATTATTTGATGAATAAACATTGTCTTTCATATTTTATAGATGAAGAAACTGAAATTTAGCAGTTGAGTAGGGACTAGCTGTGAATTCTGAGCAGGTGAACCACCAGGCCATGAGTTTTGGGTGAATATATATTCTAAGAAGAAATATTTAATTGAAAAAAAAGCACAAAGTACTCATTAAGATAGTTTTTAACTGATGATGTTGCTAAGTATATTATGAAAAAAATTACAAGATAAGGATATTTTTTTGTTTAACTTAATCAAGAGTGGTGTTTATGTTTTTTCTTATTCCCCTCATTATTAACAGTCTCTGCCTTAATTTTCACCATGAAATATTCAATATTCAAATTGACATTTAATAAGAATTCCATTAGTAAAAGTCTTTAAAATTTTCAGTTTTATGGAAATACTGTTATTTAAAGTATTATATAAATATTTGTTATCTTCTATTTCAAAGTTCACAGAACAGAAATACAATATTAAAAATAACAGACTATAACATTAATGAACATTCATTTGAAAATGGTGCTATAGAAAATAACATGGATTTGAGAGTGAATAATTTTAATCCCTTGCTCTTAAAATGAGAATGGTAAATACAATCATAACATGACAAAAAGACACAAGGATGAATTGCTTAAGGAATAAGACAAATTTTCTTTAGAAATAGAGTATTAACTTATCAAAATATTCTATAAAAGAAAGCTAAATTGTAGTCATTTGGCATTCAAAGAATAACAAAGAAATGTTATTTATGAAGGGCAACAAATAAATTATGAAAGAGAAAAGAAAAAGGTATCATGGAGAAAATTATTACTCACTTTTTAGAGATTTATTAGTGTTTTATGACAAGTGTTTGCTGAGTTACAAAACTTATGCCTATGAATTAAAATTGCAGAAATGTGAAACTCAGGAGTTATAAGAGGATGTGAAATAACCTTAAAAAATGAAGGCTGAAAACTTCTAAAATTACACTTTAAATATATATATGTATGTATGTATGTATGTATATATATGCATATATATATGCATAAGTCGTGAATGAACACATTGATTTGAAAATATTTACCATACCCTCTAGTTTAAGAGAGAATATTGAGTACATGCTGCAGCCACCCCCTTTTACTATATATCCTGAAATTAAAAGAAAATATAAATAAAGAAGTTAGGACATAAATGAAAAATAAGTAGATAATAGCTCTGGAAAATAGAAAGGGCAGAGAGTGGACTCCTTAACAGATGAAAACAGATACAAACAATACATTGAAGACAAAAAAAAAAAAAAAAAAAAAAAACAAATTCTAAAACATTATTACATAACCTTTCCACTGAAGCTTATAGCTGCGTTAATCCATAACTGGAGGTGTTATCATTTATGTAGTGCCATCCAACCTCTCTAAACAATCAGTTCCTTACTAGTAAATTCTGCAAAAAAATTATTTAACATATTTATTAATTAGGGTCCAAAAATAAAGAGATTCTGAGCAAGAAAGTTTTAGTATAAAGAATTATTAACATGGGTTTAGAAAAACAATAAATTGCTTAAGTGTGTGTGAGGGGTAGGGGAGAGAATTCTTAAGGATACTTCAGGTCTAATAGAGGGCAACCAAAAAGGTAACATACTGACAGGAAGAGTCTTCAGAATGGTGAGGGTATCAGATTAGACCTCTTTGGAGAGAGTGGTTGAAGCTGACAGAAAGGTGGAGACATTTTCCACCATTTCTGGCCAAGGATGGTAACTGACAGGCAGAGAATAATAAGATTCACTAGTAAGCTGCCGGTGCAGTTGTTCTACATTTGCTGGAAAGCCAGCTAAAAACACTTACTAAACCCACCAGAAAGCTTCTAGAAATACTGGGTTTGGGAGCCAGGGAGTTGGTGTTGACTCACTTAGAAGTTGTCACTTAGAAAATGTGGGCAGGACAGTTGGGGTGTCCTTAGGAGTGCCACTGATCTCTTGGCTGGCCCAAAGCATTTCATGCTAAAGCGCCAGTTACCTCTGGAAACCAGCCAGGTGGGGAAGTGTGTGTCCTGGGAGAAGATGGGGGAGGTGCCTCTTGCTGCTGGCAACCGGGACATTGCTAAATAATAGCACAACTCCATAGATGCACAGGTAGAACAACAAATCACCAGAATCAGAAAGAGAAAATCCTTTTAAGCATTCACTACTGACAAGGCTTAACATTGTACTGGCAAATAAGTAAGTAAGTAAGTAAGTAAGTAAGTAAGTAAGTAAATACAAGGCCTAACTCCATTGTCACAGAGCAAAGAGGCAATAAATTAATACCTAACGTAGCCCCTTTGGCTATTCTATTACCCAGCTTTCATATGCACCAGACTACACTTATTTAAACTTTCCTACAGAAGCAAACAACCTACATTTCCACCTAAAAAGATATAGCTAATTTCCTTACCAATAAAGAAGTTCTCATAATTTTCTCGAAATGATCTCATACCCAAGTTGTTGCATCCATTACTGGCTATATGACTTCTCAAATTCTGTCACAGTCCCATCCCACTTAATAGTGTTACCTAATACTAAACTGGCAGTTAACTTGCCATGACTTCCATACATATTTTTTTAATAAAGAGAGGTAAGAAAAATTTGATTAGCAAATACAAATAAATGCATGCATATAAAAAGCAAAGCATATGAAAAACTACTACAATCTTTATTTCCTTAATTGGAGATCATGAATACTCATGGTTTCTTCTTCCATTATCCATTCTATATTTCCCCCACATTGCTCAAAAACATGAACTAGTTGGTTGAGGTTCTTCACCCAGAGGAGTAATCCAAACCTGAATTATAGAATGGTCTGAGTCCTCAAATATCCTGCCTTTTTGGAGAGGTTGCTATTATTTTCCATTGGTCTTTACTATTGGGCATGGGAAAGTTAAGAGGTGCCCAGAGAGTGCCCTGAGTTCCAATCATAGTGCTCTTTACTCCACTTTCCTCTCAGCAATCAGAATTAATTACTCAAACCAATAGAGAAACCATTTTTTTCTGTGCGTTGGTCTTATGACATGAAGAGCAAAAAATGGCAGATATCATCTTGCAATTCAGTAGAATTATTATTGTGTCCCTTAGTGGAAGGATTCTCTCCTTGGATGCTGAGACATTCAAACAGTAAAAACAAAGCCCAAAATCACTGGGATGGAAAGGAAAAAAAAAGCAATTTGCAAATTGGTTAATAGGTGTAATATTGAGAGAAAGGATTTCCAGTTCCCACCCTTGATTTTCAGTCTCATGTATTTTGTCAGTGGGGGGGGGGGGGGGGTAGTACCATATAAAGGTCTCTGTAAGACAGATCTTATCTTTTCAGGAAGTTTATTCCAAAACTTCCACCATAACTGAGTCTTCGCAAGTCTCTGTTCTGACTGGTGAACCACAGTGGCCAGGTATCAGTTTTAGTTCAAAGTTAGTGTCTCATTATCCCAGAAAGTTTTAATATTTCCTCTACCCCAATGCACTGTCATTCTCCTATGGTCCCTTTAGAGAAATCTCTGGGTAATACTTATAGTGTAAACTTACACCAAAGGTGCAACGTCCTATTTCAAGAGGAAGCAACCTCCTTCATTCAGTGTTCTCTGAATCTGTGAATTGACTCAGGTCTGCAAGCTCATTAAGAAACTACAGTTTTCTACTGTGATGCTTCAAGACAGGTTTCTTGGCTACTAGAACTTTGTGTGTTTGTTTTTCTGCTATACACATATCAAGAATTACTCTATTAAGCTACATCTATTTCATCCCTAAGGACACCGTGATCAATTAGCCCACAAGAAAGGTATCTGTGGGCCAACACATGCTGATTACCAGTTCACCTCTGCTGCCCTTTTTGGTGTAATAATTGCACATCTGCATTGGTGGTTAAGTGTTGCTATTTGAATTCTACCACTTACGAAACTCCCTATCTCCATTGCAATTTGCAAGCTGGCTCACTGGTGGCATCCTCTACAGTTTTGCCTTGCATACAGAAGAGAGCAGCCACAGAGATTTTCACGGATACACATACCCTGCTCACTCAAATATTTATCAGTGCCTTTTGGTATGTATGTTTTTTGTTTCTCTGGGTCAGATTATATACACCTTGAGATGGAAAATTTTACTCTAGTCATGGTTCTAGTGGCAGAAGAATATGCTTGTGGTGTATCTTTAGGGAAATTTTATCACATTTCAAGACATCTGCCCTTGTTGAGGTTATCCCAGTGTTTTTGAGCAGAAGAACGCGAATCTCGTCAGACACTGGAAGGCAAACTACTTCTACTGATAAGTGAGTCTCCAAGTGACTTGGGAGCTCGTAGTGTCGGTTTTATCTCAGCCCAACCAAATGTCTTCATTATGGCTTTCAGGATCCAGTTATTTACCAAGCGGTACCCTAAATTTCACACTAGAAATTTGGCATGACTGTAAATTCAACTGTAGTTTTAATTCTGTAACATACAAAATTAACATTCAAAATTTAATTCTGTAACATTCAAAATTAACATTCAATGCTGTTGTTTTCAGCAGTGTTGTTCCTGTGTCTGTAGGAATACTGCGTTCTTTTAGGGCTGTTGTGGAAGATCTCTGGTTGTTGCCACATGACTTGATCAAAAAGTTGATGGAAATGAACCTGCTGTTTTACTTTGTTAGCACTTGAGTGCTCTAAAAGAGTCTATTCCATAACACAGTCTTAGAGTTGTTATTATTGCTTTGAGGGTCAAATGCAATAGCCCCTTGGATTCCCAAAGTATGTGCTTCAGTCGGCATTTCATAACAAACAACCATACATGACAGCTTGATTGATTATGATATAATAGGTGACTAACATTTCATTTCCTATTAACAAGGAGATCATTACTGCACTTTTCAGCCAAAGCATTTCCAAAACCTATGTTTTGGGTCAGTCTATAGCAACTACTTCTGTTATCAATTATGTTTTATTTGGAGTTCCATAAATAGAAACAAAAAGTAATTTGATGTGGAAAATTGTAACATAAACAATTACTAGCAGGGATTAAATAACAGGAATTCGTCTAAGAGAAAAAGAGGTAACGCCAAAGGATGCTCTAAGGCTGAATGAATGTCCCCCCAAAGGGGAGAATTTTGGAAGGAAAAATTGTTCCCCAAAGCTTGGATTCAGTCTTCACTGGATAAGATGGTGTCAAATCCCACTAGATGGTTAAGAAGCTAGCTGGGTTGTCCTCAGCAACAACTGGTCCACAGTCTGCAGAGTGATTTGGTAAGCAGAGAAAAGCCTTCTGGGATGTTGGCAATTCAGCCAGTAAGTTTCTTGTAGGGATTACTATTAGCTTGCTTAAAATTCAATAGTGGAACTGGTTGTCTGGCCAAAAAGCTGTCAGGAGGACTCCTGAGAAAGGGGTGGGGGTGTTGACCCATCAGAAAATCATCTGGCAATTATCTGGATAAGGAGCCAGAATTCCCATATAATTCATTAGCTGACTTTGCACTGAATTCACATTTCTAAAATATTTACAGAAATGCCACTAACCCCTAGAAACTATGAGAGAGGGATGTGCGTTCTGGGGGAAGTTGTTCGTGAGGAATTGTCACTTGCTACTGGCTGGAGAATCACTGATAGAAAAAGCTACACTCTGCAGGGACACAACTAGATGGATATTCCAAAAGAAGAAAAGGAACACAAAACTTTTCCTTTAATGTCTCTACATTACCATTCACCAGCAAAGGTATTTTTCTGCATACAGAGAAGAAATATTACAAACCCAGTTCCATTATCAAAGAGCAGATAAAAGATTGAATTTGAAGCTGAGTCAATCCATTGTTTTTTGTCCTTTGTTTTTTGGGGTTTTTTTTTCAAGTTTTTTTTTAATGTTTATTTTTGCGAGAGAGACAGAGGATGAGCCGAGGAGGGGCAGAGAGAGAGGGAGACACAGAATCCGAAATAGGCTCCAGGCTCTCAGCTGTCAGCACAGAGTTCAACGCGGGGCTCAAACTCACAGACTAAACTGGGAGATCATGACCTGAGCTGAAGTCAGATGCTTAACTGACTGAGCCACCCAGATGCCCCTGAGTCAATCCATTGTTAACTGGTACAATACACGCTAAATAAGTGTAACTTTTTCAGTAAGTTGAAATCATTGTACACAATCATCTCCAAGGTGTCCTGAAATCTCAGAGTGTGTTATTTAAAATTACAATATGGCTGTAAATTATATCCCTTTCTTTAGCCAGTGATTCTTAAAATTTATTCATTAAGCATGTAGAAATTCCTTAAAATGATGGTAATTGGGTTATCAAAGCTGATTTAATTTGGCATAGCTGTATGATTCCATAAGCAAAAGAATTTACAATTCTCTAATTCTATAATAGATTGCTGTAATTAAATGCAGATGATTGTGTAATTAAATGCAGATGATTTGTCCAGTTTGATTTGCTTCAACTGTATATGTAATGCAATAATAAAAAAGAATCACATAGCTGGTATACCCAAAATTATTCTAGTCAATACTTATGAGACCAGAACAACAACAACAACAAATGTGTAGTAGGGCTAACAAAAGGAGATCTATAAAATAATATATGTTTTTGAAAAATACTGGTTTGAAACCAAGCAGCTCTTAATATAGAGATTTTACTGACCAGGAAAAAAAAATTTGGTGCTATAATACTTTCAGTTATACAAAATTAATACCTGCTTTATGTAACTGAAGCCATCTGCTTTGTTGTTTGTTGATGTTGTTGTTCTTTGCTGGCAATTGGATGTAGTGTATGATTCAAATACCTGGGGCAGCTAAAAAACTATAATACCCTAGGTCACTCCAAAACACATGGCTACACACACATGCCAAGAAACTAAGAATTTTTGACTTCCTATAATTAGTTGAAATATATTCTTGTAAGATTCCTTATGTCTTTAAGTGGGAAGAACCCTGATAATCGTATTTTTTCTCTCAAGATTGCATTTAATATTTCTTCTTTCCCTGTATTTATTCAACATATATGCCTAAGGTGTGGTCACTTTCTTATAAATTTTGACAGACGTATGTAACATATTCATATATCTATAGATATATCTACAGTATATGAAAAAAGGAGAATTTGTGGCACTCAGGCACACTTTGAAGCCTTCTTTTCTTGTCATCTTTTGTTACGTCTTTATCAGTTTATCTTGTTTTAATTTTTGCCACCAAATAATCAACTATTTTGTTTGGTATAATACTTAGAAAAAAAATAACAAATTTATTTATTAATAATGAAGGGAAGATTTTGAATCCTGGAATGGCAGAGTATGATTTTGGGGAATTTACTCTTTCACAAGCTAATGAACATACTGGCAGATAAACTAAATGTAACCGTTTCAGAACTCTGGACATTGACCAAATTCACAAAAGTAACTGATCCTGTATCCAGGGGATACAGCAGTCAGACAGAGGAGTCTGAGATGTTTTGGTTTGATGCTACCCCCATCCTGTCTCCCTGCTGAGCTCTCTGGTATGGTAGCCCTGAAAAGCCTCCAGCCATACAATCAGCAGAAAAGACTGATTTCTTTTGGAGCCTTTGTAGAACTACAAGTGCCAAACACAGGCCTTTTGTCTTGCATCCCAGTTTGATGCAATTGGAAGATAAATACAGTGAAAAACATTCAAAATTCAAAATTCTGGAAGGAAAATAATCAAATGGGGCAAGTTTATCAGCTCAAAAATATGGAGACAAGAAACAGAAAAGCAAAGCAAAGAGAGAACACAAAAAAAGAAGGTAGAAAATAATCCATATATAGGGGAAATATCACAAAAAAAAAGGCAAATGGACTTAACTTTTCAGTTCAAAATTATAGTCAAACTATAGTCCTATGCTATTTAAAGGAGACATATATAAATAGCATGCCACTTATTTGCTGAAAGTAAAATGAAAATGCTTATTCAAATAGGTAAAAGCCAAACAAATGCTAGATAATTTCCAATTAGACAGTAACACTCATAAGACAAAGTCTTATTAAGTGTGGTCACATATAATGATACATGATTCAGCACACCAAGAAATAAAGTAAGTGTTGTAAGGTTACTAAATGGATGAACATCCATATAATGTTGATAAGCCTATGCCTTGGAAAAAGTACTTTGGAAAACAAGAAAGCATTAACAAATAAATATGAGATGTTCATAACATAAATAGAGCTATTGTACTTATTTTATATCTCCTAAAGAAATACTAGGTAGTATTCACAAAAACATATCATTTCTAATAGCAAAAAATATGTCCAAGGAAACTGAAATACATGAATAAACTGTTCATTATTGTATGGCCATGAAAAATAATAAAATAAAGCTACATTTATTAAAGAGAGTCAAAATAGATGTGTAAAGAATATTTTAGAAAACAAATATACCAAGGTTCATTTATATAAAATTTGAAAGAATGGAACTAATGAATATATGTTGCAAAATCTATTGTGTGAAGGGAGGAAAGTGTATCAGTGTGTAGCACATGTAAGGCTTTAATTGCTTTCATCTGTCAGTAATACATGCCTATTTGTTTTGTGAGTTCTCTTTTACTTGAATACTTTTAATATACTAAAACATTTAAAAATCATGCTGATGTCATCGTTAAAGTGTTCGTTTTAATATATCGATAAGCATATTTGGCTCAAGTAATGTAACCATGAGCTATGTTTTCCAACACTGTGCGTATATTGAAATATTTTACCAGTTAACATATATTTCTGTAGTAAAAAAATACTATAAAAATTCATTTTTAGAGAAAACAAATTGATATCAATCCATTTTTGAGTCTGATGTGATACAACAAAATTGACATAGTGATATAAACAACCCACTTTTGGGGGTGCCTGGGTGGCTCAGTCGGTTAAGCAGCCGACTTTGGCTCAGGTCATGAGCTCACTGTCCGTGAGTTCAAGCCCCGCGTCGGGCTCTGTGCTGACAGCTCAGAGTCTGAAGCCTGTTTCAGATTCTGTGTCTCCCTCTCTCTGACCCTCCCCCGTTCATGCTCTGTCTCTCTCTGTCTCAAAAATAAATAAACGTTAAAAAAAATTTAAAAAAAAATCCACTTTTGACTTACAAGAACAAATAAAATGAGAAAATAGTAAACTAATAATATATTAAGTTGCAGTGGGAACTTGGTATGTGTACTTCAACGTCCAGCTTCCAAAAGTCCAAAAAGACTTTTCATAAAATAAATTTTCTTTAGAATTATATAGTGAGTTTCAATCTTCAAAAAAGTAATTTAAATATAAGTCACCATCAAAAATAGAGAACTGTGTATAATGGTGATACTCAAAGAAAAAATCATCAAAATAAGAGAAAAAACATTAAAATGAATATTTTAATATTTAACTCCATATTTAAGAATGAATTATAACGATACAAACAGGTTACTTTAAGTTCATGTAATATTTAACTTTATATTTTAGAAAAGTTACTTCCAAGGAAAATAAGCTTTTACATTTAATAAATATTCATAAACATTTATTATTTTACTCTTTAATTGATTTATAAAGTCATGTTGGTCGACAAACATAAGGTATTCATAATGCTGTGCATTTCTTTAAATCACATTATAATTACCTAAACAATGATTATAAGTCAACTCAATAGACTTGTGATTTTTTTTCCTTTAAAGATTAATTGATTGAAAACTAATGCATGCCTTCTGTTAGCTGTATGCTATCCTATGTGCTAAGGATACCCCATAAAAAATAAATATCCCTGTCTTCTTGAAGTTTACCTTCTGGAAAATCAATTTCTCAAGGTAACAACCTGTGAAGAAAATTTTTACAGATAATATGAAATTGTTCTTGGATTTTTTGATACTTTATACTCTTTATGATGCCAATAACTGATCAAGAAGCCAGGCTTTTTATGCATATGACAATCAGAATATCAAGAATAGTTAGTAATAACAGAAAAATGATAGTTCTCTTATATACAATACATATTAGAAACTTCTGACACTTAGGGCGCTTGGGTCGCTCAATCAGTTAAGCGTGGGACTCTTGATTTAGGGTCAGGTCATGATCTCATGGTTTATGAGTTCAAATCCAGCATCAGGCTGTGAGCTGATAGTGCAGAGCCTTCTTGGGATTCTCTCTCTCCCCCTCTCTCTTCCTTCCCTGCTTGTTCTCTCTCTCTCTCTCTCTCTCTCTCTCTCTCTCTCTCTCTCTCCTTTTTTTAAAAAAATTAACTTCAGGGGCGCCTGCGTGGCTCAGTCGGTTAAGCGTCGGACTTCTGCTCAGATCACGATCTCATGGTCTGATGAGTTCGAGCCCCGCCTCCGGCTCTGTGCTGACAGCTCAGAGCCTGGAGCCTGCTTCACATTCTGTGTCTCCCTCTCTCTCTGCCCCTCCCCTGCTCATGTTCTGTCTCTCTCTGTCTCAAAAATAAATAAAAGCATTTAAAAAATTTAAAAAAAAGAAACTTCTGACATTTTAAACAATTGGAAAAATGTTTCTTATTGCTAATTTTGCATAACACATACGTAGATTTAAAATACTGTTTAACATTTAACTATCCCTCATGGTGATGCTTTATCATTGAATATTTGGAGCCAAATTTTATAATCTGTATTTCTCTAAATTATATCAAGTCTATTTTAGATATTGAGTAAATTTATAGTTACACTTCTAGAGATAAATAAGTTAGATATTTAACAAAAAAGTAATTTTAATGTAAGTCACCATAATGATTATTTTCTTTTAAAAAACTGGAATACAAAATACTTCAAATACATTTTTTTCAAACATTTAATGTGATCTTGGTCATCTTTGGGCAATTCTTCAGTGAAATAGTGACTCTAAAATCCCTAGGAAGATATTGATTGAACAATGTCATTATTTTGAAACCTTGAAGCAAATTACATCTAAGAGTTTTTAGTTTGGTATCTTAAATATATATATTAGGTACATTTAATATATATTTGCTGTATATTAATTCAACAATGCATAATACCTGTCTATAAAATAGTATGGTCCTAAAGTTCTGTTGTTGTTATTCAACCACAGTTACCAAAAAAAAACAAAAAACAAAAAAATATAAAAAGATTTTTTATCCAGATGATAATTGTTTTCTCAATTTTAAAAACATTTCTTGTATAATTACCTCTGGAAATAGATCAAACCACATGCCATTTAGTATATACCTAGAGGGCGTTTCTTTTGAAATTATGTGTTGTAGAATCAGGGACAAATCCTAAAATGACAACTTACTCTAAGCTGTCTGCTGTATTACAGATATGTAAGAAAGTATAATGGAGCAAATTAAGTTAGTTCCAGTAGTTCAAGAACTGTCTACTTATTTGATGTGACTACAATGACCATTCCATTCAGATAAGTGGATATATGCCCATGCATCTCATAGCTTATTAAAGTAAATCACTTGGCTTTCTTTAGTAAGCATTACTGACTCTGGTATCTGGGCCCCAACCAAATTGTTTGGGACTAGAACCATACAACCTGTTAAAATTAGTGTTAAATAAGGCTGCAGTAATCCATCTGATTGCAGATATAATTATTATGGAATTTCAGGGACTTAGCCAGCCTTTATCCACATTTTCAAAATCATTTTGTGAATTACTTCAGTATTTTAATTCCCTAAAATCTTGTCCTGTGCTTTATTATTATTCATTCAAGTACTGTTTGAGGTTTTAAAATGTGGGGTTACAGTTGTCTTTCTAAAGCCTATTATATATGGAGATAGTGTGCCCTGTTTTATGTGTATACATGAAGACGCAGCACAGGTGACACCAACAAAGAATAAAATTTATCAGACAAATAGAAATTATCAGACAAATGTAGTATTATGTACTTGCCACTTTGGAAATAAACAGGGCATGACTGTTACTTAAGTGATCTGATTGGTCTGGAATTGAATATCCTGTCAGTGTTTGCATTTACTTGTGCAGTGCAGAGAAGACATTGTTAAAAATATAAAAACTGACTCATGTGACTTACTTTACCAGTTACCACCAGAAAATGAATTTAATGCAAATAATGAATTTTTGGATTCAGATGTTGGATTTTTGTGGATGGGATGAGGCTTTGAGGTGGACAAATATCATGTGGCTGTGAAGGAAAGTGAAAAATGTGGCTATATCCCCAAATCTCCTCTATCTTAAGACTATTAATGAATGCGCCAGTGGAGAGGTACTAAAGGAAGAAAAGTGAGGTAAAAGATAATTGATAGAGTAGGGTCTTAGAGGATATACAGGTAGTTAAGATATGTAGAGAATATTTCTTCTTCCATTCATAACTGAATAAGGATATAATAACAAAGAAATCTGGATTAGTAGCAAAATAAGATTTGAGATTTTTTTTCTAACAGTCTCAATTTTCTCTTTAATAAAGAAAACATGTTTTCTCAAACTAAATACATTGTGTTCCAGAAAGTAGAATCATGTGTACAGTCTTTCATATGTACTCAGATGCTTAAGAATGGTTCTTGGACCTGGAACGTTTCTTCAGTAGGAGATAAAGAGTCCACCCAACCTGTGCTGAGTTTATCACTTTATCTGGGATACCTACATGTTTTCTTGTCTCAGGCTCAAAGAACATTCTTTTGTCCTTGCTTGAAGTTTGTGTGTCAAAAGGCACCTGGTCAGCCCTGCTGTAGTATCTGCCCTCATAGGGAGTAGTCTTCTTACTACAGCACAGAAGGGGTCCACGTAGGCAAATCACCCTGTATAAACTATTAGGAGAGTCTAATGGGTCATTAGGGATCCTTGCTGATCTCCTTCTCTTTATTTATGTAAGTGAAGTGTTGTTTTATATGTGTATCTTTTGTGTAGCACATCATAATGGATGGCCCTTTAGAAATTCTGATACAAAATCTTAAATGCATTATTATTAATTATTTGGATTATAAATCTTATACAGGTATGCCTCTTTTTATTGTGTTTTACTTTATTGTGTTTCACAAATATTGTTTTGTTTTTTTTAATTGAAGGTTTGTGGCAACCCTGTGTTGAGCAAGTCTGCAGCACCATTTTCCTAACCGCATTTTCTCACTTTGTTTCTTTGACACATTTTGGTAGCTCTTCACAATATTTCAAACCCTTTTATTATTATATTTGTTGTGGTGATCTGTAATCAATGATCTTTGGTGTTATTATTGTAATTGTTTGGGGGCGCCACGAATCATACTCAGATGCAACAGCAGACTTAATAAGTGTGTGTGTTCTTACTGCTCCACTCAATGGTCATTCCCATGTTTCTCCCTGTCTCCTTGGGCCTTTCTATACTCTCAGACACAACAATATTGAAATTAGGCGAATTGATAACCCTGCAGTGACTTCTAAGTGCTTACGTGAAATGAAGACTCCCATCTCTCATTTTAAATCAAATGCTAGCAATGATTAAGCTTAGTGAAAAAGACATGTCAAAAGACAAAATAGGCCTAAAAATAGGCCTCTTGCATCAAACAGCCAAGTTTTCATTACAAAGGAAAAGTTTTAAAATAAAATTAAAAGTTCTACTCCAATGAATAAGAAAGTAAATGATAAGAAAGTAAAACAGCTCTATCACGGACACAGAGGTTTTTGTGGTCTAGATAGAAGATCAAACCAGCCGCAACATTCCCTTAAGCCAAAGCTACTCCAGAGCAAGGCCCTAAATCTCTTCAATTCTATGAAGGCTGAAAGAGGTTGAGGAAGCTGCAAAAGAAACGTTTAAAGCTAGCAGAGATCAGGGCACCTGAGTGGCTCAGTCAGTTAAGCGTCCAACTTCGTCTCAGGTCATGATCTCACAGCTCGTGAGTTCTAGCACTGTGCTGACAGCTCAGAGCCTGGAGCCTGCTTTGGATTCTGTGTCTCCCTCTCTCTCCACCCCTCCCATCACTCATGCTTTGTCTCTCTCTTTCTCTCTCAATAAATAAATAAATAAACATTAAAAAATTAAAAAAGAAATAAAGCTAGCAGAAGTTGAGCTTTAAGGAAAGAAACCGTCTCCATAGCATAAAAATGCAAGGTGAAGCAGCAAATACTGATGTAGAAGCCACAGCAAGCTATTCAGAAGAAAATCCAGCTAAGATCCTTAAAAAGGTAGTTCTATTAAACAACTGATTTTCAGTGTAGACAAAACAACCTTATATTGAAAGAAGATGCCATCTAGAACTTTCACAGCTAGAGAGAAGTCAATGTCTGCCAGCAAAGGACATGCTGATTGTCTTGTTAGGGGCTAAGACAGCTGGTGACTTTAACTTCAAGCCAGTGCTATTTACCATTCTGAAACTGCTAGGGCCCTTAAGAATTATGTTAAATCTATTTTGCCAGTGCTCTACAAATGGAACAACAAAGCCTGTATGACATCGCATCTGTTTTAAACATTGGTTTACTGAATATTTTAAACCCAGTATTGAGACCTCTGCTCAGAAAAGAAGATTCCTTTCAAAATATTCCTGCTTATTGACCGCGCACCTGGCTACTCAAGGGCCTCAGTAAAGATGTACCATGAGATTAATGTTGTTTTCTTGCCTGCTAATACAACATCTGGTTTGTAGCCCATGGATTTCAAGTTTCAAGTCTCAGTATGTAAATAATACACTTTGTAAGGCACAGTGGCTGCATAGTGATTCATTGGATGTATCTGGGCAAAGATAATCGGAAAACCTTTTGGAAAGGATTACCAATTGTATATGCCATTCAGAACATTTGTGATTCATTGGGAATAGGTCAAAAGATCAACATGAACAGGAGTTTGGAAGAAGTTGATTCCAAACCTCATGGATCGCTTTAAGGGATTCAGGACTTAAGGGGCGGAAGTAACTACAGATGTGGAAATAGCAATAGAAATAGAAGTGGATCCTGAAAAATGTGACTGAATTGCTGCGATCTCATGATAAAATTTGGACAGATGAGGAGTTGCTTCTTATGGATAAACAGAGAAAGTGGTTTCTTGAAATGGAAACTACTCCTGCTGAAGATATTGTGAAGACTAAAATGACAACAAAGTGTTTAGAATCTTACATAAATTTAGTTGGCAAAGCAGTGGTAGGGCTTGAGAAGATTGATTCCAATTTTGAAAGAAGTTCTGTGGAGAAAATGCTATCAAACAGCATCATGTGCTACAGAGGAATTGTTTGTGAAAGAGTCATATGATGTAGCAAATGTCATTATTGTCTTATTTGATTTTTAATATTTATTTATTTGGGGGGAAGGGGAGCTGGGCAGAGAGACAGAAAGAGAGAATCCCAAGCAGTCTCTGTGCTGAGCAGAGGCTCCATCTCCCAACTGAGATCGCGATCTGAGCTTAAATCGAGGTAGACGTTTAACCTACTGAGCCACCCATGTGCCCCAATTGTCTTATTTTAAGAAACTGCCACAGCTACTTCAAACCTTCAGCAGCTACCATCCTGACTGGTCAGCAGCTGTCAATATGGAGGCAAGACTCTCTATTAGCAAAAAGATTATGACTTCCTGAGAGCTTAGATGATGGCTAAAATTCTTTAGGACTAAAATATTTTTTATATTAAGGTATGTACATTTTTTAGACATAATGAGTATTGCACACTATAAAAATATAATATTTTTTTATATTAAGGTATGTACATTTTTTAGACATAATGAGTATTGTACACACACTATATGGAGTACAGTATAGTGTAAACATAACTTTTCATATACACTGGAAAAGCAGTAAATCCATTTGGCTCGCGTTATTGGAATGTTCATATTATTGCGATGGTCTGTTACTGAACCCCCGGTATCTCTGAAGCACACTTGCTCTCTGTTCTCAACAAAGATTTTTCAATGGATTTTGTTACGTATTTTCTACTCTTGAACTTTTTGATTATAGGATTTAAGCTCATGGTTGTGTGTATGTCTTGCTGTAAGTTGATAAAACATTTTTTGTTTACATTTCTACAAGGGCTGTATTACACTGAGAAAAAGAATCTCCAATTTTGTTCAAAACTCTTGGTACCATAAACAACTAGACATTTCTAACAAGTAATATAATTAAGAAAAATATAATTGCAGCTATGATTTTACATTTATGTATTCATGCTTTCATTGATATATTAATTGATTTCAGCAAACATTTAAACTGTTGTTTCAGCAATTCCCATGTTAAATTATGAGTAGGGTCTGTGAAATTTGATGTCACTTTATTCAGAACTATATGTCATTATGTACTAAAAAAGTAAATGACAAATGTGTAGCTTTTGTTATTAAGGACTATTTAAACATATATTTTTAATTTTCTCTTCTATCATATGTGGGTGGTACTGCCTTAAGGGAGTTTGGGGTCAATGAAGAAATCGCAAGATTAAAAATATGATTAACCTACTGAATTATATGTCAACAGTTATAGGTTAAGCACTTTAAATATTTTACTCATTCTTCCCTTGCTTCTAATGTGCCTGATAAAAGGGAACTGCAGCTGCCAGTAATATAGTCGTTTATTTATAGGGATTCTGTCTTCCGTTGGATCTTAAAATTGCTGCGTTGTGTTTAATATTCTACCATCACTAAAATCTGTCTAGCTTTGCTTGACTCTGTTACACTCCCAAACAGATATTTTTCTTTAATTGCAAACATTCCTAAAAATATCTTCAAATGTTGCTCTTTTCCTAGTCTTTTTATTATTAATTAATTCTAATAATATCAAATGCCGCGAAGACTCAGTACTGTGTTCCCTTAAGCCTAGGTGTGTATTTGCACTTCTACTCATGAAGGTCACTGCTTGAGTTATGAGGAGGGACATTATCTTTTTTCACATAGCCAGATTTTATGTACATAAAAAGATACGCATATATATTTTTAATTCTTTAGTTCTTCTTCCCCGCCACTCCTTCCCTTCCTTTCCACTAAATTTTAGTATTGTCCCCGCTCCCAGTTTCTCCTTTTTGTATTCTCAAGAATATGCTTCTTTTATGTCCCCAGTTTAGCACTAAAATTTGAGCCTTTAGTCTGCAAGATCTATTTTTGTGTTTAACTTATTACCACCCATCCTATTGCCAATGTATCATAAATTTAACTGTGTACTTCTCTTTTTATCAACCAAAAGTTTGTCTTTCCTTCTTTAATCTCATTATATATTTAATATGTTAATGTATATTTTATTCAGCATTTCTGTGTATTTAAAATAGTAGCTGAAGGACTATCCATGTTTTAGTCTGACATTTTGCCAGAGATAGAAATGCGACTTTCTACGCTCAGATTAAGGTTTGTTTTTTTTTTTTTTTTTAATTTTTGTATTATATAGGATGAAACTGACATAGGTCAATGGACTTTTGGAGATTTTGCAATCATGGATTAAAATATTTGAAAGCATAAAATTCATTTCATTTCAGTTAATTACTGAATCTGTTTATCACCTCCTAGGAATCATACAAAGTTTGTTTATAGTTAGGTCAGATAGCAAGAACTATATACTCATTTTGACACACTGAGTTTGAGCAATCTGAACTCTGACGTTTATATATTTTCTTGTTATATATTTTATGGGTATATATTTATGTATTTTCTTATGTGTTATATAAATATACATGTATGAGCTTTCTTGGGTCAGTTTTGATCATTGCATCCTGGAATCTTTCTACTTATAATTATAATGAATTATATTTATGTAAATATTATATATTTCTCTAATTCAGTATATTGATGAGTATATTATTTTTTAAAAAGTATAGTTTTTGCTTTTAATCTTTTTAAATATTAACAATTATAATTTAAGTAGATAATTTCTATTGGACATAGAAAAGGGCAAAACAATTCAGCATGACTTTTTATAAGATATAACTAAGTGTAGTAATTTTAATCAGGAATTAATGGAATGCTATTTATTTTCCAATTAAAATCAATATTACTAAAACTTTTCAATTTTTGTTGAAATATATCAAGGGGTGCCTAGGTGGCTCAATTCATTAACTGTCAGACTTGATTTCAGCTCAGGTCATAATCTCATGGTTCATGAAACTGAGGCCCACATCAAGCTGGGTACTGACAGTGCAGAGCTTCCTTGGGATTCTCTCTTTCCCTCTCTCTCTGTCCCTCCTCCACTAGTGCTCTTGCTGTCTCTCAAAATTAATTAATTATCTAATTAATTAATTAACTTAAAAATGTAAATATTGCTTACTTTTCTTTATTTTTCAGCAAGTATAATGACATCTATTATTGCCAATTATTGAATGGCATTTATTTGAATTGTATGTACTTGATGGGGAAAAACTGTATTCACTGAATTTACCTTCAAATTATATCAATATTTTATACAATTTAAAACCTTATGGAATGTATATGATTATACTAATATTTGCTATAATTACTATGCAATATGCAGAAATCATATGTTTCAATTATGTAGCTATATAATATAATATAGACTTAATATTTATGTTCCACCAAATTTACATATTGAAATTTAATACCCATTGTGATGGTATTAAGAGGTGGGGCCTTTGGATGGTAATTAAATTACAAGAGTGGAGCCCTCATGCATGGGATTAGTACCCTTAGAAGGGGCAAAGATACATGAGAGTCAGCAAGATACAAGAGGGGGGCAAAAGGGGTGTCACTAGAAACCAGTGATGCCAGCATCCTGATCTAAAGACTTTCAGCCTCCAGAACCATGAAATTTCTGTCATTTATAAAGTACCCAGTCTGTGGTACTTTGCTCTGGCAGCACAGTCTAAGACATAATTCTATTTAGAAAAAAACCAGCTTTGGCATTTTTAAATGAACCTAATTATTTATGATCTCTGCTCTATCAGCTGTTGTGCTTTAATTTCTCCTACTCTAAATTTCTGAGATAATATAAATTATAACTACACATGATTAACGTTAAAATACAGGTGATTTAAACTTTGAGGATTGATGAAGGACAAACACTAACTCTTTTTTGTTTTTCTTTATCTAAATGTCATTCTGAACTGGGATGAAGCATTTTTTGTGCTAGAATGGTCATATTTAGAGTAATTCCTGGCATCTTAAAACTAAGAAACACTTTTATATAGGCTTCAACATAAAACCTAATAGTACAACATGCTCACCTTACTTTTTATTTTCTGAATAATGAAAGCTGAATTCATACCATCATCTCAGGTTTTCATGATTTTTGACAGGAAATAAGATGGAAAGATTTAATTATGTAATATTCTCTGAAGCATTCGGTTGTGTACTCTAACCTTTTTAGTATTCTGAATTTCAACAGATGGTCATTCTAGCTCTTCCCAACAGGGGTTTGAGTTTTTAAATAGGAGAGAAATTGTCCATCCAATCAAAGTTGGAGTTCTGAAAAGGTCAAATTAGTATAGTACATGGCAGTTATTCTCATAATGTATTAAACATTAGCAGTGACAGCTTATTCTTTTGACACAATGTAGGACAACTTTCCACATGAGAAAGCTTTTAACAAATAAGAAAAATGCAAGTCATTTGACAATTTTCATCACAACCATTACCAAAACACAAATAATAAAAGAGAAATTAAATATTTACTATCATCTTTAAAATTGTGTTCTAAGGGATCAGACATTTCATTCATTTGTTTTATATTCTCCAATTCTTGTATGTATCTTGATCCATTTCTATATTTGCTATTTTAATATTCACAATGTTGTGTGTATTGCAAATTCAGTATCACTTTTTAAAGAAATGTATATGTTGAAATGTTACCTGAAATCTTAAAAAGACGGCATTATTCTCTATAGGTGGAAAAAAATGCCCACTGTGGAAGACACTGGCAAAATAAACCATAATATATAGCAATATTGAAATGGTCCATCCTTAACATATAAATCTATGAAAAACTGGACAGCAGAATGCAAAAAAAAAAAAAAATGAATCTAGACATACTTGACACTCTTCACAAAAACTAACTCAAAATGGGTCTTGGGTGTAAATGTAAGACACAAAACTATAAAATTCCTAGAAGATAACATAGGAGAAAACCTAAATGACCTTGGGATGGTGGGGCCTTTTTAGAAAGAACACCAAACACAAAATACCCCCAGGAAATACTTGATATGCTGGATTTCATTAACATTAAAAACTTCTGGTCTATGAGGGCACCTGTGTGGCTCAGTCAGTTAAGCATTCGACACCTGATTTCGGCTCAAGTTATGATCTCACAGTTTTATGAGTTTGATCCCTGCATTGGGCTTTGCGCTGACACTATGGAGACTGCTTGTGATTCTCTCTCATTCTCTCTACCCCTCTCCAGTCATGTCCTCTCTCTCTCTCAAAATCAATAAATAAAACTGAAAAAAAAAAAAGCTTAAAAGAAAAACAACAACTCTTTTGGTCTATGAAAGACAGTGTCAAGAGAATGAGAAGACAAGCCACTGACTGGGAAAAATATTTGCAACATATATATCTGATAAAGGACTCTTATATACAATAAAAAAAAACTGTTGGGGCACTTGGGTGGCTCTGTTGGTTGAGCATCTGACTCTTGATATCAGCTCAGGTCATGATCTCAGGGTTATGGGATCAACCCCACATTGGGCTCTGCACTGAACATGGAGCCTGCTTAAGATTCTATCTCTCTCCCTGCGCCCCTCTCCCCTGATCACCCTGTCTCTCTCTAAAATTTAAAAAATTAAAAAGAAGTCTGAAAACTCAACAACAAGAAAATAAACAAGTCAATTAAAAAATTGGCCAAAGACCTTAACAGACATCTTACAGGCCACATTGTGTTCAGTATTTTAGAATTTGCTTGTGAGGAAAAAAAAAAAAAAAACGGGGAATTTAAATTATCTCTTGCCGTCAAAATCATATATTAGAAAGACGCATTTTGGAAGCAATGCTAAGAGGGAATATGCAAGGGAGAACTGAGGCAAAGGATGAGTGAGTATACCTACTGGGAACAGAACCCATATTAATTTGAAGAAATGTTGGGAAGAATCACACAAAATCCACAATTTTGTGGGTATTTTAAAAAAATTTTTTTTTAATGTTTTTATTTTTTTTGCAACAGAGTGAGACAGAACATGAGCAGGGGAGGGCCAGAGAGAGAGGGAGACACAGAATCGGAAGCAGGCTCCAGGCTCTGAGCTGTCAGCACAGAGCCCGATGCGGGGCTCGAACCCACAGACTGTGAGATCATGACCTGAGCCGAAGTCGGACGCTTAACTGACGAGCCACCCAGGCGCCCCGTGGGTATTTTTTTTAATGCAAATATATGAATATTAAATCAATATGAGACTTAACATGTAAGTTAGAAAATAAATTACAAAATATCTATTTTAAAAAGCTGAGAAATACCAAAAATATTGCAAACCTCAAACACATAAACCTATTTTAATTAAATGCTTGACATACCTCTATAATGTTGATTTTCTTTCATTCTCATTACCTTTGCTTGATTCTTCATATTTCATTGATTTAATAACTTCATTTTCTACAGAGAGGACGGAGCATTAACTCAGCATTTTCTATAGCATAGTTTATCAAAATTATTAAAGTTTTATTATTATTGATAGCTGATTTTTGATAGCTAGTTTTATGAACATTTCACAGTTGTCAAATTTGAAAATATAACAAACTTGTTCTTATATGTGCTTTAAGATGTCAGGGTGTTAGAGCTTTTCATGAATCTTAACTAATCTTAAATATTCTGAATGAAATTTATAACTTTAGACATTAGATAAAAAGCTATTGTCTTTTTAAGAAACTGGGGTAAACCATGAAAGTGAAGGGCTCTGAATTTTGGCTTTATAATCTTCAAGGAAAATCTGCTTTCTTTAGTAAGATACATATTTAAGAATATTAACATGTCTATGTCCAGTATGAACAACTAGAAAAATAAAAGCCTTGTGGGGGCAGGGGCTAAGGGTGGGGTCACATAGAATAGTTAAAACAGGGAAGAACTAGGGTGCCTGGGTGGCTCAGTCGGTGGAGCGTGTGACTTCGTCTCAGGTCATGTTCTCACGGTTTGTGAGTTTGAGCCCCGTGCCTGGCTCTGTGTTGACAGCTCAGACCCTGGAGCCTGCTTCCGATTCTGTGTCTCCATCTCTCTCTTTGCCCCTCCCCCACTCATGTTCTCTCTCTCTCTCTCTCTCTCTCTCTCTCTCTCTCTCAAAAATAAACATTTAAAAAATTTAAAAAATAGTGAAGAACTTACCTTTCTTCACTGAATTCCTTTTTCAAATGTTTTTAAAGC
The DNA here is from genome assembly GCF_046562875.1 of Panthera onca. Classification (NCBI taxonomy): domain Eukaryota; kingdom Metazoa; phylum Chordata; class Mammalia; order Carnivora; family Felidae; genus Panthera; species Panthera onca. The sequence goes on from NC_138339.1 coordinate 20,593,267, forward strand.
TTATTAATCATTATTATTGAAGAATAGTTGACATACAATATTATATTAGTTCAGGTTTACAGCATAGTGATTTGACAATTCTATACATTAATGAAATTCTAACCATGATAAGTGTGTGTATCGCCGTACAACGTCATTACAATATTATTGACCATATTCCATACGCGGTACTTTCCATCCTCTTGACTTTTATAAATGGAAGTTTATACCTCTTAATACCCTTCATCTATTTTTCCCATCTCCCTATCCCCTCCATTCTGTCAACCAGCAATTTGCTTTATTTATGAATTTGTTTCTGTGTTGTTGTTTGTTCATTTTTTCTATAATTCACATATAAGTGAAATCATATGGTATTTGTCTTTTTCTATATGATTTATGTCACTTAGCATAATTCCCTCTAGGTCTACCCATATTGTTGCAAATGGCAATATTTCATATTTTATGGCTGATATATATTATATATATATAATTAATATATTATATATAATATATAATTAATATAATATATATATGATATATATTATATATGTGTGTATCCCACATCTTTATCCATTCAGTGGATACTTGGGTTGCTTCTGTATCTTGGCTATTATAAATAATGCTGCAATGTACATAGGGATGTATATATCTTTTTCAGAGAATTAGTGTTTTTTTTGGGGGGGGGGGTTGGTATAGATATCCAGTAATAGAACTACTGGACTACATGACATTTCTACTTTTAATTTTTTTTAGGAACCTCTGTAGTCTTTTCTGCAGTGGCTACACCAATTTACATTTTCATCAATAGTGCACGAGGGATCCTTTTTCTCCACATCCTCACCAACACTTGTTATTTCTTGTCTTTTTGATACTAGCCATTCTGACTGGTATGAAGTGATATTTCACTGTGGTTTTGATTTGCATTTATCTAATGATTAGTGATATTGAACATCTTTTCACTTGTCTTTTGGCCATCTGTATGTCTTCTTTGGAAAAATGTCTATCCAGGTCTTCTGCTCATTTTTTAATCAGATTATTTATTTTTTATGGTGTTGAGTCATAGGAGTTCTTTATATATGTTGGCTATCAACCCCTTATTGGATATTGAATATATAATTTGCAAATTGCTTCTCCCATTCAGTAGGTTGTCTTTTCTTTTTTGTTGATGGTTTCCTTCACTATGCAAAAGCTTTTAGTTTAATGTATTTCCAGTAGTTTGTATTTGTTTTTGTGTCCCCTGCCTGAAGGGACATATCAATTAGAATGTGGCCAAGGCCAGTGTCTAAGAGACTACTGCCTATGTTTTCTTCTAGGAGTTTTATGGTTTCAGGTCTCACATTTAGGTCTTTAATTCATTTTGAATTTATTTTGTGTTAAAGCTCATTACTTTTAAAATAATCTGTACCATAATTACCTGTGAGGTATTAACTCATTTCAAAGTTAGAATGAAATGATTCCTACTTCCAACCTATACTGTCCTGCAATTTACACTTTTCTGCTTCTAGAGCAAAGAAATCAGAAAATTAATCATCAGTGTTCTTATTGTAGTTCTTTTGTTTGTATTTTTTTTATTTATTTTTTTACACTATATGAACCGTCCATAGAATATAAACTTTATAGGTTAACTTTGTGTCTATGTGTGTGTGTGTGTGTGTGTGCTCTTTTCTGTTGTTAGACCCTATTGGCATTAATAGTCTATCCACTTGGGTGTCTTTTCACTGTGGTATCATATTTACAAAGATTCTTCTAAATGTTTTTGGTCATATATTCAACATTTGTGATGGCTTTTATACATATATATGCATATACGTACATGTATACACATACTTATATACATATATACTTATATATAAATATACCTGTGTGTATTTTAAGGAGCCTTATTTAGATATAATTTGCATGCCATAATGTTCACCCTGTTGACAGTTGCAATTCAGTATTTTTAGTATATTTACAGAATTGTGCAACCATTACCATGTTTGTTTCTATAAAAATAAAATGCAGTCTTGTCTTCATGTTTGAGGAAATTTTAATGATGTTTTGTCAGATCTGTGTTTTAAATTTTGACATTAGAGACATTTCCTTGTTTTTTTTTTTTTCCATTGTGATTAACTTTTGTGTGTTGTCATCTATGTGAATATATTTATATTTCGTTGTTAGTTACTTGAAAAGTTGCTATGTTGCTTAAATGTGAATTTTTTTTTTGGAGCTTTTTCTCAGAAGTCTCATTTGCCTATTTAACATTAAAAGAACATAATATTTACTTTTATGTCTTCATTTTATTCCAAAAATATTACTTCAAAATATTGAGCTATGATTAGAAATATCTTCCAGCAAAAGGCAAAGACATTTGTTTTCCTATGGTGCAAAATATTTCTATGTAACTGAAATGTATAGGGCCCCATCTCCCACAGTAAAACAATAAAGTAGTTGGATAATACTTCCCATTACTATGTCAGTAACAACACAATGATACTGATAATATATTAATGCTTACAACCAGTTGATTATATTATATTTACAAGTAAGCATGATTTACTGATATTTTGGGGATTGATATTTCATTTTGTTTAGGCAATAAATTTGAAAACATATAATGGATTAATTTTAAGAAAGCATATCAAAGATTTCTATACATTGATAAACATTATCTGCTAATGCTTAATCCATATATACTTTTTCACATTTTATGATTTATGAAAACACTAAATCATAATGCAAAATTTCATCAGTAAAGGAGACCAGGCATATTAGTCAGTGACCTCCCTGATAAGAACCGAAGAACGTATGGCCTACTGAACTAAAGACCAGACATACTAGGAAGAAGGAAAGCATACCATAGTTCCTCCTCATTACTCTTTTCTGTAGACTACAGATCTAGCCCCCACCATTCCTTGAAAACTTTAGTTACTGAATCATTCAACTTCATTCAACTCTACTCTTGTCACAATTCTTAATGAGTTTAATTTCCACAGAGACAATGACTTCAAACCTCTGTTCTTTCAGTTCCTTGATAGATTTTCTTCTAGACTTGATGTTTTCAAGTCAAATCAACCATCCATTCATATGATCATGCCCTAGATCTTGTTCCTAACAACTTTGCCACTCCAATATCTCATATGCAAGACTCTTCTTCATCTCTATAATCCAAGATGTTGAATTATAGACAAGGGTTCACTCCTTAATGACCTTATGAAATCTTATAGCTTTAAATGCCATCTCTATGCTGATAAATGCAGTTTATTAAGTCTACCCTTGAGCTTATAAGCTCAAGAAATTTACCCTAAGGTCAAGACCACTTACACAACTGCTCCATCTAGTGCTTCAAAGACACTTCAAATCTGCACATATGCAAACGAACTTGATCCACACCCAAGTCTACTTATTTGCAGTCTATTCCATTTCAGGAAATAGCTGCCCTAAGCTTCTACAGTTCTCCATCTTCTGTTAGAAAAATATAGATTTATTACTGCTACTGTTCTCTTTGACACATATTAACTCATAATCTTTCAGCACACTCTATAGGTTCTATTGTCCAGAATCTCAGCAATTCTAGCCACCTTCATTGCCGCCATTTTGCTCCCAGACACAAATTTTTATCACCTTGATTATTGCAATAGCTTCCTAAATGTTTTTTCCTGCTCACCACTTGTCCTTTAAGTTATTTAGTCCAGAGTCAAAGATTTATAATAATATGAAGACCAATTAAGATCATGATTTTTGAGTGGCTTCTAATCAATTAAATATAAAAAACAACATTCTTACAATAAGCTAGAAGGTTCTAAATGTTCTCACTCCCAGTGACTCCATTCCTTTCTATAAACACTTTCCTTTTCCACTAGTATCCCTTAAAGATACTGGTCTCCTTTCTATTGTTACAAAATACTACCACCACCCCCCACCTGCCCCGGAAAAAAAGAAAATTTTAAAGACCCTCTTAACTCAGTGACTGTTTACTCAGTTCCATCTGCCTGAACTAACCTTCCTTACTTCTTTTTGTTTTCTCCACAAATACCAGCTTATGTGTTCAGCTAACCTACCTATGGCATTCATTAGTCCCCTCTCAACTCACTAAGAGCCTCATGTGTGTTCTTTATATAGACATAATTATCATGTATGGAAATACATATTTTATCTGTATACCTTCTGTTTTCTTCTAGAAGACAAGGCCTACAAGGGGAGAGCCTTTCTGATGCCTCAGTGTATAGTAGATTCTCAATAATTTTTTGGAATAATAAATGTGTAATATTATCTCTCTGACAGAGAGCATTCAGAATCTAGTCTGTAAGCATTAATTACCTAAATGCGTTCAAGCCACAATGTTTGTTTATTTCCTACCATATACCATACATCATTTAGCATACTGACATTTAGGATATGTAATGTTGAAAAAAGCTCCAAGTCTCTTTGAGATTGTATACTAAATGAAAACCACAGCATCAATACCCCACATAAATCAATGATAAGATTTTCAACACTTACAAACAAAATACATAGTAAATAGATGATGGATTAGGCAATATAAGTTAGATTTTATAGCTTAGACATCTATGAGGAGATTGTATTTGAACTAAGAACTACATGATCAGAAGGGGTAAATATCTTCCAGGGATAATCAAAAGCAAATAAAGATACCTGAATCAGAAAGCCCTTAAATGTCAAAGGTAGTAATTCTAATGTAGTCCCACAAATTAACTCAGTCTCCAACAAAACCTCAATCCCCATGGTACTCATGTTTATGTATTTTATGTTAGAATATCAAATACAATTATTACAATATGGCTGGAAAGAAGTATAGAAGATATTTAGTATCAGTTGGTATCAAAAAGAACGTACAATGATGAAACTATGCACTTGACATATAAGAGGGGTTAACATGTGCTTTAGATAATGTACATGACATCTTAGACCTGATCCTTTTTCATGTAGCAGTGCTACATAATGTAAGTGGATGTAACTGAGCAGTACAAAGAGGATAGGTGATTCTAAAAGGACATTAAGGGATCTAGTTCTTTCTTTCCTATTGCTCTGCTCTGTTGTCAACTTAAGTATTACCCTTCTGTACATGTGCAAAACATGGAGGAAAGTGGAGACATAGTCATATCATTTTAGGTATATGACAAAGAAGTTGCAATCATTTATTTTGTTTTACATCCCATTGGCCAGAATTTAGTTTCATGGACAAATCTGCTGAAAGTGAGGTTATGGTATGGAATCTGTTTCTTGATGGTAATATACAAAGCTAAAATTTGAAGAAATTTGGACGGGTACTGGAAGACAATTAGTGGCTGGCAGACTATGAAGTACCATTGCTACCACAGTACAGAACATCTTCGACACTACAAGGAAGTTTCCACATCCTCATTTGCACTTAATCCCCTCACCTTCCCTTCTGGGTCTTAGTGATAGATTTGCTTTCTATCAGTGTAGTTTTGAATTTCTAGAATCATAAAAATAGAATCATAGAGCATTTACTCTTTTGTGAATGACATTGTTTCACTGAGAATAATGTGTTTGAGATTCATCTGTGTTTGTGCATGTTCAGTGTGTGCTCATTCATTTTCATTGCTGAATACTTTTCTATTGCATGTATACACCTCAGTTTTGTTTTTTTTTTTTATCCACTGTTTGACTCACATTATAGATGTTCCTTGTTTTTAGCTTCTATGGGTAAAATTGCAAAAAAAACCCACTAATTTACTGTCAAATTTCAATGTGGACATATGTTTTCTTTACATTTGATTAAACATCTAGGGACAGTATTGGTTAGCTATAGGGTAGGTGTGTATTTACCCTTATAAGAAACTACCAATTTTTTCCCAAAATGGGTGCACCATCTAGCATTTTCACCAAAAAGATATAGGGTTCATTTTCTCAACATCTCCACCAGTACTCGGTGGTGTGAGTCTTTTTAATTGTTGCTATTCTAGTAGATTTGTAGTGGTATCTCATTGTGATTTTGATTTACATTTCTCTAATGTAAATTTCTCTAAATGTAAATTTACATTTATCTAATGGATAAGATAGGTGAATATTCTGTGTGTGCTCATTTGACATCTATATATGTTCTCTGGAGAAATGTTTGTTTAAATTATTTTTTTTTAATTTGGATTTTTGTCCCTTTTAATATTGAGTGCTAAGGGCTCTTTATACTTTCTGGATAAAAATATACTTTTGTGGGCGCCTGGGAGCCTGTGTTAGGCTCTGCACTGACAACACAGAGCCTGCTTGAGGTTCTCTGTCTCTTCATCTCTCTCTGCCCCTCCCCTGCTCATGTGTGCTGGCACATAATGCTGTCTCTCTCTCTCTCTCACAAACAAACTTTAAAATATGTATATGTATTTTTAATGTTCATTTTACAAATATTTTCTTCCACTTGGGAATGTATTTTTTCATTTTCTTACCATTGTATTCTGGAAAACAAATGTGTTTAATTTTGTCAAAGTTAAAACTTACACTTAGTGTTTTTGCATCTTATTTGGGAAATGTTTACCCAATCCAACGTCACTAATATTTTCTCTTGTTTTCTTCTACAAGTTTTATCTTATTACTTCTTTATATTTAAGTCTATGATCCACTTTAATTTAAATTTTGCTTAAGATTAGTGTTGAGATTCATATTACAGTTGGTTAACCAATTGTTCTAGTATATTTGTTGAAAAGGTTATCCTTTCCCTGTTGAATTACCTTAAAACTTTTATTGAAAATCAGTTGACATCTGTTTCTAAACTATTACATTACACTGATCTTTATTTTTATTATTTTTCCAATGCCAAATCATGACAAACCATTTTTACATAATATTACTAAAATAGTAAGAACTCCAGACCAAGTTAAATTATCCAGCAACTGATTCACTTCTACATAGTCTGATGACCACATTGTAGGAATTAAGCTTGTTAATCACATTTTGATCCCAAGATCTGGGATTCTTCACCTTCTTTGTCTTGCATTATGCCCACTGGATGATGTTCTTTTTGGAATCAACTATGTGGACACTTTCCTTTCTGTACAGTTGGGTTTAGAATCAGCTGAATTTTGGAAGCAAACTGTTTATTCTTCCCGTCTCTTTCCAGTCTGTGTCACTGCTGGAAGAGCTATATTTCCCTGCCACCTCTCAGAAAATATTTCTTCTGAGTTTCCAGAAATAGCTGGGGCATGTAATTTCACTCTCTCTTTTTTCTTCAGGTTAGTAGTAGTTTCAACTTCTCACCATTGTTGATTAATGAGTGCTTCAACATCCATTGCTGTTTTCCTTACCCTTCTGTCCTCTCTCTCTAAGTCCTTTTGAGAATGCTGTTTCCAGCTGGGCCCCAGACTGAAACTAATACAGTCAGAGATGTAACTAAATACAGATAGACTCTGATTAATAATGACCAGTTTTAAGAAAATTGGCCAGGATATGTGCATAAAATAGCTCTAGCATTTAATAAATAAAAGGAGAATGTTAAGTAACCATATATCGGTCTTTTGCTTTTCAGCCCTCTTTCTGAAGACAAGAAATCAGTCATTCAACAGTAATGAGTCCCACAGCAGAAGAACCAAACTCTGGTAGAAGTGACAGTGCCAGAAACTCAGGTAAGATTTTGACTCCTTTAATATCTTCAGCGAGTGGAAATTTTTGACAAATGATGAAACCTAGTTCTGTCTTCCTTGGTCCTGATTTTGAATGTAAAAAGACAAGTTTCTTATAAATATATCTATGGAGATATAAAATATTAAATTGCAAAGCAATCAAGAATCTCGAATAATGAAGCTTTAAGGAGGCAATATGTATGCAGTCTATATTTTAAGAAATGGAATGGCAACCTTAGCATATCTTCAATCCAAAGAGTGTCCAGATGAGCAATATGGGTATCTAAAATTGAAATAATCCAAATCCCTCTCACTGAAGGTACATACAATCTTGAACATAATAAAGAAAAATCCACTCTAAGTCAGAGCTGTCCTTAGAAACGGAAAGGAAACTCTCCAGTGAAAACTGGACCTGTGTACTAATTTGTGAACAGCTTAAGGGAAAAGATCCAGTGGTTTTCATCCATGTTTGTTCTTTCAATTTTATTTAAAGTGTTTTCATCTATATTTATAACATGTATTTTTCTAAAGCATTCTTCTCCAGTTTTTCAATAAAACAAATATTAGTCCTATACTCAATCCTTTCTATAATTTAAGGATTTATCATAATTCACTGTGAAATTATCTGCATTTTGTTGGTAAATTTTGCTAATAAATTTACTTATATAATAATTATTGGTCCTTTGAATAACTATGTTATAGTTATTTTTCTAGGAATTATAATCTAAATTTTTAAAATATTTTATTGCAAATAATATTTGTTCCTTTGTTATTTTACTTATTTTTTTATCAGTCTTTGCCAGTGTTTTGTGTTTTTACCTAATCATTTAAAACTTTTAAGAATACAAACACCGTTGATAAACCTCATTCTTCTTCAATCACTATCATACTGATTTCTGCTCTTATATTAATTAAACTTATTTTTTTTTCTATGCTGGTTTGTTCTATTATTCTTTCTCAACACGTGAATTTAATTAATTTTCAGTCTTTCTTATTTTCTAACTTTTTCACATAAAGCTTGTGGTACAGATTGGTAGCTGTTAACAGAATTTTGAGTTTCCCTCTATTTGTAATCACAGAGAAAAAAACACATTTCTGTATTAGGCATGACCATATGGCCAAATTTCAGCCAATGGAATATGAATAGACATGTGCCATTACAAGTTCAAGAGTAGGTAATTTGCAAAGTTCTACTATAGTCTCATAAACCAAACATGCTGTACTTTGTAGAGTAGGAATTTCTTATGAGATTTGGCAATTTGGTGAAATGAATTATGGACAAAAGCAGAAACTTTATGAGGAATACACTGATTTTGTAAACTAAGGCATAAGTATGGATGTGCTTTTTTTGTGAGATATGTAAATGATACTGAAATTTGATGGTGCTTTTCTAATTTCTGAGGTAAAGGTATAGTTGTGTGTGAAAGAAGTTTGAATTTATGTTTCTTTCATTCAAGGGAACAAACTGAAACAAAAATATGTCAAAATTCCAAATTGCCATTTGCAATATATTTCACATAACAACTAAATATTTATAGGATAGCATGTTTTTTTTTAATTCTTTCAGTTTATGTTTAATGCCCAGAATGATAAAGACTGATGAAAAAGGTAGATGAAACTCAATCCTATAACATTCGGGTGTTAAACTTGGGCTGTCTTTTATTGAAGTATCATTAACATAAACTTATGCCATTTTAATTGAAGCCTGAAGTGAGTCAACTGGTGCTAAATGATGTGTAGGGGTGCCTGGGTGGCTCAGTTGGTTGAGCCTCTGACTCTTGATTTAGGCTCAGGTCATGGTCTCATAGTTCATGATTTCAAACAGTGCATTGAGCTTTCTGCTAGCAGCATGGAGCCTGCCTGAGATTCTCTCTCTCCTCCTCTCTCTGCCCCTCACCCTCTCTCAGCTCCTCACCCACTCATGCTCTCTGTCTCTCAAAATCAATCAATAAAAATAAATAAATAAATAAACACTTTTTAACAAAGATGCCTTGTATTAATTTATGCATCTAATTTTATTCTGATAAATTTTATGATGAATGTGGTTGATATACAACATATAGGGCATTCCTAATGTTCACAAGATACTCTCAATCTAAGAGAACTTACTGTAGAAATATGAAAATCTTGTTTTGGAGACCGTGAAGTAGAAAAATTGATTATTTCTTTCTTCAAATAAATCATCTGCAAAACCCACCAGTTTTTAAAATCAGTTTGAATAGATCATTGTATTTGAGAGAATGATACTTCTTTAATAATATGGCTGGGAAATTTTCCAAAAATTTTGAGGAAGTCTTTCTTCATAGGATCTGATCTAAGCTTAATCAGAAGAGTGATGACAAATAAATACATGGAAAAGGGTGACTTGCATTCTTTCTCTGCTTCTGTCACCACCCCTGGGTCCCACCTCTTCACTGGTGGGATGTGAAAGCCTGACTCATAATATATTTTTAGTAGGCTTATTGGCATAAAGAAATCCACTGATAAGCCCATTTTTTAAGTTCATTTATTTATTTTGAGAGAGAGAGAGTGTGTGTGTGAGTGGGGAAGGGGCACAGAGAGAGAGGGAGAGAGAATCCCAAGCAGGCTCCACGTTGTCAGCACGGAGTCTGAAGCACAAACCGTGAGATCATGATCTGAGCTTGAAATCAGGAATCAAAGGCTTAACTGACTGAGGCAGCCAGGCATCCATGATAATCCCCTTTAATTACCATGTGCTGGATTTCTCTTCCCTTCTCTCTCTGCTATGGAAATTTAATTCTTCTTAAAATGAAATGTTAATTGTATGGAGTTCTGTCAAATAACATGCACTATATAGATACTCTATACACATTGTTTTTTGCAGTATCCCACGAGTTCTGGTATATCATGTTTCCATTTTCATTTGTCTCAAGAAAAATTTTTTTTGAGAAAAATCCCCCCTATAATTTCTTATATGCATTCTATTCTGGTTCTTAAATCAGAACACACCCTTCCAATTACCAAGACTCTGTAATTATAAAATAATTGAAATGAGGCCTTGGGTTCAAATTCATAGGATTTGATTAGGATTATATGTAATATAGGATTATAGGATTATATGCAATATATGTTAGTAGAAATGAAAAGGAATGTTTTAAACAAATGTGGTAACTAAACAATATTATTAACTCTCCCCCTTGAATTTACAATTGTTTTTCTATTCTTTTATCCTTTTTATCTAGTAATAGTGTGTACGTTTAATAAATGGTCAGACTTACACTTTATCTGTGAGCTCATTTCCAATGGGTTTTTATCTCAAGGTAATAAAATAAAATATATCCTATTTCATGTCTGGATAATAATAATGAAGAAATATGCATTTTTGACTAGAAATACATGAGCAAATTAACATTTACCAGGGACATGTGTTTTATTTGCATTTTGCTTAAGAATCACACTACAAAAAACCTTTAAAATTACCATCACTCTATGTGGAGTATGGGATGTTATATGTAGATGTCAGACATATGGCGTTAAAAATTCTTTGAATGATATATATGTGCATACATACTTATTTTTTAAAATAGTATTGAACACAATAATATCAGAAAAAAAGAAAAAAATGTGTTTTTTTACTGTGTTTGGATAATGTTGGAAAACATTATCCTGCTTCTTTATATGTCTTTTTTTTAATTTTATGCTGGATATAATTTTTTAAAAAAAACATATGGGTATGTTGTGAATATTGTTTGGCCACAGAGAGAAAACACCCAATTCTTCTGTGTGACAGTTAAGGTGAGGTCTTGTTTCTCAAATTAGGAGTTTGAGTCAATGCTATATTATTGCTTCAGCTAGTTTCAATATTTTCAGGATAATATATGTTTTGTATTGTCATATTTGGATATCGTAGAATGGCAATTTGTCATGTCAGCTAATTTAGTCTTAAAAGCTATAATAGTTTCTCATTACTCTAAAAGACTTCCTCTGTCCATATCAGCCCAAACTTCCCAGGGTTACCAAATACTCCCAGTGGCCAACAATTTGATCACCAAAGTAGGACTTTCTGTGAAAAATATCTCTTTAAATTTCTTATATTCTCAACTCTTTAACAATTTAAAAATGCATTTTGAAAAGTTTATCCAGGGTTGTCTAGTACTCGAGATGAGAACAGTGATCTAATGTAGACTATATATTACTTGAAAAGAGAGTTGTGAATAATTCTTAATTAATGTCAAAGCAAAACTTGCACTGGACAATATTAAATAGGCAGGGAAGGCTTTATTCAAGGGTATTGTAAGAAAGAAGATAGGCCAGAACTTAGTTTGTTTAACCCTGACAGAGTAAAAACAACGGCCAGGGAAGGATTTTTAAAAGCGAGGTAAGAGGAAGATCGTAGACCATTGATTTGCCACCTGGCTTTACCCAGAAGAAAAGTAAATTTTCTTTTATATTCATAATAGGAGGTAGTTTTAAAACTTGGAGCAAGGTACCCAATAGATGTCTGTTCACTCAGTCAGTGCACTTGGGGACCTTGTTGAGAGGTCTATTGATGAACCCTATTCAAGACATGGCACCAGAATTAATATGAAAGCAAAATTTTGCCTGACAATGTTAAATAGTCAAGGAAGCCTTTATTTATTGATTCAACAGTTGAAAACATAATTTTAAAGACCACATTAATAGATTATGTTTACCATCATTGCTGAATACTCATTAGCCCAAATTCATCAATGGCTTAACATTACAGACATACAAACATTTGTTACCGCTTTGAAGGATACGGATGAGCTGCACTTAGAAGGACTAAACCCAGATCTATATGTCTTCTCATTTTGGAATGCAGCCTACAGTATTAGCTTGGATATGTTGTTGTAATAGTGGAGGACAGAGTGAGATGAGCCAGTCAAAATCCTGCAGTTGCATTTAAAGTTTCTGCTTAGATGTGACCCCTACCATTGGTAGGGATGAATTCACTTCATGCAATATACATGGGTCAGTCACATGAGAATGGGCATGGATACAAATCCTATTACAATGAGTGAGAAGGTAATTGGAAACAAATAATTCAATATACCATAAGTATTATACAATACAAACATAAGCACACTAAAAAATTGAGAAAAATAATGTAAACAATGTCTATTATTAATGTAAGCTTCAACACTATACTTTAAGCACTAAAGCACTACTCAGTAAAATCCAAAATGTAAAATAAATGAAGCATGCATATGTGAAATATTATTACAAAATGTCAAAAGGTTCAGACTGTGTGATCTTGAACATAGTTAATAAGGAGAAAGTAGTATTTTTGATACTCAGTTAATTAAAATAATTAATAAAACTGCTGAAACAAGTTTATGAAGAATTTTCAAAAAGTTGACTAAATCCAGTTATATTAAACAAAGTTTGACGTTCACTAACACTTATCAACAAAAATTATATGCAACCTAGAGAAAAATTTCCAGCAATTATATACAAATTAAATTCTAAATGTCATTGATGTATGTAAAGAAAATCCAAATGAAAGGAGAAATAGAGATGTGTTTTAGTTAGAAGTTTCCAAAAGGAATTAGAAATGCCAGTTTTATACAATCACCAGAAAATCAATAAATATCAATCCAAATAACTCCAGTTTATTTTGAAAGATCTAAAGGAGTTGATTATAAAATGTGGCATATTTAAGGATAGTCAAGGCACATCAACTTTTTTCTTTTTTGGTTTCAATTTTTTATTTAAAGGTTAGTTAGTAAACATGTGGTGTAATATTGATTTCAGGAGTAGAATTTAGTGATTCGCCACTTACATATAACACTCAGTGCTTAACGCAAGTTAAGACTGATCTAAAAAAATTGGAAAATTATATCTCATTATTACATACTTATAACACATAAATATATATAACTATAATATACAATTATTTGCAAATATATTAATCATTAGCTTATAATAAGATACAAATATTTATGGAAACTTAGTTGTGAAAGAGGTAGCTTTACAAATCAAGGGAATGATGAAATATCTACAAAATGACATTAAGAAAAGTTGTTTTATAGAAAATAAATAAACATTACTTTGCATCATAGACATAAATAAATTTTCTTTGGATTAAAAGTTAATGAAGAAACAAAGAAGAATGTCTTTCTGATCTAAGGTTATAAATGAATGAAATGTATTTCAAAATTAAATCTTCTACACAATATTTCATAATGTAAACAATGTTACAAAATAAATAAACATTTATTTTTTAAAAAGTGCATTTAAATGTAATATTTGGATACCATTTCACAGGGTTCAGACTCACAAAAATACATTTTTCAATTATAATTTTGTATGAGGATGGTAGAACAAGAGACTCTTCTATAATATAAGTAGAGGTAAATTGTTCAATTTGGGGAAGCAATAATGTATAGCAATATTGAATGTATACCTCTCTAAAGTCTAGCAATTTCATTTCTACCCACATACCCTGAAATGGCCTTTTCAGTGTACACCAAATGAAAAGTTTAAGAATATTCCCTGCAGTGGGGTGCCCGGATGGTTCAGTCAGTTAAGCATCTGACTTCGGCTCAGGTCATGATCGCACAGTTCGTGGGTTTGAGCCCCACGTCAGGCTCTGTGCTGACAACTCAGAGCCTGGAGCGTGCTTCGGATTCTGTGTCTGCCTGTCTCTCTGCCTGTCCCCAACGTGTTCTCTCTCTCTCTCTCTCTCTCTCTCTCAAAGATGAATAAATGTTAAGAAAAAAAATTTTTTTTTTCAACGTTTATTTTTTTATTTTTTTTTTTTTTTATTTTTGGGACAGAGAGAGACAGAGCATGAACGGGGGAGGGGCAGAGAGAGAGGGAGACACAGAATCGGAAACAGGCTCCAGGCTCCGAGCCATCAGCCCAGAGCCCGACGCGGGGCTCGAACTCACGGACCGTGAGATCGTGACCTGGCTGAAGTCGGACGCTTAACCGACTGCGCCACCCAGGCGCCCCAAGAAAAAATTTTTTAAAAAGAATATTCCCTGCAGTATTATTTGCATAATTCAAAAATATCATCAAGGAAATGGTGAAATTAATACTTGTCATTGGATCAACTATGTATTATTGCTCATATATTAGTAAACTTCTACATGTCATCATTAATAACTCTCTATAACAAAATTATGAATAAAAAAGCTTAGAAAATAATACATTAATTGTAAACTTTCTATAACAGAAATGGTGACAGCAATAAGACACTTAATAAATCACACACAGATACATATGATTAGCACAGTAATGTGATATAATGGGTAAAAATGTGTTGCTAGCGGTACATGCCAAAGTCATGATCATGGCTTCTTCAGAAGGAAAATTTTGAATTGAGGAAAAAGATGAATTTTAAATTTTAATTTAATTTCTGTCAATTATACAAATAACATAAATGAAGCAAAAATTAAAAATGTAAACATGCTGATTCTGAATGGAGTATTTATTGCAGAATGTTTGCTATATTTTCCCCTTACTATTTGTGGTTGAAAAGAACAATGTCTGACAAGGGGAAAGAACAGAAGAAATTCAGTGGATTATGTTTTCTCTACACTCAAAATGCTTATTCTCTATATTATTACTGTTCTTGCTTATGGGAGAACCCAGGTAAGGAATATTTATAAACTAAGTAATTCTGTAAGTAATGTAAGCTCAATGAGAGTAGGGAGTTTTGCCTGTTTACTTTATCGCTGTAACACTTTTAGGTAGAACAGCATCAGGTACCTGGTGTCAAATACATGACTTTTTGATTGAATGAATGAATAAACAAGTGTTAATGGAAGTAGTGTTCTAGGAAATTGTGATCTACTATATTAATTTTCACTTAACTTCCTAGGTGGGCAGTTTAATTTCTCTTAACTCATCTTTTTATACATACCAATATAATGTGTTCTCTTTGTCTTCATGAGTCAGTACATAGAACAAGGGTGAGAAAATGACTACACATGGGCCAAATGCAAGTTGCCATCTGTTGTGTGATGACCCATGAGCCACACAAAATAGGTTTTACTTTTAGCTAGCTAAAACAAATCAAAAGAAGAATAATATTTTCTGACATGTGAGATTATATGAAACTCAATTTTAGTACCTATAAATCAAGTTTTATTGGAGCACAGTCATGCTCATTTGTTTGCATTGTTGTCTATAGCTATTTTTGTGCTGAACAGCAACAGCAAATAGTTGTGACAGAGACTATATGGCCCCAAAAGCTTAAAATATGTACTACCTAGCCCTTGATAGAAAACATCTGCCTACTTTTGGTATAGCAATATCAAAAAGTCATATAACTAAACTTTGCTTTCTTTGCTGTACCCTCCAATATTGGCTTGAGTTTTCCTATCATATCCCTATTACAAAGAGCCATCATATTTGTGTTTTGCATGTACACTTGGAAGTATTTTTGCATGCATGGAAATAATTTTCTCCTTGTTTTTCTGACAAGAGTGGGAAGTCAGATAGTTTGTCTTGCAAATTTTTCCAATGGTTAACAGAAAGCCTCCTACATAGTAGAAGGTATAAAGATGAATTCATGGAAAGATAAATATAGTTTTTAATTTATTCTCTCAATGAGGGTCTCAGGGAATCACTCACGTGTCAATCATCTAGAAAAGGTCCCATTTTACACTAGTTTCTTTAAAAAATATGCAGGTTCTACCGTATGACAGATGACTAATTGTTTAGTATAAATTACGTGTTAAAGTTATCGCATGAAAATTGCATCTGCAAATATCTAACTTACACATGAATTGCTAAGAGAGAGAAACACTTTCTATTTTTACATTTCATGTTTGAGACGGTGATGCACAATTATAATATTCAGAGCACTGTGTTTATTGAAATTCTTATTCTAAAATGCTATTAAGGAAAGTTATAGAGATCTTAAGGAAGTTAATCAGAGCTGATAGAGTACAGGGATCGTTGTAGGAATTCATTAAATGTTAGTTATTTTTGTATGTTTAATTTTTTTAATGTTTATTTATTTTTGAGAGAGAGACAGCTCAAGTGGGGGAGGACAGAAAGAGAGAGAGAGGGAGACACAGAACCTGAAGTGGGGTCCAGGCTCTGAGCCATCAGCACAGACACGACATGGGGCTGGAACTCACGAAGCCCCAGACCATGACCTGAGCTGGTTGGACGCTCAACTAGCTGAGCCACCCAGGCATTCCTGTATGTTTAAGTGAAGTGAGGCTTTATTTTTTTTTTATTTGTTATAATCAAATTATATTTTTTTCTATATTTGAGATGATAGAGTTTTATTTAAAAACAAGTATTGAAAAGGAATTTTTAATAAATTAAAGGGATTTTTGAAAAAGTTTATAGACACAGATTGTCTGAAGACCAAAGTGATACCATATTTTAGTTGAGGGTTTTACTCAGCTCTTTTGCTGTAAATAGTTTAGATACCGTTTTTTTTTGTTTGTTTCTAAAGCATGGATCTCAGATAAAAATGAATGCTGTTATTATTTTGGACATAGTTTCTAAAGCATACCCTCTGAATTCCTTTTAAAAGAAAAACACAAAGTGCCAACGTCTATATTTTTAGGATTGTCTCTTTATAGAATTCTAGTATCAAAACTATTAAAATTTAATATTATCTGATGGCATTTTATTTTAGACCTTCCCTTTTAAACAGACGCTTAAAAAAACAGTTGATATGACTGTCTTTTGGACATAAGCTTTCCCGCTCATTTATAAACTTATAATAATCACTTTGTTATGTGAGTTCAGATTACTCCATATATTTGATCAAAACACTGAAAAATGATTCTTAAAAATAAAAATCATGCAGACAAATTAACTTTATTTTTAATATTAACACAATCTGTGAAAATCCTGTGAAAAATTAAGCTATACTTTTTGGAAGAAATTAGAATGGCTGTGTGTTTGTAGGATATTTTAAATTTTTCATGTCAAAAATTAAATCATGAAGATTTGTCATAGAAAAAAAATTAATTTGTTTAAGAAAGCTATAAGGAAATGACCAAACTTTGGAATTAATCTTAGCTGTTGGAAAACTTGTTCATTGATTTCAAAGAATTTTCATCAGAAAATTAATAGAGGGGCGCCTGGGTGGCTCAGTCGGTTGGGCGTCCGACTTCGGCTCAGGTCACGATCTCACGGTCCGTGAGTTCGAGCCCCGCGTCGGGCTCTGGGCTGATGGCTCAGAGCCTGGAGCCTGCTTCCGATTCTGTGTCTCCCTCTCTCTCTGCCCCTCCCCCGTTCATGCTCTGTCTTTCTCTGTCTCAAAAATAAATAAAACGTTAAAAAAAAAAAAAAAAAGAAAATTAATAGAAAAAAATTTTATTAGACTAGTCTAGGGGATATGATAGTAAAGGAACACTGGTGCCCCTCAGAATGTGTGAACTTTGTATATCAACCATGAAAAAGATATATATATATATATATATATATATATATATAATATATAAATTATTATATATTATATAAGTTATTTAAAATTTATTATATGTTATTTATATTCATAAACAAATTATGTCATCCAAAAATGGGGATTCAATATAGGAATTTAGTTAAGGTGTTAGGGGATTGTCTATTAGAATTTGGTCACTGAGGTAACCCATGTTGAAGAACTCCACAAAGCAGTTACCATCTTTGGTATGGGCCACAAAAGAGGAGGAAATGGGGTCTAGCTATAGAGGAGTTCAAAGAGGGAAACACCGATGTAGGGAGGGGTATGAAGGAGTCAAAATGGAGGCTGTGGATGGTGTTTTTTGCTGTTAGATGTAATGCACTCAATGAAGATGAAGCATTTCTGTGAGTCCTTAGAAGAAGTTGGAGGCTAGAATCAACTTCCCATTCCAAAGTCAAGTGCCTCTGTAGAGCCAGAGTGTCATGGTATGGCAAACTGTCACTGAGCAAGCTAAATTATCTTATAGAAAATATGACAAAGATAGCACTTGAAATGATTTTCAGTGACACTCTTAGTTTGTCAATAATTCATTTTCTCTCTGAGCTACTCTCTATCTACTTTTAGTGGAGATACATGGTTCCCATCATAAAAACACTGTAAGCCAAACTGTCAGTTAAGATAAAATTCAGTAGCTATTTCACCCTCTTTGTTTTTCACCTCGTGTGGAAACGAGTCTGTGATCTGATTGCCTGAATCTCTGTATTTCTGCTAAGTTAGCTCTCTGTAGATATAAATATTTAATAAAGCATATAGATAAGTATTTACCTACTGTGTAATGATGTCTTTATTTATTTTAAGGGACATAATATTGGTTGTAGTATACTCAGTTATGGATCTGTAGTACACCAGTAATGATCAGATTGTAGAGAATGTCATCAGCTGTGATGTCTGAGTTAGATGAAGCATGTACAAAATACAAGTAAAGAGGGAGCTCTCTTGTAATACTTTGATGAGAGGGCTCCTGTGTGTTGTTTATTTTCGAAATGACTTACTGCATACCCATGAAATGTTCTGTGACAACACTCAGTTTTCATTTCACAAATAATTTATGTAATATATTGAAATATTCTCTTCTAAGCCTGTTTTTTTTTTAATTTGGCGCAGTTTGAAACCTAGGTATATTTATAATTATTCTAAAGTTATTTAGATGATACTTGACCTCATTTTTGCATGTTATTTCATGGATGTATTTATCAGTCACTATATATTGATTACTTTTGATTGTTTTGCTTAATTACCGTGCTATGGATTTTGCTCTTTTGATTTGCAGCAATTTCATCTATGCATAAAGTTGGAATGTTTTTCTTTCAAGCAAAATGTGGGGAGCTCAAAATGAACATGGGGTGAAGTTTTTGGAATGACTATAATTATTTGATAACTGAATTGATAGATTCTAACCAAAAATGATTATGAATTTATGATTTTCTCTAACATAGCAACTTTTTAACATAGGGTTTTATTTTATAGTACTATAGAATTTTTAGATTAGTATTACTGTTTTGGGGATGTGTGTATGGATTTTGTCATGCATCTAGAATTTAACTTTGGTGGCCTAGCATGTTTTTGTTTTTTTTTTTTTTTAGTTGACCACCAGGGTAAGTCTTACTGTAATTATATTGCTTATCAAATAGAACTATTTAATGTCTCATTGGGCCAACCAAATGGATGAAAGATGTTTTTAGGTGATATACATTTGGATTAACTGCACTTGAACAAATAAATATGTTAAGGAATAGTGGAATACCGTATATGCAATTTAGCTTGGGCCATTTTTCTTGAGCTCACAAAAATCTGTAGTGTAACTGAGTCTAAGATATTTGGTTAAAATTATTGCTGAATTCTTAAAAGTGCAATAAGTAATGTACATTTTTCCTCCTAAATATCAAACTAGTTATAAAATATATTGATAATATTAAGATGTCATCTTTAATCAAAAGCAACACAAGATCACAGCTTGGGTCTTTGAACAAGTCAGACTATTAAACTTATTCTCAATTCTTGCCTGTGAATGCTTTGCTAATGGAAAGTGATTAATTGTATACAGCAGGTATATCAGTACTTGCTGATCCATACTTATACAGCTATGTTATTGGAGACAGACAGAAATAGCTTCTGTGCATGATTCCAAAAGGCTGCTTTTGCCCAGACATCTACCTACATCTACTTATACATAGAAGTGAGAGTAGTCATGCCTTCTATTATTCTGAAGGCAATAAGATCTGCAAACATAGAAAAAGATTATCCATGAATGCTCCATGCCTTCTACATGCCACAGACACCTACCATTTCAGGTCTGTTGCATGAGGAAAATCTGACTAAGAGGCGTAGTAAGGAAGACAGAAGTGTTACTAGTCTAGAATATGTTAAAGAGGTATAAGGACTGGGATTATCATTGGCTATAATCACCTCCCCCCAAATTTGTTCAGCTATTTCCTCTGGTATCCAAAATACCTAGCGTGTGAATAATTTCTGTTTCTTATGTTTCCTATTTATTTGTAGATTATCTTCTTCTTTATCCCTCAGTAACCTTTTAAGATTATATGTTCTTGTTGGTTGGGGTAATGAAATTTCACTGGGATATGCCTACTGTCTAATGACTCTAACAGTTCAAACTGTCTTGTTTCAAACTATAAATACAACTTCTTTTTCAAAATATTTTTATTTGAAAACTCCCATTACTATGCATATTATTTACAACTGTGACACCAATATTCAATATTTTACCTTATATCAAATTACCAATAGATAGATAAATAGGGTTTCAGGTCCATTGCTTTGGTAAAAATTACTGGCATTCTCTACACAGCTCTTAAGTCAACTTTTATAAACTTGATTACATCAGACAAACATGCAGACCAACACACACACACACAGAAAACAAAACAAAACAAAACAAAACAAAAAAAACATAAAACACTAGTATTGCAAAGACGTAAGAGATAGAAATTAGGAAGATACCCTATTCTCTTTTCTCTACTCTACTGAAAGATAGTTATTGTCATTCTACTTTACAAATACATTTCATAACAAAAACACCTATAATGATCTTGATGGACATTATGTTGGTAATAAGTAAATAGGATTCTTTTGGAAACAAGCCAAAATGCTTAGAAGAAAAGCTTTCAGTAAACTTAAATAAATAAATCTTTCAAACTCTTCTCCAGAGGTAGAATTCAAACCATCCAGGATGGCGGGGTGGCTCAGTCAAAATCAGTTGACTCTTGATTTTGGTTCAGGTCAAGATCGCGAGGTCATGAGATTGAGCCCCAGGTTGAGCTCTGTGCTAAGCATGGACCCTGCTTGGGATTCTCTCTCTCCCTCTGTCTCTCACTCTCTTCCTCTCTCGCTCTCTCTTCCTCAAAATAAATAAATAAACAATTTTTTAAAATAATTCAAACTATCCATTTATTTGGGAAATTGCAGTAGAATGTAGTTGACCACTAATCACGTTCCCAGATCTGTGTTAAATATAAGAAAGGAGAACCTTATATTATATCCAAGCTAAAGTGTAATACACTTATTAACCCTACTTTTAAATAATTTTGTGCTGATGAAGCAAGCTGCCCACAGAACTAAGTAATGGTTAACAACTATCAATTATATATTTAAAGGCATTACATATTGATCCATAATATGGCATAATCATTTATATTCTATGGAGATTATCTAAGCATAATCTTAAACATTTTTACATTTCACCATGACTATCTTGAGAGTAGAGATGTGCACGAGATGGTTTATAAGGGCCCGTAGAGCCTATTATTAGAATCTCTTTTCTGTTTTCATTTAATGAGGACATATAAGCAGGTTAGAGTGTTTTCATCATGAAAATTGACAAATACTAAAATCAAAGCTTCTTTCCATCATTATAGGGAGATCCTGTTTTTGAACTTTTACCAGCACACTACTGTTTAAAATCCAAATAGAATATTCAGAACTCATTATTAACAATATATTATTATTCAGGAGAATAGATTCTTTGACTTTTTCTCATGACACGAGCAAGACAAAAAATATTCAAATCTTTTATGTTTAGTCCAAGAATGATTTTTTAAAACTCTGCTGACATTAAATGTACCACATCATTCTTTCTTCTTTGAGAGCAACTGCAAGGCAAAGAGTTCAATTTTGTTATGAATTTCCAACCAAATATTTCTTCGTTCACATTTATATATAGTTGCCTGCTTTTAACTTTTCAAGAAGAATGATAAATTGTATCTCCCAGTGAACCAAGTCACTGTTCAGCTAATACAATCTTTGCTTAAGATCAAATAGGCACTGATCTTTTTACAGATTTTATTTTATTACTGTCAGTTGGGTCATACATTTTTCTGAAGTGAAAGTAAAAAAAAAACAGTTGAAATATTTTGAAAGATAATGTTCTGGAAGGTAACAATTCACTGTTGAAAACCACAGTGAGATTGCTGACAAAAGATCAAGTTTGGGTCAATGAAAAGCAATTTGCTTCCCTCCTCCCTGTAACTGTTCTTTTGTATTGCAGATGTAAAAATTGTAAAAAAAAAAAAAAAAAAAAAAAAAAAAGTTTATTTTTTTCTTTCTATTAAGGAAATAGACCTCTCACTCCAGCATTTTCTGTACATTTCATACTTATTATTTCATGGAAGTAAATTCAAAGTGAATTGCAGAGATGACATATTTTAAGTAGGAGAGATACATTTAGAAATATAAAAAAATATGTCTCAATTAGTAGTCTCTGAGTAGCATTGAGTAAAATGTTACAGTGGTTCCTTCCAATTATTGAATTCTCAGATATACCATATGCACATGCACACACGTACACACACACACACACACACACACACACACACACACACATTCATTTGTCATCATAAAATTCATAGATATTTAAAGGCTTCTTTTACATATCAACCAGGGCTAAAAAATTAGAAAATTAGTATCCTAACCTTTAGAAATTTTTCCTAGAAGTTTCCAACTATTAAGAGTTTACAAAAATTTCTGTAAGACAGAATATTTATAGGATTGTATTTGGGGATTATGGAGGTAGAAAATTGCAGCTCTGATCTTTCCATAAAGATCCTTAGAAGGGACAATAGGGACATCTGGTTAGCTCAGTTGGTTAAGCGTCCTACTCTGGGTTTCAGCTCAGGTCATGATCTCATGGTTTCATGAGTTCCAAGCCCCAAATCAGGGTCCCTGCTGACAGTGCAGAGCCTGCTTGGGATTCTATGTCTCTCCCTCTCTGTCTGCCCTTCCCCACTCGTGCTGTCTTTTGTCTCTCTCAAAATAAACTTAAAAAAAAAAGAAGAAGGGGGATGACAGTTCATTTGTAGGATTACAAAACAAAGATGGGCTGAGTTTAGAGTAACCAGGGACAGGAAAGTGGATGACTAGGACAAGAATACCAAAAATAAGATTAATAGATTGCCTAAAAACATACAACTGTATCATTTAGGAATTACTTTCACCTACTTAGGCAGGTAGCATAAACATCTGTGAGGCAATAGAAGTACTCTCCTAATAAATTGAACAAATATCTAAATTCCTAAAACTATTAGTTTGAATATGTTACAACAAAGTAAAGTCACACAACTTTCAATTTATTGAGATTTAATAAGATTAGGCAATCAAGAAAAAATAAGGATAATAGAGAAATGCAAAAATGAAAAATAATAACAATAAACTGACCAGAGAACAAGCAATTGAGAAACATTAAAAAACTTAAAGATTACAAAATTATAAAAGCCTGAATGAAGGTATTCAAGAATGTCAAGAAGGTATTGCATTCATCAGTTGAGTAACATAAGATATATTACAAAAATAAGATAAAATTGTTCTACCTCAAAATTGAATGATACTTAAAAGTAAAAATATTGAAAAAGAATGAAATGCAACACATGAAAAACATATAAGAGAGATAATAGGGAAGGAAATTTAAGAAGTCCAACATCACAGGAAAATTTGGGAGAGAATAATTAGCTAAATATGAACCAGTAACAGAAGGAAAATAATCAGAAATAATAGTATCATCAGATGTCTGTGTGAGAAGTATAAGACAATGTCTACAATGACTCAAGTTCAGACAGATCACCAATTTAGTTTCGTAATTCCAAAGACAAAAAGAATATAAAAAGAATAAAAAGCAATGCACAACACAGAATGAATTAGAGTGGCATCACATTTTGCATTATCGATAATAAACAGAATATAATGATACATTGCTTTTAACGATCTGAATGCAATTATTTTTAAAGCATATTGTTCACATCCAAACAATCAGTCAATCTAGAATGCCAAGAACATTTTTAGGCAAGTAAACTTACAATATCTTTATCCCACTTGCACCCACTTTCAGGAATTTATTTCAGAATTCATTCCAGAACAACATGGTGGTAATTCAAGAAAGAGGAGACATTGAAACCAGTGAAACACAGCAGAGGATCAACAGGAAGACAGCTGTATAGGAAATTATTGAGGAACTAGTCCCTTTTGGAACAAAATAGAATGTTCCAGAATGTAGAGATAAAAATAAAAATCTCCACTCAACAGAAAAGATATTTTGATAGCACACAAAACTCTGAGACCATTATAAAGTGAAGCAAAGAGAAAATCAAAGAGAAAATAAAAATAAAGAGAAACATTATGAAAAAGTTAATAACCAAACATCACCACCGCAAAAATTTAATATTAAATAAATCATCCCTGTATGAAGCAAACTAATTGTGGCTGGCAACATTTATATCAGTGATATAGAATTTTAATGTGAAGACACATGTTAATGATTCTTTGGCAAACCACAAGAGACTCTTAAATACAGAGAACAAACTGAGGAGGTACAACGGGTCAGGGGGCTGGGGGAGAGGGAAAATGGGTGATGGGCATTGAGGAAGGTACTGTTGGGATGTTTTATGTAAGCTAATATGACAATAAATTTTATAAATAAATAAATAGATAAATATTTGTTACAAAAAATAAATAAAATATGATAACCTATTAAAAAAAAAAAGATTCTTCGTATTTGTGTGCCTGAAGGATATGGCGTTAGATCCAGTTAAAATACTATAATCATAGCACACATTTGTCACAGGACAAGCTAAATTCATATCTTAGTTGCACTGTAAATGGTACTTTAAGTATTGTGACTGAAGCATTGGGAAAGTTCCTATTGTATTCATGATGTAAATGAATGTTAAAGACAGTGACAATATAAATATAAATGCCCTTTGCCACAGTTAAAATAGGGAAGTGGGATGAGGAGACTGGAGTTTAGTATGTGAGACCAATATGTTTTAATGCAAGCAGTACCAAGACCTGAGCAAAATTCAATTGAACATAAAAGAGGTTCAGTATATAATCTAGATTGATAACTGTAGTAAACAGAAGATAAAAACTTCTAAGAAATACTAAAAATTATAAGACATTGGATGTCAGGTGGTACAGTAATATATATATATATATATATATATATATATATATATATATATAGTGTCTAATATTGACAAATCAATAACAATAATACTAATTAAAATTAAATATTAATTTTAGAAAAATATTAATATCTCACAGATACCCACAAGACAAATTACAACAGAAGTAGTTAAGAGAGAGTATCTTTGCAGTAGGACTTAAGAAAAAATGGAAAGAGTCATAAAACCATTGCTTTTATTTAGAAGCTAATCTGAACTGTTTGCTAGGTTTTATTTACATGGATTGCTCTGCAACATTAATAAATAGACATAATTACACAAATAAAACAAGATCATTATATTTTTCTGCTCTTATCTTGGTGAGCAGAGCTCACCACTATCTTGGTGAGAGTAGCTCTACCTATTTGTTTATAATATATAAAATGCTATTCTTTTATGTGACTTTACTTACTTAATATTGATGGAATCAAATGTTCAGATTATCTTCCACAAAGTGTATTGAAATTCTTCATTCTACCTTAGAATTTCTTATGTAATTTTGACTGTGCTAATCCCCTTGAAGACTATCCTAAGGCAATTTGTAATAGCTGACATCATTACAGGTATTTTTACTTCACAATATGAACATTTTTACTGTAGTCATTTGAAGTTGTTTTTATTTGTATAGTCTTCTTTGTTGTTTGTCTTCACTTAATCATTTAAAACTTAAAGTCTCTGTCTTTGTGTGTGTGTGTGTGTGTGTGTGTGTGTGTGCGCGCGTGTATGTTGGTATATCATCCTTAAATGATGAGAAAAACGCTTTTAAAACAAAGATATTATAAGCACTATATCTAAGAAAAAATATATTAGAGAAGCCATTATTATTTAAACAGCATTTTTAAAAGAAGTGAAAAATTATTGAACGTGATATATGAGAAATAAATGTTATTCTAGAAGAAAAGTAAGGATCTTGGAGGACTTAACTTCGTACTACATAGTCAGAAAATGATACAACCTGGTTGAATTGAAAAATCAACTAAGACTTCTTGATATGAGTTAGAAGTTGCCTAGACCAATATAGTTTTGCATTCTTTTTTAATACTGACTATGTTCTATTCTTGAAAATTTTGCATTGAGGAGTTTTCCAGCTCTATTCTCCATAATAGTTTTTCTTCATTCTGTTTTCCCAATATGTATTGAGTTTTGAACTAATTTACAAAGATTTTGCCACATAAAATCAAATTTCCCCCCTGGCCTACAGTACTCTGAGCCTGAACTTGTTGTACCTATAAAATATTATCCTTATTACTCCCATTATGAGCTCATTGATCAGTTCGTCTCCAGCTACAACCACTAGAACACTTCTAAAAATGAAAGAATTAGACAATTGGGTTAGAAATTTGGTGTCAAACCAAATATTTTGATTCAACAATTATTGAAATAAAATCAGAGTGGGGAGAAATTGGTTGGTCAGGGGTGTTTTTAGGGTTTGAATAATATATATGATGATTTTTGTATTTCCTCTTTTAAAAGTAAAACTATGCACATGCATAGAAATAATACTAAGTTTCTTAATGATTATCATAATATATCTGAATGTGAGTAAAGTTCAGCATAGATTTGTACACTGTATTTATTTACCATATCAGAGAATGCCAAATAGGAATAAATAAATATCCTTTAATGTAGGAATCTATCATACCTTACCTCCATGGTCACCTTTTCCCACACCCATAACCCCAAGGAAAACATCAGAAAAAATAGAATTGAGAGATATTCTAAAATATTCCTGACCAGTACTCCTCAAAATTGGCAGTTGTGAAACACTAGGAAAAATTGAGAAACTGCCAGAGCCAAGAAAAGCCTAAAAAGACATGACTACTAAATGTAATACAGTCTTCTTGATGGGATCCTGAAACAGGGAAAGGATATTAGGTAAAACTGATGAAATCTGAATAAAGTATGAAATAGTTAATACACTGTATGAACGTAAAATATTAACAATAGGGGTAATTGAATATGGGGATGCAAGAACTCGCTGAACTATCTTTGTCATCCTCTGTTTATCTGAAACTATCCTAAAATTTGAAGCTTAGTCAAAATTAATTTTTTAAAGTAATTTAACTAATAGTGGACAGTGAAAAAAGTAAAAGCAAGAAAAACCACTTAAGTGGGAATAATAGACAGAAAAATCTATTAAAGACCTTTAAAAACTGAGAGACTTCTTACGCGGAACAAATGGGATCTCAGGACATGCCTTTTGTCCTTTCTGGTCACCTATGACCTCGTGTAAAAGAAATACTGTATTGCCATGGTAAGAACCAAATGTTTGGGGATAGGGCAAATGTGTTAATATGTTAATAGTCCCATGTGCAATAGTAAAATAATTCAGATTTATGTTTTAATTCTGCAGCGGTCTATCTGTGTCTAATATTGGCAAATCACCTAACTTTCCCAGGTGTTACTTTTCTCATAAATAAACTGAAAGTAACAATAACATCTGTCATTTACTTTATTATGCTAATTAAATGAGATACTTGATGCAAAGCACTAGGATAGTGATTAGTATACCGTAAGTGCTCTATAAATGTTACATACCACTACATGATGAAAAAGACAGAGTAATGATTCTGGTGAAATTGTCTACCCAGTAGATTAAAATGAATGTAAACTTCTTTTTTTTTAATGTTTATTTATTTTGAGAGAGAGTGTACGTGCACACATGTGCGTGCACAAGATGGGGAGGGGCAGAGAGAGGGAGAGAGAGAATCCCAAACAGGTTCCACACTGTCAGTGTAGAGCGTGACATGAGGCTCAATCTCACAAACTGTGATATCATGACCTGAGCCAAAAGCAAGAGTCGGATGTGGTACCTACTGCCAGCCAGGTACCACAAGATGAATATAACCTTCTAAGGTGCAGACCGTGTTGAACCTCAAGAATAAATATCTAATATACATATAATAATATAAATATTCCTGATGTTCTACAAAGAGCTAACCTCATCACAAGAGATGAAATATAGGGGGAAAAAAAGCAGTGTGATCAAATATACAAAATTAAATTAGTTACTATAGGGCTTCTAAAAGTTTTCTGTAAGCTAACAGGAGCCATATGTAGCATTCAACCAGGTTCACCATACTTTGCAACCCCAGAGACTGCAATTTACATAAAAATAAATTTGTGACCACAGAAGACCCTGAATAGTCAAAACAGTCTCCAGGAAGGAGAACAAAGCTGGAAGTTTGGTATAGATTTCAAACTATAATACAAAGCTGTGGCCTTTTAAATAGCATAATACTGGCATAAAAATAGACAGATCAATGGCACAGAAAAGACAGCACAGAAATAAACCCACACTTATATGGACAATTAATCTACAACAAAGGAGGCAAGAATATACAATAGGGAAAAGCCAGGCCCTTCAATAAATAGTGCTGGGAAAACTGGACAGCTACATACAAAAGAATGAAACTGGACCACTTTCTTATGCAAAAATATACTCAAAATGGATTAAAGACCTAAATGTGAGGCCTGAAACCATAAAACTCAAGAAGTAAACATAGACAGTGATCTCTTTGACATGGGCCTTAGCAACATTTTCCTAGATACGTCTCCTCAGGCAAGAGAAACAAATTAAACAACTGGGACTATACCAGACTGCAAAGTTTTTGTACAGCAAAGGAAAACATCAACAAAACAAAACAAAAAAAACAACCTGATGAATGGAAGAAAATATGTGCAAATGATATATTTGGTAAGGATTTAATGTATAAAATGCATAAAGAAATTATACAACTGAACACCAAAAAAAAATATCCAATTTAAAAAATGGGCAGAGGACCTGTGTAGACATTTTTCCAAAGAAGACATAACAGATGGCCAACAGACACATAAAAAGGTACTCAATATTACTCATCATCAGGGAAATGCAGATCAAAATAATGTGATATGATTTCATACATGTCGGAATGGCTAGAGTCAAAGAGAAAAGTAGTAACAAGTGTTAGAATGTGGAGAAAAAGAAACCCTCATGCACTGGTGGTGGGAATATAAATTGTTGCAGCCACTGTGGAAAACAGTGTGGAGATTCCTCAAAAAATTTAAAAAAATATATAATATGATCCGGTAATTCCACTACTGGTTATTTACATAAAATGAAAAACTAATTCAAAAAGATATGTGCACTACTGTGTTTATTGCAGCATTATTTACAAATAGCCAAGATTTGGAAGCACCCCAAGAGTCCATCAAATACATACATGGATAAAGAAGTTGTACTATGTCTATTCAATGGAATATTGTTTAGCTATAAAAAGTGATCTTGCCATTTATGACAATACGGGCAGACGTGGATAGTATTATGCTAAGTGAAAGAGTCAGGCAAAGAAAGACAAATACCATATGATTTTACTTACAAGTGGACTCTAAAAAATGAATAATAACCACATGAACAGATTGAAATACAGAGAAAAAAAATAACGGTTGCCAGAATGGAGGGAAGTGAGGGAATAAGTAATAGGCGAAGGGGATTAAGAGGTGAAAACTTCCAGTAATAACAAAAAAATAAGTCACAAGGATGAAAAATATAGCAGAGGGAATATAGTCAATAATATTGCAATAACTTTGTTATTAAAAACAAAACCTATAAACATGAGTGTACAATATGAGTGACTGCATATAGCAGTTATGTGTTTTCCAAATGTATTTGACTCTTTTTATGTAAGGCTACACAAAATAATGATGCTCAGGACAGTTGTTCAGAAATTTTGAATTAAGGTCAAATTCTGGTGTGAATATTTTTCAATGTATATATTCATAAAATCTTAAACCCTCTAAAATAGAGAGATAGCCTTTTCCATTTGGTCATGCCTAGCATAATTAAACTCAAGTTTTCAACATAGCTCCTTTCAGACCACAGCTGCTTTTTTTTCATAAATGCATTTTTAAAAAAATAAACAATATAACTCAATTTTAACATAGACTTCAAAATGTGTATCACTTATAAAGTGACTTTCTCAGATAGCAAATGTAACCAAATATTGCCATAAACATGAGATC
This sequence comes from Panthera onca, assembly GCF_046562875.1. Taxonomy (NCBI): domain Eukaryota; kingdom Metazoa; phylum Chordata; class Mammalia; order Carnivora; family Felidae; genus Panthera; species Panthera onca. Next base: position 20,623,671 of record NC_138339.1, read on the forward strand.
AAAGATAAGGGAAATACGTGAAAAACTTGAAACCCAAGTTCGCATATCTACAAAAACAACAGTACAAAACAAAGCAGTGATGACTACATTAATTTAAAAGGCATTTCAGCATTTGTGTCATGGCCCATAGGAGATCTGTTCCTCATCTCAGGAGAGATATATGCTTGCCCATTCTGTTCACTTTGATCTTATGGTTATATTACAACAGATGCCAAGAAGCTCTTGAACTAGCAGATATTTTGCTTATCTGTATGGTGCCTTAGTTCTTAATTTTGTAAGTGTTCTGGAATCCTTTGATAATTTGATGGTAGCTACTGCCAGTATAAACGTTTGAGTATACAGAGCACATCTACTCAAGATTGTGGCTAGAATTTTTTTTATGTTTATTTATTTTTGAGAGAGAAAAAGAAAAGAGAAAAGAAAAGAAAAGAAAAGAAAAGAAAAGAAAAGAAAAGAAAAGAAAAGAAAAGAAAGAAAAGAGGGGGAAGGGGGAGCATGAGTCGGGGAGGAGCAGAGAGGGAAACACAGAATCCAAAGCAGGCTCCAAGCTCTGAACTGTCAGCACAGAGCCTGATGCAGGGCTCAAACTCCCAAACTGGGTGATCATGATCTGAGCCCAAGTCAGACACTTAATCGACTGAGCCACCCAGGTGCCCCTTGTGGCTACAATTTCAAATGATTCATAGGCTCTCTGAAACCTATGTATGATTTACGGTTCTCAGGCTTTAATCTAGAGACTTAGCACTGAGTACATTTTTCTACCCTGTTTACTTAAAAAAAGAGAATTCCAAAAAATAAAAAATAAATAAATAAATAAAGAGTGCTATGTGTATACTGATTTGAAAAGAATCTTATTTCAGTGACGGGAAGTGAAAGCCATTCATGACTGCATGCATGGATGTATTTAAAAACACATGTAGCGAAGATGGTTATAAGAGTGCTACCCACACCCAAATCTTGATATTGAAAACAATAAAGTTATTGAAGAAAAAAAATAGAAAGAAATGCTAAAATAAAGTGAGAATACAGATTTTAAGACTACAGTTTTCATTGAGGAATTCAAAACACTGCGACAGAGGAGTAAACATTTGTGTAGAAAAGCAAAGCCAAGATACAGGGTTATTTTGATACAGTTATATTTTAAATAAACACAATCTATTTCAAATATTTTATGATATTTAGTAAAAGTGAACTGAGGCAGAACAAATAATGATTTTATATTTAGGTAAACTAAACAAAATAATGCAAAATTAAAGTTAAGAAAAATGAGCAATTTTAATATAAAAATATAGAATTCTTTGGTGTTATAAAGGAACACATGAAATATCAGAATCATTTATTTTACAGATGAAGAAAAAGGAAATTGAAAAAGAGTGTCTTACCTAAAGTCAATAGCTAACAAACTAGAGCATATATTATGGTTTCTTTACCTTCTTACTTTAAAAATGTTCTGCCTTTCAAAATAATTTGTTAGCTATCATAAAAAAAAGAAAATAGCCATTTGTATACTCTCATGTTATTAAACCAACAATAAATGCAGTTAGAATAGTTTGATATAAATATGTTTAGTGATTGTCTACCAGGAACCAGATATTGTGCAAGTATTAAGGATAAAATAATTGAAAATATTGCCTGCTTGAAATGATGCCTGCTGTCCCAGAGCTTGTAGTCTACTGGTAGAAATAAAAGAGTAAAATGGGCTATTGAAATCGGTGTAATAATGTTCTTGGCTTACATACTACAAGCTATAATTAATCTATAGGAGGACCACTACCCCGAATGGGGACTGCCCAAGTAAAAAGTCTATGAAACCAATGTCTAAATTAAACATGTACTGATCTCATTACATGTGACCAATTCAATGACTCTCTCATCCTGTCTCATTCTCTTTTATAGCAGTTACAACCATTCCTAGGGATATTACTAAAGCACAGCCCTCAAATAGAGAAAAAAGTGGTAATACATGTTGAATATTTTCTATAAAACCATTTTTGGTTTGTTTGTTCTTTGCCAATATGCAATTACTCGTAACAAGATGTTAACTCATCCCTGTATACAAACATTGCATAGAACATTGACTTGCAGTTGCAATATAACAACACGTTTTCAGTAATCTAGGTAGAAAAAAAGTACTCTGGAATTTCTTGCAATAGTCAAGAACTCTGTTATCTTCCATAGAATAATAGGCTTTAAAATATGTGAAGTCTGAGCTGCCTTATATTATTGTCTTATCTTTTAAATAGGGCACCACCAAGATAATAAAAGCCATGTACCAGATATTAAATAGATGAGAAATTAGATTGTAGGTAATATTTACTGACAGCAAAATATTTTGTGACTGTTATCTCATTTATATTTAATGGCTGTGTCTTCTATGATTTACTGTACTTATATTTTCTCTTAGGTGCTTGTTTGCAAGTTCTAAGACCCTATGTAAAATAGTTCAGAGAATTCTAATATCATTGTCTTATGTGACTCAAATAAAGAATACATAATTATATCATGAACTTTCTAGACTGCTGAGGGGTCTCTCTCAAAATTTTAGTAAGACATATGATTTGTGTCCATTTATGTTTTAGATAAAGATAAAATTTAATTAAATAGGCAGTGGACTTTCTTAATAGAACAATGATATAATTCTTAGGAGTAACTGATATTCAGGTGAAAAAAAGTGACTTTAAGGAATATTCTCAGTAATTATATTATTAAAGAATTTTAAATTGAAATAACATACTATTAACATTATGTTTTATATTTACTGCAAGACTCAGCACTTTCATTGCTCATGATGTTTTAAATGAAATCAGCAAGTAGAAAATGGATTTTAATCTCACATCAGAATATAAATAGGAAGTAAATTAAGTTCGAGAGAAACTCCATGTTTTATTATGGAATAGATATTCCATAGAAATTTTAAAATCAATCTACTTCAACTTTAAGTATCTGCTGAACACATATAACATATAAGGCATTTGCTTAGTACAAATGTACTGCAAATTCAATCCTTAAAAAAATGTATTTTCTAAGAAAAGATATATATTAAGTCAAAAGGTAGAAGTTGTCAATACAGAAGTTTTTAAAACTATTTGATAGTTTTCTTTTAGATACATATGCATGCTATATATTTTTGATATAGGTGTATATTTTTAAGTATATACATATTTTTAAAGTATATATGTACTATATATAAAGTATATATATTTGTGTATATATATGTGTGTGTGTATACATATATAGTTACATATACTACATATATATAGTTTTATTTTTTTAATGTTTATTTATTTTGAGAGAGGGAGAATGAGAAGGGGGCGGAGTGGAAAGAGAGGAGAGAGAGAATCCCAAGCAGGCTCCATGCTGTCAGCACAGAGGCCCAATGTTAGGCTCAATTCCACAAACCATGAGATCATGACATGACCTGAGCCAAAATGAGAAGTTGGTTGCTTAACCAACTGAGCCAATGTACTGAGTTTTCTTTTAGATACTAATAACTAACCTATAGATTATTTGTAAGTTGATTATTTTTAAAACTTAAAATTTATATTTATATACATAAAAACTAGTTTGATCAACAATTATTAACTGAATTTACAAAGACTATAAAAATGCTTTTATTATTCTCAGATATTTGAAGCACATTCAAATCAAGCGTATAAACCATATATATGTATATATATGGAATGACAATTTTAAAAAAGAATTCTTATTTTATGTAAATGATGTTGTATACAATTAGTGGAAAGGGGACTCATCTTAAAAAATAAGTTAAATACTAACAGTAAAGACAGTTCAACTTTTCACATAGTGTGTCTTGTTTCTAATTAAAATATACCTGTATATTCATAAGAATATGCATATATTTAACAACTCTTAGCTTATGAATACATACTAATGTGCTTTGCTCTTTTAATGACTTGCACTGCTTTTCAAATGATGGAAAACCTTTGAGTGAATTTCCTTTTTGTACATATACCCATCATTCTTTTAATACTACACCATGTTATCTGCCATTGATTAAGTGCCATAATTAAACTAAGTTGTTGTGGCTAGATAATTGCTTCCAGTTGTTGCTTGTCTATATGGTTTTCTGCCTGAAACAAGTGTATTACTAGTATAAATGCCTAAAAGTGGAAATGCTGGGAAAAACATAAAGAGCATTTTTCATTTTGAGAGACACTATCAAATGTCCTGCAAAGATATTTTACTAAAGTAATATATAAGAGAACAAGTTTGTTTGTTTTTTTTTAAACCCTCGTCAGCACTGTGAATATTACAAATATTTTGTACTTGACAAAATGGATTGCCAAGACTGCCATCTCATTGACATTTTTAATGTGTTTCTTTTGCTACCAGTGTGTTGGCCATATTTCAATAGGTTTTAAACCTTTCGGCATCTTTTTTGGAAACTATTTACTTCCTTTGCTGCTTTTTTTCTTTGATTGAATAATCTTTTTCTTCTCGATATATAAGTCTTTTATAACAGTTTTTTTTTTTAAAGAGCTATTACTCTTTTTACAATTTTTATTTTGTTCTGTGTTGTTTCACAATTAACTTCCACGCAGAAAAGTCTTTAAAATACAAACTCTTGATTTGGTTCAGGTCATGATCTCATGGTTCTTGGATTGAGCCCCAAATTGGGCTCTGCACTGACAACACAGAGCCTGCGTGGGATTCTCTCTCTCCCTCTGCCTCTGTCTGCTTCTACCCCACTTGTGCTGTCTCTCTCTCTCTTGTTCTCTCTCAAAATAAATAAATAAGTAAACTTAAAAAAAATAAAATTACTGTTTAAAAATAAAATAAAATATAGGCAGTTAAGAAGCAGTGATATAGCAGTGATAACAGTGTATGCTTGATCTCCAAATTTCAGCTCTGATATAGCAGTGTGGTAGATAAGGAAATATGCCTCCTACACCCCCTTTAAGGAAGTTCTTAGATGCCCCTGTAAATGTGGGTCATATAGTCAGCAGGAATCCTCCATCTATCAGCCTCCTCAAGTGATGGCTCAAAGAGCCACCTTGTCTGAAGTTACTTTCTTCCCAGAGCTGCTCCTAACCAGTGACTGAATGAGGCAAGGATATAAATGCCTGTCCATTTCTTTGATACAGCATAACTCACAGTCTTCAGAGCTGTTTGGTACATTGAGAATTTTTCAGACTCACCCTCAATTTGGCTTCTTCCCCTGATCAACCTTACACCCTATTCCTGGAACAGGTGTAACAAATATCTTGCACTACAAACTTTGTTTCAACATCTGCTTCCCAAGAACTGAACTTGTAATAAGTGGTCAATTCTTACCCACAACAACTAAGGATGTAACCCCCCACAGTGATTTCATAAAAATCCTATTTCTGTTGTTAAAACTACCCATTTTGTGGTATTTTATTAAGACATATGTAAGGGCACCTGAGTGGCTCACTCTGTTGAATGTCTGACTTCAGCTCTGGTCATGACCTCATGGTTCATGGATTCGAGCCCCACATCAGGTTTGCACTGACAGTGTGGAGCCTGCTTCAGATATTCTGATATTGTTCAAAAGTGCATTCCATTGGTTAATTCTGGACATTCAATAATTGTCATGTTAAGCATTTATCATTGTTTCCTCCTACCATTTCCTTTATGAACTCCAGTTAGAAGTATGGATTCTACTTCTCCTTCTAGCTTTTACTTCTTAATTTCCTTTTTTCATATTTTCTACTTTTTAATTCTCTTTGTGCTTCATTCTAGCATTCTATAAAATGTCTTTAGATTTGTTTTCCAATTATTTAATTTGTTCCTCCTTGCCTAATTTAATTTTTAATTTTAAAGTAACTATATTTCATTTTAGAATATCAATTTATCTTTTTGTATCTGTCTAGTTATTTTAATTCCCTTTATTTTTTTTTTTTTTGCATGTTGAATTATTCTGTTTATACCTTTAAATATCATTAACCAGGACATACTCATTTAGTATTTATCTGATACATGCACTTTTGCAATGAGAGCAAACCTAGAATTGTTTGATTTCTCTTTTCTCCTTAATATGTATTTTTATCTGTAAACATTGTAACACTTTGCTCTTTTCTACTGGCTTTGTGAAAATCAAGGTAAAATAAAAAGTTATAATGAAAATGGGGAAGGTGTGCAAGTATACAGAAGGCATATTTCAGGACAGGAAAGGCCATATTCAGGACAGTGACAAAATGAAAGGGAAAGTTTTATAGCTGAGTTTCTAGAAGACCTATATTAAACTCTCCTTCCCTCATTAAAATTTAGGAAATTTAATTCCAAATAGTAAATAAGAGAGAAAAAGAAATTGAAGTTGATTTACACACAGAGAAAATATGGTATACAACCTACTTACAAACAATAAAAGTTCTCAACACATACTTTGCCAGACAGTAAATGAAAACTATAACCTATTATTAAAATTAGCTAAATGCAAAAAAATCCTGATGTTACATATGGTGATGGGTACATAGTGTTTTCTTTCCCCACTCCCCCACAAAAAAGAAATATAATCAGAATTTTCTCGAAGGTTTTTATATGATTTTTAACTTACAACCACAACTGTACCACAATATGCAAAATCAAATTGCTGGAAATATTCAGGTTTTTCCAGAAATAAATACAAGGATGCTAAAGAGAAAGAGAGAGAGAGAGAGAGAGAGAGAGAGAGAGAGAAACAAAGAGAAAAAAAGAACAGTAGAGTAAAAGAAATTTCAGGCAACCATCAACCAATGAAAATGATGGGGTTGTATTTGGATGTTCATTCAATACATTGTAATTTTGTTTATGTAACACAAATTAGAAATTAGCAAGCAAAAAGCACACTTATGATTTGCCAAATAGAACTGATACTGGCTCACCTGAAATTCACTATGTGGCCAAATTTAAATGATGAATTATAAATAAAAATAAATTATAATATGTAATATTATAATTACATTTAAATCCATATTAATTAAATTTACCTACAAGTTATGTTAATTATATTAATACACAGTTTTGAGTAAAAATTATTTGTAAGCCTTATTCAAACTAGTAAATATAGTAACTCTAAACGAAGTTTTCTTTCTTAATTTACAAGAAAAAAGTCTTACAGTGTTTGCCACAATATTCAACTACATTTTGGTCAGTAAAATCCAAACCCATTGTTTCACCCAGAATGATTGTAGCTAAATCATTCACAAAACAAGTTACTCAATAAAACAAGCATAACATGCAACTTATTCTGTCTTCAGGATTTTGTGTGGCATGATTTTCTATTTTATAGGTTCTTTAGTTTAGCCTATATATATTTGCTGCAAAGTTTTAATGTTTGGAATACCATATGACTAGTGATTTAACATTATATAAATTTAGATATTTTAAGCTATATTCAAAATTAAAAAATTTGTCCTATCATTTATCTGAAATAATCAGGTTCTTAAAAGTTGGCAGATCTGAAGGTGACCAGGTAACTCAGTGGCCCGGTCTTAAGCACTTAAGCACTTAAGCACTTAACTTAAGTGGCCAACTCTTGATTTCAGCTCAGGTCATGATCCCAGGGGCACAGGATCAAACCCTCTATAAGGCTCCATGCTGAGAGAGAACTTGGAATTCTCTCTCTCTCCCTCTCTCTCTGCCCCTTTCCCACTTGCACTCTCTCTCTCAAAAATAAATAAAAGCATTAAAAAATGTTGACAGATCTGAAAGTACAACAGTTCACAAAGAAGACCTTTAACTGTAAAGAATACATAAGAATTAGCTTATTAGAAGGCTATAAAATTGCCACAGTATGTCAGATTTTGAGCCCTAATACTAGGATACTATTGTCATTTATTCTCATAAGTTTTAGTTAAGTACAACTTCCAGTTTACATATAGAGAATTCAGACATTTTGTTACTTAGATAAGCATATGTAAAATTTAACATTATTAAATATTTATCAAAGCTCCCTCAACTAAATTATGTGGTATTTTTCTTATTCACGCACTCATAGAATTCAGCAGTCTCCACCTACCATTATAATTCATCGATGTGGGGATTTCCTACTATATCTTATCCACAATTCATTAGGAAGGGCAAAATTTCCTATTTAAGAAGTTTCTGGGGCGCCTGGGTGGCTCAGTTGGTTAAGCGTCCAACTTCAGCTCAGGTCACGATCTCACGGTCCGTGAGTTCGAGCCCCGCGTCGGGCTCTGGGCTGATGGCCCAGAGCCTGGAGCCTGTTTCCGATTCTGTGTCTCCCTCTCTCTCTGCCCCTCCCCCGTTCATGCTCTGTCTCTCTCTGTCTCAAAAATAAATAAACGTTAAAAAAAAATTAAAAAAAAGAAGTTGCTAATATTTTTAACACTCTTTTGATTTGACTTTTTTCCTTGCCAATTATGAAATAAAGCAAAAATGTCAGATTACAAATGTATGTTTCTGTATCATTTCTCTAACAGAAATCCTTTAGTTTGTCATTTAAAAAATGAGAGGAGAGTTGATTTAATTGTTGGACAGAATAATGTGATCTTCATGAATTTCCACCACTAGACCGTGTAAGCAACTATAAATGAGGTGTTCTGAAGGAAGCTAAAAAGCAATTTTGTCTGAATAAAACATCAGTGAACATCTTGACTTGCCCATGTTTAGGGAAGTCTTTACTTTGATCCTGTTCTCATATCCGACAATTCTACTAGCTAGAAATCTCCATTCTGTAGTTCCTATGAAGATACTAGCTTTGTTATGCACATCTATCCTAGTGAGCTGAAGCCTGCAATTAAGAAATGGAATAGAAGAATATGTCAGAGGGAAAAAAAAAAAAAAAAAACCCTCACTAGTGAAACTCTTCTTCTCACAGATAATTAGGGGCAAAACATGACTAGATCCAAGGTTTCTCAACATGGTATACCAAATTAGAATGTTTTTAAAAGTCAAAGGTTCACTCAAATGTTTTCCCAATTACACTATTTTTCAATACACCTTCACTAATATCCCTTAATGAGGTATGACGATTTCTTTGAGAATCAGCATTAAAGCACTAAAATTAAAGGAGGAAAAAAAACATTGAAGCTTTTCTTATACCTTTCATCTTTTCTCCTATCTCTCATTGCTTTTCGGGGGTACAGCCCTATCATTATTAGGTCTATGCTTCTGAGTACAAGAAAATATTTCTCTTCATTACCAAGAGGTCATCCTTCAATAAGTACTCAATATTCTGCTTAGAAGATCCTGAAGATATTAGCTTATTGGCATTTGAAATCAACAATACCAGCACTGATAGCAAGGTATTGATTTTGCTTAATGTATTACTTGAACAAAAAAAATGTAAACAAATTTGTGTGCCAATTGTTTGCTCATCAAAATAATTTTAATATAAAACAAGGAGGCAAATTTCATTATATGTGTATTCAATAACTTCAGGTATGTAACTTTTACATATAATATGTCCATTGCTTGCAGTGATTTGAATATACCTACCTTTTTTTTTTTTTAATGTTTATTTTTGAGAGAGAGAGAGAGAGAGAGAGAATGAGCAAACAGGGGAGGGGCAAAGAGACAGAGGGAGACACAGAATCTGAAACAGACTCCAGGCTCTGAGCTGTCAGCACAGAGCCTGATGCAGGGCAGGAACTCACAAACCTTGAGATCATGATCTGAGCTGAAGTCAGAAACAACTGAATGAGCCACCCAGGCACCCCGAATATACCTACCTTTTAGATCAACAAGGATAATTAAATGGTTAAATGCATAAGTCATAACTTTATATAGGAAGTTCTGTTTAAAAACATTATTTAGGATTTTGTTTTTCTTTGGGTTTTATGGGTAACTGAAAATTATTCTATTTTTTTTTACAGAAATTATTTAGAGAACAAACAGTCACCCAAATTATAAATACCAGACTGAGCTTTCAGGATCCTTTTGTGGGCAATACAATTGTATAGGTTTTTAATTTTATTATGCTGTCTTGAAAATATAACTTTATTCTTTCCAAATTATCAGAATAGTTAGAAAAAAATTAAAATATGTATTTTTAAAAAGTTGTTTATAGGGGCACCTGTGTGGCTCAGTCAGTTGAGCGTCTGACTTCCACTCAGGTCATGATCTCATGGTTCATGAATTCGAGCCCTGCATCAGGCTCTGTGCTGACAGCTGAGAGCCTGCAGCCTGCTTCAGAGTCTGTATCTCCCTCTCTCTCTGCCCCTTGCCCACTCACACTCTCTCTCTCTCTCTCAAAAATAAATAAACATTAAAAAAGTTGTTTAGATATCTAGGTAAAATAAGTAGTGAAGGGGAAATATAAATTCTCAGATTTTCACCAAGATTACATTAAAATACTGCACACAGTTGAATAAAATGGGTAGTGCTTAAAAATAAAATATAATTGATTATAAGTATCAAATAAATATAAGCTGATGCAATCAAAAGAAAACATTCTGACAGCAAAAGGCTTAAGAAGTCAACAATAAAATAGAGATTATAAATTCTCCTAGCTACATATTATAGAATAAAATACATTTATGATTAAATATTTTATTCTACTCAGATGAACAAAAGGACTATTCAGAAATTCAGCAATTGCAGAGAAATGAAATACAAAATAATATATAAAATTATAATTCCACCTGAAACATATTAAGTGATAAATATTTAATATATATATTCCAAATAGACAAGGATGTTCTAGCCTGCTTATTTTCTTCAAGAGAAAACCAATAGTGTAATGAGGACAGACAATAGAATTTCTATAGAAGTCATATTTTACTCATGGTTACTCTTAAAAATAGATTGTTATAATTTTGTTTAAAAGCAAATATATACCGTTTCCATGTTTTGTAAAGTTTTTGTCCAACTACACACCTGAACATGAACATGTCAAAAACTATTGATAACAACGTAAAAAATCTGTCAATTAGTGTGTGATAAAAAGTAAACATACAACTCCTCAAATCTGAAAAGGATTCATTAATAATTATTAAAAGGATAAAATACCAGTACGTATATCTTATGAAAAATAGAGGCTATGTATAATATGTAGTGGGTGGTATATAAGTAATATGATAGGCAGATGTGTAAATATGTAGTGTGTGGTATATAAATAATTTTATTTTCTTCGTAAATGCCACATGTATTTATATACTTGCAATAATATTCATTACTTAGCTTTTGGAAGTCAGTTTACAAAGTGTTTATGTAAAAAGTCTGGTTGAATAATCATACTATAAACCTATTCTCATTTCATACACAACAATAAGTCAATTCCCCAAGATCATATCATTAAGAACTATCAGTGGCAGGAATTTATCCAGGCCTTCTCTGTATCCCTCTATATAATATGTATATAGAGATGTGTACAATATATATACTATGTCCCTGTATATCAAATATCTACTATTAACTCAAGGTCTTTGCTTCACAACTTCACACATCATAGCTATTAATTTTTTATTTGCCAATTTCCATCAGTAACAAGATTATTACTAATTTTTATGCAAAATAATACCCAAGAAATAGAGTTTCAATTGTGGCATTCTATTTATGCCTAGGCTGGGGTTTCATTCAAATTTTTTGCAAAATTTATACTTGCACTTAGACGCAGCAACCTATAAGAGTTCACAAAACTGTAATTTTTCTGTAGTGTTTAGTCAAGCCAACAAAACTCATAAGAAAGACCAAATTATGACAATTCATGATTAAATTAGCAGCTCACATGTAAAAAAATGTATTTAATAATTGAGAAGCAGGGACGCCTGGGTGGCTTAATCGATTGAGCGTCCAACTTTGGCTCAGGTCATTATCTCGCGGTCCCTGGGTTCGACCCCGCATTGGGCTCTGTGCTGACAGCTCATAGCCTGGAGCCTGCTTCAGATTCTGTGTCTCCCTCTCTTTGCCCCTCCCCACTCATGCCCTGTCTCTCTCTCTGTCAAAAATAAATAAACATTAAAAAAAAATTTTAACTAAATAAATAATTGAGAAGCACATAAAAATACAATACCTTTTTATAAAGGTATTTCATTTGTTGTAGCCCATTTTGCCTTCAATTCCGATTATTCGACTGCATTAAGGGTTGCTAATAATTTACTTATTAATGTCTTTTAATGAAATTCTGTTTTACATAGTTCTAGATATTGCCACCAACTTTAGTAAATAAAAAGACCAAATTTTAATAAGTTAAATACTTATGTATATATCCTGAGAATAAAATACTCCCTAAGGAAAAAAAATGTCTGGCAAAGTATTTAAAGTTAAAATTTAAGATAAATAATAAAGAGATAGGTAGGTGGATAGATGATAGATATATAGATGATAGGTAGCAGATAATAGAAAGATAGACATCAATTATATATAAACATATTAAACTAGATGATAGTAAGACAGATACAGAGAAACACAGATACATATGCACATTCTTACATTCTATAAAACTCCCATTCCTTTCCATTTTTTCAAACAATTTTTCGGGACATAAGTCACTGTACTGTGCACACATAGGCAGAGGAACCAATTAGACATTTTACAAAAAATACATATGAATGGCCAACAGGTATATGAAAAGATGCTCAACTTCCCAATATATGTAAATATTATTTAGCCATGAGAAAGAAAGAAACTTTGCCAATTGCAGAAAAATATGGATGGACCCTGAGGGCTTTATGCTAAGTAGATAAATCAGACAGAGAGAAACAGATATTGTATGATCTCACTTTTATGTAGAATCTTTAAAAAGTCAAATTCATAGAACCAAAGAATAGAATGGTGGTTGCATGGGGCCGGGATATGGGGAAATTGAGGACATGGTGATTAAAGAGTACAAATTTGCACTTAGAAGATTAATAGGTTCTGAGGATTGAATGCACACATTTTGATTATAGTCAACAATAAGTATTATATATTTGAAAGCTGTTAAGAAACTGAGAACAAACTGAGGATTGATGGGGGGTGGGAGGGAGGGGAGGGTGGGTGATGGGTATTGAGGAGGGCACCTTTTGGGATGAGCACTGGGTGTTGTATGGAAACCAATTTGACAATAAATTTCATATATTGAAAAAATAAATAAATAAAATAAAATAAAACAAAATCTTCCTGAAAAAAAAAGACTTGATCTTAAATGGTATCACCACTAAAAAGAAATGATAATGATGTAAGATAATGGGGTTGTTAATTAACACTAGTGGTAATCATATTGCAGTATATAAATGTACCAAATCAACATGTTTCACACCTTAAATTTAGAGAATGTTATATGTCAATTACATCCCAATTTATATATTTTTTTTCTTTTTTTTACTCATAACATTTTCAAGGTTCATCCATGTTATAAAATGTCTCAGAACTTAATTCTCTGTCATTTTAAGACTATTTTTCTAGAATGGTTTTGCATTTACAGCACAATTGAGAGGAAAATATGAAGATTTCCTATATATCTCCTTCTCCCGTGCATGCATAGGTCCCTTCATTATCTCCATCCCCCAAGAGAGTGGTACATTGGTTGCAATTATTGATTCTACCTTGATACATCATAATCACCCAAAATTCATAGATTACATTATGATTATTCTTAGTGTTATAGATCCTATGAGTTTGAAAATACCTATAATGACACATATCCTTCATTAGAGTATAATGCAGTGTATTTTCATACCCAAAAACTCCTCTGTGCTTTGCCTATCACCCATGCCCCCAATCCCCAAACTACTGGTAACCACCGATCTTTTTACTGTCTCCACAGTTTTTCCTTTTCCATAATGCTTTATAATTATAATTATACAGTATGTAGACTTTTCAGATTGGTTTTTTATACCTTAAATATGCAATTAAGGATCCTGCATGTCTTTTTATGGCTTAATAGCTTATTTCTTTCGGTGCTGCACAATATTCCATTGTCCTGCTGTATCACCATTTATATATCTATTCACATACTCAAGGATATCTTGGTTGCTTCCAAGTTTTCGTTATTATAAATAAAGCTGGTATAACATTCATGTGCAGGTTTCTGCATGGGCATAAGTTTTAAATTCCTTTGGGTAAATACAAAGGAGTACAGTTGCTGTATCATATGGTAAGGATATGTTTAGTTTTGTCAGAAACTTCCAACTTGTATTCCAAAGTGGCTCTAACATTTTCCATTCCCACCAGAAATGAATGAGAATTCCTATTCCACAACATAAGATACAGTCAGTGTTTCAGATTTTGGCCATTCTAATGGGTATGTAGTGGTTCTCATTGTTGCATTTCCCTGATGACATATGATGTGGAACATCTTTTAACATACTGTTTGTCATTTGTATATCTTCGTTAGTGAGGTGTCTATTAAGGTCTACCTTATTTTTTAATCAGTTTTTTTTCTTACTCTTGAGATTTAAGAGTTCTTTGTGTATTCTGGATAACATTCTTTTACCACATGAGTTTTATAAATACTTTGTATTAGTCTATGGTTTGACTTCTCATTCTCTTGATGTAGTCTTTCACAGATCATAAGTTTTTAATTTTAATGAATTTTAATTTCTTTTATTAATTGTGCTTTGGTGATGTATTTAAAAATCATCTCTGTAACCAATATCATGTAAGTTTTCTCCTATATTATCATCTAGGAGTTTATATTTTGTGTTGTACAATTAGTTCTGGGATCCATTTTGAAGAAGTTTTGGAGAAGATATCAAGTTTTGTCTAGATTAATTTTTTTTGGCAGGAGGATATCCAGTAGCTCCAATATCATTTGATGAAAAAAACTATTTTTTTGTCCATTATATTGTCATTGTCAAAGATTAGTCTAATATACTTATTGTGGGTCTATTTCTGGGTTCTCTGTTCTGTTCAATTTATTTATGTTTATTTTTTTAAATACTGTGTCATGATTACTGTAGCTTTACAGTAAGTCTAATAGTTCAGTACTGTCAATCCTTCAAATTTGTTCTTCTCCTTCAGTGTTATGTTGGCTATTCTGGATCTTTTGCCTTCCTGTATAAACTTTATAATCAATTTATCAGTATCCGCAAACAACTTGCTGGGATTTTCAATGGATTGCTGGAATCTACAGAACAGTTGGGAAGAAGTAACATACTGACAATATTGAGTCTTCCCTTCATGACTGTGGAATATATCTTCATTTATTTACTTCTTCAAACTAATAAGCAATTCTGGCAAGGATGCAGGATACAAGTTATTATACAAAATTCAGTTGTTTTTATATGTGCCAGCAATGAGCAACTATATCTATATCCATATATCTGTAGATATACATATCTATACACAAAATCCTGGTGAATGAAATTAAAGAAATAAATGGAAGGATAGTCCACGTTACCCTGTGAGTGTTGGAGCGTGGGAACCAGGGCTAACATGGAAATAGAGGGAAAATTCTATACCATAGGGGAGAAAAAAAAACTTACATATAAATCTTGGAGTTTATATAGGAGCTTCTTAGTAGCCAACAGGAGAGAAGGAGAGAATGTGATCAAATGGCTCTGGGGAAATACACAACCTCTAACTTGCAAGGAATATTTATCATTCGACTTTTTTTAATGTTTATTTATTTTTGAAGGAGAGAGAGACAGAGTGTGGGCGGGGGGGGGGGTGGGGGGGGGAGGGCGGGGTAGAAAGAGAGACAGAATCCTAAGCAGTCTCCAGGCTCTGAGCTGTCAGCACAGAGACTGACCCAGGGTTTGAACTCACAAACCATGAGACCCTAACCTGAGACAAAGTCGGACACTTGACTGACTGAACCACCCAGGTGCCCCTATCATTCAATATTCTTTACCCTAGTTTACTTTCTCAGAAAGCCCTTAGAAATGTTTTTAAAAATTCATGTAGCTTGGTTTCTTGATAGACACATATTTGAAATATCAAATCTTTTAACAAACTATGAGATATGTATTTACACATCTAAACTGTAAAATAAAATATGTAATAAAGTATACAATGAGTCCATGTGCTGTTAAATGCAACTGTTTCTTTAAATATCTACAAGTTTTTCTAGATCACTTTGAATGATCTTGAAGATTTAAGTAAGGCTTAAGAAACTAATGAAATGAATACTGAAAAGCAAAATGTTTTCTACAATATTTTTAGAAGAGTTTTTCCAAAGTAATTTTCAAGCTATGAAAATATTTATATGTTCTACATCATTATTTATGAATTCAGTTGTTATATTTATCTGTTAAAAGTGAAAATGATTTTTATGGAAAAATGCTTTACTCAGTAAATTTTAGAAACCCCTTGAGAAGTTCATTTTAACAGCAGGAAAAAAGGCAAAGTAAAACTTTTTTTTTTCCAAAATCTTTTTGCTTATTGTTTTCTGAAATAAGAAAAATACCAATATTTTTGGTGAGTGTGGGGGTTTTATACTGCCTAAATTTTTATTTTATGAAATTTATCCTATAATCTATTTTTTTCATAACTCCTCTGAGTATTCCTGTTATTCAAATAAATACTCCATGCATTATTTTGCTTCTCCTTCAGGTATCTTAAAAATAATAAGCCAAAATTCCTACCAGTTTACCTTTATTCAACAAGTTCTATAAATTTCAACAATAAGGCATTCCATGTTTTAATAGTGAAGATTCAGAAAGCAATTTTTATGAGACTAAACTAAGGCTGTATACAATGGTGGAAGCTATTTGAGTTGATATATTTCTAAAGATTAAAGGAACACTTAGTAAACCCAGGCATGGTTTTCTTTTACATAAAATGTTATTTATAACATAGTATCATGAATTATTTACAAGCAGTGGAGTCACTTGCAACAGGAGTAAACAGAATTGATGATGACCTTCAGTTCACTGTACTGCACAGAAAGCAATTCTCTCATTAGGTTTACACTGGAGAATTAAGGAAGCCTTTGCCTCGTGAAAAACTCACTGCTTCCTCCCTCAACCCCTTTATTTCACCATAGAGTTGAAAATACAAGTGTATTACATATAGATTGCTTCCAAATATAATGAAAAAAACAATTGCAAATGAGTCTAATCCTAGCCCTCTATTAAATAGATCTGACCATGGTCTCTCTATTAGTATATCACTTAGAAAGATCCACATGGACTTTTGACCTGAAAGTAAATGTCAGATAAATGAATAGACATTTTTGCCATTGTTAATGAGTCTTTGGGGGCTGTTCATTGATTGGAGCATTAAGATTGTGATAAAAAAAAATTTCCTAAAGCCATCCTGAATGTTATTATAATGAGACATTTTCCTCCCAGGGATGAACGATTTTCAGGGTGACAAAGAGTTTCTTGACCAAACTTTAGTCACCCTCTTCTGAGCCCTCTGCTCACCAGGTCTACTCTTGAGCTTCTGTCTCTGTTCTTGTACAGTCCAGTTTTAGCAAGAATCTTGCTAAATCAGTTTAGAGAGAATATCCACCCTAGATATCTGATCACCCTCAATATCTGACCAAATGTCTCATCCCTCCAGGATCATCCCACAGGGAAGAGCTGATCACCCTGGCCTGCCCTTAGCTAAAATCCTATTGGGTCAACTTATAGCAAAAGTTGCCTTAGTCTCTTGGTAATTTTCCATGCACTAACCCCTTCAATCTCTCTTGGCCATAAATCCCCACTTTTCTTTTTTGTATTCAGAGCTGAGCCCCATTTTATACTGAGGTATCCTTCCCCCTACTGCAATAGTTCCTGATTGAAATTTGCTTTTACTGCTTCCACTGCTATCAAGGCTCTCCTTTGTTTCTTTTGTTAGGCACAAGTCCTGTTCCCCAACTTGGGTTCTTGAGTTAAGCCAAGAAACATTTCAGAGCAAAGCTCTTAAGCAAGCAAGCATTTAATAGCGGTCAGAGTGAAAGTGCACTCTTAAGGTGTCACACCCAGAGGAGGCAACTGCACCAGAGGTCAGGTTTATCTTGTTTTTTTATACCTTCATGAGTTATGGGTCATAGCCAGGCTGTCTGTGACTGATGTTGCCTCCAATCACCTAAAGAACTCCTCCCCTGGTGGGGAGGGAGAGTTTTTTGTATCTGCATGGTTCTTGCCAGGACTCATGGAAGCCATCCTCCACATCATAACCCCAATGTAAATGTGTCATAATGAAGCTATAGGTTACTTCAGGGCAGCTTTTACAAGAAAGAGTGCATACATGTTTTCTGGGGTTTTCCCCTTTGGTTAGCTTTCTGGAGGTGATTGGTGGTTTCTCTCTTTTTCAATGATTGGCTAGTCCTGTTTCCTGCTCATATCTAGCTGTATATTAGTTTTTGTTTTGTTTTGTTGCTTATTTTTTTAATTTTTAAATTTTAAGTTCAGTATGGTTAGCATTCAGTGTTCTATTAACTTCAGGTGTACAATATAGTGATTCAACACTTCTGTACATTACTCAGTATTCATCATTTTAAGTGTATTCTTTAACCACCTAGTTCATCCATTCCCCCACCCTCCTTCCCTCTGGTTACCATCAGTTTGTTCTCTATAGTTGAGCCTGTTTCTTGGTTTCTCTCTCTCTCTCTCTCTCTCTCTCTCTCTCTCTCTCTCTCTCTCTCGTATTTCTCTTTTTTGTCTTTCTCTCTCTTTTTTCTTTGCTGATTTGTTTTGTTTCTTCAATTACACATATGACTGAAATCGTATGGTATCTGTCTTTCTCTGACTTATTTCACCTAGTATTTTACTGTCTAGCTCTATCCATAATGTTGCAAATGATAAGATCTCATTGTTTTTTTATGACTGAATAATCTTCTTTATCCATCCTTCTTGTCAATGGACTCTTGGGGGTGCTTCCATAATTTAGCTATTGTAAATAATGCTGCAATAAACATAGGGGTGCGTGTGTCCCTTTGAATCTGTGCTTTTGTATTTTGGGGTAAATACCCAGTAGTGTGATTACTGGATTATAGGGTGGTTCAATTTTTTTTTTTTTTTTAATTTTTTTTTCAACGTTTTTTATTTATTTTTGGGACAGAGAGAGACAGAGCATGAACGGGGGAGGGGCAGAGAGAGAGGGAGACACAGAATCGGAAACAGGCTCCAGGCTCCGAGCCATCGGCCCAGAGCCTGACGCGGGGCTCGAACTCACGGACCGCGAGATCGTGACCTGGCTGAAGTCGGAGGCTTAACCGACTGCGCCACCCAGGCGCCCCATAGGGTGGTTCAATTTTTAACATTAGAGCAATCACCATACTCTTTTCCACAGTGGTCGTACCGGTTTGTATTCCCACCAACATGGTATGAGGGTTCCTTTTCCTTCACATCTTCACCTACACATATTTCTTGTGGTTTTGATTTTAGCCATTCAGATGGGTGTGAGGTGACATTTCTTTCTAGTTTTGATTTCCATTTCCCTGATGATGAGTGATGTTGACTATCTTTTCATGTGTCTGTCTGTCATCTATGTATCTTCTTTGGAGAAATTTCTGTTTTGTTTATTTTGGTTTTTTGTTTGTTTGTTTTTGCTTTAATTTAACAAGAGATAGATCTGTTTATGATTTGTAAAAATATCATTTATTATTTTTAGTGAAATACACAAAACAGCTATTAACACTTACTAAGTGAATGTTCTAGTGGAAAACGCATGCGCTTAGAGAAAGTTACTGAGTATCTGTGCATTTCAGTTTTCCATGAATATCATCTCTCTTTCTAAAAGGTTGCTATGAGGTTTAAGTGAGATGCCATGTAAAATAGTTATTCGTACTTAAGAGGTCTACAGTACATGTTAAATCTAATTGAATTTTTTTCTGAGTTTTGCTCAAATTAGAGTAGCTAGAAACAGGGAAACTTATATGAAATTTAAGGGAAAATTATATGATCAGTATATATTAGTCTAGGGATATGTAGACATTATCTGGGAAAATAACAATTAAGCATATGATAAAAACACAGACACAATATTTGTTGAATTGAGTTAAATTGATTTTATGGCTTGTAAATATGACTTTTACATAGGTAAATATGGCTATTTTATAATAGACATTGAATAATAGCTGAAAAAAGATGATTTGATAAGTTTTGGGGGAGAAAAGAAATGAAAAAGAGACATAAAGTAAGAGAAGTATTAAGTCTGAAGATGTAAAAGACAGAAGAGGTTAAAACAGGATTTTATGCTTACCTTCTTTTCTCACTGATTGATTACTATAATCACTCTCCTGGGTTTGTCTAGGTGGTTTTCTCATATTAAATGTGTTGTAGGGTCCCCTCCCTAAGGAAGAAAAAAAAGAGGGAAAAAAAAACCCTCAAGGTAACCTGACTAGGCGCATACGTGACAATATCCCTCATGACTTTGTAACATGAGACCACTTAATCAGATTACATGTTTGTGTGTTACATATATGGGAGACAAAGAAATAGAAAATGTATAAAAAACTATGCCATGTGATATTCGGGGCTCACTTCTTTGGTATGAACCCAACTGAGTGGTGCTGGCACGAATAAATTTGCTTCCTGGAAAGAAAAGCCTCTGTGTCACGGCTCTGTGTGAGAATCCTGCTACAGATGAACATCAGTTTAGTCAGGGAGAAGGAAGATGCTGTCATCAATTAATTAAGAGAGAATTGCCCAAATATCACCAAAAAATATTCTCTAATAATCAAATCATGAAATAGTTATTTCTAGAAATAAACTATCTGGATGCCCATCATAACCAGCAAAATTGAAATGCAAAAAATATAACTTTTAATATCAAGATTGTCATTTGAAGATGGTCCATGTATATATAGTACTCAAACCATTAATGTATTTGAAAACCAAGTACTATAGCAGAATTCAGCTCCAAGAGGTAAGATGAGCCTTATTTTATACAGTTTGTTTTTTTCAAATGAAAAGAGGTTTGTTGTTTCTAAAGCTGTTTTCTTCTTATTTATTTCAAATGTAGTATTTGTTGTGTATGTTTCTGGTTTTCTGATTTTTATAGTAGTGCGTTACACCATATATTCATGTAAATAATTGAAATATATGGTTTTTGCATTGAAGAGAGGTAAGATATGAATTTTACTGTGTTATTATAATATCCCCAAGCATCTAAAATTGGGTATGTCTCTTTATTGACAAGTTATAACTTCATTTGTCTTGAATTTAAAATAGTAAATATTCATTCACTTTCATTAACATATTTTCAAAAAGGTATGTAAATAGAAATCAACCTTGCACTGTTTCAATGATTATAGAAAAAAAATCATGTACCATATGTAATACTGATGTGAGTCCTGAATTCATATTCCAGGAATCATATTTTTCACTCAACACATTTTGAAAGTGTATATATTCCAGTTCTTTAGTCATGTATAATCCAGTGTCTAAACTACATTTAAAATTATTTTTCAGTAAAATTATAATGTCAACTTCAAATATATGAGTACATTTCTACTTCATGTTATTCTGACTAGGAAAATAAGTCTCAAATAATGTTCAATGAGATGTGTATTTACCAAAAGAAAATTATAAAAGTGCGTGCAACAACTTTATTAAACAATTGTCAATTCAATTTTTTCTCACTTCTTTCATGACAAGAATTTCTGTGTGCTTGTTTACCTGAAATTGTGGAAGACATGACATTTCCCCCATTAAACACAATATCTATTATTGTTGGCAATGATATTAATACATTTTACTATTTCTCATAAACTGACAAAAATATGAGCTTTGGTTTGGTGATACTTTAATAAATGCTGTATTTTTGTAATTACATCAAGACTGTTAAGTAAGGTTGTGCCTTTGTTTTGTGTGTGATAGTGGTGGGTATTGAAGAAATGAAGAAAGTGAGCAAGCAAAAATTTCCATTTCAGTAGAGATCACAGACCCAGGGAGAGATTTGTGTTTGAGCAGGAATGTAGTAGCTCTGAATAAAAATAGGATCAATTTTTAATTTAATTTGGGTTGAACTTTCTAATCATTGAAAATATAAAGTGACTATCCTGTTAGCTGGCAGAGATAACAGAAGGTATAGATCACTGCCAAGTGATCTTCCGGGAGTAGGAAAAAATAACCCATTTAATGATTCTTTCCCACTGAGTTTTTCCTATTTAATAAGCCAACAATGCTTTTTTTCAAGTTATAGAAAGTAATTTTAGGGGGGCCTGGGTGGCTCAGTCAGCTAAACATCCAGCTCTTGATTTTGGCTCAGGTCATGAATTCACGGATCATGAATTCAAGCCCCACTTTGGGCTTTGCACTGACAGAATGGAGCCTGCTTGGGATTCTCTCTCTCCCTTCTCTGTCCCTCCCCTGCCCATCCTGCTCTCTCTCTGTCTCTCAAGATAACTAAATATACTTTTTATAAAAAGTAAAAGAAAGCATTTTTACTTTCATTAGTATTATGTGCTATAGAGTAAGTATATTTTGATTTTCCTCGGAAATCCCTTCTCCTCAAAACAAATACAGTGTGGTTTTTTTTCTCATTTTTTACTCACATCAGGACTTTCGAAAAATATTGATCAAACTGAGTTAAATACACATAATTAAAGAAAAGCAAATTACTTGTGTTCTTTTATTTGAAATTTATTAGACAGATATTTATGTTTATGGTTAATTCCACTTCTAAAATGTTGGTGGTGTTGTTTTTTATTTTTATTTTTTTTTTACTGTTTGACTCAAACAATGCTTGTAAGGGGGGAAAATGCTATTTCAAGACAAAAATTTGTATCTGAAAGTATTTTGTGTAAAGACCCATCACTTTATTTTTCTATGCTGCAAAAAAGTATGAAAGGAAAATGTATCAACTGTCCTTTTTCCTTGACTCCATACAGGCTATCACAGTGTATTTTCACTTGCAACTTCAAGTTCCTAGTAATTAGTTTTAACGTGATTTGGAAACCAAGGACAATTCTATTATTTTTGGTTGGCTTCATTTTCTACAGGCAAAAAAGTAAATGCTGTGTCTTAATATTAACAATAAGTTATACCTAAACTGCTGTATAAAATGAGATACGACAAGAAAGAATTTCCATATACTACTCATTTCATAGGATAGGGTCAAGGTTAGATATTTGCCTTCTGAAAGTGACCCTCATTAACCTTGGGCTCCACCAGGGTTTTAGAATCTCCTACCTGTGTGTCAAGGCTCCCATAAAGGCCTTTTTTTCCCCTGTGGATGGCTGACAAATTATGTTTCTATGGGGGAAGATGAGGAATGTGGACCTCCTATTACACCATCTTGCTGACATCATCTCAACATTAATTTTATTTGTTTTTTTTATTTTTTAACGTTTATTCATTTTTGAAAGATGGAGAGAGACAGAGCCTCAGGGACAGAGAAAGAGGGAGACAAAGAATCCAAAGCAGGCTTCAGGCTCCCAGCTGTCAGCACAGAACCTGATATGAGGCTTGAACCCACAAACTGTGAGATCATGACCTGAACTGAAGTCGGACACTTAACCAACTGAGCCACCTAGGTGCCTCTCAACATTAATTTTAAAGTATAAATTTACAAGATTTATACTTTAAAATTAATGTTAGTATCACCTTAATATATTTATTTCTCTTTTAACCAGCTGAATAATTGAGAAGAACAATGTTCACTTTATTCTGCTAGAATGTTCACAGAACATAACCTAGACTATTTATAAATTTATAAGTAGGAAATTATGCAAATAAAATATACTGTTATAACTTATATCATTTTCTCTATCCTAATTTAAGATCCATCAAAATGAGAGGTATAATTATTTGATGAGACACATCTCCATTACCTAGTTCTGTCCTCTAATTATGATATGTTTGCATTGCCACTGGTAATGGAGGAATTAGTTTACCCAAGCAAGAAATCAATAATTCAAACTTATAATTAAACTTTATTATAATGAGAAAATTCATACATTAATGTGGACTCAATCTATTTCTTCTCAATAGTTATTTTCTAACCCATGCATAATTAAATATGCAAATTAAAATATCTAGTATCAATGTTATTATATTTTTATTAAAATCAATAAGGGAAGACACATAGAATAGTTCTATAGTTTTATAGATATGCAATAAAATGAAATTAATAAACACCAAAGAATATTTTTCAAATGTGTCATTTATTGCAAATCAATGCCAATTAAGAAATGAGTTATCCATTTTCTTTCTGGAAGTCTTACATATTTTAATATGAGTTGGTTATTTCTTTATCAGTAATCATGCTTATCCATTGCATATAGGACTAACCAAAAAATTTGTGGGGCCTAGTGCAAAATGAACATCTTGGGACCCTTGTCCCAAATTTATTGCTAATTTCAAGAAATGGACAGCCAGAACATTAAATTCAGTGTGGAGTTCTAAATGTTGTGCCCTGTGGTAACTGCAAACATTTTTTTTTAAGTCTTAACATCAATTCTACATAACCTCTTCCATAATGTAGAATGGGAGGAAAGACTTTCTTACTTATTATATGAAGCTACTATTACCTTGGTAGGAAACTACACAGAATAAAAGAAACTTAGAGTCCAGTATCTTCATAGATGTAGATACAATTCTTATCAAAATATTGTCCAAGAGAACTTAGTAATATATAAAAACATTATACATTATTCCCAAGTGAGAATTATTGCAGAGATACAGGTTGGTTACTATTTAGAAATCAATCAATGTATTTTACCCTAAAATTAAGGAAGAAAAATCACATGACTCTATCAAATAATACGAAAAATGATACAACTCAACACATCCTCAAGAAAAAAAAAAAACTCAGAAAATGGGAATAAAAGACAACCTCTTTAACTTTTTAAAGAACACTTACAAAAATATATAGTTAATATCACATTTAATAAAAGACTAGATGCTTTATACTGCTAGAATGGGAATAAACCAATGAAGAATGGGAACAAGCCAATGATGTATTGATACACTCTTATGTAATGTAATGCTGGAATTTTAGCTAAAGCAAGAAGGAAAAAAAAGACATAAAAGTTCTCTGTATCAGAAAGTAAAAATTAAACTATTTTTATCTGTAGATTACATGATTATTTATGTAGAAAATCTTAAGGAGTCTATAAAACTCATATTTCTAACTCCTATAGATAATAACTGGGTTTAGCAACCTCACAGGATACATGATAATATACAAGGATCAGTTGTATTTGTCTATACTAACAATGAATTATTGATACCAAAATTAAAATATATTAATTAAAATACCATAAAATTTGTATCAATATATTTAATATAATTGCTTATAGTAACATAAATGAAACTTTAGAAATGAAAAGAGAGGAATCAGTAATCTACTTGACTTCAAGAATTGTTATATAGAGTTATCAAGACTGTGTGATATTGTTGAGACATAGATCTTTAGAAAAACGATACAGAATAAATAAACCACAAATACACACAATGAGGTTCACACCTTGTACAAACACTACTTCAAAATGTATCATATAATTCAATGTCAAATTTAAAACCATAGAATATTTATTAAATAAATGGAAAACTTGATGAATTGGACTGCAATGAAATTAAAGGAAAAACAGAACTTTTGCTCTACAAAAGACCCTGTGAGAAGTTGAAATGGAAAGTTACATACAATTTGACAGAAAACATTTTCAAACCACATATCTAACAAAACATTATAAAGAAATTTTATTAGTCAATCATAGAAATTTCTGATAATTGGAAAAATATATGAAGAAATATTTCATAAAGGAGGATATGTACATGGTAAACACATAAAAAGATTTTAAACATCATTAAACATTAGGAAAATACAGGTTTTTACACACCCATAAGAATGTCTAGAAAGAGAAATAAGGATGCAGGCCTGGATCACTTAAACATTGTATGTGGAAATGTAAGGTGATCAGCCAAAAAACTAACTAAACATGCACCTAACAGGAGCCGGAAATTGCACTCTTTAACATTTATCCTAAATCAATGCAAAATTCACGCAAAAATGTGTACATACATGTTTAGCAGCTATATTCTTAATAGCCTAAAAGTGGAAGCAACCCACATACCTTCAACAGATGGTTGGGTAAACAAACTGTGATACCATCTTATAATGGAATACTAATGAGCAATAGAAAGGAACACACTCTTGATACGAAGTTGATGAACCTTATTGAATATCCAGGGAATTATATTGAGTCAAAAAAAAAATCCAATATCAAAAGATTACACACTGTATGGCTCTATTTTATAAGATTCTTGAAATATCAAAATTTTGTAAATGGAAAACAGATTATTGTTTTTTAGAGATTGGAGTTTGGAGACAAGTAGATGTGGCTAATCTAGAGCAATATGAGGGATGTATGTGATGATGAAAATGTTCTGTGTCTTGACATTCTCAATAGCAATATCCTGATTGTGATATCATTCTATAGGTTTGCAAGATGTTACCACTGGGGGAAATAATAACGGGTACAAAAAATCTCTTTGTGTTATTTCTTACAATATGATTCTATAATGATCTCACATCTTAATTTAAAAAAATAGGGTCATTTTGCTTATAAAAGTAAATGTGAAAAATGAATAGTATTTCTAAAGTTCATAAATTTATCTTAATACCTGAATCAGGATTAAAGGAAAATTTGTCCAAAGAAAGAATGACTCAATAGTAAATAATCTGTCAATATAACTTATCAATGAATAAATTAAAAATCTGGGTGGTTATTTTAATATACACCTGAAAGATAAAATTTCCTTCTGTTTCAACTTTAAAAATAAGTTCAATATATATAAATATATATGTATCTATCTATATATATGTATGTACATATATCTTTGAAAAACTCATCAATTTGGAAACAGTAAAGGATTTCCTTAATTTGTTAATGTAACCAGAAGTCTATAGCAAATGTTGTAAGAACAAGAGGGAAAAAAAAGGTAAGCAGATTATTATTGCTGCTTTTTTACTATTGCTCTAGAGGAGCTAGTATAACCTTACAATAATGTAAAATGAAATAAACAGAAATATTTTAGAAGAAATAAACCTGCAATTATCAGTAATGTAATTATCTATATAGAAAAAACAACTGAGAATTTATAGAAACTGATTACAAAGTTTAACAGTATGCTACGTAGAAGATCACCATATAATCTATACCAGCAATAATCAACCATTATTAAAAATAAAACAACATTCACAGTGATAACACTGGTTGTAATTTGAACAAATTAATTTAGCAAATAATACAGAGAAGCTCAATAGAGCTCTATAAAATAGACTAAAATTTTATGTTAAGAATAAAACGTTGTAATGTGGGGGGATGTAAAATTATATTATAAAATGTTTGGATTTATACACAAATTGGTTATGCAATGAAAAATCAATAAAAAACTCCACTATTTTCTGAACTCAGTACATTTCTTCTGAAACGTTTATGGTGTCCACGTCTCTTGACAAACTCCTACCACATGAAGACTTTAGAGTGCGAAAAGTGTGCAGTGCAACGTAAGAGAGAACAGTCGGGTTGTAAACAATAAGATCATTCACCAAAAAAACCCAAAATTATGTATAAGCGAAGAGCATCCCTATCAGGTTAACTCAGGAGCAGAGGAAATGGAGTTCATGAGAAATGTGACACTGTGGGTGAAAACTGGCTGCCAGACTCTTACTGATTATTACAATGCTTTTTTTTTTTTTTTTGGATGAGTGTTGACTTCTCTAAGTCTAATGTTTTTTGTTATCAAAATTAACTCATAACAATGAGAATTTATGACCTAAAGAAACACAATTAGAGCCATATTTACTTCTAACACAAACTCCTGATATTGTATGTGAAGAAACAGACGTGCAGGAAATTTAAGAGATTTTCTCAAGGGCACTGAGCTAAAATGTGACAGATTTACAGGTTTGGAATTAGAACTTCTTTCTCCTGATACCTGTTTCTTTCTTCTTTCCACCAAATCAAATGATGTTGTTTTACCTTGTGTTCACATTCCTGTTTTTGCATACAATCCAAATAATTTATTCTTAGCTGAGGAGGCTGGGTGCAGTGAATCTTTTTCTAACTATAGGTCTTGTTGCCACAACTCCTAGTCTCTGGTCATTGCCACCAAATGGTCAGATTCAATCATGTATCAGAATCTTTGGATGACTTTGATGGATACATTTATTGTCATCAAAATGAAAAGAGGTTTATTGAGTAATTTTTTGTTTGTTTTGTTTGTTTTTTTGTTTGTTTATTGAGTAATTTTTCACCTTTAATAAATAATTTATGTTAACTTCTAAAGTATACAATTTTTTTCTTTTTTTTATGTTTATTTTGAGAGAGAGACAGAGTGCCAGTGAGGGAGGGGCAGAGAGAGAGGGAGACATCTGAAGCAAGTTCCAGGCTCTGAACTGTGGGCAAAGAGCCCGACGTGGGGCTCGAACTCACAAACAGCAAGAAGTTGGAAGCTCAACCGACTGAGCCACCCAGGTGCCCCTAAAGTATAAAAATTAAATGCATCTCATCAATTCCTTCACTGATGATTTCACTCAACCCTTGGTAACTTTCTGTTGCTATGCTCAGTGCTAGGCATACAAATATTAGAAAAATTCAGGGGAAGAGAAAAACATTGAAGAGAACCAAAACCAATCATGAGACTGTTTTTGAAGCTTCATTCAATAACATTTGAGTGATAAACTATTTTTTTTAATGAATGTTTATTCATTTTTGAACGTGAGAGTGTGAGCGGGAGGGGGGAGGCAGAGGATCCAAAGCAGACTCTGCTGACAGCAGTGAGCCCCATGCAGAGCACGAACTCAGGAAAGGTTAGATGGACCCTGACCTGAGCTGAAGTGGGGCACTCAAATGAGCCACCCAAGTGCCCCAGTGATTACTTAAGTTTCCTTTTTCTGTTTTAACAAATGTACCAGAAATGTAGTGGCTTAAAACAACATACGTTTATTTTCTTACAGTTTCGTAAAGTGGCACGTGGATACCATTGGGCTAAAATCAGGGTGTCAGTCGGGCTGCATCCCTTTCTGGAGACTGTAGGGGAAAATGCAGTCCATTTCTTTCCCTTTCCTAACTTCTAGAGGCTGCTCACATTCCTTGTTCATCTTCGCCTTTGTCTATCTTTTTCCTCTAGCAACTTTGTATCTCCTTGACCATTCTTCTGTAGTCATTCTCTCTCTCTCATCACAGCCATCAAAGGTTCTTTACCTTTTAAGGATTCATATGATCAGATTGAGCCTACCTGGAAAATACAGGCTAATTGCTTAATTTTAAAGTCCTTCAATTAATCATAACTATAAATTATTTTTTGCCATTCAAGGTAACATAGGCATAATTTCTGGTGATAATGATGTGGATGTTTTGAAGAGGTCATTATTCTTCCTACCATGCTGGGTGATTGGGGAAGAATTTAATGAGTTGATGATTAATACATTTTCAGTTGAATGTTATGGGGCTCATATACAGGTTTCCCCACTTATCTGAAAGTTTGATTTACACCACTTTAATTTTAGGGAAGACCTACATTGGTACCTGTTTTTGCTAACGGAAAGAAATCGAAAAAGGATTTTCACTTTTACTCATAATTACTTTGTTTATTCCATTTCAGGTTATGAAAGTTATCATAAGTACGTTCTACTTTCAAACAGCAGGGAAAACCTGTACCAGTCCTTGTGACTGTTGCTATAAAACCAAAGAATCGGGAAGAAATAGTGATGAAGGGTTAAAGCAAAGAGCTAAAAATAATCAATGGTTATAGGTACAGTGGATGGGACTGAGGTGAGACTGAGCCTGTTCAGGAAATTTTAACTAGAATTGCAAAGAATGCATTCAAACAATTAGAAATAAATCAGTTGTTATAATATGATTTCGTTTCAGGAATTCTTCCCTTTTAGTTCACTTAGTCTTAGCGGGAGAGTCCTCCCTAGCACTGTTAACCTAAGATGGGAGAGGAGAGCCAGCACGAGAATCAAGCACAGGAGGTTTACAAAGTGTTCATTCTACAGCCCTTTTTAATGTCACATGTTTGGATTTCAATTTTTGTAGTTCTAGCGAATTAATTTGGGGGAAAAAAGTCACCACTAATAAATAAATTAATCCTATTACCTCCTACCCTTCTATTTGTAATCATTTTGTGCATAGTTCAGCTCAAAATGACATATTAATTTCTGAAAATACAGCTGCCATTTTGATATTTATTCAGCAGATCTCCTGCTCTGTAGCTCAGGAGTTTGATTAGTCTTCTGAGTTGAAAGCATTTAAAATGATACAATGTCAAAAATTTTCCAGCCAACCATGCAGCAAAAACTTGTTTTTGCATTTAAATATTTACAATTCATGCATCAGCAGGGAAATTTGCTTTCTTTAACATTGTATGAAAAATGTGACTGTAATTTCTGTATTGAAAACTGATCTGCTTAGTCAAAACTAACCGCTTCTTCCAATATATCACAAATATATACACAATGAAATAAAGACACATTTGGATGAGACAGCTGGAATACTAGCTTTACATTAAATGCCCCTGCTCAGGCAGACATTTTAAAAATATATTTGACTTACAATTTGCTATTTAAAACTGAAAAATTAAGTCATTGATTTAGTCGTCTGCTTTGTGGAAGCAGAATTTAGGGCAACAAATATATCAACGTAGGATGGACTTACAAGCTAGAGAAATTTTTACATGGAGAAATCATGTCTAGACTTGGAAAAATGTCAATTCTACTAGTTACACAAACACACTTTTTAAGTGAAACCCTACAGAGAATTAGCACTTTATTTTTTTGGCACTGAGGCTAATTTTGCTCAGACATTAGATAATAGGAGTAATTGCAAACTTTTATCAGGATTTTCATTTTTGCCATGAAGTGAAGCATATTAAAATCCCGGTTTCCATTATTATTCTTGTCCTACCACATCTCCTTTTCTTTCTTGCTCTCTTACTTCCTTGCTGTCTTGCTCACTGTCTGCCCCTCCCCCCTCCCCCCCAAGCACACACACACAAATATGCGTATATGTGTGCACGTGTATATATATATGTGTGCATGTGTATATATATATATATATATACACATGCACACATAACCACATACGCGTATATTCCATTTCTGTAAAAAAATGCAATAAGCATCACATGTAATGGCAGAACATTTGCTATTTTTTTCTTTTCTCTGAAGAAATAAAACCTAGAAAAAAATACTACCTTAGACCACCATGTTTAAAGAGCTTTCCATGGACTTTTAAAGTTTCCACTCAAACATATGAATCAAAGATCCTTGGACAATTAAAGAAAAGTTCCAAATCTGAGAGTGGTTAATAATGCATATAAATTAAAAATAAAACTCTAGGGAGGATAGGAATAATAAAGGACTCAGAAGAACACTTGAAAAAAGTTTGAGTTGAGTAAAATAAAAGCATTTGGAGAGAAATGTTATTAATGAAACTATATCAGAACATGACATAAAATGAAGAGAATAAAAATTAGGCTTTAACATCACAAATATTTTAGAAAAAATTACTTAATAGCAAGGTTGGAATATAAAGTCGAATAAATGTAACAAAAGCTAGAACAGAAAGATAGCTGTAAGTTGTAAGGTCAAAGAATAATAATATACCTAAAAGTAGGTCTAGAAGTTCTGAAAATTATATGTATTTCAGAATGTGATAGTAACAACAAAAATGTAGAAAATTACTTTTCTTGAGAAATAATCCAAAGTTTTTGCAGCTAAAGGATGCATAGTGCTAGTTGGATGGTACCAATAAATGTCAAGATAGGTGAAAGGAGGGGCGCCTGGGTGGCTCAGTCGGTTGAGCGTCCGACTTCAGCTCAGGTCATGATCTCGCGGTCCGTGACTTGGAGCCCCGCGTCGGGCTCTGTGCTGACAGCTCAGAGCCTGGAGCCTGTTTCAGATTCTGTGTCTCCCTCTCTCTGACCCTCCCCTGTTCATGCTCTGTCTCTCTCTGTCTCAAAAATAAATAAACGTTTAAAAATAAAAATTAAAAAAAAATAAAAGATAGGTGAAAGGAAATGAAATCCACCAAATGATATCACAGAGAAACATCAGAAACCAGTTGCAAACAAAAATACTAAACCTTACAGAGAAAATAAAATTGTGTCACTTACGAGTGCGAATTAAAATGGCACTTGGCTATTCACTGATATAGTGGGTGAGCAAAAACAAGGAAGTAATTCTCACAAAATAAGGGAACACATTTTTACTAGTGAGTTCCATACTTGATATGTGGGTAAAATATATGCACATGTCATAATAAGTAAATGACTGAGAAGAGTGTCTTTTCATTGTTGGGGTGAATATAAGTAAAAAATAAATAAAAGACAGTAACACAATTAGAGAGCTCTAATAATTATTAGTCTGACCCAAATTAAGACTAGTTATATTTGAAAAACTTAGAAGACTAAGAAACATATAAGGTTATAAATAAATAAACACCAGGAATCTAAACAGAAAAGGTAATCATATTTCCCACATTTTAATACAGAAATATCAATATTGAGTAATATCCTAGTGAAGTTACTAAGATCTGAAGTAAGTGAAGAGTCTTTTGAAACAATCGACTGTGCGCACAGAATGTGTTTGCATGGATTTGTGTGTAGTGAGTGATGTCCTGGTGGTGCTGTTGGTGATGCTAATAGGGAAGAATCAGTAATCAGGTTGGTCTCACAATGTCAGAAGAAATGCAACAAATTTAATTCTCAAGGTAAGAAAGTGTAAGTGAAGACATTTATAGGCAAACAATTTTTATTGAAGTACACAGAGGCAAAAAAGACACTCTCACATATACAAGAACCTAGGTAATGGAGCACCAATAAATGTTTCTTTAAAAACAAAGAGATCTGCATGGTAATAAAATCTAGCTAACTAGTATATCTCCATGAATAATCTAGGATAAGCCACCTGCTGCCAGGCACTGGGCACTTTAACAGAGAGAGCGAAGGTTAAGTAACTGAGAGAAACATTATCCTAGGAAAATGTCATAAACAATGACAAAGAATAGGTAGAACAAAAAGGAGTGACAGCAAAAGTAAGAAAGAAGGGTGGGGCGATGCTGGAGAGCTCAAAAGGGGCTATGAAGTGTAGTGGTGCTCCTCTTACTTTCCTTGCAAGAATTTACTGTACATTGAAGAACTGAACATAGAAAAATAAGTTTAAAAAACATGTTTTTAAAAATTTGTTTTGATTGCCTATAAATGTTGGTTAATTATCATCCTAAATTAATGATCAGGAAAATTAAAAACAAAATTAAATCAAGATGTAAAAAGAAAAGTACAAGCGCATCAATTTTTATGTCATTTGTAACAAAGCCAATAGTTCCAATTCCAATTTGGGAACCAAAAATATACATGGATGCATGTTACACAAATACGGATATGTTGTACAAACTTTGAGGTTTACTACATATTAAGTACAAACATTACACACAAAGAAAAAGTAATGTATATACCATGAAGTAGAAAACCCCATAGCATTAAAATAGAAATGCACATAAAATATGCTAAAAGTTACAAGCTAAATTTATTTGATGTTCTAACCACTATAAATGGGATAAATTTAAACTTTCAAAGAAAAGAGATGACTTTGAGATTAGCTAAATAACTCATCCATATATATTTATGCCAGAAATGCATCTGAGAGAAAGTGTTTCAGAAATATTTAAACTAAGAGGATGATCCAGAGTTAAAGAGTTCTTATCTCACATAATTTATACACTTAAAAATGGAAATGTAAATATATATTTCAGAAACTATATGGAGATATTTAAAGAAATTATTTCTTAGTCACACTGCCCCATTTTTTTTTGAAACCGTGGCAAATCAAGTGACTGAAATCGATCAAGTAAATCTAAATCAAATCTACCTTTAATAATAAGATATACAATTTTATTTTTAAAGCTCATGAAATATGTTGTTTCTTGGCCCCAGGTCAAAATTCAAATAAATTTTAAAAATAATAATGATAATGGTTTCTTTTTTTTTTTTTTTTTTTTTTTTATTTATTTTTGGGACAGAGAGAGACAGAGCATGAATGGGGGAGGGGCAGAGAGAGAGGGAGACACAGAATCGGAAACAGGCTCCAGGCTCCGAGCCATCAGCCCAGAGCCTGACGCGGGGCTCGAACTCACGGACCGCGAGATCGTGACCTGGCTGAAGTCGGACGCTTAACCGACTGCGCCACCCAGGCGCCCCAATGGTTTCCAATTGCATTCTGACAAAAGGAGAGATAATTAGCTGCAATTAACGTTTTCATATAAGATATAATTAGCAAATCAGAAATAATAAATATTCTTAGAGGTATCAATAAAAATATAGCATCAATAAAAATATAGCATCCAAGAATAAATTTAATAAAATTATACAAATTCTTTATGAAAAGGTTTAAAACTTTACTGTAAGAAAGTTAAAAAATTTAAATAATCACATCTACTTGGCTCAGCATACACAGTATTACAGAAATAATATCTGTGATGAGCACCGGGTGGTGTATGTAAGTGTTGAATTACTATATTGTATATCTGAAAATAATGTAACACCTTATATAAACTAATTGAAATTAAAATTAAGATAAAAAAATATCCTTTACAAGTGTCTTTAGTACAGATTTTTTGATGGTGAATATTCTCAGTTTTTGCTGGCCTATAAATGTGGGGTTTTTGTACCATTTTTCTTGAAAAATTGTTTTGATGGTACACATTTCTAGGTTGAGAGTTATTTCCTCTCAGTTCTTTGAAGATGTTCTTTTCCTGTGTTCTGTGTTCTATTATTTTGAAAAAGTCTACCCTCAATCTAATTGTTGTTTCTTAAAAGAGATTCTTTCTCTCAGGCCTTTTTAAGACCATCTTGTTTCTGGTGTACTATGATCAATATTTAAGTGAATTGAAGTATAAAAACAAAGGAACGCTATCTGATTGTAACTCACATATGTCTACAAATAGGCTAAAGTAATCTATATGCGACTTGCTGAGAGGTGAACAAAACTTTCAGGGTTTCTTCCGCTTTTATTCCATTATTCATCCCCATCCTGTATGTAAAAAATGCAAGTAAAGGGTAAGAGTAAGCCAGTGCCTTTGAGGGGAATGATGGATGTCTTAGTTCAGGTTCCCATAACAAAATACCCTAAAGTGGAGGGCTTAGAAGCAACGGAAATTTATTTCCCATAGTTCTGGAAGCAGGAAGTGCAAGAACCAGCTGTAAGCACAACCAGGTTCTGTCGAAAGCTGTCTTCTTAGTTGTAGACTGTTGATTTCTTTTGTATCCATCTACATATAGCAGAGAGCAGAGAGAGGAAGCCAGCTCTCTTGACTCATATGAAAACTGATCCTATATATGAGAGCTGCACTCTCAACCTTATCTTAATTACATCCCCAAAGTCTCATCTTCTAATACTATCAGGTCGTGAGGGTGGTGAGTGGGTAGGATTAGTCAAATTGGGTGAAATGTTACAATGGTCTTAGCTAACGTAAACCATAAGTGGTCACCACTATTGACCATTGACATAGTTCATGCTAACAATGAGAGAGTACAGAAATGTGGGTATCATTCACACAGAAGACATCATTGCCAAATTCTAACAATGCCAGTGAAAAGAAACTTTGTTTCCTTTTATCATCCTTTGAAAATTCAACTCTAGAGGAGTTAGAAGCAGTATCTAGCACACGGGGGCGGTGTGGAACGAGAAAGGTGAAAGATAATGTCATATTTCCCTGTACTTTTCTTCAACAAACAAATGGGCATGGGTCTACCTGTGTGTAGAAAAATAAATTGAATGGAATTGAAAAAGTTCATTTTGGGGCGCCTGGGTGGCTCAGTCGGTTAAGCATCCGACTTCAGCTCAGGTCACAATTTTACGGTCTGTGAGTTCGAGCCCCGCCTTGGGCTCTGGGCTGATGGCTCAGAGCCTGGAGCCTGCTTCCCATTCTGTGTTTCCTTCTCTCTCTGCCCCTCCCCCATTCATGCTCTGTCTCTCTCTGTCTCAAAAATAAATAAAATAAAAAAAACGTTAAAAAAAAAAGAAAAAGTTCATTTTGATTAGACTACACTTAGTAATGATTTCAAGTGATGTTTTCAAATACCTGTATATGTTTGGAAAACATCTGGGATCTACTTAGAATTCAAAAGGTATTGAAGGCTATAGGTTGGGCTGGAACATAGTGCTTGGGGAATTACATAGTTGTTTCTTGATCTGTCTACTGATGAGGGAGCATGGAGCAAGCTGAGGGCAAAATACAGGGTGGCAGCTCCCCACCCCTACCTACCCACCCCCACCCCCACTCAGGTGAACTATGTGTGATATTCCTCAGATACTCCTGGCTACCAAAGAACAAAGGGAAGGGGTTTAAGTGCTTGACATGGTAATGTGGGAAACTAAGGCAAATGAAAAATTAATTCCCTTACTGCCTTCGGCCCATTGACAAGTCCTTGAAACAGGCAGAGTGACCTCCCTCCAGGACCTCAGCTGCCTTGTGTTAGGGGTAAAAGAGAACTGTAGCTTAACATTATCCCAAACTTGAGGATCCTGTAAGTATACTTCCTTTATCTCAACTGCCCCAAGATATATGCTGGCAATTATACTTCAAGTTTATTGTCCCCCGATATACATCTGAAGCGTGTCATGACAGTTTTATTAAACGGTAATATGTGGCGTTTCCCTAGCACAGCTAGACCCTCAAGGTCCTGGAAACCTTGCTTCTTCCAAAATACCTTAGAGACTTACCCTATCCCTGACCCCATCCCTACCTGAGGGTATATAATGAGTTGCCCATCATGACCCGAGTGCAGCTCTTTCTGCCCATGGGTCCTGTCCCCATGCTTTAATAAAATCACCTTTTTGCACCAAAGACATCTTCAGGAATTCTTTCTTAGCTGTTGGCTGTGGACCACCCCATGAACTCCCCATCACCCTAAAACTTCATCAATACCGAATGTGCCTCTTACCAAATTATCTTGCTTCTGAAACTTATGTATTTGGAAATCTCCTAATTTAACTTATAATGAAGTGACTTTAAATATTATATCGATATATAATGGGTATCTTGTATTTCACTTTGACAAAAATCAGAAAAAGAGCATCACTTGATTAATACTACTTTTGTTTTGCAGCTTGCAATATCAATCAATATAGAGTACATATATTTGACAGTCAACTGTGTTAACAATTTACAATCTTTTAATTGTTATCTTCTCTGATTTTTCATGCAGTTTACTTCCATACTCTTTCTGCTTCCTGGATTTACAGGCAATAATAAAAACTATTTTATGGGAAAAAATTACTGTTCTCTCATTCTAGTCTATAGATGCATTTCTAATGTGTGTGTGTGTGTGTGTGTGTGTGTGTGTAAAAGAAGTAATCTATACAGTCACCTTTAGAAATTTTAATCTGATATGGAGTGGTCAAAGGTTTGAGTTCTAATTAATCCAAGTTTTTACATTTAAGATACAGTTTGCAAATGTTCGAATATCATAGTGTTGCTCTAAATAAGACTGACATTAATGCGGACTGAACAGAATTAACTGGTAATGAACGTTTTGTTTAAATGTAGATATTTGCAGAACTTGTCCAATAGATTGGAAGGAGTGACATGACATAATACAGAAGTTTTTGTATTCTACTAGAGAGGAATTCTGTCTCCTCTTCTTGCATGTATTTGGTTAACTTTCTATACAGTAATTCCCTACTTCAGGCTGGGTCAGACCTAATGCTCTTCCTCAACACCTCAGGTACTTTTTCGAACATATAAATTCACATCTTAGAGGCAGAGATTTAAGACTCCAAGGCAGTTTCTGGGAGAAAGAATTTTCTCTTTCCTTCAAGATCCCTCTAGCTGCACTAAGAATCAAATTGGCATGAGACAGATTAACAGGAGAAAATAAAATTTAATAGCATACATATGGGGCATCCACATAGACATAAAATTCCCAAAGACAGTGAGGTAATGGGATGCTTATATGAGCTAAGGAGAGGGTTAGAAGTCTGAGGATAGAAAGCAGAAAGACCCTTAGCAGAAAGGTGAGAGGAGGTGTTTGGAAAACAAAGGTTGCCCTATTATGTTGATGAGTTTCTTAGGTAAACAGGAATCTCTGTTAAATAGCTCTCTTCCTGGTACATCAGGTAGTTGAGGCAGTTGGTAAAGAATGTTTCCTGAATCTGTTGGTTTTTTATTGATTTTAACTCAAAATGATGTTCATGCCAAAGTGGCCCATCTTAGGGCTGCCCTTGGCCTGTCTGCCCTTGGCCTGTCTAGTAGCGAAGTTTGATCACAGTATTAGAAGACCACCCAATGTGAAGGGAATGCATTAGGCACAGACAGGTGAAAGAAATCAGGAGACATTGGTAGTAGCATGTCTGTGTATGATTGAAAGTTTACAGGTTTTCAGGTTTGATTGCGGGCAGAAGGGCCATCCTCTTGAAAGGAACAATCCAAATGACAGCCCTGCCTTAGTTTAAAGCTAGGTTCTCTTTTCTGCTTATTATGGATCTTTGATAAAAAATACAATTGCTATACTCCACACCCGAAAAACAAATAACCCAGTGAAGAAATGGGCAGAAAACATGAATAGACACTTCTCTAAAGAAGACATCCGGATGGCCAACAGGCACATGAAAAGATGTTCAACGTCGCTCCTTATCAGGGAAATACAAATCAAAACCACACTCAGATACCACCTCACGCCAGTCAGAGTGGCCAAAATGAAGAAATCAGGAGACTATAGATGCTGGAGAGGATGTGGAGAAACAGGAACCCTCTTGCACTGTTGGTGGGAATGCAAATTGGTGCAGCCGCTCTGGAAAGCAGTGTGGAGGTTCCTCAGAAAATTAAAAATAGACCTACCCTATGACCCAGCAATAGCACTGCTAGGAATTTATCCAAGGGATACAGGAGTACTGATGCATAGGGGCACCTGTACCCCAATGTTTATAGCGGCACTCTCAACAATAGCCAAATTATGGAAAGAGCCTAAATGTCCATCAACTGATGAATGGATAAAGAAATTGTGGTTTATATACACAATGGAATACTACGTGGCAATGAGAAAAAATGAAATATGGCCTTTTGTAGCAACATGGATGGAACTGGAGAGTGTGATGCTAAGTGAAATAAGCCATACAGAGAAAGACAGATACCATATGGTTTCACTCTTATGTGGATCCTGAGAAACATAACAGAAACCCATGGGGGAGGGGAAGGAAAAAAAAAAAAAAAGAGGTTAGAGTGGGAGAGAGCCAAAGCATTAGAGACTGTTAAAAACTGAGAACAAACTGAGGGTTGATGGGGGGTGGGAGGGAGGGCAGGGTGGGAGGGAGGGCAGGGTGGGTGATGGGTATTGAGGAGGGCACCTTTTGGGATGAGCACTGGGTGTTGTATGGAAACCAATTTGACAGTAAATTTCATATATTAAAAAATAAAAAAAATAAAAAATAAAAAAAAAATAATAAATAAAATAAAAAAAATAAAAAAAAAATACAATTGCTGAGAAGTCTGTTTTGCTTGCTGTTTGCTACGAGCATTGTGAGGCCTTTCCTGAATGTAACCCACTGTGTAGTAGAATGGGTTGTAAAACTTCCTAAATGTAGTCTGATATGTAATGGAATGAGTGATTGTACATAAACTAACCGGCATTTCTCGCTTCTGTAAACCTGCTTGCTCAACACATTCCTCCCCTTCCCCCTTCCCCCTCCCCCTTCCCCCTTTTTCCTCCCGCCACAAGTAATGGACAAAGCCTTCCCGCCAAAGGACAAAGGACGCCCAATCAGAGAACAACAAATGTCCTTACTTTAAAATCAACTAATCAGGTCCCTCATAATTTGAAACCTCCCTTGTGCTATTTGTCTCTGTCTATAAAAACGCTGTACCAACCCTGATCGTGGCCTCTTGCGTCACCGGCGACGAGTGCGCAGAGGACCAGGTTCGAACCTGCAATAAACGACCCTTGCCGCTTGGCTTTGACTTACGACTCTGGTGGTCTTTTGTGGGAGGTTTTGGAACTTCAGGCATTACACTCTATCAAAGTAATGCCTGGATTGTGCATCCTCCAGTATGGATTCTTGAGACACAAAGAATCCTAATCTGCACATCCATTAGTCAGAATTGGGGAATATGATAAGAATGGAATACCTCTAGCACTTTTATAGTTATGTATCAAATAAAAAGATTTCCTCTGCCGGTCTGAAGAATCTTTTAGAACCATATACTATGAAGTTAACAAAATGGACGTGTTCCCATTTTGCCAGGTAAAATTATCTGGAAATACTACAGAAATTTTACTCTGTGGCCTGAAATTTCTCATAATCAATCCTGTGTTATTCAGAGTGTCAGTCCAAGCGTGCTCTACTGCATCTTCAATCCGAAACTGATAATGTAGCGCATGTGTTGTTGACTAAATTAGTATATAGTGTTGAGTCTCCAAATTCCAAGTGATAATTAAAGTATTCCTAAAATATAAAGATTATTCTTCACATGCAGGTACAAATTTCAATGTTTCCTTTCTTAGATTGGTTCAGCAGCTTTTAAGAGAATTTAACATAAGGATTGAAAATCAAATGTGATTATTAAAAGTCAAGCACAGGTGCTAAAAGTATTAAATGTTTTCTAAAACAAGAATTAGAATATCATATTACATAAACTTTAGAATGTGGCAAGTTGTAAAAATTGATTTCATTTGGGAAAAAAATACTTAACACTATGATAAGGTAAAGTTAATTCCATGATAATTCAAAGGGACCTAAATTTTAGTAGGATACAATTTTATGTGCCATAAAGAAAATAGATAAGACAAGAGAAGGAACGATAACATATGTGCACTTAATAAATCTGGGAAAAAGTCAAAATGAGTAGAGCCTTCCTCAGTGCTGAAGTTTTGGGGTGATAGTGGGGTGGTTTGAAGCTGATGGCCAATAAAGAAAAGAGAGAGAGAGACAGAGAGAGAGAGAGAGAGAGAAAGGAAGGAAGGAACGAACGAAGGAACGAAGGAAGGAAGGAAAGGAAGGAAGGAAAGAAGAGAAAGGGAGAGAAAGAATTCTTGAAGACATCTTTGGTGCAAAAAGGTGATTTTATTAAAGCAAGGGGACAGGACTTTTGGGCAGGAAGAGCTGCACTGGGCTTGTGAAGAGTGGCTCCTTATATACTATAAAATTGGGGGAGATAAAGTCAAAAGGGAGGCCTTTAGAGGGACTTTGATGTGCTAAAGAGGATTCCTAAGATACCTGAGGCCTTGATATTGTCAAGCTAAGGTTTTTCCTCTACTAAGGCATTAGGACGGTAAGGGGTTCCTGGAGAAATGTTATACTTGGTATTTTCTTTAAGTGTTGTCAATGGGCTGCAGGTTATAAGGAAATTTAATTTTACCTGTCATTTCCTTCATGCCTTTGTTCCCTATATCATTATGGAGGAGTGAAGTTGGGGCTCCAGGAAACGGAGTCCATTGGCTTCTGGAGATTAAGCTATTGATAAGATTGCCTTTTTCTTGTAATTTACCAAGACTTTTGTAAACTGATGGAGACTATTTCCTGCATGACTGTGGTCTCTATCAGTTAACAATTATTTTTCCTTCCCTTTGTCCTTGGGCATCCAGGAGTACCTGAGGCGTATCACACATATCCCACCTGGTCTGGCAGGGGGAGGGGGAAGGGTCTCGCTTGTATTTTGCCCAAAGCTTGCTCCACACTCCTTCATCACTCTAAGGAATAAAAGATAGCTTGTCACACTTTGCCTGAGAAGGAGAATGAGAAAGGCAGAGAAAACTATGTAGCAGAAAATGTGCTGTGTCTCTTCATAAAAAACTCATATGGTATTTCCAGAATCCAGAACTCTGCCAACAACTCCATTCTCTTAGCTAATTAGAATCAAAGGAAGTGTTTCAGGCCAGGTCTAGCTGATGTTAAAACGTCATTATTTCCATTATAATTCATTGCCTTGGTAGCTTTCCTAATGTGTGAAAATACTATTTTTAACTGAAAAAATAATAAAAATTTATTTCTCTTCTTATATCTTTTTATTTATATCTTAAAAGTATTAAACACTTATGTAACATGTATATTTATATGATATTTCACTTAGAGAAAAAAGACTAGAAAAATTTCATCAAAAATATTGACACCATGGGGGCGCCTGGGTGGCTCAGTCTGTTAAGCGTCAAAATTTGGCTCAGGTCATGATCTCACTGTTTGTGAGTTCGAGCCCCTTGTCGGGCTCTGTGCTGACAGATCAGAGCCTGGAGCCTGCTTCATGTTCTGTGTCTCCCTCTCTTTCTGCCCCTCGGCCTCTCGCGTTCTGTCTCTCTCTCTCTCTTTTTCAAAAATAAATTAGCATTAAAATATTTTTAAAAATATATTAACACCATGATTCTATGGGTATTTGGGTTAAGTATATATTTGTTTTTTGTGAGGAACATACCCTCTTCTGTTCTTGTTTCCAGTTAAGTAGTTAAGTAAATCCCCTCACCTGGTTCTTAATAATAATAATAATAATAATAATAATAATAATAATATGGATACTAACATGATTCACCCTAGTTATAGATTTTGGTATACTTAAAAAAAAAATTTAATGTCTATTTATTTTTGAGAAAGAGACAGAGCATGAGTGGGGGAGGGGCAGAGAGAGAGGGAGACACAGAATCTGAAACAGGCTCCACACCCTGAGCTGTCAGCACAGAGTCCAACAAGGGGCTCCAGCCCACAAACTGAGATCATGACCTGAGCTAAAGCTGGACGCTTAACCAACTGAGCCACCCAGGCGCCCCAATTTTGGTATATTTTAGATTGTGACTGCTTCTTCCTCTAGCTATCAATCAATTAAAAAGTTAATAAATTCAGGCACTTCTTAATTATTCTGGTTCACTCAGCATAAGCATACTTTTACACAGCATTCTATCGTTCTCCATTGCAAAAGGTGAGATTTAAAAAAAAAAAAAAACTCTAAATGTGACATTTTGATATCAGAATGGACTCTTTCTTTCACAAGTTTATGTCACAAATTTGTGATGTTGTGCTAACATGATGAAAACTTTGAGAATATAGGTATTATCAGTAATCCATGAAATAAACGGGTACTACACATAGGCAGCATTCTTAGAATTATCAACAAAGCTTCAAAACATTCCTTTTCCTTAAAATTGTCCACAAATATAATTTACATAGTGAACCCTAGAGCTACAGAAACTGAATATGAAAATGAGTTGAAACGTTGTTATTATTATAGAATTTCAAAATTAAAAAAAAAAAGCCATTAAATCAGTGTGCCCATCCTCAAGAAATGTAGAGCATTATTTCCTCAGTTATATTCCCCCATGATTTGTCCAACCTAGTTTTAAATGACTAAAACAATGAGGCTTCTTCTCTGCATCCTTTGGGATACTATCCCATAGCCTAATTCTAAGTACTATGAGGAATTTTGGTAGGTATTTGAATTCTCACGACATTTTTATGCCTTGTTTCAGCAAA
Organism: Panthera onca; assembly: GCF_046562875.1. Taxonomy (NCBI): domain Eukaryota; kingdom Metazoa; phylum Chordata; class Mammalia; order Carnivora; family Felidae; genus Panthera; species Panthera onca. The sequence continues at coordinate 20,666,853 of NC_138339.1, forward strand.
TTGCTGTTCACGGATGACTTCATCAAAAAAAAAAAAAGGTGTCTTTGTATAGAATCAGAAGATTGAAAACTCATGCTGCATTTTGCATGATTTTTGATAGTTATTACCATCCTGAATAATGTGTACTTATTTCCATGACTCATTTTCTTCTATTATGATTTTATATAGTTTGTAAATAGAGTTACTGTGAACTGTCTCATGATGTCTAATAATGGAAGATGTGGAAGTTAAATGCAATCAAGTGAAAAAGATTAATTAAAAAAATAAAAACTTGCACCCTCAGATAGTTATCAAAGATTTTGATCTTTTTATTGTTTCTGTGATGTGACTACTAATTGTTACAAATAATAGATTTGACATTCTCAGCATGTCATTTCAGGAAATAGTGATCATAGGCCAGAGAGCAAATATGTATTTGTATGTACTTCATGGGCACACATAGGTATATAGATACACACACATCTAAATTATAAAACTAATAAACATACACAACTGTATCTATCTATATATGTGTATTTATATATATTTCTTTTTCTGTATCAGTAATACGATAATAATCACTGCTATGTAGAGATATTAAGGAGAGGATCTAGGTTAAAATATAAGTTGGAACTATCTCCACATTAAAATGGTAACTAAAGTCATTTAAATAGATGGGAATGTCCCAGGACTAATGTAGGATTGTGGGTAAAAAAGGGGGGGACAACAGGAAAGATTTGTGGGTGTACCACCATTGAAAGAAATTTTAAAGAATAAGGAGAGTCTACAAGGAAGTCAAAATGACTCATCAAGATGAGTTGCATCTGCACCAACTATCTAGCATTATGTAGGCATCCCAATGCCAGAAAGCTTCATCCTCATCCCAAGCAAAAGAAAGGCATAGTTAAGGGCATTACAGATTTGAAGTGTGCATTAAATACAACAATGTTTAAATTCCTGTGAAGTGTAAAGCCATTTTTGAAATTATTTTATTGTGCATCCCATTAATCCTATAATTAGATTTTTGTTGGAAACGTCAATTTGCGATGACAAATGAAGAATAAATGATTATGGGAAAAATAGAATAATGTGTTCAACTGACACTAAAAGAAAGAGTCATCTAAGTGTATAGATTTTTGTCATATACATTACATGTGGTGCATTTTGCTTACTATAGAATGCCTCCATTTTATACTTTTTTTGGTATTTAGGTCAACAACTGAACCCAGTAAAATATTCACATAAAAAGAAAAAGTAGGGGCACCTGGATGGCTCAGTGGGATAAGTGTCCAGCTTTGGCTCCAGTCACAATCTCAGAGTTTGTGAGTTTGAGCCGTGCGTCTGGCTCTGTGCTTGACAGCTCAGAGCCTGGAGGCTGCTTCGGATTCTGTTTCTCCCTCTCTCTCTACCCCTCCCCCGCTTGCACTCTGTGTGTGTCTTTCTCAAAAATAAACATTAAAAAAATGAAAAACATTAATTTTTTTAAAAGAAGTAACATAATTAATTGCTACTACAAGCTAAATTTGAATTTTTTTTTTTTTCAACGTTTTTTATTTATTTTTGGGACAGAGAGAGACAGAGCATGAACGGGGGAGGGGCAGAGAGAGAGGGAGACACAGAATCCGAAACAGGCTCCAGGCTCCGAGCCATCAGCCCAGAGCCCGACGCGGGGCTCGAACTCACGGACCGCGAGATCGTGACCTGGCTGAAGTCGGACGCTTAACCGACTACGCCACCCAGGCGCCCCATAAATTTGATCAAAACATTTCACCACGTTTTTGTAGCTAGCATCTGGAAATTCTTATTTTATTTTATTTTATTTTATTTTATTTTATTTTATTTTATTTATTTTTGAGAGAAAGACAGCGTGAGCGGGAGAAGGGAAGAGAGACAGGGGTACCAAGGATCTGAAGCAGGCTCTGCACTGACAGCAGAGAGCCCGATACAGTGCTCAAACTTACAAACCATGATATCATGACCTGAGCCAAAGTCGGACACTTAACCAACTGAGCCACCACGAACCCAAAATTCTTTTTATTTTAAATAGCACTAGTTTGTCCTCTAAGAATTATTTTATTATTTTCCATATATATAGAAATTTGAGAATGGTATAAATTTTGGCAAATAAATTATCCTGTTCACTACATCATTTTTGTAAATATGATTCCTGCAATTTTGTGTCCCTACCATTATTACTTTGTCATTGTATATGTCCCTAAAAGATTGAACCATTAAGTTGAGTTAGCTCTGACCTTTAAGGTGAGATTAGGGGGAAAAAAAAGAATAGTCCAGTTAAACTGTTATTCAGCCATTTAGTTTAAAAAATGTGGGATTTATTAATTTTATCATTATTATATGTACAGAGTTTTTCTTATATAAGATTACTTTAGAATAAAATCTCATGGTATTTGTTTATATGTAAAACCTAGAAAGGTCATGCTTTTGGAGACCTTCCCAGTTATATTTCAGAATCATATTATTTACATTTTTTCATAATGTTAAATGTCATTTTGTTTGCAGGCAGAGAACCAACTTCATTCCTCCATTATATTAATGGAATGAATGAAATTAAAAATGTATCATCAGATTAATGAGCCAGAGGAGAATACCTATTACTACTTTTATATAGCACAATACTATTGATTTTGAAGGTTAAATGTTTGCTACTGCTAGGTTGTATCACATAAAATGAGGAATAATGAGTTAAGACAAATTATATGTAGTCAATACAATAATGGTTTACATTCTACGTCTAGTGTATGGATTAAAGGAAATACATACATAATATGAAGAGTTGGTGTTATCTGAACTAAAAATCTTATAAAGCTTATCTATTTCTACTATTTTAATTCACCATGTAAATATTCCCTTCCCTTATGTTTTGTATCTTACCATCCATAGAGTAGCATATATTCCTAATTTAATTTTATAATTTACTGATATATAGGTATTGCCAGGTGAATAACTTATATTAATTATATTGAAAATAAGATATGTCAGGAACATATTGAAATAAAATCAGAAATAGTGACTTTCAAGTTTAAATTTTATTTCTCTGTATATTTAAAATATAGGGGATAGTGAATACTTAGTATGTGAAGACACTAAATATATTACCATTGAGCCTTATTTAGACTTCAGACATCTTTTATTTTGACCAACTATGTCCAAAAAATGTGTCTCTAAATGCCTCCATGTATGTTGATCAAATTCCATTTTTCCACAATCCCCAATGCTCTTTATGTCTACTGATTGGTCTGCTTTTGATGAATACATTACCACCTTATTTATAGGTATTTGAGTTTAGCAACCTCGTTTTTCCCTCAGCAAACTTGAAAGTATAGGTATTATTGTTGTCATTGTTGTTGTTTTGATTTTTTAATGTTCATTTATTTTTGAGAGAGAGAGAGAGAGACAGAGCATGATCAGGGGAGGGACGAAGAGAGAGGGAGACACAGAATCCAAAGCAAGCTCCAGGCTCTGAGATGTCAGCACAGAGCCCAGCACAAGGCTCAAACCCAGGAACCATAAGATCATGACCTGAGCCAAAGTCTGACTCTTAACCGACTGAGCTACCCAGGCACCCCAAAAGTATAGGTATTATATACATGCAATCAGATAAAAAATTTTATAACTATGACATAAAGCATTGATGTATTTACAGTAAGTTAAATATGGTTAGATTGTTTGAACAAAAACTTTAAAAATAGTTTAAAAATTAAGTGTCTTCTGGAAAATAGATAAGAACTATTTAAAACTCTGCCAGTGAACCTAGCTAATCATTGAATTCCCATACATGATAAATATGATTTATTTATTTTATATCTACACATAACAAGATATTAACAAAGTTAACATTCAAACATAATATATGAAAGCACAAGACCTTTAATATTGCTTTAAAATAAGCACATCCTCAGTGAACATCTTGGGAAATAGAAATCAATTGCTGCCAAGAAAATTCTCACTTTGTCAGCTTGTTGAAGTGCCAGAATTGTAACTTAACTGAATACCCTATCTCCAAATACAGTCATCTTATAAGGTACTAGGGATTAAGATTACAGCATATACATTTTGGGGGGATGCAATTCAGCCCATAATAACCCCTCTCCCAAAATCATTACATAAATCCATAAAATTACATAAAAGAGAATAGAATAGTGATTATGTAACACTGGGTTGTAATCACATATCAAAACCAGGTTATAACACTTCAATTTATGTAATTTAGTTATAATACCTTTGTACTTTGTAGGTGCATTGGTTTTGTGTGTGTGTGTGTGTGTGTGTATGTGTGTGTATAGTATCAGAAAGACCACACTAGAGTCTCAAGTTACTGTGTTATCTTACAGAGTTTATTCTGTAAAAACTAAGTTATTATAGAGTTAAAATCTAATAATATACATAGTAGTTTGATTTTAGAAGCTGATAAAATTTACAAATTTCCTAATAAATAAAATTTACTTCCCATTTTTTTCAATTCCAAACTACTTATTTCCTTTAGATTATTGAAACCAATGAGAAAACAAACAACTCCCTAAAACATAATTGAACTTTGTTCTCTTTTATATAAAAAGAGAAAAACCCCTGAAATTTACATGCCATTCCTGAACACTAAAACATTTTTGAATTGATGATTTAAGTTAGCTTTGTAAATTAGAACTGCAAGTAAACACATTGAGAATTGAGTATAGTGAGCATATACAGGAATGTGTTGTATGTGTGTGTGCTGTAAGTTGTTTCATAGTGTATATGTGTGTGTGTGTGCTATAAATATATATATGTATATATATGATAATATACATAAGATAACATATATTATAATACAGATAAATAAGATATATATAAATATATATGATATATTAAATATACATATATATATCTTATATAAGTAAGAAAATGAAGAAGAAATCATTTCCTGTATTAAATATCAAATATCAGCCTTTTACTGGCCCAAAATGTAGCTTTCTAGGATTTTTGAATAAGATTCATATTTAATGTAAGTACCTCAAGCTGTTGGAAATATTCTCAAGAAGAAAAAAAAATTGAACTTAGTGCAGAGCCCTGCACATTCTAAAGTGTTTTGTAAATATTTGTTAAATATAAAGATCTTTAAGAGTTACTGTGATGCTGCTATCCGATTTCCCAGAAATCTTCCCTCTCTAATTAGCTACAACAAAGTCTTCTCTTTTCTGTCTTCTGGGGTCAGCCCTTTGGTGAGGAGGGAAAAAAGGGTGCACAATAGGAAACAGCATAAGTGGAATACTGACAAGAGGAAAAAAGAAGCCAATAAACCAAACTGAAATCTAATATATCTTATGCTACTCAAGTCCCCTCCAGATCTAAAAGGGCAACTGCTCCCTGGCACTCAGAAACAGGAGGAAAGGATTATTGTTTGGGTGGAGTGAGATGGCTGAAAGAAGTCCTGAAATATGTTTCCTAACATTCTGGGCTACTGTATTCCTGTTTCAGGTGGTACAGTAAACAATAATGTGCATGTCCCTGTGCTTCGCCTTAATTGATGGCATGAACAGAGCAGCCAGTCTAGCAATGAAGCTGAAGTGTCTCTGGAATGGGGAGGGAAAAGGGGCAAAAGGAACATGTTCAAATCTTTGGATGAATTTTACTATTTTTATAGCATGAATCAGGGTTGTTTGCTGTAGTGTTGACTGAAACTTATCAGTAATCATCAGACATTGTTTTAGTAAAAGTGTAAAGGTCATTTGTTGCTGTTATTTGGATGTAAAAATAATGACTTTATCTTTAAAACTGTAGACGGTACTTAGAGTAGATTGTGTCAGAAAATTGCCAAGATATAGATCAGTTTGGGAGTTGGTGGCAGGAAATTAGAATGATTTACACACCAAAGTGTCAACAGCAGCAAATGTGCATATCTCTGCCTTTTTATCGGTTATTTTTAAGCAGCAAAAAGAGACCTGGGTAAACAGATCTTTAGCAAAGAAAGAGGAAAATCCTACATAGGATTCACAGAGGGAGACATCATCTGATGGAGTAATCCTAAGTCTTTCCAAATTTGAACACATGCAGAACCTTAGTCCTATGACAGATTTTTGTAGAAAATGTATGTTGCATTAAAATTAATTTCATAAGGCTACGTTAGTAATTCTTATTTATATTTTTATATATAAAATGATGAATGTTTTAAGCAAACATTCAAGTCATTTATTCACTCTTATTCCTAAAACAGATGAAGGGAACTCAAAGTTAGTCAACACTTACAAAAATTATGTCTCCTTGTGTTAAAAATCAATTCTGTAGAAAACTGTATCATAGAGGACAGCCATGTTTCAGTTAGTGTATAAGCAAGATCTCTGAGAAGGTGCAGTTAATGAATCAAAATTAAGGTTAAAACCTGAATTGAGTGACACCAAACAGAGGAAAAGACGTTTCAAACTGAGTGAATGTGATCTTAGATTATTTGTTCTCATAGTTGTCAAGAGAAAGGACATGGTTAGAAATAAGAAAAGAGAAGCAGCTGGTGGTCCTGGTGCTGCTGGGCTGTGTTGTGTAGGAGGGTTGAAACCCCGCCCCCACTGCCACCAGAGGAACCCCTTGGTCATAGTTAAGTATTAATGATGTCTTTGAACTTTGAGTGGATCTACAATGGCTTCAGCAGTGTGCTCCAGTTCCTAGGACTCTACAAGGAATCTGGAAAACTTGTATTGTTGGATTTGGACAATACAGGCAAAACCACTCTTCTCCGCATGCTCAATGATGACTGATTCGGCCCACAGGTTTCAACATTAGATCCAACATCAGAATAGCTGACAATGGCTGGAATGACTTTTACAACTTTTGATCCTGGTGGGCACGAGCAAGAACACCAGGATTGGAAAAATGATGTGCCAGCGGTTAATGGGATTGCCTTTCTGTTGGATTTTGCATATCGTCCTTGCCTCATGGAAACCAAAACTGAGCTAAAGGCTTTAATAACTGATGAAACGATATCCAATATGCCGATCCTTATCTTGGGTAACAAAATTGACAGAGCAGATGAAATCAATGAGGAAAAACTCCATGAGATAGTTGGGCTTTATGGAAAGTCCATAGGAAATGGGAATGTGACCCTGAAGGAGCTGAATGTCCACTTCATGAAAGTATTCATGCACAATGTGCTCCAGAGGCAAGGCTATGGTGAGGACTTCCGCTGGTTTTCCCAGTATATTGCTTGGTGTTTGGACAGTGAAAATGAGAGTTTTACTTCTCTTGATTGATCCAAGAATAAAAGGAAGGAAAGAAGGAAGGGAGGGAGGGAGGAAGAAGGAGGGAACAAAGAAGGAAGGAAAAAGAAAAGTAAAAAAAGGAAGACCATGAAAAGTAAGTTAAAACTATGAGATAATGGGGTAATATTCAACTAAATTCTTCTTACAAAAAGTAATCAATCTTCCCAACCCCACCTGTTTTCATTCCACTAGCTATTGTATTCTGGAGATTTATTATGATGTATCTAGGAATTAGTTTACTAGTATTTCTTATGCTTTGGATTTTCTGGCTTCTTGGAATTACAAGTTTGTGTCTTTCATCAATTCTGGAAAATCCTCAGGTATTGCTCTCTAAATTTCACCTTCGACCTGCCTCTTAGAGTTCCAATTAAATATCTGTTAAACCCTTGTTCTAGCCTCTATACCTCTTAGTTTTCTGTATTTTATATTTTTATGTTCTAACACACTGTGATCTGACAACATTTAATATTTATATTTTCTGTTAGTTGAATTTGATTTGCTGTTAAAATCATATTTTTTAGTTTGCTTATTTTATATTTCATTTGTAGGTCCTATTTTAATCTAGGTTCTTCTTTCTCTTTTTTTTTTTGTTTGTTTTGTTTTGTTTTTGTTTTTGTTTTTTTGTTGTTTTTTTTTTTGTCTTTATTCTTTAGTGAATCATCTTTCCTGGCTATAATTTCAAGCTGGCACAAAAAAAAATTAATCCCGATAAGCCTCATATTTTATTCCTTTTCCCATTCATGGTGCTTCATTTCCTTAAGAGTTAGATCAATATTAATCCTGGTTATACAATTACTAAAAATAAATTCTTTTGAATTAATCTTAGAGTTAAGGTAAATGTCACTTCTTCCAGTGAGTCTCTGATAGGTTCTATCAGGCACTTATGGTTGCTGTAAGTTACATAGAAAGTGAATTCATAATGGATCATAGACCTAAATATAAGATGTAAAACTATAGGGGCACCTGGGCAGCTCAGTCAGTTAAGCATCCAACTTCAGCTCACGTCATGATCTCATGGTTCATTGAATTCAAGCCCTGTGTCAGGCTCTGTGCTGAAGGCTTGGAGCCTGAAGCCTGCTTCAGATTCTGTGTCTCCCTGTCTCTCTGCCCTTCTCCTGCTCACACTCTGTCTCTCTCTCTCTCAAAAATGAAAAAACTTCAAAAAAAAGTTTAAAAATATATAAAATGTAGAAGTATAAAACTTATAGAAATAAAAAAAGACATTGCTTTGACTTTGGGTTTGATGATGAACTTTTAAATATATCACAAAAGTACAGTATATTAGAAACTGATAAATTGTACTTTATTAACGTTCTCATAAGACAATGTACAAGCCATGAATGGAAAGAAAATACTTACAAATTGCTATTGATTAAGGACATTTTTCCTGGATATATAAAGAACACTTCAAAGCCAACAACAAGAAAATCAGCCACCCGGTACAAAAACAGATAAATGATATCAATAAACACTTCATCAAAGATGATAGATACATGGAAAATATGTATATGTAAATATTGTCAACATCCTTTGTCACTAGGCAGATACAAATTTAAACAATAATGAAATATCTTTGTGCTCTATAGAATGGTTCCAAAATCCAAAAAGACTGACAATATAAAATATTGGCAAGTTTTATTCATGACTGGTTGGAATTAAAAATTGTATAGTCACTTTGGAAGGCTCATTTGGCAGCTAATTATAAAGTTAAACATAGCTTTACCACACAGTATAGCAGTCATGCTCCTAGATAGTTAAGTGAAAACTTACTTTTGTACAAAAACCTGTATGTTCATGCTTATAGAAACTTTGTTCATTTATAATCACTAAGAAATGTAAGCCTCCAAGATGTCTTTCCACAGATAAATGAATATATAATTTGTATTGTATCTATATAATGGACTATTTAGGAGTAAAAAAAGGAACAATTTATTGATTTATGCAATACCAACTATCTGGGTAGAGACAAGTAGTTCAAAGGGCTTCGAATTTGCCTTTTTGCCATTTTCTTTCAACAAATATTATAAAAGCAATGTGAAGGTTCTTCCAGATTCTAAGAATATTCATCATAATAACGAACTCAAAAACCAAGGTAGTGATCTCATGGTGTGTCTGTATATTCATTGGATCCACTGTAAGATGGGCTTGAAACAGACTGAATTAATTATGGCTTGCCATTTACCCTTGCTGTGCTAGAGCAGGGCATGATGATGGTTCGGGTCACTTCATAACACTCTTAGCTGAGATTATGTTCCTATAGCTCTTGAAAGGTATAGAAATTCTCCTTTGTGTCAGAAAATCTCCAGCTTCCTCCTATGTTTATCCTTTACTACCACACTACAACCATACTCACAGTACTTCTAATACCAGATGGGTGTTGTTGTTTTTCCACACCCAGGCAGCTCTCTGTAACAACGTATAATTTAACTCAATTCTAACATTATCTACCTGGAGATGGCATCAAATCCCACAGGTTAAGGACTCAGTCCCACAAGACTGCCCAGCCTCCCCACTTCAGATGCCAATCACAAATCCAGGTTGTCATCTGTGCTTCTGACAACCACAGGTTCCCACAACCCTCACCTTGGGGTTGATTAAATTGCTAGAGCATCTCATAAAACTCAGAAAGAGTTTACTTCCTGTTTACTAGTTTTTTTATAAAAATATATGGTAAAGGATACACATGATCATCCAGAGGGAAGAGATGCATAGGAAAAGGTCCATGGGAAAGGGCACAGAGTTTCCCTGTCCTCTTCAGATGCCACCACTCTTCCTGCACGTTTTTGTGTTCACCCACCTGGAAGCTGTCCAAATCCCAATAGTGGGGCTGCAATGGAGTTAATATTTGATCATGCCTGCATGATGAACCCTACATAAAGACCCCAATAATATGCATAACAGTACATCCAGGTGGATGAGTCTTAATAATTATTAACATTGTAGCATGCCAAAGGTTATTATAACAATTTACTACCACCGATGGAATCCTTAATGCTATCTGATGAACCTCCTGAATCTTATACCAAGATTATGCTTTCTAAGACCATGTCTAGTAGTAAGGTTCAAGTTAAAAGCAGACTCTCAGTCAATGATTATGTTGCAAGTAGTTTATCTGGAAGGTTGTTTCCGGGTAGTACCTTGAAGAAGTGAGAGAATTGAGAGAGAAATAATAGGAAATTGATATTGGTTGTCTCATTATAGTGTTCCCTAGCTAATAATAGAGCTCTTATCTGCTCAGAAACTTCTAATATAGTATCAAATATACATCGATTTGTTTCAAAAAGGGTAGGGAGGGGCAGTATTTATTCACCATCTCCCATTCCACATTGATTGAGGGTGAATCCTAGAATCCAGAACTCTCTGGATCTTTGTCAGTAACAATGACATTTATATCAGGAAGCAAGTGTGAATATCAAATAAGGAATATTTGCAAATTACTTGTCAAAGTACTTAATTATATAATAAGCCTCAGTAATAATGTTTGGTATTATTAAACATTTTCAAATATCAGACATTTGGTAGTTATCAGTGTCAGAATGTGAGCACATATGCGTAACACTTTGCTCTTTAAACTGCTTTTCACAGCATCAGAGAAGTAGCTCCTTGGTGGCATGTATTGTTCTCCAAGCTTGTTATTAATGAATATTTAAGAATTTGAGTTGTTTTTCCAAGTTCAAACTTATAAAGCATACCTGCTATTACTGCAATTTTTATAATTGATTATTGATTTCAAAGAACAAGAGGAATACAATAATTTTGAATCTTAAAACAGCAAATGACCTTTGGTTAGCATCTTGTCTAGGGTTTTTAGCCTCTAGGCTTTGTGACCTACTGAGAATAAAGTTGCCTTTTTTTAATTTATTTATACAGATTTTTAAGGAAAGCATTTTTAAAGTTTGTCTGAGTTAATATTCTTCATCTCAAAGCTACATTACACGAGCACTTCAAAAGCTGACCTTTTTGGCCCCGAATCTCCTTTTCTCAGAGCAGTCAACATAGAACAATATCCATCAATTTCAAACCCACCATTTCTATTCAGACCATTATCCACTCTGAGTTGGATGTTAGTCTGTGTATGTTTACATTTTCTTCAGAGTGGAGGGGTTAATGTGGAGATTTATTAGGTTAGGATACCATAGAAAAACAAATAATATAAAATCAATTAATATTTGAAAAGAGTCTAGAAATCTGCAATCTTTCACTTTGTTTTATGAATGAAGAGATGGGGAAAATTGAGACTAAGTACATCTATAACGAAAATGTTCATCAGTGTGTAGATTATATTATATTCCTTAATATGTATTCATTCTAATTGCTTTATAATATTTGAAACTAACATTTCAGAAATTGAAAAATTTTAAAGATCAGAATTTTAGAATAATGATACTAGTAACAATAGAAACACACATCTATATTGAGCCAGATAATTCTGAAATCACTATTGAATTGTTTCAGTTTACAATTTTTGTGGGAAAATTACTTCCTCCATTTTTCATATTTTGCATATACATATTTATTAGGATGAGGGTGAAATAATAAAGATTTACAGAAACAAATATTGATGGAAAACTATGAAAGAGTTGAATTCTTAATGTAATATTTCTGTTGAATTATGTCCTGTCCTTTGAAATGCTAGCATGCCCAATCTGATGTTCATTCTTGATAATGTCCACAAAGTAAAATGTTTTTTAAAGAAGAAAACCACCTTTATCTTTTATAGGTGTGTGTTTTATTCACTTCTATTATAAAGTGGGGGGAAAAGGCAAGATGAAAGATATTATAATGCTGAGTGGCAGAATTTGGCACGATAGCTCTGGAGTGTGTAATAGAGCCTCCAGGGAGACTAAATGCATTAGGATGTATTTATATTGACAGAGGAGTCATTCTTTGTAGTGTTGAGAAGAAGGATTCTGCCATGACCCACATAACAAATTACTGTTGTCTGACCTCATTGAAAGAGGACTTTAGTGAAGTACGGCCAGTGGAGCTGATGCAGTAGAGGTTCTTTTACCACAGCACTGCTGGAGGGCCATGATTATACCACCCTCATTTCCTAGACTACTAAAACACTCGATGAAGAGTATTATCACCTTGATCCCAGAGCTCTCCTACCAGGAGACAGAAAAGAAGAGGCTGTGTTGCCACAGAGTGGCATGTTATTTTCTGAAGAGTTAAGATTGCTAAATGAAAGAAAGAACTCGTACACACTGAAATAAAAACTTGTTTTTGTTGTAGCACATTCAATCAGCAGTTTGCATCAAGAAGAGTTTTTTTTTTCCCTCCTCCTTTTTTTTTTCCTTTCCCTCGTTGTATTCTGTTATCCTTCCTGTCTCATATACCTAAAGTAACCAAATGCTAATTTCCCCCTTCATCTCGCCTCCACTTAAGGGGTACAATTAATTAAAAACAGATACTCCGTTATTTTTAAAGATGTTTTAAATTTTTTTTTTAATATTTATTTTACACACACACACACACACACACACACACACACACACACAGTGTGAGCCGGGGGAGGCACAAAGAGAGAGGGAGACACAGAATCCAAAGAAGGCTCTAGGCTCTGAGCTGTCAGCACAGAGTCCAATGCGGGGCTCAAACTCACGAATCGTGAATTCATGACCTGAGATGAAGTTGAATGCTTAACCAACTGAACCACCCAGGTGCCCCTTAAGTGGTTTGTTTGTTTGTTTTTAATTTTTTAAAGTTTATTTATTTTGAGAAAGAGAGAGAGAGAGTAGGAGTGGGGTAGGAGCAGAGAGAGAGGGAGAGAGAGAATCCCAAGCAGGCTCCGCATTGTCAGTGCAGAGTCTGATTTGCGGCTCAAACTCCTGAATTATGCTATCATTACCTGAGCTGAAATTAAGAGTTGGACGCTTAACTGACTGAGCCCCCCAGGCACCCCTCAATTCGTTTTAATAAAAAGAAGACATATATAGTTTGTTTTATAATGCATTGCTATTTCTTATGGATTATATTTGTCTTTAAACAGCAGTGTTTTCCTTACAATATATTTATCTATGAATTTTTTTCTATAAATATTCATTATGGACTTATTAAGTACACATTTTAATAAGATTGACTGACCTGGAGCAGACACATTAGAAATGCCTTTTCAAACATTTCCAGGGTTAGGAGCAATTTAGTTGTGAAGATTTATTTTATATATAATACCAACATTTAAAAATTTTTTTTTCACACTAACCATACTCGACTGAAAAATTATAAAACAATTTTCCAAAATGAAAATGTAAGAAATTTAGGTTTTCGTTAAGTACTTCCTGTCACTACTGCTGAGCAGGCGGTTCTGCATTCACTTAAAATAACTGACAAATCTTTGGTAATTTTTCTAATAGCCAATAAAGAACCGAATCTTGCACACCACCAGACAGCTTAAAAGCTAAGCTCTTTAATTGTTGTTCTTAATGTTCCGTTTAATATTTTATTGCTGAATGTAGTCAGGAGGAAAGTACTGATTATAATTTTCATTTTGAAGTGTATTTTGTGGATTTCATTCTTACTGAATTGATTTTGCAAGAAAGTTGTTTCAAGCACTGTTTCTAGAGTGGCCTAAAATTAAATAACAGTGTTGGGGAGAAAATCCAGACTGATTGGTAGTCAAGGGGATTATCAAGGCTGAAACTCACATATATGAAAAGTTCTTTCTCACCATTATAACACCTTTAATGAAAGGGTGGAAAGTATTATAGTTTGGGATTACTAATGACTTTTGATAGGTGAGAAAAAAATTTTAAAGGTGTATTTGTGTTTTCTACATATTTTTGAAAAAAATCACTTTTTAATTTAGATTAGGGAAACTCAAAACATTGAGTTTACAATGTTTTGTAGATTAATAAAATACAATTTGGAATGTGGAAACAAGGCACAGAAGTAACTTAGAGATGGGTAGCAACTTCAGTCAACCTAGAGAAATACATATATATATATATATATATATATATATATATATATATATATATACCTGTTATTGACTGAATCATGTTCCCCTAAAATTTGTATGTTGAGGTCTTAACCTCCAATTTCACTGTATTTGAAGATAGAGTTTTTAAAGAGGTAGTTAAGATTAAATAAGGTAATAAAGGGGGGGGTGTGTGGCCCAAGTCTAATTTGACTGGTGTCCCTATGAAAAGAGGAAAAGACACCAGAGAGGTGTCTGTACAGAGAAAAGGAAATCTGAAGACACAACAAGAAGGTGGCCATTTATAAGACAAAGCAATAAGAGTCAGGAGAAGTCAAATCTTCTGGTATTTTGATCTTAGACTTCCAGCCTCCAGAACATTATGAAAATGATTTCTCTTAAGCTACGCATTCTGTGGTACACTATCATGGCAGCCTGAGTATACTGATGCAATGCTATGCCAAGGCAGAAAAATAGGTATTTTCCATGAAGATTATTTTTAATTTACTAAAGTATATGCATATCAAAACACATTTATCCTAATTGTCTCTGTGCTAATTCAGAACTTTTTCATTAAACTTTGATAAAAGTGTATCACTATAACAAGACATTTACCTTACAGAATTTTCATGGCATTTTAATCATGAGTTAGCTAGGATGAAAAATATAAAAAGCACTGGCATTTAGTAAAATGTTAGGAAACAATATGTTTCTGCTACTTTTTTTTTTGTGTCTCTAAATGAAAGATGCTATTGCTTCCTATATATCTAGCTTTTAATTTAAAAAAATATATATATATGTATACATAGATGACTAACAACTTGCCCACCTATGTGCAATCCTCACACTTGATTTTAGTCACCCTCTCTTAAAACAAGCAACCTGGGGAAGAGCTAAGTCTAATACCTTTCAAGAAAATTGAAATTTTTGTGTCCATTTGGTTTAGGATTAGCCCTCTAAAGAAGTTCTGACCAATACTGCATGGATTAAAATCTGCTGAGATTCCTCAAGAAAGGGATAATTTTGTCATTGCAAAGAACAAATACACAAGGAAAAGTTACTCTTTCCCCTGCCTCTGAATGTGGTTAGGTAAGAACATAATTAATGGGACCATGACACCCATTTGACAAACATAAAAGTGAAATCCCATGTGCTAGTAGGGGACAGTGAAAATATAGACAGAATCTAGCCCTAAATGGCATTATTGAATTGCTGACATAAGTGTGGGGCTGCCTGACATCCAGATTGGACATAATAGGAGAAAAACACAATCCTGAATTTTAAATAATTTTTACTTATTTTTTCTGCCTCTCATATTTTTTAATGTTTTTTTTTTTATTTTTATTTTTTTAAATTTTTTTAACGTTTATTTATTTTTGAGACAGAGAGAGACAGAGCATGAATGGGGGAGGGTCAGAGAGAGGGAGACACAGAATCTGAAACAGGCTCCAGGCTCTGAGCTGTCAGCACAGAGCCCGACGCGGGGCTCGAACTCATGGACCACGAAATCATGACCCAAGCCGAAGTCAGCCGCTCAACCGACTGAGCCACCCAGGCGCCCCTATTTTTATTTTTGAGAGAGGGCGAGAGACAGAGCAAGAGTGGAGGAGGGACAGAGACAGAGGCAGACACAGAATCTGAAGCAGGCCCCAGGCTCTTGAGCTGTCAGTGCAAAGCCCGATGTGGGGCTCGAACTCACAGACCATGAGATCATGACCTGTGCCGAAGTTGGACACTTTACCGACTGAGCCACCCAGGTGCCCCAAAGTTTTTAGGTGGACTTTTTTTTAATGTATTCATTTTTGAGGCGAGGGGGGCACAGATGACCCGAAGCAGGCTCTGGGCTGACAGCGAGAGCCGGATGAGGGGCTCAAACTCACAAACCTTGAGATCGTGATCTGAGGGGAGGGCACTTAACCAACTGAGCCACCCAGGTGCCCCTGCCACTCATATTTAAATACCCTGCTGTTACTAGCTTGAATATATTTGGAATTACTCTATAACAAAACTAGGCTGTGATTTTATATCTTACCTTAATTAGTCAACCCAAAGTGCCCATAAAATATAAAGTATTTTAGTTTTTCTCTTACAGTTAAGGAATACGTAAACTAAACATTAGACAGTTAAGAAATAAGGGGCACTTGGGTGGCTCAGTCAGTGGAGCATCTGACTCTTGATTTCAGTTCACGTCATGGTCCTGGGTGGTGAGTCAAGCACTGTGTCAGGCTCTGTGCTGAGCTTTGAGCCTACTTAAGATTCTCTCTCTCTCTGTCACTCTCTCTCTCAAATAAAGTAAATTAAAATAAATTTAAAAAGAGAAAGTTAAGAAATATAATACAGGTAAAAATCTAGTGTAAACTCAAATGGTTCTGATCATGGAGCTCCATTTTTATTATCAAATTCATTCTGTGTATTTCTTTATTATATGGATATTGACACATAAGTCATGAGTTTGCTTTCTATACTTTCTAAATACTGATTTATGAGTGTAAAAGTATCAACACAAGTGTTTAGTCCAATCAGATGACATTTTGGAATAATTTACTACATGTAAATTGTGTGGACAAATGAAAAAAAAAAGGCTGTCCTCATACCAGAAGATATTTAAAACAGAGATGAGAGAGAAGACAAAATATAGTATGTTGTAAGTTAATGAATATTTTTATAAAATTGTCTAATTATATGAAAAATGTGACATGTGCCTAGGGGTGGGAAGGATTAAGTCTAACCTTATGGATAAAATAGTTAAATGGATATGGAAACATTGTATGCTAGTGTAAAAGGAATGTTTACATTTTCAAAAGGTAAATGAGAATTTTACTTTCTGGTCAAGATAGAGTGACCAGGACCAGGTTTACCCTCCCACCACAAACAACTAAAAGAATGGGGAAAATATATATGAAATAACAGTGCTTAACATATCGAAGATCAGGAAATGAAAGACAGTTAGCTATCCCTGAAAAAACAGAAACAAATGAGTGAACTCTAGAAATGCCCCAGCTTATTGACTAGAAACATTTTCTAGGATGCTGAACAAGGAATGAAAACCAGTGGAGCCCAGATATCTCCCTAACGTGATGAGATGGGCCTTGAAGTCCGTGTAAGCCAAGGTAGCTAAAGTAAACAGGACAGAGTACCAGAGAAGAGAGAGATGCCCAAACTTCAGACATCTGCGGAGGGTTATTTTGAATACTCCTTATGTATTCACAGGAGTGTGATCAGAACATGTATTTGAAGAAACTCTCTAAGGCTGGAAAAAGGACCAACTAAAATAATTACAGAGAACAGAATACACAGGGGCTGGGGAAAGTGCCAACAGTTAAAATGGAAAACTTAGTAAGTCAGGTAACATCGGTACTAAAAAGGGCATTGTCTAAGTAGTGAGGAAATGGAGCTCAGACACATGAAGCTCTGGGCCTGACTAATGAATCTTAAAATCAAGAATTGTAAGGATCCAATTGTTCCCAATTAGTCTATCCAAGTCCTAGAAAAAAAATCTCAAGAATATTTATAGAAATGGAAAAGTATCAATACAAAATAAAGTTAAAATTCACAGTGTCTGCATCCAATAACAATTAACAGGCATTCAAAGAAGCAGGGAAATAAAATACATAATGAGGAGAAAAATCAATGAACTCAAACTGATCAGCAATAACACAGATGACAAAATTAGTAGACAGAGACATTCAAAGAGGCATTACAACTTTATTTCATATGTTTAGGAAACTAAAGATGGAACATATTCAGTAAATATATGGAAGATATAAAAATACTTAACATTGTACACTGTGTGAGATTAAAACAGATAAACACTAAAGAAGAAAGATAAGTGAATTTCAAGACATACTAATGTTGGAAGATGATTCTTGGTAGTTTCTCACATTTATGTCTTTTGAGGTAAGGTCTGATTGCCCTTTCTTCTGGATTATCTTTATCTTTTCTTTTTTTTTTTAATTTTATAATATTTATTTTTTGAGAGAGACAGAGAGCATGAGTAGGGGTGGGGCAGAGAGAGAAGGGGACAAAGGATCCAAAGCTTGCTCCTCACTGACAGGAGAAAGCCTAATGCAGGGCTCAAAACCATGAACTGTGAGATCATTACATGAGTCAAAGGCAGACGCTTAACCGACTGAGCTACCCAGGTGTCCCTGGGCTATCTTTTTAAGGAAAATTCAGTGGTGAACAGATTTTGGAGATAGAGGTCATGTTTCCCACTGGAGCAAATAATAATAAATACAGTTGACCCCTTAACAATATAGATTTGAACTCCATGGGTCCACTTACATACAAATTTTTTTCAATAAATATACTACAATACTGAAACTGTATTTTCCTTATGATTTCTTAATATTTTTTCTCTAGCTTACTTTATTGTAAGAACATAGCATATAATACACACAGTATACAAAATATGTAGTAGTCAACTGTTTATGGCACTGTTATGGCTTCCAGTCAACAGTAAACTGTTAGCAATTGAATTATGAGGGAGTCAAAAATAATACACAGATTTTTTACTACACTGGTGAGGTCCAGTTGTTCAAGAGTCAAATGTACTTTGAACTTCTTTCAGTGTGCTCTGAAATTTCAGAATTGGTCCTGCCCACCAAAAAAGATTCTGATAGGATTACAATAGATTCTTATGACGGGTGGTTGCTTAACTCTGGAACAGGTGGTAGTGGCTCACACTTTTCTTTTTTAAATAACAGCATTATTGAGATATATTTCACACACCAAAAAACTTACCAATTTAAAGTATATAAGTCAATGATTTTTAGTAAAGTCCGTATTTTTAGTATTTGTATCACTCCTCAAAGAAACCCCCAACCCATTAGGGTTCAGTCCCTATTTCCTCCAACTTTCTCCTACATCACACCAGCTTTAAGGCTACCACTAATGTCCTATCTGGATGGTTCATATAAATGAAATTATATATGTGTGTTCTTTTATGACTTGCCTTTTTTACTTAGCATAATCCTTTCAGAATTCATGTTATGCTGTAGCATGACTCAATACTTCATTCCTTCTTATGACTGAACCATGTACCATGTGTGGATAGATATTTTGCTTATCCATTCCTCAGCTGATGGACATTTGAGCTGTTTCCACTTTATGGCTATTAAGAATAATGGTGCTGTGAACATTAGTGTACAAAGTTTAAGACAGTGCAGTCATATTGAGGGTACCTCTGTGTGTTATGACATCTGCAGTCTCTTTAAAATGCATATTTTCTGATGTTTGTTATGAGAATTTAACATGTCATACTATTTTTTTTCACATGGTTTCTTCTCTATAGATTTTAAAACATACTTTGTCCCTCAACTATTTACATAAGGCATACTATCATTAATGATTTCTCTGTTAAGCAACTTAATCTACTTAAAATATTTTTAAATGTATTTTTAAACAGGAAGACTACACTATAAATTAAAAGCTCTATTCATCACTTATGTTGGCCACAGAGTAATCTTTCATCCTGACTATTGTCAAGAGTGCCTCTATTTGTCACATGAGACAGATGGTGAGAGGAAACGCTTGGCATAGGTGTTCTATATTTTTTACCAAAACAGAAAATGCTAAATTTGGCATTTTAAGAATCACTTTAAATCACTTTTAATTTAACATATATTTAGTGATTGCTGAATATAAAACATAATTCCATGGGCTGGGATATGAGTAAGATGAATCAAATATGGTCACTGACCTCATACAGTATCATGATGCAGTGCAGCAAATAGGCATGCATAAAATGAGATAGCCAGTTGATTGAAAAGGAGAAAGGAAGAAGTCTGAGTATAGATTGAATATGAGAATATTCAAATTCATGATTATAAGCCTGATATTGAGCCTAAGAAAACATTTAATATTCTGCATTTCTTAAATATATTTGTCCATAGCTTTTATGGGGAAGAGTAATCTTTCATTATCGGTGTATTCCAGAAATAATTGTAAAATGATAACAAGATATATACATATATGTGTGTGTATGCACACACACACACGCAAATGTTATTTCTCTTTATCCTTCCCCTTCTCCTTTGATGATAACTCTTCTTCCACCTCCTTTTTCTTCTCCTTCTTTTTCTTTTCCTCTTCCTCCTCTTTCTCCTTCTTATTTAGTTTTTTCCAAGTACTGTGTTTTAAAGTAGAGGGTACTCTTGTGTTAGAAGATAGAAGAGCACACTGAATCACTGAAGCTATTTTAAATTCTATCCTAAGGACATATCAATGCAGAAGAGTCCTCAAGGGAATGAAAAAGTCTTATAAAGGCTTTTGAACACTTGGGTGGCCAGATAATCATTCAATACAATATATGAACAATTGCCATATATACTAAAGGTTGTGGATATTCCATTTAGAAAGTATTGATACATAGAAATCTACACAAAATGTATAACACACATTGTGGATAACACATGACTTACCAGGATGTTCAGTCTCATTATAAATTTTTCAACTACTCTGTTTTCTCCACATTTTCCCCAGAATCTCTATGAATTGCAAGGATTGTGCTACCCAAAGAATATTTTAGAATTGTGAACATGTTTTTGATTACTATCATTTGGAGGGAAATATTGCTAGACAACTTGCAATGATCATACCTAACTATCTTAAAAAGGATTTTCAATCATGTGTGTGAAATGTTGCTTAGAAGACTGGAAAATAACAATAATTCGCTCTCAAAATTCAAATATTTTTGCACTGTTTTAGTAAATAAGTGGAATTTTTCATGAATAAAGTAAAATCAAGTGTAGCTTGTACAGTTGAATCTTGAATAATACACATGTGGACTATGTCCACTTATGCATTTTTTTATAAATACAGTATAATATAAAACGTTTTTTATCTTCCTTAGGAAGTTATTAATAAAATTTTCTTTTCTCTAGCTTACTTTATGGTAAGAATGTAGGATATAATATATATATATATATATATATATATATATATATATATATATATATAACATAAAATAGTTTTTAATTGACTATCCTATCAATAAAGCTTCCATTCAATGGTAGACTATTAATAGTTAAGTTTTTGGGGATTCAAAAGTTAAATATGAATTATTGACTACTCAGGGGGTTAACACCCATAACCCCCACATTGTTCAAGAATCAACTGTATAGGGACGCCTGGGTGGCTCAGTCTGTTAAGCATCTGAAACTTGACTTTGGCTCAGGTCACGATTCATGAGATTGAGCCCCATATCAGGTTCTGTGCTGACAGCATGGAGCATGGATTTTCTGTCTGCCTTTCTCTCCCCCTCTCCAGCCCTAATTTTCTTACTCTGTCTCTCTCTCTCTCAAAAACATTAAACTTTTTTTTGTAATTATCAACTATATATTTACTGCCCATTCTAAAAGATTCAAGTTCCAAACCTTCTGTAATGCAATCCACCATGTGTGTAGTATTTCCCTTTCTATGTTACCCTTAAAGCACTAGGGCTTGGGAACTAATAAAAATGCTGACACATTGGCCATTGCTATTTGTGTTAAAATAACAATATTTTTGTTATAATCCAGGAGACTTGTGTTTTCCAGCAGCATCAAAATGCTGTGACAGGTTAAATTGTAAGCTGGTAAATGGGGCAACATTTCACATCTTTCACAGTTGTAGATGGTTATGGTGCCAAGGATAGAAAGACAGGATGCTGAAAGAAATATAAATTTCTAAAACAAGAAGGATAAGGGCCTTGAAGAACAGCCATTGCTATTTTAAGGAAATTCATGGAAACTGACAGTAAAAACATTCATCAAAGAGTATGATTAGCATACAGTATTGCCCATTAATAAGAAGGGAATGGGGGAGGTAATCACGGGTTGAGTGCTGGGAAGAATGTTTAAAGACCTGATCTTCAGGTGAATGGACTTCCTTGCCCATTTGGTGCTACCCCAGATTCGACTTGTCCTAGTTTCATCCAGAATGGGCAGAAGTTTCTTCCCTCCTTCACTATTTCAGTCAATAACTTCAGAGATACAAATCTACACTAAATGTGAAAGGAAGAAAATTTGTGGTCACTATTGGTAGAAACCAAGTGCATCGTTAGAAACTTGGTTGGTTCACTTGAGAGATGAAGAGGCAGAGAGTATAGTGCTTATTAAGGAAGAAAGACAATAGCTGGATCATCTCACTATTCAACCCCATCCATTCTCTATTTTGCCACCATAGATTTATATGTTCCAGGAGGTGAAACCATCATAGAGAATGAGAAACTGACCCAGAGAGATATAGAAAACTCTATGCATTTATTCCTACTTCTCTGGAAAATTCACCTAGCTTTTAGATGAAGAAATAATATGTGAAGAGTTTGTAAATTTGATGAAAGCCATAAACTCATATCTCACTGAAACCAAAGGATAAGAAACATAATCAAATTGCTTAAAAATAGAGGTAAAAGGAAAATCTTTAAAGCAGCTACCAAAAAAAGAGACACTGGGTACAAAGGAACAAAAAAGGGATGACAACAGATTACTCACTGAAGACAATGTTAGAAGACAATAAAACAGCATGCTTAAAGTAAAAACAAACTCTGTCAACTTAGAATGCATTACCCAGTAAAAATAACTTCAAAAACAAATCTGCAATAAATATTTTTTCAGACATACAAAGACCAAAAGCTTTCATCACCACTAGGCCTCAAATATAAGAAATAAAGGAATTTCTACATTAATAAGGAATATTGCCCATTGCCCTTGTCACCTGATGGAAGCCTGGATCTATACAAAAGAATGGAGAGTACTAGCAAAGCTTGACATTGATAAATATAAAGTTGTTTAATTTAATCTTTTAAGAAATAAACTATTTAAATACAAAGTGATAATATTACACATATATTGGTTAAATATGTGACAAAAATGCACAAAGACTTAGAAAGAACAAATAGTTGTGTACTATTTTAAGGTTCTTATATATGCACAGTTGTATAGTTGCATGTATCGCTTAAAATTAGAGATAAAACAATGATGATTCTCTAAACTGTACAATGTACACAAAGATAACACAAAATAATTTTAGTTAATAATCCATCAAGAAAAAGAATGGAATCATTAAAAAAAATCCATTTCTCCCAAAACAAAGAAGAAACAGAGAAAAAAAGTACAAAAACAGATTGGACAAACAGAAATCAAAAAGCAAGAAAGGAGATTTAAAACCAGTGATATTGGGTGACTGGGTGGCTCAGTCAGTTAAGCATCTGACTTCAGCTCAGGTTGTGATCTCACGGTTTGTGAGTTTGAGCCCTGGGTCAGGCTCTGTGCTGACTGTGTGGAGTCTAGAGCCTGATTTGGATTCTGTGTGTCCCTCTCTCTCTTCCCCTCTCCCACTCATGCTCTGTCTCTCTCTCTCTCTATCAAAAATGAGTAAACATTAAAATATTTAAAAAATAGTAAAATAAAACTAATATCAATAATCATTAAATATATATGGTATATATATATGCTATTAAAGAAAGGGATTTTCAGATTAGATAAGAATGTCCTGTCAACTGTACGTTGCCTACATAAAGCTTACCATATCAAGATTCAAGAGGGGAAAAACATGTACCTCACTAATGCTAACCAGAAAAAGTTGAAGTAACCACTTTGTAATATTTATATTAGAGAAAGTATATTTAATAGTAGAATATTACAAACTTTAAAGATCATTTGATAATGACCAGAGGATCAATTCATTTGAGACCATAACAGTCCTAAAAGTTTGTGCGCATAACAACAGAGCTTCAAAATAAAACTATTAGGATTGCAAGGAAAAATAGACAAATCACAAATATGGACAAATTTAGCATGTCTTAATTTAGCATGTCTTCCTCAATGATTAAACATTCTATGTGATGTGATAATGATAGAACATTTCTAAGTGATAGAACAAATAGAAATCGTAAGTATGTAGAAGACTTGAACAACACCAACAACGAAGTCAATCTAATTATCATTTATGGAACCCTAGAATCAACAATACCAAAATTAACTTTTTTTTTTCAACTGCACATGATATATTTCCCAAGACAGACTATATTCTGGGTCAAATAAAGTCTCAATAAATTTGAAATGTTTCAAGTCGAACAAAATATGAGACATCACAATCAGTCTATATTAATGCAGAGGAGATATAAGTGAAGTTAAATTCATAGAAACTTCCAGCTTTGCATTACCATATGCAAGACTTATCCTCATTCCATAATATCTAGAGTATCAGAATGAGACTGTGACATAAATCTAAACTTTTTTTATTCAAGAAAATCTTATTACTGGGGCCTAAATACCTTTCTAGTCTACTAGACTTCAGAATTTAAACTTTTTTTCCAACATTAAGTACTGAAGAGAAGGTGTAATGCTTCAAAGGCAAATATCAGCTTCTCTACTTTAATAAAATGTGACTAGATAGATATATATGTCCTTCCAAAATCTGAGGAAACTGTAGGTCTGTGATTAATATTTACAAATTCAAAGACCTACACACAGATCCTATAAAATAATTACAAGAAAGTCTGAGTTTATAAAAATAAGAAAAGCAAAGTCAGCCATTAAAAACATAATTAACAGAATTATTTAATCCCAGTATAAATACCTGTATCACTAATATTATTCTATTCATTATTTATGGTCAACTGTCATCTGATCATATTAAAAGTAAATTAACATTTTATTTGACCTAGGTTGTAGGAGAAAGTATATTTGAAATTTGATATCATGTAAGTGATTATTTTGTCCAAGTCAATTTTATGATTTCATTTCAGCTAAAAATAAGTTAGCATAGCCTTGCTCTTGGAAATCAGTTTTTCTTCCTAACACTGACTCTCAATTACTGAATTTGTCACAAAGGAAAATATATGTATTCAACCTTGATAATTTAATTCATACTAGTTTGGAAAAATTAAATATCCACAATTTTCATAGGATTTTTCTTGATATAGATCAGACACAATATTTTAAAATATATATAATAAACATTATAAAGTGCATGATTTACAATAATAATGCCTTTAGAGTTGTTATAATCATTTTTTTTTAATTTATAATTTCTGACCATGAAGTAATTTACTTGAATAGGATGAGGAAATTCTGGAATGTTGAAATAATACTAAAAGATTCTATTTGAGGGGCGCCTGGGTGGCTCAGTCGGTTGAGCATCTGACTTCAGCTTAGGTCATAATCTTATGGTTCATGAGTTCCAGCCCCCTGTGTAGGGCTCCATGCTGACAGCTCAGAGCCTGGAGCCTACATCGGGTTTTGTGTCTCCCTCTCTCTCTCGCTGCCCCT
The DNA here is from genome assembly GCF_046562875.1 of Panthera onca. NCBI lineage: Eukaryota > Metazoa > Chordata > Mammalia > Carnivora > Felidae > Panthera > Panthera onca. The sequence continues at coordinate 20,692,250 of NC_138339.1, forward strand.
CCTGCCCCCCCAAAATAAAATAAATAACCATTAAAAAATACAATTAAAAAGATTCTATTTGAGATTAGTTTAGCTACCTTTTAGTAGACTATGCAGTATAAAAACAATCTCAAAACTCCAATGCTCTCATCACCAAATATTTCTTACTCATTTCACAAGACGTTTTCTTTTAATTATGTCTCTTCTAAACTCTGCTGGATGCTGTGAGCTCACCTGAGTTAGGCTTGATCTAATACAACATATCATCTCTTTTCATGATATAAAATAAAAGAAAAGCCACTACTTCAGAAATGTTGCTTTTATGGTAGAGGGTTAAAACCAGAAGGGTGACCTGAAATACATCACTCTTTGTCTCTTCACCTCACAATCCATTGGTCAAAAAAAAATCATATGGGATGAGTATAACTCCAATTAGAAGTGAGTGAACAGTCATGGAGAATATTCCAATTAGTCATAAGGATAGTACAGACTTTTATAAATGTGAGTACAACTTGAAAGAAATTAGGAAAAGATCACCCTCTGATAATTGTTCAGATAAACTTTAATCCTCAGTTTGCATATTTATTCAATATTACAGATACATGTATAGCCTGTGCATTGTCAAAATATTTGTTGAATGCGTTTAGGATTCTGATAAAATATATGAGAAGATAAAGGTGAATAATAAGAATATTGGAAAAGTTAAAAAGCAGTCCTGTGACAAGAGAAATCTAGACGAAAATGACTAAGAGCATGAGAAGATCGGTAAAAGAACCAATACAAGGCAACCACTAAGTATCCAGAATATAGCCTCTGAGTAAAAGAAGGATGGATGGAAGAGAAAGCCTTTGCATTGCTTTATTAAGAGGTTCAGAAAAACTTTGTTTGCATAATTTTGAGTTCAGGGCATACTTTAAGAAGGAAGAATTAGATAACACAAAATTTTAAGGCAGGCAGAGTTTACACTCTCCAACAAAACAAATTGATTAAACAACGGTTTACTGAGCAGTCAAATGTGTCAGAATTTTATTAGATATTGTGGGCAGAAAGATTAAAAGAACATCTCTGCTTTATTTACAAATGGTTGATTCTCATACATTCTCATAATCTATGAATCTCATACATTAGGTGAAAAAGACAAGGAAAAACTAAATTATAACAAAAAATATGGAAACTTATATTTTAATAAGCAATTTATTCTGGTTTTCTATAGATTTAGATGGTATGGAACTGATTTTTCTTCCCAATGTGCAAATGCATTATATAGCATGTACAGTCATTAGCTATTATATCTTTGATTGCCTTTAAATTATTTTGCCTGTATAGTTAGTAATTGAAACCATCTTAATTCTCATATTTACTTATAAAAATGAAAATTTTATAAGAACATTTGAAAATGTTCTTTCACTTATGTCTTTATAATAATCTACTTACATTTCCAGTAATATTATTTGTGCATTTAAGAGTAAACTTATGCAAATAAAATCTCCAAATAATAGCTATTATATTTAAGTATAAGAATAGCCTCCTTGTTGTGAGAGTATAAGGGAAAAAATTAGAAATTATTTATGTTCTGGCTTCGGCAACAGATCTCGTTTTATGTCCCATGGACATGCAAATTGCAATGCTATTTCCTTAGATCAGGTATCTATAAACAAATTCTAAGAATTCTGTCTCAGAGTTGTTGCTCAAATATCACTAACCACGATTCTCAACTTCAGGAAACACTGATATATTTGTTTCAGTCCACTACCGTGGTTTTCAACTGGGAAAGGGATGATTGCCAAGCCCCTAGGGGACATTTGGCAATGTCTAGAAACAATTTTTGTTGCCACAATTTGTGGGTGGTGAGGAGTACTGTCATCTAGTGGTTGGAGTCCAGGGATGTGGCTAAACATCCTACAGTGCACAGGGCAAACCCCCAACAACAAAGAATTATCTGGCCTTAAGCAACACTATTGCCCAGGTGGAGAAACCCTGACAGACTAACATCCCCTATGTGACTTTTGCTATTTAAACATATTACCCACCTTGTTTCTCCACAAGTAGACAATGATATTGTATGTGTCCTTCTAGCCATTCCATTCTTTAGTCTTTGATCCACATCATGCATTTGTTCAACACATTGATGGGTTCTGCTATTTAATTTTAACATAGCTCCTTTTGTCCAATGACTCTATATGGCTAAAATATTTACTCTATGTGATTAAACACACTTTATGACTATTGAATAATATTGTTACTGGACAAGATATGCCTATTCCAAAAAATAAAGAAAAAAATAAAACACTTTACTAACCATAGACAGATAAATATATTCCAGAGACTGTTCTAGGAATTTGCATGTATTTTTTTACCACACTATAAAATGTTTCCTATTGTTCTCATTAAAGTTTTTATAAGGAAGAAGCTAGGGCACATTGTTGAATAATCAGTAATCCTGTATTTATTTATTTATTTTTGTTTATTTATTTAAATTGTTTTTATTTATTTTTGAGAGAGACAGAGTGCAAGCAAGGGAGGGGCAGTGGGAGAGGGAGACACAGAATCTGAAGAAGGCTTCAGGCTCTGAGCTGTCAGCACAGAGCCTGCAGTGCTTAAACCCAGGAATCACGAGATCATGACCTAAGTTGAAGTCAGATGCTCAACCTATTGAGCCACTGAGGCCACCCCAGCCATCCTATATTTAAATCCAAGTATTGTGCCTTTAGATAGATTTATTTAGGTTATTGATTGAAGATAATCACAGTTAATCAATCTCTCTTTCTCTCTCTCTCGCTCTCGCTCTCTTATATGCTATTAGGTTGAACAATATGAAGGTCATGCCATTTGAGCATGTGAACCATTTCATGTAGTTTAACACAATATACTTTTATTCTTCAAAAGTAGTATATCATAAACATACTTTTGTAATGTTTTTATCATGTAACTTAGCATAAGTGTTTTCTTTGTTAGCAACAGGTTTCTAACCATAATGGCTATATATATATTATATATGTGTTGAATAATCACCATAGCATATTTAATCCACCAATCCTCAACTGTATGAAAGTTAATTCCAATTTTTTTAGTCCATTTTTTAACAGTAAAAATTGCAATGGGGATAGTTCAACATAAAGTTTTCTAGGGCTTTCATAAATATAGCTCAGAGCACAGGATTATTGACATTCTTCTATTGTTTAACTTCCTTAAGTAAAGGCAAGAATAATAAAAACACTTAATTGTATGGTAGTCTGGGATGCCTATTTCTTATCAATTCTGGATACTGTCTTGTTTTACCCATTATAATGTTTTAATCAAAAATAATATGCCATTTTTCAAACCCTTTTAAATAATATATAGACAGAATAAAGTACATTTTATCTACTAATTATTGAAACCAATTATAAAGCTAAAATATTTATGACATTAAATATTTCAATACATTTTTAGAAAGTTCAAACACATAGAACATAACATTTTAAAACTGACATTTTGTTGAATTTAGCCTCTAATCGAGGCTAAATGTAAGAGTGATAACCAGCACTGATAGAATGAAATTTTTAAGTGCTAAATTTTAGGAACACAATGACTGGATTTACATTTTTCAATATTAAAAAATGTTTAGTGTGATAAAATTCATATATATTATTGACACAAAAGTAAGTGTTCATTAATATTTCTGCTTTTTTTCCACTAACTTTTGTTTTATATATTTTGCTTTGATTACTCAAATTGCTGACTTTTTTCATCAGCTGAATCTTATTTAGAAATTATACTATTATTTCTTAACTCCAGACCTGTGTAAGTCATCTTGTATATGCTACAATTTGCTGCTGTGCCTGAATGTTGACAAACCATATCTAAATTTGCCAGTTGAGCCCCTCTTGGTTTCCCCTAACAGAAGGCACTAAATGCTAGGATCAGGGATCATTGGGATAGGGTTGTAGAATTTTGTGCTATTCCTATCTGCTTTATTTCATCAAAATCACAATAGCAGTTATATATTTTCTTTGCAGAAATATCTATTCAAGACATTAGCCCATTTTCTAATTTTGTTATTGAAGTTTTGGAGTTTGCTATACATTTTGTAAATTAACCCCTTATCTTGCAAATACTTTACCCCCATTCTATAGGTTGTCTAGTCACTCTGTTGATTGTTTGAATATGCTAATCAAAGAACATAAGGTTTTAATTATGCAAGATGAATAAGCTCTATAGATCTGCTGTACAACACTGTGCTTATAGTTAACAAAACTATGCTAAAAATTTGTTAAGAGGTAGATCTCATGTTAAGTGCTCTTACTACAATGAAATAAAATGAAATATGCCCAGAAATGACAATTGATTCAAATGCCAAGCTTCCCCCACAAGAACGTACATGATATGGGGCACTTGGGTGACTCAGTTGGTTGAGCATCTGACTTTTGGTTTCTGCTCTGGCCATGATCTCAGGGTCATGGGATTAAGGCCCGTGTAGGGCTCTATGCTTAGCATGGAGCCTACTTAAGATTCTGTCTCCCTCTGTCCCTCTCCCCCACCCATGCTCTCTCTCTCTCTAAAAAAATAATAATAATTAAAAAAGAAGATATGGTTTTAATAATAATAGTAGTAGTAGTAGTAGTAGTAGTAGTAGTAATAAAGAATGTACATGGTATAGCCTCATTACAAACCCCCTCTTCATCCTGAGGATGGTGTCTCAACTCCATGGGGCCCCAACTTCAAAGTCCTGACATACCAAGTCCAGTTAAACAGTGCTCCATCTCCAGAGACCTGAATACTCATTACACAAGTATTAATTGAGGTACAACCTTGTCATAGTTATTTTTCTATATTCCTGGTATGGATACATCAGTGAAACAGACAGAAAACGCCACATATCACTATCTTGATCTTACTGACATTTTAGAATGAGAGGACAGACAACGCATCATAGATATGGAAAATAAGTAAAGTATGCAGTATTTCAGAAGACAATACATTCTATGAAAAAAAATACAGCATGGAATGAGGTATTGGGAAAACCAAATGTTTGGGGCAGGTAGAACCCTTGACACTTGGAATTTAAAAAAAATGTTTTAATGTTTATTTTTGAGAGAGAGACAGAGCGTGAGTGGGTGAGGGGCAGAGAGAGAGGGAGACACAGAATCCCAAGCAGGCTCCAGGCTCTGAGCTGTCAGCACAGAGCCTGATGTGGGGCTCGAAATCACCAACTGTGAGATCAAGACCTGAGCTGAAGTCGGTCCCTTAACTGACTGAGCCACCCAAGCACCCCATGTAATGCATTTCTTTAGCGAGATGCCTGAAAGAAATGAAGATGTTACCAACATCGTATCTGTAAAAAGATCACTGCAGGCAGAGAAGGCAACTAGTGTAAATGTTTTAGAGTGTAAGGATGCTTTGTATAACAAAAGAATAAGGAGAACAATGTTGCTGGAACAGAGAAGGTAGTAAGAGTCCAGAAGGGTATTATAATGGGGATGGAGGTTGGAGCCAGATTATGTAGGATCCTAAATGACTTGATTTTAAAAGAATCAATTTCATTTCTCTGTTGAAAATAGACTGTAGGAAAGCAATAACCAAATTAGATTAGACCTGTTAAAAAGGTATTGCAATAACTCAAGTCGGACTTGATAATGTCTTGACTCATAGTGGCAATAGTGCTGACAGTGAGTGAGAAGTGGTTTGATTCTGGATATGTTGTAAAGACAGAACCAGCAATATTTATTAATGTATTGTATATGGATGATGAGAAGAAACAGAAAAGTTGTGAACGACTCCAAGGCATTTGGCCCAAATACCTGGGAGAATATAGGTGTTATCATTCATTGAGATGGTGATGGAAGCTTAAGAGCCAGTTTGGAAGGGAAATTAAAGGCTCAGTTTTGGATGTGTTGTGTTTTAGAATGTTTGTTATTCATCCATTCAAAAAAAAAAAAAAAAGCAATGTTTATTATCCATGCAAATAGAAGTGTCAAGGAGATAGTTGGATTTGTGAGTATGTTGTTCAGGAAAAACAAATCTATACATATAAACTTGGAAGATACTGATAAATAAATGATACCTAAGATCAGAAAATTTAATGGAGTAAGTGTAGACAGAGAAGAGAAAAGGGCATCTCCAAAATTAAGAGGTGAGGGAGAAGGAGACAGACTAAAAACTGATTAAATATATAGTTAACCTGATTAAGTATAGAGAAGGTAACAGAATGTAAGATAAGGTTAAAAGTTTATAGGATCAATGGATTACAATGCCATTAATGTGGGAATTAAATCCAATTAAGTTATGAAAGCAGATTAGTTGGAAAACATAAGATTTTATCAGAGAGTAGGACACATAAAATTGACATAAACATATGCATCCTACGTAATTTCTAAAGTACAGGAAAAATCATTTTAAGTTCAGAAATAGTATAAGAGATAAAATCTTCTAAATATGACTGGCATTCCTGTTTTTCCTTTAAAATAATGAGAAAGTGGATTGCTGGCATGATGTTCTAATATAATAAAGGATAGGTTATATATCAGCTGTGTAATCTATGTATTTGTCAAATGTTATTCTAAGGGTGGAGTAACCTATTTGAAATTGCAAATTGGCAACTGATGAATAGCTTTCTACAATAGCATTATTATGTTTTAAAGAATTGGGGTGAAAAAACTTCATGAAAATGAATAAAATAATATATTCATTTTCTCCGAACTCTTTATTCTCTAACATAATAGACAGCTCAAATTCCATTCTAATAGTATCTAATAAAATGAACAGAAAAATAGAATGAATTAAAAATAGGCATAGCAGTAGAATTTTGAGTGTTAATTATGGAGGGTTCACATTATAAGTTATGTGTGCATATATAGAATGTAAAATGATATCTTTCATGTGGAATAGGTTATATAAATTATATCTATTAAAATAAATATATTTGTAATATATTTATAATATAATATTTATCTAGAATGTACTTATCTGTAATATATAAATATAATACAAATGTATGTGTATAAGGGTGGATTCAAATAGACATGAAATGAAATGTCTCTATAAAAACATGAACTTTGGAAATTATTCCAAAATAAAAAAAATAAAAGAGATGCCAGGGTGGCTCAGTGAGTTAAGTGTCTAACTCTTGATATCAACTCAGATCATTATCTCACAGTTTGTGAGTTTGAGCCCCGCATGGGACTGTCCTGATAGTGCAGAGAATGCTTGGTATTCTCAGTCTCCCTCTCTTTCTACCCCTCCCATGCTAATGCTATCTCTTTCTCTCTCAAAATAAATAAATAAATATTTAGAAAAAACATTTATAAATAAATAAATAGAATTAAAAGTTAAGAAAAAGTTAAAAAGATATAGAATAAATTGAAAGCAAAATCCTGAAAATAATGTAGACATTGTATGATTCAGTACTGCCAATCCAAATGAAACAAATAGTCATAACCACAGAAAATAAAACTAAAAGGAACAATGAACTACTTTTCATAACACCATTAAAATCCTGATAGTAAAACTGGAAAAAGTAATTAAAATAGGACAAGACAGTGTGATTTATTAAAATGTATTTTTTAGGGGTTCTTGGGTGGCTCATTCGATTAAGTATCCAACTTTTGATTTTAGCTTGGGTCATGATCTCATTGATAGATCATGGGTGCGAGCCCCATGCTGACACTGGGGAGCCCACTTGGGATTCTCTCTCCCTCTCTCTCTCTGTCTCTCCCTCTCTAAAAATAAATTAATAAACTTTAATTTATTATATATATATGTGTGTATACACATATATATATATACACATATATATATATAATTCCAAGTCATATATTAGCAAAATACTAAAAATGATTAATCATTGTTGTAGATTAGTAGTAATTCTACACTGCTCCTCTCATCTCTTCAAAATTTGATTTCATAGATTTGGTCTTCAAAGTGTGGAGTCCATTCTTTCATCTCTTGAATATGAGCTATCCTTGTGACTTACTTTAACTCACACAATATGGTGGGAAAGATGTGATATTGCTGAATCGAGGCTTCAAGAGGCCTTCTACACTTCCAGTCTCTTGTTTACACCCATTCTCCACCATGAGCCAAAGTCCAGACTTGCTTGCTAGAAAATGAGAGAACATAGAGTAAGCTAGGTCACTCCGGTTGTCCCAGCCAAACTCCACACATATAAAAAGGCACATCTTACATTAGCAAAGTCATCTTGATGACTCAGGCACATGGATCAGCTTAAGTAAACAAAGAGCCCAAATAACACATGGATTTATGGAAATAAACATAAATGGCTACAATAGCTAATTCATATTATTGTTTTTCTTGTTTTTTTGTTGTAGTGAAATACACATAAAATAAAATTAAGCATTTTAAACATTTAACTGTATAATTATGTGTCATAAATCCATTCACATTACTATCCATTTCCCGAACATTTTTATCAATCAAATGATTAAACAATACTTTCCCTAAACCTTGTCCCAAATCCCAGTAACCTATAGTCTACTGTCTAAGAATTTGGCTTTTTTGGGTATGTCATGTAAGTTGAATTATACACCTGTTGTCCTTATTTGTATGGTTTATTTCACAGAGCATAACGTCTCAAAGTTCATCCATGTTTTAGCATGTATAAGAATTTAATACCTTTTAAAGTCTGAATAATATTCCATAGTGTATGTGTGTGTGTGTGTATGATATATATAAAATAATTAAGAAAAATGAATTAATATATATATATATATATATATATCATATATATATAATATTTTGATTATCTGTTCACCTGCCAGTGGATAATTGGGATATTTTCACCTTTGGTTCCTATGAATAATACTACTATAAACATTGGTGTACAAATATCTGTTTAAGTCACTACTGCCTTTTGGGTATATATTTGCTGGATCATTTAGTAAGTCTATATTTATTTTTTTAAGGAAATGCTATACTGGTTACATTCCCACCAGAAATTCATAAACATTCCCATTTCTCCACATCCTTGACAAACTCGTTTCCTTTTTTTGTTTGTTTGGTTTTTTTGATAGTATTCATCTAAATTGGTATTTTGAAAATTATTAACACTTGTTGCCTAACTTATGGTGTATCCTAGAGAATGTTCCATGTGCACTGGAGAAAAGTGTGTACTTTACTCTTGTTGGGAAGATTGTTCTGTTTGTCTGTTAGCTACAGTCATCTTAGAGTGTTATTCAAGTCCTCTATTTTCTTATTGCTTTTCAATCTTGATCTATCCATTATTGAAAGTCAGGTTTGAAGTGTCCAACTTTTATTGTGAAAACTTTTCTCCCCTGAATTATGTCAAAGTTTTCTGCTTATATTTTAGACCTCTGATGTTAGGTGCGTATGTTTATAAATATTACATCTTCTTGGTGAATACTGCAATGATGCCCATTTACTGCACAAGATAAATAAAATTCATTTTTTCAGTGCCTCAATTCAATATTGTAACCAATATCTTAGTTATCAAAACAACAAGGCATACATAATTTTTTTTTTAAAAAAGCAATAAAAGTTGAGAAACAATACAAAAGCTACAGTTTATTTACAGAAGATAAGAGGACTATTACAGTGCCTTGTCAAAGTTATAGGACACCACTATGGAAAATTTCTTGAAGAGTAAGAAGGAGTGGAATCCAAATTCTGGGTAGAGGTCAGTTGTTTTTTTTTTTTTTTTTTAATTTTTTTTCAACGTTTTTTATTTATTTTTGGGACAGAGAGAGACAGAGCATGAACGGGGGAGGGGCAGAGAGAGAGGGAGACACAGAATCGGAAACAGGCTCCAGGCTCCGAGCCATCAGCCCAGAGCCTGACACGGGGCTCGAACTCACGGACCGCGAGATCGTGACCTGGCTGAAGTCGGACGCTTAACCGACTGCGCCACCCAGGCGCCCCGAGGTCAGTTGTTTTATAACAAGAGAAGAGAGTAAGATGAGTATGAATGTAGTGAGATTTATATGATAGGAAACAAGAAGATTTGCAAGTTTCTGAAGGCTTTATTTTTCTTATGAGGTTGTATGTTGTGATCAAGAGTGGAGATCTGGGAAAACAGAAGTTGGATAAAACTAGATGGTATTTGAAAACTTTGCTATAGAAAGTGGAAAAAAAAATGGCCTGGCCAGATAAAGATAGTAGGCATCATTACCAAAGCTGTAGGACAATTTAGGTGTGCCTATTCTGGATTTATAGTAGAAAATATCAAAACTTTCATGTGACCCCTTACATCAATATTAAATTATTTGAACATAAGTACAGGCAAAGACTTGGAAACATATAGATTTGAAATTTACAGGCAGAATTTGGGAAAAAGTCAGGGAGAGGGTAAGAATTTTGTACATTAGTAAAGAAAATTACTAGAATCATGGACAAGAAATGCTAAAATAGATTAGAAAAAATGAAGACAAAGTTGAAATAAAGAAGAAACGCCAGTAAGCTGAAATATCTCGAGGTCAAAAGAGATATACTGTTATACTGTGTAACTGAACATTCATGGTGAAAGTTGGGAAAAAAACAAAGCTTCAGTTAGCAATGTTGTGGTCTAACAGTTGTATGGATTGGGGTAAGTGTGTGTGTGGTTGACTATTGTATATGATCATAAAACATTAGCAATATTCCTCTTAAAAACAGGAAAAATCACAATACCCATTCTTAGAACTCTGTTGGATATTGTATTGAATGTCCTAGGAAATCACTAAAATAATTAAATTATGATTAATGATACAGGGTAAAACATAAAACTCTCATTATATTTGTGATTTTGTCCATTGAAACTATGAGCATTTCTTTCTCTTTAGAAATAATAGAGTTCAGCCAAAAGGTTGGATATATAACAAATGTACTAGGAAAAAGTGAAATTTCTCATTTGTCCTAGCACTGGAATGTGTGCTTTTGGAGTTCCGTTTACCAGAAAATAAAGGCCTACATTTTTATGCCTGCATTTTCTGGATAATCGTGCCAATTGCATGCTAATTCTAAGCCAAACTATATCCCTTATTTAGTATTGAAAATATTCCTTGTTTTATTTTTGAATTTCAAAAAGTTTAGAATAAAGAAAATTAATAGGAGTACCCTTTTCAGGTATCTTTATTTTAGGGCAATAATCGAAAGGTAAGGATGTGTAGGGAATATTTAAAATAATTACATGTTACTATTTATTAGAATACTTCTCAATCCTTTAATTTCATTTCCATTAATTACTTTACTATGTCTTACGATTTGTAATTCTGTCCATAAAGTACCTGAAGTTAATCATGATTAGCTGTTGAATTAATAAATGATTCAAATGTATAATATAGACAGTTCTGTAAGTCAATAACGGTGTTTAGTGATGATGCAAATATTTGTACAATGAATGAATTTCAAGGTAAAACATTTTGAAATGATGAAAATGATTTTGGCAGAATTTCTGGTAAGTAATAGAGACTTATCTTGAAATATTACATTTTTCCATTTCCTTCTCTATTATTAAAATGTGATTTACCACAGGGAAACATCTGTTTAGAAAATCAGAATAATATAAGTAATCAAGTTCCTTTTGTGTTCAACCTCCATCCAGCTGTATCATATTATGAAAGCATTTCATAAAGAACATGATGATGATATCATGAATTTGTCTACCTAAAGCTTTAGGGCAGACTTGTCTTCTTTTTTTTTTCTGTTATTTCAAAATATTTTGAACAAGGAATATTACTTGGAGAAGATTTACTACATTAAGCTAAACACTATTTTTTCAATATTATAAAGAAGACACATCTAGCTTACAACAAATGACAGGATTTATACAATTGTCAAAGTTTAGGCTTGAAATAACTGCTAAAACCTCAAGGAAAAAAATTCATATGTAAAAATAAAGTCAAGATTGATATATATATTTCACTAAAAATTAATGTAATTATATTCCCAGGTCTTTCATTACTTCCATAGACTTGAACTTTCATTAACCCCTTCTGATGTTTCCTTTCATCAGGAATTCATAAAACATAGTCATCTACAGTAAATAGGATATTTTGTCTCTGTGGAGTGTCTGATTGGAAAAAAAACCCTATATTTTAATTTTTCTTTTCAGTTTTTATGGCAGCACAGTAAATGATTAATTTGGCATTATTATTGTAAGTTGAGATCTCCCTGTACAGGTTGATTTAATTATTAATCCTTGGCAACTTGACTCTTTCTATTCATTTCATAAGTGGAACCTGACTTTTGTTACTTCTTTTACATTGCATTTCTATGTCTATTTGATTATATATTAAAATATATTTAAATATATTTATTATATTTTTATAATATAGAAAGGAAATTTCAAAGGAAATTGTTAAACTATTTTACTTAACGTCCTTTCCATCTATAATTAGGAGTTTAAACTCTTGTTCACATGTATCTTTTTAAACTTGATATTTCATAAATAAAGGCAATATTTGGTTGGCAAAGAATTACTTTAAAAGTGGAAAAGGAACAACCAAATTGGCCTTAAAAAACATTTTTAGCAATCAACAGCCCCATTATAAATTTTGAAAATAGTTTTTCCCAAATATTGGTCTATATTGAATGTTTTCAATATATTAGCCCATTGAATAGGTAATGAAACTCATTTTTTTCACTAAGAATTTGTTATTCTTTTGTGAATAGACAGGTCCTAACTCCTATCATTTGAAAATTATTTAGGATTTTCTTCTTTTAAGCAGTAGCAATTCAAAAAATAATGTTCATTTATATTTTATCATGTAACTCATTTCTTTATTGGTTTCATTTGTTTGTTGTAATTCTCTCAAAGGGCATTTCATTTTAGGTCCAGGGTTTTATATATTATTATAAGTAGTAACCTTTCAGTTTTTTTTTTTTAATTTCATACTTAAAATTAATTACTATTTTATTTTTAAGTTTGGAGTACTGATTGTACTTTTCTTCTTTTTTAAAAATTTTTTTTTAATGTTTATTTATTCTTGAAAAAGTGAGACACAGAGTGAGAGTGAGGGAGGGGTCAGAGAGGGAGACATAGAATCCCAAGCGGGCTCCACACTCTGAGCTGTCTGCACAGAGTCTGATGCAGGGCTCGAACTCACTAACTGTGAGATCATGACCTGAGCTGAAGTCGGATGCTTAATTGACTGAGCCACCCAGGCACCCCTGTACTTCTCTTCTTAATCAGTAGAAATGTAAAAATTAATTAAATGTGTCTTTTCAACTATTTAACTAGAGCATAACTTCCAGGGGCATTATCAGAGTCAAATAGGGAAGGGTAATATTCAAATCCAAGTCTCTCTAGTCAGTCTGTCTCACATAAGGGGGTGGAGGAGTGAGAAAACTTGTGAATATATATGAAAATCTTAAAACTTAGTAGTAAGAAGATAAACACTGGTTAAAGAGTAGACCAAAGTCCTTAATAAACAGCTCACCAAAAAAAGATATACAGAAAACAAACAAGTATATGAAATTATGTTCCATACTTAGGTCATCAGGGAAATGAAATTTAAACAAGGTAGCACTCAGTATACACCTGGTTAGTATGGTCAAAATCTAGAACTCTGACAACACCAAATGCTGCCAAGAATGTAAAGCAACAAGAACTCTCATATATTACAAGTGGGAGTCCAAAATGGCACAGCTATTTTGAAGGACATTTTGATTACTTACAAAATTACATATATTTACCATATGATCCAGCAATCACACTCCTTGTTTTTTACGCAAAGTAATTGAAAATGTATGTTCAAACAAAAACTGCACATAGATGTTTATAGGTTTTGTTCAGAATTTGCTAAACTTGGAAGCACCCAAGATGTCCATCAGTAGCTAAATAAAGGATGTTATATCCAGGCAATGGAATATTATGCAACACTAAAAAGAAATGAGCTATTAAGTCATTACAAGACATGGATGAATTCTTTTCAAATAAGTTATTTATTTAAATTCACGTTAGTTAACATACAGCATACTATCAGTTTCAGGAATACAACCCAGTGATTCATCACTTATATATAACACCCAGTGCCCATCCCAACAATTGCTCTCCTTAATGCCCATCCCCCATTTAGCCCATTCCCCTCCCCACCACCTTCCCTCCAGCCACCCTCAGTTTGTTCTCTGTATCTAAGAGTCTCATGGTTTGCTTCCCTCTCTGTATTTATCTTATTTTTCCAATGCTCATTTGTTTCGTCTCTTAAATTACTCATACCAGTGAAATCATATGGTATTCGTCTGTCTCTGATTTATTTTGCCTAGCATAATACACTCTAGTTCCATCCACATTGTTGCAAATGGCAAGATTTCATTCTTTTTGATTGCTGAGTAATATTCCATGGTTCGCATCCTCGCCAACATCTGTTGTTTCCTGAGTTGTTCATTTTAGCCATTCTGACAGGTGGTTTTGATTCTCACTAGTTTTCATTCTCACTGTGCTTTTGATTTGCATTTCTCTGATGATGAGTGATGTTGAGCTTCTTGTCATGTATCTGTGAACCATCTGGATATCTTCTTTGGAAAAGCGTGTATTCAAAGATATGGAGGAATTCTAAATGTGTAAGGGAAAGAAGCCAATCTGAAAAGACTACATATTGTGTGATCCCAACTATATTACATTCTGGAAAAGACAAAATTACAGACACATTAAAAAGATCAATAGTTTCCTTGGAGGAAGGCAAAGATGAAAAGACAGAGCACAAGATTTTTCAGGCATTGAAAATATATGATATTGGGGCGCCTGGGTGGCTCAGTCAGTTAAACGTCCGACTTCAGCTCAGGTCACGATCTCGCGGTCCGTGAGTTCAAGCCCCGCGTCGGGCTCTGGGCTGATGGCTCAGAGCCTGGAGCTTGCTTCCGATTCTGTGTCTCCCTCTCTCTCTGCCCCCCTCCCCCCCCCCCCGTTCATGCTGTGTCTCTCTCTGTCTCAAAAATAAACGTTAAAAAAATTTTAAAAAAATATATATGATATTATAGTGATAGAAATATGTTATTATATAATGTGCATACCCATGTAATATACAATGCTAAGAGTGAACCTAAGGTAAACCATGGACTTTGGAGATTATGACATGTCAGTGTAGGTTATCTTTGGTAAAAAATGTATAATTTATGTATAATTCCAGTGTGTGATGTTGATAATGAGGAGACTATGCATGTGTGGGATAAGACGGTATATGGGAACTCTGCACCTTTCTCTCAACTGGATTATATATCTAAAATACTTATAAAACTGTGAAGTAAAAACAAACAAACAAACAAAAACCAGACATTGGTAAAATTGTTAGCAGTCACTACTCTATGGACCTGTGTCATGACTTTTAAAATCTTAGATGCATTTTGCCTGGTTTATAACTTGTTGTCATAGGAACATATTTATGAATAAGATTATTTGTGCATGCAGTTGTAAATCATTCTTTCACATTGACATATAATATACCATTTGGTGAATATAGAAAAATGTTTTGCTGTTGATGGACTTTGGAATTATTTCCACATTTTGTCTGTTACAAATATTGAATCTCTAAACATTCTGGTACATATGTTTTGGTGAATATATGCATGCATTATAATTAGGTATCTAAGTAAGAGCAAAATTACTGGGTGATATGTTCAGCTAAGCAGATATTCCAAGGTTATCAAAAGTGAGTATATCTGTTTTCCAGGAGTTACGTGCGCAAGTAGCAATTACTCCATATTCTTACTAATACTCATTATTATGAGTTAATAAATATTTTTTTTTATTTTTGAGAGAGAGAGACAGGCAGAATGTGAGTGGGGGAGGGGCAGAGAGCGAGGGAGACACAGAATCCGAAGCAGGCTCTAGGTCCCAAGCTGTCAGCACAGAGCCCAATGCTGGGCTTGAACTCACGAGCTGTGAGATCATGACTTGAGCTGAAGTCAGACGCTCAACCGACTGAGCCACCCAGGCGCCCGAGTTCATAAATAATTTTTATCACTGTAATAGTAATAGTGATATCTAATTATACACCAAATTTTATTCTTTTCAATTTGGAATGTGTTGAGCATCTTTCATATGTTTATTATTTAATATTCTTTAAAATACTATATAGAGAAAATACAGGCATTGTCCATATCCAGTACAGTTATAATTGTGATATATTACTATAGTTTTTGGAATTGTTAACTTTTGGGTTCTTTTTGCAAATTATCAAACTGAAATGATCAATATCTATATTCTACTGAGTGAAATAATAGGGTAATTCAACTGAGCAAGGTGCTACTAATAGCCATTATACTGTAAATAAATATACCACTATAATGACAGGTGCCTACCCAGGATTAGGGTAGTATAGTTCATTATTTATTAACTCTCAGTATAGAAATATCCAGACAGAGATGCTCCTACTTATGTACTTCCCTCTCTGCCAGTCACGTTCATTACAAACCTTCTATCAAAATCCTACACCCCCATTAATGCAAAAACATAAAATGAAATGTATCACAACTTCCTTTTTTAACTATTTTATAATCTCATTTTGTGTGTGCATAAAACATACTAAAATATCCACCTCCCCTATTAAGATTGGGAACCAAGATTATTTATTTACTTTATTTATTCTTTTCTTGTCTGATACTGAAGAGTCCCTCATTAATTACATTTATTTAAATATATTCATTAACTCAATTAATTAAAAACATGCTCTGAGAGCATATAATACATGATTAGATTATAAAACTATGGATGGGACGTGTAAATAATAATTTTATTGCAGACAAACATACATACAAGTAATAGCAATAAGATGTAGAGACTCGGTGTAGGAGAAAATATCAGAGGCTCAGTAGGTTAAGGAAGAGAGGGCTAAATATTGTTACACAGTAGTGGTCTATTCTGGTGAGCCAGAGAGCTTATGCTCCGACATCTGTGTCTGAGTGTTGGTAAGAGTTACTTTACTTGATTTCATAGACCTTATCAAAATTCTTGTCCTTATCCTAAATATGGTAAAACTGAAGCAAGCTCATGTTGCTTACATATTTTATGGAACCAAAAGCTCACATAGGTAGTTTTTCTAAAGGCTTTCAAAAGTTCAATCTCATACTCAATCAGTTGTCAACCCAAATTAGACCAGATTCAAAACCATTACTGTAGACAGATGAATATATAGTTAATTTAATAAGTCCATTATCTTCCTGTTTTAAGTATTGACCTTCCTGATAAACTCACTGAATAAAAGTAAAAATATAAAGACTTAAAGGAATGTTGCTTTTAAATAATTCTAGTAAGTGACACAGTGCAGTTTCTAAGGCAAGAGTGATTATTTTCAACCTAAATAAGTACTACTCTGATAATTGATTAAATATCAGGGCTAATGACCCTAATAGCCAAATCGACATAAAAATAATCATTTCAAAAATATAAAATTTCTTTTTTTATTTCTTAGAAGGTCATAGAAAAGAAAACAGGAAGAAAAAAGAACTTCCATATCCAAACCCCTCTTTTGAAAACTTTAACAAATTTTCACACTATATATTTTTGAGAGTGCTTCAAGTAAAAATTGTGAAAATGACCTTTACTTTTATGCTTTTATTTTCTTGATGTGCTAGCTTGGATCATCATTTTATGCACTATTTATACTCCTTTTTATGGGAAAGCTGACCTTTACTGGAATTTAGATATGAACAGAATACAAATGTGCAAGCATACTTCTTATGAGTTGGAAAAAAATCAAAGGAATGATAAACAGATGAGGAAAGTATCTGTGAAAGATGCCATATAAAGTGTATCTTTCAGGCTACGGTTTATGAAAACCAATTACAGTTTTGTAGCTTTCTAGATTATTTTATCCCCACTTAAAAATGAAAAAAGATGAAGCAAGTACCAACATGAAATATGCTTGATCAAATAACTCTTGAAATTGGTTTGTTCATATGAGCACAATATACTAATTACAAATGTTTTCTTTGAAATTCTACTAAATTGGGAAATATTTGAAATGTACAGACTTTCAACTTCTTTTTTTTTGAAATGTATCATCATACCTAATTTTTAATAATAATCTCTGAATTGACTTTTTACTCAGTAACATATAAGTTGATAACTTTAACTCTGAAGTAAAAGTGATGAAATATAACAATGAAGAAATAAAGCTGATTTGTATACATATTAAAATTTTATTAATTAAATATTATTCTTACTGAGACATGTTAATTAACAAAGATCTTAGGCAGGCTCCAGAGTAACTTAAATCAGTAGATATGATATTGTGCTCAGTAATAAGTGTAACAAAAGTATATTATTTTCATTAAAAAGTGGAAGGTTTATTTGACTGATAATAAAATTTAATGCAATGTACTAAGCTGATGATTAACTGATGCTTGTAAATCTAAGATTGTCTTTGCTAAAAAATATTATTTAATATGTAATTGTAAGTAAATAGATTAAATGAAATCGTCAGTTTCCTTACTTCAGTTTTTCAGTGTGGCAAAGAATGCTATTTTCCCATCAGAATCCTTTCTGCTTCTCTATTTGCAATAGAAAACATTCCACAGCTAAAGTTAGACATGGCCATGTGAATAAATACACACCACTGGAATGTGTGAGGGATAATATATGCCTGTTTCAGGCTGGTGGCCTAGGAAAACAATGGCCAAAAGGACTTTGAGAGTGATGTATTGAAGCTGGCTGAGAAACCAGCATAGGGCACTGTTTCCATGGACTTATCAACCTGGATTTGCTATAGGAGAGACACGTAAATATTTATCGTGTTTAGTGATTACACTTCTTGGTCCATTTATTATAGCTTTTCAGATTATCCTAAAATAAAATAAGACCCTAACTAACATAATCAGGGAGAAGGAAAAATCGTTTTATTCACTCAATTTCTAGAATCTCTCAGGGAAAAGTACAACTTAAAGAGCTGATTTGATTTTCTTAAACCACAGAATTAGAAATTTTCATTCATTAAGAAAAAGATGACATTGTATTGCCAAACCAAAGGTGTGACATCTTTTAAAATCAAATGCATGCCCTGAAAATGGCTAGTTGTGTTTGGTGCTAGTAACCAAGAAATAAATTTGAATTAATGTCACTATCAAATCATGCCTTTCATTTTGGAATCACTAGTGCTTTTTAAAAAGTTGTCTTCTCTTTTATTAAACAAGTAATAAATGGAGAATTCCAATGAATGAAACATCTCTTTTTGCCTTTTTTGCTAAACCTATCTTCTTTTATACAAGCAATTGTCATTAATTTTGTTGGCATTTCTCCAGTAATCTTGATTGACAGACAAAATAATCATAATAGTTACTTATATTAGAATGGTAGCATAGTATTCACAGACTTAATTCATATATGCTCTTTGTCCTTTTAAGAAGCCTCAATTATTTTTATTTATCCAAAGGATACAGATGTGCTGTTTCAAAGGGGCACATGCACCCTAATGTTTATAGCAGTGCTATAAACAATAGCCCAAGTATGGAAAGAACCCAGATGTCCACTGACTGATGAATGGATAAAGAAGATGTGGTATATATACAATGGAATATTATTCGGTGATCAAAAAGTATGAAATCTTGCCATTTGCAACAACATGGATGGAGCTAGAGTGTATTATGCTAAGTGAAATTAGTCAGAGAAAGACAAATATCATATGACTTCACTCATATGTGGAATTTAAGATACAAAACAGATGAACATAAGGGAAGGGAATCAAAAGAATGTAAAAACAGGGAGGGGGACAAACATAAGAGACTTTTTTTTTAATGTTTATTTATTTTTGAGAGAGAGAGACAGGGAGCAGTCAGGGGAGGGGAAGAGAAAGGGGAGCAGAGAATCTGAAGCGGGCTCTGCACTGAACCCTGGGGCCTGAAGTCATGAACCGCAAGATCATGACCTGAACTGAAGTCGGATGCCCAACCGACTAAACCACCCAGGCGCCCCAAAACATAAGAGACTCTTAAATACAGAGAACAAACAGGTTTGTTGGAGGGGTTTGGGGTGGCAGGATGGACTAAATGGGCCAGGGGAATTAAGGAGGACATGTTGGGATGAGCACTGGATGTTATATATAGGGGATGAATCACTGGATTCTTCTCCTGAAATCATTGTTGCACTATATGCTAACTAACTTGGATGTAAATAAAAAACAATTAAAAAATAAAAAAAAGAATCCTCAATTATTTTGAATATTTGACTAAATATTTGAAACCCAGTATATTTATTTGTGCAAATGGAACTAATTCTTAAGTTCTTTGCTTTTTTAACTTAGTCCATTTGGTTTTCTAGTCCTCTCTCTATATATGTATAAATATATAACTGTATGTATTTATTCCTTTACATGTGGGGAATAAGCTTAGGAATGCCCTCACCTTGCACTGATGGGTTAACAAGGCATAAAGAATTAGAAAAGCCATAGGGTAAACACACCCAAGTTTGGGTAAACAAGATTAGGTAAACAGGGCAAAGGCCCCCAGTATAGGACAAAGATATAGGAATAGAAAAGCCACAGGATGAGAACATCAAAAATGAGATAAACAAGATTAGGTATTCAGGGTGGTAACGCCCCCCCAACTTAGTACGGTAGCAGAAAACTACTTTCACAGGAAGGAAGGACCAAATTAGGTAAACAGGTAAACAGGGCTATAGACCCAGAAGGGCGAAGTTGCCCAGAGGGGAGCTAAAGAAAGATGACTTGTTGACCCTGAAGTAGCAGGCTCAGTCTTTCTTGGCCCCTAGCCCAGTTTAGGTAAACAGAGGTGGTTCCTCATGCCTGCTGTAAACAACCATCTGCCCAGTGCCAGGACTTTTTTTGTATTGACCCAAACTCCTAACACCACATATTTTCAATACCCCCCACCCTTTCCCTCACGCCCATGAGTTAATGTTCACGGTTTCATTGTTTCTTTGTGCACATCCATCACACTTGTAAGCCTTCTGATCTTAATAAAAATGGAGCAAGGACCCTTACTCTTGGCTCTTGGCTCTTACCAGACATTAGCCTCTCTGGCATTTCATCCTGTGTCCACTCTCTTGCGGAACAAGAGAGAACTCCAGACCCAGAGTCTATGACATTTACACACATGTTTATGTGTATTATATTGTGTGTGTGTGTGTGTGTGTGTGTGTGCATAGCATATACATACAAATATATAGCACATACACATATATATATACACACATAGCATATGCCTACATGTACAGAGTAAATAATGTGTATGTACTTAATTCCATGATCTACATTTTATCATTGTATTAATGTTTGGCATGTATGTCTCTGTTAAGAAGTGGTTTTCTTTCTAAATTCTGGTTTTGTTTGATCCAGTGTGTCCGATATTTCTACTTTCCATATTTGATGATTTTTTTGTGTTTCTCTGTAATGATTTTAGTTTTACTCAATTATTTGTTATGTGCACATGTTTCCATTTGAGGATTTTTTTCAACCATTATTGACTGAGCAACTAGGAAAAAATAGTTACTTTTTACAAAGATAGGGAAGATTATTGAAAAAGCTGATATGGGGGAGAAAACAGCAAATTGTGTACTTTACACAGTAACCACAACTATCCTTTTAAAATGACATTTAGATTTGTTGCTCTTCTGCTCAAAACTCCATGCCTTATGATGATACTTTAATATTAAAAGCTTCAGGGGCACATGGGTGCCTCAGTTGGTTGAGTGTCCGACTTTGGCTCAGGTCATGATCTCCTGATTCTTGAGCTAGAGCCCCATGTTGGGATCTGTGCTGACAACTCAGAGCCTAGAGCCTGCTTCAGATTCTCTCTGCCCCTCTCCTGCTCATGCTCTGTCTTACTCTCTCTCTCTCTCTCTCAAAAATAAATATTAAAATAAAATTTAAAATTAAAAGGTCTTTTAAAAATGTATCTTTAAAATTAAAATTAAAGGTTCTTTTAATAATGTATCAGCTACAGGGCACCTGGGTGGCTCAGTTGCTTAAGTGTCCAACTCTTGATCTTGGCTTGGATCATGATCTCACAGTTCATGAGTTCCAGCCACACATTGGGCTCCATACTTACTGCACGGAGCCTGCTTGGGATTCTGTCTCTCCTTTTTCTCGGCTCCACCCCCCCCCCCCCCATTTGTGCTCTCTGTCTCTCTCTCTCTTTCTCTCTTTCAAAAAGTAAATAAACTTAAAAAAATAATAATTTATCAGCCCTACATGATCTTGCACCATGCATACCTTTGCTCCATTTGCTATTTTTCTCCCTTTTGATCAGTATGCTTTGGCCGTAATCTCATGCTCTATCTCTGGGCTTTTGTATATACTGGTTCTTTGGTTTGGAATGCCCTTCTCCGGATAATTACACCTCACCTCTTTCAAGTACTTTCTGTGTTCTTACTGGCAAGAGCTTCACGGTCCACTATTACAGAAAGTCCATTCCTCATCCACTAATTTTTTCTTTCCTTCCTACCCTTATTTTTTTTCTCCATTGCATTTCTCGCCGCCAAATATTTCCCATTACTTGTATATCTGTTTCCTACTTCTTGTGTATCTGTTTCATTAAAGCAGACTTTTTTATTTAGAGAGTCATCCCAGTTCTTAGATAAAATATCATTAAACAGTATTATTTTCTACCTAAATAATAATATAATCTGGTTTATTTAATGAGATCGCTGGTCTAAAACCTTACAATCTCTCCATGCCTCAGATTTCATCTCTATAGCACAGATATATTACTTGATTCCACTGTTGAATATGTGAAAGATAAATGTTATAAGAAAAATAATAAAGTACAGAAGAAACAAAGTTAAAGTTTCATTCATTGAAAATTAAATTATCATTATTTTATAAATCTGCATAACGGGCATAAACACCATTCATATTGAATCTAAGCTCCATACATAATTTCAAGGATTTAGATTTATTCAATGTAAATCATTTGGTATTTTTGAGAAGTAGCTTAAGCTTTCAAGCATTATTTTTAATTAAAAGGGGTTTGGAAAATTCAATTTGCTGTTTTATGAAGAGTCTTCTCTCAATTTCAATAAACATTATTATAGTGCCATGTGACAACATGTTAGTTTGGCTGACAGTTTAATGAAAACTCCCATTCAGGAAAATAAATTGTCTTTATTTTTCAGAGTGTGTTTATGTTCAAGTTCTCCTTGAACTGTGATTATATATAGTTTTTCTTTTATGACCTGCACAGTAACATTTTTCTTTTTAAATACTCTTAAAAATTGTTTATTATAAAGTCCATTATTCTTTTTAAAAATCCTCTAAACCTGAACACAATTAAGAAATTGTTGACAATTGCTCCTTCACTGCCTAAATGGAGGTCTTTCACCTCCATTGTTGGGTTAATTCAACAATCCTTGCCCAGAGTCATCTCTAATGCATGTTGAATTAATACAGCAAGGTGAGTATCCACACCTTAGAATAACCCCTTTGTGGATAGTTGTTGCTATTGCCTCAATATTCCTAAATAGGTTTTAAGGTTGGATAAATTAAGTCTTCAAGAACATTATATTTGTGACAAATAAAAACATTTTTCATTATCTTACATGTATAATTTTAACCAAACCAAGGAATAGATTTTAATATATAGGAAGCCAAGTCATGACAATAGGAAAGAAAAGGAAATATGCGGAGAAGGAAGAGGGGGTGGAGTAGAACATAGAACTATATTTTTTAAAAATGTGAATTGTAAATTGCCATTAAGAGTCAACAACTTTGTTATGTGTAACTAACAACAAAACCTAATAACTAATATTGTGCTCTACTCTACTAAACTGAACTTAACTGCCATTAAGTAAACAATGTTGGATGATAGGGTAGTTCTATTTTTTGTTTTTGAGGACAAAAACCTGTTTTCCAGAGTGGCTGCACCAGTTTGCATTCCCACCAACAGTGCAAGAGGGTTCCGCTTTCTCTACATCCTCGCCAACACCTGTTGTTTCTTGTGTTGTTAACTTTAGCCATTCTAACAGGTGTGACGTGGTATCTCATTGTGGTTTTGATTTGTATTTCCCTGATGATGAGTGATGTTGAGCATCTTTTCATGTGTCTGTTAGCCAGCTGGATGTCTTCTTTGGAAAAGTGTCTATTCACGTCTTCTGCCCATTTCTCAACTGGGTTATTTGCTTTTTAGGTGTTTAGTTTAATAAATTCTGTATAGATTTGGACACTAACCCTTTATCATATGTATCATTTGCAAATATATTCTTCCGTTCTGTAGGCTGCCTTTTAGTTAAAAGAAATTTGGGTTTGAACTTTCACCACTATCCTTTCAAATTCAGTTTCCTTTTATCCTAATAAAACAAAGTTTCATTTAATATATAGAAGTTTCTAGCAATATCTTTTGGGTTTTTTTGCAGATTATCTCAGAGAAAGTGTTCAATGTTGTTCAACATTATGTTCCTTGACTTCAAAAGACTTAAAATGTATATAAATATTATATATGTTGTTCGGTGTTTCACTAGGAGAAATTGTTCTTTATGCAAAAACTTTAGGCTTTCCACCACACCTTAATATTTTGAGTGTTTTGGGTTAATATATGTTACTTTGGTTAAAAAAACACCAACATTTGACAGTGAATTTATTTCTTGCTGAAAATATACGGCAACAGTTAAGGTTTTTAGAGTGAAAAGGTGATGATGTAGTGTGAATATTTATTTTTTCAAAATAAACACTTAAATCTAAATATGCATATGTAGTTAGCCATGTATATGTTGGATGGACATGGAAACATCAGGTTAAAGAGAAACAAAAGGAAATGAATAAACAAAATTATAAATACCAAAATACAATTTGGGCATTTTTTAGAAAAAATACACTTAAGATATGTTTTAGGTTTGTATTGAAATATTATAGAAGGTTAAACTTATTCAGTCAGAAAAAATCTTTGATTAAAAACTGTAGTGCTCATTCCTTGGGCTATGATTAAATTGTGAAGCATGCTGGCATAATTTAAAATGAAGGTCTTAGTACTCAGCAGCAGCAGCAGCAGAGAATTATTAATTGCAAAGCCTTTGCATTTCTGCCCCGTCAATCAGTACAAGTCACAAGTCAATCAGTTGGTTAGCACAAGAATGAAGGTCAGAGGAAAAAACAATTTCTGTTTTAGCTATAATAAAGTATATTTTCTTGTTTTAGTGGAAAATAGTTATTGAATAGCTTTGATTATGACTAAAATTCAATTGGAATATACATGCCTACCACAAATTTAGTGATCCAGCACATGGTTAGTTTTTCAGCTGTTTATTCTGTGAATATGTTTAATTTTAACCATGTTCAATATCCATGGTCTTATCCATCCTACCATGTCAAACACCGTTCTGGTTTTTCTAAGTGGAAAAGATAAAAAACTATGCATAATCATTGCCTACATTCAAAAGTTGGAGAAATTCTTGTTCTTCGTAATAAAATATTATTCAGAATCTAGACAAAATTTTCCCATGAAGGGGCACTTGGGTGGCTCAGTAGGTTAAGCCCCTTGACTTCAGTTCAGATCATGATGTCACAGTTTGTGAGTTCAAGCCCATGTCAGGCTCTGTGATGACATCTCAGAGCATGCAGCCTGCTTTGGATTCTGTATCTCCCTCTCTCTCTGCCCCTTCCCTCCTTGCTCTCTGTTTCTCTCTCTCTCTCAAAAATAAATACACATTAAAATATTAATAAAAATAAAATTTAAAAAATCCCATAAATATTTCTGTATTTTTCTCATAGTTATTTTTTGAAAGAACAATATTATTCAGAGTAAAATCATCGAATTTTACTAGATACATTTTGTGTGATTTAAATTTTATCAAAATTTTTTCATGCTTAGTAAAGAATACATCATCTGATTTTGAAATCAGTAGAAACAGATGTTAATGCCTTAAGCCTGTTGTAGACATCACTGTACTTTTAAGCAGACTACAATCATTTTATACAAAATGTATAAGATGTATTTAATTATACAACTGAATATATTTTTAATTCTCATTTTCATTTTGAATGAATTTAATGAATATGATGTTAGGAGAAATGAACACATTATGCTAAATCTTTATGTTGAAATTTAAAAAATACAGAAAAGGGAAATGCTGCATATAAAATTGATATTTATTTTATTCATTTTTATTTACAATTTTTTAAAGCTGCAAATAATATAATAAAATATTTTAAAATTCTACCCTTTAATGACCTCCTTTGTCTTCTGGTAATTTCCTGTGTATATAATACATTAGATCTACTTTTTAAAAAGGTTCAAAATAGATGTGTTGAAAATTAAAAAAGTAAGATGCAGGGGCACCTGGGTGTCTCAGTTGGCTAAGCGTCTGACTCTTGATTTCTTTTTTATTTGATTTTATTTTTTTTTTCATGTTTATTTTTGAGACAGAGAGAGAGAGAGAGAGAGAGAGAGACAGAGAGACAGACAGAGCGCGAGCAGGGGAGAGGCAGAGAGACAGGGAGACACAGAATCAGAAGCAGGCTCCAGACTCCCAAGCCGTCGCACAGAGCCCGATTTGGGGCTCGAACCCACAAACCGTGAGATCATGACCCGAGAGGAATTTGGACACTCAACCGACTGAGCCACCCAGGCGCCCTTGACTCTTGATTTCTTAATCAAGTCATGATCTCACGTTAGTGAGTTGGAGCCCCATGTAGGTCTCTGTGCTGACAGTGAGGAGCCTGCTTAGGATTCTCTCTCTACCTACCCCCCCACTTTTGCTGTCTCTCAAAGTAAATAAACTTTAAAAAATAAGGAAGAAAGTTAAGATGCGTATGACAGTATTCAAAATTCTGTAACTATTATCTACTGAATTCATGGGTATTTAACAAATGTAATATAATAGGCGATCAAATGTAGGTAGATTAAATACATAGTAAAAGGAAAAAAGGAGCTAACATTGATATGCAGTTCCATTAGTAGTCACATATAATTAACTTAGCCTAATTTTATTTAATTCATGAGCTGAATATTCATATATTCCTTTAGCTAACAGTTCCAATATGTGCCTCTACCATAGAGCTCTATGAGTTTGTTCATTTTCCACTTTCCACAGGATACATAAAATTAAGTGAATTATTGCACATCTCTCTAAGTGCAGTCTATGAAACGCTTTTCTAATGAATTCAGATAATATCAATACCGCATATATGTGATATTGTAACAATACTGCTAATGTCAAAGAATGCACATGTGTTAAACTACTTTAAACAAGGGAAACAAATGCATACAAACCTTATTGTGCACTCTAATGTAAACATCGTGGAAGAATGTAGATTAATTTTTCAGTGAGCTGAGTACCTGACTTTAAACTAAGGTGCCATACTTTTATGTTAAAAATAAATTATGTTAAAAATAATTAGTTTGATTGGTTCATTTTTTTTAATAGAAGAACAGATTAAAAAAAAAACTGGGAGACATTTATAGTTTCAAATAAAGTCTCTAAATTGAATATGTTAGATAATATGACTGGTCATAATTTGAAAGATCCTAATGAGTAACCCCAGAAGAGAAAGTTTTATTACTGAAGTTAATAATTATATCTGTTACTTTTTAATATCAACTTTTCAGGTATTTCTAAATTCCAGTGCAAAATAGAGGCTGTGGAAAGAGTTGATATTTCTTTTCTTTTCTTTTCTTTTCTTTTCTTTTCTTTTCTTTTCTTCCATTTTCTTTTATTTTCTTTTATTTATTATTTCCAGTTTTTAAGCCATGGAAGTAATAATAGGAATAAAAGAGAAATAAGTCAATGATATACTAGAGGGTTTCTGTTGTTTTTTATCTAATTGACCAGATAATAAATAGACTTTGTAGACCATAAAATCTCTGTCACAATTACTCAATTCTGCAATTTTATCATAAAAACACATTGGTAGCACATAAATAAATAGATATGAGTGTTTTCCAATAAAACCTCATTTACAAAAAGAGATAGTGGGCCATAATTTTCTGACTCCTAATATAATAGAACTGACAACAGAAACAACAACAAAACATTATGGCATGAAAAAGACAAAACAATTCAATTGCCTTGGCTTTCTCCTTTTCCCTGAAGCTTTCTGTCTGTCTGTCTAAGAATCATTTAAATAATGTATGTTAAATAGGTTTTACTTTTTGCTGTCATCTTCCTTGAACATACAACAATATACGTTTGAATATATTTTGAAGGTCTATGCACCAAATTGTAAATATAAATCTGTGTTATGCCCACCACCCCCTCCCAAATTTGTTTGTTGAAGTTCTAACCCTAGTACCTTAGAATGTGACTGTATTTGGAAATAGGGCCTTTAAAGAAGTAATTCATTTAAAATGAGGGCATTAGAGTGGATCCTGATTCAACATTCCTGATGTCCTTGTAAGAAAAGAAAATTTGGATATAGACACATACAAAAGGAAGGCCATGGGAAGACAAGGGAACAGACTGTTTCCTATTACTCAAGAAGAGAGGGAGAGGCCTCAAAAAGAAACAACACTGCCAACATTTTCACAACTGTTAGAAAATAAATTTCTGTTGTTGAAGCCACCTAGTCGGTAGTACTTTGTTACGGCTGCCCCAGCGAGCTTAATGTAGTCTTATTGCAATTTTATCTGAAGCAATAACATAAAGTTTGTTTTGTATTTTGTGAAGACTATATGCTATCTCATAATTCAAATACAACTATCTCTGGCTTAACAACAGATTCTTGAGAACCTTTATGTTAAGTAAAATGCTTTTGTTAATTTTAACAGGAGAATTTGAATGTTTTATCTCTCTTGAGGTGCTCAGGCAATTTTCATGTGTAGAAACATATCAATTACATGATGTGCACATATTTTATAAGTTATCAATAATGATATAAACAAATTAATTGCTTCAGTGTAAGATGCAGTGTTATGAAGGATTGTCCCACTCGCCATACTAAAACCAGAGAACCAGAATGGCTGATAGCTCATGGAGAAGGGCTATGGGATTATCATTGTTTCAGTGGCGCATTCTTTTTGTTCAGTTTTACTCAACAATGTTCAAACTTCTGAGGACACATGAATAACTTATACTGCACTTACATGTAAGTGTATAACACAAAAATAATTTAGGATTAAATAATGACTGAATACATGGGCCTTCAAAATCAAGGAAATAGCAAACATTCTCACATACCAAAGAACATGCAGACATTACTCGTTTTTACTTGTCATATACATGCAAAGCAAAAAATTATGGGCTCTGTTTTATTTCCTTCTGATTAGAAACTGCTGTGTTAAATAAATTGTTGAGTGTCTTTTTCTAAATCCATGATAAATGAAATGTCCCTTTTATTATTTGGTGTGTTTTGAGGTGAAAAAGTCATTAAAATAGCCCTATATTGCCTAGAGACATAATAACTTTTGTGGCTTATAAAATAAAGCTTCTTCTCCTTTTGACCCTAACCTCTTTCAACTCATTATCTATATCAAAACAGCATGAGGGAGAAGTTAAAGTTCCTTCTCCAGAATAAATATGTCAAGAATTCCAAAGAAATTATAGTCCTGGCTAATGTGTGCAGGCAGGAAAAGAAGGAATATGAATACAAATAGATTGGGGGGAATTAAGGAGGGGGACATGATGGCTCGTGGGGCTGAATATAAGGCTAATTTAGAAAGGCATTTTATAACATAGGTACACTCTCTCATGAGTCAGAGTTCTTAATTTTAGCAAAAATAAAAAAAACTGGGAATAAATTTTGCTGTGGACACGAAAGTGACAGAAATTATTTGGTATATTATTCAGGAAGGGGAAGGTTCTCATAGGTGAAAATGTTAGAATGACACTGCTAAGTAAAATCTAAGAGTCTGTGCCTGCTTATAGTTTTTTGAGTGAGACCAAAGGACACTCCTTACAGGAAGATAATGAAGAATGTGCTAGTAAGACAAGACACTGGTATTATAAGAAGCTTAGTGGTAGCTGCCTATATAGGCTGCAGTTGGAGGAAAGAAATATTTTCATGGAACTGAGATTAGTGTGAATTTGGGAATTAAAAAGTCCAGAAGATGTAATTAAATATTATAGAGGCAAAGTGGATGTAATTGTAATAATAAGTAGCAAAGCCAGAGTTAATAATTGGGGTGTCTTCATCAGCAAATATCTGTGGGAACAGACAATATGTCATGATATTTTCAAGTGACATAGATATAGATTTTATTTTTGTATTTTTTTATTTATTCATTTTTGAGAGAGAGAGAGAGACAGCATGAGTGGGGGAGAGGAAGAGAGAGGTAGAGAGAAAGAATCTGAGTGGGGCTCAAAATCATGAAACCATGAGATCATGACTTAAGCCTAAACCTCTAAGAGTCAGACGCTAAACCGACTGAGCCACCCAGGGGCCCCAAATTTTAAACAACACAAACTTAAGTAACCAGTGAGTTGAAGTAGATATCAAAATGGATTTGAGGAAAAAACTGAGACAAATCAAAATGAAGACACACCACACCTAACTTATAGGATACACTAAAGCAGTGCTTACTGAGAAATTTACAGCAGTAAATGTCTATAGTAAAAATAAAGATCCCAAATTTTTCTAATTTCTTATATTTTAACTAATCAGTATTATAACTCACATAAAGCATTACTTATTTGTTGCTCTTAAAATCTAAATTAAAGAAATAAAACTGAAAATCAAATTCAGGTAATCTAAATTTATTTTCCTTCATAGATACAGTTAAGAAAATCTTTCAACTCCAGTTTATTGTATTTTAAAGCATTTAAAGACATACATGTCTTGCTCAAAATGCTGTTTATTCCTATAATTCAAGAGAGAATATAATAAAATGAATTTTCACCCAAGGTTCCTGTAATTTAACTAATGATTATGAATTTATATTTGTAATTTTTTATAGCTCATCACATTACATATCAAGTTTATTTTTGTAGCTGTCTGCCTTTATTGAAAGTAAATTAAAGTGTATAAAGATAAATATGATGTTCACTGAACAATTAGGCTGATTTAAATGTGCCTGACTAGTGCCTGAAAAAAATTCACAAATTAGAAGTGTATTGCCTACACATATCATTACACATTTATGTAGGCACTAGATTGCATTTTGAAGGATAATATAACCAACATGTATTAAATAGAAATTGGATTTTGCTACACATACTATGAAATTTTAGGGTAAAGAACTTTTATGAGCAGAGACATTCATGTCTCAAGCTCTTAAGTTGATGTCAGCATACTATCATTAGTGTATACAAGTTCCTTTACTTGCTTTTCTTATTTTTTATTCTGTTTTATTCCTATATTCCACATCCATTATTCAGTATATACTATTGGATAACAATTCTAATGTACCTATTTTTACTTAATTTTATATTTTACTATTCATCTAGAGTAGTATTCATTTATTGCTCCTAACTTTTGATTTGTAGTCTTTGATAATTTATGTTCATTCAGTATACCACATTTTACCTATCTAATCTAGCTATGAACACACAGAAAGCTTCCAAGTTCTTACTGCAACAAATAGTACTTGAGTATATGTGTGTGTGTGTATAAACACACACACATATATATACACACACACACATGTATATATACATTTATATACATATATCTATGTATATACATACATATATTTATACATATATGTATATATGTATATATATAGTTAATGAGTTTTGTGAGAACTTCTTTGAAATATACACATAGAACATTCTCTACTGAAGAGTATATACAAGGATACTAACTCTCTTTTTTGCTCAGAAGGCCACATTGCACTCTGAATGACTACATGATCTATTCCATGAGCATTGAATGAGAATGCCCTTTTCTTAATATATTTCATTGAAGACCACAGGTTTTTAGGTTTGATGAAGTCCAATTGGTAATCTTATAATTTTGACTTATAAATTTGGCTATCTCTCTGTGTCTCTCTCTGTCTCTCTCTGTGTCTCTCTCTGTCTCTCTCTCAATCTCACTCTCTCTCAGAAATAAGTAAACACTAAAAAAATTTAAAAAATAAAGAAAAAGAGAAGTGCTACAAACTGGATGTCTTTAAATTTAAAAAAATTGCAGCTCTCAGAGTTTTTTTGTAAGTTTATTTATTTTGAGAGAGAGAATACACAAGAGTGGGGGAGGGACAGAGAGAGAGAGGGAGAGAGAATTCCAAGCAGGCTCTTCACTGTCAGTGCAGAGACTGAGGTGGGGCTCGAACTCACTAACTGTGAGATCATGACCTGATCCAAAATCAAGAGTCTGACACTTAACCAACTGAGCCATGCAGGAACCCTGAAGCTTTCATAGTTCTTGATGCTAGTGTCCAAAATCAGGACCATGTTCTTTCTGAAGATTCTAGGAGAGAATCATTTCCATGCAATTCTTTTAGTTCCTGGTGTTTTCCTCAACCCTTGGCATCCCTTGGCCTGTGTATGCATCATGCCAATCTCTACCTCTGTCATCACATGGCATTCTTTCTGTATGCATGTCTCTCTGTTTTCATTTATTACAAAGACACCAGTACTGTTGGATTAGGACCCATCCTGAGAATAGCCTTATCTTAAATTTATTACCTTTGCAAAGACCCTATATCTAAATAAGGTAACATTCACAGATATTAGGAGTGAGGACTTTAACATACTTTTTTGGAGAACACAATTCAACCCACAATAGATGGCAACCATTTTTCTCATTTTACATATCTACTCTCCTAGCAGTTGGCCCTTGGATTCTCACAAAACAGACATTTATCCAAAGAAGACGTACAGATGTCTAACAGACATATGAAAAAGTGCCCAACATCACACATCATTGGGGAAGTACAAATGAAGACCACAGTGAGATACCATCTTACAGAATGGCAAAAATTAACAACTCAAGACACAACAGATGTTGGTGAGGATGTGGAGAAAGGGGAACCCTCTTACACTGTTGGTGTGAATGAAAACTGGTGCAGCCACTCTGAAAGACAGTATGGAGGTTCCTCAAAAAGCTATAAATAAAACTACTCTATGACCTAGAAATTGAACTACTAGAAATTTATCCAAAGGATACAAAAATACTGATTTAAAGGGGCATGGGGCTCCTGTGTGGCTTGGTTGGTTACGCATCCATCTCTTGATTTCGGCTGAGGCCATGATCTCACAGTTGTGGGA
Organism: Panthera onca; assembly: GCF_046562875.1. NCBI lineage: Eukaryota > Metazoa > Chordata > Mammalia > Carnivora > Felidae > Panthera > Panthera onca. Next base: position 20,725,182 of record NC_138339.1, read on the forward strand.
TTAAGCCCTATGTGGGGCTCTGCACTAAGAGTGGAACCTGCTTGGGATTCGTCCCCTCCCTCTCCCTCTGTCCTTTTCCTGCTTGCATTTTCTCTCTCTCTCTCTCTCTGTCTCTGTCTCTGTCTCTGTCTCTCTCTCTCAAAATAAAAATAAATTAAGAAAAAAAATAAAGGGGCGCATGCACCTGATGTCTATAGCAGCACTCTCAATAATAACCAAATTATTAAGGAGCTCAAATGTCCATCAACTGATGGATGGATAAAGAAGTAGTGATATATGGAATATTACTCAGCCATCAAAATGAATGAAATCTGTCATTTGCAAAGATGTGGTTGGAGCTAGAATGTATTGTGCTAAGTAAAATAAGTCAGAGGAAGAAAAATGCCATAAGATTTCACTCATATGTGGGAATTAAGAAACAAAACAGATGACCATAAGGAGAGGGAAGGAAAAACAAAATCAGATAAAAAACAGAGAGGGAGACAAACCATAAGAGACTCTTAACTATAGAGAACAAACTGAGGGTTGCTGGAGAGAAGGTGTGTATGGAGATGGATTAAATGACAGGGCGCCTGGGTGGCTCAGTCGGTTAAGCGTCCGACTTCAGTTCAGGTCATGATCTCATGATTTGTAAGTTCAAGCCCCGCATTGGGCTCTCTGTGCTGACACCTCAGAGCCTGGAGCCTGCTTCAGATTCTGTGTCTCCCTCTCTCTTTGACTCTCCCCTGCTCCCACTCTGGCTCTCTCTTTCAAAAACAAATAAACATTAATTTTTTTAAATGAGTTATGGGCATTAAGGAGGGCACATATGAAGGGCACTAGGTGTAATATGTAAGTGATGAATCACTAAATTATACTTCTGAAACCAATAGTATATTATAAGTTAACTAACTTGAATTTAAGTAATATCTTAGAAGGAAAAATGTTTGAATTGAGTTTTATTTTTCCTATCTTGATAGCATTGGCTGGATTTTTTCTGTTATTATATTTAGCAATAGCATTGATAGTCTGCAGCCTTGGCTTGTACCCATCATAAAATGAATGTCACCGTAATTTATTTTTAAGTATAGTATCCATTAAGCAGAATCTCCATATGCCTTATGGATAAATTATATCACATTTTTTGTATATTTCTTCTAAATTATAGTAAGAAATTTATTTGGAAGAAATTATAGTAATAAACATTTTTTAATATTTTATCTATTTTTGAGAGAGAGAGAGAGAGAGAGAGAGAAAACATGAGCAGGGAGTGCCAGAGAAGGAGACAGAAGAGCCCAGGCAGGCTCCACACTGACAGCAGTGAGCCCATGCGGGGCTCGAACTCATAAACCGTGAGATCATGACCTGAGTCGAAGTCAGACACTGGACCAACTGAGCCACCCTTAACAGGCACCCCTATTAAGAAACTTTTGAGTTAATGATGACATTTTGAATTTTCAAAAGAATCCATTAATATGATATAACTTTACTCTTAATCAACAATCACAAAATTTGCATTTCATTTAGGAGATGCAGAGAGCAGACTTGTATATCATTTCCAGCTTTACAAATGAAAGTCTGGACAAATGGAAAATGATCAGCTTTTCTGGAACCCAACAGAGAACTATGAATACAAGACCAAAAATGAAATCCAGAGACAGAAAACTCATGGGGAACAAAAGGGCATGAGCATTTTATTACCTGTGATAAATGTCATGAAGCATATATGCCAGTGTGATGATTAAAATAGAGATTGTGAGGGGTGACACTTGATTTCAGCTCAGGTCATGATCTTGTGGTTTATGAGATCAAGCCCTGCATCTGGCTCCATACTGACAGCACAAAGTCTGCTTGGGATTGTCGCTCTCCCTCTCTCTGTCCCTTCCCATTCATTCTCTTTCTCTCTCTCTCTCTCTCTCTCTCTCTCTCAAAGTAAATAAATAAACTTTAAAAAATAGAGATTGTTAACAAAGTGCTAAGTATGTTTATAGATTTGAATATAACTGTGAAGCCCCTAGGGGATCATAGATGTGGAAAATTTAACACCTACTCCTAGGAAACACTATATGTTTACCAGGAGAGTCACCAAGAACACTGAGAAAACTTCCTGTGAGGCAATAGTTCTGGTTGAGCAAGGGAACAGCAGTACTGTCAACAATCTACTGTGACCTATCTCTCCTATTTTCTGAATGATGGGGGAGAAGGGGAAAGGTGGAAAAACTGTAGTTTAAGGGCAGTGGTGGAAACCACTTAAGCTGCATAGTGGGGGCAAAAGAGAGGAATCTAAAACTATGTCTAGGAGATGGGCTTGAATATATGCCAGTCAGCAGTATTATCAAGAACAGGTACAAAAATACTGATGAAGGACACATTCTCTCACCAAGAGTCAGTGTGTCTTTCTAAGACTGATTCTTAATCAGAACATCAAAGAACACTCCCTTAACTTGTCCAACCACCATACTAAAAAGTATTGAGGAAAATTAGGAAAAAATACAACCGAAAGGAGCAAGAAACAGATTCTCTTTTAGGACTAGCACAAATGGAAACACGTAAGCAGGGAGAAGTTAATAGGAGACAACTTTAGGAAAATTAGCTCACCTCCAAAACATAAGACATCAGTATAATTTTGAAATCTCTGGACTTCAAATGAGAACGTAATGAGAGAAACAATAAACTTTAAAAATCAACCCAAATTATGTTAACCTAAATCTATACAATGAAGGCCTAGAATAAGGAAGGTATGTTCAAATCCTAGCATTGTATGTGTGTGTGTTTATAATCAGCATCTACTGTCCTACATAACAACAAATTTTGAGGCATAAACTAAAGTAAGAAAAAACACAGTGTGTAGAGACAATGAAATTGTTAAAATCAGACCCAAATATGACAGATATTGGGGCTATCAGATAGTAAATAAGAAAATAAAAGAAACCAAAAACTAATTAAAAAATAAGGAGTATGCAAGATCAAGTCAGTAATTTCAGCAGAGAGATGGAAAGTTAACAAAAATCAAAAGGGAATGCAAGGAATTTGAAAATAAGATACTGAGTTAAAGTATATTAGGTTCATGAGTGGACTTACTATAGTCAGTTAAATAACTGGGTTGAACGTGAATATATGTCAGTAGGAATTATACAAACTCAAACACTGTGAAAAAAGAGTAAATAAATGAGAACAGGGCATCTAAGAGTTGTGGAATAATATCAAATGATCTTGCATACATGTAATTAGAATCTCAGAAGACTATAGAGAAATAGAGAAAAAGACAGAATAAATAGTGAAATAATAAAAAGAAATATGCAACAAAAATTTTCCAAAGTTAATGACAGACACAATTCAGATACAAGAACCTCATGCAAAAAGGATGAATGAAAAAAAAATAATAAAACCCCAAATTTAGGCATATCAGATTCAAACTATAGAGCTCAAAGACAAAAAGAAACAATTACAAGTAGCTAGAGAAAAAGATGTGTTATAAACAGCAGAACATGATTAAGGAATATAACATTTCTGATCAAAATATTGCAAACAGGAGACAGTGGAATAACATTTAAAATTTTTTTAACGTTTATTTATTTTTGAGAGAGAGGGAGAGAGACAGAGCATGAGTGGCGGAGGGGCAGAAAGAGAGGAGGACACAGAATCTGAAGGAGGCTCCAGTCTCTGAGCTGTCAGCACAGAGCCCGATGCGGGGCCTAAACCCATGAACTGGGAGATCATGACCTGAGCCAAAGCTGGACACAGCCGACTGAGCCACCCAGGTGCCCCTGGAATAACATATTTAAAATGATGTTAAGGAGAAAGCTAAAATTTTTATGCCTACAAAAATACCTTTCTGTAGAGAAAAATAATAAAAGATTTTCTCAAATAAAATGAGCAGTCATTGTCAGCATACCTATTCAAGAAGAAATGCTAACCGAAGTTCGTTACGTAGATGGAATAAATAAACAAATAAATAAAGATTATTGGAAATATAATAGTTGAGGGTAATTTTCAAAATAACTTGAATTACACCAAAATATTCCTATTTAAAGGATAACTTTTAATCACACATTTTGTGTCATACATTTAAAAAATGTATTACATTAATAGTAGAAGGAATTAGAGGGCGGAACTGAGAATATTCTAAGGTAGGTTCTCTACACATGAAACAGAATAATACTAATGAAAGTAGCTTCAGATTATTTAAAATATATATTGTAAATGCAAATAACCATTAAAATTTTTCAAAAGAGAGATAATATCAATAAGAATTAAAATGCTGAATCAAACTTAGGGTAGGTAGAATAATAGAATAAACAAAAAGGAAATGACTAACAGGATGTTAAAACAGCAAGATAAATTTTAATCAATGTTTTCAATAATCACTTTAACTATGACTGATCTAAACACTCCAGCTACAATAGATTGTCAGATTAGATTAAAAATGAAAGATACTAATCCATGCCATCTACAAAAAATTCATCCTTTATATAATATTGTTACATTTAATTTCATAATATTTTATTCTGCATTTTACACCTATATTGAGTAGAATATCTGGTTATAGTATTTTATTTTTATGTTTTGGTATCAATTTTCTATTAATTTGCTAAAACAATTGACTACTTAACTACTTTTTTTATTCTCTAGAGTTGATTTTTCAAACTTAAAATAATTAATTTAAAAATATTTGATTGGGGGCGCCTGGGTGGCTCAGTCGGTTAAACGGCCGACTTTAGCTCAGGTCATGATCTCGCGGTCCGTGAGGGCTGTGACTTCGAGCCCCGCGTCGGGCTTTGTGCTGACAGCTCAGAGCCTGGAGCCTGTTTCAGATTCTGTGTCTCCCTCTCTCTGACGCTCCCCTGTTCATGCTCTGTCTCTCTCTGTCTCAAAAATAAATAAATGTTAGAAAAAAAAATTAAAAAAAAAATATTTGATTGTATTAATTGTCAGGGCACCTCGGTTTGAAGATCTCTTGAGGGAAGTGTTATTATTACTATGTTTTTAATTATATATTTAATTTATATTTTATCTTACTGGTTTTGGTAAATTATAAGTTTTCTTATACTTTTTCTAAATTTTTAAGTATTTTGACACAATGTTCATAATATATTCACTTAATTATAAAATTATTGTGATTTTTAAATATCATCCGTTTTGAATGCTTTCTCTTTCATTCAAGTAATGAAATCTTGCTTTTATCATTCTATTGTAGGTTTGTTTTTTAATTTTATTTCAGTTATTTATGTTCTTATAATTTTATTCATATTTTCTTTATTTAGTTTTTGAATTCTAAACATTTTTAGCTTTTCATCTTTTTTAATATAAGCTGTTATGGCTGTAAATTTCCATTCATTCATAGTTTCAACTTTATCATACTGTTGTTTATATGTTACATTTTAATTGCCATTCAGTTCAAAATATATTTTTAATATTTGTTTTGTTTTTTCTTTGACCCATATATTCCTTTGAAGTGTGTTGTTTAATTTCCAAATGTATGTGAACTTTCAGTTAGTTTATATTGCTGTCTAGCTTTATTTCACAAGAGTTAGAAAACACATTTTTATTTTTAAAATATTCTTTTCATTGTTAAGACTTGTGATCAAAGAGGAAACAACATATGTGTATTTTCTATTGATGTATATTTAATGACTAAAGTTGGATTTGGCTCTGTGAGTTTACTAAAAATATTAGAGATTTTCCTAGAAATTTCCTAGAAAGTAAGTTCTTAGAAAGTTCCCAAGTCATGGGGTGAACATTCCTTGATTTCCTGACCTATTTTCCTTGGGAAGGTTTATCCCCTAAATTGTAATACAAAGGGAAAGGCTGAATGTTGTGTTTTACAGCCTCTATTCCAAGGCCTTGTACCTGGAGTCCTAGAAAACTCACTTTGGCAACTGTTTCTTCCCTTCTTTTCTTGTCACATGACTCAGAGCACTGAGGTTTAGCTCAACTGAATTAGGGTCTTTCCCTAATTCCATGTGAACCAGCTACCTTAATGATGCATAGGTTGGGACATTTTCATTTTCTGTCATATTTTTATTTGCGGGGGGGGGATGTTTACCTGAAACAATGGATTATAAGATTATTGCCCTTCTTTTCTAGGATTCATAGGCCAAGGACACTTGAATATCCTTGTATATTGGCTCATGTAGCCTTATCTCTGGGGCTTTGACATTTATGGTGAGAATCATGCTGTTATCATCCCTGTAATTCAAGAGTAATTTATGGGACCTTCACATGTTCTTCACTTACAACTGAGGGTTACCAGAGGGGAGGTGGCAGAAAGAGGGGTGAAATAGGTGATGGGGATTAAGATGGCCAATGAGCCCTGGGTGTTGTATGGAGGTGATAAATTACTAAATTATACTCCTGAAACTAATATTACACTGTATGTTAACTAACTAAAATTTAAACTTGAAAAAATAAATTAAAAAATAAAAATGTTCTTCACTTAATGAATTTTTAAAGTGCAAAAGAAACTCTAAAAATTCATTAAGTGTAGAATATTCTCATTTACTCCATTTCCCTTTCTCATTTAGTCCTATTGTAAAGGTATTGCATTGGTATGGTAACTATTGCAATCAATGAACCAATGTAAGTCCATACTAACATTAGGGTTCACCCTGTGTTTCACGATTCTTTAGGTTTTATCAAATGCATGGCATGCATCTACCGATAGAGTATCACACAGAATATTCTAACTGCCCCTAAAATCTGTTGTATTCTACTTATTCTTCTCCTCTTTCTTCACCCCATCTCCTGCCACTCCTGGCAACCACTGATCAGTTTATTGTCTCTATAGTTTTGCTTACTCCAAAATGTCATATAATTGTAATTGTACAGTGTGTAGCCTTTTCAAACCATCTTCTTTCATTTAGCAACATGTACTTAAGGTTCTTCCTTCTTTTTTTGTGGTTTGATAGCTCATTTATTTTTTTAATAAATTATTTAATGTGTATTTATTTTTGATAGACAGAGTGTGAGCAAGGGAGGATCAGAGAGAGAGGGAGACACAGAATCTGAAGCAGGTTCCAGGCTTTGAGCTGTCAGCACAGAGCCCGATGCAGGACTCGAACTCATGAATCATGAGATGATGACCTGAACCTAAGTTGGACGCTTAACCAACTGAGCCACCCAGGCATCCTAAATAGCTCATTTATTTTTATTGTATGAATAATATTCCGTTGTATGAACACACCATGATTTGTTTATCCATTCTTCTATTGAAGGACATCTGTGTTGTCCCTAGTTTTGGCAAATATGAATAAATCTATAAACATTTATGGGCAGGTTCATATGGACATAAGTTTTCAATAAACATGGAGTAAATTTGAGTAAATAACTAGGAGTATGATAGCCAGTATGGTAACCGTATAGTAATATCAGTATGTCATTTAAAAAATTTAATGTTTTATTACTTACTTTTATTACTTTTATTACTTTTGAGAGAGAGAGAGAGAGAGAGAGAGAGAGACAGAGTGTGAGTGGGGGAAGGGGCAGAGAGAGAGGGAGATGCAGAATCCAAAGCAGGATATAGGCTTTGAGCTGTCAGCACACAGCCTGACATGGGGCTCAAACTCACAAGCTGTGAGATCATGATCTGAGCAGAAGTCAGACACTTAACCAACTGAGCCACCCAGGCGCCCCATCAGTATATTATTTTTAATCCCCCAATATAAGGGGCACTTGGGTGGCTCAGTCAGCTGGGCTTCTGACTCTTTATTTGGGCTCAGGTCATGATCTCACAGTTCATGGGATTGAGCCCCATGTTGGGCTCCATACTGACAGCCCAGAGCCTGGAGCCTGCTTCAGATTCTGTGTCTCCCTCTCTCTCTTTGCCCCTCCCCTTGCTTGCTGTCTGTCTCTCTCTGTCTCTCTGTCTCTCTCTCAAAAATAAATAAAACATTTGACATTTTTTAAATAAATAAAATATAAGTAAATAAATAAGGTAATAAATATCCCCTAATATAAGTAGTAGTGACAACTAAGAAAATTGACAAAGCTTTATAAAGGAACTACATGGTAAATAATTGAAATTTCTGTCATGAAGTCAATCAGAAGTTATCTTCAAAGCAGAATAGAAGATGTAATTTTCTTATTAATCCCAGGATTTTCTGATTTAATTCAAAACTTCTCAATTTTCTATAAGTTTTACAATCTTATTTTTAAACATAGAAGTGCATGCTATATAACAAAATTATTTAATGGGTAGTATGTAAAAAAGACTCTCACCACTAACTTTATATCATTATATGTTGTAACAGTGATTTTCAAACTGAGGATTACATTTAGCTTTTCAATCACATAATCACATAATGTACTGTGTCCTGAATTTTAAAGATGGAATAAAATAACCAATATTAGAATAGAGAAAAGTAGAATAAAATACCTGAGTGCCCTGATTTTATAATATATATTTCTTTATCAATTTATGATATGCAGCAAAAATAGAAAACCATTACTTAGTAGTTACCATACATAACCTGATGAAGAGCTAGGAACACCATAAAGAAACCATATTTATCCCTAATTTAAGGATATTTAAGGATATAATTCAGGATTTGTGTGTGTGTGTAGATATAGATATAGATATAGATATAGATATAGATATAGATATAGATAGATATTGCTGAGATATTTTAGAGAATTATGAGGGGATTCCCACAGACTTGGTTGACTCTCCAAATATTAAATGAAATAAACAAGCAAACAATATAATCACTAAACAGAAGGAGAAAACAATACACACAACCAAAATAATGAATAAAATAGAACATTAAAAATTAAAAAATGAGAAAACATGATTGACCACATGTAGAATGTTTATACGTATATATAAAATTAGCATTAGAAAATAGGGTAGGGCACTAATGAATGGATAAAAAGAAGTGGTATATATATATACAATGGAATATTACTCAGCCATCAAAAAATGAAATCTTGCCATTTGCAGTGATGTGGATGGAGTTAGAGTAGATTATGGTAAGGGAAATGAGTCAGTCAGAGAGACAAATACCATATGATTTCACTCATATGTAGAATTTAAGAAACAAAAAAGATGAACATAAGGGAAGGAAGAAAAAAACAGAAGGAGGCAAACCATAAGAGACTCATAACTATAGAGAATAAATTGAGGGTTGCTGGAGGGGAGGTTGGCAGAGGAAGGACTAAATGGGTAATGGGTATTAAGGAGGGCACTTGTTAAGATGAGCACTGGATGTTATATGTAAGTGATGAAACACTAAATTCTACTCCTTAAACCAATATTACATTATATGTTAACTAACTAGAATTTAAATAAACACTTGAAACAAAAAAAATGTTTGAAAAATACAAAAATTAAAGAAAGATGGGTAGGGCATGTGTTGTTCACAATTCTTTCCGGAATGGTTTATATAATGCTGCATGGTCAATAAAAAACTAGTAGATAGATGCCATGAAGACATACTATAACACATATTCACATATGAACACGTGTTAAATTATTTCATGTCACTATAAATTACAGTATGGGTTTTAAAAAATTAGAATTGAAGTCTCATTTTCTTGTTAATTTGCTTGTGGGCTCACATTTTGGTTAAACCATTTCAATTGTAACAACATGAATCAATGCATATTAGTTCCAAGTGTAAACCATTTACCTATCTAATCCAGCAACACACTTCTGTGTCCACAGGGTATAAGGGGTCATTCTAGGACAGGCCTTTGGCAAACTATGACTTTGGCCAAATGCATCACTGGCTTGCTTTTATTAATATAGCTTTATTTGAACACATCCAAAGCCATTCCTTATATATTGTCTATTGCTACTTCCAGACTACAATATCAGAATTTAGTGATTGTGACACAGACTCTATGGGGCTAGCAAAATAATTTTTTGACATAATAAATTTATATACCCATGGTTTAAAAGCTGGAAATAAAGAGAAACACAAATTAGATACTTTCAGGAGCTCTCTGTCTAGATAAAGATTCAGGAGAAAACAATATCAACTTAATGCAATGAAGTATGTGAAAAAGACATAGGTAGACTGCAAAAACAAGTTACCTGGGGATGATTCCTGAAGGACTTCAAAGCAAAAATGATGCCTGAAATTTTGTCTTAAAATTTATTAATATGAATTATTTCCTCTTAATTTTTCTTTTATAAACATGCATTTTATTTAACAAAGAATGATTATGATTTTTCCCCGTAAAAGATTGAAATCTGATACAGTGTGAAACAAGTCATTTCCCCAGAACATTATTTTGCCTTTTTGGCTTACATGGTTCATTCATTTTGGCTGAAATGTAATACTCATTTTGGGGATACACTGCATTTTATTCATTTGGCTGAGATGCAGTATTCGATATGTGAGTATACTATAGTTTCATGGGTGTTTTCTTCCAGCTCTCACAAGCTGGTAAATGTGCCTCTTAATACATAAGCAAACATTTATTTTAGATATAAACCTAAGAGTGCAATTGATGTGCAGGTTTTCTAAGTATACATCTTGACAATCTCTTCTAGAGTGGATATTGTATTGATCAAGAAATAAACTTGTTAGCTTGTTAAATTATTAAGATAATGAGGCTATTTGTTATCATATAATTATATTTGTCATCCTAATGAAATGGTTTTGTCACTTAACAGTCAACTAGCAGTAAATAAAAAAGACTATGAATTCTCATCTTCTTCAGCACTTGTTATTGGATACTGTGATAGGGAGAACAATGGCTCCCGCAAATTTGTCCATATTCTTCTAATCCCCAGAACGTATGCATATGTTATGTTACATGGCAAGGAAGGGGGAGACATGTGGTTGAAATGGAATGAAGATAACTACTCGCCGACCTTAACATAGGAGATTTTTCTGAATTATTTGTAATATATACTGGTGATATATGCTGCCTGCAGTTGTCTGCAATTCAGTGTAATCACAGGGTCCTTTTATATGTGGACAAGGTAGGCAAGAGTCAAAATCAGAGTGACGCCATGTGAGAAAGACCCAAGAAACATTGCTGTCTTTGAACACAAAGGAAGCTAATGAGCAAGAGTGCAGGTAACCTTTAGAAATTATATAGAAACTCCGGAAAAAAATATAACTCTACAAACCTTAATTCAGCCCTGTGACACCCATTTCATACTTCTGACCTCCAGAACTGTGAAGTAATAAATATATGTTGTTGAAGTTACTAGGTTTGTGGTATTTTTTTTAATTAGCAGCAATAGAAAACTAATATAGGGCTTTCTATTTTTTGCCAATTAAATGGGTATAAAATTTTATTTGATGATTGTATTGTTTTGAATTTCTCTGATCATTAGACACATTGAATTAGACACATTGAATATCTCTTCAAGCATATATTGGCCATATGTGATTCTTTTTTGTGAGAAATGTGTCTGTTAATGCTTTTTAACCACTTTTTTACTTTTTTATTCCTTCTGATTTTCTTGTAAAATTGTAAGAGTACTTTAGATATTCTTAATAATAATTGTTTCTTGGTTTTAAAAATTGCAAATATCCTTAGCAAATGTATAACATCTTTTATGAAATTTCCTTAGGGTGTCTTTTTATGAGAAGAAGTCTTGATTTAAATATAATAAAATTTTCATACATTCTTCTTTTAATTGGTAATTTAAAATAATACTTTCCTACCTCAATATTCACCTTTTTCCTATTCAGAAATTTGAAAGGTGGTTTTAACCACATTAGGTTTTAATATATTTTAAGTTTACATATATGAGTGTATATATATATATATATATATATATATATATATATATATATATATATATGTATATGTGGTGTGCCTTCACTATATACATTTATTTTTTGCCACATAATCTTTTTTTTTTTTAATTCCATGTGTTAAGAAACACTACCTCTCCTCACTGATAATGGCATGCAACACATTTCATAAGATAAAGTTCCAGAGAACTTAGGTCTTTGTATGCTTTCTTCATACCACTATTTCTGGTTGTATGAAGAACCCATAAAATAGTATATCTATTTCTGCAATAGTAATACAACGGTATCTTAATTACTATAGCTTCACAATAAGTCCTAATTTCTGTAATAGCAAATCACCATCCCTTGTTCCTCCTGTTCAGAAGTGGCCTAGTTATTCTGGCCTATATTGTCATTCACATAATATATTTAGAATCAGAATATCAATTTTTGTGTAAAATTCTATTAAGCCTCTTGATTGAAATTCCATTAAATCTATAAGTCAGTTATGAGATAATTAGCATCTGAATGGTACCTATTAAAACTACCTATTAATTAATTTTTTTAAGTTTTTTAGTGTTTCTTAATAGAATATTATAATTTTGTTATAAAATTATTGTGCCTATAAAATAATGCCTCTGCACTTGAAATAAATTAGAGTTTCATATATAAAGGATTCTATCATCTGTAAATAATGACAGTTATTTTGTTATCATCTTTTATCATGCTTCTTAGTCCATACTCTATAGACTAAAACTGTCTACCCACCTTTATGAAACACTCAATTACCTTTTACCAGTGGCCCAGTATATCTTACGTAATTAATCAATATAAACGTGTCTTAATGTTCTACCAATCATCCAGTCACTGATTTCCCTGACTACATTGTTTAAATAAAGTTTTTTTCCCTCTCCAATCCAGATACTAGTAGCCACATCTACAACCTAAAAGTTTTGAATGCAGTTGGCAAAAAAATATGATGATTGAAAAAAATGGGCACAAGCTTTAAAATATCATTAGCTTCAATTAAAATGTCCATCAAAATAAATTAATTTTAAAATATAAAGCAGTAGATTACTATAAGTTTTCTTTCTAATGCTGACCAGGTCCATGCCTTCTTCTAACAAACAAACAAACAAACAAACAAACAAAGCTTCACCATCTAAAAATACCAACCTTAAATAAACCATAACTGCTCCACTGAGTTTGCCATGGTTCCTAATGCAACTCTCTTCACACTGATATCTGTTGATTTAATTATTATTGCTTGTCTAAGTCACTGGCAATCGTCTGTAGTGTGACTGAACACTACATGAACTGATCCAACATTAAGAAATTAGATAGGGACTTAACATTTGATATTAACGATTCAGATTTGGATCATTTTTCCCATCTATTATGACAATTCCATGGTTAATATCAGGAGAAAATATCACATGGTATTTCATTTAGTCATTCAATGGAGATAATGTAGAAGGGGTAGAAAGAAATAGAAGTAATGGGAATCCATGAGGGCATATGAGAAACTCCAATAACCTCCTTTGCAGCAGCCAGAGATCAAAATACAAATGCGAGGTTCATATGATTCTGATGAAGGAGGTAGAGTCAATTATTTGCTTTTTTGTAAACAGTATGACCGTTGCATCCCTTTCAGTGGGATTTATGAGGAAATTTGTGGTTCAAAAGTATTCATTAACTTAGAATATAAAAAACAATTAAAGCAGGGGAATAATGATTTGATAAGTACTCCTTTGCTTTGTTTAGTTGTTCTGTTTAGCTATCAGACCTCACCATCAACATTTAAAAAATTCTGTGCCCATAGTCTTCAGCTCTTCATAATTTCATAATTAATTTTCCAATGAGATTAAACAAGGAATATAGAAGCAAAAAACAATTTGCCACCCAGCCTTGAACAAAAGAATAAAATCATATGACTTCAACACAATTTAGAAATAATTAATCTTATTTTACAGCTGAGACAATGAATTTTATTTGCAAGTATTATTATAAACCATTGTGAATTTATAGTGAATTTATAATGGAAATGGCCCAAAGAAATTGCCCCAGCAAAGGATAATTTATGAAAGTATTACTTTTCTCCTATTGGTTGATTGTCTAAATCAATTTCTTCATAGATTAAGCATTAAATTAATCTAACAAGAAGATATATGTTCACTCCAAGTATCACTAACTTTATTGGGAACAGAGTATTCAAAACCACTTATTGAACCAGCTGCCCTACCTCTATGAAAGCCTCAGCAATCAAGCAGTCTTTCCTTGCCTACCTATTTATTTTGTTCTACAACAGAAATCTGTTTTTCAGGTCATCTATTTCCCTGCAACTGTCATTCCCATACCAATGTGTATAGCACCTGATGTGAATCATTTCCCCAAGGCTTTACATCCTGACAAAAGTTTTACTGTGCTTTTTTAGACTACAAAATAAGTGATCCCCAAACTCCTCTATATTCTCATCCTCTGTTTTGAATCTTCCCTTTACCTATTTCACCCAGTTGAGAACTATGCACCATCCAATGTGCTGCAGTCCTTTCCAGTGGGATTTGTTTTATTAGTCATTTTTCATATGCTCCAGGGCAGGAGATGGATTACTTATCTTTATCATTTCTCCTTGGCACTTCCTTATTACTTTTCTTCCTCTATCTTCTCTTCTTTGAAGCTCATGCCATCTAAATATATTATGTACTGCTACTCCTATTGTTGTCATCGTCTCATGAAGTTTACAATGAAGTAGGCAGAGAAAGATGATAAACAATGATTAATTAATAGGTTTGTTGGAAGATAACTATTTGGGGGGAAAAGTAAGATAGAACAAGGAGGATTTAATGTTGAAGAAGCATGATTTGAAATGTAAAATAGTGTAGTCTGTGTATTTCTTAGTGAGAAGGTACCTTGGAGCAAAGACAAGTAGAATGTCTGCATATTTCAGAGAAAGTCTTTAGTGTTGTTGAAACAGAATGAGGACAATGGAGTGGGACATGAAATGAGATAAGTAAGAGAACTATAGAGGAAAGATCATTTTGAGACTTACTGGCAATACAAAGGATTTTGGTCACTTCTCCCCTGCCTGATGTTTGTTTGTTTGTTTGTTTTTTACCTGATTTTTGCCTCTTGGCTCAAGATTTCCTTCTCTTCCCCCACCCCAATTCTTGTTACCTTTCATAACAATTCTGGACTAAACATGACTGTTTATAATTTATATGTTCAATTACTATCTTTACTTCAAAGATGTCCAAAGAGGGTTTTATCCCTCTCTCATACCTCCACTCCTGGGGCCTCAACAGTCACAAACACATTTGTCTTTCTTCACTGAATCAGTTTCAATAGCTTATAAAACACATACCTTCTATCACAAATTAACATACTTCCAATTAGAAAGAAAAAATTTCCATGACCCATGGGCCCCTGTATCTGCATCTAATTTTTACAGGCAAACTTCAATGCTGTTTAACATTTATTTCTTTGATATGCTCACCTATTCTTGATTTACAACAATCTGGTCTCTGGTACTTGCATTTCACTTAGTTTCTTCTTTAAAAATCTACAGTTGTGCATTGCCAAGTTTGCTATGTGCTTCTAATCTAAATTAAATGGGAATAAACACACCTGACTTATCTTACCTTTTAAAAACACTCTCTTTTGGCTTCCGTGGCACTACATACTTCTGGCTATCCTTCATTTACTGCAAGCCTCACCCCAATCTAACTTAATGACTCCTCTTACTCTAACCAACCTTTCAGTGCCAGATTACCTCAAGGCTCTACTCTCATCATCTGCTGTTTTTATGGCATTCAATCTCATGGCATGATATGCCAATTTTTGTTTTAAGTTTGAGAAAGAGAGGGAGAACGCGCATGCACGTGTGCATGAGCAGGGGAGGGGCAGAGAGAGACAGATACAGAGACAGAGACAGAGAGAGATCATCCCAAGCAGCCTCCACATCACCAGTGTGGAGCCAGACATGGGGCTCCACTCATGAACCACTGAGATCATAACTTGAGCCATAATGGCATTTAACCAACTGAGCCACCCAGGCTCCCCATGGTATGCCATTCTTTGGGGAGGACACTCACGTTTTCTCTTCCAGATCAACTTAACAATGCTGTAATTCTGTCCCAAAAACAGTTGTTTTAGAATTTTAATTTGGTGGCAATTTTGTTATATTTTGAATTTGAGCCAAACTGACAATTTTCAAATATTATATATAGCCATGGAAACATGATATATCCTTCTACATTTTCAAGCTTTACTTTCATTCTTCGATAAGGTATCACTCATATAAATCTAATCATATCGTGTTATTTTTTCACACTTGCTATTCGTATTATTATATTGTGTTTCATATAAATCTAATATCGTGTTATTTTTTCACACTTGCTATTTGTATTATTGTGTTTGGGCAGTTAAAGAACTCATGTAGTTTTTTTAATAGACTAGCTTTTGCACATCTTTTTTGTTTTGTTTTAGTTTTAGTTTGTTTAGTATTTAAGTGACTAGGACAGAGTACTCTTTAAGTTTGTTACAAGAAGAGTATATTTTACTTTTTCCTTGAAAATCTCAAAAGTTTGCCAAGCTGTCATTTTGTGATTGGAAAGAAAAAAGACCTTCACAGGTTTCATGTCAAATTTTCATACAGGACTCTCATTGACAATGTCTGGTGAACTATGGGCAAGATAATAGCTCTAGTCCATTAAGATTATGTTTTCTTGATCTCAATGCCTCATTTTTTATTTACAGATTTAAAAGTATTCAGCCATTTTATTGGGTATACAGTTATATCTTGCTGTGACTAAGTTGCATTTCCCCAGAGAACAATGTGTTTAGTATATTTTTTCTATACTTGGCTATCATCTGTATATATCATTTTCAAAGAGTCTTTTCAAATATTTTCCCAATATATTCTAAATTTGTCTGTTTTTCTTCCTTTTATTGAATAATAAGAGTTTCTTATATACTATTAACAAGCTTATTATCAAATATATATTTTGCAAGTATTTTCTCTCAGTGTCTAGCCTGCCCTTTTAACAGTGTTTTTTGAAGAACAGAATATTTAAATTTTGATGAAGTGAACCTTACATTGTTGAGGCCTGGATTTTGTATATTTCTGGAATGCTTGATTTTGTTCTAGCATGAAGATCAGTTACTTTGGATATGTTTAAACTTTTCATGACTGGTTTCTAAGTTTTGTTAGGGTGATTCCACTGTAATCTTTATTCAGGGCCTAGTTTCGTCCTTTTATTAAAATTTACTCTTTTGGGTACTCCCCAACATTTTATATGTTACAATGTCTCTCACCTTTGACTGGTTGAACTTGAGCTGTTTCCAGCCAGCTATTAGCCAGCTATTATCTCCAGAAATTATGTGGCCAGCTGCTTACAAGTCGTTCTTTTACCGTCCTCATCGAATTCTCTACTGCACACAAACGAACAAAGTGCAAAAGATTCGAGGATTCCCAACAACTGATCTTTGTAGCCCTGTCTCTTACGTCTCTTCTTTTCTCTGACATTCTGCCACACAAACAATAGTCTTAATAGCATCCTCAAAAAGCAATATCCACTTCTCAGTGCAGTGAGAACCCTGGTAAGCCATGTTAATCACAGGGCTTGTTAAATTTTATTTCTTTCAGAGATCACAGTCCTGCTCTGTCTGTAGTTCAAGTCTAAAAACTTTTTTTCATATATTTCCCAGTTTTCCTGTTGTTTTCAGAGGGAGGGTAATTTTTATAGACACATATCTTTTATGAACAAGCCATAAGTCTGTGTGTGTGTATCTGTGTGTGTGTGTGTGTGTGTGTGTGTGTGTGTGTGTGTATGTATATATATATACATATATATATATGTATATATATATGTGTGTGTGTGTGTGTGTGTGTATGAATTTTTATAATTGACCTAAATTTTGGTTATTCTTGAGAAACCCCGGAGGCTCAATCACTTAAGCGTCCGACTTCAGCTCAGGTCATAATCTAACCGCCTGTGCATTCGAACCCTGCGTCTGGCTCTGTGCTGACAGCTCAGAGCCTGAAACCTGTTTCAGATTCTGTGTCTCCCTCTCTCTCTCTCTGCCCCTCCCCGCTCCCACTTTGTGTCTCTCTCTCTCAAAAATAAACATTAAAATAAATGAATAAATAAATAAATAAATAAATAAATAAATTTTTGTTATTCCAGATAAACTTACAGTGTCATAATTTTCTTACAATTGTTTTACTTACATCTTCCAAAGTTGCTTCTCTTAGATGAGAAGACTCATGGAATATGTCAAGAAATATTCAATTCAGCAATGGTATACAAATTTAATTCTACATATTGTCTATTATTTTATTAAACTAGGTAGGTATATTTTTCTTTTATATTTTTTAAGAAAATTATTCAAACTTAGAAACATAAACTGAGTAGCGCCTGAGTGGCTCAGTTGGTTAAGTGTCAGACTATTGGTTTTGTCTCAGGTCCTGATCTCACGGTTTGTGAGTTCAAGCCCCGCATTGGGCTTTGTGGTGACAGCTCAGAGTCTGGAGCTACTTTGGATTCTGTGTCTCCTTCTCTCTCTGCTCTTCCCCCACTAGTGCTGTCTCTGTCTCTGTCAGAAAAATAAATAAACTTCAAAAACAAAGAAACACAAACTGAATATACATATCCTTTAAGTACCATAAGCCCTCATTTAATAAGTTTTCCCAAGGAATATTTAAGCCCCTAGGAATATTTACCTCTGTTTGGGTTTGGAATTTATTATTCATTTATAATGCAAAATTACTTTATAAATTTTGTTTGAAAAAATAAAACTCAGAAAATACTAACATTATTGTCCTGAAGAATATTAACCAGATTGGTATGTAAGCAAATTAGTTTTAGCACTACTTTGATTGAGTTCTGTTTCTCTAATTCTCCCTTAAATGAAATTTAAACTGATATTTGTTCCATAAGTAACTGAAGCATTCATTAAGTTTTGACATGGATTTTTTCTATTTTATATGAGAGTCATGTTTTTAGCGTTTTGAAAACTATACTTAAGTAGTTTGAGAAGTTGTCTCCCAAGGTGCAACATCTTGACTGGACTTTGGATTTCTTGTAAAGCTGTTTTGGTCCATATATCATTGTTTAATTGATGTTTTTTTGGAGGACCAAGCACTAAGACTTCAGATACTACCATTTTGCTAGCAGAATATTTATACTAAACTTTAAAACAAAATTATCCTGACAGAACTTGAGAGATCAGACACATTTTTAAATAGATATCTAATTTTATGTACGTAAGTTGAATCTTTGGACAAACCAGACATGCTCAATATTTTGTTGTTGTTGTTGTCAAAAGGCAATAAATTAATGTCTGTATTCCTTTGAAGTGATTTAATCAGTGTGGGCATTAAAAATATACATTTAATTTTTAAAATAATAGTTTTACCATAAAACCATTAGTTACACTAAACTTCCAAAATGCTAATACTGGTTTATGAATTAGATAAACTGCAATTACTACTATATACTAATATTATAAAGCAAAAATTGTGTTGAACACAATAGAATTATAATTGTGACAAAATACGTGATATCAATACTAATTAGGTTTTATAGTGGGTCAGAGAAAACATAATTTCCAAGATACTTAGTGATGCTTAAGACCTTTTAACAATGTTATATTCAGTTGCTCAATAATTTTTGGATATTTGCTTGATTTCTATATATCCTATAATTTTTAATACAGGGGTTTTTGCTTCTAACTTTAATATGTCTATAATCTTTTAGTTCTGTTAATGATTGTTTTCAATTTTGCTATTTTAAACAAGTGGAAAAGAATTGTGCATGAATATGGATCAATTGATGTGTTCTTAGCTAATCTAATAATATATGTATGTATAATATATACATATGATTACATATTTTCTAGTTCTCAGTTACATCCATGAATCCTAGTTTTCTCTAAGAAAGGGAAATTAATAACTTTCAGTGTGTTAGAGTTAGCATACGTGGTTGAAGATATACTATGCACAATCACAACAGTTAAAAACTTTGTATTTCCAAGGTTATAAGATGTGCTTTTTGCATTACAATGAAAGTGGTAGGAATCTTCACCTAAAGTTAAATGCTATCTTACATATAATATGAAAGAGATAGTGACAATTAAGACTTGAGTGTTCATAGAAAAGTGTAAAATACTTGGGGGAGGCAAATTTTATTTAATTTATATCTAATACCTGAATATGAAAAGACGCAGAGTGTGTTAAAATATTGACTATTTTGATGCACTGCTAATGGACTTATTTACAAGAAAAATTAAATGAAAAGAGTTTACTAATTTGTGTTTGTGAATGCTTTTCACCACATACCTTATTTTACAAAAAATATTAAGTCCTTATGAAATATTTTTATTATACCCCATAAAGATTTTTTTCATTTTTGATGGTTGGTTACTGTAATAAATTAATCATTATTATTTAGTTGTATCATTTAGCAGGTGAGTTGTTTTTTACTTGGAAGTTTGCCTGGAGGCCCTGCTATAGCTATAGGCAAAATTTATATCTTTGACAAGTGAAAATGGTGTCTGAAACCTGAAGAAGTAAATTCTCTTTAGTATGAATATAGAGTCTGCGAATAGATTCTTGAGTTCTGTTTTATAGCAACAGTATAGAAAAACAACTAATAGAGTCTTTTGATCGTCCAATCACATTCCTGACAAAAATTTCTACACACAAGTTAACTCTCCTGCCTAAATTGTTCAACATGGTTCAACCTATTCCCTCACGTATAAAAACGATCACGTATAAAACAAAATGAAACCAGAGGAGAGAGTGTGTGTGTGCATGATCAAGAACAATGTTTTGAAATTATATGTGGTCACAAAGAGGGCAGAGGAGGTGTTAAGAAAAAATTTCCAACTTCGAAATAAGAAATGTGTAGAAGTGTTTTCCATAATAATGCAAACAATTAACTTCTACTTATTAGTTTTTCACTCATTATCTGTAGTTAATATTTTGGGGTTTTTTTACAATTGTTGAGAAAAAAATGAATATCAGAAGTTTGATATACAGAGTAAACAGGGTCTTACATATCTTACTGGGAACATGTTTGATAAGTATACAATCGGAATAGTACCTAATTTTCTAGGGCAAGATACCTACGTTTGACTTGTCATTTGCTGTTTGACTGAAGACCACTCACTATCAAGTTGCATACAAACTTATAAATATTTTGAGTTGAAAATTAGTCCCCAAATTTGAAGTTTGATGGCTCTTTTTTTTATTAGCAAACTTATTTTGGCATTCTCTGACAGACCTTTTAAAACTCTCTACCTTAGGTCCCTTTTTCTTTCTTTTTTAATACCTCGATTGAGATATAATTTAACACACACAAATCACCTACTTAAAGTGTAAAATTAAATGTTTTTAGCACATTCACAAACTTCCACAACATTGCAAATAATTTTAGAATTTTTTTTTTTTTTTTTTTTTTTTTTAGACAGAGAGAGACAGAGCATGAATGGGGGAGGGGCAGAGAGAGAGGGAGACACAGGATCGGAAGCAGGCTCCAGGCTCTGAGCCATCAGCCCAGAGCCCGACGCGGGGCTCGAACTCACGAACTGTGAGATCGTGACCTGAGCTGAAGTCGGACGCTCAACCGACTGAGCCACCCAGGCGCCCCAATAATTTTAGAAATTTTAATGACTCTCCCCAAAAGAAACACTGTACACATTAGCATGAATGCCTCCCCTTTCTTTCTCATCCATTCCTGCCTCACTCCTAGGCAAAACTTAGTCTACCTTCTGTCTCTATAGATTTGCCTATTCCAGATATTTCAGAACAGAATCTTAAAATATGTGGGTTTTTTTCCATTTGCTTCTTTCATTTAGCAAAATATCTGATGATTTTTCTCCTATTGTAATAGATATTAGTACTTTATTCCTTTTTATTACTGAATTTGAGCCAGACATAACATTTCATTGGTTCCATTATTAATTACTTAGTTGAATAATATTTTATATGTTTTAATTCTGTTATTTATAAAAGTCAAGTTATTAATTGTATTTTGTAAGTATAATGAAACACAATATTAAGAAGTATCTCTCATTGTTTTCAATTATTAGATTTTGTTTATTTAGTATTTTGTGTTTTAGGGAATAGAAACAGGTGCATATTGCCAAAGAAAGCTTAGATTCAAATCTATTGAGAAAAAATGAAAAGCAACAATTACATAGCATTTTTTAGAAATATAAATAAATATGTATCCAAAAATAATCTATTCTTATCAAGAAGATAGCATTTTAAAACTTTAGCATAGAGTCATATAATTGATTCAGACATACTTGCTATAGTTTTATATAACCTTGGGAAGTAAAAAAAAAGAAATGTCAAGTTCACATTTAGATACATTTTTATTTTGATTCATTTTGTTCATTACAAACATCTAAAAGGCATTTGACAGTATTTGTATTTTGCAGCTGTTTTCATTAATTTGTGCCATACTGTGAAATGTGTTGATTTTGCCATGACCAGTCCATGAAATCATTGTCTAACTGCCTGATATACTGGTTTCTTACCAAAAGTGTTCTAAATACTGCTGAGAAAAAACAAACATCCTTCATATACATGTATATATATATATATATATATATATGCATAAAATATATATTCATATATTTCTCATATATATATATGCATAACATATATATTCATATATTTCTCATATATATATGAAAAATAGCTATAAAACTTTTTTCATGAAAATTAGAGAATTAGAAATAGATCTATGGATGTTTTCATTCTAAGTGCATAAAAAGTGTTATGACATTTTGAATATGAAACTGAAATTGCAAGGAACTTTACACTTAAGTTTTCTTTTTTTTTTGTTTAATAGTCAAGGGTTTAACTATCTCTCGTTAAATGCATTTGACTTTAAAAACTTCTTGTTTTCTATATTTTCCTTATATCCCCTTTGTACTAATGTCTATGAATATCTGGTTATAAAATAAATATGCTGTTTCTTTTTTTTTAAATATGCTGTTTCTAACATTAAGTGTAATACTTTAAAAGTGATGTACAATTAAAAGCAAATGTGTATTACTGATCCTTGTCACTTGATTTAAAGTATTTAGTCAGTATATTAATCTTTGTTTTGGTTAATGTTGAGTTAGCTATTATTCAGATCTGTCAAAGTGTTCTTATCATTTGTGTATTTATACAACCTGATTCCAAAAATAGTATTGATATGACTTATTGAATTTAGTTGCAAAGGTAGCTACATATTTTATGTGAAAACGTAACAATAATTGTCTTATATTTTCACATTTGTTTTAAGGGTAGCTTGGAATTCTTGCCATGAGCCTTTCTAATAATTTTCCTCATTAAGTTATGCATTAGACACACTCATATAAGGCAAGTGTTTTGAAATTATTGAAGTGTTGTTTATTAGAAATATATTTTTTGCCCACTCAGTTGCATGTGTTAACAAGAAAAGACAAAGTGAGAACTAGATTTTGTTTGAGTCATTCTACTCAAAATGGTGTTTATCAATTTTATTAGCTAATACATCAGGTTAAATTGTTATTTTTGTTACTAAAAATGACAAATGTTCTATGACTATATTCTTAAATTTAATTTGAGTTTCCTTCCCTTTTCAATGTACCTGGCACTAGATACCAAAGCTTCTTTTTCAGTAAGTTGTGAGTCTTCCTGTCCCAGGAAATGAAATAAATATTTAAACTAAATGACTTTCTTGTGTCACATACTATTTAAAGTTTTGCAACAGTCAATATAAAGATTTATAAGACTTGTCTTTTCAATAAAACTTAGAAAAAGGCATCAAATCTAAAAATGAATTAAAGGTGGAGTGCCTGGGTGGCTCAGTCATTTAAGCGTCTGACTTTGGCTGAGGTCATGATCTCGCAGTTAGTGAGTTCGAGTCCCGCGTCAGGCTCTGTGCTGACAGCTCAGAGCCGGGAGCCTGCTTCAGATTCTGTGTCTCCCTCTCTCTCTGCCCCTCCCCTGCTCATGCTCTGTCTCTCTCTGTCTCAAAAATAAATAAAACATTAAAAAATTAAAAAAAGTAAAAAAGAAAAATGAATTAAAGGTATGTAAAGCTGGGGTGCCTGGGTGGCTCAGTTATTTAGGCATCTGACTCTTGATTTTGGCTCAAGTCATTATCTGACGGGTTCATGAGTTCAGGCCCCGTGTCAGGCTCCCCACTGACAGTGTGGAGCCTGCTTGGGATTCTTTCTGTCTCCCTCTCTCTCTTCTCCTGCTCCGTGTACATGCATGCACAGTCTCTCTCCCTCTCTCTTTCAAAATACATAAATAAACTTTTTTAAAAAATGTATATAAAGCTAAGAGTTTCTCTTGGCTTCTAAATGTCTAGAGATTTGGTTTTCTTGGAATAATCTCTATTTTCCCCAAACTTTTTTATGTCATTAGTTATATTTGTTTTAGCAAAGAAAAATAACACATTTAAATGTATTGTACTCATTTCTCGAAAATGTACTGCATTGTTACATGTTGATAATTGCTGGCCAAATTATCCTACCCACATGAAGTAAAAACTCTGCACAGACACACACACACACACAATCACACACACACACACGTATGTGTACAGAATCACTATTTGTAGATTCTGTATTTGTAATTTCTTCTACTCACAAAAGTTTGTTTCTTTGTAACTCCGAAGTCAATATTTGTGGTGTTTACATGGTCATTCATTTCAGAACGTACACAATGAGGTAAAAACTTTGAGTAATCCACATGCATGAGCATTCCCAGCTGAGACTAAGTCTTCTTGTTTCAGATCTTATAGAAGTCTTCATGGTATATCTAGGGCTACATTTTTGACATTCTTCTGGGTTTTTTTTTTTTTGCTGGTCACTTCACTGTAAAAATGGCCACCATAAATAGTTCTGAAGTGTTGTAAAAGGTTCCTAAACACAAGAATGGTGTGAGGAGTTTTACTGAAAAAGTATGTGTTCAGGTATGAATTAAAATGATGTTGGTTATCAGCTCAATGTTAATGAATCAACTATATATTAAATAAGGTGTCTTTAAACAGAAACACATGTGAAATAAATTTATGTATTGATCACTTGACAAAAATATTATGAAAGGTTCAAAACCTTTATTTTCCTAGGAGCAGTGATTTAGTATTTGCAAAATCAGTGTTTGTGTTGATATGATAAGATATGGCTAGTGTGAATAATGGGATTTGACTGTATATGTATGTGCATATGCACATGCACACACAAAAATGTCTGTATACATGATTATTTATTATCTAAAATGTATTTTGTTATGGAATATTACTCAGCCATAAAAAATGAAATCTTGCCATTTGCAATGATGTGGATGGAGCCAGAGAATATTATACTATGTCAAAGACAAATACCATATGGTTTCACTCATATGTAGAATTTAAGAAACACAACATATGAACATATAAATAAAAATGGAGGCAAACCAGGAAACAGACTCTCTTTTTTTGTCAAGTTAGTTAACATACAGGGTAGTCTTGGCTTTGGGAGTAGATCCCTGTAATTTATCACTTACATACAACACCCAGTGTTCATCCCAGTAAATGCCCTCCTCAACACCCATTACCCATTTCTCCCACCCCCCACAACCCTCCACCCTTATCAATCCTCAGTTGGTTCTCTGTATTTAAGAGTCTCTTATGGTTTGCCTCCCTCCTATATCTTATTTTTATTTCCCTTCCCTATGGTCTTTTGTTAAGTTTCTCATTCTGCGTATGAGTGAAACCAAATAATATCTGTATTTATTTGATTGACTTATTTCACTTAGCATAATGGTCTCCAGTTCCATCCATGATGTTGCAAATAGCAAAATTTCATTCTTTTTCATCACTGAGTAGTATTCCTTTGTACATGCATACCATAACTTCTTTAGCCATTCATCAGTTGATTAGCATTTGGGATCTTTCCGTAATTTGGCTATTGTTGACAGCACTGCTATAAACATTGGGGTATACGTACCCCTACAATTCAGCACTCCTGTATCCTTTGGATAAATTCCCAGTAGTGCTATTGCTGGGTTATAGAGTAATTCTATTTTTAATTTTTTGAGGAACCTCCACACTGTTTTTCAGAGTGGCTGCACCAGTTTGCATTCCCTCCAACAGTGTGAAAGGGTTCCTCTTTCTCTGCATCCTCGCCAACACCTTTTGCTTCTTATGCTGTTATTTTTAGCCATCCTGACTGGTGTGAGGTGGTATCTCAGTGTAGTTTTGATTTGTATTTCCCTGATGGTGAGTGATGTTGAGCATCTTTTCATGTGTCTGTTAGCCATCTGGATGTCTTCTTTGGAAAAGTGTCTATTCATGACTTCTGCCCATTTCTTCACTGGATTATTTGTTTTTGGGGTGTTGAGTTTGGTCAATTCTTTATAGATTTTTGATACTAACCCTTTATTGGATATGTCATTTGCAATTATCTCCTCCCATTCCATCTGCTGCCTTTTAGTTCTGTTGTTTCCTTTGCTGTGCGGAAACTTTTTATCTTGATGAGGTCTCAATAGTTCATTTTTGCTTTTATTTTCCTTACCTTTGGTGACATGTCAAGTAATAAGTTGCCGTGGCCAAGGTCAAATAGGTTGCTGCCTGTTTTTTCCTGTAGGATTTTGATGGTTTCCTGTCTCACATTTAGGTCTTTCATCCATTTTGAATAATTTTTGTGTATGAGGTAAGAGAGTGGTACAGTTTCATTCTTCTGCATGTTGCTAACCAGTTCTCCCAGCACCATTTGCTAAAGAGACTGTCTTTTTTCCATTTGATACTCTTTCCTGCTTTGTTGAAGATTAGTTGGCGATATATTTGTGGGTCCCTTTCTGGGTTCTCTATTCTATTCCATTGGTCTATGTGTCTGTTTTGTACCAGTTCCATCCTGTCTTGTTGATTACAACTTTGTAATACAGACTGAAGTCCAGGATTGTGATGCCTCCAAATTGCGTTCTCCTTTTCTACATTACTTTGGCTATTTGGGGCCTCTTGTGGTTCCATACAAATTTTAATATTATTTGTTCTAACTCTCTTAACTATAGAGAACAAACTGAGAGTTACTGGAGGGAAGCTGGGCAGGAGGATGCACTAAATGAGTGATGAGTATTAAGGAGGGCATGTGTGATGAGCACTGTGTGTTGTATAAAAGTAACGAATCACTATATTCTACACCTGATACTAATATTACACTGTATGTTAAAAAACTGGAATTTAAATAAACACTTGAAATAAAATTAAATTAAAGTACATTAAATTAAATTAATTTTGTTAAATGCAGATTTTTAAAGACTAAATATTATTCTACACCTAGGAAATTTCACAAAATATGAAAAAAAAGAGGCAGAGCAAATTACAGGCAGTAATTTTCATTAGTATTAATTAAATCATCATAATTCATAGAAATAGTGCATCATCAATACTGAAAATTTATTTGCAGAGGTTAATGTATTCATTAACTTATTATTTAAACTGATGGCACAAATCATTATTTAAATCACAATCATTTTATTTTGCTTCTTATTCTACTATATATGGGAAAATTACATATCTTGTAATAGTTTATTACATATCTTGTAATATGTAATATATATCTTGTAATAATTTATACTTTATATATACATGTAAAATGAGTTAATACTTAGCATTATTTTTTTCCAATTTTTCACAGTCGTTGCCTTGACATTGTATGTCTTTTTTTCGTAATTATTGATTGGTTTATATGTGTCTTATATCAGCAAAATATTATAAACACAATACAATAGATCATAAACAAAATACCATAGCATTCAAAAGGCTTTTGAGTATTCACTTTTTTTTCAGAACATTCTTCAGAACACAGATGTTGTAATTGATAGACATGAGTATTGCAGAGCATATTCTTCCAGTGAGATTCTAAAGATATTAAGATAAAAAAGATACTAAAGACTATTAAAGATTAAAAACTCCACAATGGTCTTGTACATGTTTTGGGGAAGACCTTAGAACAAAAGTATACATGAATGCACCTCCGTGTAACTGTAGGACTTCTGTTCTTGGTGTATATAGTTGTCTTGCTTAATAATCTAGTACCTAGAGCTATGATATATTAAATGTTTTATATCAGTGTATTTCTATAGGGTTTTGAAACAAATTAGCATTTACTTATGGACTTTCCATTATCTTGAACCACCTGTAATTCTAGGACTGTCAAAGGTGTCTGCAAGGAGTAGGTAATCCTAAGAACATCACTGAAATATTACTGTCGTTTCTAATTCTCACAGAAATGATAATTTATGGGCACCTGGGTGACTCAATCAGTTACTAGTTTCAGCTCAGGTCATGATCTCGTGGTTCATGAGTTCGAACCCAGTGTGGGACTCTGTGCTGACAGTGTGGAGCCTATTTGGGATTCTCTCTCCCTTTCTCTCTCTGCTCCTCCTTGCTCACTATGTCTCTAAATAAATAAATAAATAATAAATAAATAGACAAATTTAAGAAAAAAGAAATGATAATTTAATTATTGGAAACAGTAAATAGAAATGGCAAAGCATGTTATAAAATTATAGAGTTTATTAACAAATTCTGAATTATAGAAATCACGTTCGAAAGTTTAGGATTTTGAATTGTCTCATAATCCTTACTATAAACTGAGAGCTCTTTTCTATCATCTAATTCTCACAGCTGGTATTTGAATTAGATATTCACATAAAAACTCACATCAGTTAAGGAAATTGAGATCAGAAAGGTTAAGTAAGTTGGCTAAATTTACTAAACTAGTCAATTGTGAAGAAAGGATTTGAGCCTGGCTAATCTGATGTGAGAGGTCACATTTTAACGCTCACACGGAGCTACTTGTTTTTGTTTTCACAGTAAGTAAAATGTTGCTGATTTTATGGGGCTAAAATACACATGACAAAATTCACTGTTTTAATCATTTCAAGCGTACAGTTAAGTGGCATTAACTACATTTATATAGTTGTACAACTATGACCACTGTCTATCTCTGAAATGTACTCATCAAAAAATGAAACTGTTTTGCTGGTATGCAAAATCCATTGAATTTCGAACACTCTAATATATTCTAAAGAGAACATCTGTAGAACAAATTAGAGCAATAAAAACTTGAAAGTTTGAAATCACGTATAATGAATACTGCTAAATGAAAACAGCACTTGATAATATAAAATGTTACCATTTTATTTCTTTCCACTGTTTTAATTGTATAATTATACTTTAGCCCCAGTGTGTCAAAAGATCCAGTTTTGATCACAGTTATGCTAAACCCTATGCTTTAGCTTTTCCAAGAACATGTCATTCCTGTTTCCATGAAAATTGAGTTTATATTGTGAAAATGAGTATCATTAGACTGTGAAATAGGTAGCCATACCATATTACTGAGAAAAGAAACACCTACTTTGTTATAGAAAGACATAACAAACCTTAGGAAAAGTCATTGAAACAGCTATAGTTGTCAAATAAATTATTGTAGAACATTCGTGTTTGAAGTATTTATGTATGTTGATCAACTTCTTTTCTAGAAACTACGACAAGAGCAATAGGATTTCTTTAGCTCATGTGAAATGATAATTATTTCTGAATCAAATTTCTCCTGTTCAAGTAATTGTCTCTGTCAAAACATTTTAACTGGAAAGAAATCACTCACATTTTTTAAATAGCTTTTGTGAATTTTAATCATATAGAAGTCTATTAATTTGAGAAGGATACCATTGAATATAAAACTTCAAAAGGCTTCAGAAATATAATGTTAATAATTGCATTTAATTCATATAAACATATGTACACTTTTGATCTTTAAGGTGATACCACAAATAAAAGTAAAATGTAAACTAGAAAAATATATTTTTTATTCTACTGCTAGAATAGGTGCACTGAGTCACTTCTTGAGAGACATTTCTTGACAAATTATGCATTGTGGGTTTTTGTTTTGACAAACTATGTTAAAATGACCCCCCTTCATTTTGTTTACTAAGTCCTTTATTAATGTCTATAAAAAATTTTTCACAAATTTTACAACAAATATAATTGTAAATATTATATTTAAGTATTTGCTTAATTTCCTATTGTCATTAGACCCTGCAATGTCAGATGTTATGTCTATTACAGTTGAATTCAGTAGACGTCAATAATTAATTGTCCTTGGCTTTTGATATAAGCAATGTGATATAGATATGGATAGATTGACATAGAAATCTTCTAAGTAGAGAAGATCTTCAGACTACAGGGTCATATCATGAAACCAGTGCCAAAGAATGAAATTTTAGTAGATTTAGTATTAAAAATATTGACCAAACATTACTTATGAGGAACATAACTCACATTACCTGACCAAGGGGAGCATTAGTAATGCCAGAAGTACAGAGAATCAGAGTCAATTTTGAGTTGTGTGGAATGGAATGATATTCATGGAGGAGTTCTATAAGTTATTTAATCAACATCTGAGGTTAGAAATTATGTGATATAATTGCTATTCTGCCATTACTCTGAAAATGATTCATGGGCAGATAAAGATAATTTGAGGCACTTTGATCAACATGTTTTTTGCTGTGTATTTTAATTTTTTTTATTTGTTAAATACTTATTTATTTGAGAGAGAAAGAGTGGGGGAGGGACAGAGAGAGGGAGAGAGCAAGAATATGTGCGACTTGTGCAGAGCCTGACAGGAGTCTCAATCTTAGCAACCATGAGATCATAACCCAAGCTGAAACCAAGAGTCAGACACTTAACTGACTCAGCTACCCAGGTGCCCATGCTTTTTGTTTGTTTGTTTGTTTTTGTTTTTGTTTTTGTTTTTGTTTTAATGTGGGAGACCAATCAGAGTATTTGCGCTTTTACTTATATAGTTCAACTATAGTTTATGACAGACTAAGTATAAATATGGTGTGGAAGATGAAGCAGCATTGGTGGATATATAAAATTTATAATGTTGATTTCTTATATTCATCATCACCAGGGGAGCATCCTGAGAGCGTGGAAGGTTGTTCCTACATTTTGGCTTAAAGTAGGCAGCATAAGACAGTGCATTTTCTTTGTAATAGCACAAAAGAAGTCCTGCACTATTTATTCGATGATTTAAGTGAGATTGTGTGGCAGGCTGGAGTTTTCACTCACCTGTCTAGAGCAGCTTTCTGGGCATCTCCATCATCATCCCGAGTCCACCATCTCACTTCCCCATTAGATGTTTCAGGAGCTCTTGGAAACACTGTTGTGATTGTTTCCTTTTTCTACTATTGGCAGATTCCATTGCTCAGCAAATCAAATGAAAGCATTCCCAATATGAAGCATATTGTGAATCAGAATTTAGAAATCAAGGTTTCACACAGTATTTTTGTGTGGATGGTCAATAAAATGATAAATGCACAACTCTTCCAACGGTGACACACTCCATCTCTTTTGAGTGTGTCGCAGATGTCAAGGATACTTGATATAGTGTCTCCAAACCTTAAAATATAGACTTGAGGATAGCATATCCTTTCTTCCACGGAAGTTTTAACCTAAATTGTAGACTCTTTTAAGTCAAAATTTTGTCACAGCAAAAGAAGTCTTCGAAACTTGGTTCTGTCTGCAGGAGACCACTGTTACCTAGCCAAGTGTGTACGTGGCTTTGTTCAGGATGTCAGGTAAATAGTAAACTTATCAGTTATTTTAATAACACAGCTCTCCATGGATACCATATTCTTATCTCCCTCAGAAGTCTTTTTTCAAGGGAAGAAAGATGAAATATCGATGAATGAAACACTGGTGACTTATGAAAAATCATGAAGAATGATCACTTTTTTATTGACCTTGAGTTGTTAGTATTCTAAATGGATTAATACTTTATTGTTATAATTTTAACTCTTATTTTTGGAAAGGGGATAGCTCAGTAATGTCAAATAAGAGTGGTCAAATATTATGTCATAAACTGACATATATACAGTTATGATAGTTGCTATAGAAGTGGTCAAAACTACTCAAACCAGGGTATTATGTAACATCAAATAACAGCAGTGTATAAGGATGTCAGCTAAGCAAACCATAAAATACTAATCCAACAGCCATAGAAGTTATTTCCATGGGCAAAATCACATCAATATATATTTAAAGGCTTTGGAATATCATCTTTATTAACTGTCTTCTCAGAGAAATACAAACTCACACACAATTTAATATTATTGTTCAAAGCTCCTAGGGAGCCTGGGTGGCTCAGTCGGTTGAGCGTCCGACTTGGCTCAGGTCCTGATCTCATGGTTCGTGGGTTCGAGCCTTGCGTCGGACTCTGGGCTGACAGCTCAGAGCCTGGAGCCCGCTTCAGATTCTGTGTCTCCTTCTCTCTCTGCCCCTACCCTGCTCATGCTCTGTCTCTCAAGAAATGAAATAAAATGTTAAAAGAAAGTTATTTTTCAAAGGTCCTTAAGCATAAAATTATTAGGTTTGAACTAAATAAATAGAGATTACAGTAGCTTAATACAGGAAGATATCCCCTGATATTATATATTCGTAAATAATATGTTAACCCTCTTTACAGGAGGAGGAAGAACTTATATAGCCCAGAAATAATGCTTTTTGATATATTTAGAAATTGGTATAGAACAAACTCTGTGCCACAAGCATAGACTTTGAACGTAGATCAAAAACTCAGTCATATGAAAAAGAGCTCATTGGCTCCTTAGCATCCTCATCTGATAGAACTTCCCCATGCATGGAATAATGGTAAAAATTCTGATCTATGAACAGTGTGCAGAACAAATACAGGCAAAATAGAGACAGAGGTTGAAGTCAAAGGCAATGCTTTAAGTTTGGCCATGCAGTGGAAAACTGGGCCATGAGCCTTCAGATTGGAGAATATAACGACCCACAGCTCTCCACGAGGTGTACAGCTTTGCCAGTGTCCAAAATAGAAAGTCAGGTTTCCAAATCCCAACCCACTCTAAAGAAAGTGATATAATACACAAACAAAATTAGAGAATAAGTACTGTTTTTATACAGTGATTGTTCTAATTATAAAATTTCTAAAGCTTCCAAGCAACATAAACAAAAATGCAGAAAAATAACAGAATTAAAACTATTAATTAAAACTCTCTGACAAGCTTCTATAATCTTCTTATTCCCCTGCATTTTTTGCCTGCATTCTCTTTTATCATCTGCTCAAATGACAAAAACAGAAGACAGGTAACAAGTATCAAAATGATGTTTTGAATTTCCCAGAACAACTGGCTTTCTGTATTGTTTTATTCATTGCTCAGGTAAACACATACTTTAAAAAACAATGTTAAGGTGTCCTAGTTGAATATGTGAGGCAAAGTAAGCACACATAAATTGACCTGTACCTCATAATAAGCCAAATTTAAAAAGAAAAAAAAAAGCATAAAAATAATGCTGTTTATTTGGACATCATTTAAGTATTAAGTATTGGGCATCATCATCTAACCAGAAGCATGTAAAAATAGGGGCGCCTGGGTGGCTCAGTTGGTTAAGCCTCCGACTTGGGCTCAAGTCATGATCTCACGGTTTGTGAGTTTGAGCCCAGCGTTGGACTCTGTGCTGTTAGCTCGGAGCCTGGAGGCTACTTTGGATTCTGTGTCTCCTTCTCTCTCTGCCCCTCCCCCACTGGTGCTCTGTCTCTCTCTGTCTCTCAATAATAAATAAATATAAATTTTTTTTTAAGAAACGTAAAAATAGAAGCATCTTTGATATACAGAGCTATTTTATTTATTTTATTTTATTTTATTTTATTTTATTTTATTTTATTTTAAACAATGTTGAGTGTGGTATATCCTTAAAGGAGTGCTTAAAAATACTGAGTCAATATTAAGAATAGAATAACAAAAATTCACAAAATGCACATCAAATTCCTTTGATTTTAAGACTTGATTCTGACGTTCACTCATTAAGATTCATCCATTAATATTTGTCCACTAAGATATTTATAAATATTTCATTTTTTTCCTTTTTACAGTTTATTTATTTATTTTAGTGAGAGAGAGTGAGTAGGGGAGGAGCAGACAGAGAGAGAGAGAGAGAGAATCCCAAGCAGGTTCTGCACTGTCAACAGAGCCAGGAGCAGGGTTTGAACTCACAAATGGCGAGATCATGAACTGAACTGAAATCAAGAGTAAGAGGATTAACCTACTGAGCCACTCAGGCGCCGCTATAAATGATCCATTTTGTGGATAAAACACACACTGTAGGTCAGTCTATGAATGATAGGAAATAGATTGGCAGAATAAACATGAACTTTCAGAAATAATTGAATTGTGACAATTTAAATATGGAAGGCTATAGTATTACACTTTTATATTCTTATCCACACTCCAATACAACTTCTTTATAACTGGACATTTGATGTCAGGAATGAGAGAAATCTGTACTTTGTTTTATCAAACTAATTTCTATTTGCTGAATTACTACATGGAAGTGGTGAACTGCAATATTTCTACTTTCAAAAGACATATTTTGGATCATTTGTTATGTTAGCATTAATTTTTCTTAAAATACTGTATTTGTTTCCTTTCAAATTTTTATTTAAATTCTACTTAGAATACTGACATTCTTAATCTAGATATGGTTTTTCTGGACTTTATCTTGGAAGATTTATAGATATATCATACTATTGTAAAACATCTACACTACCACTAAGAGATATAAAAAGAATCTTCATAAGTAATCAGAGATTTATTCAGCAAGGTGGATACATGTTACATTTCTTTAAAAAATGTTCCCTTATAACATTTTATTTTTATATTTTTTTCTTTTTTTAATTGAAGTATAGTTGGCATACAATAATTATATTAGTTTCAAGTGTACCCATAAAGATCTGACATTTATGTACATTAGGACATGATCACCACAATAAGTCTAATTGCCATATGTCGTCATACAAAGTTACTGTAATATTATTTACTACATCCTCAATGCTATACTTACATCCCCATCACTTATCTATTTTATATATTACCTAATTTTATATTCCAACAGCAACATCACTCTGTTTAATTGATACTGTCAGTATTAACATGATATTTTCCAGAGTTGCCACACTGAGAAAAATGAATGTTCCCTGGGAGTGTATTGGAGAGTGAAAGATTTGATTTGAGAAAATGTCATCTACATGAACTGACATTTTTTGAAATATTTAACTTCATGATTACCTCTATAAATATCATCCAATTAGATCATTTCATTTCAATAAATGCCATATTATCTTCTTTTCAAGATCCAATATGTTTGAGCTCTTGTATGCAAGTATGTGTGCATATGTGTGTGCCTTTATGTATGTGTGTGCATCCATATAAATAGTTTTGCAAATCACTGGTGAGTAACATAGGGAAGGAAAAATTCTCCCTCTTCCTTTCAAAGTTTTCCAGCTAGACTAGGAATTAAATTTACATGAGACAGATTAACAGGAGAAAAGAAAAAATATATATAAAATGGTTTTATTTTGTGTACACAGAGGACAAATAATGATATTGAGACCCAAACAAATGACCAAGGCTGGCAGTTTTTACACTTTTTAGACAAAGAGACCATAAATTTGTGATGAATTGACAGGATAAAGAAAACAGATGGCTGGGAGGGTTAATTAGTTAGGGATGCTACGCAGAATTTGGGCTGAGGCAGTAGATTAGTAAAAAAAAAAAAAAAAAAGTAACAAGGTTGTTTATATAGCCTCTTTGGCTCTCCATTTCCTATCTCTGAGTGTCCTTCCATGGGCTATTTCCCAAGTAGCTTCAATTCAAAATAATTAATATGCCATTGTGGTACATTTAGTGGGGTCTTCTCCCATTGACCCCACAACACTCATTGCTCTGGAATATGAAAGTAACAAAATTTATTTTCTTTGTGCGATCTACCGAATGTTTCTAGGCACTTTATTACCCAAACCAAATAACTGGGGGATATGTGGAATAACTTATACTTTAGATTCTTCAGAGAACAGGAGCTAAGTTCTCCAATGTCTGAGCCTCAGAATTTTGATTAAGAAGTACTGTTGTAGAACAATGGGGTACCTGCTTGGCTCAGTCAGTTAAGTGTTCAACTCGGTTTCTGCTCAAATCATGATCTCACGGTTCATGAGATCAAGCCCCACATCTGGCTCTACACTGACAGCACAGAGCCTGCTTGGGATTCTGTCTCTTCCTCTATTTCCACCCCTCCCTTGCTCATGTGTGTGCTCTCTCTCTCTCTCTCTCTCTCTTTCAAAATAAATAAACTTTTTGTTTTAAAGAAGTACTTTTGTAGAACAAGATTGCTCTGATTAAAGTTCAGGGTCAAGAGAGCATACATAAGTCCCCAAACTAAAATTATGTTGAGGTGAGGGAGAGTATCTGACATCATATACTTCACACAAAGACCTTTGATGAAGTCTAGTCCTGAAACAACTTGAATTGAGGTTGAAAACCAGATGTACCCACATAACCCAATAGATGCTATTTTGGGTAAAAACTGATTGAGCAAGAGCAAAAGCGACACAATTAGAAACCCATACATATACCCAACCTTGTGGGCCATTTAACCACCTGACATGGGACATCATTGATAAAATTGAATGTGTCCATGAAATAATTTACATGTAGTAAGTATAACAAGTGTAACAACAAGCAACTTTTGTTGCTTCAGCTCAGGTCATGATCTCATGGTTTGTGGGATTGAGTCCCGTGTTGGGCTCTGTGCTGACAGTGCAGAGCCTGCTTGGGATTGTCTTTCTCCCTCTCTCTCTGCCCCTCCACCACTCACATGCACTCACTCTCTCTCTCAAAATAAATAAACATTTAAAAAAATGTCACATTCTGAGGTACTAGGGATTAGGACTTTGACATAATCTTTTTTGAGGGCCCAAATTCAACTAATAGCAAATAGATAAATGGATAGATAGATTGCTAGATAATATTAAAAGAGACATGTAAACTTATTTATTTTATTTTAATATTTATTTTAGAGAGAGAAAGAGAGAACACACAAAAGCAGGGGAGGACCAGAAAGAGAGGGTGAGAGAGAATTCCAAGCAGGATCCATGCTGTGAGTGCAGAGCCCAATGTGAGGCTCGATCTCATGAACCATGAGATCATGACCTGAGCTGAAATCAAGAGTCAGATATTTAACCGACTGAGCCACCCAGGTGCCCCATTTATTTTATATTGTTTTAAAATTTTTGTTAAGTCTTTATATAAATTCCAGTTAGTTAAAATATAGTATAATATTGGTTTCAGTAATTCCATACAACACCTGGTGTTCATCACAACAAGTATACTCTTCAATACCCATCGCCTATTTAACCCATCTGCCCCCACCTACCTCCACTCCGTCAACCATCAATTTGTTCTCCATAGTTAAGAGTCTGTTTCTTGGTTTGCCTCAATTTTCCCCACCCCGTATGCTTGTTTGTTTTGTTTCTGAAAATCCACATATGAGTGAAATCATAGTATTTGTCTTTCTCTGACTTATTTTGCTTGGCATATTATTTCAAATGGTGAAATGGTGATGAGTGTCAAAGTTGTCAACTATTTAACCAACATAAAATACAATAAAAGGGGAAACTTAAAGTTTTTCCTTAATATATGTAATATATATTTTTTTCACATATGATGAATTAAAATGACAAACCATAGTGTCCATGATTTGAGAGGTAGAGGAGGAAGGTATAGAGGGAAATTTCTGTAATTGCTTCAACATATGAAACCACATGACAAAAATTAATAGTAAGTTTATAGTAACTTAAATCAATTAGATTATAAAAACCTATGAGAATATATATCATTCAAATTATATAAAGAAATATTGTAGATGTAAAAAAATAATAATAATAGTGACTATCCATCCTCAAGGAAAAAGAAGATATGGGGCACCTGGGTGGCTTGGTTGGTTGAGAATCCGACTTCTGCTCAGGTCATGATCTCACGGTTTGTGAGTTTGAGCCCCGCATCCTCACCCTGTCAGTGAAGAGCTGCTTTGGATCCTCTGTCCCCCTCTCAATGCCTCTGTCTCTCTCTCTCTCTCTCTCTCTCTCTCTCTCTCTTTCTCTCTCTCTCAAAAATAAGTAAACATTTTTAAAAAAACGAAAAATAAAGATATTCAATGGAATCTTAGGGTGCTGAGTTTGCAAATTATTGCACAATTCATCAAAGCTTATGGAGGATTTTAAAAGGGAAATAATTTTAGAAATGCAAATCTGTAAACTAGATCAATGATTATAGAATATAGAGAGTTTTCCTTGGAAATAACCTAGAGAAAAGAATAAGCTAAGTGTTTTTAGATGATGTCTCTTTTTCCAAGAAGGAGTTACAATGGGGTTGATATTTACATTTCTGGTGCCTGATTACATGTGGGAAATGGAGTGGAACAAAAATGCCTAGGGCCCACCCTAACTCAAAGCTTAATCCTTGCATATAGTTACACAGGTGACTGTGTTTTGTTCCATTGTGAAAAGCATGAACTTAAAGCTAAAATTCTCAAATCCAAAAAATTTAGTTCCTACAATTCCGTTGAAAGTTTTTATATATTTTCCTCCCTCCTTCCCTCTTTCCTTCCTTACTTGTCCTTCATTCCTTATTCTCCTTCTTCTTCTCTACTTCCTTCATGTTCTTCTCTTTGTCTTTTTCTGCTTCTCCTCCTTCTATTTAGAAAAACAAATAATTTTTTAATGTTTTATTTAATATTTGACAGAGAGAAAGAGAAAGCATGAGCAAAGGAGGCACAGAGAGATGGAGACAATCTGAAGCAGGCTCCAGGCTCTGAGCTGTCAGCACAGAGCCCAATGTGGGGCTCAAACACATGAGCAATGACATCATGACCTGAGCCAAAGTCAGACACTCAACCGCTGAGCCACCCTGGCACCCAAAAAGAAAAAAAAAGATTTTTTAAGAAAAAAAAAACTGGAGGCTGAGGAAAGATGAAAAGACCTAGGTCTTTTAACATAGGATTTAACATAGTCTATGAGAAGTAAAGAAATGTTTAAGGTGCTCAGAGTGTCTGGGAGACGGTAAACCATACCCTAATTGCATAACAACACTGAAGAAGGAAGAAAAAAGATCTACTTATGCAAGGATTATTTTTTTACACAATATCCAAGTTAAAAAGTATGAAAATGACAAGTAAAAAGTCTTTATGACCAGCCACAAAGTGGGTATGATTTCAAAAAGCAACTAGAATAGAAAAGCAAAGGAACTTAATGGAAGGTAGTTATGACTGTTACTTATTTTGCATTTTGATTTTTTCTGAAAGTTTTCCTTTACTGAAAAATCTACTTTAAAAACAAAATTTCTCCTCAAAAAAATTACATTTTTAGAAATCTCTCCAAGATAATGTTTGCTATTATTTCCTCAAATTAGTAAATCTTCAGTTAGTACCTAATCCTCATGACCAAAGGAAAAGGAAAATTTAAATTCAAATGCATGACATAAATTTTAAACCCTAATCAAAGTCATATAAAGAATTCTGACACATAGAGTCCTTATTTTGTGAAGAAACAGTTCCTATATTTTGAAACAGTGTTTTTACATTTTAATCATTGTTGCAAATATTAAAAGGATATAGATTTTTGTGGACCCAGCCAGCTTTAAATTTTTGAATTCAGTAGTTCATTACCAATATTAACCTTTTTATTCATTGTTATAAGGTCACCACTCTTAACTTTCTCTTCATTGTCTTTTATATCAGTGTCTGTTTTTCTCAATTTCATTTTGTGTTAGAGTCCTCTCTGTCAAGTATTTTCTGTGAGTTGCATCTTGATACAGAATTTGAATTCTTACATATCTATAATTTTTTTTCTACCCTGAGAAGGTGAAATATCTGTTAAAAAGATATCTGCCATCTAAACTTGGGATAAGTTAATTCCTGGGTAAAGGAATCTTTTCATGTATTCTTCTAGCTCCTGGTATTAGAGATGAGAAGTTTAATACATTTGAATATTTTCCTTTCTCAGTGACTTCTCTGTCAGGAAACTTGAAAAGATGTCCTTTCCTTTTCTTTTAATACTTAGAATTCAGAAATTTTAGTAGGATTTGTGTAAGTGAATAGCTCTTTTTGTTTTTCCTCAAGCTTGCCTGTATCTCAGTAAATGTTCATAAGTTTTAGGCTGAAGTGTTTTTTCAAAGCAAGGCTACCTTTCTCTATTATTTATTCAAATACTCTCTGTCCTATATTTGTTTCTAATTCTCTTTTTTAAAACTTCTATTATGTGAATCATAGGTCATCTAATTTTGTTTCACAGTTACTGCACAATGGAATGATTTATCAAAACATATTTTTTATTGTATGAAACAAATTATTAACAGTGGAATAATGCTTATATTGGCTTATTTGTGATTTAAACAATCCCTATATTTATAGAGATAATGTTTAGAAGGTAGAATAAGTTATATTTTCTTGACAATTTCTATTGTCTATTATTTATTGTAGTGTAGATGTCATTCAATAAACACTACAAATGTTAAATAAAATGCATTCACCATTACAATGAAAAGTTATGTTAACATATACTTATAATTGACACATAGTGGCCTCTTTACTTGTGACCATGAACGACTATCCATAACATGAAACATCATGTTCTTAAGATTATCAATATGTGAGCTAATCTTTACCATGAATTAGTCAAAATATTTTTTTTTACAATCAAGACTGGAAATTCCAATACTTTAGTATTTTTTCAAATACTTTAAGAACTTTAAAAATAATAGTACATACATGTAAGTGAGAACTAATTTTACAGCACTGAGTTATACAAGTGTTTTCTAGAAGACATTTAAATGGAAAATTTACATAAATTAATAAGTCAGTAAACAAAAATATAAAATTAACTTTAATATACTATTTAATAGTATTCAATAATTAGATGATAAGATTTTTTTTCAATAATTCAAATCTAGTTCTATCCTCAGCAATTATGATTCGATAAATTGAGTGAGCTTCAGATATATGAATGTTTTGCAACTTCTCTGGGAGAATATGAAGTAACTAGGGAGTATGTTTTAAGGGGAAAAAAAACTAAAAGTAAAAAATGTATAGGCTCTTTAATTTGGGTAGATCATTTCTACTTCTTCACTTTACACAAACTTATTTTGTCCCAGATTTCCTCGAATTTTTAAGCATATATGACTCATAATATGTGCTATAAACTCATTTTGCTATTTATGAGGTAGAAAACTTATTAGAAAAGGCTGTAGAATACATAGGATCAATAAAAGATTATGAGAATCTTTTGAGCCAGAAAATAGTCCAGAGAGCACAGAGCAATATTAATTAACACTAAAAGGAAATAAAAGTTTAGATGAATGTTTTAATTTAGTCCAAACGTAAAATTTTGCAAATGTAGAGAAAAGATGGGGAGCGGGAAGCTATAATGTGATACAATCTGCTAGAAACTACTTAATTTGAACTGGGTTTATTACATTGGAGAAACTGAATTGATAGTTTTATTTGCTTTTATTAAAGAGGCTTCAAATTGCTTTATTCTTTATTAACCATAAGTTACAATACAATTCCCAACATGCATGAAATTTGATGTCATATTAAAAGCATGTGAAAAATCTAATTGACCCACTTAATGAAACTTTACTTCTTGTACAGTGATCCAGTTACTGTTACCTTTCAGGAAATCATTGTGTTTGTTTTGTTGTTGTTGTTGTTGCTGTTGTTTAGTTTCTAAAACCACCACTTACAGAAAGTAAATTGAAACACTTACATTTCTACATATACATGTTCCAATGCTCCTCATCTTTCAACACCTCCTCCTATTAAGATGTAAAGTCAAGTTCAGATGTCAGATGCGGAATTAAGTTAACAGCCCCAAATTTACAGAATGATCAAGCTACAGCACAAGTTTTAACATAGGTATATTTGACCCTAAAGTCTATTGTGTAATCTATAATTTATTATCTAAAATGATAGCTATCATGTATTGAGGACTTGTGTGCATTTTGGCAAAAGAATCATAAAGGAGGGCTACAGAAACTGAAGCTTAGAAATGGTAAATATCTTGCCCAAGACAAACCTGCTGGGCAGAATGTAGCTCCACTGTTGTGCCAGGTGCAGCTGTTACCATTCTCCTGCCAGGCACTATCAAGTTCATTCTTAGATATATTTTTCAGGTCACATTTCCCAGAGCCATGGGCATCATTGGCCTCAAAAAGTAGAGTCCATTCATCATTTTGTTGGGAAAACTAAAATATTTATAAACACAGAGTCACCAACCTGAATTATTTTTCTACCTGGCCAAGAGGCAAGTATGAAAGCAAATTTAACTTAGGAATACAACATGAGTTAAATTTATGTATAATAATGTGATATAATGGGGTGGCCTGGGTGGCTCAGTCAATTAAGTGTCTGACTCTTGTTTTCAGCTGAGCTCATGATGTCATGGTTGTGAGTTTGAGCCCTGCGTCAAGCTCTGCACTGACAGCATGGAACCAGCATGGAACCTCCCTCTTTCTCTACCCCTTCCCCACTTTTGCTCACTTTCTCTCTCTCTCAACATGATAATAACATATGATATGATGTAACATATGATATGATAATAACATATAATATGATATATGAATATACTATATAATGTATAACATTGTATAATACAGTAGAATATATATCATATATAATATGCAATATATAGCAGAACTTTTATTTAAGGTTCAACATTTAAATTACCTACATATTCTAAATTGTATCAGAAGACAGAGGTAGAATTAAGTGAAATTGAAAGAAGGGCACTGAGATTGAAACACTTTCTGTATTATAGAAATAAAAAGAAAAAAAGGAAAGGAAGAGAAGGGGAACCAATGATATGACAAGTCCTGCATTAGATATTTATACTGTTTAATTCCTCTAATGCTAACTTCCGTCCTACCAAAAAAAAAAAAAAAAAAAGCTGAAGCATCTCAGAGAGTTTAGGAGATAAATAAGATCGTGTTCCAGTAGACTCACTTAAGTCTGTCATCACCCAGAGGTCTCACTTTTCCTGGTTTCCCCTACCACAAATCTCCACAGGAAAACAACACAAATAAAATATTTTTTATCCATTGTTTCATGTTATGAGGATCAGTATAAGTAATATCTAAGCTTAAGGTGAGAACAAAAAACTGTAAGTCTTTGAGTTCAACAGTGCACTATTACAGAAATCCCCCTTTATAACTGGTTTTCCAAGCTCAATATATTTATTTCCAAGAAAAGAGATTTCATTACTCACAGAAGCAACACACTTGTTGGATATTTCACTTATTTGCATTGTCTTGTTCACAGATGTGAATTTTATCCTCCAATAAATTTTACCCATTTTGTTTCCTATCAAAGGAAGTTTTCTCTAACAATAGTGTTTGTGGCATATAAAAGGTATTTAGAGTAACTGGGAAATAACTGTCAAGCTAGAATTGTGTCCTCATCTTTTGGAATTAAAGCAAAATGAAGTCATTTGCTAAAAAAAAAAAACAAAGACATTTTATCACAGGCAGTTTTAATTAAGGAAATTCTCAAGGCAGTGTTTTATTTTATTTTATTTTATTTTAGTTCAATTTACTATTTTATTTTATTTTATTTTATTTTATTTTATTTTATTTTGAGAGAGAGAGAGAGTGTGCACACAAGTGGGAGAGGGGCAAATGGAGGGAAAGAATCTCAAGCAGTCTTCACACTCAGAGCAAACCCTGATGGAGGTGGGGGGTGGTGTGGGCGGGTGGGGATTCGATCAAGGGTCAGATGCTAAACTAACTGAGCCACCCAGGTGCCTTCAAGGCAGTATTTTAGAAAGGAAAAATACTATGCCATTAATAATTTTCTGAGATGTAAACATTGATTAAAAAATGATAAATATGTACATAAATCTAAGGAAACTTTGACTACATAAAGGTCATGATAATAAATTTCATTGGGAGGATTATTAAAAGAATCATAGAACTCAAATACTGGATGATATTAAAATGTAGAGCAGAAGAAGATTGCTTAAAGTTAAAGAATTTTGGATTTTTTTCAGTAAAATTGATTTATTATACATAAATTTCTTTAAAAATGTATAATGTAGATATTAAAACAATAAAAGTTTACTTCAAGAAAGTAGATGGAAAATAACACAATAAAGCTTAACAAATAAGAATGACAAAAATTAAAAAGTAGGCATAGATAATTAGGAAATACAAAAGGATGCTGAACATATCAAGATATATCTAGATTCAGACTAGTGATTATTGGTTTAAAATTATCAATTAAAAGTAGATTGGAAAGGGGGGCCTCAGTGGCTTAGTTGGT
Organism: Panthera onca; assembly: GCF_046562875.1. NCBI lineage: Eukaryota > Metazoa > Chordata > Mammalia > Carnivora > Felidae > Panthera > Panthera onca. The sequence goes on from NC_138339.1 coordinate 20,769,064, forward strand.
TAAGCATCCAACTTCAGTTCAGGTCATGGTCTCGTGGTTCCTGAGTTCAAGCCCCGCATCTGGCTCTCTGCTGTCGGTATGGATCCTCTGTTTCTCTCTCTCTACCCCTCCCCCACTCACACTGTGTCTTTCTCTCTCTCTCTCAAAAATAAGTGAACATTTTTTTAAACATAGATTGGATTAAAAATATTGTATAAAATATAAAGAGACATTTCTAAAAACATAAGAGCACAGGATTTTTAAAAGAAAATGATAATGGGTATATCTAGGAAACATCAGCAAAATAAATATGGTGTTTTTATCTGAATAATTTATACTACATTTGATCTTAGCCAAAAGTCTGAGAAGTGATATATATATATATGTATATATAAAATATATATAAATATAAAAACACCAAATTTAGGGGGTGTAAAAAAGGATCACAGGATTCTTCAGTTGAACTGCCAATACTTTAATTTCCAATTTTACACAAAGATATCACTTATAATATGTGAAATGCAAACTATAAAAGAATAGTATTGGGGCACCTGGATGGCTTAGTCGGTTGGGCGACCGACTTCGGCCCACGTCATGATCTTGCGGTTCATGAGTTCGAGTGTCGTGTTGGGCTCTGTGCTGACGGCTCAGAGCCTGGAGCCTGCTTCAGATTCTGTGTCTCCACCTCTCTCTGCCCCTCCCATGCTCATGCTCTGTCTCTCTCTGTCTCTCAATAATAAATAAAACATTAAAAAAAATTTTTAAAAAAGAATAGTATTGTCACCCACCCAGCTAGCAAAGAACAGCAAATTAATGGCATTGCTGCTTTGCTCTCTCATTCATTACTGGCTACAGTAAAATCTGGTATCCTTCTTATTAATAACATAATATGTATTAAAATCAGCAACACACATGCATTTGTATCAATTATCTATTGCCATAATAATGCTGCATAACAAACCATCCCAAACTCAATGGCTTAAACACAGTTAGCTTTGTGAACTCTCACAAAACTGTGAATCGGGGATTTAAGGAGGTTATTTTTTCTCCTCTTGTCTGGTCTTCATTGCATTTCAGGGAATAGCTAAGCATTGGCTGCCTGCTCGTTAGGGTTACTTGGCTCTCTTTCACGTATCTCTTACATCACGGCAACAGGCTCCTTTGGGCATGTACTCACAGTGAAGGCAGAAGTACAAAGGCAAGCAAGCCTAGTTGTGAAAGTCTTTCAATATTCTGTTTACATCCTGCTATCCAACACTGCACTGGTCCACAAACCAACTACATGGATGAACTCAGAATTAAGGTGTAGAGAAATAAGCTACATCTCCTTATCCATATTAATCTGAAAGCCACACCTCAAAGGGCATGGATTCAAGAGAAGGTAAAATATTAGAGAGTAATACGATCACACCCCTGGATATGGTTATTAATACATAGGAGTTCTTTCTACATATATACTTGGACATGTATGGCATGACCTAAGTATAATAATATTTAGTATAATATTCTTCAAACCAAGGAACTAAGATATATCCAGTATGAAAAATATTAAACATGTATCAGTAGGGACATACTAAATAATTGCATAAATTCTGAATGGTTATTCTGTAGATGATAATTATGTATGGGGAAAAATATTTTTAAGTGAAAAAGCAACATGTAAATGGGTATTATATGCTACCATGTTTTAAAATAAATGAAATATGCTTTGATATCTGGGAAACCAGTAATTAAGAGCTAAAGATAATGCTTGACACTTGGGAGAAAAAATAGAAGGACTGAGCAACTAAAGTGTTCATAATCTTACTGTACATAACATACTTTTCAATATTTTTGAAATTCTGTCCCACAAGCATATATTACCTCTTTTACTTATCACTTATTTGTTCACGCAGCACTTTGTGAATAGTTTTTTGTATCTCGCATCAGTTGAGAAGGCAACTATGTAATAATTAACTCAAAAGAAGGGAGTATTTCCAATACGTTTTCCAGTCTTCAAATTATTTTCATCTGAATTAAGATAAATTGTACTATATAGAATAAAAAGAGTACTAAAATATGTAAATTACATGTAATTTATATGAATTGCCAACAGTTTGTGTGTCTAGCACTTGAATTAGTGAATATGGCTTGTGTACTTTCTCAGTTACTAAATTAGGTAATTTTTCCTGTATTTAGTTTTCCTTATAAGATGACAATTCTTAAAGGAAGAGGCAATGATTTTTCTTCTGTCCTCTAACTTGTTGTTGGGAGTGAAAAGCAATAAAACACAATAGAAGTGCAGTAATGTTCAGAGAGAACTGTCACAAATTTACAGTACTTAATGCCATTTCATTGTAAGCAAAAAAATACACACACACACACACACACACACATATATATTCCTTTATGGTTTGTTCAATGTATATGAAATATTTTATTTTTTAATATATAAACAATAAGTTTAGTAAAAATGAATTACATTAGAAATATTTTAAGCTGGTCTCTTGCTATTTGTGAGACAGATGGCAACATCTCTAAAGTTATAAATTTAAATTATATTGTATTTCCATTGGGTATTCATATGCATAATTTCAGATACTTGACTACTTATTTTTCATAAATATGTAAATATTTTGTTTCATCTTTTGGGACAAAATCAGTGTATTACATCCAAATAATAATCCAAAGGGAACAAATATCTATTGAACTTAGTTCCAGAATTTATAATGAATATAATTTGCCAACGTAAATGACTTTCAGGATCTGACTTTTCAAAGTGAATATCACACTGCACAGAGAAACGATAACTGATGTTAGAAGTTAAAGATATGGCAGATTGGCTTTAAAGTGGAAAAACAGAAAATTTTAAAAATAGAGAAAAGAAGTAAAGGACTGACTTGAAAGAATACCTTAAAATAAATAAAACATAGGATGAGAAAAATTGTACTGATTTCCAAAAAAAGTATTATTTTTCCCTCATTTATCATTTTTTTCTTAAGGGTTTAATTTTAAAAACTCCCTTTAGTGAAAGCTACAACTAAAATTGACCTTTTCAACATTACTTAATTTTTATGTGAAGGGAGTTTACAGGTAGCCAAAATCAAAGATTCTGTTAGAAGCTAATGATAGACTACTTGCTGTGCATCTATATGTGTTCCTATAAATCAATTATATTGTAGAATTTCTGAGTTCAACAAAAGTTGACCTTTAATGAACTTTATCTAGCGTTATGTACACAATGTCCTCACATTCCTACCCAGATGACAATAAGTCTTATCAGATCTTAATGAAAATCAAATTCCTCTATATTCAGTAATTAGCTAGTAAAACTAATTAGTTGAGGACCTACAAAACTAGTGTTAAAGGTGATTAAGCCAAGTTAATGATTACAAAAATAATTATACTTCCACAGTGAACCTCAGAATTATAATTGGACTGTCTATCCCAGTTAATTAGATAATTAGCACACCAAGATTGTTGAAAAACTTTGAGCAGTTGGAAAAGTGCTTTCTTTAGAAATCTCACAATTAGATGTGCTCTTTAGGATAATGTGATATCACAAATCTTCCAAACTTAAGAGAAGACGATGTAATTTTTATTTTCCCAATAATTAGTAGTTATCCAATTAATGTTATTGCTATTAGTTTCTTTCCTTTCCAAACCAAATTTGATCAAAAGAACAATAAATTTCAACCAAAAGTACAAACTAGCATTAGGTGAATTTATTGGTTGATTGCTTCTAACAATGGACTAAATTGTGGAAGATTATATTTTATGTAATTCTTTAAGTGTTCCAAATATAAAATCAAACATTTATACTAAACAATTCAATGGCCATATATATATATATATATATATATATATATATATATATAGTATTCTGATCATTTTTTATTGTTTTTACAACTCATTATTTTAAGTACCTATAGGGAATCATTGCCTTTATGTAAGATCATTTTCATGCTGCTTCTTTAAAAGGCTGAAAAAGTGGAAGGGGGGCAAGATGGCATAGTATCATGGAAATTCTTGGCTCCTCTTATCCCTGAAATACAGCTAGATCAGCATTAAACCATTTTGCACACCTAAGAAAATGATCTGAGGATTAACACAACAATCTACATAACTGGAGCCACAGAACTTGGCAGGTATGTGGTGCAGAGAGGTGAGCTGGGGGAGAGATAAGTTGCATAGGGTAAGGAGCTCTTTTTTCAGAGAGAGGGCAGAGAAAAGTGGGGGGGGAGGCTGCAGCATATTGGGAGAAGACAGGACATGCAGTACCCCCAAAAGTAGCTGGAGAAAAAGAGAAAGAGTGGAAACATTCACAAGGGACTGATCAAGAAATCTCTTCCCCAAAACCATTGATGGGGATAAAGGAGGGGGTTTCAAAACCACTAGGACTCTATAAACAGGAAAGTTCAGAGTCAGAAATTCTGAAGCTCAATACCTGGTGGTGCTCTGGTGGGGAGGAAGAACAAATCCCCAGAAGCAGGCAGCAAGGTCCGAGGGATCTGTGAGCCATATGGGGAGAAGGGGTTCCCTGCTTGGAAGGCATTTGGTAGAGGCAATACAGCTTCCCCACAGGCAAAGGTCCAAGCAGACCCCAGAGAATAGCCACATTAGCTGGTATTGGAACAAAGATGCCAGAGTGCAGTGAAAACTGTCACCAGCTGTGTGCTGTGATTTGCCATAATCTCTGAACCTTTGCTGTTGTGTGATCACACAAACTTTTTCTGGAGCAAGCTGGCACCTGGCCATTGCTCAGTGAGACCCTCCCCCAGAGGGTCAGAGTGGGTCGAAGCTGCATGATTCCCAGAAGTGAGATATTTGTAAACACAGTCCCATCTGAAAAAAAATTTGGGAGGGAGATGCCACCTGGCTGGTAGATAGCTTGGAGACAGACAGTGTAGAAGCGGGGAGTGGACAGAAACCTGAGATAACAGAGGGGTGCTCGATTGTGGTTCAGTAAGAATGCACAGTTCCTGTGCCAGAAATTATGAAGCTGGGTGACACCATTTTCACCTCTCCCATGCATGGGCATGCACGCACATGTACACCACACCAATCCACACCAGTAAGCTAAGCAGTGCGATCTAGTGGAAAATGAAGCCATTATACCAAGCCCCATCCAATTGTGCCCTACGAGCATATGCCCTAGAGGATCACTACAAGTCGTCTGCCCGCTTAGTATATGAATTGTGGAGTGCTTCATAGTTTGAGTTCTAGGGGAAACTGGCTATAACGTCATTCAGGTTTCATTCTGTTTGATGGTTCATCTATTCTTTGTTTTCTTTATTTCCTTTCCTTTCTTTGTCTTGGATACAAAAGAAAAATTTATTTTCTTTTCCTAAAAATTTTTTAAGTTCTTTTTACTATGTTTTTTATCTTTTGTAATTTTTTTAAATTTTATTTCACTTTCTTCATTTTATTTTATTCTATTTTATTGTATATATATATATTTTTTTTAATTTTAAACTGTTTCTTACTTTTTTTTTCTTTTTATCTTTTCCTTCCCTTTTTTCTCTATTCTATCAAACTTCTTTCAACAACAATACCAAAACACACCTAGGATCTAGCTTCCTTTATTTGATATTTTGTGTTGTTTTAAATTTTTAAATCTTTATTATTAATTTAATTTTATTAATTATTTTGCTTCCTCCAAAATGACAAAATGAAGGAATTCACCCCAAAAGAAACAACAAGAGGAAATAACGGCCAGGTGCTTAATCAACACACATATGAACCAGATGTCTGAAATAGAAAGTTAAGTTAAAGTTAAATTAAAGTTAAGTTAAAATCATGATAATAAGAATACTAACTGGAGTTGAAAAAGCATAGAATCCCTTTCTGTGGAGATAAAAGAAGTAAAATCTAGTCAGGACACATTTAAAAATACTATGACCAAGATGCAATCCCAAATGGATGCCACGCTGACAAGCATAGACCAAGCAGAGCAACGAATCAGTTATATAGAAGATAAAATTATGGGGAATAATGAAGAAAAAAGAGAAGAGGGAAACCAAGGCAAAAGATCATGATACAAGAATTAGAGAACTCAGTGACTTATTAAAAAGGAATAACATCCAAATCATAGGAGTCCCAGGAGATGAGTAGTGAGAAAAAGGGGAGAAGGTTTATGTAAGCAAATTATAGCAGAAAACATCCCTAATAGAGTGAAAGACACAAACATCAAAATCGAATAAGCACAGGAAACTTGCATTGGATTCAACAAAAACCAACATTCACTAAGGCATATCACAGCCAAATTCACTAAATATGCAGAAGGAAAGAATTATGAAAGGACCAAGGGAAAAAAGTCATTAACATATAAGGGAAGACAGGTTAGGTTCTCGTCAGACCTATCCACAGTAACTTGGAAGGCCAGAAAAGAGTTGCAGGATATATACAACATGTTGAATCTAAAAAATATACAGCCAAGAATTATTTATCCAGCAAGGCTGTCATTCAAAATAGAAGGAGAGATAGAGTTTCCCAACAAACAAAAACTAAAGGAGTTTGTGACCACTAAGCCATCCCTACAAGAAAAGGGGGACCCTTTGAGTGGATAAAAGACAAAACAAAACAAAAACGACCAAAAGCAACAAAGACTAGAAAGGAGCAGACAGTATCACCAGAAACACCATCTATATAGGCATGATAATGTCACTAAATTCATACCTTTCAGTACTCACTCTAAATGTCAATGGGCTAAAGGCTCCAATCAAAACAAATAGGGTATCAGAATGGACAAGAAAACAAGATTCATCAATATGCTGCTTACAGGAGACTCATTTTAGACCTGAAGTTACCTGCAGATTGAAAGTAAGGAGATGTGGAGCCATTTGTCTTGCAAATAGTCATTAAAAGAAAGCTGGAATAGCCATACTTATATCAGACAAACTAGATTTTAAAATAACAACTGTAACAAGAGATGAAGAAGGCATTATATCATAATTAAGGGCTTTGTCCACCAAGATCTAACAATTATAAATATTTATGCCCCCAATGTGATAGCACCCACAAATTTAAATCAATTAATCACAAACATAAAGAAACTCATTGATAATAATACCATAATAGTAGGGACTTCAACACCCCAATTACATCAATGGACATATGATATAAGCAGAAAATCAACAAGGGAACAATGGCTTTGAATGGCACGCTGGGACAGATGGACTTAACGGATATATTCAGAACATTTCATCCTAAAGCAGCAGAATATACATTCTTCTCGAGTGCACATGGGACATTCTTCAGAATAGATCACATACTGAGTCACAAATCAGCCCTCAGGAAGTGCAAAAAGATTGAGATCATACCTTGCATATTTTCAGACCACAAGACTATGAAACTCGAAGTCAACAAGAAAAAATTTGGAAAGACCATGAATACTTGGGGATTAAAGAACATCCTTCTAAAGAATGAATGAGTTAACCAAGAAGTTAAAGAGGAAGTTAAAAAGTAAATGGAAGCCAATGAAAATGAAACCTAACAGCACAAAATCTCTGAGATGCAGCAAAGATGGTCATAAGAGGGAAGTATATAGCAATCCAGGCCTTCCAAAAGAAGAAATAAAGGTCTCAAATACACAACCCAACTTTACACCTAAAAGTGCTGGGAAAAGAACGGCAAATAAAGTCCAAAACAAGCAGAGGAAGGGAAATAATAAAGATTAGAACAGAAATCAATGATATCAAAATAAAAAAATTAAATAAACAAAACAGCAGAACAGATCAATGGAACCAGGAGCTGGTTCTTTGAAAGAATGTACAAAATTGATAACTGTAGCCAGATTGAACCAAAAGAAAATAGGAAAAGATCCAAATTAATAAAATTAAGAATGAAAGACGAGAGATCAAAACCAACACCACAGAAATACAAACAATAATAAAAGAATATTATGAGCAATTATATGCCAACAAATTGGGCAATCTGGAAGAAATGGAACATAAAAACTACCAAAACAGAAATAAGAAGAAATAGAATTTTGAACAAACCCATACTAGTAAATGAATTGAATCAGTAACCAAAAATCTTGCAACAAACAAGAGTCCAGGGCCGATGGCTGTCCAGGGGAATTCTACCAAACAGGTAAAGAAGAGTTAACACCTATTCTTTTGAAGCTGTTCCAAAAAGTGGAAATGGAAGGAAAACTTATAAACTCATTCTATGAGTTCAGCATTACCTTGATTCCAAAACCAGACAAACACCCCACTAAAAAGGAGAACTACAGACCAATTTCCCTTTGAACGTGTATGCAAAAATTTTCAACAAGATACTAGCAAACTGGATCCAACAATGCATTAAAAGAATTATTGACTAAGATAAAGTGGGATTTATTCCTGGGATGCAGGGCTGGTTCAATATCCACAAATCAATCAATGTGGTACATCACGTTGATAAAAGAAAGAATAAGAACGACATGATCCTCTCCGATGCCAAAAAAGCATTTGACAAAATACAGCATCCTTTCTTAATAAAAACCCTCAAGAAAGTAGGGATAAAAGAATCATACCTCAAGCTCATAAAAGCCATATGTGAAAGACCCACTGCTAATACCATCTTCTATGGGGAAAAAATGAGACCTTTCCTCCTAAGATCAGGAACAGATAAGGATGTCCACTCTCACCACTGTTATTCACCATGTGTTACAAGTCCTAGCCTTGGTAATTAGACAATGCAAAGAAATGAAAGGCATCCACATCAGCAAGGACAATGTCAATCTTTCACTTTTCACAGACGACATGATACTCTATGTGGAACACCCAAAAGATTTCAACAAAATACTGTTAGAACTGATATATGAATTCAGCAAGGTTGCAGGGTATAAAATCAATGCTGAGAAATCGGTTGCATTTCTATACACAAATAATGAAGCAACAGAAAAAGAAATCAAGGAATAGACCCCATTTACAATTGCAACCCAAACTATAAAATACCTAGGAATAAACATAACCAAAGAGGTGAAAAATCTATACACTGAAAACTATAGAAAGCTTAGGAAAGAAATTGAAGACACAAAAAATGGAAGAATTTTGGATTTCTTCCAAATGGAAGAATGGATTGGAAGAACAAATATTGTTAAAATGTCATTACCATCCAAAGCAATCTACATATTCAATGCAATCTCTATCAAAATAACATGAGCATTATTCACAGAGCTAGAACAAACAATCCTAAAATTTGTATGAAACTAGAAAAGACCCTGAATAGCCATAGCAATCCTGAAAAAGAAAACCATAGCTGGAGGCATTACAATTCTGGACTTCACAATATATTACAAAGCTGTAATCATCAAGACAGGATGGAACTGGCACAAAACAGACACATAGACCAATGGAATAGAATAAAGAACCCAGAAAATGGACCCATACACATATGGCCAACTAATCTTTGACAAAGCAGGAAAGAATATCCAATGGAAAAAATACAGTCTCTTCAGCAAATGATGTGGGAAATAAGCTTAGGAATTCCTTGGGCTTGTACCCATGGGTTAACAAGGCATATAGGAATAGGAAGCCTCAGGATGAAAGCATCCACAATTAGGTAAACAAGGCAAATCACCCCCAGTATAGAACAAAGGTATAGGAATAAGAAACCTCTAGGTGAAAGCATCCAAGATTAGGTAAACAAGATTAGGTATTCAGGGCAGAAACACCCCCCAATTTAGTACAATAGCAGAAAGCTGCTTTCACAGGAAGGACCAAAATAGGTAAACAGGTAAACAGGCCTATAGACCACAGCAGGGTGAAGTTGCCCATAACAGAGATAATTAGCAAAAGAAAGGTGCCTTGTTGACCCTGAGGTAACATGCTCTGTCTTTCTTGTCCCTTAAGCAAGTTTAGATAAACAGACATAGCACCTCATGTGTCCTGTAAACAACCATCTGCCCAGTGCCAGGATTTTGTTTTGTATTGACCCAAACTCCTAACACTGCATATTTTCACGCCTATGATTTAATGTTCACTGTTTCATTATCTCTTTGTGCACATTCATCATGCTTGTAAGCCTTCTGATCCTAATAAAAACAGAGCAAGGACCCTTACTCGGGGCTCTTGTCTCCTCCCAGACATTAGTCTTTCTCACATTTTAATCCTGTGTCCTCTTTTTGAAGGACAAGAGGGAACTCCAGACCCAGAGTCTATGACAAAATGGTGTTGGGAAAACTGGATAGAGTTCATGCAGAAGAATGAACCTAGACCATTTTTTTTAAGCCATAATACAAAAATAAACTCAAAATGGATGAAAGACCTAAACATAAGACAGGAAACCATCAAAACCCTACGGGAATAAGCAAGCAAAAACCTCTTGGACCTCAGCCTCAGAAACTTCCTACTTGACTTGTCTCTGGAGGCAAGGGAAACTAAAGCAAAAATGAGCTATAGGGACCTCATGAAGATAAAAATCTTCTATATGGTGAATGAAATAATCAGCAAAACTGAAAGGTAATGGATGTAATGGGAGAAGATATTTGCAAATGACATGTCTGATAAAGGGGTAATATCCAAAATCTATAAAGAACTTATCAAACTGAACACCCAAAAAAACAAATAATCCAGTGAAGAAATGGACAAAAGGAATAGACACTTTTCCAAAGAAGACATCCAAATGGCTAACAGGTACATAAAAAAATCCTCAACCTCCCTCATTGTGGGGGATAAGATTAGGAATCCCCCGGGTTTACACCAATGGGTTAACAAGGCATAAAGAAATACAAAGTCATAAAATGCTCTCACCTGAGTTTGGGTAACCAGATTGACACCCTGAGAATAGGGGGTGCAAAGGCACCCCGAGAATAGGGAGGCACAAAGGTCCCAGGAATATGGAGGTGCAAAGGCACCCCCAAATAGAGAGGGAGTGCAGAGCCCCAAAATAGGGAGATGGAAAGGCCTAAAATAGGAATGGCGCAAAGGTGCCCAATACATACATATGTGAAATAAACAAGATTAGAAAACAGGGTGGAAGCACCCCCAATTTAGTACTATAGCAGAAAAGCTGCTTTTACAGAAGGATAGGGCCAGGTTAGGTAAACTGGTGAATTGGACTATGGATCCCTGCACTTGCAGGCAAAGCAGCCCGGAGCAGAGTTGGTTACCAAAAGAAAAGGTGCCTTATTAACCCTGAGGTTATTCCCCCTATCTGTCTCACCCCTAGGCTGTCAAAGATAGACAGGCACGGCTCCTCCTGTATGCCATTAACAACCATATACACATCTGCCCTATGCCAGGATTTTGTTTTTTATTGGCCCAAATCCCAAACACAGTACATCTTCAAAACCCTTTTTTCCCCTCACATCCCCAAGCTAATATTCACAGTTTCTTTGTCTCTTTGTACACGCCCATCACATTTATAAGCCTTCTGATCTGAATAAATATGGGGAAAGAACCCTTATTCAGGGCTCTTGTCTTTTCCCAGACATTAGCCATCTCTTGCTTTAATCCTGCATCTTCTCTTTTGCTGGCCAAAAGAGAACTTTAGACTTAGAGTCTATGACACATCATCATCAAGGAAATACAAATCAAAACCACAATGAGATACCATCCCACACCAGTGAGAATAGCTAAAGTTAACAACTTAGGCAATAACAGATGTTGGGGAGACTACGGAGAAAGAGGAACCCTTTTGCACTGCTGGTAGGAATGCAAACTGGTACAACCACTCTGGAAAACAGTATGGAGGTTCATCAAAAAATTAAAAATAGAACTACACTGCTACCCAGCAATTTCACTGCTAGGCATTTATCCAAAGGATATGGGAGTGCTGATTTGAAGGGGCATATGCACCCCAATGTTTATAGCAGCAGCACTATTGACAATAGCCAAAATATGGAAAGAGCCCAAATGTTCATGTATCAATCAATGGATAAAGAAATGATAAAGAAAATGTGGTTTATGTATATATGTATGTATGTATGTATGTATGTATGTATACACACACACACACACATTGGAATATTACTTGGCAATCAAACAGAATGAAGTCTTGACATTTGCAACAACATGGATGGAATCAGAGGGTATTATGCTAAGCGAAATTAGTCAGAGAAAGAGAAATATCATATTACTTTACTCATATGTGGAATTTAAGATAAAAAGCAGATGAACATAAGGAAAGGGAAGCAAAAATAGTATAAAAACAGTGAAGGAGCCAAAACATAAGAGATTCTTAAATACAAAAAATAAACTGAGGATTGCTGGTGGGGTGTTGGGATGGCAAATGGGATAAATGGGCAAGGGGCATTATGTAGAACCCTTCTTGGGGTGAGCACTGGGTGTTTTAATGTAGGTGAGGAATCACTGGATTCTACTCCTGAAATCATTATTGCACTATTTGCTAAGTAACTTGGATCTAAATTAAAAAAAAAATAAGTTAAAAAGTAAAAAATAAATTAAAAAATAGGCTGAAAAATGTAAACTTATTAAATCACATTATTTGCATCACTTTAGATTCTAAATGTGAAATAACACAGGAGGGTTAGCTTTACTCATGTTTTGGTGAATCACACACACACACACACACACACACACACAGAGAGAGAGAGAGAGAGAATTAAAACCTCTACTCTCAAAAGAATTATCTTTTTGAATTATAACTATTCACAAGTTGTCGCATTCAATCGATGGATTATCCTAAAAAGTAGAATCAAATTCAATGACATATTTCTTATATTCACAGCTCTTTGCTATAATGCTAGCACATAAAAGAAACCCAATAATATTTTTTAAATAAGAGCTCTCAGTTTAGAGGAAAATCAGAATTTTGTCCCAATTAGATCCCCATAAAGTTTGATCTTTAAATGTTATCCTCATTTTATAACTTAAGAAGGGATTAATATATTTGACAAACACTTGTTTATAGATTTTCATACCCAGCTGGGTGGTAATTTACAACAGGGAACATATTTAGAATTTAGCATTATAACACTTGTTTATTGAAATGTCTTCTTTGATTAGAGGTGTTATTAATTAGGCATCCACATCTTTGAGGAGTAAAAACATAAGAACTCTTGATTATTATCCCAACAGAAATTCAGTCTTTGACAATCAGAACACTTGGACTTAAAAGAACCCAAGTCCACTTCAAACCAAGGGCACCAGGAATATATGGTATTTCTGGGTTTGGTCAGGTAAAAAGAGCCACTGCAAGCATGAGGGAAATACAGGGCACAAGTTAGGAATTAGGGCCTCCATGGGTGTGGAAAAGCTCAGAGACTGAAGACTGGAACATGGCAGTGGGCAGGTCAGAGTGTTGGAACACTGGAACAGGAAGAGGAAATGAATCTGGGGCAAAAGTCCATCAAAACTTTTCTTTTTTTTTAAATTGTTTTAATGTTTATTTTTGAGAGAGAGAGGGGTGAAGAGAGAGAAAGAGACCAGGAGAGGGGCAGAGAGAGAGAGGGAGACACAGAATCCAAAGCAGGCTCCAGGCTCTAAGCTGCAAGCACAGAGTCATATGTGGGGCTCAAACTCATGGACTGGTAGGCCATGACCTGAACCAAAGTTGGTCGCTTAACTGACTGAACCATGCAGGTGCCCGCACCAAGAGTTTTCCAGGGAAGTTTACTGAGTCATCTACAAAGACTCTCCAAAGTGGAAAATGGCCACAAGGTAGAAAATTGAAAATTGAAGGCGCAACGCCATGGTCTCTGAACACAACAGTCTCAGAAAAGCAATGCCTTCTTCCTCCTCTCTTCCAACTTCTAAATTTACCTGTCAAGTCATATTCTAACCCTGGGCCATACCAGAAATGGAGTTTGGGAAATACAGTTTCCCAAGACAGAAGGAAAAGGATAATGCTTAGTAATGCTTAGTTAATAACAAGATAATCCTGTGCAACATATAAGCCCCAAAATATATAGTGATAAAAATGTATATGTCAAAAATTAGTCAAGGTAAGCAGATGCTAATTTCCTACTTTAATCACAGAACAGTTCAAGAAGTTCAATGATTACAAATTAGAAAAAGGCAGCTGTCATTTTAAATGTCACATGATAGTTTTCCCATGAGACTTCTTTTTTTATTCTCATGACTTTGCTGTTAGAGGAACTTTCCATGAAAATGTGTGACATTGGAGATGTTGGAGGGATACACAGAGCATTATCTCATAGGGGAAAGTTCATATGTCAATATGGTACTATCCAAAAAAACTCCTGAGTATATGAAAAAAATATCCTAGGTTAAATGAAAGGACTGAATACAGGATGCCCTCATGTAAGATGGGCTAAGTTCTCCCTGGAGGTATTCAAATCTAAGTTGCTAAGTCCAGAATGCTTAAGTAAATTCAAATCAGTAATGCTCAGCAGCATTTGACACCGAAGGGGTCTGATCCTTGAGATTAGACAATGCTGAGATTTGCTGGAGACCATTTGGGTCATTTAGTCTTTTAATACCAAATGAGTAAAGTTTTTAGTCCCAGAAAGAGATTTTAGCCCTTTGAAGGGAAACAAAACAAGAAATAAATGGAAATAAATTAGAATCCAAATACATGGTTAAAATCTATTTAAATCCGGGGGAAAATTATAAATTCAAAGAGACAACCCTTTAGGGAGAATTAACAGCACATTGACAGTTACCAAAGGGAAATAAATATTATTCCAACACTGAATCTTAGACTGCCAAATTCACACCTGACCCAAAGCAATGCTTTCCCAGAACTTTCCACCAGTTTCCACTAAGTGTGGATAAAGGTTAGAAGAGTAAAGACTTCTTTTCTTTCTCTCCAGTGCTTCAGGTGGAGTCTAGTTACCCAAACCCGGGTTGTTTCCCAAACCCGAACAGTAGAAGTAGTAGAGAGTAGCAGAAAGTTTCCAGACTTCCTGAGTTCCAAATGGGGGTTATCCCAGAGTTCCAGGTGGGGGTTGTGTTTTGGTGTTGGGTTTATAAGAGAATACCCATCCTAAAGTCACATAGTTAAGGGATAGCTAGAGTAAACATACCAATAAAGCAAAAAACCCAACATTGGAATATCTGAAGAGGCAGAGAGAAAGGTGGAGTGGGGGAAGAGAGAACTGTTCCACTATGTCATTATAGAGATGGTTTAAAACATTTTTCAATTGAAAAATTATGGCCCAGATACAAGATTTCATTGAAAGTGTCAATATTCTCGAATGTATTAATCATAAAGTTCAACTTTGAAGCAAACCACAAAAAAATTAAAAGATAATATTGAGAAAAAAGGCATTACTTATAAATGTATCAGTGACATGGTATTGGGGGTAACTACAATTAAGAAGTTAATTATAATGGGAATATGTATGAAGAACAATTCTCTGTGTTATTTCTTCCTGTTCAGATATCAACAAATTTTTATTTTCATTTATGTGCATGTTACCTTTTCAGAAAAATGTTGATTTTTTAAACCAATTTTTGAAAAGGTCTTGGTCAACTGATATAAAATTCATTTGCTAGCCAATATGTCAATATTTCAAAAATAATATAATTTTAATTAGCTTTTAATGTCTCCTTTTAAATAATAGATTATGTATTTATCCAATCTATGAATTTCTTGCTAAGCATAGTTTTAATGGTTTATCATTGCTGGTATTTAGATGGAAATCTCAGGGAAAGTTATGGATCCTGAGCATGATTTTTTTTTGACCTAAACTTAAATCAAAATGAAACCTAAATTGTCTGAGACTGTAAAACTTTCTTTTTAAGAGTTCACAACAAAGCCTTGGAAAATATTCATTACATGTAAAAAAATGTTCTTTTCTCATTCATTCAACCTTGCAAATAGACAAGAATATATAATCCATATGGAATTTCTTAATTTATTAAAAAACTGGGCAGGTCATTATCACATACTCTCCGGAGCTCTGGCCATCTAAGGATATCCTTACCCTCATCATAACTCCATTCAGAGTTCATTCATTTCTTCATCAGTGATGGCCTAGACTGCTAATGGGCCTAAAAATAAACTCAAATAATAACTGCTCATCAAGAAACGTGCTGCAGCAAATACTTTTAGTTTGGGATTTATTTTGTTTTGTTTATTGTTTTTTCCCCTTACTATTCAATAACTTGTGTAAAATCATGTTTAATCCTTGACCTTGGGATTAAAATAAAGTGATCTCGCTAAATGAGTTTCTTTATCCAGATAATATTTGGAGACTAACAATGAGCCAGACAATGTTTAGGTACGTGTTGATACAGAAATATACAAAACAGACAAAAATCCCCAGCCTGAGAAGTTTACATTTTAGTAGGAATGCCCATTTAATTTCATTTTGGCATGGATCACAGAAATCTAAGAGAAACAGGAAATCCTATCATTCTATGCCTCCTCAGTGTTGTGGGGCTCACCCCTCGAAGAATAATTGTGCTCAATCCACAGGCTCCTGTTGCAATAAAAGGAGTGGTATTGATCATTAATTTTCTCCCGACAACTGTTAAAATTCGGTGTTTTAAAGTGCATTTAATTATGCACATCCCAACATAGAAAATAATAGTAACAGGCACTTTAGCTAAAACAAATCATGACATTTTTCAAAATTTAATTCAAATCTTTTTCAAGAAATAAAATGTTAAGATATACCTCAATCTCCCATGATTCTTTCTTGATCCTGCTGTTATGCCCCTCTGCAAGAGCTGGGCAATACCTCTCTCATGAATTATTTTATACATTTAATATATAAAGACTCCCTAGCTCCCTAACAAAGTCATTTGCCAAAGCTACACAAACATATGCACACACACACACACACACACACACACATACATGTATACAAACAAGATTTATCCATATTGATACATATAACTGTTGTTCATTTATTTAACTCATTTGTGTTAATGCACCAAAATGCATTAACATTTGCATTTTGCATAATTAATTACAATTAATTCTGGGATACATATTTTATATCTAACACCCTGGGCAGATATGTCAATATTTCCAGAAGGTACTTGCCAGAAGCAGGATTGGTCTTTTTTATAACATGCAGATACTTAATTTTAATACAATTTATCAATATTTTCACCAAATATTTTTTCTTTTTTTTTAAAGCAATCCACATTCAACTAGCAGTATAGGTATATTTATTTTTCCCATATTTTTATCAATGCATAAACTTTCAAAAAATTGTCAGTTCTATGTAAAGTGTCATTGCCTTGATTGCCAGTGAGATTGAGCATCTTTTCATAATTTTATTGGACCTTTGGTTTTCTTCAGGACTAAATTGCCTGTTACATTTATCATCCAGTGTTCTATTATGTTGCTTTTCTTTTTTAATTGTTCCATTTGGAGGCAGAAAAAATAATTCACCACTTTCACTTAACCACAGAGTAATCATTGGGGACACTTTATCATATGCATGGATGGAGGTGAATTTCATAGTGACAACTAAAAAATTTTGGTTTGGGTTCAATTTCTTCATCGGTTGGATTAGTAGTTTTTAATCCTACTGTATATGAAAATCATTATATTTAAAAATGATAATATACCTGAGATTTTTGGCTCAATTGATCTGCAATAAGGCATGGGCATCAATACTGCTTAGATGTTTTCCTGGGTCTTAGTTGATAACGGCATTCGATGTAGTCAAATCCTTTACTTAAAAGTGAGTGCATAAAAATCAGCTTTATACAATCATTTCAGCCCCCACCTAAGATATTTATCAGGAAAACATTCTAATTTACAATTGTCATTGGTTGTTCTGTGTGCCAGTTGTCTGTGTTATGATATCTCCTTAGCTTTTTAGGATCTCGGCTTCCCAGTCAGTATTTGCCCCTGCATGTTTCTGTGCTTCTTTGAGAAACTTTTCTTTATAATTTTATAACCTTGTTCAGTTTCTCCCTTTGATCCTTTCCAACATATGTAGAATTATAGTCCATATACACAACGCAATTTTATTTTTTTTTAATTTTTTAACGTTTATTTACTTTTGAGACAGAGAGAGACAAAGCATGAACAGGGGAGGGTCAGAAGAGGGAGACAAAGAATCTGAAACAGGCTCCAGGCTCCGAGCTGTCAGCACAGAGCCCAACGCGGGGCTTGAACTCACACACCGCGAGATCATGACCTGAGCAGAAGTCGGCTGCTTAACCGACTGAGCCACCCAGGCGCCACGCACAACACAATTTTAAAACCCACAACTTCTTTGAATCAAGTGAGCTATGACACGAGATCACTCTCTGTACTAGACTCAGCCCTAAAGGGAATACCCACCCCCATCTTTTACCCAACTGAGGATCAGACTCAGACTCATCAAAATCCCATATTTTCATCACTGCAATTGATGAAATTGAATCTACTGGTATTTCTACATCTAACACGAAATAGTAATGCTGCCATTTAAAAAATACTACTATTAATATGCCCTTCTGACAGTTAAATGAGTACACCAAGTAAATAAGGGTTGTTTTATATGGCATGCCAGTCTTCAGTTTAAACTCAGTCCTTCTTGATATTTTCAATTTTGTATGATTGTAGATATTATAATTACATTAGATTAAAATTTAAGAACAATTACCATTAAAAAAGCAAGGTCTGGGGTGCCTGGGTGGCTCAGTCAGTTAAGCGCTGGACTTTAGCTCAGGTCATGATCTCATGGTTCGTGTGTTTGAGCCCCGCATCAGAACCTGTGCTGACAGTTCTGAGCCTACCCTGCTTCAGATTCTGTGTCTCCCTCTCTCTCTGCCCCTCCGCCCCCCTTTTTCTCAAAAACAAACAAACATTAAATTTTTTTTAAAAGCATGGTCAGTATAAACACACCTGACCCTCTTTTTTTTTTATTAATAACCCAAACGGGATACATGTATCATCTTTTCAGGAAGCATATTGTGTCTAAGTGCCATCATGCTTGTGCTTGCAAATTTTTGTTCTGGCTAACTTTCTCCCTTCCAGGCCCACCATGCTGCTTACCTAAATTACTCCCTGTACTACATTTACATGTCTTTGGCCTCATTTTTAGTTAGAGACTGAATGTTTATGTGTCCCAAAATTCATATGTTGAAATTCTAACCCCAATCTGGATGGTATTTGAAGGTGGGCACTTTGGGAGGTAATTAGGTCACAAGGGTGAAGCCCTCATGAATGGGACTTGTGCCCTTATAAAAGGGACTCCAGAGAGTTCTCTTGTCCTCTTTCCACCATGTAGGAAAGAAGAAGTCAGCAGTCTATAACCAGAACCTGATCATGCCAGCATCTTGATTTAGGACTTCCATACTAAGACTATGGGAAATAAATTTCTGTTGTTTCTAAGCCACCCAGTCAATGATGTTTTGGTGTAGATGCTCAAAGCGACTAAAAAATGTGTGCTGTTTTTCTCTCAGTACCCACTTTTCCCACATACACCTTATTTAGTTTTTGGGGTCCAGATCAAATGCACAAATTCCCTCTTAAGCCCTCTTCATATGTAATAAATTAAATGATTTTGACTCCATATACCCTTGTATCATTTTGCTGTGCTATTACATTGCTTAAGCAGAATGCTATGTACTGTAGCACTTAGAAGTCTGTTGCCTCCATATGATTCTGTGAATAACACCACAACCTTAATTCACCATTGCATTTCCAGAACTTGGGATGTAATGTATAGGTGACAAAAGTTGTGCAGTAAATATTTGCTCCATTGTATGGAAGTGAATAAAATCCCACCAAACAAAGAGGACAAAAGAAAAGATATTGGATCAGGCAATATACTAATTTAACACCTGTGAATAATTTAGTGCATATTTTATTTGACTAATAGTAATATTCAATATTATCAGTAATTATGTTTACTAGAAATTCTATAGGAAAGTTGTTATATAAATATATATAAGAAAAATAATTGCTACATACAGATTGAATTTCATGATAACATTACACATATACAGATATTCTGAAATAAGAGATTATACAATATACCACTTCCATGTATAATTATCTTGAGGACTATTTCTGTCTTGCATAATAATGAAGTATATTTGGAAAATTTCATTAAATTAAATTGGATATAATTAAAATTGTGAGAAGTGGCTATAACAAATATAAAAATTAAAACGAATTACTAAAAGTGGCATAATATTAATTCAAAATAATGAATGAGTTACAATTGTTTAAAAAATGCAGTGATTGCTTTATAATTTGGTTAATTATTTAATGCAATCCACCCATGAACAAATACATTTTCCTCTTAGATAAAAGGCACACACTAATGAATTAATCAGAGAAGAAGTATTTATTTATAACTTTCATTGAATCAAGTAGACAATCTTGAAAATCTGTAAAATGTTTTTAAATTCCACGTGATTTCTCTCTTTAAACAGTATACAAATCATTTGGAAATATGTGAGTAATAATATATATCCAAGCATCCATCCTGGCAGTTTAATATTAGTCTTCTGACTACTAAGCTTAGTGCTCACCTTCCTCAAAGAAGAGATGCAAGTATCTTCCTCATTCCTGGTTTTGCTCCACAGTGTAAGCCTATAAGTCATTTGGCCAATAGCTTTGCTACCAAAATCATCCTCCACAAACCAGCAACGCTGGATCATGTGAAGGATTTCTAAGAAATGCAAAATCTTGAGGGTGTTCCAGACATCCAGAACCAGAATCTGCACTGTAGCCAGCTTCCCAGGTGATTTGTATGGGTCTTGTAGTTTGAGAATCACTTGTTCTATAGCAGTATGTTCCCTGCATTGTGTTTAGTTTCTAACCCAGACGTGTCACCCAGGTATTGAACCCTCCCACTCACTATGCCTCCTACTGACTAAAAGTACTGTTTCTCTACATCAAATTTGTTTCTATCCGTTATAGCTTAAAACATTTCTCTGTCTCTTTATCTCTCTACTCTAATGTTGGTTGTCCTTTGAGAACAGTAGTTCCCTTGCACTTTTCCAGTTAGCTGTGATTGTTATTTCACACCAACCATATGGACTTTGAGCTCAAAATCGGGGAGCATAATTTAATGTATTTTTTCCACATTGTTGTTACCTCCAAAATATTGCCATTCATCTCTCTCATCAACATATTTTTTTGCCTCTTGGTAGCACATAATAAAACAAAATCAGACCCATGGATATTTTATCCTACATTAGAGGATTAGCTCATGAATTCAACTGCACACAAAGCCAACTGGCTGCTATAGTGGAGAGATCAGAATAGCTTATGGGCATCTGTCAAATTTTATTCTACTTAAAACTAGTTTCACAACTTCAGCTTTTGCTGCTTCTCTTGTCCAGTGCTGATGCCATCAGTTGCAAACCCTCATCTGGTGACTAGTGCGAAAGTAATAGCAGGAGTCCTACTCACTCTCCTTTCAAGAAGACAGATGCTTGCCTAACCAAACATTTAAGTCAACCTAGAAGGGCTTGACCCACAACTGCTTGCTAATCATTAGCTGGTATACCAGGATCCTTATCAAATGGATTTTTTGTCATATTTGGAGTAACAGTAACATACTGAAACATTCTCAAGTATTATAAAGGCTAGTAATCTTGAGCACAGGGCAGAATCATCCAAGAGAGGCATATCAACATACTTCTCTCCTGTTGATCAGGACACATCTTACTGGAAGTTTGGTCTTTCATTAATTATTATATTGTTCTATAATGGGATTTTATTGAAAATAGAATGAAGAATGGATACTTCATTACTGGATAGTATTGGTTGGAAGTCAATTGAGGAGTATGCATTAAAAATGACTTTTATTCAGGGCACCTGGGTGGCTCAGTAAGTTGAACATCCAACCTCAGCTCATGTGAGCTCAGGTCATGATCTCACAGTTTGTGAGTTCGAACCCCACATCGGGCTCTGACTGTCAGCACAGAGCCCACTTCAGATCCTCTGTCTCCCTTTCTCTCTCTGCCCCTCCCCTGTGCTCTCTCTCTCTTAAACATAAATATACATTCAAAAAATTTTAATAAATAAAAAAATAAAAATGACTTTATTATTCTAATTTACATTATCTTAATCATAGAAATAATATTATAGAATTTCTTATTAACATCACCCTACTGGTCCCTCCTTGTCTAGAGGAAGATAATACTCAGAAAAGAGTGAAAATTATTTTAATTTTTGCACTTTTAGAAAATGTTTGACAACAACAAAGAATAATGTTCACTCTTTTCAACAAAGATTAGGTAATACTAAAGCATCAACAATCACAGTCTCCCTTCAAAAAACGCTGGGAAAGACAAGGATACTTCATCCTCTTATTGTATACAATCAGCTGACAAAGGACATTAACAAAAGTAGTACCATGTGAAGCCCTGTGCAATGTATGTATTTCCCATTTTATGATTGTATGGTAATCAGTCCTATTTGATTAGTTTTGGCATTGTATATCACCCATTTCATAATGCATTGACCTAGTCATTACTAAAGTCTGGAGTCTTATGTTTATATTATAAAATGTTACAGATACATTTTAATTAACATGACCATTCTTTTCATTCCTAATTTTAGGAAGTGTCATTTTTTAACTCCCTTATAGGTCTGCAGAAGACTTGAGATACTGGCATATCCATCTACTATGTAAACTCCGAGAAATATATGCCCAACTTCCAATTACACTTATACTGAAATTCTTCCTGTTCTGTGTTCTACTATGTTAATTGGCATTATTTATGAAATGGTATGATCATATAAATAGGATTCTCTGCATGCATGATCTGTCTACCATATGCAAAGAGGCATTTGGGGCTAGGTGTAATGCCAAATCTTTAAGCATAGTTCTCATATATTGGACCCTAATGAGTTTGTCACGGGTTGGATGCTTTGGATATATTTGTGTTTACAGTTCTTATTTGTTCCAATATACACAGCAAAAGGAAATCTACAGTATTCATTTCAATATTTCCAGTTAACCTGATTAATAGTATGTTATTGATTTCATACATCAGGTTGGCAACTAGTAGAATTTAATCAATGGCTCAGTTTGGATTCCTTCCAAATAAATTATAGCACAGGAACAGTGTTAATGTTGTTTGATCTAAGAAAAAAAAAGGGGGGGAGGAATATTGCTGTCACTACCATACCAATAAAATTGGAGCGTGAGGACCAGGTACAGAATGTTCCATTCAAGATTGTGTAGAGCTTGTCCTAGGCTAGTGTTATGATTTTTCCAAGTAATAATAATGCCTAATACTTCTTTTGTAATATGTAGAATATCTGACCTACATGCAAGTAGTTCACAGTGATTTGATATGTTCCATATGGTTGTTTTATTGATCCATCTAGAATGTTAAAGGTAGTGGTTATGGCACAAACAACCATTTTTACTTGAAATTCTTTTATAATATAACTGACTTTGATTGATTATGTGATAATAAGAGATCACAGGATCAGATGTCACTTTAGGATACATTATAGAACTATTTTTATAAGGGATTTGAATTAAAAATTGCATGTGACCAGTCTGAATTCAATTATTATTATAATATATGTACCAAGAGGGTCAAAATTAGATTAATTTTGTCTACATAACCTTGACTGATACTGTCTCAAAGTTTTGATGAGACATTTATTTTTTTTTATTTTTTTTATTTTTTTTAATATATGAAATGTATTGTGAAATCGGTTTCCATACAACACCCAGTGCTCATCCCAAAAGGTGCCCTCCTCAATACCCATCACCCACCCTCCCCTCCCTCCCACCCCCCATCAATCCTCAGTTTGTTCTCAGTTTTTAACAGTCTCTTATGCTTTGGCTCTCTCCCTACAAAGCTGTCATCATCAAGACAGCATGGTATTGGCACAAAAACAGACACATAGACCAATGGAATAGAATAGAAACACCAGAACTAGACCCACAAACATATGGCCAACTCATCTTTGACAAAGCAGGAAAGAACATCCAATGGAAAAAAGACAGTCTCTTTAACAAATGGTGCTGGGAGAACTGGACAGCAACATGCAGAAGGTTGAAACTAGACCACTTTCTCACACCATTCACAAAAATAAACTCAAAATGGATAAAGGACCTGAATGTGAGACAGGAAACCATCAAAACCTTAGAGGAGAAAGCGGGAAAAGACCTCTCTGACCTCAGCCGCAGCAGTCTCTTACTCGACACATCCCCAAAGGCAAGGGAATTAAAAGCAAAAGTGAATTACTGGGACCTTATGAAGATAAAAAGCTTCTGCACAGCAAAGGAAACAACCAACAAAACTAAAAGGCAACCAACGGAATGGGAAAAGATATTTGCAAATGACATATCGGACAAAGGGCTAGTATCCAAAATCTATAAAGAGCTCACCAAACTCCACACCCAAAAAACAAATAACCCAGTGAAGAAATGGGCAGAAAACATGAATAGACACTTCTCTAAAGAAGACATCTGGATGGCCAACAGGCACATGAAAAGATGTTCAACGTCGCTCCTTATCAGGGAAATACAAATCAAAACCACACTCAGATATCACCTCACGCCAGTCAGAGTGGCCAAAATGAACAAATCAGGAGACTATAGATGCTGGAGAGGATGTGGAGAAACGGGAACCCTCTTGCACTGTTGGTGGGAATGATGAGACATTTAAATAGTAGTTCTGCTCGGGGCACCTGGGTGGCTCAGTCAGTTAAGCGTCCGACATCGACTCAGGTCATGATCTCATGGTTGGTGAGTTTGAGCCCCACGTCCGGGCTCTGTGCTGACAGCACAGAATCTGTGTCGGATTCTGTGTGTCCCTTTCTCTCCTCCCTTTCCCCATTCATGCTCTCTCTGTGTCTCTCAAAAACGAATAAACGTAAAAATTTTTTTAAAAGTAGTTCTGCTCTAAAACATTTTGAAATATTTATTCAACTGTAGTCTACGGTGGTATAGGCATCCTATCTCAACTCCTATAATAGGATCGATGGTTCATATTTTCTGAATGGTCACATTACCAACATAAAACAGGTGTCTAAATTCCCTAGGAACATCCTTGTATAATGAAGCTGATAGTTAAATATAAATTCTAGAGTGCAGAAACCTTAAATACATCTTTATTTCCCAGATCTGATTTTACCACTCAATTCCAAATTTGTGGTGATTAACATAAATAAATATCTGAGTCATAATTGTGTTAAAGGGCTTTTGTAGTAGTGTGCATAGTTATATCCCTTGGATCTAAGAACTATAGCAGAATACTTTTTAGCATCTTAGAAAATTCCTATCATTAGCAGTTTGGATCTGGTCTAAAATATTCATTATAGCTGGCATCTTCAACAGGAAGTAGTTTGGATCCTGATCAATTAGATTTTCCAGATGCATCCAGGTGATCATATCACAGTCACAGTTGCTTCCTCAGCACTGGCAATTAGATTAATAAAATGTTCCTCACCTCTAAGGTTAATGTCAGTAGATAAGTTTCTGGATATTGAAGTTAATACTCATTGAATCATTTTAATGTTCCCTCAGACTTCATACTTAGTCAGTGAGGTAAACATTAGTTCACTGGACTTCAAATTCTTGGAAACCTTCTGAAAATATGACTGGGTTGGAGTTAAAATTAAGGTTGCACTATGAGCTAATGTACCTTTATTGTGACTTCTTCGATCCATTATGTATATTGTTCAGACTTATTCAACAATGCTTAGTTGTTATCCAAACCTTTTGGCTAGGACATACCAAAGAAATAAAGGGGTAGGTCATACTCTTCCTTCTAGGGCATTCCACCTTTTTTTTTATGTCTTGTTTTCTCTGCTATCAAGACAGTTTTTCCCAGGCACTCATATGTACATCTCTTAAAAGTAATTTAATTTTGTTTTCTTGGTAATTTGGTAGCTGGAAATTTGTGTTCACTACATGTAATTGATTATATCTTTTTCTGCCTTACCTTTATACTAAGCATAATGCTGTATACATTTCAACTACAGCAGAATCCAGACATTGGGAACTAAATGCTGGGTGTTTTTGTTTTTGATTTTACTGAAATATAAAAAAAAAAAACAATGTTTCTAATGTTGCTCTCAGGCTCTGCCAGTCACTCAGGATGTTTTTCTGCTCCTGTGAAATTATAAAGACTTATACAGACACACAGTGGACAACAGCCTCCTGGCAATAAGTTACCTTCGAGGTAATGACTTGGACACCCCTTCCCCATTTCTTTTTATCCAAGAATGTCTCAAACTTCACATCTTTTATGGAAAGCCAAAGCTTTTATAATGACTGAATTCCAGAGATAACAATAACAAGAAAATATTCTGATTTATGATGTAGTTTCCTTTTTATTTTATTTTTAAAATTTTTGTAATGTTTATTTTATTTGAGAGAGAGGGAGAGAGAGAGAAAGGGGCAGAGAGAGAGTGAGACACAGAATCCGTAGCAGGCTTCAGGCTCTGAGCTGTCAGTACACAGCCGGACACGGGGCTCAAACTCACGCGTTATAGGATCATGACCTGAGCCCAAGTGGGAGGCTTAAACTACTGAGCCACCCAGGAGCCCCTGTTGTTTCCTTTTTAAAAATCTCAATTTTGAATGAGTTTTAATTTTCAGGTAGCCATGAAAACTCATTTACACGTGAATTTTGTCACTCTGTCTCCTGGGGGAGGGAGGTAATGCAGCATTTTATTCCTCAGAGTCATTGGTCTCCGCTCATAATACTGATCACTGTGAGACAGATTCAGACCCTTTGCATCATCCCTGGTCAGCGGGTTATAAAAAGTTATTTTGGAAGGATGTTGGTAAGATCCACAATATTTATAATGTTGCCATTATAATATTTATATTTTGTTGTCATTACTATTTAGTCATTATATTTTGTTATCATTACTATTCCCCATCCTGCTATTTACTGTTGGAGAGAGATGGTGAAAGGTAGGGGCCTTTACAAAGAATGCCCCCACTGTAAGAGGCTCAGAACCTTAACTAACCATCTACTGTTCTGCTTCTGATATTACAAGGATAAGATCAGATAAGATTAATTAATACTCATTGGACTTTTTGAGCTGATAAGAAGTAAGCCCACCCACCAGCATTCTCAGAAACTATATCAATACCCAATCATCATGCAATGAAAAAAATCATATGGTTTTGTTTTTTATTTAGTTGATTTTGTTTTCTATGAAATTTTAATGGAAAACAATACAAACTATTCACAAAAATGCTCTTTGAAATTATTATTAAGCCTGTTTTCATCACAAAAGAATAGTTTTTTGTTCACCATGGCAGACACTATGGATAAAGGACACTGACAGGACTGTGATCAGTTGGATGTCACTTGTTTACTTTCTTTGAGCATTTTTATACCGGTGCAGAAGTGATTAGTCAAAGAATTCATTTAGTAGTAAAATCTATTAGAAACTGGAAATATATAAAGGTTTTCATCTCTTGACATCCCAGATGGAACATTGCTAAAAAAAATAGTGGACCCCAACATAAGACTTATCTGACATATGCAGTTTTGTGTGGCTGCTATGTATCTATTGACCTCCTCCTTCTCCTCTTACAATTAAGCACCGATATCTAGTTAGTTACTTATCTCATAAAAAGAACTTGGCTGGGTCATCAGAACTTAGTCTAACAGGTGACTTTAACATTTTTTTAATAATTTAACTTTATTTTTTTTATTTTTTAAGATTTACATCCAAATTAGTATATAGTGAGGCAATGATTTCAGGAGTAAATTCCTTAATGCCCCTTACCCATTTAGCCCATCCCCCCCTCCCACAACCCCTCCAGCAGCCCTCAGTTTGTTCTCCATATTTATGAGTCTCTTTTGTTTTGTCCCCCTCCCTGTTTTTATATTATTTTTGTTTCCCTTCCCTTATGTTCATCTGTTTTGTCTCTTAAATTCCTCATATGAGTGAAGTCATATGATTTTTGTCTTTCTCTGACTAATTTCACTCAGCATAATACCCTCCAGTTCCATCCACATAGTTGCAAATGGCAAGATTTCATTCTTTTTGATTGCCAAGTAATACTCCATTGTATATATATACCACATCTTCTTTATCCATTCATCCCTCGATGGACATTTGGGCTCTTTCCATGCTTTGGCTATAGTTGATAGTGCTGCTATAAACATGGGAGTGCATGTGTCCCTTTGAAACAGCACATCTCTATCCCGTGGATAAATGCCTAGTAGTGCAATTGCTGGATCGTAGGGTAGTTCTATTTTTAGTTTTTTGAGAAACCTCCATACTGTTTTCCGGAGTGGCTGCACAAGCTTGCATTCCTACCAACAATGCAAAAGAGATCCTCTTTCTCCGCATCCTCACCAACATCTGTTGTTGCCTGAGTTGTTAATGTTAGCCATTCTGACAGGTGTAAGGTGGTATCTCATTGTGGTTTTGATTTGTATTTCCCTGATGATGAGTAATGCTGAGCATTTTCTCATGTGTCGGTTGGCCATCTGGATGTCTTCTTTGGAGAAGTACCTATTCATGTCTTTTGCCAATTTCTTCACTGGATTATTTGTTTTTTTGGGTGTTAAGTTTGATGAGTTCTTTGCAGATTTTGGATACTAACCCTTTATCTGATATGTCATTTGCAAATATCTTCTCCCATTCTGTCAGTTGCCTTTTAGTTTTGCTGATTGTTTCCTTCGCTGTGCAGCAGCGTTTTATTTTGATGAGGTCCCAGTAGTTTATTTTAAATTTTGTTTCCCTTGCCTCTGAAGACATGTTGAGTAAGAAATTGCTGCGGGCAAGATGAAAGAGGTTTTTGCCTGCTTTCTCCTCAAGGATTTTGATGGCTTCCTGTCTTACATTGAGGTCTTTCATCCACTTTGAGTTTATTTTTATGTATGGTATAAGAAAGTGGTCCAGGTTCATTCTTCTGCATGTCTCTGCCCAGTTTTCCCAGCACCACTTGCTGAAGAGACTGTCTTTATTCCATTGGATATTCTTTCCTGCTTTGTCAAAGGTCAGTTGCCCATACATTTGTGGGTCCATTTCTGGGTTCTCTATTCTATTCCATTGATCTGAGTGTCTGTTCTTGTGCCAGTACCATACTGTCTTGATGATTACAGCTTTGTAGTATGGCTCGAAGTCTGGGATTGTGATGCCTACTGCTTTGGTTTTCTTTTTCAAGATTGCTTTGGCTATTCGGGGTCTTTTCTGGTTCCATACAAATTTTAGGATTATTTGTTCTAGCTCTGTAAAGAATGCTGGTGTTACTTTGATAGGGATTGCATTGAATATGCAGATTGCTTTGGGTAGTAGTGACATTTTAACAATATTTGTTCTTCCTATACAGGAGCATGGAATCTTTTTCCATTTCTTTGTGTCTTCTTCAATTTCTTTCATAAGCTTTCTATAATTTTCAGTGTATAGATTTTTCACCTCTTTGGTTAGATTTATTCCTAGGTATTTTATGGGTTTTGGTGCAACTGTAAATGGGATTGATTCCTTGATTTCTTTTTCTGTTGCTTCATTGTTGGTATATAGGAATGCAACCGATTTCTGTGCATTGATTTTATATCCTGAAACTATGCTGAATTCATGAATCAGTTCTAGCAGTTTTTTGGTGGAATCTTTTGGGTTTTCCATGTAGAGTATCATGTCATCTGCGAAGAGTGAAAGTTTGACCTCCTCCTAGCCGATTTGGATGCCTTTTATTTCTTTGTGTTGTCTGATGCAGAGGCTAAGACTTCTAATACTATGTTGAATAACAGTGGCAAGAGTGGACATCCCTGTCTTTTTCCTGACCTTAGGGGGAAAGCTCTCAGTGTTTCCCCATTGAGGATGATATTAGTTTTGGGTCATTAATATATGGCTTTTATGATCTCGAGGTATGATCGCTATTTTCTTGAGGGTTTTTATCAAGAAAGGAGGCTGTATTTTGTCACGTGCTTTCTCTGCATCTATTTAGAGGATCATATGGTTCTTGTCCTTTCTTTTATTGATGTGATGAGTCACGTTAATCGTTTTTGCAGATATTGAACCAGCCCTGCATCCCAGGTATAAATCCCACTTGGTCGTGGTGAATAATTTTTGTAATGTATTGTTGGATCCGGTTGGCTAATATCTTGTTGAGGATTTTTGCATCCATGTTCATCAGGGAAATTGGTCTATAGTTCTCCTTTTTAGTGGGGTCTCTGTCTGGTTTTGGAATCAAGGTAATGCTGGCTTCATAGAAAGAGTTTGGAAGTTTTCCTTCCATTTCTAATTTTTGGAACAGTTTCAAGAGAAGTGTTAACCCTTCCTTAAATGTTTGGTAGAATTCCCCTGGAAAGCCATCTGGCCCTGGACTCTTGTTTTTTGGTGGATTTTTGATTACTAATTTGATTTCCTTACTGGTTATGGTTCTG
The DNA here is from genome assembly GCF_046562875.1 of Panthera onca. Taxonomy (NCBI): domain Eukaryota; kingdom Metazoa; phylum Chordata; class Mammalia; order Carnivora; family Felidae; genus Panthera; species Panthera onca. The sequence continues at coordinate 20,799,177 of NC_138339.1, forward strand.
TTCAAAGTTTCTATTTCTTTCTGTTTCAGTTTTGGTAGTGTATATGTTTCTAGGAATTTGTCCATTTCTTCCAAATTGCCCATTTTATTGGCATATAATTGCTCATAATATTCTCTTATTATTGTTTTTATTTCTGTTGTGGCGGTTGTGATTTCTCCTCTTTCATTATTGATTTTATTTATTTGGGCACTTTCCTTTTTCTTCTTGATCAAACTGGCCAGTGGTTTATCAATTTTGTTAATTCTTTCAAAGAACCAGCTTCTGGTTTCATTGATCTGTTCTACTGTTTTTTTGGTTTCGATAGCATTAATTTCTGTTGTAATCTTTATTATTTCCTGTCTTCTGATGGTTTGGGGTTTTATTTGCTGTTCTTTTTCCAGCTCTTTAAGGCGTAAGGTTAGGTTGTGTATCTCAGATCTTTCTTCCTTCTTAGGAAGGCCTGGATTGCTATATATTTTCCTCTTATGACTGATTTTGCTGTGTCCCAGAGGTTTTGGGTTGTGGTGTTATCATTTTCATCGGCTTCTATATACTTTTTAATTTCCTCTTTAACTTCTTGGTTAGCCCATTCATTCTTTACTTGGATGTTCTTCAGTCTCCAAGTATTTGTAACCTTTCCAAATTTTTTCTTGTGGTTGATTTTGAGTTTCCTAGCGTTGTGGTCTGAAAATATGCATGTTATAACCTTGATCTTTTTGTACTTGCTGAGGGCTGATTTGTGTCCCAGTATGTGGCCTATTCTAGAGAATGCTCCATGTGCACTGGAGAAGAATGTATATTCTGCTGCTTTAGGATGAAATGTTCTGAATATATCTGTTAAGTCCATCCGGTCCAATGTGTCATTCAAAGCCTTGGTGATTTTTTGATTAGATGATCTGTCCATTGCTGTGAGTGGGGTGTTGAAGTCTCCTATTATTATGGTATTACTATCAATGAGTTTCTTTATGTTTATGATTAATTGATTTATATATTTGGGTGCTGCCACATTTGGCACATAAATGTTTACAATTGTTAGGTCTTCTTGGTCAATAGACCCCTTGATTATGATATAATGCCCCTCTGCATCTCTTGATACAGTCTTTATTTTAAAGTCTAGATTGTCTGATATAAGTATGGCTACTCCAGCTTTCTTTTGTTGACCATTAGCATGATAGATGGTTCTCCATCCCCTTATTTTCAATCTGTAGGTGTCTTTAGGTCTAAAGTGAGTCTCTTGTAAACAGCATATAGATGGGTCTTATTTTCTGATCCATTCTGTTACCCTATGTCTTTTTATTGGACTTTCTAATCTTTCGTTGCTTTTGGTATTTATATATACATAAAATATATATATTATATATATATTTTTTTTTTTCATCTTTTCTTCCCTCAGAGAGTCCCCCTTATAATTTCTTGCAGGGCTGGTTTAGTGGTCACAAACTCCTTTAATTTTTGTTTGTCTGGGAAACTTTTTATCTCTCCTTCTATTTTGAATGACAGCCTTGCAAGATAAAGAATTCTTGCCTGCATATTTTTCTGATTTAGCACACTGAATATATACCGCCACTCCTTTCTGGTCTGCCAAGGTCTGTGGACAGGTCTGCTGCAAACCTGATCTGTCTTCCCTTGTAGGTTAAGGACTTTTTCCCCTTGCTCCTTTCATGATTCTCTCCTTGCATGTATTTTGTGAATTTGACTATGATATGCCTTGTGGATGGTCAGTTTTTGTTGAATCTAATGGGAGTCCTCTGTTTTTCCTGGATTTTGATATCTGTGACTTTTCCCAGGTTAGGAAAGTTTCCACTACGATTTGCTCACATAACCCTTCTACCCCTATTTCTCTCTCTTCCTCCTCTGGGACCCCTATGATTCTGATGTTGTTCCTTTTTAATGAGTCACTGATTTCTCTAATTCTTAAATTGTGCTCTTTTGCCTTAATCTCCCTCTTTCTTTCTGCTTCGTTATTCTCTATAAGTGTGTCCTCTATTTCACTGATTCTCTGTTCTGCCTCACCCATCCTTCCTGCTGCAGCATCCATCCGTGATTGCAGCTCAGTTATAGCAATTTTAATTTCATCCTGGCTATTTTTTACTTCTTTTATCTCTGCAGAAAGGGATTCTAATCTATTTTTGACTCCAGCTCATATTCTTATTATCGTGATTCTAAATTTTGGTTCAGACATCTTGATTGTATCTGTGTTGATTAAATCGTTGGCTGTCATTTCTTCATGCTCTTTCTTTTGGGGTCAATTCCTTTGTTTTGTCATTTTGAAGGGAGAAAAGGAATTAATGATGTAGAAAAATTGAAATTAAAAATATTAAAATTTAAAAATATTAAAATTAAAAATTAACACACCCACACAAAAATTGAATAGATGATGCTAGATCCTACTGGGTGTGGAAAGTGGTTTGACACATTAGAGAAACAAACAAACAAACAAACAAAAAAGGGGGGGAGAGAAAAAAATGAAAATCATTTGAAAATTTGGAAAAATGAATACAGTGAAGTAGACTAAAATACACAAAAGTAGAGAATATAGCAGAAAAAATATGAAAAAATACTTTAATAAAAATTAAAAAGAAATATAAATTTTTCATTTTCTGTATTTAAGAAAAAATAAAAGAAATGAAAAAGAGAAAAAAGATAAAAAAAGAAAAAAGAAAAGACAAAAAAAGAAATCGTTTGAAAATTTGAAAAAATGAATACACTGTAGTAGACTGATATAAAATGATGGGAATAAGGTGGAATTTGAAAAAAATTTATATAAAAGCAAAAAATATAGTAATAAAAATTAAATATTTTTAAAAGAAATTGAAAGTAAAAATGAAGTTTTTCTCTTTCTGCATTCAAGAAAAAGAAAAGAAATGTAAAAGAGAAAAAAGAAAAAGAAAAAAGAGGAAATTGTTTGAAAATTTGAAAAGGTGAGTACACTGAAGTAGACTAAAATAAAATGATGGAAGTAAAGTAGAATTTGAAAAAATTTATACAAAAGTAAAAAATATAGTAATAAAAATTAAAGACATATTTTTAATAAAAATTGAAAGTAAAAATGAGTTTTTTCTCTCTCTCTGTATTCAGGAAAAAGAAAAGAATTATAAAAGAGAAAAAGGAAAAAGAAGAAAAAAAATTGAATAGATGAACCTGCTAACAGATTGAAGTAGGACTGAAATTGCTTCGTTTTCCCCTAGAGGTCAGTCCATGTAGCTCTTTATAGTCCATAAATTAAGCCGGCAGTGAGGTTTGTGTTGTTGAAGAGCAAAGTTGGCCCAGTTGGGCAGGGCTTGGTGTAAAAGCTCCGCTCTCCACAAATGGCACTGCTAGCCTACTGGGGTGGATTGTTGCAGTGCTTGTGGGTGCCCATGCGGGAGCAGTGAAAAATGGCACCACCCAGCCACCCAGACTGTTCTGGATCAACAATCACGCACCAGTCCTCTGTCTTCAGCTCTCCTCCACTCCCGGCTTTTTCACTCTCTGTGACTAGGCCCCAGGCAGTACCACGTTTTGTCTCAGATGCGGCTGTTTTCCCCAGCCCCTTACTTCTGAAGGACTGCGTCTTTAACCCATTCCGCCCCTCTGTGGGAGGGTCTCACCAAGCAATATCCCAATGAGCAATGGCCGAATATCAGCTGCACCTAGGAACTCCTGCTGGACCCTGCTGTTGCCGGTGCCCCGAGACTCCAGCCAGGTGCCAGCCTGCCCCAAAAAAAGATCGCGAGACAGTGTAACCTCAGCATTTCAAGGACCGTGGAAAATCTCAATACACATCTGGCACCAGGCTTCCCCCTCAACAACCTTGCCCCAGCACCAGCGAATGTGGCTGCCCTCCGGAGTCTGCTGGGACCCAGTGGCTTCAACTGTCTCTACCAAATGTCCTTCCAGCAGTAGAACACGCTTTTCCTGGTGTGGCCCGAGAACCTCCCGGACCCCACTCTGTTCCTGGAGATTCACCTTTCTCACCAGAGCACCACCAGGTATGGAGCTGCGGAGTTGCAGCCTTTGCGCTCCCCTTGTTTACAGTCTAAATGGAATTTAAACCCCCTCCTTTATCCTTTCTCCCTTTTTAGTTTAGTCCCTGCAGCTGTTTCCAATTTTCCACTTTCTCTCCAGCTGCTTTTGGGGAGGGGTGCTTTTCCTGTACACTCCCCCACTCCCCAGTCTCCGTCCTCTCTCTGCCCGCAAAAGGAGTTCCCTACCTTTCAGGGCTTCTTGCTGCCCAAGTTCACCTCTTCGCGCCGTGTACCTGCTGAAGTCTGTGTTTCAGGTTGTGCAGATTGTTGTGTTAATCTTCCAATCGGTTTTCTAGGTGTGTAGGACGGTTTAGTGTTGGTCTGGCTCTATTTCATGGACGCAAGACACACAAAAAGTTTCCATGCTGTTCTGCCATCTTGGCTCCTCTCCTAACATGTTTTTAATGGAGAAAATAATTAATGCAAAATATTACATACATCAAATATGGAGTAATTTATTAATATTTTGCAAACAATCCTTAGAGCTACAAAAAGATCTCTAGATTCTTTAATAAAATGAGGGTTAATCACTTAATGGTGTTTGGTTTTGTAAGTTAAGAAGGAGAGTGCAATGTCTTCTTCACTTTTTTAATGTTAATCTGAACTCTTGTCTCTTCCACTAATGTGCAGGAAAACAGGCAGAGTATATCACTACGGTAGACAGTTTTGCTCAATGATAGATTTTCATTTTATATTCTATTAGAAAATTCTGAAGCAGGTTAATATTTCTGTTCATAAATAATCTATTTAATAAATGTAATTTTTTATCTATCTACCTGTCAATCAGCATGATAGAAACAACACTATTTTCATTTTGTCTCTCCTAATTATCACATGATTAGGTCTCTTATGTAAAACAAAGGTGCTGAGAAGCTCCACTTAATTTCTTATGTAATTTTGGCATATAGACCTAAGTGTTTCTCTGAAGTCTACTCAGATGTAATCTAAGACATCACTTATACCCATGCTTATTTCAACATGCAAATATCAACGATTTAAGATGTGTCATGTTGTATGTGAATGCATGATTCACATTGCCATATCTTGACCAAAAAATAACCCAATTAACTGTGACTAGAGATAAAATAAAATAGTTATTTTTTAGATTAATTACATTTTCCTCCACTGCTATTAGAAATAAACATCTAGTATTCTAGAATACTAGAATAGCAACATATCAAAGATTTAATCCTAAAAATTATAATAAGAAGAATTTGGTGGAAAATATGCCTAGAAAAAGCAATTTCGATCAACCAGAAAATATTCACATTATGAGAGTTCATGGCCCACGCAGCTAGGTCATAATAAATGTAAAGTATACTGTATGTTCCAGCTTGTGTTCATACTATGCATAAAGAGCAGTTCTAATATATCCCCAGAGGAAAAGATCCCCATATAATTGTAGTGTTTTGTTAGCATACAAAACCGATTTAATTGTATTCACTATGCAATCCTTAGCTCTTAAAGTCTTTGAATAAAGACTACTAGGAAAATAATTTAAATCGGATTATTTATAATTATCTCATGAATTAGTATATTTGTTAGTATGTAAATACAAGAGTAACATTAAAATTATCATACAGCATTCTTGCATTTTAATTATTATGTCAGGTTATGTTTATAAATGTCTTAAATATAACAAGGGGTTCTTAGGAGAGATTAATAATAGAAAAAAATTAAACTTATAATTTGATGATTATGGAAAATGTTATCTCTAATAAAATACCACCTTGACAGTAGAGCAAAAAATATACTGGTTTCCCCCCCACTCTCCATAAGCAGAGTATTCCTAAGCAAACTTGAGGAAACAAAACAGGTACAGAAGAGATTATAATTAATTTCTATGAAAAAAAAAAATTTAGTGTTTCCAGACTCAAGAATCAACCTCTCTTGGGCTCTTCTTAGGATACATCTTGCCAACAGATGCACACAATCAATTGAGATATTAAGCACAGATGCTCACGGACACAGTTCAGAGCTGTGGTGACTTTATGGTAAGATGCTGAGTGTAGTTTCCAGAGGAGATGTGCAGTGCGACTGTCACTGATAAGGGTGCATGCTCCCACTATGATATTTCACTACAAAACAAATGCTTCACACTGTTTTCACTTTTGCCTTTTTTCATTAAAGTAAAAAATCCTCTTCAGATTTCTTTTGGTTAGCAAAATTCGATAGTAATGTAGGGCTTTCCTAAAAGCCAACTGGTCTAACACGAACTTTGAAAAGTGGGGGGAGAGCATACCTGTATTACCTTCACATCACCTGGTCACCATGACAGAGCGACAAGTTGCAAAATATTATTGTATCAACCAGACAACTAAACTGAGAAGTGTGAACAGAAGACATGAAAATAAAGGCAAGAAAAAATATTGAACAGAGAAATTTAACAACTTATGCTATTGTTAAATTCTCCTGGAGAGTCATATAACAAGCCTCAGAAGAAGGAAAAAATATCTGAAAGTTATTGAGAATAAAAAAAGAACTGAAAGTAAACTTTTGCCATCCAAGATGATAGTGTGCAGTGAAGGTGATTCAGAGTTACAAGCTTTCAGTTACAAAATAGCCACAGAGGTAAAAAGTACAGCATAGGGAATATAATCAATAATATTGCAATAGCATTGTATGGTGACAGCTGGTGACTACACTTATGGTGAGCATTAAGTAATGTATATAATTGTTGACTCACTCTGCTCTACGTTTGAAACTAATGAAAAAAAGATGGTGCATGTAGTGTGGGATAAGCAGAGCAAAGTCTAGACGACCTAACTAAAGGGGTAATCCCTTTTCATTGCTTGAGAATAAAATGTAAAAATTAAGAAGACATAGGAGAAAAGAAATAAAACAAGGAGGAAGAAGAAAGGAGAGGACAAGGAGGAAAAAGATAAGAAGTGGCAATTTTAAATATATAGTATGACAATACAGAATAGAAATAAAGCTAAATGGGTGATGGGTGTTAAGGAGGGCACATTTGTGACGAACACTGGGTATTATATGTAAGTGACGAATCACTAAATTCTATTCCTGGAATTGATATCGCACTATATGTTAACTAAATGGAATTTAAATAAAAAATTGAAACAAAAAAATGAGAAAGAGACACTATCAGGAAAAAAATATATATATATAATATACAGACATTTCCAAATTGAACAAATAAATATTGGTTGTCAATTTTTTAATATGGAAATACTAGACATCTCTTATGACTTTCCATTATTTTTAAAACTGCAAATATCCCTTAGTGATTCTAAGAGCAAGCATCTCATATTATAAAGCCCAATTGGACCTTTAGGATGTAGAATAAGCAGTAAAAAATTAGAAATCTGTTTATATAAAGAGAGTCACTGCTATAGTTCTAAGCATGAAGTAAACAAAATAGAAAGGTGCAATTTTCTGTATAGAATATTAATTCTGTTTCAAAGGTTAATAATAATAATTCCAAAAACAACAAAAGGACATACATACTCAGGGAAATAGTCCTGACAATTATTCTTGGGAAAGTAAAATACTTTGAAAAAAAATGGTTCAAATTGTAAAAAAAAAATAAAAATAATATACATAATGTGAAATATATATTCATATACATATTTCATATTATATATTGCATAATACTCATAAGATATTTCAATTAAAATTTACCAAATAAGGTATTTTTAAGTTTATTTAAATTTTTTTTTGAAAATGGCCATGTGCATGTGAGCAGGGGATGGGCAGAGAGAGGGGGAGAGAGATTATCCCAAGCAAGCTCTGTGCTGACAAAGGGCTCCATCTCATGACCTTGATATCATGACTTTGGCTGAAATCAAGAGTTGGGTGCTTAACCAACTGAGCCACCCAGGCACCCCCAAATAAGGTATTTTTTTAATGTTGTAACTGTTTTCTTAATTTTGTTCTTAACTTTAAAATGCATTTTTACAATGTATATGAATCTGCAACAACAGTTGTCTTTTAGGTAGCTCCATATTCCTAGTTGTCTAGCATGTATTAGTGGATATGAACTGAATTAACTCTAATAAAGCTTTCATTAAAGACAGAAGTCAATAGCACTGCTAGGAATTTACCCAAGGGATACAGGAGTACTGATGCATAGGGGCACTTGTACCCCAATGTTTATAGCAGCACTCTCAACAATAGCCAAATTATGGAAAGAGCCTAAATGTCCATCAACTGATGAATGGATAAAGAAATTGTGGTTTATATACACAATGGAGTACTACGTGGCAATGAGAAAGAACGAAATATGGCCCTTTGTAGCAACGTGGATGGAACTGGAAAGTGTGATGCTAAGTGAAATAAGCCATACAGAGAAAGACAGATACCATATGTTTTCACTCTTATGTGAATGCTGAGAAACTTAACAGAAACCCACGGGGGAGGGGAAGGAAAAAAAAAAAAAAAGAGGTTAGAGTGGGAGAGAGCCAAAGCATAAGAGACTCTTAAAAACTGAGAACAAACTGAGGGTTGATGGGGGGTGGTAGGGAGGGGAGGCTGGGTGATGGGTATTGAGGAGGGCACCTGTTGGGATGAGCACTGGGTGTTGTATGGAAACCAATTTGACAATAAATTTCATATATTGAAAAAAAAAGACAGAAGTCAACTCAGTGCAGCTATTTCTCTAGGAATTATTCCCTTCTGCTTCTATCAACACAATGATGAATCCAACATTTGCATTTCCAGCCAACAAATTTCCATAGTCTCCAGAACTTCATTCCTGGATCTATTGGAAATTTTCATTTGGATGGCCTGCAAGCATCTTAAGTTTTACCTCTTCTCACTTCAAACCCAATATTCCTCTATAGTGTATGTCCTGCTGATCGACTCTCACAATCCATCAAGAGAATTCAGGAAACAAGAAGACATCTTGCATTCTTTCTTCTATATGTTTTTTCTAATTCATTATGACCAACTAGGTGACAATTCTATCTCATAAATATCTGTTGTATTTGCCCATTATTATTGATGTCCACACCAGTGCTGTAATTCAGGATCACATTGTAATTTTCCTGGCTTCTTAGCTAGCATTATCTCCTCATAATTTATTTTACTGTTTTATCAAAATAAGTTTTTGTAGGGTGCCTGGGTGGCCCAGTCAGTTAAGCGTCTGACTTCTGCTCAGGTCATGATCTCATGGTTTGTAAGTTCTAGCCCTGCGTCAGGCTCTGTGCTGACAGCTCAGAGCCTGGAGCCTGCTTCGTATTCTGTATCTCCCTCTCTCTCTGCCCTTCCCCTGCTCATGCTCATGCTCTTTCTCTCTCAAAAATAAATAAACATTTAATTTTTTTAAAAAAATAAGTTTTTATTAACAAATATTTTTGCATCATTCCTTTGCTCAAAATACAAAAATCGATCATTTTAAACTTGAAGACACATCAAAGATGACATCACATCCATTCACATACCACACCAGGTTTTAAAATTTCCTTCTTCACTCCACTACACCCATATCTTGTCCTTTCTTGCATTTTCATGCTTCTCTGCCATTATACATGCTGTTTCCTTTGCCTTAATCACCCACATTGGATTTATTCAGTGGGTCTCAACACACTCATATTTCACTTGTAAAGAATTTCCTAAGGGCCCTACAAAAGCTGTGAAAAAAAACTTACACTTTTTTTGTATGTTGTTTCCTTTATACACTTCCTTTATAATAATAGTCAAAAAAAATTAGACTTTTCTGTTTGTGGTTTGTACCTCCATGCAAAAATGTAGGTGACTCAATGTATTTGGAGCCTGAAAGCTATCTTCCCATTAGTGCACTTCAAATTCAAGGCCAATGTTCTGTACAACTACATTGGCATAATTTTCTCACTTATGAAAAAAAATCCCCTCTGTGAAAAAAAAGACAGATGGAGAGATTCCCATGTTTTTAAGGCTACTAGTGCCTCAGCACACAAACTATACATCATTGCTAATATCTCTGCTAATCCAAATTGACTGAACTTGCTCTGAAAAAGATCTATGAATTTACTAAGCTATTTACCTAGGATGCCTACCACCTTCTTAGGATGTTTACAACCACTTTCCAGCTATACATTGCATATGTTAATGCCTTTCTTCCCTCTTCTTAAAGTCTAATCCCTTCTTTCTCATGGTATTTCTATTTGTAATATAAACATAGGATCTGGAGCATACACTTGATTTTATTCCCACAACTAATTAGCCCCTGCCAAATAGTATCTGGTGTATCAAGTCAGCAGGGGTCAATGACAGCATTACCATAATTGAGACACACCAAGAAAAATTTTGTCTTTTAAACACCATGGAATTAATGGTTTTTCAGTGGTTAAATATTGACTGACTTTACATTAGCATTAAAATATCTAATGTCTTAAGTTAGCAGAAACCTGGCCTATCAAAATTGCCTCATGATTTAGTTAGAATATAGCTAAATATTCTATTACAGGAAGAAGTTGAATCATGTACCTTAACTTATATTTTCCATTATTGATAATAAACATCAGTGATAATTCAGCCTCCATATTTACATATACACCCTGTGACCTCCCAAAATAATTCCTTCACTCAAGGGAAGTATGTCACATGAAACATGTCTATTACTATAATGGTCTCCAAAAATAAAACTTCTAATTCACTGCTTTTATTTAGACTTATTGTTCCAAGACACACACTTACTAGTAATTCTAATAATAATAATAATAATAATAATAATAATAGCAATAATAATCCAATAACACAATATGAAATATCACATGTCTGCTTGTATAGCTGTTATTTAAGAAAGCTTATTCTAGCCAACATCAATGACTTATTATGTGAGTAAGAAACTCTTATAGAGAAAGGTGAAAACTATCTGGACATCATAGAGGAGGTAATTTGAGGGTATATAATTAGATGAAGCAAAACCTGGAAATATGATTTAGATTTTTTTTCCTTAAGAAGTTGGAGTCAATAAGTACCAGCCAAGACCATGAGATACTTTCACCTAACAAAAAATATACAGAGGTAACTGCAATCCTGAGAGAATTTATTCTGAGTGGTAGTAAGAGGATTCTAAATCAAATAACCAGTAAGTGGAAACAGAGTCAAACCCAGTTCTCTGTAACATCAAATCCTTCTTTCTTACAATAGTACTTATGCCCAATAGCACCAAGTTGAAATCTAGAGCAAGCCCAAGAAGTTACTAAAGCTCAGAATTCTAGATGATTCTCTAATCAAAATAACTTATTATAGATTCCTGTTAAGAAAGCCTACATTCAAGTGTCTATACCTAACTCAAAGTTCAATTGCTTAGAAACACTGACACTGAAAAAAGATAGATACCATCCAATACACCGAACGTGTGATGACACATGTATTAAACCAAGAACCCCCTAAAGGGTGTATAGTACCAAGAAAATCCACAGATGATCTTGAAAATCATTGGAAAACATTGGAAAATCATCTCTATGAGCTTGACTCCAAATTTTCTTCTGCTATTACCTAATTACAAAGCTCTGAATAAATCTCCAATATTTTGGGACCCAGTTACCTGATTTTCTAAGAAAGAAAGTAAGACCAGATAACTTTTAGGACACTTTCATTAATATAAATCTATGATAATATGAAATATAGGAAAAAATAAGCATTTAATTTGTAAATGAAATGACTGATTCAATTACATATACAATGAATGAGTTAAAAGCCAGAAAAATTTTGTATGCGATGTGAAAGAAATTTATTTGAAACTTGGTTTAAAAAAGTGTCATGAATCATGAAGTGTCACGGTTAAAGCAATTTTAGCTGATCAATCATAGTTTGCAGAATTACAGAAATAAAAATACTTTGGCATAAGCTGTAGCCTGAAAAAATTAAATGAGATATCATATAACTTAGGTAAAAGTAATAAGAGATATAAGAGTAAAAAAAAAAACTAGATAAGTGAAAAGTATAATTGGAAAGATAAATAAGGTAGATAAAAAGGAAAGACAGATTCACTGCTGGCCCTCTGCAACAATGCTTTCCTGAGCTGGCTGCAATTTGCATAAATCATTGAGTTTTTCCAACTTAACCTCAAAACTCATCACCAGTATTCTTTCGGGTCATTACCAGCAGGTCAGCATATGCAAATTTAAAAAAAAAATTATTTCTGTCTTTTGTCCAATGTAGTCATGTGGAAAACTCTCAGCAAATTTATCAAATCAATAATGGTGTTTTTGATGTTCTTTTACCTTCTTTTTTGTGTTCATGTCTCCTTGTCCATTAATCATATTTCTTCGACATTCTATGATATTTCCTATTACAGGACCTAGCCAATCTACCTGGATTTCATATGCAAAAAAAAAAAAATTATTCTAAAATTACCGTTCTATTTCCAACATAATTCATCGCAGTTGTAATTGAGGTTTTTTTTATACTTAACTAACAATTAGAAGAAAAGGAAACATGAAATCTTTACTAAGGTATAAATAACCTTAAGATATACTGTAAATCCCTGTTTACTTGCCTTTCATCACAAAAGTATTTAGTGGATTTATATCAAACAATGACACAAAAGAACATCAAAAAGTTTTGAAGAAATACTTGTGAAGACAATACATTTCAGCTCCCCTTGAGTCATGCGGATAATTACCCATTCTGCTTGTGTCTAACATCACCCCTGTTTATTCTAATTTAAAAACAAATGTGATTTTAAAATTGAAAATGGATAAGCTGATCCTTATCAATATTGAAATGAGAAAATTTTGTAAGGGCTTTACAGGAGAAGTTTTAGGCCTGCCATGGAGAAGTCATGTTTGGTGTTCCTTAAATAAATGTGTATTTTACTTTTTTTATAGCTCTTCAGAAAGTACAACTTTTATCTATTTTTTTTCTCTTTCAAAAACTCAAGATCACCTTGACAATGATTGCTCCATTTGAACCATTTGAGAAAGAACAGCAGAGCAATTTTACCAAGGACTAAACAGTTTCAAATGGGCTGAGATACTGATTCCAGACAGCCAAATCACCATTAAAACAGAGATGGGCGGTTGTGGAATATGAAACTAATTTGAGAAATGTGTATTTTGACATTTTTTATTACACAAGCAGTCATATAAACTTTAACATTTCCTTCTAGATATGGGGAAAAGTTATCCTTGCCATAGAAATGAATGGACAGTTAAAAAGGGAAGCTCATTTATATAGATTGTCAAGTAACTAAGATAAAAACCAACAATTCTGAAATGATATAAGTGGGGGGAATGATAAGTGCAGGAAACCACTCAGCATTTGACCCTTGTCACTCCAGTCCTCTCAGAGATGCCAGGAGTTGACACAAAACCAAATAAACACACAAAGCAGGGAAGAATTAGAAAATGTTTAAAACCAGGTAATAATATATTAATATCTTGGTCCCTAAAATTTTCTCTTAAAAGTTGAACCCATTGCTATAATAATAACTAATATGATCATTTAGCTATGTAGATTTTGATCTGCAGAAGTTTAGCTGTTCATAGTTACTGAAAGTAACTCATAGAAACAAAGTAATACATATATTTCCATAATTAATAAAATTAAATATTTAATTTAATTTGGCATAGCACTTGGTAAAGATACTATACTGTTATCACTATATGATAACTAAATCTTCTATTATAGGAAGAAGTTAAATCATGTACTTTAACTTGTATTTTCCATTATTGATCAGGTCATTATCAGAAAAGGGAGTCTTAAGAAGGCTTTACTAAGCCAGTGCTAAATGTTGCTTATAAATTCAGTGTGCAAAGTGTCAGTATTTTTTGATTATCTTTCCTTACATTCTAGGAACACTATAGCTCAGTACAAAAATGGAAAACAAAACACACAAACCAAACAAATAGAAATATACATATTCCTGCACTTGAATTTTTTATTAGTTACTTCAGCAAATATGATATTTTAGTGATATAAACACAATAGTTTATATGTTCTGTACATGGATGAGAAAACTCATTTTTAAAGTAAGCTTTGTCACATAAAAATGGTTTTTGATCCTATTTTTTGGTACTCTCTTCTTTTCACTAGGAAGGAAGGAAGAAGGAAAGAAGGAAGCAAGAAGGAAGGAAAGAAAAACGAGGGAAGGGGGAGGGAGGAAGACATTATATCTATAAAATTCTTGCCAATTATACTATTGTTGGCATTCAGTTTCAGGAATGTCACCTTATTATCTTCTGATTATCATTTGCGAAGCCTGCAATGCCTTTGCCTTAGAGGCTATGCAAATTTCTTGTTAGATACAAACCATCTCATTTCTGATTTCAGGAAGTCAACATAACCCATCTGCTGCTTTCACTTCCCAGCTGTATGCAACTATGCCAAATTTCTCTAAGTTGAGCTTTATGCTGTCTTTGCAGGCGATCTTTTACCCACCATGCTTATATTTTCCTTGTGTAATTCACCATAGACACAGGTGCAGATGGTGTGTAAGAAGAACAATGCATATGGGAACATACAATGTTAGGCTTGTAAGGCTTCTGACAGAACTTTGAATTATAGCCTAAACAGTGATTATTTAGTTTAAGGATAGGCACTAGTGCATCAAAATGAATACAGTCCTCAAAATGAATACAGTCCTCAAAATGAACCTAACTTCAGATCCAAAGTCCCTGTATCCACGTTTCCTTGAAGAAGTTATTTACTTCCATTGCTTTATTTTCAACATTCTCAAAGGAAGATCTTGTAACTTTTTACTAACCCCAAAAGATGCTACTTTTAAAAATCTAGATGATAGACAATAGATAGATAGATAGATAGATAGATGATAGATAGATAGATATGGTAAATGTAGTTGATCTGTATTGATTAAAAATGTGTTGTATAAGTCTAAAATGATCTCTAAACAACATTTGGAATACTAGATAGGCTTATGTTCTACTTCTGAATGATATTTAAAATAAGAATTAAGCAGTCAGATAATCTTTATCAACAAGGCCATCATGGTATGCTCTGAGTCCTCTGAAATGATCAAAAATCAAAACGAATGTTGGGAACTTATACCTAATAATTGCCCATTGCAAATATATGTGGCCACCATCAGTCTCCTGGCTGAGATTTTTATATGGATGTCATTAAAACCGCTTTGATTAAAGTACAAATTGTACACCTTGTCATGTTGAACTCTTTGTATGATATTTAGGACTATCGGGTTGATAATTATTCTTCTTTTTATGTTAAAATACTCTTCCATCTTTCTCTCTAAGAAAAGCAAGTTTAGGGCAACTTTAATGGTGATATAAGAAAAGGTAACTTTCAAACTTTCAAATTCATACCCATTTTAATATACTCTATGCAATAAGTATAATCAAAAAAATAAATATATGTCAATAGAGTTTTAGGTATTATCTACATTTAAGTGTTACTGAAAATGTAGAACTTAGCCATTTGTGACAAAAATAATGCCTACAATGAAAAAAATAAGTGTTCTATTACAAGTGTCAATATATTTTATGATCTGATTGAACTTCTGGATTTGTGTCAAAAGACTCTCTTTGCTAAATTGTAGCTTTTATTCTTGAATTGACACAATATAATATCAGGAAAGATACCATCATGCCTGCTTGGTACCAGAGTGTTCAAGATGAAAACAAACAAACAAACAACCCACTGGATATTTTTTAAATCACATTCACTTACTCAACCCCTACCCATTCTTAAATCTCACCTCACCGTTCCCTTTAAGGAAAGTGCTTATGGCATATTTACAATTTTAACTGATTTTGTGTGTTGTTTTTGATTGATGCCTTACTCAGACACTAGAATATAAGCTTCAGATGACAGAGTGTGCCTAATTTTTTCTCACATTCATCTGCTCAGCATGTTTCCCATTGGCTAGCACCCCATAGCTAATAGAAATCTGAATAATACTTAGAAAAGACTGTATAGCACTTCATATAATCTCAAGAATACATCAGAGAAATCAATATTAAAGCAGGATTTTTTGGACTTCCTTTGGTTAATTTAATAGTTTCATATTCCTTGTTATTGTCTCTGCTATAACAACTTTCTACCTAAAAAGTGTTTATTTATTGGTTTACAAAATAATTTTCATATGCATTATTTTATCTTCACAACTGTTCTAATAAGTGAAAAGATGCCGAATATAAATCTAGATGAGAAGATTCCTCGTTTCCCCTGCCTTTACATGCACAGACCTCAAAGTATGGTGCAAAACCCTTCCATATATCCAGAGTAATAAGAATATTACCCTCTCCATCTTTTTGAATCCAGATTAAATTATATATTCCACCACTGTGTGTGTTTTAGGGGAAGATGAGCCTTCCCCCCTTTCATTTTAAATAATACATTCAATTAATAATTAATTAAATATGAATTTATTAATTAATTCTATTAATATATATATTAATTATTAATAATAAAGTTCATATATTCCTTTTGGCTTTAGGTTTTTGAAATAGAAATTAAAAGAAGTACTCCTTCCCTTAGTAACTTCACTAGTGTGAAAAAGAAAACCTAAGTACTTTATTTTAGCATAATGGAAAGAGTAAGAGAGTAGAGGAAGTTGGTTTCTTAGTTTACAGTCTTACACATTTAAGTCAGTTTTTAGCACACAGCAAGGACCTGAACTAGTAGTGTCACTGACTCTTCTCCAGTATTCAGTTGAATAAAAAAGCTCCATTTTCATATTGTTTTACCAAGCATTTGACAGTCCTAGTTATAAGCTAATCTTTACATATTTTCTTTTCTTATTTCAGAAGTTCATGGGTCGCCTGAGTGGCTCAGTCGGCTAAGCAACCGACTCTTGAATTTGGCTCAGGTCATGATCTCACAGTTCAGGGGATTAGCCCCATGTCCAGCTTCATGCTGACAGGGCAGAGCCTGCTTGGGATTCTCTCTCTCTCCCTTTCCCTGCCCCTCCCCTGCTGTCTCTCAAAATAAATAAATAAACATTAAAAAAGAAGTTCATTAGAGAGCCCTTTTTATGGAAATTAGGAAAAAATAACTTTTGTCACAAGTTGGTTGCCAAAAATTCATGCTTTATTAATTTATTTAATAATAGTGTCTAAATAGATGCAAGATAAGGGAAGTAGCTTATGTTTTTATTTTCTGAAAATATTCTTCATGTTCCATTTTTAGGTTTGCTAACAATCTATTAGTAGTTGATAAGTAAAACTTTGTGCCTTTTATCTTACCAAACTACAAAATTTACATAATATGGTTTATTGTGTTTTAGGATTAGAAAGAGATATCAGCACTAGTTGATACATCTAGCATATTTTTGAAATTATAGGATAACATTTATATATTTCTAGCCATTTTATTTTCACCTAATTACTCTCTCTTTCAGTGTAGATACCTTCATTTATGTCCTTTGCTGGTCAAATTTACTCTTCCTTCATTCCATTTTCTCATGTCTGTCAGTTATAATATTTTGAAACAAAATTGCTCCAGGAGAAAACTAGTTTATTATCAAGCTTCAAAAAGAGCAAAAAGGTAAGTTGTTCCTTTATAACATTTGTGAAAATGCCTTCAACGGACATTATTACCATAGTTTGGTAACTCTTTGGAAGACTAAACAGGTCAATAATGAATTCATTGTCTTATATAATGTAGATGGTATCTGATATT
This sequence comes from Panthera onca, assembly GCF_046562875.1. Taxonomy (NCBI): domain Eukaryota; kingdom Metazoa; phylum Chordata; class Mammalia; order Carnivora; family Felidae; genus Panthera; species Panthera onca. The sequence continues at coordinate 20,816,705 of NC_138339.1, forward strand.
TTATTTTTATTTTTTTTAACGTTTTATTTATTTTTGAGACAGAGAGAGACAGAGCATGAACGGGGGAGGGGCAGAGAGAGAGGGAGACACAGAATCGGAAGCAGGCTCCAGGCTCTGAGCCATCAGCCCAGAGCCCGACGCGGGGCTCGAACTCACGGACCGCGAGATTGTGACCTGAGCTGAAGTCGGACGCTTAACCGACTGAGCCACCCAGGTGCCCCAGGAATCTGATATTTTAGAGCAATAATTAGAATAACTTGTTATGCGTCAACTATTTGCTTATGATTCTGCCACCAAAACACCAAAGGAAAGAAAGTGATATAGAAACATCCAGATAACCAAATTCCTGATTTTATAGTGAGTGCTACACAAAAGTCATAGATTTGTGGCAGTTGTAAGAACTTTAGCTCAAGATAGGAGCAGTACCAAAATGTTAATTCCTCAATTAACTAAAATGAGAGGAATAAAAAGCACAGAAACTGTACTTAAAAAAATTTTTTGATAAGAAAGTATAAACAATGATTTGTCTCAGCAATTTTCCATTTTCAGAAAATGTATTAGAAACAGGAGTACTTATGTTTATGGGCAATTTAGCAATCTGAGTGATATGAACAAAATATTTTCCAAAAAAATCCACAGCAGGCAAGAAAGTGAAGGAAATGTCTGAGCCTAAAATGATGATAAAGCATGAATTTAAAGAAGAAAGTCCACTTTCAAGTTGGTAGCTGCCTTAAGGCATTTGATCATCACTTAATCTTATGTCTTGAGTTTTAATTATCTGTATGTATGGAAGATACAAGACAAACCCTAGAGTAAACACATGGTAAATGCCAAATTATAGATTCCCAAGTAAATGCTGAATCTTCGAAAGGGGATGCCATGCATAAAAATTGAACAAATCTGGAAATTCACCACACAGAACTAGACTGTACCTACATTTGCTTTTAAAGACCTTCAATTTCCTTGGAAAGATCAGAAAAATTCCCAGAAAATGCAAAAACAGTCCTTGGGATCTGAATTCACTGTATTCTTCTGGCCCAATCAACTATAATCCTAGAAGATGGGGAAACTGGTCCTGAGTTAGTAATGACATAAGGCCAATGACAGGCTCACATTTATGAAGGAAAGCATCTTTAAATTCAGGCTTTCAAAAATTAACACAAATAAAGGAATATCAGCTCACAATGAAAAAAAGCAATAACTACATGAAGAACAAACCATCCTGGGCCGGAGTCAGAGAAGCATCAGAAAGGACAAACATGTTGTGTTTGTTTAAAAAATGGATTTGAAATTATAACAAAGGAACAAGAGATCTTCAAAAATGATTAGATTTGGAAAAGTATAAAAATTTTAAGAAGTAAAAATATAATATTGAGATTACAAACTTGGTGTATGAGTTAAATAACAGGTCTGAAGTACCTGAAAAGAGGTTAGAAGCCACAAAAATAGCCACAATAACAGCATGAATATAAGCAAGGAAATGGAAAATGTTAAAGAGATACCAGATATGGAAGATAAAATGAGATGGTTCAACATGTCTTTTTATAATTTAGTAGTGGTTAATTGAGAAAATTTTAGAGACACAGAATATAAAGGGATACTAACTCAGAATTTTCAAAAACTGTTTAAAGTCACAAACTCTTAAAGGTAGACTAATGTATTCTGGAAAGAATTCCCATTTTGCCATTATCATCATGAAGCAGCAAAAGCACCAAAGACAATGAAATATGTTAAAAGTCTTTCGGGAAGGAGGGGGGAGGTTAAGTACAAAAGAATGACAACTAGATTATAAGTCAGCTGACTTCTAATAATAACAATAGAAACTAGAATGAATACAAAATAAAATTAAAAAAAAATTAAATACAAACTAAAATGTGACATTATATAATTCAGAGTGTATCATCAAAGGAATTTCTTTTTTTTTAATTTTTTAATGGTTTTTAATTTATTTTTGAGACAGAGAGAGACAGAGCATGAACAGGGGAGGGGCAGAGAGAGAGGGAGACACAGAATCGAAGCAGGCTCCAGGCTCCGAGCCATCAGCCCAGAGCCTGATGTGGGGCTCGAACTCGCAGACTGCGAGATCGTGACCTGAGCTGGTCGGACGCTTAACCGACTGAGCCACCCAGGCGTACCCAAAGGAATTTCTAAAACATATACCATAGGAAATTGAGATACACATAAGAACATCCACTAAATAAAATATTAAACATTTAAATAAACAATTTGATAAATTAAAATGGAAATAATTTCTAACAAGTGGCATAAAAGGGAATGCTAAACAACTTTACAACATTGACCTTGACATTTGGAAAGAGCATCATCAAAGAGAGCTCATTGCAGTTGTATCTTTTAGAAAAGTAGTAAACTTATCAGTAACTTCATGTTTCATCAAATTAGTGTATTAAGGGAAACAACTAAGAAAATTCAAAAGAGTATATACAAACTTGGAAACTAGTAGAAAAAAGTTAATAGAATTAGAAAACAAAATAAATAAAACCAAAAGAGGAGAAACACACATACACACACGCACGCATGCACTCACACATGCACACACACACACACACACACACACACACACACATACACTTAGGTATATAAAGTGAAGTAAATAGAATAAAATAAATGGTTTAAAGGTAAGTATAAATAAATGAGTTATCAACTTATATATAAGTTAAATAAATTAAACATTTAAAAGATAAATAGTTTTAGGTTAGCTTGAAACACAACTTCAGCTATGTGCTGTTTACAAGAATAATGTATAAAACACATAAACAGATAAACTGAGAAAAAATACAGATGTAATGAAATATAATAAAAATAAAAAAATTGATGTATATCTATTGAAATTAAGAGGAAGAGATTTTAAGGCAGTGTTGAAAGCATGATGGAAATTTTAATTTTAAACTCACATGCCCCTACCATAATATTGCACAATCATAATTAAACTAATTAAGAGAAATGAAAGTAAAAATGCATATCTATCATCAAGGTGTTCTTTTTTTTTTACATAATTCACTTAACAATTAACTGAGAATATAAAGAAATCAGCAAATATGTAGATTTAAAAATGTATAGTAAATCTTATTCTGTAAACAAATAAAATAGTACATGGCTGGGACGCTGGCTCATGTCAATTTGTCACAACCGAGAGATAGAACCCTACATCAGGCTCTGATGCTGAGTGAGGAACCTGCTTGATATTCTCTCTCTCTCTCTCTCTCTCTCCTTCCGATTCTCCCTCACCCATGCTCTCTCTCAAAAACAATAAACATTTTTTTAAAAGGACATGACTACAAAATACAGTTTCAAGCATATATGGATTTATATATACATTTTCTATGTATTATTTCATAACCAGGTCCTATCAAATTTCAAAACATTATATAACAGGAGTCAAAAACAATATTTTTCTGTAAAGATCCAAAGACTAAATATGTTCATCTCTGCTTGCCATATAGTCTCAATTGCAACTACTCAACTCTGCTCTTCTAGTCAAAAGTAAAATAGAAAATATGTAGATGAATGGACATGCATGGGTTGCAATAAAACTTTGTTTATCAAACAGAGTTGGGGCTGGATTTGGCCTGTGGGGCTTGTTTGTTATTCTTGGTTATAAAGCACACATTACCAGATGACAATATATTTACATTCAAAATTAATATGAAACTGAATAAACGTTTCTATATAATTATAATCATTTTAAAAATCATTTCTATAAGTCTCAAGTTAAATATCATAACAGGAGTGGGAATATATTTAGAAGTAAAGAATCATGAAAATAATACTTTACAAAAACGTAACAAATGCTAACTCAAGTACCACTTATAAACTAAATCAGAAACTGTTAAAAGAAAGGCTGAAAGTCAAAGACTTAAATTGGTATACGTAAGAATATGAAAATTAATGAGTAATCCAAACAAGGAAGAAAGCAAGTAGCTAAAACAAAAAAAGAAATTAAAGAGAATACAAAATTAAAATGAGTGAGTCTACAAAAGCATTTATTTGAGTCAAATGTCTAAAAGGTAAAATAAAATGTTAAAAGAACCAAAGTACTTTTGCAATATTTCCTTCTTCTCTCAAAGAAGAAAAAATAAATGTACAAGTAACAATAGTATAGAAGGAAAAGAGAAGATATTCACAAAAGTAGCATGTACTTTAAAAATAGGAAAATATGATGAACATTTTGCCAGTATATTTTATATATTTAATAATTAAATTAAAGCATACAAAAATATAATTTAAGAAAGCAGACTTATGAATACATGTGGAAACTTAATAATAAAATAAAATGAATCACTGTTGAAAAATTATTCTAACAACAAAATAGAAAACCCAGTGTTATGGATGAGTTATATCACATTCCAGGTATTATAATTCCAATATTATACTATTCAGAGAATATAAAAAGTACAAAAACTCATTCATTACCTTATTGCAAATCTAATCTCCTTATGATATCAAATTAAAACAGTTAATAACAAATGAGTATTACAATCAAATATATCATAAAATACATGCAAAGATCCCTGAGGAACACTAAAGTGTATTTAAAGGATGTTATATACATACACACACATGTGTGCATTCATACGCTTTTGAGTCACCACACTAACATATTAAAGGGACAAAAACCTAACCATGTAGCAAGGTACAGAAGGAAGCACTTGGCAATGGCTTCCATATGAAACAAAAATAATCAAAAATCTTGGCAAAATAGAAATAAAAAGGATAAGACAATCATGGTACTATGTAGTGAAAACATAAAAACACTTCTTTAAATGTTAAAAATGCCAAGAATACCACTATTAATAATTCAGTCCATTGCATTACAAACTTTGGCCAGGAAATAGGAAAAGCAAGATCCCCCAAACAGGTCCCCTTTTTCCATTCTTTCCTCCTTCAATCTCTTTCCTACCAACAGTCACATTCTTCTGTCATTTCTCTGCTGAAACCAACTCAGCTTTTTCTCAATTCTCATAGATTTACATCCAAAAACATAATTATGGCCTAAAAGGAGTTACATGATCTGACTCTCTTCTCTTGCACATCCTTACTCTCTATTCCAGCTATTCTGTCTTGGCGACTTAAGACATATGCTCACTTTAAGATGTTTTCAGTGGCATTTCCTCTCTGTAGACATGGTTTTTCTAGATAGTCATTACAGCCATCCCAATCTTTGCAGAAATTCAACCTGCAATGAGGCCTAGTCTGACAGCCAGAGTGGCATACAGCTTCCTCTCCACCATCTGCCACACTCAATATCATCCATCACCCTTCACTATTTCTTTTTCTAGAGCACTTATCACCTAACATTCCATATAATTTACCTAGTTATTGTTTATTTTGGTAAGGTGACCATTTAACGTATTATCCAACTTGTACAATTGGAAGAATGGAAGAGTTTGCCATTAACATGTCAGGAACACAGCCACAAATGGAAACTATGACATGCAAACAGAGATATGGTGTTTTTTCACTACTATCATTTTTTTCAATATTACAAGTTGCATGAAAGCAAAGATCTCTTTGTTTGTTTAATGACGTAAATGAAGTGGCTTGAATAGGGTCTGCCAAAATAAATATTTGTTCAGAGAAAAAATGGCTGACAATCTTTTCTTGGCCATTAAAAAAATATATTTTTTTCCCCGAAATAGTCTGTGATCCAAAATGTAATCAAATTTTTGTATCAGTTAACTAGGTAGCAAATGGAATTCCTAATAATTCATATAACAGGAATTCTCAGTTATTCAGCATGCAGGAATCATTCCTGGGGTGTAGCCTTACATTAATATGGCTTTTTATACGATTGTCTTGAATGAAAAGTTTTGGATTTTGACATAATGCCAGAGGGTTTTTTTTCATGTAATATATTTTCTTTAAATATTAAGGTTTGCTTTCCTCCCATTTAAAAATTAGGTACGTTTTCGCAAAATAAATTGGAGGAGCAGGTGTCGGCAGCTAGAACACATACATGCTGGCAGGTGCAAAACAAATAGACCAACAAAGGCATTTGGAGCCTTTACATTCTTGCCAGTCTGATGCCTTAGCACAATCTGCAAAGCGCTGTGAGGATTGTCCTTATGTTTATTCATTGAATAGAAATATTTGCAAATTTCTCTTTCCCCTTTGGATATAAAGTTCTGTGAAATATGATAAAGTAAAAGGAACATTTCAATGACAGAATCTGCATACATATTTCCATTACAGGCAATAGAAATCCTTGTGACTTCCCATCATTCAAGTATGAATATATATTTAAGAACCTACCAGTAGATACTTCTGTATATAAGAGAAATCAATAGAAACCTTAAAGTATATTTATTTTTAAATATGATCATTTTAAAAATTAATATTCTAACTACTTAAATCTAACGCCAGATATATGAGAGAAAAAAGTGCAACAAAATATATCGGGTTTGCACAGCTAAGTTGAACCCCCATTGGATATTGAAATATTTAAAATAATAAACTTTAGGTATGTATAGTCTAATGGAAAAGTCTTTGTTGTGAACTTACATTTTAAGAAACCAGATTATTAACTTTGGCAACGTGCATTCCTTACCAAGTGCTTTGCAAATGCAATCTGTTGAGAACAAATGAGGTTGTCCTAATACCTGTAGGGTATGTTCATTTATCTTCTAAAACTCTGATTCTATTTGCATTGCACGAAACCTTCCAGACAAAGGCTCTTGCCGCTTGCATTCTAGACTAGACAATGAATACATATACCTCTGTATATACATCTTTTATATATTCATATATATCACATATATTATAATATACACACATATCATGCATATGTGTGTATATACTCATGCACATGAACATATATAATATAATACAAGATATATAAATTCATTTTACCAATACTACATCAGTTGGGAAGTTGATCTAGAAATTCCTTTGGAAATAAACACTCAAATCACTAAGTCTTTTTCATCAGTTTAAAATTTTTTAAATTTATTTATTTTGAGAGGGGTGTAAGGGCAGAGAGAGGGAGAGAGAGAATCCCAAGCAGGCTCCGCCCTGCCGGCAGAGAGCCCGACACAGGGCTTGACCTCACAAACCATGAGGTCATGATATGAGCCGAAACCAAGAGTCAAATGCTTAACCGACTGAACCACCCAGGTGCCCCTTTTTTCTTCACTTTTAAAATAAGGGCCACATGATGCTGACTTCTAGTGTAAGGACAGGTAGTTATAATCCTAACTATATTGTTCTTCAGTAACTAGCATGAGTCAGAAAATCCACCCTCAGGAGGACCTTTCTAAATTAATTTGCTAGCTGACAGCCTGAGCTAAAATAGTTGCTAACATAGTTACTGGAAAGTAATTGAAATCACTCAGGAATCACATGTACAAGGAATTGAAGACATTTTCTTTCTCTATATAGATAACACAAACATTTCTGGGCATGCTATCCTCATATTACCCTCAAATGCTAACAAGGATATTACACACTTGTCTAGTGCTATCTGTGTCTCTGTGAACACTAGAAGCTTCCCCTGCACAGATTTATAATCATCACAACTCTGTCCCAAATGGAAGAAACAGTCACAAACAACAATAAATTTCTCAGTAAACCTGAATTGTAACATCTGCCCCACCAGAGAAGTCAATCTGATGTAACAGAGAAGGGATTTGTTTTGTTGCAGGCGGAGGAGATTAAATCTTGATATTATAGGGGTGTAGCTAGGTCAACTTATTTATCCTCTCTAAGCCTTACTCCTGCCACCTCTCAAATTGGAATAAATCATACTTTCTGTGTATGTGCCGAATATTAAATAAAATAAAGTTATTCTTAGATCACTCTGCACTTAGTATATGGCATATGTTTCCATCCTTTTCTAAAAGTTAAATACCATTTTATCTTAAAATTGTAAATGATTTAAATTATAATTTATCTCAAGTATCCTAGAAACATTTTACTTTTCTTTAAAATGCTGCAGAATCAGGGCACCTGGGTGGCTCAGTCAATTAAGTTTCCAACTCTTGATTTCGGCTCAGGTCATGATCTCGTGGTTCCTGAGTTCCAGCCCCATGTCAGGCTCCACGTTGCTAATGGTGTGGAGCCTGCTTAGGATTCTCTCTCTCTTCCTCTTTCTTTCAAAATAAAGACATAAACTTTTATTTGCTGCGAAATCAAATATGTAAGGCATGGGTCTTTTAAATTTTGCCTCTTATGTCATTAATAATAAAGAAGGACACCTGGGTGGCTTAGTCAGTTAAGTGTCGGACTCTTGATTTCAGCTCAGGTCATGATCTCAGGGTTTGTGGGATCAAGCCTTGTGTCAGGCTCTGCACTGACAGCACGGAGCCTGCTTGGAATTTTCCCTCTCCCTCTCACTCTGCCCCTCCCCAGCTCGCTCTCTCTCAAAATAAATGAATAAACTTAAAAAAGTAAAGTAAAGAAAGAATAAAAAAGAACTCTGGTGGGAATATTGTTACTACTTCTTGCACTGTTAATACTGTTTCACACACTGAATTGACAACTCTCTATACAGGCATTCATTTTTTCCTGTTAATTCAGCATTCTCCAAAACTGTCATTTTTTTCTTTTCTTCAAAGATTTGCTTTTAATAATAAAGTACTTTGTTAATTATCAGCTTTATAAGTCACCAATATGAATAAAGTAAATGAAAATGGAAATTAAGTTTAATAGATGATATCCATCATTTCATCCAGTTGTAGAGATTAGCTTAATCTTGGTCTTCTTGGTCGTCTTATTATTTTCAAGCATGATTCGTGTACTTTTAAATGTGCAAATGTACTCATTTACATACTTAAAAGTAATGTCCTAAGGTGATGTGTTTCGGATCCTGACTTCCCTCTTTGACACATGACACATATCTACTTGTGGGGCTGTGCCAAGTTTTCATCTATTTCATAAAATTCACTTATCAAGGCAATTTTCAAACTTTTCTAAAAGGAAGCTCCAAGCACTTAATTAATTTGCTTTTTGATTATATTTTTCATTGCATTGCTCCCAGCCAAGAATTTTCTCTTTTGAGTTGCAAAAACAGTTTGGTCATATTCATTCATAATTTGCATTATTGACTTCAAAATATTGCTCTGAGTGATATTTTCATTTAGTTATTGCTCAGGGTTTTCTCTCACAAGAGACAACAAAATGCAGACTCTTGAAACTTCAAAGTAATAAAATCCTTAATTTAAGTAAGTATCTTTAAAAAAAAAATCCCACTGTTTTTTTTTACATTGGCTAATGAATAAATTGCAGTTCTGATAGCCTACCCAGAAGCAGAAGCATACTCTTTCAACTCTTGGTGATTTCCAGTTATTACGCATTTTTCTCATCATTTTATTGATTATAATATCACACATGAAAACATTTTAATCTCTGATCCTCATCTCAGTTTTTAAGAATAGAATTTTAAAGTATTATTTTTAAATGGAAAATGTCTGAAAATATAAAATATATTAGAATGCATATGTATAATATATTTGCCTCATATGGAACTCACTGAAAGACTATTTAAACTGCATATATTTCTTTTATTTGTCATAAGTATGTGGGGCAATAATCAGCAGCCCCAATTAAATAGATAGGATTACAAAGTGACCAACTTATATCTAAAGCCAAATGTGTTGAGCTTTGAGAACACTAAAAAACAAAACAAAACAAAAAAATCTATTACTTTCTACTTTCTCTACTTTAAACAACAAGCTGTAGCTGTACAGACCAGTGAATCGATCCTATCTTGTTCTGGTTCTAGTATGATAGTGTTCTTTGACCAGAGTGATCATCCTTCCAGATTCCAAAATAAGGCTTTTTTGAAAACTGTTATTTACTGGCCGCCTAATTAACTGGGCAGTGATAAAGAAGCTTAAGACCAACTAACATAGAAATGTGGATTGATGAACTTACTTGTCCTTTTATATGGCAAAATTTTTCAGAGGAAATGTATTTTAAATATTTGTTTACTTTGTTGAAAGAACTAAGACATAAGCAATCATGTATTTGTGTAGTGCAGTATAAGGTGATACTCAGCCACACAGCTCAGTTGTATTAATATCTTATCTTGACAACACAGTTTGGAAAAAGTAGAGCTGGAATCATTGAAGTACAGTTGTGTTCTTTGATGCCTAATTAGATTAAATAGGTTTTTTTATTATAACTATGAAACTGAAATTTTTCTAGCATTTTTTATTTAATTGAATCATTACATTGATGATCACCTATCATATATATTTAATTGAAATTATGAGTCAGCAAACATAAAGATATTCCAATATATAAAATCCTCAAATTTGAATTAGTTATACTCAATTCTTAAATATTTCTTCATTCTGTGGATGTAAGTTTTATTTCAGGAATTACACCATTACTTTAGTGTAATGGATATGACTTCTTTATGACATTCACTTAACAATAGAAAGAGTGGTCTATAGAGACTCATTCTCCTCTACTCTCATGTCTGTAACAGATGCTTTGCCTGGTTCCAAAAGTTAATTTCCCCTATATATACTTGACAAAGTTGAGAATGAGAATCTGGGGGAAAAATAATAAATTTAGGTCCTTTATCTTATAGAGGCTTTTAATAACCTAATAATTTACTCAAGGTCATAAAAAAATGCTATATCAATTTGTAGACTTCACTCATGTATTACAAAATATTTAGGGGAACGCTAAAATGATAACTGCTCCATAGACACATGAGAAAAAAAATAGCTGACAAATAATATGACATACCATATTAATGTTTTAAACTGAATTTGTGGGGTGCCCGGGTGGCTCAGTCAGTTAAGCGTCCAACTTAGGTTCAGGTCATGATCTCACAGTTCGTGAGTTCCAGCTCCATTTTGGGCTCTGTGCTTGGATAGCTCAGAGCCTGGAGCCTGCTTTGGATTCTGTGTTTTCCTCTCTCTCTGCCTCTCCCACACTCATTCTGTCTTTCTCTCTCTCAAAAATAAACATTAAAAAAAATTAAACTGAAATTGCAAATAGAGATAGCAATTGCTTCCAGATTCTAGATGCTGAGAGTTTTAGACATTATCAACCGTTAATGCTTTAAACTCAGAGTCATCTAATTTACAACATGGTAAGAATTTTACAACAGCATTTAATACCTATACAATTCAGATATCACTACCATTAGATGTTGCAAATTGGCAAGGCACATGCTCTATATTGCCTAAATTGAGGTTTCATTTGGATAAGGAAATATTGGTGCACAAATGTGTGTGTTAATTAAATTTGTATCCAAATATGCAATACCACATAATATCCGAGATTCGTACTCTTCTCAAAAAAAGAAAAAAAAGGACAAATTTACACATGTTTACCCCTTTGCAACACTCTGGCAGAGCTGAATAATAGCCATCTATTAGCTAGATCACAGCACTTGATAGTTTCCTACTATCTACTCCTCCCCAATGATTTTTTGACATTCAGGCCCAGTGTCAGCCATTAATCACCAAGGTTTCCTTTTTGGCTTTTCTCATGAGGAGATAGTTTATGAAGGAAAAAGCACATTTTCTGTATCCATGACTCAATGAAAACCAGACATTACAAAAAATCAATCATCTTCCTAATCTTACCTATGGCTAGATTCTTTCATTTATATCACTATGCAAATTTCTGTACACATTTAAGTTTTGGGACTCTGTACTACCCTATTTCCAAGGTGAATATACATGATTCTTTATTACATGTGTTAGAAATCTGCCTCAACATGCAGCCCACATCACTGAGGAACAGATACAGCTCTTAAAACTTTTCTCTCTCTCTTTTTTTTCTTTAATATATTTTTTTTTTCATTTGGGACCTATTTTTATAACTTTCTCACCAATTTACATTTAAGAGTGATCTTCTTGTTGCACAATAAAAGTTAGTGGAGTATATCCATGATGACAAATGTGATCAAAATGATACCAATCATTGATTTTGATTTGCATTAAAGATCATTATACACTGTGAACTAAGACTTTAGAAAAATATTAAATAACTCCCTGTCATCTGCTTTAACATTCATGGTGTGTACTTCTAAATATATTAAAAAACCATAGCCTTCTTCACGTATAAAACATAATTATTTAGATGTATATAAACCATGAGATTCTCTTTCAATTATTAAAAAATCAGAACAAAAAACTCAGGAGGTATTTTTAAGTAAAATATATTCTGACATCCTACCTATATGAGATAGAATATTTTCAATAAATGTTATAATACATTATAAGCAAATATTATGCTTCCTCCTTATGCCTCTATTTAAAATTTAAGTTATAATTTATCTAAATAACCAAGGAATACAAGCTAACATTTTGGGTACATAGGCTAGCCATGAAACCAAACAGCACACATATGTAAATTAAAATAACATAATGTTTTATTTAAAAAAATACAACCTCAAGAAATATGCTTTATTAAATATCAGTGGAAGATGTATAGGTGTTAAAGGAAACATAAATGTTAGGAAAATAAAATTAATTATGTTTGTAATATATAAAATTGTGATTAGGTAAAAACTCTCCTAATTCAAAATGTCTATTCAATCATTGGCCCATTTTTAATGGTTTATTTAGTATCTAATTATTAAGTTTGAACAGTTCTTTTTATATTATGAATATGTTTCCTTTATCCAACCTGTTTTGTAAACATTTTCTCTCAATCTGTAGCTTATCTTCTCATTTTCATAATGTTGTCTTTTGAAGTACAGAGTTTTTAATTTTGAGAAGGTCCAGTAGGTCATTATTTTTTCTTTCCCATTAAGAATCATACTTTTGGTGGTTCGTCTAAGAATTCTTTGCCTAACCCATAGCCATGGATATTTTGTCCCATGTGGTTTTTTTTTGTTTTGTTTTGTTTTGTTTCAAGTTTTTATTTAAATTCTAGTTAGTTAATATATAGTGTAGTATTTGTTTCAAGAGTAGAATTTAGTGACCCATCACTTACATACAACCCCCGGTACACATCACAACAAGTGCCCTTTTTAATACCCATCACCCATTTAGCCCATCCCCCTCCAGCCTTTCCTCCAGAAACCCTCAGTTAGTTCTTTATAGTTAGGAGACTCTTCTGGTTTGCCTCCCTCTTTCTCTCTCTCTCTGTCTCTTTTTTCCTTCCTTCCCCCTTATCTGTTTTGTTTCTTAAATTCCACATATGAGTGATGCCATATGGTATTTGTCTTTCTCTGACTGACTTTAGACATTTTATACATTTAGTTTTCGTATTAAGTTTATGCATCTTTTGACTTAATTTTTATGTACAATATAAAGTGTCAAATTAATTTATTTTCCAAAGGGTTGCTCAATTACCTCAACACAATTTGAAGATAACGTTCCCTAATGACACCTATTACAGATTGATACAACCAAAAATGCAAAGGTTGTTTCCTGACCCTCAATTCTGTTTGATTGATCTACATAATCAGTTTTTTCACCAAAGCTACACACTATCTTGATTACTGTATATTTATAGAATTCCTATCAAATCCATATAAATGTTAGGTTCAATTTGACAATATCTATAAAAATGTCTGTTGAGATCTTGAAAAACAATGTATTTATAATATAAATTTGCACAGAATTGCTCCCTTGACAATGTTGGCTCATCCAGTCCATACATATAGAATGGAAATTCTCCATTTACTGAATCATTCTTTAATATTTCTCAGCAATATTTTGTGGTTTTCAGGGTGCAAGTTTTTTTAAGTTTATTTATTTATTTTGAGAGAGATACAGAGAGTGCAAGAGGGAGAGAGGCAGAGAGGGAGAGAGAGAATCCCAAGCAGGCTCCACGCTGTCAGCACAGAGCCTGATAAGGGCTCTCATTCCACCATCCTGGCTGGGATCATGACCTGAGCCAAAATCAATAGTTGGATGTTCAATCGACTGACCCACACCATTATTCTTGATAATGTAATTTTATAGAACAAATAAAGCAAAAATATATAAGCTTATATGCTGAAACATTCTTATGGAGTTATTTTGTGCTTATTTTGGTGTTTTGGTTGTTTTTCATTAGGGAAAAAAACTTCCAAACAACATATTTTTCAGAGTATATCTATGGCTTACTTTTTAATTTTATTTTAATTTATTTTTATTTCAGTATATAGTTAACACACAACATTACATAAGTTTCAGGTGTACAACTTCTCTATACATTATGCTATGCTCATCACAAGTATAGTCACCTACTGTCATCACACAGCATTATTCCAATATCACTAATTTCCTGTGCTGTACCCTTTATTCTTATTATTATTTATTCCATAACTGGAAGCCTGTATCTCTCACTTCCCTTCACCATTTTACCCCTCCTCTCCATCCCCTTCCCTCTGGCAACCATCTGTTTGTTCTCTGTATTTATAGGGCTGATTCTGCTTTTGCTTGCTTGTTTATTTATTCCTTTTTTTTTAATATTCTACATATGAATGAAATAATGTGATGTTTTTCATTCTCAGTTTGACTTATTTTACTTAGCATAATATCTTCTAGGTCCATTTATGTGGTTGCTAATGGTAATATCTCATCTCTTTTTTATTACTAAACAATATTCCCATAGATAGATAATAGATAGATAGATATAGATAGATAGATATAGATATAGATATAGATATAGATATAGATGGATAGCAGATAGATAGATACATATAGATGATATAGATATAGGTTTAGATATATAGAAATAGATATAGATTTGGATGATACAGATATAGATAGATGATAGATATGTAGATATGGATGATAGATATATAGGTATAGATGATATAGATAGATATAGATATAGATATAGATGATATAGATGATATAGATGATATAGATATAGATAGATATAGATGATATAGATATAGATAAAGATAGGGGCACGTGGGTGGCTCAGCCCATTGAGTGTCTGACCGGCTGGGATCATGATCTCGCGGTTTGTGAGTTCAAGCCCTACATAGGGCTCTGGGCTGACGGTTCAGAGCCTGGGGTCTATTTCAGACTCTGTGTCTCCCTCTCTCTGCTCCTCCCTTCCCCCCTTCTCAAAAATAAATAAACATTAAAAAATTTATATATATATACCACATCTCCTTTACCATTTATCTATCCATGGACACATGGGTTACTTCCATACCTTGGCTATTGTAAATAATGATGCAATAAACATAAGTGTGAATATATCTTTTCAAATAAGTGTTTTCATTTTCTTTGGATAAATACACAGCAATGGAATTACTTGAATTATTGAGGAATCTCTATATTGTCTTCCATAGCAGCTGCACCAATTTGCATTTCCACCAAGAGTGCATAAGTGTTTCTTTTTCTCCACATCCTTTCCAACTCTTATTATTTATTATTAATCTTTTTGGTTTTAGGCATTCTGACAGGTATAAGGTGATATTTCTTTTTGGTTTTGATTTGCATTTCCTGATGTTGAGCATCTTTTCATGGTATGTTGGCCATCTGTAGGTCTTTTTTGAAAAGTCAAAGTCTGTTCAAGTCCTCTGTCCTTATTTTATTTTCATTTATTTTTAATTTTTTTTAGAATTATGCAATTCTTTATTAGTCAAGAAGATAATTTTGATTAAGAACAGGTTCCTGTTTAAACAATATTCCTTCATTTTAATTGACTTTTTTTAAAGAGATTTACAGTGGTTTCTGATATGGTATCTGGTAATCTGTAACAACACATTGTGCTAAGAGCTTACTACTCAGGTTTGAAAGAGCAAAGAGTTTATCTTGTTCATCATCTACAATCCATCAAGAATGACTGCCTTCAGCTCTGCAATGATAAGGAGCCTGAGCCCATATCCAGGAAGACTCAGTAGAGAAAGAAGGCTGTGACTGATTAGCTACATCTACCATAGGGAAGGGAAGGAACGTAGATGATAGGGTGACTCAGGACTAGTCTAAGATAAGCCTAAAATGAATAGCTCCTGTTTTGTGCTCTGGATCATATTTGAGTAAAATCAAAGAGTAGCAAAATAGACATTAGTCTTTAAAATGTACTTTCAAACTATGTCAGACTAGAAACATTAAACTTAAGTGTTATTATAATTAAATCATTCATATGATGTTTTTTACTCATAGGTTATATGCATATACATTAAAAATAAAAGACTATTATTATTTTAAGCTATGTTACTGTTATATAAATCCTATTTAAATATAAGATAATTATGGTAGTAATGATCCATATGTGACTAGAGCAGAAGTTTCAGAATTCCAGATGTCATTGAAGAAGTTAGTTTCTGGTATGTACTTACTTTTGGTTTTACTGATGCACAAACTTAAACTGAATTCTTATCCACATAACAACCAGTGAATGTGTAATCTAAGATTGTGAAATGAAGCTTTAAATATGCTGTGCCTCCAATGCAAATATGGTCAAATGGCTGCTTCTCATGATTCTTGGCTCCCAAAGTTACAGTTCCAGAAACACTAATTTCCATTGATTTGGGGAACTTGTGTTCAATAATCCACATCAATAAGCTTTTCTTTCAAAACACTTCAAGCTGGCCAAAACCAACTTTGCATTTCACATGTGTGATTGGAATTCTATTATGATAAGGTATAGGAGCTGTACAGAATTCAAAATTATTTTTCACACTTTCATGAAGTTTTAAAATTAATTGCTATTTTTACTTGTAATTCTTCCTATTTCATTTGATAAAAACCCAAAATTAGTGGGACAGGGACCTGTGAGTATAGTAGCATAAGCTGAATGACTCTAAAGGAGGAGTGAATGGAAATTTGTAAGGTCCACTAAGTACAGAATCATCCATTGCATCAATGCTAGTAGAAGAATGGCAGAGTCCAGAGAAGTCACACAAGGATGAACTAGAATAATCTGAAGTGGAGATCCATTGGTAGAAAGACCCAAGCTGATGGTAACATTTGGCATGATTTCTTCTAAAAAATTTTTAACGTTTATGTTTTTATTTTGAGAAAGAGCATGTGTGCCTGAAAATAGGGGAGGAGCAGAGAGAGAGGGAGAGAGAGAATCCTAAGCAGGCTCCACACTGTCAGAGCAGAGCCAGCTGACTGTGAGATTGTGACCTGAGCCAATCAGTCACTTCACTGAGTCACCCAGGAGGCCCTTCATGATTCCTTCTAAATGACACTTATCAGTGATAGTTCCAATGACTTGCCTTGTATCTGCTATATCTTGTTTATCATAATACATGGATTTTACCTTTTCAGTGATAGAAACTTGAGGTTTTCCTTTGTATGTTCTAACTTTCCAGGATGGATGTTTTTGTGGATGTGTCACAGAAGCAAAATTAATACTATCCAATGAATTCTTTAAGTTGGCATCTAACTAAATTCCAAATGGACAAGCTTATAGAAGTAAATCCAGGAGTTGGTTCAATTCTGTATTTAGCTCTGTGTCCTTTTTTTTTTTTGACCCATGTAAAGAAAATCCTTTGCCCCCCAAATAAGTTCAAATCTTGTGAAATTACAGTAATTTTGAGGGGATAAAGTTTGTCCAACTAGTGGACCAAAGCATATGTCATGTTATTCTTCAGAAAAGCAGCAACTTGCAAGAGTTCTCCACCTCCTACTAGGAGACCCTAGATAGATGTTTTATAATGTGTGAACAGCTATCATAAGTCTCTATGAAGTCCTTATCATTCAATATTGTAAGTTCAAAGAGTAGTGCTTTAAGAAAGGTTACCACCTTCAGAATAGGCATATAATGTGCTCCAGTGAGGACTTTGGCTCATTTTCCAGCAGTTGGATACCATACAGAGAATCTCAGGGTGCTGCAAAGTCAAATTCCCAGTTCATGAGTTATAAGCCACACTCTCCACTGGGCCATGATAAGCCACTATAGCATCAGCTCATCCTAGAGGTCGCCATGGAAAAAGGGCACAGAGACTGGCCTTTTCAGATGGACTCTTTTCAGAAGACCTGAGGTTCGCTCAATCTGGGCCACTTTCTTCCCCACCACAAACAGTCTGGCTCAGCAGAGACATTAGCTATGTCAGGTTAAGTGACTAAAACCTCTGAATCCCTCTTGTCAACACATGCCAAAAAAGTTCAGTGAATCCTTACCTAGAATCTCGGTTCCTCCCAAGCAACCCCAGTAGTTTCTTCCTTTACAGTCTACTTCCTGGATGGTGGCCCATAAGGATAATGGTTCCTCACTCACAGGAGCTAGAAGCCTCTCTACAGTTTGCCTGCTGCTGGCTTCCCTCCAGTTCCTCCTGGTAGCCAATCATCATGCACCTCCATGTCCACACTTCCCTTTTTTAATTGGGTTGTTTGTTTTTATGATGTTGAGTTCTGTAAGTTTTTTACATATTTTGGATATTAATACCTTACCAGATATATAATTTGCAAGTATCTTCTCCCATTCAGTAGGTTGCTTGTTTGTACTGTTGGTGGTTTCCTTCACAGAGCAGAGGCTTATTATTTTCATGTAATCCTAATAGTTTATTTTTGCTTTGATTTCCCTTCACCCAAAGGATATATCTAGAAGAATATTGCTATTTTTATCTGAGAAATTTTGTCTGTATTCTTTTCTAAGATTTTTATGGTTTCAGGTCTCATATTTAGGTCTTGTACCATTTTGAGTTTATTTTTGTGTATGGTATTAGAATATGGTCCAGTTTCATTCTTTTGCATATAGCTCTTCAGTTTTTCAAGCACCATTTTTTTATTATTATTTGAGAGACAGTGTGTGTGAACATGAGAAAGGGGCAGAGGGAAAGAGAGAGAGAGAATTCTAAGCAGGCCCCAACGTTCAGTGCAGAGCCCAACATGGGGCTCAATCCTGCAACCCTGAGATCATGACTGTAGCCAAAATCAAGAGTTGAACACTCAACCGACTTAGCCATCCAGGCTCCCTCCAGCACCATTTATTGAAGAGACCTGTGTTTTCCCCATTGTATATCCTTGCCTTTCTTGACGTAAATATATTGACCTTATAAATGTGCATTTATTTCTGTATTCCCTACTCTGTTCTATTGAGCTGTGTCTACTTTTGTGCCAGTACCATAGTGTTTTGATTATACATTTTTGTAGTATATCTTGAATCTGGAATTGTGATACCTTTAGCTTTGTTCTTTCTCAAGAGTGCTTTGGCTATTTGGGATCTTCTGTGGCTTCATATAAATTTTAGTATCATTTGTTCTAGTTTTGTGAAAAGTGCTGTTGGTATTTTGATAGAGATTACATTGAATCCATAGATTGCTTTGGGTAATATGGACATAGATAATTCTTTATCTATGTTTTACTTTAATAATATACTCTGAATTATCAGCTCTAATTATAGATAGACTTAGAAATATATTGGTTTGTAAGGTTATTAATGTGAGGTAAAGAAATTTGTTAGACCTTATTTTATTTTATTTTATTTTATTTTATTTTATTTTATTTTTTGGCTTGCTGTGTCAGACTTGGAAAAACAGAAACACCACTTAGACTATCTCATCCTAGAAGTACTACAATGTCCAACTGCAATGTGTTAAAATCTCCAGTGCTTAGGACTTTCAGGGTACACCTATGTTTTAGAGCAGCAGCTATGCTCTTAGAAAGTAGGCACCCAGCTAATGGCTGACCAAGAAGGTAGAAAAGGATTCAGTCGTTTCTGCCCAACAAAGGGATTTCTTTAACAGGTAGTATTTGCTCTCATTTGGACTGGCTCAGATGTTGTCATGTTGGAATCACAGTATGATTATTTGCCCTGCACAGCTCTACTTACTTGCCCTTTTGTCTTTAAAATGTGTTACTCTTCAATATACCTTTTGCAGTTTTCACTGCATTACACTATCTGCTCTAGAAGAATGCAAACTGCATCACTTGAATTAGAAGGAAAGCAGAGTCGATATAGAAAGCTTTCAGAAATCAGTATGGTTCTGTTGGCAGATGAGGAGGGAGTGAAAAGCAGGAAAACACTGTCAGAGAGATAAACCATGAGCAGGAAATGTGCTCTTCCAGTTTGGGCATGTGACCCTTTGAGTTCCAAACTGACCCTTTATCTCTCAGGAACAATGCACACAATTGCAAATGAGGACACAACAATTAAGAGTCTCAGAGAATACATAAACCTAATCCACTTTGAAATTGAGGTAAATTTATAGAAAGTAAATAATCTGAAATTCTCAGAACTAGGGTTCTAAAACCACCTTTATCTTTTGATTTTTTATCCTTTAAGACCCAAATTAACAGTCTACTTTTCACCATTTTGAAGTATCTGGACATAAGAATTTTTATTCATTTTCACATGTAAAATAGTGAGTATGAAAATATGAAGCTGATAAATTACCCAAGTCTAGAAACCTTTCTTCATTAGATGACATACCATAATATGAGGAGTACTCTTCCCAGTCTACTTGCATCTCCCTTGTCATTTTGAGAAGCTTTGAAATGCAGCATCCTGCACTCTAGGATGCTCAGAATCACTTTGTGGCATAAAAGATGTATTGTTTATGTATGAAGCAATCATATAAAGACAGGGAGAAAAAAAGAGAAACACTTCTCATTACGTGATTATTTTAGGAAAGCACAGGAATGTAGTTCATGTTTCAGCTGCAGGAATGAAAGTAAAAAGAATACAGGGATTAAGAATATAAGGGGAGAATTGAAAACACAAAGACACATGAATCTCTGCATATGTTAAACTCAAAGAATTGGACACCAACCCCCCTCAAATAAATAGCATTAGTTTTAATTAAAAATTATAAAAATATTTGAAGTAATTTGATTATGAAATTAACAAATTATAGTATGAAATATTGATCTGTGCTATTATGCAAAGAGTATGTCTACTAGAAAATAAATTTATATTTTGTAATGTTATTTATACATGACAGGATAGGAATGGTATTCTGCATTAGCTTTCTCAGCTCTAAATTCAGCCTATGTGGAAATTAATGTGTTTTGGAAGGAAAAAATTGCACAGATGTCATTTTCCTCAAAAGCAGGCAAATTATGAATGTAAATAATGCACTGTTTTGGTTTTGAGCTTCCAGAATCACTTGGAATCTGAGATACTGAAATGTCAACAAATTTGAGACCATTTTCTGCCATAAATGGAGATAAATACATTGATAGCCACTTGTCTTATTTGTAACTTGCATTAATTTTTCTATAAAAATATTTAAGAATAACATTTGGCAGAGTTTCCGTATCATCTGATTATCGTACCATTATGCTATTATGAAAAAGCACAATCCAAACCTAAGCATTAGCTTTATGTCACTTTCATTATGCAATAATCACTACATAAGGATATGAAGATAAAAAGTATAAATTCAGAGTAGGATTATATTAAAATAAAAATTCTTGGAGGCTTCTGGATAAAAAGTCAATTTGAAGGTAGATGTGTTCCTATCTAAGATATTCATTAAATGATTGGGCACACACTAAAGTCTATACAAACGTGTGTGAGATCAATAACAAACATCAACATTTTAAAATCTATTACACTAGAACCAAGCAATGTGCCTACCAGGTGTCACAAAGTTTGATCAACGCTAAATTTATATATCCCTTGGCTTGGGTACCCACTGGTAGCCAACAAGGGTGGTACACTGAAGAATGGTACATTGAAGCAGAACGCAGCTGATAGTTATTCCTTACATTAACAAATCCCTCCATTAGCTTACTGATCAAAAACCAAATCTTAAAGAAATCATTAATATCACAGAACTGTCTCATGAATTGTCAACTTTATATTCCTACTGTTACCATGAATTCTCCAAGCCATCAGAAAGCTAAGTACATTTAGTGAACAGAATAAAACATAACTATTACATGCAACAGCTAAAATTATCATTTGCTTATAAATGTTAGTACTTTAAATGGTATAATTCAATAACATACTGCTTTTCTCAGGAAAATATTTAATTTAGACATCATGCTCTAAAAAATGATCTTGGACTTCTAGACTTCTAAAAATAAATTACTCTTATTTATAAGCCACCAAGTCTATAGTATTCTGTTATAGCTGCCCAGATCCACCAATGTTACTGAAACCCAAGTTTGGCTTCTGTCACTCAAAAGGCCAATACTCAAGAGCCAGTATTTGGTTGGAAAGGAATTTGAACTCTACTCAGAAGGTTGGCAACCTGAGGAGAAGGTGGACTCTTGTCCAAAAGCCAAATCCAAGGTTTTTTCCTGGCCCAGACATTTTTTTTTTTTTTTAATTTATTTTTGGGACAGAGAGAGACAGAGCATGAACAGGGGAGGGGCAGAGAGAGAGGGAGACACAGAATCGGAAACAGGCTCCAGGCTCCGAGCCATCAGCCCAGAGCCTGACGCGGGGCTCGAACTCACGGACCGCGAGATCGTGACCTGGCTGAAGTCGGACACTTAACCGACTGCGCCACCCAGGCGCCCCCTGGCCCAGACATTTTTAAAGGGGTTAAATCAGTTAAGAGACTGCAGTGGTATGTGACATTTCTTGGTTATATGCAGCTTCAATGATGCCAACTACAGAGTTATCTCGGTGCGCCAAGGTTGTGCAAGCAGATCTGGTTCCTTAGTACCAAGGAATTGTGCAAGAGTACTCTATTCTTTCTGCAAAAAAGGACAAAATCTATAGATTTGCAAATGGAGGTCAGTCAAGTCATTTGTGTGGCCTTAAAAAAGAGAAACATTCTGCTAAAAAATTGCTGGACTAATTAGAAATCCAAGGTGGCTTCAAAAGGCTTGCTGACCTTTTTGGCCTGGGAAAGGTGTAGTACTTCATTCCCCAAGGCCGGTGGTCTGCAAATCTCAAAGAAAGTAAATTAGTTTTGTTACAGATCAAGGGCCTTAGGTCAGCAAGCAAGGATTGTGTCAACTGGAAGCAAGTTAAGAGTGGCTGGAGAGCTTTTAAACCAAGACACCTTATATTACTCCTTTTCAAATTTGTTTAAATGTTTATTTGTTTATATTTGAGGGAGAGAGAGACCTTGAACAGGGGAGGGGCAGAGGGAGAGAGAGAGAGAGAGAGACAGAGAATCCCAAGTAGGCTACACGCTCAGCCCAGAGACCAACCAAGAGCTCCATCTCATGAACCATGAGATCATGACCTGAGCCAAAATCAAAAATCAGCTCAACTGAGCCACCCAGTTGCCCCAATATTACTCCTTTTCATGAGTAGGTAAATGATCGTTCTCTGCATATACTGAACAAATTCTCTTTAAGTCATGCTTGTTTACTTCTTAACCCTTACATGCAAAATCAGAAGAGAAAATAAAACAAAATTATCAAATGCATGTATGGATGAAGTTCACATTTCAATTTTTTGATGTGTGTAAATATCACATAACACACTTAAGGATACTTATTTTAACAATAATGAAACATAGTTTTGCCACAGTGTTTTAAAATTTAGAAATATTTCTTCTATTCATTTATTTACTTTTCCTATTAAAGCAAATTATTTTTAGGGAAGGGTTATAGGATAGTGGTTGGAGCAGAAAAACTATGTTTGGATCTTAGCTCTTCTCTGTTACAAATATGTGACTCTATAAAGGTATTTAAACACTCTGCTTAGGTTTTTCATCTCTGAAATGGGGGTAATAATTTTATACATCTCATGGAGTTTTATGAAAAAATAGCATAGGGCTTTGTACTTAAAACAGGGCAATTTATTGGAATGAAATCCAGTTGTGTTCCAAATGAAAATTCAGAAAACACTTCATAAATATCTAAAAACGCTAGGAAATGACCATATCAGCTCTGTATTCTGTATCAGTGTGCAAGCTGTTATATTTTTCTTTGGCAATCATAACAGTGCTTGGTTTGAAATGCATAGCAAAATTTGAAAACCATAGCTTCTTTGCATGTTTGTTCCGTCTCTGGTTATGAATGTAACAATTTTGAATGTTCCAGAATGGCAATCTTAAAATGAAAGGAAAAGAATATACTTGCACAGCACATTTTACTCTAAAATCTGATTTCTGAAACCTCTTCATGGTCTTTCCAATAGTATTAAGGTTATGTTTGCCTGATGAGGACAACAGCCAGTCACTTCAGCCAACAACCTGGTTATCAGATTTCCCAGAGTGGGAAAAGGAAATTGTATTCATAAATTTTTCCCCTTCAAAATTTTTCTTCGCCATGATAAAAAGAGATTCTGAATTTTGAGAAACCTATTAACTCTGAGAAGTATTATTTCAAATATTTACTTGATGAATTGCTATTTAAAATAGCATTTGCAATAGAAGGATAGAGGATAATCTTTGGTATACTTTTAAAAACAATTTGATATCTCAGCCTAAACTAGGTTTTCATCAATTAATGACTTGGAGATTTGTATTTATCACATTGGTTCTATAATTTAGGTCATGTCAGCGAGTTCTCTTGGGATATGGTAAAACTCGGGATTATGAGAGCATACTCTACAGTATGTTCTTGGTCAATTTCCAAGTATGCATTTCGTACTCTAAACATGAGAACTTTAAAAACTTACTGAAATTCTCTAAGACTTTGTAAGCATGTTAAAGAAATAGCAGCTATCTCTTAGTACACAGTAAAGTGATAATGTCCCTTCTTCATGTCCTCCCAGGACTCCTTCCTCTCTTAGACAATTTCTACTTCAACCAACTTCAACCAAGAGAACTGGTGTGTGTGTGTGTGTGTGTGTGTGTGTGTGTGTGTGTGTGTGTGTGATTGTTTTGTTGTTTTGGTTCTTTCCCTCGCAATGCTGAAATTGCCTAGACAGAGCCCTTACAGAGAACTCGTTGGATTCCTATAAACGTTACAGTTTTCTCAGTTTTCAACCTCTAGTCAGGTCATCAGCATAACTTTTTTTTTTTTTTTTTTGCAGAGAAACCCTATCGTTCTTAGTCCTAGCTCTTTAGCCTTAATACATTGGTTGACATCATGCCCAAATCCTCAGGACTGCCTTCCTTATGCACTTGTCCACCTCCCACCAGACCTTTTACTCGTCCACCAGTTTTCTTTCTATTTGCTCCTGGAGAAAGTTCTTCTTTCATGCAGGACTGCAGCAGCATTTCTTAAGCTCTGTCAGGTAAATTGGAAACTTTTCAGTAAACTCACCAGTTTATAAATCAAATATATACTGTTTTTGGTTTATTATTCTTTCATAAAAGGTGAGGTAAGGAATCCTAGTATTTAGTGTTTGTACTTTCTGAAGCTACATGCCCCTCACTGGTCTAAAGAGCTATTATCTTGGTTACAGAAAGACAGGAATATATTTTATTCTTCATTCTCTTCTAAATGCTGATCTCAGATTTTACAGTCTCTCGTCTGCACTAACCCCAGATCTACCAACACAGAACCCCAGAAGTATTGATATGCTATATTTTTAACTCTTAGTTCATTTCAGCCAACAATGCTAAAATATATAAACAAATTTTATTGACAAAATGAGCAAATAAAACCAAATTCAATGATGAGGAAGGAAAAAAAATAGAATTATGTATATGAAAATGAACTCAGAAACAAGAATCAATTGATGAGTAAAGCACCACATTAGTCACAGAGGAATTCAAATTTTGTAATCACAACATATTGACAATGTATTTAGAAAGATCACTCAGAATACAAATGAGAGAAACAAGAAGACTTGAAAATGAAACAACAGTTAAATGAACAGGACTATGGATTAAAAGGCCTGAAAATAGCAGCAAGTCAGTGGAATATTCTCAGAATGTCCCACACTGTACAAGATATAAAACCACAGCTAAAAGAAGAACACATACCGGAAAATAAATAAAAACCACTTCCTTTATAATAAATTCTTGCAGCAAAACAAAGCCAAAAAGATTATATTAAAAGCAACCAGGGAAAAAGGAAAATTAACTACAAGAAAAAATGTATAACAAGAGCTTTTTCAAAAGCAGTATATGTAACATTTTAAAAATGGAATAATAAAAAGCTGAGAGACAATACTTGACAAACTAGATTGCTCTACTGATAAAATTATATTTGAGGGGTGCCTGGGTGGCTCAGTCAGCTAAGCTTCAGATTCTTTTTCTTTTAGTGTTTATTTATTTTTGAGTGAGAACAAGTGGGGGAGGGGCAGTGCATCCAAAGTGGGCTCTCTGCTATCAGCATGGGGCTCGAATTCATGAACTGCAAGATGATGACCTGAGCCAAAGCCAGACCTCAACTCACTAAACCACCCAGGTGCCCCAAGCCTCTGACTCTTGATTTTGGCTCAGGTCTTGATTTCAAGGTCATAAATTCAAGCCTCAAATTGGGCTCCTCACTGGGCATGAAACCAATTTAAATAAAATAACACAACACTTACCCAAATAATGATGAAGAGGAGGAAGATGAGGAATATGATGATGATATTTAAAGTAGTGGTGAGGAAGAATAAATAAGACTCAAATGTATAACAGAAACATGCAGACTGTTTGGAGGTGATTAGTCTTTTTTTTCTTAATTTTTTTTAACATTTATTTTTGAGACAGAGAGAGACAGAGCATGAGCGGGGGAGGGTCAGAGAGAGAGGGAGACACAGAATCGGAAGCAGGCTCCAGGCTCTGAGCCGTCAGCACAGAGCCCGATGCGGGGCTCGAACTCACGGACGGTGAGATCATGACCTGAGCCGAAGTCGGACACTTAACCGATCAAGCCACCCAGGCGCCCCTAGTCTTTTTAATTGAGAGGATGACGCTAGTGGTTTTGAATTACTTAATTTTTAAAATATCAACTATGTTTAATTTTAAGGGTAACCACTAAACATATAATTTGCAAACAAACTTACTAGAGGAAGTAAGCAATATGGTGATTGATATAAATGGAGGTATAGGTAAATAGTTATAATAATAACCAGATAATATTTACTTAAAAACACTAGTTTATTGAAGTATTAAAAATCATGCCTAATTCACCATGTTAACATATTGGAAAAGGTAATTCATATAATCATCTCAACAGTTCAAAAAAGAGTATTTTATAAAATTTAATATCCTTTTAGTATCAGAAATATAAACACTAGTCATAGAAGTTCCTTATTCTCATAAATTCATTTGCCAAAACAGGTGAATTATTAGAAGTAATAGGAGAGAGTTTTACAAGTTTCATTTAAAATAAATATCCAAGGGGCGCCTGGGTGGCGCAGTCGGTTAAGCGTCTGACTTCAGCCAGGTCACGATCTCGCGGTCCGTGAGTTCGAGCCCCGCGTCAGGCTCTGGGCTGATGGCTCAGAGCCTGGAGCCTGTTTCTGATTCTGTGTCTCCCTCTCTCTCTGCCCCTCCCCCGTTCATGCTCTGTCTCTCTCTGTCCCAAAAATAAAAAAATAAAAAAAAAACGTTGAAAAATAAAATAAATATCCAAGTTCATGTCTGTACACGTGTAAACAATTAACAACATAATTTAAATGAAGACATGTGTATAATATCACCAATAGTTCAGAGTTTCTAAGAGTTGTTAATAATAGTACAGAGTACAAAATATATTTAGAAACTTTAAAAATTAATAATGACATTTTATGGAGTCATATTATAAATAAGCTAACTTATTGAAATATAAATCATATTCATCCATAGAAAACATGTCAGTCCTTCCCAAATTGAACTATGGATTCAATACAATTCTACTGAAAATCTCAACGTATATTGTTGCATGGAACAAAATATATTTGATGGAATAATTCTGGCATATATATAAATGAGTAAATAATTAAAAATTGTCAATGCACAACTAAAGCAAATCAAAGAAGGAGACTTTCCCTTTCAGATGTCAATGGTTGTAATACAACTATATTAATTAAGATAATATGGTATTGATATACAAAAAGAAATATAAAACAGTGGAAAGAATATAGTGCTTAAAAACAGACTGGACCACATGAAGATCATATATTGGTAGTACAATTAATTAATGGAGAAAGGACCAGTTACTTAAGAAATAGAGAAAGGTTGGGGCGCCTGGGTGGCTCAGTCGGTTGAGCGTCCGCCTTCAGCTCAGGTCATGATCTCTCAGTCCGTGAGTTTGAGCCCCACGTCGGGCTCTGTGCTGACAGCTCAGAGCCTGGAGCCTGCTTTGGATTCTGTGTCTCTCTCTCTCTCTCTGCCCCTCCTCTGCTCATGCTCTGTCTCTCTCTGTCTCAAAAATAAATAAAAACATTAAAAAAAAAGAAATAGAGAAAGGTTCATTTGTTCCCAAATTTAAAAAGAATTGGATGTTTACCTCACAGTATACACAGTAGGTTATATTTAAATATGAGAAACAAAATTATGAACATTTTAAAACACATTGCACTACTTTTATAAGCTTGGGTGAAGACATGTTTTTAAAGAAGACATGAAAGTAACAACAATAAGATAAATAATTTATTAACATGGAAATATTAAAATTAAGATTTTAGTTTTATCTAAGAACACCATAAATAAAGAAAATAGAGGAGTCACAAATGGGAGTAACTGATATTTCTATAAAGCTAGAATGCAACATTTCTGAACATTGAGGCACTTCCCTATACTTAGGCTATTATTACCAATTTACATACCACAGGTCCCTGAAAATATTCTAGGAGGAAGCTTTGCAGAATAAAATTATGATATGATGTACCTTGTATCTCCTTCATTCTAGTGTCTCTTGACTTAGTCCTCAGAATTGAGGCAAGATATTTTAATTATCAGCGTACCTCTCCTGTATATGTATAAAGCTGGTGAGCAATATAATGGGAGTATATTTTGGGGGAAAAGAGCAGCAACAGCTGGTGTTTGATCATATGTGGAAAGTAACTGAGTTTGAGTTATGTCTCAAGTGGGGATGAAAAGCAATAGGGCATTTTAACATCCTCACTCTGTAGGTAAGCCTCAGCCTGTGGAAGAATTTGTTGCTCCTCATCAGGTCAAGGTGGGACTTGGAAAGAGGAGCATTTTATTTTCGTGTGAGTTTTTTCCTAAGATCAATTGGAATGCTGAGGTTCTTTTTAAATACAACATGTGGAAATTATTTTGGAATCATAATACTTTTCTTACTTGACTCAGTGACTGAAAATATAACATCATTTATGATTTAGTGTATCTATATTTTTTTCAAATTACAAAAACTTTTATTTATTTTTTTCCCTAAATTCAAGTTAGTTAACATACATTGTAGTCTTGGCTTCAGTAGACCCCAGTGATTACTTTAACCTAATTAGTGTTACTAGTTAAGTTGAAACTTTTGCGTCTCTTTTCACACAAAGACTAGCATATATTTTTCATTTACTTGCCATAAGGAGACATAAAGACAATTCTTAAATATAATCAAAATTTATGTTTGGCACCTCTCTATTGTCAATTCTGCAGTTGATGGTTAATCCCAGTGTGTCTTGCCTGGAATATCCATAAAGTTCTCTGCAATTTCTTTTCCCTTCTCTCCCATAGGATTTGATATTTCAGTTTCCAAGCAAACAAATAGCACCAATGAAAACAAAATTGCCAATGTCTTTTTTTTTTAACACTCCAATCTTATTTTGCTGATATTTAATTTTCTGCTTGAACTAACCCCACTCGACTTTCTCAGCCTCATCTTTTTCTAATCCTTTTAATGAAACACAAGACCTGTCCAAAGTAAGGATTTTTTTTTAATACATGCTTATACTTTCAGATCTTCATTATTTCTACAAAGATGCTCCTCGGTCTCAACGCATCTCCTTTGTTCCACATTCCACTTGCACATTAGCGTCTCTCTCAACTGGGACAGAATATTTCTCCATCTCTCAAGACCAGTGCTAAAGCAGTTTCTTCCTTTTCCAAATAAATAATGACTCATTTTTTAACTCTTTTATGACCTATGTTTTTCAACTCTGTTATATTTATGTCTATATCTTATTAAATATTTTAGATTTTGAAATCTTAGAAAACATGATTGTACCTGAACAACATTTACATTCACCATACTGCACAGAGTGGACACCATATAACTATTTTTTATATAATTATCATGGTTCTAACAAGCATAGAAGTCAAATTTTTGTCTTAAATCAAGATCGAAAGCCCTTTTTGTTCTTTTCAAAATTGGAGAAAATGATTGAAAACCAAATGGAAGAGATAACTGAAAATATTTCCTTTGATTGATCGCAAATATGGAAAAGTAAACAAAAAGAATAATTAAAAGTAATAATATATAATTTTAAAACATGAAAATGCTATCACTGCTTACTAATTATAAAAGCAAACTGAGCATGATTTTATGTGAATGCAAGATAAACATTTTGTTTCTGCACATCTAACCTTATTTTCAATCTATTATAAAGCAATGGAAGCACAAAGATTTAACCATGATCAAATTTGCTTCGTGTTGCACAGTGAATATCAGGCCATACAAAACATAAAATGGTAATTTATTTCTGTAGTGATGAGTAAATAAAAATGATTTAATCACAAAATGCAGCTGACAGATCATACCATTTGCTTTTCCTAAATATTTGCTTGACTCCTTAGTAGACATCATGTTGAATTGTTCAGGTAATACACTAGACATTTGTTGATAGATCTTATATGTCAGTCAGCAGAAATCAGGAGAAAGACCATCATCTGTATAATGCTACTGATTTTGTAGAGATAGGAATTCTCACTGAGTCTTTTAGATTGTGAACATTTGAAATGTTTTATTTTTTAATATAATTCATTGTCAAGTTGGCTAATATACAATGTATACAGTGTGCTCTTGATTTTGGGGGTAGATTTAAATGTAACATTGTACCAGTTATATATACTTTTTATTTTCAAAAATAAAAAATAAAATAGAACCAAAGTGGGCAAAGCCAGAGAATACAACTCACTACATGGTTCTGAGAATAGATTACAGAAACTAGATTCATCTCCACTTTGTTTTCCTTCCCTTGAAGCTCTCCTGTGTAATCCTGTTGTGGAAACGGGGGCAACACAACCAAAATATTTTAAAATAATTTATGTCAAAGGCTGCCATAGTAAATGGCTAGATGTGATTCTGTTTGCCTGTATTTGTCATGAGTTGTCTGAATGTATGTTAGTGACACATCTGCTTTCACTTCAGTTCCATGATCAACCAATTCTCTGGCAGAAATAATGCAGCATGAATAGCCACACAGAGCAAGCTAATGGTCTTCGTGGACAGGAGCTCCATCCATCACTACCACTAATACATCCCCACTCTGCCACCAAAAGCTTCACTATCTGATAGAATTCTTCTTTTCATCTTTGTATTCAAAGTGCTGAGTTCTTCTGAGCATGATGTAATCATCTTCTAAGTGCACATACACCATTCAATCAGTGCTGAAAGCCTTAGAATATTACTTTCAGAAAGTACAAAGCCTAATTTGACCACAAATTTGCTGTTACACTATGAAGCAATAAAAATGCTCCCATTTCTCCCTTTGTACTAGCAACATTTCTGATTTGTAACATTTTTTCGGAAAAATCATGCAGAATACATCCAGTCTGTAATTATCATATGTGTGTCATCCATAAAATTAAGATTTTTTTCACTCTCCTCAATGTCTCACTTCTTTTGAATTTTAACATATGCATAGAATTTTTTATTGCTTATTCCTTAAAAGCATTAACACATAACTATTATGCACTTTTATAATAATACTAATTGGTATGAAATGAAATAATATTACATGTGTTTTCAATTCTTTCAAATCTATAGTTTAATTCTGAGATTGGCTTATTCAGTACTTCAAAACATCAATTTATTTCAACCAAATCTGATCTAGCTATTCATTCATCTTTACCCAAACCTACCTACATACACAGACTGTCTGCAGCAGGACATGAGCTTTTATATCCTTAGACTAAATCCTCTTTCCAGCCCATGCATTCCCTTATTCAAAAAAATTATTTTGAAAATCTTGTCTACTCTCTTTAGCCTTGATGGGTCTATTTTTAGGTAAGTATCTTATAGAGAATAAACTTAAATTTTGATTAGTGAGCAAAGCCAAAAGCAGAAAACAAACACCATTTATAAATATTGATATGCTTGATATGCTTAGTTTCATATTTTCATGAGACTTCATTACTTTCATGTGTGTGTTAAGTATATCTTTCTATATATAGTGTGCTTCCTCTGCTCTTTTGTACTAATTCTGGAATGTATGAGGATTTTGATTTTGTGCAAATAATCATCTTGCAGTAATATATTTCGTAATATCCTTAGGTTCCTATTTATTTGGGATTCTACATTTTACTTTCATCTTTGTATATCTTTGATTCTCACTCGTTTGCAATGTGATCATCAGTGAGGTTATTTTACACTCCCACATTTTCATTATTTCTACTTTTATAGAACTTATAAAATTTAAATATCATTGGTTCATTTTGTTCCCAATTTGATTCTAACAACTACAATTAAATATGTTTATTGCTGAGCATTGTTCTTCACTAAAGTTTTACCTCTAGTTGATTTTTCAGAAAGGACTTTATTCTACATTCTTGAAAATTCAATTATTCTCATCTTCTTGATAGTTGAACGATGGCTTGTCTGAATTCTAAAATGTTTTTTTTTCCTGTGGTTCTTAAAATATGATTTCACCGTTGTCTTATTCTGTGTGTTGTCAAAAAGCTGCTGTTGACCTGATTTTCTTTAAAAGTGATGTGATCATTTTGCCTGGAGGTTTTGCATCTTTTTTCCCTACGAATTATGGTCCAACAGTTTTATATGTCCTAAAATTGTCAATCATGTACTATGCTCCTAATTACATAATGAAACCTTCAATATATGGATAAAAACTATTAAGTAATAGTCATATATTATTTCTAAAACTATTAAGGAATAGTCATATATTATTTCTATCCCTTTGTTTTGTTTGTTGTTCTTTGAGAACTCAATTTGAACATTGGATTGGATTAGGGTTAGGTTTAGGGTTATTTTTAAGGTATTCTAAATATTTCACTTTCTCATTTTCTTAGCACATTGTATTGTTTTTACTCTCTTCACTTTTTGTTTAGTTTCATAGTAACACTTACTATTTCCTGCCCAACTGGTAACTCCATCTTTCTTTTTTTGATTTGGTGATTTCCTTCGGTGAATTTTCTGAATTCTCTTCTCACATTTTATTGTTTTTCTTTTTGAAATCACTGATTCTTTATGTACTTTCTTAGCTACAATTGCTAATTTAATGATATTTAAATTTATCATTTACCTTGAGGGTTTTTTTTTTTAATTTTTTTAATGTTTATTTTTGAGAGAGACACAGCATGAACAGGGGAGGAGCAGAGAGATAGGGGGACACAGAATCAGAAGCAGGTTCCAGGCTCTGAGCTGTCATCACAGAGCTTGATGCGGGGCTCAAATCCACAAACCGTGAGATCATGGCCTCAGCTGAAGTCTGGCACTCAACTGACTGAGCCACCCAGGGGCCCCTTGATGAGATTTTTTATAGTTTTACCTAGTAGCTTAGTATTTTCACCACGTGGAAATTGTATTGATCACTTTCTATATTGTTTATATTAACTTTTCAAGTATGACTTTTGACTTTTTTTGTTTGTTATGCTAAGTACTTTGAGAGGAGTTACCCCTGTTTCTATGGATGGTATGAAGTGCTTCATTAGCTTACTAATTTTCTTCTTATTAGTAAAATGAAGTGCATTTATTTGGATAAAACCTTCCATTTAAGACAACTATGGTTTTCTGGGTTGCCTTGGGTGGCTCAGTCCTTAGCCTCTGACTCTTGATTTCTGATCAGATCATGATATACCTGTTCATGAGGTCGAGCCCTGTGCGGGCTCTGCACTGACAGTGTGGAGCCTACTTGGGATTCTTTCTGTCCCTCTCTCTCTCTGCCTCTCTCTCAATCTCAAAATAAATAAATAAACTTAACAAAAATAAAAAAATAAAACAACTATGGTTTTCAGAATTGTGATGCTCTTGTTACTGCAGAACTCTTATTTTTACTACTTTATTTATTTATTTTTAATCATGCACAAACTCAACAGGATATGCCTCACCTTTCAACTTACTTTCCTCTCCATCAGCACTGCCATCTCAAATTGCCCCTATGATCACATGCACCAATGAGACCCTGTTTCAATTTCTCAGCAGCCAGTGCTCTGTTCTACTAAATCCTGCTCCTCTTCTCATTGTTTTCCTCTCTCAGTGGGACACTCCTTTGGGTGATATTATGTGCACCTGCCACCACCAGAACTCTTCTTTTTCATGCCAGATTCTATATTCTGCTATGGAATCCTGAGTCTGCATCTCTGGTCCCAGAAACTTGTTCTATCACTTAGGAACAAATAGAAGGTCACTGGATTCTGTCTCCTACTTCCTTCTTAGGTGTGGATCGTGCATGGTTTTATTTGCCTTTTTTCTTGAACTCTATGGTTTTCAAGGCTATGTATAGAGATATAACTTATATCATCACCATCCTAGGAAAACTCCTACCCATCACCATATTGTTCCAAGGAGGAGGGTGTCCTAAAAATTGAAAAATATAGTACAATGAAAAATATGTAATTGAAATATATAGTATAAGTTAAAAAGCATGAGAGATTTATTGTTTCAACCCACATATTACCATCTTTTATTTTTTTTTAAATTTTTAAAACATTTTTATTTACTTTTGAGAGACAGAGAGAGACAGAGAGCAAGCAGAGGAGGAGCAGAGAGGGAGGGAGACACAGAATCTGAAGCAGTCTCCAGGCTCTGAGCTGTCAGCACAGAGCCCGATGAGGGGCTCAAATGCATCAACTGTGAGATCATGACCTGAGCTGAAGTCGGACGCTTAACTGACTGAGCCACCCAGGCGCCCCATATTACTGTCTTTTAAATCTCTTGCTATACACAACTGTTTCTGTTTATATATCAAACATTTTTATTTAATATATAACATGATGGTTTTATATTATTATTCTCATATTACATACTATCTAATTTGTTGTTTTAGACAAGTGAATATATTGTCTATGAAGGGGATCAGAATTTGCCACCTTAAATTATGTCTCTTTGACATAGGATTATTTTAGACCGATTATTTTTAAGAAACAGCAACATAGGAAAAGCTCTGAAAACTGAGTAGAAGTTACTCTTTTGTAAGACGTATTTACATTTATTAGGGAAATCTCTATTTGTAAGGGTGTCTCCTCTCTGTACCTGGCTGAGGGGGATGACTAAAATCTTTAGAAACTCTTATCAGTGAAGAAGACAATGACCTAAATCAGGGTAACAACCTAGCTCTTATTTTTTTATGCTTTTCCTGATAGTCTTCCAGTAACAGCTCCCCCAATATCTTCTCTTGTCTTTAGCTGTACATGACATTTAAGGTGGTGGCTTGGGCCATTTCTGGGAGTTACTCAGTTTTCCTGGGTATCTGCTACATAGGCAGAAGGTATACATGTTTTTAAACTTCTGCTTTTTCTCCTGTTAATTTGTCTTACATCAGTCTCAGCCAAGAACCTAGAAAAGTAGAATAAAAATTATATTCCTCCCTTACACTGATTTTTTTCATCTTCAAAATTGTTTCTCTGCTGGAGTCTTATCTCCTTCTAGCCTTTGCTAAAAAAGAAAAAAAGAAAAAAAAAAGAAAAGAAAAGAAAAAAGAAAAAATACAGCAGGACCGAAATAAAGTCACTTGTGTTAAGCTCCATGTCAGCAAACTAAGACTTAATATCTAAACTAATTGCAGTTTCAGCCTCTGACAGGAATATAACCTTTAACTATTTAATCTGGAATTATCTGTTCAAAACTAGTGAGGATACCTGGGGGAGACCCTATGAAAGGAAGGTTACATTCCTGAAACCCGAAAGGTTTCATATAAACTTCCTCATCCCACCTCCTTTCTGCCCATAAAAGCCTTCTATTTTGTATATCTCTTCAGGGGTCCTTTCTATCTGATAGATAGGATACTGCCCAATTCAATAATTATTAAATAAAGCCAATAAGATCTTCAAAAGTAGTCAGTTGAATTTTGTTTTTTAAATACCTTTATTAAGTGTATGGGCAATTGATATTATGGTCTCTTTCATATAAAATGAAGTGGATGACTTTTCTTTTATGATAAATATTTCACAGGGAGGATAATGTTTAGTAATGTAATTTTTTTGAGAAAAGTGAATAAAATTATGATGCACTAGCTTACTCAGCTGAATTCTAACAACTTTCCTTTCTCTGTCTGTTAAAAATTAGTATTCTATGTAGCAACACAGGTCCGTAGAAAGATGCATAGGGACACACATACAAAGCTTTTTGTATATGTTCATTTTACCATAATCAATGTAAAATTATTGTAGTACAGGTCATAATAGTACATAGTAAAGATTTCCTAACAATGCCACCAGATATTATATGTTTTCAAACAAATACCATAATGAAGAGTGTAAAAAAACCCAATTATACTAATTTATTTTTTGCAGATTACGCAATGTGCATTAATCAACATTTAAGGGTACAAAAGGCAATATAACCCCTCACATATTTCTGGCCCTTATAAATTTAATACCTCAAATTGTAAAATGTCTCATTATTTTTTTTAAGATTCTACACATTAAAAATGCCCTGAGGTTTATTATACTTAGATTAGAATGTATTGACCAGCATTTCCTAAAAATATTAATTTTTGTGTTATTGGATGAGCCAGAACTGTAACTGTGGAAACATGATCTGAGGCATATTAAAATTCTTAAGAGTTTATTTGAGCAAAAATCAATTATATCGGGCAGTGCCACACCAGAGGTGGTTAGGATGATATGCCAATAGATTGTGGGAAGAGACTTTTATAGAGAAAAGTCAGAAACAAAATAAGGCCATTTTTAATTGGCTAGTTGGCTGTTTGTGATTGGTTGTCTGGAGCATTTTAATTCTGTAACCTGGAGGCATTTATAGGTTTAAATTTTGGCTTGCATACAGAGGTCGCCATGGCATTAGAAGCAAGTTGGTCTAATGGCCTCCTTAATTAATTAATCAGAATTCACATTTTGTTAAAGAGAACTTTTAACTCAATTCTTTCTGCTAAACCATCTGTAACACACATCAGTGGATGATATTTAGATACAAACTTCCCTTCTTCATAAAGTTAATATCCCAAATTTAAACATTCTGCAGAATGCATCTATATGTTTATATCTATCTATCTATCCCATTGAGAATATCGAAGGTTGACTAACTGATAATATTTTCACCATGTTCAGAAGTCTGTGGAAAATAAGATTGTGTTTTATTCATTATCACTTTCCTTACATGACACAAAGAGACTGGTATTCAGCATTCAAAAATCAGAAGTTGAATTAGGTGAATAAAATTAAAGATTTGGAAATATTTCTGTAAACTTACTAACTTTATTAACAGTGTTTGAAGGAAGAATAGTGATAGAAGAGTAGGCTCTAAGTTAAGGGAACCCAGTCACAGGTCAAACTCTGTAGCTGGTTTGCGGAATGCGTTCAACAAATGAACGCAAATGAAATTTTTACAGAGCATCTTCTTTAGGCGATACACTTCAGTGTGTTACACAAATGGCCAAAGATGGCTTCTGTATATAAACTGCGATATTCGTTCACAACACACTGAGAACTGTCAGCTCAGAAGCCCACTGGTGCCAAGTTTTTACACAAGTATTTGTTTTAAATAAAGTCCAAAGAAGCAACATTTTAGCCACTAAGAACTTGATTGCTCTGCATACCCCACAAAATTATGGTGCCAGAATCTGCTAGCCATCGGTAAGATAGGAGTCGTGCGTGCCATAAAGGTCCCCAAACCACCACTACCTTTAAGAGTCCTATGACTTAAAGAATGCTTATTGTGCTGCCAGGTAACATCACTTAGACACACAAGGCCCCTTTTCCATACCCCTCTTGCCCAGAGTTCCTTGACCTACTCACCTTCTGGGTGGTGGCCCTTGCCGTAGCTTCTGGACAGTTTGGTGCTATGAAGATCTTTCTCCATGCATGCTGTCCCAGCATCACCCAAGAAAGTTTGTGTATGTGCTACTGCCACCTGGTGGTCATTTCTGTTTCTTCCATCAGCTCTATAAGGGCTCTTACTAATGTCATTGGGGTTTATCAGAATAGTTTTTCTTATAACTAGATACACTTCTTATTTCTTAAAATAAATATGCTGAGTGCTTCCTTTTCTGCTAATCAGTCCAGTATATATTGCCAGCCTATAAAATTTAGAAATCAAAAATATCAGAATAAAAAAATATATTACCCCATTATTATTCGGATTAAGCCACTATTCTAGTCACTAAACATATAAAATAAGTGATGTGTTAAAAACCTCGCTTTTGGGGGCGCCTGGGTGGCTTGGTCGGTTGGGCGTCCGACTTCGGCTCAGGTCATGATCTCACAGTCCGTGAGTTCGAGCCCCGCGTCGGGCTCTGTGCTGACAGCTCAGAGCCTGGAGCCTGTTTTGGATTCTGTGTCTCCCTCTCTCTCTGCTCCTCCCCTGTTCATGCTCTGTCTCTCTCTGTCTCAAAAATAAATAAACGTTAAAAAAAAATTTAAAAAAAACCTCGCTTTTGGGGCGTCTGGGGGGCTCAGTCAGTTGAGTGTCTGACTTCAGCTTAGGTCATGATCTCACGGTTTGTGAGTTCGAGCCCCCGCTCCGGCTCTGTGCTGACAGCATAGAGCCTGGAGCCTGCTTCGAATTCTCTCTCCCTCTCTCTCTGCTCCTCCCCTGCTCATGCTCTCTCTCTCTCTCTTTCTGTCTCTCTCTGTCTCTCCCTCTCCTTCAAAAATAAATTTTAAAAAGCAGTTAAAAAAAACCCTCGCTTTGGTACCTCTAGCAAATCATTTCTAAAAACATCATGGCAATTCAATCAGCCACATTCAAGGACGAAAACATTCTTTTTACAAATCTTTGCCATTGCTCAACATTGCAAACTGAAAGAAAAAAAGAATTTCAAGTTTTAGAGTTAAAAATGGCATGTTGTTAAAAAGCCCACTGCCCAAGAGTCAGGTTTCCCTTATAATGTGTGAGATGCCACTACTACATATGGCAGAATGTCTCGGAATGTAAGAAAAACTGGAAACCCACACACCTGTGGTTTATCCGGACCTGATGAGTTTCCCCAGTAAATACTGATCCAGTAGGATTGGTATGTCCACTGTGGAACAATTTGTCTTTGACTCCTTTAAATATATCTTGACTGTGTTCAAATTATCTGTGGTCTGGAATCATACATTTAAAAAAAACTATTAAAAAAGTGAATTTAGATATACTATTATATGTTTGTATATATAGATATAATATTTATGGTAATATACTTGTTTCTATAAAAATATTTTTGGAAATTCAAATAGTTTTTTAAGTTCCCTTCTGATAGATGGTGACTCAGTTTTATAAATGAAAAACTCATTTTTTAAAGAATAGCTTTAGAATTGTTACTATGAAAATCAGTAACTTTTTATTTCTTTTCTTAAACGTTAAATGGATTTCCCATGCAAAAGATTTCCTTTGCTGCCAATAACTGACTTCCAGTTTAATTCAAAGCTCAAAGCATTTGGATTGACTGTCAGAGTATAAGATTCCCAGCAGCCTTATCTTTTATATACTTCCTGTCTCTTTGTGGAGTAGCAGTACACCGCAGTAAGAAGGAAGCCCCTGGGTAAGCCCTAATGTTCTTTTGAACGATAATATCCACTATTTATATAACATTATAGTATGTTCTATTCCTTGTAGCCATTGACAATCTTGGGACTTAAATATCATTAACTTAAAAATAGATAGCTTACTTTAGAATTATTTGCTTCTTATAAAATTGTTGACCCATTTTCCTAGTTCATTATGTGGTTGAATACATCATATTTCAGAGGGAAAAGTAATATGACACTCACAAGATAGTGATAGAATAAAACTCCTTACCAATAAATATTTTCTGTCTTCAAACTTCAAGTTTATTGATGAGACATAAAGCTAGAAAAGAGGCTAATGCTTTCTGATATAACCAATCAATTCAAATTAATTTTTTCTTTTAAATAAAACTGTTTAATAAATACCAATTCAAAGTAACTCCTATATGTGATATAGGAAGAATCGATGCATGTTCGTTTTTTAACTTTGAATGAATAGTTTATACCAAAAGTATAACTTTTGGCGTAAACAACTTTCATATGCTTTGAAACTTAACTGAGTATAAATGAACAAACAGAGTAATATTTTGAGAAGTTCGTTAACTTTTATTAGAAAATCATGACTTTAAAGCTTTCATAACTACCAAAAAATACCTTTCGCTAACCTTATATTTCTACTACATTAATTTTAAGAGGTGGATTAGACTAGAAGAAACACAGATTGATACATAACACAGATTGACATATAAAATTAGTAGGTGGATTTATCTAGGAAGAATGAATGAGTTCTAACAGAGTATTTAAAAAACCAAACTTATATAATATTTAAATTATTCAATAAGAAAAATGCATGTTTTAGAGATTCTGCAAAGGATACAGTCATTATTGACTGCAAGGAATTATTCCCGCAAAGGAAAAAAAATTAATTTTTTAAAAAATTTATTACTGTTTAATTTAAATCCAAGTTAGTTAGCATATGATGCAACGATGATTTCAGGAGTAGGTTCCTTAATGCCCCTTCCCCATTTAGACCATCCCCCTTCCCACAACCCCTCCAGCAACCCTTTGTTTGCCTTCTATATTTAAGAGTCTTTTACGTTTAGTCTCCCTCCCTGCTTTTATATTATTTTTGCTTCCCTTCCTTTGTGTTCATCTATTTTGTATCTTAAATCCCTCATATGAGTGAAGTCATATGATATTTGTCTTTCTTTGACTAAGTTTGCTTAGCATAATACCCTCTAGTTCTATCCACGTAGTTGCAAATGGCAAGATTTAATTCTTTTTGATTGCTGAGTAATACTCTATTGTGTTTCCATCAATGGGCATTGGGGTTCTTTCCATACTTCGGCTATTGTCGATAACATTGTTATAAACATTGAGGTTCATGTGCTCCTTCAAAACAGCATACTTGTATCCCTGGGATAAATACCTAGTAGTGCAATTGCTGGATCATAGGGTAGTTCTATTTTTAATTTTTTGAGGAACCTCCATACTGTTTTCCAGAGTGGTTGCACCAGTTTGCATTCCCACCAGCAGTGAAAAAGAGATCCTCTTTCTCCACATCCTTGCTAACATCTGTTGTTGTCAGAGTTGTTAATGTTAGCCATTCTGACAGGTTTGAGGTGGTATCTCATTGTGGTTTTGATTTGTATTTCCCTGATGATCAGTGATGTTGAGCACTTTTTCATGTGTCGGTTGGCCATCTAGATGTCTACTTTGGAGAAGCGTCTATTCATGTTTTTTGCTTATTTCTTCACTGGATTATTTGTTTTTTGGGTGTTGGGCTTGATAAGTTCTTTACAGATTTTGGAAACTAACCCTTTATTTGATATGTCGTTTGCAAATATCTTCTCCCATTCCGTCAGTTGCCTTTTAGTTTGCTGATTGTTTCCTTGGCTGTGCAAAAGCTTTTTATTTTGATGAGGTCCCAATATTTCATTTTTGCTTTTGTTTCCCTTTCCTCCGGAGATGTGTTGAGTAAGAAGTTGCTGCAGCCAAGGTCAAAGAGGTTTTGCCTGCTTTCTCCTTGAAGATTTTGATGGCTTCTTGTCTTACGTTTGGGTCTTTCATCCATTTTGAGTTTATTTTTGTGTATCATGTAAGAAAGTGGTCCTGGCTCATTTTTCTGCATGCTGCTGTAGAGTTTTCCCAGCACCACTTGCTGAAGAGACTGTCTTTATTCCATTGGATATTCTTCCTACTTCATCAAAGATTAGTTGGTCATACATTTGTGGGTCCATTTCTGGGTTCTCTATTCTGTTCCATTGATCTGAGTGTCTGTTTTTGTGCCAGTTCCATACTGTCTTGATGATTACAACTTTGTAATATGTCTTGAAGTCTGGGAGTGTGATGCCTCCAGCTGCGGTTTTCTTTTTCAAGATTGCTTTGGTTATTCGGGGTCCTTTCTGTTTCCATACAGATATTAGGATTGTTTGTTCTAGCTCTGTGAGGAATGCTGGTGTTATTTTGACCAATTTTGTTATTTGACCAATAACTATTGTTATTGTTATAGTTATTTTGACCAATAACTATTATGACCAAAAAATATTTTGAACAAATATTTTAACAATATTTGTTCTTGCAATCCAGGAACATGGAATATTTTTTCCATTTTTTGTGTCATCTTTAATTTCTTTCATAAGCTTTCTATAATTTTCAGTGTATATATTTTTCACCTCTGTTGTTATGTTTATTGCTAGGTATTTTATGGGTTTTGGTGCAATTGTAAATGGGATTGATTCCTTTATTTCTCTTTCTGTTGCTTCATTATTGGTGTATAGGAATGCAATAAAAAATCGTTAAATTTGAATAGAGCATTTGGTGGCAAGTTTTTATAGAGCAAGGATAGAAGGAATATTGCAGTTCATAGTTTAGAGTGAAAGAGGTTACAGTCATAGCATGAGTGTTGTAGGAGTGTTGAATCACTATATTGCAAATATACATATATTTTTTCAACTGTAAATTAAGAAGATGGAATATTAAGCACCATTTAAAAGTAAATAGATTAATAAAATACACCACTTTTTATTGATTTAATATAAGAGAGAGAGAGGGAATTGAGAAAGAAAAAGTCTAATAGAGACACAGGTTGTGACTCTTAGGCTGAAATATAAGAGACCATCAATTCAGTGAATGAAATAATTCAGAAATAGAAACACAAAGTCATGTTCAATACAGCTGTGCGAAAGACAGAAGAAAGATCTTTTCTGATTTTGTTTTTGAACCAAGGAGCAATATCTACAAATAAATGTGGCAGGTACCTGGTCTATGGAAACTCTAACAGAAGCAGAGGGAACACATAGGTCAGATTAGACCAAGCATCAGTGCCAGTTAGTCTTGAACAGAGACACGTGGAAGCAATGAAATTACAGTGAGCATGAATCTAAAAATGTGCATAATGACTAGACTAAGTTATTCACGAGGGATCACATAAGCAGTGAAATTCAGAGATAAAACAGAATGTCTGCCAGACACCAAGCTGTTATTAGAAGTGGCAGACATGTAGTGTGTGATTAAAGAAACAGCAATAGTTGAAATAATTTACTGTGTAAATGTCAGTCACCTGCATTTTCTTCCAGTCTGTTGGAAACTATTTCTATCAGAACAAGGTCTTAGAAGTAGAGACCTCTAAAATATGCTGGTTCTTAAAATCAGGCAAACCAAAAATATAAGAGGGAGACTCAGGCACTTGACACAAACAAGTGTAACCTTTCATAAATTGACATGGCTGTGTTGTGCAGGTTTTCCATTTATACTACTAAAGACTCTTAAGTCTGTGTCAGTTAAAAATGACTATCGACTTT
Source organism: Panthera onca (assembly GCF_046562875.1). Classification (NCBI taxonomy): domain Eukaryota; kingdom Metazoa; phylum Chordata; class Mammalia; order Carnivora; family Felidae; genus Panthera; species Panthera onca. The sequence continues at coordinate 20,859,854 of NC_138339.1, forward strand.
AGTATGATATCTTTTCTCTTATTTCACAATCCACATTAATCTGGTTTTGTGTGATCTATAGGATGGAAGTTTACGATCAATAATTTCACTTATCTCGGAAAAATAAACGGAAAATGAAATCGGTTAAATGATCGAACCCGAAGCCTCAAAGTAAACTACATATTTCAGAACCTTGAGGTACTATTTTATAACATAAATATTTATAATTTGGGGTGATTCATCATTATGACCTATAAGACACATTACTTACTAAGGTAACTTCAAACCATATTTGAGACTTCAGTGACTCAAAGTAATATAGAGTGCCAGGGACAGTCAATGGGGAAATGTCAGTCTTTTCGACATACAGTGCTGGAAAAATTGTATATAGAAATGCAAAAGAATTAATTTGGATCCTTACCTTACATGACATACAAAAATTAACCCCAAACGGTTCAAAACCGTAAATAAAACTCTTAAAGAGAACATACAGAGAAAAAGTTTTATGACATTGGATTTGGCAATAATTTCTGGATCAATAGCACAGACAACAAAAGAACATAGGTAAATTGAACTTTATCAAAACTAAGACCTTTGTGCAGAATTTTATGGTGCATTATAATAAAGCTATAATGAGATACAAATATTATCAGTGCTTACAAAATTGGTAATAATCTAGAATTCAGTTTGGTCAAAAAAGGGTAAATGTAGGAAAAATGAAAGGAAAAATTGAAGGGAGAAAGGATTGAAGGCAAAGAAGAGGAAATGAAGTTGGGAGAGTCAATAACGGAAAGATGGAAGAGAGGAAGGAAAAAAAGAAGCAACGAATATAGGTGAGTTAGGGAGGGAAAGAAGATAATGGAAAATGGGCAAATGCAAAATATTGAAAGACTTTTGGCTTGATTTTGTTTTGGGTTTTGGCTCAGTTTCAAAGTTTTTCTCTAATTACTAATAAGGCACTAGCAGAAAGACAAGAAATCATGCTAATAGGAGTTTGAAGAACTCATTAAAGAAAGAATGCACAAGTAAGACAGTCAAGTCAGCTAAATGATAGATTAATTTTCTACAGAGCTAAAAAATCACATGCTGTAAGTTATCATTTCTATAGGCCACAAATGATCACAACTCATAGTTTTTTTCAATATACTAGTTTCTACCTTTATGGGGCTGGAAACCATCAGTTAAATACAGAGATATCTCTTGCGATAATTAGATGAATGGAATGTAAGCTTATAAAAAATACACTTCAAAATATTACATAATCACTTGCCATTTTACCTTACTTTCATGTTTGAATAAATTACTTCTTTGTAAATAAAAAAAAAGGAATGAAAGAAAAAAAAGAGAAAAAATAAAGTAACTAAGCAGAAACTTTGGAGAAATAGTCATTATCCAAAATTTCAATTGCATAATGCAGAGCTTATTAGGACAGTATAGGTTTTCTGAACAGGACTTAACACTTTTCCAGTGATTTAATATTCAATGAAATAAACAAGCCTGAAATATATCCTGCCTCTCTGAATATTTTCTTTCTTAAATGAACATGATTTATCATCAGTGCTTTGATAATAAAATATATGTAAGTATGAAGAATATTTGTAAACATCTAAAAATTAGATATACAAAAATCCTTTTGCTTCCATCTGGTAGACATACTTTAAATGAGTTGAGTTGGATCAGTTCAATTCCTGCATCAACAGAAGTTGGATTTTAGTCAGTATATATTTACAAAACTTTCACTGTTTAACAACATATGTAATCATCTGTTAATAATTGAAAACATAACCTTACTAATTAAAATTTAGTAAAACGCTAATGTTAGAAAATTATAGGACTGTTTATAGTGATGAGGCGTATGATACATTGAACATTTTTTTTTTTAATTTTTTAAATTTATCTTGAGAAGACAGAGACGGTACAAGAAGGGCAGGGGCCGAGAGAGAGAATCCCAAGCAGGCTTTGTGCTGCTAGCACAAAGCCCAATGCGGGGCTCAAACTCACGAAACGGAAACTGTGAGATCATGTCCTGAGCCGAAACCAAGAGTCAGACATCCAAGTGACTGAGCCACCAGGGTGCCCCGATACAGTGAATTTAGTACACGATTTAAATAATGGAATCTTTTATTTCACTAGGTTCATGAATGAGATTGTACTTTCAGAATTGGATGAACCCATATGTTGTTTAAATATTTGCCACAGAGTTAAAAATTTTTAAGCTTACCCTGAGAATTATATGTATGTCCCCAACTTCAAAAGTTTTATTGTCTTCTGGGTAAACACAGTACACTTTCAGTTCTATCCTCCTTGACATACATTGGTATTCATATGTACGTTGAGGTAGCCGGATAAATTTAAAACATGATCTATATCATAAAAATTTGTTAATCTCTTCCATAAATATGACATCATCTCCAAATATGACTAAAACTGTGATTCCACTGATCTCAGAGTTCAGCATTAGGAAATAAGTGTTATTTTCGCTTGCTATCTGAATAGCTCATGTATTCATTTGAATCTGGATTTCTCTTCTTATGTTCATAGATGTTGTCTTATGTTTGCTATTATTATAAAGGCTGTTATAAAAAGTATAGATGGGTAGGCAGAGGAAGAGGTACACAGGGCAAGGTTCAGAAAGGTATAGAGCACAGGATCTTCTCTCCCTGTAGCTTTGGGGTGGGTGACTGTCCCAACACATGGATGCTTTCACCAGTCTGGAAGCTCCTATCAATACAGACATTCTGCCTCCTTCTGTGATAGCCTACTATATGAGTTCAAGGTTTTTTCTTATCATTTCTTACTTTGATGTAGATATGTGGTAAATATTTTACATATATTATAAATTTAATATAAGAGCATTATAATGAGAAAGTTATTTCCACTTTGCTTTATGAGTATGAAAACTGAGGCTCAGAAAGTTTAAGTTGTTGAAATGATTCATGACTACAATGCCTTTCATCGATGTCACAGTGCTTCTTCATCAGAAATTTACTCCTGGTAATTTCCAGTATTTCCAAAATGAAAATAAAATTTATTTTACTTTTTTAAATGTTTATTTATTTGGAGAGAGAGAGAGAGTGAGCAAAGCAAGGGCAGAGAGAGAAAGGGAGAGAGAAAATCCCAACCAAACTCCGTGCCCAGCACGGAACCCCACACAGCCCTCCATATCAGAACCGTGAGATCATGACCCGAGCCAAAATCAAGAGTTGGAAGCTTAATGAACTGAACTGCCCAGGCACCCCAAAAACAAAATTTAAAAAATTATACTCAGCAGCACATGTGGCAGTCTGTAGCTATAGAAAGAAAATGTGTAGATGTCTTTACCTCTTGAAACTTTTCCGTGCTGTGTGGTATGAACAGTCCTTTTGTCTCAACAATGACATGCAATTTTAAGTTCTTATATTGTTCTCATTGTTGAGTGCTCCTCCTGTCCTCATCTACACTCATTCAAGTTTGATGATGCAAGTCTTTGAGCATGGTTTAAATTTGAATATAGTATGTTATAGCTGAAGTATCATAGAACAGGTATAAAATACTGTCCTTGAACGTAAATGCATCATTAGAAATGTTAAGTCCGTTTATGGTCTAATATCCAATACTGCAGCATAGAACCTGAGAAAGGTGTATACATAAGGAGGACTCTGCATTTGAGTCATATTCTAAGTATAAAATCTTGTATGTCATATAAAAATAAGGTATTTGTTTTAACTTAATTTACATTTTTAATTCTGTCAGAATTTGCAAATTATATACTTCACTTGTTTACAAAAGCCCTGTAAGACTGCTCTGTTCACACACCCCTGGAGGCTGGGTGCTCTGTGCTTACACTGCCTTAGTGCAGTTTATTCTCTATAATCAGTGAATGTGTTGTATCAGGAGCAACCTGAAATGTTCAATTTTCCCTTGGTCTTCTCCCTTAGAAGGCTGATCTTCAACTCCCTGATGCTACTGCTAGGTCAGGAAAAAGAAGGAAAAAAGAAAGCCTCGTTCCTTGCTGCATGTGCCCTTTGCATTCCTCAGTTTGTACTTGGGCATTCTGGTTTAGCAATTCTGAATTCTGTGAACCTTCATAGCTCTAAGGATCCACATGTGAACTGCAGTTTATTTCACTACTTGAGGGCAGGTTCTTTCCAGTTTCAAATAATAGCAAGCATTTATCGAGCATGGTCTCAAAAACCTTTTAAGCGTTTTATAAAATTGTTTTTGTAAAATTCATAACTCTATGAGGTAATGAAGTGGCCACAGAAATGCACCTCACAGACCCTTGACTACAGGGAGAAAAGTTAACCCAAGGCCTCAGCTGCTATGCTCTGAAACCCATCTCTGGATGTGTACTCAGTCCATACTTCACTCAGGCGGCTCCCAGGCAGTAACTGAGTTCAGCAGGGACACTGCTGTAGACCCATTCCTGGGAGACCTAACGTACCCCTGGTGATTATTTTTGGCTTAAAGACTCCCCAACAGCCTTGCTGAAATTTTCTCCATTACAGAGCAGTTTACAAACCTTCTACTAAATCTGTCTTTTATTTTCCTTCTTTATGGGTCAGACTTCACTTGTTCTTAGATGGCTGTTCCAATCTTACGAAGCTCTCTCCTCAGTTTCCCTCTAACATCTTTGCATATTTAAATGGTCTTGATCCTACTCCTCAGATGATTCATACCAACACAGGTGAATACTACCATTGATCCAATTTTTAATACCATGGTAGAAATTAAGGTAAATAATGTATCCCAGGTTACCGATTTAGGAAGGTACATATTTGGGACTACACTACATTCCCCAAAGGGAATCCTCTTAGGGCCGGCCAATTTATTGCAATAGTAAGTTCTAATAAAGACTATTTGTGAGTTGCACCTCAGGATCTTTATGTAGTTTGGAATATTTTCCATTTACATTAGACTTAGTAGGAATTTTATGTTCTATAAAATGACATTGTTCCACAATTTTTAGAACTTACATAGCAACTCTTATATTCCTATTTCTTTTTTTTTCCTTCATATTATTTCATTTTTCAGTAGGGACAAGAACTTGTAGTGACCACATGTGAATAGCGTGTGTTGAATAAAGTGTGCATATATTCATTAAGATATATTTCTTTTGCAGTGAACATAACCTCAAGATTTTATTGTTTTCATAAGGTAACAAAATACGAAGGTGAAAACTGGATCTTTTGGCCCTTTCTCTTCTTACCTCCTCCTAGTTCAAACTGCTTGCATCTCTTAATAGCCAGCATTCTCTTAGATCTGCAATTGGGCTCAACTCATTCAAGCCTCAGAACAATCTTCTTTGTGATTTTAGCCTTTTTCTGGAAAATCAGCTCAGCTTGCCCACCATGGCCACTCTGCTTCCTCTCAAGTCCAGCGGATTTTAGGAAGGTTCACCTAATGGCAAGAGCACTATCAGCACAGAAAGCAAGAGTTATTTAACACAGGTGCATCTTTAGGTATTTATTCATTTAAATGTTCATTTAAACTATGTGTATTTGCACTTCTACCCATAATTATTTAGTTAATATATATTTTTAATGATAAGAAAACTAAAGACCAATTTATTTATGTATTCATATGAAAACATACATATATTTGGCTTCTGATCCATCACTAATTTACATATTTAGAGCTGCTACCAGTCATTGAGAGATTTCCTTTTTAAATGAAATAATGATATGTTTTCTTTTGTCACCTAATTAAAAGGAAAATTAGCTCATTTAGCTGTCCACTCAATGCACACTGAAAATTTCTCCATGGTTGTAATATAACATGGACTTTCCTTATGTAAGATAGTCTTCAAAGGAAAGAGGCAACTTTTATTATGAGGTTATGTTTAACAGTAGACCTATGAAAATAGCACTGATTCAAGTAGAACTATATATGTGGCATTATGTTTTTATTGAGATATTCTTTAGCATAAGTATGTTCATATCCTACTCCAAACCCTCCACCAAAAATTATTTATAATAAAAATATTATAAATGGAAGCATTTTTATAGATTACTTCTTCTAACAGGCATTCTAAACTTAGAAATACTATTCTAGACAGTGCAAATTTTGAGTGAGAATACATACTCATTGAAAAAACATATATATAATTTCTAGTTATCAATAATGTAAATAATTAGAATATTAAACTATCACATAGAACTGTTAAATCAACACTATTGGATCCATGTAAATAAAATGGTTCTCAGAATAAGGGCTTCAGGATTTGGAGACCATACTAATTACTTAGCATATAGGTGAGGATTGTTACAAGGTTAATGGCTGGTGGGATCTAACTGAAGCATGAAAATCAATAATAGGTTTTCTTTTCTTTTATCTCTGATCTTCAATTGCTCTTAGAAATTTTGTAATTATCTTATGCATTAATTTTGGAAAACAGAAACAAATCGGGAGAAAAAAATAAATTGTCCAGACATAACCTGAGAGCTTCTCTTTTGAACCAAAACTACCAACATTCACACAAAGTTGGGAGTTACTAAGCTGAATGAATGACACAATACTAAAGTATTTTTTAACATTTTCCCATTCATTAACATTGAATGCAGATTTTACTAGATGGTAGCATTCCCTTGAAAATCTATGCCGATATTCATGTACACCTGATCATCTTTTGTGCCTTTGATGAGTTTTTGTCTTCATTCATGGATGAATGATCTGAGTCACTTGTGGCCCAACAGTATTTGCATTTCTACTCCTCAGTGCTTAAAAAATATAAACATATCTGAATCCATTAGCAAGCTTCAATTTATGGCTTATAAGATTGCATTATTCTGAATAAATGATGTTGGATAAAAATCTAATAAATTTACATAATGGAATCTATAAATGTAATGGATTAACTGCATTAATGTATTTGTTGCAGTAATTTACTTTTTCTTTTTAGATGGAAAAGAATGTTTTTAATTTTCCTTTAACAGATATTATTAATCTTCTTGGCTTTGTGGCTAAACATGTTGTCAGATCTATTTACCACTAAAGATAAAAATGTCTTGCATTAAACCTCTAGGGGGGAAAATGCTACATGAATTTCTAAAAGATTGCTTTGAATATAAACAGATATATAGGAAATACTTAAAACATATCAATGGGAAACAAAAATCATTACAATATTGCATTATTTCTAAGAACTAAAGCAAAAAATATAGTGTCAAAACACAAAATGAAAAAATATTTATACACAGTTATACAAGAATATTATTAGCTCATATTTTAAAATATGTAAACATAATTTTAAAGTGTCAGATTTTATTTTTCATAAATAAGGTTGAAAATAATCATTTTATCCTTGTTGTTATCCAGTTGTGCAACAGTATGTTTAAGTTATGATCATATTTCATTAGAAACTATATTAATTTAGTTTCTGTTTTCTGAATTCTGGGAAGCCCATCTCCTTTGCTAAACAGTTACAGATATCTGAAAATAATCAGGAAAGTGGGAAAAATGTATACATATGATTTCGAGTTCTAAATGACTGATTGAACATGAATGATCATCTCTCTAGTGGTCAAGATTAATTATGTAATTAAATATTATATAAGATATAAGTAAATCAAATTAAAGTTTAAATGCAGCAGCTTAGGAAAGTTAGTTGTGTGCCTCCAGCATATACAAGGAATAAAATGGTTTCGATGGCATAAAAAGAATAAAGATTTTGACAAAAAACCCAATAGAGCTGAGAAAAACACCAATGATGTCCGTTCTTTTTAATATTTTACCCCAACTGTGAAGGCATTGGAAGTTAGGATTGGTAGTCTGTACAGATAGTTAATTAGGAAACGGTAGAACAGCTTAAATAAAGTCAAAATATTTTCTGGCTATAATACATAAACAACTGTCTCAGGCAGAATTTATGACAAAGTGATCTTGTGACTGGAGAATTTAATAATGCCCAATTTAACTTAAATCACCAATGGAGAGAAGGAAAATTAATTTCTAATCCCATATAAATCCATCCTTCCATACATCCATACATATATACATATACACAATATCTATTTGTTTTCTATTTCTGCAGAATAAATTACCACAAATGTAGTGGCTTAAAATAACATGCATTTATTTTATCACACTTACGTCAGTCAGAAGTCAAAGTGACTGATCAGCTTAGAATCTTACAAGGAAATATCACAGTGTTGGTCAGTCTGGACTCTTTCCTGGAGGTTCTTGGGCACAGTCAACCTCTAGTCTTAGTCATTTTTTGGAAAATCCCATTCTTACGTAGTTTTAGGATAAAGGTGTCTAATTCTTTTCAGGTTGTCAGTTGAGTTCCTACTTCCTTCCTTGGTGCCAATTGTCAGTTCCTGGCTCCCTCATAGTTTATATCTCATGGATATTCTCTTCTGTGTTGTCTTTCTTGTTCCCTTTTCTGCTTCTACTATTAAATATTTAAACATAAGCCCTGAAATTCTAAAACTCCCAGGCAAAAATCATACAGTTTATAACATTGATCTTAACAATGATTTCATGGCGATGACACCTAAAGCACAGGCAAGAAATACAAAAACAGACAAGTGTGCCTACATCAAACTAAAAAGTTACCACACAGCAAAGGAAAGAATCAACAGAGTGAAAGTTAACCTATGAAGCATGAAAAAAATATTTGCAAACCATATATCCGATAAGGGTTAATTTCCAAAATAAATGAGGAACTCTATAAAAAAAACAAAATAAAATAACCCCATTAAAAACAAACAAAAAACCCACGCAATTAAAAATTGGGCAAAGGACTTGAGTAGACATTTCTTTAAAGAAGACATACAGTTAGCCAAGAGACATATGAAAGAAATATATGTTCAACATCACTAGTCATCAAGGAAATGCAAGTCAAAAGCATGTTGGACTATCACCTCACACCTGTTAGGATGACCATTATCAAAAAGAAAGAGACAGACAGAGAAAGAAAAGAAAAATAACAAGTTCTGAAAAGATGTGGAGAAATGGAAACTCTTGTGCATTGCTAGTGGGAATATAAAATGATACAGTTGCTGTGGAAAACTGTATGGAGATTCCTCAAATATTAAAAATATAACTATCATATATTTTGCAATCCCATTTCTGGGCATTTATCCAAAAGAACTGAAAACAGGATCTCAAAGAGATGTGCACATTCCATGCTCACTGCAGCATTATTCACAACAAAGGAGGAAACAATGTAAATTTCCATCAACAGATGGATAAATAAAAGTATACATATATATATATATTATATGTAAATATATATTACAGTGGAATACTATTCAGCCTTTAAAAAGGAAATCCTATCCCACACTACAGCATGGATGAAATATGAACATTTTGCTAGAAGAAATATACCAGTCATAGGAGGATAAATGTTCTAAGATTTCAATTATATGAGCCATCTAAAGTAGTCAAACTCATAAATTAGAAAGTAGAATGGAAGTTTCCAGAGGGAGGGGGAAAATAAAAATGAAGAGTTCTTTTGAATGGGTATAGAGTTTTTTTCATGCAACACAAACACATTTTAGAGATCTGCTGTACATCAATGTATACTAGCAATAGTGTACTTAACACTTAAAATTCTTTTTTTTTAACTTTTTTGAATGTTTATTTTTGAGACGGGGAGAAACAGAGTATGAGCAGGGAAGAGGCAGAGAGAGAGGGAGACACAGAATCCAAAGCAGGCTCCAGGCTCTGAGCTGTCAGCACAGAGCCCAACATGGGGCTCAAACCCAAAAACCGTGAGATCATGACCTGAGCTGAAGTCAGACACTCAACCGACTGAACCACCCAGGTGCCTCAGTATACTTAAAATTCTATTAAAAAGGTAAATTTCATTTTACATGTCTTTTGCCACAATAAAATAATAAAAATTGAAAAAAAAATTCAATAAAAATAATGAATCAATCAAAAAGAATGAAATCCATCTTAGCTTATATATATTATATATTTTATATATATTAAATATTTTCTATTTCCATAATTATTTATACTTCCATGTACTGTGAACTGTTGTTACTGATTTAAAGGATTACTTTCTATTTGTTTGTTACCAATATTCTCAGTGTTATATGTTTCTATAAATTGTTCATAAATTAAGGACAATCACTTATAAGAGAAATATATTCTAATAATAATATTTGAGTTTGAGACAACTCTGTAGCTCTGTAAAGACTTTACATAAAGCTTAAAAATTCTTACAATAATCTTATACAAGGCATCAAAACTGGAGAAACTGAGCCATCAAATAGTAAATAAATATGGAAAGTCAGCATCCGAATGTTCTGATTCATTGGTCAAGTCTACGTGTTAATTTTCTCAGAGCCTTTTCTTTTCAATGATGAGTTATAAATGTAATTAACTTTAAATATGAAAATATGTAAAAGTAATTTGGTTGGAAGCACATGGACTAAACAGTTTGTTATCTCATGGTTTATCAGAAACCTTTTATATCTGAATATTGCTATTTCTGTCAGTGTGATAATGTTTATTATACTCCTTATTATGGTATATAATAACATAGAAGTGGTCTTTTTATATTTTAACTGTTAAAACAACTACAGTAGGTTTGCTGTGGAAAATACACTCCATGATACTGGCAAAGAAAAAATAATCAAGACCACACATATTTTTGGCCTCTTAATTTACATATTATTGTGGGATAGCCAGGGAAAAGCATATATCTTTAGAGGAACTTTTGATTCAATTTTGACATTTTAAAATGATATTTTAATACATTCAAAGGAAAGCACCTTAGGCAAGCTGTTAGAGCCAGGCTAGCTGCAGCCCTTGATAGTCAAGTGTAGAGATTTCCTTTCATTGATGCAAAGTACCAAAACAAGCAAAACATATATATCATGTTATAAATCAAGAACGTGGTTATCCGTGTTGGGGTGGGAGAGGGGTGGTGGTGACTCTGGTAATAAGGGGGCTGGCTTCTGGAGTGCTGGTAAAATTCTATATCCCAATCTGTGTGCTCTTACAGGCGTTCTCAGTTTGTAAAAATTCATCATCTATGTACTTATAGATGCTTTTCTGTATGTATATTCATATTTAAATAAAAAGTTAAAATTGAAAAAAAAAAGGGGACACAATTAGCCCCAGGGCATTTTTTGGTACTTGCAACATTTGCATAAATAGCCTATGCTCCTACAAGCTGTCATAACATGCTCATAATGAAACTTTGTCAAAATATAGATCAGAAGGGCTATTTGATAATATTTGCAAATTTGAATGTTTCCTTTCAAGAATAAAATTCTTGCTGCTCTCCACTGTAATTATATGTATATATAGTACTAGTAAGTTTTAGTCCATGCTAGACCACTTATATCTCTATCACAAGGTTAAGACACTGCTCTATATTTCTCTCTCTGCTCTGTTAAATAGTATCATGGGGAAGTTTCCAGTAATCTTCCACATTAGCAGTAACTCTGTGATGAAGAACATTGTTTTGAATCAGTGTATATAATATAATGATATTTGTGGCTTACAATGTCTAGATAGTTTTATTTGTTTTATCTATTTTTAAACAAATAGTTTGAAAAAAATAGTCCAAGTAAATCTGTATACCTTTTATCTACATTCACCAATTGTTGATATTTTGTTACATATGCTTGCTCTATCTGTATCTATCTACCTATCTATCTATCTATCCATCCATCTATCTATCATCTATCATCTATCTCATCTATTTCTCTCTAAACAAATAGAAGAATGATATTGTTATCCCACTTGAAAATATTTCTATGAACTTAAGATCTTTCCCTGAGCCAAAGTCATTCTTTTTCAAAAGCACAGTAAATTTAACAGGCATCTAACATAACACAGATACAATGGTATTTTCTAATTTACAATCCATACTAAAATTTTGCTACTTATCCTAATAATATGCTTTAGAGAATTTTCCTCCCAATCTAGCATACAATCCAGGATTACTCATTTTGTATTTAGTTGTTAGGTCTGTTTGGTCTTTAAACTAGAGAAGTTCCTATGCTTTTATTTTTCCCTCATGAAATAGACATTTGTTAAAAGCACAGAACAATTTGCTTGAAATAATAGGCATTTCAAATTATCTGAATTTTTTTAATAATTAGGTAGATTTTCCATTTTTGGAAGAATACTGTGTAAGTGTTACACAATGCTGTCCTGCATATATATTTTGAGGAGGAAATTGATATCAAATTATCCTATTATACTCATAGAATATTGGGCCATTTGGCTAGGTAGCATTATCAGATCTCTCTTTTCTAAAATTATTTTTTACTTGTAAATAATAACCTGTGATTATGTCTGATTATGTTTCAAAATATAAAAATACAAGGGATTTGAAGTGAATGTGGATTTCATTCTCTTTGATTGGTTGATTATTCTTATTGTGGCAAAAAGCATGTAAAATGAAATTTACCTTCTTAAGAGAATAAGGATATAAATATATAATAAATATAATAAGATAAAATATTATATGAAATATATAATATACCTAAAATATACTTATTCCTCTATGTATATTATATAGAATGTTTACCTATAAACTGAAAATATTTTTAAAATGAACTTTACAAGTATTAAGAATTTGAAGAATAGAGGCACCTGAATGGTTCAGTCGGTTGAGTGTCTGACTTAGGTTCAGGTCATGCTTTCACAGTTGAAGGGTTTGAGCCCTGCATCAGGCTCTGTACTGACAGCTCAAAGCCTGGAGCCTGCTTCTGATTCTCTCCCTCTGTCTCTGCCCATCCCCCGCTCATGTTCTGTCTCTGTCTCTCTCTCTCTCAAAAATAAATGATTTTGAAGAATAGATATAACATTTAATCGTTGACCAAGTAAGCCAATTTTAGAGAAATTATCCTAATGAAAAAAGTAAAAAAAAGTTTGAAACTTTTGCCAAGAACTGCTTTGTGCATACACACATATAAAATCTGATATACAAATTATGAGTAATTAAGGCCATCTTCACTTTATGAAATCAAATTTTAAATCATATATTAAAGACATATTTAATAGCATGTAATAATTACCACATATTGTTAAATAGAAAAATAAGCTATACAGTTGAATAATAGAAGTTTTATCAGGAAATACATCTCCATTTAATACACACATACACACATACATTCACACAGATACAGACAATGACTGGAAGGAAATATACCTAAAATATACTATTTGACTCTGAGTTTTATTTTCTTCTCCTTTTTTATTTAAAAATTTTTTTGAAATGACTGTATATTAAATCCATACCTTGAAAAATATTGCATTTTCTTTAATGTTTATTTATTTTTGAGAGAGAGAAATAAAGAACTTGAATGGGGGAGGAGCAGAGAGAGAGGGAGACACAGAATCTGAAGCAGGCTCCAGGCTGTGAGCTGTCAGCACAGAGCCCGATGCAGGGTTCAAACCTAAGAACTGTGAGATCATGACCTGAGCGGAAGTCAAACACTTAACCCACTGAGCCACCTAGGTTCCCCAAAAAGTATTGCATTTTTGATGTAATACATTTCAATACTTGTAAAATGTAAAGACGTAAAAGGTGTAAAATTGGATATAAATCTAAAGCAATCAGAGATGGGAGACACACATACACCCACACACGCTAAAACTTTAAAATATGCTTTGAACACTGTTTTGACCTGAAGCAAAGCCCAAGTGGCAGTGCTTTCTTGGGAGATGCAAAACCTAAGCAGTGAAAGTGAAGAAGAAAAGAGTTCAGTCTTGAATGGACTGGAAACCATACAAGTGATGCATTCCAGGTGACCACTGCTTCACCAAGAGACATAGCATGTCTGCTCAGCCAAGTAGGACATCACTAGACAGGGGTAGAGAAACAACAAGTCTTGCGCTTTTCCTTTACACATCATGATGGAGAAGACATGTTTTTGTTTTTTGTTTTTTTAATTAATTTAGAGAGAGAAAGAGAGAGGGAGAGAGAGAGTAAGAGCTCAGGTGAGTGGGGGAGGGGCAGAAAGATAGAACCCCAAACAGGCTCTGCACTGTCAGCATGGACACGGGCTCAAACTCACCAACCATGATATCATGAAGCTCAACCGACTGAGCCACCCATGCACCCCTTTGAAGTTCCCTTTTATCTCCTGCTCCCATTGGTTGACAGTCGCTCATCAGGGAATTGATGCTCCTAGAATTTGGGGTGATATCACTTTTCCCTTCACAGCTGCCATGAAGCCAGATCCCAGTCCTTGAATTGCAGTGTTTAATCACATTCTGCAAATGATTGGAGTAGCTGGAGAGTTGGAATATCTTAGGGGAAGCAGAAAGACCTGAAGTGAATAGATTATCTAATGTAAAAAAGCCAAAATAAATAAGGTCAAGACAATCTAAAACAGTGCATAAGATTGATCTCATACATAACAAAAACAAAAAATAGTGCAGCTAAAACATGAAACTACAAAAAAAATAGGGAAAGATACAGGATCCTGGTCATAAAGCTACTACCTTTAACCATAATACAAAATAGCAGAAAATAACAACAATTGAAAGATCTTTCAACCTAGATAAGAAAAAGAAATCTATATGAACTTTCTATCAAACAGGATGATAGTTAAAAAAAATATATAAACATTGTGGTTGGGAAGGGTTGATTAAGGAGGCCTAATGGGATTTCTTAGTAAAAAACATAGAGAAGTTGCTGGTTTAGGGATTGTAATAGAAGCTCAATGTTGATGAGTGGTGTGGTTATCTTCACATTTCTTGTGGTTGCGTTTCTTTGAAAGTCTTGGGTTTGTGAGTTATGATTCTGATCATATTTAGACTTTTTTTGGTCATTTTTTTAATATATATTTTGTTTCTCCCTCTATCTTCTCCTTTTGAAACTCCAATTATACAGGGCATTTGAAGATATCCCACTGTTAACTGATTCTTTTTTCATTATTTCCTTCTTTCTGTGATCAATTTTGAACTAGTTTCTATCACTACATCTTCATGATAATCCATCTTTTTTTCCATAATCTCTAATTTGCTGTTAATCTCAACCAATATACTTTTATCTCTATTATTGTAGTTTTCATCTCTATCCATTTGATTTGTTTTATATATTCCATAATTCTGCTAAACATGTTCAATCTTTGTCTAGTGTTTTGAATATATGGAACAGGTTAAAACAGTTTTAACATCAGTTTCAGTCTTGGTTTGTTTCAATTTATTTGTTTTTTTTTTTTTTTGCTTTTGTTTTTTTTTGTGTGTGTATGTGGTTTTTTTTTTTTGTTTTGTTTTGTTTTGTTTCGTTTTGTTTTTTGTAGAATGGGATATATTTTGCTGCTGTTTTTGCATGTCTAGTAAGTTTTGGTTAGATGGCAGATACTATGAGTTTTGCACCTTGTTAGTTACAGAGCATTTTTTTTCTCCCTTTTAAGTGCTATTGAACTTTATTCTGAAGTGTACTTAAGTTACCTGGAAACTGCTTCTTTAGAGATTTGCTTTTAAAGTTTGTCAGGTGGGACCAGAACAGGCTGTAGTCTATGTCTAATCACTCCCCTCTGAGATCCTTCTGAATGCCCTACTTGGGGCCATGATCACAAGCTTTCCTAAAATCTTCTCTAATTTTTATGGATGTTCTTTCCCCATACTGAGGAAGTTGGCTCACATGCCTGCATTGATTTATATGCTGCTAACTACTCAAGGGAGACTTGCTATAGATCTTTGGATTTCTCTCTCTGCTCATTTCTCTCTTCTCTGGCGCTCTGCCTTGCAAACTCAAGTACCCTTGCCTCCCTACAATCTCCGTGACATAGCCTCACTTTGGGAATTTGTCAGTCTCCAGACTTGAGTTTTCCTCCCTGTTTTATGATCTGCTTTTTGTTCCTCTGCCTTAAGATCTTGATGTACTAAAGGGGAAATACCTTAGGGAAATTGTAGGACTCACGTTGTTTGTTTTCCATCTCACAGCTATCAGTGTCCTCCATTGTCTCATTGCCAATGTCTTGAAAATGTTGTTTTAATATATTTTCACCCTGTGGTTTTTAAAAACTAGATAATCATGGAAGACTAACATGGATTGTATAATAAATCCCTAATAGTAATTCTTTTACTGGCATACATTTGATTGTTATTTCATTACTCTGCATTAATACAAAAAAAACCCTAAAAGATAAATCGGTTTTAATGGAAAAAAAAAAATGTTGTCAGTATAAATGTTACTACCCTGTTATCTTTATGAAGAGCCATAACAAAATTTCACAAAATCTCATTTAAAAATCACAATATAATGAAGAATTACATTTCTGTAACTGGATTTGCATTGATACAGTCATTTATGTGACTTTTTTTTTCTACCTAAAAGTATAGGTCTAAAAGTATAATTTGACAGACCCAAATGTATAATTTGGGAAATGATCTTACTTTATTTTTCTTTTAAAAACTTTTCAAAATTTTTTTTTAATTTTTGAAAGAGAGAGAGAGAGAGGGACAGAGGGAGAGAGGGAGACACAGAATCTGAAACAGGCTCAAGGCTCTGAGCTGTCAGCACAGAGCCTGATGCAGGGCTCCAGCTCGGGAATGCAGAGATCATGATCCTGAGCCAAAGTCGGATGCTTAACCAACTGAACGATCCAGGCACCCTTGTTTTTATTTTTTTTTTAATGTTTATTTATTTTGAGAGAAAGAGAGAGAGAGAGAGAGATCACGGGCATGCACATTAGAGAGGATCAGGAAGAGAGAGAGAGACAGAGAATCCCAAGAAGACTCCATGATTGCAGGACAGAGCCCAAGGTGGGCTCGAACTCACCAACCACACGCTGAAATAAAGAGTCGGACACTTAACTGACTGACCCACCTAGGAACCCCTAGTTTATTTTTCTGATGACTATTTTTCCCTTTTACAAATCTCAGTGGTTTTGGTCAGTGTAAACACACAAGTAAACTAAAACAGAGGAGTAGACAGATTGGTAGTTTCATTTTACTTTTCCTGACTTTCCTAAACTGAATTTCTTTCCTGCTTAGTTCAACATTCGCCACCTAATACTTTTTTTAGACATATTTAGTTCTACATATTTAATTTCTTATAGGCCTACCAATGGAATCTTCCAGAACACTCTGAGCCTAACAGATTTTTAGATTTGGCTTCTTTTCCCCAACCATATCCTGCTGTTCCTCATCCCTCTGTTTGAGAGTGGCAGTGCACAGAAGGGTTGTCCTAAATGATACACTGATGGGAAAATAATGAAAGTCATTCAATAATCGAATGTTTATGGAGGATCGAATATGTGCCAGCAAATGTGCTGTCTTATGGAGATGTGACACAGAATCTGACAAATATCAATCTACTGTTGCAGAAATCCAATATCAAAATGTAATGCTTTAAAAAATACATTTCTTATGAAATGTCAAGCCATGGACAATGCATTAGATAATTATGGCAGAAAAAAATAGGGAATGTGGGGCGCCTGGGTGGCTCAGTCGGTTAAACGGCCGACTTCGGCTCAGGTCATGATTTCGCGGTCCGTGAGTTCTAGCCCCGCGTCGGGCTCTGTGCTGACAGCTTAGAGCCTGGAGCCTGTTTCCGATTCTGTGTCTCCCTCTCTCTGACCCTCCCCCGTTCATGCTCTGTCTCTCTCTGTCTCAAAAATAAATAAACGTTAAAAAAAAATTTAAAAAAAATAGGGAATGTGATTTAATGATTTATTTTTTATGTAAAAATATATAATTACAAAACCTGTCAATAAGAAAATATATGTTTCACTTATGATGATTATATAACCTTACTTTGTCACCGTAAGCTTAAAGAAGTCTCCTATTCAAAAGGATGTCACAGCTACAATAGGTTGACTAATTGTCATAACAAAATACAGAGAGATACAGGCTAAATCAAAGGAAAATTGTGAAGATAGATTTGGGGTGGAGAAAGAAAGGAAGACAGAGAAATTTAGACATATTACCAAGGCCTAGGTTGCCAAAGAGTTGCCTAGATTAGGGAATAGTTTTAAAACTTTAGAATCCTGGTAAGTAATTACAGTTCTTTAAGTGAGAAAGAAGAAAATGTTACCCATTTTCTTAGTTAAAAACAGTCCATTTACTCTTTCTGGTTGTGAGACTGAGTAGTGAACAGGAATAAATCATCTCTACCCACCTAGATGACACAGTATAGCAGGGAGAATAGCTACCACATACACATACTAATTGACAACCCTTTATTTTGAATGAATGTGTAGAGTAGACAAAAACATTTTCTCATTTTCTTTTGAAATATGAACTTCTCATTCAAATTTTAGTAGCTTGAAAGTGAAGAACCTTTTTAAAAAATTGATTATTTGCCGTTGATGTTGATGATGTCTTTGTGAAAAAAATATTTTCTTAGTGTATTCACTTGATAATATATTGGTTTACATGAAGACATACTTTATCTGGCTTGTGTTTTATTTATAAATATGTATCACGAGATAATAGATAATAAATAAACTTGTATTTCTTTAGGTTCATTTATATTATTTATCTTACCATGGTGATTCAGGATTGAATATTACTCTTTATTTTCCACAGAGTTCACATTACTGTCATAGAATACCCTAAACAAGTTAGAGAAGCACAAAATTAGAGTATGGTTACTTGTTAGACATGACAAAATAGATATTCAAATGAGATGGCTCTATTCTATGATATTTTCTTCATGTGTGTGTTTTTTAAAAGAAATATGCGCTTATCATTGAGAAAGAAATACATTTTTTAAACAAGCACATTCCATTGAATTCTTTAAAATTAAACACATATTTTGGACCCTACAGATCACTATATGAGAAAGTAATTGCTCTTCATGTTTAAGCAATTGCATGTTGTGTTTTATAGCATTCAAACTACATTTTAGAAGCTTGATTCCTAGGAGTGGTGAGAAGAAACATGACATCAACTAACAGAAGTAGTTAAAAAGTGTTGGACAAAAGTGCCCCCAGTGCAGGAAGTTGGGATCTAATTGGAATGAAAAGGGGAAAACGGTATTGTAAAAAGCACCTAAGGAAGAGTCTCCAAATTGTGTTACAAAAAAGAAAAGGTTGATCACTTTGTTTTTTGTTTGTGTTGTTTTCCTGTTTCAATTTAGAAAACAAGAGGAGGGGCGCCTGGGTGCTCAGTTAACAGCACCAGGCACCTGGGACTTCAGCCTAGGTGATGGTCTCCAGGTTCATGAATCTGAGCTCCAGGTGAGGCTCCATGCTGACAGCCCAAAGCCTGGAACCTACTTCTGATTCAGTCTCCCTCTCTCTGCCCCTGCCCTGTTCATGCTGTGTCTCTCTGTCTCTCAAAAGTAAAAATAAAGGTTAAAAAAATTAGAAAACAAGAGGAATGGAGATATTAGGAGTTAAAGTTTTGGTTAAGGTCAATGATTTCAGCTCCTAAATTTTCCTATTTTATTCTTTTATCTAATTGTCTAAAATCTCTACAGAAATAAGAATCCAATGGCTGAAATCACATGATTAAATAGACTGCCATGTTAATATAATAAAAACAGATATCTCTCCAAAGGACTGATTTCATTTCCTTTGAGTATATGCACAAAACAGAGATTACTGGATCATTTTTTGAGTAACCTTCACAGTGTTTTTTATAATGGCTATATCAGTTTATGTTCTCACCAACAGTATGTATGAGGGTTTCATTGTCTCCACATACTCACCAACACTTCCTAAATTTTATTTATCTTTAATTTCAATTTTTTATAATAGCCATTTTAATAAGTGTTAAGATGATGGATCATTGTGGTTTTGACTTACATTTTCCTGATAATTAGTGATGTTGATCACCTTTTCATGTACCTGTTGCCCATTTGTATGTAACTATGTGAGAAGATCTGTTAATTAGCTTAACTGTAGTAATCATTTCACTATGTATATGTATAATAAATATGTTGTACATCTTAAATATATATAATTTTAAAATTAAATAATATTTCAAAACACAAAAATAAAAAAATAGAGACAATAATGATATATTGTCTCTGAGATTACTATTTGAGAAATTGCCATATGACATATAACCTTAAAGAATTTATGTACATTATTATTTCATTTACTTTTCAAAATAACTGCATGAGGTTACATTAGTTCTATATCATATACTGGAGAATAGAAACAAAGGACATTTAAGAAACATGATGTAGATTCAGGAAACTTCAAGACAACAGAATAACTTTTTTTGCCAGTGGAGATTAGGTGGGGTAAAATGACTAAACACTTCTGTTGGTTTTACATAAAATATTCCATGATATGTGTTTCTGGGCTAAAGATCCTCTGGTTAGATATCAAGCTTATTTTTTTCCCCAAAAGATAATCTAGGAATAGTTCCTGAACTATGTGATTATTGTCTTTATTAGATATTACATCAGGCCCCAAAGTTTTTGAAGAAAAAACATAGCAGATGGTTTGAGTCATAAAAGTGTTTGCCTCATAATGTAAGCAGGGAATCCGTTCAGCACAGGCTGTGACAGATACCCCTTCACTCAGAATGCTAAGCAGGATAGATGCTCTGGACTTTTATGAATATTTTGGGATTTCCTTTTCAGTCAGCAAGAGCATCAGTGTGAAATATTACTTGGCCCTACATTTAGTAAATAATTTATAGACAGGAAAGTCTTTACATGAACATCGGCTGGTCTCTGCCTCTTAAATTCCTACCAACCCTAACTAAACCTTTTGCCTAATGTCACAGAGATACCAATTTATTTTGAGAAAGAATTCAAATCAACATATCTCTGAGAAAGGATTCAAATCAATGTCTCTACCTGAGTAATTAAGAAAAATAATGCTGCCTAATATGGAATTAATTATAGATAGTAAATATCTGATAACATGATGAGAGAAAAGTGGCAAAGTAGGAAAGCAATTTTGTTTCTTCAGTTTCATTTAAAACTGATCTTTGTTGTAACAATCTTATAGGTCACTGTTTATATAATAAATGGTATAATTTTTATAACAGATTTTTTAAAACAAACATTTACATTGTTTGAATTATGATTTTACCTGGTTTCTGGGATATTTCTATCAGGAAAAAATGTCAATATGTCCAGCTACAATTCATAAAATGCACTACAGCTCTCTGGCAGTAGAGATTGAAATGACAAAACCAATATCCAGAAAGGCGATAGTAATCACCAGACTCTGGATTAGAAATCCCTGATACTGTTTATTTTCCAGAAGCATAGGCATGGTGTAATCTTGGTTTGAGAGAAGTAATAGCAGCAATGATGTCCCTGAAATGGGTGAGAAGAGAAGGAGAATAGAAATAAAATGTCTATAAACTACAGAATGGAAGGTGATCAGAGAAAGGGACACAGCAACAACAATTCATTTAGAGATTTGGTAGTAAACTGTTCAGCAATGCAAAAGCAAGGAAGGAAGAGCTGGGAAAAGATCCAAAATACATAAGGGAATATCTTGAAATGTTTCTAGTTTAGGATGTTAATTCTTATTAGACAAAGAAGGTCACTTATTCTTCATGTGTGTCTCCTAAACC
Source organism: Panthera onca (assembly GCF_046562875.1). NCBI lineage: Eukaryota > Metazoa > Chordata > Mammalia > Carnivora > Felidae > Panthera > Panthera onca. The sequence goes on from NC_138339.1 coordinate 20,881,232, forward strand.
ATCATTTCCCAAAATTTAGTGTGACTAAAAATGACTTGGAAATCTTGGTAAAACAGAATCCTGGGCCCCATCCTCAAAGATTCTGAATGACTAGGACTTGAATAGGGTGCAATAATTTGCATTTCTAGCCAACTCACAGTTGATGCTTATGCTATTTACAGATGCAATAGGCAGAATGACCCCCTAAAGATGTATACATCTAATTCCTGGAATCTATGAATGTGTTATGTCATTTAGCAAGGGGGAAATAAGGTTACAAGTGGAAATAAAGTTACTAATCATCTGACTTTAAATGACGGAGGTTATCTGGATTTACCCACATGGGCACAATGTGATCACAAGGATCCTAAAATGGAGAAGAGGGAAGTAGAAATGTCAGAACAAGAAGGAGATGGCATCATGGGAAAGACTGGACTCACTATTGCTAACGTAGAAGATTGAAGGGTTAAGAAGTCAAGGAATATGGGGAACCTATTTGATAAAGACAAAGAAACGGATTCTTCTCTAGAGCCTCCGGAAAGAAACACATCCCTGACAGCATAGTAAGACCCATTTCAAACTTCCTACCACCAGAACTGTAAGATAATAATTTATGTTGTTTTAAGCCAGTAAATTTATCATAACTTGTTTCAGAAGCATGAGGAAACTAATGTGATAAACCATACTTAGAATAACAAGCTTCTAAACCATTACTAATCTTCCATCCGTTCACTTATGAATTGAAACATTAGAGAATCCAAGAATGTTGGTGACACTCAGTTATCAGTAGTCTTTCCTGGAAACTATTTAATATATGCAATATTATACTTTGCTACTTAAAACAGTAGTGATACTGATCTAGAAATCACTTTGGCCAATTATTCTTTTCCAAGTATATCTATTCAACCACAAATGACTATTGAACATGAGTTATGTTACAAACAAAAATAGAAGAAAGAGAAAAGAACTTTCAGCTTTTCCTCCTAGGGAAATATTAAATGACATTTTAATTTGGGAAGCCTTCCAGTTTATATAATTTAGACAAAATCCCTATAGTTATCACATCATATTCCATGTTAAAATGTAAGATGATTGAATGAAAAATAACAACACAACATTTTTTTAAATCTGGGATTGCTGCCATTGATCCACGTTAACACCTTTTGTAGCTAGGAAATTTATAATGCGGTAGTTAATTGCAAATAATGAAAAGACTATATTCTTGGATATTCTATCAATATTTGATTAATTTTTATAATTTTAGGATAAGAAAAAATTAAAAAAATTGTGATATGTTTAGGATTTCCCATTGATTTGCATTTTATCATTTTTAATTTTTTTCCTGACATCGTAAGTGGAACGAACACATTGTGCGAAGAGTTAAGAGTAAATCTCACACATATAGGGCTATAGTTATATGTAGAATTTAAGCAATTACACCTTCAAACCTTAAACTCTGATATGCATGGTATGGCAGTTGTAACTTGATATGATATACTTAAAGTGAAAAAAAAAAGCAAGAATGGCTAGAATGGCACTTGGAGAGCACAGCTAGAGGTGATTGACATGATTAGTTTACTCTTTCTTCCATTCTGCAAATGCCTTCCTTCAAATAGGAAGAAGTTAATGACTACAGTTAGAGTCCTGAAGTTCTGATCACTCTACAAATATGTAAATGCTGAGCATAAACTTCATTTTAACTATAGAACTAAAGAAGAAATTTCTTCTAAGAAAGATGCATCATCATCATTTGATAGCATATTTCCATAATTTGTCTACTTATGTTCCATGGTTATCTTCATTAATGTATGGATGTATATAACAGGAATAAGCAAAAGATAAAATCAGTCCCAGGAATGGGTTTTGTGCATACTATCTCATCACCTTTTATTCATCACCCCATTTGTTAAGGATCCTTAGGTCTTCCCTAAAGAAACCCATGTTCTTTTTGCTGAGTCATCAAAGTTCTTACTTACAACTTCCCTTAGATTTGTACCCACACTCTTGAAAAAGTCTAATACTCTTATTCATTAGATTAATATGTACTGACATTCCATAGAGTAATGGTGCTTTCATTTTTATGTTTGTTTGTCTGTTTTTAATGAATAGGGGTGTAAAAGTTCCCAAGTAACTCTGATTCAAAAGGTATTCTTTTTTTTTTTTAATTTTTTTTAACGTTTATTTAATTTTGAGACAGAGAGAAACAGAGCATGAACAGGGGAGGGTCAGAGAGAGGGAGACACAGAATCTGAAACAGGCTCCAGGCTCTGAGCGGTCAGCACAGAGCCCGACGCGGAGCTCGAACTCACGGACCGTGAGATCATGACCTGAGCCGAAGTCAGACACTTAACCGACTGAGCCACCCAGGCGCCCCACAAAAGGTATTCTTTTATATCACCCAAGGAAGAGATATTTCAGATCACAATAAAAAAAAAATCTATATATCCTGTCATGCTAAACACGTTTCCTTAAAAGAGAGGAAAAAAAAAAAACTTTAGACTCCATAGTAGGTTCTCCTACCTTTCTAGTCATGTCAATCTCCTAGGCAACATGTTGTAATATATTAAATTACATTACTAGAGAATCATTCCTTTAGATTAATGTCACTGAAGACTTGTTATGTATATAAATGTTGTTGAGAAAAAAATGAAAGTAATTTGCAGTAGAGGTTATGTATGTAACTTTCTTAGATCTACTGTCATCCTGATCTTGGAAAGTTGAACATCTAGAATCAATGAATCATAGGAAAGTAGATCTGGTTTGGAATAGAGGGTCAAGGAAAAAAAAAAGAAAAGAATTTAATAAGCACCTATAACCTATTGATCAGATGCTATTCATCTATTCATAGTTCATTAACTTGGTGAACAAGTATCTATAGAATGTCTATTATATGCTGAGCATTCACACTCCATTTTATGAGATTGAGAAAGGAGAGTCAAAAATAGAGGACAGAACTTCTTTACTCAGATGTCTCATATACAAATAAAGGATACAGATATCAAAACATATTGATTCAAATGTAGAAAATCTTAATGGTGATTAATGGAAAAAAATAATTCAGAGAAGAGAGTATGGAAAGTAATAACTTTTAAAATAATGTTGTTGGGAGAAACCACTCCAACATCACATTAGAATAAATACACAATAAATCATATTAGAATCAATACACAAATTAAGTTAGGGAGTGAACCATGTAGATAACTAGGAAATTGAATTTCATTAAAGAGAATAACCTGTACTAATATATTAACTTGGGTTCATTCCTGCAGTTTTCTATTAAAATACAGAAAACTGATATTATAGAAGACAGAGCAAGCCAGAGTCTGAGAAATAGGAAGACATCTGAGAGATAATGAAAGGTCAGTTGATGTAAGGTCTTGTCAATCATTATAAAGACTGGTGGAAAGTCTTTGACATAGAAGTTCAATCAAGGATCTTGAACAGAGAAATGGCAGTTTACATATGGGTGATCTTCTCTGGATATTTCCTTGAGAATAAATTAAAGGGAAGAAAAATCGAAGCAAGGAGACAGTTTAAGATGCCACTGAATAATCTAGTGGGAATGTGATGGTGACAGCTTGAACAAGATTTTAGAATTGAGGGTAATGGTTGAAATCTGGATACATTTTGAGGATGAAACCAAAAAGACTTGCGCGTAGGTTAAATACAGCTTATGAGAGAGAAAGAGAAAAGTCAAGGATGCCAAATTATTTTGGCTGAGTCATTGTAAGAGTAGGATTGATGTCACCTGAGATGGAGATGATGGCAAGGGAGACAGGGGACTATTTGAATTTGTCATGATTCAGGTACTGGTTTGACATGGGATTGGAGACCTTGACTAGACAGTTGGATATATGAGACTGGAGTTCAGGGGAAAGATTCATTCTGGAAATGTAAACTTGAGTTAGTTTATTGATGTTATTATAAAATTAAGCTTTCCAGCCATCCTAAATTAATAAGTCAGGGAGATAGAATTAGCAAAATAAACTAAAAAGAGAACCAACTGATATTGAAGAATATTGTGTCCTAGAATCCAAGAAACATTTCAGGTAAAATGAAAACTGAGAAATAGATTGTGGATTTCACAATTTTAACATTATTTGTTACTTCGCCAAGAGCAATTTCAGTGGAGAAGGTATGAAAGGTCTCTAGATAGGATTTAAGACAAATATAAGAAAGAATTTTGAGCAAACTGCAAAGACAATATTTTCATAGAATCTTTTCTCTCAAGGGAAGAAGAGAAATAGATTCATAGTTAAAGCTAAAGTTAGGGCAATTTTTTTAGGAAAGATGAATAAACATCATGTTTGTTTGCAATGGAAATTAGAGAGGGCGAAACACTGAATATGCAGGACAAAATAGATAGCATTTCTGCATCAATATCTGTAAAAGTAATAAAGGATAGAATCTAATGCACAGGTGAAAGGGACAGGCATATTTGGAGCAGGGGAAGTGCTTACATAGTATATGAAAGAAGACTTTATGCATATATAGTTGCATGAAGAAGGGTATATCAATGGTTAGGAATTTGTTGACTGTTTAAAAAAATTTAATGTTTGTTTTTGAGAAAGAGAGAGAGAGAGAGAGAGGGAGAAAGAGAATGGAGTAAGGGCAGAGAGACGGGAGACAAAGGATCCTAAGCACGTTCTGCACTGACAGCAGGGAGCCCGATGCCAAGCTCAAACTCAGGAACCATGAGATCATGACCAGAGCCAAAGCCAAAGAGTGAGATCATGACCTGAGCCAAAGTTGGACGCTTAACTGACTGAGCCATCCAGGTGCCCCGGAATTTGTAGACATTTTTTAAAACATGTTAAATGTTTATTTCTTTTTGAGATACAGAGAGACAGAGACAGAGCGTGAGTGGGGTAGGGGCAGAGAGAGAGGGAGACAGAATCCAAAGCAGACTCCAGGCTCTGAGCGGTTAGCACAGAGCCCACCGTGGGTCTTGAACCCATGCACCACGAGATCATGACCTGGGCTGAAGTTGGATGCTTAACCAGTTGAGCTACCCAGGCGCCCATGGAATTTATAGACTTTTAAAATTATTATTACAGTATTATCACGTGAGAGTGAGGGAAATAGAGTAGGTATCAAATATTTTGTTTGGAGATTTATATATAAACCTCAGTCTATATACATATTGGTTATTGAAACAACTACAAATCTAATGTTTCCTTTCCTCCTAATATATCTCTACTGAGTGATTGTCCAACTTTAAAGATGGTTTAAGCAGAAAGTTGTCACAATTGAAAGATGACAGATTTACAAATAAAGTGGACTTTCATTATTATCCAATATTTTCTACTTATTTACTCTATAATTTTTGAGCTTAGACATTTGGGAGATTTATTTTTTTCCTGTGAAATGAATAGAAATACATTCAAGTGGATTTTTTTCATATGTTTTTGATAAAGATTGAAAGTGTCAGAAAAAAATAAATTAAACTTGGAAATTAGCAAAAGAGGTTAATAAATGCTTATAAGTATAGGACTTATGCCTTTAATTGGCTTTCTATTGACTGGACCGTTTTTCACCCTTGTCTTGAAGAAAAGATAATCCTAAAAGTTACATTTGTTGCTTTTTAAGGTATACATTTTTAAAGTATACTTTAACAAATATATTACAATGTCAGGTAGATAATCTGATGCATTATTCAACTGCCTCCCCAGTCCACTCCCATATCTATCACAGTCATAGTTTTGAGTTTCTTCCACTGAAGAAAAATAAACATACAGTTGAGTATTTATTGTTAGTATCATATATTCTTACTATTTTAATATTTGGATAATGTTAGTTTATGCTTGAAAAAGTTTTAATTGTTACTCCTGCCTACATATTATAAAATTTTAAAGTGCACTTACAATGGGAACCATGGTTTGGGGTGGCTGGGTGGCTCAGTCAGTTAAGCATTCAACTCTTTATTTCAGCTCAGGTCATAATCTCAAGGTCGTGGGATCAAGCCCTACATCCAGCACTGCACTGAGCATGGAGCCGTCTTAAGGATCTCTCTTTCTTTCTCTGAACCACCCCCACCCCCACCTTCTCACACTTTACCTCTCTCTATGAAAAATGTAAAAAATAATTAACAAAAACCAATGGGAACTGTGGTTTGGTGGAAAGGTTACTGGATTTGATAAATGATAGAAGTTTGTCAGAAGCATGGCTAAATTATTTTGATGGCTTGAAAATCAATATCTTTATCCTAAAATGATAAAACTAAACCCCCTATTTTTCCCTAAATAAATTACACAATACAGTTTCTGCCTCTTAATAGGTACATTAACATGTTGTTTGAATTCTACTTTTAATGTTCTAAAAATGTGCATATAACCATGCTTGTCATAAACCCTACCATTGTTTATGCTACCAAAATTTGGTACTCATATTGGAAATAAACATCCTATTGAAAACTCCTAAACCTTTGTTTTGAGCTAAACAAACAAACAAACAAACAAACAAACAAACAAACTTACCAGCTTTATATGTCAACAGCACAACTGGCATGTCAAATTCCATCTTAGTCCCTCTTCTTTCTATGCAATTACTCTCACTAGATGCTTTCACCATCTTCCATTTCAGAATCCTGCCTCTCTTTGTGCATAGACATCTGGTGGTACAAGGCCTGAAAATAAGATTAAATATCTTGTGCTACACCTAAATGGCCTAACCCCTCTATTGGCTAAGGTTCCCTGGCCAAACAACTCTCCTTATCAAGAGGCTGGGCACAATGACTATTTAATCCTTAGCGTCAGATTTCATTTTCTGCCAACTCTCAGAACTATTCATATAACTCAATCACAACCTCCCCCTTGTTACTACAAAGCCTGCTTCCTGCAGGCCCTGCTTGTTCACTGTGTCCTAGAGCGAAACCCCCATGAGGCCCTGTGTGGCACAGTGTCTGACCCCTGGCTGCAAGCGTATGTGACTAATAACCAACTGTCAATCCCATCTGTTTAATGTCAGGTGCTGTGTGTTCAGCCATCCCCATAAACTATGGCAGGAATCACTCCTTCACTAATGGGGCAAAAAGGAGACAAAACACATCTGTCCATAATGAAGTTTCTTATTTTCTTTCTTTTCTCTCTTGTTCATCCATCTATGTATGTGTCCACTTACTCACCCAACAAATACTGATTAGTTCTATTCACGCTTCTGTGCATCTAAAAAATAATTAGTAATTCATCTATGCTGGACAAATTCCTAAAAAATGTTCTGAACTATTTCCAAAATGTGTCTTTTCTAACTTTCTGACAATTCTACATTAATTCAGTCCCTATACATTTAAAGAATGCAATATTTTTTTCAAATACAAACAAGACGAGAGGGAAATGCTGAAAGCTCATGAACCTATTATCTTGCTTAATCACATGATAATATGTATTAATTCATTCCATTTGTTTTCATTGAACTCCCATGCTTTGCCAAGAATTATTATAACTTTTGGATATAGTATAACAAAAATAGAAGTAAAACAGAACACAACAAAAAACTGAAAGCAAAATAACATTTAAAAATCACTGTTTTCATGATAAATTGTAGAGGGGGTAAAGGTATAGAAAGTAAACAGCAAACAAATAAAAAAAAGAAACATAATACATCACTAGGAAATAATTTCTCTAAAGAAAAAAATAGGGTAAGAAGATATGGAGAGAAGTAGGGATAAAACTTGATTTAGGGCAGTCAATAAGTATTTTGATTAAGTTATATTTGGGCTGAACTTTTTAAGTTGTAAGAGAATGATTTTAACAAGTACATGAAGAAAGAGAAGCAAACCAGCATTTTCAAAGCTATGCCCACATGACATGACCAAGAAAGAGGGAGGCCAGTATGTCTGGGGCAGAATGAACCAGTGGCCAGAGTTAGTAGATGATAAGGCCAGAGAAAAGAATGGTGGTCAGATTATATAGGCTATTGGGAGCAGAATTAAGGTCTTTGGTCCTAAGAAGTTAGGAAATCCATCACAGGGTTTGAGCAGGGAACTGGAATGAACATGCTTACATTTAAGAAGGAACTCTTCTGGGGTGCCTAGGTGGCTCAGTCAGCTGAGCATCCCACTCTTGATTTTGGCTCAGGTTGTGATCCCAGGATTGTGGGATGGAGCCCCACATCAGGCTCTGTACTGAGTGTAAAGCCTGCCTGAGATATCTCTCTCTCTCCCTCTCTCTGCCTCTCAGCTTCTCTCCTCTGTTCATGTGCTCTCTCTTTCTCCTAAAAATAAAAAGAATAAAAAAAAAAAAAAAAAACAAAAACAAAAAACCTCTTTGCCTGTTTATAGAGAATAGACTATGGAACAAAGAAAAATAAAAAAACAAATTAGTAGGCTACTCTAATACCCGAGGTGAAACATGAATGCCACTTGAAATGTGATGATAATTATTGAATTATTCTGATACAAGTGAGGAAGGGATCTGACAAATAATGATTCAGTTTCAGAATTCTATTTAAGAATTTCCTCCATTGACAGCATTAGGAAAACTGTTCTATTATTCGACTAAATTATATATATATAATTTATATATAAATTATATATAAAAATATATATATATACACATATATGTAAAATATTTAGTGTTATTAACAATAAGCAAGAGATATGGGATTTTAAAAATTAGATGCTCTTACTTGAAGAAATTGATTTCATACTAAACATGAGCTAAAAATAGTATAATGCAAATATTCATGTTTGTTTCAACTAGTGTGAAATTTTAAGAAGGTTGTTAGCATAATTACTGCCTATGATCCCTGAAGGCCTTCCCTATTAAATGTTATTAAAATATTCATCGCATTTATTTTCAAATTTATAGAACAAACTACTATTGTGAAATCTCTTTATATATACATAATAATGATACAAACATTAATAACTGTGAGATGAGCTCAACAATCAGAAAATTGTCTAGATCATCTATTAGCCTTTAATAGGATATGAATAAAATTGTTAACCAACCTCCTTTGACCAATATACACGAAAAATGAATGGATACTGCCCCATGACTTGAATTTCAATTAATCTGCAATTTATTATCTGAACAAAGGTTCACATTTTAAACTTGCGTATCTTCTTTTGAGATTATATATGTAATATATTTTAGAAAAAAATTATAATAATTTAGATAACATGATCTTTAAATAAAGAGGAATATTTTAATAACACTGACAATTTTAACATTATGATAAACAGCTATTTCCTCATACAACTATTTTCAGAACACACAGGTTCTGCTCTGTAGGAATTAGCCAACTCATATCAACACGTGTGCCATACCAATGTACATAGAATATTATAATGCAATATTTCATGGCATCTTGGGGTAGGAACTAAAATGCTTACCCTTGGGTGAAAAAAAATGTCCAGTGTTTATTTTAGAAAGATCAAAACTTTATGTTACACATATGTAAGTAATTAAAAGTTGTATTAAAGGTACACAGTAAGTAGTTTTATCACAGTCATAAATTCACATAAGAATCTTTGGACCTAGCAAAGGGTCAGTCAGTAACTGACACACCAATTTTGATCAGAGTTGACAATTTGTTAACTTAGTCCTTTTTATCTCTGACACAGATATGTCCAAAATAGTTTTAAAAATTAAATAAAAACATATTGAGAGAATGGTAATTTAAAAAGAGACAGAGGAAACTTCAATAGAAGAAACTAAAAACTTATGAATTAGTCATATTTGTGAGAATTTTTAAACATCATTTAAAATATCATATAAATATGCCACAGTAATATTACTGTGTATAATCAAAATATTGTAATTGTTTTTCTTAAACTCGGTTGTCCAAAGGCACAGGATAAAATTTAACTAGAATTTTAATATTGAAGCACTCAAATATTTACCACTATCTTAATATATGTTGTTAATTTTGTATCTTTTATATTGAATATCATATAATAGAACATAGAAATAAGACAAAGATGAGAAAGGCTTATTATTTTAATAAAAACATAAATGATTTTAGAATTAAAACAGGTCAAGTAGTATTTAGTTGCTACCTATCACCCAAGTGTTTAGCACTGATCAGTATTTCTATGGCCCTCCCAACTCCCCATCTTTTAAACAAAGAAAAAAAGTGGATCTTGAGAAACTTAACAGAAGACCATGAGGGAGAGGAAGGGGGGAAAAAGTTACAGAGAGGGAGGGAGGCAAACCATAAGAGACTCTTAAATACTGAGAACAAACTGAGGGTTGATGGGGGGTGAGGGAGAGAGGAAAGTGGGTGATGGGCATTGAGGAGGGCACCTGTTGGGATGAGCACTGGGTGTTGTATGGAAACCAATATGACAATACATTACATTTAAAAAGAAGAAGAAGGAAAAAACAAGTTTTGGTTCCCCAAAAATATAGAAAAGAAGTCTATATTTTTTACACTTTTATTCATTATTCTTTAAAATTTTATATGGACTTTCAGATGCTTCTTCTACAACATCAACTCCCATTTATCCAAAGTTTAAGTGCTAAATCCAATGTAAAGCCATAGAATAGGTGGGTGACTTTTCACCTTTTGTAATACTTCTACCTTGGAAAAGTGTTTCACGTTTTGCCTATTGAAATTCTGCTCTTTGAATCCACTAAAATGACACATTTAAATATACTTCAAGAAGAACTATTTTTTTTCTGTTTCTGTGCTCTGAAATTATCTTTTTTTCTACCATTAGTAGAATCCTGGTGTTTATACAAGCTTACAATCTATATTCAGTTTGTGTCTGCCTTCATCACTTGCTTTAGATTGTAAACTATTTTGAATTGATTCTGTATTATATTTAATCTGTCAATTATTCCCATAATCTCAATATACTTACTATTTAATCATACAAAACCGGGTCATTAAGGAATAGTATGTTTCTTGCATCACACTAAAAGTTGGATGTGCCCTTTACCCTAATGGCATTTATAATCCTCAAGAGAGATATAATTTGGTAAAAGTGTAGTTATATGTGTAGTTACATGTGTAACTATGTGTGTGTAGTTACATAACATGAAAGAGTAATTAAGTGTAATGCATATAACAGGAAGCACCCATGAGTTAGAGTTTAGGGGCAAGGAAGGGGAAAGTGTATATAATCAGAGACTAAGCACTCATAGAATCAGTTCTGAATTAAGTTCAATTGATTTTAAGGCTCAAGATTTTTTCTTTTAAATATGATGTAAATATTGTTACATTGCATTTATAAGCAAAAATGAAAAACTAATAAAAATCACTTATATGTAACACTGTTACCATGAATGATAATCTGTATCCAGCATTTCTCTTTTTGTAATATACTGTATATTTCAGAAATGTCCTAACTCTGGGTTTGAAGAAATTAAAGAAACTATCCAAGGAGCATAAACTAAAATGTTTGAATTTGAAAATTACTTTTCTGCCTTCCTAAATGTTTATCTATTTTAACTTTGTTTTATTTTATTGAAGTTGACTTTCTTTAGAAAAAAATTTTTGTGTTTATTTATTTTTGAGATAGCAAGAGACAGTGCGAGTGAGGGAGAGTCAGAGAGAAAGGGAGACACAGAATCTGAAGCAGAATCGGAAGACAGCTCCCAGCTGTCAGCAAAGAGCCAGATGCGGGGCTCGAACCCACAAACAGTGAGATCATGACCTGAGCTGAAGTCAGATGCTTAATCAACTGAGCCACCCAGGCACCCACTGCAATTGACTTTCTTATTTAATAATCTCAATCTCTTCACTGTTTTATCATCCACCCCACTGTTTCACTAATATGAGAGGTATAGATGTGCTCAACTTACCATCAGCTGGGATCTTGGCCATAATTACTTATGTAGTTGATTTATGAATTACTAACACTGTTAGTAATGTTAATGTTACAAATCCTAACAATCCTTTGCACCTACATGAACAGGAAAAGTACAGGTCTATAATACATTGGACTCTGTATTTAACTTAATGAAACTCTGTCATACAGAAAATAAAGCAAAGGCAAGTCTTTTCTCTGAAACATTAAAAATTGACTACTGTAACTTGTTGCAAACACTGGGATTAAGATTCTGTCTATTCTTTTGTATAGTAAAATTATATGAAATTTGCAAGCACTGAATCCGTGCATCCATAGGGACATTCATTTATTTGGCAGTTTTTGTCGTTTTAGCAAAGATTAATCTAGCCCTATTCTAGGCATACATGATATAAAGATAAAAGACATAATTTTTGTTTTCTCAGAATTTATATTTTTATGATAAAACAACAACAAACAAACAAATAAGCATAATACAGGGAGGTGTTTACCAAAGGATGAACTCTCTGTAGGAGTCGAGAGTTAGGGTACCAAATCCCCAGTGGGCATAATGCCTGAGATACCCTTTTTTAAAATATTTATTTATTTTTGAGAAAAAGATAGTGTGAGTGTAGGATCGGCAAAGAGAAGGGGCACCAGAGGATATCACATACCGTGTAAGAGGGAAAAGCTAATGGATTTAGATCTTTGAAATGAAGGTGTGTGTGGACCACACTGTATTTCTTCTTTGTTTCTCCTTTCTAACCTTTCTTCATTTCTCTTACGCACTGGAAAAGCCTCTAAGTTTTAAGTTGATTATGTCATTACCAGGCATTAAGAAGAGATAGGTATTCTGCTTTTCTCCATACTGACATCCTATGTGAGTCTCAGATTTGTTCACCTTTCTGTGTTGTTACCTGCTGTGTTACTGGTGTGTATCATTTCACTGCTTTTGTATAACATCTCCTCATATGCAGTGAGATTAAAAGCACATGGTTCTTCCCTCTTGCACTGTTGGTGGGAATGCAAATTGGTGCAGCCGCTCTGGAAAGCAGTGTGGAGGTTCCTCAGAAAATTAAAAATAGACCTACCCTATGACCCAGCAATAGCACTGCTAGGAATTTATCCAAGGGATACAGGAGTACTGATGCATAGGGGCACTTGTACCCCAATGTTTATAGCAGCACTCTCAACAATAGCCAAATTATGGAAAGAGCCTAAATGTCCATCCACTGATGAATGGATAAAGAAATTGTGGTTTATATACACAATGGAATACTACGTGGCAATGAGAAAGAATGAAATATGGCCTTTTGTAGCAACGTGGATGGAACTGGAGAGTGTGATGCTAAGTGAAATAAGCCATGCAGAGAAAGACAGATACCATATGGTTTCACTCTTATGTGGATCCTGAGAAACTTAACAGAAACCCATGGGGGAGGGGAAGGAAAAAAAAAAAAAAGAGGTTAGTGTGGGAGAGAGCCAAAGCATAAGACACTGTTAAAAACTGAGAACAAACTGAGGGTTGATGGGGGGTGGGAGGGCGGGGAGGGTGGGTGATGGGTATTGAGGAGGGCACCTGTTGGGATGAGCACTGGGCGTTGTATGGAAACCAATTTGACAGTAAATTTCATATATTAAAAAATAAAAAAAAATTAAAAAAAAATAAAAGCACATGCTTCTTCAGTCAGGATCTAAGGTGATTTCTCCATCTCTTGACACCGTTGGAATACAGAGATCCATCATCACACTGCTGTCTCATCATACTGCTCCTCTGTTGATGCCTGACTGTGCCGGTGAGGTGGGAGAAATAGGCGTCCGCTCTACTTTCTTCAGCATCCAGTTGTCCTATTACCTCAGATCCCTACTGCCTGGCACTTAAAGTGGGCGTTCTTTCTCAGAGTGTTTACTGGGCACCTCTACTTTTTCTTCTCTTCTGCTTCTCCTGTGACAGTTAGTCACTTGGAGACAAGATGGATCTTAGTTTTGTGGTCGAAATGAAATAGGAGAAAATAAAAACATGCATAAGTTAGTATTTCACATTTATAATGCATAATGCCAAACACGTTAACTCGTTTTTATTTCTCATCAGACTAAGTTTGTTGAAAAGTCATCTTTTTTTTTATCATTTCCCCAAATGCTTGCAATGCCTGCTTTGTACTTAATGCCCAAAAACATACAACTAATAATCGTAGAAGTTAGAGAAAGAGCAAATCAACATTAATAAAAGAGTGGAACTGAGAATGGAAAATATATATACATATACATACATGTATATACATACATATAAAATATATATACATACATACATGTATATGTATATGTATATGTATATCTATATCTATATCTATATGTATATCTATATGTATATGTATATGTGTATATGTATATAGCCATAAAAATGACTCCCAGGTTTCTTATATACCCCAAATCATGCCATCCTTCTCACACAACTACACTGATAAATCCGTATGAATGGACATTGATATATCCACCCAAACTGTTTCCTCACCTGCATACCTCCAATGGTATTTTCTCTTTTCAACATAAACACAGATTCCTATGAGTATTTCCTGGTCTTGTTGACACAAATAATATCATGAAAGTCAATCAGTAATTGAAACATCTCATCTCGTTATCCCCTTCTGGTAAGCTATTCTCAGGACACTCCTTTCATCATTCTTTTCTCCCCTTTTTGCACTTTCCTTCTGGTCTAGCAGAGATGTTTTGGTCCACAGTTATTATGACAAATTTCCAAATATACTTAGTTGACTTCTTTTCCCTTCTTTCTGTCATATTCAACAAAACACAACCATTATCTGGTCTTTCCTTACATACAATTTTCCAAAAGTAACACTATATTTTGAGTGTGAGACACAAAGCCCTTTTCTTTTTCTTACTTAGATTAATATGCCACTTATAAATGAACATGGACTACAAAAGGCTAGTACATTTACAGATTTATTACTCAAGGTATTGTATTTATATAGTATATACATAGCTTTGCATATGTAATATGTATATTATATATAAGTTGTATTATATATATATACATATATATGTGTGTGTGTGTGTGTGTGTGTGTGTATATATATATATATATATATATATATATAATGTATAAATTGAATACATATATAGTACATTACACCTAAATAGGGAAGAAATTTCTGGAGTTGCGTATTACAAATTTACTGAATAATATAATATCGAATGTAAATAAACAGAACAAATAGATTTTTAAATTACTTAGTAAATAAATATCTTCAGTATAGACCTTAAAAACATTAAACAAATAAATAGATTGAATTTTAGTTAAAAATATTGACTATATGATGTAAAAAAGATTATTATTTTAAATGAAAAGACTTAAGTAAACATAATGATCAATCTGGAAGATTTTTGCTTGTTTTTTGGAAACATTTGGTTTTACTGCTTTATATGCAATTCATAAAATTATGTTGTCTAGTGGTTAACTCCCCCACCACACACACACAGTTTCTTTCCTCTCTACCAATTCTTTCATTCACACACATAATTACATATTGAAAAATTCCAAGCCATAACTACTGTAAGATTATTAGAGTATACACATGAGTTTTTTAAAAAAATACTCTAGATTGGCCAATTTATCAAACAGTCACTACAACTTTGCCATTTGCAGATCTCAGCAAAACCATATGCAAATAAGAAATCATCCATTTTCATGAGTAATAACAAAATGCAATGTGATCTCTTAGTGTTCACTCCTCCTCATCAACTCAATGTTATCCTTAAGTATTTCAAAGTTTGAAAAATAAATTCCTTTTGGATCACAGACCTCACATCACAGGAAAATAGCTAAAGTCTGGAGTAGAATAGAAATAAGCCACAGTCAATGCCAAAGCATTGTAAGCATCATTTTCAGGTTCCACAGCCTGCCATTCTCCAGTAATTGATTTTTGGGTTTTGTTTTTTTAATTGAGGCACTGTCTGCAGAGGTTGCCATTAAAATGCATAAGTGATATCTAGATTCTTTTTAACATATATTAATTGGTTAAATATATGCAAAACACTAAAAAACACATACAAATAAAACCTGCTATACTAGTAGGAAAGTTTTTATATTTTCAGAATAATCAGTTTGTTTTTTCTTTTATTCATTAACTAAACAAAGTTTTGAATAAGTGTATGTGCTTGCCATTGTTCTACACTATGCTGACATCAAAATAAATAAGACATGAATTCTGTCTTCCAGGAGTTGACAGTCTGGGGGAGAGACGGACAAAGAGACAGATGTTCATGATACAAATAATAATCACAACAAAATAAGCATGGAGCATTCAGCAGATGCTTTCCTTGAGTCAAAAATGGTTTTGTTATATCTCTATAACAGTCCCTTAATTTAGGTTTGATTCTCATATCTCGGAGGAGAAATTGATGCACAGAGATTTATCTTGCTTAATGTTATATAAGGTCATTAAAAAAAAAACCAACAAACATGGGATTGCAATGCAATTCATGTATTTTTTCTTATTTTTTTGGTTTCAAGTTTTTATTTAAATTCTAGTTAGGTAGCATATAGTGTAATGTTGGTTTCAGGAGTAGAATTTAGTGATTCATCACTTACATATAACACCCAGTACTTATTACGACAAGGGCCACCTAGTACTCATCACAAGTGCCCTCCTTGATACTCATCACCCATTTAACCCATCACCTGTTCTCATATAATTTTTAAATGCACTTACATGCACACACACACACACACACACACATACACTATAAACACACACACACACACATGCATGGTGGCATTGGAGTGTTTGAAGAACTGAGGAACTACCTACCAGGATTGCTTGTGATGGCTGAGGTTAAGTTCAGACATGCCCTCTGACAGATCATAAAGTACAAGAATTAAAGAAGGGAAGAGAGTCAGGAAAAGGGCTCCCAAGGTAAAGAAACAGCATGAGAAATGCTGCTATGGAAAGTGTCAAGCAGTTTGGAATTATTGGGGTATGGAAATAGTCAAGTGAAATAAAGGGAGGTTAAAGGGGGGAATTCTAGCAAAATCAAACCTAGAAGGTTTCATCTGTCAGATCACAGAGACTGGAATATGACATGGCAATGAGAAAGAATGAAATATGGCCTTTTGTAGCAACACGGATGGAATTGGAGAGTGTTATGCTGAGTGAAATAAGTCATCCAGAGAAAGACAGGTACCATATGTTTTCACTCTTATGTGGATCCTGAGAAATTTAACAGAAGACCATGGGGGAGGGGAAGGAAAAAAAAAGTTAGAGAGGGAGGGAGGCAAACCATAAGAGACTCTTAAATACTGAGAACAAACTGAGAGTTGATGGGAGGTGAGGGAGAGAGGAAAGTGGGTGATGGGCATTGAGGAGGGCACCTGTTGCGATGAGCACTGGATGTTGTATGGAAACCAAATTGACAATAAATTTCACATTAAAAAAAAAAGAGAGAGAGAGAGACTGGATTTGACCGTGAAGAAAATAGGGAAGACTGAGGTGTTTTGTTTCAAGGGGTAACAGTGTCCCACTGGTATTTTCATTGTTAAACCTGGCAACTTTTGTGAAACATTTCAAGGAGGCCAAGATGAGAAGGAAAAAAAAATTGAAAGCCTTTTGTACATTGTGGTAGCCTTGTTGAGTTGCAATACAACATGAAGATGGGAAATGTTCATGGAATAGAGATAAATGGATGGAATGTGGATAAATTCATGGTGGATATTGGAAAATTTAATTGAACATGTATGTTGAGAGAATAGTTATTAAGGATGACTTTTTTCAGGCTTTTTGTTGTTCCATGATAGGTTGCTAAATTTTTCAGTTGAGTTTAAAACTAAAAGAGAGGTTAAACCACATGGAGTTATGAGAGTGAATAATAAAGAATACTTACTTCTGAGTTGGAAGAATAATGAAAGTAATGGCATTTCAGGAAAATAAGGAACAACATATGTCAAAAAAATAATGGTGGGCAAAGGCAGTACAGTAATTGAGCAAACACTGGAAGATGCCATCTTTGCTCAAGTAATAGCAAATAAACAGGTTTCCAGTAATGGGAAATAGGAATAAGGATGTGATGGAGATAATGCTATAAAGATAATCTGAGTAGAAATAATGAAGATTTACCTATCTGGTTAGGGAATGCTTATATTTACTTCTTTGTTCCAGAGTGTATATTTTCTAGTAACTTTGTCTAGCCTCTGGAAATGTTTTCCTTTTAGGCCTAACTATAACATAAATGAAGGAAATTTTCAATAGATTTTTAGAATAGATCAAGATTAAGAACAACCATGACAAATTACCACATAATACGATTTGCATTCTGTGTCAGGTTTAATATTTACCATTGATACAATAAAACACTGAGCAATACACAGTACATAAATTAGAGCAAATTAGGAGATAGTAAGCAAGTAGGCAAATTTTTTTGTTGACATACATCTGTATCTATCTATATCCCTGTATAAAAACACAGGTCGTGATGAGAACATGCAATACACACAATTATGGAAACAGCTGTAATGATAGAGAATAACAGGATGTGAAGAAGCCTTCAGATTTTGGCAACACGGGAACTCAGTGAGATACATTATCCATTGATTGCCTCCCTGGGAATATGACATTTAAACTGAACAGTGGAGAATAAGAAGTCTTCCACCACATGAAGAGTAAAGAGAAACATACCTTCAGGTAGCCATAAGAGTAGGTACAAAAGACCAAAAGTGGGAAAGAATTTAGTTTTCTTATAGGATAGCAAGATCACTGAGCTTGGAGCACAGCACTGAAGGGTAGTTAATAAGAGAAGGTTAGAAAAAATGGGCAAGGTAGGGAAGATGTTAGAACCTACGTGCTATGTAACAGTCAAGTTTATGACATAGGCTAGGAGAGAAATTAGGCTTCCAAGAACATCTTCGATTTGAACACATCAAAGCGACAAATGGGGTCTTTATAGACACAAAGGGCTTAAGAAATGTCCATATCATAAAAGTGCTCAAAGCAGACATTTTCAACATCAACCACACCTTTTTACTTTTAAAGTTCTATCCTTTTTACTTTTAAAATTTTGTTTTCCTTTAGTTTAAGGAATTGTATGTGGCTTTATATAAGATATGACTTGTTCTCATCACTGGCCCCAGGCCAGGTAGGCAAGGTAACATTTAAATGCATGGCCACAAAAACAATTCTTGGCAGGAAACTTCAAGGGCAATGAACTTCAGATAAAAAAAAAGTGATGGAGATACATCATTTTCACTTCTTGAAATTACTAAGTGGTACTTCTACTAAAACCAAGGATAAATGAACAGTATATATATTCCCCCAGAGTAATACTTTCTCAAAATATTGTTTTAAAGTTTTGATGGGCTCTGATAAAATTGCCAAAACCTACATTTCAAAATCAATATATACTCATAATCTAAAATTTAATAATAACATATTCTATTCATCAATTTTCTCTTTGCAAGTGATGAGCTTTTTGCAGTAAAACAACCATAATTAAATCTCTCTTCTGTAATGTGCATGAAATCCTGCTGCCAGGTATGACAGCCAAAGAATAATTTTTTTAAATAGTTTAAATATAATTTTCCTGTGTTTTATTGGAGCTTTAGGCTTGCTAAGATCTTAGGGAAATTCTCTTTAAATAAAATGGATCATTACATTAAAATCATACTCTGCATCTAATACCATAATCTTGAGTATATTTTATTCTCATTGATAGCAGTCCTTTTTTGAGACAACATATTTCATATAATTTGGTATGATCAATGTGAAAGGTTTAGGATTATGTCAGTTATTTTAAGTTTAATTCTAAGTGTGGTTAGATAACAAATTCTACCAAGAAATCACAGTTTGAAGGCAGTCAACTAGCTTTATAGGACAAAGAATGATGTTGTGAATTAAACTATTAAATATGCTTCTATTAGCCAATTTCATTCAACAATCGGCAGTTTTCTCTGATTAGTGTATTGGACTAAAATGTTTCATATTAGTTAAACAGTTTCTTATTAAGTAAGCATAATAATTTTTGGAAATGGGTTTAAGGTTCAGTTAAAAATATTCAGGAATATGGATTAGTTTAAATATCTTAGAGATACTCTTCCTTGTAACTTGCAAGACTAGAGTATTAAAAATTCCACCCAGATCTACTTTCTGAACTACCAGAGATAATGCATTCAGATTCTTGAACTAAGAGTGTGGGGGTGTCTGAAGCCATCCTTTCATGCTAGAATTCTAACCTGAACATTTAGTTGTCTGATCTTGAGGAAATCACTCATTAAAGAATTTAGAACAGCTACTGGCAAAGCAATAAATATTAAAATTCTTCTTTGATATTATAATAAAATCTTTGTAGTGATGATTAAAAATAAAGTGAATATCACCATGGCTTGTCATTATATATTGACAACCTACTAAAAACAAATTAGAATTCTATTGCAAAAACCAGCAATAGAGTATTCAAACATTATGAACACACATATAACTTATCTTGAAATTTCTCTTTCTGACATGTACATGCCTTCAATTTTCCTTATATTTTACTCACGCTCTGTTTTCTTCAGTTGCTATTTTCAAAGAAACAGTCAGCCATATGCCCACAAAAGCATGAAAGAATATGTTGTAGGATGGGATTACATGACTTATCTATATTAAATTTAAAAGCTACAAACAATGTAAAACAAACACTATGAAAAACAAAAGTAAAACTTAGCGCACTGTTGTATTTTTTTGCAATATATATGAATTTGAAAAACACCAAGACTAAAACTAGGCTATTAGAAGTCAGAATAGGGGACCTGGTTGGCTCGGTCAGTTAAGTACCTGACTTCGGTTCAGGTCAAGATCTCAGGGTTTATGAGTTCCATTGGGTCAGCTCAAGCCCTGCTTCTAGTGAGTATGAGCCCCACTTCTGATGAAAATACAAACCAGGCTTCAGGTGAGCCCTGTTTCTCTCTCTTTCTCTCTCCCTCTCTCTCTGCCCCCGTCTCATTTGTGCCCTCTCTCAAAAAAAAAAAAAAAAAAAAAAAAAAAGAGTAAAGAAAAAGAAAAAGTCAGAATAGCAGTTACTCTTGGAAGGTGACCTTATGAGGCTTCTTGGTTTTAGTTAATATTTTGTGGTGTGGGGTGAGGGTGCTGGTTATAAGAGTGTGTTCTCTTTGTGAAAATCTATCAACCTGTACCTTTAGAAATTTCTCTATGTACTTACATGTAATAAAATGTTTAAAATTGAGGAAAAAATGAAGGAAATTAACAGTTTTCAACTATTGGGATTTATGTCATAAAGCCATAGAAATATAAGAATGACTTCTAAAGTGTGGGAAAAACAACGCTGTAATCAAGATAACAAAACAGAAATTTCTAAGGAAAAGAAGAGAGGTGTGTGTGTGTGTGTGTGTGTGTGTGTGTGTGTGTGTGTGTGTTCGTTCCACCCAAAAATCCAAGCTTTAGTTTTTACTTCTTTTGCTCTTAACTTTCTTAAGCAATCTACCTCTAAGTTTCTCTGATTTTCATCTTTGATATGTTTTGATATCTCTCTGTCCAATTTGCTCTACCCCACATCATTCTCAAGTATATGCTACTGCAGGTGTCTAGTAATTGGAATTGGACCTTAGTATAGAAATGTGTCTAACTATTTCTTTTTTTGCCCCCTGCTGGCTAATTCTGAACACCCAAGCCAAATGATAACTACAAAATGAAAGTTTAATCATGTGGCTAAAATAGGTTTAATCGTATTTACAGCTCTTAGCATAAAGCCATAGTCTTAATAAAAATGCACAGGGGTCCCACCCATTCCATTCTTTGTTCTAGTAGTAGTGGCCTTATTTCCTTCTTTAGAAGTTACCATTTTTTTACTTTCCATACTACTTCCTGTGTTTGGATGATACCCCCCCACCTTCTCACTTCAAAACCCCCTACTCACTTTTCATATAAGAGCTCAACCACTTCCTTCATGGATCACCTTCTTAGATTTCCTGACTTCGCTGCTGAATCAGAGAGAAAGAACAAATTTTGACAATTTCTGACACAAAATATTCTAATTTTATATTCATACACTGTAGAAATAATCATAGAATGGGCTTTGGGTTCTTTTGGGGTAACCATGAATGTAACTAAAGTCAAAATGTCATTAGCCATCAAAATTCAATGTCTGTATTTTAATTATTGGGGTGCAGTGATATTGTGAGTTTCCAGGAATTGGTGACAGTTTAGAACTAGTACATGAAATTTCCAGAAAGTTCTGAGCTTTTCTTACTTCAATGTATATTTAAATGGCTTATCCAGAGATCCTTTAGATAAAGCTATTAGAAATAAACCCATCAGTATCCAGTATTGTTTGAGTTGTTCCTGCATATCCATGTTTTAAGTATACCTGGATTCCTTTCTGACCTCATCAGCCTTTACTAGGCTATGCCTCATTGGCAAATCAAAAATCCACAATGAAAATTTATTTTATTTTTCTCATGTTGCATGTTGACTGTGACTCTACTTCACCAGTTTTCTTCATTCAGGGATGCATCTTAAGGAAAAAACTCATTTTGAAACATGTCATTTTTAGGGTCAGGAGAAAAGGGCCATTACCACAATTGCCTTTTAAAACTTTTACTTACCAATTGGGGCTCCTGGGTGGCTCAGTCGGTTGAGCGTCCGACTTCAGCTCAGGTCATGATCTCACAGTTTGTGGGTTTGAGCCCCACATCGGGCTCTGTGCTGACTGCTTGCTCAGAGCCTGGAGCCTGCTTCAGATTCTGTGTCTCCTTCTCTCTCTGCCCCTCCCCCACTCACGCTTTGTCTCACTCTGTTTCTTAAAAAATAAATAAATGTAAAAAAACCTTTAAACTTTTACTTACCAATGGAAGATATCACTTTCTATTAATATGTCAGTGGCCAAGCCTGTATAGCCTTCTCAAAGGGAGAGACAGATGGCAGAGGCTATTTAGTCATAGGACCAAGTAAAGAAAATACATGGACAAAATAATAGAATCTAACACATTTCATTCTGCAAGCATCACATCTCTGATTTGACACAAATATGGTGGATGGTTGAGGGGGGAGGAAATCATGATTCTCTACCCTTTCTCTCTGTTATAACTTTTTATTTACTAGTCTTAAATTGATGAATTTTTAAAGGGAGGTAAAATTGAGTAGATTGCTCATCTCTTTATTTCTAAGGAAAGCCATGACCACATAACCACCAAAAATGATTGTATCACCATCACAGATCCCATTTAAAAAAAATTAATGTTTATTTATATTTGAAAGAGAGGGGAGGGAGGATGTGTGGCAGAGACAGACACAGAATCTGAAGCAGTCTCCAGGCTCTGATCTGTCAGCAGAGAGGCCAATGCAGGACTCAAACCCATGAGCCATGAGATCATGACCTGAGCCTCAAACCCGTGAGCTGTGAAATCATGACCTGAGCTGGAGTCAGACACTTAACCGACTGAGCCACCCAGGCACCCCACCACAGATTCCTTTAAATTATTGCAGTTCATACTATCTTCTCCAGCAGAGAGAATCTTACCTACCAGTAAGGTTTCCATGGATGTTGAACTTTCCTCCCACTGAAAGTATGCATAAAATCTTTAATAATGAGACATTTTTCTACACTATTTTACAAATCATAGTTAAAGGTTATTTAAACCCAAACATATGATCCAAAAATTCCATCTTTCTAAATATTTAGATTTCCTGGGGGTGTCTGGGTGGCTCAGTTGGTTAAGCGGCTGACTCTTGATTTCGACTCAGGTCATGATCTCACAGTTTGTGGATTAGAGACTTGCATCGGACCCTGAACTGACAGTGCAGAGCCTGCTTGGGATTCTCTCTCTCTCACTCTTTTCCCCTCCCCTGCTCACTCATTCTCTCTAACTAACTAAATAAATAAATAATAAACAAACTTTAAAAAAGATTTTAAAAATATTTATATTTATTTCCCTCAACATGGGGTGTGGTACCTGTCATACAGTTGTGCTTATATTTCCCCCCCTCTCCTCCAATTCCTAGAAGGGAGAGGAAGGACTAGGAAGGGCTAGGCCCCTGGATTGGTCTTTTAGAGCTATGATTAATCTTTTCTACTTATTCTAGGATATCATGTAAATGCTAAATTTTATTTTGACATGAATTAAAAGTTATTGAGAAAGATTGTTCTTGATTACGCCAGGGAATCTCTATCATCTTTATTTATTTGGACTGTGTATATTAAAACCAGGCTAGAATTCCCCAGCGGATGTTCTAATGTGACAACCTACCATGCCAAATTCTGAGTGTGATGTCTAGTCCTCTCTGTTCTGAAGAGGTTAGCCATTTCAAACGTTGTTCCTCCACTGCTATAGAATATTCCTGAATTTAGTTCCTGATTTGAGCTGCAAAATTTGGAGGTTATTTAATGTGTGCGTGTGAGTGTGTGTGTGTATGTGTTTGGTCTTAAGTTTTCTCTAGCCTGCAGAACACAGTCAAAAACAGCCACTTTCATTCTCTTTCATTCAGAATTCTTGGATTTCAAAAAGTCATTCTGCAAGAGCTTACCTCAATGAGCATTTGATTCCAAATCGTCAGCTAATTTGCCAGCTTGTATTATGAATAGGTGTTTATAGGCTTCTGCCTAATCTAAGCCATTTCGTTATTTTTCAGTCCCTCACTTCACTAGCCCCAGTTCTTTTGCCTACAGCCACTGTTTATAGCAGCTTATCTACCAGGCAGGATTATAAATTACAAATGATATGATGTGCCCTCAGATATATATTTTTAAAATGCATGGAGAAAATTAAGTAAAATCAATTGAAAGTAATTGGAAAAGACAATTTGAAAAATGTAGGCGGTGGGAGGTAATGAACTGAGAAAATTCCAAAGATACAGGCAGTAGCAACCACAATCATATCAGTTAGTCAAATAAGATCAATGTATCCCCATGATACAGGATTTTATATATTCATTGTTATGTGCTAGCTTTAACTCACCTCCTCAAATTCCCTACATGATGTCTTCAAAAATTTCCCAAATTAACAATCATAAAAAGAAAGAGTGGTTCGGCAGTACTCATGTTACTTAGCCACTCCCTGTCAAGCATGGGGTAAAGAATGGGATGATCTAGCCAATTTGAACTTCTGTAGAGAGAGGCAGACTAGATATGCCTTATGACAAGAGACACAAAATCAATGTAAAAACCAAAAAAAAGTAAGAAGAAGAGTTGGATTCTCAAAAGCAAAAACATCAGCTGTATGCTGAAAGATTTTTAAATTACAATTTATTTAATATTTTGGTGTAGATAGCATGTAAAATTCATCTGAAATCATGTTTTTTGGTGGTGGGAGGATGTTGGAAAATAGAGGCAAAAATTCATTTAAATCAAGATTGAATTTATTAGTTTATTAGGCCAAGAGAGTCCATAATATAGAATAAGTAGACTGAATGTTTCTGCATATGTAGTCTAAGGGGCAGTTAGAATGCAGGAAGGAGGAATTTCATTTTAAATAAGATTGGATTCAAAAAAATACCAATTGGATTAGTTACAGAATGTAATTGAAAAGTCTTTTTTGGGATTGGTTATTATTGTAGCATGATGTCATTTATTTGGACATGAAGCCAGACTTCATCTCCCAGAGATGAGTCCTTTAGGCTCAAGCGGACTTATGATCAGCAGCAGGCTGGCCTTTGTGCGCATGTACGTTTTAAGCAGAAATTTTCTTTATCTCATATGACAAATCAATAGAAAACTAATACACACATATCTAAGCTTTCTGTCCTACAATGTACCAAACCCTTTTAATAATATTTTTCCAATCCCATATTTCTTTATTTGCTAAGTTTCTGTGAAACATATTATGTATATAGAAAGTGAGGAGTAGAAGCTCATATTTCAATTATGGAAGTCGGAGTATTATTGAAAAAATAATTTAGCTGGAGTCTATGCACTCTGAAATGCATTTCATGTTTCTAAATGTGTTTCTGTTAACAATCTTGAAATATGCAGACTGTTGAAAAGCATTTTTCTGTATCCAAGAATATGTAGACAAATTGTATTTGTGTTTTCTTCAAACAAAAGGGAGTCTTATTTTTTAAGTATACTTAGTTCTTTGATTATTCAAAATTCCCTTAGACAATTGCTCCTCATTAAGCAGGTTCATTACTTTTAATTTCAGACATAGTGAACAATTTTATTGTCTTTTGTGGACTTATAAAATGGTTTCATGTCATCATTATTTTAAACAAACATTAATTTCTTACTGGCGCTATTTATCTTTATTTCACATTTTCCCCAACTTTTATTAGTGCAATATTGCTTAGTAGTATCAGTTTAATAAACAAAATTTGAATGTTTAAACAAGCAAATATAAAAATGGAATTTTCCGCCATCTATACCCATCACGAACTGTTTTTGTTTAGATGTGTAAGTGTGTAGGTGTGTGTGTGTGTGTGTGTGCCTGTGTGTCTGTCTGTGTGCACATGCACTCACATCCATGCATTGCCTTAAACCAGTCAGCTGAAACAGTAAGGGACAAAATTGTGTTCTGACTGAGGAGTATAGCTTTTGCTGATCATGTTCTTTGCATATTTACATGGGGGAAGGGAGGGGATGGAAATCTTGAAGATACTTTATCCACTGTACCTCAGTATACAGTACTTTTCCACTCTTAACCCTCTCCCCTGGCCCTTTCACCCAAGCAGTAGATCCATAAAACTGTCAAAAACTTTTATTTGGGACTTCCTCAATTGTGAGAAAGGGCCCACATCTTTGCTGCTCCACCTGACTCTCCATAAGTGTATTGCTTCATGGGTAGAAATCAAACAGGGGAGAGTTAAACCTTTCTCTGGTTTTGGCCTCTTCCTTATACTATCATGATAAATGATTGGAGTCTTCATCCACTGTTACTTTCATCTGGCTCAAAGTTGCTTCAATTGGCCACTTCCATACTCTGCAGCTCAGCTCTTGCCTAGCTCAGCTCCTGACACTGGCTAAACTCAACTCCTGACACTGGCTAAACTCAGCACTATTTGCATCAAGGAAAAATTGTGGGTGTCTCACTCAACAAAGGAAAAACTTGGAAATTAAAGGATTTGGAGAAAAATACATTAGGTGAAATTCAGGTGAAGCAGTATTTTGATGGGTCAAAGTAACCCTAGGCTATGTATAAGGGGTCAAAATCAGGTCTAGACCATAAAGTGACCCAGGGTCTCTATGTACTTTGAAACTACAAATTTAAAATAGATATATAATGTTCTGTCCAGGAACCACTGATATGCACCCGGGATTAAATGGAGGCTGATTCTCAGTGTTGATATGATCAAGATTCTCCAGGCAAGAGCAGAATGTTTCTTACTGATAGAATTTCAAACATCAATGTGTCTGATCACCTATTAATTATAGAACAAAGTTTCTCACTAAGAAATAAGTAGTTATTCAGAGTCTGAGCTTGTTATGACACTTTACAGCTACTGTGTGTCTTTGGGAGTAGTGTGTGTTAATTTTTCTCATATATCATTTGATATAATCAGGGACATCTTTGCATGCCAATATATGTTCACCAGTCTATATTTTGGCAAAATATACTAAGCTATAGGTGTCTTATAATTATTAATATAGCTTTCATTTTTTGAATCTTGGTTAAGAATTCTTCTATAAAATATTTTATTCTTTCCAATTTTGGTCTTGGGTGATATTTCTATAATTAAAATTGATGGAGAAAGCATCAGATACATTTTTATTTTATGATAGACTGTAAGTGGCTCCAATTTACATTTCTTTCAGCATTTAATGAGTATCATTGTTTTCTACTTTTGAAATCTGATAGTAATTTTATTATTTGTTTATTAGTAGTCCAAATACTTTGCTATATGCAGTGTTTATTTCATTTCTTTTTGGTGAAGGTTTTTTCATAGATTGAGGACATTTTATTATTGGGATATAGTTTTCTGATCTTAAGCACATTTTTCAGTTCTGTGTTATCAAAAATCTAGATTTCTTGAATATGATTTATGTTGGGGACCTACAATGCCTCTATACATCTGAAGAATATAAATATGTACCTTTACTGTCATCTTGCACTTATGTATTTTTTTTTAGTTTCACTTATGTATTTATGTATTCACTTATGTATTTTGTTAGTTGCATTTATGTATTTTTTAGTTTTTAGTTTTTAGGGTTTTTTTTAGTTTTTTGCTTAAATTCCAGTTGGTTGACATTAGTGTAATATTAGTTTCAGGTGCAGAATTTAGTGGTTCAACACTAAAAGCCAGTGCTCATCACAAGTGTACTCCTAATAGTCACCACCCATTTAACCCATCCCCCCATTTACTTCCCCTCCAGCAACCCTCAGTTGGTCTCTAAACTTATATAGATAGATAGATAGATAGATAGATAGATAGATAGACAGATAGATAGATAGATAGATGATAGATAGATAGATAGATAGATAGATATAGAGAGATAGAGAGATAGGGTACTTCTATTTCTAACTTTTAAAGGAACCTCCAGATTATTCCAGAATAGCTGCACTAGTTTGCATTTTCTCCAACAGTGTAAGAGGGTTCTCTTTCTCTGCATCCTCACCAACATCTGCTGTTTCTTGTGTTGTTAATTTTAGCCATTGTGACAGGTGTCAGGTGATATCTCATTTAGTATTGATTTGTATTCCCTGATGATGAGTGATGTTGAGCATCTCGTCATGTATCTGTTAGCCATATGCATGTCTTCTTTGGAAAAATGTCTATTTATGTCTCCTGTCCATTTTTAAATGGGTTATTTGGTTTTGTGTGTGTGTGTGTAAAGTTTTATAAGTTCTTTATAGGTTTTCGATACTAACCCTTTATCAGATATGTAATTTGCAAATAACTTTTCCCATTCCAAACGTTGCTTTTTAGTTTTGTTGATTGGTTACTCCACTGTGCAGATTTTATCTTGATGTAGTCCCAATAGTTCATGTTTGTTTGTGTTTCCCTTGCCTCTGGAGACATGTCTAGTAAGAAGTAGCTAAAGCCAAGGTCAAAGAGGTTGTTGCCTCTAGGATGTGTTTTCCTCTAGGATGGTTTCCTGTCTCACATTTAGGTCTTTAATCCATTTAATTTTTTTTTTTTTTTTTATTTTAAGTAGGCCCCATGCCCAGCATGGGTCTTGAGCTCACAGCCTCGAGATTAAGAACTGCATGCTGTACTGACTGAGCCAGCCAAACACCCCTCTTTAATCCATTTTGAATTTATTTTTTGTGTATGGTGTAAGAAAGTGGTCAAGTTTATTTCTTCTACATGTTGCTTTCCAGTTTTCCTAAAAACATTTGTTGAAGAGATTGTCTTTTTTCCATTGGATATTCTTTCCTGCTTTGTCGAAGATTAGTTGACCATACAGTTGTGGATTCATTTCTGGGTTCTCTATTCTGTTCCATTGATCTATATGTCTGTTTTGTTGTGCCAATACAATATCGTCTTGATGACTACAGCTTGATAATATATCTTGAAGTCTGGAATTGTGAAGCCTCCAGCTTTGCTTTTCCTTTTTAAGATGGCTTTAGCTATTTGGGGTATTTTGTGCTTCCATACAAATTTTAGAATTGTCTGTTCTAGCTCTGTGAAAATGCTAGTTGTATTTTTTATAAGGATTTCATTAAATATGTACATTCTTTAGGGTAGTATAGAAATTTTAACAATATTTTTCTTCTAATCCATGAGGATGTAGTGTTTTTCCATTTCATAGCATCATCTTTAATTTCTTTCATAAATGTTTTATGGTTTTCAGACTAGAGATATTTTACCTCTTTGATTAGGTTTATTCCAGACTATCTTACTGGTTTAGATGCAATTGTAAATGGGATTGATTCCCAGATCCCTCTTCCTGTTGCTTCATTATTGGTGTGTAGAAATGAAACAGATTTCTGTTCATTGATTTTTTGTCCTGTGACTTTTCTGAATTGATGTATCAGTTCTAGCAATTTTTTGGTGGAGTCTTTCATGTGTTCTACGTGGAGTGTCATGTAATCTGTGAATGGTGAAAGTTTGACTTCTTCCTTGATGATTTTGATGCCTTTTATTTTTTTGTTGCCTGAATGCCGAGAGTAGGACGTCAAGTATTATGTTAAATAATAATGGTGAAAGTGGAAACCCCTCTCTTTCTGACCATAAAGGAAAAGCTTTCAGTTTTTCCCCATTGAGGGTGGTATTAGCTGTGGGTCTTTTGTACATGGCCTTTATAATTTTGAGATATGTTCTTTCTATCACCGCCTTGTTGAGGGTTTTTATCAAGAATTGATGCTGTATTTTGTCTAATGCTTTTTATGCATTTATTGACAAGATGATATGGTTCTGATACATTTTTATTATTATAGTGTATCACATTGATTGATTTGAGAATTTCAACCAAACTTGCAACCCAGGAATAAATCATACTTGACTGTGGTGAATGATTCTTTTAATGCACTGTTGGATTCTTTTTGCTATGATCTTGTTGAGAATTTTTGCATCCATGATCATCAGGGATATTGGCATATAATTCTCTTCTTTAGTGGAGACTTTATCTGGTTTTGGAATCAAGGTAATGCTGGCCTTGTAGAATAGGGTGGGAAGTTTTCCTTCCATTTCTGTTTTTGGGAACAGTTTGAGAAGAATAGGTGTTACCTCTTCTTTAAATGTCTGGTAGAGGGATGCCTGGGTGGCTCAGTTGGGTAAGCATCTGACTTCAGCGAGGTCATGATCTCACGGTTCATGAGTTCAAGCCCCGCGTCCTGCTCTGTGCTGACAGCTCGGAGCCTGGAACCTGCTTTGGATTCTGTCTCAGTCTCTCTCTCTCAAAAGATGAATAAATGTTAAAAAAAAAATTTAATGTCTGGTAGAATCCCCCAGAGAAGTCATCTTGCCCTGGACTTTTGTTTCTTGGGAGACTTTTTATTGCTGATTAAATTTTTCCATGGTTATCAGTTTGTTCATGTTTTCTATTTCTTCCTGTTTCAGTTTTTGTAGGTTTTATGTTTCTAGGAATTTGTCCATTTCTTCCAGATTGTCCAATCTGTTGACATATAACTTCATAATATTTTCTTAATATTGTTTGTATTGCTGTATTGGTTGTGATCCCTCCTATATCATTCATGACTTTATTTATTTGGGTCCATTCTCTTTTCTTTTTGATAAGTCTGGCTTGGGTTTATCAATTTTATTTATTCTTTTTTTTTTAACTTTTTAATGTTTATTTACTTTTGAAGGAGAGAGAGAGAGACAGAGGGTGAGTAGGGGAGGGGCAGAGAGAGACAGGGAGACACAGAATCCCAAGCAGGCTCCAGGCTCTGATCTGTCAGCACAGAGCCTGACATGGGGCTCGAATTCATGAGCCATGAGAGCATGACCTGGCTGAAGTCAGATGTTTAACCAACTGAGCCATCCAAGTACCCCTCAATTTTATTTATTCTTTCACCAAACCAGTTTCTAGTTTCATTGATCTATTCTACTAGGGTTTGTTTTTGTTTCTATATCATTTATTTCTACTGTAATCTTTATTATTCCCCTTCTTCTTCTGGCTTTAGGTTTCATTTATGTTTCTTTTTCTAGCTCCTTTAGGTGTAAGGTCAGGTTGTTTATTGAGATTTTCCTCACCTCTTGAGGTAGGCCTGTATCACTGTATACTTCCCTCTTGTGACTGACTCTGCTGCATCCCAAAGATTTTGAACCATCATATTTTCATTCTCACTTGTTTCCACGTATTTTTTAAATGTATTCTTTAATTTCCTGGTTGACCCATTCATGCTTTTGTAGGATGTTCTTTAACCTCCATGTATTTGTGGCCTTTCCAATTTTTTTCTTGTCGTTGACTTCCAAGTTTCATACCATGTGGTCTGAAAATATGCATGGTATGGTCTTGATCTTTTTGTACTTGTTTAGAGCTGATTTGTGACCCAGAATGCGATCTATTCTGGAGGACGTTCCATGTGCACTCGAGAAGAATGTGAATTCTGCTGCTTTAGAATGAAATGTTCTGAATATATGTTAATTCCATCTAGTCCAGTGTGTCATTCAAAGCCATTGTTTCCTTGATTTTCTGTATGGATGATCTGCCCATCACTGTTAAGTGGGATGTTAAAGTCCCCTACTATAATCATATTATTATCAATGAGTTCCCTTTTGTTTGTTATTGTTTTATATAATTCAGTGTTTCAGGTGGGAGGCATAAATATTTACAATTGTTAGATTGTGTTGTTGGAGAGACCCCTTTATTATGATATAGTGTCCTTCTTCCTCTCTTGTTACAGTCTTTGTTTTAAAATCTAGTTTTTCTGATATAAGTATAGCTACTCTGGCTTTCATTTGATGTCTCTTTGCATGACAAATCATTCTCCACCCCTCACTTAAAATTTGTAGGTATCTTTAGTTCTAAAGTGAGTCTCTTTTAGACAGCATATAGAGCACTTATGTCTTAATTGTGGTATTTTGCTTATTTTTTTGTATGTATCATGGGTAGAATAAAAGTCCCCAAAGATGTCCACATCCTATTTCTCTAAATCTGTGAATATGTCTACCTTACATGGCAAAAGGGATATTGCAGGTGTGATTAAGTTAATGATTTTGAGATGGGGAAGTTATTTTGACTTATTTGGGTGGGCCTGATCCAATCAAAAGGTTATTTAGAAGATAGAGGCAGGAATTTCAAAGTCAGAGAGGTGATGACCAAAACGAATGTCAGATTGGTGCAGACCCAGAAGTCAAGGAATGTCAGCCTCTAGAACCTAGAAAAGGCTAAGGAATAGATTCTCTCCTAGCACCTCCAAAAGGAGCATAGTCCTGCCCATCTATTTCAGCCAAGACTGAAATAATAAAGTGGTGTTACTTAAAGCCACTGAGTTTGTAGTATTTTTTCACAGCAAAAATAAGTATGTATCATTTTTACAGCAACAATAAGAATTGATATATGTAAAAATTGATATATGTATTTATGTTTTACAGCAACAATAAGTATGTAGCATTTTTTACAACAATAAGAAATTTATATATGTAAATTTTCAATATATATAGAAATTATTTGCTTTTTCCTGTGATTTTTTTTTAAACTTAACTCCACCAAAACAACTAATTAAATTAAATTAAATTCACCAATCTAGTTTATTCTATATTTTTCTTGTAATTCTGTGATGATATTCCACCGTCAACATATATCTGATAGAAGCAATGTGTGTATATAGGCACATTTTGACATGTTTGTACTTTCCCACCATGTTTTGTCATATACCCTATAATGTCACCTCATTTCACATTTTTTCTTTCTTCTTTACTGTTAAGTCTATATGTGTGTGTGTGTGTGTGTGTGTGTGTGTGTGTGTGTGTGTATTTTTTTCATATTGAGTAAACCTTCTCTTTCTAACTGTATTCAGAATCTACTCCCCACTGATATACTTAGGACCTTGTATTATCTGGTTTTATTCCCTACTGTCTCCTCATCAGAATATAAACTTTTTTATTAAGTATATCTTATTTATTTTGAAAGTGCAGAGGGGCACTTATATAAATAAGTATATCTTATTTATTTTGAGAGGGGCAGAGAGAGAGAGAGAGAGAGAGAGAGAGAGTCCCAAGCAGATTCCACACTGTCAGTGCAGAGCCCAACATGGGGCCTGAACTCACAAACCATGAGATCATGACCTGAGCCGAAACCAGGAGTTAGACACTTAACCGACTGACCCACCCAGGTGCCCCCAGAATACAAACGTCTATAACATAATATTTCATTACCCAATAACTATTAAAATTAGGTATAATTAGGTTTTTTGGAATTTTTGTTTGTGTAATAATTGAGAATGTTTGTAGAAGAATTAATAATGTAATGTTAAATCTTTCTATCAAAATCATTCTCTTGGATTACAGGGAAACAATCATAATTGTACTTGGACGTGGCATTTTCACCATTGCTAATATTTCTCACTTGTATTCACTTTTATATTACTGTATGGAATTGAATAAATAATACGGCAGTATCTCTAATTTTTGCTTTAATCTTCATTTAATGGGAATATTCCTATTTTAGTTAATTTTAGTTAAATGCAATTTAATCTTTAAAATATGGATGAAAAATGGGGCACCTGGCTGGCTCAGTCAGTTAAGCACCTGACTCAATCTTGGCTCAGGTCATGATCTCACAGTTTGTGAGTTCAAGCCCTATGTGGGGATCTGCACTGACTGCTCAAAGACTGCTTGAGATTCTTTCTCTCCTTCTCTCTGTCCCTCCTATGTTTGCACACTTTGTCTTTCTCTCAAAATAAATAAACTTTAAAAATAAAATAAAATATGGCTGAAAATTCATTTTATGAATTAAATTTTTATTTTTAAAATTTGCATTTTGTGACATGACTTTGTAAACAACACACTATAAATTTGATCTATGGAGATTGTCTTGGTGAAATAAAAGATCATCATGTCTAAACGTTCCATAGTTATTTTATATTTCATGGGATATAATATGTATGATTTGTCAAATCAGTTTTGTCAAGTCTATCAGTTATTGTTTTGGGCACATTTCCTTTGTCAGATATTAAGAATATATGTATTTTTAAATTCTCTTTGGCTATCATAATTTTATCCATTTCCTTTTTACTATAACTTTTTTTTTGGAAAATAAATATATAAGTGATTCACTTTTGAGCTTTTGCTGTATGTTTACTTTTAGAAGACTACAATTATTCTTTTTAACATATATTAACATTCAAACATAGTTTCAATGTTATGAATGCAACTTTTAGTTTCTATTTTAGCTGGTAAGT
This sequence comes from Panthera onca, assembly GCF_046562875.1. Taxonomy (NCBI): domain Eukaryota; kingdom Metazoa; phylum Chordata; class Mammalia; order Carnivora; family Felidae; genus Panthera; species Panthera onca. The sequence goes on from NC_138339.1 coordinate 20,915,668, forward strand.
AACAGTGTGCACATTTTACATAATAAAAATTAATATACATCTGTAATACCTGAATTCTGACTTACATTATAATCAGCCAAATACTTTTGGAGTATGTGCTGCATTTTAAATACTACCTCCAATGTACATCAGCTATATGAGTTTAGGGGAATTTTTTAACTCATCGGTTTTGTTTCTCAGCTTTATACTAGAAAGGCACACACACACACACACACACACACACACATATATATATAAACTCTGAAATATATATAAGTATGTAAATATACACATATATACATATATCAGAAATAATGTGTTTGTATGTGTGTATATATATATATATATATATGCATATGCACACATACATACACATAATCAGGAGTTACATTTATACTTTTTAATGAAATCTAATCCTACATTGTTCTTCCCTGTCTTCCTGACTGATATTTCCCTTCTTTCCTATTGAGGAAGCCAGTTCTAAGCAATAATATATTTGTTTCTTGCTCAATCCTATAATTACAGAAGATGGTTTTAAAGAATTACTAAATACGTACCATTATCTCAAAAATACTTAGCTTTCAATAGGAATACCTCTGTGTATGTTTGTATGTTGGTTTTAGCTGAGGGTTTATAGTTAAAGTATATGTCCAAATGTTACTTGGACAAATTATTTTCATTATTTTTCTTATATTTCATTAATTTATTTACCTGAAATACCCTTTAATTTATTTGTCTTGTTTGCTTTCAGTTTGGGATTATTTTTTCTTATCCCTTTATCACATGCTCCTCCTCCCTTGTTAGTTACCGATTTCATTATTTCTATAAAAAATATAAGTGGACAAAAAAATCTTTCTTACACAAAATCTAGAATGCTAGCAAAATTCTTAATATTTCATAATTATTTTTAATGTATATCCTTTTGTTTGTGTATTTTCATTATATTGGATTTCCATTAGATCAATATTTAATGATCTCATTATACCTCTTTTGTGAAAAACTTACTGGAATTTGGACAGTGCATGGTGGGTTCTTGAACTTTTTGAACAGAAGGTTAACGTGATGTCGAAATCATTCTGAATAGTTGAAAACTCATATCTGAATTGAAAATACAAATCCATGATCAATTATAATTTCCATATTTAAATGATATGAGTAGAAGAAGTAAAAGTATACAAATGGTTTTGATCATAGAAATCTATATGATGTGATGGTTAAAATAATAGTTGAGGAGTGAAACTGTAAAACATTGGTGATTCTTTGAACAAAAATAGTGATGTATGAATCAGAACTGAAACCAAAATTTCAATTTGCAAATATAGAGACATGAAGGTGGTTTTAACAATAAGACAGAAATCGAGAAGAGGAAGTGTATTCATTAATTAAGAGAAGAGTTTTACCACAAAAGTATTTCATTTATAGTATACCATAAAAAATAATGGAAGCGCAAGAAATGCGTTTTGTTTAGAGTTGCCTCAGAGTTTTAAAATGAAGGTAAAATACAATTTGCTTCCTATTTTTCCAAACATCAAAGGCTTTCTGTAAGGAAGAAGGCTGGCAATAAGTTCCCAACAATGTGTCAAGAGAGTAACTAATTCATAGGACCTTTGGACCCCGTAGTATCAGGAGCAACAGGAGGCCTTCTGTTGAAAAGATCTATGTTGTTTTCTTGTGCCTCTTATTTTTATCTCAAGGTATAAATTTTAATTTGAACCTGACAATTTATTGTCCTTGCACTTCTATATGAATTCCCCACAGGAAAATAGAACAAATGGTGATATCAAATCAAAAGACAATTGCTCTTTTTTCCTCCATTTTCCTTTATGATTGCAAATATTGGGTTGAGGTATTTTAAATATTACAGTTAATTTTATATTCCAAAGTGTGAATTCTACGTTGATATGCACATTAGAGTTTTCAGTTCATTTTTGTATGGAATAATTAAAAATATTTGTGTATCTATAGAATCTATAACTGAATATTCTTTTAGGGCTAACAGAGTTTATCTAATCCAAGTAGGCAGGAAGAAATAAAGTTAAAGGATGAGGAATGAAAAAAATGAGTACCATCAAAAATAAGAAGCAAGAATTAAAAATTAGAAGGAATGGCAGTATATTTCATTGGTACCTAAGTAACCTATTCCTGATTATAATCATGGAATTTGTCAATTACCAAAATTATGTTTCAGGAAAAATAAAATAGTTAATGCTATCTCAAAAAATGTTTAAATCTGTAGGTTAACGACTTTTGGGCAAAAGGGACTAACTGAATATTCTCAAATCGTTAATTAACAAAGAAAGCCTGGAGTAAATGAATTTTAAATAAAATTTGACAACGCATGATATTGAAATTTTCTACATTGTCTTCCAAAACATTGTAAATATGTTAATAGTTAATATTGAGATGATAATTTTCCAGGAAGCCTGCAAACACTGGAATTTTTTCTGCTTTCAGGTACCATATCCAAAAATTTCCCAAAGATCACATATGAGAAGTATCCAATGACTGATAAGGTAATCATCTTTATTAACATGTTGTTTTGCATACAAATGCCAATATTAAGGTGGTCTGAACCATGTCATGAACTTTCTTTTTCCTGGACTGCATGCCAGATTAGGCCCCAAAGCAAATCATCAAGCTTCCTTTGTATTCCTTTAAAAAAAAATTAATGTTTTTTCTTTTTTATTTTATTTTTGAGAGAGAGAGTGAGACAGAGCATGAGTGGGGGAGGGCCAGAGAGAGGGAGACAGAATCTGAAGCAGGCTCCAGGCTGTGAGCTGTCAGCACAGAGCCCGACACGGGGCTCAAACTCACAAACCATGAGATCTTGACCTGAACTGAAGTCGAATGCACAACCGACTGAGGCACCCAGGCACCCCTTCCTTTGTATTCTTTTAAAAGACTAATATGTTAATATATTCTTTGGCTACAGACAACATAATAAAAATGAGTTAAGAAATATCTTGTGATTAAATTTCAATATATTGGTCTTGCCTAGGACTCTTACTCAAGTATTCTTCAGGTAGTGTCTCCAGTCCCTGTGTCAGTGAGCCCCTGTGAGATGAAACAGATGAAACATGAAAAGAAAGGGAAAAGGAATCTGCTTGGATAGTGTCCCTAGTGGAAGCACCCTCAATTTCCACACCCCAAGCTGTGTGGAAACAAATAAAACCAAAAGAATTCCTACAAACTACATTTAATCTTCTAACTAAATCTTCCCTTATGGGGCACATGGGTGGCTCAGTTGGTTAAGTATCTGACTTCTGTTCAGGACATGATCTCACAGCTTGTGAGTTTGAGCCCCACATCGGGCTCTGTGCTGACAGCTCAGAGCCTTGAGCCTGCTTCAGATTCTTTGTCTCCCTCTCTCTCTACCCCTCCCCCACTCACGCTCTGTCAAAAATAAATAAACATTGAAAAAAATTTAAAAAAACATGGTTCTATTTATGTGACAAATTCATACTAGCACTCCCCATCTCTAGGAAAGAAATGGATAAACAGGACACTAGAAATTGTGATACATTCCAGGAGAAAATGATACCTGAAAAAGATCCTGAGTGATGCCTGGGAAAAGTACTATATTTCCCTACCGCATTTTCTTCTCTTACTTTTCAAGTTATAAGAAAGTTCCCAGAACTCCTTTTACTTAGAAAGAATCAGCTATGCTACAGGCAAAGGCAAATTCTTCCCCTTAGTAAATAGAAACTACCCAAAGCCCACACTGCACCTGCATTGTCAATTCTATTGGTAACTATTGGATCATTTCCATTTAAAAAATTTAAAAAAGCTTCCACACATTTCATAAAATTCTCTTTTGATGCCATTTTCTCCTCTAACTATTGCTCGATTTTCTTTTTCACCTTGGAATTAAATTTCTTGAAAAAAATTGTCTATACCCAATTTTTTCTCATCCAATACTTTTAAACCATTCCAGATAGAATTTTACCTCTTCAGTATTCTGCCAGCATGGATACTAAGCATATTGGTTCCTATACATATTAGTCATTTCTCAGTTTTCCTTGTATTTATCCAGGTCTTTTTTTTTTCTTTTCTTCAGATAAATACTTTTTTCATGTAGACTTCAGAACAGTACACCCTCAAGGTTTTCTCCTTTCTCATTGACCACTTCTCCTTCATCTCCTTTAAATTTTCCTCCTTAATCATTTCTTAATGTTGAAATGTTCCCAAATTCAGTTATTTAGAAGATATATCTTTTTATCTGCACCTGGTGCCTCTTTGGTCTTGTCTAATTTATAGTTTTTTACCTACCATTTGTACACAGAAAATTCCAAATGTATATTTCCAGCCAGAGATCTCTTATAAGTTCCCAAATCTTATGTCTAACTGTCTGCTTTATATATATTAACTTCTTAGAGATATCAGACTTGTGTCCAACAGATTTTGTATTATACGGAATATCTGATCTTTCTACAGTCTTTCTGATCACAGTAAATGTGAAGTCCACTTTCCCAGTTACACAGATTATAGAAACTTGGAATCATCTTTGAGTATTCTCACACCATTGTCTCTCAAAAACATATCTCTACTTTCAAAATATATCTAAAACTTAGTTCGTTTTTTCACGATTTTTTAAAATGTTTATTTATTTTGAGAGAGAGAGAGAGAGATAGAGTGTGTGCACGCGTGCACACACGCAAGTGGGGGAGGGGCAGAGAGAGAGGGGTCAGAAGATCTGAAGCATGTTCCATGTTGATAGCAGAGAGACTGATGTGGGGCTCAAACTCGTGAACTCTGAGAGAATGACCTGAGCCAAAGTCAGGCACTTAACTGACTGAGCCATCCAGGCGCCCCTAAAGCGCACTTAGTTCTTAGACATCCACTGACTGACACCCTGGTTCAAGCCATCATCATCACTCTTTTGGGTGATTACAACAGACAGTCTCCCTGCTTTTACATATGTCCAATTTTATCTATTCCTAACCCAAAAGCTAAAAAGACATTGTTAAAGTAGAGGTCAGATCATGCTAATCACTACTCAGAATCCTCCACTCTATTCCCATCTCATTCATAGTAAAAATCAAAAGCTTTAAAATGATCTACAATACATGAAACATTACTTAATAGTCATTCCTTATGCACTGCAGATATGTACTCCCCTCAAGGGCTGTATTCCTACTCTTTCATCAGCCTGAGGGATCCCTCTTCAAACATCTAAACTGCTCACTTATGCACCTCTTTCAGGTTTTTATTCAAATGCCACATTTTCAATAAAAATGTATCTTCTTAGAAGTATATAACATATCACAGATTTTATTAATATATTTTTAAATTGTTTTCTCTAACAAAATAAAAACTTTAAGAAGGAAGTTGTTTTATTATTTAACATTTTCATTTATAGTATATAGAATATTTTCTGTCATCTCACAGACTTTCAGTCTATTTTGCTGAATGAATGAGTGAATGCATTTCTGGCACTTTATACTTCCCCTTTACTTTAAGCTTAGAGACAAATGGTATAGTTCTAGTCTGAGTACAAAGGCCTAAAGGAAGAAGATCTGATGGTGTAATTTCTGGTCCAAAGGCAAGAGAAGACCAATGTCCCAGCACAAAGACAGAGAGTGGATTCTCTCTTACTCTGAATTTAGTTCTATTCAATCTCTGAATGGATTGGTTAGGGCCCACCCACATTGTGGAGGATAATTTAATTTGTATATTTCACCAATTCAAATGTTAATCTTTTCCACAAACACCCTCACAGACACACCCAGAATAAAGTTTAATTAAATATCTGGTACTCCATAGCCCAGTCAAGCTGATACATAAAATTAACCATCATGGACATTAAAATAAAATGTTATAACAGTGTGATGAGTAATTTATACTTAAATAGCTCATCAAAACCCTTTATCATTTCCTTAACTCTTCAAAGGTAATTGTGATAGTCTTCAATGTATTAGAAAAGCATTTCCTAAAGCTTTATTCATGCTTTATTTTCTACTTTGTAAAAGTTCATATGCTATATGAATGACATTTTATAGAGTTTCAACAACAACAAAATTATACACATAAATTATCCTGTTGTGCTCATCAATAAGAAAAAAAAATGAAATGGTAATTTGTGCTTTCTTAATACAAAAAGCTTTAAAAAGTAATCCCTGACATTTAAAAGCAGCTGAAAATTAGTAGCTTATTGCCTACAGTATGCTTCTAATATTGTGGCATTGTATAACAAAACCAGGAGGAAAGGTCTTTATTTAAACATGCATTTAATCATTTCCAAATACTTTGTTTTCAAGATAAATCTGAATTAAAAGATAGGAAAAGAATTTTTACATCAAATTAAAAATAAAATAAATAGGGGCGCCTGGGTGGCTCAGTCGGTTAAGCGTCCAACTTCAGCTCAGGTCACGATCTCACGGTCCGTGAGTTCGAGCCCCGCGTCGGGCTCTGGGCTGATGATGGCCCAGAGCCTGGAGCCTGCTTCCGATTCTGTGTCTCCCTCTCTCTCTGACCCTCCCCCATTCATGCTCTGCCTCTCTCTGTCTCAAAAATAAATAAACGTTAAAAAAATATTTAAAAAAATAAAATAAAATAAAATAAATAAAGAATGCCAATTTATTTTTCCCCAAGTAGAGCTTTATTAGAATAAGCAATAGTTGTTCTAGAATTATTTCCATTGGGTAACTCAAATTATCACAGACACGAAGGCATTAATTTTGTTGACGAGTAGAAGATAAAAGATCTTCAGTAGGCTTGGCAAAGAAGTTCTGGGCTTGGCTTAGGCACACTGACATGTCTGACAGTCAGCTGGCTGTTGGCTGATGTAAGATACCCTCAGCTTAGACTATTGGCTCCATTTCACACATCACTTCATCCAGGAGACCAGCCTGGGTGTCTTTCCATGACGATCTAAGAAGTCCAAGTGAGAGAACAGAAGTGTGCCATGCCTTATGAGGCTTAGGCTCAGATCTGGAACGCTGTCACTCTGCCACATTCCATTGGCCAAAAGTTGCAAGGCCAAGCCAGATTAATGGGTAGAGAAATAGAAATGATGAGAGTTGTTGCAAAGACACGTTGCAAGGATTGTGGACATGATATAGGGGCTTGGGGAGGTGGGGTGAAAAGAGTGGAGAATTGTATTCACCCTTACAACCAATTTACCAAACACTCTAAAATCTGTTTTAAAAGCAGTATCCAGATTTATATTCCTATAATATAAGTCATTGACTGTCTCAAACCGTTAATGACTTATTAGAATATTTGTAATACATTCCAAACTCTTTATCAAGACTTACAATACCTTTTATGATATGATTTCTGCCTTCTCTGACCTCAGTTTCTACTATTCTCAGCAGGGAGCTTTCCTATGAGTTCATCTGTATATCCCCAACTTGTCAATAAAAATCCCAACATATAGTAAGTACTCATTAGAATACATGCTAAATAAATAAATGGGTTAATTAATATAAAATATTTGATATAGTCATCAACACATTTGTTGAAAAAAACTAACATAGTATTAAAAACAGTCTTAGATAAAAAGATGATGTTATCTCATTTTTCCTATTATACAAGATATATCCTAGATATATATTAGAGGAAAAACAGTGGCATTTAAACAGGTGAATTTAATAGCATTCTTTTTCACATCAATCTCCATTTTTCTCTATCAACATTATAGTATACCATGCAATACATAATTTTATACTGAGATCATTAGTGGAAGGGAAAATACTGTAACGAACATCATTGGTTCAAACAACAAAATTGTATGATGGGAAGTAATTAGGTAAAATGTTACTTGTAAATGTACTCAGGTTGATAACTGCAGTGTGAATTTCACTATTATAAAAATAAATATTTAAATTTTTAGGGACAGAGGGGCACAATGTATTTAACTTCTCAGATGTTTCAAAAATCATGTGTTTGTGTGTGAGTGAATATGTGTGTGCGTGTGCGCATGTGTGTGTGTGTGTGTGTGTGTGTGTGTGTGTGTATGGAGACAGAGAGAGATTGAGGGAGCAAATTAAAAAAAAAACTACATGTATGAATGGATAAAATAGTAATGTACTGGATAATGTACTAGGTATTCTTTGCAATATTCTTGCTCTTATAATTTTCTGTAAATTTTATTTTTTCCAAATAAAAGTTATCATGTTATATACTACAATAATAAATCTAGACAAAATCTCTATCACTGTAAATTTGGTGTCCTTCCCCCAATATTTGGGGCATCACATTAAAATTTTATTTCCTGTAGGCACCTGGGTGGCTCAGTCTGTTAAGCATCTAACTCTTGAAATAGGCTCAGGTCATGATCTCATGGTTCCTGGGATGGTTGCCCCAGATGGGTCTCTGGACTGATGGTGTTGAGCCTGCTTGGGATTCTCTCTCTGTGTCCCTCCCCTGCTTGCATGCTCACTCTCTCTCTCAAGATAAATAAATAAACTTTTCTTTTTTACCCAGGATACCTGGGTGGCCCAGCATCCACTGAGGTTAAGCATCCACCTTTTAATTTCAGCTCAGGTCATGATCTCACAGTTTTTGGGTTTAAGCGTTGCATCAGGCTCTGTGCTGACAGTGTGGAACCTGCTTGGGATTCTGTCTCCCTCTCTCTCTGCTCCTCCCCAACTCGTTCTCAATCTCCTTCTCAAAAATAAATAACCATTTAGAAAAAAAATGTTTCCTGACTGCCTTTTACAGGCTATTCACTCATATTAGGACCTAATTAGAGAGCTATCATTTGAGCAGGACTTACTCTTTGGATTTTTAATTTTTTTTTATTTTATTTTTTTGTAGTAAGGTATATCAGTGAAGACTAAAATGGGAAAACAGAGTTTGTTTTTGTTGTCATTGTTGCTTTTCAATTACTGTTGTAAGGATTATTTACAGCAAGATACTATAAGAAGACATAAGACCTTGGTGAGCAGATACCTCCTTCAAGCATCTGATTTTAGTAAATGCTCTTGTCTCCTCTCATTGGAATACACTTAGATACTTCCTGCTTCTTCCTTTGCTACCAGAAAAACCACTTCACTTGGTATGTCCCTGGGTTTTTCCTCACCTTCTTCTTTATGATATTTTGTATCCCAGTGAGGTGCATTTCCACAGTAATACCACAGGATGACAGGCCTGGCCAGATTGAAACCATAGCCTTAAGCTACTTGTAGATGCAGTTAGCTCTCATCGAGTTAATGAAGTCTAAAGTGATATAAATATATTCTGCAAAAGTTTAATAAACTCTAAGCCTTGTATTGACTTTCTTTAATAATAGGATGCCAATATTCATATGTAAAGGCAAATATAAATGTTGGAATCTTTGAGGAAGTGCTCATTACCACTTTTGAGTGTTCCTGTTAATTTCTTATTTAAAAAGCATAAACTTTTTGGCTCCATCAATATATTAGCAATATCATCCTATAATATATGCCCATGAATCAAAATAATCTATACACACTTAATTCTTCTTTAATATTCCTGGTAAAGTACGGTGTAGCTGTAGTCCACTCAGACTTTGCAGTCTTATTTGCTATTTACCATCAGGCTCTTAGGTGGACCCAGATCGAGACTCTGGTCTGTTTTTGTTTCCCTGGCCACTTACTTCAATACAGTTGGCTTCTATCTGTCACCGGCAATCCTCTTTCTTCTCCTCCAGGTTTATGTTTGTCAAGAAATTGCTTAACCTCTATCATATTATTATCAGTTCTTTTCATCATAAGGTTTTTTACTTACCTGTTATACCCCCAAAAATACCTTAGCAGAAGGAACAGTTGGAAAACACAGCTGGGAAACAGGAAGCCATGTATCGCTGGCCAAGTTTTTTCTATAGGTGATTAGAGCTAACAGCATGACATAAATGTCCTCTCTATAAGGCAATCAAACAGAAACATTTTTTTTGATCCTCAACTGAGGGAACTAGAGCAGAAAAGATTAAGTGGCTAGTTTTCATGCCAAATCAAAATGATCTATAGCTGAGTCAATAATAGATTTGCTGGTATGTAGCCTATGTGCCCAAGGCATCCTCTGACCCATAAGAAAAGTTTCAGTTTAGTCTATGATTCTTGCAATAAGGTTAGGCATATGGTTTGTTGGAATTATACAATTGAACTCTTTAGAATAAGAAGTGACCTTATATATCAATCATTCTGATATGTCTGAGATGCATAGATTTAATATATTCATCCTATGTACTTAATCATTGAACACTGACTAAATATACCCTAGATCAAGTAAACAAGCAATTATTTGCTCTTAATATAGTATTTGTCTTATTTTTTTAATGATTTGGAGTGTAAAATGTGTAGTTAATATTAACCTGTGGTAGCTCCTAGGTGGCTAAGTTGGTTGAGCATCTGACTCTTCATTTCAGCTCAGTTCATAGGTCATGATCCCAGGGTTGTTGTATCAAGCCCTGTGTTGGGCTCTGCACTGAACGAGGAGGCTGCTTGAGATTCTCTCTCTCTCTCTCTCTGTCCTGTTCCTCTGCTCATGTACTCTCATTCTCTCACTTAAAAAAAAATAACATGTAAACCTAGATAGTTTTTAGATTATTTTCTTCTATAACCCTACAGCTTCAGTAAATCTTTGTCTTTAAGATAAAGGTATAATTTGGGGCGCCTGGGTGGCTCAGTCAGCTAAGTGCCCGACTTCAGCTCAGGTCATGATCTCGCGGTTTGTGAGTTCGAGCCCCATGTCTGGTTCTGTGCTAACAGCTCAGAGCCTGGAGCCTGCTTCAGATTCCACATCTCCTCCTCTCTGTGCCCCTCCCATGCTCATGCTCTGTCTTTCTCTGTCTGTCAATAATAAATAAACATTAAAGAAAAATTTTAAAAGATAAAGGTATAATTGACAGCATATATTTTAATCATTTTGTTTTGTTCTTATAACCTTGCTGGTTTGTACTTTGGATACAGCTGATACATGCTTGTAGTATTAAATTGAATTAATCCTATAAGGTGCATCAACAATGGTTTTAGTTTTTCAAATGGTAACTACTTCTAATTGTTGAAACGCACAATTACAAATATAAATGCATTGAAAAGCTAACCAGTCTCTGGGAAAGGGGACATATGTTCTGCAATTTTAACTGTAATTTCAAGACACAATGTAATAATTAATCCTTAAGCAAATAACTACTGAGAACTCACCATATTCAAAATACTATTTGTTTCTATGACACTGTGAAACTTTCCAAAGGTTATTACAAGATAATCAACACAGAAAGATGTTTTGTATGGTCTACTCAAACGTCAATAACATTCCTAAAAACTCTTTTCAACTATTTGAACATGAGTTAATAATTTATGAATACTGCCAAACATACCTATGATGCAATGGATAAGAGAAAAAATGGTCTGAATACTAAGTGTTCTGTATCCATATGTTTAGAGTGATTTGGAGAATTTGGACTGATTTAATCATATCCTATTCTTTTATTGTCTGGAAAGTGACTGGAGCATTCTAAATACAGAGTCATAATAGACAGACATTTGAGTCATAGGGTTGGTCCACATGGAGATTATAAACATTACCAGTGCTCATCAATACCTGGTGTGCCCCTTCTTACAGGAAGCCCAGCAGGCTGTTTCCTGAGCCTCTTATACTTAAGGTAGAAGCTAGTTCTTCCTAAAGAATTTTAAACAGAAATGACATGCTTGGGAGGGGCGCCTGGGTGGCTTAGTCAGTTAAGCATCTGACTTCGGTTCGTGAGTTTGAGCCCCGTGTCGATCTCTGTGCTGACAGCTCAGGGCCTGGAGCCTGCTTCTGATTCTGTGTCTCCCTCCCCTCAGCTCCTCCTCTGCTCACACTCTGTCTCTCTCTCAAAAATAAATAAAGATTAAAAAAAATTTTTAAAAAGAGAAAGAAATGACATGCCTGTCTCCTGGCATATATATCCTGATTCCTGGACTAATTTTTTTTTCTTTCTCCTTCCACCCTGAAGAGAGTTGGAAATCACATCTTGAGATGATTGTGCTGTACAATGGAAATGCACTAGGTCCATGAGTCTCTAAAGAGCCACCAGATTACAGGAGACTTTGTTGGATCAACAAATAATTGTTTGCTAAGTTGAATCAGTGGGATTTCTTGATTTCGTCATCACTCTAGGATAAAACACGTTATATTGAAAAATATAGATATTTAAACCTAGTAGGTGGTATTTAAGTAAGGGGGGAGTAGGGTTTAAACTAGGGAAAATATTTGAAAGCTGGGAAGTAAGACCTTGATCCTGTGAAGACACACAAAATCAAAAAGCAAATCTAAAGTATAGAAAAATGGTCAAGTCATGATGTTTGACATAACACAGATGTTTGGTGTTTCAAAAATGATCAGAGAGGAAAATAAGAAGTCTTATTATGTGGCAAAACAATGTTGCTTGTTCCATAGATATCCTGTTGGTTTGGTTGAAAAAGGTGTTTAAATGTACTATTGTCCTTCCTAGGTCTGCTCTCTAGAGTACTTTTTTACATTTCTTAAACTAAGAGTCTTTAAGTTTTTTTGAAGCATTCACTTAGGTTTACCAATTTATTTAAAAATATATGCATTTCTATATTTCATTATCTTCAAATGAGAATATTAATAGTTCTCCGATCAGAGAGTTGTTTTAATATTAACTGAATTATAATATATATTGCTGCTTGGGTGCTTCTGGTGCAGACTTTGGGATACAATTTAGCTGGCATGATGTTTTAAGTGCTCTTAGATTTAACACCTGTGCGAGGAAGGGGATGAAAGTAAAAAGGCACCAAAGGGAGTAGTTCAGCAGCAAAGCAGGCCTGGCAACCACCTCAATGGATCAGTGGGGGAAACTTTGCAGCAAGAATAGTCTTGCAAAGTTTTCTCCAGTTGTGCTGAAATGTCCAGGCCTTTATACCCCACAAAAATCTGCCACTGCATGTGGCCTGCTGGGAAGGCAAAATGGCAGCTGGGGCCACACTTTCTTCATTGATCACAACACGTAAAGTACTTAAAACAGACCTAAGCATGTATTTTTTAATTTTTTGTAGTGTAACAACAAAAGTTATAGTCTCCGTATTAATACATTAATTATATTTGAGAACATATGTTAAAATTAAATAAGAACACTCTAAAGATAAATTTGTGCATTTTTTTCAAATATTGTCTATTAGTGGTTCAAAAATCCTTTAACTCTCGCTGTAAATTAGAAGACTAGTGGAGAAGGAATGGGTTATAGTTGGTTTTTTTAATCTTTGAAATTCCAAACTCTCCAGAACTCAGTAGTTGCCTTTATATCCTCTCTTGTGTTGGGGCCATGAAAAAGTTATTTTAGAAGAAAAGAAGGGGGAAAAATATGCCAGCTTGTTTGCTTTAAATCTTGCTTCAGGAAGTCCAAAGCTGTCTGTGTCACCTCTGTCACCTCTTTGGTGCCCTTGGTTAATTCAAATCCTTGGGTTCACCCACTGGCGGATACTCACAGCAGGATGTGTCTCATCTAGTTGGCCATTCATCTTAGCAATACATCTTTACCCCTGTTTTCTATCAGTTTATTCCACAGAAACTTATTCTGAGCAGTAATCTTATACCTTCAGGCAAGCCATGGTGGCTAGCTACCTTTAAAGTTTAAAACTGCAATATGTCTCCAAAGATTTACTTGAACATGAGGAAAATTCTAGCAGACTTACACTGAAAACCAAGAAGGGACAGGTCCAAATCCATCTCTCTCTCGCTTTCTCTCTCTCTCTCTCTCACTCTCTCTTAACTTTTTCTGTGTCAGCTCCAGTCAGCCACTTACTTTTGGAACTTGTCAGTTGAATATTTCAGAGATGTTGCCCTCCAAAGTCGTCACATGACACCGTCTTCACTGTGCTTACAGTTGTGGGGAGGAAACTCCACCTTCCTCACGGGGCCATAAGATCCTTGGATCTTGAAAACTCATTCAACTATCTTATTTATTAATTCCTCACTTACCCTCTACCAAGTCTGAAAATGACTTAAGGGTGGTAAAACCACTTTGGAGATACTGATCAACTAAACTGTTTATCAATATAGTTACCCATTTTAAAACTGGAGATACAAAGCACATGCTTCTTTCAACTATGTGTTCTCAGGTAAAACACCAACCAGGAAGAATCCTATTTAACATTCTGTGCCGGTTTTGTTGTGCTGTGTAGGCCATGTTTGACAGACTTGTAGCTTAATATATTTCGCTTCTCATTTGCCACGTGGAAAACACATAATGGTTGGAAGAATCTAAAATCTTTCAGTCTAGGGTAAATCCAATGAACTACTTTACTGATCTCCTTATTACATTTAAAAAGTGTATAGACTTAGATCTAGCAATTCCATTTTTATGAATTTAATCCTATAGAAATACTCAAACAAATCTACCTGAAATTTTCAAAACAGTATTTTTTGTCCTGGTAAAATGGCAGAAAACTTAATTGTTTCTTAGAATGGGAGCTTCATTTATTGTAATATAATTTAAATGGGATATTATGTTGTACATGAAATAAATTAGATACCTATGACATTCAGAAGTAATTATTAGTGGTGAATCAAGATTAACAAATACAAGATATAATAGAATAATTCATTTATTTATAAGTATATATATATGCATATGTATAATACATATTTGCATGTAAATGAAAATTTTCTGGAAAAAAAAAACACAAGGAATTGTTAAATAGTGATTAAATCTAAGCAGATAACCTGTATTTGCAACTAGAGAGAAAGACAATTTTCATGTTATATATATCAGAAGTAGTTTAATACAAATTAAGTAATATGTGTAGCGAATTATTAATCTGCTTAATAATTTATAGTGTTATTAATGTTAAAACATGCAACAAATATGATTTTAAAACGTAAAGAAACATATAAATGCAGATTAAATAAATGAATATAAAAAATTCTGAAAGATATAATCAAGAAGCATTAAGGACTGCGATTGATAGCTAGCAAAGAACTTCTTAGACCTGATTTTTAAAGCATAATTGGTAAAATTTATGATACAACATAAACCATAAAATTTAAACAAATTAAGCCTACATTAACTTTGAGTGAAACAATTAGATAATTATGGAAACAGGTAATTAAAAAACATTACCTGCTTTTCCTGGCATTCAAAGAAGAAAGAAACAAATTTTGAATGCCTAATTTTTTTTTCTTTTCTTTTCTTTTCTTTTTTCTTTTCTTTTCTTGTCTTGTCTTGTCTTGTCTTTTCCTTTCCTTTCTTTTTTTAATGTTTATTTTTGAGAGAGCGTGAACAGGAGAGGAACAGAAGGAGAGGGAGACCCAGAATACGAGGCAGGCTCCAGGCTCTGGGCCCTCAGCCCAGAGCCCAACGTGGGGCTCAAACTCACCAACAATGAGATCATGGCCTGACCCAAAGTCGGCCAGGTGCCCCATGATTGCCTAATTTTTATACTCAAATGCAAGAATAAAAAATCCTTTGTGGAAAAGTAGTCAGAACAACATGGGCAAATGCTTAATGAGCAGGTGGACCAAATAGATATTTGTTTCTAAAGAAGGCATACAAATGGCCAGCATGTATACACAAAGGTGCTCAAACCACTAATCATCAGGGAAATGCAAGTCAAAGCCACAATGAAATATCACTTCACACCTGCTAGAATGGCTACCATCAAAAAACAAAAGATAAGGGTGTGGAGAAAAGGGAGCCCTTGTACACTGTTAGTGGGAATGTAAATTAATACAACCACTATGGAAAACCTTATGAAGTTTCCTCAAAAAATATGATCTAGCAATCCTTCTTTGATATATACATCCAAAGGAATTAAAATTACTAACTCAAAGAGATAGAAGCACAAGCACTCTTGTGTTCATTGCACCATTATTAACAACGGCCACGATATGGCAACAACCTAAGTGTCCATCAGTGGATGATTGGATGAAGAACATATGGTTTACATGTACAATGAAATATCATTCAACCATGAGAAAAACCATTCCCAAATTCACAAATACAGCCATTTGTGACAATACGAATGCAACTTAAGGGCATTATGCTAAGTGAAATAAGACATGTACTTTATGATAATCCATTTTATATGTGGAATCTTTAAAATGAAAAACTAACACTATGGTGGTAATCATAGTGTAATATATAAGTGGATCAAATGAACACATTAGATAAATTAAACTTATACAATGTTTTATTTCAATTATATCTCAAAACAAGAGAAAAGAAGAAAGGAAGAGATTTGTTGTTGTTTTTCCTTTTTCTTTCTCTACCTTTTTGTTCTTGTTGGTCTTTGGCATAAACTTGTCTACATTTTTAAGGGTAGTAAACCTTATTTTTTACCTAGGCTATAGCAGCATAGGAAGACAGTAGACCCAAATACAAAATGAAGATTAGAAAATAGATTATTTATGATGGGTGCATTTTTGAATACCATTGAATTGAAACTATAACTTGTTTCCTTGGGGCAACAAAAGTACTATGACATGTCAGTGGATTTCCCTTGATCTATTCAAGAATAGACCTTGTGAACAAGTATTCAGTACAACCAATTGGACTACTGGATTAAGAATAATTTTTTTAAATATATAAAATAAAAATGAAAAGAAGAACAAAATATTCAGGTCAGTTAAACTTATAATTTCATAGAAAAATACCTAGATAAAAGTAAGCATCAAGCAATGTTTCTCTCGATAGTGGAATAAGGGAGCCAATAATAAAATTAGTAAGTTCTGTTAAAAACTTAGCATGCTATTTATTTGTAATTATAAATTAAATTACCATCTATGACATCTGCAATTTTATCTTACATTAAACATGTCTGAACATGACTATACTAATTTCCATGTGTACTTCCATTCAGCACTTCCTAATAAGTTAGAACATGGCAAATATTTATTGATATTTTGGCCATTATTTAAGGTTTCTTTCTTTGATAACAGTACCCAGATTTATTTTTGGAAAGAGTCAGAATAAAGATGAACATATTCAGAACCTTGGAAGATGGCAATAATGGAATTTCTGCTTGATGAAATCTATAGTGTTTATAATGAAAAATGAATTGATGAGATTAACATTATAGCAGGAAAGGGTAGTGAACTTGATGATATGCCAATGGAAGCTATCTAAAATAAAGTGCAGAGTGAAAAAAAAACTAAAATAATGAACAGAGATAGGGGATGTAAGATAGGGAATGATTTTAAATGGACTAGAGTTAGGCCATTAAACTCATTGAAGGAGAGCAGTTACAAGAACTTTCAGCAAACACATTTCAAGAAAAAATGGACAAAAACTTTCCAAATTTGATAAAAGCTATAAACACATATTAAAGAAGCTCAAAGAACCCCAAGAACAAGAAATGTGTTACCAAGGCATATCATAATTAAACTGCTTGAAAACATGGTTAAAGAGAAGGAAAGAAAACTTAAAAAGAATGAAAGAAAAATATACATTGGGTGCAAAGAAAAAAAATGAGATTGGCTACAGATTTCTTATGAAAAACAAAGGAAGAAATAAATCATTGTAGCATCACCTTTAAAGTACTAGAAGGAAAAAAAAATCTGTCAACACAAGGCTATTTACCTGGGCTGAAATATGAAAATACATTTCAAAGTTTTATGCAGATAAAAAGCATTTCAAATAGAAAATTTTAAAAATATATCCAAAGAACTGAACTCTAAAGAAAATATTGAATGTAGTCCTAGTAAACATAGGAAAATAATGCCAGTGGGAATTCTTGTACTTCATAAAGGTATGATGGACACTCAAAATATATGTAGTTGGAATATAACAACTTTTTTCCTTATTATATTAATCTATTCAGATATCATCCATGTCTGAGAAACTATCACAGCCAAATATGACTATTTAATGTAATATAGTTTCATAGATGGTGTCATGGAACAGGAAAAGGTAAGAACTAGGTAAAAAGTAAGAAAACCTGAAAAAAGTATAGTCTTTAGTTAATAACAATGCATCAACATCAGTTCATTAATTGGTACAAATACAACATATGGATATAAAATGTTAATAGAGGAAACTATGCAGGATGGGGACTCTTGGCACTATCTTCTCAAATTTTTTAGAATACTAAAACAATTGCTCTACAAAATAAAGTATTTGAAACTAAAAAAAAAAAAAAAAAAGAAAAAGAAAAAGAAAAAAAAAAAAAAGAAAAAGGTACCCAGATTGCAAGAGAGGAAATGAAGATATCTTTATTTTCAGATGCTGTGATTGTTGATGTAAAAATATCCAATGCAATCTCCAAAAAACTCCTCGAAAGAGTAAGAAGGGGCGGTGAGAATGAGAATATTAGTTTTGTGAGGCACCTGGGTGGCTCAGCTGGTTAAGCGTCCAACTTTGGCTCAGGTCATTATCTCATGGTTTGTGGGTCTGAGCCCCACATCGGTCTCTATGCTGACAGCTCAGAGCCTAGAGCGTACCTCAGATTCTGTGTCTTCCTCTCTCTGCCCCTCCCCTGCTTGTGCTCTGTCTCTCTCCTAAAAATAAATAAACATTAAAAATTTTTAAGTAAAAAAAGAATATTAGTTTTGTGAAGTTTTAGGATACAAGATTAATATAAAAATAACCATTATTTGCTCCAATACTAACAATAAAATCTTGGATATTGAAATTTAGAGAATGACATTAACAATATCATAAAAATATAAAACATTTAAGAACCAAACTCAAATTGTTTACAGGTTTTTTTTCTGAAGAATGCAAACTATTATCTATGAAATAAAGAAGATCTAGATAAATGGAGAGATACACTGTTTATTGACTGGAAAACTCAATAATTTAAAATACCAGGTTTTTTTCTAAACCACCTATAGATGGAAAGCAATCATAATTAAAATATGAGCTAGAGTTTAGAAATTGAAAATGTGACTCCAAAATCCATTTAAAATGCAAAGTCACTAAAGTTACCAAAACAATTTTGAAAAAGTAGGAGGAATTATTTTCCTTCCCTGAGGAGTTACTAAATGGGTATAATATTCAAGAAAGATAGTGCCTTAGTGCCATTAATTTAGACACATCACCCAAGAAATCAGATAACTGAGTCAGGAAATATACCCACTTCGGGACAACTGGATGTCTCAGTTGTTAAGCATCTAACTTCAGCTCAGGCCATGACCTCACAGTTGATGGGTTCCGGCTCCACATGGGGCTCTGTGCTGACAGTTCGGAGCCTGAAGCCTGATAGCCTGATTCAGATTCTATGTCTCCCTTTCTGCCCCTTACCCCACTTGCTCTCTCGCTCTCTCTCTCTCAAAAATAAATAAACACCAAAAAAAAAAAAAAAAAAAAAAAAGAAAGAAAGAAAGAGACCAACTTGCTTATTTTTAACAAAATTGCAAAGGCAATTCAGTGGAGAAAGTATATATCCTTAAGAAATGACTCTGGAGGGGCACCTCTGTGGCTCAGTCCATTAAGCAACAGACTCTTGGTTTCGGCTCAGGTCATGGTCTCATGGTTTGTGAGATCAAGCTCCATCTCAGGCCCTGTGCTGTCAGTATGGAGCCTACTTGGGATTCTCTTTTTCTCCCTCTCTCTCTGCCCCTCCCCTGTCTCTGTTGTCTCTCTCAAAATAAATCAAGAAAATTAAAAGAAGAAAGAAAGAAAGAAAGAAAGAAAGAAAGAAAGAAAGAAAGAAAGAAAGAAAGAAAAAGAAATGATCCTGGAAAAACAATGAATTTCACTCCATACCTTGCATTATGTCCAAAAATTAACTGACAATGGATCATGGTCCTAAATCTAAAACTTAAAACTATGTACTCCTGAAAGTAAACCTAGAAAAAGTATTTGTAATCCTGGGTTGGTGAAAGATGCCTTTAATTACAATACCAAAAACCCATTCCATAAAAGTAAATCGAACTTACACATTGAACTTCATCAAAATTGGAAGTGTCTGCCCTTTGAAAAATACTGTTAAAAGAATGAAATAACTGCATAAGACTGGGAAATATATTTGCAATTCCTATATCCGATAATGCATTTATACTCAGAATTTATAAAGAACTCCCGATACTTAATAATAAAGGCAGAAGATTTAAATAGACATGTAGCAAAGATGTATGGATGACATATAAGCATATGGAAAGATACTCGACATCATTAGACATTAGAGACATGAAAATGAACACCACAATGAGATGCCATCACTATTGGAATCTCCTAGAAGCAAAGTCACCGCATATAGTCTCTGTACCAGTTCAATTCCTCACAGAAGCGTGGATTCCGGAAGTTAGATTCCTTATATTGTAGTTCAGCACCCTAAGTGAGCATGTTCCAGTAAAACATGGAAAGGCTACATCATCTATTATTTGGAAGTCACACAGTGTCACCACTACCACCAGTATTTGTCAAAGCATTTGTAAGCCCGAACAGATCAGGGGGAAGTTTTTAGATTCCACCATTTGATGGGAGGTTAACCAGGTAACATGGTAAAAGAGCACATGAGACCAGAGACATTGTTTTGGAAAATATAATATCTATCATAACAGGAGCCACATATTTATAGAGTATCTAAGGATTTCCCCACAAAGTAGTTATTATTGTAAAGGGAAAAAAACAACAAAAAGACTATCAACAGAGATTCCTAAGTTATTCTTGTCATTACGAGGAGTAATAAAATGCCAACCTCGCCCATACATGTACAGCACAGTTCACCTGAAAAAGATCATTCTTCCTAATTATGTAAATATGGTAATATGGAAAGGCATTATCCCAGAATTGTGATGTTACTAAGGGATTAAATTTTCTGTTCTCTGATATATATCTGGGACACAAAGCGTGTCCTTGAGAAGATGTGCATCATTTTAAAGAGACTGTCTCAAAATGTCCAATGCTGACTCCCTACAAATTCTCATTCTCTCATTCCCTAGTATCACACTATTTTCTCTTTATGGTGCATATATATAAGGTATAAAGCAATATATTACTGCCTCTTCTCTTGAACTCATAATGTAATCTCTTTATTTGAGACAAGCATCCAGTCATTTTCTTCCCTCTTGTCACAAGTGCATATTGTTACTTTCATTCTTTAGATAATTGCCTCGTTCCTTTTTATTACCCTGTTTTTGGCTGACTTCCACATCACAGCCACTATGAGATAACATGAACAACTCCTAAATAAACAATAGTCTTAAGGCTGCTGACCAGAAAATTCTACATCTTGATAGGAGTTATAGATGCAGCAATGCCTTTAGGATCTCTCTCAAGAAAGTGAGAAGTGGCAAATGTGCCTGGGTATTTGGTACATTTTTTAAAATGCTCAGTCATGCTTGTCATTATGTCAGGACTCAGAAAGGGATTCTGCTCCCTCTGTCTTTGTTAATTCCTTCATAGGGCTATAGATGTTAAGAGCTTAGTTTCTAGTAAATCTGGCGTTAAAATGAAGTGTGTTTTTGTTTTTGTTTTTGTAACTTCACCTTTCATCTAAATAGGGTAATTATAGGGCACTTAAGTGGCTCAATTGGTTAAGCATCCAACTCTTGATTTCAGCTCAGGTCATGATCTCATGGTTCATGGGTTCAAGCCCCACGTCGGGCTCTGTGCTGATGGTATGGAGACTGCTTGGGATTTTCTCTCTCTCTCTTTCTCCAGCCCTCCCCTGCTCTCTCTCTCTCTCTCTAAAAAAAATAAACTAATAAAAAAATTTTAATAAAATAAATAAGGTAATTATAACTATTTGAATTTAGAGATTCCATTATAAATTTAGATCAAAACATAATACAAAAACCTTAAATAACATTCAAAAGTTGAAGATAGTATATTATACAAAAATAAGAATTATATATGGCTAAAATGCAAGATTAGTTATTCTATACTTCAGGAGTGGTAGTAAAAAGAGGTAAAGAAATAAGAAATATGAACCCATTTTTTCATCAAATCTAAGGAAAATCAAAAAAGTAAACTTCTGTAATGTATAAGATTTTTGCAAATGTATCTTTTTGAATGTCACTATTATAGAAAGTTTTGGTGATAGATGAAGAATATTCTCTGAGAGAAAAATAGATTGGACTAATCAATGTGAATCCCCATCTTTTATAAGACATTTCCACCTTCGCAATCCATATTACTCGTGGCTGAAAATATCAGAGCACTCTTGCTTACGACCCATTCTCAAGTCCATCTGTAGTATTTTTAATATGCCTCTCATACTCTCATGTCCTCTAAAGGAACACCTTGAATGTCACTGATCATCCATGTCCCTAGAAAACAAGGAAAATGTCAGATTGGATCTGGTAGCAATGTTGTTGTTAGAAAACATGGGTGCTATAAAAGGTAATAGATGAAGTACAAAAGAGATAGTTTAAGTGAGTCTCATTATCCAATATTTGGAAATGTCAGTAGTTGTAACAATAATATAAGCAGTAACAACAATAATAATGCTACAACTAGTTAAGTGTGTGAAAGATTGATACCCTAGTGATGTTCAAATAAGAAAAGTCAATGTAAAATACTTAAAAAGGAAAATGTATAATTGAAGAAACATAACTAGAATAAGATGTGTTTATATATATTTAAATTTTAAAAAGAGAGGTGTGGATTTGGCAATCACATTGGGGTCACCAATTGTGGGTTCCACTTTTGGCTTTGTCCAGCAAAGCCAAGGACTGCAGAAAGGATTACTCAAGACTACATGCAAATCAGGAGAGGTGAACAGGAGGCTAAGGGAAGTCTCCCCGAGATCCTCTCAATTTCCCATATTTATCAGGCATACATTATAGGGAAAATATGCACAATATGTCACTGGCTACATGCCAGTAAGAATGTATAGAAAGCATGCAATAAAACAAGGCATTCCCAAGACTACAAAAGAGCAGACGCTGAAAGCAGGGTGGAGAACAAGATAAAATATTCCATAGATAACATGGTCTAAGGAAATCATGCGCACAGGCAGGACCCACCCCCTAAATATGCATTAACTAGGTACTGGCCAGCTATTTTTAGCATGGCCAGAAAGCAGTGTAATGTGTTCCCTATAATCTCCTTAACCAGGACATAGCTATTTGATTTCCCACAGAGAGGGACAAAGTCTGTAGATGCTCATTTTCTCTTTTTAACACAATTTAAGCTTGCAGAACATGAACGTGTGTATCACATATATAAAAGGATAAACATCATAGGCCTATGACTTGTACAGATGCACAGAACCCAGTATTCAGCATACCCTTTAATGCTCTGATATCACCATCCTGAAATTCTTAATCATTTCCTTTTTGAAATTGTTTTGCAAGCAAAGTCTGACATGACCATTGAGCTTGCATGTGAGCAGAGGAGATACACACGATATGCATGTCCCACTTTTTTGATGCCCCCATTGTATATCCAGTAAGCACCAGATTCTGATGAATCCAAAACGCAGAGTAGTTCAGTGAGAATCAAGGAGAATATGAGGTAAGCTTTTATTGTAGCTCATCTTGTGTGCACTTTGAATCTTGCTGAACTAGTATGCTTTGGGGGCCCTGTGGGGGCCTTTGGGGAATTCTGTGTTCATTTCATCGATAGCCAGGACTGAATAACCCAGGTCACTGAGAGCCCTAAGAGGCTACACTTTCCATATAAACTTTTCTGTGTTGACCAACCACTTATGCTAAATATCATGACATAAAAATGAAGGGAAAAATAGAGCAACCATAGTTTTATTTTATTTTATTCTATTTATTTATGTATGTATGTATGTATGTATGTATGTATGTATGTATGTATTTTTGGTTTGGTTTCCCTTTCATTCCATTCATATCCACCATTAAGCCAAATGTAGAGACTTTTGGTAGTATGTACTACATCAAGAGTAGCTATAGTTGAGGTAGATTTCTGTAGCGTTTTCATTTTTTTATGTTAATAATGAAATGCATATATATATAAGAGCCACATAATATGAAATGTGCAATTTTGATGATTCTGCATTAGAGTTAAGTGCTCATGTGTTTTCGTTTAAAACTGGTATTGCACAATATAGGGGTGATAATAAACATCTTGCAAATGATTTAAATTTTTAAAGTTTCTTTATGTAGGACAATATTAACGAACAAAGGAAAAAACACAATGACAAGTATATTGAGAGAGATGCGGAAGGAAAGGAAAAGCTGTGTTGCTTAGTACTTTTAAAGGCACACTTTTCTTGCATTTTTGAAGAAGAGGCCGAATGTTTTCATTTTGCACTGGGTCCCACGAATTATGCTGCTGGATACATTGAATGCAGTAAAATATAAAGATTAAAATATATTGTGACTAAGTGCTGTTCATTCAAGCAGTACAGGATTTAATATTCAATAATTAATCGTGGTAATTCACAACATAAAGGGACTTTTAAAAACATTCTATTATCTGAATACATGAAGAAAAATCATGTGAAAGATGAAACTCTCAATTATTAGTATTATTACAAAGAGAAGAGAACTTCCTTAACATGATTAAATACATTTACAGAAAAAAATACTAAAGCTAAGATTATATTTAATACTAAAGACTGAATGGTTTCTTTTGAGCTCAGGAACAAAACAAGGATATCTCCTCTCATTGCTTTTATTCAACGTTGTATTGGAGAGCCCAGCCAATGAAATTAGATGGGAAGAATGACTATAGGACACAAAGATTAGAAAGGAAGGTGGAAAGAAAAGCTTTTATTCACAATTTTTTATAAATAATGTATTGATTTTGCACCCCATAGCATTGCTTATCTCACTTCTTATTTCTAATAGAATTTTAATAAGATCTTTAGAGTTTTCTGCATATCTGACCACTGATTTGGAATGTTATTTTATCATTAACTTTCCACATACATTTAAGTCAATTTCTGGACTTTCTATTTTATTTCATTGTTCATCTATTTAGTTATGCTGTAGTAGTGGCACATGTTTTTAATCTTTGAGGCTTTAAAATATATTTTAACATTTGACCAGGTTGGTCACACCCACTATGTTTCTTTTTACAAGGTTTTCATTAGTATACTTTTTTTCCTAAGAAATTTATGATAAGTTGATCAGTCTTCCTTCAGATCGTCTTACAGTTTATATATCTAAATAAAAACAAAACTACTTTATTTCAATTATATCAAGTTGATTCATTGGAATTTTTCTTGGGAATATGACTGCTAACCCCCAAATAATTCAAACCAAGAACTTAACTATCCTGAATATTCTTAGGAAAATCTAAAATGTAGCATATAAAAGATTAATATTAAATTGTCATTATTATAAATAAGTTTATGTTTTTAATATTCATTTCCCAAGGTAAAATAGCTGTGTTAATGTAGTGACATTTTGCTTTATTTCTAGATATCTATCTATAATATACAACATATAATGTACTATATATTATATGTACATAATATATAGTATGTATAAAATACTTCCAAAAAATCAGCATTTGGAAGAAATGCAAGGTCTTTTCCTATAAATGTAAATTATTCAACAGGAAACAAATTATACTTTGGGTGTAATTGTCAGAGATGTACAGACTGTCCTAAATTTTGAGTATCATTTCTGAGTTAGAAATCTTAAGGACAAAAGAATACCTATGAATAATGAGAAACAAACCTGTAAACATGAATTATGGTTTAAACCTTGTCATGTTAATAAAGGGTGACAGGAGCATATTATGCTGCTAGATGAAGTTTCAGCCTTTATTACATGATTTGATTTCATTGAGATCCATGGAGATAAACTGAAATATTTAGTGACAGTCCATTTTTTAAAATCATCTCCTCCTCAGGAACAGATAAAAAAATGTAGACATATAGTTTATTATACTTGGCACCCTAATAAAAATTCTGAATATTTGCACAATTGAATCAGTTCTCAGTTCCTTATCTATCAAAATTAGCAATTCATATACCTAGATAAACAAAACTTCCAACAAATACATAAATATTTGGATACAACAAATATCCTTTTAGTTATTAAGGATATGAGCATGACATTGAAAAGTAAGTAGAACAAATATTTTAATATGTACTGCCTCCAGCACAAATGGAGTTAATAATCTGTCAATATGTCCAAGTTACTGTACTTACAATTCAGCTACAAAAGATCATTCAAGCAACAGCAAATTAATCATACAATTTCTCTGCTTTTAACTGGCAATCTTTTATGTCATTTCAACTATTTACAATTCAATGTATATTTAATTTACATTTATATTCAGACCTAAATATATACTCTGTGTTCCTAGAAAAAAAATAACATGGTTGACAGTACATGAAAACTCTTCTGTTTTCAGAGAAAGATTTCATTTTCAGGACTAATTTTTTTTTTATTTGGTATATCAGGGCAAAGACCTCCCTTCCTCAAATTTGTGTGTTATGTATTGCTGGCCATAATAATAATTTACAGAATATGTAGTATAAATAGAAAATGTTGGCTGCCAAAGCACATAATAAACACTATTCTGCTTCCATATACTCATAAAATTCAGTATCTTCACCCACTCCTCTCTACCCTAATATGTACAAACCAGATATTCAACAGTGTGACTTTTCTGTTCCAATATTTCATTTTTTTAAAGCTTTCTCCATGATGTTCCTCGTTTTCTTGGGAAAATATTCCATTTTAATTCTTTATGATAGTAGAGACAGAATGATTCCCACGGTTTTCAGATATACTGAAGGACTTGATCAGCACACAACTACAGAGAAGAGAAGATATCCTGTAACATATGGTAAATTATGATGTTGATCAAAATCAGTTTTTCATGACTAGGTTTTGGTAAAATTAACTAGAATACCTGGGGAAAAAAAACAGGCATATTCTATCTTAGTGGAACTGAGGAGCTGATGATGTGTGTTGACACCAGAGTAATCTCACACGTCCTTAGTGCTTCAAGTATCGTGTGTGTGTTATTAGCCAAGTCAATCTCTTCACTGATTTTCCTACTTTGCTACAAATAATAGAGAACATGTAAAACACTGTACCATGCTTTATTTCCAAAATACAATTCCTCTCCTGTCTGCTTTTGGACATGAGGTCACTATGTGATTTGGTGTTTCAAACGAAAAATGATAAGCATCAACAGTTCCTGCTTCATCATATCTCCTATGTCCATTCTTTCATTTTCCTGAGGTTTTTATCTAAAATTGAGCAGGAATTTTAAAAATATTTGATCAATTTATGTTTGTAATGTTTTGTGGTGTTTGTAGCACAACAATAAACTTCAGCAACCTCTGACCTAGTAGGGAGCTAATACAAAGGAATCTTGACCTTTGATTCACCCAGTTTCTCCCTAAGTACTCAGGAATATGAAGAGCCTATTAACACTCACTTGCATATCCCTGATGGTGGCCAGCATCCATTGGCAGGGACTAAAAGACATAAAACATTCATGAAATGCAAAAAAGAATCATCCTTTATGAACCCCAATCTAACAATATCTTTGGCATCTTGAACTCTTTATTAGGGATTGAAGGCCAGGAGGGCATGTACCTATGCTACTGAGATATGCCTTTGTGCAGCCAGTCATTTGCTAATCGTGAGTTATATCCTCACCAACTACAAAAGAACTTATACACTATGACTCCTTTTGTTTCTACTTACCTTTGTAACAACCATTCATTGGTTATGGTGTGTGAAAATCAGCAACGAAGCTCTCTGAATCATTTTATTTTTTATCTGTTCGTTGAGTGACTACTATAATTTAGTAAAAGAAATTAATTTGATGCCTAGAACACTTTTGGTACTGTAGCATGGGTTGTTTCGTGTCTTTTTTTCCAACAACTATTTTTTATAAGATGCAATAGAGTGTAAGGTATAGTCAATTTTTCTTATGTAAACAAGATTTGGATACAAGTGGTGGCCTAAATAACACTTAAAATGATGTTTAACCCTCCAAGTGTCAGATTATATTCCAAAAATGATCAAAACAACATCTCCAGTTCTCTATGTTCTTTTTAGAACGTTGACACTCTACTACTAAATGGTAGACGATACGTACCTTCCTGTTGCGCTATGGCAGTGGAGATAAAATATGATTGTTGAGGCTAAAAGACAATGTAGCTTTTCCTGGTTCTCTCTCAGAATGCTCAGTTTTGGGACCAAATCATCACGCCGTGAGGAAGCCAAGCAGCTACATGGAGATGTTCTTGCTGACAACCCTTTTGGGAGGCACCAGCCAAGAGGCAATGCCAAACCATCAGACATGTGGGTGAGTGAGCGTTCAAATAATTCTGTACCCCTGCTGTCCTTTGAACAACTCCAGGTGATACATGGAGTAGTGAAGGTCCTTTTCCCCACCAATGTCTGCCAAAGTTACAGATCCATGAGTTAATAAAAGATTATTATTGGTTTACAGCCATACATCTTATGGTGATTTGTTATAAAGGGGTAAGTAGTATGTTTACAGAGTAACATTTTGATAGTCTGTGCCTTTCACACTCTTCTATTTATCACCAGGTGTGTTAGATAACACATACTTTACTAAAGTCAATTGCATGACTATTCCAATTTTTTTTGTTGTTGTTTTGCTTCATTCTGTAGTTTTCTCTCTTTTTACCACCCCTATAGACAAAAAGTGACCAAAATCACAGTATGTCTTTAAGCAAATACTGTCAGGGTTATTATTTTTCTGAATGCTAAAAAATAATTCTTAAAAATGAGGATGAATATAATGGTCAATAGATTTCTCTATTAGGCACATAATGCTTTTAAGTATTAGTTTACTTTGAAAAGAAACTTTGAAGAAAATTTGGGACTGGTGGTGTAGGGATATTTAATAACTTATGTTTACATTCCTTGGGAGATAGCAAACCATGGCACAAAGCAATGGCCATGTAACGTGATATTGCTCTTTACATTTTTGTCGGTTACAATCTATTTTTACTTCATTTCTTTATCCCAACATTGAGATCTACTCAATGCATTTGGATCTACTCTAGATAAAAAATATAATCCAGCATTCAGGATAACTCCCAGTTTTAATGTCTCTCTATATTAATTTCTCTTGGGAGTCTCAGTCTATTTGCAAATATGGCTTGTGACAACCACTATAAATGTTCCAGAAATTTCAAGGTTATCACAGAGATTTACTCCTTTCCATTTTATACAATTTAACCCTTATCATCTAGTGGTATAGCACTTGGCAAACTTTACCTGTAAAGGGTCAGATAGGGTCAATATTTTCAGCTTTCTAGGCCATATATCTCTATTGCAATGACTCAAACTCTACTATTAAAACACAAAAGCAGCCGTAGACAATGCAAAAACTGATGGGTCTGGCTGTGCTCCAGAAAAATATTATTAACAAAAACAGGTGGCAGACTGGATTTGGTCCATGGTCAGTAGTTTGCCAAGCCTTCTACTAGAGTGGAGATACTATAGCAATGTTTTCACATAATATTTGGCATCTCCACAAAGCCTATTTTTATTTATTATCTAAACATTCTTTCTACAAAATGGTTAAAAATAAATATGTTAATGAACATATTTTAAAGTATTTTAACAAAATAGTAATTACATATTTTAAAGTTTAGCAAGTAACACACACTGGCTTTTAACTTCTAACAAAACATTTAAAAACCTTGGAACTTAAGAAATAGTTTGATGATGATGATAATTTGAAGATTATCCCATAAGTAATCTAATTAAAGTCACTTAAACTAAACGCCTGGATTAGTTACAGAAAACAGTAACTTCTCTTGGAAGTCACAAAAAAATGTTTCTTTGACTTCTATTGTAAATAGAAAAATGGTTATGGAATTAAAGGCATAGGGAAACATACCCTTACTTTCTAGTCCATAAGTAATTATTAAGATAAAGTTCAAAATAAAGTTAATGATTTTCAAAATGCATTTTGTTACTCCAAATAAAAGAGGTTATTTCTTGTTTTAAAATATAGTTCAAATTCATAATTAAGTAATAACTATAATATGTTTTTAATTAATCTAGTTAAAAAGCATTCATGGCTCACTTTTTAAGAAGCCATACATAACATAAGGAACCAAATGAACCAAACATATTTCCTTTATGAAGTTTATATTCTACTAAGGGATACACATCATAATAAAGATAAATCTATGACATAAGGGATGATTACAAGACATAAATAAAACAGGATAAGCATGTAAGGATTAAAAGAATGGAGGAAAAAATTTTAGATATTCTAAGAATCCTGAATGAGAAAGTTTCATTTGACAAATGACTGGAAAGAATCATTACCTGGTTGTGCTTCTATGAGAGGAAGGATTTACAGGGAGAAGGTATAACCATTGTAAGTTCACTAACATAGGAGTTTACCTAACGTGTTTGTGAGACACATCAGAGGCTTGCTGCGACCAGAGTGGAGAGAAAGATAAAGATGTAGCCAAGTATTGGGATGCCTGGATGTTTCAGTCAGTTGAGTGTCTGCCTTTGGCTCAGGTCATGATCTCACAGTTTGTGAGTTCAAGCCCGGCGTTGGGCTCTGTGCTGACAGCTCAGAGCCTGGAGCCTGCTTCAGATTCTGTGTCTCCCTCTCTCTCTGCCCCTCCCCCACTCATGCTCTGTCTCTCTTAAAAATAAAAATAACCATTAAAAAAAATCTTTAAGATGTAGCAAGGTATAAGTTGCTAAGGGTAAAGGGGAATCAGATGCTATAAGAAATGTTAGCAGGCCTTTCAAAAGACTTTGGTATTTGGGGCGCCTGGGTGGCGCAGTCGGTTAAGCGTCCGACTTCAGCCAGGTCAGGATCTCGCGGTCCGTGAGTTCGAGCCCCGCGTCAGGCTCTGGGCTGACGGCTCGGAGCCTGGAGCCTGTTTCCGATTCTGTGTCTCCCTCTCTCTCTGCCCCTCCCCCGTTCATGCTCTGTCTCTCTCTGTCCCAAAAATAAATTAAAAACGTTGAAAAAAAAAAAAAATTTAAAAAAAAAAAAAAGACTTTGGTATTTACTTTGAATTTAGAAAGTATTGGAGAGTTTGGGGCTGAAACTCAATGAACTGGGTTACTTTTAAAAGATTCTTCTGGCAAAGCTGGATAGAGGATTGGTGAAAAGCTGTGGGTGTTTAAATACAATCTCAGCAAGTTGAATGGTAGGGAATGATCAGATGCATGATAACACACAACAAAAAACAGTGCTATTAGTAGGATTAACTTGGGGCAACTGGGTGGCTCAGCCAGTTAAGCGACCGACACTTGATTTTGAAGCAGGTCATGATCTTAATGGTCATGAGATCGGGTTCCATGCTGGACATGGAACCTGCTTAAGATTCTCTGTCTCCCTCTGCCCCTACCTCCCTCACATACTTGCTCATGCTCTCTCTCAAAAAAAAAAAAAAAAAAAAAAACTGATAAAAGCTGCTGAAAGCAGTGAGCACAGGATTTGCTCTTGAAACCCCTTTCATTGTGGCTGTTCCCAGTTTTCCCAGAGAATATCATTGTAAGTGAAATAAGCTAGTCACAAAGGACAAATACTGTATGATTCCACTTACATGAGGTATCTAAAAGTAGTTAAACTCACAGAAGCAGAGAATGGAATGGTGGTTTCCAGGAGCTAGGATAAAGTGGGAATGGTGGAGTCAATGGTCAAAGGGTACCAAATTTGAGTTACACAAGATACCTAAGTTCTGGAGATCTACTACACAGCAAACTGCCTGGGGCTAACAATACTGTATTGTAAATTTAAAATTTGCTAAGGGAGTAGATCTTATGTTAAATGTTCTTATCACATACACACAGAAATAATAAAAAGTGGGTAGGAGGAAACTTTGGGAGGTGATAGATATCTCAATGGCCTTGATTGTAGTGATGCTTCGTGGGTATATATTTTCCCTAAACTCATACAGTTGACTTTTTTCACATGCCAATTACCTCAGTAAAGTGGTTTAAAAAAAAAAAGACATTAATAGAAAATGTGATGAATCCAAATAAGCTCTGTATCTTAGTTATTGGTACTGTATTAAGAATGGTTTCTTAAATTTGATAAATGTTTTGTGGTTATGCAAAATGTTAAAGCAAAATTCTATAAAATGTTAGTGGGAACTCTCTATACTAGTTTTGTAATTTCATAAGTCTAACATTATGCCATTTTTAATGACTGTTAAAAGATAAACTGCATTGCAGATGCACCTTTTAGGAAGAGATGGGTCTGGTGATTAAAATAATTTTTCATGTTCATTTTTTCATGATTCCCATACCACAAAACTATACATTATCCAAACATAAATTTGCATTGACAATACTAACTCTGATGGTGTATAGTCAATAGGCACACAAAGTAATACCTAGTTTTAAGATATTCTCCATGGTTTAAAGTTAAGCTAGTAAAATACCAAAAGATATAAAAGTTTTACAACTCTTACTTTTATTAGCATCTGAACTTAAACTTTGCCAAGGGGAGGCACTATATTACTTGATGTTTGGAGAATAATTCTTAGCAAAATAATATTTTAAAATCCTATTTGACTCTATTTTATAAAGAGGAATGTGAACATAGCTCAAATATAAATATTATCAATGCATACTAAAAAGGCAATTACTATGTAGGTACTAGTAATGGGATAAATTAACAGATATATAATATAATTAGTATTTAAAGTATTCACTTGTTTGGGCTATATCTCTTACTTGTTATTATTTTTAATTCTCCATACAAGACAAAAATCATCCTTAAATTCGAATTCCACACTTTATTTTCAAGTGGTATGAGTCTTCAGATAATAATATGGATGATGAGACTTCAGGATTTTTCCATTTTAGAAACATCACAGATATTACCAGGGGGAAAATCCCCAGCTTGTGCAAATGTATTCAATCTATCAACCATTACCCATAAAAACTGTGTCAAGTCATTACTCAGTCTCAGTGATTTCAATTATCTTCAGGTGCTGAACGCAGAATTAATTCTCTATGTCATCTACCTTGCTTGTCACTTTTGTTGTTATTTCTGTTCAGCATCAGGGTTTAAACCATGCATTCTCTTCAACATTCAGTTTTCTTGCAAATCTTTCTACCCTACATTTTATATTTTCAAAGGGTCTGCAAGCATTTTTGGCATGGTTTGAATAAAATGGAATATACACACTAAATATATCTACTTTCAGTATTTCCATACAGGTAGAAGAACCACTGAATGCATTTAGCTTATACAAACAAGAAATATGTAATTGAACATAAATATTTTCAAAGACTCACAGAAGTTTTGTGGATGGAACCTATACATTGCTATTTTTTAACAGCTCCATAGGAGATTCTTATGTGCAGCTAGGATTAGATCCAGTGGTATTACATATATGCTTTGACATGTGTCGTCAGTTCTTAAGCTTTTGGGTCTCAAAAGTTCTTTGAATTCTTAAAAATTATTCAGAACCCCAAAGTGTTTTTATTAGATAGGTTATATAGGTGAGCACTTGTTGTATTAGAAATTAAAACTGAGAAAACTTAAAGCTATTTGTTCAGTTTATAATTGCAGTAATAAACCCATTGTATGCTAACAAAATAGCATTTTAAGAAAAATAACCATAATCTACAATCCAATAAAAATAATGAGAAAAGTAGGCACATTTTATTCCTTTCCCCCAATCTCCTTAATGACTGACAATTAGAAGACAGCTGGATTCTTAAATCTGCTTCCATATTCATCCATTGGAATATTGATGTCATGTAGCCTTTAGTAAACACCACTATACACTCTTTAGAAAATGAGAAAGAAATGGCAAATATTATCTTATTTTTAGGGAGATAATTTTGATCCTACATATTGTTGATAGTTAAGTGTATAAAGTGTTGCCAGAACATGTCAAATAGTGTTTGAATAAATATGCTCATAGTATTATTCTGATAAGCCACCAGCATGGTACTTGAAAAGTAGTTATAGTACAACATTTGTTTAAAATATATTTATTGTATAAAGAGAGGTAACTCTGTTCTTTACTATATTATATATGTATAATTCCCAGTAAATTTTAGCTTAAAAATAATTTTAATTCACATTTAAAAGAAGATGTAAAAATTTTAAAAATAATTTTAAAACATGTATTATGTATCTATGATGAGTCAGACACTGTACTAGTAACTAAAAAGTCAATCGGCCCCAAAGGAAGACTCCCATGCCCATGATTGCTGGGCATGGGTCAGCAATGGATTGCTTGG
This sequence comes from Panthera onca, assembly GCF_046562875.1. NCBI lineage: Eukaryota > Metazoa > Chordata > Mammalia > Carnivora > Felidae > Panthera > Panthera onca. The sequence goes on from NC_138339.1 coordinate 20,949,613, forward strand.
ATTGCTGAGATGGGTCTTAAAGAATTAATAAGATTTAATGAGGGAAAGAAAAATAGAAAGGCCTCCAAGAAGAAAAAGGAAAATTAAGTCTTGGTTATAAAGGAAAAAATATATATGTGTGAAAATAATTACTTTAACATTCCTGATGTGGCAGGAAGTAGACAAGAAGACATAGTGGAAAATGTTTAATGCAGTGAACATAATAGAACATGAGAGAAAGGAGTGAACAGAAGCGGTATAAATACTTACACCTTAAAGAAAAGCAGGGTCAGCAGGGTTTGTGATCAATTCAATAGGGGAACATTCTACAAAGACTGACCTCAGACACTGTCAGTCAGGATGCTGTATTCGTTTCCTACTGCTGCCACAACAAATGGTCACACACTTAGTGTCTTGAAACAACACGAGTTTATTATCTTACCATCCTGGGTTTCAGATATCTAAAAGGCATCAGCAGGGCTGCATTTGTTTTCTGGAAGTTCTAGGGAAGAAGACATTTCTTTGCCTTTTCCAGCTTTTAGAGCCTGCCTGAACTTCTTGACTTATAGCCCCTTCTCTGTTTTCAAAGCTCATCACTTTAGCCTTTGCTTTCATGGTTATATATCTACTCTGATCTTCCTGCCTTCTTCTTATAATCCGGGATAACATTCCCATCATAAGGCCTTTGAATTAATTACCTCTGCAAAGTCCATGTTGTCAAGTAAAGTAACATATTCACAGGTTTGGGGCATTAGAACATGGGCATTTTTGGGTGGAACATTGTTCTGCTGTCATTCAAAGCAAAAGTGTTAAATGTATTCTTAGAAATTCAAAATATAATCATTGTGCACCTATTATTAGTAAAATAACCAAGCTTGATCAATGTCTCTGACATTTTTAAATCTAAATCTAATATTATTCCAAAATAAAAGTTGTATATAAATAAAATAAATAAATAAAATTAATGAATATAAATAAGTAAATAAATAAGTAAATAAATAACCAGTAGTTTCAATGAGGAATGGTATCTTTCCCATCCAAAACTGCATGTATATAGTGACACTATTTGATTATATCAAGTTAAAATTAATTAGAAGTATCAATTAATTGCCCTGCATTTTACCACATTGCATTTTGATGTGAGACTAATATATACATATGCATTTTCAGTTTTATTTGAAGCTTATCAAATTGTATTAAATGCAATAATAAATAAAATGCAACTTTACATACATCAGAGAGTGATATTAGAACCAAGAGCATAAACAGTCCACAAGTTGGATATTCCAAAATTATTTCAGTGACAAATGTATGTTATCAGTGATTGAAACATTTTGTTTTATTAGTATCCTTGCTATTGAATGTGATTCAGTTCGAATTACAATTAGTCAGTGGGGAATTTGATGCTCAATTGAATATAATGAAATGCTTTTCTGTTGGTTTTTGTTTTATGACCACCCAGTGGGCAAATAAAAATAAAAATAAAGTATCTTTTCCTGTATACATATGCATAAATAGCATGTTCAAAATGTTAGTAAAAAAATAAAACTATATACTATTTGAGATCAGCAAATCAAATTTGATTTTAATGACTTTTAACAACTAATTTTATATTTGTTTGTAAAAGTATGTTTCCATGATTTGAAGTTTGATACATGTCTTTGAGCATTTTATGATATAACTGTTTCTTTGAAATTACTTTTTCAACTACTGATGTTGAACACAAATCTATTCAAGATAATAGATGAGATCCTTAATGTTTAATCCAAAGAAATATGTAAGGTTATTATGTGTTGAAAATTAAGAAAATTTTGGGTTGCCGGGCAGGCTTCATCAGTGGAGTATGCAATCCTAATCTTGGGGTAATGACTTCCAGCCCTACATTGGGCATAGAGATTACTTGAAAAAACGGAATAGAATTAAGAATATTTAAGCAATACAGTTGTCAAATATTTACGTTAAATAGTTAACGTAATGCACAGGAAGTCGAAATGACATCATCTCAATGTATTAAGAATCAACATCATTTCCAGTATAAAATATGTTTTTAAAGGTCTTCTCTACCAGTGTTATATGAGGATCTTGCCCATTCATCAAAAATAAAAGATAATTTAAAACAGAGCAAAACTTACAATTTAAAAATTTAGAAGAAACTGATTAGAGAAAAACTTGAAATATAGACAAATAAAGTGTTTTAATTAAAAGATAAATCCATGAATAAAATATCTCCGAAGCAGGTAAAATATCATGTGGAGTAATGAACATAAGCTCCTGGTGACATCTGCAAATCCCTCCCTAAATAGGTATTATCCTTTATGGCAATGAAGGGAAGTATTTCCTTACCACAAAGAAGAGTGTATTCCTGATGGGACATAGGCAAGAGGGTATAGAGTGACAAAACACAAATGGAAAAGGCATGCAGAGGTTCATATTGCTTCTTCTCAAATAGTTGCCTGCTAATTCATTCATTCATTCATTCAATAGTGATCATTGACTTCCAGCCAGCCATGGAATGGCTTCCAGCCATTGACTTCCATTTGGACAGAGGTAGTTGTCAGGCTTCTGCAACTTATATAATGAGTACATATTAAATAAATAGTAACAGAAGTATTCACTTTTTGATGAACTATAAATAAGTGCTGTGTCTGAAACTAATATGACACTGTATGTTAACTAACTGGAATTTAAATAAAAACTGGAAAAATAAATAAATAAATAAATAAATAAATAAATAAATAAATAAAAGATAATAACGTGCTCTAGAAGAAAAATATCTATTTTATTTATTTATTTATATTTTTATTTTTTAAGAGAGAGATAGTACGAGCTGGGGAAGGCCAGAGAGAGAGGGGAGGGGCGGAGGGAGAGGGGGAGAGAGAGTCTCAAACAGGGTCCAAGCTCAGCATAGAGCCCCGCATGAGGCTCCATCCCGTGACCCTGGGATCATGACCTGAGCTGAAATCAAGAGTCCATGCTTCACCTAGGGAGCCACCCAGGTGTGCAGAAAAATATCCATTTTAAATAATGTTGGTAAGAGGTCATAATGCAGAGATGTTGTATGCAGAGCTAATGTGTGATGGTGATGCTATGTCTGGTGTCCTGCTTTGGTAGATAGCACATTAAGAATTTAGAAATCAGAATCTTTGTTCCTTTTGTCTCACAGTATATCCTTCTGCATTTATGGATTATTTTATTTCCTTGTGCTTTACTTCTGTTGTTTATAAAATGATATTCTTGATGATCTCATGTTTAGATATTTAAACAAATACATTTTTTTGCACAGAGTAAAACTTTGCTATTTTTTTATTATCTAACAAGTTAGATTAATGCTATATAGTAATATATTTAAAATATCTGATTATAGATTAAGTATGACTGACCATATGTAAATGAAAGGCCACTTAATGTTACCATGAAATCCAAGTACTTCAGGAAATCCAAAAACAAATCCATTAAAAGTACATGATTGTCTTTTCAACAAGGAAAGGTACTACCAGAAATATTGAACTCTGAGAAGAAAAATTCAGCAATGATTACTTATATTGATTTATAGTATAAAGTACAAAAATTAGTAATCATTTTATTGTTAACTATTTTGATTTATTTGGGTCTATGTGAATAATACTGTTAATTGCCATTTTTGAAAGGTTTATTCATTCTTGAGAGACAGAGAGAGACAGAGCGTGAGTGGGGGAGGGGCCAAGCAGGCTCCAGGCTCTGAGCTGACGGCACAGAGCCAGACATGGGGCTCAAACTGACTGACCACCAGATCGTGACCTGAGCCAAGGTCTGACGCTTCACTGACTGAGCCACCCAGGCGCCCCTGTTAATTGCCATTTTTAAATGTGGGTTTGATAAAGTTACATTTACTTATAAAAATGTGTCACACGATTATTTAATATACTTTCAGTGTCCAGAGGCATGGATATTTAAGTCTCTCATCTATGCTGTTATAAAACAAAATAGAAACTAAGTTTTGGTTCCTAGCTACTAATTTTGGTCCTGTTTGCCATTTGCCAACCCTATCATTTCCAGTACTCCTATTTATTCATTAATATCACCAACAGGTGAGGGCCACTTCCTTTTATCCACCTCTTTCTCAGAGGGCTCTAAAATTGATTTGAACTCAAAAATACTTTTGAAGATAGCTTGCTTGAATTAATTATTATAATACCCAGCAACCTGGAGACTACTGTAGTTTAGAAGATAAATCCATAGCTACCCTTTAGAGAGAGCAAATTTCCAGATAAGAACCAAGTACCCAGCCCTGATAATCCAATATGTGTTTTCAGACATCCACATGAATGTAAGAACAATCTGTGATTCTTACTTTCATTGATATATAAAGAAAGTTATTATTTTCATCTTTTGATGAGATTCAGGGAATCAGCTTTTGATTAGTGATACATGTATTATATTTACCTTGAAAATAAAGCTTGTCTGCTTATTAGAAATGCAGTGTGTTACTTTTTAAATTTTTTTTTTGAAAGAAAGAGAGACCATGTGTGGGAGGAGCAGACAGATGGAGGGAGAGAATCCCAAGCAGGCTCTGTGCTGTCAGTGCAGAGCCCAACTCAGGACTCAATCTCATGAACCGTGAGATCATGATCTGAGCTGAAACCTGGAGTCCGTCACTTACCGAATGAGACACCCAGGTACCCCTTTACTTATTAAATCCTGTGTAAAACTGGCAGGAAGTTATTTCAGTTGCAAAGTTAAGTGCACAAGAAATATGTCATTATTTTTCTATAACTACACATACCTACTTTTTATTCTGATTCCAACAGGAAAAATAAAATACATAATTTGTCCTGAGGTTCACATTTATGTTTCATAAACATGTGTAGCAATCCTTATGTGGCAAATCGTGAATATGGATTAGAAATAAATGTTCCTCAGTCAATTGTCAATTATGTTTTATGAAGTTTTATCCAGCATCTTACCCTAAACATGTTCATTTAAACTTTTTTTAAATGTAAAATTATACATTGCATGAAAGCCAAAAAGATTTGGTTCAATCAAATTGTGTGTCTATTGGGGAAGCCAATACCTACAGAAGATCTCCTTTCCGTGGGATACATTAGTATTCTAATACTCATAGATTTTCAATGTCTGATGGAAAAACAGGTAGTTTGCTTTCAATGTAAGGCTTTTCCATTTTTTTGGTTCTCTTTTACATATAGAAAAATTTATGATGCTCAATTTTTCCCTATGAACTCATACATAGTTTGCATATATAGAGTCCTTAAGAGAAATTGAGCATAGTATCACAGGGGTATGCATACATCTAAACTCATCAAGTTGTATACATTAAATATATGTGGTCTTTTGTATCACAATTATACCTTAATAAAGCTGTTTTCTAAAAAAGAGTAATTGAGCATAAATGATTCATTGCTCTTCTCACTGAATAAGAAAAATATTGATGGTGGTGTTATGTTTATATTTATAATTAATATTCATTAATTATAATGCAGGATTAATGCCATTAATAACAATAGACATTAAATGTGTATAATGTTAAAATAGACACAATGAAGTTACTTTATTTCCTGTGCTATCATTTAGTTTTACGTAATCATTTGGTTTTAGCTTATTTGCTCAAAAATCATGTTTTTGTGTTAGACATACTATAATTTTTTTTAATTTTATAAATTAAAGAATATTAAAATTTAACTAATGTGTTCATGCTGCTTTATTTTTTAAAAATAAAAGCATGCAATTATTTTAAAAATCCACCTTTTAAAAATATTTGGCTATTCCATTATCACCATCTGCTCTTTTTTTTTAGTCTACAAAATCTGAAATCCAGTATTTTTATGAATTATGCTTGGGAACTCTTAGTTGAACCACTGATTCAAAATATTCTTGTATGCATATCACAGGTGAGTCTAAAATCACTAAGTAAAAACCATTCTTCTAGTAAAGAAAGATTGAAAATGAAAGATGGTTGTATTTTCTTATTTTAATCAAGGTGAGTGTTCATTTCCAGGCACTCAGATTTACTTTTTCTAATTTCAGAAAAAAATGTTTATGACAAGTTCAGTCCCTGAGGCACTAATGTCAGCTTTCTAATAAAATAAGAATAAGAATATGCAAGGCCAATGAAAGTGTCTGGCATATTTAAAAGATATATTTAATATACAGGACACTCAGTCATTCAACAGAAGCACATGTCCTTTTTATATACTTCTTTTGAAAAACACAAAATAAAGGTGACCTAAGAATTCTCTCGCAGTTTGCTTTAAAAGGTTTAACTGATTGATGGTAACTGACAGCAAAAAGACAAAAAGAGGTTAGAAAAGATTACTCTGTAAAAGTAAATACGCACCAAGATCAATGTCTGTTGTGAATTAGCCATGTTAGGTTTCATAACATTGTTCTCATATAATAAATGTATGTATTAATATTCCAAATTATTTTAAACAAGTTCTAATTCTACTGTATTATTTTTCTCCCTGATACTTTAATAAATTCATAACTATTCCCACCATGATACATCTGTATGTATCATTTTGTGTAGTTTATTTTTCCATGTGAATACATATATTTTAATTTTTTTTAAGTTTTATTTATTTTGAGAGAGAGAGTATAAGCAGGGGAGGGAGAGAGAGACTCTCAAGCAGGCTCCACACTGTCAGCACCGAGCCCAAGGCAAACTCACAAATGTGAGATCATGACCTGAGCTAAAATCAGGAGTTGGACGCTTAACCAACTGAGCCACCCAGGCATCCCTTTTAATTTTTATACATACTGGAATTTATATATGACTGCCATTTCTATACAACCTTTAACTTACTTGAAGAAGCACAGAAGCTTTTTTCATATATTAGAGAATGAAAATTGCTTTCAATATATATTAAAACACCACTGTGCATGTAAGTGGTTTTTACCATGTTTTTCCTTACTGGTTGGCTCATAAAATCTTCCATTTTAACAAGAACTTTTTACGTAAGAAGAGTCTCTTTAACAATGGAATATAGTATTTCTTCTATCTAATATAGAAACAACCTTTGGAATAGTTTCCATTCCCTTTACAGGAGGATTTGTTGCATTCTCAGTAGAAGAATCTTAGTTCTTCTTTATTTAACTCCCACCTGATTTGCTCAAAGTTTATATCCATCTGTGTTAGTTTGTATTCCTCTTTGCCACAACCTTGCTGGACTAATTGTTTTTCAGACTGTAGATTAATTGTGTACATTAGGTTTCCAAAGTTTATTCCCTTTCTGCAGTTGAGCAGGAAATTTTCCTATGATACATAATGCCTGATAATCTGGCATCATTACCCCCTTTGTCTTTGTTGTTATAAATAGCAAACATAGTCTCTGTTTTGAAAATGCCACATATTCTGGATGAAGGCAAGACATTGTAGAGAAAGTCCTGGACAGAGAGACTGTGAAGCAGCAATTAAGGAGAATATTTCTTTTTTTTTTTTTTTAATTTTTTTTAACGTTTATTTATTTTTGAGACAGAGAGAGACAGAGCATGAACGGGGCAGGGTCAGAGAGAGGGAGACACAGAATCTGAAACAGGCTCCAGGCTCTGAGCTGTCAGCAAAGAGCCTGACGCGGGGCTTGAACTCACGGACCATGAGATCATGACCTGAGCCGAAGTCGGCCGCTTAACCAACTGAGCCACCCAGGCGCCCCAAGGAGAATATTTCTAAGCACAAACATCATGGATACCTTTTTAGATTTGGAGAATTTTTTACTCCAACATAATTTTTTTACTCTAAACAATGTTGAGTTATTTAGTAAAGGTGAGGCATGGAGTCTTGGATCTTTTATTTTTCAACACAAATTTCATTATTCTTCAAATAATTGGATAAGTAAATGATGCTATAACTTATACCACTGATATCTTGAGAATAAATTAATCAATATCTTGTTTTAAAAACAAGGTGAACACAAGATGTATTCAACTCCAGGCTAAAAGTATTTTCTGGCAAGGAGAATAAACTCAAGTAACTCAAACCCATGTGAGGTTTCAGAGAAATTGTAAGTCATTCTCCGTGTGTTTTTGTTGTTTGTTTGTTGTGGTTTTGTTTTGTTTGTTTTACGTTCACCAGTTTTTTAAAGGATATGATAAAAGATATGAATCAACAGCCAGATGAAGAGATACACAGGACTAGGCATGGGAAGAAGGCATAGGCCCTCTCCACGCGCACCACTCCCCCCAGATCTCCACGTGTTTCCCAGCCTGGAAGCTCTGAACTATGTCCATTCTGTGTTTTCTTAGACATGGTATGATGAGTAGGGGAGGAGAGAAGAAGGAAGAGGGGAAACAGGGCATAAAAATAAATAGGACTGGAAAGCCAAGGCCCTGCTGTATTTACATTTTAATGTAAATCTCCTAGCCTTGCATCCCTACTCTCCTGATTTTCAAAGATAGAATTGGAATACGGGAGATACTAATCTTCTTGATGTAGATGTCAAGACAATAATTCCAAAAGATTCATCTCAGCTGGGCCCATTTCTGGTAAAGTTATTTGTTGTACACAAATTGAAGTGAACAATTTTTCCAGTTATCTTTTACATTCACTCTGGGAACTCTTCTTTGGAAATAAACCTATATTGAAATAAAAATTTGCTAGATATAATCTTCTTTAGTGTGACATCAGAAAGGAAGTAGGTGCCAAGTAAAAACATCTAGGAGGTGGGATAACAGCAAATAGAATTCCCATGTTGCAATGGTAATAGTTTTCCTGGTATGAAAAGACTTTATTAAAAAATCTCTCTCAGAGGGTTGCAAGATCTCTCTTAGAGGGTTGCAAGAGGCTTTAGACCATTAAAGTCTACAAAGTTAGCAGCTAAAAACTAGCTGTGCATTAGAGTTTGTACAATTTTTGTAATGTATTACTCTTTAGTGTTACATATAAATACAGATAGATATCTATTGGTATTTTCAAAGACTCATCAATCAAACATTCCTAACAATTTTTCTTTAATATGCAGAGCATATTACTATGTATATAGTTAAAGGCATTGAAAATGATATTCTTTTAATTATTTTTAAATTATTTTAATTATTTTTAAAGTTTGTATATATAAAAAGTTTGTATATATATAAAAGTCACGAATAATTGTGACATACAGCAGCTTATATATATTGATTTCTTAGGTGAGATCATTGTGGGAAAAATCTAAATTAATACAATAATTTTCATCTAATTTTTTTAAATTTTTAATCTAAGTCTATTTTAATATATCATGATCATATTCACTATATTGTATCTAAGTATGAATATTAATTATATTGACTGAGAAAGATTTTTAATAAAGTAAAATTTTAAAAAATACAAGTAAGGGGCACCTGGGTGGCTCAGTCCGTTAAGCATCAGACTCTTGATTTCAGTTCAGGTCATGATCTCACAATTCATGGGTTTGAGCTCCAAGTTGGGCTCTATGCTAACAGTGTGGACCCTGCTTGGGATTCTCTCTCCCTTTCTCTGACCCTCCCCTTATTCTCTCTCTCTCTCTCTGTCTCCCTTTCTGTCTCTCTCTCAAAAGAAATAAATAAACTTAAAAAAAAACACCCAGATAATCGTGATTTTTAGAAAAGGAATAGAATAATTGATGAAAATACACACACACACACACACACACACACACACACACACACAAAATCCTTTCTGGCTTCTGTGTTCCTATGTATTTTCCCAAGAATATTGACTTATTTAAACCTTTCACTTCTTTTTGTCTGGCTCAAAATGTCATTTGAGTGATGAAGCTAACAAAAGTTTAAGACGTACATTCCACAAAAAAGCATCCTATCAAACGAAGGTTGTCAGCAGACTATTTTCTATATGGGTGTGATTCAAGCAGTCATTAGAGCATTGCCCTAAATATATATGTTTAGGTTTTCTTCTCATTCTCCTCAAATTTCCTTAACATTATAGATTTCTTCAGTCTCTTTCTTTTTATATCACAATTATTACAAAGGAAATAAATCTAACATAATTTTCTTTCTTTTTAAAAATTATTTGTTTTAACATGTATTGGATAAAGTTATGAGCTTGTATATTCTAGATACTATGATAGTTTATATGTATAGATAAGCTATGGTTCCTGTTTCCAAAGAAGACTAGGCTTAAAGAGAAGGTAACATTTCAGTTGGAAAAGTGGGAAAAGAATGAGTAGCCTATGAAACACCAACTTTTACAAGAGATCAAAGATGCTGCAAATTACAAACACATTAGGTGGCTGAAACTGAACAGGGTAAGACAAGATGATAAACAGCATATAAAAATACCAAGACAGATCTGGGTAAACATTGGGCATCTTGCTAATTGGTGAGGCTTTATCCAAGGCTAGATTTTTGTGGATTTTCATGTTATTTGGTTTAGAAAACAAATTTTATGATTAAATAAATTTACGTAGTACTTCTCAAGATATTCAAGAGGAATAAGTTATGCAGTGTGTCCCATGCTTATTTGATTAGAGGACACTTACAAAGCATCAATTAAACAACTTTGTTTCATTGAACATGCTTCTGGGAGAAAATAATCAAAACATGGTTATAAAATATAGACCTTGGAGGACTTTGAACAATGAAAAGTATGTAGGTGAATTATATGTTGCTATTGTTTATCCACTTACCCTAGAATTGAATGTTTTCTTTTTTACCTCTAAATCTTCATATATTTTGATTGTTTTCATTATTAAATGCAAACAAATGATATATGTGGCATTTATAAGAAGTTTCAGTGGCTTAAAATAGGTAGTAATTTAGAGGTTTCTGTATTTTGCTATATGAGATATTCCCCATTAAGAGAATTATTTTTGGAAATGATGTATCTGAGAATAAAACAAGGTAGAAGCACAAATAATACTTACAAATAATTTCCTGTTCCTGATTGAAATCCAGCATTTTATTTGTAACCATCAGCACTGTGTGATTTAAAGTAGCCTTGTGGGGCACCTGGGTGGCTCAGTGGGCTGGGCGTCTGACTTTGGCTCCGCTCATGGTCTCACAGTTCGTGGATTCCAGCCCCATGTTGGGCTCTGTGCTGACAGCTGGGAGCCTGGAGCCTGCTTTGGAGTCTGTGACTCTCTCTCTCTCTCTCTCTCTCTCTCTCTCTCTCTCTCTGCCCCTTCTCTCCTCTGCCTCTGTCTCTCAAAAAATGAACAATAAAAAAAAAAATTAAAGTAGCCTTGTAAGTATGCTAGGCAAACATCTCTCCCTGACTTGTGCTCCCTGGGTTTTTCCTAGATTACCATTTCTGTTCTAACTTTTTGTTTTATGGCCAAGTTGAGCAGTTCCATTTCAGAACCTAGTACACTTTTCAGATATTCCTGTGAATAATTTAATTTTAAAACAAATTTAGATTTTCAAAAATGCAAATTAAACCTAATTTGAAAACTGACTTAGTCAAAATAAATTTGGACAGGTAGGGAGATTCTCATATCAGGGTCACTGGTTCAAACCTATGCCTATCATTATCTGTTATCAGATAGAAATTCATAAAAATATGGCATGTGCGTGGTATCCTTACACTTTTATTTCCTCCTTTCTACCATTGCTTACCCCTGAAATATCTCGTGTACTTTTCATTCAGGCCAGTCATGTCTAAATGCATTATGTCTGCTAGACTTTTTTAGAAATTTCAATCATTTCTCTCATTTAAAAAAAAAAAAAAACCTGCAGCATTCCATTTTAAAATTTTCATAGAGACACAAGGATTTTATGGGAAAATCAATTTATGAAAAAGGAATTACACATCTGTTTTAAGTTTACATTTATTTAAAATGAATTTGTACTTTTTGATCTTTTTCAGATCTGAGGATTTAAAATAAGAATGTTACTTCTCAGGTCGTTCCACTATAACAATTAACATGACAAGACCATGATATGTAATAAAAATTACAATAAAAATCATATACAACATATTCATTCTCTTTTTGGCCAAATTTCTTCTTCATGTATAATCATAAACATTTATTTGTCTTTGTTTTATGTATAATTTTACATTCATTTCCCCTTGATCATTAAGTACATCAACACACAAAAAAATGTCATTTGTATTTTTCTAGCATTGTCTCAGCACTTAGCAGGGACCCAGTGTGTGTTAATTTATCCATAAACATCACGTAATATTTGCATCAAATTAGAGATACCTTAAAACATTGACACTTGACAGAAGAAAGAACATGAAATCACTTTGAAGTCTTCTCAGACATCCAGCTGTCTGCCAAATCTTGGTCAAATGTAATTAATCTTGGAAATGGTCAGCTACTGCAAGGCACAGTTTTCTATGTTTCTGGTATTTCAGTTATTTACTCATGAAATAAATCATAATAACAATTTAGAGTATATATTACTGATATTGGTAGACCATTTTTAAATATTGCTATCCTTTCCCGAAATAGGTATCAGAAAACTAAGACAGTTTGCTAGCCATAGATGCACGGCTCAAATGTCACTTAGTATTTATTGTGTTACTACTATGTGTGGCAAGAAGTGTCTGAAATTTAATGTGTTTGTTTGCCACACAATGCTATACAGAGTCATAATTTCTGATTTACATAAATTTGTCCTGCAGTTTTGTGTAAACTCTGCTTCGTGCTCACAAATATGTGTAAAATTAAAACTGGAAATTTCTTTAGAGGTGTGTAGATTGTATACGGACACATACAACAGAGATTTAACTGATCTGCAAGTACAGAGTAATTTTCCCTGGAAAACTGATGATTCAGAAAAAAATAAAGTATGATTATAACAGGATATGAAAAAGTCTCCTGGAGAGGGTGCATGGCTCAGTAAGACATTTCAAATGTACTTGTATCAGTGATGAAAAGAGCAAAGGAGGGCATAGTGTAGAAGAGAGAGAACAGGAAGGAAAGGATCTGGATCCAACCCAGAAAGCAATGGGAAGACCTGAATGTAAATAATGGATTGGGAGAGGGGAGGAAACACTCAGACATGCTACTTTAATAGATTACTTTGTCTTCAGGGAGAGAAATAGATTTTGAGGGTAAGAATGTGGGTTGAGGATAGAGTTTTGTCAAGTCATTTGGAGGGGACATCAATTTCCTGAGTTAGAGATAAACGTAGTTGAAATTGTGTTGTGTTGCAGTAAAATAAAGGGAATGGATACACTAACATCTATTTAGATGATAAAATAGTAAATAGCTTTTTTGACTTTTGGAGGGTGTATTTAGCTATTTTTAGAACTTGCTCAGCTTATCATTTACAGATTAAAAGAACTGCCTTTGAATCTCTCACCTCAGAGCACTGTGGATTGTTTTTAAAAATCTATTTCATATTAGTTGAGTAAAATAATATAATGGACCATTATGCAAAAATAATAATAAAAGTTGTAGTTCTTTTTAAAAATTATTTTCTAAAAGACACTCTTAGCTTTCACAAAAAGTACTTCCCTCATTATTTCAAAATTTATGCATGAATTTCAGACTTAACAAAAACATAGTTCTAATATGACATTCTCTCCTTTAAATATTAGACTTATGCATTATATATATTCATTTAAAATTTTTAAAATTATATTTATACGTTATAAATGAACATGTTAAGTGAAGTTGGGGTAGGTAAAAATTATGTGCTGTTATTTTTAAGGTTGCAAAGATATCTTACAAAAGACAGTTTTCCTTTAAATGTGTGTCAGTGTGTGTGTGTGTGTGTAAATGCATAATATGTATGAGTGTATATACACATGTATATACATATATACCTGCACATACACAAACACATACATATGTATTTAAATCCAATTTAAAATTCATACTTTGAATCTGTCATTGTGCTTGAACTTTGTCTATTGCTGATTTCATCCTAAAGCAGTGAATCTTATGATGCTTTAAAAATTAATTAATAATCTAAGTAAGTTCATTATCATTTAAGATCTATTTTAGCTACACATTTTAATATTCTGTTTTTGTTGCAGAGCTATTTAGATACAGCCATTCATGGATAATAAGTCATTTATTCCTCATTAACTGTTAGGATGGATGTAGATATTCATTACAGCCAGACAACAGACTCATTTAACTGCATACAGTACATGATTATATACCACACAAATGACTAGAATGCAAATTCTGTTTCACATTAGCTTCATTTTTAACTTAAGTATTTGCCAATAACTCAGATATTCTCCTTTATAGCTGCTGTTTTCCTTTTAGCTTTTTTACCAGAAAACCTCTGAGTTTTTATTTCTAAAAGGAAAAAAAAATAAAGGGAGAAAAGAGGAGAAAAAAACCCAAATGTTGTGGACAGAGTAAAGTGTATAATTTAGAAGGATAGTTTTCTCTCCTGTGCCTCACATGCTCTCTTAAAATTTGTCTATGAAACCATGTTTTCCCGGTTGGAAATTATGTCCTAGTCAGCTTAACTTGAAACCAGATGAGTTTTTAGCTTTCAAATGCAGAAGACCTTAGCAAATCATCATAGAGCTGGTCATAGTTGCAAACTTTATTTGAGCCTGCAGTAAATTTACCACCCTTCTTCTACAAAAAAATGGAATACCACTTTACATTGCATGAAACGAAATTAAAAATTACAATTTATTTTATAAAATTAGCATTTTAAAAATCCTGAGTGTGGAAAATATGGATTTCTCATGATTTTTTTTTACTGTATAGCAATAAATATGCATCCTCTAATAACCAATGGCAAATCACTGTGTTAATATAATATGCCTTGAATATAGGCAACATTAAGGTCACAAAACATGGACTTGGAAATATTTTACCCAGTGTGTAGGCTACACCCTTGCTAAGGGAGCACACTTTATAAATAGTTATGGTGGTATGTGTATGATTAAATTTTAACTTCTATCACATTAGATATTTAATACAACTAATGTGTGGTTTGCAAAGTCATCAAAGAGAGTAATGTTTAGGAAAACTTCAGAGTGAAAATGATACTCAAATATAGGTTGAGAGACATATAAAATGAACAAAAAGTAACAAGAAATTCTGGATAAACAATAGCCACAGTATGTGCCGAGTTAAGGATGCACCATAGTCTGGTAAACAAGTTAACCGGAAGAGGTAGCTATTTCTATCCTGATGGTAGTAATTTGTTTTATGGTAGCTTTGGATAGATTACAAAGAAATAAATGGAATTTCAAGATAGCTTCACCTAACATGATTCCTTTTTAATACAATGGGAAAAATATACTTTCAGGTCTAATTATTTTCCCAACTTTAACAAAGAACTGAGGGATTGTAAGGGACATTCTATATGTTAAAAAAATACCAAGCCGCATGTCAAATATGGTTCATCAACAGATAATCTCTATATACTTTATTAACAATTCATTCTATATTGAAACATTGTGAAAACATATTTTTAATGTATGCCACACTCAAACTGAATAGGCTGTAACTGAGGCACCTTATTTAAAAGTTCACTTATTTTACAGAATGATCTCATCAATGCACATTGCATATCACTATGTTGGCTGATAAAAGAAAGGAGAAATATGGAGCACATCATCTTTTTACTTCCCTAAGTTCCTAAAAGACAGCTAAATTACCCCATTCCCCTTGTTACTAATCCCAGAAACATTTCAGAGATTCTCTCAATGCATCTCCTGACAGCCATGAACTAATTGAGCACAGTACACACACGAACTGAAATCTTTCCACTGTGTCTGGTTTTACACATTTATCGAGACTGAAACGTAAAAGTAAATAATCCAAAAACACTTTTTGATTCCAAAATATGAATTGTGATTCTCCATTGTTCTTTATCTCCATGATTGCATTTTATGTGTTCTGCATACAATCTCCAGAGATCAATTTGAATTTTTATTTTCATTAAGTAAAATACACATATCAAAATGAAAGTCTAAATTGACTAATAGGTAAAAAACTAAAAGTCTTGCAGCCCTCATGTCCTTTGATAGGACCTGTCCCCCAGAGTAATCTACTTTTGCCTATTTCAGTTGTTTGAATGTTTTTCTTTTCTTCTAATATGGTACTACCCTTTTTCTTGAATCCTCAAATGTAAACAAAATCAATTGAAATGTCCATCTAAAAAGTGAGCAATTCTCACATATTTTCTTCTAGTATTTTTTTTTCATTTTTCAACGAAATATTTGGTTCATTAGTTTTTATCCCTGTATGCAATGCGGGATATAGATATAACTTTATTTTATTTTTTTCCCAAATGGTTAGTCAGTTGTCACATTACACTTCAGTGAATCATCTGTCCTCTCTGCGTTGGATTTAGATACGCTAAATTTCCAAAATGGTTTAAATTTACTGGATTTAAACTGAGTTTTTCATTCTACTCCATTTACCTTTGTGTCTACATTCATAAATACCGTGCAACTCTAGTTTTTGATACTTAAAATTTACCTTAATCCAGCTGAATGCCTTCTCTGTTTATTTCTGCTAAAATTCATTTTGTCTATATAATTCATTTTGATTTATAGATAAAAGAAGAATTAATTTTCACAAAATACACACACCACATAAAAAATGGTATATTACCAACCAATCATTCTTCTTCACTAATTCTGTTCTCTCAATGTTCACCATTAATTATTTTTGCCTGTTTTTGAAGAATAACTTAATGCAGAAATAGAAATGTCTGGCAACTTTTGCTCAACATAATTGTAGGGTCCATTCATGCTGCTGCAGGGAGTAGTTCCTTCTTTTTCATTTTATGAATATACTACAATGGATTTATAAATTGTATTGCTTATGACCATATGCATAATTTCCACTTGGAGGCTTTTAAAAATATGGCTTCTATGTCATTCTTGACATCTCTATTTGTGTACAAATATATGCACATATGTTCCATATATATCTAACTTCTATTTACTTGGTCTTGGGTATTTATAAGTTCATCATTAGTGGACATGCAGCCAAACAGCTTTCCAAAGTACATGTGTTGATGTGTACTTTTAACAGTTTATGAAAAGTCCATTTGTTCAATATCTTTAACATGTACTATTTACATCTTTTCATTTCTGTCCATTTTTGTATTTGAGCTAAGAGTTTGTAGTAATCCTTTATTATCCTCTTAATGTCCATTAGATTAGTAATCAGAACCTATTTCATTTCTAATATTAATTATTATTTAATATCTATTTTTTCCTTTCTTAGCCTGACTAGATATTTATAAATTGTATTGATCTCTTAAAAAATAAATATTTTAGTTTCATTAATGTTCACTATTGTTCTGTTTTCATTTTTATTTATTCCTGAATTTAATCTTCATTATTCATTTTCTTTTGCTTGCCTTAGGCTTAGTTTCTTTAACCTAAGATGGGTCTTAGGTTATTAATTTTAGATATTTCTTCATTAACAAAATACATTTTTAAGTGTTATAGATCTTCTTCTAATTACTGATTTCACTATATTCCACAGATTTAGATCTGTTGTATTTTTAATTTCATTTACTTCAAAATATCTGTTAAGTTCTCTTGAGATGATTCGGGGTCTTTTTAATGTTTATTTATTTATTTCAAAAGAGAGAGAGCACACCAAGTAGAGCAGGGGCAGAGAGAAACTGAGACAGAGAATTCCAAACAGGCTCCATACTGTCAGCACAGAGCCCAACCCAGGGCTCAATCCCACAAACCGCAAGATCATGACCTGAGCCAAAATCAAGAGTCAGACACTTAACCCACTGAGTCACCCAGGCACCTGGAGACCATTATCATTTACAGATGTATGATTTAATTTCCCAATATTTGGAGAATTTTCCAATTACCTTTCTCTTATTTAAGTATATCTACTAAGGACACCTACTAAGAAAGAATATTTGTCTTGCCTCACTTTCAGCTGTGATCCCCTATAAATACACTTGAGTGTTGTTAATGTGGTAGTAAAGGAAGCACTGGGTAGGAGTAGTAATTATGATTAATTCTGTCTTTTACTAGGCTCTGTTGTGGAGTTTTAACCTTAACAAGTGTTCTTAGCTCTTCACTCCTCCACCCCTCCTTTTAGACAAGACAGGAAGCCTAGAGGGGAGTAGTAGCATATAAATGCTTTTTCCCCATGAGGGTTATGTCTCTCATAAAGACTTTTCTCATTTAGATTAGGCCTTTGGAATATTTCCCTATTAATTCAAATCATAATGTTTTTACTGGAATCTAAACTTATTTTTGTAAGAAACTTCTGTATTCTTGCCTAAGTTAATTATTACATACTCAGGGGCCTTATTGGTACTTAGAGGTATATTTTTATAATTTAAATTTTGCAGGTGATTAGAAATATGCTATCAGTATTTGTGATCTTGGCTTCATTTGGAAAATTTGCCACATTTTTTATTTGTTTCATTAGAGTGTCGATTTTCTAATTAAGATACTATTCTTAACAAATAAGGACAGTGGGTCCTTCCTCTTGTAATCCTCACAATGTTTTACTTTTCCTTTTTTTAACTGCAAATACCTCCAATGAAAAAAATTCAATAATAATAAACATTTATTTTCTTGCTCTCAAAAAATGCATGTAATAGCTCCAAAAACAGAGAAGGGAGGCAAACCATAAGAGACTCTTAAATACAGAGAACAAATTGAGGGTTGCTGGAGGCGTGTTGGGTGGGGGGATGGGCTAAATTGATGATGGACATTAAGGAGGGCACTTGCTGGGATGGGCACTGGGTGTTACAAGTGAGTGATGAATCACTAAATTATATTCCTGAAATCATTAATACACTATATGTTAACTAACTTGGATTTAAATAAAATTTTTAAACTTCTTTTTAAAAAATTAAAAATGCATGTATATCTCCAACTAGTATATTTGCTGTCATTTTTTTCTTTATAAATATTAACTAGTTAAAATATTTTCTTTCAATCTATATTTGGTAAATATTTTAAATCATAAGCATTGAATCCATCAAATAATTTGTGTGCATTATTTGAGATAATTATAAGACTGTGCATTGTCAATTAATTTTTTGATTTATATTCTTAGGTTTTCTGTTGGGAAAAGAGCCATACATTTCCAGGATAAATGTTAGTTGATCATGATGTGTTATTATTTAATACACTGTCAAATTCAGAATGCAGTTTATAAATTCAATTGAATCAGAATGTCTCAGTGAAATAGGCTCCTAGTTTTCTTTCATTATACTCTACATAAAACAATACAACTTTTTAATCATATTTTTCTAGTTCTCTAGTGTACGTTGAATTCATGCTAGACTTTCCTACAGCTCTCAATTTAGAACTTTACCTGCTTTGTGCTTCTAGGTTAACATTTTTATTCTATGTTTTCTTTTCCTTGATTATTTTGGGTAGCAGATATATCAAGCATTAATTTACATTGGAACAGTCAATAGATTAAATAATTAAACTGTTTTGGGGGCATCTGGGGGGCTCAGTCGGTTGAGAGTCAGACTTCAGCTCAGGTCATGATCTCGCGGTTAGTGAGTTTGAGCCCCGCGTCAGGCTCTGTGTTGACAGCTCAGAGCCTGGAGCCTGCTTCAGATTCTGTGTCTCCCTCTCTCTCTGACCCTCCCCTGGTCTCTCTCTCTCTCTCTCTCTGAAAATAATAATAATTAACTATTTTTTGAAACTTAACTAAGGCCAGTGCATAAGCTGTTAGCAGTATATTTTCCCTGTAACATAAATGGATAAGGAAGCTGCAGATATCCAACCTAGTTGTGAAAGCAAACAAAATATTTGAGCCATACTCTTAGCTAGGATTTGAAGCAAGTAAGGGAAAAACAGATACTTCAGTATTGATCAACATTTAAGATTCTCTGTAGTGTAAAGTGGAAAATCTCATCAATATGTATTTCTCATCAACTGGGCTGATGGTCAATCCAACCCCATAGTAATTGGCAATCCCCACCCAAATATTTATTCGTGGGGATTTGTATGTCTTTCCTGCGCCTACTTTTTTCTAACCTACTTTAGCCATACAAAAGATAAGAGAATCATGCTTTCTAATTCTTTTGTGAAGGTTATGAAATGATTTGGTTAAGAATGTAATATAAATATAATCTAGATAATGCAGTGGGACAAATCCAAAGTCATATCCAATACAACAGTACCGATACCTAAAATATTGAAAGACAGCAAGAAATGAGTTTTTTTCCATGTGAGACTAATGCTTTGCATAGCGTTTTTCTTTATAACGATTTTATTTTTATAAATCTTTATAAAGATTGTATTTATACACTAATCTCAGGTGAAGGAGTAAAAAAGTAAGAAGTTATAAAAACCACCAATTGCACTTTCTAGTAAACATAATCTTAATGATAATGCTTTAAAGTGTTAGAAGCAGCAGAATTAAAGACCCTTGATTATAAATCTATAGATTGCTTGATGGGATATTAAACTACACAACTAACATTTATCTGGTAAATACTATCAGGAAATTTAGCGAGAAAATAAGTTATTATTATGCATGAAACAATATATCATAACTGTTAAAGATGTATTTATTATGACAATTTTAGCTGACCCACTACTTTAAAAAAATGGAAGCACCCACAAACTAAATTCAGTTTGTTATGTTTTAATTAGTTCATCATATTTCAGACAAATTTTTGCCTTATATACCTTAAGTTTAGCCAATTTCCTTTCCAAAATCTGGACTTACATTCTGTAAATATTTAAAATATGTCTTATTTATTGTTTCTTATTTGCAAACCAAATAAAAATGTGCAAATATTTCACTTGTATATCTTCATTCTTAGTAGAAATATTTTTAGAGATTTATTAGATACCAAAGTAAAATTTTGACTGATAAGGTATGTTTCATCTCCTTTTGCCTCATCAACATATAAGAAAACACTAAATTTACTTCTGCTTTGAAATATACTTTTGAAAAAATTAACAAGAAGTCAGTCTTCTGCTTATGTCATTGTTGGTTTCAACTACAATTTTGTGACGAGCTACAAAATTGATGCAGGGGAGAATTTATATTGTGAAATATTTGTTGCCCAGACATTTGTTAGCACTACAAAAATGACAAAAGAAATCATTTTGGAGGTTTGATTAATTGGAGTTATATTTTTTTCATTGTTCTTATGTAACAGTGGATATCAATAGTGGTTGTGACCAATTTGGTTGTCAAATTAACTAGAACTTTAAAAAAGAGAGAGACAGAGATTTTTGTGCTATTGTTTTACAATATATTTATCTCCTAGACCTCATATTCAAACCTAATGGCATTCTAACATTATTTAATGCTTATATTAGAGGTAATTCATGAAAAATATTTAAGACTTCAAATCTTACAACATCAACAAATGTTAACATCATTGTTCATCTTTCTCTTTAATATTAGTAGTGGTGGTGGTAGGATGGTCTTTTCTTTAACTTATTCATTTATTTATTTATTTTGGGAGAGTGAGAAAATAGCATGAGCCGGGGAGGGGCAGAGAGAGAAAGAGAGAAACCGGAGTCCGAAGGAGGCTCCAAACTGTCAGTGCTGTCAATGTGGGTTCCATCTCATAAACCACAAGATCATGACCTGAGCTGAAATCAAGAGTCAGATGCTGTACTGACTAAGCCACCCAGGCACCCCAGTGTGGTAGAATAGACTTATTGGAAGTATATCTATAGTAATAGTACTTCCAAAAGCAAGTTAATACTCAGATTATTTTTATGACATTTATTTTAAATATAAGTATGCATGCTTATCATTGGGAAATAAATGGAAGTCCTCACTAAATAGATAAGAAAATAACAAAATGATTAAAATGATCTTCTAATAGGATATGTGTTCTTTAGCGTTAATGGAATGATGACTTCTTGACTCAGATTTGAGTTAACATTTCATGCAAGGTAAATTCTATGCAAAAGTAGAAATCATTTTTTTGTATTGATATGACTGTTCCGGCACAATAGAAACTGATGTTCAATAATGTTCCTGTCTTTTATGAAATCAATATAATTCTGTGGTTAAAAATTGGCACATTATGTGAGTTCTAGTGCCTTTAACTTCTATCTTTTAATATAAAATTAATTACATAAAAACAGTAACTAGATACCCTACTGTTCTCTATATTCTTCCCATAAAGCTATTTAATTCTTTTACATGTTCTCTATTCTTCATTCAGTCATAAACATTATAAATATTTATATTTTATTACATGTACTTTGCCTTTTTTATTTTTGTTTAGGATATTATTTCCTATATCCTGTATTTCCTATATCCTATATATCCTGCTATAAATATTTGAATATTTGTTATATAAGAATACAGAATAATAGTACAGAAGCTTTAGATATATATGTAGGTGTGTGTTTTATATATGTATGTATGTATACACATGTATGTGTGTATATATTTTTCTTTCCAACTCATTTTGAGCCGAATAATTGAAAAAATTCCTAATTGAGGTATTTTAATCTGGTCCCACCCAATCCCTCTGATGACCAAAGAAAAGGAGGAGTAATATCATAAGAACTTTGACCTCTAGTAAAAAAAAAACATCAAGGCAATGATGAAAACTATTTTGACTTATCAGTCATATTTCATTTTTCTCCAATGATGATTTTTTTCTCCTTCTGCTGACAAGAAAAAAAAAAGTGCTTGGTTCCAACATTAAAGAACATATTTTATTTATAGCCAGGCAGGCTTGAAATTCTTCATTTTAAATCCCTGCTGAACTTTAGAGAAACCTTTAAAAACTCAATTACATTTATAGTAGGCTTTTACCCCAGCCTTCAGAGTCCAGAATTCAAATGCTCAGGGAAAAGCAACCAGTGCTAAAAATCTACAGAACCATATGAGTGTCTTAAATGGGAACTATCCCAAAGCTTTGATTGCAAAAAAACGTGGACAGAGTTCCTCTTCCTGGGAAAAAGTGTTGGGTGGTATTCAAATGAAAATGGTTACTGATTGCCACACATAAAATAATTCTATATTGGGATATCTTGTTAGTGATTTTTTTTAATTTCCATTATTGGGACGGCAGTTTATTAGATTAACTCTTTAAGGATCAATCCTCAAAATTACTAATCAAAGTAACTTTAAAGCAAACTAAATAACTTCTGAACAGTTACTTTTTTCAGAGAGCATTTTCTAAAAGGCCGCTTAGTACCAATAAGTCCATATGGATATTGCACTTCTGTTTTACTTTTAACTGAATTGAGAAGGTGGAGAAAAGGTATATTCCTAATTAATGAAGACAAGTAATTGTTGTGAGACAATTAATCATAAAGATCTTCCAAAGGGTATAACTAATCACAGAAGGCATTCTTTTTCAAGAATTCATTTGTTACTTCTTAGAAACTTTAATTGAATAATTAGTTATGTTTATATTTGTCTCTAAAAAAAGTAGACAAAGTCTGTGCTTTTGATAGGAAAACAAGAAGGTATAAATAAATAAAGCGTAATCTTTTTAAAGATATTTCTCTACTGAAAACTTATGCTACTTATGTAGAATGTAACTATAGCATTTAAAAAACTCTAATTGTGAAATCAGATTCTGAAAGTTTGTCCTGAAAATCTCCAAACCTTTGATTATATATAAAAAAAATGCTTTAGCATCGTCTGTCACAACAGACATAGAAAAAACTGAGTTACAAATTTAAGGTATTAAAAACTACTTCGCTTATTCAAGTAACTACTGTTTCATGGCATGAGTACATATGCATCCTTTAAAGAAAGTTGAACTTATTGTTCATAAAAACAACAGCAGCAAATCTTAGTTCTTATTTGTAGGAATACAAGTAAATTTTTAACTATGTCTAAGCATTCATTTTAACTATCAACTTTATTCCAGTTGATCTTCATATACAAACAGATCAAGCAGCACTTGAATAAAAGCTTTTCTTTAAAATGTGTAGTCAATATTATGACTGAAGGTGTTCCTTACCATTTGATTTTGTTTTCTATCATGAACATTTATTGATTACTTATAAGCATCTGGCACTAAATAATGTGTTGCCAACATACAAGCGAATGTAAAACAATTCTTCAAGTAACTCATAATGTCACAGGAAATATGTTTCCCAAATAGATGATTAAATAAAATGTGGTAGGTGCAATGATAGATAATACTGAAAGGGTATTAAGAAATGTTCCTAAGGGGAAGAAGAAAGAGAGAAAAAGTGACAGAATATCATGTTAGGACAGTATCTAGTAGAATGGGGTGTCCTAGTTGTATCTTAAGTGGTGAATAGAATTTAGCTGCGGGAACATACGAGACATGTAAAATACTACAACAGTAAATTTATGGATTTAGAAAGCAAAGAAGTTTGTAAAATGTCTGTAAAATGTCTTCACTTGGAACGTAAAGTGGTCAATAATGTTGTTAGATGGAGCAAGAGGTGCTGGTAGTAAAGAGTTTGGCAGAACCTTATTTGCTCAGGTGGGAACTCATTGCCAATCTGTAATGATAAGGGAGTACTGGAGAATTTTAAATATAATAGTAAAATTAACTTTTTAATGTTTACCTGTTTTCCTCTCTAGTTCCTATAAGGAGGATGGATGAATTTGAAGAAAATAAGAAAAGAGGGAATTAATCAGAAGAATGCTCTGGTAGCTTAGACATGGCTTTATAAGGGAAGGGAACCACATTGGAAGGTCATAGAATTAGATAGAGCAGATTGTTTTCTACATTATTCCTTATGTCACTATGCTTCCAAAGAGTAAGTTGCAGTGTGATTTGATCTTTTGCAAAATGTAACTGAAAGGCACAGAATAGAACTTATTGAAATACATTTTATTTTTACACAACTGTAGCAGATAGGGTCATACATATCTCTCAACAGTTTTCTGCTATTTCTTTCTGTAAAATAGAGGCTTAAAAGTTAAAAACTACATTTCTAAGCTTCTCTTTATATCATCTTTATGATGTGATTTTGGTTCTGTTTCATTTGGTTCTATATGAGATTTGAATTCAGGACCAGTTCAAGTGGGATGGTTGGAAGATGAGTGTCAGCCATCCACTAGTGCTGGAGCAGTGTGATTTTTGGTTCCAACATTCACAGGTATTAGGTATTGGGTATCAGATATTAGATTCTCATTTCCAAGATTATAACTAGTAGGGTGACTCATAGTCCAGCAGCTGGGTTAGCATTTTTCTGACTGAAGCAGAAGAAGCACATCCTCGGTAGGCTACTTCTGTTGATATAACTATTGTTTAAAAGTCATTTCTAAAAGGGCTCCTGGGTGACTCAGTCAGTTAAGCATCCAACTTCAGCCCAGGTCATGATCTTGAGGGTCCCGGCTTAGGGTCCCACATAGGCTCTGTGCTGACAGCTCAGAGCCTGGAGCCTGCTTCAGATTTTGTCTCTCTCTCTCTCTCTCTCTCTCTCTCTCTCTGCCCCTCCCCCACTGGAGCTCTGCCTCTCTCTCACACACACACAAAATAAATAAACATTAAAAAAAATTTTAAGTCATTCCTAAAAAGAAAATATACACATTCCTCTAGCTTTTGGTAATTATTACAAACATAGGCTCTCTACTGGATATATACCTTTTGGTATAAAATAGGTAGAGGGCTTTATATTATCTTCATTTGATTCTAAATGATATGGTCAGGCTAAATTATTTTCTGAAAATCAATCCCAATTTAATTTGGGGCAGAAATGTACTTTGCTACAAAATTACAGTCATTGGCCTATATTGCGAATATAGTGACTCAATGACACAATGTGAGCCAATTAGGCATAAGTATAAGTGTACTGTAAAATTCTGCGTAAGTTTTCTGCCCCTAACTGGCCTGCTTCCTATTGCCTTTTGCATTATTATTTTGTTTAACTTCTTTTACTGCAGGACATCTGTCTTAATGCCCGAATCTGTAACAATCGTCATGTGGAAAAAAGCTAAGAGAAATATAAAAATCGTGGCCTGTTAGCTTTGGGCTTTTGAATCATTGCAATAATCTGCTATTTGACATCTTAGGACATTGGGGGTGAGGGGAAGAGCCATTTTTAAGCTATTGTCAGATTTTCCATCATTTCTACCTTATAGCAAACATACCTCTTTAGTGGACTTGAGATTTTTCTGTTTCACGAAGAAGTCTCAGTTGCAAGCAACAGAAGGTGACTGTCTATGAATAAGCAAAAATGGATTCAATAATATGAGGTAGTTCACATAATTGTTGCAAGGGGTAGAAAACAAATATCGGGAACTGTGCCTAAGAACATATATCTTAAAGATGACCCAAAGACAACACACCTGCTATTTTCCAGCTGAAGCTATTTCTTCATCAAGTACTCAATCTTGAAATAAAAAGAATACCAGACTGACATCCCTGCTGGCATCAAGGCTGATAATTTGACCATCATCTAAAATGAATGTGATGAAGCCTTTATCACCTGACTCATTTCCAAACTTAAGTTAGTAATGTTTCTGATTTGAGAGTCCTTTTCCAAGTCTGTGTACTAGCTGGCAGTGATTCTAGGAATTTCTATTCTTGGGGTTTGCTTTGGTGTACAAGTCCACAGACTGGGAATCTTCCCGTTATAACAAAGGATGTTCAACCTGCTGGATAATCAGAAACATGACAGATATTTACTATACTGTATATGATTCTTTGATCGTTAGACTGACAGTAATTTACATGATCAAATTTGTGTTTAGAATAAGTATTGTCATTAGAAGATCTTAAAAATATATTGATGTATTCATGTATTTCAAATCTGCATGTAATTTATGAATATTTCAATATTAAAATACTGAGAAACAGCATCTACTTGCAAATATACACATATACTCATGCATGTAAAAATACAAACTCCTGCATTACTAATATGAAAAGTAATGAAACATGATGACTTAACCCTTTATGAGATAAGTAAGTAATCAATGGAACTTCAGGTACAACATGGTGACTATAGTCAATAATAATATATTGTACATTTGAAATTTGCTAAAAAGAGATCTCAAATGTTCTCATCACAAAAAAAAAAGAGGAGCGGGTACATCTGTTAGTTAATGGATGTGTTAATTACCTTCATTGTGATAATTAGAAGTAAAGGAGAAAAAAGGAGCAATGAAATATTTTATTTTATAATTTAAAAATGGATCATACTTTATAACCTCTATATAAAATAAAATTATCGGGGCGCCTGGGTGGCGCAGTCGGTTAAGCGTCCGACTTCAGCCAGGTCACGATCTCGCGGTCCGTGAGTTCGAGCCCCGCGTCGGGCTCTGGGCTGATGGCTCGGAGCCTGGAGCCTGTTTCCAATTCTGTGTCTCCCTCTCTCTCTGCCCCTCCCCCGTTCATGCTCTGTCTCTCTCTATCCCAAAAATAAATAATAAAAAACGTTGAAAAAAAAAAATTAAAATAAAATTATCTAGCTTAAGTGAAATACTTGGCTTAATGCTAAAAAGACAATGAGTTAGTAAGTTTATATGTTTACTTTAAAAATAATTGAAATACCTATCTAATAGTTAAGGATAAAATTTACACTTAAATTTTAAATTTCTGTGAATAAATCTTGGCTTCAACAACAGATATTAGACTCTAATAGTAATGAAATTTAGCCATTGTTTAGTGTTTCCTTCAGCCTTAGATTAAATCTTAAAGTTTTAGTATCTGAAAACAAATTCGGGAAATTCATAAGAAATAAGAAAAGACAAATAACCCAATACTGCATTACTTAACATAATTTTCCATATTGATCTAAAAACTTATGCCCATAGAATATTTTCTTTAACATGTAAATTGGACTCAAATATCTGCAATGGAAATTTTAAAAACTTACATACAAAAAAACCAAGTAAACACTAATATTCCACTTCGATAATTTGTTTGGCAAAGAATACCATTAGAACATTTTAAAAATCAAATATTAAATATTGAATGGTTGTATGCTAAAATAAAAATTCAGTTGTAAGAATAAAATTCACTGAAAAGTAAACTAAAAAATGGACTTACGTCCTGAAAATGTGAAGCTTTGATTTTCATATCTGGATCACATACTTAGATTTGCTGCACATTGTAATTATGTTGAAAAGCAGTTGATCCTAATTAGATGTGGAATATCCCTTTTTTTTTCTTGATGGGTTAGTTTCTGTGGCTAAAACTGAATATTCATATCTGATCTATTTTTTAAGTTTTTGCTAAATTCTATTTCTATACCATACTTATTCTATTCACTTTCTTTCCTACTGCTAAGAAGTCTTTATATTGTTTTTTTCTTTTTAATTATTTTCTTCTAGTTTCATGTGAAATTTTATGATTTTAAAGATTTTTACTCGGAGATGAGGATTAATATAAGCTAATTGATTTACCTGTACATGCATGTTTCAGAGAGAATTAACACCTGGAATGCATGCTTTATGCAGATTCTTCTAAAAAATGGTTTATCCATACTCTTTGATGCAGAAATTTGAAATTTATTTGTTTCTTATAAGTTTGAAGGAGTGGGCTTTTTACATATTCACCAGGAAAATTTCTATTCGATTGAAAAAATTATTTAACTATACCTTTAGAAGTCAATGGGTTTTTATCCAGGCATATGTCAAGCTCCTCGACTTTTTAATAAGAAAGGAATATCAACTTAACAATTTTCACATGTGGATATACTTTCAACAATTAATCAGCAATACAGACTCCATGCTATCTTCAGAAAATCACGTCAAGACTTTGTTTTTTAGATTCTATCAAAGATAATACATATGAAAAAATGTTTGAAAACACTGCATCACAAGAATGGTAAAGTGGGCTTCAATGTTTGCCTTCTGATGGACCTCTGCTAACCTCAACTTCAGTAATAACTATTCTGATTGGAATGCGTATTTATTTTTTAAATAGTTTACAAACATGTGCATATTATAAATTAGAGATATTAAATATATTAAAAACTTATAACTGTGGTAAATTGCTGGTATTTGATTATTGTGACCTATAAACCCAGGAATTATGATTGACAGTTGTACTTCCTTAATTAATATGAGTACTATCATTTTTTCCTGCTTCCTGTCTTTATTTTTTTTTACTCAATACTGTGTTTTGATTAATTACTAGTATGTATCTATTTATTTAGAACTAAATTGTCTTGTTGTCAATACAAAATATTTTCAAGATATAAAATATATGATTTACCCAGTTCATAATTTATATACATTTATTTTATTTTATAATTTACTTTTGGTGTTGCAAACAATTGTACAATTATTATTCTTATATATGCTAATTTGTGCACATATGTGGAAATAACTCTAGGGTATATACAAAGAGATATAATTGCTATATATACTTATTCCTACTCTAAATTATGTCTTTGAGTTTAGTTTCACCACCAGAAGGCTACACATCTGGTCTATATAATTCTAGCACCTTACGGAATTGCTTCACTGAGTTATGCTTAATGTTTTGTGCTCATCATTAACAGTAGGCTCATATAAAAAGCAGCATCATGGAATGTACTCAAGCATTCATTGCAGAAAATGCTGTCACTGCATAATCCTTTACTGTTTTGCCATACTTCCCACAGAAATTATTCCATTTTCTGAATTGTCTCTGAAGATAATGCATCAAATTTTACAAGAGAATGATTATGAATTCAATAATTGAAAGGTATTTATTCCGTCATTTTTTATTTTACCTTGTAAATCAAGATAACAACTGAAGTTCAATTTTAAAAATTACGTTGGCTCCTTAGGTGTATATGTTTGCTTTTCTTTACTCCATACTATCAGTCCATACTAATAGTCCATACTATTCCTATCCAAAATTTATTATTTACATGATATTATTTTCCCACGTATTTAGAAAGCCACAGTGAGTTCCAATAATAAGCTTGAATAAAACAGTCTTAGTATCTAATGCCTACCTTTTCTCTTGGTGTGTTAAATAGTATATTTTACACCTTTTACAGTATATATTAGTAATATGGAGGTAAAAGGAAATATCATTTCTTCTTGATAACAAAGTGAAGAGCAAACAATATAAAATAGATAAGACAAGCTTTCTGCAGGTATAATTTCATTGCAAGTGATGTGTAGTAAATTAGATACTCATGAGGATAGTTTGCCCCCACCAATGTTCTCAAAGGCCCATTAATCTAAATGTAAATTAATATAAAATGAGAAGGATCTTAGAAACCTTTCCAGGTTAATAACAAATGTGCTTGGACATGTTGTTCATTCAGTCTACATGATGGAGAACTCAAGATAAAATCTGAGTAATGACTCTTTCAGCATTATTTAAGAAAAAGAGTGAGACTCTCTGGAAGGCATAAGAATTCTGGAAATTATAGATGAGTTTTCCAAAGTATTTTCTATTTTCTTTGGGCAAATATATAGTGATTAACCCTTCAAAATTCCACTGCGTATTATAAGTACATGAAAAATCACTTCCTAGGGAGTGATGTTAGTGAGATGGCAGAATAAGAGGTTCTCAACTCCTGTTACCCCACATAAACAATAATCTGGTAATAATACATGGACAAAGTGCATTGGTGGGAGTTTTGGAGTCTAGGTAGGAGGACGCAAAACTTCAGCGAAGCCCAAGAACAAGGAGAGCAGCTTTGAAAAAGCCTGTGCTCTGGTGGCATGCTTACCAAAATGGTCCCTTCTGCAGATCAAAGCAGATCTATTCCTCTATAGACTTGTCTTCAGCCCTACTCATCATTGGTCTGCAATGAATCCCGTCCAGTTAGGGACCCAGCATACCTATCCATACCCTTGGTGATTGGGCCAATGTGTGCAGACCTGATTGCAGATCTTGAAATGACCCTGCGACCTGGCTCTTGTACCATTCTATCACAATCCCAAAGGCAATCCTGCATGGCTAGGAGCCTGTCCGGGCAGTTGGCAGGAGACTGTGCAGAGGCCCAGAGGAGCCACCCCCATACATTTCCCTGTAAAAGGCCCACTGAAGATGGACTCCACTGCAGCCCCGTAGGTGGGCCCATTCGCTGGCTCCAGCCCTGCTGGCCTGTGGTCTCAGAGGAGTCTCATCCACCTGGGGATCTGACAGCAACCACATCTGTCCATGTCTAGTAACAGGCCTGCTACCTGCAGACCCAACTGCAGACCTGGTTACAGCCGTATGACCTAACTCCAGCCCTGCTTGTCTAAGACCCCAGATGCAGTCCCATCAGTCTGGGGATCTGGCCAACAGGTACATGAAAAGGTGCTCAACATCACTAATCATCAGATAAATGCAAATAAAGACCACAACCTGATGTCACTTTACACCCATTAGAGTAGCTATATCAAAAAGACAAGAGGTAGCAAGGGTTGGTCAGAATATGAAGAAAAGGGACTCCTTGTGCACTGTTGATGGGAATGAATACTGGTACAGCCACAATAGAAAAGAGTATATATATAATTGAATAATTATAATTAGATGATCAAATCAAAATAGACTTTAAAGGCATAATTTTAAAATGCATTTTAATTGCTTAGTATATGTTTACAGCTCCTATGAAGTCTAAATTCTTAAAGTGACTCATAAGAAAAAGATTATCTTATATTGTAAAGAGGTTAATTTCCTTCAAATTATATTTCTCTATTTTCTTTTTTCTACCTCAACAACAGTAGATGGAGTTTACCACATCTTTTCTAAAATTAATTCTTACAAAAATAATACAATATAAATCACTCTGGCAGTAAAGGAAAATAAAGGGTTATCAAATATACATTGAATGTAGCATTCATATTAAAATTATTTGTTTAGTTTCAAATTTAATTGCGTGTCTTTTTTTTTCTAAACCTAAAAACCCTAGAAAACATCAGATCAAGCAACACAAAATTAAGTGAAGCATTGACATCTGACCACTTTATAATTTGGCAACCAGTACAAAGTGTGCAGCCATAAAATCTATTTTTTCTTTAAAATAACATCCTGAATTAATAGTGCATATGCATATATTTTTCAGCATGTCTGGAAATTTGTCCAGTGCCCAGTGTATTTAGTACTATCCTGAATTTGATCCTTTTAAAATACAAAACTGTTAATGTAGGGTTTTTTGTTTTAATGTGAAACACTATAATTTTTAATTTTTTTAAATGTTTATTTATTTTTGAGAGAGAGAGAGAGAGAGAGAATGTGAGCAGGGGAGGGGCAGAGAGAGAGAGGGAGACACAGACTCCAAACCAGGCTCCAGGCTCTGAGCTGTCAGCACAGAGCCTAATGCAGGGCTCAAACCCACAAACTGTGAGAACATGACGTGAGCTGAAGTTGGATGTTTGACTGAGCCACCCAGGAACCCCAAAACACTGTAAATAGTTGCTCCTTTGCTTTACTTCTTTGTAATATTTACTCCTTAAGCTGATTAATTCATTCACTCAACAAATATGTATTGAGGATTTACCATGTATCATGCTCTTAACAAAGACTCCACTCCTTGCCTTCTGCTTCAAATGTAATTGTTTAGCTGACCAGATCCAGTTATTTGGGAAGAAAAAGACCCTCTTATATGAACACTGAAGCCTGTTATGGGTTGAATCCTATCCCCCAATAAAGATATATTGAAGTCTAAATCACAGTACCTCAAAATGTGACCTTATATGGACATAGGATCTTTACAGAGGTAATCAGGTTAAAATTAGGTTATTAGGGTGGGCCATAATTCTATATGCCTGGTGTCCTTCCTAAAGGTGGACATTTAGACAGAGAACAGACACAAATAGAAAGAAGGCGATGTGAAGAGATACAGGAAGAACACCATGTGAAGCTGAAGGCAAAGATTGAAATTATGCTGCTACAACCCAAGAAATGTCTGGGGCAACTAGAAACTGTAAGAGGCAAAGAAGAAGACATCCTCTACAAATCACAGAGGGAGCATGACCCTGCTGTCTCCTTGATTTTGTACTTCTAGTCTCCAGAACTATAAGACAGTAAATATCTGTTGTTTTACATCACCAAGCTATTGGTAATTTGTTATGGAAGCCCTGGGAAACTAACAGAAAGCCAACATGAGAAAGACAACATAACTTATTGTCCTAGACCTGGCCTGATATGTTCTTAGCATTTTACCTCAGGTAATTTTATATAATATTGGATCATAAGATTCAGGGTCCCTCTGTATTTACATAACTTGACCAGCAAAATGCACATCATCATCATCATCTAAAGATTTTCAGAATCATGGAGATTGCATTAAAATTGACTCATCAAATAATGGTCCAAAAAGAGATTTAATATAAGCAAGATGGGAAGTAAAATGAGACATGTTGCTGTTTTGGGTACTACATATATATCTCTATCCCTGTCCTGATCCCTATTTCTATGTCTATATTTATCTCTATCTAAATTGTATCTTTATTTCTATTTCTGTACACTCATTATCCAAGTATTTAGAAATAAAGAGGAGGAAGGCTTTATTGTTAACAGAAAAAATACTATTAATTTGAAGGACTTAGAAATCTATGTACTCAAAGATAGCACCACAGTGCATAGTCCTCTAATACTAATATTAGAATTTCACTTGTACATTAAACAATGTAAGTATAACTGTGATTGATTATGTAATTCTTGGGGGGGAAATCATAAACTTTGTATTACTATTCAGAAAATTTAATTAAAATGCCCATAGCATCTTAGGATTTACTTTTAGAATAATCAGAAACTAAAATTATTCTATCTCATATTCAGAGTTGTGTATAAGAAAATGAAAGCACTTTTAGCAACAAAATAATATCAAGACAATGAGGCATCACAATGGTTATGTCATCATGAAATAATTTTGTATTAACTTTGTGAATTCAAAAGCCTATGATATTGCCTCTGTCTAAACAAAAATGGTGTTGACATAAACATGCTTTCAATTACTTTCATGTATCTAAATATAGGTTTTCTCTTTTAATTAGCCATAATCATATAAAAAGTTTTAT
This sequence comes from Panthera onca, assembly GCF_046562875.1. NCBI lineage: Eukaryota > Metazoa > Chordata > Mammalia > Carnivora > Felidae > Panthera > Panthera onca. The sequence goes on from NC_138339.1 coordinate 20,983,278, forward strand.
TTTAAATCAAACAAATAATATATTACTTTTATATTTTCTGAGGAATAATATCTCAGTTGATAGAAATATAGAATATAATAACACATTTTATAGTGCTTATACTCACCAGACAGTATTCCAAATAAGACATATTTATGTGATGTGGTGTGATGTGTGTATGTATACATACATTTTACCCTCACATTCCCTTTATGATTAGGCAGGAATGCACTGTTTTTATTATTAATTTTCAAGTGAGGAAATTGTAAGTGATGCAACTCAGATTTCAACTTTAGCAATCTGGTTCCAAAATTCATTACTTTAAAAACCATGCAAGAGGTGTGCCTGCGTGGCTCAGTCAATTAAGCATCTGACTCTTGATTTCAGCTCAGGTCATGATCTCATGCTTCCTGAGTTTGAGCCCTGCATCAGGCTCTGTGCTGACAGGGTGGAGCCTGTTTGGGATTTTCTCTCTTCCTCTCTCACTCTCTCTCTCTCTCTCTCAAAATAAAAAATAAAATTTAAAAAGAATTTTAAAAAATATATCCTGCAAAGATTTGTAACAACGTTGATTGAACTAGAGTATATTATGCTAAGCGAAATAAGTCAGAAAGATACAAATACCATATGATTTCACCCATACATGTAATTTAAAGAACAAAACAGATGAGCATAGAGGGGAAAAAAAGAGAGACAGAGAAACAAGAAAACAGACTCTTAACTATAGAGAACAAACTGAGGGTTGCTAGAAGGGAGGTGGGCAGGGAGATGGGTTAAATGGATGATGGGCATTAAGGAGGGCATTTGTGATGAGCACAACGTGTTGTATGTCAGTGATATACTGACAGCGATATGTCACTAAATTCTCCACCTGAAATGAAAAACAAATCCATAAATGCTAAATATATGCAAATATTTAGTAAATATATGTATTTGTGTATTTATTATATATGTATACACATATATATTCAAATGTGTCATCTTGTTATAAAAAACCATGAAAAAATAATTTATGCTTATAGTAAAGCTATTTATATAAAATTACTAAAGGTAATATCCATGGTGCTGTGAAGAAGAACAGATACATGAAGAATGTTTTATATGCAAATATTATTACAGATTTATCTGTGATTTCAGAAAATCATGCCTATTGAGACTATAAAAGAATGAAGATCAACATGAGTCACATTTCCCTTAAATTTCTGTTTTCTTGTTTTGTTCTTATCTATTTGACTTGACTATAAAGGCATACCTCATTTTATTGCACTTGGCTCTCTTGCACTTTGCAGATAATTGCATTGTTTGCAAATTGAGGACTTGTAGCCACCCTGCATTGAGCAAGTCTGTCAATGCCATTTTTTCCAACAGCATTTGCTTACTTTATGTCTGCATGTCACATTTTGGAAATGCTCACAATTTCCAAATATTTTTAAACTTTGTCATTTTTATTGCATTTGTTATGGTTATCTGTGACCAGTGATCTTTGATGTTACTATTGTGACACAACAATATTGAAATCAGGCCAGTTAATAACCCTACAAAGGCCTCTAAGTGTCCAAGTGAAACAAAGAGTCTCATGACTGTCACTTTACATCAAAAACTAGAAATGATTAGCTGTGTGGGAGATATGTCAAGAGCCAAGACAAGACAAAAGCTAGACCTCTTGCACCAATTGGCCAAGTTGTGAATGTAAAGGAAAAGTTCTTAAAGGAAATTAAAAGTACTACTCCAGTGAACACACAAATGATAGGAAAGTGAAACAGCCTAATTGCTGATACAGGAGAAGGTTTAGTGGTCTGGATAGAAGGTCAAACCAGCCATAACATTTCCTTTAGCTAAAGCCTAATCCAGAGCCAGACCCTAACTCTCTTCAATTATATGAAGGCTGAGAGAAGTAATGAACCTGCAGAAGAGAAATTTGAAAGTGGCAGACATTGGTTCATGAGAAGGCTTCTCTATAACATAAAGTGCAAGATAAAGGAGCAAGTGCTGATGTAGAAGCTGAAGCAGGTTATCCAGAAGACCTACTCAGATAATTAATAAAAGTTGATACACTAAACAACAGATTTTCAACATTCTGAGAAAGTAGTTTTGGAAGAAGATGCCCTCCAGGACTTTATAGCTGGAGAGAAGTCAATGCCTAGTTTCAGAGCAATAAAGAACTGGTGACTCTCTTGTTTGGGGCTAATAAGGTGGTGATTTTAAGTTGAAAACAATGCTCATTTACCATTCTGAAACTTCAAGGACCCCTTAAGAATTATGGTATTCTCTTCTGTTCATGTTCTATAAATGGTATAACAAAGCGTGGATGACAGTCCATCTGCTTACAACATGGTTTACTGAATATTTTAAGCCAATTATTGATTCCTATTGCTCAGAGAAAAAAAAAAATCCTTTCAAAGCATTGACAATGCACCTGATCACCTAAGAGCTCTGTTGGAGATGTACAATGAGATTAATGTTGTTTTCAAGCCTGCTAACACAATGTCCATTCTGCAGCTCAGGGATTATATAATTGTGACTTTCAAGTCTTATAATTTAAGAAGTACATTGTGTTAGGTTATAGCTGGCATAGATAGTGATTCCTTGAATGCATCTGCACAAAGAAAATTGAAAACCTTCTGGAAATGATTGACCATTCTATATCCCATTAAGAACATTTAGGATTCATAGGAAAAGGTCAAAATACCAACATTAACGGGAATTTGGAAGAAGTTGATTTCAACCCTCGTGCATGTCTTTGAGGGGTTCGACTTCAGTGGATGTGGTAGAAAGAGCAAGAGACTACAATTAGAAGCTATGCCTGAGTTGCTGCAATCTTATGATAAAACTTGAGTGGATAAAGAGTTGCTTCTCATGGATGAACAAAGAAATTGGTTTCCTGAGATGGAATCTACTTCTGGTAAAGACGCTCTGAAGATTGTTGAAATGACAACAAAAGATTTAGAATACTTCATAAACTTAGCACAGTGGCAGTGGCACAGTTTGAGAGCACTGACTCCAATTTTGAAAGATGTTCTACTGTGGGTAAAACGCTATCAAACAATGTTACATGCTACAAAGAAATCACACGTGAAAGGAAGAGTCAAGCAATGTGGCAAATTTTATTGTCTTATTTTAAGAAATTGTCATAATCACCCCAACCTTCAGCAACCACCACTGTGATCAGTCAGCAGCCATCAACATCGAGACAAGACCCTCCATCAGCAAAAAGATTACAACTGGGTGAAAGCTCAGATGATAGTTAGTAATAGTTAGCAATAAAACATTTTTTAATCAAGGTATGTACTTTTTAGACATAATGCTATTGCACACTTAATTATAGTCAAGTGTAAACATAACTCTTGAATGCACTAAAGAAACCAAAAATCCATTTGACTCTCTTTATTGCCATATTTGCTTTATTGCAATATTCGCTTTATCGTGGTGGTCTGGAACCAAATCCACAACGCCTCTAGATATGCCTGCATTGGATGCAGTACTTTGGTTTTTCTTTCCTCCTTACGCTTTCTCCCTTAAGTGTCCTATACACAACATAAATCATACCTTTCTACTATAGAAATTTCTTAAAAATAATTCTTTCTCATTTCCTTCTAAATAAATGGAAGAAAGAAAGAAATTCTTCTATTGCTCCTACACTAAAAAAATGAAGCAACATTTATATTTGGTAGAACTTACATGTTTTTGTCATAATTCAAAACTTTATTTATATAATATAGCAAAATAATTTTAAATTAGAATTGTCATGAAGATTTTCAATGTTTTGTTGAAAAACTTCAACTCAGTATGCATTCTAAAAGCTTTAGTGAAAGGTATCTGGAAATAAATAATAAGTAAGTAAACAAATAACTATAACTTTTAAAAACTATCTTTTTAAAAATGGTATTTAAAAAATACTTGACAATAAAATAGAGTATATAAAAGTTAGCTTAAAATCGTTTTTCTTAGCAGGCATAAATTTAACTAAAGAATCAGTGATTTTGAAGTTAGCAAGGATCTCTAACAAAGCCATTTGTTCTAGTCCTCAAAGACTCAGACAAAAATGGGATTTTATCCGTATAAGTGAGGCAACAAGAGCCAGATAGATTATGTAACATTGAAAGATAACTCATAGTTTCTGGAGGGCAGTGGCCTGGGAGGAAGAGGGGGAAAGTTCTACAGTCCTTATTTCTGAACATTACCCCTCATATAAATATTTCACTCTATTTTCTCTAGATTGATATTATTTCAAATTAACTTTAAATTATGCTTGAAACACTATATACTAGCTATAGTGCCTTCTTTTAGTAGAATTTGAGTATCTTCCTGTTCAATTTGAATTGATGACTCCAATACAAATTAGAAAACTTGCTGTGTTTATGTATTTAACTGTTATTGTATAGATTGTGTTTCAGAACTTATTGTGGGGACAACTTCAATTTTGTGTTTTGTCAGAATAATTTAAGACTGATCATAGAACACTATTTTTACATTCTAGACCTAGAAAAAAACATTTTCATAACTTGTCTACTTTGGAGAACAGTAATACTTGACATTTTTCACTTCTTGAGCCAACATAAATATTAAAATTGATTTTTTAGTTTATCCCTCACAGAAATTTAATTCTTGTTGGTGAAACAGGGCACATGTAGAGGTTAAATGAAACTATGTCTAACCTGAGGAAATTTGTTTGAAAAAAAAATATTTTGGAGATGCCTGGGTGACTCAGTCGGTTAAGCATCCAACTCTTGATTTCAGCTCAGGTTATGATCTCTCAGTTTCACAAGATCAAGCCTCACGACAGACTCCTTACGCTGACGTAGTAAAGACTGCTTGGGATTCTCTCTCCCTTTCTCTCTCTCTGTCCCTCCCTGACTCATGCTCTGTCTGTCTCTCTCCCACAATAAATAAATAAATTTTAAAAATATATTTTTTTTATTCACTGCAGTCTTTCTTTCACCTTTAAATCGTCCCATAATATGAGGTTTATTTTCATTGTAAGACCTAGTTCGTATTTAACTCTTGTATTCAAATTTGACTGGATAAGGAATTTAATTAGGTAATTCCAAGGGGAAGAAAAAGGTTTACACAGTGCATGTAAAATTAAAACATATATTACACTTTCTGCCAGCACTAGAACATTAGAATTAAGTCTAAACATAAGATTGCTGAGTGCTCATACTGGTGCGTCTGCTGGAGTTACATTTTTTAAAAGGAATACTAGAAGTATTTATTTGTATATCCACACAATCTTTAAATAGTTACTGAGGAAATACAATGTTTTAGGCACTGAAGGTGGTATTCTGTGGGAGTATAAGGAAAAAACCCATCATGTAGACAGCCAAAGTATGAAAGGATAAAATGAAGAATATAATATGATTAGAAAAGAAATTTCTTATTACAATAAAATGAACTAGTTTAGATAGAGAAAGTGTATCAGATTGAATTGAAGACTAAACAAATGCCATTTATACAGTAGTTTAAGGCAGAATAATAGGCGAAACTAATAATGCTTTCATAATCATATAAATCAAGGTCTGAGTCTGTCATTTTTCAGCTGTGTAACTTCAGACAAATTTTTTGCTATTTTGGTACTTCTAAGCTTTGATCTGTGCTGGTTAAGCTCTCTGCTAATTTCTCACTGATATTCCATAATCCACAAACCCAGAAAAGACGAAGTCATTGTCAGTGCTTACATTGGGGAATTAATACAATTAAATTGCTAAAGTAGATAATATAACTTGGAAATCATGCATAAAATGTCTTAGAATGGAGTTAGAATATAGTTAGAGTGTGCAACAGTCTAGGTAAAAAGCAAAAATTCTCTACTCTTTTTTTGGATACTTATAAAAGCAGCACAAAGATATAGAAAAGTCAAAAACTAACCCTGATGCTATGTTATGTTAAGTTTGCTACTCCCATAGCACTGTCCTAAATTAAATAGCAGTCATGGTTTTGAATATTCAGTAATTCTCTATGAATCTAGACTCAGCACAATAGCAGGACACTATAGTTAACAATCTGCACTAATAGTTTGTATTGAGAGTCACAGAAGATAACTATTGGAATAATCGTGTCAGTAGGAAATTTGACACAATGGGAAGCTGCCACTTCCCATCACAGAGCAATCCATGAATACTACTCCCTCTCCTAGGGGCAGCTTTCTACAGACTTAGCTTCACAACTGAAAGAAGATATTTGGGTGGTGTCTACATCATAGTGCAAAGAAACCCAATTGTGGTATGAATTGCCTTCATCTGCATAAAATTTCATATTCCTTTCTGTTTCAAATCTATGCTATGATTGAAAGACAAATGACTTTGTATTATTCATGACAAATACTTTATAGTGCAATATTTGTATGATGTTATAACTTGCTGCAGAAGAAATCGTTAAAATAAATACATATTAAAATACTCTTTATATATTTTGGAATTGACAACTTGATTAACGTACATCCATCACAATGAATGGCAACATAAATGCCATGCCAGGAATTCTGTAATTACCATGATCTTTCACAGGACAATTAGAATTAAAGGGAGGGTTGACAGCTTTCCTCTAGAGAAACTGTAAAGTATATGATACATCTTACCAGAGTTTAAATTTAATTCATTTGTTTCTATTTTATTAATGATGGATTTATACAGTGGGATCACAAAACAATGATTGAAAAAAAAACCCAAAACACAAGAATTAATGTGGAGGGGAAATATGTTTTCACTTGTATCACCTAAGAATGTCTTAAAATTCTCATGGGCAACAAAATATTGCAAAAATAAATTTTATGTTATTAATATACATAAAATCAATTTCATTTGTATTACAAATTCAATTCAAAGGAAGACACAGTAGGTTTATACATGTTGGTAGTATAGTCATGAGTAGAAAGTAAAAATTAGTAAAACTAACATGATAAAACCAGAAATAAAATTATTAGTAGTATTAGTAGCAATAACTACTGTTTGCAGCTCTTCTATTAAGTTTGAAGGCAATTAATACATAGTAAGTCTAGTTTTTAATGTAGATACCTTTTATATTATTTCCTATGGAACTACTGTCCTAAAAAGTGTATTTAGAGTAATCAAAAGCTACATAATAGTAGTTAATATTTAGTTCATATGTTTCTACCTTAAATATCCACATTCTTTCCAAATAAACAAAGTGCATTCAATAAAATGTGAAACTCAAAACTAGTTACGGGGTGTGAATCTTTATAATCTGAAGTGCTTTAATTCTAATCTCCATAGTACAGTCTAAGGAACATAAAAGCCGGCTAACTTAAAATAACCCATTTTTTTTCATTTTCTATTTTCATAGGAAATTAAAAAAGATATTATTTGTGCCCTTCTCTTTCCAAATAATAATAAGATTTTAGGGGCTGTTGGGAGGCTCAGCTGGTTAAACATCCAACTCTTGATTTCTACTCAGGTCATGATCTCACAGTTTGTGGGTTCAAGCCTCATGTTGGGCTCTATGCTGGCAGGGTGGAACCTGCTTAGGATTCTTTCTTTCTCTCCCCCTGTCAGCTCCTCCCCTGCTCATGTGATCTTGCTCTCTCTCTCTCTCTCTCTCTCTCAAAATAAATAAATAAATAAATAAATAAACAAACAAACATTAAAAATTAAAAAAATAAAAATTAAAAAATAATAAAATTTTAGATTGATATATGTCCACTATCCAAATCATTCACTGATGTTTATCAAGAAATCTGTGAGAAAGAGTTATGTCTATAGTTTACAATAAAACATATTAAGTGGAGCTTCCGTCTCTAGATTATATACATGGTGGAGATGGATTGGAATTATTAATGTGACAAAGTTTTTGAGGTCAGAGAAAAAATAACAACCCATTTCCATGAAACAAAATCAACCACTCTATGATACTAGGTTCCGACCATAATTCAAGCAAATTTGTGGTGAAGGTATTATGAAATAGAAATAGTTCACATGTTTAATTTTAGGGGTTTTTTTGAAGCATTTGAGTAAAAATAAAAGTAGAATTTTAATATAAATTAGAAGAATATAAATTACAAATGAAAATTTAAATATTAAATTTAAATATTAAAATATAAATTAAAGGAATTATGGCTGGAGGTACAAATTTGTGAGTCTTGTGCCAATGGAAAGGAATTGAAGCTGTCTATGCGGGTGGGAGTGCTATAGAATGAAAGGAAATCAGATCCAGGACTAAGTCTTGATAAAGGTCAACATTAAATGGTGGATGGAAAAGACTTAGTCTGTAAAAGACACTGATATGGAGAAATATCAATGGAAATAATTTGTTTAGTGTGTGCAAGCAAATAAAATGTTTTAATAGTAGGCTATGATAAACAATATCAAATGCTGATACAAACTACATGAGTCAAATGAATAATAAGTGCTTGAGAACATGGGTTACATCAATGCTGTTACTAAAAGACGTTTAAGTGGAGAAATGGGTGTAAAATCAATAATAGTGGGTAAATTTATTGCAGGGAATTGGTTCCTTAGGTAATGGAAATTCAAAGGTCAAGTAAGATGATGCCCAAATCAAGATATTATCAACAGAAGCCACTACCACCTCTATACTACAGGAAAAAAAGGAAGACAGGAGTTACTCAAGACCCAGAGAACAGATTCATATATAGCAATCTAGAACCATGTGAGCTTTTCAGGTGACAGTGATAGAGGAGGCCAATCATGGCTAGAGGGCTAGTTGGGGTTGGGGGTGGGGATTGTCACTCTTCTCTGGGTAGATACACCTAGGTGCTGCATGGAAGAAGGTACCTGCATGCGTGCAGATAGTCAACACTGGTGAATACGCACCAATGGTTAAGTGCCCCAACCAAAAAGCTTTAACAGTAACAATTTGAGAGACACTTTAAAATTTTTAGAGGTACATGAAAAGTAAAATATTGACTAAAACAATTATCTTAATAAACAAAATTGGCTTTTTTCCCTTTCTGTCTTATTCTGCTTGGTCCCTCACTCCTTCCTCCCGGGCTAAACTCCCAAATACTTTTTTGCTCCCAAATACACTATCTGGCCCATGTACCAGGCTTGGCTTTTGGAAGAAATTCCAATTAACAATTTGTGTTAAAAGTGGCCCCAAAGAGCAGACTTTCAGCGTAGAATTCTTTATCTGGGTCAAATGACTCGTCAGATGGCAAGAAAAATCTTTTGAAGTGGCTGTTAATAATACCTGACCTACTGTGGCACCACAATGACTAAGAACTCACTTGCAGAAGTCTGGAAAGATAGACCCTCCTCTCCTGCATCTGAATCAGATTCTGGAGTAAATCACATCCAGATGCAAAGAAAGCAAAATATACAAACTTGATAGGTGTCCAATGCTAAGGTTAAAGACTTGAAATGGAAAGTTTTAGGACCATTACTTTTGGGTTGGAGATTTTTGAATGGATGCACTTAAAACCTGTAAATTCTCTAGATTACCATGAACTGTAGGAGAGCAGAAAGCATTGCAACCCACTTGCTGGAGATCAGCTACTTCTTGTCTGAAGACTCAGAAAAGATCCAACCTTAAGAAATACATTCCTTGGAGCACTTAGGTGGCTCAGTCAGTTGAGTATCGGAGTTTGGCTCAGATCATGATCTCGTGGTTGGTGGCTTTGAGCCCCATGTTGGGCTCTGTGCTGAGAGCTCAGAGCCTGGAGCCTGCTTTAGATTCTGTATCTCTCTCTCTGTCCCTAGCCTGCTTGTGTTCTCTCTCTCTCTCTCTCTCTCTCTCTCTCTCTCAAAAATAAATAAACATTAAAAAAAAGAAAGAAATACATAAGAAATACATTTCTTGGTGATCTTAATCCATTTACCCTCATTGCTTTCAGAAGAAAATTATCATGGCAAGAATGCAGGACTTGCCTAATACTACTGGTATAAGAAATAATCCATATGGGAGTGGCCCTTCAGGCATTAGACTGAAGAAGATGTTGATTGGAATTGATAAACAGGAAGTAATAAGTATATGTGGGCCATAAATTAATTGTCTAAATATGGAAAGTGAGAAAAAGAACAATAAAAAATAAAAAATTAAAATTATACAATACTTGAAATAACTAAATCATTAATAAATTGGTTCTATTATCTCATGGAACCCATTTACATTTAAATAAAGTAAAAAGGAAACTTTCTATGGTGCTAAGTTACAAATATGATATACAAATCAAATACAATTTTTTAAAAATTTCTTTTATAATGTTTATTTTTGAGACAGAGACAGATCATGAGTGGGGGAGGGGCAGAGAGAGAGGGAGACACAGAATCCGAAGCAGGCTCCAGGTTCTAAGCTGTCAGCACAGAGCTTGACACGGGGCTGGAACTCACGAACCATGAGATCATGACCTGAGCCGAGGTCGGACACTTAACCGACTGAGCCACCCAGGTGCCCCTCAAATAAAAATATTATAAATAAAATATGAAACACTTAAAAATAAATAAGCAGTACATATATTCTTGACAAGCATTCATGTACCTATACTATACTTTCACTGGTAATTTCTGGAAGACAAATCTTTTCTTAGTCTGGCTTTATATGTTAACTGTTTAAATTAAAATAATTACCTTCTTGAATTTGCAACTCTTAGTCTTTGACGCCTTCAAATGACTCTTCTTTATAAGCATAATATTTTTTAATTGAGAATACACTTTCCCTAGAAGACAGAGGTATCACATAAACTGAGAGTAAATTTTGCTATGTAGAGCATATTCCCTATTCTAACATTTTCATATTAAAATGTATAAATACTCCAGATTGCATATTTTCATAGTATCTCCATTTGTAGATTTAAAAACGTTTTAGCGGGGCGCCTGGGTGGCTTGTCGGTTAAGCATCCTACTTCAGCTCAGGTCATGATCTCACGGTCCGTGAGTTTGAGCCCCGCGTCGGGCTCTGTGCTGACAGCTCAGAGCCTGGAGCCTGTTTCAGATTCTGTGTCTCCCTCTCTCTCTGACCCTCCCCTGTTCATGCTCTGTCTCTCTCTGTCTCAAAAATAAATAAACATTAAAAAAAATTTTTTAAAAAAATGTTTTAGAAACTATTTTTTCTTTTCTTTTTTTTTTTATGGTTTCCTTGTACTTTTATGGCACTAGACAAATTGTAAAACAGTTTTACCTACACTATCTCATTTGATAAACCTGTGTATTATTAAAATCTCCATTTTACACCTTTAAAAATGTAGATTGAGGGAGGTTCCACTGCTAGTGAAGAAGGATTGAAACCCTCGGTGTCTGCCTTGTCTTCCACGTCACTCTTGGTGTTTCTGGCAGAGGTGACGATTTGTCCTGCCTTGTCACTCTCACTCCTATCTGAGCTTCTGTGTCCCATGAACACAGACTTGGCAGGCCAGGGTCAAGGTCAAGTATCTCAATGTGTCTCTATGAAAAAGCGTGCCCCCTCCCACCACCCAGCCAAGAGCAGGACTGAGAGGAACAGGCCCTGGTCTCACTGGATTGTGATCTCACCAATCCTACATTCTGTACAAGATGCTTTAGCTGGGGTCACCTGGCACTGAGACTTGGGAAAGTCAGAGTTGAGTCCCTCAGGAGACTTTGAGAACAAACTTCAAATGTTCCTATGTAAAATTTTAAAATGTAAAAATTTCATGTTTTTTATGTAAAGTCTTACAAAAAAAAAAAAGACTATCCCTTTCAAAAAGAATCTTCCTTTTATCCCTTAATCCTAAAGTTAAGCCCATTTAATTGAGAATATATATATTTAAATGTTTATTTGTTTTTGAGAGGGAGAGACAGCACGAACAGGGGAGGGCAGAGAGCAGGGCTGTCTCTGAAACAGGGTCCAGGCTCTGAGCAGACAGTCAGCACAGAGCCGAAGTCAGACACTTAACCGACTGAACCACCCTGATGCCCCTGAAATGAGAATTTAAACACAGAAAGAGGGTCACTGAGCCCCACTGGATGTGGAAGTCTCTAATCCCTCTTTCCTGCCCTGTGACAGGCCACAGTGGCCCTCTTCACACCAAAGAATCACGGATGTCCAGGGAACTCTGCAGATCTGGAAAGCTGCAGCGTGCCTTTCCGGGTGACATTTCTTTCCTCTAACACAGTTTATTCTCAGTAATGGAAACAGGATAGACAGTTTTGGTATTTAATTATTTCCAGTTAAGGCTGAAATAGTGTTTTCATTCTCTACTCTCATTTTCAAGGGTTGGTAACTTTCTGAGACCATTCATTACTATTGGGGCTGAGATTTTGTTCCAAACCCAAAGGTGAAGTGTCTAGAGAATTTTCCTAAGCAGGTCTGAGTGCTAGAAGGTGCTTTCAAGAGTTATATCCTTTTTTTTCCAACTGAGATATAATTGACATATAACATAGTTTTAGGTATACAAAATAATGATTTGATATTTGTATGTATATATTGCAAAATAATTGTCAGAATAAGTTTATTTAATATCTATCATCCCACATAATTACATTTTTCCCTTGTGATGAGAATTTTAAGGTCCACTGTCTTAGCAATTAGATAAATATTTCTGTAAGGAAAACTACTAAAATAAGTTGACTATATTACATTATTTGATTTCAGATTCTGCAAAATTATAGGCCTGATATGTTTTATTCAATTGGTATTAGAATAAATGTATCCAATTAAAAAGAGTTCCTTCAAAAGATTACTCTCACAAGCTGAGATATTTTAAAGCACACTTGTAAATGTCATAATAAAATCATATACAGTCTTTCATTTCATGCAAGAAAACTTGCATGATTTAAACCTACATATCAGTTTTTTCCATTTGCAAGTTTTATTTTCATAATTATAATAACTTCAAATCTGAAGTTTAATATACCATTTTTAATTACTTTGATTTAAAATACCTAATTTTTTCCATAAATATTTTTTTTTATAAAAGAGTCAGTTCAATAGTAATCCAATGCCATTGTAGATCTTAGATTGATTTGCAGGGTTTTTTTGTTTGATTGTTTTTATATTGCACATATATGGGCAGCAAAGAGAAAACTTGCTGTCCACGCTGTTTTTCATCCCACTATTACAAAAGTTTTATGTTCAGTTTCTGTAACTAACTTACATAAGAATATGCTTCTGGTCAAACAACTAACAGTTTTATCTCAGTAGGTAGAAAATCAAAAGGTTTTGCTATTTTTTTGAGGCAATTATGAATTGCATATTTATATCACTATCCATTCAAAGTACATTTTTGCTTCATAAGTTCCTTAATTCAATAAAAATACGTTTTCATATGATTTTGTGTTCCATCAAAACGCAAATTTTCCTATTAGCACAAAAATTTGCGTTCATATTAGCACAAAATACTTCTGTTTCTTTACTATTACTTTTTAGACTGGATTTATAATAACATATACACAAATGTCAGATTTTTGTCTTTGGTGTAATGGATTCCAAGAAGTTTTCATTTGTTTGTATTAATTGGATGGGGGGGGAATAAAACCATTATTGAATTAATTGGCTTTCTTCACGGAAGTATATGATGACACTGATATAACTGTTCTTAACTGTTTGTGAAGTATTTCTTGTGCTAAGGGAGGTGGTAAAGAGCAATTGCCCATACCTAGATGTAGTATTGATAGGAGGGCATTTGGATAAATATCGAAATCAAAATTGATATAATTTATTTTAGTGTATATTATATTGCCTTAGTGTTCACAAAATCTCATTATGTTGTGATAAGGTTTTCACATGATTGGGTTAAACTGATGTATCACCAAACTAGATATGCCTTGTGTCACAGTAGTTCTAAAAATTGTCTTATAATTTCAATTTGGAGAAATTTTGTATGCTGAGGATTATAATCAGATTTGTTAATAGAATTAGTAAGCAATATTTAGATCCACAAATGATTCCTGGATCTTCATAAAAATATTTCATATCATTATTATTGTTTTATTTCTAGCATATAAGTTACTTTTATCAAAACTATTACTGATTCTTAAAGTAACATAACATCTAGATCCATGGAATATTAATTTTTCATCAGAATTTCAATCCTGGGTAATATAAAGAAAACTTCTAAAAAAGCAGTATGTTGCTCTGTGTTTACATCTCCTCTCCTTTCTGTTGAGACTATACTTTGATTATAGTCTCACTAAACATTTCTTTTTGGATTAGTTTATGTGAATTTTCTATTTTACAGTCATGCAAAGGATTTCATTTATTCTAATTTACTTATAATCTATTGGAATGCCACTCTGTTCAATATTTCATAAACATTTTCTTTTTGCTATAAATAACTTTTTCCATCTTTAAAAATATTTTCAGCCTATTAAGAGTCACACAATAAAATATACATAGGGTTGTTTTTTGCAAGTGTATGTTGTCATAAAAAAATATCAAACAACAGTTCACGTTAAATGAGAGCCTACCGGGGCTATTCAGAGTTTTCCCCAACAGTAGCCATGATTTGCTCCTTTTTATTTTTTTTTTAATTTTTTTTTTTTAACGTTTATTTATTTTTGAGACAGAGAGAGACAGAGCATGAACGGGGGAGGAGCAGAGAGACAGGGAGACACAGAATCGGAAGCAGGCTCCAGGCTCTGGGCCATCAGCCCAGAGCCCGACGCGGGGCTCGAACTCACGGACCGTGAGATCATGACCTGAGCTGAAGTCGGACACTCAACCGACTGAGCCACCCAGGCGCCCCGTGATTTGCTCCTTTTTAAAAAGATCTTTTGTTTTTATTTGTTCTACTGAATATGTCTAAATTAAATCTAGTGCTTTGCATTTAGTAATTCTTGCCATTGGGTGTCTGAAAGTAGTTATAAGCTGATCTTTGAAACATGGTTCATTAAATTATTCCAACTGTCAAAGATTCCAGAAAATATCATAAATGATATTTGAATATTCTAAAGACTGTCACTGTAATTAGCACAGCTGTGATCATGTTTCCTAGCAATGCATTCAATTACACACCATACATGTCACAAAGAAATCTCAAATTTTAGCCAAATTCTGGCTTGTAATGTTTCTTTTTTTTATTTTTCTCAGCATCATTATAGCATTTTTTTAATGTTTATTTATTTTTCACATGCACACACACACACACACACACACACACACACACACAGAATGTGAGTGGGGGAGGGGCAGAGAAAGAGAGGGAGACACAGAATCCGAGCAGGCTCCAGTATCTGAGTTATCAGCACAGAGCCCGATACGGGTCTCAAAACCACGAACCATGAGATCATGACCTGAAGTGAAGTTAGACTCTTAACTGACTGAGTCACCCAGGCGCCCCTTATTATTAACATTTTAATCAAGGATTATGATAACTGTTTGCCTCTCAATCTTCATTTAAGCCAAAAGTCTGTGTTTTCACAAGTAAAAAAAAAAATCAATGAAGCAGTCATGAATGTATACTTAGTTGTTTTCTTCCTCTTGTAGTTCAAAAATATGTAATAGAAATCAGTTGTTTAACATGGTATTGACCTTGTTATAATCTACTTGACTTGAGCAATAGTTTCTTTTAAAACTTCATGTATATTATACAATTTTACTAATAATTAAACTATAATCTTGTTTGAGTTCTCCATCCTAAAGAGTAGTCCTTTGTTTTATCACATTTTATCTAAAATGATTTGGTATTCAAGCATCAAATTTTGAAATTACTTCTACAAAAACCAGAAAACGTATATTGTTTCCTGGAAATAGTGAATGATTAGTACTATAATAATTACCATTATGATTGACTAAAAGTTAGACATACGTTATATTTTAAGTACAGCATGTCAATGATCTATACCAATATAACTTTGTTGAATAACTATTGTGTAGTTTACACTATCCTTTTCTTTTTCTTGTAGTAATTGCTGTTTTTTGTTCAAGTGGAAACTGCCCACTTTCATCGTTTCTAGTTCTTCAAAATTAATCCAAACCACCTTTTAAAATATTTTTCTTCCTTTCTTTTCTGCCTTTTTTCCTTGGGTTTCAACTTCATAATTTCTATATCTATCAAGATTTTCCATTTCATTTATTCCCAACCACTTAAATGTTTAAAAATGTAAGCAAATTGTATTTTGTGTAAAAAAGTAATACACTGTCTTAAAAGTAAAAGACTGATTTAATGCTCCATGGTTTCAGAGATCCAGAGTCCTTCTATTCTAATGCTAAAACAAATGTGCCCTACATGTTGTGGTCCACATTAAAAACAACAGGATGTAGGAGGAAGTTTTAAAAACATGGATAAAATGTAAAACCCAGCAGGAAGTTGACACTCTGCACTTCCATTTCCATCTAGAATTTAATATCACGTCCACTTGTATCTAGAAGTCAGGCTTCGAAAACATGTTTCTTTTAGTAGATATGTGTCTGGTGGGGGGATGGGGAATTCAATAAAGATGAGAAAGAAAGAAAGAAAGAAAGAAAGAAAGAAAGAAAGAAAGAAAGAAAGAAAGAAAAAGAAAGAGGAAAAGAAAAATAGAAAGAAAAGGAGAAAACGAGAAAGAAAAGGAGAAAACGAGAAAGAAAGATGGAAGGAAGGAAAGGAGGGAGGGAGGAAGGAAGGGAAGAAGGAAAGAAAAAGCCTATTATGAACAATTAGTATTCTCTGTAAGTTTGGATCCCCAGTTATTTAAAAGTTTGTTGTTGTTTTAATTAGAACCATTGAGTGACATTTACTCAGTGTTTGCTTGTATATCAGATTCTTCTTCTTGCCCTTGAATCTACTGCTATAAACTGCTATATTTAATATTACCTTTGTTCTGAAATAATATTTCTTTTCTGAATTAGGAGTGGAACATATGTAAATTATCTGTTAAATTAATTTCATAAGATTTTATTTAGAATTTTATGTAATAGGTATAATGCATGAAACTAAATGTATATTCATATATATATGAATGTATAAAGATAAATCTGTAACTTAGTTTTATATGTGTTATCCTTTTCAAGCATTTTAAGAGTTTTGGAAAGAAAACCTAATTATCACAAAATGAATGTGAAATGTTCAGTATTTATTTATCTCAAATATATTTCAAAATTATACATCCACATGCACAAATCATGGCTAATACAAAGTCTCTATTGAGCATTAAAATTATATTTAAAAATCAGCTAGATTTTGGCATCGATTGCACCTTGCATTGTTTTTTTTTTTTTTAAAGTTTGTCTTCCTCATATCTATTTCTGCACTTCTCATTTCTAATTCTGTTTCCATTGGTAGTTTTGCATTTTTTGTTTATTGGATTGTCAAACACTTATCTATTTTATTTAAAAAACAAACAAGCTGCTGTATTTACTTATCAAATTGAGGCTCATATTTATCACTGCTGAGTTGTCTGAGGAAAGAATATAAATCACACATAGAACTTTGTGTTGTTTATTTTGTGAGGTTATATGGCACTGGGATATAAGTCCATGAATGGTAGGTAGCATAAGAGTCTTGGTAGACAGAAATGTGCCTCTTTTTAATCCTTAGAGAAAGAAATTATAGATGTCTGATACATAAGGTATGCCCTTTTGCAAGGATGCAAACAACTGGAAGTTGTGGAAGTAGAGCAGAGTAATCCTTTGAAAATGTAAATGTTTTTTAAGGTTCATTTCAATGTTGAGATATATTTTCATATGGCTTCCTTTTTCTGAAGCGTGATGAAAAGGAAGGAATTGGATCTATAGGCTACAGTTTTTTATTTTCATTAGGCAAAATGTTTGTGGAATATTTGGAAAGACATCAAAGATGTTTTTATGAAGGACTCCTTAAGATAGAGTGGAGGAGAGGGAGTGGAACATGGGAAAAGGAAACCAAGATCTACATGGGTCATTCAGGGCACAAAATAATAAGGTTATCATATTGATGGAGATATGATAGGAAGATGAGTTATGCTTTTCTTATATACAGAAAACAAAACAATCTGTCAACTCAAGGAATTGCGGATCAGTAGTAAAGGGTCTAATGGTGAACAATTTCACAGAGAATCAAGCAAAATCCTTGAATTGATATAAGAACAAAGAGCTGCTACAAGTAACACCTACATACAAGATAAATGCAGATCAACACATAGTGACTCTGTTCCCTGGTCACTCAATGCTCGTCCCAGATGCACCAAAGGATTGGAGACCTGAGACAAGATTCAGGAGATAAAATTCATTGATCTGATAAGTTACACTTTCAAGAGTGAAAGTGGGCCACTGTTGGAGCAAGAGTGGCAATGGCCCCAAGAACCTCTAGCTTCATCCTTTTAAGCCTGCTTTGTGTACACATAAATTTGGCTTTGATTGACATTTTTGATTGTAAGCTGGTGATTATAGAACATTTTGGCCTCTGCACATGGCACCTACCCATGATGCATTCTCTTATAATTGTATTTATTTATGTATTGTACATTTATGAGTGTCTAATGAGCTTCTGTTGTGACTTTAAAGGTACTTAAAGGCAAGTTGTACCCTTTGTGTGCATGCTCAGATCTTGGAAGTCCTCTTGTGGCTTTTGAGCCAGCTCTGTGGTTAGCCCCTACCTGTTCTGTTAAGTCCATAGAGTGGCTCTGAAGTTGTGGCTGTCAACCCTGGGAGGTGTCACCGAGGGTGTTGCCATCTCCTGCTTTATCCCTCCTTGTTCATGCCTAACTAACTGCCTAACACTCCGTCCTCAAGTGATTGAACCCCAAATCATTGGGAAATGGGATAATGGCTTCTTCAAGCTGTTAGGAGGCATTGTGAAGGTTTTGAGAGTTCATCACTTGTGGACTGTCCAGAGAGAAGGCAGTGGTGGCTGGAGGTGTCCAACCAAGAGACTTCCAAAAGGGAAAGGGTTTAAGCATCTAAGGTTAGTATCTTTGCTTGAGGACCAGTTGGAAATTGACTACACTTAACCTGGAGGAGACAAAGAATACCAACATTTTGATTAGTTTTGGTTTAAAGAGTAACATTAAGAGAGCCCCTATAATGAGGGGACTAAAGGAAGTAAGGGTGTAATTGTAAACAGTTGTGGACAGATGACCCAGGAAGACAAGTGTTCCCTTAGTATGGAGATTTTTAAGTAAGGCAAAGAAGGGAGTAAAGGATTTGGAGGACAAATGATCCCAAATCAGGGACAAAGAATTGAGCTGTAAAAAGGATAAGGTGGCTATGGCAAACTCTATTCCTTTTTTTTTTTTTTTTATGTTTATTTATTTCTGAGGGAGAGAGAGAGAGAGAAGCAGAGAGAGAGGGAGACACAGAATCTGAAGCAGACTCCAGGCTCTGAGCCGTTAGCTCAGAGCCCAATGCAGGGCTCAAACCCACAAACCATGAGATCACAACCTGAGCCAAAGTTGGAGGGTTAACTGACTGAGTCACCCAGGTGCCCCTGGCGAGCTCTTTTCTTAATGAGATAACACAGAGAAAGACAGAAGACTTATTTGTCATGGAATCTTTTTTTTAAGTTTATTTATTTTGAGAGAGAGAGAGAGAAAAAAAAAAACATGCATGGGGGAGGGGCAGAGAGAGAGGAGAGAGAGAATCCCAAGCAGGCTCTGCGCTGTCAGTATGAGCCTGATGCATGGCTTGAACCCACAAACCACGAGATCATGACCTGAGCCAAAATAAGATTCAGTTGCTTAATTGAATGAGCCACTCATGCCCCCATGAAGAATCTTTTTGAAGAGTTAACTTCAAGTGTTGGAGGGATTCACTAGGAGTAGACATCTGTGGTGTCTGCTGGGGGTTGATTCCAGGGTTTAACTCTGGGATGATGGATCAAGCTAGGGATTCCTGGTACCTTGATGGCTATAGGGGAAGACAAAAGAACTGGAAAAGGCCCTTTCTAAGTACGTTCCAGTTTGGACTTAGGGCAGCCATCTTCTCAGATTTTGATTAGAACTTGGTCATCAGGTTCAAATAGAGAAGGTGTCTCTTATTTGGTAGTGGAAACTGTTCGGATGTATTCCTTTAAAGCCTGCTGAAATTTGGAGAGAGAGATGATATGAGTTTGTATTCCTAGGGTCTCTGGATCTACCAAGAAGTCTGTAGTGAGGAAGAGTTGCCAGCACAGGGCCTCAAAAGGACTTCAACCCAGGGCCTCCTTGGGAGCTATGTGACTACAGAGAAGAGAACGTGGCTAGGTTTCTTTCCAGTTTAGTGATATTTCTTGTGTGAGGTTTTTCATAATAATTTTTGGGTATAGGCCAGCCCTTTATACCTTTATGCTTGTGGCCTCTAAGCACAATAAAGGTGGTATTTGATACCCAGTGCTTCGGAGACAGATTGAACTACGGTGGCCACAAACGAGTGTCCATTGTCACTTTGAAGTGACTTGGGGAGGCCAAATCAGGGGATTATTTCCATGTAGAAGTTTGCGGACTACTTCAGTTACCCTTTTGGTCTGTGTGGGGTATGCCTCTATCCATCCTATGAAGGTCTCAACTGCATGAGGAGGTATTTGTATCCTCTGCAGGGTGGCATCTGAGTAAAATCCATCTGCCAGTGTGCCTCTGTATCAGTTAGATGAATTGAAGCCAATGGATGCCCTCAGGGCTGGTATATGTTCAGGTGGGGTAAGAGGAGGTTATTTGTTGAATCACCTGGGACAGTCCTTTACCTTGGAATGTTCTGGAAATGAAAGTTTGTAAGGCATCTCCTCAGGGGTAGCACTGAGGGTGTGGGCAGCACCTGCTTTATCCCTCCTCCTTCCTGCCTAACTAACTGCCTAACAACCCTGGGTGTGATATGTAAGCATGAGGTATGTAGTAGCGTATGAGGTAGTAGCAGCAGAAAAAAAAAGTTATGACTTATTTGCCTCTTTTCTCATAGAGTTGGAGTCTGTGTCAACTCCTCTTGAAGTAAGCTTCTGACTGTTTTGATTAATACAGTGTAGCAGGAGCAATAATGCTATGACATCCAAAGAAAGATTACAAAAGGCCCTCGAGCTTCATCTTGGTCTTCTGCCAAACTTACACTTTTGGAATTGTCCCTCTGTGGGGAACCGGGGTGACTCAGTTGGTCGAGCGTCCGGCCTCATCTCAGGTCATGATCTCCCAGTCTGTGAGTTCAAGCCCCACGTTGGGCTCTGTGCTGACAGCTCAGAGCGTGGAGCCTGCTTCAGATTCTGTGTCCCCTTCTCTGCACCTCCCTCACTCATGCCCTATCTCTCTCTCTCTCTCTCTCTCTCTCTCTCTGTCTCTCTCTCCCTCAAAACTAAATATTAAAAAAAAAAAGAAAGAATAGTCCCTTTTAATGGGCCTTCCAGATGTTCCCTTTCTGGCCCCCATTTCAGGCTATGAAATTCCAAGCCACCAAAAAAAACCTCACATGGGTACTCTGATCAACAGTCCCAGCTGAGTTCAGCCTAAGAGTAATCCCAGCCCTGTCATCAGACATATTAAAGAAAAAGAAAAAAGCTTCAGTTAATTTCAGCCGCATCATTTGTGTCCCTGTCAGGTTTTAGAGTCTTCTCAGATGAGGACCCAGTCTTTGTGGAGCAAGAAAAAGCTGTCCCTACTGTATCCCCTCTAAATCCCGATGCAGAGAAACCATGGCCATAATCAAACGGTGCTTTATACCTTAAATCAGAGTCACTTGTTAGGTAACAAAAGGTAATCAGGAAAAAAATCACAAACTCACATGTGGTTGATAGGAAGGGAAGTTTTGCAATGAGCTGAGAACAGAAAGTACATATGAGGCAAGAACAGGAAAGCTGCATTATTAATATGTATATTTACTTACCCTTTTATATGTAATTTGGAATTTTGTGACAGATACACATATACATCCATCCGTACATAAACATGCAGTGAATACCACCTCTATGCACATTTAGGCTAAAAAACAAATTTATGATCTAGCAATATATGCCAAATATTGCTGCACATTCTTTTAACAGAAATTCTTATTATACATTCTTGATGAGACTAGAATCCAAGTGAATATTTCTGTTTACAAAAAATATGTTGTGATAAAAGTATGTTTCAACAAAAAATTGGTATACTTTTTGCAGAAAATTAAACGTAATATATTGACATTTCATATCATCTAAATAATTTCGATTTTATGAGTTCTACAATATTCAAATAGTTCAAATTTTTAATTGTACTGTTTTTGTTTTCATAATTTATTAAAGTATAACTGATAAAAGGAAATATATACACATTACATATGATATAATATTTATATGCATATTGTTATAGATTATATATGTTATAATTATAATACTAAAATATTATATATATGTAATGTTTCAGGTTCACCAATGTACTAAATTTTAAAAATTGAAAATACCCTATTATTACCACCAAGATGGAGATCATTTCTGTAATCCAGAAAATTCCTTCATTCTTCTTTCCAGCTAAACTTTGCCTGCCATTCATTGAACATTACCATTTACTGATTTTAGTCAGCATGAATCAGTTTGCTTGTCCATTTATTTTATATAAATGGAATCATAGGTGTAGTAGACAGTCTCTAACATGACCACTAATAATTCCCACTTCCTGATCTTCATGCCCTGAGGTATTTCCCTCCCCTTGGTGTAGGCTGGACTTAGTAATTTGCTTCTAGTGACTGGAATATGTCAAAAGAAGGTTACTTCCAACATTAGGTTACAAAGAGACTGTGTCTTCTACATTGGGAGCTCTTGCTACCTCCCTAGAAAGTCAGCCTCCACCGAGCTCCACAGAGCAAAGAACTGAAGGAAGACTCACAATCCAATACTTCAGCAGGAAACAACTCCCCGCAACATCCACATGAGTGAGTTTGAAAACAGATCCTCCCCTTATTGAGCCTTCAGATGTCACATCCCCAGTCAATACTGACTGCAAAACTGGGAACTTGAAGTCAGAGGTACCTAGTTAAGTTGTGCTCAGATTCCTGACCCACACAAACTGTGAAATAAGAAATTGTTGTTTTAGGCCACTAGGTATTCCTGTAATTTGATAAGCAACAATAAATAACTAATACATATATGATGCAGGTTTGGGTTTTCTTGTGTTCAACATGTTTTCAAGATAACATGTATTTGGAATTCATCCGTGTTATAATATGTAGCAATAGTTGATATTTTGCTATACCTAAGTAGCATTACATTCTGTGAAATTGCTAGAATTTTTATCATCCCCAGTTGTTGGAATTTTAACCATTTCCTCTTTTGGTCTAGTATGAATAAGACTGAGTAAAAATTGGGTTTTTTGTTCCTTCGTCAGAACACATAAATACATTGTCTTTTTAAACTACATTTCCTTTTTCACACACCCATTAACAATATATAAGAAGTTAACGTGTTCTACATCCTCTCCAACATTTTGCATTATAATAGTTTGCTTAATAGTAGTTGTTCTAGTGGTAGGAAAGCATGATCCATTGTGGTTCAGTTTGCATGTCCTTGATAACTAATGATATTCATAATTTTTCATGTGCTTTTTCAACACTTGTATGTTTTTTTAGTGACATCTGCTCAAGTTTTGCACTGTTTACCTATTTACTTATTTATTTATTAAATTCAATGGCTGTCTTCTAAATACTGATTTCTAAAAGTTCTTTATATCTCAGAAATGTGTTTTTTCAGATAAACCTACAATGAATATTTTCTCCCAGGGTGTAGCTTATACATTCGTTTTTCTTATGGTGTCTTTTGATGAGCAGATTAGCTATGCTCATTCATATATTTACATATTTACCTTTTATTTTAATCTTTATTTCCTCCTACACATTTGGACTTCCATCTGGTGTCATTTAACTTCAGAATAGAGAAATTTTCATCATTGATTGTTGCACAGTTCTCCTGAGACAATTAAAGTAGATTTTTAAAATTTATTTTAATGTATTTATTTTGCTTCATTTTAAAAATGATGTTCTAAGATAAAGAATTCTAGGTTTATTTATGTATTGTTGGGGAGAATACAAACAGGCACAGCTACTGTGAAAGTAGCATGGAGTTTCCTCAAAATGTTAAAAGTAGAACTACGTTATGGGGTGCCTGGGTGGCTCAGTCGGTTAAGCGTCCGACTTCACCTCAGGTCATGATCTCACAGTTTGTGGGTTCGAGCCCCGCATCGGGCTGTGTGCTGACAGCTCAGAGCCTGGAGCCTGCTTCAGATTCTGTGTCTCCTTCTCTCTCTGTTCCTCCCCCGCTCATGCTCTGCCTCACTCTTTCCTTCAAAAATAAAGACAAACATTAAAAAAAAAAAAAAAATAGAACTACCCTATGATCCAGCAGTGACACTACTGGGTATTTACCCAAAGAACATAAAAATACTAGTCCAAGGGGATACATGCATTCCTATGTTTATAGCAGCATTATTTACATAATAAATAAAACATAAATATATGGATGCAGCCCAAGTGTCCATCAATTGATGAATAGTTAAAGAAGATGTGGTAGATATATACAATGGAATATTATTCAACCATAAAAAGGGATAAAGCCTTGCCATTTGTAATGACATGGATAGAACTAGAGTGCACTCTGCTAAGTGAAATCAGTCAGTGAAAGACAAATACCATATGACTTCACTCATACGTGGACTTTAAGAAACAAAACAAAAGAGCAAAGAGAAAGAGAAACCAAAAAACAGACTCTTAACAAAAGACAACAAACTGATGGTTACCAGAGGGGAAGTGGGTGGGAGGATGGTTTAAGCGAGTGTTGGAGATTAAGGAGGGCACTTACCGTGATGAGCACAGGATGATGTATGGAATTATTGAATCACTATATTGTACACCTGAAACTAATATAACACTGTATACCAACTAACTAGAATTAAAAAAAGAAAAATAAAAGAATTCTGTTTTGCCCCCAGCACTATAAAGATGTAATTCCAATGTCTTCTTTCTCAGATTTTTTTTTCTGATAAAAATTTAAGCATCATTTTTGTTTACTTATTTATTTGCAATATGTCCTTCCCCAATATTTTCTGTCATTTCTTCTTTGCATTTAGTGCACAGACCTTTGACTGTGATGAGTCGTTTGATTTTCTTTGTGTTTATCCTGTTTTGGACAGACTGAGCTTCCTGAATTTTTGAGTTGAGTCATTATAACACTTTGGGAAAATTCTTGGCCACTCTTTTCTTAAATATGTCTTGGGTCCAATTTCTTTCTGCTCCCTTGGGACTCAAATTAAATGAATGCTAGAACATTTGATGTTTTCCACAGATCTTGGGTATTCTCTTTAATTTTATTGTTTTTACTCTTCATCTTTGACATAATTTATAGATTGGCTTTAAGTTGACTGATTCTTTTTTTTTCCGTTGTGTCTCATTCTGAATTTCAATAATGGGTTTTTAACATTATTATATTTGTTAGTTCTAGCCTTTTCATTTGTTTCTTTTAATAGTCTCCATTTCTGCATTGAAAATTGCCATCTGTTTATGTATCAACTTTTTTCAAACTTTTTATCTAATATTTTTCAGACTTATTTAAAGTTTTTTTTTCTGATTATTTCAAAATCTTCTTTTGAACTTTTCTCTCTTCAATATGGGCATATGTTTGTGTTACTTTGGAATTTCACAATGTTAATTGTATGTAGATTACTGTCTTTAAAAAGAACAAACAGTGGAGGTTGACACAAAAAATGTGATTTCCAGAACATACCCCATATTCTATCAGGCTGCTAGATTATATGACTGACATCTAGTCAGTAGCTTAGCTGCATTTGACTTTTTTTTACACAGGTTTTGTTAGATTTACTTCACCACTCACTTCAAATATTTTGAGACCATGATCAGTACCTGCCCTTTCATAGGAATGGGATCTGAGTATCTCACTTGGATTTATAGCTCTGATAAAATTCATCTCTACTGTGGGAGATTCTTTTTGATTTTCAACCTACTTCTAGATTTTTCGGTGTGGGTGTTTTCTATGCTCTCTGCTCTGCTCAATTTTTAACTGTCTCATATGTCCTCTCTTCATGACACTCGCCTGTTCATGGCCTTCATCAGGCTGCTGCCTGGCACTCAGTGCCAGCCACTGGTGCTTTGAAAGTGCTTCTCGGCTTTTCTGCCTTGTCCTGACACTTGGGCTGTTGCCTTAGATGCTGGAGTGCCTTATGCCACTTTATGGAGAACTGTGTCAGCTCTGGCTCCTGGTGCCCACCTATTGGCATTCTCTTCATATTTACTTGGTGAAGACCATCAGGGAAAGTGCTGCCAAGTTGGAAGACACTCACTCCATGGCTGGGAATCCTTAGGGCTCTAATTCATCATGCTGGCCTATACACCGACACATAGCCCTTAAAATCTGTTGTTTTTCTCCCTTTTCTTTTTCTTTTCCCATGTGTTCCCATTCTGTTCTGCATCCAGAACAAAAGATTTCTGGGATAAGTAACTAAGGGAATATTATCTCTGATAAAGGGCAATTCTTTTTCTAGAATTTGTTTCGTTTAGATTTTGTAAATGCTTCGTGCACTGACAGGGAAGAGAAAGCTATGACTTTATAATTTATTTGGCTTGATCGTATTGTTATAGTAGGAGTGACGGTCACTTATAACTTACTACATTCTAACCAGACCAAAATTATTTTTAATAAACATTTAACTTCATTCACAAAGAAAGATGTCCACCATAATAATTTTATTTTTTATTCTGTTTCTTTGTATGTGACACTGTCATATGTGAAAAATTTAATTTTAGACATGAGTCACTTCTTAAAATGTTGTTTAATAGCTTCAGTATTTTCAGAATAATAAATATATAATTTAAGTTCTCAATTTATATATTCAGTTGAGAACTTGAAAAGTGTTTCATTCTCATATTTTCTTCCATGAAATTTAAGCTTTATATAAATCTAGAACTCATATATTAACTTAATATTGGTAGAGATACAAAAATGCTAAGCCAATTAATCATTGTATTTATCACTATCAATTATACATTTGTAAACTGGTTTTGGCTCAGGTCATGATCTCACGGTTTTGTGAGTTCGAGCCCTGTGTCAGACTCTGCGCTGGAAGCACAGAGCTTGCTTGGGATTCTCTCTCTCTGCCCCTCCACCACTCACACTGTCTCTGTCTCTCTCAAAATAAATAAATAAACTTAAAAACATTTTTAAAAAGCTCTGAGGAGGAAAATAAGTGTGTATATTTTTTATTAAATTATTTATTTTATTTTATTAAATTTCAAATGCACAGTTAACACCTATACACCCTTCAAACAGATGCATCAAATGTTAGCATCTTGCCACACCTGTCCCTCCTCTCTTTATCTTTCCTTTTGCCAAATCACTGCAGATGGGAGGAAATTCCATCCATGTATGTCTCAGGAAAAGGCCATCAGGTCTATGTAACCATAACAAAGTTACTATAAATTACCTACAAAAATCAAGCGACATAAAAATATAACCAAACAAAATAGACCTCCCTATTTTCCTTGGCTGGCTCCACAATTCCCTTTTTATCTTCTAACTTTTCCATCCAGATTCCTATACAGCATGTTTCTGTGAAGTCTCTTTTATCTCACCCAACCTACATCATCACCGTTGCTCCTCTCTATTCTTCATGGCTTTTGAAAAGTACACACCAGTTACACTGAAAACGTGTCCTGCATTGTGAATTATCTATTTCCTTTTGACTAGATTCTGTCAACAATTTCTAAAAATCACATTAAATAGATGATGCTGTTGAACTCCTTCTATCCAACATGCATACGAGGGTGTCCCACATTTGTAATGGAAAATTGAACACTTAGTTAAGGAAGAGACTGACAGATTTCATTATTATTAGAGTATATTTTTCAATTTGTAATTAAGAAGTAAACTGTAGGATTATTCTTTAAGATCATGTAAAGAATCTTTTCTTTAACAAACATTCATTCACACAATGATTTTTAGTATCTCTTGAGTATCTTTGTCTGAATCTTTAATAATTGATGATTTTTAAAGACTATCAATTATACGTTTGTAAACTGTCACATCCCTACAAAAAAGAAACTTTCTTCACTTTTGTTTCTTTTTCTCCTTATGGATTCAAGTAATTTTTTAGTTAATTCAGTTTGTTATAATACATTACTGCCATGATTCTTCTTTATACTCAAATTGTCCTCAACATGATCATGGTCAGCTTTTCATCCCTTTTCATCATAGTCTTATGTCTTATTTTTTTTGGATATGTTATTGAAATATGAAACACATAAAGAAAATTCATAAGCAATTTTATTCCTTGATTCATTTTCACAAAGGGAATAAATATTTTTATCTGTTAATCAGATTAAGGAAATGACCTTTGTAAAAATCTAAACAATTCTGATATCCTCTCCCAATTACAGTCCTCTGGACAGCCACTGTCCTGACTTGTAAGCTTTCCAGGATGGTCAGGAAAAGCCACTGCATCTCACAGTCCTGGTAGTCATTATTCTTACCAGAACAGGCAAGTGCAGGAGTTCTTTGATCATCAAGACTCATGCTTCAGAATTAATTATTCATAATGCTACTACTGTATGTCACTAATTGCTATTATCCCATTTCTCATTAGCTGTTACTGATACCAAGTCCAAGGATCACAAGTAAATGAATTCCTGGATCTCATTTTTAAGGGCCTGTTTCCTGGGACCACTCTTTGAACCATATGATGAGCCAGCCACGTCTCATCAGAAAAGCAAAATCTAAGTTAATTATGTCAAACCAGAGAGGTTAATATGTGGTTTAATATGAGTTATTGGAGAAATGAAATGTGAAACAGGCACATGAGGGAACACTGAAATAGTAACTTCAGGAAGAAGTTACTACGTGGAGTGACAAAGGAGAAAGCTTTTGGTTATTACCATGTAGAAACTTAAAGAATGGATGCAGTGCTTAATTTTACGTGTCAACTTTACTGGGCCATGGCATGCCCAGATGTTTAGTTCAATATTTTTCTGGATGTTTTTGTGAGGATGTTTTTGAATGAGTTTAACATTTACATTGATGAGCTGAGTACAGCAGATTGTGGGTGGGCCTCATGGAATTAATTAAACATCTGAACAGAACAAAAAGGCTGAATGAGAGGGAACTCCTGTCTGACTGCCTTGAGCTGAGACATCAATTTTTCCTGGGTTTCTAGTCTACAGGCTTATGGACTGGAACCACCATTGGCTTATAGTGGAAAGCCTCAGGTCTTTGGATTTGCACTGGAAATACTCTATAGGTTTCCTGGTCTCCAGTTCGGTGAATGCAGATCTTGGAACCTGTCAGTATTTATAATGACACGCACACACACACACACACACACACACACACACACACACGATGATGCTATTTCTGGAAGTGCTAGGAAAAAAGCAACCACTGCTTGAGTAAAGAGGCATTTCTGTGCTAAGTCCATTAGGAAAGCAAAGAAAAAAAATGGAGAAAATCGTTTCTCTGTCCCCCTGCTGTCCAGTCTTCCTTCAGTGCCACCTTCCTGGTACTAACACCTAACAAAAGAGTCAACAGGTAAAAAGAAAAATATCATTTGCAGAGATCCAACACTCATATCAAAGAGTAGTTTAATAACCCTGACTTCTGGATTATAGATTAGGTTTGTCAAAATTTGAACTTTATATAAATGAAATCATTGAGAACAAATAGTACGTACTATTTTGCATACTATCTGTGTGTCATTTATATATAACTCCATCTTATTTAGTGTTGGCAGATATCTACATTTTCATTAACAATACTTGCATTTAGCGCTTTGAGGGTAAATTGACTTGCCTTTAATTTGCTATCTGTAATTTCTAAAATGGTCTTCAAAAGTCCAATTTATGGTGCCTGATTTCATTCTGTATTAAAAAGCTTCAGGTTCACATGGTTCAAGGGTGAAACTGCAGGTCTTCCTGTGGCTGCAGCAGCTTGAGAGCAGAGTATGAACTGTGGTGGCCAGAGTTATGGCAGGACAGGCCTTTAAAAAGTTTCTTCCCCTCCTTGACTGAGTTTTAGTTGTAAAGAGTGCAGCTTAACAGTAACCAAAGGAGGCATCATGCTTCCAGAAAAATCTTAAGGAAAACTATTGCAAGCACTAGCAGTTAGCTGTTGGATTGGGCTCTAAAGGAAAGGGTGGAGAACTTCAACCAGTTAGCATGAAAGTTGGAAATAGATAAAGTTCTTCTCCCAGAATGTGGAGACACCAAAGTAGTTCTGGTTGACAAGGATTATTTCTTATGTAGAGACAGTGACATTCTCAGAAAGTATGTGGACTGAAATAAACCATTACTGAACCGGCATCACGTGAAAGCTGCCCATTCCACTGAAGCTGTGAAATTATTCATCATGTAGACAATTTGCATGTCTCTCTTTTATAATAAACTAATGGTATCTCCCCCCCCCCCAATAAGTCAATAAGAAGCTTCAGATTTTTGTTTTCTGTGATATTTTATCCTTTTCTGAAATGAAAAGATTCATATTTGAGAAGCACAATAGTTACTTCAATCTTAGATTGGATTAAAACAACTCAGATTTTAACATTTCAGATTGTGCACTATGCTGTTAAGATGGTAAAATTATCTGAAATAAATTTTAAATTAATCGACAAATGTTTCATTTGTCAATTTCAAAATGTTTTGATGGATAAAAATGAAAAAGTATTAAAAAACACTTGTAAGTATGTGATTTAGGAAAGAAGATACAGTGAAATAACTTCTAGATTAACTGCTTAATATGTGTATTATCCAAGATTGCTTTGTATATAATTATATATGAAAAGATAACATGAGTTGGTAATTATACATTGTAATTTTTAATTCATTTTTTAGTAATCTCTCTCTCTCTCTCTCTCAAAACTAAATAAAAGTTAAAGAAAAAGAAAAAAGAAAAAATAGCAAGTATCTTTTATTTTCTATTTTTAAGTAGGCTCCATGCCCAATGTGAGGCTTAAACTTAACGACTGTGAGGTCAAGAGTCATACGCTGCACCATTTGAATCAGCCAGGCGCCTTGATAGTGAGTATCTTTTTTCAACATTTCCATAGTTTTTCCTACAGTCATAATCAGGATATTATCTAATAATTTATTAGTATGAACAATGTGCAATTCATGTTTTTAAAGCCATAAACTGATTTTTCTGACTATATCATCCATTCTCCATTCGATTTCACACTTCTTAGAGCTAAGAAATTTTTCACTGGAGAGCAACTTGGTAATTTCATTTGCTAGATTGAAAACTTTTTTGTTATTCCTTATTGCCGATAGAATAATGTTTAAACTAAAAATCCAGGAAATTTCATCATAAAAAAATTAAAAGTAAAAACTAATGTGTTTTTAAAAAAAAACTAATGTGTTTCAAAAAAATAAAAAAAACAATGTGTTGGTTGCTTATTACATATTACATATTTGAAAGCTATTGCTTGAGTTATTCTGCCTTTTATTTAGTAGATAAGATTATTATCTCCATTATATAAATGAGAACAGAGAGGATTTAAAAAGTTCAATGACTTCCCCAGAGACACATAAGTGTATACAGAAATTCATCCATACTTTCCAAATCTAGAGCCCAAGCTTATCCACTTTCAGGATCATTGTATTCACGATAGATGTTCTTCCCAAAGCAGTCAAGAGTATTTATTTATATTTTACATTCTATGCATATTCTCCATGCTAAAAATGAAATCATAAATATATTCCTGTATAGATTGCTGTAACTTTTTTTTCTACCACAACAAAATGTTGGTTACTTACCTATTTCAGGTTCTATTTCTTTCTGAAACCTTTCTTATAATACACTTGCTAAAAAACAAACAATATTAAAAAAAAAAAAAAAAACACCAGCCAGAAGGTTTCTTTCTTCGTAACACCTAAGAATTTCTTATGCTCACATAATTCGGATTCAGAAGATGTTCTATTTTATCATGTCTCTAATTTGTGTGTGGGAAATATTTGCAAATGTTAAGCGTGGTTCTCTCCGTCTAGATGCACCTCATCGTCCTCTTTCTGTTTTTTTTCTTTTCCCCTGCCTGAAAAAGGAGAGGAAATTTTCTCTACTTTTAAATTTCATAGACTTCTCTCCCTTTTCTTCCATCCAGCCCAGGCAGACATCTATTTTCTGTCTAGGAATATGCTTTTCCTGTCTAGGGTTTGAGCAGTATGTTTTTTCTCTGGCAATTTTCTCTTGCATGGTGCAAATGATGTTAGATAAGTCTGTGTTTGGCATCAAAGTTGTATTTGCCTTCTGCTCATTTATGTTGTGAACTGTGCACACAGGAAACAAAATGTTTCCATGGAAGAGGGAGAAGGAGTCAATGGGAAAGTATTCAAATCACAATGTAGTATGCCAGACACAGTCCCTCACAACAAACCTTTCTATCTAGCAAATAAAGTTGAATTACTTTTCATTGTGTCTTCCTTCCATAGAGAAATTTAATGTATCCTTCCAAACAGTAGTGCTTAAACACAAAGCAGTGTCATTCTACGAAGGTACATATTTTTTTCCTTATGGTCTCTAAGTGTTTGAAGAATGAACTTATGTATTGGCTAAATATCTATATCCTTCTATATTTATATTATCTTATTTCTCACTGAGATTACCCTTAGCCCAGGTGTAATCATTCTCCAAAATAGATGAGCTCCATAGCAAGTGACTAGTAGGTGAAAAATAGGAAAATACTTGAACAACTGGCTTGTTCAGTTTTTAGATTTTTACATATAAGCATCTGGTTCCCTAATCCATTATCC
Organism: Panthera onca; assembly: GCF_046562875.1. Taxonomy (NCBI): domain Eukaryota; kingdom Metazoa; phylum Chordata; class Mammalia; order Carnivora; family Felidae; genus Panthera; species Panthera onca. The sequence goes on from NC_138339.1 coordinate 21,015,741, forward strand.
CAGCTATACAAAATTTCTCTTCTGAAACATTATTCTGCATTTAGTCTCTGGATTTAACAAACAAGATGTCCTCTGTTCATGTATGTCCAAGGTGGGGAATAGATCAAGCAGAAAACTACTATGTGAACAGTACCTACCTAATGTAATCACAAGATGGAATTTCTTGTCCCTTTCTCATTTCTTCTAGACCACAATGTTTGCCTGGAGAATGGAAATGGGTGCTGATTGATCACTTATGTTTGCCTGGCTAGAGTGGCAGCAAACAATTTTAGTTGTCTGATTTCCAAGACTACTTAGCCTTACCCCTTCTCAGTTAAGTTTTCCTTAGTTTTGACCTTTGCAGACCTGGTGGCTCTTTAATGGGCATAGTTTAGCATGAACTCTCAAAAAAAGAGGGAAAGTTTTTTTTTCCTAAACACATAATAGATAACTTAGAATTAAAGCCGTCATTTCCCCTACTAACCAGAGGCAGGGCACACATCTCTTTGAACTTGCTACTCTTCTAGATTTTAGTCTTCTCCAAGGCATAGTCTACTTTCATGTATCCATACTACAGAGTACTAATGGACATATATTCCTGGTGAAATCCCAACACAATTGTGTTGTAATATTGCTTTTGAAATATTGTGTTGTAAAATAGCTGGAGAAAGGATTCCAACATGTATTACATCGCATAGACAGCTAGGTTGAATATACAAAAGGGCCACTCTAGATTTGTAAATTCCATCTGCACTTGTCAAGCTTGAGCTTGAGCTGTGCCCTATTCATTTAGGGAGATCTTTACTCAGCGGTAAAATTCTAATTCCAAAGGAGGGGTCTTAAAAAAACTAATCCTATGCCTTCTCTTTTCAGATAATTTACTGAGGTAACTAGAAAATATATTCTTATTAACAAATCTAAACAACTTGCTTTTTCTCTCCTTTTCTTTTTCTCTTCCTTCCTCCCTTCCTTCCTTTCTTCTGCCCTTCTTCCCTCCCTCCCTCTCTCTCTCTTCCTTCCTTCCATCCTTCCTTCCTTCCTCCCTCCCTCCCCCCTCCCTCCCTCACTCCTTCCCTCCTCTCTCTTTCTCTCTCTTTCTTTCCCAGCCACACTGTTCTCACCCAGAGATTTTTAAAGCATACATTCATGGGGCGCCTGGGTGGCTCAGTCAGTTAAGTGTCTCACTTAGGCTCCAGATCTTGATCTTGCATTTCATGAGTTTAAGCCCCATGAGGGAGGCTCTGTGCTGATTCTGTGTCTCCCTCTCTCTCTCTCTGCCCCTCCCCCACTCATGGTCTGTCTCTGAAAAATCAATAAACATTTTAAAAATTTGAAAAAAAACACGCATTTATTAGATCACAATATTGTCAACTCAGTCTCAGAGTGGTCCCCTGGTCTCCTCACAATGGCTGTAATTTATTACAACCTTATACTCTACACGTGTTATGAAAAAGGCTCTTGATTGCTCCCTCAAAAGCAACTGATTATAATTCTAGATGTTGTTAATAAGCTCTTTGTGCATATCTGTGATTCTAGAAATTTTTAACTGTGATTTGCTAAGTCCCCACATGAATTGGGAGTAGATCTCAGCCTTCCAATTGAGATTTGCAAGAAATAAGCTTTTTTCTATTTTTTTAAAATTGTTATTTAAATTCTAGTTAGTTAATATATAGTGTAATATTGGTTTCAGGAGTAGAATTTAGTAATTCATTACTTACATATAAAACCCAGTGCTCATCACAAGTGCCCTCCTTAATACCCATCACCCATTTAACCTACCACCATCCACCTCCCCTCTAGTAACCCTCAGTTTGTTCTCTATAGTTAAGAGTCACTTATGGTTTGCCTCCTTCTCTTTTTTTCCCCTTCCTCTACGTTCATCTGTTTTATTTCTTAAAGTTCAGACATGAGTGAAGTAAAGCCATATGGTATTTGTCTTTCTCTGAAACTTTACTTAGCATAATACATTCTAGCTCCATTCATGTTGGTGTAATTGACAAGATTTTATTCTTTTTGATGGCTGAGTAATATTCATATGTAGGTGTTTGTGTATACATACACATGTGTATATATGTGTATATATATGTATATATACACATATATATATACCATATATGTGTGTGTGTGTGTGTGTGTGTGTGTATATATATATATATATATATATATATATATATATATATACCATTCATTACCCATTCATTAGTTGATGGACACTGAACACTTGGGTTCTTTCCATAATTTGGCCACCGTTGATAATACTGCTACAAACATTGGCGTGCATGTGCACCTTCAAATCAATATTTTTTTGTATCCTTTGGATAAATATCTAGTAGTGCTATTGCTGGGCCATGGGTATTTCTATTTTTAAATTTTTGTGGAACCTCCATACTGTTTTCCAGAGTGGCTGCATTAGTTTGCATTCCCAGCAACAGTGTAAGAGGTTTCCCTTTTCTCCACATTTTCACCATCTGTTGTTTCTTGTATTGTTAAGTTTAGCCATTCTTACAGGTATGAAGTGATATCTCATTGTGGTTTTGATTTACATTTCACTCATGATGGGTGATGTTGAGCATCTTTTCATGTGTCTGTTAGCCATCTGGATGTCTTCTTTGGAAACATGTCTATTCATGTTCCTGCCCATTTCTTAACCAGATTGTTTTTTTTGGGTGCTAAGTTTGATAAGTTCTTTACAGATTTTGGGAACTAGCCCTTCATCAGATATGTCATTTGCAAATACCTTCTCCCAAATCATAGGCTGCCTTTTAGTTTTGTTGATTGTTTCCTTCATTGTGCAGAAGGTTTTTATCTTTGTGAAGTCCCAATATTTCATTTTTATATTTGTTTCCCTTGTCTTTGGCAATGTGTCTAGTAAGAAGTTACCTTGGCCCATGTCAAAGAGGTTGCTGCCTGTGTTCTCCTCTAGAATTCTGATGGTCTTCTGCCTCACATTTAGGCCTTTCATCCATTTTGAATTTCTTTTTGTGTATGGTATAAGAAAGTAGTCCAGTTTCATTCTTCTGCATGTTACTGTCTAGTTTTCCCAGTACCATTTGTTGAAGAGATTGTTTTTTTTTTTTCCACTGGATATTCTTTCTTGCTTTTTGAAGTTTAGTTGACCATAGAGTTGTAGATCTATTTCTGAGTTCTCTATTCTGTTCCATATGTCTGTTTTTGATCTATACATCTGTTTTTGTGCCAATACCATACTGTCTTGATGACTACAGCTTTGTAATATAGCATGAAGTCTGGAATTGTGATGCCTCCAGCTCTGCTTTTCTTTTTCAAGATGGCTTTGGCTATTTGGAGCCTTTTGTGGTTCCATACAAATTTTAGAATCTAGCTCTGAAAAATGCTGGTGGTATTTTGAGAGGGATTACATTAAATGTGTAAATTACTTTGGGTAGTGAAGATATTTTAACAATATTTGTTCTTCGATTCCATGAACATGGAATGCTTTTACATTTCTTTGTGTCGTCTTCCATTTCTTTCAAAAGTGTTCTATAGTTTTCAGAGTACAGATCTTTTACCTCTTTGGCTAGGTTCATTCCTAGGCATCTTACGGTTTTTGGTGCAATTGTCAATGGGATCATTTCCCTGATTTCTCTTTCTGCTGCTTCATTATTGGTGTATATAAATGCAACAGATTTCTATATGTTGATTTTATATATTGTGACTTCACTGAATTCATGTATAAGTTCTAGTAATTTTTTGGTCGAGTGTTTTGAGTTTTCTACATAGAGTATCATGTCATCTACGGATAGTGGAAGTTTGACTTCTTCCTTGTTGATTTGGATGCCTTTTATTTCTCTTTGTTATCTGATTGCTGAGGCTAAGACTTCCAGTACTATGTTAAATAACAATGGTGAGAGTGGACATTCCTGTCTTGTTCCTGACCTTAGAGGAAGAAATAAGCTTTTATATGTATATAACAACTGGATTTCCTACTGCACACCATTCTGATGGAATGACAGGGAAAAAAATTAAATCAGTCTTTTCTATGTACCATCATTTTCCAGAATGAGTTGGAGCCTTTGAGGAATGGGTTAAAAAGTGCCAGATAATAGGAGTTGACATCTAGAATTTTTCCTAACATTTGAAATATTATATAATGCATTATTTAATATCTATTTCTTCAAATATCTGTTAGATCTTTGAGAATAGTACTGTATACTTTATTTAACTTTATTTTTAAATATCAGTAAATTTTAGTTGAATGAATTCTACCTTTTACTTTGTTATTTCCTATTTTTTAAAAATGAGAGACATATAATGAATTATTTTGAATCAAATTATGAAACTATGCAATGTATTTATACAAATAAGTATGCAAAATCAATTATATAATATAATTGTTATTTGTCTGAATCTTTGTATAGATTATTTAATAATATTTACAGAATTCATTTTAAACACATTTTGAAGCTCAATTTTGATTAAGTTTATCCTCCTCTATAAACTTAATTATCCCATTCCAACTTCTCACATCTCTTCATATACACACATATAAATACACATACATGTATATATGCAAACATAATTTCAGAGTATTGTTTGATGGATATTAGAGTTTATAAGTTGATGCCACAAACCATGTCCTGTGGGAAATAGCATGTGTGTGTGTGTGTGTGTGTGTGTGTGTGTGTGTGCATGTGTGAATTTGTGTTTATGTATGTCTGTTATTGGTGTAGAAAATAAATGAAAATATTTGAAAGAAAACAAGGGCAATGCTAATTTGCTTAGCTTTTACAAACTAAAGTAACTATTTTGAATGGCATAAAAACTCTGAGATTAGATCAATCCATTTATTATGGTATCCATATAAATACTTTTGATCAAACAATATTGTATACATCCCTATTATAATCAAATATATTTTAAACTCTTTGTTTGTATGTTTTATGATAGTCAAGTGAGTGTGCATGTTAAATTACTCTTACAGTAAAAGAAAACATTGGCCCTGCTTTTATGAAGATATAATAGAATAAAGTGAACTAGGTAACTGAAATATTGCAAAATGCCCAAAAATATTTTATATATTTTGGATCTAAACTTAGGCTAATTACCAGACAGAGAAAAAAACATAGAAGAAAAATAGGAAAAGTCATTAATATCTTATATTTATATACTTTGCTTATGGTTCTTAATATTTTACTGTTTCAATAATTACATATCAGATAGCTCTTTCTGCCCAGTGGATCCTGTCCCTGTGTTTTAATAAAACCACTTTTTTACATAAAAAAATTTACATCAAATTGACATTATTAATATTGGTTTCTATCAGAAATAAAGCAGTAGGTAAAATTTAAAAATGTGCTTCACTCAACATTTTCACAATTGGCAATTCTCTTTCATTTAAATTAATATATGGGTACACTTTAAAATTAAATGAAAATAGTTCTAGCTAATGCCTCAAAATTCCCTGTTGTATGGTATAACTTAGACTTTAAATGACTCATAAATATAACCTTAATCAATAATGAATTAACAGCAATATTTTATAATATAGTTGAAAACATTTTCCTACTGCTTCATTAATGATAAAGATAAGACCAGTTGCATCCTTGATTAAGCTAAAAATGTGTCAGGGCTATCACACTTTATTCATCATTTACATATAGCCTATTGACAGTTCACAACTAAAGAAACACACACAAAGATAGTAACATCATGATTCAGTGCTAATTAACTGTTTTTGCTGGAAGTCTTCCTGTTAATATTATCATGTCATGCTTGAATATTTTGAACTATATTTTATAGGATATGTTTTATATAGTTTTAATTAATCCAACATTTTTTGTTCATTTTTGGTACTAGATAAACAAATATGACCCTTTTCCATCTTGCAATTCAAATATAGCTTTAAGTAGAGTATAAAATTAATATCAATCTAAACATACATATGAAAATTTTCAGATTAATCATTATTACCTAAAATCAACTATATAATTATACTGAGAGTAAGATATCCAAATTAAAATTGACCTTGTGTTGAGAACATTATTTCTTTTAAAAATGCTTAGTTTGGGGCGCCTGGATGGCTCCGTCGGTTAAGCATCCGACTTCAGCTCAGGTCATGATCTCACAGTCCGTGAGTTTGAGCCCCGGGTCGGTCTCTGTGCTGACAGCTCAGAGCCTGGAGCCTGCCTCAGATTCTGTGTCTCCCTCTCTCTCTGACCCTCCCCCATTCATGCTCTGTCTCTCTTTGTCTCAAAAATAAATAAACATTTAAAAAATAAATAAATAAAAATAAAAATGCTTAGTTTATGTACCCAGACATGGCACCAACATAGTAAATACAATTTTTAGATTCACTTACCTAACCATAACAGTTGACATGTTTTTCCTTTTTAAATTAAAGACATTATTTTTTAAAGTTAAGATGTTTTTTGGTGCTTGCGTGGCTCAGTTGGTCAAGCTGCCAATGTTGATCTTGGCTCAGGTCATGATCTCACAGTTCATAAGATCAAGCCCTGCATCGGGCTCTGTGCTGACAGCAAGGAGGCTGCTTGGAATCCTCTCTCTCTCTCTCTCTCTCTCACTTTCTCCCCTCTCTCAAAATAAATAACCTTTAAAAAGAGTTAAGATGCTGTAAACTCTACAAATTCTTTCCATAGAATTTTAAACAATTGTTACAAATAAGTGTGTTGCCCAGTTTGTGTTATATGTGTGCCCGGTGGTGATATGAGTATTCTGGTGTTAACCATTTATTCCACCCTCCATAGCTTGATGAAAAGCTCATTGTGGTGAAGAAAAATATGTCTTTAATATTTTAGCTCATCTCCCATTTTCATTTCGGTAATGTGCTGATCAAATTTAGTGTCCCACTGATAACCTCTTGGCTTCACAGCAGATGCATTGATAACAAAATGTTAGAGCCCTCAATGGCAAATTTGAGTGTTCAGAGTAGAAGACCTCCTCAACTGCATTAAATGTCATATGCTTCTGCACTACTCAAAAACCCTTAAAATTAAATAAACACAGATCTGTTCCCCTTAATTATTCTAGTGTAAGGTATTCCAGAAAAGCCTTTGAATGTCCTCTGAGTGACAAAAAATATAGCAGTAATTTTTTCATTCCGTATTACAAGGGAGACAATCCTTCCTCCACTTAGTCATACCTAAGAGCCCCATATTCTGTTATTATTTCCAAATCCCAGAAACACAAAATATTAAGTGTTTAAAATGAGTCTATTTTCTACCTAAACACAATGTTTAATTCTTAGCTATTGATGCCAAATTATATTTAGTAAGGCCTATATCAAAAACTCTAATAAAACTCATGTCATATAAGAATTTGAAAATCCGAAAAAAAATGTGTACAAACATAAAATTACTACATGACCTAGCAATTTAACGCACACGTATTTATCCAAACTAAATAAAACATAGAGGCACACAAAGACGCACATGAAAGTTCATAGCAACTTTCTCCACAGTAGCCAAAACCTGGTAATGACCCAAACACTAATCAATGAGCTAATGGACAAATTACAATAAATCCAATATATTGAAATACTAATCAGCAATAGAAAGTAGTGAGCTGCCAATAAATTTGAAAGCATTTATGATCATATTATGTTGGGCAAAATAAGCCAGGCACAAAACCATGTTTTGTTCAATTACATTTATATGACATTGTAGAACTGGAAATTAATCTACAGTGTCAGAAGGTGTATCAGCCATTACTTGGAACTAAGGGAAAAGAGCATGAGGACACTTTTAGAAGTTGTAAAAATGCTCTGTATTTTAATTAGGGGTGGTGAAAACCATGGTATATGCAGTTATCAAAACTCGTTTTAAAGGCACACTTAAAATGGTTGTGGTTTTTTACATGTAAATTATACCTCAATAACGTTGACTTACATTTTCAAAAGTACTAATATTCATTCATTGCTTACTACATATGCTTCACTATTTAATAGCTTTGCATATACTCTTCTGCTTTCATTTGATGTTTCAGAATTGTGTTAACAGTTTATGATGTTGCAATTTTTGGCATCTTATTTGCAACATAAGTTTTAATTATAAAATAGGTGATGAAATCACATATGTAGGAATAAAAATGTTCAAGTCAATCCCATATCCCACTTACACAATAATAATAGGCTGTTCATTCAAAAACTAGTCTTTTCTTAATAATACAATCATTGGAGTAAAACCTACTCTATTCTACTGCCACTAATGTAGTATAGTCTTTTTGATATGTTTTATGTTTCTTAATTTTACTGCTATAAGACTTTGATGAAGGTTTCTACCTATAAAGTAGAATTCCACCAATTCAAAACATTTTTAAAATTATTTCAATTAGAATGTTTTCAATACCTGTTTAACACTTGCATTCTCATGAGAAAGGTATATTTTATTTTAGTCAGAAAGTCAACAAGTACTTATTGAGCTCTCGCAGGATGTCTTATATTGCACTAAGCAAATTTATTACTTCCTTACAAGTACCTATGAAACATGGAGATGTTTTCCCAGAGTTGCTGTAAAACATATTTCACAGTATTGATTAAATAAGGATGGAAGAAAAGAGAAGAAATTGGCATTTCCATGTAAGATTTTTCCTTTTTATGACATAGTATATGCTTTCAGTGAAACGTCTCCCATTTGAGCATAGAAGACAAATTGTATCATGAATAGTATCATACCTATATCAGAAACTGACACTAACTTTAAATACAAAACTCTTTGAGAAAGATTTCTGCTGTCCCTGTGCATCCCTATGAACAAATAAAGGATTGGAAAATGAGATATTGAGGCAAATAAAAATTCCCTTGGGTCTATTTATTTCATATAAGCTGCCTAAGTGCAACATTCTTTCCAGTGCTAAATCCTACATTACAATTTTCAAATTATGAAACAGCAACTTATCTGAGCCTTGATCCTTTGATTCTTCCCTGTAAGGATACTCAATTCCTCATTCAACCATCAATCTCCTCCTATGAGCCCACGCCAAAAATTAATTTGAGACTATGTCAGAGAATATAGTCGATGTTAGCTACTTCACAAATAAAGTAATAAGACATGTAACAATGTTGTTTGGAAGATGTTGGTTTGAGATGCAGAAGTACAATCATTCAGACTTGTGCGTGTGTGTGGACACAACACTCAGTGAGATTTTATAAGATTTTTTTCTTAAATCAGAAATCATTGGTTATTTTCTGAAATCCTAAGTGCAGTTTTCCCCAAATTATAGCTTTTCAGTGTTCTCCTAAGTATCCAGTCAGAAAGTGATATAAATGTGTACTTGAAATCGCCCCCTAAAAAGTGTGACTGGTATGGTTGTGCTTCTGTAAAGTATTTAATCATCAAACTATGAAAAATGATACTAGTGAGAAGATGCAGTGACTAGCCAGGGGATCCTATTTTAGAATAGACACAGTTTTATGTTTCTTTTGTAAATGTTCTAGACAAAAAACTTACAAATGCCTATTTTGCTGATCCTTATTATACTTAGTCTACCTTTAGTTCTAGTACAAAATAACAACAATTAAAATGAAAACAGTATGCCCACTACTTTTTTCTTTTACTTTACAATGGTTTAAGTGAAATAATATAGCAAAAAAAGAATACTTAAATGAAAACAATACACATGCTATTTATATGCAATGCTCAGCCCCTTGAGTTCAAAAGGAGTAGAAGAATGTTATTATTTCTATTAGAAGGAGGACTGCATTCATTTCTGTGAGTGGTTGACTTCAGGGTAAGTTACAATTTAAAATTTCCTACTGGGTTAATAGCAAGTACCAAAAGTTCAGAAGAGCATTAGTAATTACTTCTCCTAAAAGCCAAGATTTATTGGGAATATCATGCAGTTTAGCATTACGCATATCCTGATCTTTTCATTGTGGCTTAAAATACATGCAATTTAATGTTTCTGTTCCTAAGACATTCAAAGACTGTCATGATCAGGGTAGTTTATTTGACTATCTCAAGATTGTGTGTGTGTGTGTGTGTGTATATATATACACACACACACATATGTGTGTATTCTTTGTGAAACGCATAAAACAGTATTAGTAAAAAGATGATGATCAGTTTTCAACATCTCTGATCTATGATGAATAGTCATATATGTAACAGATTTCTTTGGCTTTAGCTAGTCTGGTGTAATAAGGGTAGTAGCAGGGTGATTCAAGAACTAGCTAAGGAATTGTCTAAGGTTTTAAGGACCACCATTAAGTATTTGTTACAAATGTGGATCAACCTCAAATTCTGAGATGGCTGTGGCTTCAATCCACTGACATGCCAGTTAAGTTCTATATTAGCTTTGTTTTTCGTCTTCTCTGCTCCAGAAAGAATCTACTTGGCTTACTGCTCAGATGTTTGTCAACGTCATTGTGGCTTCCTCTTCCTTCGTATCCTTGACCCTTCTCATTGTCCAGCACTCTGCTCCTCTAACGCTGCTGCCTTCTGTTCCCACTGAACTAGAGCAAACCCATTTTTTTTTCCTGGCTTTTATTTCACTCTGTTACAGTGACAACAATTTGGAATTGCTCTAAGCACTCATTATCTCACAGCTATTTTAATGATCTATTTATTTATTTCTTGTTATAGACTTCTCAGGCTTCCTCAGAGGACTCAGGGGATGGGCAGTGAAAGAGAAGCCAAGACAGAGGGTTGCCCGAACAATTAGCCATGATGTACTAAGAACCAGTCTGTGTTTGACACGGAACTCAAGTGCCTCTGTTCTTTCTCCCAGATGTTCATTCCTCACCCTGAGGTGCCTAGGTTTGCTGTGTGAAGAGAAGGTAAGTGCCTTGCTGGCTTTTCACATATATTGAGTAAAATGGCCTTAACAGTGCCCTAAGCTTGACTGAATTGTAGACAAATTTCCTCCAGGTTATAGACCCCTGCCCTCCCTTATCTTACTTACTTAGAAACAAAACAAACAAAAATGAAAAACAAAACAAAACAACAAAACACACACACAATGTCTCCATTGTAATTTTTTTCTCTGCTCCTCTGAAATGTAAATCTTCTCCCAGAGGTTTGCCAGTTTTACAATTCAGGACTGTTTTTTGTATTTGTTTTTGTAAGGACCTACTGACTATCCCTCTAAAATGTAATCATCAAGATACAGAGCCTTATCTCCTCCCAGTTTCTGTGAAAAGTCAGGAGCCTCACTTTGATAAACACCAGTTAGCAAAAAAAAAAAAAAAAAAAAAAAAAAAAAGTGACCCATACAATTCAGGGAATGCTAATTTCCTTTAGAGAGGGTTCCTACCTTGGTTTATACTAGAAATTAAAATTATATAAATTATAATGGCATATATAATTATATGTTCTAATAATATGCAATATACTCTTCTATTAGAATATAATTATTAGTATTACATTGGTATTGCATAACTATAGTACACACTATACTGGAAACATATTATAGTTTTATATTAAAACTGAGTGCGCTGTTCTGTTACTGTGGCAAACTGAGGTCGTATGAGCCAATGGGGAATCAGTCTCTGCCAGCAAAATAATAAATTTGGAAGTTGGACTGGGAAAAGAACGTGCTAACATGGGATGAAAATTTCGTATAAGATTAAATCCTATGTACAGATCTGAGCTGCTTCAAGTGAATATCTTCCTTATTTAGAGGATATTTTAAAACACATCTTGGCTCTTAATTCTCCATAGCATCCTAACTTCCCTACATAAATAACCAAGATGGAGTTTGAACTAGATTAATCTGTGTCAAAGAAAATGACCACACTAAAAAAATCCATTACTTGAGTGGTAAGTGGCACTATTTATGCATTAATGCACTCTTCCCCAATAAATAGGCATTTGTCTTAAGAGCTATAAAGGTGCTTATTTCTTATTTCTTAAGAAATAAAGGTGCTTTATTTCAATCAGTTCATACAGGTTCTTATTAGAGTTTGGGATAAGCCTATGTTACAAGACATGGACTCAGAGCAGGTGAGAATCATATAACTCTTTAGGATTTAATATGAATTTTGAGAATAATTACTATATCTGGGGAAAAGGTACATCTGGGACAAAGAAAATAATAAAATGGAGAATTACAGAACATTTTTATATTTCCTAAGTGGTAAAGATCAATATGGGAAAATAAAATACACATAATTTTTGCAGTAAAAATAGAATGAGCCTAAATTATTATTTCCTTCTTGTTGATTGCTAATGAGATAAAGGAGGGAAATGGCAACATAGTTAAGAACAATGTAGACCCTGGGTCACACTCTGCTTTTGACTATGGCTTCTCCATGTACTGCCTGAGGGACTTTGATAAGTTACCTAACCTTTTTCCATCTCAATCTAGATATTTGCAAAATGGAATAAAATATTACCTACCTCATCATACTTGCATAAATTTTAAATAAGTTGTTATCGATAAGGTCCTCGGAAAGAAAACAGCTTTGGCACATAGCAAACATTGTTAAATTATTTGTTGAATAACATAAAATAAAAAGCAGAATATCACAAAACCAGTTCACCATGAACAGCTACGGAAGAAATGGGGCTCATTTCTGTGGAATGTAACTCAAAGCCTGGTGACTGAAAGAAAGATGACACAAAGCAGAACCAGCACATTAAGGATCCTAAAGCACCTCATACAGAAGAAGCCACACCATAAAGTCCTAAAAAATAATCTTGAATCTGGTGAGAAGCATATTGAGTGGTAAAATGTCTATTTCCTCTTCCTTTCTTGGAGAGCTGAGCAAAGGTGGCTGAAGAAACTGGTGAGCAGGGTGGGTACCTTGGTGGAAACAAGCGAAGGTGAGAGAGATACATATGATGGTAAGAGTCAGGTGTAAAGTGGACAGTGATAGATTTGGGAGATGGGATTAGATACAATAAATTCAGATTCCCTCACTCGTGCCCTCAAGTGGGGATCCTTAAGGGGGGTGGGGGAGGAAAAGGACCACTTTCATACAAGGGAAAGAGAGTCAGAAGGTTTCTTCCTCTTTATTAAATAACCAAAAGCATCCTATGTAAGTGGAAAAAGAAGTCATCCTTGGTTATTTGGGAACTTGCAGATTCATCAGGAGGAACACATACATTGAGATTCTGCTTCCCTTCCACCTGCCTCTTCAGAGCCACACAACAAGAGCTCACCCGGGGGGTCAACTGTCACCTTTGCTTCTATGGAGCATCAAACAACTATGTTGACTAGACTGCAGAGCTACTGTCACCAGATACCATTTTGCAAACTGGGAACCATTAGGAACTTGTGTTGCAGCTAAATAGAAAAGTTAGCACCATCGTTGCTCACATCTCCAAAAAAAGGAAATCCTGTCCTGAGTTTCTTTACTCGTGCTCTTCTGTGCTGGAGAGAAGTCTCCTGTGGGCATATCTGAGTGACAGACGACTCTGCTCCAGCTGCAGAGGAATTTGGAAATGTGAGTCTTGATACCTTTGCCAGGATGGTAGGGTTCAGAACATAAAGATATAGAAAAAGGGTATTCAAAAACCATCATTTTCTATCCCTTCTGTCATATTAAACTTCTAATAACCAACATAAATCAACAACAAAATGTGTAACAAAACGTCATGTGATACAAACAAAAACACATGTTCATAGCAGACTGAGTGTCCTGGGCCAGGTTATTTTAATTTTAATTCAGTTTTTGAACTTTTAGTTAAAACGTCCTTATTGATAAGGATATATTTAGTGCAGAGTTTTGGAGATCAAAAAAGATAATATATGTGGAAACATTTCTGGATATAAGTTGATAAGTACTTTTAATTTTTTTATTGTGTCAGTCTACAAGAACAAAATCCTATATGCTTTACCTGCTCTTTTAGTTTTTTTCCAATTTTTAAAAATACACCACAGTTAAATTATTAATTATGCTTATTTTTTACTGTCAGTTTCCCTTGCTGAAATTTTAGGACTTGAGGACAAAGATCTTTGTCTATTTTAGTCAAAGGATGTTTGCCAAGAGCTAATATGAGCATATAATAAATGGTAGGCCCTTAATAAATATTTATTTATGAATAAATTTATTTTCTTATTTTTTTTCTTTTCTTTTCTTATTTTTTTTTTCAGTGATTCTAATTCTATTTTTTTCTTATTCTCATATAAACACAATAGCAAATTGTGAAGTTATCCAGGACATATTGAAAGGTTAACCTAAGATATAAATGGGTAAATAAACAAATTATGGATAGCAGAATTAGTACGTAACATGACTTTCAGTGTCACTTTATAGAATAAGCCAAGATTTTTTACTTGAAAATTTTCCTAATTGTGAAATAAAGATGGAGTATAAAAGATATTTAAACCTGGTGGCTTCCATCAGTGTTCTATAAATATTATTTTATAAATTCTGGAGTTTATATAACTGAATATTTATTCTGAGAGATAGGATTCTTTTTTTTGAGATATGACTCTTAAGTAGAAAATATGGGGTGTCCTAAGCATTTCTCAAATATTGTTTTTCACAAATATTATGTGAAGTACAAAATTGTGTTTCTCTATTGCCAGTTGTATCTGTTCTCAGGGTTTATCCCATTATGAAAAATGGGGTGTAATAGAGCTTAAAACTGAATGAGCCTTTGACAATGTGGTAGATCCGATATTTTTCATGTTCCTCATTTCTGGAAAAAAATATACTCCTCGAGTAACATGTATATTTAGGTGAAGGTAAGATGAACGGCTAACTTCCTGAAATGAAAGATAGAATTCAACTTGAAATACTTCCCATCACTTATGCTCAACTCTCTTAGAATATTGTATTAAATCTCAAGCAGTTACACACCTTTAAAAGTCAGCCAACTGAGGCTTATTTTTCTTAACTATATACATCATTTTTATTGTGTCTACTCAATATAGAACTAGGCACTGTCAGGATATAGAAGCAAAAGGATCAAACATTTTGGGTCATGTGTTATATACCAGAGTAATCATTTTATTTTATATTCACAATTATCTTTGAGACTGATGTTACCATTCTTATTTTACAGATGAGAAGGCAGAAGCTGATTAACTTATTCAAGGGCAAAACATTCTTACTAATTCGCCATTCTCAAAAGACTAACTAGAACTTGTTGACTGAGAATCTAGCCTTTCAAGCATACTATTTTTTAAAAGCACTCTGAAATCTATCCACACGCTTTTCTTTTTATTCAAAAAGGACTTACTAAATGTCACTTCAGGATGTCACTATTACTGGTCCCTCAACCCCCATCAGGAAGTTGGCCTGTCAGTTTCCTTCTACCATGCTCGAACTTTGAGGATAGCATGGCTTCCACTCAAAAAATTTTCCCTGCATACAGGCAGATGCTTGATTACATAATAATAATAATAAAATAAACAATATGACAATGTTGTGCAGTTCCTTCTTCCAGCTTCCTAGGAGTTTTGCTTCCAAATTTACCTAGACTTCAATTGAAAGTTTCATCATAAAATGGTAAGTCAGGCTTCATCTTCCATATTGAGAAGTGTTCTTTAAGAACACTATATAAATGCAAATAAATAAATGTGTACAAGACACTATCAGGCATCTATATGTATATATAGCTACAACTATACATACACAGGTGTTATGTTCCTATTGCAGCTGTAGCAAACTATCAAATCAAAGCGATTTCAAATTACACAAATTTTTTATCTTACAGTTCTGTAGGTCAGAAACTGAAAACAGCTTCTACTGGACCCAAATCAAGGTTTTGGCAGGTCTATGCTCTCTCTGGAAGCTCTAGGGAGGAATCTGTTTACTTGCCTGTTCCAGTCTCTAGAGGATACCCACATTCCTTGACTCGTATCTCCCATCATCAAAATCAGCAATAGTCACTGTCTCATATGACATTATTCTGACATTGACTCTTCTTCTGTCTCTCACTTCCATTTTTTAAGAAATGTTGTGATTTCTTTGGGTCAAACTGGATAACCCAGGATAATCTCCCTACCCCAAAATTCTTAACGATAATCACGTCTGTAATATTCCTCTTGTCGTGTAAAGTAAGATATTCACAGATTACAGGAATTAAGATGTAGACATGAGGGCTGTGATGTGGAAATTTTTGGGGTTCAGAGCCGATGGCCAAGAAAGAATTCTTGAGACGTGTTCCATGCAAAAGGTAGTTTTATTAAATCACAGGGACAGGACACATGGTCAGAATGAGCTGCCCTGGGGTTGTGACAGGTGGCTAGATTATATACTTTCAAGTGGGAGGGAGTTAGGGGTAACATAAGTCTCTATAGAATTTTGGAAGCTAGGTTTCTAGGACCTTAATGGGACCAGCTGCTGTGAGGAAAATGTCATCGATTAGTGTTTAGTAAAACCTCAGTCATGAGACTCTTCAGATGTGTATCAGTGGGGCATAAACTTGGAGTATGATTGCGAACATCTATCTTCGGAGGGGCAGAGATAAAAGAAGTTTCCAAAGGAATTTTTATATGTTAAAGTAGACTTACAGGATCCTGGGGGTTTAAGATAATGTTAAACTAAGAGCCTTTTGCCCTTAGCAAAGTGTCATCATCTGGGCAGCTGAGCTCCTAAGGGAAGGTCACTCTGCCTAATTAAAGGAGTTGTTAATGGGCTGTAGACAGTAAGGAAATTTAATTTTTTCTTTTGCCTTTGTTTCCACATCAGGCATTATTCTGTATGCGTATGTGTATTCTATAATACATTTTTAAAAATCTGCAAACTGGAAGTATTTAATGGGCAACAGTTTTTGTGTGAAGAATCTAATTCTTGCCTGAAAGTAAAAAATTGGAAGAGGTGTGTTTTATTTTTAAGTCCACAGGGTGCTATTTAATAAATGACTGCTCCAGTGAACTGGAAGGTCTACCTTTAAATAAGCATTAGTTCTTTCATATTATTAGAATGTTAGAAGAGAAATTATAAGAAAAATGGTGCTCCAGGGTTGGATATTTGAATAAAATACACGCAAAATATATGGCAATATAAATACTATACTAACCTTAAAGTAAATGTTATACATAAACAAATATTTCATTCACAAATATGTTTTTCTACTACAGTTTAAAATAAATAGATAATCGGGTTATTCCTCAAATTACTAAGTAAACAAAGGCATCTTGTGTGTATGTGTGTGTATATATATTTTTTTTTCCAGGAATTTTTCAAAAAGCAGATGTACAATATCCTGTTTCTAAAAACTGTTACTTCTGTTTGTGTATGAGTACAAATCATATAGTTGTCCCAGTGTCTTCGATGTGATTTGATTTAGGGTCCAAGAGTGAATGGTCAACAAAGAATTCTTGAGACATTTTTGGTACAAAAAAGAGTGGTTTTATTAAAGCACGGGGATGGGATCCTTGGGCAGAAAGAGCTACAGATAGTGAGGAGCAATTGGTTATACAGTTTTAAGTTGGGGAGAGTAGCGACAAAAGGATTCCAGAAGCATTTTCATATGTTGAAGAAGACTTAAGGATCCTGGAGGCCCCGCTGGGGTCAAGTTAAGGTTGCTTTTTTGCCTTTAGGCAAAGCATTAGCATTAAGATAGTTGGAGTTCCAAAGAAAAGGCATCCTCTGCAGGTCTCATATATTTGTTAATGGGCTGCAAGCTACCAGGAAATTTAATTTTATCTACCTTTCCTTTTGCCTTTGTTCTCTACAAAGTCTTTAGTAATTCATAATTTTTTTGACAAAATCATACATGGAAAATTTGTAGTCAAGCCCTTTTCCATTTCAAAAAGGCTATTAAAATCCACCTGGATCCACCTGGAACAGGTAAATATTGAATTAAAATCAGTTTTTAAATCTGAAGGCAAATATAGGTGAATAACTTAAGAACATCTTAAATGGGGAGAAAAATAGCAACCTAAAACTCTACAGGCAGAGAAAGTACTTTAGCTAACCTTCAAATTAAACAATAGAAAATTACCGATTGCAAACAAAATTACCCATTTTGCATACGTAATTACATGGGTTTTATTTATTTATTTATTTATTTTGCATCATTAGATACAACTTAGGAAATTTAGCCTTAGCATTTGCCTATTTTGATCAGAAATATATAAATATACAAAAGACTTGCCCTAATACTATTATGCCTCAATTTTCCTTCAAATCACTGATTTAATGCAAAGCAAATTGGTCCTGTTGCTTCATTGCGCTAGTCATTTCTTTCTTATGTAAAGGAACAAAAAATAAAATTTCCCTCTACCCTCCTAGGTTCTTGACTGAAACACCTACCTAATAAAAGAAAAATTAACAGGAGAAAGATACATAAAAGTTTAATAATATGTATACTTCCTATATCCATGGGAGATACCCAGAAAAACTGAGCAACTCTGAAATGGCCCAAGCCACCACCTTAAATAACATCTTCAGATAAAAAGGAAAGGATACAGTGAAGGTGACCAGGAAAACCACTGTAAACAAAGGTAGTTGTTATGCAGATTAAGTCCTTGGGGCTCAGCTCTTTGAGTGCCCAACTTAGGCTCAGGTCATTATCTCCAGGTTTTCGGGTGGAGCCCATATTAGGCTCCGTGCTGATGTCTCAGAGCCTGGAGCCTGCTTTGGATTCTGTGTCTCGTGCTCTCTGCTCCTCCCCTTCTCACACTTTGCCTTCTCTCTCAAAACTAAATAAAACATTAAAAAATTAAAATAAAAAAAATCACTGCTCTTGACTATTATTTTTCCTTTCAATGAAAAGCAATGGATTCATCTTGCTTTCTCTCATTTTTAAAATTTTATTCTGCCTTTTCCCCAAGCAGCCTCTCTTCCTCCATTTGTTAACTAGAAAGATCTTTTGTGTATGTTGTTGTTGACCATGTTTAGGGTGGTTAACACTGAATTTGTTATAGATGTAAGTGAAGGGTAGCGGCACATAACACCCCAAAAATGCCTCTTCGCCATATTTAGGGCTGATTATTTTTCAGAAACTGCAGACACAGGAGAAGCTCTGAGAACCAGTGGAAGTGATCCTTTTGTAAGACATTTGCATTTATAAGGAAAATCTCCCTTTTGTAAGGTGTCCATCTCTCTCTGGGGGGAAGGGAGGGACCAATCTAAATCTCTAGAAACTCAGAGATGACAAGGGCTTAATCTGCATAACAAGTACCTTTGTTTACAGTGGTTTTCCTGGTCACCTCACCTTCTCTTCTTTTTAGCTGAGGAGGTTATTTAAGGTGGTGGCTTCTGCCATTTCAGAGAGTTGCTCAGTTTTTCTGGGTATCTCCCACGGATATAGGAGGTATACATGTTATTAAACTTTTATGTATCTTTCTCCTGTTAATTTTTCTTTTATTAGGTAGGTGTTTCAGTCAAGAACCTAGGAGGGTTGAGGGAAATTTTATTTTTCGTTCCGTTACATAAGAAAGAAATGACTAGCGCAATGAAGCAACAGGACCAATTTGCTTTGCATTAAATCAGTTATCCTCAAATCTGACTGCAATGTATAATCATTTGAGAAGTTTTGAACGGATAGGAGTGCTTTGGCTCCTCCCACAGGGGTTCTAATTAGCCTGCGGAATGGCATGGCAATTTCAACATTTTAAAAGCTCTTCAGGTGCTTCTAGTAGGCTGCTCAGATAGAAAATCATTGAAGGAAGCAGTGAATATGTCAACCCTAGGAATTTTTTAATTCCCTTCTATACCAAGTACATTGTCACTTGTTTGAAATAAATTCTCTTCAGTTGTCAAAGTGGCTCAGTAAGATAGATGTTATTATCCCCACTTTACAGATGAAACACAGACATTAAGAAAATTAACGTGATATTTTCAAAGTCACACATCTAATATTTTTAAACACCAGGGTTAGAAGAAAAATGTGCCAGATTAAAAAACTCATCCTTTGCAATATTCTATCCTCTAGAAGCTAGCACAATCTCTGGGACCTAGGGGCCATTAAAATCCAAGTTAACTATTGCCCATAAATCTGTTTGTGCTAGTATTCTTAAGTATACCTACTCTTCACCAAAGTCTATGCATATGCAAAATGAAAATATTCATATTTGGAATAGCACTAAAATATAAATACAAATATATTTAAATAGATTGACAATAAAATATTACTTTAAGAATAAAAACATTATAGAAAAGGGGCATCTGAGTGGCTCAGTAGGTCAGTCTTCTGACTCTTCATTTCCACTCAGGTCATGATCTCACGGTTCATGAGATTGAGCCCCACACTGGGCTCGGTGCTGACAGCATGAAGCCTGCTTGGGATTCTCTCTCTCCCTCTTTCTCTGCCCCTGACCTGCTCACACAGGCACGTGAGCTCTCTCTCTCTCACTCTCTTTCTTTCTCTCTCAAAAATAAATAAATAAACATTGAAAAAAAATTACAGAATATCCATTTCTACTCTTCAGGTATGCTTTCCTAACTGAACCATAGTGTCATGAAATCTTTAACACACAATATTCTTTTAAGGAGATATACCCTCTGCCACTTCTAATTTATCTTATCTTTATAGTATTCAACATAAAAATATAACTCCAGATTGTCTCCCAATTTTTATTTGAATATACAAAGTTAAAATTTGATTTACTTCACTTAAAAAATATTTGAAATATTATTGAAAACAAGTGTATTTCTGGTATAATTCCTAGTATTCTCCTCTCTGGTTATGAACTAAAATCATGGGATGTAAAGCTTGTAAATATTTGGGAAGTTAATTTATCATGTTGTATTTATTTCATGAGAACCCGAGTATTACCTTCCCAAAATTTTTGCAGTGGTGTATTCCAAAAATAAATCACAATCATCAAGACAGTCCAGTAAAGGAGCAAGATTCATGACCTGCAAACATCAAGTTTTAAAGTCTGACACTGACACTGCGTCTTTTTGCACCCTTCAAATTCTGCCTCCCCTTTCCCCAAAGTGTGTGATTCTGCCTTAGTTGTAAGGACAGAAATTTCTGTTTTCTTTTCTAAATAAAAACCTTTGGAATACTTAAAAGCAAATTGGTTTAAACCTAACTAGAATAACCTTTGTTTCAGTGCTGAGTACATTTTGCATGTTAGCTCTTTTGTTACATTTGATACCCCACTGCACATTCTATTTTTTTTCCGTGTTTTCAGTCTTCAAACAAGAAGTTGAGTCTCTATTTTAAAGAAGAGTGATTTTTTTTCTAATTTAAAAACTAGAAATAGGTATTGATAAAAAAAAAAAAGAGGCTGAGGTGTTAAAGAAAATTAGGTAATTATCAAAAATACTTGTGAGAGAATAACACAATGAAAAACTTGTCTGATTGTAGGATCGAATTAAAGTTAGTAGCAGTTCAGCTTTGGCTAAAGATCTTATTTTAAAAGAAGACTAAATAGGCATTTTTACTACATGTGGTTTTAATCAGTGTGATATAATTTTCAGTTCCTTTGATTAATGAGTGCATTCTCAGCTCTTAGGTGTTACCTATTTGTTCAGAAGCCATAGAAACACTTCGATTTAACTGGCTTAAACACAATTTTTGACTTACTTAATTAGCTTCTCTAGAGTTGCTAATAACCATACAGCCTTGACTGTGAACCATGTAATTATTTTGACATTAATTCTCTCCCTGGGATATCTCATGCTTGATGTCATCATTTCTCCACTTCAATTTCTGGCTAGTAATTTTACAACTGTAATGAAACTACTATTGGAAGATGTGCGTGAATATTATACCTTAAAATTTTGTGACATAAATAGGTGTCAATTTTAATCTCAATCTAATAGCAACTATATGCTTTATAATACCTGATAAGTTACCAAAAAGTGAGATGAGAAAACCAGTTATATACCTTAAGGAAAGATGAATCAATGTCAGTCTTATCAAAGCATGGATATACATTTTTAAAAATTTGATTCAATTCTTTAGATTAAATTACCAAAAATTTGGCATACCAAAATTATGGGTTAGACATTTTTCGACCAAGAAAAATTCTCTTTGAAATTATACCTTTGTAAATATATGTGTGCGCTTGAGAGAGAGAGAGAAAGAAAGGAAAGAGAGAGAAAAAAACAGGGGGATCGAACTGTAAAAAAGAGAGAGACAGGTGACTGTTAGTGGTGAAAGAAAGAATGTTAATATGGCAAATTTATTATGCATTACATTTTGCCTACTCCCCAAATATTGTAATGTCTTAATTTTCAATTCAGGGAAAAAAAATTTACTAACACCAACCACATGCACAAAGAAATTAAGCTAGGTAAATGCTGATGAATAAAATGACCCACTGGATTTTGAAGTAAAGGGGCTCAGCCAGGTAGTGCTCATTCCCTCTTATACCACAATCCTCAGGAACTTTCTATACCCCTTGAATCTCCAGTCCTTTGAGAAAACCAACTTTTTCCCCTCCCACGATTCTGTGGGACTATCTTGTCTCTCTTTGCCCAGGTCAGATTCTATGGTTGATCATTATAATCATTCTCCCTTACTTCTCTCACTCCATGCCACTTGCTTGGAAAAAAAAAAAAAAATCACACCATGGAAACACTTTTTCTGAACCTCTGTTAGTGCGGCTTTTTGGAATGCTGAAAAATACATTTTTTTAAAATTTATTTTTAGTTTTTTTTTTTTTATTTTCTTGACAGGGAAAAAATGTTTTTTAATTACATACTCAATCCATTTAGGTGCAATACTTTTCTTCATTTTTCAGTGAAAGAAGTTAGAAATTAACTTTAAAAAAACAATCAGCAAATGGCAAACAAATTTCCTTGAAAGTCACAGTCACATATAGAGTGCATCCTAGAAAAGAGGAGGGGCAGGACAGGTTCCACCCACTTTCATGAGTTTCATCAAGTACTAGACCTACTCAAGGGTGGAGAGAAAGGCAACTTTCAAAAAGGAGTGTGTTATTAAATGAGGCATTTACTATACTCCTTCCTAAGAGCACCAGGTGGCGGACAAGTGTTCTAAACTAGATCTAGGAAGTGGAATATAGAGTCAGTCCATCCTCCTTCCCTTAAAGGCCGTCCAATGGTTACTGAATTTTAAAAACATGACTAAATAAAAACAAAACCCATACACACTCCCCCCCCCAAAAAAAAGAAAACAAGAACAAAAAGAACAAAAACAAAAACAAAACCCCTAAATGTCCCAGATTATTCTCCAGAGTGGAGGGAGCCCCAGGAGCAGCTTCAACAACCCAAATTAGTCTGTTACAGAGTCATCACAAGCATGCCTTGCTTTTAAACAAAAAAAAAAAAAAAAAAAAAAAAAAAAAAAAAAAAAATTTTTTTTTTTTTGAAACAACAAAACAAAAACTAGTACTAACCCGTCTTCTGACAATACACAGTTACTCAAATTAACTAGTACTGAGGAGGGGAAGGGGCCCATACCTATGGGCCTTGTCTCACACGAGTGCATGTGGGTAGGTGCAGGGCATTTGTCATTATTGCAAAATCGAATTTTAATTTTTAATCTTTAGTTTGATTTAACATCGCTTTCGGTACCATGCTGACACCAGCTGTGTGGAAAGGGCTCTGGAGATGTTCATGGCAGCACATGCCTGTGGGTCTTCTTCGGTTCTGGAGTCTCCAGGGCAGCCAATATTGCTTCGTCAAATACATTCTTTAGGCCTTGCTGTGTGAGTGCAGAACACTCCATATACTTGACCGCCTTCAGGTCACAGGCCAGCTTTTCAGCAGTCTCTGGAGTGACAGGCTCCTGTTTGTTCTTGGCAAGTTTCTCAATCGCATAGGGGTCATCTCGGAGATCAATTTGGGTCCCAACAAGCAAGAAAGGAGTCTTTGGACAGTGGTGAGTTATCTCAGGCACCCACTTCTCCTTCACACTTTCAAATGAGGATGGAGACACCACTGAAAGACTAGAAATACATCTGTTTGTGGATAACTCAGCGATCGTAATCTGTCATAATCATCTTTCCCTGCAGTATCGAAAAGTCCAAGAGTATGTAGCTCTCCACTAATCTTAACTGTGACTGCACAGTTGTCAAAAACAGTCGGTACATACTCCGATGGAAAATATTTGTTGTGTAGGATATCAGGAGACAAGTTTTACCAACGGCACCGTTGCCCACAACAGCACACCTAATTGTCTGCATTGCTGAAACAGTTTTGTATCCACTTTAAATATTTCAAATTCAGTGATGACCTCAGCTTCTCCGCCGGGGCGATGGCAGCCTGAAAAATACATTTTAAATTCGAAATCTGGAACCTGGAGTGTGTCTTTATGTGTCCAGACATCTTAACTATATTTTTTATTCCATTATTTTTCCTAGTTGTCTTAGATAACTATTTTCATTCTTCTTTTCTCCTCCAGTGATTTATACCAACTTCTCTGTCTTTTGTCTAAATTGGTAAACATACTTTTATTAAGGAAATTGAAGCACTTGAAAGAGAATTTTTCCAGATTCTTCTGCATATCAGCATATCTCCTACCTCCTAACTCATGTAATCTCTTTTACTGCTTGTTATTATATATGAACCATTCATGATCCTCTTTATAGTTAATGTCCTAACTCAGGCATTAATTTGCTTCCCTTTTTGCCTACTCCAGCATATAGCTTCAGCAATGTCCCATATTTCTAACACAGCCTGTTTTTATTTCTATCAAATCATTTACACTGCTATAAAATAAAATATTATTCTTCCAAAGTAAAAGAGGAGAAGGAAGAGGAGGAAAGTGGTGGAGGGGGAAGAAAAGGAGGAAGAAGAATTTCCTAACCCCCACCTGTCACATTTTGCTTCCCTCCCTTCAAATAGCACTTCTCAAATGAATAAACTATATACATTGTCTCTAATCTTTTCTAGTATCTCTTTAAAGACTTTTTCATCACAAAGCAATCTAACTCGCTTTTGTCAAGTTTACCAATCTAACTTGCTTTTGTCATGATACCTATGTTGCTATTTCCAAAGACCACTTCTCAATTCTCAGTATATCTAACCTAATAACAATAGTCTTCAGAGTTAGTCACACACTCCTTAATAAATTTAATCACTAGGATAACACATATTATTTTGTCTATTTCCATGGCTGCCTCCTCAATGTCTGCCTTATGGGTCATTCCTCTTCTTCCAGATACCTTAAGTTTAGAGTATCCTATGACATCATGATGTTTTTTTTTTCTTAGCTATGTACACTCAGACCATACATCAGGTGACTGATATGCACTTAACACCTGAAACACGTTTTTACAGAACTTCCAAATTTGTATCTTCAGCACAAATCTTTCTCCCGAACTCAACACATACACTCAACTTCTTACCTGAATTCTCTTATGTATCAAATAATTGCTTGCCTTTCTTCCTTCCCCTTTCTTTCTTTCTTTCTTTCTTTCTTTCTTTCTTTCTTTCTCTTTCTTTTGAGTTAAGGAGAAAGAGGGAGAGAGTTCAAGTGAGCAAGAAACAGAGATAGAGGGAAAATCCCATCAGGGGCAGAGAGAGAGAGAGAGAGAGAGAGAGAGAGAGAAAGTGGGGCTCATCAGGGGCTCATGTTTTACCCAAAGCCAGGCTTGTGCTTACCCAGGGCACGAACTCAAGAACTGTGAGATCATGACCTGAGCTGAAGTTAGATTCTTAACAACTGAGCCATCCAGGCACCCAAATAATCGCTTTTCTAATTTAACATGTCCAAGATAGAGCTCTGATCTTCTGTGCCAAATCTTTTACAGTCATAGACTTTCCTATTCCATTTGATGGCCATTCTGTTTTTCAAGTTGGAACTCTCCTTGAATCTTTTCTTACCTATTTAATTCATTTCTTAAAACCCAGAATTTAGCCACTTCCTACTATGTCCCCTGCTACCTTGTCAGTGTTTGTCATTTTAATCCCTCAGGTATACAATTACAGTTGTCTTCTACTTCCATCTTTGCCAAATTCCGAAAATCAGTTCTCAATGAAATATTGAGAGTGGTCCTTTTAAAAATCTAAGTCTAATGGCATTCATGCCTGCATCTAGAATCCGCCTCAAACTCCTTATTTTATTCAGAGTAAAAGCACAAACACTTATAGTCATCTAAAAAGGCCATCCTGATCCTAAAACAAGATCCTTTTCTTATCTTATCTCCTATCATTTCCCCCTCATACTTGCTCCAAGCCTACTGGCCTCTTACTCTTCAACTATGCTTGGTAAACTCCTATTGTGAGCCTTTATACCACCTATTTCTTCTACTTGGGATAACCTTCACCTAGGCATCTGCATAGATATCTTTCTGACTACCTTCATGATTTTGTTCAATGTCACTTACTCAAAGCAGAGCACCCTAACTTCTGCCTTGCGCCTGACCCTTACAATCTTGTCCACTTTACCCAGTCCATGATCCAGAAGCACTTTCCATGACAGTATAATGTATATAATGTATATAATGTACTTATTATCTCTATACATTGTACTCTTTCTCCTTCCCCTAGATTAAAAGATTGGCAGAGATCTGCCATATTTATTCTGATAGTTTATATGTCCCATTCATTTAAAATGGTGCCCGGCAAAGTAAGATTCAACTTTTGCTAACAACAAACAAAACTGATTCCCAACTGTTATATGTGATGCACTCTTTCTCTCTCAACTCTTAGGGTTGTCCGTTTATCCTTAATATACTGAAGTTTCATTACAATGCCTACATGCTTGTTTTTGCTGGAATTTGTTTGCACGTATTATTGTATTAGTGTTGTTGTAGATGTTGTTTTAAGTAGTATCGAATTCTGAAGACTCATCACATTTATTATGTAAAACTTGAGACCTTTATTTCTTTACAGGTTTCTTGTCATCCATACTCACTATTTGTACTTTTAAAACTCTAATTAAAAGTATTTTGAAGCTTTTGGGTTGACACTATTGCTCTAAACTCTTTTCATATTTTCCTTACTTGTTTCCTTTGGACTATACCATGATCTAGTTTAACATGATTTTGTTAACTGTGTTGTCTTTACACTTGATCTTAATGATTTGTTGCTGCTTTGGTCATTTTAATATTTATTATTCAATTTCCAAGATTTCTTACTTTTCCTGTTTTATAACAAATTTTCATTTTACACAGTCTCCTATCTTTACAGCGCTTGGTTCCATTTTGAATTTATGAATTTTAAATATATGAGTTTTATAATTTTCTTTGTAAGTATAATTCTGTTTATCACTTTTTGCAGGTGTTACATATTCTGTATGTTTATATCTAGAATTAGAACTTCCTTGCATGAACTTAATTATGAATTGGCTTTCTATCTTTGGGGGGTGGGAGGAATTTCCCCTGCACCAGTTCTGGATTGTATGTGCTTCCTTCCCAGGAATCAAATAGGGCTAAATTAAATATCTAGTATGAACACATATACTTAGTATTACCTTAAGGAACAGAGTTTCAGTTTCCTTATCTTTACAACAGAAATGTGTACGTACCGATTGTGAAAATGCATTTAAATGATTTAAATAAGAAAATATATGAACTTTCATATATATTAAGTGATTGATATATGATTAATAAGTATTATTAGCAAACTGTGAAATTCTTGAGAACATATTTTGAATCTTGTTTCTTTTTATTCTCAGTAACTACTATAGTAACTGTCATACCATAGGTAGAGTACCTACTTGTGGAGTGAATAAACGATGGAAAGGAGGAAAAGTTGTTTGTTAGTTTGTTTTGGCATTTATTTAGAAGGAGCGTTAGTCTTTTTAACTTCTTTGATTGTGACATTTTTTTCTGCTGTGTCTAAAGGATACTTAAATATCACAGTTGAGAGTACTGGTCATTGGTTGTCAACCAATGTATTGGTATTAGAGTCATGAGAGAAGACAAAAACAATGTGAAAACCTGGTCCTCAACTACAGAGTTTTTGCTTTAGTTGTTTTTAGGTGCATCTAGTTCATTACATGTAATTCCAGTGGGCAAATGTTTTTAAAACAATAGTAAAAATATAGGGTTAAAAATTAAAACAAGATGGGGTCCTTGGGTGGCATCCAACTTCAGCTCATATCAGGTCATGATACGGTTTGTGGGTTTGAGCCCTGTATTGGGCTCAGAGGCTAGAGACTGCTTCGGATTCTGTGTCTCCCTCTTTCTCTGCTGCTTCCCCACTCACGCTTTGTCTCTCTCTCTCTCTCAAAAATAAGTGAACATTTAAAAAAATTAAAAACAATTAAAACAAGAAAAATACAAAGTCTATATATTGATCCTTAATACACATAGCCAACATTTATCACTGGTTATTTCACAGATACATCAGCATAATTTGAACAATATTTAATAGACAATAGAGCTTGAATTAGATTTTATGTACAATAACAATATGGCAAATACACAGCAAAATGTTAAAATAAGATGATAAAATAAGCAATGGTGCTGTTAATTATGTTTCAGATTTAGCTGGGAAAAATTGTTCTGAAGATAATGTTTAAACCAGCCTATAGTTTATTCTAAAAATTATATACACCTGCATTCAACATTTTGATCATTTTAATCATTTTAGTTAATTTAAAAAATAAACCTAATTTCACTTATTTATTGTTTTTTACTTGCAACTTTGTTGTTGTTGTTGGACAACTGATGTACTCTAGGCGCTGTATTATGTACTGGTGGCACATAATAGAGACTGATACTTCTCACCTACACTTACATACTAAAAGTAATAATAAACGGTCCACACAATTATAATCAGTGTTACTAATTTTGGGGTGTAAGTTTCAGTAATGTTTTATCAGATGTCAATTCTGATTAGTATTTGAAAGACACCATAATAAAAGATATAATTACTTGAAAGAAGAGAAATGATGAAAAATTAATTTTCCTTTAATAATAAAAACATCTTATTTAGCATATGAAATTAAGAGAATAAAGTGGGTTCATCGTTTATGTCCAACACAGTACATAATTATATATTGTTTTTATGATAGAATAAATTTTTTACAACTCAGAAAAAGAGAGCTCTGTGAGACTAATGACAGTTTCTAGCCATCTAGACTATATTTTTTATTCCATTAATTGTCCAATGACGTATTTGTATCTTAAACCTGGAGCCAAAAAACCCAACTTATTTTGACATCTTGACAGCATTCTCAAAGCATTGAAAAAAAAAAAAAAAGTGATATTTGTAGCAAAATAAACCTGTGGAGTTAGGGGTAATTCTATTTTAATCTAGTTGTATATTCAATGTAATAGATTCCTCTAACGCCTATGGACTCAAACAGCTATTAGGACCACCTTGAATATGGTTCCACATTATTACAAGTTTTTAAGAAATGGTCTCATGTCATGGACTTGGGTGCTGGGATAGAAGAATTCTAAAAATAACCCTCAATGGCCCTTTCCTTGTATCATCGCTCCTTTATCTGTGGACAGAATTTATGAATATGACTAGATGTTACTCCATGATTATGTTACATTACCTGGCACAAGTAATTTTGCAGATGTAATAAACATTGTTAATCAGTTAACCTTAAAATAGTGAGATTATTTTGGTCAGCCTCATCAAATGACAAAGCTCTTTAAAAACAGTTTCTTTTGTTTAGTTAAGAATGAAAAGGAGAGAGATTGTAGGTATGAGAAGGGCGCTTCCCTGCTGCCTTTGCAGGTGCAGAGGGCCTTGGGAGAAGGAACACAGGCCAGCCTCTAGGAGTGGAGAATGGCCTCCTGGCAGAGAGCTGACAAAACAAAACAAAACAAAACAAAGCAAAACAAAACAAAACAAAACAAAACAAAACAAAACAAAACAAAACGGTACCCCAGATTTATAGCCACAAACAACTGGATTCTGTTGACAATCTAGGTAAGTGTGGAAGCAGATTCTTCTCCTGAGACTCTAAGCAAGCGCCTGGAACTGCCAATTCACTGATTTCAGACTGTGAGAACATAAGAGAACTCAGTCCAGCTGATCCAATCCTGACCTAGTTATAAGACCAATAAATGGGTATTGCTTTAATCCTTTCAGTTTGTGATAATAGAAAACTGATACAGGTATGAATCCAACTTCTGCCACTTCTTAGGTGTACAAATAGGGTAACTTAAGGAGTTATTATGGGGATATTATGGGGGATACAGAGAAGGGAAAATCCGGTTGAAATGCATAGCATAATGGAACATAACAATAAAGAAAATGAGCTAAGAAGAAAAATATAGACCTTTACTTTAAATGAATCATGTATTATACACAAGAAGAAAATCTTAAACTAAGCGTTAAAATGGTCTTAATGCTAGTATGTATTGAATTAAACTGATAGTTTATAGTGCTAATCACAACTGCTTCTAAATCCCAGAAGAGCCCCTTATATAGAAAGTGTACACAATAAGAATACAAATACCAACGTAAAAAAGCAACAGAAAGAAACACAACAACGCATATGCCAACATGGAGAACTTTGTATGTATGAATTCATGCCATTCTCATCGTCCATTTATTTGCGCTTTTTGTGTACTAACCCCTAATAGCTTCATGTAGTGTTAAGAGACAAAGTGGGGCATGTTAAAAATTCTTTTAGTTGTGCATTTATGAATTTGAATAAAGAACGCGTCAAACCACGAGAAGCGAGGAATGATCCAGCAAGTGGAGCCAGGCAGGGGGAGAAAAGGCGGAAGCAAAGCAAGGGCCTCATTGATTGGCTATAGCCTAGATAGCGGCTTGTGATTGGTTGTCCTTAGGTTTCGCTCTGATAACTTTGAAGCTTTTGCGGTTTCGATTTGGTTTGTTTACCTCAGCCGCCTGGTGTTAGAGCTACGTCAGGCTAATGGTCTTGTTTTATGACGAGTTAGTACTCGTAGGCGTATTTTAAACTGAAACGGAGGAGCAGAGAGGTTTCGTAACTTGCAGAAGACTGCACAGAGGTGAGTTTTGAGCTGATGTCCCTGTGGTTAACCTTTCTTAGTCTTCATGTCATCGTAAATTGGGTCTTGGGAACATTTTTCCACGGATGCGAGAGAACTATTGTATCAGAATTGAGTTAAACTGCTGTAGGACACCCAGCTGGGGTTGCAGAACTGCTTGGTTTGAGAAAAATCTCCGCACTTTTGGTGACCAGAGCACGGAAGTGGTGAGCGTGGTAGTGGAGGAGGGACACAGAAGGGTATTTTTCCTCTGTGATACGTTTAACATTTACCATAGCGCCTCGCAAAATGTTGGTGCGTTTTAAGTGCCTATAAGTCATCGAAAGAATTTTAAGATAGGAAGCAGGTGACAAAATAATTATTGTAAAACAAATGTTGATATAATGACAGACACTTGACAAAACCTAAGTTGTGTGTGTGTACACACATTTTGATGTCAAACCTGACACAGCTTATCCATTAAAATTATTATTTAAATACAGGAACACATAAAGCAAACGATAATAAAATAGTTACATATCTATCTTAGGGACCCAGTTTGGCTTTATTTTCACAACTACTAGAAACGAATATTGCATGAGCCATTTTTTCAATATTAACTTTTAAGACATGGGGAAATGCTAATAAAATCATTTTCAAGACACAGTCCCTGACAGTTTGTAACAGCAGTGCCTATTCTAACTTGAGAAAGAACACCCCGAAATGTTTTGGGTGGCTGGATCATGCACATTTGCAAATGTGGCATCACACAGCAGCTCAACTAAATAAATTTCTGATCCTATGTTAAATCTCGAATTGTATTATATTACATGATAGTAATAGATTTTGCTATTAACTTAGCTTTTCTTATTATGACATCTCAAGAGAAAATATTTGTGTTTTAGTAGTTTTGCTATATTTTGTCAAATGCTATTAATATGGAAATACGTTTTAGACAAAATATCTGATAAGCCACTTATTTGAAATTTTTTCTCTTATAAAGCATTGTGCTTTCCAGCTTTGTGATTATGTACTCAGCATGTTTCATAAATGAATTTTGGTGTACATTTATGCCAAGTACAGAAGTTCTTCCAAAGCACTTTTTGGAAGTAGTTTGGAAATCTCTTCATTGTTTCCAGTTGCTAAGCAACACCCCCTCTTTGCCTGTTGCCATGGTTCCTCATGAATCAGAGATGACACAAAGCCATCTGTTTCAACCAGCACCCCTCCTTTCTCTAAAGTATGACCCGCTCTAGTCATCCAGAGGCAAGATGGAGTAAGTTAAATGTGACTTAGGTAGTCTTAGGTAGTTGTGAGAGTAAAACTTCTATAAGGTATTTTTTTTTTCTTTTTTTGTTTGAAAAGTAATCATTCCTTAAAAGAAGATAAAATCACTATGCTGCCAAAATGCTACATTTACAATAGACTGAAAGTACAATCTGAAATAATAAAGAAGAAACAAACAGTAAAACAAAACCAAACAAAATAGCTTCAGGTATTTTAAACTATTGGTTTTATTTCCTTTAATTTACTGTGGTGCTTACTATCTGTAAATGTACTTCCTAAAATAACGTTTAAAAGAAATGTTTGGAATATGTAACTAGAGCAGCCAACTTGTTTAATCCCATGGAATCTTTGAAATAGAAGTGAACAAATTGTCACTAGGATTATCCTGAATAAAAATTGGAATTTGTCTTTGTTTTTATTTTCCCAAAGCAAAACTAATACTATTTCTAGGACTCCTAACTGGATGGTTTCAGAATGTGCCTGGAGATACGGCTACATTGAGCTTGAAAGTTTTACCAAATATCCTTTATAGATACATAAACATTTATAAAGAGAGTGCTAGTCTCAATAATTTGTTCAGAGTCTGTGAAACTAAAAACAGAAAGTAAACTTTCACTTATTTGGGATGTTAATAGTTTTGGAGTTTACCAGAGTATTTTTTAGCACAGTAAATGTGAACAGTGCCCTTTATTCATAATATTCTATTACATGTTGCCATAACGTACCTTTGTTTTTCAGCTCTGTGCTGTTGCCTCTCATTTTGAAATCATTTCACAATCCCAGTTTTAAAAACAAACTATTAAATAAGCGAGTTCTGGTGATTCACCTTCGTATACCTCTCTTCTAACCGCTTGGCAAAATGTGTCGGAAACTCCACGGACTTGCTTTTGGGGCCACATCTGAAAATGCCTTTCTTCCCTCTAAAAATAATGAATATTTATAACCAGCAATTTCCAGTTACTAATACCTAACTTGATTACATGTGCATGTATTTGAAGAGTTGTAATACTTGAACATCAGGTAGAATGTGTGTCCGTTACTATGTTGCCTTATTAATCCTGAAAAAAAAAAAAAAAGGTAAGGTCAGTGTTACAATATTTTAGTTTTATGACACACAGATGTCTTTAACTCAATATGCATTTATCAAGGAAAAAGAAAGGCATATATTTCCAGTGAAATTAGATTAGTAGATCTGTAGCATTATCTTCTTAACACCTATGATTTGTCTCAGATTTTCAGTAATGCTTTCCTGTACCAGTTCCCACAATTAAATTTCCTTAAGCACTTGCTAGTAAGATAAAATAAAACACAGTCTACTGTTAGACCATTTTGATTACACTTAATGCTTTAATTAAATCAATTTCAATGTTTTAGTGAATATTTTGGATTGATGCCCTGGACTTTTGAACTA
This sequence comes from Panthera onca, assembly GCF_046562875.1. Classification (NCBI taxonomy): domain Eukaryota; kingdom Metazoa; phylum Chordata; class Mammalia; order Carnivora; family Felidae; genus Panthera; species Panthera onca. Next base: position 21,049,024 of record NC_138339.1, read on the forward strand.
TATGTCATATGATTCTTCATAGGACACAGAATTCCCAGTATCTTAAAAAATAAAGTTTCCTTAAATTTGAAAGATAGTCCATATTAATGTGGGATTTTCTGTTTATAGAGGACAATATACAGTATGTACCTTGTTATATTTAGAGTTTGTGTTTGGCCTGGTGTTCTGACGCTGTTTTGCAGTGAGTGTATTGTGTAGTTTGTTAACTATGTATACTGAAATGTTTATTTAAGCCTTTGCATCTTCGATACAGATTTTTTTTTGAAAACTCATCATAAATGAGTTTTAGCATTTTATATCTAAAAGGAATTTGTGGTTAAATATGTCATAACCTTCATCCCTCTTAATGAAAGTGTGTCTTAACAGAGAGTATAACACATAGTATTTCTTCACATATTGAGGTGAAATGTTTTGACATAAGTATACACCTAGGAAACCATCACCAAAATCAAAATGATAAACATATTCATTAGCTCCCTAAAGTTTCCTCAGACCCCTTTGCGCTCCCTCTCTTTCACCTCTGCCTGCCCCAAACTGCTCCCCTCCCTAGCTAATCACTCTCTGTTTTCTGCCATTATACATGCGTTTGCATTTCCTATAATTTTCTATCAGTGGAATTATATAGAGTGTGCTCCTTCTGTTTGGCCTCCTTAACTGAGCAAAGTTATTTTGAGATTCCTCCATGTTTCCAGGTACATATTTCATTCATTTGTATTGTTGAGCAGTATTCCACAGTGTACCACAGTTTTATTTACTGACCTATGGATGAACATTTGGTTATTTCCAGTTGTCCCAGTTGTGTGGTGTTACAAGGAAAGTTGCCATGAATATTTGTTTATAAGTCTTTTATGCACATGCACTTTCAATTTTTTTGACTAAATACCTAGGAGTGGAATGGCTGTATTATATAATATGCTTAGCTTAGCTTAAGAACATGACAAGATAGTTTTCCAAGGTGATTGTACCATTCTCATTTCTGTTCCCACCAGAGTTATGTGACAGTTTCAATTCTTACATATCCTCATCAACATCAGAAGTGTCTTTTTAATTTTAACCATTCTAGTGACTTTGGAGGGGATTTTGATTTGTTTTTCATTTTATGTCATTAATGACAAACAAGATGTAGCATCATTTTGTGAGCTCCCTTGCCATCTATATATTTTCTTTGATAGTCATGTCTAACATATATGTTTTGTCTATTTTTATTTGGTTAGGTATTTTCTCATTGAGTTTTAAGAATTCTTCATATAGTGTGGATACAAGCCTTTTATCATAAATGACTTGCAAAGATTTTCCTCAGTCTATGGGTTTGTTTTTTCATTTTGTTTTTAATTTTGATGAGGCCCAATAATCGAATTGGTCTTTTCGGGGCCATGGTGTCTTGTCTAAGAAGTCATTGTTTGACCAAAATTACAAGAGTTTTCTCCAAGGGTGTCGTCTACAACGTTTTATAGTTTTAGATTTTACATTTAGGTCTGTGATACATTTGAATTAAATTTTGTGTATAGTGTTAGGCTAAGTGTGGAGCACAGTTAATTTTTTTACATATGAATATCTTGAAAGTTGCAGCTCTGTTTGGTGAAAATATTTTCTTTTTTTTTTTCTTTAAAAAAAATTTTTTTTTAATGTTTATTATTTTGAGAGAGAGAGACAGAGAGCAAGCAGGGAAGGGGCAGAGAGAGAGGGAGACACAGAACTGGAAGCAGGCTCCAGGCTCCGAGCTGTCAGCACAGACTGTGAACTCACAGGCTCGAACTCACAGACTGTGAGATCATGACCTGAGCTGTAGTCGGCCACCCAACCAACTGAGCCACCCAGGCGCCCCATGGTGAAAATATTTTCTATACATTTTTCCACTGAGTTAGCTTTATGCGTTTGTCAAACATCAATTATTTATCGATTGTCTATTTCTGAAACCTGCGTTTTGTTTGTTGATCACTTTTGGTATGTTTACTCCAATACCAGTCTTAAATATTTGTTTTATGATGTCTTAAGATCAAGTAGTGTCAGTTCATCTTTTTAAAGTTATTTGTAGTTTGATATCTTTTGTATTTTCATATGAAATTTAGGGTCAGCTTGTTAATTTCTACAAAGAAACCTGCTGGGATTTTGAGTGGTTTTATTGAATTTATGTAGATCTATTGTGAGAGAATTAACACCTTAACACTTGAGTGTTCTGACCCATTAACATAGTATACATCTCCATTTATTTAGGTCTTCTTTAAGTTCTCAGGGCAGTATTATATAGTTTTCAATGAAAGACTGTCAGAAAAATTATCAACATTTTTGTCAGATATATCTCTAAAAATGTTTAAAGTATTTTAGTGTTATTTAAATGTTTGTAATATATAGAAATATAATTGATCTCTATATATTGATTTTGTTTTCTGAAACCACACTAAATTCATTTATTCTAATAAATTTTTGTTAATTTTATCAGATTTTTCCTTTTTTTTTTTTTTTTTTTGCTTTTAAGTTTTTTTCTCAAATTAGCTAACATACAGTGTAGTCTTGGCTTCCAGAGTAGATTCTCATGATTCATCACATACCTACAACACCCAGTGCTCATCCCAACAAGTGCCCATAATTGGCTATTGTTGATAGTGCTGCTGTAAACATTGGGATGCATGTGCCCCTTTGAATCAGCACTCCTATATCCTTTGGATAAATTCCTAGTAGTGCAACTGCTGGGTTGTAGGGTAATTCTACTTTTAATTTTTTGAGGAACTTGCGTCCTGTTTTCCAGAGTGACTGCACCTGTTTGCCTTCCCACCAACAGTGCAAGAGGGTTCCCTTTTCTCCATGTCCTCGCCAACATCTATTGTTTCCTGACTTGTTAATTTTAGCCACTCTGACCAGTGTGAGATGTTATCTCAATGTGGTTTTGATTTGTATCTCCCTGATGATGAGTGATGTTGAATATCTTTTCATGTGTCTGTACACCATCTGGATGTCTTCTTTGGAAAAGTGGCTGTTCATTTCTTCTACCCATTTCTTTCCTGGATTGTTTTTTGGGTGTTGAGATTGATAAATTCTTTTTTTTTTTTTTTTTTAATTTATTTATTTTTGAGACAGAGAGAGACAGAGCATGAACAGGGGAGGGGCAGAGAGAGAGGGAGACACAGAATCCGAAACAGGCTCCAGGCTCTGAGCTGTCAGCACAGAGCCCGACGCGGGGCTCGAACTCACAGACCGTGAGATCATGACCTGAGCCGAAGTCGTACGCTTAACCGACCAAGCCACCCAGGCGCCCTAAGATTGATAAATTCTTTATAGAATTTTGATACTAACCCTTTATCTGATATGTATTTTGCAACTATCTTCTCCCATTCCATCAGTTGTCTTTTAGTTTTGTTGATTGTTTCCTTTGCTGTGCAAAAGCTTTTTATCTTGATGAGGTCCCAATAGTTCATTTTTGCTTTTATTTCCCTTGCCTTCAGAGACAACGTCAAGTAAGAAGTTGCTGTGGTTGAGGTCGAAGAGGTTGCTGCCTGTTTTCTCCTGTAGGATTTTGATGGTTTCCTGTCTCACATTTAGGTCTTTCATCCATTTTGAATTTATTTTTGTTTATGGTGTATGAAAGTGGTACAGCTTCACTCTTCTGCATATTGCTGTCCAGTTCCCCCAGCACCATTTGCTAAAGAGACACTCTTTTTTTCATTGGATACTCTTTTCCTGCTTTGTTGAAGGTTAGTTGGCCATATATTTGTGGGTCCATTTCTGGGTTCTCTATTCTTTTCCATTAGTCTATGTGTCTGTTTTGTGCCAATACCATATTGTCTTGATGATTACAGCTTTGTAATATAGGCTGATGTCCGGGATTGTGATGCCTCCAGCTTTGGTTTTCTTTTTCAACATTACTTTGGTTATTTGGGGTCTTTTGTGATTCCTGTAAATTTTAGGATTGTTTGTTCTAGCTCTGTGAAGAATGCTGGTGCTATTTGGATTGGGTTTGCATTCAGTGTGTAGATGTCTTTGGGTAACATTGACATTTTAACAATATTTTCTTCCAATCTATGAGCATGGAATGTTTTTTCATTTCTTTGTGTCTTCTTCAAGTTATTTCATTAGCTTTCTATAGTTTTCAGCATAGAGATCATTTACCTCTTTGGTTAGGTTTATTTCTAGGTATTTTATTGTTTTGGGTGCAATAATGAATGGGATCTATTCCTTGGTATCTGTTTCTGTTGCTTCATTATTGGTGTATAGAAATACAACTATTTTATCAGATTTTTCTACATACAACATTTTCCTCTGTAAATAGGAACAATTTTTCTCCTTCCTTTTTTTTTAATGTTTATTTATTTATTTATTTTTTTTTTGAGAGAGAGAGAGAGAGAGAGAGCGAGCAGGGTAGGGGCAGAAAGAGAGGGAGACCCAGAATTTGAAGCAGGCTCCAGGCTCTGAGCTGTCAGCACAGAGCCAGACAGACATGGAGGTTGACTCGCAGACCACGAGATCATGACCTGAGCCTAAGTCGGAGGCTAAGCGACTGAGCCACCTAGGCACCCCCAGTAAGTTTCCTTCTATTCATAATTTGCTTAGAGTATTTATTAGAAATAGATATTTGATTTTGCCAAATGTTTTTTCCTGCATCTATGCAGATGAGTGTATCTTTTTCCTTCTTAAAAACATTTTAATATGGCAAAATATATTGATAGAGTTTTAAATGTGAAGCCAATCTTGTATTTATGACATAAACTCCACTTGGTCATGGTATGTTTATTGTCATTTTATATTTTGTTGGATTTGACTACGTTAACTTTTGTTTAGAATGTTTGCCTATATGTTCATGAGGGGTATTTCTTATAATGTCTGTCTGGTTTAGAGCTGTGCTCATAGAATAAGTTGGGAAGCCTCATCAGATTTATTGAAGATTTTTATAGAATTTTTATTGTTCCTTTCTTAAATGTTTGATAGTTCACTATGAAGCCATTAGGGTCAGATGTTCTCTTTGAGGCGCACCAGGGTGACTCAGTTGGTTAAGTTTCTGACTCTTGGTTTCAGCTCGGGTCCTGATCTTACAGTTCCTGGTTTCAAGCCCCATGTCGGCCTCTGTGCTGACAGCACTGCGGAGCCTGGTTGGGATTGTCTCCCTTTCTCTCTGCCCCTCCCCCACTCAACACATGTACTCTCTCTCTCTCAAAAATAATAAAAATTTAAGAAAAAGTTCTCTTTGAAACACAGGTTTTAGCTACAAATTCAATTTCATAAATATGGGACTACTTTCCCCCTATTTATGCTCTTAGATTTCTCCACATATCCATTCTCTACCGTTCATTCTAGAATCCCCAAAACCTTAACAAATACCTCTCCTGGTCTCAGTACCTTAACTGGTGGTGTGACCCTGAACCTCATATTAGGCCATTCCCAGGCCAAGATTATTGCACTTGCCGTTTACCATCAGAGTTAGACAACTGAATATTAAGAATGTGCAAGTGAACCAAAATGGTACCAAACATATTTTCCCCTAACTCTAATGTATAACAGAAGCCTTATATCTAATGATCCATATCAGTTAACCCTCCCTGAATGATGCTTCACCTTCTTGTCTGCTGGTCCTTTGACATGAGTTGTCCAAAGTATCCAAAGTCACCTGTAGCTTTTGGTGAAAATGGTCTAGTCAAGATGCTAGACTTCAGGAATTCTTGTATGTTTCCACTTGTCATTTTATTTTATTTTATTTTATTTTATTTATTTTATTTTATTTTATTATTTTTTAGTGTTTATGTACTTATTTTGAAAGAGAGAGAGAGCACATGCAAGTGTGGGGAGGGGCAGAGAGTGAGGGAGAGAGAGAATTCCCAGCAGGCTTTGCACTGTCAGCACAGAGCCTAATATGGGGCTTGATCTCATGAACTGTGAAATCATGACCTGAGCAGAGATCAAGAGTCAGACACTTAACCAACTGAGACACCCAGGTGCTCCTCCCCTTGTCTTTTAATGTCTTTGTCTTTGACATAAAACTTTCAGAGCTGCTTCCTGGGCCCAGTCTGAGCCCCAGAGTATTTACATTTGGAATAGACCTGAGTCCAGACTCAAAGAAGAGACAGATCCAGATGATCTGTAGCTTGAAGCGGAGCCTCCATCGTGGGCTCATCCTAGACCATTTAACTCCAGCCATCCCAAAGTCACTTTGAGTCATAAAAAAAAAGTGTTTAATGCTACTGAATTTTGACTTGGTTTGGTAAACATATCTAACCTATCCAAAAATTGGTCTGTAAGTGGGGTGCTGATGTAACAGAAACCTAACGTTTGTGGCAGTGTTTTTATTTTTTTGGAACTGGGTGGGGAAAAAAGTGGGCAAACAAATAGAAGTCCAGAAAATGACCATGAAATTTTTACAAGTGCTTGGAAAAATAGATAACCAAAACTTACTGGAAAATCATCATATAGAGATTTTATGATTTTATTTATTTTTTTATCATGATAAGTGTACTCTTTTATCTCCATTCTTTATTTCCCCCAACCCCACCTACTTCCCCTCTGGTAACCATGAATTTGTATTCTGTGGTTAAGAGCCTGTTCCTTGGTTTGTCTCTCTCTTTTTTTCACCTTGCTCATTTGTTTTGTTTCTTGAATTCCACATATGAGTGAAATCATACTGTCTTTCACTCACATTTGTCTTTCTTTGACTTATTTTGCTTAGCTTTATACTCTCTCACTCTAGCCATGTTGCAAATGACAAGATTTCATTCTTTTTTATGGCTGAGTTGCATTCCATTGCGTATATATGCCACATCTTCTTTATCTGTCTGTTGATAGATACTTGGGCTGCTTCCATAATTTGGTTATTGTAAATAATGCTGCTATAAAGCTAGGAGTGTATGTATCCCTATGAATTAGTGTCTTTGTATTATTTGGGTAAATACCCAGTAGTGTGGTTCCTGGATTGTAGGGTATTTCTATTTTTAACTTTTTGAGAAAACTTCATACTGTTTTTCACAGTGGTTACACTAGTTTGCATTCCAACCACCTGTTACTGATTTTTAATGTAATTCCATTGTGATCAGAAAACATACTTTATGTGCCTTAAATTATTTTAAATTCATTGAGATATATATTACGGGTCACTGTATGGTCTGTCTTAGTGTTCCATGTGCACTTGAAAGAGTAGCATACTCTACACGCCTTTGTGGTGGTGTATTTACAAATATCTATTAGGTCAGCTTGGCTGATAGATTTGATGAAATTTATTTCTTTACTGATTCCCTGACAATGATTTCAGAACTTTTCTTGTGAATGTAGATATTTAGTGGTATGAGACACCACAAAGGCTATTTAAATGGCATCCAGAAAATATTGGTATGTTTAGCTTTTATTTTAAATAATTCAAAGAACTTTCTTCCCTTTTGATTTCTCTTTTACCCATTGGTTAGTTAAAAGTGTGTGTTATTTACTATCCACATATTAGGGCATTTTGAGATATGCTTATGTTACTGATTTCTAAGTTAATTCAATTAGTCTAAAGGATCATATCTTCTATTACAGGACATCTGTTAAATTCATTGAGACATGCTTTGTGGCTCAGAACATGGTCAGTCTTTACTAATATTCAGTTATCCCTTTGAAAGAATATGTATTCTGTTGTGGAGAGTTTTATAAATACCTGTTAGGTCATGTTGGTTGATGGTACCATTCAGGTGTACTGTAACCTTGCTGATTTAATGCAAGATCTGTTATTCTATAAAGTACTGAGAGAAGGATTTTGAAATCCCTGAGTAGGATTGATTTTTTTTTTTTCCAGTTTGCTTGATTTTTGCATCTCTGTTAGGTTCATTTTGAAACTCTGTGATTAGGTGCATACATATTTTGTGTATGTTAGATGGGACCTAATGTTAATTAAGCACTGATTCTGACTAATTATTTCTCACTACTGGGGAAAGACCACGATGAATACTCAGTGTCATATGAATTTTGAGATTTGCCAATAAGGTTGGTAGGAATAGGTACTATCCATAGCCCCATGTCAGTTCTGCTGCATAGTTCTCTCTAATCCTTTCAGATAGTTATTTACCCAGCCTTAGGTCATTTCCGCATGTGCTGATCAGAACTCTGCTGAATACTGTCTGCAGTTCTCTAGGGGTTCTCTTTGTACACCTTTGTTTCTCTTATTTTGTGAGACTAGCTTCCTTGGTGTTCCCAGACTCTCTCTTTCTCTCTTTTTTTAGTCTATCAAATTGGCAAAGTTCCCCTTGTTCCGCTTTTATTGAGGTATTATTGATATACAGAACATTGTGTGTATATAATGTATATGTTCTGATGAGATGGATATGCACAGACCTGTGATTCTTATATGAAGTATATCTAATAGTCAAACTTACTGAGGCAGATGACATAATGGTGGTTGCTGAGGGATTGAGGGAGGGGAATGCAATACAAGATGAATAAATTATAGAGATCTGTTGTGCAACATGGTGCCATTCTTAATTTCATCTCTTCAGCTGTGGGAGTCTGCTGTTGTCTGTGCTGGTTCCCCTCTGTACTGCCTCCTATAAGCCCTAAGGCACTAGGCTGAACCACTTGTAGGGGTTACTTTCTTTTTTTTTTAATTTTTTTTTTTTTAACGTTTATTTATTTTTGAGACAGAGAGAGACACAGCATGAACGGGGGAGGGGCAGAGAGAGAGGGAGACACAGAATCGGAAGCAGGCTCCAGGCTCTGAGCCATCAGCCCAGAGCCCGACGCGGGGCTCGAACTCACGGGCTGTGAGATCGTGACCTGAGCTGAAGTCGGACGCTTAACCAACTGAGCCACCCAGGTGCCCCTGTAGGGGTTACTTATCTCCTGCATTTCTCATCTCTTAGGAACGTCCTTTGCCTGTTCTCCCATGCTTTGAAAAACAATTTTGTATATATTTCTTTCTTTCTGTTCGTTTGTTTCACATAGGAGGGGATATGCAATCAATGATATCTTCTTGCTGGAAGCTTTTTTATTTTGAATTTTTTAATTTCCTCCCCCCCCCCCCCCTTATTTCTTAGGCTTCTTTGCTCTTGTGTTACTTCTAGTTCATCTTTATTTTTTAAATGATTTTCATTTGTATCTACTTCATTTTGTCATCTCATTCTGAGTTTATTTAATTTTGATTTATGTTGTACTTTTTTTTTTTGCTATCTTACTTTAACTCATTTTGAGAGAGTATGTTAATATTTTAAATCATTTTTGTGCAAACATCTTTCTGGCATATTTTATTGTTTGTTCATAGGGAGGTAATTTTCCTTTGATTCTCTGTTCTTATAGCACTTTTCTTTAAGATTTACGTTGATACTATTATGTTTCTCATTTCCATTTGAAATTAGGTTTTCTAATTTCTTGCTCTCATAATGGAGCAAGGTTCAGGACATTTTTCTAATGTCACAGACTTCCCTCCTTATATTTATTTTGGGTAGTTTTCAAAATATTTTTGCTCGTGTCCTCAGATTTTCTGGTACTGTTACATAACCGCCTTTTGGGCTGGATCTCTTCTTCCCTTCTGTATAGAAAGGAGCCAGTGGGTCAGTTTTCAGACTCCTAAGGCACCACATGTCTCTAGCTCCTTCAGTTCTTAAGTGATCCCTTTGCCTTCACCTAGCATTGGAGAAGGCAAAACTCTGTCATTTTCACCTGCTTTTTAGTAAATATCTGTTGGCTGTCCCAGTATTTTCCTTTCCTCAGGTACACCAAATTCTATCTGAATGCTTTCTTTAGTACACAGATGTTTTTAACTGCACATATCTTGTATGTATTGACAGTTTACCAATATCTGCTCATATTTTGGAATAATTTTCACTTAGTTTTGTTGTAAATGATGTCCAGTTTTGGGTTTTGCTCTTTTTGTTATGTAAAAATTCAGTGTTTGGAAAAAAATACGCTTTTGTCTCTGTCAATGTCATCTTTCCCAAATTCCCCTCCAGCAACTTCTAATTTCTGTGTTTATATTTATCTTAGACTTTTCTCCTCCTAGGTTTTCCATCTGGAAACAAGTGAGGAAACTTGTTTTTTGCTAACTTTCATGTCCTTTTAAGTAATTTATGTCATAATCACAGATATCATCTGACTTAACTCAAGGTTTATTGTCTCTTATTCCTTTGTCTGTCACCTTCTTCCAAAGCAGATTGGTGTGTAGTTCCTCAAAGTGTCATTAAGGAGCATGAAGAAGCAGAGAGGGCTGTTGAGACAGAGAGAGTCCATCCATGGTTAGCTTTCATTTCCTCTCACATCATTAAGCAACTGTATTTGCTTCAGTCTTTTCCTGGTTGCTTGCTAAATTGCTCTCAGATTTTTGTGTTTTCTTCTCATCCACATTCACCAGAGCCTCCAACCTCATGCTTTCATAGATGTCTGGAGGGTATTTTAACACATATAAACCTTTTTATTACTGTCATCTTCTTGCATGATTTTGCCTATAAGCCCTGATTTCAGTTAGTATAACAATGAAAATGTTAGATTTTAAGATAAATAAAATAACAGTCATTTGTTATCTTCAAGTAGATCATACTCAACGAGGGAAGGAGTCAGGATAGGAACTTAACTGAATGAAGCTGAGAATTTTAATGAAAGGTTGAAGCACAGGGTGCTGTGGGAACAAAGGCATCTTCACAAAACTCCAATCCACATAATGCAAAGGTCTAGGAGGATGGCTTTATCAAAGAACAAGACAGAGAATTCAGTTTATATATATAGGTATGCGTGTGTGTGTGTGTATATATATATGTGTGTGTGTATATATATATGTGTGTGTGTGTGTATATATATATATTTTAATGGAACCACCTTATTTTATTTTACTTTACTTTTATTATTTTATTTTATTTTATATTTTATATTTTATATACAGATAGAGTGCATGAGCAGGGAAGGGGTCAGAGGGAGAGACAGAGAGAGGATCTCAGGCAGGTCCATGTGCGGCAGGCTTGATCCCACAACCCTGGGATCATGATCTAAGCTGAAATCAATAGACATTCAATAGACTAAGCCACCCAGGAGCCTCATCAGTTTATATATTTTATATATACTATATGTTGATATACAGAGAAGCTGTTGCAAAGATCTATCTATGCTACTTTGTAGGAAATACATGTAAAGATCAATTAATAAATTAATAATTAAATCTGAAAACAGAAGATTTCATCAGAGTTTTTCACAACTTTATAATGTAATATACTATTTACACACTATATTTTCATTTCTTTTGGATAAATCTTCTCTAGTCTTAAGTAGAGTTAATTAATTTAAAATGAATTTCCTGTAGCATACTTCAAAATTTGATAACTTTTGAAAAAAACATGTGAAACTGAAATAAAAATTATCGTATTCCCCCAAATTTATTAATAAAATTAATGAAACCAACCTTATTTCACTTAAATTATACGAAAAGTCATTATTTGATTTTTTCCTAAGTTTCCACACAAGTGGAATATTAAAATGTGAGAATATAGAATACACTCAAACTCTTATTTTATTTCAGTCTCTTTCAGAAGAAAGGTAACTAGAAGGATAGCTTCAATAAGTCATTTTATTCAAAGTTCTTTAAGTGTGTTAATGCATTAAAAATAATGTTGAAATATAAAACCAAACCATACCAGATGAACAAACACATGAGGTATAATCATGAGGTCTCAGGATTCAATCATTCATCCATTCATTTCACAAATAGTTGTTATGCTTTTACTGTGTGAGAGCAACTGCATATAACACATTCCTTGCAATGATGACCATATCTAACCATGTCAATATAAGAGATTACCTAAGTAACTATGCAGGACTGAGGAAATACTGTAAAGTGCTATGAGGAGATTTTGAGTGGATCCTAATCTTGAATGGGAGAACAGAGTTACTTTTCTGAGGAAAACACATTTCAGCCAAGCAGTTATGTGGAGAAAAAAAAGGAAAGGAAATCTTGTAATGTGAACTACATAAGTGAAAGCCCTAGACAGACAAAAGGAAATTGCAAGACAGAGGCTGGCATAAATGAATCATGTTGAGAAATTCAGGGGCGGGAAGCAGAAGCCTCTGCTGTGTTAGAATTATTAAGAATCAGGCAAATCTAATACTTTGAGCTTTATTTTAAGAATGATGTGTCTTTTAAAAATGATCAGATTTACATTTTAAGAAGAGATCGGTGGAATTTCTACCCCTTAGTAAGGTCTTATCAGGCAGACCTTACAGATAACAACTATAAATTCTGAACATAGCATAGAAAACAGCTCCCTGAAGGTTTTCTATAGTGAATAAACACAGTTTCTAGTGGGGAGGACGGGCTCTGAGGAGATGAGCTATATTTGGTGATTTGCTGTTTTTTCCCAATTTTATTCCAAATAGCTACTCATAAGATAGTATGATTAACATAGGTAAAATTGTCTGGTATAGATATTCTTATAGCTATTAAGGTTATTAAGATAGACTTTCTTAATCCAAGCCAAACAATTTAGTGTTATAAGGGTTTAATCTTGAAGGCACCTTTTTATATTCACCCCAGATTATTAATTTTGGTAATCATTTATAATGTCATAAGTTCTATTATGTCATTACATATACAATACCGCTAGTCTTCCCAGTACCTCTAAAATGTATTCCTTCTTTTCTGTAGTTCGGAGATAAAATCCTAAGTCTCAGAAGGGCAAGTTGTTCAGTGTAATTTAGTGACAGACAAGTAGCAAAGAAAGCCATGGTTTAAACACAGGTTTCCATAGTCCCAAACTGCATGCTCTTTGAATGGAGGACTTTCTGAAGAGAAATATTTAAAGTTTCTAAACACATTCCATTATGATAGAGATCAATATGCACTTCAGCAGACTCAACTCGGTATAGATTTTTTAAAAATGACTTTTATGTTGACGAAAAACACGAGGGTGAATTATACAAACATAGTTTTCTGGAAAACTAAAATCATCACAAGGGAAAGCTTATTGAAGGTAAGTTAGATCAAGAGCCTCAAGTAGAAGTGAGGACATGGTCACTCCTCCTTCAGAAATTGGCTTCAGCTCCTTCGAGGAAACAGTTGTCCTGATTTACAGTTCAGTTTTCTGTAACTAGCTACCTCAGGATTAGCGTAATTTCCACACTGCTCCTCCTTTCTGAAACATACCTTAATTGATTAACTGGTATTTCAGTGAGATTTATATTTTAGCTAATGTGCAATTTAGGATGTGTACTTATATTTAGTGGTACTAAAGACCACTATCTTGTAAAACCATATTCATTCATACATTTCAATGGATAACATTCTATCTTTGTTCTGGGCTAGGCATGGATGATTTTATATTATTATTATTATTATTATTATTATTTGGAGTGTAATACATGAGAAATTCTCTTGACAAATTTTTAAGTGTACAATACAGTATTGCTAACTATGGACATAGTGTTGTACAGTAGTTATCCAGAACTTACTCATCTTGCATTAACTGTATCTAAAAAACACATTGAACGGCAGTAGAAACACATTGAACAGCAACTGCCCATTTCCTACTTCCTCATCCCTGGCAAACTATTACTCCACTGTCTGTTTCTGTGAGTTTGACTATTTTAGATCACTTACATAACAGCAGTTTTTCAGCATTTGTCCTGTAACTGGCTTATTTCACTTAGCATAATGTCCTCCTGATTCACTCATGTTATCACATATGGCAAGATTTCCTTATTTTTTTAAAGCACAAATTATATTCCATGGTATGCCTGTACCACATTTACTTTATGCATTCATCTACTGATGGACATTTAGTGGTTCAGTATTTTGGCTACTGTGAATAATACTGCAATGAACATGACAGTACAGATAACTTTTAGAGATTCTGATTGTAATTCTTCTGAATATATGCCCCCACATTGGATTGCTAGATAATATGGTAGTCTATTTTTAACTTGGGGGGAATCTCCATACTAATTTCCATAGTAGCTGTACCATTTACATTCCCACTAACAGTGTATGAATGTTCCATTTTCTTCACATCCTAACCAATGCTTGTTTTCTTTCCCTTTCTTCTTTCTTTCTTTCTTTTTCTTTTTCTTTCTTTCTTTCTTTCTTTCTTTCCTTCTTCCTTCCTTCCTTCCTTCCTTCCTTCTTTCCTTCCTTCCTTCCTTCCTTTTCCTTTTCCTTTTCCTTTTCCTTTTCCTTTTCCTTTTCCTTTTCCTTTCTTCTATTTCCTTCCTTCCTTTTCTGCCATTTTAACAGGTGGGAAGTGGTATCTCATTGCTTTGATTTGCATTTTCTAATGACTAGTCATACTTAGTATATTTTATACACTTATGGTCATGTCCTTTGCACATTTTTAAAATAGGGATATTTCATTTCTTTGATATTAAGTTGTAGAAGTTACTTATATATTTTGGAGACTAATCTCTTATCAGACACATAATTTGAAAATATTTTCTCCCATTTTTGTAGGGTTTTTTTAACTCTTAATTGTTTCCTGTGCTTGCAGAAGCTTTTTAGTTTGATGCACTTTCATGTGTCTGTTTTTGCTTTTTGTCTTGTGCTTTTGATGTTGTATTCAAGAACTCATTGCCAGGACTCATGTCATGAAGTTTTCCCTCTTTATTTTCTTCCAGGAATTTTATAGTTTCAGATCTTAGTTTAAATCTTTAATCTATTTTCAGTTCCTTTTTGTTTATGTTTTAAAATAATGACCCAATTAACATTCTTTTGCATGTGGGTATGCAGTTTTCCCAACATTATTATGGAAGAGACTCCTTTTCTCCTTCTTGGCACTGTTGTCAGAGTTTAGTAGGCTACATATTTATGAGTTCCTTTCTGTGTTCTGTTCTGTTCCATTGGTTTATATGTCTGTTTTTATTCCAGAGCCATACTGTCTTTTTTTTTTTATTATTATTTAAAAAAAAATGTTTATTGTTTTGAGAGAGAGGGGGGAGAGAGAGGATCCCAAGCAGGCTCCATGCTGTGAGCACAGAGCCCCATGCAGAGCTCAATCTCATGAACCAGATCATGACCTGAGCCAAGATCAAGAGTTGGACACTTAACTGACTGAGCCACCCGGGCACCCCCATACTGTTTTAATTACTGTAGCTTTGTAATATATTTGAATTCAGGAAGTGCGATGCCTCTAACTTTGTTCTTTTTTTCTCAAGATTGCTTTGACTTTTGTTGTCTTTTGTGGTTCCAAGTCAGCAAATCAAATTGGCCAGCACATTAAAGGATCATACGTCATGACAAAGTAGGATTTATCACTGGGATGCAAGGATGTTCAACAGAGGCAAATCAAATAATGCAGTATACCACAGTAATAGAATATATGATAAAAATCACACAGTCATCTCAATAGATGTAGAAAAAGCATTTGAGGGATACCTGGGTGGCTCAGTCAGTTAAGAGTCCAACTCTTGGTTTAGGTTCAGGTCATGATCTCATGGTTCATGAGTTTGAGCCCTGCAGCTGGCTCCATGCTGGCAGTGCACAGCCTGCTTGGTATTCTCTCTCTCTCCCTCTTTTTCTGCCCCTCCCCTGCTCTCACGCTCTCTCTCAAAATAAATAAACTTAAAAAAGAAAAAGCATGGACAAAAATTTAGCACCCTTTTTTGAAAAACAAAACAAAAATTGTAAACATGCCATATATGGAAAGTCCATAGCTGATGTCATACTCAGTGCAGAAAAACTGAAATCTTGTCCTTTCAGATCAAGAACAAGGCAAGGATGGCCACTCTCACCACTTCTATTCAATGTACCGGAAATCCTAACCAGGATAACTAGGTGAGGAAAAGAAATAAAAGGCATCCGTATCACAAAGAAAGAAGTAAAATTACATGATATTTTCAGGGAACATGTTACTATGTGCAGAAAATCCTAAGGATTCTGCAAAAATACTCTTTGAACTAATAAACAAATTCATTAAAGTTGTAAAATACAGAAATTAACATACAGAAATCAGTTGTATTTCCATACACTGTGAACTAACAACACTTACTAAGAAAACAATCCCATTTACAATATCATTCAAAAAAATAAAATACTTAGGAATAAACTTAACCAAGGAAGTGAAAGACCTTGTACACTGAAAACTACAAAATGTTGTAAGAAATTGAAGACAAATAGGAAGACATCCATGTTCATAGTTTGGAGGATTTAATGTTGTTAAAATCTCCATACTATCAAAAATCTACAAAATCAATGCTATCCCTATCAAAATCCCGATGGCATTTTTGACAGAAATAGAAAAAAAATCCTGGGCAGGGATGATAATGAACATAATAAATATCCTTAATGAAATTAAATGAAATAAAAACTGAAATTGTAAACAGATATAGACTTAACACATAAAATAATTCACTCGTAAGGTGTTGATGTACCTCAGACAAGATTTCAAAGTATAACGGTTTCTCTTGCATATATATACAGTTGTGAATAATGCTAGATGATTATTTACTGAATAATTACTCGGAGAATATTACTATTTAAAAATTAATTATACCATCATTTTCTTGCAAAAATAGATGCATGCATGTTCAAAGCCCCAGGAACTGAGAGCGAAAGATGAACATTAGGGAGGAATATCAGTCCAGAAAAACTATTTCTCACAAGTGAGGGATAAATGAGAGAAACTGGAGGAAATAACTCAATGTAACATCTGTCTGATCGACATCTTCAGAGTAATGAATCATCACTCACGGGAAATTACAGAATTGAATTTTATGTACATTTAGCATTACACTAACTCATTGGTTCCTAGACTCCCAATTTGAATCTTGGTATATTTTCTTAGAACTCATAGTCATACTAAAGTGAAAGGATTTTTCTACATTGTTATTCACAAGATTCTGTAAACATTGAGGAATTTGACATGATCTAGTGTTGTTAAATCTTTAAATAATTAGCACCTTATCTAGCTATAAAAGTAGATACTATTATTAAGTAACAGACTTTAGTGGTTTGGTTTCAGAATTAGCATGAGTTATCTTTTAATTACTTCCAAAGTGATGTCTTTTAATTACTTGGATTGGACTTTAACCTAGTTACGCTTTCATATTAATAAAGATTACCAAAAATAGTTATCATTTAAAAGAAAACAGAGACACCTTCATTCATACTTACTATCTTGACAAAAAGTTTTAATAACTAAGTAAGTGCTCAAAGTATCCAAAGAAATATGTGAGTTACTATATTAGAAAGATTTACACATAGTATAGGAGTAAAGGAATGCCTAAAGATAAGTATATATTTTGAAGTACTTTTAAAAAGTAAGTACTTTTAAAAAGTAAGACTTTTTGTTTCTTTGCAAAATAAAGTTAGCAATAGTAATCTTAATTTCTGTGGAGATTAAACAAAGTGATAATGTGAAAGAAGGTGAAAGCTGTAAGGTGAGAAGGATATTACCTTTGGATCTTCTTCATAGAAATATCTCCCCTATTGCTTAGCTACAAGTGGAATGATAAGTGGAACCCAAGAGGTTTATTAAAGGTTTATTTGTGTAACTTTGGAGAAAATTAAATAATGCATGACCAGTTGGGGATACCATAAGACAGGAGTAGAGATTAGCTCTTGAGGAAAGAGGAATAATTAACTAAAAATTTTGATCATGCTAACTAAAATAGATGGATAAAGTAGTTAGTGATTCAACCAATATTTGTGTAGTATAAGGTAATAAGTTAGCTTCTAAGAAATATCTAAAGATTTTACAAACTGGGAAGGGCAATGTGACTTAATCATCTAAATTAAATTAATAGTGAACAGTATAAATAAAAATATGAGGGCAGTCTGGAGAGGCCTCATGGAAATACAAGTTAATAGTATGTCTTCTTTGGAGGTGAAGAACTGGAAAACAGTATGGATTCTTACTGAATGAAAACTTAGCTACTGTATATTTAGTGCCGGTATATTTTCAGGCAGGATCAGTACTGCACACTCCTATTGTGAATTTAATTTGTATTCTCCTGATTATTTATAAAGTTAATTGTCCTTTTATATATTAAATAATCATGTAAAACTATATTCACTGTTTAATAGCAAATAAGTAAAATTATTTTGTTATAGATTATTGGTCTCCACACTCTTGGAAATAAGAAAATGCGGTAACAACTTTTGTGTATCCAGATTTTATACTACTATAAGATGTTAAATATTCATTTTTTAAATTAAATTTACTTTTTAAAAATGTATTTATTTTGAGAGAGAAAGAGTGAGAGAGAGCGAGCAAGTGGGGGAGGGGCAGAGAGAGGGAGAAAGAATCCTAAGCAGGCTCCATACTGTAGCACAGATCCTGATGTAGGACTCAAACTAACAAACAGTGAGATCATGACCTAAGCCTAAGTCAGACACTTACCCCGCTGAGCCACCCAGGCACCCCTGCATGTTAAATATTCTTGTAGGTTTTATTTTGAAATACTTCTAGAATAAGTATGGCTAGTAAGTTATAAATCATTCCAATTTGATCAAATGCAGTAGTAATTTTTCAAATACATAGAGACACAGGGGCGCCTGGGTGGCGCAGTCGGTTAAAGCGTCCGACTTCAGCCACGTCACGATCTTGCGGTCTGTGAGTTTGAGCCCCGCGTCAGGCTCTGGGCTGATGGCTCGGAGCCTGGAGCCTGTTTCCGATTCTGTGTCTCCCTCTCTCTCTGCCCCTCCCCCGTTCATGCTCTGTCTCTCTCTGTCCCAAAAATAAATAAAAAACGTTGAAAAAAAATTAAAAAAAAAAATACATAGAGACACAGAATTCTTTGAGGAATTGCAGTGTTCAAACAGATCTTTTCACCAGCTCTGAATTTCATTCTTGACAACAGGAAAATAGGAAGTACAAGAGGAAGACAAAAGAAATTACAGATGAATCTGCAAGTACAACAAAGGAAAATGAGAAAATAAAACATTATATATAAAGACCTAGTACTAGCCACACTTTGAAGAAGTTAGCAAAGTGAAGAATGCAATAAATAATAAGAGGTTACATAAGACATTAAGGATAGTGTGGAATAGAGATGGGGAATATAAAAGTAAGGATGATATTATTCCATTGTTCATTCCCTTAAATCATCCCCTACATCCTTCATTATCCTTTATCTTCTACATCACTGCATTATAACTACACACTTTATAAAATGAAGACTTTTCATACAGCTTAGGAGTTAAGATATTGCTTCAGTTGCTTTGCAGTTTTACGTTATATGCTTTATATTGTTCTCTCTCCTCTCCGATTCATCTTTGGTAGCTTGATCACTTCAAATACGAAAGAATCAAAACCAGCTATTTATTTTTATAGATGGTAAAACTAGGATTCATTGGTGTAAAAGTTTTGCTCAAAGCCCTACGGTTAGTTGCTATGATGTAATTAAAATCCAAGGTAGGGTTAATCCAAAGGCAGCAATATAGAATTTAATGGTAAAAGTATGCAATGACCTCATCTAGACCAGTGTGATTAAGGCAGAATGTTCTGTCATTCAACAGGTAATTAGCAAATACCTGTCTGCCTAATGTACTTCATAGAGATAATACAAAAAATTAGTATAATTCATTTTCTATACTATCTCAGTCAAATGACATAAATAGGCAAAAGGAGAGGAATGTATACCTTTTTTCACTGTTATGGTATACGTATGGAAAGGGTGCTATGGCTGTACATAAGAGAGACATTTAGGAAAAATTTATGAATGTAAATTGGGGAAGAGTGTGTGGTCAGAAATGTCAGGTAGATAATATGAGACCCATAGTTTACAAAAAGAAGAGAAATTAGCCCATTAAAAGCCCTAGTCAACAAACAGACAAAATATGTATTCTAGGTGAAATCAATGATGAGAAAGATGAACTAATTTCAACATAGGTGGGATTCATATTAGTGAAAAGGGATAGGTAGTAAATGAGGGTGTCTGTGGGATATAGTATCAGGGAGATGAGTAATGTGGTGTTAACTTATTTTGATAACATATATTATTCTAAAAGTAATTTGATAACACTTATTGATATCATTGTAGTCAGGAATCATTTGGTTGTAAGAAAATTTAAAAAAAAGTAGAATAATATCTTTGTTAGGTTGTTGATCTCTGGTGACCAAGCTTTACTCACTTCTAATGATGTATTTAATTTCATAAAGCCCGGTATCCCTGTGTTTCTCCTCCCCCATCCTAAATGTCTCTATGTCTCATCACTGTAACTCTATAATATTTTTTAAGGGGAACTAGTTACATGAAATGTTTTCCCCTAGAAAGAGGAGGCAGGTTTCCAAAAAACAATATTTTAAGAGGAAAATGTTGCTCTTAAGCCTGGAGTTCATAGCATGAGTCTGGCTGGTTAGGTCGCACATTGTGATACTTAAATTGAATCTGGATGCAAAATAACATAGTCATAATTGAGTGGACATCCAGATGTCCCAGAGGCAAAATGCTCTTCCACTTATATCCCATCACTGGCTGTAATAATACTCGTGTACAGCAGCAGGGAAACAGCAATGTGAGAGACACTGGAAATATCCTGCATATTCTGTATTGGGTAAATGGACAATAGGTTCATCTGTGAGATGAATTCTGGCATCTCACCAAAAAAATGAAGGAATCCGCTTAAGCCAGACTTCATGAGAGACTGGAACATGAAACTAGAAAGTAACCAGAAGCTAAAGAACCAGCTACAAATTTCACCTGCTTAGCAAAACTGTCACTCTTACTTCTCTCTTAGTGGTTACTACATTCTTCTCACTGTTTGAAGATTGGGTTTCAACATAAGTTAAAAAGGGAGAGACTATTTTGAGGGTGCTACTGTACTAATACCATTTAATATGGTGTTTGGTACATATTGGCTGCTCAGTAAATACAGTTTAGTGGTCCAGCGTCTCTCTGCACAAAACATGGAAAGTGCTTACTCCAGGTTTCTAAATTCTCTCTGAGGTTGAATATTCACGAAACAGACTGGAATTGCCATGATCAAATTACTAATTCCTGGTAGAGAAACACTAGCCCTGTAGGATTTCCTTTTTTTCAGTGTTCATTCAACAACATGAGTTAGAGTAGATTCTTGAGAAGCAGATTTGGCTGAAGGGATAATGGAGGCATAGAAAATAAAAAGGCCATGAGGCACACATGGGTGGTTCAGTTGATTGAGCATCCAACTCTTGATTTTGGCTCAAGTCATAATCCCAGGGTCATGGGATCAAGCCCTGCCTCGGGCTCTGCACTGAACATGGAACCTACTTAAGGTTTTTCTGTCTCTGTCTCCCTCTGCCTCTCTTCCCCACTCATTCTCTCTCTCTCTCTAAAAAAAGTAAATAAATAAATAAATAAATAAATAATAAATTTAAAAATGTCTTAAAAAAAGAAAATACAAAGGCCATATCTTTTCTGTGCAACTCTTTTGCACTAGAGTTGGTGAAGAGAGTAGGATTTTTTCTTTAATAGAGTATAAAAGCCCCCTAAATGTTTTCCAAGAGGTAAGATAATGTAATACAGTCATTATGTCCTTAGAAATGATCACTGGAGGCAACAGAATTCTTTGATATTAGGAAAGATGGGATCCTGAGTAGTTAGCAAAAGGGAGTTAGTATAAGGTAATAAATACATGGTGCCATTAGAAATGCAAGGGACAGGTGCCTGGTTGGCTTAATCGGTTGAGCGTCTAACTTCAGTTCAGGTCATGATCTCACAGTCTGTGAGTCCAAGCCCCACATTGGGCTCTGTGCTGACAGCTTGGAGCCTGGAGCCTGCTTTGGATTCTGTGTCTCCCTTTCTCTCTGCCCCTTCTCCTGCTCATGCTCTGTCTCTCTTTCTCTCTCAAAAATAAACAAACATTAAGAAATTTAAAAAAAATGCAAGGGAAATAATGATATACTTTATAGCTATTAGGGTGAGATATGTCATGTAATCTAAACATATATCAGTATATTATAGGACTAGGAATATGATACAATAAAAGGTTTAATTTAGAAACAGGAAAAATCTCAATGCTTGTAAAGTCTAAATGGGCATGATCTTAAGGATCAGAACTGCCAATGTCATATGTGTCCTTCAGTGTAACCATGGGTAACTATGAATGTCAATGAGGACATTTAAATTCACATCTCTGAAAAATGTTGATCCTTAGGTAGGCGTACTCATTCATTTCAGCAATGGATTATAAAATTAAGAAGTTCTTTGGGACGTGTGGATGTCAGACACCTTGTGGAATATTGCTTTTAACAGAGGAGCTTCAGAAGATTATAATATCTTGCTAGTTTAAACTACATTTTTTGCTGCTGCTGATTAAATTTTGTAATCAAATATTTTGGCTTTATCTTTGATAAGGTAGGTAACCTATGTATCACATTACAAATACAATCTTACAGGAAATAGTTATTCTTTGGTAAATTTAGGCAAAATTGTAAAATCTATTCAATATTTTATTTATTCCCAGTTGTTTTTTTTCTTTTAATTTTGATGAACAGTAGTCAAATCTTGGTACATATGAATGCCTCATTTCCAAAAGCCCTTAACTTATGGGAATTACACATACTCCTTGAAAGGTTTTGTGGGAATCAAAAGTGTGAGAGAATTTTTTTTTTTTTTTTTTTGCTAAATGGAAGGGCCTTTTTCATATGAAATTATATGTACCATTAGGGTGTACAAAATATATTTTGATTCAAACCAAAATTAATAGTGGGCTGAATTGGGATTGAAGTAGAGCATAGTTTATAAATAAAATAATCCACAGTGAGATACAGCGATATCCAAAATATTTAATTAGAGCAGTAAAGACACAAATGTATCTTAATTAACTTGCAATTACACAATAATGGGTGCATGCCAGTTGATGAGGAAGGTCAACCGGCTGCCCTCCTTGAAAGTAGACTCTGACATACCTATGGGAAGTCAAAGCCTTGGAGGGCAGTTTGCATCCATTAGCATGAGTTTACAGTTTAAAATACTTATGGGTTACAGAGATTGCATATTATCATTTATATTGAAGGAAATTTAAAGATCTGGAGGACAAACTATACAAATTATATCAAAATAAAAATAGCAGTTTTTAAAATCATCATTTTTTGCTACTACTGGTTTGATGCATTTGATCATTTGCCACTCAATCCACAATTCTTTTCAATTTTAAATACCAAGAATCTGTCAAGTGGAATTGTATTGTTGACTGAAACAACTGAAATCTGACAACTTATTTTGATTAAAAGTATAAACAACAGTATTTAGATATGTTCTTAATCTCTACAGTATGTGTCATGTGATCTGTTGATAAATTCAATAATAGTATTCAATAATATTTACCTATTATGTTTATTATTAGACTTTCTTATGCTTCTCTACCTTTATGTACTAATTTCCATGATCTGGGCAAATAAAATCAGCCATTGTCTGCCTTCCTCCTTCTTGATTTGAGCCAAGCAATCTGAAAGGAAATCTAGAACACAATTCATCAGACACATATTTATTTGCTACCTTCTTACTAAGTAAAACAAATCTTTCATAATTAACTCCCATAAGAAAGATTGTGATGGCCTTGTTTCCTCTAAAACCCAAAAAACTGAAGATTAAATGCTAAGAAAAAAAACAAAGACAACAGAAATCCCAGATGACAAAATCTTTTCCTTAATAAAGCTTCTCACAAGTTTTTCCAGAAGTTCAAAAACAACTCCAAAGTTAAAGACTGATGAACAGATTTTTTTTTTTTTTTTACTTTGCACAAAAAGACACAGAAAAAAAGGAAGGGAAGGAAGTTTTATCACCCTGTTAACCCCGGGGTTAGTATCTGTTTTAGGTTTAATTCAGTGTTAGTGAACAAATACAGAATATTCTGTGCCTAGCACTTTCAGAATTTTCAGTTATTTTGCTTTTGCAGAATGGTCTCTTTTAGATATCTATGACCTATGTGACAGTAATGCTTTCCAGGCAAAACCAAAATAAACTCAAAGGTGGGAAATGGAGCTGGTTCAAATGTCTTTAGAATAGTTTGAGCATAATTATATAAATGCTTCTAAATCTCAGTGGCATATTATATTTCCCAAAGATGCCAAAACAATATCCCCAGATCCTTTAGCTCTTTGAATAAATACAAAGCTCTAGAACTTTGACACTCTTCTATTGGGAGGATCACCTTGGTTTCACCCTCCCTTGAATTCGGTGAACTCTTCTGTCTGTTTTGATCAATAGAATATGACAAAAGTGATTTTTTGAATTCTGGGACGATATTATAAAAATGGCATGCTTATTCTTTGAACCTGTACACAGTTGAGTGAGGAAACTTAAACTAGCCTATGTACAAAGCGCATATGGAATAGGTAGGTGTGGTGGTTAGGATTGACAGCTTACTGGAGGTTGCAGATTTCAGCACATATATACTTTTAGACCTATGATTGAAGACACTTGATGATTACAGTACGATGGTGATGAGTTGTATTGCAGAAACACATCACTCTGCCTAATTTCCTGACCAAAGAATTCATAAGAAATATGAAATGTTGATTTATACTGCTAAGTTTGGGGTGGATTGTTACACATACTAGTAACTGGAGTGCTTTTGTGTCAGAACGTTAGATCTTAAGTATGTCACCATTAATGGTGATGTTACTTGATTCAAAAAGCAGGTTATCCAAAAATAGCTCTGTGCACTTAATCTGGGTTGTCTGGACAATGTTAGTTGAAGGGAGCTTGCCTTTCACTTCTCAACAGAGACCATGCACATCACCTCTGTTTCCCATATGTCCTGTGGCTTCCACATTCTCGTAGGGGGACTTCAGTATCCCATGGTCACCGAGACTTCCATGATCTGGGCAACAGCTGATACCAGACATCTCTAGTGAATTACTGGTACCAGAATCCAGATGAAGCTAGTACCAGGTTGTCTAGTAGAACATTTCATGGATAAAGTCAGTCATACTAATAGACTATACAATTGCACTAGTAGAATAGACAATTATAACAATATGGAATAGAGTTCATTTACTAAATCAGGTACATACACTTACTGCCCAACAGATGACCTGAACCCTGGCACTTCTCTTTATGCAAATAATGGGAAAGTTGGGAATCTGAATCTTTTACTTCCTGAACTGGCTCTGAGATTTTTTCTTCCCCCGGGTCAACCAGTTTCTTACCCATGCTATGTGACATTGTGGAATTCACCAAATATGCTATTGTATATATAAGTAGTGACCTAGATTTGACTTATCTTGCATGACAATTAGGAAGTCCGTTATCAGTTACAATTCAAGATACTTAAGTTCAACATCACATTTTAAAATTTCTTAAATTACATGACTATAAAGAAAAAATTCAAGACTTCAGAAAATTTAAAGTTTAATTCTTTTATTGTTCTACCAATAAAATGATTATTCAGGGATCAGTTAATCAGTTATTTAGGAATTAATAAATTCTTATATGTTGAATAATGAGGAATATGCAGTACTTGTGTCAAGCTAGCCTAACTCAGTTGCATTTGTTTTTCCAGATATTGCTTAATTTTCAAAATATTTTGTTTGGTAGTGGTGATATAGTTTATAGTTCTTATTTGGCAATTTTTACTCCAATATTTCTTATATTTATATAACTGTTTCCCACTGAAAATTTTACTTTCCTGCCCAAAAAAGAAAAATCTCATGGCTCAGCTGTGTTACTTTCACTGAATTATGCATGTTCTGTGCATATAATATTGCCTAAATTTTTAACATCCCAGAAATGCTCTAAAACCAGTTTTTAAAAGGAAGTTTATAACATCTAAGTTTATCAAATCAACTTGTACACCTTAAACTTACACTATATTATATCTCAGTAAACCTGGAGAAGTTTAAAAGCCCAATAGTATGCTTTTTCATAAGAGCTTACAATTCTGTTTTAAATATTATGGTAGTTAGCTCAAGAATGTTTGAGCTCTCAGTTTTGTGGAAGGAAGAAATTCCTGAAGAATGTGTCCATGGATGAAAACCTGAATGCCAAAAGTAGTAACACATCTATAACCAGGCCAGATATCTATGTAGTGATAAAACTGCAAGCGATAATGTATATTTTCAAACATACTGATACCTATTGGGGTATATTACTAGTTGGAGAATATTTCTGCTGAGAGTTTTTCATGATGCTATCTCATCAGTATTCAGTCAAAGGGAGCTGTGCACATATCAAGCAGATAAAAGCAAGTCCTTGATTAATACACAGACTTTTTATCTATACACTTACCAAAAATAGGGCTAAACTTCTTTCATTCCTCTCAACATACATGACCATGTCACTGAGATATTTCTCTTTCTTCTTAGATATTATAGTGGAACCTGATGTCCATTATGGAGTCCAAACTCCATTCACTTAAGACATGGCTTTTGCAGACCTATTCTGGTTAATATCATTATATATTTACATATTTTTCCTATATGTATTCCTGATACTCCTTGACAGTTTATAACTGTCTGTCTTGCTGATCAGAATGATACTTCCTATAAGATTATAAACATTATAAATTAAAAAATAATGCAACTATCTCATAATTCCCATTCATTTCAACACTGAATTATAAAAAGGCTCTGTTAGGGGTTGCTTAGATTAACAACTTTTCTTTTGACTGAGCCTGTTTTCAGAGACAGACATACTAGAAAGTAGAAGCAGACCCACCGAATGAGTGTCAAATAAGGGGAAAATATAGCTAGATGGGAAAATTCACTATTTAATATCTATTGCACACATGATCTTCTCATTCAATATCATTTTATGTCATTCTAATAATACCATTTTTTTTCTTAAAAAAAACTTAGCGGTTGCTTTGCTTTTACCAACCAATGTAGAAAGGATTCATCCATAGAATATCACAAGGAATGAATCCCTATCTGTCTGTCATTCTTAACAGGAAGGGAGTGTCACTGCTTAGATATATGAAAAAATTAAAGGAAGGAAACAATGAGCAGAAGTCTGAGGAAGCACTATCTTGAGTAAAACAATGAAAGGGAAAATGATTTTCAATACAAATTATATAAATTGTGTCTGTTTTGTTGAGGTTTGAATTCTAGTGTGTTCAGCCTGCTAAGACCATAAGTAAATTCAGTACTCTAACAGGTTATTAAGTACAAATATGGGGCTTTTTTGTGAGAAGATCATTATTGTGTCGAAAAATGGTGGATAAAACATTTGGTCGTTCTTTCCATTCCCATTTCCCTTGTTATATTTGCTGATCTGTATGTAACTTAAAAATATGCTATAGCTATGGCACACTGAAATTTGAAGAAAAAATAAATTTTGCATTCCAGATAGGATGAGCCATGAGTCTTTCCATAAAGTTAATGACTAAGATAAAATTCTGCCTTCATCTAGGGGACAACCATTGTATCAGGGACAGTAAAACCTTGGATTGTGAATAATTTGGTCTGCAAATGTTCCACAAGATGAGTAAACATTTCCAATAAATTTTAACTTGATAAATGAGCGATGTCTTGCAGTATGTGTGGTGTGGGATGCCAGACGTCACATGACCACAACTGAGCCAATGGTTCTTTTCTCTCTCTGGATGTGGGATAGTGGGTGATCATCTCCCATGTTCAGATGCTTGGTCTCAGGCCGCGGTGTCTGTTAGAAATAAGTGATTTTTCAGAACGTTGGAAGGTGCCCACAACTGGTACTAGTGTATTTTTTTTTATCACTTCAAAGCATCTATGAACAGTCCTTTGCTTTTCCATACAAGAGGAAGCTTAGGAATGCTTTGCTTCATTCTAGGTCATTGGATAGGTTTCTTGATAAGTTGCACAAAACAAAAAGATTCCATTGAGCCAATAGACAGCAGAGATTCCGTTAGTGATAGTGAAAGTTGTCATATACAGTAACCTTCCTCTCTCTCGTCTCCCTCACACCAGCCAGGAAGGATTTCAAAGATAAGTGCAGGTTAATTTGTTTTTCTTTGTATTTTTTATTTATTATTTTGTATTATATTACAGCATTGTAATCATTTTTATATGAATATTTTTGGGTTGTGGGATGAATCATCTGAGTTTCCATTTTTTCTTATGGGGAAATTCGCTTTGATACACAAATGCTTTGGATTACAAGCATATTTCTGGAACTAATTATGCTCGCAAACCAGTGTTTTACTGTAATAAAATCTGATACTTATCAAGTTGAAAATAGTCTGTGGTTCTTAACTTAAATTGTATAAACATATTAACCCTGAGGAAGGCAATGGCTAAAATTCATCATAGTGAAATGGACATGCAATAAATGGTTGATTGTTGGCTACAGTTTTTTAAGTTGTCCAGAGTCAAGAATTACCTTATTTTTTTTCTTTCCAAGTTTTTATTTAAATTCCAGTTAGTTAATATACAGTGTAGTATTAGTTTTAAGTGTAGGATTTAGTGATTCATTACTTACATACAACACCCAGTGCTCATCACAGCAAGTGTCCTCCTTAATACCAACACCTATTTAACTTATTCACCTGCCCACCTCTCCTCTGGTAATCATCAGTTCTCTATGGTTGAGAGCCTGTTTCTCGGTTTGCATCTCTCTCTCTCTCTCTCTCTCTCTCATCCACTATGTTCACTTGCTTTGTTTCTTAAATTCTACATATGAGTGAAGTCATATGGTATTTGTCTTTCTCTGACTTATTTCACTTAGTATTATACTCTGTAGCTCCATCCATGTTGTTGCAGATGGCAATATTTCATTATTTTTATGGCTGAGTAATATTCCATTGTGTGACTTTTTTATCCATTCATCAGTCAGTGGACATTGGGCTCTTTCCATAATTTGGCTATTGTTGACAATGCTGCTATAAACTTCAGTGTACATGTATCCCTTCAAATTAGTATTTTTGTATCCTTTGGGTAAATACCTAGTAGTGCAATTGCTGGGTGATAGGGTAGTTCTACATTATTTTTCAGAGTGGCTGCACCAGTTTGCATTCCCACCTACAGTGTAAGAGTGTTCCCCTTTCTCCACATCCTTGTTAACACCTGTTCTCTTCTGTGTTGTTAATTTTAGCCATTCTGATAGGTGTGAGGTGATATCTCATTGTAGTTTTGTTCTTTATTTCCCTGATGATGAGTAATGTTGAGTACCTTGCTTTTGTAGAAAAACTACTGTGTAAAATTCAAGGAGTAATTGATTATTAAACATTAAAAATTTTAAAAAGAAATGTCTCATAAGGCATATTCAAAAAGATGAACTTCTAGAATCTTAATAACTCAAAGCTATTTTACATGTTATATATGAATAAGTATATATGCATATAAATTTATAATATCTTTTGCAGGAAAATATAGAGCTCAACTTCCGATATGAAAAGTTCATTAACTTTCAGTACAAGATGCCAGATAAAGTTACCAGATAGTATAGAGAAGGGAAGGCTACACTTTTCTAGTCTGAAGCTGCCTTTACTCTTCTCTGGACATCTGCTGTAAAGAATGATTTGCAGTCCCTCTGGAAATGATGTTAGGGTGTTCCTCTAATTACCAAAAAGCTAATTAAAAGACAAATTATTGGAAAAGCTTCAAATGTAACTCACCTGTTGGGCCACAATCTATCTGTACCATATAGATAAGATTCTAGAGAATTTGTATAGTCTTAGCCATTAAGATAAACATGAAGAATAAAGCCAAGTTAGATAGATTTGAGGGTGATAAAAGGTGTCACTAAAGAGCAGTCACCATTTGTCATTCCAAACAGGAACTGCTGTATCTCTCCCACTAAAATTAAATATATAAAATTTATTGGAGGACATTCACGGCTCTGATGCTAGACTTACAGGAAATGGAGTTGTCCTTTAGCATCATTACCTCTTACTCTTTTGCTATTTACCTCCTTTATCTTACACAGTTGTTTCTTATTTTTTCTTTTATACATTATCTGTTGAATCTCACCAATAGTCAATTTGAATTTTACTCTCTTCTACATGTTTCAATACAAGCAAGAACATTTCATTTTCCCCTGTCCTCAAAATATAACTTAATGACAGCTCTTGGTTATATTGATATTTATTATTTGTTCTAAGTTTAAACATTGTTTGTTGCCAACTGAAGTAATATCACATTCATTTTCTTGTACATTTTCTATGTGGTCATATACATATACCTATATATTTTTTCATTAATATATCCCTGGCTCTTTGATAGACTTTTGAAACATCTATGAGATTGTCTATATCAGATATTCTACTTATTTGGTCCCTTCTAGATTTCTTTGTCTTTCTGTTATTGTCTGCATGGGTTGATCTCTATTTATTTCTCCAAGACACTCTTACATTTTCTTGAGTCATTTTTATTTCTTTTCCAGGATGTATTTTCTTCATTTCTTTTCTAGAATGTATTTGATATAAAGATATCATATCTTTATCTTTCTTTTTTTCTCCCTATTTTTGTATAGCACATAAGTGTATGGAAAGCAAAGATTTTGAGAACATTCAGATCTAAAGGCAAAAGGTTGCAATTGAGTGAGCATAAAATGAAGTAAAAATTTTCACATTGTGGAATCTCTATAACCAATTGTGATTGACAGTATTTTAATTAGAGGAACATTGGCAAATTGTTCTAAATGATTTTACCTACAAAATCAACTTCTCCCTCTCTTTAATGAGAAATTAGTCATCCTCTGTTTATAGTTTAAACCTAGTTTAAGTTTTCCTAGAGGCTTTAAAACAGATGGTAGCATCTGCTTAAAGCTGATACGGTTTATTAAAGTAGAGAAGTACCTAACCACTGAAGTTTTAATTCAGTTGTTATCAATCCTTCATGTATCCTCCCACAAAAATGCTTGAAAGTTATTTGTGTGCCATGAAAATGTAAATAACTTAGAAGTATGAAAAGGAAGATAGATAAAAGCTGACAATGCATACTTTCTGTAACAAGACCAGAAGTTGTTGATTCCATTTGATTTGCTATCATAGGTATATTTCCTCCTACATTTTGAAAAAAATCTTTCTAGTAATTTCTTAAAAAAATTTTTATTTCATTTATTTATTTTTGAAAGACAGAGTGAGACAGAGCACGAGTGGAGGAGGGGCAGAGAGAGAGAGAGAGGAGACACAGAATCTGAAGCAGGGTCCAGGCTCTGAGCAAGTGTTCAGCACAGAGCCCGATGCGGGGCTCAAACCCACGAACCATGAGATCATAACCTGAGCTGAAGTTGGACACTTAACCGACTGAGCTACCCAGGCACCCCCTTTCTAGTAGCTTCTTAATTTTTTTCCTTGTTTCTTTTCCTTTAAAATATAAATGCTTGCCATTGGTGCCTTACATTGTTCTCTTGACTTTTAGCGAATACATCTGAAGGCACTATCGACACTAGCTGGTTCTCCTGTAGGTTTACGTACTTTAAGCTCTGCATACTAAAGGTCTAGAGAAGAAGAACAGGTATTCATTAGTCTACTTTACTTTAGGTATATGTGATAGTTAATGTTATGTGTCGACTTGACTGGGCCATGGCATCCAGACATTTGGTCAAATACAGTCTGGTTGTTGCTGTGAAGGCATTTTTTACATGAGATTAGCATTTAAATAAGCCAACTTTGAGTAAAGCAGATTACTTTCCATAATGTGAGTGGGCCTCATCCAGTCACTTGAAAGCCTTAGCAGAAAACAGACTGAGATCCCCTAAGGAAGAGAGAATTCTGTCTCCAGATTGCCCTTGGAATCAAGCTACAACATCAACCTTTCCCAGCATCTCCAGCCTGCCAGCCCACCTGGTTGATTTTGGACTTGTTAGCCTTTAACAGTGGTGTTAGCCAATTCCTTAAAATAAATTTTTCTCTCTGTATGTATACATATCCTGATGGTTCTGTTTCTCTGGCGAACTCTGAGTAATACAGTACAGTAAGAGTCACAGTGCCAGTTTAAAGACAAAATTTAGAGATGTAGGAAAGTTTTCTAAGGAAGAGGAAGTGTTGGTGTCACAGTTTAAACTTAGGTCTGTTTTCAACATTGTCTCTGGAGGATAGTTACTCAGATAATACTACATTTGAAGAGGATTTAGTTCTTTCCCTGCTGGCTTCTAAGTTAGTTTTATTGTATGGTTTTTTATAGTTAGCATGAATGAATTGCAATGTTCTATCAAAAGCATCGCCTTTATACAGTAACAGAAATAGCTAGAGTAAATATCCCTTCACTTGTTTAAGTGGTTCAAAGTAAAAGCATTTAGTCATTGCATTTCCATGCTGTTTTCCCATGCACTGCACTGAAAGAAACTGGAAAGTTGGAGGCCCTGTGAACAATTAGGCCTCAGAGCTAAGTTGTTAATATGAAAGTGCATTCAATTATACTTTGTATCCCAAAAGTATGCTAATTTAATTCACTCTCCCTTGTTTTAAATACACCATCCTACTATGTATAATTCTTTACTGAAATATCAAAAGATTGTAGATATTTAATAGATTATAAAGGCAACTCAAACTCTATAAAAAGTTTGATGTTTAAAAAAAGTAAAATTTTGATTTATTTTGACTTTTAAAATACATAATTGTTTTGGGGCTCCTGGGTGGTTCAGTCAGTTAAGTGTCTGATTTTTGCTCAGGTCGTGATATTGCAGTTTTGGGGTTCAAGCCCCACATCAGGCTCTGGACTGACAGCTCAGAACCTGAAGCCTGCTTCAGATTCTGTGTCTCCCTCTCTCTCTGCCCCTCCCATCCTCACGCCATGGCTGTCTCTCTCTCTCTCTTTCTCTCTCTCTCAAAAGTAAATTAATCTTAAAAAATTAAAAAAAATTAAAATACATAATTGTTTTTTATGATGTTAAATTCACAAACTACAGTGGAATATTTTGGAGGAAAATATAATTGCTGAGCCATTCTTCTCTTTGCCTCCCAACAAAATCAGTTCTTCACTACTCCTCCCTAGATTCAATTTCCCATGGCACAAAAATTTAATTTTCTTTTTTGTGAGTATTTCTAAGAACTTCCTAAACATGCATTTCCTAAGCTCAGACTGCTTATTGCCTTAACCCCAAACAAATATCTCCCACAGCCCAACTCTACTACTCAAGTATGTTTTATGAAATGAAGGAGCCACAGACAGATGGTTCTCTGTGGACTTCAGAACCATAGTACACACTCTTGTGTATAAGTTGAAGCATATTTCTTCACAGGATGTGGAAAGGATGGTGTCCATGTACCCGCCAACTCTTCTGCTGATGAGTAACAGCCTGATTCTTTGATGTGATACTTGTTGATGGCATTCATAGGCAACACACAGTGACTGCTCATATGGAGTGGATTTCAATGCCATTGTGTGGCTGAAGGAATTGAATGCCCCCACCTCCCCATAACGATGGAATATTTCTTCAGAAAAGCCCATAAGAAGATGGGTACACGTTGTCAGTGAGTCATCAATACTCTTGAGAGGACAGGTTAGTGAGGACTAACAGCTCTTATTGGCCAGGTGGCTGGATTATATACAGAGTACAGGTTGCCTGGAGCAGATACAGAGGTCACAGATCCATGCGCCACAACGCCCAAGATTTGGTAGGTCACTTTTATTTAAAAAAAAATTTTTTTTTAATGTTTTATTTATTTTTGACAGAGAGGAAGACAGAGCATGATCAGGGAAGGGGCAGGGTGAGAGGGAAACACCGACTCTGAAGCAGGCTCCAGGCTCCGAGCTGTCAGCACAGAGCCGGACACGGGGCTTGAACTCACAGACCACGAGATCATGACCTGAGCCGAAGTGTACGCTCAACTGACTGAGCCACCCAGGCATCCCAGTAGGTCGTTTTTCAACCAGGTGATTGTGGAGTTCATGGTCACTGAAGCCTGAAAATCTGGTTTGAGTGGTAACTGGATAGAAACAGACTGAGGATTGATAATGATCGGTCTAATTAATCAAATGGGAGGATTAAGGGAGGAGACATACCACCATTTGCTGTTTTTCTTTATTTTTACTTTAGCCATTCCAGTGAGTGTGAAGTGGCATCTCATTATGGTTTTAGTTTGCATTTTCTTAATGACCAATGATGTTGAACATCTTTTTTCAAGTACTTGTTGGCTTTTTGTATTTCTTTTTTGAGAAATGTCTATTCAAGTCTTTTGTACGTTTTTAATTTGGGTTGTCTTTTTGTTAATAAGTTGTAGCACTTTTATCTTCCTTATGTTATTAAACTTTTACCAGATAAATAATTGGTAAGTATTTTCCCATTCTCTAGGTTGTCTTTTCCGTTTCTTGTTAATATTCTTTGATGCAGAAATCTTTGATGTTTTTATATAGTCCAACTTATCTATGTTTTCTTTTCTTTTTTTTTAAGTTTTGGTGTCACTTCTAAGAATCCACTTTCAAATCAGATGTCATGAAGATTTACCTCTGTATTCTTTAAGATTTTTATAGGTGTATAACTTAGATTTAGGCTGTTAATCAGTTTTGAGTTCATCTTTGCATATGCATTTAGGTAGGGATCCAATTTCATTATTTTGCATGTCCTTATGAAGTTTTGGCACTATTTATTTAAGAGCCTCTTCTTTCCCAATGAATGGTCTTGGTACCCTTGGAAAAATTCAGTTGACCGTGGATGTTTGGCTTATCTCTGCATTCTGGAATTGAGACTCAAGGCTGCAATATCAATTTCTACCTGATTTCCGACCTGTATTCCTTGTGTGTGGTTACTCACATCTCTGTTTCATTCACTTGGCAGTCAGTGACCTCAGAGCAATATTCTTAAGTGTCTGGATTCAATAAGAAAAGCTAAACAAAAAATTGTTCTGCTTTTTTACATTATTTTGATAGATGCCTCCCAAGAAGTCACTTTAACCCAGTGTGGTTGAAATGATGTCCACCCTGTGTGCCAGCAAACATTCAGGCTGGTCAAAACACACAACTCAAATTTTTGGAGGACAAGATCTTTATATTCACTGTGGCATCAGCAAACCGCATCAGAAATGCAAACTACCATCCCAAGACTGTCTGCAATAGGCTGGGAATCAGGGACGAGGAGCTGCTTGCTGAAATACCAAAATTCAAAATAATATCAGTTTCTTTCTTCAGTAAGCACTCCCCTGGACACCACAAGCATTCGACTAGACAAAAAAGTTCTGAAATAGTTTATTCTAACAGTTCTAGCTAGTGCACCAGTTATTTCAGTGCGGGAACCAATTCTTAGAGCTCCCTACTCCACCAACTTCGAGGGCATCATCCCATTGTTTGTAATTTGTATCTGTTGTAAATTATAACAGTTATTATATATACAGTATTTATGTATTATTCAATATAAATCATTAATGTCTGTAATCATCATAGAGCTGTTTCCTAGTATAATTTTTGTGGGTCTTAGTTTGCATCTGACTTTTTCTATTTTTGTTTATGCCCATGATTTCCACATACTTCCTCACATGCATACTTCCCTCCCTGTTCCTGGTTTGTTATTTCACATCTTTTAACAGTTATTCATATATAATTTCTTGTTAGAATTATGGGTTTTCTTGCTTTATGGGAAATTACCTTTATTTTCTGTTTTTCCTTCATTCTTTTTTTCCACAGTGTATTTTAGCTTGAGGAAGTGGGCAGAAACATCAGTTCACTTCTATTG
This sequence comes from Panthera onca, assembly GCF_046562875.1. Lineage (NCBI taxonomy): Eukaryota > Metazoa > Chordata > Mammalia > Carnivora > Felidae > Panthera > Panthera onca. The sequence goes on from NC_138339.1 coordinate 21,084,388, forward strand.
TAACTGAAATCACTAGCCACAGAAACATTATTTTTAGGAGCTAAAAATGCAATAAATTTAAATTTAATATTTTTCTGCTTGAAAACATATAGAAATCATCATCTATTCATAGTAGTGATAATTTATCCAGTAGCTAATACTTTTCCTAAATGCATATCAAAACCCAGGTAAGCATACATAAGTTATTATGGTAATGTCCTTCAGATATGCACTTTAAAGAAAGAATTACATTTTCAAGTATTTCATTATGATGATATAGGTGTACAAATTATATTGTAATATTTTCATTACTCATATATAATTTATTTTCTTTTTTCTAATAAGACAAGGACCTATAGAAAGTCTCAGGCTTCATAAAAACACAACTTTGTAATACATACCACAAGGCTTTTCTGTGGGTACTCCTAATTTAGCTGCTAAATTTATGTTAATATTAATTCATGTCTCCTAGAAGATCGGAGAAAATATTTTATTCAATTTTATTTTCTACTCAATTAATCCAAAACTGATATTTAACAAATTTGTTATGGAGCCATTACCTTGAGATTAGAATTTCTTGAATTTATATGCTATCATAAATAGATTTTTTAAAAACTTAAATTACGAATGCTACCATTCTGCATCTTAATCTTTCTTCTTTTCCAGTTCTAAATCATCATGGCTTATATAGATTTCGGTCCTTAAGGCAGTAAAACATAATCCAAAACAAATTGAAAATGTCTTGGGTAGATGTATCTGTATAGTTTGAGGATTTTGTAAAGATAAGAAAAAGAAAGACATTACTTTCTTTAGGAATTCAGACAAAATCTGTAAAATTGATCATAATGTGAAAATGCTTTGATTACTTGGGGAGATTTATGAGTTCCTGCTTTTATTACCTTAATTCCTTGATTTTAGATAAAACATTGATAGAGTAAATTACTCATAATGTGCTCTTCTCAGCATCTTTGGAAAAGTAAATGTTGATACTATAATCTAATTTTTAAAATAATTTAAGTGTTTTAAATAGGGACAGTATATTTAAGAATAGATTATAAAAGTATAAGATAAGGTCTTTGTGAATTTACGGAAAAATGCAATTTCAGCACATAATCAAATGCAGTTTCTGAAGCGGAGTTTTGTCACAGGTCTTTCTGAAATAATTCTCAACAGTGAACTCCCCTTGTGGTATCAGTAAGTGATGTTCCTAACCTCCTAAAAACAGACAGTGATTAAGGTCAATTCCTTCTTCAATTCAGAGGATTTAGACTATCAGTAGAATTATTAATGACAGTTTTCATTTATTCAGCAAATACAGATCTCTGTGAAAAAAAGGTGAGTATCTCTTATGGGAATTAAAAGACATACCATTTTTGATAACATATTGCATATTGTCCATTGTTCAAGGACATAAAATTAGGTTTGACACATCATATCCAAAAAAAGCAGCAATTTTCTAACTCACACAAGAAATGTTATTATCATCAGCCATAAGCCATACATATGTCTCCATTTCTATTATCTGAATTTTCTTTTATCTAGTTTTTTACCATGTACAATTTTAGAAAATATATCCAATAAACCCATAGATATATGGCCAACTAATATTTGAAAAGGGAGCCAAGAATAGTCATTAAACAAAAGACAGTCTCTTCAATAAATGGTACTAGGGAAATTGGATATTCACATGTAAAAGAATGAAACTAGGGCATGTGGGTGGCTCAGTCAGTTAAGCATCCGACTCTTGATTTCAACTCAGGGCATGATCCAGGGTCGTGGAATTGAGCCCTGCATCAGACTACATGCTGAACATAGAGCCTGCTTAAGATTCTGTCTCTCCCTGTGCCCACTTCCCGTGCTCACACTCTCTCTTTCTTTCTTTCTCAAAAAAAAAAAAAAAAAAAAAAGAATGCAATTAGACCCCTATCTTACACCTCTCATAAAAATTAACTAAAAATGGATTAAAGGCATTCCTGTAATGCCTGAAACCATGAAACTCACAGAAGAAAATATAGGGCAAAATTGTCTTGACATGGGTCTTGGCAATGATTTTTTGGATATAAAACCTAAGGCACAAGTAACAAAATCAAAAGTCAAGGATTAAAAAATTAAAAATTGCCTGTACAGCAAACAAATAATCAACAAAGTGAAAGACATCTATAGAATGTGAGAAAATATTTATAAATCCTCTATCTAATAAAGGGTTAATATCCAAAACATATAAAGAACTCCTACAACTCTATAGCAAAAACCAAAACCAAATAATACAATTTAAAAAATGGGCAAAGGACCTTAATAGACATTTTTCTAAAGAAGATATTTAACTGGCCAACAGGTACAAGAAAATGTCCTCAACATCACTAATAATTAGGAAATTGCAAATCAAAACCACCATAAGATATCACAGAACACCTCTTAGAATGGCTACCATCTAAAAGGAGATAACATGTGCTGGTGAGGATGTGAAGAAAAAGGAAGCCTTGGGCACTCTTGGTGGCAATGTAAATTAGTGCTGCCACTACAGAAAACTATGGGGATTTCTCAAAAAATTAAAATTAGAAATACTGTATGATTCAGCAAGTTCACTTTTTGTTATTTATCCAAGTAGAATGAAATCACTATGTTGAAGAGATTTCTGCACACCCATGTTCACTGCAGCATTATTTACAATAGTCCAGACATGGAAACAATCTAAGTGTGTATCAACAGAATAATGGGTAAAGGCAATGTACTGTTTATCTGTCATCTATCTATTTGTCATATCTATATGTCATATCTATCTATGTATCTATCATCTATCTATCATTATCTATCCATGTATCTATGTATCTATCATCACAACACCTATAGAAATGTATAGGAATGCTATTAAGCCATAAAAAAGAGGAAAATCTTGCCCTTAGGGAAAACATAGGTGGATCTTGAGGGCATTATGTAAGTGAGACAAATATTGTATGATTTCACTTACATGTGGAATCTAAAATGAAAACAAACTCATGGAAAAAAAATAACAGATTTGTTGTTGCCAGAGGAGGGGTGGTGGTGGTGAGACAATTGGGTGAAAGTTGTCAAAAAGTTGTCAAACTTCCAGTTATAGGGTCTGTAATACTGGGATGCAGTATACAACGTGATGATTATAGATTAACAGTGCTGTGTGTTGTTATATTTGAAAGTTGGTAAGAGTAGATCCTAAAACTTTCTATCCCAAGGAAAAAAAAATTGCAACTATATGAGGTAATTGATGTTAACTAAACTTATTATAATTATTTTGCAATATGTACCCATGTCAAGTCATTGTACTGTGCACATTAAACTTACACAGTGTTATATGTCAATTATGTCTTAATAAACTGGAAAGAAAGGAAGGGAAGAATTACCTTTATTTAAAGACATGTAAGTATAACAGGTAACAATGCAAAGGTAAACTTAAAGGTAAATATAGCTTCACTTTCATATTTATGTATTATGGACTTTTTAAAATTACTTTGGAATGTTGATCAATAAAAGTTAATACTTTCTTTAATTTTTTCAATGTTAAGTAATTTGTCAATCAAAATATTCATCTCCACTGCCACAGCTCTGTTTAAAATCAATCACCAGGGATACCTGACTGGCTCAGCCAGTAGAGCATTTGACTCTTGATCTTAGTGTTGTGAGTTCAAGCCAGACATTGGTGTGGACTGGATGCAAAAATGAAATGAAATTATATAATAAAATAAAATAATAAAATAATAAAATAAATAAAAATAAAAATAAAATTAAATAATAAAATTAAAATTAAATAAATTACTAGCTATGAGGTACAGTCTAAGCTAATTAATTTGACATAAAACCTTCCACAACTGAATCTGGTGTCCTTTTTCAGTTCATTTCCTACTCACTATTCATCTTCCAAATACCAAAGAATTAAATATTTCTTGTTTTTTTTTTTTAACATTTATTTATTTTTGAGACAGAGAGAGGCAGAGCATGAACGGGGGAGGGTCAGAGAGAGAGGGAGACGCAGAATCCGAAACAGGCTCCAGTCTCTGAGCTGTCAGCACAGAGCCCGACGCGGGGCTCGAACTCACGGACTGCGAGATCATGACCTGAGCCGAAGTGGATGCTCAACTGACTGAGCCACCCAGGTGCCCCAAATAGTCCTTGTTTTTAAGAATAAGCCGGTTAATCACTTCATTTAGGCAGACTTTTGTTTTAAAGTTTTTACTCATTTATTTGAGAGAGACAGAGACAGCACGAGCGGGGGAGGGGCAGAGAGAGAGAGAGAGAGAGAGAGAGAGAGAGAGAGAGAAAGAAAGAAAATCCCAAGGAGGCCCTGCGCTGGCAGCAGAAACCGTGAGATCATGACCTGAGCCGAAACCAAGAGTCGGACGCTTAATGGACTGAGCCACCCAGGGGCCCTTCTTTCTTTTTAAAATATTTATTTATTTTGTAAAAAAGAGCATGCATGCTCAAGCTGGGGAGGGACAGAGAGAGAGGGACAGAGAAAGAATTACAAGCAGGCTGTGCACAATCAGTATAGACCCTGACACAGGGCTTGTACCCATGAACTGTGAGATCATGACCTGAGCTGAAATCAAAGAGTCGGGCACTTAACTGACTGAGCCACCCAGGTGCCCTTAGGCAGACTTTTCTAACAATTATTGATATCAGGAAGGGCGGGGGGGGAGAGGAATATATAACTAATCTTGGATATTACCATGGATGTTTGGTATTACCAAATGTTTGGAATACCATGACGTTTCTCAGGCTATACTGCATGTCAGTCTTCTCTTTGTGTTTGTTGTAATTTCTGTAGTAAGAAGTTCATTTAATAGAAAGGTAATACGTTCTTATCATCATCATCATTATTTCTATTATTGTAAGCCATCACCTGCATTCTCTCAGTTACTGAAAAATAATAAATAAACCATTAAACATTAACATAGGGTCGATGAATAGATGCAGTTATTATAAAAACAGCGTCAGCATCAGTAATAACAAAAACAACCAAAAACATAAGTTGTCAAAGTCTAATTCTATTAGTGAACATACACATTTGTCTATTTGTTCATCCACTTTCTCCTTCATGTATAGACATATATTCAGCAAATGCTTTAAAAATATCAGGAGCTATGTTTAATGGAAGAGGAACAAACACGATTAATAACAGGTGGTCCCAGGGGGTTATCTAGGCTAGGATGAGGGACCTCCATTCTGACTAGTTCCACAGCCTCAGCTTTCACTGGTTCATACACGTTTCACACACCTCTCCTATCAATATTGGATGTTTGCTGAGAGCTCATGGGGAGAAGAAAATACATTGCGATAAAGTACAAGAGTCAAGTAGCTTCCAAAGCCTTGAAGGAGATAATTAAGTAGAAAAATCAACCAAAATTAATTGAGGGATCAGAAAGTGCATGAACACCTGCGAATTCATTTTGGTAACCAAACCAGTGTGATTCTGTTTAGTTCATTAGCTATAACTGTGCACGTGTGTGCACTCATGCACGCACGCACACACACACGCACACACAATGTGTGTGTGTAATATATACATACTAATAATTTTATATATATATATATATATATATATATATATATATAAAATTCCACTTACTGTTTTCACAACCTAATATGCTTTCTTTTCTTTCTGATTTTTTTTTTTTTGTTTTGGCAATTAAAAAAATACACTATGGGATTAATCAAAATATAGCCATACAGAAGCCTTCATAGAGACATGCTGAAATCCATAGTTTAAAATGACATTTCAAATAATATCATTAACAAAATTATGTGAGGAAAGATCAAATAGTTGTATTAAAAGTTACCTCTTGGGGGATTAAGATAATGTATGAACGTGATTCTATCATATAACTGCTAATTTTTGCTTGCTGCTTTTTTACTTGATCTTACCTTAATGTTTGAGGGACACAAAGTTACTTTTGTAGTTTGTTAGAGCTTTCTCTATTTTAGCAGTGTTTGAAAAATAATCTAAACGTCTATAATAGTAATGATAACTATCTCCAGTATACTAACATAAAGTTAAAGCATCTTTTCTGTTCTCATTATACAGAAATAGATGGCATACCTGTAATTTCATTATTTTGAAAACATATTTTGTCTCTAGACTATGTTCTTTTTCCATTTTGAAATTGAGCTTTAGAATGAGTTTTGCAATATTTTGTTTTTTTCTGCAGTGATATAAAATACATATAATATAATGATAAGGTACATTTCAAATAATGTCTCCTACATGGTATAAATTATACATCTTGTGAATTCCTTTTGTTAAGATAGTGTTGACTTTTCTAGAAGTCCTGAAAAAATCCTGTATTTAGTTCAAAATGAGAAGGGCTAGAATAAATTGGAATGATAATTGTTGAATTTAGTCAACTCTGTGTGGCTGGATCCAAAGTTTTGAAGGGATATATTAATATTTGGAAAACAATTTTCATTCAAAATATTATTTAATTTTGTTTATTTTTGTATCTTAACTGACTCTGGTGAAGAGAGTGTCCTTTTTTTGCACAGTGAAAAAGCTGCATTTCTCAAAATTGGTGTTATTTAAGTCATAATAGTCTTCTTGTACTATTTTGGGGATTGATTTTCGTTGGAAAACACAAAACAAAGTTTCACACAGGGCCTAAGTATTTCAGAATATAGCACTTTCTCTATAAAGTGCAAAAAATAGTAATTGGAGGATGAGCAGCTTGTAGATGTTCATAAAACGTTTTAAAAATGAATGTGTGTCACTTAAAAACTTTTGCATTTCTTAATATAGAAACGAGTTATATTAAGCCATGAGAAAGGACAGGTTTTTATTTTTTTCTTCTAGAAAATGCCACCATATCTACAAAATCTCTTTCACTTCCATTTTAAAAGATACCTTACTCATAATTTCAACCAGATTGAAAAAATCGTCTCATAAAATTTCTGGTACAAGAAGTTTACTGCTTTGCTCTCTTTTTACAAGATGTGTTTCTAATTATCTTTCTTCCATATAAATGTATACTTCAAATGCAACACAATTATGACCAAATTGATTGGTTCTCAAGATATTTACAGCCTCTTAGATTTCTATAGCTCTGTGTAACGGTTTTTATAATTTTATTTAAAAATAATTTTCCATTTACTAAGAATTGACCTTATTGACTCAAACTCATTTAATTAGTCTTTTACTATATGCATAAAGAAGTTCCCTTTACATTGCTGATACTGGTGCTTTGTATTTTTTACTTTTCTTCATCATTTTTGTGGAAGAATTAACCAAAGTTTATAATATTTTCAAAGAACTATTATATTTGTTTTAATTATTAAGTTTTGTTATTTTATATTATTTCCTCCATTCTGAATTTTTAAATTTTATTATTTTTTTCTGGCATCTTGAGATGGTATATTCACTCAATGAATTTCTACTGTGTTTTGATATAAATATATGCACTAAAGGCTATGAAGTATCCTCTGAGCAAAGTGTAACTGCATCTCATATTTCATATGTTGTTTCTTCATTATCCTTCATTTATTTTTGTTTTAATATTTCTTTTCTTTTTTGTGTGAATGAGAGACTGCAAGCAGGGAAGTGGGGGTGGGGTGGGGAGAGTGAATGTTAAGCGGGCTCTATGCCAGCATTGTTCCACATGAGGGGCTTGATCTCATGACAGTGAGATCATGACCTGAGCCGAGATCGAGAGTCTGACATTTAACCAAATGAGCTACCCAGGCACCCCTGGTTTAATATTTCTTGTAAATCATAGGTTGCTTGAAGTGTTTTGTTCCAAATGGGTGAATTTTTGATTGATTGATTGATACTCGTTTCTACTGCATCACAGATGTCTTAGAAGAAGAAAAAATATAAGTCAAATCTTGAGAAAGTCGTAATGTATCAGAATTCCTGATAAACATTCTGAGTGTATTTACTAGTGGAATGTTAATGGAAGGTCTTTCTTTATAAAAAGTTTTAACAGTACATAATCTGTCAATATAATTTATTATAAATAAATGTTTTTTATGGATTTATGGTGTGCCAGATTGTCCAAAAAATGTGGAGTAGTCAAAAAGCCTGCTAATCAGTTCCATTAATTAATGGCTAAAAGTGATGATATTCTAATTTTTTTTTTTTACATTTATTTTTGAGAGAGAGAGACAGAGTGTGAGCAGGGGAGGGGCAGAGAGAGAGGGAGACACAGAATCAGAAGCAGGCTCCAGGCTCCAAGCTGTCAGCACAGAGCCTGATGTGGGGCTTGAACCCACGAACTGTGAGATCATGACCTGAGCTGAAGTCGGCTGCTTAACTGACAGAGCTACCCAAGTGCCCCCAAAAAGTGATGATGTTCTAAAATCAAAATAACTTTTGTTGTGTAGCAGTCTCTGTATTTACACTGCTTGGAAGAAACATTTTCTATTAAGTCTCAAACCAAAGATAGGCCCAAATATATGAATCAAAAGAGCATTTTGGTGGAGTTGTCATGGGCTGTGACAAAATCATTAATTTTGATAAATATAACATTAGGTTCATGTTTATCATAATCATAAGCCAACCTTGGGTTAATTGCATCCATACCGTCCTACTGCACCTTGTTGCTACTTACAACCTAATCCCAACCAGCCACTTGACTGGCATTTCTGACTCCACCTAAGACTGACTATAGTCTCTTCTGTATAGAACATTATAAGTAAATTTTCACCAAAGCATAATAATCTCAAAAACATATGGTTTTGGGGCACCTGGGTGGCTCAGTCAGTTGAGCGTCCGACTCTTGGTTTTGGCTCAGGTCATGATTTCATGGTTCATGGCTTTGAGCCCTACGTCAGGCTCTGTGCTGACAGCAAGGAGCCTGGTTGGGATTCTGTCTCTTCCTCTCTCTCTGCCCCTCCCCCTCTCACTCTCTTTTTTTCTCTCTCTCAAAATAAATAAACTTTAAAAAAATGCATAAAAATATGGTTTTTAAATGAGCAACTGAAAGAACTTCACAGTTTGAGGACACCCATGACAACGGTGGAGGTCAAGAAATAGAATGTTACCCATGTTGTAGAAGCTACCCTAGCTTTCATCCCAATAACTACACCTTCCCTATTCCATGGTGAGAACTGCTGTCTTGCCATCTAACACTGTGGTACTTTTGTCTTGTTTAATGTAAAATGAATGATAAAATATGTGTGCTTTGTGTGGCTTCTTTTTCCAACATTATCTCATAATAGCCATCCTTGCTGAGTATATTTCTTTTATTTTCTGTCACTACACTGTTGGTGAACATTTGGTCTGTTTCCGTCTATCTGCCATTATAAAACCATGCTTCTCTGATGGACATTTTTGTGGTATTTCAGTATTCATGAACACTCATGTATACCTATGAGTACAATTATCAGTCTTGAGTGCCTATATTAATAAATTTACTAGAAAATGCCAAATGATTTTTCCAGGTTGCCCTACTGATCTATGATACCACAAGCAACATATGAGAGTTCCAGTTGCCTCACATCCAACACCTGTTCTTTTCAGGCCTTTATAGTTTGTTAATTGTGTGGTGTGTAATAGTATCTCATATTTTTCTTAATTTTCATTAATGAATCATGAATTTCCATTAATTTGTTTTTAATTTATATCACTGCAGCTGATAATAAGATGAAGCATCTTGTCAAATGTTTATTGGTCATTTGGATATACTGTTTAATGAAGCATCTAAAAATCTCTTGCCTGCTATTCTATTTTAATGTCTTTTTTTCCTATTGATTTGTAAAAGTTTATCATGTTTTCTGGAAAAAAGAAGATCCTCTTTCAGTTTTACTCTCATGATGGTTTTTAATTTTTCTTAATGTTTATTTTTGAGAGATAGACACAATGTGAGTAGGGGAGGGGCAGACAGAGAGGGAGACACAGAATCCGAAGCAGACTCCCCGATGTGGGGCTCGAACTCACAAACTGTGAGATCATGACCTAAGCCAAAGTCAGACACTTCACTGACTGAGCCAGCACCCAGGCACCCCACTCTCATGATGATTTTTGATCACAAAAGTTGTTAATTTTAATGTAGCTCAATTATTAATATTTTTCTTTATGTGGAGTGTTGCTTTCTATTTAAAAATATTTTCCCCCCAAATTCATAGTTTACCCATTCTGAAAGTAATGCTCCGTATCAAAGCATCCCAGTATTCAGTGGCCTCAAACAACAATATTTAATTTTTCATGACAAGTATGCAGGAAGGTTGGTATTGGTAGGGTGACTCTGCTTCTCACTGAACAACATGTGCTGCTGCTGTACTGACTCTGCTTCGGGCTTCAGCTCAGTTGGAATGGCCCTCCAAGTGCCTCTTGTCTTCCTCCTAGGACTGGAGGGCTCGCTGGTGCATGTTCTCCTTGTCAAGACCAAAGTGGATGATGAAACCCTGAAAGCTTCCTAAATCCTGAGCTTCCAAATGGCACCTTGTCATTTCTGGTTTATTTTAGTTACATACATACATACATACATACATACATACATACATAAATAAAAAGATTGGCAAAACCAAAGTCCAGAGGGGACAAGAGGTTAATCTACTTCCTCATTTTAGGGGCAGAAATGGCAGACTCATATGTCAAAAGTTTGGGTTAATAATGAAATATATTTCATGAAATAGTGAAAAATAGTCTCATATATATTCTCATATAATCATTTTTTAACATTCTTTTTTAGATATAAATTCTACCTATATCTGATTACTGTGACCGGCTAAGGTAGGAATCAAGTTTTTATTTGCATTTTTATATGGGTGTTCCCATTTAATAGCATTTTTGTAAAGACTGGCTTGCTTATGCAGTTCTGAAATGACATTTTTATAAAGATTAGCCTACTGTTAGTCTCTCTAGCATGTCTTGGGCTGTAAGTGTATCCTTGTGACAAAACCACATTATTTTATTGTTACAGCTTTAATAACATCTTAATAGAGTAAATCCTCTATTTTTTTTCTTTTTGGAGAATATTTCAGCTCTTCATGGAGGAATACAGTCCATATAAATTTTAGAACCAGATATTCAAAATCTGTTAATTTTTTTTTTTTAATTTTTTTTTTTTCAACGTTTTTTTTTTTATTTATTTTTGGGACAGAGAGAGACAGAGCATGAACGGGGGAGGGGCAGAGAGAGAGGGAGACACAGAATCGGAAACAGGCTCCAGGCTCCGAGCCATCAGCCCAGAGCCTGACGCGGGGCTCGAACTCACGGACCGCGAGATCGTGACCTGGCTGAAGTCGGACGCTTAACCGACTGCGCCACCCAGGCGCCCCTGTTAATTTTTTTTGATGGGGTTATGATTGGAATTAAATTGAATCAGTAGACAAATTTGAGAAAAACTTAAATGTTTACAATGATAAGACTTATAATACTTTAAGCAACTATAAATTGATTTAGGTCTTCATTAATGTCTTGTAGTAATGTCTAATAAATTTCTGTACAGAGCCTGGCATATCTGTTAGAATTTTTACTGAGCATTTGATATTTTTCATTTATTTGTGTTATATCATTTCTAAAAATCATGTTTTGTATCACTGAAATATAGAAATGCATTGATTGTATCACTGGCCTTGCAAACAGTAAACTTTTGGATCCACTTAAATTGGATGACACTTACTTGAGGTCTCTGTGGTTTTCATAGACTAGATCATACCATCACCCATAACAATTCCTTTTTAAATTTCTTTTTTATAAGTTTATTTTTGAGAGAGAGAGAGAGAGAGAGAGAGAGAGAGAGAGAGACCGAGCCCATGAACAAGGTAGGGGCAGAAAGAGAGAGAGAAGGAAAGAGAGAATCCAGAGCAGGCTCCGTGTTGTCAGCACAGTTTCATGAACTGTGAGATTATGACCTGAGCTGAAATCAGGAGTTGGACACTTAACCTCTTGAGCCACCCGGGCGCCCATACTTTTAAAATTTCTTATACCTTTTTTTTTTTTTTTTCTTCTTATTCACCTATTGCACTGGCTAAAGTCACTGGTGCAATGGTGAATAATGCCAGTCTCAGAGGAAGATCTTCCTGGCTGTTTTGTAAAGTATAAATTAATTCAGTTTACTTTTCTGTTTCAAACACCCTAAAGTTTTCCCATAAAAATTAAAATAAAATTTGAATAGTCATGGAACTCTGGCTACCTCTAGCCTTTTTTTCTGTATGTTTCCCTCGATTATCTCACTTTAATTATATTTGATTATTTGCTGTTTACTTTCATTTATTTTACAAAGATGCACATAATCCTCTTGGTGGGAAGTACATATTTAACGGTTTCCTCTAGTTTGCCATATTTGTTCACATCTAGAAATCTAACAGTTGATTTTTTCCCAGTATTTTAATTGTGAAATAGTTTGTTTTACAGAAACAGTTGCAAAAGTAGAACAAAGAGTTCATGTGTACCCAAGGAAAATATATTATATAACCATAAGACATTGTCAGCACTCAGAGAATTGATGTTAGTGTACTGTTTTTTTAAATGTTTATTTATTTATTTTGAAAGAGGGAGAGAGAGAGCGCAAGAGCAAGCAGGGAGGGGCAGAAAGAGAGGGAGAGAAGAGAATCCCAAGCAGCTCCTGTACTGTCAGTGCGGAGCCCGATGTGGGGCTCGATCCCACAAACTGTGAGATCATGACCTGAGCCAAAATCAAGGGTCAGACACTTAACCGACTGAGCCACCCAGGTGTCCCTGTTAGTGTACTTATTAACTGGGCTGCATAACTTAACTTGGATTTTGGCAGATTTTACATCTACTGTCTTGGGGAGTGGGAAGGATTTGGCCAGGGAATAAGTGTGATGTTTTATCACATGAGTAAAATATGTTTCAATAACTGTCACCTCAGTCAGGATACAGAACTGTTCCATCACCACAAAGAAATCCCCCCTGCTAAGCCCTTGTCAAACCTTTCCACCAATCCTAAACCCTGGTACCTGCTTATCTATGACGGCCATTGTAATTTTCTGTCTTTCAGAATGTTACCTAAATCTAATCATTCACTATGTAACTCTCTGGGATTGAATTTTTCTTCACTCAGCAAGATGCCCTTGAAATCCATTTAACGTTTATGTATCTATCAGTGGTTTGTTTCTTTTTGTTCCTGAGTAGTAGTTCTTTGTTTGTTTATCCATTCACTGTTAAAGGACATTTGGGTTGTTTCCAAATTCCATGTTTTTGGCTATTACATATGCAGCTGCATGAAATTAACATTCTCCCAGTATTGTTACTTGTTTCTCGTCTCACTTCATTCATTCAGGTCTGTAATAAAATGAGATATAATATTCTATTTCCTATATACACTGTTTTCTAACTCCCACATTGTAATGTAAGTCCCATATCAGAAAGGACTTTACTTTATTCATCTCTCACATCCTGATTCCTAGAAGAATTCTTGATATAAATTATTCTTATTAATGTTTGTTAAGTGTTAAATGTTTTTATAAAACTACTTACTATTTCTTATTTTATATAGCTCATCAATAATTCCATATACTCCATCATTAGTCCCCATTTCCCACTGAGCCCTTGATCTTGGTATCACTATTTAAAATCAGAATGTTTGCTCTATATTATACAGATATCAAGACTTATCCTAATTTTTCCTTCATACGCAGAGACTACGTCTTGCGAATATCTGCTATAATTCTAAACTTCAGTTCCTAAATAAACATCATCAATGCATTTTGAGGCGTGACACTTGTGTTCAGCTCCTCAACTATATAATGCAATTTTGTTGAAATATTTTTTACCTGTTAAAATGTTAGGTTACCATTATGTAACCTGCTGTTTTTATTTTGATTATTTTGTAGAGAGTTGTGAGTAAATAATAGTATCAATACAGACATTTAGAGAGTATTCATGGAAAAATAAAATCATTTACTTACAAAGCACATTCATAAGACTATAGCCTTAATTATTTTATAGAAGACAGGCAATAAATGATAGAAGATAGTTTAGGTGTGACTAAAATTTCATTCATTCTGAAATACCTGTTGCTAATTTTAGTTCAACAATGGACATGCTAATTGTGAGAAAATACCATAAACATGTGACATGATTCTAATGTCTCAGCTTCCCCATTTTCTGTGCGAGAATATAAACAGAATGTTTGGGGTCGGTAAACTCATTAGGATAGAGCACGGTGCTAACAATTAATAGGATTTACTTTCTTTAGCCATTTAAAGACCATTGAGAATCTGATGTAGATAGGTGAAAACTGCATCCAAGCAAGACCATGTGTAAACATTTTTACCTTAAATAATATATAATCTGAATAACTGAAACTTACCAGAAACATACATGTATACACACACAACCCCCTACCCCACTATACAGTGGAGTATGGCTGCCAAATCTAAGACAATGGATGTATAAACTACCTCTCATTATTTCCTAAGCTGTGGTTTCTTATTAATTTACAAACATTTTTGAACTTCTACCTTCATGTTCTGTAAGTACCTTGAGGTCTACAAATTGAAATAATTGTACATTTTAAGTATTACTTTAATAGTCAAATATAAGTTTTTGTAACAGTTTTTCATTATAGAAGACATCTCTCCCTTTACTACATCTAAAAACATAAAGTTTAACTTCCATTAAGATTATTCCACTAGGCAACTTTGTAACTCCAATTCATTAACTTATTATTTTAAAATTTTATTTGTTCACTCAATAAGCATTTATTGAGCAGTTTTTACAAGCTAAAAGTTATGCTTGTTGTATAGAGTTGAAAACAGTACAGATAATTCCTAAAAACTTATATGTACACACACAGATACACACACACAATGAAAAGCCATCAAAAGAGAATGAGAAGAAAGTTCTAGTGCAGGAGAACAATGTTGAGATAATATAAACATGAAAACTGATATGCCCATTGAATTTATCAATGTGAAAGGGACTTTAGGGATGAAATTTAGGTTCAGTAGTTTATTATGATACATCGTTAAGAGTTGTGAGAGAGAAATTGTGAGTATAGAACTTTGGAAGAAAGAAATAGGCTAGTAGCAAAATAGGTATGTGACAAAAAGATACTTTGTCATTGCTTTGTGTGTGTGTGTGTGTGTGTGTGTGTGTGTGTGTGTGTGTGTTTTGTTTTGTTTTTTATTTTAATGGGAAAGACTAGCATCGACTTCAATATGTGGTTGTAGTTGAACTGTGAAGGCAAGATGTTGAAATACATTTCACAGAGGATAATAGATAGCCTGACTCGGTAACATATGCTCATTCTACTGAAAGTCATAGTTGCTTATTTAATCAGTGCACTGAGAAAAACCATACAAAATTATTACTTTCTTCTGTCAGAAGTTTTCCTTCAATTCTTAATTCTACTTTCATTTACTTGATACCATAATAGAATTTTCTCAGTGTAGGAAATGCTAGATTATTGTAAGCAGAAATAATCCACATTAAACTTCATATTTTGTAATGAATTATAGCCCTGTTTTTCTGTGTATGAAATGCAACATGATGAAAATATAGAGTTCACTAATGTTAACTTCATTGCTGATTGATAATTGACAACCACGTATATTATAGTCTAAATGTTGAGAACTCTGAAAGAGAATAAAAAGTCCTAAAGAAGAAATGTTAGATGTAGAGTGGTGAAGGCATCGAAGGAAAATGGAATATAAGGGTGTAAAGCAAAGGAACATTATTCTTGGAAACCAGCAAAATAAGACATATTATGAAGGTAAATAACTATAAGATCATAGAAGTAAAACAAGGATACAGTTCTTAAAACCTGATTTTTGTCCTATACTTAAATTATATTATTTAATGGAACTAAATCTTTATAATTGATTGTACTGTTTCAATACCTACCCTCAATGATGAAGCCCTTTATCTCTCCCTCAGCCTAAATGTACTTTATTACTTTATTTGACAAATTTACTAAGAGTCTAACATGTCCACAACTCTGAAAAGTACTATAGAAAAAAGATGCCCCATTTTGTGAGGAGATCCAATAGTTAGGGGAAAAATGCATATAAACTGATAAGCTGCAATAAAATTTGCTAAATGTAATTGCAGAGGTTACAAAATGTGCTACAAAATGGGAACAGAGAGAACTGAGCAATTATACACCTAGGAAATAGGAGAACACTTTATTGAGAAGGTAATATGTAGATGTTCCCCGAGTAATCAGTAAGAGAATCTTCACAGCCATTAAGAATGAGGAAGATAGATTTCAACGGAGTACTGGGCAAGAAGCTGCAAGGACAGTGTTAGCATCTCACATGCAATTGTAAAGTTCTCATCAGAGAAATTGGCATGCCACCTGATGAACTAGAACATGGTAAATAGGAATCCTGTGCTCAGCCCATATGTCTATGTTCTGATGTAGAGTACCTCTTCTAATTCCTACCTTCTTTTTGTGGGTATCTTCTATTATGTATCAATATTGTCATTAATGTGTGTCCTTTTGAGGCTATTTTAGCCAAAATGTTATAACTAGTCTTAATAAAAAGACTGTAAAGTCTCCATATGTCATTCTTAGGAGTCTTACTGGTTAAGAGAAAGGTATAAATTGAGCCCAACAATGAATCTAAACTGTATTTCTATTTGACATGGATAGCTTTACAATGCCATTAATTAATTAATTTTATTCCTTTTTTTTTTTAGTTGCTACTTTTTTTTAGTCACTCTTTAATTTTCCGGTATAGTTAACACGTAGTGTTATATCAATTTCAGGTGTACAATATAGTGATTCAGTAATTCTATACATTAATCAGTGATCAGTACATAATTCAAAACATTTTTAATGTTTATATATTTTTGAGGGAGAGAGAGAGTGTGAGCAAGGGAGGGACAGAGAGGGAGACAAAGAATCTGAAGCAGGCTCTAGGCTCTGAGCTGTCAGCACAGAGCCTGATGTGGGGCTCGAACCCACGAACTGTGAAATCATGACCTGAGCCGAAGTCGGACGTTTACCCGACTGAGCCAGGCTCCCCAACATAGTTTTTTAAAGTGTTCTGTCTCCCAATGTATTATGTTGAGTCTGTGGATGAAGAAATCAACAAAACTGACTTGGTCCCTATCTTACAAGATTTATATTTGGGAGCTGGTAGGGAGGTGTGCATTAAATCAACCTTGAAAACATTATTGATTTAAAATTGTGTTGAGTACTACAAAGGAGATGCACATGTTGTTTTAGGAAAAAAGTGAAGCTTAGCTTTCTAAATAGGGAATAATTCCCAGAAAAAGATAAAGACGGATATTATCATAAGAGAATATGGTTCCTCCTGCAGCTGCTGTTACTAATATTTAGTTCAAAAGATCAGAGCATTTTATCTTCCATATGCCTGATCACTATTCAGTTTGGCTGCATTTAGTCATCAATTTAGCACTTTAGAAATTAACTAGGTCTTGGTTTCAGAGTCACTACTACTCCTTCCTCTTGCCTGACATCTAGTGGGAGAGAGAATCAGTGGGAGAATCACCAGGGGAAAATAAGTGAAGACAAATCCCTGAAGGGAAAGAGCAAAGAAGATACTTTTCTGGATCACTGTATTTTATAGAATGAGTAAGACTGTACACATTTATTATGATAGTGTGCTTCTCTGTGCTTTCACTGTGTATTCTACTGCGATTTTAATATATTGCCCTACAAATTTCCCTAGTAATTAGCTGACAGTATCCTCCCCTGATGTTGCATCATTGGCTGAAAAGTAGCTTTCTCCTCATTATGGCTTTCTTCTCACTAATCCTGAAATACTACATGCATTTATAATTTAACATGACCTCAAATTAGCTTATTCAAGCTCTTCCTGGAATATGAGGGCACTATTTAATGGTGTTTAATTTTTCTGTCAAATCTAACTTTCATACAGAGATGAGGATAAATCAGCATATGGATTTCAAGGTGAAGAAATTGACTCAAATATCATACAAAATAATATGCCTTTAAAAGATTTTTTAATGTTTATTTTTGAAGGAGAAAAAAGATAGTGAGCAGGGGAGGAGCAGGTAGAGAGGGAGACACAGAATCAGAAACAGGCTTCAGGCTCTGAGCTGTCAGCACAGAGCCTGATGTGGGACTTGAACTCACAAATTGTGATCCGAACTCAGATACTCAACCAACTGAGCCATCCATGTGTCCCAATATACCTTTTATGTAAGAATTTAATCAATGTATCTTTGTAAAGTGTAGAAGTACACGCGAATGGCCTTAAATAGCATGTCAAAAGATACTTAATTGAGGTACGTTTTACTTCTAGGAGAGTAGAAGTAGCTATTGACATTCATAGTTTCATTACCAGTAGCTCTACCCTGAGAATAAGAGGAAAAACATGTATTTACAATCGCTGTATCATTTTTAGGTCTATCGTGCGTGTGTGTGTGTGTGTGTGTGTGTGTGTGTGTGTGTGTGTGTACAGTATGTCACTGTACCTTTAGATGGTTTTCAAGTTTCTTTTTGTAAACAACTAATTCTATAGGGAATTTTTAATTGCCTACAAATAATGAGATAAAAACGGAACTTTCAAATAACTTCAGTTATGAATGCATTAGTCTCTTCCACAGGCAGGCTCACACTGATTAGTAAAATAGAAAGTATGAATATCTTGATATTTCCCGTGGGGAAGTTTAAAAGTAACTTTTCATCATCTTTAATCTCCGTATATTCATTTTCATATTCTATTTTTTTCTGACTTTGCTTTTAAACTCCAGTGTCTTTAGGAAATCCCATTATTTCACTTTGCTTTATGGTTGAAGTTATGGCCTTATGCTTTTCACTGCTCTTTTGTTGTTTTGTGAACAAGGAACTGTTCTCAATGGCAGTGTGTAATAATCACAAGAAAATTATAGTCACAAACATATAAAAGGATAATTGGTCAAGTAGGTTATATTGGGTTAAGAGATTCTCTAAAATTGGCAATTTTCTTTAAGTTATAAAGAAAACGTTTTCAAAAACTGGTGAGGCATTTGCAAGGAAAAATGTACAGCAATAAAACAGGTATAATAAAAAAGAAGAAATGAAAGAACTTTAGATAGGTGAAGGTTACCAGAAACAAATTTAATTGAATGCCAAATGCAAACATAGATTATATTTTTAGGATAAATAATCAAATGTATAATGAAAATAATATAAAAACTCACATAATTTTAATACTGTAGATAGCTAATATACTCGCCAACATTTGATTACCCCAATAGGGAATAATAAGGGATAATTGTCATCAGCATGGAAGAAACTAGCAAATTATGTAAAAATGCCTGTGAATCTGTATAGTACTTGGGGGAAAAAGAAAATGTGTGAGCCTCTAGAAAATAAAGTATACTTTAAAAAATACCCTTTAACTTGAAAAACTTAGATGTTGAAAGAAATGAACTGAAAGCAGAAATACATGAGTCCTTTTGAAACCTAAAGGCATATGGTAATTCTCTAAAAATAATTTTAGTCATGTAGTACTTAAGAAAAATAATCCTCCATTTGAATACAAAAAGTACTTTGAGGAACACGATACCTTCTATTTGGCCTGAAAGCATAGATCTGTAGTATATTAGAAGTTGAGAAAGCTTTTGAACATATAATGTCACTTTTACGGCATGTACTAAATTGATACAAATTCCCTGAAAATATAATATATTAAATCAACACATTTATTGTATACTTGTCATATAAAGCCATGCCTACCTGTGTATAATATGATCCAGGCCCCATGTGAAGCCATGTAGACATCTTTTGGAATGTTATGTCATTGTAAAAAGGGCCAAGTTCTCGTGAAATGAGAAAACATGTGACCTGGCTTTCACTGGTCTGACACTTAGCAAGAAAACCACAAACCATACTCGTGGACTTGAGCTTCTTAGGCATTATTTGTGGAGTCTGTAAACAGGAACATGCTCAAGTGAAGATGAAGAGGAATGCTAGAAAGTTCTTGAAGGTACAGATTGTTACAGATTTGTTGCTGTATTACCTCCGAGCTGTTTCCTCTGACATCTTCCTAGATGAGCCACGGGATCAAGCTAGTTACATACAAAGTGACAGGATGTGGGTTTCACAGGAATTACTCTGGTCAAAATGTTTCATGCTCTTATCTAAGCTGATTAAATATGATTGCATACTCCGATTATTTATAATAACTCTGATATCTATCCAAACATGGAAAATCACTAAAAATCTTCAACTTTTATTTTTTTTTTAATTTTTAAAAAATTTTTTAGAAGTTTATGTTATTTTTGAGAGAGAGAGGAGAGAGAGAGCACATCTCATGGTATCATCTCGGCATATCCTAATACAACTAGTGTCAAATTCAGCCTTTAGTATGAAAACATTGTAGGTTAATTAACATTTCACACGTGTGTGAGTATGAGAGGGAACTTGGGTACAGAAAAGCTGAAGCAAGTCAAGTTTCTGAGAAGCAAGTAGTGAAGAATGTTGGTGATAGGTGATTTATGCTATGTGTGTGCTTGTGAAGGTCTGTGTGTGGGGGGAGCAAGTTGCAGAGCATTCTTAGCCTAACCGTCGGTGCAGGAGAATTGTATAAATACCATCGAAAAAAATATGTGAATATTGGATAGTTTCATCTATTCTGTAGGGACAATGTGAAATCCCTATGGTAAAAATAGAAGATAATGCGACATTGTTTTTGGAGGGGGCACTTCCCTAGTTTATTTCACTTCTGTAAAAGTGTAAGAACTGTTTATGATTGATTGATTCAAAATTAGATATCCTAATAACAGGTCAGGTAATGTGTGCTCAAGTCACTAATTGATGTCATGCTCAAGGCATAGTATGCTCAAGCCTTCTGTTCCCATCAAAAACTTCCAGTCACTGTGCTTATTTTTCATCTTCCGTTGGCACCGCTAGGCCAACATTTAATAATTAAACTACAGTGTCAACTTTCCCTGGATCTCCTGCCAGGCTGCTTTTCATTTTTCTGCAGTGGTCAGCAAAATATGATTGGCCTTACTACATATTTATTATGGATAAGCTTTTCTTATCTATAGTCTTTTCTTATGTTCCCCATAGTATCAATTCTAAATGTGTTGTATGTTTCTGTATATCAGTAAAAGAAACTTTACTTATGGTACTGAGAATTTTTAGGTTATTGAGGATTTTCCTTCAGCTCTTCTCTGTTAACTGAAAAATACCTGTATTTTGTGCCTATATTAAGTCACTCTTACTTTCACTCACATTCTTTTCTAGCCTTCATAAATAATTTGTTTGACCAATTAGTGACTTTATATCTTGTTCTTGACTCATCAAAGTTTAATCTGCAGTGAATCAAACTCTTCCTCACTTGAATGTATTTAACAGGCTTTTATCTATGATGATATTGCTAATTAACATCCCTCCCACTTGCTAATGAACTATATAGTTATGAAACAAGTAGTATTGATTCAAGTCAACCACTTAACACAAACTATTCAGAATGTGTCTTATTGCCTGTCACTATATTTAAGTTGTTGTTTTAAATGTTACTATTATATAGATGAAAATCACCAAAATAGCACCATCATTCATTCATGCATTCAATCAACATTTATTAGCTGTACTGGTAAAAAAAAGATTGGTCCCTGGCCTTAAATAATTTACATTCAACTGAGATGGTAGAAATTCAACAAGTAGAAAGATAAATTTTCTTTCAGCTGATAATAAGCACTATAGATAAACAAAACCTGGCAGGTGAACAGAAGAATGGATCGTGCTCTTATAAATAGACAGATCAGGAAGGTCCCTCTCTTGTGGCAACCTTTCAGCCAAAATCTGTGGGAAAGGAGCAAGTTCTCCCAAGGAAGGGTCGAAACAACATGTCTAAGGCACAAGCAAGATTGGTCTGTTTAAGGAACTTTCAGAGAATCAAACATGTTAAGGGGATAGTGTTAGGGGAGGAGGCCAGGTTACATGAGCTCAAAGGAAAAAGAGAACACAAAGAATTTTGGATTCTATTTTGAGTGAGATGAGTACTCATTATAGGTAAAGCACAAGAGATCCCTAGTCTGACATATAATGAAAGGAGCCCTCTGGGTGTTGTGTGGGAAATAAATAAGTAAGGAGAAGGGGCAAAACTCTTTGTTGTACAAAAACTCTTAAGCAAGATGGCCTTAGAAAATTTGCCCTGGTTTCCAATGTGGTTCTCCTCTGCCTGCCTATGAGTTTACTTATTTGATTACTCTCTTTTCTGTTCTCTAAGTGTAAATGCCAGAGTTTTCTCTTCATTGGCTAATCAGAACATTTTCCTTTTTTTCTGGTTTTGTTTCCCTGAGAATACTTCAAACTTTTGTAATGTAAGCCAAAAAGGACCAATGGCATTTTTATTGGTTTACAGGTAGCGAGTTTCTCTCTGTTACATTCATATATACACATGCACATATACACATGGGTATATTTGCACGCACACACATACATTTGGTTGGATTGTGTGTAAGTTCGAGAGATCAGTGGACACCTCTCTCAAGAAGATTCAGTAAGAAAAACCTACTCTAAGGGAGCTCTGCAGTGTTGCTTCAAATGTATGAAACAAAGTGCAGGGGCTTGGAAGGAATATTGAAAAAGGAAATATTTAAGGATTTAGAAGCTTTAGTGGATCAAAGAGTTGAACCCATTCCCAGGGCAAGAAGATAAATTAATAAGTTTAAGTAATAAAAGTAATAAGGTAAGTTGTCAGGAGGTATTTTTATCAGTGCCTTGTCCAGTATATTTACAAATAAAAGATTATATGCAATGGATGCTTTATCTGACAAGGTGTACCCAGTATAACTATTAAAGCCTGGGTGAGGAGACTGGGTAGAGTGTATCAAAAATGGATGATTCTTTCTGAGAACCTTATAATTAATATTAAATAAGTATACACTAGGTTTTGTGTAAACAAGATGGGACAGGTAAAATAGTTACTAGATAATTTAAACATTGCTTAGAGCAGAAAACAAAACAAAATCACTATAAAAGAAGAGAGGACTAGAGATATTTTATAGAAGTGTTAGTATAAACATAACCATTAGAAAAATATACAAACCTTCCCTGAAACAAAAGTACATATTTTTTTAAAGTAGGCTCCACACCTCGCGTGGAGCCCAACACGAACCTTGAACTCAGAACCCTGAGATCAAGACCCAGATGCTTAATGGACTGAAGCCCCCAGGTGCCCCTAAGGAATAAAGTATCCTTTGGAAAAAAAAAAAAGACACTACAGAGGTGCCTGGGTGGCTCAGTCCATTAAGCATCTGACTTCGGCTCAGGTCATTATCTCCCAGTTTGTGGGTTTGATCCCACGTTGGGCTCTGTGCTGACAGCTCAGAGCCTGGAGCTTGCTTCAGATTCTGTGTCTCTCTCTGCCCTTCCTCTGTTGTGCCTTTTCTCTTTCTCTCTCTCTCTCTCTCTTTCTCAAAAATAAATAACCATTAAAAAATTTTTAAAAGCTTTCAGATTGTCAGAAAAACATCTAAAACCCTTCTGTGTGGCAGTAACACATGTGGAAGTAACACGTGTAGAGGTATTTAAAAGGTGAAAACTAAAAACAAATAGTCAAACATATACCAGGAAAATGCCGATAAACAAAAATAGAGATCGTACTCTTGATATTTAACGAGTTAGATCAAATATTAATTGAGACAAAGAGGGCTTTTTTTTTTTAATAGTACAGGCTACATACCTAGCAGTGAAGTTCATACTTCACTGTATCTGGGAGATACAACCAGAAAAAGTTAACAGTAGCAATAGGCATCTTCCAGGGGTGGAGTAGACCTATAGCACATAACCATAATAGTTAAAGGAGATATTATATGTAACTATGGAGCATGGGCTCTGTGATGGTTAATATTACCTGTCAACTTGGGTGGGCTGTGGTACCCAAACAGTTGGTCAAACATTACTCTAGGTGTTTAAATTAATATTTAAATTGGTGGATTTTGAGTAAAGTACATTGTTCTCTGTTAGTGTGCCTCATCTAATCAGTTAAGGGCTTAATAAAATAAAATATCTGAACTGGCCCTGAATAAGAGAAGATTCTGCAGCAGATAGACTTTAGATTTGAATTGGAACATCAGTTGTTCTAGGTTGCCAGTTTTCTGGGCCATACAGCAGATTTTGTATGTGCCAGCTTCTGTAATTGTTAGCTAGTTCCTTATAATAAATAGATTTATATATATATATATATATATATATATATATATATATATATATATATACATACACACATCCCATTTGTTCTGTTTCTCTGAAGAACCCTAATATTGACCTCAATAAAAGATACTACTTCTTTTTAGGGATCTTCAGAATACTCACACACACACACACACACAAAGAAAACAAAGAAAACTGGTTATCCTTTAGTCCACAAATTTAATCCATGATTATAAAGTGGTATTGAGAAAATGGAATTCAAGGAAGGTTTCCCAGATCATAAAATTTACATGATGGATAGGAAGGAGCCATCCTTGCAGAAGTTGCTGGAAAAACCCTTTAGAGAAAGGGAGTAGAAAGAAAAACTCCCTTGAATTGAGAAAGAAAATCTCAGCATTTTCCAGTAACAAAGTAAGCTTGTGTGGCTTGCCCAGTATAAAAAAAAGAGACTGTGACATAAAATGATTATGTAGGAGGATTCATCAAGGGCCACATCACAAAGATCATACTGGAAAAATAATTTATTCCAAGATTAATCATTTCATGGGAATTTTTTAGTGATCTGATAGCGTTAAAAATTGTATATAATATTTGCAGAGTTAAAGTAAGAAATGGAGCAGAGATACCAGTAATTAAGTCATAACATGTGGTGACTGGGGTAAGTTAGAAGGAGTGGATATGCAAAGAAGTGGAAACCTTGAAATTTTGCATGTACGATCAAGCAAGTTTACTGACTGAGTAGCTATAGGGTTAAAAGATAAATCAAGAATGATAGAGACAAGTGCTTAGGATCTTGCTTTGCAGTATAATAAGTGATGAGGTAATTATAGTGTACTATGTAGCATTTGGAAAGGACAGATAACCAGGACTTGGGAGACCAATTAATACATTCTACAGGAAGGGGAATCTAAGCTAAACCAAAAGGGCTAACAGGGAATGGGCATAAATTATTTTAGCCAACAAATAGTATGTATAAACACCTTGGCTAATATAGAGACAATAATAACTATGCTGCACTAAATTGAATCGTTATAAAGCTGGTGAAGTTATCAGGTGCCAAGTTATGAAGGACCATATGAGGCATATTAAGGATTCTAGACATTATTTAGAAGGTTATAGATACTTCTTGAAAGTTATTAAACTTGGGAGTGACATGATAAGATTTGCTCTTCAAAAGAACACAACAGTGCCCTTTAACTAGGAGATTACAGAAAAACATTATTAGAAAAAAAAAATTAGACATCTGTTTTAGGAAACTAAGTAGAATAATGGTGGTCCAAACTTGGGTAAAATATAGAGGTCAGAGAGAGCACTGTGGGAGAAATTATGTGATTTAGCCATTGGTACATGATAAATTCCTTATCAGAGAGATATTCATAGGCATTTATATGAAAAAAAAAAATGGGCTTACTTTAAAATACTCCAGCACTATTGCAAACCACAGAAAGTAGAACAAGTAAGATGGTCAAAATGTTGGTAATTCTTGGATGGAATGGCAAGCACATACATTCTTAATACAGTGTTCTCTTCATTTTTCTCTGTGCTTTTAAATTTCTATTTACAACATTAAAACTAGTGAGGAAGGGGTGCCTGGGTGGCTCAGTTGGTTGAGCGTCCGACTTACGGCTCAGGTCATGATCTCGCGGTTCGTGAATTTGAGTCCCGGCTCAGGCTCTGTGCTAACAGCTCAGAGCCTGGAGCCTGCTTCAGAGTCTGTGTCTCCCACTCTTGCTGCCCCTCCCCCACTCATGCTCTGTCTATCTCTCTCTCTCTTTCTCAAAAATAAATAAACATTAAAAAAGACTTAAAACTAGTGAGGAAAAACACCCCTTAGAACTACCAATGTATGGAAAAAAGAGTGAGGCTGTTTATGTCATGTCTTTTGGTAGTGATGGGAGCAGTATGTAGAAAGAATGCTTTTCTGCCATGTATTTGCAGCACAGTTACAGGGGTTTTTCTGCACATCTAATAATAGACTGTGCCATCTTTAAAACGGATCATGGCCTGCAGTGGGCCTGAAGGCAGCAGGAAGGTTGCTTGTCCATACCGCTGCCGTGACTGTGCACGTAGTGTGTGGGGGGGCTCCTCCGGGGAAGAAATCTAGGAGGAATTGAAAGCATATTTTCCACCCCCAATTACAACTTTCAGTTTGTAAGATTCAGACTCCTGAAACTCCCTGATAATTGTCTTTCCCTGACTACATAAAAGATGTTTCAAGGAATTGAGGACGGGGGGAAAAGTGTGCTCATTCATCAAAAGGTTGCTATATATCTCAGTAACATCCTCCAGTTAAGTAAATAAGAACATCTTAAATAAATTACATTATTGGTTTCTGGAACGATTTAAAATTATTATTATTATCATTTTAGAGCTTGCTTCCTTATATTATTGGACATAGTAAAGGAAAGCATTTCTATGCAGTCTAATTTCTAAAGAGCTAACTTTCATAGTTTCTTTTCACTATAACAAAGTATAGGAGGGAAGAAATTAGGTGGAATATAGTCTATCACAAATAAAGTGCCATAGACACTTTAGACACTATAGACACATAGACAAATAAAGTCTATCACAAATAAAGTGGAAATGTTTCTTGAAAAAAAGAATGTGCATCGGTGCCTGGGTGGCTCAGTAGGTTAAACATCTGTCTTCAGCTCAGGTAATGATGTCATTGTCCCTGAGCTGGAGCCCCGCTTTGGTGAGCCCTGCTTCTCTTCCCTTCCCTTCCCTTCCCTTCCCTTCCCTTCCCTTCCCTTCCCTTCCCTTCCCTTCCTTTCCTTTCCCTTCCCTTCCCTTCCTTTCCTGACCCTTCTCCCCACTTCCCCCCACCCCTGGGATTCTGTCTCTCTCTCTGCCCCTTGCTCACTTGTGTCTTCTCTCTCACACACACAAAAACGCATAAAACCCTATTGGATTTTAAAGAGTAAATGGGAAAATTAGAAGGCGTTTATGAAAAAAATATGTAGATTTTACTTACACGTGTAGATTAATATTACATACTTCTCCCCTTGTTTTCTACAAAGATGGATATAGTCATTTTACATAAAATGTTACTGATGGGTATGAATGCAAATACACCTTATAGTTATTTAAAATAAGGCCTTAAAATTATAATATCCAATATTTTAATAATGATAGCAAAATATAGCAATTTTATTCTTTTTCTATAATTTGCTGAAAATAAATGTAAATCACTAAATTAGAAAAATCCTCAGTATTAAGCTAAATTATAAATTATACAGCTATAAAGAATAAAACTTAATAATAGCTATCAAATAACTAAAATTTGGGTAAAATTAGAAAAAAGCCAAGTGAAGTGTCTTGAAAATGAAAAAAAGAAAGAAAAAACTGACCAATGGTGCTTTATAGGTTAAAAAATGTGGTTGGGGTATGGAAATAAAAAGAGGAGGAAGTCTTCTAGTTTGACCCCTTACCACATCACAGACCACAGTAACCAAGAAAAATGGCCTGGAGGTGAGATCATGGCAGAAAAGAGATCGGTTTCAGTGGCCTCTGTAATTACTTTCCCAAGTAGATTGTAGAGTAATGAATGCATTGGACATCACCAGCGAGAGCACTCTGACTACAGTTTGTCATCATGATGATCTCCCACCTAGAGCATATGCTCGTCTCAAAAGGAGTTCTTAAAGTGCAGAGAGACATATGGCTCCAATGAAGGAAGACCTGAATGTAAGAGATAATCTATTCTAAAAAAATATACAAAAATTAAACCTGCCGGCTACCTTCTCTCCTATCTCCCAGGATACTGCCTCAAATGCAGTATTTTCATTGCATAAACAGAGATGTAGACAAATGTGTACCTATTCTATATTGACATTAAGCAAAAAGAATATCCATGCATAGATGTTACAAAGAAAATGGAATAAACTACAAAAATTAAAAAAAAAATACTAGATGAATATATAACAGGAAGAAAATTTTCATGACTGAACAAAATTTCAAGTACATAAGCACAATTCATTACAAAGAAAATTGAATATGTTTAGAAATATTTAAATATATAAGAAAGAATAATTAATAAAAGTTAAATGAAAATGTGCTGACAGAATTAAAAAAAGGAATGGGAAATACATCTATTTTAATTATTTAACAACATTAAAGCCACATGTTATGGAAAGAAAGAGAACAGACTTTGCTAAAAATAAATTCATGGACCTAAAGAATATATTTCAAGATTTGACATAAAATGAAAAAGGAACAAAAGTATAAAAATTACTAGAAGAGAACTGTATTTGGGGCTCCTGGGTGGCTCAGTCAGTTAAGCTTCCGATCTTGGTTCAGGTCATGATCTCACAGTTTGTGGGTTGAAGCTCAGTATCAGGGCTGTCAGGGCAGATCTTGCCTTAAATTCTCTGGCTCCCTCTCTCTCTGCCCCTTCACTGCTCGCATGTGCATGCTCTCTCTCTTTCTCTCTCCCTCTCTCTCTCTCAAAAATAAACATTAAAAAAAGAAAATAACCATATTCAGACAAGTGGGCATTCTGTGTAAGCATAATTGGTATTCCTGAAAAACAGAGTAACATTAAATAACATATGACAATAGTTTAAAATGTTTTAAAAAGGTTTTTGTGAAGTAAATGAATATAATGTGTAACTATATTTTCCAAAAAAATGAAACATTTAAAACTAATTAGGAAAATATAAGTTTAAATGTTAAATGTTAAATTAAGGAAAAAGAGGAAATGTTAAAATTAAGGAAACGGTATTTTTGTTTCACAGAAGAAGGAAAGAATACATTCTGTTGGTCTCATACGTCCTTGTAGTAACATTTAAGTTCAGAAAATAAGGATTTTAATGGCCTTTGAAGAAAAGGACTCTCCATGAAATACTGTGTTCTATGGTGTTTTTTTTGTGATTAGAGAGTAAAGAAAATAAATTACTTTCATTCCTTTTATGAAGTCAGTATGACAACATAAAAATCAGTCAAAGTGAAACATCTTTTATGGATCACAGACACAGTCTCCTTCAGGTTAACTCTCTAAAATTTTAAATTATTAATTTTATAAATAAATGAGAAAAAACTGTATGAGCTGTTTTAACTCACCTCCCTTGGCAAAGTGTATATTCATTTTATGTTAAATAATAATAATAACAACAACATAATAGTAATTATTTTTGATACAGTGCTACGGGCTATATTTTGTACCCCAAATTCATATGTTAAAGTCATAACCCCCATTAATTTCAGATGTTACTGTATTTCGAAATAGGGTCTTTAAAGAGGTAACAAGTTATTTGTGGTCATTAGAATGGGCCCTAAATTATTATGACTGGTGTCTTGAAATTCCTCAAATTACCTTCCTTGCTGACATCACACATTCTTGCATGCAGTATATTACACATTGATTAACATATGTAGATATTGTGAGTTGAATTTGAGGGTACAGTGAAATATACACCCATCAGGCAGCCTTCTTAAACAGTAACACCTGAAAAAGGTTTTTTTTTGGTGGCTTCTTGAAATGATGACAAATTTCAGGATCTGAGAATAATTGAAGAAAAATCCAAAAAACACAGTCAGCTCTGGAACGGCAGATAATGGATAAATATTCCAAAGTAAGGAGTGCTGTCTTAATCTTATTATTGTGTCTAGTTTTACATTAAAATTCTCTTAACCAAATTCCAATTATCTGTCTTGCCAGGCTAACTGATGCTTTCCATTTTCTCCTTGATTTTCAGACAGATGGAGTCAGTTACATTTACAGTCAGTTATACTATAGTTATGTGCCCTCTTAAGGTCAGCCCACTATGCACAGTTGTGCACAGGGAAAAATAGGGTCAGGGATAAAACTATCAGAAACATTTTAAGTGATACACACAAAATTGAGAGTAACCTAATAAAAATGATAGCACAGATTTACACATGTTAGCAGTTGAATGCATAAATATGGTAGATAATGCACTGCACCTTGAAAAGGCCCTGAAGCTTCTAAGTATCAGAAGAGTTGCGGCTTGTTAGTTGTTATGAAGAGGTAAGAAGGGTTATCTGAAATCAGAAGGAAAGTTGAAACACCTGTTGTCCATGGGCATGGCTTATAGCATACACAGTGAACTGTGGTAACTAGTAGATGTTTGTGTGTGTGCATGCTCGTTTGTGTGTATACTTTTATCTTCCAAGAAGGCTCGATTCTGCTGGGTGGAATTTTATCTGATCACCTAGTGATTCTTGTTGATGAAATCACATATAAGCAAATTTGAAACTAGCCTTGTGCTCAAAATATTCCCTAATATATCAATCCTGTTGGGGCAAATTCCTGTTTAAGAAAAGCACAATAGTAGAATGAACTGTATGTAGAGAATCCTTCAATTCTAAACATTAGGTAATATCATGAAATGTGTATGAATAAAATATATGTATGGAAAGTCTCTTTGAAAACAAGATGCTAAAAAAATGGCATGTATTTAGGTTAGGGTGAGACAGTATAAAAATACAAGGAAAGAGTTCATGTAAACCTGCCTGTATACTCAAACTGCACATTTTTTTCTTAGAGTTCTTGTTTCACTTTAAAGATAGCAAATTTTAGGGGTACCTGGGTGGCTCAGTCAGTTAAGCGTCCAACTTCGGCTCAGGTCATGATCTCGCGGTCCATGAGTTGGAGCCCCGTGTCAGGCTCTGTGCTGACAGCTCAGAGCCTGGAGCCTGCTTTGGATTCTGTGTCTCCCTCCCTCTCTACCCTTCCCCTACTCATGCTCTGTCTCTCTCTGTCTGTCAAAAATGAATAAATGTTAAAACAAAAATTAAAGACATCAAATTTTAAGTGTCAGTTTTACACTATCAAGGTAACTGATGAAAGGAAATAAAGAGAATTCTAATCACAATATCCATTTTTCAAGAAAAGAAGTTGGGCTTATTATATCTTCCAATAGATAGATACATTTATTTATGTTTTAGCTAATGTAAAATTATTAATTTTTTAAATGATTTTTCTCTCTCACCAAACACGTTTGGTGGATACTGAGCAATATTTTTGTCTGTCATATTAGGTTAGATGTCTCAGTATCGTGTAGCATAATTAACAGTAGCTCTTTGTAACAAATATCCCTCAGTCTCAGTAATTTATTACAAAATTTTATTTCTCCTTCACATCCCTTCCATGGCAAGTTGCAACACTGTCCTTGGTGGCACTCCTCCAGTTTGTCTATTTAGAGTCCTCAAAATTAGTTAGGTCATTGTGGCCTCTTCCGTCTTCTGGAACACAGCCACTATAGTCATTGGAGAATGGGGAAAGGGAATGTGGGATGGTATAAAGGTTTCATGACCTGGAAGTTCTATGTGTCTTTCCCACCTCATCTCATTAGCTGGAATTCAATCAAAAGATTCTACTCTAAATAAAATGGGGTTGAGAAATAATAATCTTTTCTGATGCCTAGCTGATGTCTATCACAAGCCCCTAGAGAATTTTATTACATTTTATTTTGTGTGTTTCAAGTTTTTCTTTGATAGAAAGAGCTGGATCATTCTAAAGAGAAGAGTAATAAATTTTTTTTTGACAGCAATACCAATAATAGTAATACCAGTTTATTAGTCCTTAAAGTGGAATAGTTTTTTCCAGCATGCAAATGTTCTTGTACTGACTTACTTGATGTGGCATAAAAATTTCATTCTATTTCAAAATAGTAACTAATAATTAAGGTAAGGGAGGAGGATAGTTGTTGCCATTGTTCATTTATAAGAACTAATTTATACATGCCCCAGTAATTTTGTTCCCAATGAGCAGCAATGGTAGTAGACTCTAATGCTTCTCATTCATGTGGTATAGTATTTTCAAATGCTAGTTTAACATGCTATCGAATAATAGTTTAACAACTAGTGTTGTTGAACACAGGAGAAAAAAAAAGTCCTGTGTAGCCACCAGCCAAAGAAGTCATGAGGAGTAAGTGGTTTGCTGGCATATCAAGTGAACTGTTTGGGGGTGCTTCTGATCTCTTTGACCAATAATTTTGTCTCTATGCCATTAACATCACTGTTTAATCATACCGTTCATATTTTAAGTCCAGGGCCCACATGGCATAGTTTTTCAATTTTTATTTACCCAACAGTCTGTACTTAGATTCCATCTTGTGTCATCATAATCACCACCACCATCATCATCATCTCAATTTTATAGATGAGGGAAATAGTGCCTGGTTGAATTTTTAGAATTTAAACCCAGAAAGTTGACTCCAGAATTTGTCCTTCTATCCATTCTACTATGGTACTCATTTTTTTAAGTCTTTAGGCTGTATATCATCGGACAACTTTTATCCCTTTGGAGCACTACATTGTTTGATCCAATTTACAGACTTCCAATCCATGAGCAATAAATTTTGTGTTATTAACTATTCCTATTCCATTTATTATGAATTAGAAAAAAATTAACTTTGTATTGAGCTATCCTTGCATAGATGAACTGGAACCTACTTAGTCAACTATATTAATTTTTCATACAGTGTATAATTATATTTTAATTATTATGTTGTAATATAATACATTATTTTCCATATTATAGTATATTATTTAATTTGCTTATATTTCAATTTTTGCATAAATTCTCATGAAAAAGAAAGTTAAATGTTGCCTTTTTGACACTAACCTCAATAGATTTTGAGAAAAATTCTTCACTGATCTCATAAAAATAAAAAATGCAAATTTCAGTCATTTTCTGGATTTACAAAGTCATAAAAAGAACAAATAAATAACAGTAAAATATTATTGGAAACTTTGATATCATCCATATATACCATCATTTATTTCTAGTTTTTTTTTTTTTTTTAATGTTTATTTATATTTGAGAAAGAAAGAGAGAGACAGAGACAGAGCATGAGCCAGGAAGGGGCAGAGAGACAGGGAGACACAGAATCTGAAACAGGCTCCAGGCACCCATGCTGTCAGCACAGAGCCTGATGCGGGGCTCAGATCCACAATCTGTGATTTTATGACCTGAGCTAAAGTCAGATGCTTAACCAATTGAGCCACTCAGGCGCCCATCTAGGTTTTAAAAAATAGTGGCTAATTAGTATTGGCAAATATAATAATAATAATAATAATAATAATAATAATAATAATAGCATATTTGTAAATGCCACTCAAAATATGCCAATCTGTTTTAAGAACTTCATATACTAATTCAGTTAATTATTACAAAAAGCATATGAAGTTGATGCCATAATAATCACTATTTTTAAATAAAAAAAACATGGTGAATTTGTCGGAGAAATAAATATAAAGCTTGAAACTATTTCCTCAAGAAAAACTATAATCTTGGGTTTTAATTTATGAATTTATGAATTTATTTATTAAATTTATGAATTTATTATTTTTAATATACGAAGTTTATTGTCAAATTGGTTTCCATACAACACCCAGTGCTCATCCAAAAAGATGCCCTCTTCAATACCCATCACCCACCCTCCCTCCCTCCCACTCCCCATCAACCCTCAGTTTATTCTCACTTTTTAAGAGTCTCTTATGCTTTGGCTCTCTCCCACTCTAACCTCTTTTTTTTTTTTTTTTCCTTCCCCTCCTCCATGGGTTTCTGTTAAGTTTCTCAGGATCCACATAAGAGTGAAAACATATGGTATCTGTCTTTCTCTGTATGACTTATTTCACTTAGCATAACACTCTCCAGTTCTATCCATGTTGCTACAAAGGGCCATATTTCATTCTTTCTCATTGCCACATAGTACTCCATTGTGTATATAAACCAGGTTTTCTTTGTCCGTTCATCAGTTGATGGACATTTAGGCTCTTTCCATAATTTGGCTATTGTTGAGAGTGCTGCTATAAACATTGGGGTACAAGTGCCCCTATGCGTCAGTACTCCTGTATCACTTGGGTAAATTCCTAGCAGTGCTACTGCTGGGTCATAGGGTAGGTCTATTTTTAATTTTTTGAGGAACCTCCACACTGTTTTCCAGAGCGGCTGTACCAGTTTGCATTCCCACCAACAGTGCAAGAGGGTTCCCGTTTCTTCACCTCTTCTCCAGCATCTATAGTCTCCTGATTTGTTCATTTTGGCCACTCTGACTGGCGTGAGGTGATATCTGAGTGTGGTTTCGATTTGTATTTCCCTGATGAGGAGCGACGTTGAGCATCTTTTCATGTGCCTGTTGGCCATCCAGATGTCTTCTTTAGAGAAGTGTCTATTCATGTTTTCTGCCCATTTCTTCACTGGGTTATTTGTTTTTCGGGTGTGGAGTTTGGTGAGCTCTTTATAGATTTTGGATACTAGCCCTTTGTCCGATATGTCATTTGCAAATATCTTTTCCCATTCCGTTGGTTGCCTTTTAGTTTTGTTGGTTGTTTCCTTTGCTGTGCAGAAGCTTTTTATCTTCATAAGGTCCCAGTAATTCACTTTTGCTTTTAATTCCCTTGCCTTTGGGGATGTGTCGAGTAAGAGATTGCTACGGCTGAGGTCAAAGAGGTCTTTTCCTGCTTTCTCCTCTAGGGTTTTGATGGTTTCCTGTCTCACATTCAGGTCCTTTATCCATTTTGAGTTTATTTTTGTGAATGGTGTGAGAAAGTGGTCTAGTTTCAACCTTCTGCATGTTGCTGTCCAGTTCTCCCAGCACCATTTGTTAAAGAGACTTTTTTCCATTGGATGTTCTTTCCTGCTTTGTCAAAGATTAGTTGGCCACACGTTTGTGGGTCTAGTTCTGGGGTTTCTGTTCTATTCCATTGGTCTATGTGTCTGTTTTTGTGCCAATACCATGCTGTCTTGATGATGACAGCTTTATAGTAGAGGCTAAAGTCTGGGATTGTGATGCCTCCTGCTTTGGTCTTCTTCTTCAAAATTACTTTGGCTATTCGGGGCCTTTTGTGGTTCCATATGAATTTTAGGATTGCTTGTTCTAGCTTTGAGAAGAATGCTGGTGCAATTTTGATTGGGATTGCATTGAATGTGTAGATTGCTTTGGGTAGTATTGACATTTTGACAATATTTATTCTTCCAGCCCATGAGCACGGAATGTTTTTCCATTTCTTTATATCTTCTTCAATTACCTGCATAAGCTT
Source organism: Panthera onca (assembly GCF_046562875.1). Classification (NCBI taxonomy): domain Eukaryota; kingdom Metazoa; phylum Chordata; class Mammalia; order Carnivora; family Felidae; genus Panthera; species Panthera onca. The sequence continues at coordinate 21,119,394 of NC_138339.1, forward strand.
TCTATAGTTTTCAGCATACAGATCTTTTACATCTTTGGTTAGATTTATTCCTAGGTATTTTATGCTTCTTGGTGCAATTGTGAATGGGATCAATTTCTTTATTTGTCTTTCTGTTGCTTCATTATTAGTGTATAAGAATGAAACTTATTTCTGTACCTTGATTTTGTATCCTGCAACTTTGCTGAATTCATGTATCAGTTCTAGCAGACTTTTGGTGGAGTCTATCAGATTTTCCATGTATAATATCATGTCATCTGCAAAAAGCCAAAGCTTGACTTCATCTTTGTCAATTTTGATGCCTTTGATTTCCTTTCATTGTCTGATTGCTGATTCTAGAATTCCAACACTATGTTAAACAACAGTGGTGAGAGTGGACATCCCTGTCGTGTTCCTGATCTCAGGGAAAAAGCTCTCAGTTTTTCCCCATTGAGGATGATGTTAGCTGTGGGCTTTTCATAAATGGCTTTTATGATGTTTAAGTATGGTCCTTCTATCCTGACTTTCTGAAGGGTTTTTTTAAGAAAGGATGCTGAATTTTGTCAAATGCTTTTTCTGCATCGATTGACAGGATCATATGTTTCTTACCTTTTCTTTTATTAATGTGATGTATCACGTTGATTGATTTGCGAATGTTGAACCAGCCCTGCATCCCAGGAATGAATCCCACTCGATCATGGTGAAGAATTCTTTTTATATGCTGTTGAATTCGATTTGCTAGTATCTTATTGAGAATTTTTGCATCCATATTCGTCAGGGATATTGGCCTGTAGTTCTCTTTTTTTACTGGGTCTCTGTCTGGTTTAGGAATCAAAGTAATACTGGCTTCATAGAATGAGTCTGGAAGTTTTCCTTCCCTTTCTATTTCTTGGAATAGCTTGAGAAGGATAGGTATTATCTCTGCTTTAAACGTCTGGTAGAACTCCCCTGGGAAGCCATCTGGTTCTGGACTCTTATTTGTTGGGAGATTTTTGATAACATTCAATTTCTTCACTGGTTATGGGTCTGTTCAAGCTTTCTATTTCCTCCAGTTTGAGTTTTGGAAGTGTGTGGGTGTTTAGGAATTTGTCCATTTCTTCCAGGTTGTCCAATTTGTTGGCATATAATTTTTCATAGTATTCCCTGATAATTGCTTGTATTTCTGAGGGATTGGTTGTAGTAATTACATTTTCATTCATGATTTTATCTACTTGGGTCATCTCCCTTTTCTTTTTGAGAAGCCTGGCTAGAGGTTTGCCAGTTTTGTTTATTTTTTTTTCAAAAAACCAACTCTTGGTTTCATTGATCTGCTCTACAGCCTTTTTAGATTCTATATTGTTTATTTCTGCTCTGATCTTTATGATTTCTCTTCAACTGTAGGATTTGGCGTGTCTTTGCTGTTCTGCTTCTGTTTCCTTTAGGTGTGCTGTTAGATTTTGTATTTGGGATATTTCTTTTTTGTTGAGATAGGCCTGGATTGCAATGTATTTTCCTCTCAGGACTCCCTTCGCTGCATCCCAAAGCATTTGGATTGTTGTCTTCTCATTTTCATTTGTTTCCATATATTTTTTAATTTCTTCTCTAATTACCTGGTTGACCCATTCATTCTTTAGTAGGGTGTTCTTTAACCTCCATGCTTTTGGAGGTTTTCCAGACTTTTTCCTGTGGTGATTTCAAGCTTCATAGCATTGTGGTCTGAAAGTATGTTTGTATGTTATCAATTCTTGTATACTTATGAAGGGCTGTTTTGTGACCCAGTATGTGATCTATCTTGGTGAATGTTCCATGTGCACTCGAGAAGAAAGTATATTCTGTTGCTTTGGGATGCAGAGTTCTAAATATATCTGTCAAGTCCATCTGATCCAATGTATCATTCGGGGCCCTTGTTTCTTTATTGACTGTGTGTCTAGATGATCTATCCATTTCTGTAAGTGGAGTGTTAAAGTCCCCTGCAATTACCACATTCTTATCAATAAGGTTGCTTATGTTTGTGAGTAATTGTTTTATATATTTGGGGGCTCCTGTATTCGTCACATAGACATTTATAATTGTTAGCTCTTCCTGATGGATAGACCCTGTAATTATTATATAATGCCCTTCTGTATCTCTTGTTACAGCCTTTAATTTAAAGTCTAGTTTGTCTGATATAAGTGTGGCTACTCCAGCTTTCTTTTTTTTTTTTTTTTTTTATATTTTTTTTCAACGTTTTTTATTTATTTTTGAGACAGAGAGAGACAGAGCATGAACGGGGGAGGGGCAGAGAGAGAGGGAGACACAGAATCGGAAACAGGCTCCAGGCTCCAAGCCATCAGCCCAGAGCCTGATGCGGGGCTCGAGCTCACGGACCGCGAGATCGTGACCTGGCTGAAGTCAGACGCTTAACCGACTGCGCCACCCAGGCGCCCAACTCCAGCTTTCTTTTGACTTCCAGGAGCATGATAGATAGTTCTCCATCTCCTCACTTTCAATCTGAAGGTGTCCTCAGGTCTAAAATGAGTCTCTTGTAGACAGCAAATAGATGGGTCTTGTTTTTTTATCCATTCTGATACCCTGTGTCTTTTGGTTGGCGCATTTAGTCCATTTACATTCAGTGTTATTATAGAAAGATATGGGTTTAGAGTCATTGTGATGTCTGTAGGTTTCATGCTTTTGTCTCTGGTACTTTGTCTCACAGGATCCCCCTTAGGATCTCTTGTAGGGCTGGTTTAGTGGTGACGAATTCCTTCAGTTTTTGTTTGGGAAAACCTTTATCTCTCCTTCTATTCTAAATGACAGACTTGCTGGATAAAGGATTCTCAGCTGCATATTTTTCTATCCATCAAATTGAAGATCTCGTGCCATTCCTTTCTGGCCTGCCAAGTTTCAGTAGAGAGATCTGTCACGAGTCTTATAGGTCTCCCTTTATATATTAGAGCATGTTTATCCCTAGCTGCTTTCAGAATTTTCTCTTTATCCTTGTATTTTGCCAGTTTCACTATGATATGTCGTGCAGAAGATCGATTCAAGTTACGTCTGAAGTGAGTTCTCTGTGCCTCTTGGATTTCAATGCCTTTTTCCTTCCCCAGATCTGGGAAGTTCTCAGCTATGATTTCTTCAAGTACGCCTTCAGCACCTTTCCCTCTCTCTTCCTCCTCTGGGATACCAATTATGCGTAGATTATTTCTCTTTAGTGCATCACTTAGTTCTCTAATTTTCCCCTCATACTCCTGGATTTTTTTATCTCTCTTTTTCTCAGCTTCTTCTTTTTCCATAATTTTATTTTCTAGTTCACCTATTCTTTCCTCTGCCTCTTCAATCTGAGCCATACTTGTCTCCATTTTATTTTGCAACTCGTTGATAGCATTTTTAGCTCCTCGTGACTGTTCCTTAGTCCCTTGATCTCTGTAGCAATAGATTCTCTGCTGTCCTTTATGCTGTTTTCAAGCCCAGTGATTAATTTTATGACTATTATTCTAAATTCACTTTCTGTTACATTGTTTAAATCATTTTTGATCAGTTTGTTAGCTGTCGTTATTTCCTGGAGATTCTTTTGAGGGGAATTCTTCTGTTTGGTCATTTTGGATAGTCCCTGGAGTGGTGCAGGACTGCGGGGCACTTCCCCTGTGCTGTCTTGAATAACTTGTGTTGGTGGGTGGGGCTGCAGTCAGACCTGATGTCTGTTCCCAGCCCACTGCTGGGGCCACAGTCAGACTGGTATGTGCCTTCTCTTCCCCTCTCCTAGGGGCGGGATTCACTGTGGGGTGGCGTGGCCGTCTGGGCTACTTGCACACTGCCAGGCTTGTGGTGCTGGGAATCTGACGTATTAGCTGGGGTGGATCGGCAAGGTGCACAGGGGCGGGAGGGGCAGGCTCAGTTTGCTTTTCCTTCGGAGATCCGCTTAGGGAGGGGCCCTGTGGCACCAGGAGGGAGTCAGACCCGCAGAGGGATGGATCCGCAGAAGCACAGTGTTGGGTGTTTGGGTGGTGCAAGCAAGTTCCCTGGCAGGAACCGATTCCCTTTGGGATTTTGGCTGGGGGATGGGCGAGGGAGATGGCGCTGGCAAGTGCCTTTGTTCCCCGCCAAGCTGAGCTCTGTCATCCGGGGCTCAACAACTCTCCCTCCCGTTGTCCTCCAGCCCTCCTGTTCTCCGAGCAGAGCTGTTAGCTTATAACCTTCCAGATGTTAAGTCCCGCTGGCTGTCCGAACACTCTCCGTCCGGCCCCTCCGCTTTTGCCAGTCAGACTCGGGTGCTCTGCTTGGCCTGTGGGCTGCCCCTCTGCCCCGGCTCCCTCCCACCAGTCCGTGGAGCGCGCACCACCTCGCCGCCCTTCCTACCCTCCTCCGTGGGCCTCTCGTCTGTGCTTGGCTCCGGAGACTCCGTTCTGCTAGTCTTCTGGCGGTTTTCTGGGTTATTTAGGCAGGTGTAGGTGGAATGTAAGTGATCAGCAGGACGCGTGGTGAGCCCAGCGTCCTCCTACCCCGCCATCTTCACAGGATCCTCTGAACAGTTCTTTTAAAAGCATAGTCAAAAAATAGTTTCAAACAGAGAGGGAGACAAACTAGAGGAGACTCTTAAATACAGAGAACAAACAGTGGTTTGAGTAGAGGGGTGGTAGGTGGGGGACAAAATGTGTGATGGGCATTGAGGAGGACCCTTGTTGGTATGAGCACTGGGTGTGGTACGTAAGTGATGAATCATAGGAATCTACCCTTGAAGGCAAGAGCACACTGTTAACACTGTATGTTAGCTAACTTGACAATAAATTATATTAAATAAATAAATACATAGATAGTCAGAGGAAACTTGGTAAATTGTCTCATTCAGTTTCAAATTCCAAACTAGGATTATGTCTTTGTGAAATTCTGTTTAATGAGTTTTTTCCTCTCCAGTTTAAAAAAATGACCCCTCATGATGACCCCTCAGGAAAAAAAAATATACATATATTGGATATGGTTTAACTTATTTTGTTTTATGTTCACCATATTAATCTCCTTCCTGTGCAAACATTTTCTGTCTTCACTATTACTTTGCCAGTGCATCCTTCACAAATAGTACATTGTTCTAAATATGAGCCTCATTGTTGTTAATAATAGTAAGTAATGCAAAAATACACTAGATTTAGGAAGAATGCATGCTTAAGAATTCCTTAATGTCACACTCTACCCACTTAATTTGCAAATGTTTGAACATAAAGGGAAATAACAAACAGATATTTGGTGTAATATTCTGCACTAAATGTTTTAAGTGTAATACTGCTTAATGTCTTAATAGCAGTCTTGCAGGTTACTCATTATTATCCTCATTTTGCAAATGACACAAATAAGGCAAAGAAACTTTCTCAAAGGCATACAAGTAAGCAAAAGGATTTGAGACTGTCTGGGTAATCCCAGGGTGCTTTGCAATGTGCAGTACAGTGGTGTACTACAAAATTGCACGTGACTCAAAAGGATAGTTTCTTAGATTATTTTATCTGAGTAACTCTGAGAAGACAAATGTTGAATGAAAATTAAGAAAATATTTACTAGCTTTTATCTGTTGCTAATTTTTGCATAATAGTATTCAATCAAAGAGTATTTATATTTTAGATATATTCAGTCAAAGATAGCACTGCATTAAAAGACACGTTTTGGCAAAGTAAATATTATACAGTATTTGTATCTTCCACCATGTCAATAAGGGGAAAATCAATTAAGAAAAATAATGAAGTATAGACTCCTATAAATGTTTTGATTATTTCTTTCTGTGGTTGCCTTTCTCATCATAAAGCTTATCTGCTTAGTGAGAAAGGTTATAATTTCCACTTAAAAAATCATGTACATAAACAAACCAATTGAAAGTTTTAATAGAAGTTAAAATGTTGACTAAGTTAAGCAGCTTTTTCAAAGTCAAATAAACATTGTAGATTACACATATCATTTTCATAGCTTTTACTTTTTATTTGGCATATCAATTCCAAAATGATTTTTCACAAACACTTATAATTTCATTAATTTTAGTATTTCACTTCCTTGCTAAATACAAGTTAATTTCTAGGAATAATACTTTTTTAATAAGTTTTATATAAATGTAGATTTTATTGAAATATAATTATATTTATAAATCCCAAATAAGTTTTCACAACCCTAATTGCATTTTCATTGTCTTCAGAAATTTGTGTTTATTTTACTTCCTATGAAATGGATCACTACCATTCAAAATCTTCATTTGTGGGGGCGCCTGGGTGGCGCAGTCGGTTAAGCGTCCGACTTCAGCCAGGTCACGATCTCGCGGTCCGTGAGTTCGAGCCCCGCGTCAGGCTCTGAGCCCCGCGTCAGGCGCTGGGCTGATGGCTCGGAGCCTGGAGCCTGTTTCCGATTCTGTGTCTCCCTCTCTCTCTGCCCCTCCCCCGTTCATGCTCTGTCTCTCTCTGTCCCAAAAATAAAAAATAAAAAACGTTGAAAAAAAAAAAAATTCAAAATCTTCATTTTGTGTTTATTTTAAATGTACTTATGTCTGTGTAAGTATGTGTACATAAGTGATATGTAAACATACACATAAACAGCTGCTTCTTTGCTTCCAGCTTTGTATTTGTTAATATGCTCTTACCTCTTTTCTTTGTTTCTCCTTGGTTTGTGTTATTCCAACACATTCAGTTCTTTCTCAGAAAGTTACCATTTTAACAATGTGAAAATATTTTCCTAACATAAACAATAGATCTTCAAGCCTTAAAAGAGGAGGGAGAAAATGAAGATTGGTAAATGTCAGGAGAACTTGGCATTCAAAGAAAGCTATGAGGGTGATTCTGTATGAAATATTAAATAAAAGTGAGATATTCAATATTATGTATTGAAGGAAGAAATAATAAAACCTATATGGAAATAAAATTCTATCAGTATAATAAAAGAACAAAAGTCTCTAGGAATAAAACAATTATGTATAACAGTGGGTATGTAAATCATTTTCAAGAGTTCTCACCTTAAAATAAAAGCAAGTGGAATATACTTTAGTGCCTCTCAAAACTAATTTCTACAAACCAATGTTTTGAAGAGGAAGAGATGAGAAGTTCAGCTTCTACTGGAGCAACATTTTTAATGTTTATTTACTTTTGAGAGAGAGAGAGAGTGAGAGAGTGAGCGAGCAGGGGAGGGGCAGAAAGAGAGGGAGACAGAATCCCAAGCAGGCTCCACACTGTCAGCACAGAGCCCCATGCGGGGTTCGAACCCACGAAACATGAGAACATGACCTGAGCCAAAACCAAGAGTTGGATGCTTAACCAACTGAGCCACCCAGGCACCCCGGAAGCAACATTTTTAAAGTGTAGAAAGAAAATATGTGTTTCCAAGTAAGTCCCACTCTTCTGTTACTGTGATAACAGTGTTATTTCTATTTAATAATATTGATGATTCTTAACCTTTTCCTAGAAATGGTCCCTTGTCCATGTGTCTTAATCTGCTTAGAGGAATAAAGCATTCTTTGAAAATTTGTTCATTCAGTATGTAAACATTAACTGTTACATTAACATACCTTCTTTAAGTGTTTGAATATCAGTTGTTACTGTATGTGGAAAAAATAGTAAGGAAGCAAAAAATTTTATAATCAGAATACATATATTTAGAAGGTAACTTCTAAATTTCATTTGCTTGAGTACCTTTTATCCTGTTAATATGTTTGATTTTGAAGATCAGTAATAAAGCCAGTTGAACGTTTGGGATTAAGAAATGACCATTTAATTTCTAATGTTTCAACTCCTATTAGCATGTGATATGCTTTGACTATTCTCCCCTTGAAAAACTGCCTCATCATTTCTCTGTTTTTCTCCTCTTTTTTTAGCTACTGATTTTCAATCTTGTATTATAATTGCTCTCTTTTCTTCTATCCCAGAAATCCAGAAGTTTTAGGTGGTGCTGTCCATTAAAACAATGTGTAGTGATGGAGATGTTCTATAATCTGTGCTGTCCAATAGAGTAACCAGTAGTCACATGTGGCTCTTGAGCTCTCAAATGTGACAAGTGAATCTGAGGAAGTGATTTTTAAGTTTCATTAATCTTAATTAATTTAAAAAACACTTACAAAAAATAACCACAGGTGACTAGTGACAACTGTAATGGACAGCCTGGATTTATGACTCAATCATTCCTAGCTTTTCAAATAACACACACTCTCAAGTCTCTGAATTTATTTCCATTGCTTAAATACTCATTCTTCTGCTGATCGATTTCAAAACTATACATTGAGGTAAGATTTTGCCATAATTTTAGTAAATGAGACCTCTGTATACTTAAATGTCCAAGCAAGAATCCAAAGTTAAGTTTCTTGACCCTGCATTATCACCCATATCTTCTCGTTCATAAGTTTCTATTTCATTTCCCTCAATTTTTTAAAAGTCAGTCCAGCTGTTTCCTTCATTGTCATTACTCCATTCAGGTTGTAACAATCTACTATCTAAATGAGAGTAATGGCATTCAGATAAACCTTCCTGATCCTAGACTTGGTTTCATGAAATCCATCTCAATGATATAAGTGAGAATTAGCCATCTATTTTACAAATATGTTTGCTAGATTCTTATATCTATGCTTATGGCATATATATTCTTAAGCATTTTAAAATGGTAATCTCAGATCATTAATAGCCAAGTTCAAGGCCCTTTTAACATGTCTCTGAAGCCATCATTGCTTTCAGAATTGGGTCTTTACACATGCTATTTCCAACTATTTAGAATACTTATTCTCTACCTTCCTGTAAACCCCAATGCTTGTTATAAAATTTTCTCTAGTCACACTTTGGGTTTTTTGCATATGTACAGGTTAATTCATCTATGGTTTGTTTTTTCCAGCTAGCCCTTTCAAAGCCTCTCTACATTTCTGAAACAACTTGTGGTATTGATATAGGTGAAGAATGAGGTTCTGGGATCAGAATAAGCTGTCTGGGTTCAAATCACAGTACTCAGATTACTGGCCTTGTGATGTTTTGCAAATCAATCTTATAGTGACTGGGTTCTGCATCTGTAAAATTTGAATCATAATTGGATATCATCATAGAAATTATTATGACTGCAATTGAAATATCATGTAGTAAGGCTTAGGGCCAAAAAAGACTGGCACAGAGTAACTGCTTACTGTACATAAACTAGCACTAACAATAATGAAGATGATAAGAATTTCCTTTATGATGTAACTTTTAACTTTGCATTGCAGTGTTCTGTGTATGTATCTTAATCTTTTGAAAATGAGAACCATAAAAGACAGTACTATTTTGTTATTATATACCAAACACATAGAATAGAATATATTTATTTAACAATAATTAACAAAAAATATTTGTTAAATAAATGAACAAATATGTGCATAAATGAATGAAAATTTTCAGGGAACTTAGAGGTATGGCTGATTAAATTGTATAGTAACTTGCATACTTTGCCCTTTTTATTTCTAATAAAGCATTTAATTTGCCTATGATAGAGAATATTAGAAAATCATTTGCTTTGTTCAAAACACCCCCCCCCCCCTACACACACACACACATAGAAAACATATATATTGTTTGGAGGTTGAATGACCACCTCAAATTTGATGATTTACTGGAAGAACACAAAAAATTCTTCCTTCCTTCCTTCCTTCCTTCCTTCCTTCCTTCCTTCCTTCCTTCCTTCCTTCCTTGTTTTCTTAGAATTCCAAACAGCCTCCCTCACACAGACCATGAGATCATGACCTGAACTGAAATCAAGAGTTGGATGCTTAACTGACTGAGCCACCCATGTGGCCCATGATTCTATATAATAGTAAATTATACTCATAGCCAAGGTTTATTAAAGCCACAGATACACAACAAAAGCAACAAAACAAATGCAGATTCGATGGAATCCAGAAAGAAGACACAGGTTTCCAACTTCCTTACCGAAGGCTACACAGAACTTTCTTTCTTTCTAGAAGCTTACTACAAGAATATGTGTGGAATGTCTCTGCCTATAGAAACTTAGTTAAGTCTAAGAATCTGGGGATTTATGAAGGGCAGGTCACATAGCCACATCATATTATACTCCCAGCCATAGCAACAGAAAGTCAAGACCCCCAACAACCAAATTACACATCATCAATCTTGAATTTTGTGCAAAGAAAGCCTGAGAAACTGGTACAGCATGGTACATTGTTCTAATTAAATAACAAAATCATCAATCACTAACATTAAGAACCTTCTAAGGGCCACATTCCCAGGTGTTGGCCAAGGGCCAGTCAAGATTCAAAGTTCTCTTGGAGATATGCAAGTAGTGAGCAGTCATACCTACTATTTAACTCTTTCCTAACATGTAAAGAAATAATCTTCATTGCAAGAGCAAAAGGCTTACTATAGAAAATTTGGAAATTATACAAATATTTTACATTTAAAAACACCCTAGTCACAAAACCCAAAGAATGGTTAGTATTTTAAATGTTATTTTTGCAGGCATATATTGCTAGTACAGTTTAATCATATTACCAGTTTTATTAGTATATGAATATGTTTTCCAATGACTGACAAAATAAAAATTTTATTTTAATTGCTTTATTCTTTGGTTTAAATATGATTGCTTAACTTTTTATGTTAAAATTATTATTACTTTCTTAGTTTTATAAAGGCTGTTGTATCTATGAAATTTTTTTCTATTTGTGGTAATTTCTTCAGCATACCTTCAGAGAAGAGAAAGTTGTTGGCAAAACTTCACACAAATCTGATAAAGTCTGACTTAGACTTTAGGGTTCTGGCTTGGCATAAAGGAATGTGGAAGTCCTGACTCTGTCCTAATAACAAGTAAAACTGTGGTCACAAGATCAGCAGCAATAATAATAAGTGTAAATTCTTGGATGTCACCCTAGAACAAATAAGCAGAAACTCGGGGGTGGAGCCAAGCAATCTGTGTTTTAACAAACCATCTTGGTGATTCCAGCACTGGCCGAAGTGAGCAACTTGGGACAGCTCTGGGTTCTCAAATGAACTGCAGATTTTAGAAAAGAAATGAACAGAAAATCTAAAATAAATAATGATTTTTGTAATCATGGCTTAGGATTTCCAGATGGAAGAGAGGAAATGCAACAAAAGGAGAGAGATGAGAGTTGGTTCACATGAAGTTTTGCAAAGACATTAGGAGCAGTGTTTAGGGCTCTTTTGCTATAGCACCTTGTTTGGAAGGAAGGAAGGGAGGGAGGAAGGAAGGGAGGAAGGAAAGAAAGAAAGAAAGAAAAGAGAGCAGGACCAGTATTTTATTCACTCTTGCAAGTAAAATACCAAGAGCTAGATAGATTCTAGGGCTCAAACTGCATTATCAGATGTCTTTTGCTTTCTCTTGTTTATACTTTTCTCTCTTTTGTGTTGGCTTCAATCTCCAGCAGGTTCTTTCTAATGTGTAAAAATGGGCCTCGGTTTTTTTATGCTTTACGTCCTTAAAATTGATCACATCTATGTCAGTGCTCCCAGAGGTCTCCAATTGCTGCTGCACATGACTGGGTTCAACCCTGTAGTAACCACTGCTCTGGAGGATTGAAATTCAAGACTGATCTGAGTTATGTGTCCATTCTTGTATTGGGTGGGGTTGACCATTTGACATATTGCCTCCCCAGGGTGACCTGTTCTGGGACATAAGATAGCCCTGGGGAGATAATGAGCAAAATGCAGTGCTACAGATGGCTGCTTTATAAGAATTGAGCAGATATATTTGTCCCTTTGGAAATTTTGAGGTAAACTAGCATATGAGGCAAATAGACTCAGTCCTAATGCATTCTTGGCATGAAAATTAACTGGGTTTAGTCCCAAAAGCTTAAGCAATAATTTGGAAGCAGTCTGACTCAGCAGCTTTTATAACTTCCTAGGTGGCAGGGCAGTATTCTGAACTATTGGAGAGAATTCAAGTTAGATAAAGACTAAATAGTGTCCATTCAAATTAGTGACAAAAAACCATTGGTGACCTTGGCAACAAACGCTACAATGGATTGACAGCAAGGGAGCCAGATGGCAGTGCTTTGAGAAGTGTGAATGATAAATGAGGCAACAGAGACAGGGGGAAGAAAATGCTTTTAAAATGTTACATAGTAAAGCAAAGTTAATGAAAATAGAAGTTTTCTCAACTTACAGAAAATATGATAACAGTCATTATCACTGTGTTGTAGAATTACAAGTAACTATAATTTTGTTCATATTTTTTATACATTCTAAATTTACTACATTGAACATGTATTACTTTATAGTGAGGAAAAAAATAAACAGACTTTTTAAAAATAAGCATTTAGGCTAAAACCCTGAAAATGCTGTAAGGCAAAAAAAATGCATCAAACTCAAAATCCAATTTCCGGCGCACAACCAAATAAGGTGAACATCTGGATTTCCTGAAGCAAATGGAGAGTTGTGTACTTGGCCCTGTAGCTGCTCAGTAGATCCAATGAATTCACAGAAGAGTTCAGGTTTAGACCCCGGAGCTGTTATGGCAGACTGTACATCTAATTGACAGCTTTTCTGCTCAAAACATCAATAATCATTCATTGTGGGCTCTAGATCCTGAGCAAGACTCTGAGGGCTCATTTCAGCAAGTTATAGCTTTGCAGTAACCTTTGCAGATTTATATAAAGATCTTACAGTGTAAAGGACAAAGTGGGACAGTGTTAGGGACATGTTCTTACTCACTAAAAACCTAGGTTAAAGCTCTGCCTTAAAAAATACACACAAGCACAGGTGCGCGCACACACACACACACAGCTATAAAACCAAAACTTTCTATCATTTTCCATGTGTTCTCAGCTAAAATTTACTGAGTCAGCTGCCTATGGAGCCATTAATTTTTAGTTTTCCATTGCATTAAAGTGTAATGCAATGACAAAAATGTAGAGAGCAAATTATTGATATAAAGATATATTGATAGACCTTAAGTTATTCTTGTTATTGTTCTAGTGAAAATAGTTTGAAGATTTACCTTTACTGCTAGATGATGGCTCATATTTGAGGAACTTAGCCCCTTTACTGGGAACAATATCTAGACCTGTATAGTCCCGTGTGATAACTGCCATCTACCTGTGGCTATTTAACTTTAAGTTGAGCTAGATTTCAGTAAAGAAAATTATTCAGCCATTCTAAATACATTATGTGCACTCAATAGCCAGATGTGGCTGGTGGCCACCATACATTTCCGTCATACAAACAGTTTCTTTGAATAAAACTGGCATAGATGTAGACTTCTTGGAAGTTAATGGGTGCCATTTACTCCAGAAGCTGGGTAAGAATGATCAGTTTTGTTTTAAATGATGGCTGTAGCAGAGATGACTAGGTTTCCTCAGATCATCAATATTCATTTATTAACTGATATTAATAATAATCAAGACTTCATTTCTCACCCTTGCTTGAAGTTGATAATACCAAGTGACTAAATTTCAACTGCAGATAAGCAGTCGTGCCTTTTAGTGGTCTGCAGGAACTTTCTGAAGGAGAAAGCTGACACTTGGTCTATACTACTTCATTGAGGAAATGAGCTCCATCTTGGACTACTAAGGTGAAGGTCATAGCTAGAAATGATGAGGTGGAAATAAGATACCTGAGATCCTGATGGGCCAGCACTGCTATATCAACCCAGGGTAGAGTAACTGGAAAAGAACTATAGCTGTACCATGTTTAACCACTGTATTTTAGGTCTTTATAACTCAGGCACAAACCAGAGAATAAAGAATTTTGTGTGGTAGTACACATGGGTTTCCATGATGGTAATCACCTCTGAATCATCGGAGGACCTGGCTTTTCCTGGCAAGTAGTTGTAAGAGATGGAAAACAGGTAACTGCTCTTTATATTGAGAGAGTTGTGCAGATACAGCCAACTCCTGATTCACATTTATTCTTTTGTCTTGTTGACTAACTGAATAATGATTTGGTTAAGAGAAAATGAGTACTTCTAGCTTTATCAGCCTGATTTCTTGTAGCTTCATCTAGCCATACGTGTACCTCTGCCTGATGATATGTAAGAAAAGTATACTAGTCTTTTAAAAACATTCAGTGTTCCCATATAAAAAGGGAAAGAATCAGCTTGGGCATGTCCTTTGTCTTTTTCCCTTCACTCTTTTTCCTGATAGAATTTGAAAATGGTACCTAAAAGTGGAGCAACCCCCCTACAATACGAAAAAGAAAAATTTTATGTTAAGAAGAGCAGAGAAGTTTTGTTTCATGATAGCAGTAAGTCACAAACTATTGAACACAATGAGAAAAATCAGATTTTATTTGGTTAAACCACTATAGAAGTATCTTGATACATGCAAATAAATAAAGTGCTAAATGTTACAAATGCTTTTATAGAAAAGGTTCTAGGTATGGATAGAGACTTTCACCTATAATGCAGGGCCATTTAACTCTTGATTTCTAGGATCGTATGTGAAGAGGGCAAGGACTCATGTAGAAGCAGTAGTGGAATACATCAAACCCATAACCCCATTTCTGGTTTCAACTTAGTAGAAGCTGTAATTCTGTTACTGTTCTTCCATGTGGTTATAGTCAGAGTCTCAGCCAAGTATCTCCAGTGGGCGATCCATTTCTGTGCTTCAGAGGCCTCCAGTCATCTCCTTATCCAGATCATGATTTAACGTTTTGCTTACTTGTGCCTTTGAGCACCCCTGGAAGATTTCACTAGCCAGTGAATGAAATCAGAATTTCCTTTTGTTTCAAATAAAATCCCTCGTATTCATGAACCTCTGTAATGGCCATATCTGGAACAGGCTTATAATAATTTATTGGTTGGTTGAAGTTTCATTCTTTCTGCTGAAGAGAAATAGAAACTCGCTATGACATCTTGAAATTACATAGAAGGGGCTGGGAGTGTGGAAACATCTTTTATGTCATTAAGAGAAAACCAAGGGTGATTATTCTAACATATGAAATGAATTCATAATTATATTTAAAATTATTTATAAAATTATCTTACAAATTTACTTGACATTTGTAATTTAAAATGTTGGGCCGCCTGGGTGGCTCAGTCGGTTGAGCGGCCAACTTCGGCTCAGGTCATGATCTCGCGGTCCGTGAGTTCGAGCCCCACGTCGGGCTCTGTGCTGACAGCTCAGAGCCTGGAGCCTGTTTCAGATTATGTGTCTCCCTCTCTCTGACCCTCCCCCGTTCATGCTCTGTCTCTGTCTCAAAAATAAATAAACGTTAAAAAAATGTCATATATTCTACCAATACTTCCCATATTACTTAAATTTCCCCTCTCACGTTCATAGATTCAGTTACTCAATATCATTTATCTAGTTAAGTACCTGTTGACAGCTGCTAAAATATATCCGCCCCCAAAGGAAGAATTAACTTCAGTCTCACTTTCTATAGGTTACCCAGATATGCTACAGATTTTTCAACAAGGCTTATCAAAAAGTAATCATTCAGTAAATTTGTGAGAATTTAATGTAGAGGAATAATACTTAGTCATAAAAAGCATAGCTCTAAACCAACATGTTTTATTCCAATTTATTTAATGTACAGATGTTCATCACATATTCAGGACATTGCCATAGCTGTTCTATTTAAAATGTCAATTCTAGGGGGCACCTGGGTGGTTCAGTTGGTTGAACATCTGACTCGGGATTTCAGTTCAGGTCATGATCTTGTGGTTTGTGGAATCGAGCCCCCTGTTAGGGCTCTCTCTCCCTTGCCCTCTGCCTCTTCCCTTGCGTGCGTACTCTGTCTCTCAAAATAAATAAATAAACTTAAAAAACATGAAATGTCAGTTCTAGGATCCTGCTATAGACTATGATGAAGTAGCTAATCTCTGCTGAGACTAGTTATAAAAGGCAAAACAAAACAGTTGCTTATAGGTATCAGAGAGCAATTACCATAACCAGGACAAGAGAGACCCAAGTCCAGAAATACAGAAAAACGTGATGATTTGAACCCTGTGTTCAAAACAGTTTTTCCTTCCAGCGAATTTTGTATTTGCATTATTTGGCACGGAGACCAAACCAAATTGGGTACTAGTTCTTGTGGCACAGTCCTTGGACTTAGATAAACAAAATCTAGAATACAGGGATACTAAGAAGTTAGAACATGAGGCATAAGTCTCTGAAGAATACAGAGCTGCAGAGGGGTAAGACTTTTATCCTGGTTGCAGTTTCCGCTTGATAAGATAATTTACACTAAACAACACTGCCCTTGGAAAATTGGGAAACCTAAGGTAATACATGCTGCTTAAAGGATAAATTCTAAGCTTCATGAGTCTTGGAAGATATAAATGTAGGCTTGGGGATTTCTAAGAAGCCTAGAAAACAGTCTAGTCATCAGAATACTTTTGAGACCCTTGATGTCTTAGGCCCTTAGGATGCAAGCCAGTAATGTACCACTGTCCACTGGTTTTCATTATCTCCCTATAAACTTAAACCATTATGAGTGGAAGATAACACCATCCAGAGGTTCTGTACTTACCCATTCACAATTTGTGTAGTCAGTCAAAAATTATCAAACATGATTTGACACATGACCAGTGGACACAATTCTCAGGAAAAGAAAAGAGAGGGCAGAATTCCTTATATAGATTATCAAGATACTGATGTTATGAGATCCAGATTTTAAAAGTAAACACAAATTATTAAAAAAAATAAATATAAAATGATATTCATCAGAGGTATGGAATCAAATTTTTAAAGCTAATATAAATAGTAGTACGCAAAATATTATAATGCAATGTAGATTTTAAAATGTGGGTTGAGCTGCAAATAGGGCCTAGAAGAAAAGAGAGTGAATACATCAGAAAATACATAGTAAGAAAATATAAAGATGGAGGCAAACAGGGTGAGGGAAAAAGAAGGGAAACACAGAGCAGACATGAAAAAATATGTCAAAAACAGTGACATATTCTTACATGTGATGACTAGATTCCTAGAAGGAGAGGAAAGAGTAAGGGGCAGACACAGTATTAGAAACAATAAAAACAAAAAACTAAACACAGTGAAAAAAACCAACCTCCTGAAATAGATCACTCTACATTTTCCTGATTCTCTAAAAACTCACAGAGTATAAATATCAAGAAAACCACGTCTAGAAACATTGTTTTACTCACGGTTTCTACAACAAATTACCACAAACCAAGTGGCCTAAAATAACAGAAACCTTTTGTTTCACAGTTTAGGAGGCAAAAGTCAGAAGTCACTGTGCCAGCAGGGGTGTGCTCTTTCTGGAGGCTGTGGGAAGAGTCCATTTCTCACATCTTCCAGCTTTTGGTGGCTTTCCGGCATTTCTTGGCTTTCCTTGGTCTGTGGCTGTGTCAGTCCAGTCACTGCCTCCATATGCACATTGTCTTTTGTTCTGTGTGTCTCTGTTAAAACAGCCTCTGTCTCTCTCCTGTGATTGCGCTAGGGTCCACCTGGATAATCCAGGATAAACTCTTTTTTTCAGGATCCTTAACATAATCTCCTCACTTGCCAGAGAATATATTTACAGGTTCTGGAGATTCGAAAGTGAATTATATTTTGGATGGTTGGAGCATTTTTCAGCCTACCACGCACATAGTAATACTACTACTGAAAGACTTAGGCAAAGAGAAAAATCAGTATCAGCCAGAGGAAGCAAGACATGTTACTGTAAAAGGAGCAGCGGCAGGGGCACCTGGGTGGCTCAATTGGCTAAGTGACCGACTTTGGCTCCGGTCATGATCTCACTGTTTGTAAATTCAAGCCCTGCGTTGGGCTCTGTGCTGACAGCTCAGAGCCTGGAGCCTGCTTCGGATTCTGTGTCTCCTTCTCTCTCCTCCCCTTGCCCCCCCCCCCACCTCCGTCTCTCAAAAATAAATAAGTGTTAAAAAAAATTTAAGGGGCACCTGGGTGGCTCAGTCGGTTGAGCGTCCAGCTTTGGCTCAGGTCATGATCTCACAGTTTGTGAGTTCGAGCCCCAAGTCAGGCTCTGTGCTGACAGCTGGGAGCCTGGAGCCTGCTTCGGATTCTGTGTCTCCCTCTCTCTCTGCCCCTCCCCCGCTCATGCTCTGTCTCTCTCTGTCAAAAATAAATAAACTTAAAAAAAAAAAAATTTAAGACAAAAAAATGGAGCAGCAGTAAGAGTAATATCCTACTTTTCAACATAAATGATCTGAGTAATAAGACAATAAAATGAAGTTTTTAGCCTACTTAAAAAACAAATACCAAACCAGAATTCTGTAACAAGTGAAAATATCCTTTATGAGTAACAGTAAAGAGTCATGGCTAGACAGTAAAATCTAAGATAGTCATCAGGAAATCAATCCTAAAGAAAATATTTTAAAAAAGTTCTTTAGGCCAAAGTAAAAGTGTATCACATAAAATTGCTGAACAACAGGAGGTAGTGAAAAGCATAGGAAAGAGAAGATATGCGGGTGCACTTAAATACAATTAACTGTTAAATCGTGATGCTGTGTTGGTGGATTAAAAAGTACATTGTATTAAAGTATATGACAACGATAGCATTATTGGTGAGATGGGGGTAAATAAGTACATGGTATTATGGTTCCTGAGTTACTTGGCTGGAAGAGCCAGGGTTTGTATGAGAGGTGGTAAAAGAAGTAATTGAAGATTCAAGCCAGGGGTTCATCATATAATCCCTTCCATCATGGCTAAAAGTAATGTATAATTAACATGTTAACGGATAATATGTGACAGTAAAAGACAATTTCTTTTTTTTTTTTTTAATTTTTTTTTTTTCAACGTTTTTTATTTATTTTTGGGACAGAGAGAGACAGAGCATGAACGGGGGAGGGTCAGAGAGAGAGGGAGACACAGAATCAGAAGCAGGCTCCAGGCTCTGAGCCATCAGCCCAGAGCCCGACGCGGGGCTCGAACTCACGGACCGCGAGATCGCGACCTGGCTGAAGTCGGGCGCTTAACCGACTGCGCCACCCAGGCGCCCCTCTTTTTTTTTTAAACAAAATTTTTAAATTCACAATCGTGATAAAAAGAAAGAAATGAACAAATCTCAGAAAGGATAAAAGGGAATAAATACTTAGGAGGTAGATTTAAACCCATGACTTACAGTAAATGAAAATGTATTAACTGCTCTCTAGTGTATTTTATTATTGTTCATTATTATTTACTTTTGATTTTGACTCAGGTCATGAACACAAGGTTTGTGGGTTTGAGTCCCACATCGGGCTCTCTGCTGACAGCTCAGAGCCTGGAACCTGCTTCGGATTCGGTGTCTCCCTCTCTCTCTGCCCCTCCCCACTTGCTCTCTTTCTCTCTCAAAAATAAATAAACATTAAAATTTTTTAAAAAAACACAACAAAGGGAAAAAATAGGATAATGAAAAGCATTTCAGGATGGAAGGCATCGAACTTCTGGGAAACACCATATTCTCACAGTCTAAGCCAGGCCTCTAGCATCATAGTCAAGGGAAATTACTGAGTGCTGGAATATGAGAGGTTGCGTTCTTTGAGGTATGCCAGAAATTAAGTAATATTTAAAAGATCTATAAACACATTAGTGATAAATACCACCATTTAAAATGTTCCTCCTTATGTAGAATAATGCTTATGAAGCATGTTTTAAGATGTCTGCTTAGTAATTCTCGTTTCAGGCCTATATATTTCTCTGGCACTTATCTAATCTGTCACTGTGGAACATTGTGACATTTAGTCTGCTCTCTTGATACATGGCCTATTTGATCTGGATTCTCAAGTGCCCTGCCCAAATGGAATTTAGATGGTGTTTTTAATCACCATCCAGTACTGACATTTTATTATGCGATTCCAGTGAACTCTTCCTCCTTCTTTCCGATGAGTGATATATGAGGTTTTCTTATGGCGGAGAATGAAAGACTCTTTATAAATTTCATCTTCAATAGAAGAGTCCTCTGTTAATACATATTTCATAGGCTGTCGCAGGCAGTCTACCTTTCCTTGGCGCTCTCTGCCATTTTCATGTTTGGAACTTACTTTGGTGATCTCCTGTTTCATGATGTCATAATCCAAAATCGGATATATTTGTATTGACTGTCAAACACGTCATCTCTCTTCTCAAACTATGCCTGCTGGCAGTTTAATGCAATGTGTAGCTTTTTCAGAAAGCTCTTAACAAAGTAAAAATCAGAAAGGAGGAATGACGGAAAGCTGGCATCACATTAAAAAACAAAAACAAAAACATTCCCCCTACTTTGGAGTCTTATGATTATTGATGTGGAAAAGTATGTACTTTCCACATTGAATTTATTTGGTATGAAGAATCACTAATTTCTAAACCATTCACAGTAATTTGCCTATTATTTTATTAATGTCTATATTCATCAGCTATTTATTTTTAAAAATGTTCCCAGTTTTTTCATTAAGATATACCTTCTTGAATTAATTTTCTTTTCCATAGTGGAAATATAATTTTAGAACTAAGCTGTGATTCTCCATCTCTCTTTGAATTAAATATATAGGCTATTATCTACATTTATATAAATTAAAGTACCTTGAAAAATACCAAGGAATATTCAAGAGTTTATGAAGGTGGTCAACTGTTGCATTAAATTCTAATGTAAGTGCAATTCTCTATATAATCATTGAAAATCCGAGTGAAAAGTGAAAAAAAAGCAAATATAAATGGGAGTAGTTAAAACATTGTAGTATATACAGAAGTTAATATTTCATCTCAACTCAATAAATACTTCTTGTGTTCCTACCGATTTTAAAGCTACATGATAAGAGCGGAGTTTGAGATAGAGAAAAGCCTCTACCAAAAACATTGAACCCACTGCTTGCTTTCCATTTCAGTGACAAAAGGATTCAATCTCCAGAACATTTGTCAAAGAAAGCAGATTTTAAAAATTAAAACACAGGATTTTAGGATTGATAATTATCTTTTGTAAATTACTGTACACATTCAAGTCTTTCTGCCATTTTTAATTGGTTTGGTTGTTTGCATTTTCAGTATTTATAGCAGTTGACTTATATGTTATGAATAAAAACCTTTTGCCAGTATCTCTATTGCAAACACTTCCTCCATTGTTGTGACTTGCCTTTACAGTCTTATAATGGTGTGTTTTAATGAACATTCTTGACATTAACGAAGTTCAGTTTATCAATATTCTCCTTTAAAGTTATTCCCTTCCTTAATGAAAATTTGACTATTCCAAGTTCATGAAGACATTTTAAGTATATGATTCATCTGGAATTGATTATTGCTGTTTTTAGAGAACATAAAAGTCATAATTTCTTTTTTTTTGTAATAAAGGTGTTTAATTCATCAATTGTTATTTATGAAAGAAAAAAAATTCCCTCCATTTTTGGACTATCTTTTTAGGTCCAATGGTCAATTTCATTTAAACTTACATATTTATCACATTGCTTTAATTGTTGACACTTAATGAGAATTGTAATCATATGGTAGTATAAATCCCCAGGTTTGTTTTCTTCAATAGTATTTTCGCTATGGCCCTAAGTAGTTCCATATTCAGTTTAAGTCATACTGTTATCTTTCATACATCTTTAAAATCATTCTGTTAAATTCTTCCAAAATGCCTACTGGAATATTTGGGGGATTTAATTGAACCGATAGGTCGTTTCGTGGGAACAAATGTGCTCCCAGCACATTTCTAGGCAAACACCATCTCTTCACATCTAATCTTAGGCCTTATAAGAGGTGTTATATTCCAGAGAAAACACTAAATGCTGGTATATACGATGGGTCACTTCCTTTGGGACTATGCCAAAATTAAATAAAAATAGACACTGAAAACAAATTAATGATAACATCATTAAAAATGTTCCACTTATTTAGAATAATGCTTATAAGGACCTTTGACTTTTTATGATTTAAAAATTTTTAATCCATGATCATACTGTAGTTCTCCACTTTAAAACAGTTTCTGTCTTTGGGGAGCCTGGGTGGATCAGTCGGTTAAATGTTCGACTTTGGCTCAGGTCATAATCTCACGGTTTGTGAGTTCGAGTCCGCATCGGGCTCTGTGCTGGCAGCTCAGAGCCTGGAACCTGCTTTGGATTCTGTGTCTCCCTCTCTTTCTGCCCCACCCCCACTCACACTCTGTCTCTGTCTCTCCCAAAAATAAATAAACATTAAAAATTTTTAAAAAAAAGTAAGACAGTTTGTATCTTTCTTTTTCTGAGGGATAGCTAGCATTTACTAAAATGCATAAAATTAATCTCATGTGTACATTTCTGTACCCAGTAATCCTCACCAAATTAAGGAATAGAACATCCTTCCAGCATCCTTTAGATTCTCTTATGTACCTTATAGTCTCCGGCTTTTGCCTTAATAAACCACTCTTCCGATTTCTATAAATATCAGTTAATTATGTGGCTTTGTGAAGATAATTGAATGGAGTTATACAGAATATACTACTTTGTGTTTGGCTTCTTTCACTTCAGCATACCTTTTTTGAAATTCATGGTTTTGTGTGAACTGATACACTAACATCAGTCAATATAATATACAATTAATGAATACGCTAAGTAACTAATATAGTGATATTAATATGATGTTAATTGCATGGATATGTCAAAGTTTATCCATTTGCCTGTGAGTGGACATTTTGGTTATTTTTCCATTTTGAATTATCTGGGTTGAAGTGTGGGTAAAATTACAAGACTGATTCATTTGATGCATAGATTATTTTAATTATTTTAAAAGCAATGTAATCTTCTGTGATATCTCTGTTCCTCCTGGTGATGCTAAGTAGTATTGTCTCAGCTTGTTTTACTTTATTTTAGTGCCTTACTGTTAACTCAGGTAAATTTGAGTGAGTATGTAATATTCTTGATTGTTTCCCCATTCTTTTGTTGTCCCCAAATGCAATGTGTTTTATTGTGAAGAAGAATTTGTGTAACATATGCAGAGACAAAGGGGGGTAATTATTTATGATTAGTGAATACCTATCTATGATTGTTACATAGGTCTGTCTTCTTGTTCTATATTTTACTTCCTGGGCTGGGAAAGGAAACAGTTATGAGAATATTATACATTAAAAACTTTCAACCACATGTCTGTGTTCAGTATAATTACATGTTCTTCACATCTCTGCCTACAATGATAATATGGATGATTACCACTGCAGAATAGGGCATGTGCTCAGCATTTGCTTGATTTTCTCAGCTTTCTTCAAAATGACTGGTTTTTAAAAATTCTTTTTAAAGTTTTTTTTAATGTTTATTTATTTTTGATAGAGAGAGTGAACAAGGGAGTGGCAGAGAGAAAGGGGGACAGAGAATCTGAAGCAGGCTCTGCCCTGAGGGCAGAGAGCCCAGTGGGGGTCTCAAGCTCATGAACCATGAGATCATGGCCTAAGCCAAAGTCAGACGCTTAACTGACTGAGCCACTCAGCTACCCCTTTCAATGTGACTGCTTTTAGATATGTTTTCCATTGAAACACATCACACACAGGTGATACAATGTCTTAACTAAATGTTACTAAAATATGGGATTATATGGTTAAAATATGATTATGCCATAGTTCATTTTGTGTCCATTTTTGATATAGTTTAGACTGTTAATTAAAATAAGTTGGATGTCTTACTTTTCTTTTTCTGTTAGAGATTTATATTATTGCCATCATCTGTATATGAATGGTAAAAATTTACCTGCAAAGCCTAGTGCCTTTTTGTGATAATTTTTAAAACCTTTATTGGAGGATGATTGATAAGGAATAAAACATTTAAAGTGTACGCTTTGCTAGGTTTTGACATATATATATACACCAGTAAAACTGTCAACGGCAGTAAGATACTAAGTATTTTCTCCTGTGCTCTTTTGTAGTCCCTTTTACCTTCTCCTCCCTGACAAACTACCTCTACAACTGGAGTACTTTCTCCAGCTCTAGATTGAATTGCATTTTCTGGAACTTATGTAATTGGATGAAAACATATGTGCACTTTTCTCTGTGGCATACTTATTTTGAGACTCGATCATGTTATTGCATATTGTTGCAGGACTTATTCCTGACCAGCAGTCCTACAGCATGGATATAAAACAATATACTTGTTCATTCACCTATTGATGGCTATTTGTTGTTCCTGAATTTTGCTTTGCCAAGTTGAATTGGTATAAACATTAGTGTGCAAGTCTTTTTGTGGACATACACTCTCATTACTCTTGGCTAAACACCTAAAAGTGAAATAATTTGATAATGTGGGAAATGTATATTTCACCTTAGGAGAAACCGTCAAACTGGTTTTCTGAATTGACCATTCCCTTTTATAATTCCACCAGAAGGATTGTTCTTTATTGTCACCAACACTTGCTTTGATCAGCCTTTTTAATTTTAGACTTTCTTTTTTAAAAATATTTTTATGTTTATTTATTTTTGGGAGAGAGAGAGAGAGAGAGAGAATGCAAGCAGGAGAGGGGCAGAGAGAGAGGGAGACACTGAATTTGAAGCAGGCTCCAGGCTCTGAGCTGTCAGCAAAGAGCCCGACACAGGGCTCAAACCCACCAACTGTGAGATCATTACCAGAGCTGAAGTCAGATGCTTAACCGGCTGAGCCACCCACGCACCCCTTTAATTTTAGACTTTCTGAAGATATATGGTGATACCCCACTGTGTATTATATTTGCATTTCCCCAACTACTAATGTAGTTTAGCATCTTTCCAATTGCCTATTTGCTGTCTCTTTATCATCTTCGCTGAAGTGTAAGTTCAAACATTATGCTCATATTTAATTTTGTGTCTTCTAATTGAGATTTGATCCTTGCTTTTATATTCTGAATACTTTATTAGATATGCAGTTTTCAAATATATTCTCCAAGTCTAATTCTTGCATTTTTATTCTTTTAACAATATCTTTCAATGAGTGAATGTTAATTTTGCTCAGTTCTGAATTATGAATTTTTAAAATTTTATGGATTTGTACTTTGATATTTATTACTTCCTTTCTCTTTATATTTTGGAATAAATTTGCTCTATTTTCTGTTTTTTTTTTTTTTTGATTTTGTACAAAGATCATTGATCTGAGAAACTTTTTTGTCTTAATGTAGGGATTTGTTGTTCTACATTTCAACATATGTGCTGCTTTATTGGAATCCCTCAAACTTTGTTTTTCTTTATATTGTGTTTTCATTTTTATTCCATTCAAAATACATTCTAATTTGTTTTTTTTTTTTTTTTTTTTGATTCTTCTTTGACCAGTGAGTTACTTAAAGGCATGTTATTTAATTTCTCAATATTGGGACATTTTCTGTATATTGTCCTATTATTGATTCCTAATTTAATTGCATAGTGGTCAGAGAACATACATTATAATACTTGCATCATTTTATATTTAATGAGACATTTTGACTCCAGATATATTCTATCTTGGTAATTGTTCTGAATGTACTTGAAAATAGACTGAATTTTGTTTTGGATAAACTGTTCTAAACAATTTAATTAGGTCAAGCTGGTTAATAGTGTTGTTAAAGTCTTCTATATCCTTAGTGATTTTTCTGTGTACTTTTTCTATCAATTATTGGGGAGAGTAGCATTCAAATCTTGTGGATTTGTTTATTTCTTCTAGCAGCTATATCATTTTTCTTATAATTTGATATTCTATAGTTATGTTCATTAATGTCTAGGATTATTGAGTTGTCTTGAGAATATGACCACTTGGACGTTATGAAATGATTCTCTTTATCTTTGTTAATAATTCCTTATCTGAAATATACTTTTTATGCTACAAATATAACCATTGCAGCTTTGACTTCATTAGTCAACATGGTCACATTTTCTCTTCCTTTTATTTTTAACCTAGTGAAGTCTCTCTATTTAAAATTGGTATTCTTTAGTTAGCATGCAGTCTAATCTTGAATTGTTATCCAATAAGACAATCCCTCCCTTTAATTGGGTATGTTAAGAATATTTATATTTAAGGACATTATTGATATCAATTGGTTTATATCTACAATCTTAATAATCACTTACTATTTATCTCATCCATTCATTGTGTCCCCTTTTCTCTTCATCTTCTTTCTTTTGGATTAATTTTTTTTTCTGAGTCCACCTTTTCTGATGTTTTAAGCCTATTAGCAATAAATCTTTGTATTGTGTTGGTTGATTGAAGAATAGTCATCCATCCATACACATACATTCCTTTTAGGGTCCTTCACTGTATTTTGTTTTTCTCTATTTATTATGGACATATATCTATATCTATACATCTATATCTAAATATCTGTATCTGCATCTATTTATCTATCTTAGATGATGATAGACACTTTCCTATACTCAGAAAAATTATTTGTATTGTAACATGAAGATTTTTGCTGTGCATAAAATTTTAGTTTTTTTTTTTTTTTTCTTTTACAAGCTTGTTTATTGTGTGAATATATTTTGGACCTATTTATATGCTATAATTTATTATGCTTCACTAAAAACTTGTTTATTCATTTTTTATTGATGGAAAATATACATTATATTAATAGATCATAGCTATCATTTATTTTATTGTTGAGATTTTTTGTTTTACCAAAATTGTCATAATTAACAAAAAAATATTTCTACAGTGTATATTCTAATATTTACCTCCTTATGAATACATGGTATACTCTTTCTAGGCTAAGTGGGCCCAAAGTGAAATTGCTACTCTTTTGATATGCTAAAATTTGGTTTTCCAAATCCATATACAATAATTTTTATCCAATTTACACTTCATTCAATAGTTTATTGAAGTTCCTATATTTATACATCTCTTGAATAATTGGTATTGTCAGACAAATGTATTCTCTGGTTAGTGTAAAATAGTATCACATAGTGTGTCTTAACTTGCAGTTCCTTTGATCATAGTTTTCGTTTTTTTCACTTTGGTTTTGATTTGTAGTTTTTACATACATTATAAATACTAATCTTTTCATATGTACCTGAACTTAAAATATTGTCAATTTTATGGGATAGCTCTTTTTGATTTTGTTGCCTGACATAATAGGCCTTTTATTTATTTTTTAAATGTAGTTAAATATTCTAACCCTTTCAAATGTAGACTGTACATTTTGTATTCAAAATAAGCTGCCATAAACTGGGGTCATCATGATATTCATGTATTTTCTTCCATACTTTAAAAAATGTTTGCTTTTTATATATAGATCCTTAATCCAATTGATGTGTGTTAATACAGAACTTTTTTAAGGCATACTCCTGATGGTAATACCAGGGTTTTCAATAATATGAAAGGAGGCTTTACATTAATTCCTCAAGTTGGAGGAAAGCTTGGGAATTTCTACAAAAGTCATTTAGTTTCACCTTTTCTTAGGATATATTTCCTTCTAACTGAGTCCTAGATATAAATAGGTTTCTATGCTACTTTGTTAACACACTTGTTTTATTTAGTCATTTCGTTAAGGGTCCCTACTGTATTTCTCCAGTCAGAATGATCCTGTATAAATAAATATTTAATTCCTAGATACTGGAGGCAGTATTTGAAGCAACATGCATAGTGTCTGTGATTTCACTCATGAGTTTCTCCATGGACTTTATGGTCATTCTTTGAGTCTAAACCCCAGGAATTCTAGGTTCATTTATTTTGAGCTCAACAGTATGTTGAAAAGTATATTATTTAAGGTTTTTTGTGAAGCTGTATGTATAGGTTTGTATTTTCTCTCATAAGACATATTGATGGATATAATGCTTCCTTTAGCCCTGAATTGTTTTCAGTTTTCTAATATACATTATTTAAATTTTATTTTTATTATCGATTTCAAATTATATGTACCACAATTAAAAATTGTCTTCTCTGTGGCATTTATCCTTATGGATTTCTTAATGATTCCTTTGTGATCACTTTTGTGATAAATGTTTATGAATGTTACATGTGACCTCAAAAGGGAACATTAGTTTTAAGTTATTTGAGTTATTCAGTTGTTTATAGACTTATTAAAATGTATGTGCTTGGCATGTCTATTTCTGTAAAAATTTGTGTACAAATGCTCTAATCTGATGATGATTTCCCATTTTTGTGAGGTTCATAATGTCTTTTGTGAATATAGTATATATATATTATATATATATATATATATATATATATATATATGTATTTGCTTCATGTATTCCAAGTCAGGTTTGCAATATTTATACAATATAATTGATTGCTGTAATTTCTTAGTGGGTCGTTTCTTTTAATTCATTAACTTCATATTAATATCATTAATAATTAATTGACAATTATTTTGTTATTAAACTCCAATTAGTTGAAAAGTAAGTAATCGTTTAATCGTCAAAATGATTATGAAATCCATCTTATTAATTACTAAATTCCTTTAATCTCTGCTAATGGACTTCATATTAAAACACAGTGATCTAATATTTAGTGTTTCTATGTGGGATTTGTATTTTGCATGGTATCATTTTTCATTGCCCTTATGTTCAGCCTTTCCGTGGCATCCTGTTTCAGATGGGCATTCCAGCTACTGCTACACATTAAAAAGATGCACAGTTGAACCTGAAGTTGGGTGACAGTTAGTACATCTGTTGACCCTATTTACATTAATACAAATTATTGATAGAGGTATGTTTACTATCCAGTTTTTAACATCCTGATTTCTCTGTGGTAGTTACTATTGACTGACTAAACCAAAACCCATACCTAACCCTCTTTTTCCCTTGAAAGCAATCAATTACTGTCATCTACTACTTTTTTAAACTGGTGGATGCACGCAGGCCCAGGCATCTGAGAAGGAGAAGCAAACGTAGCCATTGGCACCATTCCCCTTTGCTCTTAATCCTGTTAAGGGCAAAGAGCCAGAAGCTGTGCTGACCCTCTCACAGCCGCACTCTATGTGTGCTGATACACAGCTGCCTGCTGAGGGAGATGGGGGAGGGGGACGGTGAGGGGGGGGGGTCAACTATTTACTGAATAGCTGAACCAGTGTGAGCACATTCTGTCCCCCGTCCTGCATTTTCATTTTCTTTCAACATCGTGTTTTAATCACCCTACACTCTTTAAATTTAAGCTTAATTAAAACTTGAATTATACTTTTACATTTAAGCCTAATAAAACTTAAATTACACTTTTTTCTGGGCTCTGTTCCTTCACAGTGTTTCCTCTCTTACTGACTAGTTGAAAACTAGTCCTTCACAGTGTTTCCTCTCTTACTGACTAGTTGATCAGCATCAACTTGTCCTGCAGGCCAGAGACCAGGGATCATTTGTGGTTACCCACTCTCACTCTCGCCCCATACATATTTGCTACGGACTTTAGTTCATTGTATATTCTATTCTTGAATTCACCTCTGCATTCTGCCCTTTGAAACTGTAAAAGTTTTCTGGTTTACCCTCCACCTTCCAGGCCCCTTTATATACATCTGATATTGCTATGAGGAAACTTGTTAAAATTCTACAGTAATTATGCCAGTCCTGTTATTAAAATTATTATGTGGGCCCCAAGATTTCAATATGATTTTCACACTCCTTGTCTTAAACACACAATTTCTCAATAGGCCATCTCTGTTGAACTCCTCCTTTGTAAGCCCACCTTCACTCCACATGCTGACCCCTCTTTAGTCAGTGGAGAATTAATTATCTTCTCTGAATGTTGAACAATTTAACACTGTTGCATCTAAATGTAGAATATTATTTCAAAAATAATACTATCTTATACTCTTAAAAGGGAAGAAAACTAAATCTTTCCCAAAACTCAGCATCATTGTAAATTTCTACAAGCCTTCCTAGAAACTCTCTTCATAGTTCTTAGATGCTCCTGTGCACACCTTAAACTAATTGAAACTGTTATCATTGGGTGATATTTCTGTCATTTATTCTGACTGGACATTTATCATAGTGCAGTCTTAAAATATTCTTTTAAATCATCTCTTGGCTGCTCCTTTGAAGAAACTACTCAGTACTCTGAATCTTCTGATCACCTTTTCAGATTTTCTCAAGCCACTTTTTGAGAATCTTGTTGAAATGTTCTCATATTTCCTCAGTAAATCACCCCAACCAGATTATTACAAGTACAAGTTGTTCTTTCTCTTGGTTCAGTTTACAGCAAGCAAGTACTCATATAGTATGATTTCATGACACATAAGCTGTTTGTCCACATCTGGGGTACTTCCTTGTTCATAGCTAGTTTTCGGGGTGTCAAGTTTGGGATTCACTATGAGTGAATCTCTTGGCTTCCTAATATCTGGAAGTTAAATGGCATTTTGAAAAAAAAAGAAATCTTACTTAAATATAACACAAATTGTGAACCATTTGAACTGTTTTTTTTTCTCTAATATGGTACTAAACGTATATTTGCATTTTAAGACATTCATAGCTTCTAGGCCTGTCTAAAAGCAAGTTGATGATTCCTCTATTCATGTGTAATAAGATAAGGGTTTGACTGAGCTCCATGCAAGTATGTGTGCTCCTTGTTGCCTTTCCATATTGCAGAGAGAAAATGCTAGCACCTTCAAAATGTAGACATTTTATCAATTGAAAAATAGAGTGTACTTTCAAAGTTATTCCCCTGTTGCTTCCAGATCGATTAATACATGTACAGTGCCTGGCATGTTGTAGAGGTGTCAGCCAGTATTCTGGAAGAAAAGGGAGGTAACTCAAAGTGGCAAGTTTTGAGAAGAGCTTAATAAAGGGAAACCAAAAGGGAAAGTATAGGACCTTGGGGTGCCGTAATTACCCAGAGCCCTTAAAGTGCCGTGAGGCAGCAAGGTCACTGGAAACCAGGGCAAGTTAGCTGTAGGAGAGAACTGCCTTTTGAAAAGCTGAGGTTTCTTGTAGGGTCACAGCAGGCCTACGGCAACTACTAGAGCAGTGATCCAGGATAATGAATACTACTGACTTAACTTTCCCATGTCTATTAGATCTAGTGTTTCCAGTGTTCTGGCCCTCAGATGCAAGGGATCCCACCGAGTCTATACAGGTTAGCTTCCCAGAGCAGACAACAGATAACAAAATGGAGAATGAATTGAGTCACAAAGGGAAGACCTCCAGAACAGTCTACTTCATTACCCCCTCAGCATTCATCCTTACATTTTATTTTGGTGAAAATGTAATTTTTACAATGCAGGAGAACTTGAAGTTCCAGAAGCTACCACATCAGCATTTGCTGATGTCAACTCAGTTCAACTTCCCCCTGAAACTGAATGTATTAGACATCATTAGTGTTCTCCATATAAGGCAGTGAGGTTAAGGTGGTGTACTCATTAATATAGTACAGTCTTCGCTTCAGTGGATGAGAAGAACTGAATTTGTAATTATGTCTCTATATTACTAGTACTTCCTACTACTTCACTTTCCCTCAAGAAGCCACTCAGTTGAATGGCTACTTTAACCAATGGGGTGAACTTAACCTTCATATTTTGGAATAATTTTTTATTTGAGTTTACCTCAGGTTTCTATTAACCAGGATTATAAAGTGAGAAGGTAGTAATAGGGATCCTGAATAAATAACTAGAGTTCTGGGCACTGTCCTGCTGTCTTTCATAGTGTAGCAGAAACCAGTTTTCTTCCGGTGACTGAGATAAATCTCCCTGGTGAGCACATACTCTCTTTCCCTTTGTGTTCAGTCAATAACATGAGAATTCCAATCTGGACAGATGACAGTCATAGTTTTTGCAATTCAGTGGAATTTTAACTGTATTCCTCAGAGAAAACATGCCTTTATTAGGCTCAAAGATGTCCAAGTTAACCAAGTCAAAAATTGTGATTTTGAAAAAAACATTCTCCAAATAATTTTTAGGGATAATCATATAATTTGTCTCCCCTATGCCTTTGTTCCCAGTACTAGGCATTTTGCTTATGGAAGAGATGACATAGCAGATGCTGGTTTATGGCAGTTGCCTTATCCCATAGCCTGGCATCTCAATTTTTCATGTGATCCAATTTCTGATTTCCTCACCCTTCTAATAGCTAGTTTTTTGTTTTGTTTTTGTTTTTGTTTTTTTTTGTGATGGAACCGGTGAGAACCAGTTAATTCTGTGAGTGTGAATAGATTGCCACATTCATTTCTTGTAAAATGTGTCCAGTGGGTCAGAAGAAGTATTGTGTGTGAATCTACAGAGATAGATACAGCAATTGCTATGGAATCAAGTTCCCTCCCCATGCTCCTCAAAGGTGATTTGTGCAATCAGATTTCCACCAAGTGGTTAGCTATTTTTTCCAGGTAAGTGGGAATGCCTCAGGGATTCAGCATTGGCTCCTGCTATGAGCATGTTTCACATGCAGTAGTGGTACTGTCCATATTAGCGTTGATAAGAAGCTCATGTTGCTGAGCTCCTGCCTATCCACTCTCCTTGCTTCCGTTACACGTTTACAAGAGGACATTGGGTAAAGTAGCCTGGGGAAAGAAGCTGATATTTCTACTGCTGATCATTTTATGTATATGATAACCACATGCTTTCTTTGCATTAGATGCTTTGGTAAACATTCATGTGCAACATAAATATCTTCACACTTCATGGCCATGCATCCATACATCATCATTCCCCTAGACTTTCTGCACCACATTCTAATATTCCAAATAGGGTTTCATTTGTTTCTTTGCCACTGGTCACCTAGTCAAAACTAAATATTTAGTCAAAACTAAATATTGTTCATGAATTGCAAAGATCTATCCATAAAGAATAATTTCCCTTCTCCGTTGTCTTTTAAGTTCCTCCTGAGTGGGGTCATAGGGAAGAAGTCATTCACTTTTGACTGATAGCGGCAGAATGTGCAGATATATTAATAAATCAGGTTCTCACTGTTTTCTGTTCCATTAATTTGAGCAGAGGCACAGGTATGAGATTGACAGAAAGCAAAAAAGCAAAAAAGCAAAGCAAAAAAGCAAAGCAAAAGGAAAGCAAAAGCTAAAGGAGATCTAGTTCAGGAATCTGTGACATCTGCACAGCTAGGTTTTTTTTTTTTTTGTTTTTTGTTTTTCTTCTCTGAGTTTTAGGAACTACTCAGGCCCATGATTTTGTCTCATTGTATTAGTTTCCTGTTTCTGCACTAACAAGTTGATCACAAACTTAGTGGCTTAAACAATACAAAATAATTTTCTTACAGTTCTAGATGTCAGGATTCCAAAAATCAAAGGATTCAAAGAGCTGCATTTTTTTGAAGGCTGTGGGGAGAGTCTGTTTCCTTAACTTTTCCAGCTTTTAGAGGACACCTGCATTCGTTGACTCATGGAACCGTCCTTCATCTTCAAAATCAGCAATGATCTCTAATTCTGTCATCTCATTTTTCTGACACTGAAACTCTTGCATTCCTTTTATTAGGACACTTATGATTACATTGGTAATCACAAGGGTCCTGCACAATCTGCAGGACAATGCTGCTCAATCCAGGATAAGTTAAAAAAATTTTTTAAACATTTATTTATTTTTGAGAGACAGAGAGAGCACAAGCAGGGGAGGAGCAGAGAGAGAGGGAGACACAGAATCGGAAGCAGGCTCCAGGCTCCGAGCTGTCAGCACAGAGCCCGATGCGGGGCTCAAACTCACGGACCGCGAGATCATGATCTGAGCCAGTCGGCCACTCAACCAACTGAGCCACCCAGGCTCCCCAATCCAAGATAATTTTTCAGTCTCAAGATCCTTAATTCAATCATATGTACAAAGTCCTTTTGCCATGTAAGGTAACTTATTCACAGGCAGACTTCAGCATGAGCTGCACACAACATTTCAAATGGAGAATAATTTGTTGGTAGGAAAGGTCATGGCCTTTTCCCCAAATCCTGTGATTTAAGACTCCCAGTCCCTCACTGAGGTTTATCAAGGCTTCATGAAAATTATCCCTCTAACACTCTTTCAATAACAATAGGTTTTTTGGGTCATAAGGCTGAAGTGTCAATAGTTAGCATAGCAACCTGGATCTATTGGAGAGCCCTTCTTGCTCTGGGCCAGCTCAAAATTAGCCACCTTTCAAATTACCCAAGAAGTATGTTGGAATGGGATGGCCAAATGTGATATATATTGCCTTCATAATCCATAAACAAGATTCTGTTCTGTTTATTTATTGTATGTACTGTCCTTATTTTTTGATTGTGGTTGTTGAAAGATGCCACAATATTTCTTTCTTTCTGAAGCATTAGAAAACATGTGCCCCCCCCCCCCCCCGACCACTTGACTCTAAGACATTTCAATCTTATAGATCCCTGAATATTGAGGGGTCTGTTTGTTACCCTTTGGCATCCTGTGTTTTACTAAGGATTTAGGGTGTTGGCTACTTCCTGTGTGTCTGTTTTGGAATGCTCATACAACCAGAAATGTCATGGACCAGTGTTGTATTCTGTACAGCATCAAGACAACACATGTCCTTAGTCTGGAATATTTTATGACAGGGAGATAGGAGTTGACATAGCCCTGAAAAAAACAGGAAGGGTATACTCTTGTATTTATCATATAACAGCAGACTGCTTATGTTTTCCTTTGCTGGCAGAGATAGGGGGAAAATGCATTTCTATTTCAATAGCTGTATACCAGGTGTCAGGGTCTGTGTTAATTTTCTCCAGGGGAGATACCATATCTGGAAATGCAGCTGTGCTTGGAATCACTACCTAATTATGTGGGTGATAATTGACTGTCATTCTCCTTGACACATCTGGCTTTACACTGTCCAAATAGGCATATTAAATGGGGATGTGGTAGGAATTAGCACTCTTGCATATTTCACGTTATTGATGGTGGCACTAATCTTTATAATTCCTCTAGGGGTGTGATATTTTTGTTTTGTTTTGTTTTCTAGTAAGTCAGGGTTGGGCAGGTGTGATTCCACTGGCTTCTACTTGGCCCTTCCTACAATAAGAGTCCTCCCTCTGTGGATTGAAGAACCAATGTGGGAATTGTGACAGTTATCTCTTATGTTTGCACCCTGTATATAGATTTTGGGTTGAGAGGAACAACTATAGAATGGATCTAAGATTGTACCGTAGGTTCTTGGATCCAGACTCCATCTATCGCCTCACCTCTGTAAGTCCCCACTTCATTAGTTTCCAGAAACAGTTCAAAGCCAGGAGATAATAATCCCTAAAAGATTTGGTATTTATTTTCCTCTTGAGAAGGTTTGAAGAAAGATTAAAGTATATATAGCATATAGCAAGATTCTTCCTCAAGTGGATTCTGGCTCCTGCTCAATCCAGATGCTGTAAGTCTTTAAAGTCCCTTCATTTCTTAAATGAGTGGAAAGGCCATGAATCTGCACTACATAATTCAGGCAAGCTTTCTCCCTCCCAGTTCTAAAACTTTTTCTTTTTATATATGTCACTGTATACTATATTATTTTGGTAATCTCATTCATTTCTAAAACCCCAGCAAATAAATTACCCAGCACTCTATATCCTTGAAGATCAAATAAATAAATAAGTGATCCATACAATGTGGCTTGTGGTGTAATTTTTTCCATCGTGTCTCTAAGAGTTAAAGGCTACCACTTGGGCCTCTACTCACAATTTCATCATTCCTATTGAGATCAAGCAACCCAATTCCATTTTTGCATCTCCCACTGTTGTCTACATCTTACAGAATTCAGTATCCATAGGGACTTTCAAGAACTCTAATGGCCCCTCCTCAAAGCATTTCTCCATGCCTTGATAAAGAGTAGATTTATTTCAGATGATCTCTCCCACATCATATGAATGAAGGGTAGCTGAGTAGATCACATTCCCAACATTCTGTTTCCCTAAAACTTTGGGCCAGATGCATGAGAGAACAGAATGATATATTGTACTGTCAATCTCATTAACTATAGGTGACTACTTAAAATTTTTTTGACGTTTCTTCATTTTTGAGGGCGAGAGAGAGATGGAGTGAGAGCAGGGGAGGGGCAGAGAGAGAGAGGGAGACACAGAATCTGGAGCAGGCTCCAAGCTCTGAGCTGTCAGCACAGAGTCTGACACAAGGCTTGAACTCACCAACTGCGAGATCATGAACTGAGCTGAAGTAGGATGTTTAACTGACTGAGCCACCCAGGCACCCCTATAGGTGAGTGTTGAAACCATGATTTATTTAGCAGATTTTTTTTTAATTTACATCCAAGTTAGTTAACATATAGTGTCACAATGATTTCAAGAATAGAATTTAATGATTCATCACTTAAGTATAACACCCAGTGCTCATCCTAACAAGTGTCTTCCTTAATGCCCCTTGCCCATTTAGCCCATCTTCCTCACGCAAAATCCCTCCAGCAACCCTCAGTTTGTTCTGTGTTTAGGAGTCTCTTGTGGTTTGTCTCCTTCTCTGTTTTTATATTATTTTTGCTTCCCTTCCTTTATGTTCATCTGTTTTGTATCTTAAATCCCACATGAGTGAAGTCATATGATATTTATGTTTCTCTGACTGACTTATTTTGCTTAGCTTAATACACTCTAGTTCCATCCCATTGTTACAAGTGGCAAGATTTCATTCTTTTTGATGGTTGAGTAATATTCCATTATATATATATATATATATATATATATATATATATATACACACACATTATATATATATACACACACACACACACACACACACACACACACACACACACACACATGTATATATATACACACACACACACACATATGTATATATATGTATACATATATATACACACCAGGGCTCTTTCCATACTTTGGCTATTGTCAATAAGGCTGCTATAAACATTGAGGTGTGTGTGCCCCTTCGAATCAGCACTCCTGTAGCCTTTGGATACCTAGTAGTGCAATTGCTGGGTCATAAGGTAGTTTTATTTTTAATTTTTTGAGGATCCTCCACACTGTTCTCCAGAGCGGCTGCACCAGTTTGCATCCCCACCAACACTTATTTACCAGGTTCTTAAAGTAACTTTTAGGCATTTGAGCCATTGCATTATACCATGACTTCTAGGTGAAAAACCTATAATTTTCCCAGTCAATCATTCTCTTTTATCTAAACCCCTTATGATTTTCTGTCAAATACCCCCTCTCCCACTGGAGCAATACTGTTTGTTGAAGTTTTGTAATTATGTGTATAGCTGTACCCTACCAAAAATCTTTTATTTTCAAGACATTTTTGTAACTAATATAGACTTAAAATTTTTTTTCATATTTATTTTTGTTTTTTTTTTAAATTAAAATATCCATTCATTTATTCCATACACATCTCTGAGCAAGGCATTGAATTGGTTGTTGGTACTCCACGTATGATTAATATACGGGTATTGCCCTCAGAGTATCATTCCTGCCAACGTTCTGCAAAAACTGGCCCTTCGTGGAGGTGAATAGTGGCCTTTCCAGTACATTTTCTTATCTCATATTTATTCTCAAGCAATTATTATTATTTTTTTTTACTGAGCATTACCAGCTTTTATTATTATTATTATTATTATTATTATTATTTTAATATATGAAATTTATTGTCAAATTGGTTTCCATACAACACCCAGTGTTCATCCCAAAAGATTCCCTATTCAATGCCCATCACCTACCCTACCCTCCCCCCCCACCCCCCATCAACCCTCAGTTTGTTCTCAGTTTTTAAAAGTCTCTTAGGCTTTGGCTCTCTCCCACTCATATTTATTTATTTTTGAAGGAGAGAGAGAGAGAGAGAGAGAACGCCTGAGTGGGGAAGAGGCAGAGAGAGAGAGAGGGAAACACAGAATCTGAAGCAGATTCCAGCCTCTAAGCTGTCAGCACAGAGCCCAACACAGGGCTCAAACTCACAAGCCTTGAAATCATGACCTGAGATGAAGTTAGACGCTTAACTGAGTGAGTCACCCAGGTGCCCTTGTAATATAGCCTTCCATTTATTTTTTGTTTGTTTGTTTTCGTGCTATCTTGACCCAGCTGGAGGCCTTGTTAGTTTTCCTTTTTGAGCAGTTAAGATTTAATTAACACAGCCACTTCCTTTACTGATTCTCATGCTGCAGGCCACTATGCACCCACCCTCATTACCCCAGGACCTGGTACTAGACAACTGGGGTTAGGCCTTATGCCCAGGAATCCACAACATTATTTAAATTAGCCAATCCATAGAGACCTAGGACCAAACCTAGCTAACCCCACCCTACTCACTCTATATAAACTGCCCCCTAAGCTACAGATTTCTGTTCCCCTGTCGCAGGTTCAGCTCCCTATGTGGCCCTGCCTAGCTGTCTTCTCTCCTTGGAGCTAAATAACAGAATTTTGCCCCTTGTGTACTTTTGAGTGTTTGTGTGTTGTGTCACACCATCAAAAGAATCTTTAAAGCTTATAAAATTTTTTTTTAATGTTTATTTATTTTTGAGACAGAGACAGAGCATGAATGGGGGAGGGTCAGAGAGAGGGAGACACAGAATCTGAAACAGGCTCCAGGCTCTGAGCTGTCAGCAGAGAGCCCGACGCGGGGCTCGAACTCACGGACCGTGAGATCATGACCTGAGCCGAAGTCGGACGCTTAACCGACTGAGCCACCCAGGCGCCCCATATTTAAAGCTTATAGAACATTGATGCTGTGAGCAGAATGGTGTGGCCATGACCACTGACTCGTCCATATCCTGTTGGAGGCTAGCTCTAATGTGTAAACTCCAGCAGCTAGACACTCACCCGGATGGGTCTGCCTTAACACAGGAGGAGTGATGAGCCGCTTGAACCACATTTTCCAGATTTTGCATTCCAGTGGGTTTTGGTCACAGCCTATATTTTCATAGCGGGCTATTCCAGGATTCCTTATGTCTTTCACTTTGATATTTCTTTCTTATTATTTGAGACAGAACCCTGGTTTATCCATTTGTTTCTGGCAGCCCCTTTAGAAGACGGTGTTGGTTGGGCTACCCCATGGTAGTGAAATGGCACCCTGGTATCACTGGTGATGACACTTAGGTGGGGGTAGCAGCTCCTTTCTTCTTTGCTGCCACATAGCCAGCTGCTGTCACCAGCAAAATACAGGATCTCCAGATCCTCAGGAGTACTGTGAATTACACCCTTAAAGCCCAGTGGCCCAATGTTTAATCCAAAAGGGATCTCTGGAGCAAGGGAAATACCTCATTCTTGCATCTCGCATCCCAAACCCAACACCTGCCAAAGTTACCCAGTTGCATGACAATGCAAGGTCCCTAGCTAAGGTGCTTGAACTTCAGTTAGTGCTTCTCCAAATTAACATACCAAGGCACTGAGAATTCAGACCAGGGGGCTACCTGTGCTGTCCTAAAAGGAGAATGCTCTAGTTCTCTAAGTGCAAGTTTTAATGGAAGCTGTATTGGAAAGCTTTAGAATGAGAGAGACACCTGGACTCCTCCCTCCGTGCTCCTTTCCTATAACCACCTAGAAATTCTGCATAAGGAGTTATTAAAAAAAAAAACAAAAAACAAAACAAAACAAAAAAAACCAAAAACAAAACAAGGAACAAAAAGCACATAAAAACCTAGATACAGGTGGGGGATATTTTAAAAATTAAAAATAAATTATAATTTGACCTAATTGGAAATCCACAATTTACTAAAATAATTTATGTAACATAAAGATAAAAAGGACACTGATTCGCTTTTGGACCTCTGCATCACAAGTTCTAAATTACATTTGGCATGTGCTAAAATTCACCAATTGATAAAACTTCATGGATTGATCAATACTGGGGTACAAATTACAGGTATACTTGGGGATCCTAGTGAATTTAAACATGATAACTAATAATTTGAGGATTAAATAATAATTAAATATGACAGAGAAAACTCAGTATACCTCACTTTATAGATTTGCCTAAATTTTCCAAAGTCATAATACCCATTGCCCTATAATATTCCATAATGGGTATAAAGAGTCTGGCACAATGAATACCAAACTGAAATTAAGTTGAGCCTTTGGCAGTTATAAATTGGCTTACCCAGATAAGACTCTGTGGACACCCCCATTTAAGTTGGTTAAGATGGTTCAATGTAAGTTAAAATAGGACCTCTAAGTATTAAAATGTATTAGTGTACATTTTAATTATGAATTATGAATTAATTCATTAATTATGAATTAATGAATAGGTGATTATCTTCACTGCTTCACAATTTGACAGTCTAATTTTGTCTATTCTTAAGCCTAAAACGATGAATGGTGTCTCACAGTCCCATACTGCAAGCTTAATGCTGTGGTCCCATTCATTAAGGTCTCCAAACCCAATTCCCAGTATTACTGAAGTTACTAACTTCATCCAGTCAACAGACAGTATTTTGTTAGTATAGATTTAGCTGATACATTCTGATTAGTTCTATTTTAACAGCCTCTCAGCTGCAGTTTGCCTTCACCTCCAAGAGGATACAGTATATAATTTTTAGGCTACCCATGGGTTACCTAAGCAGCCTTACCATTGCACACAGTTTTTTCAGTGAAGATTTCGACTGCTTCCAACTTTTTCCAAGAGCACAGAGGTGACATTGCATTGATGACATCCTCTTCCCAAAAGTTTCATTTGACACTCATTAAGGATTCACATGTCCAGTATCTTTTAGTCATTTTTGAGTTCTGGATGCAACATATTCCTCACTTACAAATTTTACTTAATCTCACTCATGTTGCTACTTATAAATCCATTATAAACGGAGTTCTCTCCAACAAAGGCTGTAAAATCTGTGCACATCAAAATCAATAGGCATTCCCATTAGTTCCCCCAGAAACTCCCTGACTGTGGAGTCTTTAACAACCTCTTGCCACATTCCCTGGAATCTCTGGACCACCTGTGATGACCATAAATTGTTGATGGGTTTCTGACTCCAGAGATTACCTTTCTCAACCCAGTATTATATACCTTTAAGTGAAAATTGCTGGTCATGTACTAGGATCTTTTGAAAATAAAGACTCTTACAGATTCTTAAGCCAGTGTACCCAGTTTCCCACTGCGGTTAGTTCCATGGAATTAGAACCACATAAGCTCAGCAAGACTGCAGTGGCTTCTTTGATTCAGGGTGGAGCCAAACTTCAGCCCTTCTCATTTTCCACATGCAGGAGGGGATGGTCTCCCCTCTTCTCAGTCTTTGACAAAACACAAGACATTAAGTGCTGGAGGGGGTCATCCCTCCTCAAGACCCCTTAGCTACCAGGGGCATCTCTAGGGATTAACTGAGTCAGTAGGAGTGGGAATCCATAGAATATATGAATGGCATTGCCACCATCAGAAAATTGCTGGAGCTAAGTGAAATGCTTTCCATCCCTAATAACGATGTCCCAAATAAAAATGGGACCCAAGGTGAGCACAATCGGCCAAACTTCAGACTGATATTTTAGTATTGGATGCCAGAAAATCACCCCATCTGCACATTTTTTTACAAAGTTTTGGGCCATTGCCTAAAAGTTGTCCCCTTTAGGATTAAAAACAACACACACACACACACACACACACACACACACACACACACAATGTCTGGGAATCTCTTGCTCCACAGATTTATGGAAATGATCAATCAAGTCGGCATATCTCTACATAGTCTAAGGTCACAATATAATGTCTCATAGGACACTCCTTGTCCCCTTGGAGTTTCAGACATTGCTAACAGAAACCAAGGAACACATGTCACTTCTCTGAATACACAATGCTATACTCTTTAAAAGGCATGCAAGAGAATGTTCATCTCTCCAGTAGGTGCTAGACAGCCAGTTTAATAGAGACATTAGAGACTCCTATTTATACTCCAGTCTGACAAAGGGAATTCCTAAATGGGTCTCTATCTTGCCCAAGGCCTTAATCTCTCTTAATTCAAGGCCTCTTGGCTGACTTCTCTCTCACACCAACTATAAAAATACTTTCCCTTTGCTGTTTAAAAGGGGGACATGTCTCTCTGCCATGTGCATAGAGACTAATTATATATGAGGTTATTTAATAACATCTGTCTCTATACGTATGGATTTTTTCAACCTGCTTCTGTTCCACATTGGGCTGGAGGTCAAATCAAAGGTGCATTCTCTCCTGGGTCCTGTTATACATAGGCTGTCCCTCTAGTATTGAACCCATGTGAACCTAAGCTTCTACCACCTAAAAAAACCTCCTTAGTATTTAGGTTATAAGGAGTGGTTAGTTAGTCCAGTCTTTCCCTCAAATCCTCTACAGGAAAGTAGAGTGTAAACTACCAAAAGGGGGATTAAAAAAGCCTGCTTCATAAATAAAAATCACATTCAGAAAAAATAAAATCAATACCATATCCCAAATTATAAAACCAGACAGCTCTTCCTTGGTAATAGTACATGTTGGAGAAAAATCAACATTAGGCGACAGACACCTGTCAGGTGCAGCTGCACACCCTTCTGTTTACTGTCAGTCTTGTTATTACTGGTCTTGGTGCTTTCATTGGTTTGGGATTCAGAGCTCCAAACCCTTCAAGTATTAGCCATTATTTCAACCAAATATGGCAAATGCTAAGACCCACTTGGGTCTTACCAAATTTTGTTAATACAAGCACTGTAGACCAAAAATCTTGCTAACTTCCCTTTCAGCCACCGAACTGACAAAAGAGGCTTAGAGCCCATGGTGATTGGTTCGGGTAGAGGGTCTACCTACAGAAAAGATCAAAGACCTACCAATATCTTGATTGTATCTTTGTGGGACCCTAAGCAGAGTACCCAGGTGAACCACTTGGGTCTTCTGAACTGTAAACTGTAAGATAATATGTTTGTGTTGTGTTTAGATGCCAGGTTCACATTGAATTGTTGTGAAAGCAACAGGCAATTGAAATTATACATGTAAGCATGTATAGGTCCACACACATATATGTATAATATATATATACACATATTTTGTAAATATGAAATGATGAAACGGAGAGAGAAAAATATTCAGAGATGGACATCATATTTTAAAAATGCTTATAGACATTATTTAAGAAACACTCCAATTAGTTAAGGTTCTCACTTACCTACAACAGGTTTCACTCTGGTTAGATAAAAGCAGAAAAGAAACTTCTTAAAACTTAAAACCATTTTATTTTTTATTTTTATTTTTTTTAAGTAATAACAATTGTATTTTATTTAAAAAAAAAATTTTTTTTTAACGTTTATTTATTTTTGGGACAGAGAGAGACAGAGCATGAACGGGGGAGGGGCAGAGAGAGGGAGACACAGAATCGGAAACAGGCTCCAGGCTCTGAGCCATCAGCCCAGAGCCCGACGCGGGGCTCGAACTCACGGACCGCGAGATTGTGACCTGAGCTGAAGTCGGACGCTTAACCGACTGAGCCACCCAGGCGCCCCTTAAAACCATTTTAAATAATATTAGGAATTTCAGAGTCTCCAAGAAATCTAGAAGCCAGTATTATATACAGCAAGATCAATGCATTGGGGCATCACTAACTACATTACCAATTTTGCTGCCATCCCCATCAATACTATAGCTTCTTCGGGTCATACTAATTACTTGCAGGGTTACTGGCTGAAAACCAGTATGGTGGCTTCAGATAAATGAACACAGCACCAAACACACTAAAACATGGTTTCTGTGTATGAACGGAATATTTGATTGGCAATGTCTGAGACCGAGCATCAAAGGAAACTATGAGAATCAGTTCTGGTGTACATCTTAGGAAAGCAGTAGTCATTATATGAGAAACAGTACAAATACATATAGGGCTTTGTAACTACAACAACAATTAGACACTCAAACTCTAATAGACTATGAGTTGCTGTTAAATGTCACAAAAACATTTTTGGTGAAATGTTTTCCATAAAATTAATCTTAATAATGTTAAATAAATCTTTTTTTCCCTTATTTCCAGTAACTTTTTTTTTCTTTTACAAAGATTTTATTAATGGTCTTTGCAGAGCAAAATCCAGACTCCACATCTAGCTGCTGAGGCGACCCTGTTATGCAATTGGTACTGGCTGTGTCCCAGTAGGCAGATCTGGCTTCCCACCCTTCTGTTCTGAGATGGGGGTGGTGGGAAGTATTTCATCTTTGATTTCCACAATGCTCACATGATCTGTCAGGGACTTCTTAGGGCCAGTCTTACCACTTGTGTCCCAGGGAAGCATGATCTTCACTTTGATGCCCAGGACACCCTGTCTGAGCAGTATCAGTGTAGTAGTTAACAGAGCCCCCACTGTGAATCATCAGGCCATCCACAAACTTCTTGGGTTTAGCTTTCTGTCCTCAGAGTTTCCTGGACACCAGCACCTCACAGCCTTTGGCCCCACTCTCCTTGATGACCCACAGCATGGGCCACAGCAGCCCTTCCACACGGTGAGGCCTCCTAGGGGTTTGTAACGCAGAGACTCTGCCTGGGTCAGCACATGACCTCTTGGGGCCACCTTTCAGCATAAAG
Organism: Panthera onca; assembly: GCF_046562875.1. Lineage (NCBI taxonomy): Eukaryota > Metazoa > Chordata > Mammalia > Carnivora > Felidae > Panthera > Panthera onca. Next base: position 21,163,382 of record NC_138339.1, read on the forward strand.
CTCTACACTGCATAAAAACTCTACAGGGAAACCAAACCTCTGCTGAACCACAGCAGTCAATTCTTGAATCCATAGGTCCTTCTCCCCAAGAACATCCTGCGTCCTGTTGGCCAAGATAATGATTTCTGTCCTGGTTGATGTAACTCGGACCCCAACCCAGGAGTCGCCATCTTCAGCCAGCTCCGAGTGAGAAACTCATTCCGTTCAGCTTTGAAGATGCCGACAAACTTCCTCTCGGAAATCTGCACCGCATGTATCAAGGAGCCCCACCCCCTTTATAATAAGACATTCCAAAATATTCTAACCTAAATGGAATTAGTAGGAATATACAAGATAACATTTGTGTAAAAATACTTTCCAACCAGTAAAATCTCGATGATACATAATGTGGGATTTTCAGCATGGTCCTAAATTAGATGGTGAAGTTAGCTTTATATACATTATAGTAGCTAATAATTATAATATTCAATAACACTATTAATTTGTGGCATTCAGACTCTCAGTTTGTATATTTAGAGAGGTAAATATAAGTAGCCAAATGTTTTGGATCTCAGTACAGGGGAAAAAAATCAACTCCATACCTGTAAGACATTAGTTTGAAAAGATTTTTCTCCCTTTAAGATTCTTAGCACATCTCATTTTCATAACAAGAACTGAGTTATGATTTTTTCACATTTTGTATCATAGCATAATTCAGTGCAGGGTTTTCGGAACCATAATTCCTAACCGTGTACTTTGCTTACAGATTCACTTGAGAAATCTCATTCTTTTTACACATCCTGCATTGAAACAGGCAGTTTGCTCCTACCTCGAAATAATGTATTGATACTAATAATGAAAACATCTAAAAAGGAAATCATTCCAAAGTAATATTTCTTGGGAGATGAGTTGAGTTATTAGCAGTTTGTTAGCAGGGACTAAAATTCTTCATCTTTTACCCTTTCTGGGATTAGAGCAGTGATAACATTTCTTTTGTGGTTCAAGGGTAAAACCATATTTTAAAAAGTACGGAGTCAAATGAGTCTTAACCTAAGTGATTCTTTGAACTTACAGCATGGCGGTTTGACTTGTAAAGAGATAGGATAGAATCTGTAAAAATGAAAGAAAACCTTCTTCAGGTTCCTTCTCAAGGAAAATTCTGTGTATTGTGGATAAACTGTCTGATAACTATCTTTGCACCTAGTGAGAAGCAGAAACAAATTTACACTGAAAATTAAATAAGGCAGCAGGGTGTGTGTGTAAACTTTTGTATTACAAAACCTCATGAAAATGACATATGTAAGGAATATAGTGGTATTACAAGTAACCGGATTGTCTCGATTGGGGCACTTGATAAATGTAATATCGCCAATTCTTGTATATTTATATTGTATAACCTTCTATGTGACACACTAAACTTCCCTTGGGTATAACCATCCTATGCTAAACATGGGCCCGTGTACAGTACAGTAACATAGATTCATGATCTTACTTAGGTTTGGGAAAGCAGAGGCAATGCCTATTGTAGTTTCAAATGACTCCTGTGTGAAAATATTTTTACTCAAAAGTTTATTCAAAGACACAGTAAGCTGAGAGCAACATTCCTTTTTTTAAATTTTTTTTTTTTTTTTTTTTTAGTGTTTATTTTTGAGACAGAGACAGCATGAGCGGGGGAGGGGCACAGAGAGAGGGAGACATAGAATCTGAAGCCTGCTCTGGACTCTCAGCTTTCAGCACAGAGCCCGACGTGGGGCTTGAACTCACGAACTGCAACATCATGACCTGAGCGAACTCAGATGCTTAACCGAATGAGCCACCCAGGCGCCCCTAGCAACATTTCTTTTTTAAGATTTAAGTTTATAAGTTTCACAGATCTGGGAGCTTGTTAATAATAGCCAGCCCAGGATTTACAGTTTCAGTTAAATGTTGAGGTAGACAGAATTCCACAGTGGTCTCCTGTGACGCACACTTTTATATAATCCTTCCCCGTGAGGGTGGGCAGAACTTGTGAATATTACGAAGTATCACTCCTATGATTAGGTTGCTAATCAGCTAACTTTTTGGTAATCAAATAGAAGATTAACCTGGGTGAGACTGACCTAATCCTTTGACATCTTAGATTAAGCATCCTGAGAGAGTCTCCTGTTAAACTTGAGGCGGGACACAAATGGCCAGGTTGTGAACTACATGTAGAATTACACCCATAGGGCCTTGCTTCTGCAGCCACAGGGTAAGTGGTTCCTGCCAACACTATGGGAGCTTGCAAGAGTACTGAGCCTGAGATGAGACAATAGTTCCAGTTGGTTCCTTGATTTTAACTTGCTCAGAGCCTGAACTGAGGACCTTGCTAACTCATGCCTGGCCTCCTGATCCATGGAAACTATGAGATAATATCTGATTTTCTCAACTGCTAAATGTGTGGTAATTTGTCACACAACAGTAGAGAAATATCACAATAGTGTCTTACAAAATGTCTTACAATAACTAGTATTCTAAAAAATAATTGGTAATTGCAACAACTCAATTTCTCTGCAGAGTATGGATGAAAACTGTGAATATCCATAGTGCTAACATAACTGAGCAAAGAGAAGATAATAGAAGACAATAGGGAATTGTAGGACGTGTGCAGAATTGAGGGGTGAACTCTATTCAGCAACTGGCAATGACGTTAAATGTGGCCAAATCTTACGTTTCTTTAAAAACAACCAAAAAACTCTAGGTTTTTCTGTGTGTGTGTTCATAACATGAAATCAGTTGGCAATAACATGCTCCATCCTCTGCAAAAAGGAAAAAAAAAAAAGAAAGAAAAAGAAAAAAAATATCCGTGTGAACCAAAAAAAGAAGTCAACAGGACAGTGTTTTGTAACCTGTGGCATAAAGTTTAAGAATAAATACATTTGCTTAAGTTCTCCTTTTTAAGATAATCTTTGTGATTACATATTTGTCCATATAGAAACCCTTGTTCTTTTTGTCTCATTCACTCATTTCCCCCCACCCTGCATTCATTTATTTACAAAAGAAATACTCACTGAGCATCTGTTATGGGACAGACACTATTCAATGCATAATGTACAAAGAATACAAAAATATCCCAGCCCACATGAGGTTTATTTCTCCCAATACCATACATGGAAAAGATAATTAAAATATATACAATGTAAATGTTGATAAGACCTATAAGGGGAGAAAAAGTAAAGAAATTACAGAGAGAATGCAAGATTAGAAATGGGTGGTGGGGTGGAGAAAGACTGTTTCATGTGCATGTACTTTATTCCAGGTGGTTTCCTATGTGCTAGAACAACAGAGTAAAGAGCATACAGTACTCTTTCTCAAAGAGCTTATTATTTGGTGAAATTGATGTACAGGTAATCAGACTATGTTCTAATAAGTATTTGTGATGCGTGACAGGACACAGCAAAGGAGAGGGTATTAAGCAAACATGCAGGAATGCCAAAAGTGGACTCTGAGAGTTCCTAAAATGAGTGTAAGCTTTCAAATGTTTGCTAGGAATTTTAATTAAATAACCTCTAAGTATCTTTTGACCCTCTGAGCCTCTGTGATTTAAATTCAAGGAAAATATTTTCAAATTCTGTATGAGAATGCAACCTGTCAAACTTGAGATCTCCATAACATCCCAGGAATCTTTTGGAAAGTAGTTTTCCCCATAAACTTTCATATGAAGTCATGCCTAGAAAGACATTTGATATGTGGAAAACATGGAGAGAGTTTGGTTCTGAACTTTGCAACATTTCCAGAGGCACAACAACCCTAAAATTTCAGTTTTCAGAGTCACTAGAAGACAAAGGTGACCTTAGATGTTTCAGATACGTTTTCCTGATGTAAGGAGTCTTTAAGCTGTGGTAGGGAGGAGATGGAAAGGATCTGGACTTGGTGGAGTAAATTATCACTGCAGGGAGGACAAGATCACCCCAGAGAGGAAACTGCTGTATCCAGGATGGCAGTAGAACAGGTTTTAAGTACTAGTGAAATTCAATAAAGAAGGCACAAAGTTTGCCAGAGTGACTTAAACATGTCAGTTTACAGAGAGTTCTACTAAAATTAAGTTTACAAGAATAAATTCATTGTTTTTCTCCTTGGAAATCAAGGGCTGTGTATCTTGATCACAGTGACCCGTGAAACCGTCTAAGAAGGAAAAAGGGAAGCCTGGGAGCCGCCCAAGCTCTTTTGCCCCAGGTTGGCTTCTCAGTATCAGTGGAGGGACACAAAGTGGCTGCTTTCTCCACTGTAGCAATAGAAGCCCAGCCATGGAACGGCAAAGCTTGAAAGCATTCTTTCCTACCTCCACGCATTCCTGAGAAACCTCTCGAAAGAGTTCAAGAAAATACAGTTAATTCAAATCCGACTAAAAAAATGGAACATACTTTCAGCAGAGATAGAATTACATGGACAATTACATTAGAATTTGGGGAGAAAAAAATGCAAAGTGTTTGTCCCCCTATACACTGCTTTCAAACTTTTAAGGATTCTCTTTCAAAGATGGTCCTTGCTGGAAACCAGAGTGGATATTTTCAACCACAGTGTTTAGCAGTAAATGAATTACAAATTAGGTGACTTTGGTAATCACAAAATTCTTTTTTAGAGATAGTTTATAGTAAATTGTGACCATGTTAAAAGTTTTCATGTGTTTGTTTCCTGATTTAGCAGTATTGTGTACACTTTCAAAACCACTTTCTGTATCTTCTACAAATATATGAAAGGTTTCCTGACTCCAAAACAAAGAGGAAATCACTAGTCTGTTAAAAGAAAAAACAGAAGGTTGAATTAAATTGCTTTTCTAGGTGGGGATAGGAAGATGGAGGCGTAGGAGGACACTGGGCTCACCTCGCGTCCTGACACTGATTACTTAGATTCCACCTACACCTGCCTAACTAACCCAGAAAACCACCAGAAGACTAGCAGAACGGAGTCTCCAGAGCCAAGCGCAGACGAGAGGCCCACGGAGGAGGGTAGGAAGGGCGGCGAGGAGGTGCGCGCTCCACAGACTGGCGGGAGGGAGCCGGGGCGGAGGGGCAACCTGCCGGCCAAGCACAGCCCCCGAGTCTGGCTGGCAAAAGGGGAGGGGCCGGACGGAGTGTGTTCCCACAGCAAGCGGGACTTAACATCTGGAAGGTTCTAAGTTAACAGCTCTGCTCGGGAAGCGGGAAGGCTGGAGGACAAAGGGAGGGAGAGTTGCTGAGCCCCGGGAGTACAGAGCTCAGTTTGGCGGGGAACAAAGGCGCTCGCCAGCGCCATCTCCCTCGCCCATCCCCCAGCCAAAATCCCAAAGGGAACCAGTTCCTGCCAGGGAACTTGCTCGCTCCCTGCAAACACCCAACACTGTGCTTCTGCGGAGCCACCCCTCCAACAGCGGGTCTGACTCCCTCCCGCTGCCACAGGGCCCCTCCTGAAGTGGATCACCTAAGGAGAAGCGAACTAAGCCTGCCCTTCCTGCCCCCATGCACCTTGCCTACCCACCCCAGCTAATACGCCAGATCCCCAGCACCACAAGCCTGGCAGTGTGCAAGTAGCCCAGACGGGCCACGCCACCCCACAGTGAATCCCGCCCCTAGGAGAGGGGAAGAGAAGGCACACACCAGTCTGACTGTGGCCCCAGAGCTGGGCTGGGGGCAGACATCAGGTCGGACTGCGGCCCCGCCCACCAACTCCAGTTATACACTACAGCACAGGGAAAGTGCCCTGCAGGTCCACACCACTCCAGGGACTATCCAAAATGACCAAACGGAAGAATTCCCCTCAGAAGAATCTCCAGGAAATAACAACAGCTAATGAACTGATCAAAAAGGATTTAAATAATATAACAGAAAGTGAATTTAGAATAATAGTCATAAAATTAATCGCTGGGCTTGAAAACAGTATAGAGGACAGCAGAGAATCTATTGCTACAGAGATCAAGGGACTAAGGCACAGTCAGGAGGAGCTGAAAAACGCTTTAAATGAAATGCAAAACAAAATGGAAACGACGACGGCTCGGATTGAAGAGGCAGAGGAGAGAATAGGTGAACTAGAAGATAAGTTATGGAAAAAGAGGAAGCTGAGAAAAAGAGAGATAAAAAAATCCAGAAGTATGAGGGGAGAATTAGAGAACTAAGTGATACACTAAAAAGAAATAATATACGCATAATTGGTATCCCAGAGGAGGAAGAGAGAGGGAAAGGTGCTGAAGGGGTACTTGAAGAAATAATAGCTGAGAACTTCCCTGAACTGGGGAAGGAAAAAGGCATTGAAATCCAAGAGGCACAGAGAACTCCCTTCAGACGTAACTTGAATCGATCTTCTGCACGACATATCATAGTGAAACTGGCAAAATACAAGGATAAAGAGAAAATTCTGAAAGCAGCAAGGGATAAATGTGCCCTCACATATAAAGGGAGATCTATAAGACTCGTGACTGATCTCTCTTTTGAAACTTGGCAGGCCAGAAAGGATTGGCACGAGATCTACAATGTGCTGAACAGAAAAAATATGCAGCTGAGAATCCTTTATCCAGCAAGTCTGTCATTTAGAATAGAAGGAGAGATAAAGGTTTTCCCAAACAAACAAAAACTGAAGGAATTTGTCACCACGAAACCAGCCCTACAAGAGATCCTAAGGGGGATCCTGTGAGACAAAGTACCAGAGACATCACTACAAGCATAAATCATACAGACATCACAATGACTCTAAACCCGTATCTTTCTATAATAACACTGAACGTAAATGGATTAAATGCGCCAACCAAAAGACATAGGGTATCAGAATGGATAAAAAAACAAGACCCATCTATTTGCTGTCTACAAGAGACTCATTTTAGATCTGAGGACACCTTTAGATTGAGAGTGAGGGGATGGAGAACTATTTATCATGCTCCTGGAAGCCAAAAGAAAGCTGGAGTAGCCATACTTATATCAGACAAACTAGACTTTCAATTAAAGGCTGTAACAAGAGATGAAGAAGGGCATTATACAATAATTACAGGGTCTATCCACCAGGAAGAGCTAACTATTATAAATGTCTATGTGCCGAATACTGGAGCCCCCAAATATATAAAACAATTACTCATAAACATAAGCAACCTTATTGATAAGAATGTGGTAATTGCAGGGGACTTTAACACTCCACTTACAGAAATGGATAGATCATCTAGACACACAGTCAATAAAGAAACAAGGGCCCTGAATGATACATTGGATCAGATGGACTTGACAGATATATTTAGAACTCTCCATCCCAAAGCAACAGAATATACTTTCTTCTCGAGTGCACATGGAACATTCTCCAAGATAGATCATATACTGGGTCACAAAACAGCCCTTCATAAGTATACAAGAATTGAAATTATACCATGCATACTTTCAGACCACAATGCTATGAAGCTTGAAATCAACCACAGAAAAAAGTCTGGAAAACCTCCAAAAGCATGGAGGTTAAAGACCACCCTACTAACGAATGAGTGGGTCAACCAGGCAATTAGGGAAGAAATTAAAAAATATATGGAAACAAACGAAAATGAAAAGACAACAATCCAAACGCTTTGGGATGCAGCAAAGGCAGTCCTGCGAGGAAAATACATCGGAGTCCAGGCCTATCTCAAGAAACAAGAAAAATCCCAAATACAAAATCTAACAGCACACCTAAAGGAAATAGAAGTAGAACAGCAAAGGCAGCCTAAACCCAGTAGAAGAAGAGAAATAATAAAGATCAGAGCAGAAATAAACAATATAGAATCTAAAAAAACTGTAGAGCAGATCAACGAAACCAAGAGTTGGTTTTTGAAAAAATAACCAAAATTGACAAACCTCTAGCCAGGCTTCTCAAAAAGAAAAGGGAAATGACCCAAATAGATAAAATCATGAATGAAAATGGAATGATTACAACCAATCCCTCAGAGATACAAACGATTATCAGGGAATACTATGAAAAATTATATGCCAACAAATTGGACAACCTGGAAGAAATGGACAAATTCCTAAACACCCACACTTTTCCAAAACTCAATCAGGAGGAAATAGAAAGCTTGAACAGACCTATAACCAGCGAAGAAATTGAATCGGTTATAAAAAATCTCCCAAAAAATAAGAGTCCAGGACCAGATGGCTTCCCAGGGGAGTTCTACCAGACGTTTAAAGCAGAGATAATACCTATCCTTCTCAAGCTATTCCAAGAAATAGAAAGGGAAGGAGAACTTCCAGACTCATTCTATGAAGCCAGTATTACTTTGATTCCTAAACCAGACAGAGACCCAGTAAAAAAAAAGAACTACAGGCCAATATCCCTGATGAATATGGATGCAAAAATTCTCAATAAGATACTAGCAAATCGAATTCAACAGCATATAAAAAGAATTATTCACCATGATCAAGTGGGATTCATTCCTGGGATGCAGGGCTGGTTCAACATTAGCAAATCAATCAACGTGATACATCACATTAATAAAAGAAAAGATAAGAACCATATGATCCTGTCAATCGATGTAGAAAAGGCCTTTGACAAAATCCAGCACCCTTTCTTAATAAAAACCCTTGAGAAAGTCGGGATAGAAGGAACATACTTAAACATCATAAAAGCCATTTATGAAAATCCCACAGCTAACATCATCCTCAATGTGGAAAAACTGAGAGCTTTTCCCCTGAGATCAGGAACACGACAGGGATGTCCACTCTCACCGCTGTTGTTTAACATAGTGCTGGAAGTTCTAGCATCAGCAATCAGACAACAAAAGGAAATCAAAGGCATCAAAATTGGCAAAGATGAAGTCAAGCTTTCACTTTTTGCAGATGACATGATATTATACATGGAAAATCCGATAGACTCCACCAAAGGTCTGCTAGAACTGATACATGAATTCAGCAAAGTTGCAGGATACAAAATCAATGTACAGAAATCAGTTGCATTCTTATACACTAATAATGAAGCAACAGAAAGACAAATAAAGAAACTGATCCCATTCACAATTGCACCAAGAGGCATAAAATACCTAGGGATAAATCTAACCAAAGATGTAAAAGATCTGTATGCTGAAAACTATAGAAAGCTTATGAAGGTAATTGAAGAAGATATAAAGAAATGGAAAGACATTCCCTGCTCATGGATTGGAAGAATAAATATTGTCAAAATGTCAATACTACCCAAAGCTATCTACACATTCAATGCAATCCCAATCAAAATTGCACTAGCATTCTTCTCGAAACTAGAACAAGCAATCCTAAAATTCATATGGAACCACAAAAGGCCCCGAATAGCCAAAGTAATTTTGAAGAAGAAGACCAAAGCAGGAGGCATCACAATCCCAGACTTTAGCCTCTACTACAAAGCTGTCATCATCAAGACAGCATGGTATTGGCACAAAACAGACACATAGCCCAATGGAATAGAACAGAAACCCCAGAACTAGGCCCACAAACGTATGGCCAACTCATCTTTGACAAAGCAGGAAAGAACATCCAATGGAAAAAAGACAGTCTCTTTAACAAATGGTGCTGGGAGAACTGGACAGCAACATGCAGAAGGTTGAAACTAGACCACTTTCTCACACCATTCACAAAAATAAACTCAAAATGGATAAAGGACCTGAATGTGAGACAGGAAACCATCAAAACCCTAGAGGAGAAAGCAGGAAAAGACCTCTCTGACCTCAGCCGTAGCAATCTCTTACTTGACACATCCCCAAAGGCAAGGGAATTAAAAGCAAAAATGAATTACTGGGACCTCATGAAGATAAAAAGCTTCTGCACTGCAAAGGAAACAACCAACAAAACTAAAAGGCAACCAACGAAATGGGAAAAGATATTTGCAAATGACATATCGGACAAAGGGCTAGTATCCAAAATCTATAAAGAGCTCACCAAACTCCACACCCGAAAAACAAATAACCCAGTGAAGAAATGGGCAGAAAACATGAATAGACACTTCTCTAAAGAAAACATCCAGATGGCCAACAGGCACATGAAAAGATGCTCAACGTCGCTCCTCATCAGGGAAATACAAATCAAAACCACACTCAGATATCACCTCACGCCAGTCAGAGTGGCCAAAATGAACAAATCAGGAGACTATAGATGCTGGCGAGGATGTGGAGAAATGGGAACCCTCTTGCACTGTTGGTGGGAGTGCAAATTGGTGCAGCCACTCTGGAAAGCAGTGTGGAGGTTCCTCAGAAAATTAAAAATAGACCTACCCTATGACCCAGCAATAGCACTGCTAGGAATTTACCCAAGGGACACAGGAGTACTGATGCATAGGGGCTACTTGTACCCCAATGTTTATAGCAGCACTCTCAACAATAGCCAAATTATGGAAAGAGCCTAAATATCCATCAATTGATGCATGAATAAAGAAATTGTGGTTTATATACACAATGGAGTACTACATGGCAATGAGAAAGAACGAAATATGGCCCTTTGTAGCAACGTGGATGGAACTGGAGAGTGTGATGCTAAGTGAAATAAGCCATAAAGAGAAAGACAGATACCATATGTTTTCACTCTTATGTGGATCCTGAGAAACTTAACAGAAACCCATGGAGGAGGGGAAGGAAAAAAAAAAAAAAAAAGAGGTTAGAGTGGGAGAGAGCCAAAGCATAAGAGACTCTTAAAAAGTGAGAACAAACTGAGGGTTGGTGGGGGGTGGGAGGAGGGGTGGGTGGGTGACAGGTATTGAGGAGGGCACCTTTTGGGATGAGCACTGGGTGTTGTATGGAAACCAATTTGACAATAAATTTCATATATTGAAAAAAAAATAAAAATAAAATAAAATTTAAAAAAATTGCTTTTCTGAAGGACAGCACAAAGTAATTACGTAGTAAGGGGTTAAGATCTGGAGCAAATTTAGCAGGGTATAGTAGTTAAATGTTGCCCTCTCAAACCTAAAATATTTGGGGATTAAGATAAAAGTAAGCCATTCATTATCAATAATGGGTCATTTTTTAGAAATATATTAATGCTTTTTTTAAGCTATTACTTGTGTGCAACTGTTAAATTTTTTCTCTGTTGAAAAATCAGTGCCAAGGACGGTCAGTAGAAATAGGCTATCTCCTTTTTCTCTTTCTGTAATTTTCCACAGTGAAACTTTGAATACTGTTGCAACTCTCTTTTCCCTGGAGTTGGGTATGCAATACACATAATCAAATAGTACAGTTGGATTGACTTCACCAGTTAACTTGGTAAAATTGCCAGTTGATCTTGGTCATTGAATTGACTAATTAGTCAGCCAGTATCTTCTTACAAGTTGAAATTTTTTACTGTGAAGAGATCAAAACTGTCTTTCCTTCATGTGATCCCAGTTCCTATTAGTAAAATGCATTCAATTCATATCCCTTCTCTTTATCAGGCGTATGTCCACCTTTCTAATCTTTCCTCCCAGGAATAGGACCCTCATGGTGGTAAAGACTGTGGTCCAAATGATTTTTTTTCTCTGTCTTTGTTGAATTTGCTGCACGGTGGATAATCAGAACTGCATCCTTGTGATTTTGCACAGAGGAGTCTCATTGTATGACCATTATTCCCATGTCATTTGGATATCATGTTAACACTCACTGTAGAAGTCCACCTGCTTCTCTTTTTCCTTCAAACATGAGGTATTGTGTATTATGTGGCTTCCTTGGGTGACCTCACATTATCGAGCAACCACTAATTCTCTTAGCACAGTTGTCTTTCGTGTGACATAGCCCCTTGAACACCAAATGGAGGCCAAGGAAGATCAAAGTGTCAGTTGGTACTTACTAGTTTGTTTTCATCTTTAACTTTGTCTTTGCTGTTACTCCATCACTGCTGGATGCATGGAGTCCCAGCTTTTATGTTCCTGTACTTTTCCCTCACCTATCTGGATGTCTTTGAGTACTTTAATCACCTTGTTTTATTTCCAAAGTCTCTCCATGCTGATATAGCATTTCCTCTTTTGCTTTGCTTTTGGAAATGTCCTGTGCATTCGTCTCCCTTTTCTGCTGCCCTGTGTTTTAGTGCACACAGAGATCAACTAATCCAGACCTGATGGTGAAAAGATTGCAAAGAAAAAAAAAAACTAATTTTCTAACACATCCAGGTTCACTATTTCAACAAGATTCCCCAAGTCAGCTTCAAATTGTCACTTGAAATTAACCCACCTCAAGATTATTATACTCTAATAATCCATTATTCTTTTCTTATTGCAGTAGTTTGCACTGCTCAACTCCTGAATTTAATGGTAAGGGATTGAAATGGAGCAGAAACACACAAAATAGAAGACAAATTCAAAATGCCTTTATAATCCATTGTGTAGTCATGGAATAATAGTTATTAGCCATGTTTTCTCTTAAATTCGATTTACTTCTCTTGAGTCATTCATCTTAATCAACACAGTTTAAATAATTACCAGATAATATCTGAGCAGCCTCAATAACTCAGGATTTAGAAAGGCAATACAGAATTTATTAAGAATGACAATTATGATTAGGTAATAAATGACATACAATTTACTAATGACTAACAAAGACCCACATTAATAAATGTCAAGTTAAAATTTTATATGTGCGGCTATGCTAATAACATTAAAATCCTTAAACACTATAAGATTGCTGAAAGTCTTTGGTAAGGGTGGATATAAATATTGGTTTAGTGAGGATCCTTTCCTTTTGTTGTTCTGAGTTGCAGTATTTATCAATCTTTTGAACCCCTTGTGTTCAAATCTCATATATTGATTAATACTTGTTATTTCTTTGTATTAACACTTTGACTAACAATTATATAGCATACTAATCTATCCTCATTTAGACAGAGTTCATACTCTAAGTAAACTATGTTCAATTGCTAATTTTCTAGAATGAAAAGTGTTCTTTTCCTTCTAGTTAATATGTAATTCTTTTCATTCAATGCAGAATAAAAATGAAATTGGATGACTTTAAATAAGTCCAAAACCTGAAAATTACTAACCACAGCTGCCTTTTACTGTAGGTTATGTGTCCACTCTGCTCATATGCAATTGTTCAAATAAACCACAGTGACTAACTGGGGTAGCCTGGATCTCTGTCTTTTTATGTATCTCTGGCCTGTTCTTTAAAAGGAATCCCACTGCAGACCATCTTTTGGGCCTTACGAGCTTGCAGTAAAGCAGTATTTAATATTCCTTCTGACTTCAGAAGCTGAGTTAAATTGTTTAGATTGTTTGCCTGCATTCTGACATAAATGCCTACTTTAACTTGGCAAATATCTAACGTTTGGCATACTGTCATTATTATACTTGTTGGTCTAAAGAAGTAATTTGAGTGACAGTTAATATTTGAAGCTTTCAATTAATCAGATATATATTGCATACTAGATGGAACTATAATTCAGGTTTGTATTCATTCAACTCTTTTGGTGCCATACACAATGCACGGAATGGAATTCAAATATTTTCTTTGAATTTATATTTAAACTCACAAAGAATATAGTACGTAGTTACCAATTTCAGAAAAAAAATGACAAGTTTGTGTTTGAGATTATCTTTTTTTGTTTGAAATTCAAAAATTTATTTTTATTTAAATTATTTCCATGTTTTTCAAATGACAGAAGATACAGCAGATGTAAAACAAAGAAGCAGTAATAATTAAAACATATATGTGCTAACATGCATTTATATATCAGTTTTTAAAATTAAATTATGATAGTGTCACATCTAAAACTGAATACCTGGCAGTTTCTGGAACACTTATTTAAATTAGTAGCTGTCTGCTGAATATTCTGTGCTAAATAAATGTTCCACAAGTAAAAATAGTCCCAAATCATCTTTTTTGTTGGTCATTAATTATCATTAACACATTTATTTATTAGGGGGACAGGATCACGTAAAACAACTTAGAAGTATTCCAAAGCTAGTGATAGCTAGTAATGACTCAATATTAATATCGTACCCTGAAAATTACTCATTCAATTATATTTGACTAGAGGAACAGTTTTAAAATGTGATTCTTATTTTCAAGAGTGCATTTAAATTAATCCAAGATGTTGTGGCAATGGAAATTCCTAAGGAGTTGAGAAATTATTGGAAGTGCACCTGACAGTGTGAATTGCCTTGAAGACCAATTTATGTACAAAGACTTTCAAAGATTCATCAGATTTATATCTATCTATCCAACTAAGCTTCACATAATTTTTTATTATAGGATTACTTTAAATCAAATCTTCAAACCAAACTGCATAGTTTGTGAGATCCACATATAAAAATTCAAAGAGATTATTTTCTAAATTTTATTCTCTATTATGCAGCAGTTTACTGGTTACCTTGAAATGACAGAAATTCTGCAGCAAAATGATTCTTGCATAAACTGGAATGCTAAAACATTTTGGGGAATAAAAGAATTCCTATAAATGTTTAAATAAAAATTTTATTGTTACAGAACATTTTGCCCATATTAACATCTGTTCCTGTTTGGGGAGATTTTCTTCTTGGCAAGGTAAGACTGTATCTATCCAATGGTTCTCAACCAGTCCCAGAATGCGTGGAGAGCTGCTCAAAGAGCTCATCACTCTGCACCTGTTCAGGCTGCACAGCCCAATTTTGAACTGCAGAGTGAAAGCAGAAAAACACACACAAGGTGCTGTAACTCTGCAAAAAAGAATCATATTATGTGTCCCTTGTTGTCAGAATTCATGAATGCCCCACATAATGTGATAGTAAAAAGAAAAATCTTTGGATTTATCATTACTGTCTTTAAACCTTTAGGACCATATAGTGCTGTTAGAATCTTCTAAAGTGAACCTTCAAGTGTAGTTACTTATTAACCGAAGCTAAATGCTTCATACACCATATTTTCTACTTATTCAAATCAGTCATGTTATGACAGACTAGCCCATCTATCTGCAGGAGAGTGCTGGTTGCTTCCACTAACTCAACAACTTCTTGTAAGTCACTTAACTTTAGATTCCTGATGTTTTGTTTCCATCGTTAATACTGAGGCCTTCTGGCATCAAGGACAGAATTTGAATCAGAATTCAGGAGTCCAGAGGGACCTTATTTATTAGTAACTCTGTCCTGGGAGACAGCACATAAAAGGCTAATTGGGCTCAAAGTCTGAGGAAACAAAGTTCCACTCTTATAAAGTGCAGATTTACACAATTCCATGGATTCTCAAAGGATGCCTTGGACCTAAAAAAGTCTCTGTACCTAAAACATTCTCCTTTTCCATATCACTCTTCTTATTCACATAGTATGAAGAAGCCACTGTTTTATTTATTTTCTTGAAAATATTTTATTTTGAAAAAGTATAAAGATTCAGAAAAAAAACAGAGTTTGTTTTATTTGAGAAAGAGTTTGGCTCCTACGACCCTATTTAAACTGCCAATCTTTGGGAAATAAACAGCAGTTGCAAATAATACAGTGAATTCAGATATTCACAAACAGGGCCAATAAAATACAAATTTAAAAAATGAAATCACTCATTAGGTTTCTCTAGGTTCCAAAATATCTTAGAGTATCTTTAATTCTATTTAAGCAGAAAACTGATGTAACCCGTAGGAAGAGCAAGCAAGAGTTACAGAAAACTGAATATTCCTGCTGCCAAGATTTACTTTTAATAAAATTAGCTGAAGGCTAAGTTTTAAGAAATTCCCATTACACAACCTTGAAACTTGGAAATCGATGATGGTGTTGGTTTTGAGCCCATGTGTCTCTCAGAAATGAAGTGATTTGTTACTTGGGATAGCTAATCTTCTGCCAATAAAAGCAGTCCTGGTGTTGGTGATGGGGGTCTAGGTACCACTAAAAAATATATATCGGGGCGCCTGGGTGGCGCAGTCGGTTAAGCGTCCGACTTCAGCCAGGTCACGATCTTGCGGTCCGTGAGTTCGAGCCCCGCGTCAGGCTCTGGGCTGATGGCTCGGAGCCTGGAGCCTGTTTCCGATTCTGTGTCTCCCTCTCTCTCTGCCCCTCCCCCGTTCATGCTCTGTCTCTCTCTGTCCCAAAAAAAAAAAAAAAAAAAAAAAAAAAGTTGAAAAAAAAAAATATATATCATTGGGAGATCATGTCTTTCAGTAGATGGAAAATATAAATCATGCTACGAGAGAAGCTTTATAGTTCTTGTACCCAGCCCAAAACATTGTGACTGTGCATTACCCCTTCTAATCTATACTTCTCAGTATTTTGGGTTGTCACTATTACTATTGAATAAATGAATTAATGCTAGACAACACATATTTTAATGAGCATATATAGTAACAAAAAATAATTGCATAAAATATGTTTAATTGTAGTTGATTTTTTTAACAAATAAAATACTTATAAATATTTCTTATATTACATTTGGGTCAAGGAGTTGGTTTAACCTATAACTATAAAAGTATTTCTTGTGATCTCCATGCCCTTGGTCTCTAGCGTTCACTCAAATCTTGTTTACATCGTACTGTGAGCTGAGGGCAATTTTGTGCAAATATGAAATTAGCATTATATTCTTTTTCCACATACCCCAAATTTTTCAATAGATAATTATTGCAAAAAAGACCTCCAATTACTATATTCCAATTACTATATGAAATGCATTGGTATTCCTTTTTAAAAAAAAAATTTATCCTTAAGTATCTCTACACTCAACTGAGTCACTCATGTGTCCACATCAGTATAAGTTTTTTAATGAGTACTAAAAGGGTCCGTTTATGTATGAATTTATTGGAAGAAGAATAAGAGAAATTTCTGGCGTGTTAGGTTAAAATGGGATTGAGTAGAGAACATGTCATCTGTCTCAGATTGTAGACATGGATGAAACTGTGTCCATCTCATAATTTTAAGGGATGTTCCATTTCCCTGAGAAAAAATTCCAAGCAGCACTGTTTAGTGGATAAGAGACCTTTGCCAACACTTGTGTCATAGAGCATCAAATGGCCTCACAGAGGAACAAGGAAAATCATCAAAGATACCCAGGAAAGGTGATAACAATCACCGAACTTAATGGTGCACAGTGGCAAAAGATGGGGCAGAGGTGTTAAATAGCATTAGAGGAAAGAAACCAAATCAAAAAACCAGGTAGCTGAGTAGACTTTTTATAAGCTAGCACTAAGGCACACTTTAATCCAAAATTTCACAATTCATTTGGAGTCCTGCTTCCTTTTCATTCTTTGTTTCTCTGAGTTTTGGGTCCAGTCTGAGGCTGTACTCCATATGGTAGCAAAAATGGTGGTGTGAATTTTAGTCCTTAAAACACCCATGTCATTCTGTCCTTAGGACAATTCCTACCTTCTCAGAAAATGGTTGAAATTTACTATGATTCAACTAGATAAGGTCAGATGCCTAGTCCAGAATAATGCAGTGTTCTCAAAAAAATGGACAATTCTGATCAGCTTAACCTGAGTAAAGTCCTTCACTCCTTGAACTAGGTGTGGAGTAGCTTTTCTGGAAGATGTTTAGTTCCTAAAGTGGGTTTGTCAGGGGGTCGCCAAGGAGGCAAAGAGGGTTCATTATTGTTAAGAGGGCAACCATCAGTTATCTACTATATTATCTTGTATGTGTTGTAAAAATGAAGTGAAATAATGCATGTAGAGTCATTTTCACAATGTGTGGTCACTATTAACCAATTATTTTTCAGTGACAATGATGTGATATTCTTAGGATATGAATATATAATATAGAAATGCATTTAGGCAACTAAACCTACTTCTAGGTAACTTGGGAGTTGAATATTGGCATCTGATTCTGACCTCCTTCCTAACTTAACATAAAAAACACCGATTTTATGTGAAAATAAGGGCTATGATACATATCTGTGCTGGAAGTTAGAAAATGTTAGTATACACGTCAACAACTTAGAAAACTATCTGCCAAGGAAAATTATCTGAAAGAAGAGCCAAACTGATCTGCAGTTATTCTCAAATGCCTTCTAAGAAGTACACAGAAATAACAAGATTCTACACTAACCCTTTTCCAAAGTGAGGAAGTAATAGAAGCCATTGGGCGCTATTAAGTTATGGAGTACACATGTACAGAGCACTGAAATCAATGTCATAGCGAACAAGGATATTGTGTCTCGTCTTTACCACACAAAGGGGGTAAATAAAATAGTACCAGTTGTTAACAGCTACACAAAACTTTAAATAGTTCTTCATCATAAAAACAATCATTCTACCTTGGACATCCCTGGAAAGACTTCTCTCCTTATCCCTCTTATCTGGTCCCCTCAATGGGCAAAATTAAACTACTCTATATTTTAATATTTTCTGTATTCCTTACCTAGTCCTGAATGATTTGTACAGCAGTCAAATCACTGATAAACTTCATTTCAATTTTATTTTGTTTTCAACATTTATTTATTTTTGAGAGACAAAGTGTGAGCAGGGAAGGGGCAGAGAGAGAGGGCGACACAGAATTCAAAGCAGGTTCCAGGCTCTGAGCTGTCAGCACAGAGCCGGATGCGGGTCCCTAACCCACAAACTGTAAGATCATGACCTGAGCCGAAATGGGACGCTTATCTGACTGAGCCACCCAGGTGCCCCATTTTAATTTTAAATACTGATCAAGCAGAGGATTTTCTCTGAAAGGATAAATAAAATAAAGAATCAGACACATGAAAACATTGTTTCAAAAAAAAAAAAACAAAACCCAAAACCCAAAAACCAGAAACCTCCGAAGTAAATCAGTAGTTGAATTAATGCAAAAATTAAGATGTTTAGGAAAATTTTATAATTTTTATTATCAAAAATTTAAGGTGTGCCTGGGTGGCTCAATCAGTTACGTGTCCAACTTCGGTTCAGGTTGTGATCTCACAGTTCGTGGGTTCCAGCCCCACATCAGGCTCTGTGCTGTCAGCAGAGAGCCCACTTCAGATTCTCTCTCCTGCTGTCTTTCTGCCCATCCCCTACTCACATTCTCTCTATCAAAAATAAATCTTTAAAAAATTAAAACAACTTCTCATAAAATCAGAGAATATCATAGGAATTTGAAAATATGATCAATGTATTAAATAAATTGGCATGGTGAATACTTAGTGTAATAAAGCAAAGAATTGAAGTTGCAAATTATTGTTAAGAATTTTTGTTGAAAGAAGTATTTTAAAATGAATGAAATAAGACAAAGAATGGTACAGCAAAGCTAAATTTTGTATAATAGTAGTTTAGAAGGAAGTAGATTACAAGAATCGAAAAAAACTATAAAAGGAGCATTTATGATGTGGAAGCAAATAAACTGAACTTGTAATTTCAAATAAAATAAAAATCCCACAAAAAGTAGGGCGAATGGGACTCCAAAATTTTGAAAATCTGGTTGTATTGTTTAAATTTCAAAGACAAAGAAAAATACAGTTTGATATGGAAGAGGAAATGGTTCATAAAGAGGAAAAAACATATGAATATGTGAGCAAACAGAGGATCAGACTGTCAAATCAGAGTCATACAAATCAGTTCTTACCCAGGATTATACTTTACTAATAACATGAAAGGCAAACAAAGAGGCTCACATACAGCTGGGAGATGTTTTTTAATGTTTATTTATTTATTTTGAGAAAGAGTGGCAAAGAGAGACAGTGGGGGAGGGACAGAGAGAGGAAGAGAGAGAATCCCAAGCAGGCTTTGCACTGTCAGCCCAGAGCCTGATGCAGGGCTCGATCTCACAAACTGTGAGATGATGACCTGAGCCAAAACCTGGCTCAACCGACTGAGCCACCCAGGCGCTCTGAATGTTTCCATTTTATACCAAGATGGCTTATGATTTTATATAGAGCCGCCTGGGTGGCTCAGTCGTTTGAGTGTCCGACTTCGGCTCAGGTCATGATCTCACAGTTTGTGAGTTTGAGTCCCGCGTTGGGCTCTGTGCTGACAGCTCAGAGCCTGGAGCCTGCTTCGAATTCTGTGTCTCCCTCTCCCCCATTCATACTCTGTCTCTCTCTTTCTGTCTCAAAAATAAACATAAAAAAATTTAAAGATTTTATATAATATTTTCAGAAAATCATGTATACCTAAATCCTTGGATTTTAGCTGTGTTTACTATACGGAATCCTAGGCCAAGGATATTTGGCTAAGAGTTTTGATAAATAAGGACTCTTCTACTTTCAAGACAATATTAAGAGTCTCTTTAGGATGACTTTCAGTTTGCAATTTGCAAGGAAATTAGACCAGGTCACCTGTCTCTTTCCCTAGGAGCATTTCCCCAGTATTCAGGTCAGCGATGAATCATGGTCTAACTGCTTTAACTCTTTTTTTCCCATTTGTATTCCTTTCAGTTTAATATCCCCTTGCTATATATATTTTTAAGTTTTTAAAAAATATTTGTCTTACAAAATTTTCTCCAAAATCTTTTTACAAAGTAATATGCAAAAGGACCACTGGGATTTGAATTTCCAGTGAGAAATGGCAGTCCCCCCTACAGCCAGGGTAATGTGACTCCATACCTTCTACCTTCCCTCTAATTCAGACTTTCCAGCTCAGCAGATGTACAATTTGCTACAAAGCTAATAATAACATTACATTCACTAGAAGTTGCTCTTGGCCCCTACTCCCAGTCATCTAACTTTATTTTGACAAATAGAGAATCCTAGAACTGTCATAATAGAGGGATTCACAATTAGCCTTAATGAGGCCAGATGAGGTAAACTTATGACCCAGCCTAAAGTGTCTCTGGAATATACACTGTCAAAAATAAAGTTACTGATACGATGTTTCAGGGCTTCAATTTACCTGGAATGCTTATTTAATCTCAGGCGTGGGAACACTATATTAGGAAAACAAAAGAAAAAACGTGTTGAAGAGGTAAAAAGTTACACAGTTAGGCAATTGCATTCTCCACCAACCAGATTTTAGAAATCTTACTTCCTTTCATAATTCAATTTGAAGGCCCACTAATTTAACTAAAATATCCCAGGTTTTTATAAATTTATGTATATAACTGAAGTACAGTTGACACACCATGTTATGATAGTTTCAGATATACAATATAGTGATTCAACAGGTCTGTATACATTATGCTATGCTCAGGCGACACTATTTTAATACTGTTGACTGTGTTTCCTATTCTGCACCTTTTATCCTTGTGACTTATTCATTCCTTAACCGGAAACCTATACTTGCCACTCCCTTTCACCCATTTTGCCTATCCCTTATCCCCTTCCCAATGGCTACCATCTGTTTTTCTTTGTATTTATGGGTTTGTTTCCACTTTCCTTTTTGTTTTTACAACTTTTTAAAGTAACAAGTATTTGCATTTTTCATTCTGTTTTCAATGAGGTCACTGTTCTAGGGACAGTAAGATAGTTGTGAATTATTCACCTTGATTGATGTATGTTGATCAAAAGAAATTCATCCAGGTAGGCCAAATTGATAGAGTTTGCTAAAGACCTTAAATTGCATTCTTCAAGGCTGGTTTTGTTACAGCATAGGGGTAGTGTAGAACTAGGCGTCATTCTGGTTAATACCTACATGAGGCTAGAAGAGAAGTCTCATGCAATCCACTTGACATCTATGCCCTGGAGAATTTTGCTTACAGCTGTTTTAAAGTGATGCCTTTCCTGTGTAGATGGGGCACAGTTCTTTGGCACAGTGACCCTGTAGTTTGATTTTGTCCTTAGGTTTCTGTCATCTCAGTCCATCAGACACAAAGTCTAATTACTGACACAACTAGAACCAGGCAACCATCTTTGGGATATAACCAAGGCATCTGATTTAGCCTTATAATCGTTTTTGAGTCTTCAACTATGTTTTGGTTTTTGGTTTTTGGTATTCTTTTTTTTTTTTTTTTTTTTGGTGGTCATCTACATAAACTACTTCTTCAAATTTCCACAAAAATTACATTCATTCTGAGCCTATTTGTCTAATTATACATAAGTGCTATTGGCTATATCCTAAGATTCTGTGCATATTATTATAATGCATTGAGAATGGGAGACACATATGAATATATAGAGATCAATAGTTGAATTAATGCAAAAGTTAAGATGTTTAGGAAAGTTTTGAAATTTTTATTATGAAAAATTATGTATATATACATATATTCCATCATCAAGCTGATTTCCAAACATGAAGTGTCCCTTAATCCAGAAAGTCTCATCAGTGAGTCAGGTGGCCAGCTTTGCCTTGGCGGAGATAGAATCTGGGGCTCTGACAGACAGTCATGGGAGCAAAAGATCTTTGGAACCTTCTTTCCTTCACTTCTTGGGCAGTGAATCAGCCTCCTCCTGAACACAGTAAACTCCCCTTGAATTCTGTTCCCTTCACTGTGTTCTTTGACATAATCCAGTTTACGAGTGGGCTTTACCCCACTGCTCCCTCTTGTTTACTACTAGAAGGCTGTTTTCCCCAAAGTATTGAATGTAGCTTATGATTTCCACTTTTATTTCACTCTCAGTAGGAGGCAAGATATTAGCTTTTCATTCAGGCCTTTTCAGGTTCTATGGCTTTAATTGAAGCAATAAATTTAGCACCTTATTTGAGAATTATCTGTTATAAATCAGGATCCTCATAATTGGATTTGAGTTCGTTCAGACTAGGATATAGAAAGTGAATTTGCTAAGGTGTTTGAGGAGTTTGGAGCATGGCTGGGGCTGCTCCCTTCACCAATCAAACTTTGATAATAAGCTGTCAAACTTTTAATAGAAAAACTATATATATTTACTTTTTTCACTCCATTTTTAAAAACTAAATAAACAAAACCACCCAGCCGATCAGGCTGTCATTTCCTCACAGGCCTTTTCAAGTCTCCCCTTCAGCCTCCCTTTCTTTTGTAAGGTGTGGAATTTCCCCCCTAATTATGTAGTTCTTTTACCTTTAATACCTTCTCCTGAATATTCCCCTTCCTTCCCAAGTGCAAGTTTATACAAGGCACCCAAGATCAAGAGCCCACCCTATCACCACATCTAGAAACATCCTTGTCAATGGCATTACATTCATTTGTTTTGAAGTGCCAGGGTGGGTCAGTTGGTTGAGCATCTGATTCTTGATTTCAGCTCAGGTCATGATCCCAGGGTCGTGGGATAGTGGGATAGAGCCCTGCGTCAACCACTCAACCACTGTGCTGGGCTCTGTGCCAAGCATGGAGCCTGCTTAAGATTCTCTCTCTCTCTCTCTCTCTCTCTCTCTCTCTCTCTCTCCCTCTCTCCCTCTCTCCCTCTCTCTCTCTCTCTCTGTCTGCTCCCATCTTCCCCACTCTATCACTCTCTAAAATAAATAAATACATAAATACATAAATTAATTAATTAATTAAGTTTGTCTCTGTGGCTATCATAAAGACAGTAGGAAGTCACTTATATGGTTAACATTTTGACTACTCAGGAAGGATTCCATTTGTATGTTGGGAAGGGTAGGACCGTTACCCTTCTCAGGGTAGATGTGCCCAATAGCATTTATCTACTGCTGCAGATTAGATGGAATATGCCTGGAAACTCCTGTCCACAAATATGTGCAATCTACTGAGTATCTGTATCAACTCACATAAATCCCTTTCACTCAGTAGAATAAAAAATTAGTGATGTGCCTTCTGAATATTAATTCTAAGAATATGTGCCTATATAACTCACTAGGTTTCTGTTGATATTGTTTCATAAAACAATCCAGCTATTTAAAAGAATACACTCTTTGGCCTCCAGATATCTGTATATTCTTACAGATAATAGAAGACCTTAATTGAGTTACCTTGTAAGTGAATATCACATTTCTTCACTGCCATAAGGCTTCTTAAGCCAAAGGCTTAAGAAAGCTTTTCAGAGACAGGTAAACTAGTCTTACATACAGAGTTTTCTCTTCATTTCATTTATTCTTTCAAATTTTTAGACTGAACAAAGGCTGTTAGCAATGACCAAGGAAGAGAAATTCTGCTATCTTTCTTTCAGTCTTATACTAATAATTATTTAACTACTGGATCTCTTTTCTCCAAATTCCACTGGTAAGACTCCCCACAATTTACCCCATCATTTCCCTCATACAAAGGATGGGTATGTAATAATTCTGTCATCAAAGTCTCATTATGTTTTTTTTTCCTCACCTTTTCTTCTAAAAAGTACCCTATTATGATTTATGAGCCTGTAAAGCAATCCTATTCATAATGCCAATGAAAGCTAACACAAAAATTGAATTGTCAGATCTGACTCACACAAATCAGAGACATTACCCAGCATTAAATGTTACTAATAATATGAAATACACAATCATGCAAGAAGAAAAGGCAAAGATGGGAGAAATCTGCACATTCTGCATAGTTCCTTGGTACTTGTTTCACATTGGACACATTCCCTCTGGCCCAATGGGATAGATGAGGTCACTAAGTGTAGTTTCTGGGTCACTTCACCCAAAAGTAAGAGCTTAGGTTTTGAAGCATCTTTGTTTTATATTCAGATGATTCTAGGGATTGTGTGACATTTTCCAGGGAATCATGATTCATAAATCTGTAGATTTGAGATTTGTTTACTATAAAAAATCCTAAAGCATGATAATTCCTCTAAGACTAATCCATAGATACTACTCTTATAGTAAATATCAGAAGTTTATTTACCAAAAGATCAAAATGTAAGAATACTTGCAGCGAGATAAAACCAAGCCATCAACCAACCTCCTTTTTCCCAGGACAACTTTCCCCAACAAACTTTCCTTATAATTTGGGGAGGAATGGATTCCAGGCCAGCTGTTTAAGTTCTTCTACAACGCAGAATGAGTTTGGGTGAGTCTATAACTCTAAAATCTAAAAGTTGGGGCGCCTGGGTGGCTCAGTCGGTTAAGCGTCCGACTTCAGCTCAGGTCACGATCTCGCGGTCCGTGAGTTTAAGCCCTGCATCGGGCTCTGGGCTGATGGCTCAGAGCCTGGAGCCTGCTTCCGATTCTGTGTTTCCCTCTCTCTCTGCCCCTCCCCCATTCATGCTCTGTCTCTCTCTGTCTCAAAAAATAAATAAACGTTAAAAAAAATTAAAATCTAAAAGTTAACAGGGAACAATGTCAGAAACTTGACGGAAAATGAGTTTGATCTAAGACTCCTAAATCTAATGATATGTGTTAAATGTTTAAGAAAAATAATGTATATGCAGCTCTAACTAATTAAAGAAAATACTTCACATAAAAGTTATTTTTTTTGAAAATCTGATTTTTTAACAAAAATATTCACCCAGAATTTTAAAGAAACATTATGCATATGTCTCCATTTTCTACTTAAACTCTTACATATATATATTTTTAATTTGATTCCTTTTGAGTTTATTTTGGTGTATGCCAGTTGTATCGATCCAATTTTAACTTTTTCCACATAACTTCCTGCTTCCCAGATATCTTTTATGAAGTCGTCTTAATTCCAGGATTTCAGATACTCTTTTAAAAATATAAGTCCCCATAATAAGTTGATTCTATTTCTGGATCCCTATTCTAGTTCATTGGTCTTAATGTTCATCAGGAACCAATACCAAAACATTCTTGTTACGATGGGGCATGTTAGTTTTCTGGGGCTGCTATAACATAATATCACAAACTGGATGGGTGAAATAAACAGAAATAAATATGTCACAATTTTGAGGCTGGAAAGTCCAAGATCAAGGTGCTGGCTGATTCAGTTCCTGCTGAGAGCTCTCTTTATGGCTTATAGGTAGCCACCTCCTTGCTATGTTCTCACAGACTCCTTTCTCTGTTCATTCAGGAGAGACAGACTAGCAGATAGACAGGGAACATGCAGGAGAAAGGGAGTTTTCTGGTATTTCTTCTTATAAGGGCACTACTCCTGTCAGATAAAGGCCTTATCCATATGATCTCATTTAAACTTAATTACTTTCATAAATTCTCTATCTTTAATATAGTCATACTGGGCGTTAGGACTCCAAGATATGATTATGTGGGAACACAAACATTTTGTATATAACATGGGGTTTTATCATATGTATATATTTTATTATCTAGTGGAATCTCTCCCAGCTCCTTACTATAGCGTATCATTTTTAGGATTGTTCTTACTATTTATTCTTATGTCTTTTCTTATATGAATACTATAATCAATTTCTCTCATCCACACACACAAACGCAAGACTATGTAATATGAAGTAAGTTTAACATAATAAGATATTTCACATATGTGTATATATTGATATTTACATTTATATATGTGTGTGTTTGTATACCTGTAATGGGGGGAAAAAAGACACACTTGTTTTCCAGGAAATTTGAACATTTACAAAAGCTACATTAACCTATATTAAATCATTTTTTAAAAGTCACAATATACCATAAAGTAAATCTGATTAAATGCAGTATATGATCAAAATAGAAAAAAAAAAGTGTACATTTATTTGGAAGAATAATGGATTTCCCAATTAGACACTTTAGGTCAAAAGCAAAATGAAAATAGATGGAAAATGATTTTTAAATGTTAATGAATATAATATATACTGGAATTTGAGACACAGTAAAGTTAGAGAGTGAAAGAGGACTTCATTTACCTCCATTTTGACCTCAGTCTGTACTTTCTAATTGATTAAGTTCTTCTTTCTAGCTTATCTCTTACCTCAAGCAAAAGACCCTGAAAGCAAAGTATCCCCAGGTGGAAACTGAAACTACCCCCTCCACCAATAATCACTACCCCGATTCAGCAAGACCCCATGTGATTGACCCAAAGACAATGATCAACCTGACCTTTGCTGCCCACCTAAATGTACCCACTGACCTTTGTCCTACATTTTTCTCATATAAACCTAGAGGTATTTTCAGCATTTTGGAGACAGTCTGTGAAACACTAATCCACTGTCTTCCTAGTGCTGGCCTTATTGAAATAAATTCCTTTATTGCTTCATCACTGTTAATTTCTCTGCGTTTGGATTTTGACAGTGGTGGGTGGCTAAAACTGGTCTGTAGGGGACTCCTGAGCCAGGTGTTTTTCCACTCCTGCACCCTGGTTACAAGAATAGTGTTAAATATTTATATAAACAAACAATAAGCCCCAAATGGTGTCACCTAAGGCCATATGCCCATAAACCAAGACTTAAACCTAACCTAACTGCAGTTTCAACTCTCTAAAGTATGAATCCTTTAACCAATCACCATTGACATTTCTTAGTCAGCACTAGGAAATTTATTGATAGACCCTTTCTCTTCCCTGTAAGATGGTGATGTTGATAAATAAATAAATAAATAAATAAATAAATAAATAAATAAAAGATTCTTCATTAATATTTTCTCTTTTTTTCACTCACTCGTTACTTTTTAAAACCTTTCCTTTTCTGTAGTACTTTGGATTTCCCCTATACTTGCTAGATGGGATGCTGCCTAATTCATAAATCAATTAATAAAGCCATTTAGGGGCACCTGGGTGGCTCAGTCAGTTAAGTGTCCAACTTCGGCTCAGGTCATGATCTCATGTTTTGTGGGTTTGAGCCCCACATTGGACTGTGGTGACAGCTCGGAGCTTGGAACCTGCTTCAGATTCTGTGTCTCCTTTTCTCTCTGCCCTTCTCCCACTTGTGCTTTCTCTCTGTCTCTGTCTCTTGGTCTCTCTCTCTCTCAAAAATAAAGAAACATTAAAAAAACAAAAAATAAAGCCACTTAGATCTTTAAAATTTACTCTGTTGAATTTTTATTACTTAACAATATAAACATAATGAAAAAAATAGAAAGTAAATGAGTTAAGAAAGAACTTCAAAAAATATATAAAACTTCAACAAAGCAAACCAAAAGAAAGCAGAAATAGGAAATAATATAAAAATTAAAAAAAATCAACAATCCAAAACCATCCATAAAATGGAGGTGCTAAATGAATAAAATAATATGTACCCACAAATAAAATTCAGAAACCACTCAATAGCCTAAAGAAGGAAAAATAAGAATTATAAATATAAGAAATCATACTACCGTGCTATAAAACTAGAAATCAACCACAAGAAATAAACCTAGAAAGAGCACAAATACATGGAGGTCAAATAACATGCTACTTACTAAACAATGAGTGGGTCAACCAAGAAATCAAAGAAGAAATCAGCAAACACATGGAGACAAATGAAAACACAATGGTTAAATCTTTGGGATGCAGCAAAAGGTTTATGGCAACACAAACCTACCTAAAGAATCAAGAAAAATCTCAAACAACCTAACCTTACACCTAAAAGAGCTGGAAAAAAGATAAACAAAACTCAAAGCCAGTAGAAGGAAGGAAATAATAAGGATTTGAGCAGAAATAAGTAAGATGGAAACTAAAAACAAACAAACAAAAACAAAACAAAACAAAAAACCCAAACAGATCAAATGAAATCAGGAATTGGTTCTTTGAAAAGATCAATAAAATTGGTAAACCTTTATACAGACTCACATATTCATACAAAATAAATAAATAAATAAATAAATAAATAAATAAATAAAGTGAAGAGAGAGGTGTGGGGAAAGGAAGACTCAAACAAAATGAAATGAAAGAAAAATAACAACTGACACCACAGATACAAAAGATTATGAGAATATTTTGAAAAACTGTGTGCCAACAAATTGGACAACGTAGAAGAAATGGATAAATTCCAGGAACTATATAACCTCCCAAAATTGAGTCAGGAAGAAATAGAAAATTTGAACTGA
This sequence comes from Panthera onca, assembly GCF_046562875.1. Classification (NCBI taxonomy): domain Eukaryota; kingdom Metazoa; phylum Chordata; class Mammalia; order Carnivora; family Felidae; genus Panthera; species Panthera onca. The sequence goes on from NC_138339.1 coordinate 21,191,800, forward strand.
CTGATTACCAGCAATGAAGCTGAATCAGTAATCAAAAAAAAAAAAAAAAAAAAATCCCCAAAAACAAGTGTTGGGACTCTATGGCTTCACAGGTGAATTCTGTCAGACATTTAAAATAGAGTTAATACCTCTTCTTCTCAAAATGTTCCAAAATGTAGGAAAAGAATGAAAACTCCCAAATTCATTCTATAAGGCCAGCATTACCGTGGTACCAAAACCAAATAAAGACACCACTAAAAAAGAGAACTATAGGCCAATATCCCTGATGTACATAGTGCAAAAATCCTCAACAAAGTACTAGCAAACTAAATCCAACAATACATAAAAAAAAAGAAAAGAAAAAAACATTCACCATGATCAAGTGGGATTTATTCCTGGGATGCAAGGGTAGGGTATTTGCAAATCAAGCAATGTGATACATCATATCAATAAGAGAAAGTATAAAAACCATATGATCATTTCTATAGATGCAGAAAAAGCATTTGGCAGAGTACAACATCCATTCATGATAAAAACCCCAACAATGTAACTTTAGAGGGAACATACCTCAACATAATAAATGCCATAAAGGAAAACCCACAGCTAACATCATACTCAGTGGTGAAAAACTGAGAGTTTTCCTCTAAAGTCAGAAGCAAGACAAGGATGCCCAGTCTTACCACTTTTATTCAACATAATACTCAATTCCTAGCCGCAGCAATCAGACAAAAGAATAAAAAACACCCAAATTGGTAAGGAAGAATTAAAACTTTCACTATTTGTAAATGACATGATACTATATGCAGAAAACCCTAAAGACTACACCAAAAACAAACTATAACTGATAAATGAATTCTGTAAGGTTGCAAAATACAAAATCAACATACAGAAATAAATTGCATTCCTATATGTTAATAATGAAGCAGCAGAAAGAGAAGTTAAAACAATCTCATTTACAATTGCATCAAAAATAAAAAAAAATGCCTAAGAATAAACTTAACCAAAGAAGTGAAACACCTATACTCTGAACATTATAAAACATTGATGAAATAAATTGAAAACAATACAAACAAATGGAAAAATATTCCATGCTCATGGATTAGAAGAAAAAAATATTGCTAAAATGTCCATGCTACCCAAAGCAGTCTACAGATTTCATGCAATCCCTATCAAAATATGAATAACATTTTTTCACAGAACTAGAACTATCAATTCTAAAATTTGTATGGAACCACAAAAGACCCTAAAAGCAATCTTGAAAATGAAGGCCAAAACTGGAGGTATCACAATTCCAGATTTCAGGATATTCTACAAAGCTGTAGCAATCCAAGATAAATAGTACTGGCACAAAAATAGACACATAGATCAATGGAACGGAATAGAAAGCCCAGAAATAAACCTACCATTATATGGTCAATTAATCTCAGACAAAAGAGGGCAAGAATACACAATGGGGAAAAGTCTTCAACAACTGTTGTTGGGAAAACTGGACAGCTACATGCAAAAGAATGAAATGGGACACTTTCTTACACCCATACATAAGGGTAAACTCAAAATATATTAAAGACCTAAATGTGAGATCTGAAATCATAAAAAATCCTGGAAGATGGCCTAGGCAGTAATTTCTCTGCATTGTCCATAACAACACTTTTCTAGATATATCTCCTGGGGCAAGGGAAACAAAAGCAAAAATAGACTATTGAGAATACTCAAAATAAAAATCTTCTGCACGGCAAAAGAAACAATCAGCAAAACTAAAAGACAACCTATTGTATGGGAGAAGATACTCGCAAATACATATCCAATAAACAGTTAGTATCCAAAATTTATAAAGAACTTACACAACTTAATAACAAAAAAAATAGTCCAATTAAAAAAAGGGCAGAAGGCATGAACAGACATTTGTACAAAGAAAACATACAGATGGCCAACAAGTACGTAATAAGATGTTGAACATTACTCATCATCAGGGAAATGCAGGTCAAAACCGTGATGAGATATTACGTCATACCTGGCAGAATGGCTAAAATCAAAACACAAAGAACAAGTTTTGGTGAGGATGTGAAGAAAAAGGAACGCTCATGTACTGTTTGTGGGAATACAAATTGGTGCAGCCATTGTGGAAGACAGTATTTCAGTATTAAAATAGTATGAAAACAATATAAAAAATTAAAAATAGAACTACCATATGATCAAATAATTCTATTTCTGGGTATTTACCCAAAGTGTATGGAAACACTAATATAAAAGATGCATGCACCCATACATTATTGCAGCATTATTTACAATAGCTAAAATATGGAACATTACTCAGCCATAAAAACAAAGTCTTGCCATTTGTAAAAACATGGATGGATCTAGAGACTATAATGCTAAGTGAAATAAATCAGGGAAAGACAAATATCATATAATTTCACTCATATGCAGAATTTAAGAAACAAACAAATGAGTAACAGAAAGTGGGGCTGTCTCTCTGGTTTTAGGGGGCAGGATGGTCCTGCCCAGTTCTACAAAGTTGGGATTACTTTTGCAAGAACTGAAGGGACAGGGCCACCCACAGAGTCATGGAGATGACTCTGTTACTGCAGTAGGACTAGAGGGCAGAATATTGAACTAAAGAAGATTATTTGCAAGCCATAAACTCATGAAATTTGCCTTACTAGGACTTGAACTTGCTTGCTATCCATCACCTCTTCCTCTTTGAATGGGAAGATCTATCTTATGCCTGTCCATCATTGTATTTTGGAAACATGTAACCTGTTTAGTTTTGTAACCAAACCAAATGTGAGTTTGCTCCTTGGTGAGTCACAGATAGAAATTACACCAAGTGGAATTATCATGCGAAGGAAACTTTTAAATAAAGAGATCACAGGGAATAACCTCCAAAGCTGTGACTCTCTGAGTAAGTGTGGATGGCTCCTTTCATTTAGAGTTAGGATAAATATTTAGATAAGGGAGGCTTGTTATCATATGTAGAGATGGGAGTAAGATTGCACCTTGGGGATACATGCCTATACATACATTGTGTGTTATGTAAATGAGCCTTATACTTCTCCTTGGCTGAAGACTTTAGTATTATAATGAGGTAAAGGTAACTAACTGTTGGTCACTCTGTGGGTCACTCCATGGTCCATCTACACAAGTCTGAATCAAGGGTTGAGTTCAAACTGGTCTGGGTGGTGTGGCCAGTGGAACTCTTTGTCATGGCAGTCATTACTGCTTGATGGATAGGGAAAGACACCAGAGTCCTCTCCATGTTCATGCACCTAGGAAAGGTCATAAGAAGACACAGTGAGAAGGAGGCCATCTGCCACCAAGGAAGAGAGCTCTCACTAGAAACCAAATTGGTTGGTACCTTGATCTTGGACTTCCTAATAGTCTCCAGGACTTTGAATAAGTTTCTATTGTTTAAGCCAACTAGTTTTTGATATTTATTATGAAAGCCCAAGTAGACTAAGACAATAGGTTTCATAGTCCCAAGAATCTTCTCCTCTGGTATCTGAGAAACCTGTGACTAGGTGTATTAATACAGCAATGGTGAAGAGTAGAACTATTCAAGAAAAGCAGTCACTGTAGGGAAATTTGGGGCAGCCCTGGATACTGCTGGGAATTGTTACTTACATTACTAGCTAACATTTACAAGAGCTGTCACTGTTCGTTTCACAAGCTGCCAGGAACTTCTGTCTCTAGGAGGGTTTGACAGCTGATGGAGACACTGGTGTTAGGGCCTCGCCTTTGAGGGTGCATCAGGAAGTGTTTCTGTCAAGAGTGACTGTATCTGCCAAGAGGCACTGCAGTCAAGTAAAGCCCTTAGGACAAAGCAGATCCTGTTCTTTCACTTTTAGAGAGAAAGTGACTGGTGGTGAAGGTATTAAAAACCTTTTACATGATAAAAAGCTGAAGGACTAGAGAATGTTTAACTTAGAAAAGTTAACATTCTGGTGATGTGAGAAGTCCATTCAAACATCTGAAACCATCCATCATGGAGTAGTGTTCTATAGTTTAAGAGATAAGATTGGAATGTATGGGTGGAAGCTTCAGGAAGTCAAATACTGGCTTAGTATAAAAACTTTTTGTTTCTTTACTTGTAGAACTGTCCAAAGATGTAATTGAACTACAGTGACTTGTTTTTTTAACTTGTGAATTAGAAAAAAAATGGTAGATTTCCAGAAGAGTTGCAAAAATATACGAGTTCCACATATTCTTCGCCATTAACATTAACAACTTCTGTAACCATAGTATAATGATCTTAACAAGAACAACAATGATAATATCGTAGAATATTATGAACTAAACTATAGACTTTATCTGGATTTCACTTGCTTTTTCCACTGAAGGCTTTTTTTTTTTCTTTTTCAGGATCTAATTTCAGATCTCACATTACATTTTGTTTTCACGACTCAATGACTTGTAATATCTAATGAGGCCTTGTTGTATTATTACTGAAGTGATGAATTAATGCCTATATTAATTAATATAATGCCTATATTGTTAGCTGCATTTATTATAATAATTTTATATTAATTAATTGTGACTGTTTTGTAGTAAGGCAAGTTCAAATTTATATGGATACATCAATTTGGAATTTTGACTGAATGGCACAGTAAAATTATTACAAATGATACTGGCAAGAATGTACTTATGTAGAGTTCTCCAAGATGCTCTTTGATAACACTGTAGTGATTAAAATACATAGTAAGAATATGAAAGTACTGATGCACAAAATTATGCAGGAGTCTAAGTACAAACTTCTGGATATTGGATTTAAATATTAATTTCATGTATCTTAATGGTTATAAAATATTTCACCACTTCTACTTAAACAGCTGGTCAGGCTCACTGTATCTTATTTATGTATTTAAGTGTGATATAAATAGGTGGAGAAAGTTGATAATATGATAAGCTGAATATATTAAAAAAATTCTTTATCCATTAGTGGTTATTCTAAAACTTTTCTGCCTGAGAACTTGTGTTGTTGAGACTATAGACCCAAACCTCATTGCCTTTGAATCCGTAACCTTGTTAGGTGGATGAAACTATATGGGCAGCCTAACAATATGTATTTTTTAAATATTTATTTGCTTTCTTGGTTTGGCTAAAAAGAAATCGGGGCTCTAGAAAGAATATTAAGATGAAATCATTATTAAACAGTATGGCATACACCTAAAAAATACGAAATTTGTACAGTATCCCTCCAAAGTGTTAATGCCTGTTTGAATTGAGAATGCTAGGTTTGGATTTTTTTTTAATATAAATTATTGTCAAGTTAGCTAATATACAGTATATACAGTTTGCTCTTGGCTTCGGGGGTAGATTTCCATGATTAATTGCTTACATACATCACCCCATGCTCATCCCAACAAGTGCCTTCCTCAGTGCCCATCACCCATTTCCCCCTCTTCCCCCCCAACCCCCCATCAATCCTCAGTTTGTTCTCTGTGTTTAAGAGTCTCTTGTGGTTTGCCTCACTCTCTGTTTGAAACTATTTTTCCCTCCCTCATGGTCTTCTGTTAAGTTTCTAAATTCTTCATTTGAGTGAAAACATAGGATATCTGTCTTTCTCTGACTGACTTATTTCACTTAGGATAATACCCTCCTCACTCTCTTTTACCTAAAAGTATGTTGAATGGTGCAGTGCTTTTATGACCAAGAAGCAAACTAGTTATGTAGGATGGAAATTTTGAACAATTCAGAGTAGTTACTTTTCCCATTATATATATGTATATATTATAATATAATAATTATATATATAATATACAAATAAAAGATTTATATATATATATAGAGAGAGTAGGAAAGTCTGTTCTCTTCCTAAAGTTTCTTGTCTTTTTTTAAATTTACATATTCTGGGTCAACATATGTCTGTAAGGTATTTCGTTGGTGACAGTTTCATCAATCAAAGCAAAAGAACCTCAATATGATGCTGAAACTCAGAGTCAGAGCCATGTACTCACCTGTTCCTGTCCATGTAAAAAGCTGTCTTCCAGGGATTATACTTTGATGAGTCTTTGTTTTGTCTAATTAACTTCTCTTATAATTGTGACATTGGAGGAGAATTAGCTAAAAGTTGTTGAGTTAAAAGATTCTGATAATAATGTAGTTTTATTTCATTGAGATATGTATAACTTTTAAAACACAGTCTGACTGTTGGGTTTTACCAAATGAATCTTATTCAAAAGGGAGATATAGTTGACCCATACATGACACTCTACTGACTGGGTCTTACATGAATATGTTCCTGTGGAAGTTAAGCTTCCAGTTTTGTTATATGAGAATCTTGGGAGAATTAGAATAAAAATCCACGTTCTGAGATTTCTTTGTCATGTAATATGACCTTATTATGAGAGAATTTACTTAATTGCTATAAAAAATGTTCATATAAACCTGTTCTCTAGAGGGACATTAAGGAGTAAGATGAACTCTTTGCATCCTTTCGTACAAACCCCCCCGATTTTGAGAGTTACGGTGTTTTCATGATCAGTAATAGAAATCGTTCTTATGACAGATCCATTTACCTACTTTCTCATTACCTATTGCTCCTACTGTGTAATTTACTCCTTATATATCATGCTTTACTTCTTACCAAAAGCTCTTATTTGCTTCTATTTTGTTGGCAGTGGAATTGGAGTTAAGTGCTTTTTCCCCAAAATTGGCCCTCTGAAACCACTCCTTAAAATCTTCCACATGCTTTTTTTTTTTTAATATGAAATTTATTGTCAAATTGGTTTCCATAGAACACCCAGTGCTCATCCCAACAGGTGCCCTCCTCAATGCCCATCACCCACTTTTCCTTCCATCCCACCCCCCTGAAATCTTCCACATTCTTGGGACACCTAGGTGGCTCAGTCGGTTCAGTGTCCAACTTCGGCTCAGGTCATGATCTCATGGTTTGTGGATTTGAGCCCCTCGTCGGACTCCATGCTGACAGCTCAGAACCTGGAGCCTGCTTCGGATTCTGTGTCTCCCTCTCTGCCCCTCCCCTACTTGTGCTCTGTCTCTCTGTCTCTCAAATAAATAAGAATTAATTTTTTTTTTTTTTTAGAAAAAGTCTTCCACATTCTTCTTTTGTATGTCTTCTGCGCATATTCTGAGCCTGCTTTTGTCCTTCAATAAAATATCTGGATAATCCTGATTATAGAGCTCTCTATGATTAGTGCTGGAATATAATACTATCTTCCTCTCTGATTTTATTTATTAAGACACTATTTTTATCCAGTAAGAAACTAGGAGATGTTTTATCAATCAGTTCCATGAATGTATCCTCTCTCCATTCCACTGTCCTTGTTCTTCTCTATACTTCCATAATTTTGCTATGCTCTTTGCAATACCTCTTGTATTGGAGCTCCACAAATAACCCTCATTTTGAAGATTTGTTAGTAGGACTCGCAAGACTCTGTATATAATTATACTAACTACTAAGGTTCATCACAGTGACATAGTAGGAGTGTATAGTCAGATGATAATGGAAAAAGGCATGGTTGAATTCTAGAGGAATTTGTGTTCAGGCTGTTTTATGCTCTCACCCTCCTATGAGTGCTCACAGAGAGTATTATTCTTCAAGCAATGAAAATGCGCCAACATGTATGCGATGTTTCTAAAGGGAAGCCCACTAGAGACTCAAGGTTTATTATTGGTAGGTAGTCACATAGGCACCTTCTACCTAAAATTTATCAAAATTCCAGACTTCCAGATTAAAAGCAAGTATTGAATATAAATCTTTTGCACAGTGTAGGCATGATGAAACATTATCATTTATTTAACCCTCTCAAAATCCCAGTTCTGAGCGTTTGATCCAAAGAACAACCTCCCAAGCAATCTCAAACCTAGTATGTTTACTCTCTTCTGTGTACTCTCCAACTTATTTTCTATTATAATTGTTTTGTCGAATCCATTTTCTACAAGGCAGAAAAATGGTTTCCTAGCCATGAATTAAATTATGGTCTTAAATCCTTGAAGTCATTCCAAAGATCCCTTGTAGGGATGTTTTGTAGATAAGATCAGATGTAGGAGATCAGTTTGGTAGCATCCTTCTCAGGGAATTATTTTGATGTATCCAGGTATTTTTTGCCACTTACACTATGATCATTTTTCAGCTCATACATCCTCTACCATTGTTGGAGGTGTTTTAAAAAAATATGTCCATACCTGTGTGCGTGTGTGTGTGTGTGTGTGTGTGTGTGTGTGTGTGTGTATTTTTCCGTTTAGTACAGAGTTGACAGACATTCCGTAAAGAGTCAGATAACCAATATTTTAAGCATGGCAGGCAATGCAGTCTGTGACAATCATTCAACTTTGTCATTTTAGCAGGAAAGCAACCATAGACAACAGGTAAAGGACTGGGAATGTGTGTTCCAATAAAACTTTATTTACAAAAGCAGTTGATGAGTTAGATTTAGACCACTGGCAAAGTTTACTGACCCCAATTTAATGCAGATGAACTTAATCACTTACATTACTAAACCACAATCTCTACACATATATACTATTTTCAGAATTATTCCAGACTCAGATGTGTTTTATTTTAAGGAGTTATAACTAGAAAGGAAAGAAGGTGGTAGGATATAAGAGGTATTTTTATACAAACCTCCTCTGTCACACTAAATTTTTGTGTTACAGTTTGAGGGAAAACTTTTTGCTATGTGGATAGAGATGTTTGGTTTAAATGCTCACTTCCCTCTCATCTTATAGGAGTGGAGTAATAGATATTTGGGCTTAATAAGATTTTTGTTATTACATGAATGGCACAGTTTGAACAAAGTAAGTGTAAGAGAACCCAGATAGTTGTCTATTACCAAAGAAAGACACAGGGCATTCAAGAATAAGGCTCCAGAGAAATTGGTCTCACTGCCACTTGAGCTATCAGTGGTTTTTCCATTTTGGCTGCACATTATAATTGTTCCAGAAATTATGAAAATTTTTAATTAATTCATCTAGAAATAAAAGATGATATTCACCAAAGATAATATCTTAGCATCTTTTAAGGTACTATCAAGATGCAAAATTAGAATTGGTAAATTGTGATGTACAATGACATATTTCTACAATTCATACATATGATAGCTAACTATATATAAAACAATACAAATTAATCACCACACCAGAAAATTAAGAGAAATACAGATTTCTGATTCCCATTCTGGTTCACATTTAATACAGTGATGTGAAATAGAAAGATTCTGAGATAGAGATATGTTTGTGTTTTCTTAAACAGGCCATTGGCGGGGAATGAAAGAGGGATTGAGAATGATTGCACATATGGTTCTGGAAATATTTGTAGAGTAAAATAAATGGACAAATGATGATGCTAAAACCGAAATACAACAACTGTGTCAATATTGTGGACTGGTAAACAGTCTATTTGCTTGTATCTAAACAACTCTACTGGTAGAGTAGGCCACATTAACTATTTAGTTATTTATATATATTTAAAATAATACCTATAGTAAAGGTACAGTGAAACTAAGTAATCATGAACCCAGAATTCCATATTCGCTTTCTGTATCCTAGAATTTGCAGTCAGATAGTTAGCAGTCACTTAGGCTCGCTCTGTCATTTGAGGACCTCACAGTTTACACAATAGATGCTTTGAGCCTGCTTAGAACAATCTTGAGAGACTTTACCATATATATTTAGCATCTAGGTTAGCAGTCTAGAAATGTAAGGTCTAACCAGTGTTACTAATATGATAAATTCCTGCTCTGTTTGTATTTAAATACTGAGAAGTTTTAGTGTTCCTTATATTCAAGAAATTGGTTATATATCTCTTCAGTTAAACAGTCTTCCACCCCAAAGTGCCTATAATTATTATTATAAAGTAAAGTATTACTGTTACAAAGTAAAGGAAACAATATCAAGTTTCTTGCTAAGCAAGAACTTAAGAAGGCAGAAAATGACAGGGAAGTAATAATTTAAATAAGTTGATTAAATATATGTACATCATTCTGCTTTGGCAGAGACAGGAAGGGAAATAAGAGTACAGAAAAATAATGGCATAAAACTATCATTTGTTGGGGGAGGCGCCTAGGTGGCTCAGTCGTTTAAGCATTCATCTCTTGATCTCAGGTCAGGTCATGATCTCATGGTTCCTGAGTGCGGGCCTCGCATTGGGCTGTGTGCTAATGATATGGAGCCTGCTTGGGATTATCTCTCTTCTTCTCTCTCTGCCTTCTCCCCGCCTTGTTTGCACTCTCTGTCTCTCTGAAAACAAAGAAATATCATAGGATTTCACTCATACATGGAATTCAAGAAACTTAACAGATAAACATAGAAGGGAAGGAAAAATAAGATAAAAACAAAAAAGGGAGGCAAACCACAAGAGACTCTTAAATACAGAAGACAAACCGAGGTTGATGGGGGTGGAGGGGTGAGGGGATGGGCATTAAGGAGGGCACGTGTTGGGATGAGCACTGGATGTTATATGTAAGTGATGAATCACTGGGTTCTACTTCTGAAGCCAAGACTGCGCTGCATGTTAACTAACTTGAGAATAATAAAAAAAAAAAGACTATTGTTCAGCCATAAATACATACATACATACATAAAATACATACATACATACATACATACATAAATACATACATATACATACATACATAAAATAACTTAATCATTTTGGAATGGTTTACTCCTAAACTAATTGCACTGATTCTGCATTTGCCCAACCTGTGTGTGGAAAACAGTCTTCTTTGGATTGCTTACACTGCACAAAAATGGAGAAGAGAAGAAAGTTTTGTTCAGAAATGAATACAGAAATAAACCCCTTGAGGTAAATAAAGGTCCATCTGTCGTATAGTTCTTTATAAGGAAATCTTTAAAAAGGTTAAGGAATAAGAGGAAGTGGGAGGAGGAATAGAAAGAGGAGACAGACACGGAAGAGAATGGTCTGAGTTCGTAAATATTTGGAGTAAGAACAGGATAACCAGAGTCAATCCAAAGAAACCAAAGTGGAAACAAAGTGGAAGCTATTCTGATGCTATTTTGAAGGGTTCTGGATCTATAATTTCATGTACCAGAATGTGTTGTCTGTCAGAAGTCTTAACTCGGCATTCTCTAGAAGGAAGAAGGATAGTAAAGTTACTAATAGAACATGTTATTGAAATGAGATTAAACCAGATTGTTCTGTTGGCCCTTACTAGATTTATATCTTCCGTTAATGTTACTTACATAACTGTAAAGCCTCAGTTTCCATCCTGGTGAAAGGAGAGCAGCAACTTTTAATTTATTAAAATTTTCATTTATTAAATTTGTAATTTATAAACTGGTTGAGAAGATTGAATCAGATCATGCATATAAAATGCTGTTTAATTTTTCATATTATTTACTGCTGCTTCTGTCGTCTTACTCCAGTGTGACTTTAGTAAAGTCACAGGATTCACCATGTGGTTATTTCTCAGAACCCATAGTCACTAAATCTAAGCAAAGGAGTGTGAGATGTATTTTGTCAAAGCAAAATGGCTTTCCAAAAACCACTGTCACTGTGTACATTTACAAATTTTGTTTCTTGGTTCTGCTTCTTGATGTAAGTAATTCTTGGAACATTGCCATATTAGTGACAACAATGTGGTTTACCAGAGTGATGCCATCTCCGTAAGGGAACCGATCGGTTTCTGATGGGGTCAGCAGAAGAATCTGTTTTTTACCCTATAAGCAATGTGTAGGCTTAGCATAATGAGATGAGATTTTATGAGAATATTTTCTCTCAAGAACAGATTTCCTGGTGACAGGAACAGCAGATTCCACAAATTTCCCCAAGTTTAACAGGAGCTATGCTTTGAAATTATATGGAAATATGATATTGATTTTTATGGTTGCTTGATGAGAGGGACTAGAAGTTCTACTATTTTAGAAAATATGAATATAATAAATCATTCAATTTAGTGTGACCATTTTTCTTTACCTCACACTTTTGTGGTTCTGTGCTTTGTAAAACCTGTGTTCAGTTATGTCTCATTCCTTTGTTTACTTTATTTTTAAACCTTATCTAGAGGGTGATGTTATGCTCATTGATTCTATATAATATAGAGATACAGAGAAGGTAAAAGGATGTTTTAATGTTCGGGTTGTTTTAAATAAGATCACATCTTCGCAATCATTTTGAATGATATTTAGGATCCCCTGTTCTGAAAGTTATTAGAAACCCTTTTATATTGCCTTTAGGATATTAAGGAATAGAAAAAGAGATAGCTTTTCATGGGCATTCTCGAAGACTGAATGTTTGTGTGCCCCCCAAAATTCATATTTTGAATTTTGAAGCCCTAATTCGCAATATGATGGTATTAGGAGATGGTGCCTCTGGGATATAGTCCGGTGTAGATGAAGTCATTGGGGTGGAGCCCTCACAATGGAATTAGTAACTGTATAAGAATAGGTGTGAGAGAGCTCTTTTCCCTCTGATGTGTGAGTACACGTGGCAAAGACTTCTGTCTGCAGATCCAGAGTGCTCTCACCAGGAACCAGACTTCCCGGCCTCCAGAACTGTGAGAAATAATGTCTGTTGTTTAGGCCAACCAGTCCTTGGTGTTTTGTTATAATAGTCTGAGCTAAGACAATTATATAATAATTGTGAACCTTAAAACAAACAAGCAAACAAAAAAACCTGAATCACAGGAACTTCCTCTGTTGGCACATTGAAATATTTAATTTTTAAACAATGGGAAACCTGCTTGTTTCCTACCTCCTTAATCTTTCTCAGCAATATAATCCAAAGGAAAACTAAAGTCAAAACTTCAAATGCCTATGGAGTATTTAAGTAAAATCTTATCACTTAATGTTGATAATTAAATCAAATGGAGTATACCTATGGATGAAGTGAGACCATGGGCTAATAGGACTTTTTTAGCAAGGGTATCATTTGGGTATGACTTTTATTCCTTATACGTCAAATTCAAGCTTCAAAATTTAAGCATATATAGCTTTCAAATTAAAGTGTATATTTAAAGAGATGTATATATGTGTGTATATATATATGCATAATTATAGTTATGTACATATACAAATATGTATTTAATAACCTGGAATATAATAAGTATCAAAAATCAGAACTGCTTTAGCATGAAGTGACTATAGCAAGATATTAAAAATATCTATACCAATATTTATGACCTAGATAAATAAGCAACTGAGAAGATTAAGAAATTTGAAAAAAAATAAGTAATTACTAAGATTCCAAAGGGGGAATCTTTTTTTTTTTTTTTTTTTTTTTATTTATTTTTGGGACAGAGAGAGACAGAGCATGAACGGGGGAGGGGCAGAGAGAGAGGGAGACACAGAATCGGAAACAGGCTCCAGGCTCCGAGCCATCAGCCCAGAGCCTGACGCGGGGCTCGAACTCACGGACCGTGAGATCGTGACCTGGCTGAAGTCGGACGCTTAACCGACTGCGCCACCCAGGCGCCCCCCAAAGGGGGAATCTTTTTAAACTAGATTAGAAATTAGTAAATAAGTAGAAAAATCACCTTTTAAAGTGTAATTTGTAGTTATTTCAATAATTATTGAAGTGTCTTTAAATAAGAGAGCAGAAACTCTGGAAAGCTAAATTTCCTTCAAAGATATTAACTTGAAATGAGTATGATAGATTTTTATTTCTATAATAACTTAAACACCATTTTGCCAATGCAAAAAGAAAAAAAAAGAGACTTTAAATGCAGCTTAAGCACAAAGATACACTCCAGGCTACTGAGAAAAGTCTACTTAATTTTATTGATTTTTCTCCTTCAGTTTAAATTCCCTAGTCCCCATGGTCTTTTATCATTTTTATTCAGAGGTGAATATGAGGTCAAAATTCAATTTTACTATATCTTTTATATTATCATTTATAATCATATCATGGAATATTGAATATCATTAGCTACCCATTGAAAGTTTTAACCCAAGAACCCAGCTTAGAATATTCTCTAGAAGAAATTGAAGTTCCCATTTATTTTATACAGCTTGTATATTTTTAAGCATATGCAATAATTTCTGAGGGAGAAATACAGTAACTTCAGCAGTATTTACTGTTATTAAGCTATGAGTGGGTTTTAAAAAGCTTAGCTGACTTTTGACTTACATTTCTTAAAAATACATAACTGTTGTAGAATGCTGGAGATAACTCTTCCTATGCATACATTGTGCCACATTCCACAAAAGGTTGTATGCTATTTCCAAAAAAAAAAAAAAAAAAAAAAACAACCCAAAACTTTTTTGGTCATGTATGAAGGCATAAAAGATTTAAGAGAGGCCACTCCCTTACCACTTGAGTCAGTTCTGGATTTAAGGATTGGCAAAAATAAGCATTCTGATGCACACGTAAAATATGCAGAAAATGAGTTTTACCTTAGTTATTTGTAGGTGTCAGCCTAAGGAATATTCGTGAACACACATTCCTGTGTCTCCCTACCGCATACCCTTATGAGCAGTCACTCTCCCACTTGGTTGCCAGCATGAGTAGAGTGGAGTCTGTAATCTCAGGGTAAGACTAAGCTTTTCAGATTTCTTGTAGCCCAGCCACATTTCTGAATAATTCTGGTATATACTTTTTAATATAAACGTTTTCAAAAACTTCTTTGTGATGAGCTGTTTTACCCACATGTAGCATCATAGGTCCTGGTTTGAGATACTTCTTATGCAGTCAATGCCATGTCACTGCATTATCTAGTCATTGTACACAGCCGGTCACACCACAAGTAGATAATGTAAGCTTTAACAATTAGGAAGGATGGATAATGAGAAAGTCCATTCAAAGCACGAGATAGACTGATGGATATTATCATTGATTAGGTTCTATATCACATTCAGTGTAGAATCAAAGAATATCCACAATTATCTCAGAAGTCTTTGAAAAAAGTCCTTCTCCTTTCTTACGATTTATCTCTGTGGGAATGGATTTTTTTAAAGCCATTCCACCAAAATAACATGGTATAACATTGAAGGCAGAAGCAGATACAAGAATCCACCTGTCTATAATGAAGGGAGACATTAATGTAAATGAAGCCATTCCTCTCACAATTTTTTTGTACTGGAAATGTGTCTGAAATTAAAAAAAGGTTATTGATGTTAACACATGCTTGGCTTATCACGATTACTTTTAAATAAATAATCAATCTCCATTTTAATTTCAGGTATGGTAATATTACTAAAAAAATTTCACATCATCATAATCTCTGGGTTTTCAATTGTTTTTAAGAGTATAAAATATTTCTGAGAAGAAAATTTGAGAACCACTGCTTTATAATTAAAACCTTTCCACTTAGAAAACAAAGATGGTGTCTGTTTTAGATGGTGTCTGTTTTAGATGGTGTCTTTAGTAACATAGCCTGGAATTTTACAATGTTCCTTACTGTTTTTTTTTGTTTGTTTGTTTGTTTGTTTGTTTTTAAATCTCTTCCATTTGATCTTTTGAGGCTTGCCTTAATTTTAGGGGGGACAATCTACTTTTTTTAACCTCTCTTCCTAATTATGCCAATGCAACTTCTATCTCTGGTATCTTACCATCTCTTCCTTGATATATTGTAGTTTACCTTTTAAGTGTTTGTGTAGGACACAGCTTCATTATGACATTTGTGTAATGATGGCATCTTTGTTGACAATATTAACGCACCCAAAAGCAATATTATTTTTCTTGGTAAGAATGCTTCATATTTCACAGTTTTTTAAGTTCCTTTTTATTTTTGAATTTATATTGTTTATTTTTAACTTATTAATATTTATAAAGACATTTTTCCCTGAACCACCTATTAAAAAAAAAAAAGTTTGTGTTGTGGTGGGCAGGAGGGGGAGGGTAGAGTGATATTCTTGACTAATTAGGAAATTCCTTTAAAATTTTTTTTAAAATCTTTATTTATTTTTGAAAGAGAGAGAGAGAGAGAGAGAACCGGGAAGGGACAGAGAGATGGAGACAGAATCTGAAGCAGGCTCCAGGCTCTGAGCTGTGAGCTATCAACATAGAGCCTGACTCAGGGTTCAAACCCAGGAGCAGTGAGATCATGACTGTGAGCTGACTGAGACACCCAGCCACCCCAGGAAATTCCTTTTTTTTAAAAAAATAATAAGTCTAATGTTTATTTCTTAAGAACAAGTTGACTTCATGAGCTCTTTTTTAAAACAATGCAGCTTCTCTTTAGTGCCATGAGAGACACTCTTATTCTGCAAGTATGAATTTTCTGTATGATCACTTGTTTCAAAATACTTTTGATTCAAGTGAGTGTCATTTGCTTAGAATCTCTATTTCTGTATTTGTGAAGAAAGAGCTTTAGGATTTGCAGTAGGATCCAAAGAAGAAATTCACTGTGATTTTAGAAAAGTATCAATTGTGGTGTTTTTTGAAGTATGATATTCTTACACATGCCTATTTTCTACCCCCCAAAATGGTATACTTGCACTTGAGGTATGTTTTTCAATGGTCATGTTATATTTAATTCATAGATTTATGTGGAAGAGCCAATAGATGAAATCCATTTATGTATACAGTATGTATATGTATCTCAATTTGTTGTTTCAGATTTTTCTATAGAATGAACTATCATTTTGAATTGCACTTTTGATTTCAACGCTCACAAGTGTTTCATGTCAAATTTTATTGTAAGTGTATTTCTGGCATTTGAACTTATTTTATATTTATCTATTATTTTTGTTCAAGTAAATGTATGTCAAATGTTATGACGCACAATACAAAATGATATGTTTTCTGAGATTTGTTTTTAGATTTGACGTGATGTCAACCTTTTGTACTCCCTTGCTAACAGACATTCTATTTTATATTTAAATATAGTAACCTCTTACATATTATTTAAAGTATGTATATATACATATATATATATATATATATTATATACATAGACAAATGTGTTTTATGTGCATATATCTATATATATTTCTTTTATACATCAGTGTGTATATATGTATTGATTTTATAAACAAGAGTTTAGATTTTCTACATAAATATATCTTACTATCTATTTATCCTAATATTTTTGTATATTTATTTATACCTTAATGGACTACTGGTTACGTTTGTGCTTTTCACTTATGTTGAAAATTTTATAAATTCAAAGAAAATGAAGAATTATATAATAGAAATTAGTGGAGCTTAAACTTACTCATTGGTGTTATATAGATATTTGAATCATAAAAATAAATATTTCTTAGTTATTTGACATTTTCTTCTTCATGAGCTTGCCAATCATAGCTATGCTTTTGGGAAAATACTCCCATTTCTTTATTTTTCTAACATAAAACATGCAGATACCACACCTACACCTTTTCTTTCATTTAAAATTCTTGTCTTATTCGATACGACTGCAAAACTGCATCACCCTCTGACTTTTTAATCTTTAGATGGCCTTAATGATGGTTCCTTGTGATTTCCTGTCAGATATAGAATATGTTTGGTCAATTCTTAAATAATTATGTTTCGAAGTTGTGTATGTAATGTCCATGTCAGATACAAATAACACTGTCCTCCAATAAGTGGCGTCTATGACTGCTCAAGAAACCATTAACTTGGTTAGATAACATGTTCTGCCTCCTGCCATCTTGAAGGTCATGCTGATTTTATTGATCTGGTTTGCTATTTCTTCCCATTAACTTTTCTTTTAAAGGCAATTGCACTGAAGAAGAAGCAGTATTCACTGACAGCTTTCAGCCCCATGTCACCTATGGAGATCTTTACTTCTCTGTGGTGTTTTCGTGGTTTAGGTTGTTAATGAGCTGTCTTCTGCAGGCTGATTGTCAGTTCATAATACTATGCTGATTCGGCAAAGCCATCCCTAATCTCCTTCTGTGTGCACTTGTAAGGAATGGTTATCAGTTTTCTAGAGTTTCTTTGTTAATAATATCTGAAGGAGTTGTTATGATGCCCTTGGCTTATTGGACTAGAAAGTTTCTTTAGACAGACTAAGAAATGAGCAATCTATCATGGCCTTCTGAATATTTGTTGCCTTTTTGTACATAAGTATATAAAAATAATTGATTAAATTCAGTCTTACCCTGTACTTTTCTAAACTTTTATGGTGAAGAAAAACAGTCTGCTATTGTATTCATGTAATATTCAAGCAATGAGTAGCTAACATAGCACATAGAAATATGCTTTTAAAAGTTAATGCCAGGCTCTGCAAAGATCTTTGAGGAAAGTTCATATACAGATGCTTTGCTGATTAGAGCCAGTTATCTTTTATACTCTGGTATGCATTCAAGGCAAGAAATGGTAACTCTTCAAATGTATTGACATTTTATTGCAAATTTGATTGTATACTTGTGTGAATGTGTTAATTTTGACATTTTGAAAAGTGACGTTTTAATAATTTAAAAATATATTCTGTTGGAGCGCCTGAGTGGCTCAGTGGGTGAAGTGTTGGACTCTTGATTTCAGCTTAGGTCATGATCTCACAGTCGGTGTGTTCGAGCCCTGGGTTGGGCTCTACACTGACAGTGTAAAGCCTGCTTGGGATTCTCTGTCCCTCCCTCCCTTGCTTTTCTCCTGCTCACTCTCTCTGTCTCTCTCTCAAAATAAATAAACTTTAAACAAAGTTTAAAAAGGGTGTGAAAAATGTTACATTAATGTGCCATAAAAAACTGAAATGCTGACATAAATTGGTGAAGGTTTTTATAGGCTATCTACCTATCAGTTGGCTTCAGTTAGATGATTCTAGTGAATATTCCTGATGTACTACCTACATTCCCTTTACCTAAAGTTGTAACCATCTGCAAGGTGCAGGTAATGGCTTAAGTTTGTAAACTTATACAAGGAATTGTCCTTGGCTGAGAGAAGCCATCTGGAAAGATATCCACCCCAACTCTTAGAGTCTGTTATATACTTTTTTGACTAGGCAAAAAAAGTCTAGGCTTTTGTAAATAAAATAAAGAATAAAATGTATTCTATTTTGTAAGGTTAACATTAGGAAGTGTATGTGTGTGACATCAGCGTCTGATTTCTACTATAAATACATTTATTTTATTTTATAGAAACCTGATTATTTGAATATTTTCTTTAATTGACATTTTTAAACATTTTTTAAAATTTTAATTCCAGTATAGTTAACATTCAGTGTTATATTGGTTTCAGACATACAATGTACTGATTCAACAATTTTATACAATACTCAGTGCTTATCATGGTAAGTAAACTCTTTAATTCCCATTAGCTATTTCACTGATTCCCCCTACCCACCTAGCCTCTGGTAACCATCAGTTTGTTTACAGATTTTTTTGTTTTTGTTTTTGTTTTTTTTTAAATTTGGATCCAAGTTAGTTAACACATAGTGTAATAATAATTTCAGCAATAGGATTTAGTGATTCATCACTTACATATAACATCCAGTGCTCATCCCAACAAGTATCCTCCTTAATGCCTCTCTCCCCTTTAGCAGTTTCCCAACCCAACACCCTACCAGCAACCTTCAGTTTGTTTTCTGTATTTAAGAGTCTCTTATAGTTTGTCTCCCTCTCTGTTTTTATATTACTTTTGATCTCCTTCCTTATGTTCATCTGCCTTGTATCTTAAATTCCATATGAATAAAATCATATGATATTTGTCTTTCTCTGACTGACTTATTTCACTTAGCATAATACCCTGTAGTTCCAGCCACATTATTGTAAATGGCAAGATTTCATTCTTTTTGATTGCTGAGTAATATTTCAGTGTGTTTGTGTGTGTGTATATATATATATATATATATATATATATATATATATATATAACCTCTTTATCCATTCATCAGTTGATGGACATTTGGGCTCTTTCTATACTTTGGCTATTGTTGATAGTGCTGCTATAAACATTGAGATCCATGTGCCCCTTTGAAAAAGCACACCTATATCCTTTGGATAAATACCTAGTAGTGCAATTGCTGGGTCATAGGGTAGTTCTATGTTTAATTTTTTGAGGAACCCCCATACTGTTTTCCGGAGTGGCTGCACCAGTTTCAAGAGGGAGAGAGAGAGAGAGAAGAGAGAGAGGGAGAGTGAGATCCTCTCTCTCCGGATCCTCACCAACATCTGTCATTGCCTGAGTTGTTAATTTTAGTCATTCTGACAGGTGTGAGGTGGTATCTCATTGTGCTTTTGATTTGTATCTCCCTGATGATGAGCCATGTTGAGCATTTTTTCATGTGTCTGTTAGCCATATGGATTTCTTCTTTACAAAAGTGTCTATTCATGTCTTTTGCCCATTTCTTCATTGGGTTATTTGTTTTTTGGGTGTTGAGTTTGATAAATTCTTTATAGATATTGGATACTAACCCTTTATCTGATATGTCATTTGTAAATATCTTCTCCCATCCTGTCAGTTGCCTTTTAGTTTTGTTGGTTGTTTCCTTCACCATGGAGAAGCATTTTATCTTAATGAGGTCCCAGTAGTTCATTTTTGCTTTTGTTTCCTTTGCCTCCTAAGACATGTCAAGTATGAAGTTGTTGTGGCCAGCGTCAAAGAGGTTGTTGCTTGTTTTGTCCTCTAGGATTTTGATGGCTCCATGTCTTACATTTAGATCTTTCATCCATTTTGAGTTTATTTTTGTGTATGGTGTAAGAAAATCATCTAGGCTCATTTTTCTGCATGTCGCTATCCAGTTCTCCCAACACCATTTGCTGAAGAGACTCTCTCTTTTTCCATCGGATATTCTTTCCCACTTTGTCAAAGATTAGTTGGCCATATGTTTGTGGGTCAATTTCTGGGTTCTCTACTCTGTTTCATTGATCTATGTGTCTGTTTTTGTGCCAGTATCATACTGTCTTGATACTACAGCTTCCAAATACAGTTTGAAGTCCGGAATTGTGATGCTTCCAGCTTTGGTTTACTTTTTCAGGATTGCTTTGGCTATTCGGGGTCTATTATGGTTCAATTCAAATTTTAGGATTGTTTGTTCTAGCTCTGTGAAGAATGCTGGTGTTATTTTGATAGGGATTGCATTGAATATGTAGATTGCTTTGGGTAGTATTGACATTTTAACAGTATTTTTTCTTCCAATCCATGAGCAAAGAATATTTATCCATTTTTTTGGTGTATTGCTTCAGTTTCTTTCATTAGCTTTCTATAGTTTTAAGTGTATAGATTTTCCACCTTTTTGGTTAGGTTTATTCCTAGGCATTTTATGGTGCAATTGTAAATGGGATTGATTCCTTGATTTCTCTTTGTGCAACTTAATTATTGGTGTATAGAAATGCAACGAATTTCTGTGCATTGGTGTTATATCCTGGAGCTTTGCTGAATTTATGGATCAGTTCTAGCAGTTTTTTGGTGGAATCTTTTGGATTTTCCATTTAGAGTATAATGTGAAAGTTTGACTTCATACTCACCAATATGGATGCCATTTATTTCTTTGTATTGGCTAATTGCTGAGGCTAGAACTTTCAATACAGTGTTGAATAACTGGCAAGAGTGGACATCCCTGTTGTGTTCCTGACCTAAGGGGGAAAACTCTCAGTTTTTCCCCATTGAGGATGATATTAGTGGTGGATCTTTTACATATGGCTTTTAAGATCTTGAGGTATGATCCTTCTATCCCTAATTTCTTGAGAGTTTTTATCAAGAAAGGATGCTGTGTTTTGTCAAATGTTTTCTCTACATCTATTGAGAAGATCATGTGGTTCTTATCCTTTCTTTTATTAATATGATGTATCGCATTGATTGATTCGCAGATACTGAACTAGCCCTGTATCCCAGGAATAAATCCCACTTGATCATGGTGAATAATTCTTTTAATATATTATTGGATCCAGTTTGCTAGAATCTTATTGAGAATTTTTGCCCCATGTTCATCAAGGAAATTGGTCTGTAGTTCTTTTTACTGGAGTCTTCCTCTGGTTTTGGAATCAAGGTAATGTTGGCCTCATAGAAAGAGTTTGGAAGTTTTCCTTCCATTTATATTTTTGGAACAGCTTTTAAAGAATAAGTATTAACTCTTCTTTAAATGTTTGGTAGAATTCCCCTGGAAAGCCATCCGGCCCTGGATTCTTGTTTGTTGGGTTATTTTTGATTACTGATTCAATTTCATTACTGGTTATGAGTCTGTTCATTTTTTCTATATCTTCCTGTTTCAGTTTTATTAGTTTACATGTTTTTAGGAATTTTTCCATTTCTCCCTGATTGACCAGTTTGTTGGCATATGATTGCTGATAATATTCTCTTATTATTGTTTGCATTTCTGCAGTGTTGGTTGTGATCTCTCCTCTTTCATTCTTGATTTTATTTATTTGGGTCCTTTCCTTTTTCTTTTTGATCAGTCTGGGTAGGGGTTTATCAGTTTGGTTAATTCTTTCAAAGAACCAGCTCCTGGTTTTATTGAAGTTGATAATCTGTTTTTTGATTTTGATATCATTGATTTCTGCTCTAATCTTTATTATTTCCCTTCCTCTGCTGATTTTGGGATTTATTTGCTTTTCTTTTTCTTGCTTTTCAGGTGTAAAATTAGGTTGTGTATTTGAGATCTTTCAAAATAGGAGAGCTAAAGAGTTTCCCAGACAAACCAAAACTAAAGGAGTCCATGACCACTAAACCAGCCCTGCAAGAAACTTAAAAGGAAACTCTTTGAATGGAGAAAAGATAACAAAGCAAAAAGGACCCAAAGCAAAAAAGACTAGAAAGGACCAGACAACACCACCAGAAACACCAACTCTATAAGCACCACAGTGGCACTAAATTTATATCTTTCAGTACTCACTCTAAATGTCAATGGACTAAAAACTCCAATCAAAGACACAGGATATCAGAGTGGATAAAAAAAATTTAAAAAACCAAGATCATCTATATGCTGCTTACAAGAGACTCATTTTAGACTTAAAGACACCTTCAGATTGAAAGTAAGGGGATGGAGAGTTTTATCTCAATGAACTTGTGTTTCAAAACCCTACATTTCAGAGACTCCAGAGGCTTGGACCTATGCTCTCTGGGTGAGGGTCTCACTGAACAATAGGTGGGTACCAGCTTGCCCCAGAAAACGTGGAGCAATTGCACAACGGCAGAAGTTCAGAGATTATGCTAAATCACAACACACAGCCAGCCCCAGGTTTTACCATAGTCTGGCATCTTTGTGCCAATACCAGCATACGTAGCTGCTCTCCAGGGTCATCTGGGACCTTTGCCTGAGGGGAAGCCGTATGGCCTCTACCAAAGGTACTCCAAGCAGGAGAACTGCTTCTCCCCATGTGGCACATGGACCCCTCAGATCCTGCTGCCTGCTGCTAGGGATTTGCCCTACTTCTTCACCAGGGCACTGACAGGCACTGAGCTCCAGAACCTCAGACTCCCTGTTCCAGTGTTTATAGAATCCTGGTGTTATTGAAACCCTCTCCTTTCTTCCCGTCAGTGGTTTTGGGGAAAAGTTTTCTTGTTGAGTCCCTGTGTTTTCACTGTTTCTTTCTCCAGATACTTTCAGGGGAGTGCTTTTCTTGCACAATCCCAATGTGCTGCATTCTCCCCCTTTCTCTTTCTCTGTCGTCTCTCCACCAAAACAGCTCCCTACCCTTTCCCCCAGTTTTTCTCCCCCCCCCCCCCCAGTTCCCCTCTCCATACCGCGTACATGCCAAGTTCTATGGCTCAAGTTATGCAGATTGTCGTGGTGAGCCTCAGATCAATTTCCTAAATGTTCAAAATGGTTTGGTGCTGATCTAGCTGTGTTTCAGGGATGAGAAAAGCTCAGGGTCTCCATGCTGTTCTGCCATCTTAACTCTTCCTCCTTTGAGTGA
The DNA here is from genome assembly GCF_046562875.1 of Panthera onca. Lineage (NCBI taxonomy): Eukaryota > Metazoa > Chordata > Mammalia > Carnivora > Felidae > Panthera > Panthera onca. The sequence continues at coordinate 21,215,434 of NC_138339.1, forward strand.
ATACATTTTAATCTAAAGTCTATGAAAGTCTCCCTATAGAATATCTAATTAACTGGTATTTGGAAACCCCAATATTGACAGAATTAGCTTATTAAAAACAGATGCATGACTATAGGCATTTCAAGATAGTGGGTGCTTGAACTGGGAATTGTCTTCCCTTATCAGACTAGGGGAATTTTCTCAGCCCTAAGGAGATTCTTATAAGAATCATTTTGATGAACTATTAAAGTCTGAAGAGGATGTTTTCAACTAGATATTTCTCTGTATTTTTCCTCATATGTTGAAAACTTCAAAGAAGTTATACATGTGTTTCCATATAATTTACTTTTGTTTTTTTCACAATGACTATTTCTGTCTTAATTATATCCTGAAAGATAGAGGTGTTATTTTTTACTTGTTCCTAATTATTAGACATTTTTAAAAATTTTGCTTTTTTCTTTATTTCCCAGAATAGATTGAACAATCCACATGTTGGGAAAATTAGTATTTTTGAAGATGTGTCATTTGTGGAATGCATTACACAATGTGTCAAACAAGTAGTTTCCTATCAAACAAATCTGTAGATCACATTTCATACTATTTTTTTCAAGATTTTTGGTATCAAATTGATATCTTGTGTTATTGGGTTGCTGTCTAATTGTCCCTCATGTGCTTCCAGTTATTGTATATTGATTTCCATGTGTATGGTGCAAGGTTTAACCTGCCCAGAACAGTTATCTTTGCCACAAATAAGGAGAGAGACATTATTTTTCTATGTTCGTATGTATTATCTTTGCCACAAATAAGGGGAGAGGCATTTTCTTCTGTGTTCATACCTAAGCTTTTCTTCTAGGCTATGTTCATATCTTCATGATAGAGCCACTTTAATAAGAGTAAGCCCTTTCCCTCTCGGTGAACAAACCCAAGTTCATGTGCTTCAAGAAAGAAGGGATAGCCATTCATAAGGGAATTTGTTTTCTAGGATATATGCTTGTTCATGGCTATCACGAAATTTTGTGGCTGATGGAATTAAAAAAAAATATTGGCAATCCCAGTGTATGGGTTGTGTGATCACTTTGGGGGAAAGAAACAACAACAATTCACATAAATTTAGTATTAATAAATCTCTCATACATAACTACAATATAAATGTGGTTAGTAATGCTTCATTTTTCTCTTGGTATGACTCAGCTGAATGATGAAGGAGTATACACTCTCTTTGTTAAAGACCATTGAACATGCATTCCTGATAATTGACAGATTATCCAAGATTTTACTCATTTTGTTGGAAAGGGAAGGGCAATGTCATACCAGATTAAGGAGCAGGATTCTATGTTTGGAATGATAAATCATAAAGGAAATTAAAATCTATATTGCATGGTATCGTCTATCTCTGGCTTACATGTGGCAAAAAATGGTGGTAAAATGCTACCTAGACCACACTACTAATGAAAGGCAAAAGTATTTACTGATAGAAATATTATATGTATTAGGAAATAAGGTGGAAATAACCAAGGGAATGTTTCTACTCAAAACATTCAGTTGTAAGGCAAATTCATTTAAAGGAAACACTGGAATATGGATATAGAATTAGAAAAATGTCAGACTCAAATGTCCTGACTCATTCTTGGTTAAAATGAAAAGAAACCACAGGTCACAAATTTCTTTTGCATGTGATGGCAAAGTTGGGAGGAAAAATGTTTACTTAATACTGTGAACATAAAAAGTGTCAGAGTAATTATTATGCTTGGTTGCACAAGTAAGAGAGAAGGTTAAAAGGATGATTACATAAGGATAACTTCAAGTGAGATTAATTTTTGGAATTGAATCTATATATGTTCTGTAATCATGGCCATGAAATTGCCTTTAAGCCATTTATTCCAATAAAAAATAATAATAATAAAGCTTTCATGTTATATTCTGCAGTTAGGTACAAAAAAAAAAAATGTGTGGAAAGATTCCATGGAAAGCAGCCATTACCTGTAAGGGTAAAATTAACTTCACTGTTTAATTCCAAATTTCCAGTAGTCACAGTGTTTGCAACGATGCCTGTTAGAGGGAATTTAGTTGAATCAAACATAGAACATCTCTGCTGTTGATTGATGACTTACTAAACATAAACTTACATTGATTACATTGATAACAATTATACATTTTCTTATTCTAAACACAAAACATTTAGTCACTGGCTTAAGTGTATCTTTAAAATTAAAAGAAAATAAATTGATGCTGACTAGATACACACAGCATCATACTGAGGAATTTCTTTTCTATAGTTTGCTAAATAACTTATGAGTAGATGATAAATTTTTATTATTAGCATTTTTTGATTCAACTAAGAGAAGCATATGTTTTATCTCCTTTAATCTGTTAAAATGTTTGTTTTTATATGGAACCCCCCTTTCATGATAAACTTTCCTTGATATTGATGGTCATGTATTCAATGCATTGTTTGTATATTTGACCTAATATTTAAAAGAAAGATATAGAAGGGATTATGTTCATAACTGAGATTGGCCTATGCCTTTCCTTTGCAGTGGTGTTTTGTTCAGTTTGGTAAAAACATCACTTGGGTCTCATATAAGTTGGGTAGACTTCCTACTCTAGACTCTTGGTGAGAAATAAGAAAATATATGTTTCATGAAAGATTGTTAGAACTTGCCTATAAAATTGTTGGATTTAGTGCAATTTGTGTGGATTTTTCCCTCAGGGCATGTGCTGTGGGTTGAATAGTGTGCCCCCAAATTCATGTCCAACCAGGACCTCAGAAGGTGTCCTTGTTTGGAAATGGGGTCTTTTACAGATGTAATTTTACAGATAAAATTAATTAAGATGAGGTCATATTGGATAAGTATCGGTCCTAAATCCAAGGTCATTGATGTCCTTATAATGAAAAAAACTTCACAAACATTAGTTTTATAAGCTTCTTAGATAACCCACTATATCCCAATTTGTTTTCACAAATGCTAAAATGAATTTGTATAGTATTCATAAAAATAAGGTCATTCACATAAATTTAAAACGTGTCTTTTCTTTTCCTTAAAATGTTATCTTCATATAAGAACACTGATTCTTTATGTTAACATTTGAGACACATGGCTTAGACAAATTTTAAAGCAAACCAAAAACATTGTATTGATAAATTTGATGTGTTTGGTAGACAAGACCTTATAATATGTGGAAGCTATGGGAGAAAATGTTAAAAGTGATTCGTAGTGGAAAAGTTGTGAAACTGGTCAAGAAAGTAAGCTATTCCTAAGTATATTTTTTCATAATTTCTCCCAAAGATTATCATATCAGTACTTAAAATTTTGATGTCTCCTATCCAGTTTCCTGAAACCATGGACTGCACAATTATACCACTACTGAGAACATTAAGAAAATAAAATACAATGGATTAAATTCAGATTTCTCTTGTGTTGAATGACATCTTTACTAGTGGCTTAAATTACTGCAACCATAAAATGAGTCAAAAAACTTTAAACATATTGGAGACAGACACAATTTCATTAATACGTTTAATTATTAATTAACTTCATTAACAGGTTTTGATTTATAAAGTTTAATCTAGAACTAAAACAATAAAAGTTACCAAGTAAAAACCAATAATTTTCTTCTAGTTTTTTCAAACATTTTCTAAGAAGTTTTTTATAATCTTCTCCGTGGAAAACATCATGTGAAGTCTTTATTGTGTAGTTTTCTTTAACTCAAATTTTAGACTTATCTTGGAATATAGATGAATTTCTGTTAAAAGTTAGATTGGGAAAATCAATCAATTTCATATATGCTACCAAGCAGTCATTAAATTGAAACCCATCTATCTTCCATTTTATTCTGGTATCTTAAAGTGACATTTCTTTGAACAATTTCTTTTCTTCTAGCAATTTTAGTTAATATTTCCCCCTTGACTACTTTTAGTTTCCGTCTTTGAAACTTTATCATTGTTAGTTTGCAATTCTTCATTCTGTGTTTATTTCAACTAACTTTTAGAATCGTTTTGGACTAATATTCCAAATAATACTTGGAGAAAAAAAAGAACATAACACTACAATACAACAAAACAAAAACATATCTCAGTAAAGGTTTCTATGTCCTAGCAATACTATTCATCTTTTCAAAACAACACTCTATTGAGAACTCATTCTCTTGAGGGAGCACTTGTAAAGAATTTTTGCAACCCACAAGCTAAGTTCCAATATTTTATTTTATAGCAAGAAATAAGGTTACGAAAAGTCCAAGTCAACTTGTATCAGCGAGTAAACTACTGTGATGTGTAAAACATGGCAAGCCAGACTTCCTCATCTAAAACTTTTTGTGTAATAAGAAAGTAAAACCAGATCTAAGTGTCTGAGTATTTTTATCTAAGCACAGAACCAATTATAGCATTTTGAGGTTATGAGAATCTTTTGCCTCTTTATTTATTTTTTAAAAGAAAAATATTATTTTTAAAAGAAAGCTTAACATTCTTTGTTTTGTACTTTTTTAAATCATTTTAAACTTGATATTTTTCTTCCAAAGGTAGTATTTTTAGTTATATATGGATACATGTAGAGATGTATTATTATAGTGTGAAGAGATCATAGAGATCATAGAATTCACATCAGGCATACATTACATGTGAATGTGAAGCACATTAATCAAGAAAAATATAGTTGTCTAAAGTGTCTCAGGTATCTCTGCCTGTATGTACGTTACTGTCTCTCTGTTCCTCTACTCATTCAATATCAAACTCGTGCCCTCTCAACCTTTTATGCTATAATCCAATACATATTATAATAAATTTGCTAGGAGTTCATAATTAAACAAGACAGTCTTACATCATCATGGAGCATCCAACCTAATGAAAAGAAAACATATTAATGTTAAAAAATAAGTAATATATAGTATAATGATAAGTAAAATTTAAAAAAATTAATAAAACATGGTGATGATTAGGAAGGGGGGGTGTTGGAGAGATTTAAAGAGATGTTCAGGAAGGATTTTCTGAGAGCTGAAACATGAATGATGACAGGGAGTAACCATGCAAAATGTGGATTAAAGAGAATGAGTAGAGACAGGAAACACAGGTGAGAACTGGTTTACCTTAGGGGTCACAAAGAAGCTAATGTGTTGTATTCAGAATGAGGAAAACAGATGGTGTTAAAGGCAGATTTTGCACTGTAGTGGGGGTTTCTGGATGGTCTGAGGCAGAAAGGATGAGTCGGTATCAACTTTTTTGCGTTATGTAAAAATGGATCCTATCAGGTCAAATATGTTATCAAGGAGCAGTTCACGCACATATTCATGATGAGGTAGCCTTTGACTGGAGTGACAGTTGTGGATATCAAGGGAAGTGATCCAATATAGGCCAGATTTTGGAAGTAGGAAAGAAAGAACTTTCTGTAAGTTTAAATACATCAAGTTAGGAAATAAAGAGCCACAAATTCAACCCCCTTCCTAGATACCTGGGTAGCTTCACCTCCTCAGGTTCTATAAAGCACTATGAAGATAGAGGTGCTGATACACAACGTTACTAAGTAGGTGGCTGATCTAATGTTTAGCTCTTGAGCAGTTGGCACCCAAGCTTAGAATGTCCCCATCATATATGGAAGGTCATTAGAATGCTAGCAAAATTCACCATAGTCACACATCTGTTATGAAAAATGTAGAATATCAATGCGACAGGAAGGCTTTATGGGAGAACAGTCTGACTGTGCCCATGTGGTAAGAACTTTCTTTGTGCTTCTGTCCTATTATTCCATTGGAGACCAGATAAAGGAATGAAATGAAAATGTTTCCTGCCTTGATACTGTCCAGCTGTCCAAGTGGGTTGATGAACTGAGATGGGGACATTAGGGGGATCGTGATCTTTGTAGGAAGGATTCTATCATTAAGTTTACTTTTTAAAAATTATTTTAAAGCTTGAAATAACTCTACAGATTATCTAGTCACCTCACTCGTGATGAAAGTAAGAAATATGACTCAGAAACATGAAATGACAACTTGTCCAAGGTTGTGTGACAAGTTACGACTGCAGCGGAGACTAGGATGCAGAATAGCCATCCGTTCAGCTTCTTTCCACTGACAGCACAATGCATTTCAGTTTACCACTTATCTGCCAAGAAAATATATTAGTTAATAAGTGCTTAGAATCCAACTTCCTGGAAAACATCATGGTATGCCTTTCTTGTGTACACTTATGTTTAATTCAAATCGCAAAATGCCCTTGGAATGTAAATGAGTGTGTGCTTCTCAGGTTAAGTGGTAACATTGTGACAAAGAATAATTTAAAATGTAAGCAGTTTTATTAGTTATTATGCACAGTGTAGAACAGAGATACCATCTTGTGGGTATAAACGTTTTATCTTTTCTCTAAGTGGAAGAATGCCTTGGCATTCTAGAGATCAGCACAATGAAACATACTAGAGTTTGGAGACAATTAATTATACTTTGGCTCAGCCTATGAAAACCCACACAATGCCTTCCACTCCACTGAGCCTCAGTTTCCTTTTTGTGAGTTACGAATAGGATAAAAGAGTGTTATTATAAAAATTAAACAAGATAGCTCCTAAGAGAATGTCTAGAGTATAATATGCATTCATTAAATGTTAGATTTAACCAATATTAGAATATAAGGTGGCTTATCACTGTTTTCATTCAAAAACAGTTGCTCCTTGAAGGAATCTTAAAATGCTACCTGTATCTTCCCAGGCATAACTACTCATATGGTCTCTCCTACAGATATCATTGCATGCCTTTTCAGAAATGTGATTATTCACATTTGAATCACTGGGAGGAACTATTAAAAAATGTAAGAGATGCTAGGGAATACTTTTAATGATTGTTCAGCAGAAGTTTTCCTTGGGGAAAGTGTAATCATTAAAACTCCCAGGTATTTTATTATCATCTCATGCAGTTCCCTGAATAACCATATCCCTTGTTAATCCACTAATTTATTCTGAGGCTTGTCCTACTGACTAATGTCCCCAGATGTCTTTTGACTGAGGAGAAATACTGTCAATTGTGGAGTTTCTTTTGACCTTTGACCTTTCTATTTTCTACCTAGTGTTGATTATTAATATTGGGATGATATTTATTATGCAGAAGGTATTTTTATTTGAGTGAACCACTAGATAAAAATTAGTGTGGAAGAAATACTTTCCTACACTCAGTATGTGGTTTCATGAAGGAGTAGTAGTTCTGGACAAGTCTAGAATATTATTTTATTACCTGGAGATCTAACTACAAACACAGAGCTTCCAACTTTATGTCCCCAAGATTCCTATAGAGTTGGCATGGGTAGTGCTCAGGACTAAATATTATTGAGAAATAGGAATTTCTGACAGAAGTTTTATTTTCCAAAATGCAAAGCCACTTCACACTGCATACAAATGTAATGAAAATGCATATGTCTGAATAACATGTAGCAGTAAAACCTTGGATTGTGAGTAACTTGTTCTGTGAGTGTTCCTCAAGAGGAGCAAACATGTGTAATAAATTTTAACTTGATAAACAAGTGATGTCCTGCAATGCAAGTGGTACGTGATGCTGAATGTCACATGATCAGAACTAAGCCAATGCTGCTTCTCTCTCTCTCCCTGTGGGATTGTGGGTGATCATCTCCCATGCTCGGATGCTCAGTCTCAGGCTGCAGTATTTAGCAGAAATCAGTGATTTTCAGAACGTTGGAAGGTGCCCACAACTGGCATCCAACTGTTGCATCATGAGCGACAGCAAGAGGTTATGGAAGAGATCTCAGCTGCAGAGGAGGAGGAGAAAAAGGGGAGGAATCCCTCACTTCAAATGAGATTAGCGAGATGTGTAAAGTGTTGGAAACAGCACAAAATTTTGCAGAAAAACACCACCCGGATAAGGCTGTAGCAGTGTGAGCAATGCATCTGTTTAACCACAATGCAATGTCACATCTCCATGAAATCCTCAAAAGGAGGCAAAAGCAAGTGTGATTGGATAAGTCCCTTGTTAATGTTGCATTAAAAGAAAGAGATTCCATTGATTAATAGAATGCAGTGATTCTTTTAGTGATCGTGAAAGTTGTCCTGCACAGTAACCCTCCTCTCTCTTGTCTCCCTCACACCACTCATGAAGTGTTTCAAAGTCAAGTGCAAGTTAGTTTGTTTTTCTTTATAGTTTGTATTTTCTTTATTATTTTATATTATATTACAAAGTTCTAATCATTTTTACATGAATATTTTCAGGTTGTGGAACAAATTATTTGAGTTTCCATTTCTTATGGGGAAATTTGCTTTGATATACAAGTGCTTTGGATTACAAGCATATTTCCAGAAAGAATTATGCTTGCAAACTAACCAAGGTTTTACTGTCTATGTGAATTATAAGAAATTTAGTGACTACATGGACCTTATTTTATTTATCTGTCTCTTCATTTAATATATTTTACAAATATTTATGGACACCTTTCACCTTTCAGGTTATTTCTAGATACTGGGAATAGAATGAAAGAAAAAAGAAAAGACAGTTGCTGATAAAACATAGCATAAGATCTAGTAAGGAATGTATATTAATCAAAGAATCACACAAATAAATAGAAAATTAAAAGTCATTTATAAAGTGCTAAATAGGAAGGCCCTTGGTGTTATAAACTGCATTATGAAGCACATTATAGTTAGGTCAGCAAAAGATCACCTAATGAAATAATGGAGGTAAGATTTAAGACAGAAGGGGTGCCTGGGTAGCTCAGTTGGCTAAGTGTCCAACTCTTGATTTTGGCTCAGGTCATGATCTCATGGTTCTTGAGCCCACATCAGGCTCTGGGCTGACAGTGTGCAACCTTCTTGGGATTCTCTCTTTCTCTGCCCCTCCCCCACTCGTGGATTCATACTCTCTCAAAATAAATAAAGTTTAAACAATAAAATTGAAGACAAAACAGAAGTAACATGGCAAATGGAGGAATGAATGAGAAATTGCTAGTCTGAGAGACGAGTGTTTTGGAAAAGCCCTGTGCTAGAATGAACATGAAGTATACAAGGTAATAATAAAATCAATGTAGTATATCTGGGGCACCAAGGTCAAGATGGGAATATGTTTACATGAAGTTAGATAAGTAGGGAGGATTAGAATACCTAATCTTGTTTTCTATTTTAATACATTTTGCTTTTTATCTAAGGACAAAAGATACTAAGATATTTTAAGCAGAGGGCAGTGTGATCAGATCTGAATTTTGATGAGTGGATTCTATTTGACAGAGGAAATAGCTTAGTTAGGGCCAACCTTGTATATACTAGGATAGACTGATTTATCCCACTACATAGGCGCAATATTTCATACCAAGATTTATGGTAGCTGGAAATTGCCAGATAGGAGAGGAAGAAAAGCTAATAGATTCAATGGATATAAATGACCAAGAAATGTTGATAGCTTGAATAAAAATGGAAGAGACGGGAATGTTGAATTTGGTTCCTGGGTTCTTAAGTTTAAATATTTATGATGATGCCATGTATCACGATAGGGGACCCCCACAAGAGTACAAAAACATGGAAAGGGAAGTTCAAGAGTTTTATTTCAAACTTGTTAGTTTTGAGGTGAATTGAGACTTCAAAGGAAGGTGCCATAGAAAAATAGAGATACATAGGTATAAAGCTCAGATGACAGAGTTTGCTAGAAGCATTAAAGTAAAATAAATCTGATAAAAGTGATAATTGAATTCACTGACATACTGTTGTTTATTGTGGAAAAAAATGACATAAGGAGAATCATGTTCTACACACAAGATTTGATGGAACCCAAAAAGGATAAGAAAAAAAAGAGGGCACTAGAGAGAGGTAGTCAGTGACGTAAGAAAAGAGAGTGAACTCAAAGAATCCAAGAAAGGTGAAGGTTTCAAGAACAGAGTGGCCAGGAGTACAAACCGCTATAGGATTCACTGTCACATAAGTCACCATTGATCTGAGCAAAATATATTTTGGGGGAGTAGGAGGAGGCAGTCCCAATTATAGGGAAGTAATTAGTGAGTGATAAAAAATAGATACAACTTTCATCAAGGGTTTGAAGAACATGGCTACATAGTTGAATATAGGGACATATGATTGCTGCCTAAGATGGAAGTTTAAATTATGTTTGCTTGGGTTTTTTCCCCCCTGTGGAAAAAGAAAAATAAATCTTGAGCATCTACTAAAATATAAAAAGAGAAAAAGGAAATACATTAATTTGGTTTGAGAAATAGAGGTAGAAAAAAAAAACAGCCAAAGTGTAGCCTTACAATAAAAATAGAAGATGTTAATATTACATGAAAAACAAAATGTCCAGCAAGAAAGAGTCCTAGTAAATGCAGGTAAACCGGGAGAGCTGTTGCTGTAAAATAATGAGTGTGGAAATGATTAGATTACAATAAGAAAATGATGATAAATAGACATGGGATTTTTTTTCTTTACTATATTTCCTTGTTTTCTTTACTATATTTCAGCAAATTTAAAAATTAGAGAGTTACATATTCAGCCTGAAAAAGGGGAAGGAAGACTACTTTGAAGTCCATGCCGCATAGCCAGATTACTTTGTATTTTTCCTTATGTCAGCAAGTTAACCACCTCCAGGTCCTCTTCCCCATAAATACTTGAAGACAATTCAATTGACTTACTCTCCTCTTTCAAGCCCAATTCTCTCCTCCTGGAGGAGAAAAGGTTTTACTCATGGTAGTATTTTTAATTGTAATAAACAAGTCTCCCTTATGAAAGAAACACAATTTTAACCTTTAAAATTGTAAAAAAAAACAAAAACAAAACAAACAACAACAACAACAACAACAAACCTTTCAGGTTCTCTGGAAGGTAAAGGTTCAGAAATTATGAATCTATTACTTCTTTACTTGATATAGAAAAGAACTTTCAAAGCATCACAATGTAATTTCATTCCACAAAGTATTTTTTTCTTTAATTTTCTTTTCTTCTTATTCCGCATATTTTTTGCGTTTTTAATTTCCCAATCTCATTTCCCTTCTGCTCTAACCTGCTTTCTCAAATCATCTTATAATTTATATAATACTGGTAAACTTTTAGGAACTACTTTATGAGTTACTGATTAATATAAAAAATAATCATGGGGAGCCTGGGTGGCTTAGTTGGTTAAGCATTGGAGTTTTGATTTCACCTCAGGTCTGATCTTATGGTTTGTGGGTTCGAGCCCTGCATTGGGCTCTGCGCTGACAGTGCGGGGCCTGCTTGGGATCCTCTCTACCTGCTTTTCTCTCTGCCCCTCACCTACTCATGCTCTCTCACTCTCACTTTCTCAAAATAAATAAGTAAACTTAAAAAGATGTCCTCTTGCTATTAAAAAAAACCCTAATTACTATTTTTAAAGTAATGCATGATTAGATGAGTTAAAATCAGGTACTACACAAGATATGAATTGAATATTAAAAAGACTACTTTTCTTCTGTTATGAGATGTAACAAGGTGCTCATTTTACTACTCATGTTCTAGAAAAGTACAATTTACACATACAAATATATATATATATATATATATATATATATATATATATATGTACATTCACATACATAAATATTTTTATATATAAATATATAAATAGTTTTTACATAAAGTGTTCAATTTACGGGCTTACAATTCACAAACAGTACTGTAGTGGATATTTTATTGAATGTTTTACTGAAGGATTACAGGTATTCTATTCTATTTTATTCCTGATCACATTCTTGAAGTGTGCTCTGCCTGAAAGCATAGGCACTGCTACTTCTTTTGATTATCATGAGTAGGGCATACTTTCTTCATGTATTTACTTTTAACCTTTATGTGTTTTTATATTTAAAGTAGGTTCCTTGTAGAAATACATAGAATTGGGTCATGTTTTCTGATTCATTTTGACAGTCTCTTTTAATTGATATATTAAGACATTGACACTAAAAGTGTGTATTGATGTGAGTATTGATGAGTTTAATATCAACCACATTTGTTAGGGTTTAATATCAACCATATTTGTTACTGTTTTCTATTTGTTGCCATTATTCTTTCTTCCTAGTTTTTTATTTCACCTTTTTTCTATTTATTGTGCTTTAGAATGAGTGTTTTTATATGATGCTGTATTCTTTCCTTTTTCACGATATCAGTTATATATTTTTAAACTTTTCTTTAATGGCTCCGCTAGAATTTTCAGTATACATTTACAGCTAATCCAAGTGCATTTTTAAATTGCACCTATTACTTCACACGGAGTGTACCTTATAATAACAAAACGTTCTAATTCCTTCCTCCCATCACTTTCATTACTTTTGTGATTCATTTCACTTATAAATAAGCATGTGTTTGTATGTGTATGTATATATATGTACATACAAATATTTTGTTGGTATTATTTTTAACAATTTAAAATACATGCTGGAAAATATGCAATATATATTTCCAACCCAGATTTCTCTTTTGAGCGCCAAATGTTGCTATATTTTGAACAAACTGCTATTAGATCAATTCAGATAAAGAATATGAAAAGTTTTTATTTTACCTCTACTTAAATTTTTTGATGCCCTTTCTTCATGTAGATCTTAGTTCCAAACTATTATTTTCCTTCTCTCTAAAGAACTTCTAACATTTTTTGTAAGGCAGGTCCACTGACAAGATTTCCTTCAAGTTTTGTTTGTCTAATAGTCTTTTTCTTTACTTTAGATGCATAATTTTACACACTGCAGAATTCTGGGTTGGAGTTCTTTTTCTTTCAGCACATTAAATATTTCACTTCACTCTCTTCTTGTTTTCATGGTTTTGGGGAGAAATAGATACAACTCTTTTTCCTCTGTAAGTAAGGTGCTTTTTTCCCCCCTCTAGTTTTCCTTCAGGATTTTTTTTTATCTTTGATATTTTGAAATTTGAAAATGATGCTCCTATGTGTAGTTTTTTTTTTTCTTTGTTTGTTTTGAATTTATCCTGTTTGGTATTCTCTGAGCTTGGTGGATCTGTGGTTTGGTGTGTGACATTAGTTTGGAGATATTCTCAGTCACTGTTTTTTCCAAAATACTTCTCTTCCTTTTCTCTCTTTCTTCTGTTTTTGGTCTCCCCACTGTACAAATGCTACATTTGTTGTTGCCACACAATCCTTGGATACTGTGTTCAGTTTTTATTTTTCATTATGTTCTCTTTACTCTTTGGTACTTAAGGATTCTATTGATATATTCTCCAGGTCAGAGATTCTTTCCAGAGCTGTGTTCAGTCTAGTGAAGAAAAAACAAAAAAACAAAAAACAAAAAAAGCTATCGAAGGCATTCTTTATTTCCGTTATAATGTTTTTGATCTCTAGCATATCTTTGTGCCTTTTTTTTTATTTTTAGCATTTCCATCACTCTGCTTACATTGTCCATCTGTTCTTTCAGTGCTGTCCCTTTTAGAGCCCTTAGCACATAAATCATAGCTGCTTTAAGTAGCCTGTCCGATAACCCAGCATCCTGCCATGTTGGTTCTGATGCTTGCTCTGTGTCTTCAAGTTGAATTTTTTGCCTTTTAGTAATATTTGTATTTTTTTCTTGATAACCAGACCTGATGCACCATGTAAAAGGAACTGCTTTAAGTAAGCCTTTGGGAATTTGCAGTGAGGCATGGTGGGAGGGGAAGCATTCTGTAGTCCTGTGATTAGGGCTCACTTTTTCAGTGAGCCTGTGCCTCTGGACTGTGAACTTCATAAGTGTTTTTAATTTTTCTTCCACCTTAGGTTATACAGGATGGCTAGCATGGGCTGAAGTTAGGTGGTTCCCTTTTATGTGGAAGACCATAGGTGACTAGTCTCAATTATTTCCTTTCTCCAAGGTAAATTAGGCTCTGATAATACCCCAGCAGCTTAGAGTTCTGGTTTACTAGTTTCTCCTGAGAGCAGGCTTGTGTAAGAACAGAGTACTCTGATATACCTCAAAATCCTTAGTAATCAAGAGGCGACATTTCGCCGATATTTTCCCTGGGAATATGGTTGAGCCTTTGGAAATTAATCTCAGAAAAGTGTGTGACCACCTATGACTGGATCCTTCTGGAGTTCTTAACTCTCAGACTTGTCCACCCTGAATCTTTAGCAATTCATTAATTACAGTTAAGGTTTTCCTACTCTGGCACTGCTAAACATGAGTTTATACCACTGTCTGCAACTCTAAATCATCATCCACCAATTGGATCATTCTAGCATCTCTCCTTGCTTATCTGTAAATTCCCAGCATAACAGAGAGAAACTGAGCTCCTAATTATTCAGTTATCAGCATACACGTGTAGTAGTATCAGAAATATTAGCCCCTGCTCCATGGGAAGCAACCAGAATGCCATATTGATGGGTAGTTTCTTTTGTCTTTAGTCCTCAAAACTCCATTCATTTCCAAAATTAGTTATATCAGCACCTTTTTCTTTTTCAGACATTTGTCATACAGGTAGATTCACTGGCCAAAGTCTATTTTTCCTCATATCTTTCAAGTTCCTAAATTCTTTTTTTAGAAAATTCTTGTCCATTAAGTTTCATTGTTTATGCTGTGTTTGACGTATCCGTAATGCCATATAGGCACCATTAAATAATAATAATAGTTCACCACCATCAAAATCCCCTGTGCTTTCTGTTGAGACCTTCCTTTTTAACCCTCAAACCACTGGCAGCCACTGAACTTTTTACTCTTGCACTAATTTCGCCTTTTCCAAGTGACATTTAATTGGAAACATACAGTATGTAGCGTTTTAAAACTGGCTTATTTTACTTAGAAGATTTTTCCAAGTCTTTCCATGAGTTGATAGCTCATTTCCTCTTACCATTAAAAATATCCTGCTGTATGGATATGCTGTATTTTTATTTATCCATTATATGTTGAAGGACATCTTAGTTGCTTTGAATGAATCTGCTAGAAACATTTATGTGCATTGTTTTTGTAGAAATAAATTTGCAATTCACTTGGGTAAATACCTAGAAGCATAATTGCCGATTGCATTGTAAGACTATTTTCATAAGAAACTGCCGAGTTGTCTTCTAAAATGGCTAAAGATTCTGCAGTTTTGCATTCTCACAGCAATGAGAGAGTGTTCATGCCATTTGATATCTTTGCCAGCATTTGGTGGTGTCAGATTTACTGAGTTTTCTTTTTAGTATTGCAGATATTCTAATAGATATACAACAACATCTCATTGTTTTATTTTGCAATTCCCTACTGATAAATTACTTTGAGTACTGTTTTGTTTGTATATGTTCTTTGTTCGGATCTTTTGCCCATTTTTTTTTTTTTTTAATTAGACTTTTATTCTTTTCGCGGTGAGTTTAAAAGTCCTTACATGTTTTGGATACAAATCACTTACCAGATATCTTTTTTTCAAATTTTCTCCTATGTGTGGTTTGCTTTTCATTCTGTTGATAGTGTTTTTCAGAGAGTGAAAGATTTTAAATTACTAAAGTCCAGGTTTTTTTTTTTTTTATTTTAAATAAATCATGATGTATCTAAAAACTCACTGGGAAACCTAAGAGCAATTAGGTTTTCTCCTATGTTTTGTTCCAGAAGTTTGGTTAATTTTGCATTTTGCATTTAGGTCTGTGATCCATTTTGAGTTAATTTTTGTGAGATTTGTGAATTCCTTGTGAAGATTAACTGTTTTGCATTTGCATGTCCAGTTTTTTTCCTAACAGTTTGATGAATAAACTGTTTTTTTTTTCCATTGAATTCTCTTTGTGCCTTGGCCAAAAACTGGTAGACTGTATCTGTATGAATTTATTTGTAGGCGCTCTAGAAAATGCTTATTTTCCACTCATATAGCTGGTGTTTTGTTTTGTTTTGTTTTTGTCAATACCACAGCATCTTCGTTATTGTTGTTTTGCAGTAAATCTTGATATTAGATAGTGTCAGTCCTCCAAATTTGTTGTTTTTTTTTGTCATTGTCATGGTGACTGTTCAGTGTCTTTTGCCTTTCCATACAAACTTTAGAATAAGTTTCTATCATGAACCTCAAAACACTTTGAGACTCATTACCTGGTTCTAAATTACTTCAAAATTTTTAAGTATTTCTTACAGCAGCACCTCACTCTCATTACCAAGATCTTTATTAATATTCTAGGTCTGCCATTAACAAAACACCACAATCTGAGTGATGTTAAACAAATTTATTTATTCTTTCATAGTTTAATAACCTAGAAGTCCAAAATAAAGTTGTTGGAAGGTCCCATTCTCTCTCTGAAGGTTGTTATTCTTCCATGCATTTTTCTAGCTTCTTATTGTTACTAGAAACCATTGACATTTTTTGGTTTGTAGATGCATCTCTCCAGTGTCTTCCTCCACTGTCACATGGCATTATCTCCAAGTGTGTCTGTGTTCAACTTTTCCTCTTCTTGTAAAGATACCAAGCGTTGGATTAGGATTGACCCACCATAATCTAGTATGACCTCAGATTAACGTAATTATACCCACAAAGACCCTATTTACAAAGGAGGTCATACTCAAGTACCACAGTTAGAAATTCAACATATCTTTTTAGCTATACAATTCAACTTATAACATTGCATAATAGGAACTGATGTAAATAAGTCTTTCATGTGAGATTTTATGTCATAGGGTTAACATTGGGCAGTTTTTAAGATTTACTGTAGCATTAAATGGAAGAGGCCTCATGATTCTCAGGTGTTCTTGTTTTTTTGTCTTCTCAGGTGTCTCTTGTTTTCCCTAAGCCCACCTTCCCCCGCCCCCTATTTAAAGAGTATTTATTTTTTTTTAATTTTTATTTAAATTCCAGTTAGTTAACATACAGTAAACATTAGTTTCAGGTGTACTATGTGTGTGTGTGTGTGTGTGTGTGTGTGTGTGTGTGTGTGTGTGTGTGTGTGTGTGTGAGAGCCTTCCTCTTAAAAAAAGGTTGAGCTTTGTGGCTCTTTCAGCTGTAATCCTCTGTTCGCATACTTGAGCCTTGGATGCAGGGGTAAAGAATTGGAGAGGAAAATGATTTGGTTTCAGCATCTTAGTGAGCCTGTGTTTCCGGACTGCAACCTTTAAAAGTGTTTCCTTATTCTCTCTGTTCCCACAGGTTAAAAAGGAAGGCTAGAAGGAGCTGGAGTCAAGGAAATGCCCTTCCACCAAGTGAAATGTCTTTTTCACTGGAAGTAGGCATTTGCTAAGGAGACCACTCTCAGCATACTTCAGAATGGTTACTTTCCTCTCTTCCTGCCAGAGATACGAGGTGAGGTTTCTTTTTAATATACCTTTATTTTTGAGGAACTAGTGGGGTTCTTAGAGGTAAACCCCTCAAAAATAATGGGGTTCTCCTAAGACCAAAAACTCTAGGAGATTCACACTCACTGTGTTTCACACACATTCTCCAGCAATTTGTCAAAATTACCTTTTATATGTTTCTACCAGCTTATGACCCCAGGAACTTCGACTCCAGGTAAGCTTTCTCTGTGATGTTGTGAATTTGCCAGTCTCCCCAGATTTCAAAGTGTCAGTTTGGTCTGTGATCTCTTTTCTCTGATGGATCCAAGAAAATTTATTGATTCTTAGTTTGGAAATCTTTCTTGTGGTAAGGGTGGTATTGAAGACTTCCAAGCTTTTTCATGTCAGTGTTGAAACTAGAATCCCGTTGCTTTCAATGTTTGAAAGATAGTTTCATCATTTTTAAGATTCTTGTTTAGTTCTTTACTCACCGTGACCCTGCCTTTTGACCACCATTGTTTCTACTGAACAGTCAGATATTTGGGTTTCTTTTGTATGAGTAGCTTTACTGTGGCTCCTTTTAAAATTTGTTGTCTTTGGTTCTTCACCATCTTTACTATTAATGTATCTGGATGATATGTTGGCTTAAGATTTTTCTGCTTCTATCACTGTTACATTGATCGAGTTTTAATATTGTTCTACATAGATATGTCTGGTATGAAAATAATTTGGCTTTGATTTATCTTTTTATATATTATTAGATTTGATTTTCATATATGTTTTACATGTGTGCATCTATGTTCAGGAAATAACATTTTGTACTGAGGTTGGTTACCCTGGCCTCGTGAAAGATCAGAAAATGTTTTCTCTATTCCTATTAAGAATTAATGTAAATTTGTTATTCATTAAATGTTTCACGTGTTTTGCCAATGAAGCTATAAATTTGTGCAGGTTGTTTTGGGGTTGGGATGATCTTTAACAATAGATTAATTAGTGTGAATCAGACTAAATCTATAATCTTCAGTCTTATTTAGTTATGCTATTGAGGAATTTGTTTTTTATTTAATCCAATTTTATATGTATTAGGGTAAAGCTCTCCTTTCATACCAAGTTATTTTTTAATGCATCTCTGTTCTCTAGAATATAGCATTTTATCCTGCTATGTGACTATATGATTTGTATTTTCTCACTTATTTCTTTATTAATCTTTCCCGGGATGTTATCATTAAAAAAACATTTTCCTTTGTTGATTTTCTCCATTGTAATGATACCAGTCCATTAATTTTGTGTTGCCTTTTATTATTTTGTTCCTAATACATTTTGTTTTAGTTTGATTTGGCTTTCCCATAAAGTCTCGATGTGAAGAATAAATCATATAACTTCTGACATCACTTTTCTTATATAGAGATTTAACTATCAACTTCCGTCTGAGCTTTTAGGTCCAGGTACATGTTTTGAAATCTATTACTGTCTTTTTTTCTTACTTATTTTATGGATTTTCTTGATTCATGTATTATAAAGAATTCTGTGTTTTAGTTACAAGTGGTGTGGGGCAGGTATTTTCAGACTTGGCTCTTTCTAAAATAATGGCCAAAACTCCACAGGTCACAGAACCAGTGTGAGTGTTTTGCCTGTTGCTATTTCTATCTCAATTATGCAGTTCAGTGTGGGAAATAACCATCAGCTGTATGTATGAAATCACCATGTGCTGCACTTGAGCTGTAGTTTCATTATTTCTCCTAGCCTCATTACAGCTAGATTCCATTCAGATGCCACTGCTCCCACATACATCCATGTTCCATGTTGTCCCTCATGAGAAAATATCAATAATTCGCTTATAGTCCAAAGGTTTTATCACTGTACATACTAGCAACAATTGAGTCCTTATCGTCACTTTAAGAGAGAGAGAGAGAGAGAGAGAGAGAGAGAGAGAGAGAGAGAGAGAGAAGTCATATTCTAAAATACCATTCTGAAGGTCTTTCTAGGGCCACCCTTGGTACCAGGTGCATTAGTTTTGATTTCTCCAGCAACACAGAGCTTGACATAGAACTTGAGTGCATATATTTTAATGCAAAAAATCATCTGAGGAAGAAGACAAGTAAACTGGGGAAGAGTAAGAAAATAGAGAAATAAAATAAATAAAAAAACTATTGACCTTATTTCTTCTTTAGTTAACTGGGGCATGATTCTGCTGAGATCATTTGGGGAGTTGTAGGAGAATACCTCAAAAGTATTAACATGACAGATAGAGGGAAGCATATCTCTATTGGTTCATTTTCCTCATTGGTCAGGGGTCCTAGTATGGAGCACAATTTCCTTATAACGTTGGATTTTTAAATGTTCAAGAACCCAGTGTGTTGCTATAAATTCAGATTCCACAGTGTTACAGAAGGTGTGGCATAGAAATCTAAAATCACATGATGGCATTGAAGCAAGGTTCTGCCAATGTCTATCTGCAAGATTAGTTACCATAGCATAGTTAAGATCAAATGTGGGCTAAGAGAATTTCAGGTGATACACAAGACAGGTCTGATACAATAGTGTATTCTAACTGTTAAAGTTGTAAGTAGCCAAAGAATGTTTCAAAAATAGAAGAGGTAAGTATGCCAAGTAGATAAATTCTCTTCTCTAGTTTATGTTTAATATTTATTACATTTTCTAGAAAGAAATACTAAAATGTAATAGTTTTGGTCACCTTTTGTGTCAGTATAACTAAACTATAGTTTTCAGTTTTTCAATCAAACACAAATATGTGTTTGATTATAATGTGTTAAGGTAGTTTGTAGATGTGACTAAATCATATTAGCTGACTTTAAAGGAAACTTAATCCTTGATAATGTGGACCTGATTCAATCAGTTGAAAGGCCTTGCTAGCAGAGCTGAGACTTATCTGAAGAGGCATAACTTCTGCCTCTTGATAGCAGCTTTAGTTCAAACCTAAGAATTCTAGCTAGCCTTTCTATATGCCTTGCCCTAGGGACTTCATACTTGTATAGCTAGGACACACAATTGTGTTAACCAGGTATTTATAGGATTCCCTTAATATATATCTTCCGCTAGTTCTCTTTCTCTGAACATTCTCTGATACTGACTTTGTTACCAAAAGTGGTTCTAGAGAAAATAATTTTAAGAATGTGATTTTTGGATTGGTTCTGTGTCTTCTAAAATTTGTTCTTTAGTCAGATTACATACAAAGCCACTAAAGACTTTATTTTCAAGAGTGAAGAGAGCACTGGTGTTTCACAACATGATATGGCAATATCCATTAGAAAAATACATCATATATTATTTTTTTAATGTTTATCTATTTATTTATTCTGAGAGAGTGTGTGCTCCTGTGTGCATGAGTGAGGGAAAGGGACAGAGAGAAAAAGGGAGAAAGAGAATCCCAGTAGGCTCCATACTGTCAGCAATAAGCCTGACATGGGGCTTGATCTCATGGTCAAGACATGGGTGCTTAACCAACTTAGTCACCCAGTATCCCTCATTGTATATTCTTTAAAAATATCCATATAGTTGTTGAGATTCTGTTCACTAAATATATACTTAGAACATTCAAACTAAAAGCTTATGGGATTGGCTAGTTGCTCATAACTGAGCTATAAAAAAAAAAAAATGAGGAAAGGATGGGACAATCTCACAGCTTCAGATTACCAGTTTAAGTTCCACATAAATGATCTTAAGTCTTCTATATCTGCTCCCAAATAAAGTCTATGCCCTGGAGACTCAGGGCCAAACTTTCTGAAAGTCATTTTTTTGTGAGTGGTTAAATTACAACTCAAATTGAGTTTCCAAATTAGTAAAATTTCTGTTAAAGCTATGACATGTATGGGGGGGGGGGTGTAAAAATGGCATCCTGAAAATTGGAATGGGAACATATAGATAGATGTTGATAAATCTAGGGACTTTGACACTTAGATTCTACCAACTCTTCTTTGCCTGTAGAAATAACTCTTCTAGGGGCATCTGGGTGGTCAGTCGGTCAAGGGTCCAACTTCAGCTCAGGTCACAATCTCACAGTTCGTGGGTTCCAGCACTGCATGGGGCTCTGCACTGACCACTCAGAGCCTGGAGTCTGCTTCAGATTCTGTGTCTTTCCCTTTCTCTGCTGTTCGCCCACTTGTGCTCTCTGTCTCTCAAAAATAAATAAACACTTAAAAAAAAGAAATAGCTGACTATGAAGTTTAGCACTTCTTTGCCTAAATAAGTGGTCTCCACTGAATTAGTTGCCATGCATGGAACTGCTAATCCTCTTTAGGTCCTACCTCCATTACCTTTCTTGTTTCTAGACCAATAACATGCCCCATATGGCCACAAAGGGTAAAAAACAAAGCTTGACCCACAGAGAATTCTTCAGTATACCAACAGAATTACATATTTTCCCTAATTTATCCTAAAAGAAATCTGAGGAATATGGATGGAAAATGATCAAAAGGGTTTCAGATCATAGTAGAAGGAATATAAACTTGGGTCAAGATGAACTTATTGATTTGTGCCCACTAAACAGATTCCAGATTCAATGTTTTAGCTTGAAGATTTAGAAAAGGCTGTAAGCCGTTTGCGTGGTTTCCTGAAACATGGACCCAAAATAAGTAGATTGAAATACCAGAAATTTCCTAGCCTATAGAGAAAAATAGCAAAGCTTAGGGAGGTTGGATTATTAGAGTGTAATTACCTTATAAGAATTTTTCATCTACCCCAGTGAGATCCAGAGGACATACCTTTCACCACACTGTGAGGGAAGCCCCACCATACTTGAGGAGCTCAGGGGTTTCACTCTTCTTTGTAGGTCAGAAGTTACAGTAAGAATTGCTACCCTTGAACTAGAATCCCTAAATTCACTGGATGTAATTGGATCCTGGAGCAAAAGGACAAACTGGTGACATGTAATCACCAAAGACAAGGAAGGTGTGTTTACCATAATGGACAACTGAGGCAATGCATTGACTAGTTAATCATAATATCCCCAGAAGAGAAATAGGACAGTCTATCAAATATTTTATTTGATCTGTGTAAGCAAAGGAGTTCAGGATTGAATGAGCAGAATTCTTATTTTAATTGCCTAAACAGAGTCATGGCTCTTACATTAGTTCTCAAACTGGAGGCAATTTACAAGATATAGAACCCTTTGAAGGAAAAAGAGTCTGGGTCCCCTTGAACAAGAACCCTGCTAAACTCTCAATTAGTACTCCTAATGTATCTCTGACTTTTCCATAGGCACTATACAAAGTTAGTGTGACTGTGCAATAGGGAGAGAGAAATAATCATAATCCTCTGAGATTGCTAGACATTGGCTGTGAACTGGTAATAATTCCTAGAAATCAAAACATCTGTTGGAGCCCATGAGTCCCTGTAATGATTTTTGGAAGTTAGGTGATCAATGGAATTTTAACTTAAGTCTGTCTCACAGTGGGCCCAGTGGAACTCTGAACCCATTCTGTCTTGATTTTTCCAGTTCTAAAATGTATAATTGGGGAGAAAAACATATTCAGCAACTATCAAAATATCCACATTGGTACCCTGACCTGTGGAGTGAGGACTTTTATATTACAAAAGACCAAATAGGAGCCACTACAACACCTCAACTGACAGAAATATTAAACCAAAGGCAAGGTGACATTCCTGGAGTGATTGCAGAGGTTAGAGGCACCACTGAGGACTTAGAAGATGCAGGGGTTGGGACTCCCTCCGTATGCCATTCAGTTGCCTGTTTGGCTTGTGAAGAAAGTAGATGTGGACAATGACCATACTCCTAAAATTAATTGGTTGGTGACTCCAGTTGCAACTGCTATTTCAGATGAAGTTTTATCGCTTTACCACATCAGCAGATACCTTGGTACCTGGTATGCATCTATAATCAGTCAAATGTTTTTGTCAGTGTTACCATTGCTTGTTCATTTATTTCACTTGGCACGGCCAGTAATCCTTCTTCACTGTACTATCTCACAGGTATATCAACTCCATGGCTTCATGGCATAATTTAGTCTTCAGAGAACTCGATCATCTTTCCCTTCCATAGGATATCATATTGATTCATTACATTGATGAACTTATGCTGATTATACCTCAGGTGCAAGAGTAACAACTATACTAGACATATCGGTAGGAAATTTGCATGTCAGAGGTTAGATAATCTAAAAACAGAAGAGCCTTATACCTCAGGGGAATTTCTAATGCTCCAGTGGTATGAATATACTTTCTAAGGTAAAAGATAAATTGTCACATCTGTCTGCTTCTAGACAAAACAAGGTACAATGTCCAGTGGGATTATTTGAGTTTTAGAGGCAACATATTTCTCATTTTGGTGTTAATTTGGTCCAAGAAGCCCCCAAACTTCTATTTTTAAGTAGGACTCCAAACAAGAGAAGGCTTCACAACAGGTCTAGAATGTTGTATAAGATACTTTCCCACTTGAGCCTCATGATCCACCGGATCCAGTGCTATTTAAACTACCAATGAGAGATTGTCATACTGTTCGGAACCCTTGGAAGGTCCCTGTAGGTGAATCACTGTGCTGACTCTTAGGAGCGCTAAGAGCGTTTCTCCTTTTGAGAAACAGCTTGGGCTTGCTACTCTACTAACCTATATGGGTAACTACTCTCCTTTTGAAAAACAGCCTGGGCTTGCTACTGGAACTTAGTAAGGGCTGAAGGCTTACTCATGGGCCATTACTCACCAAACTTTAGCTGCTCATTACCAACTGGGTGTCATTTGACTCAACCATAATGTTGAGTGTTCCCAGCAGCACTCCATTATCAAATAAAAGTGATAGGAGATCAGCCTCTTGCTTTCATGGTCAGCTTAAGAATAAGATAGGGACACAAATTTTTATGGCCCTCACTCCTACATTACTTTCTCTCTCCTAATCTTTATCTGTGAACTCATGGGGATTCCATTATAACTAGTGGACTGAGAAAGGGAAAGCTTTAGCCTGGCTTATAAATGCTTCTGAAAAACATACAGGCACCACCCAAAGTAGACAACTGGAGCACCATGGCTCCTTTCTAGGATAGCTCTGAAGGACAGAGATAAAATCCTCTCAGTAAGCAAAACTTCAAATGGTAAACCTGGCTGCTCATTTAGCCTGGAAGGATAAGTAGTCAGAAGAAGTGGTCTGTATGGGTTGTGACCAGTGGTTTGGCTGGATGGCCAGGGACTGGGAAGACACAATAGTGGGAGATTGGTATCAAGAAGCTCTGGGGAGGGTGTATTTGGATAGTTCTTTATGAATAGGAATCAATGTGAAGATAAGTGTGTGCCATGTGAATTGTCACCAAAGTGTGACCCTAGCAAGGGAGGGTTTTAACAAGCAAGTGTGTAGGATGACTCATTCTGAACAAGTCCAACCTTGCTCTAGCCACTGCTGAATGACTAATCTACCAGCAGCAAAGAACAACACTAAGACTACAATATGACCTTCATTCCCAGTATGACCCTCATTCCCAGCTGGTGGTCAACCAGCTACCTGGTGGTTGATTACTTACATTGGAGTGTTTTTATCATAGCAGGGGTACCCCTTTGTAGTTCCTGGAATAGTTACTCTCGATATGTATTTTCCTTCCCTGAATGCAAAAACATACACTTGTAGATTTATACAGTGCCTAATCTGCCTTCATGGTATCCCGCATAGCATTTCTCCTGATCAAATAAGTCATTTTGCAATAAATGAAGTATGACAATGGGCTCATGCTCATGGAATTCATCTGTCTTATCATCTTTCCCATGATCCTGAAGCACTTGACTAGATAGAAGAATAGAATGGCCCTTTGAAGACAGTCACAGCACCAACTGGGTGGCAGTGCCTTGTAGGACTGGGAAGTGATTTCCAGGAAGCTGTCTATGCTCCACATCAGTCTCCGGGATATAGTGTTGTTATTCCCATTGCCAAGAATTGCAGGTCCAGGAATCAGTATGTGGAAATGGAAGAAGCCCCACTTATGATCCACTGGCAAAATATTTACTTGTCATTCCTCCGTTAGGCTCTGTCAGTCTAGAAGTGTCAGAGGGAGAAATGCTTCTGACATGAGAGACAATAATGATTCCACTTAAGTTGAAATTTAACTATCACCCGGCCAATTGGATTTCTCATGCCTCTAACTCAACAGTCAATAAAAAATGTTATTGGGGCACCTGGGTGGCTCTGTTGGTTGCATGTCCAACCTCAGCCCAGGTTATGATCTCGCAGTTCATGAGTTCAAACCCTGCATAGGTCTCCCTGCTCTCAGCACAGAGGCCCCCTTGAGATCCTCTGTCCCTCTTTCTCTCAGCCCCTCCCCCTCCTATGCTCTCTCTGTCAAAAATAAATGAACATTAAAAAACAAGTTCAGACTTACAACCACACAGAACCAGCCTGTTCTTTAAAAAAAAAGGGGGGGGGGTGGCGCCAGGGTGGCTCAGTCAGTTAAGCGTCCAACTTTAGCTCAGGTCATGATCTCACAGTCCGTGAGTTCGAGCCCTGCGTCAGGCTCTGTGCTGACAGCTCAGAGCCTGGAGCCTGCTTTGGATTCTGTGTCTCCCTCTCTCTGCCCCTCCCCTGCTCATGCTCTGTCTCTCTCTGTCTCAAAAATCAATAAAAAAATTCTTTTAAAAATTAAAAAAAAGTTATTGTACTAAATGGGATGGTTTTTTTTCATTGATTATCGAAGGGAAATTGTGTCATTACCATAAAGTGGAGATGAGGAAAGTTATGCCTGGAATACAGAAGAGTCCTTAGGGATCTCTTACCATGTCCTGGGATTAAAGTCCATGACAAACTTCAGCAATGTAATTTATGCAGAACTGCTAAAGATCCATACTCTTCAGCTTAAGGTTTGGTTCGCCACCACACCACCACCCCTCCCCACCACCAGAGCAGTGATCCATCAGCCAAAGACTTCGCATCCTTCTCTGAGGAAAGAGCATGTGTTTAGTTGTATGTGGGGTAGTTTGTATCCCATATGTTGTTGGTATGCTTGTTTAGATATTAATTATGGATCAAGGAGATGAGGTGCCAGTGTGAGAAGAGGTAGACTATGATGGTCAATTTCATGTGTCACCTTGGCAAGGCTGGAGTCCCCAGTTCTTCAAACACTAATCTAAGTGGTGCTTGGGAAGGTATTTCATAAAGATGATGATGAAGTCGAGGTGAGTTGACTTTAAGTGGTATTATTTTAGATAATCTGGATAGGCCTGATTTCACCTTTGAAAGGCCTTAAGAATTGAACTGAGGCTTCTCTGAAAAAGAGAAAAAAAATGTGCCTGTGGACTGCAGCTTTACCTGATGCCAGGGACTCCCAGTTTACCATTCCTGACATTACCTACAACGTCAGACATCCATAGCCAGTTCTAACAATCACATAAGGCAATTTTTTCCTTTGCAATAAATCATAGTATATATCACCTAATGGTTTTGTTCCCCTGGATGATCCCTGAATGATACATATTTTGACACCCGAATTGATACAGTATCTGAGTAGTATGCAGAAGGAAAGTAATCCAGTTTATTGTTTTAGCACATAGGCTGATTAAAAACACAGACTGACAATTTTAGAGCAGGATTTCCCTTCACACACTGAAATTTAAAGCAACACGTTAAGGGCTCCTGAGTGGCTCAGTTGGGTGAGAGGCTGACTTCGGCTCAGGTCATGATCTCGCTTGAGTTTGAGCCTCATGTCAGACACTGTGCTGACAGCTGGGAGCCTGGAGCCTGCTTCAGATTCTGTGTCTCCTTCTCTGCCCCTCCTCTGCTTGCGCTTTGTCTCACTGTCCCTCTGTCTCTCTGTCTCTCTCTCTCAAAAATAAATACACATTAAAAAAAAATTTTAAACAACGCATTATAGTAGCTTCCTTAAAGACATGACAGGGAGCATAACCTACAATTTCTAATAAGCAAAAGGAACAGAAAATGAAATATATTTGATTCTTTTTAATATA
The DNA here is from genome assembly GCF_046562875.1 of Panthera onca. Lineage (NCBI taxonomy): Eukaryota > Metazoa > Chordata > Mammalia > Carnivora > Felidae > Panthera > Panthera onca. Next base: position 21,242,429 of record NC_138339.1, read on the forward strand.
TTTACTGTCATTAAATGATTCAAGCTGATATTTCTGTTTTCAAAGCAGCTGTTCCCTTTGATGTTCAGGTATGTGTTTAATCCCTTAAATTACCAAAATCTTTATAATAATCAGTTTTCCCTGTATTTTCAAGTAGACTCCATTTTAAAGAAAGTCTTACCTGATTGCATATTAATATTTAAGTGATGTAAAATGCATGAAAGAAATTTAGAAGCAGGCTTTTAGCATGTTAGATATGTTGGAACTGATGTGAAATATTTATAATTAATACATTGTTATGCATTTATTCATGTCATTGTCTTAGTTATATTTAGTCATAGAATTGATAACGATAATGAACAGTAACCTCTGGTAGAAAAATGTTTAAATGTTCAGTTATATGCTATGCTGTTTAATACATCTTTACTTGGCGGGGGAGGAGATTATTTTAATATATGTAATACAGATGTAATCTCCTCCCCCCCAAGTAAAGAAATAAATTTACCAATGTTCTTTTGTAAAGTAAATTCAATGATTAAATATTTAATACAAATATACCTATACCTATATTCACTGTGGCTTTACTTCTAAAAATGACCTGTTTATCTCTTCTGCTAAAAAATGTTGGGAGATAGGTTTATGTCATTCATTACTAAGGAACATTGTAAAAGGGTATATATGAAAGATAGTTCATAACCTGTCTCTATCACTGTATTTAGATGACCAGTGACATTTTCTGTGTCCCATCTTTTAGTTCATATTGAGACTCATCTTTTCTGCAGTGTAATGTGAACCACTCATTCCTTTGATTCACAGAGTAATAAACAAATGATGAACATTTTCCTTTTCCTTTTCCTTTTCGTTTTCCTTTTCATATTGGTTTACGGATTCTTTTCGGTCTGCTCTTTTATACTGTGTTCTCAAATAAATCTTAATGCCAACTCCATTTTGATTCCATTAGTTTGGTCCCAAATTTGCCTAGTAAATATGCTTTTTTTTTTTAAGAATGCATTTCATTAGAAAGTTGACACATTGACTTCCTAGAATGAAATTGCTCTTGACCATGGAGTTTAGAATCTTTAATATTCGATCAAGTGTCATCTTATCCAACTCAAACTTGTACACATGTTATAGAAGGATCCAGTGGCAAAGGTAAAACAACAGATTTTATCTGTTGATTGAACCTATGAAGTGAAACAAGTAGCTATTTAGTATGTATTGCGATTTCCTCAAGATACATACTCATACATAAAAATGTATATTAAATACAATTAGCTTTCCTGGAGATTACTTTTAAAACTTTTTTTTTTTACCTGACTGGGAATTTAAATTTATATTTTTATGTCAATATGGAGGAAAATTATCCTAATTTTTGAATTACATAATTTTAAGACACTTTCTAGTCAATATCAAAAGTAAAACCTTTTTTAGTTTTATGTATTAGTTCTCTCCTAATCCTCTGAAATATTTATAAAAGTTATACCAGGCTAACCTGACAAATAGAATGTGACAGATTATGGAGTTGAGGTTTAGAGAACATGTTTTACTTTCTTAAGGCCTCAAAGCTAATTAATGGTAGAAACATAATTTATATATATTTTTTTCTGATACCCTGGAACAAATTCTTATGTATTATTGGACTTTTTCTAAGTATAAACATAAAAAAAAATAGTTTACAAACTGATATCTCAAACAACTAAAAAAGGTAACTGATGACTGGGAATAAGTAAGGGAAGGAAGGAAGGAAAGAAAGGAAAGAGGGAATGGGTCCTATTCTCTCTGGCTTCCCCATGTCAGTGGTGTTGGGAAAACTGAATATCCACATGAAAAATAATAGAGTTTGACCTTTATGCCGCCCCCCCCCCCCACACAGACGAAATCAAAGACTTAAGTATAAGATCTAAACTCTTAGAAGAAAACATATGGGAAAATTCTGATGCCATTGGACTTGACAGTGATTCCTTGAATATGACACCAAAAGCACAGGTAAGAAAAGAACAATAAATATATTGGATTATATGAAAATTAAAACTTTTGTGCCTCAAAGACACTATTAACAGAGTAAAAGGGGAACCCATTAAATGAGAGAGGTTTGCAAGTCTTAAATCTGATGAAGGGTTAATATCTAGTACATGCAAAAATACCCCTATGCAACTTAGCAGCAAAAAGCAAAACCTAATTAGAAAAAATGTGCAAAAGACTTGAATAGACATTTTCCAAGGGTGATATGCAAATGGACAGTAGCATATAAAAAGATACTTAACATTAATTATTATAAATGCAAATTTATCCAAATGATAATGATCTGCCACCTCATACTCATTAGGGAAATTGAGGGGTGGGAGGGGGGATTGAATGAATAGTAAAATGGTATTTTCTATCTCCATAGTTTTTCCTTTTCCAGAACATCATTCAGTTGGAATCAGGCAGTATGTAGCCTTTTTAAACTGGGTTATTTTACTTAATAGCATGCATTTAAGATTCTCCCATGTCTTTTCATGACTTGATTGTTCATTTCTTTTTAGCACTGAATAACATCTCATTGTCTGGATGTAAGACTGTTTATCCATTAACCTACTAAAGGGCATCTTGGCTTCTTCCAGGTTTTGACAATTATGAATAAAAATGCTATAAATACCTGTGTTTAGGTTTTTTTGTGGACCTTAGTTTGCCGCACATTTTGGCAAATACCAAGGAGGACAGTTGCTGGATTGGTATAGTAAGGATGTGTCTAGTTTTGCAAGAAACTGATTTCTAAAGTGATTGTGTCATTTTACATTCCCATTAATGAATGAGGGTTCCAGTTGCTATATATGAGCCATAACCAACATTCAGTTATCTCATTGTTTCATAGCATTGCCTTGAAGAATTGAGGTTATATGTAGAAGCATCAAATTGGTGGCCAAGCTTAGCTCATACTCCCTTCTTTGCATTTTCTAGGGGCAGTGAAAGGGAGTATCTTTTTCCTTCATCTTCTGTATTAATCCATGAAACACTTTCATTAAGAAATGCAAAAAATGGGAAGAATGTTAGGATATTATTCAGATAAAAGTAAATGAATAGAAACATAAACAAATGTAAATAAAGCACTGAACATTATAAGATCAGAGTAGTAGATGATCTATTTATCTCTCTCTCTTCTTAACTTTAAAAATGGTGACATTATTATTAGTGCCTCTGCAAAGGGCTATTGTAAGAATACCTGACCAGTGGCCCAATGACCATTTTTCTGTGGTATAAATGTCACAGTTATTATACTCTGTTTTTAAATATAAATTTAATTTTATTAATATATTATAATATATTATTATATTTATTATAATTATAAATAATTTATTATATAAATTATTATAATTTATATTAATATAAATTTATAAATTAATATAAAATATTAAAATTTTAATTTAATATAAAAATTAATTTAATTTTAATAAAATTAAAAATAAATTTAATTAGTTCTGTTCATAGATAAAGAATCTGAGGCTTCAAAAGTCAATGTTTTCCTGAGGTTTCGTTACTAGAAAATACCAGAAATTTATTTTTTCCTTGGAGTAAGAAGAGGAATTAAATCATTTTGTGAATTTTCAGAAGTGTTAAAATTTAGGTCTTTATAATACTCTAATATAAAGCTATATTGTTAGATATTAATTATTAACATACTTGTCCTCTACTCCACTAAATTTTGAGCACCTACAGGTTTAAAACAAGACATACTTCAATTACTCTTTAAATCCTAGAGTCCTTAGCATGGAGCTCAATTTATAGTGTTCAATATATATGGGTCCTATTGATAGACTGATTGATTGTTTGAGTCCATGAAGGGGCTTATAAATTCCAATTATTACGGAATAGTAACAAAAGGTGATATGTTAACTGAATATTATGCATCTAACTTGTTCCATTGGAGAATAGTGTCTGCTTCAGTATATATATTGTCATGATGAACTACATATGTAAATGAACATGTTTTGTATGTATATGTATATCACATACCACACGTGTGTATATATAACATATATATGCACATTGTATATGTGATAAATACTTCAATATAAAATGTAGAATGAATATTGTTTTACTGAGACAAGAAAGAAATGTTTGTAGCAATTGTGTCTGTTAATAGAGTTTATATCTCACAATCCTGCTGAGTCCCTAGTTCTAAAAGAATGTCTTTTCTGCCGAGAGCAGTGCTTGGTACATGCATGGCTGGGCTTTTTGAATAGTGTTGCATCCTGTAGCAGTGAGTCATGGAGGTGCTGAGAGGCCTCGATTCTCATTGATTTGAGTGGCCACATGGGAAAATAGCTTCAATTTATTATTTTATCATTATTTATCCAGTCCCAGATTATTTTATGAGTTCATATCACTAAAAACAAATAAAATTTTCTATTATTTTCCTATTAAAAGTAAAAACATTTTACATATACTATAGCTGATAGTTTGTGATTATTCTTAAAAGAAAGAAGCTAACAATGCTTTTTCTTGTTTTTTTTTTTTTAGCCTTTTGCAGATTTTGAGAATCAAGGCAATTCTCATGTGAAAAGACAAAGCAACCTTCTCTCCAAATAGGATGGAGAGCACTTTTGTTTTTTACCCATCTTCAGTGAGTTCCGCCCCCCCCCCCCCCACTTCTAGTTGAGTAGAATTTCTTCTTCAATTAGAATTAGAATGTGACAGGAAAGGAGAGAATTAAGATTAATATATAGACAAATTATTTACTTCATAACAAGTAGGAAATACTCATGCCTATTACATTATTGAATTCTAAATTCAGTCACATAATTGTAGCTAGTTGTAAATCTCTATTGAGTGAGCTCATATTAATAAACTCAATGTGATCCAGTATGGGGAAGAAGTTCAAGAATTCTCTGAGCTTGCACCAATGGGTTAAGGCTTAGGGCAAAAAGCCGCCACAGGGTGAAAAAGCCCAGCATAGAACAAAGCAAAGAAGAGAAAGCTGCTTCCACAGGACAAAATTGTCCGAGAACAGGTAGATGAACAGGTAGAGGCAGAAAGCTGCCACAGCAGGGTGAAAGTGCCCAGAGCTAATTAGTGATAAAAATGTCTTGTTAACCCTGAGGTAACCCCTAGAAAAATTAAGATAAACAGACACAGTGCCTGGTGTCTGCAGTAAACAGCTCTCTGCTCCGCACTGGGACTTTGATTTTTGACCCTAACTGCTAACATTGCATAGCTTTGAAAATCCCTTTCTCTCACATGCACGAGTTAATGATCACTGTTTTATTTTCTCTTTCTGCACGTTCATCAGATATGTAAGCCTTCTGATCCTAATAAATACAGAGTGAGACCCTTACTCAGGGCTCTTGTCGCTTTCCTGGACATTAGCCTCTCTCGTATTCAATTCTGCATCCATTCTCTTGCTGGACAAGAGAGAACTCCAGACTCAAAATCTGCAACAGTCCAGCTTATTTTCTTTCCTATATCATGATCCCCCAATCTTAAAATACATCCCCACACATGTTCCCTAGGTTTCTTTTGATACCATGTGGCAAAATCATGCAATTATATCTTTGATATACCTCATCTCCTAATGAGGTTATACTTTGTCATTCATCCTGAAAGTTCTTTTTAACTCAAGTCTGATGATAAATATGGGATCAATGAGAACTGAAGTAGTATAATAAGCCAAATCACTACCCTAGGGTGTTCATGTCCTAATCCCCAGAATCTGTGAATGTGTTATCTGATATGGCAGAAGGGACTTTAAAATGATTAAGTTAAGGGAATTAAGATGGAATTGTATCCTGGATTATGTGGATGGGCCTAACAGGAAAATAGAAAGGCTACAATCAGATAAGGAGATGTGATGATGAAAACAGAATCTGAGACTGAAAGACACCACACTGCTGTCTCTGAAAATGGAGAAAAGGGCCCTGAGGCAAGGAATATGAGCAACCTCTAGAAGGTGGAAAAGATGAACAGATTCTCCCTTAAAGCTTCCGGAAGGAAATGTAGACTTGTCAAAGTTTGGTGTAATTTGTGCACAGAAACAATAGAAAAGTAATATAAATGTACGTCTTGGAGAGGATCATCAGTATTTTGAAAAGCAGTTATTTCAGAGGAAGTTGTCATATATTTTTTTCAGGCAAGGGAAGATTAATCTCATTGAGGGTATAATGAGATGTTTCCACAAGTGAAGGAGGATTAGAAAAATGTAGAATTTAAGTTCCTTGGTTTTATTCAAATTTATCTATAGATGCATTCTGATTTTCGAAGTCCTATTCCTACAAAAAGTGACACTCGAAATTCTGGAATTTCTTTTGTCATAATTCAGTCATAAGCAGGATTAGATCTGGGGCTTTGTTTTCAGAATTCTTAACCTTGCAGCTACGAGTTTCTTTTAGAGCATTTATAAGCAAGACCTCAGTAGTTAAAGTCATGAGCTCATCTTTTTACTCTGAGTTTTCTTGTATATTTGGAAGCAGTTGTCTAACTCAATTATATTCTTTATTTCCACTATATTATTTATGGCACCAAATAATTTATCACCTAATAATCTTCATAGACACTTGATTATAGGTATCTACAAGTGACACGTCATTGTTTTGGCACTTTCCATGTTTTTTCATATATCGTGAACTACTAGCACTGTCTTTATCACTGGAAATACTGTCATTAATGCCTTGAAATATAGTCCTATAAGAGAAATCATTGCAGATGAAGTGTACCAAATGATCTCTTTCTAAGGTTTTGTTCTACTGGAAACACTCCCTGTACAAAATTGTGTATCAGAAAGTTAGAGAAGAACTCACTAGAGAGTATGGATAAAAGCATTTATTATAGACAGCAGAGGGGATAGTTAAAAAGATTGAGATGGCTGCTCCCATATCTGGAACTAGATTCTAAAGTTTGTAGGGCCTTCAGTAAGGAAAGATAAACAGGAAGTAGGAAAAGCAAGGAAAGCGGTAAAACCAGGTGGGTATGCTTGTACACACAAGAAGACCTGGAACCGTCCTCAGTCTCTAAATACCTGGATGTCTTCACCTTCAATGACAGGGTTCCACAGGAGAGGATAATGCCATTTATCATGAAGCAAATCGTACATCTGTTGATTGTCCAGGAGTTGGACACCTGTAAGGAAGAAATCTATCAGGAACTAGGGATGTTTTGGGTCTGTTTGCTGCCTCATATCAACAGCGATTGCCCAATTATGCAATAAATAATTTCTGCACTAACTCTTTGACTATAAAAAGAATGAGTCTGCTGCTTCACGTCCATCTTCAATATCACAAAGAAAATACCTGCGTTTCACAATAACGGCATACTAAGCAGGAAAGAGAAATCTGGGAAATTTAGTCCCAACCTAGCTGAGTTGTCCCAATACAAATCCACAATACCACACAAAATATTTAAAACCAGTGTACTAGTGTTGGTATTCACTGTAGATAAAATTCATAGTGTTGAAATAGTGTCCCAGATGCTACCTGTTTTTATCTGGATTTGAGCCTTTAATTATGGGGAGTTTGGGGCCCTGAGGCATGGACGAACACTCATGGGAGGGTTGGGACAGTGGCTATTAAATAACCTGTGAATGAGTATTTCAAATTTTAATCACTTTTATCAATGTACTCTTGTAACAGTTCAACAAATATTTGAAGGATGAATGAACATTCATATGGTCTTGGTGTTTAGTAGAAGTGTCCTTGTGTCTTCCAACTTCCTTCCTCTTTTTAAACTCTTAGTTTAATGGACTGTTTCTAATAACACTTAACATTTATTTTAAATAAATTTACGTCTGGTTATGGTGAATATATATTTCAAAGATTCTCCAGGTTACAGATTTAATGAGAATTATTTGAACATATTTTTTAGTTTACTTAATATATTTCAAATACAGGCATAGATTTAACCTATCAGGAAGATGATCCAAGGGTCTGAAAATATAAAGTGTCTTAATTTCTGTGTGTGTGCATATGGAATAAGCTAATATGTTAAATTTTTTTTTCATTTTATGCCAATTACTATTTGCATAGTTATTTTGTGAAAGCTTAAAAAAATCAGTATTCCTTGTTATATGTCAGAATAAATTCTACATTTCCAAATTTTATATGAAGATTAAAATTGTAATTTCATCACTTATATGTGAATAATTTTACATTTATAATCTCACAAAATAATTGTATAAACTCAATTATTTCCCTTATTCAAAAATATTCTAATCCAATGTTTCTTTTAATTTAATTTTTTATGATAGTAGCTTAAAAATATTGTTTTTTCTAAATTCTAAGTTTTATATTTACACTATATGAAATTGAAAGATATAAAACTTTCTCAAGAGGAAACTAAAGACTATTTGACCCTTAAATCTCATTTTCTTCCTAAAACTCTAGAGAACACAGTTCATTATTTCTTCAATTCTAATACTAATAGTATTTTTCTGAGTGTATAAAATCTCCATTAATACATAAACTTGATTTCCATTTTTATAATATATTTTGGCTTCAGCCCATCTGCTTTTAATATATGCAGTAAACCTAAATGACAGGAAAAAACTTTAAATGTGATCCATTACATTAGTTATAATTAGTATTCTCTGATCATTATAGTATATTTTAAATAATTCAATATTAAAAAAATAAAATTGATTTATTTGTAAATACTTTTAGGCAAAACAAAAAGGTGTGTGTGTGTTGGGTGAGGGCTGTGTATGGAAAGCCATCTAGGAACCCAATCACTCTGTCACTTGAAGTGAGAAAAATTGGGGTTGATATGTTTGTTTTTTTTCCTAATATATGTTGCCTTTCCATGTTCACTGATAATGTTGATGTAACAGAAGTAATAGAGTACTTAATATTTCCCAATTTCTATGGATTTTACATACTTGCATACTTATTAATTTTTATTGTAGGTCTTTTGTACTTTCATGACAGTATGTCATCTGTTCATTCATTGAATACTGGCTGCATGGTGGTGAATAATCTTCCAGGCAAGATAGCTGTTATTTAGAGTTATTTATTCTTGAAAAGGGAGAAATTCTGCAGTTACGTGCCATCAGCATCCAGTACTTGCAACAGTTCTTGGACAGGTGCCTCAGCCTTGTAAAGGGATCTGGACATGACCACTCAGGCATTTACCCTTGGTGTTGCTCATATTCATTTACTCTTCACATTAACTACTCCATTTGGGCAGAGCTTCACCCAGGTTATTTTAAGTCACCACTTGCAGAAGAAACTTATGAGAGATGAGTTAGGGAGACAATCTGGTATGCTCTGCCACAGTGGAATTTGGGATCAAAATTATATATTACTTCTGTATCATTCATTCAAGTTCACCCCACCTGCCCCCTCAGGTATATTTCTCTGGTTGAAGAGGTTTTCTTGGAGGGGTGATCCAGGACCTTCTCCTGATGGTTTTATGGCTATTTATTTTAAATACTGTAAATAGAAGTACCAAGAGATACACAAGTGTATCCAGTGGAATCCCAAATCTATTTATGACTGTCTCTATTAATTTACAACTACTCCCCTTTCTCATGATAATCAGATTCAGTTACTCTTGCTAATAGGGGAATGGTTTTCTTTGCCTTTGCTGGACTCACATTAGAAATCAACTTGACAAGGCAAAGCAACACCATTAAATTTAGTTAAACTCTTAAAATGTATCTTGGTGGAAATAAGCCTTTCTGGAACCCAGGCTCTTGTAAGAAATCTACATTTGTAGGAATTAGGAATCAGACATTTTCAAATGTGTCATTGGCAGTAATGGAGAATAGGGCTTGCTTCCACCCCTCAGTTCCTAGAGTCATGTATTTAACCTACCAAAGCCAGAACACATATACTGACTCTTGGTTAAAAGTATATTCTCCATTGTGACGTATGTTATGTCAGTGGTGTCAACATCAAAATGTCACCTAATTCTATCTCAAGACTTTCAGTGTTCTAATAGGCCAGAAGTTTCTGCAGAGGGAGTGAGTGTTACAATCCCTGCATCTTCTGATTGTGCTTATTGCTATATTATTGTAAGAGGTGGGTCTGTTACAAGGTACGCTACCTGGGATTAGATACTCTATGATCCCTTGGGAAGTACCACTGGCTGAAGTATTCTCTGCAGAAAAGGCAAACCAATATCTGTAATATGGGTCTCTTCTGATCAGAATGCAGCATTGACTGACGTTATCACCTTACAAGTAAGTGGCTGTCTTCTCAAGGGATGATCCTATTCTTGTATCTCTAAAATTATTTGATCTACCATTTTTTTTTTTCTGAAAAATGGTTTGGTTTTTTGATTTATTACTTTGGTGGAGAGGAACTGGTTTTCAGTTCTTCAATTTGGACTTTCCTACTATGATAAATATTTACAGATCAAAGAATCAGTGTAATGTTTCTGCCAACTTCTAAGCATGTTCATTTCATTTATAGATTTAGATATTGAGAGAATAACTAGTTGAGCTGAGGAACGTCACCCAAACCAAGGAATTGCCCACTTCCCAGGTCAACTCACATGTGGTGATGGAATGATACAGGGTTAAAACAGTTGTTAGGGACAGAATTATGTACCCTCAAATTTCATGTTAAAGCCCTAATCCCCAATGTAACTATTTGGAGATAAAGCTTATAAAAGGGTAATGAAGGTTAAATGAGATCATTAGGATGGTGCCCTAATCCAACAGAACTGGTGTTTTTATGAGAGCAATATCAGGGATGTGCATGCATGCAGAAAGGGCCATGTGAGGATACAGGTGGGGCCATCTGCAACAAAGAGAGGCCTCAAGAAAAACCAAACCTTCCAACATCTTGATTTAAGTTAAGCCTCCAGAAATTTGAGGAAACAAATCTGTGTTATTAAACTGTTCAGTCTGTGTTTTTTTTAATGGCAGCCCTCACAAATACAGCTTCTCAGTACTCTTTTCTATCTATCTATCTATCTAGATATAGATAGATATCTATAGATATATCTATATATCTATATCTATATCTATATCTATATCTATATCTATATCTATATCTATATCTATCTTTAATGTTTATTGTTGAGAGAGAGACATAACATGAATGGGGAAGGGAAAGAGAGAGAAGGGGAGACACAGAATCCAAAGCAGGCTCCAGGCTCTGAGCTATCAGTACAGAACCAGATTCAGGGCTCAAACTCATGAGCCCTGAGATCATGACCTGAGCAGAAGCCAGACGCTTAACTGACTATGCCCCCCAGGTGCCCCGGAGCTCAGTACTCTTGCTCCAACTTTGGGTCACTATGAAGGGTCAGCTCAGCTTCAGAGATCCCCACAGGATCAGTTGAGGCCTGTGACTGCATTATTGTTTACATCCTTCCGTGCTAGGTAAATAGCTAGTAGGGCAATTGCTAGATGGTAAGGTAGTTCTGTTTTAAACTTTTTTGAACATGAGGAACATAAATTCTGTATTTTGGATACTAACCCTTATATCAGATATGTCATCCGCAAATAATCTTCTCCTATTCCATAGGTTGCCTTTCAGTTTTGTTAATTATTTCCTTCATTGTACAGAGATTTTTATTTTGATGGGAAGCCCCAATAGTTTATTTTTGCTTTTGTTTCCCTTGCCTCAGGAGACTCATCTAGAAAGAAGTTGCTATGTCCGGTGTCAAAGAGGTTACTGCCTGTGTTCTCCTCCAGGATTTTAATGGTTACCTGTCTTGCATTTGGGTCTTCCCTTCAGTGTGAATTTCTTTTTGTTTATGGTATAAGAAAATGGTCCAGTTTCATTCTTCCGCATGTTGCTGTCCAGTTTTCCCAACTTTCTTGCTTTGTCTCAGATTAGTGTACCATACAGTTGTGGGTTCGTTTCTGGATTTTCTATTCTATTCTATTGATCTATGTGTCTGTGTTTGTGCCAGTATATACTGTCTTGATTACTACAGTTTTGTAGTATAACTTGAAGTCTAGAATTGGGATGCCTCCAGCTTTGCTTTTCTTATTGAAATTTGCTTTGGCTATTCAAGGTCTTTTGTTGTTCCATACAAATTTTAGGATTGTTTGTTCTAGATCTGTGAAAAATGCTGGTGGTATTTTGATAGGGATTGCATTAAATGTATAGATTGCTTTGGGTAGTATAGACAAACAATGTTTGTTCTTCCAATCCATGAATATGGAATGCTTTCCCTTTTCTTTATGTGCTCTTCAATTTCTTTCATAAGTGTTCTACAGTTTTCAGAGTACAGATCTTTCACCTCTTTGGTTAGGTTCATTCCTCAGTATCTTATGTTTTTTGGTACAATTGTAAATGGGATTTATTCCTTGATTTCTCTTTCCATAACTTCATTATTGTTGTATAAAAATGCAACAGATTTCTGTATGTTGATTTTGTATACTGTGACTTTCCTGAATTTGTGTATCAGTTCTAGCAATGTTTTTTGGTGGAGTCTCTTGGGTTTCCTTATGAGTATCCTGTACCTACAAATAGTGAAAGTTTGAGTTCTTCCTTGTTGATTTGGATACTTTTTATATCTTTTTGTTGTCCGATTGCTGTGGCTCAGACTTCCAATTCCATGGTGAGAGTGGACATCCCTGTCTTGTTCTTGGCTATAGAGCTAAAGCTCTGTTTTTCCCCATTGAGGATGATATTAGCTGTGGTTTTAATGTATATGGCCTTTAATTATGTTGAGGTATGTTCCCTCTAACCCTGCTTTGTTGAGTTACCATAAATGGATGTTCTACTTTGTCAGATGCTTTTTCTGCATCTATTGAATTGATCATATAATTCTTATTTTTATTAATGTGGTATATCATGTTGATTAATTTGTGAATATTGAGCTACCCTGGCAACCCAGGAATAAATCCCACTTGATCATGGTGAACAATTCTTTTAATGTATTGTTGGATTCGGTTTGTTCGTATTTTGTTGAGAAGTTTTGCATCCATGTTCATTGGGGATGTTGCCCCATAGCTTTCTTTTTTAGTGTAGTATTTATCTGGTTTCAGTATCAGTGTAATGCTGGATTCATAGAATTAATTTATAAGTTTTCCCTCCTTTTTCTGTTTTTTGAATAGTTTGAAAAGTATTATCTATTGACTCTTCTTTAAATATTTGGTAGAATTCCCCTTGGAAGCCATTGAGTCCTGGACTTAATTTTTGATTACTATTTCAGTTTCTTTGCTGGTTGTCAGTCTGTTCAAAATTTCTATCTCTTCCTGTTTCAGGTTTGGTGGTTTATATGTTTTTCAGAATTTATCCATTTCTTCCAGGTTGTCCCATTTGTTGGTATATGGTTTTTCATAATATTCTCTTGATTGCTTGTATTTCTGTGGTATTGGTTGTTATTTCTGCTCTCTCATGTGTGATTTTATTTGGGTCCTTTCTCTTTTCTTTTGGTAAATCTGACTTTATCAATTTCATTAACTTTTTTCAAAGAATCAGCTCCTGGTTCATTGATCTGTTCTATTATTTTTTGTTTTTTAGTTTCTATATCATTTGTGTGTTCTAATCACTATTATTTCCTTCCTTCAGCTGGCTTTAGGCTTCATTTTTTTTTTTTTTCTAGCTCCCTTAGGTATAAGGTTATATTTTTTATTTGAGATTTTTCTTGCTTCTTGAGGTTGACTTATATTGCTATATACTTCCCTGTTATAACTGCTTTTGCTGTATTCCAAAGGTTTTAGACTATTATGTTTTCTTATTTATTTATTTATTTATTTATTTATTTATTTATTTTAGTTTCTTCTTTGATTTCATAGTTGACCCATTCATTGCCTAGTAGCATTTAATCTCCATGTATTTGTAATCTTTCTAATTTTTTTCTTGTGCTTGACTTCAAGTTTCATAGTGTTGTGGTCAGATGAGTGGTATGATCTCAATCTTTTTGTAATTGTTGAGGCCTGATTTGTTTCCTAGTGTGTGATATACTCTGGAGAATATACCATGAGCACAGAAATAATTCTTAATTAAAAAAATAAATAATTTTGTGCTATTTACTACATCATTCACTGGGTGTACACACACACACACACATTCAAGAAATCTTCTTCTTTACGGTAAGCAATGTCAAATGCCCATCTGAGCACCCAAACTTTAATGACACCTTTTTGCCTGACAGTTTTTTCCAGGGTGATCTTGACACCCTAACTTCTCTTCCATTTCTCCTTTACTGTGACCAGGAGGTCGAACTCCCTAAAGATATTTTCATTTTCTAACTATATAATGTTCATTAAATGTTGTCTTTAAGATTATATGCTTGGATCCCTTCACTCAGGCTCTCTGACTGCAAGAGAGAATATATTTCTCTCCCATATGTGGTCTCATAGAACTCTAAACATAAGTCTGTTGCAGCCCTTACTCTTTTTTTAAAGTTTTTTTAAAGGTTTTATTTATTTTTGAGAAAGAGAGAGAGGGAGAGTGGAGGGGCAGAGAGAAGAGAGAGAGAGAATTACAAGCAGGCTCCATACTGTCAGCGCAGAGCCTAATGCGGGATTCAGTCACACAGAACCATGAGATCATGACCTGAGCTGAAATCAAGAGTCAGAGGCTTAAAAAATTGAGCCGCCCCGGCACCCCACTACTTTTATCATAATGATTTCTATGTCCTTTCTTACTCCTAGGCATATCACTTACTGTATCACTACCTGAAGTATCTCCCTGTTTGCTTCTTCTCATCCCAGCCCTTCATTTTCAGTATCACACCATAGAGAGTAACTGGAATCGCTGAATGTCTTGACAGATGTGAGTGGAAATATGAATTCAGCAGCTATGTAAATGTGAGACTCAACATAAAGCTCGGATGCAGGAACTCTCTATTCATATCCTAGAACCCATGGTATGACAGAAATGATGATGGAGGGGGTTTCCTAAAATTCTCTGATACAAAGTGGTCCTATTTACCTTTAAATTATCTCCAGATTCTCATATCCAAAAGGTTGCCACTACCGCAGAGTGGAGAGTGGCACAGGTTATAAAATACATCATGTTTATTTATTTATTTATTTTTATTTTTTTATTTCCAGCATTGTACAGTCTATCTTTTTGAAGTTATACCTACCTTTATTATTTAGGCTATACTGGGGTTAGAATGAACTATGTGAAACTATTCAGAAGTTTCAACTTAAAGTAAAATCTCCTTACCTGTAGTGTGATGAATGCTGTAGCACATTCTAAATTTTTTTCAAATTGATATAAATCTGTATCACTGGATTTCTTAGTGTAAAATATGTACCATCTTTGTCTCCTCTCTACATTAACTATTTCTGGTTAAGAGGACATATAAGCTTTTTATTGCTTAGCAACAAAGAGTCCTATTAATACAATTAAAATGATAATTTAATGTTCTAAATCTTGACTAAGCCAATTTAATGACCTGTTTTACAGTTTCTAAAGGAAATCAGTCCCTTTGACTAATCAAATGTTAGCAGATCCAAGTGTTTGTTGTATCAACTATGTGTAACCAGTTACCTAAAACTGCTAAGTAAGCACTTTCAAGAATATCCAAGTACATCATCTCAAGAAACTCCTATATCCAACCCTTTCACAAATGACAGCACACAAGTCCTGTACTGTATGCTAATTCCAAAAGATGCAGATGAAAGGAAGGAGTCACTATACTAACGAACTATTCATTCTTTCATAGCCCCATTGTGGCAATCTCTCCTCTTACTTTATTGGATCCATTATATTCTTCAAAAGAAATATTGATAACATCTACTCAGTGGTAACTCAGACCATGAATCCTAGGGAATTTTCCACATCAAGCGACATAAAAATTAAGATCTTCTGAAGTTAGCTATGTAGTTTTATCAAAAGAAAAGGTGAACTTTATAGGTACATACTAGATGCTATGGACACACTAATTTGAGGGGTAATTACTTCTTTAGGACACAGTTGTGAACTTATTTTCTGTTGGGAATATTTAGAAGTAGATGTAGAAAATTTACTCTTAAATAATATAAAAATTTAAAATCTGTTCAGGAATTAAGTATTCACCTGTTTTTTTCCCCAATAGCTATGCTATATTGTATTTATATATTAACACAGTACAATATTATGTATTAAACTGTAGGGATGCACTAAAATGTGAGCCAACAAAACCAAAACAGCAACAAAAAGACAGTACTACTGCAGGCATCTTGAATCATTTGAAGCCATGTTTTTAGAAGTTGGAGTTCTGAGAAATTATCTAATGGTAAGATTCTTCCCAAGTTATTCTTTTCACAAAATATTTGAGAACATTAGGAAAAGAACATAAAAATCGTATCATTGATGTAGATTTTTTAATAGAAATTTTTCAAGTGTACAAAGTACATGTATTCACACAAAGACATTGTGATGATATAGTTTACCAAGATCAGAAATAAAGGTGCTATAAATACTTCATCATTATTTGTGGGTACATGGAAAACCCAAAAATGGAGATGAGTCCAATGATGAATAATGAAGGTAGGTATGTTAAGAAGGGAAATATTAGGCCATCAATTTTATTATTTTAAATAATGTCAGTGTTCTAAAATGCATGTTTGCCCTTATTTATTAATATCAATTTTAGGAAATGATTTTATTTTTATAACTGCATTTATTTCTTGTATCTTTTTGACAAACAGAAATTGTAACTTAGAACCAAGTGCCTCAGCTAAACTCCCACGGAGAGTAGATTACAGGTTGCCATCCTCTTTGATATTCATATTCTAAGATGTTCAAAAAAGATAAGCCCTGGAATGTAAAACTGGCAAGAGCCTCATTTATATATATTTAAAAAAAATAAACACATCTCTCAAAGATATAGAGAAATGATTTGCAAACACAAGTGTTTTCTTTTTCTGTGCTTTTCTTTCTCTTTGCTTTTTTTTTTTTTTTTTTTTTTTTTTTTTGGAGTGGGGAGGCTAAAAGAAAAGATAGGTTGTCTTTCTCTTTTGGGATTGGGGGAATCTGAAATTTATTATTTTTAGATTAGTATTTACCTTTCTGATGTGTCTGCCATTTGTTTCTATTTGATAGTAACACTACAATTCTTGTCATTATCATCATTACTACTTCTTGTTTTCTCTGGATAATTAAAGAAAAATCTGACTATATAAATAGCTAGTAAGTCTCCACTAGAGTGCAAAGCATAACAATTATTGGAATTACAACAGGATGAATTTTAATGTATTTTTTTAAATTTTGTAATGTTTATTTTATTTTTGAGAGAGAGAGACTGAGCATGAGCAGGGAAGGGGCAGGGAGAGAGGGAGACACAGAATCTGAAGCGGGTTCCAGGCTCTGAGCTGTCAGCACAGAATCCCATGTGGGGCTTGAACTCACAAACCGCAAGATCGTGACCTGAGCTGAAGTCGGACGCTCAACCGACTGAGTCACCCAGTTGCCCCCAAAATTTTTAAAATTAAGTACAGGGCATCTGGGTGGCTCAGTCAGTTAAGTATCTGATTGCTAGTTTTGGCTCAGGTCATGATCTCACAGTTCCCCATGTTGGGCTCTGCACTGATAGTGTGGAACCTGCTGGGGATTCTCTGTCTCCCCTTCTCTCTGCCCCTCCCATGCTCATGCCATCTCTGTCTCTCTCAAAATAAATAAATAAACTTAAAAAATGAAAAATAAAAATTAAGTACAATACTTGCCTTGGGGGAATTACCCTTAAATATATTGATAATGAATGGTTAAAGCAGATTGATGATTAGCAGTGCAATAAAATTTTTCTTTATCATACATTAATTACACAAACTGTCATGATGTCTTTATGCTTGACCCTGGAGCTTGATAATCTAAATTTTTATCTAAGCGTTTTTCTTATAAAGTTCACTGCATTTCTCTTGAGTTTTTGTTAATCACATAAGTTACTTTATATTTACACACTAATCTAGGTGCGTCAGTAAGTACTCAGTTTTCCCCAAATAATTTTTCTCAGATGTGAAACACAATGACACTCATTGCCGTTATTCGGTTTCAAAGTCTTATTATGAGGCACTCACCGAATATCGATTGTAATTCCAGTGTTTAATTTACATAGCTTTAATTGTTTTAAGTCATTAAGACAAATACAACATATGGGCCAATTTTCACATTGGTCAAAATGTATAGCTATATTGATGTCAGTTAGGTCTCTGTGAATAATAGACATCTACCTTTGTTTATCTACTTGTACTCTTCCTGGAGAGAACCTCCACATTGTTAACTGATATTGGATCTGTCCTTTGCAGCTTCTGTCCATAAATGCTAAATTGTTTGTCTTCTAATGAGAAATTTTTCTTTTCTTCAACATCTTTCTGTATTTCTTGATGTGGTCGTAGGCTCAGTACTCTAGTTGTTCCCTTTTATATGCACAGGAATCATTACTGGGACTATGAGGGAAAATGGTGCAATAGGTTTAATATTTATCTTCTAGTAAAAAATCCTTAAAGTAATTGAAGAAGCCATCACTGAAGTAGGAAAGCAAAGTAAAATATGAGAATAGTAGCAAGTTCTCTGGAATACCTCCTTTCGTTTGAGTTCAATACCAGTATCAGTTACTGGGGAAGACTTAGTTTTCAAGTGCTTGTGGAGGCCACAGGTCAGTCCTCCTTCTATGCTGGCATCTCATGGGATGCATTATTCTTGCTGGATATTCATGTCACTTTATAGCTTTCTGACTGGTCAGCAGCACCTGAAAGGCTCCCTCTCAGCATGGGGAGAGCCCATCTTTCCTCTGGAATACTGTTACGTAGATGAAATCCCCTGAGAGATAAAGGTGACAGATTTCTTCATGTGGGTCCATTCAGGTCCTTTTGACTTTGCCTCTGGTTTCTTAGAGAGATACAGTTTTTAAATATGAAAATTATTATAAGAAGATTCAATTAAATTTAGCACAGGACAGATTCTCAGACCCAAATGTATAGGCCTGTCAAACATAAGCCCAAAAGAAGAGGCACCATCCCTGCAAGCAGGATTACTGTAGTTCTTAATAAAACTAATAGTAAATCTCTAGGCCATTTTGTTAAATTGGGTTTTTTGTACTTGTAGTTGTTGTTTTTGAGTTTGGTTCATCCATTCCATTTGTCCAAAGAACTGAAGATCAGAAAATATGAAAATAACTAATAGGAATCTGTAAAACTTTCGTAAATTTCTAGATTACAGTAGGAATAATCCTCCAATTTGATTCAGTATGCTCTGATACCCCAAAGTGGGAGTTTTGTGTATTCCATAATTAAGCCACATTTCCTCCTTTGTACAGGCAGTGATTCTGTGAAATGCAGCTATCACCAGGTAACTTCTAAAGTTGATGGACAACTTCCTGAAAATACCTTAGGAGTGGACTGTAAAAAATTCTGACATATAGAATGTTTCTTAATATGTTTTGAATACTTTTATCTTTTTGGTAGGTACACTAAGAGCCTAGGTACTCAGATGCTTGTATAGGCAACACAACAATTTTAACCAAGCAAATAAAGACTGTGGTGTAGAAACTATTTCATCAGATAATTCCTATTACTCATTGAATTATTTTCATCCTCTTTCTGTAAGTCCATTTGTTCATTTCCTTTTGTGACTTTTTTTTACATAAATGAAAATTTTTATTGTGTTAAAAGCGGGGCTTCTAAGTTTGGAGTCTGCCATATTTTGAAGTTTTTCTGTTTTTTAAGTTTGTCAGCAAAATTATTGCCTTTAGAAATGTTTTTCTGCCCTATGTGAGCTCTACATTGCATTACTGATATCTAAGCAGGCAGTTAGTTATAAAGCCTCTCACAAATCAGTGATGAATTTTCTGTGCGACATTTTAGTTCTCATCAAAGTCAAGAATCCCCTATTTTTTCTAAATGTTCCCTGTTGCATGACAGACACCAAACACTCCCAAACACACATAAACTCACTGTGTATGTCTGTATAATAATCTTTAAATCGTAAACCAACAATTTTAGTTCCTATAACTGCCATAAATTCAGCTACTTGTACCTACTTAATTTCAGACAAAATACAAGCTTTCAGTATTTCAAGGGAAATAATCACAGCATTGGATAACTTAAGTTGGCAATTGTTGTCCCAAGGATGTGACTCATAAGTAAATACTGCCATATTCCTGTTCCAAATACAGATACATCAGATAGATCCAGTGAGGGACTAGTGCCTTCTATTAGCATGGTACAGTCATGATCCTCTATTTGATCAGCATCTGGTTAAAACACCAAACAAAACAACAACAATGAAAAATGCAGCAAGCTTTAGGGAACTGTGTCTCCTAAGTAGATATCAGTATTAGAAAATAATGCTCAGGGCAAATGGGTATCTTATTCGGTGAAGCAACTGACTTGATCTTGGCTCAGGTTATGATCTCACATTTCATGAAATGGAGCCCCATGTTGGCATCAGACTCTGCGCTGACAGCATGGAGCCTGCTTGGGATTCTCTCCTCTTTTCTCCCTCCCACACATGCACACGTGCTCTCTCAGTCTCTCTCTCTCAAAAATAAACATTAAAAAAAAGAGAAAATAATGCTCATTCATAGCTAGTCTGATAGTGCACTGACAAATGCTGGGTCCTGTGCACTTGTAAGGTAGCAGCTTTCCAGTAACCCATGGGTAGGGCTAGAGCTCTTTACAACAAGTGTGGCTTATTGGACTGCTTGGGGCATCCAGGCATTCCCAGTGTCACCTCTTTCAGAAGAAGGAAGAAATATACCATTGATCTCTAGTCCACATCCAAATTTGAGTTAAAATTTCACTAGCAGCACCTTTATTTTCATGACAAAAAAAAAAAAAAAGGTTTTTCAGAATCTTGAATTTCTAAGCTAAGAGAAAGACAATAGCAAGTTTAAGTTGTTCAAAATCTCTGCAGTTCCTAGGAACTATCCTAGGATCTGGAGAATTACCTTGTAGTTACTGTGTCAGTGGTTTTGCTGCTTCTGCAAAAGCTGGGATCCACTGTCTATGATATCCTACTAGTCCCCAAATTGTATATTTGGGTTTTTGTTTAATTGCTTTTTTTTAAATTAGGCTATCACATTTGCAAGCTCGTAGATTATAACATTGACTGTGTTAATTAGCTGACTCCTGGATTGTAATACTTGCTGCCTATAACAGATGTCGTAAATATTTTACTTCACTTTGGCAATATTGTAATGTCTAGTGAGGCCTTATGCCACTGTGAAGCAAGAAATTGTAGCCAAATTTGAAGTATATGTTTTGCATTATTATTTCATTTCTCAGGGTATCAGCAGATCATCTACATAGTAAATAAGTCATGGATCCCTCTTGTGGGACAAATTTCTATAAGTCTCCTTATAAAGGACTAGATAAAATAAGAAGAGTACTGAAATCTTGTGGAATACTGTGCCATAAATACTGAACTCCTTCCTAAACAAAAGCCAGTAAGACTTTGAATCATCCACACACTGGACCAGATGGATTTGTTAAATACTTGCAGAACATTTCATCCTAAAGCAGCAGAATACACATTTTTCTCAAGTGCACACGGAACATTGTCCAGAATAGATCACATACTGGTTCACAAATCAGACCTCAACAAGTACAAAAAGATAAATATCACACCATGCATATGAAACTTGAAATCAACCATATGAAAAAATTTGGAAAGGCCACAAATACTTGGAGATTAAAGAATATCCTACACAATAATGAATGAGTTAACCAGGAAATTAAAGAGGAGATTAAAAAAGTACATGGAAGCCAATGAAAATGAAAACACGAAAGTCTAAACCTTTGGGATGTAGCAAAGGGGTCATAAGAGGAAAGTATATAGCAATCTAGACCTTCTTAAAGAAGGAAGAAATGTCTCAAATACACAACCTAATCTTACACTTAAGGGAGCTGTAAACAGAATACCAAATAAAGCCCAAAACCAGCAGAAGAAGGGAAATAATAAAGAAACCAATGATCTGAAAATCAAAAAAACAAAACAAAAAAAACCCCAGAAGAGATCAACAAAAGTAGGAGCTGATTCTTTGAAAAAATTAATAAAATTGATAAACACCTAACCAGATTTATCAAAAACAAAAAGGACCCAAATAAAATCACGAGTGAAAGAGGAGAGATCATAACCACCACCACAAAATGCAAACAATAATAAGAGAATATTATAAGCAATTATATACCAACACATTGGGAAATCTGGAAGAAATGGATAAATTCCTAGAAACACACAAACTACCAAAACTGAACAGGAAGAAATAGAAAATTGAAAAGACTCATAACCAGTAAAGAAATTGAATCAGTAATCAAAATTTCCCAACAATCAAGAGTCCAGAACCAGGTAGCTTTCCAGGGGGAATTCCTACCAAACATTTAAAGAAGAATTAATACCTATTCTTTTGAAGCTGTTAAAAAAAAAAAAAAAAAAAAAAAAAAGAAAAAAAAAAAAAAAAGATGGAAGACTTCCAAACTCCTTCTACAAGGCCAGCATTACCTTGATTCCAAAACCAGGCAAAGACCCCTATAAAAAGGAGAATTACAGACCAATCTCTCTGATGAACATGGATGTAAAAATTCTCAACAAGATACTAGCAAACTGGATCCAACAATGCATTAAAAGAATTATTTGCTACAATAAAGTGGGATTTAGTCCTGGGGTGCAGGGCTGGTTCAATATCTGCAAATCAATCAATGTGATACATCATATTAATAAAAGAAATGATAAGAACCACATGATCCTCTCAATAGATGCATAGAAAACATTTGACAAAATACTGTATTCTTTCTTGATAAAAACCTTCAAGAAAGTAGGGATAGAAGGAATATACCTCAATATCATAAAGGCCATATACAAAAACCCATGGATAATATCATCCTCAATGGGAAAAAAATGAAAGCATTCCCCCTAAGGTCACAAACACAACTGGGATGTCCAGTCTCACCACTGCTGTTCAGCATAGTACTGGAAATCCTTACCTCATCAATCACACAACTAAAAGAAATAAAAGGCATTCAAATTGGCAAGGAAGAAGTCAAACTTTTACTCTTTGCAGACAGCATGATCCTATGTAGAAAATTTGAAAGACTCCACCAAAAAGCTGCTAGAACTGAGATAGGAATCCAGCAAATTCTCACGATATAAAATCAATATACAATCAGCTGCACTTCTATACACTAAAAATGAAGCAGTGGAAAGAGAAATCAAGGAATCAATCCCATTTACAATTGTACCAAAACCCGTAAAATACATAGTAATAACTATAACTGAAGAGGTAAAAGATCTCTATGCTGCAAACCATAGAAAGCTTATGAACGAAATTGAAGAAGACACAAAGAAATGGAAAAATATTCCATGCTCCTGGATTCGAAGAGAAGATATTGTTAAAATGTCAATACTGTTCAAAGCAATCTATACATTCAGGGCAATCCCTATCAAAATAACACCAGCATTCTTCATAGAGCTAGAACAGACAATTCTAAAATTTTTATGGAGCTAGAAAAGACCCTAAATAGCTAAAATAATGTCAAAAAAGAAAACCAAAAGTGGAGGCATCACAATTCCAGACTTTAACCTATATTACAAAGCTGTAATCATCAAGACAGTATGGTTCTGGCACAAAGGCAGACACATAGATCAGCAGAACAGAATAGAAAACCAAGAAATGGACCCACAAATATATGGGCAACTAATCTTTGACAAAGCAGGAAAGAATATCCAATGAAAAAAGACAGCCTATTCAGAAAATGGTGTTGGGGCATCTGGAAGCTACATGCAAAAGAATGAATGTAGATCACTTTCTTACACCATACTCAAAAATAAACTCAAAATGGGTGAAAGACCTAAATGAAAGACAGGAAACCATCAAAATCCTAGAGGAGAACACAGGCAGCAACCTCATTGACTTCCACTGCAGAAACTTCTTACTAGGAATGTCTCTGGAGGCAAGGGAAACAAAAGCAAAAATGAACTGGGACCTCATCAAGATAAAAAGGTTCAGCACAGGAGAACCTAGGTGGCTCAGTTGGTTAAGTGTCCAACTCTTGCTTTTAGCTCAGGTCATGATCTTATAATTTGTGGGTTCGAGCCCCACATCAGGCCCTGTGCTTGAGTGTGGAACATGCTTGGGGTTCTCTCTCTCCCTCTCTCTCTGCCTTCTCCATGCTCAGTGTCTCTCTCTCAAAATAGCTACACTTAAAAACATTCTTTATAAAAATAAAAGGTTCAATACAGCTAAGGAAACAATCAACAAAATGAAAAGTCAACCGACAGAGTGGGAGAAGATATTTGCAAATGACATATCTAATGAAGGGTTAGTATCCAAAAATCTGTAAGGAATTTATTAAACTCAACACCCCCAAAAAAATTATCCGGTGAAGAAATGGGGAGAAGATATGAACAGACACTTTCCAAAGAAGACCACCAGATGGCTAACAGGCACATGAAAAAATGCCTAAATACACTCATTATCAGGGAACTACAAATCAAAACCACAATGAGATACCACCTCAAACCTGTCAGAATGGCTAAAATTAACAACTCAAGAAACAGCAGACGTTGGTGAGGAAATGAAAAAGAGGAACTCTTTTGCACTGTTGCTGTGAATGCAAGCTGGTATAGCTACTCTGGAGAACAGTATGGAAGGTCCTCAAAAAATTTTACAATAGAGCTACCCTATGACTCAGCAATTGCACTATTGGTATTTATTCAAAAGATACAAAAATGCTGTTTCAAAGGGGCACATGCACCCCAATGTTTACAGCAACGTTATCAACAATAACCAAATAATGGAAAGAGCCCAAATGTCCATCGATTGATGAGTGGATAAAGAAGATGTGGTATATATACACAATGGGATATTGGTGATCAAAAATAAAAAAAAAATTCTTGCCATTTGCAGCAACATGGATGGAACTAGAGTGTATTATGCTAAGCGAAATAAGTCAGTCAGAGAAAGACAAATGTAAGATTTCACTCATGTGGAATTTAAGAAACAAAACAGATGAACACAGGGGAAGAGATGGAAAAATAAGATAAAAAGAGGGAGACAAACCATAAGAGAGTCTTAAATACAGAGAACAAACTGAGGGGTATTAGTTGGGGGTTGGGCTAAATGGGTAATAGACAATAAGGAGGGCACTTGTTGGGATAGGCACTGGGTATTAAATATAAGTAATATGAATCACTAAATTCTACTCCTGAAACCGTTATTACACTATTTGTTAACTAACTTAAAAAAACAAAACAAAACAAAAAAACATTGTGAGACATCCACTAGAGGAATAGGCAAAAATAGAAAGCTGAATATAGATCAACTACAGAGAAAAAGTTTACAGATGATGGTACCAAAATCAGAATAGTTACAAGGTTAGGAACTACAGTAGTTACTAGAACGACACATTTATTTACTAAGATCTTGAAAAAATCCATATAGTAGTGAAATGGTGACAATCTTAATCAAATTTACCTTCCTTCTTCCCTGGAAGTGTGAGAGAATTACAGAGTAACTTCCATTTTTACTTCTTGTTTTCTAGTTATTTTATAACTATTTTGCTGTTTCCAATTGAACACTTGAGAAAGGATATTATTTTATACATGGCCATGGCTAATCATTTTACTTAGCTATTTTTAATAGTTTTATATATCAAATTAAACCAATATCATTATTCTTCAGGGCCCAAAGTAATATTGATTTCCTTTCATATAGGACATTTTTCCCAACATAGTGTGGGATTGACACTCTATACCATACCATGTTTCTTTCAGAAAGGACAAAATAACCACGTTAGATGCCTTCCTCCCTAAGCCCCAGGGAACTCCTTAAGCATTCCATCTGGAGTACAGAATATGGATGGAGGTCTTTATATAGCAAATATCTCCCCAATTGGTTTATGGATTAATCAGGAGAAAGAATGCATGTTCCTCTGTTAGAGGAAACTATTTCTATGAAAACTACAGGAAAAAAAAAAAAAAAAGGAAAAGTAACAAAGGAAAAAAAAGTAGAAACCTGATTCAAAATACCAACTAATTTTGATTTATCATCATGCCAAAGGCAAACAATTTTTATGAAACAAATAACCCCAATACTTACCAGAAAAGGCAAGGATAGGGTAGCATAAAAAAATATTGAAACATATTTCACCATTTCCTACCCCTGAGAATCCCTCAATCCATCAACCTAAGCCATTTGACAATTATTTTCTGGCTGAGAGTTTTATCCTTCTGGGATTTTCTGAATATTTGTTCTTGCCATTTCTGCATTTGCCAGAGTCTCTTTCTACTATCCATCTTCCAGTGTCCTGGCCTCTTGCAATAATGATATACGGTGTTTGTTTCTTCTTTTTCTGCCTTCAGAGGATATCGGGATAAGGATTATATTGAATAAATAGTTCTAACTCAGCAGTTAATGCTGTGTTTTTGTTTGTTTTTATTTCTACTTGTCTCTGTTGTCCTTAAACTGAGCAGCTGCTGCTAATATTTGAGTCATAGTCTGTCTTTGCTATCCTACCACCTTTTCACTAACTTGAGTGTGAATAGTTGTCATGAGAGCACAGGGGAAGAAGAAAAAAAAAACTTTAGTAATATTATCAGGTGAATAAAGCAGGTGAATTACCTAGGAGGCCTGGGGAGCCTCTCAATGGCATCAGCTCCATTGGCAATTGGAATAGGAAGGGCTGATTTCCTTCCTATTAAGGTGAAAACAATGTAGAATTTATGGTGTTGAGTTTTTCTCGGTGTTAGTATTTTTCTACTTAATAGTTCTGTTTACCTTTTTCCAAGTGTCTAGTGTAACTACTGTCCAGCTGATCGCCTTCATGTAGGGGCACAGTATTTTATCCAAGTTCTCAATTATTCTCTGATCACATCTCTTTTATTTCTGCTTCATCGATATGTGATGCATTGATGTCGCAAAGGATTTTTGTAGATGAAATTGGGCTAATATATGAAATGAACTCAGAGCTAGGGCATGAGATTCATAAATTTATGTCCCCAACTAAGCAAGTAATTCATTACCAGGTAAAGATATTGTGCACCCATCCCCCTTTGCAGGGAGCTCCAGAAATGAAAAAAAACAAAAACAAAAACAAAACAATACAGAACAAAAACAAAAAACAAAAAAACAAGAACACATTCATCTAAAAGGTCATTCTTCCTTCTTCTTAGAAGTTGATTTGAGGAATGTACAGAAGTAACAGATGCAGCAGGATGAAAGAGAGTGGGGACAGTAGGAAAAGGAGGAGAGTTCTATAAAGAAAAAAATGATTTTAATTCTCACCTTTCTATTTTTCTCAAGATTTTCTCCTGGCTATCTAATTTTTAACTTTGCTCTTGGAATGATATACATCACACAGATACCTGCAGTCTATTTATTTTAGACAAATTCCATCTAAGGACTCCCATAAATACCTTATTTCATCCAAATCAGAGGCACCATCCTCAGGTTGCTGCAAAACTAGATTCATGTGTGTTTACCTATTGCAAATGTGACAGAAATATATTCCCATTTTTGAGAAAGAGGCATTTCTGGCTTAATATGTTTTTCTACCATCAAAACTAATGGCGGTCTTGACTGGTTTTAAGAACCTATATTACCAATACTTACTTGACCATAAAATCTTGATTTTGGAGAGTGTGTTTTGTCTGGTTCCTATTTCAAAAAGCACAGAGCCAAAAGGGAGACTTTTTATAATTTGAGGTCTCTTACCTGATTTGTTATAATGCCAAAAGACCCTCAGCTGGCCCGCCCAAGTTGGGAAACTGTCAGACCAGTTCCATCCTCATTGTCAGATTGTTGAAGAAATATAATTAAAAATAAAATACCCTGCCAACCCAATAAACCTACCCCAAAGAAAAAATAATCTTTATCACTGAATAAGCATTAAGCCAGACTGTAATGTGCAGCACAGGTAATTTGCTGAAGAGATTCTGAAGACCAAAAGAAATCTCACCCTATTAGATAGCCAGACAGACACAATCAATTACATACATGCCATTTTTTATTCAAAGGAACTATAATACTTCATATGTCTTTGCAACAAGCAGAAGTTACTACTTGGAATCAAGTGCCTAGGCTAACCTTCCATTGGAGTGCCACTCTACTTGATGTTCACATTTAGAATAGACTTCTCGAAGATCCTCAAGAAAGACACTGTAGAATTCATAAGTGGCAAAAGACTCTTTCGGCTTCTAAAAATATTTAAATATATCTCAGAGATACAGTTTAAAAATACTGTTTCTCTAAGAAAATGCTGAAAGAAAAGTATACGGAGGCTATCTTTCTCTTTGGCAGTAGGAAAAAATTGAAGATTTTTGGTTTGTGTTTAACACTGCAATATACATATTTGACATAGCTACAGCTAGTGAAACTTTTTTTTTGCATAAATATGTGCAATATATGATTAAGTTAGTGATTTCAGTAATGGAAAAAAATTATCTGATTTCTGATGATTTTATGGCTATGTTCTTGTAAGTTTAACTAAAATAGTATATCATCTTAATTAAGTTCATTATATAAAATTAAAATAGTGGTTAATAAAACTACTTGTCAAATTCTGATACATATTTATTATTTCATTTACTCCTACATTAGTTCTATCATCTTCTAAAGTTTATAGATAAGGAAATTGGGATTGCTGAAATTAAATAGTGAATACATTAAAACATTCTTTCAGGGGTAGATAATTGATATTACAGGTAAGAGTGACAAATATGCAATTATAATTCCTTAATGTCCATAGATATCCTCCACTCCCTAGTCTTTACTGTCATGATTTATTACTGAGAGTAGTTGGATTGTTTAAAAAAAAAGAACTGAGTCACTATAATTTTGTGGTTAATATTGAATAGATAGATGGTAAATCAGTTCCAATTATTTTCCTGGCTCTCCTATGCTATTACTTTAGAAAATTTATTGAAATTACCTTAGATTGACTAATTTTGGCTACAAATAGGTTAAACAATGTCTGCATCTCAGAATACACTTGATATATATTAAAATATGTTAATGTTCCTGAAACATTTTAAGTGCTCAATAAATGTCGGTTTCCTCCCACTTAATATTTAATCAATACCACCTACCCCCATACCCGACCAGTCTCATTTCAAGGTAGTCATCAGATTAGATTTTCAAGTCAGGTAACCTTCTATTCATAAGGTTATCTTTCTTTTATTCAACAAAATTTAAGTTTATTTATTTATTTTGAGGCAGAGAGAGAAAGAAGGTGGGGAAGGGGCAGTGAAAGAGGGAGAGAGAGTGAATCCCAAACAGGCTCCACACTGACAGTGCAGAGCCCAATGCAGGGCTCAAACTCATGAACTATTAGATCATGACCTGAGCTGAAATCAAGAAAGAGTCAGGTGCTTAACCGACTGAGCCACCCAGGCACCCCTCTCTTCTATTCAAAATATAGCAGTAATACTACGTATTTGGGGGCCTGCAGGTGTTTTTTCATATAAGAAGGCAGGTCAAATAACATATTCTCATTTGATTCATCCAGAAGCACAAAATCTTTGATATTTTTGTAAAGTATAAAGAATACACATTTAAGTTTTTTTTTTTTCTTTACTCTTTACAGGACAGAGTTATCTAAGTTATTTTCTGTGTTATTATAGTTGAACAATCCTATATGAACGAATAAACTAGGAATTTCTTTAGTTGTCTGAGGAAAAAGCTGAATTAACCATGGCCCCTCTTTTTCCTGCAACACCTTTTTGTTGATCAGTTCATCACTGACGTGATGCTTTATGTTTCATGATATTCTCATGGTCCTCATGGTGAAGGAATCAAACTTCTTCCACTAAATGCTTCACCATGGATGTATAGACTCTCAACTGTACGGTACAACATGACAGTTAAAATTTAATTTCAGCCATTTCTTCTTTTTGGCAAAAAAAATGTTGGAAGGGACAAAGACGTGTCAAAGGGCACAAGCTGGTTATCTATAAGGAGGTTTTCTGGCGTCAGCTGCATGCCACTTCTAGTTACACATATTTGGTACAAATTTAGACCCATATGCATGCCTCAGGAAAAAAGGAAATGAGGTGTAAATCTTACTCAGAGAAAAAATATACCATAAGGAGTTCTATGAAGACAGACAGAACTGATATCTGGTGACAAGTTGGCATATCTGCCTCAAAAATGATATTAATTTGTTCTTGAAATGACGTTCTATCCAGTACTTTATATGACCACTTCTTTATTATTCATCTTAGTATACTTATGGCTTTGTTAGAAAACTCTCCCATGTCAAACCATTTACCTTTATCATTCACCTCTTTTTTTTAAGTTTATTCACTTATTTTGAGAGAGAGAGAGCAAGCAAACAGGAGCAGAGAGAAAGGGAGAGAGAGAATCCCAAGGAGGCTCCCGCTTCTCAGGGCAGAGCCTGATGGTGGGGCTCCATCTTACCAACCCTGAGATCGTGACCTGAGCTGCAGTTAAGAGTCAGAAGCTCCACCGACTGAACCACCCAGGTGCCCCCGTCATTCATCTCTTACCCTATCTTAATTATTTGCAGAATATGAATAACAGACTCATATTTTCCAAATGGTTATTCAGTGATTCATTCATTTTGTTTGCTTTTTTGTCCCTTCTCAGAAGAATGCAGGCTTTCTGGGGGAGAGAAAACTGTCTGTCTTGTGAGGAGATGCATTTCAAGATCTTCAAATAGTGCTTGGCATATAATAGGCATCAAATAAACACAAGTAGTTGGGATACATGCGTATAAAGTCAATTATTTCTAAGTATTTTTGAACACCTCAGACTCCATAAAAACGAACTCCTACCTATTTTATCCCTTAACCACCTCAAGTATTTTGGGAATACATTCCATTAGAAATTATAAATATATTTCTATTATATGACGAGAAATTTAATGGTTTTGCACACTCCTACCTTTGAAATGAGTGGAAACAATACAGACAAAAGAAACCATGAGCAATTATATAATTGCCGTGAAAACAATTTTATTGTCAGAATATTAATTCACACACAAGAGAAAATGATACTTTGAGGATACGTAATGCGTTTTTTCATCAAGCTCAGAAACTGCTCCATTTCAGCATAAAGACAACATAAGCTTAGATTTAGTTGTAGCTAATAGAGCATTTTGCACAACATTAAGGCTGCAAATGCTTTTAAGAATTTTGATGCTGTAGTACTTTTAAGCAACTGTGATGCAATTAATTTCTACTGGGCATGGGCAATAGGCACCATTCAGGCACTTATACAGAAAATATAGAAATTGTTAACAAAGTAAATTAGAATTGAAAGAAACCTGTAGTAAAGGAAAGTCATTTTGGTTTGCATGATTCCACAGCACAACTTCTCTTGTTTCATTTCCAAACTGATAAAAGTAGAGAGAAGACCTTATCCAAGACCTACAAACCAGTTTTTTTTTTTAATCAAATTCCAATGGTTGTAACTAACCCAGAATCCTATCTGTAGACATTATTTTCTTGAAATTTGGTGATTTCATGATTCTGTGGCCAATTTTAGAGATTATTATACTGTGTAAATTACCTCCTTGATGTAAACTATTTTCTTTCTTTAAGCCTGCATTTTTCTTATTTTAGTTGGTGTACATCATTTTTTTTTTTTAGGTTCAAGATGAGAGGGATAATGTCCCTGCCCCTGTTTCTTCAACTTTGGTAATTCCTTTATAGATTATTGACATACTACCCCATTTCCATCAGTGTCTCACTTGTCTTTTAAAGTAATGCTATCCTCTGGTCCATATAGCCTATTTTTTAACTTTTGAATCTTCATCTGAAATACGTGTTGCCATACTGTTTGATTTTTATTTTTCCTAATTAGAGTTGGAGGTCTTGAAACATTCAAGGGTATATTTAAAATATTTCAGAATAAACTGCTTCAGGTTTTAAAGGGTTCAGTACTTGAGAAAAATGTGAATTTACTAGTTCAGTTGTCAGCACCTTTTTCCATTACATAATTTTTAAAAATATGATATATAATAGTAACTCTGTCCGAATTAGGGATTCTTTGTGCCATTTTAAAGTGGGTGGTTTCTTAAAAATGACAAAGCCTCGTGGGAAACATTTCAAACTATGGAAAGCAGCTTCTCTGGTATGTTTTGTTACAGGGCACTTCGGATCATTTGCCTAGCTCTATCTCTTTGGTCACTTCCTCTAAACAAATTGGATTTCCTCGAGGAGCTTGGCCTGTGTGCAGCTGATAAGTAGTGCGGCCGGCTGTACTCGTATTGGTATTGCTCCTAGAACTTTGACTTGTTTCTTTTCATCCAATTTTCTGGTTGTTATAGTTTGCACTGATGTTTTTCCTCTTCTGCCTCTCCTTTCCCTTTCACTCAAATACAATTTCTTGTCCTTTTCTGTGCTTAAATAATAAGTTGCTTTGTCAAGCAGTACTAATATGCTGTCTCTAGTCACATTCCTTGGAGTGACTCATCCTGTACAAAGGCATTTTGTGTTGCTTGCCTCCAAAAATATAGGTAAATAACTATAAAATCTGCAGGAACGTGGATTAGAGTTTAACATAAGATGCAATGAAAAAAAGCCACATTAACTCCATAAGATTTTTTGCATTTCTGCATTCAGTAAATTAAACTTGTATTTGAGGTTACAAAAATCATAAGAGATTAATGTTCCCCAGTTCTTGGATCTATAAATTAGGAGGAACCGTGTGTGATTGTAATAAACAACAACCAAAAAGCTCTCCAAAGAAAAGTGCATAAAAGTGAGCATGATGGCAAATCTTATCTATGGCTTGTCCTTTATATTAATGAAGTCCCTAGGATGAAGAAGGTAGAATGTTTGGAATTGGCAATTCTGGTTATTATTTGACATATTTATTTGAATTAATAAGCGTAGAAACAATTTCCATCAAAGGATTTAAAATAGTAATTATAAACATTGCGTTATTCAGCATAATGCTGGGATTGATGAGGGTAAGTAAAGTACCCTCATGTAAACCTTTCATAATGTTTAGAATCAACTCCATAGGTCAAATAAATTTGCATTAAAATGTGAAGTAAATAATTTAATACCAAAATACAGTCAAAACAGTAAAAAGGCCAAAGCTTCTCCTTTGTATATGTGAATCAATCTACTGCAAGAGTGTGATAGTGACTGAGTCAGTTCTATGCAAAGTACTTTCAATCCAGAATAGAATTAGCTTAAAAACCACAATGTTGTGCATTTCAAATAATGAAAATATATACAGCAATGAATCACAGGATAAAAATATATTTTGTTTGTTTTATGTGTTTATTTTAGATTATCTAAAGACAAGCCACATACACTAGCAGAGATTGTTTAAATAGTTTAATCAACCATAACCAAAATATCTTACTTTTAAACTACGCAATTTTCCAAAGACTATAATGCCAGTGAAATATTGGTGTGTCAACTCTACTTTTTCCTACAGGGTAACGTTTTCGTAAGCCTGATAAATTGTATCATTAAAGAAATTGACCTAGATAATTATTTTCTGGCTCTTTTTTATGCTACTTTCTCTGCTATGGTACATAGATGGCAAAATTTAAAATTTAGTTAACCTCATAATATTTAAAAAGCAAATACAGATTTAATTCAATTTGTTCCTTCTAAGCAATTTTCATTACATACTCACTGTAATTCTTTGCACTAATATTAGAGCAATCTAGAATAAAACATACTGATGCTTGTCCAAATGCTTTTCAGGCTTTGAGAATTGTAGTTTATCATTTTGAGTGTTAAAATACTAAGACATTATACAAAGGAAAAATAAAAACAAAAGACTAAGCAAATAAGCAACAAATAAGCAACAAATAAAGGAAACCCTGATTTTTTAAAAAATGAGATATATTGGGGCACGTGGGTTGGTCAGTTGGTTAAGTGTCTGACATCGGCTCAGGTCCTCATCTTACAGTTCGTGGTTTCGAGCCCCATGTTGGACTCTGTGGTGACAGCTCATAGCCTGGAGCCTGCTTTGGATTCTGTCTCTCCTCTCTCTGCCCCTCCCACTCATGCTCTGTCTCGATCAAAAATAAATCAACATTAAAAAATATTTAAAAATTGAGATATAATTGACACATACCATTATATAAATTTAAGGTATACGTCATGTTGATTTTTTAAAAAGCTTTTTTGAGAGACAGAGCATGTGCACACATGTGCACAGGGAGTGGAGGAATGGGGCAGAGAGAGAGAGAGCGTAAGAGAGAATTCCAAGTAGACTCTGTGTTGTCATCGGGGATCCCAGTGTGGGGCTCAATGCCAGGAATCCTGAGATCATGACCTGAGCCAAAATCAAGAGTCAGAGGCTTAAATGACTGAGCCACCCAGGTGCCCCCATGTTGATTTCTGTCGTGGGAACAATTAAGATCTAGTCTGTTAGCAACTTTGAAGGCTATAATATAGTATTATTATCTATAATCACTATGCTTTGCATTAGATCCTCAGGACTTCATTATCTGTTGTTTGCAAGTTCATATCCTTAAACGACAGCCTCCCAATTCCTCCACTCCCCAGCCCCTAATAACCACCATTCTACCCTGTTTCTATGAGTTCTGCTCTGCTTGAGTTAGATTTCACGTATCAGTGAGAACATACAGTAATTGTCTTTCTCTGTCTCACTTATCTCACTTAACATGATGCCCCCCGGTCCATCCACATTGTCACAAATGGCAAGATTCTTTTTTTTTCCCCTCATGGATGAATAATATTGCAGTGTGTGTGTGTGTGTGTGTGTGTGTGTGTGTGTGTGTGTACGTACAGCACATCTTTATCCACTAACCCACTGATGGATACTTGAAGTTGTTTCTGTATCTTGGCGATTGTGAATAATACTACATTAAACACAGGAGTGCATGGGTCTTTCAATATCATGAGAGAACTCTGATTTTTAAACAAGTTCCTTTATTTTTTTAAAGAGTGTATTTATTTGAGGTGGGAGGGGGAGAGAAAGAAGAAGAGAAAATCCCAGGCAGGCTCTGCACTTTTAGCACAGAGCCCAACGTGGGGCTCAAACTCACACACAAACTGTGAGATCATGACCTGAGCCAAAATCCAGATTTGGAGCCTCAACTAACTGAGCCACCCAGGTGTCCCTAAACAAGTTCTTTTAAATGATTAGGTAGTTGGAAAATGCCGTATTCTTAAGGGAGCAAATAAACTAAATGTCTGCTTATACTACATCAAAGATTAAACTATTTGTGTACAATCTGCCTATATAAATGTTGTATTAGCTTTTACTTTTTGAGCCTACCAATTTAAATTTTTACCCCAAATCTATAACACAACTATATATAACAGATCACTGAGACTACTTGAAATTTATTTTCAGTCACCAAAATGTATTAAGTACCTACTTTATGTCACATGATATGCCAGCCTTTAGTGATAAAGCAGTGTGTAAGATTTTTTTCCCTAACTCATTTAATTTTCTATTCAGTGCAGGGGACACAATATTTTTATTTTCCAAAAATGAAGTTAAAACTACAGTAAATAAAATGATAACCTATGGAAGCACCAAAAAGTGGAACTAGGCTCATTTGAAATAACAAGTGATACTAAATCTGAGGCTCTGAGGTGCAGGAAAAGGATTGAATGATCATTCATAATGTAGAGAGAGGATGTGCAAAGTCCCTGCAGCAACAAAGACCATCAGAAAAAGGGATCAAAGAAAGCAGCTAGAGATTAATGAATGAGGCAGAGTTCCATGAAATTAAGTTGAGATGAAGCAAGATACTTTCTGCTAGGCATGTTGAAATTCATTCTACATTTAATAGGAATAGAGTGGTATTAAGCGAGAGAGCAACAAGAATAAATTTGCTTTTTAAAAATATCACTCTTGCTGTCATTTGGAGAAGGGAGCAGAGGTGACAAGTTTAATGGCAATGAGGAGATCATTTAGGAGTGTATTTAAAGGGTCCAGATGAGAGATGATGGTATTGTGTTAGAAAACAGAAAATACCTGCCCAGATGGGCAGCTTAAATATTGTTATATTGTAAAATTTATGCAATCCACATATTACACTTTAATCATGTCTTTTTAAAACAGTATATGCTGTTGTTTTCTATTATACTAAAAATAAATATACTTTGCACAAATAGATTGTTATGACAATCTTTAATGTAAACATATTTTGAAAATTGAATTATATTCTATGTAAGCCAGAAGATCTAGTATATGAAGAATATATATTTAAGGTTATATGTGTGTGTGTATATATATGCACATATATATATATATATACATATATACTTAAAATGTACATATTAGTCTTAGTCTATCGGTGTAAGTCTTACATATATATTATCTTTTATATATATTTTGCATAATTTATGTAACATGCATTTTAATAAGTTTTTTAATGTTTTTTTTTTAATTTTTTTTTTTTTGAGAGAGAGAGAGTGTGAGCAGGGGAGGGACAGAGAGAGAGACACACACACAGCATTCGATGCAGGCTCCAGGCTTAAAAATATTATTATATTTATAAAGATGTAATGGAATTATATAAAGTTAAATTAATGATAGCTATGATTCATACAGTAAATTCCAGATTTTAATTTCTTAATTTTACCTTTTCCATACAAGTATTATGTATAAGAACTTACAATATTAAAGTATTTGATTATTCATCTGTCAATGTTTAAAACAAATTTGGCCATTTATCTTTTTACCTGGTGTTAGAGTCTCCTTTTTCAATGATATAGTTCAATTTTTTAACTTCAGAAAATTTTGTTTTGAATCAAGTTTTGATTCTTTGTTTTCTCCAAATGTTTCTGTGTGGGCAGATGTTTTGGGGATAGGAAATATTAAATTCTCTTTCCTTTCACAGAAAGTTTGAATTCTTCATAGATGCTTAAGCCTAAAGTTTTATGGCAGGTGAAAATTTAAATATAGTTCAGGTTTAATAATGTCACATAACCTCCTTCCTCTTCTCTAATACTGAATCACTATGAAAGGGCTCTAATTTGATCAAGTCATCACGAAATCTCCAGGAAGGACAATAGTGTGGCATTTGGGGGTTTTGATTTTACTTCATTAATTTTACCCAGTTATTACCATATGGTAGTAAGAGGATCTTTTCAGTGCAGTAATACAAAATGTGATGCTAAGAGGTCTATAACACAAATAAAAAATATTCTATTTTCTAAGTAGTTCACTCTCAAAAATTTAAGAATTTACTGTGGAATTTCCATGATTGGATGCTGCTTTACTGCCATCTGGCTTCATATACAATTAGCAGTGGAAAATTTGAAGGAGCAACCATACCTTTTTGAGTATGCATTGGACCATTTTGAATAATGCAAGCCAAATTTCCTCTGTAAGACCCTCTAAATATTTGAAGAAGGGTATCGATGTTTTTAACTTTCATGTGCCTTCACAGAGTCATTGAATATGAATATTGTTAGTCTCTCTCTAAGAAATATTTTATATTCCTTTATGTTTAGTATTCATTTGTAATTTAAGCTTATCCTTTTTAAAATATGATATATAAAATTATCTACAACACTCCAGAATCAATCAGCATATGACACAATATAGCGTGTTCATTAATATTTATCTTCGGAACTCTACTGAGCAATCTAAAACTTGTTAATAATTGTATCACTTACATTTAAAAATTGGCTTATAATTAGTATGGAAAGATAAGTAAAATGATTCTTCTTTAAAATGTATTTAAATATTAATGTTTTTACATAATCAATACGTATAGTCATTTTAAAAATTTGTTTCTCAAAGCTCACTCTCTCTTCTCTTTGTTTCTCTCTCTTTCTGTGTGTGTCACTCTCCCTCTCTGTCCCTGTACACACACTCAAATACATGAATTTTTAATTACCAAAAGGATTGTCTTACAGTAGTATAACCAAATTATCAAGAACTGAGTCTTGACAACACATTATCAGTCAATAAACCTAACTTTTCTTGATAATGAATTGGAATTCTTTTATTTAAAAAAAATGGTTTAAATTATATTTTTATTTGGCACTATTTAAATGATGCAAATATAAGCTTGTTCAGAATTAAATTTCCCCTTGGTAAATATAAACATGGGGATTTAAGTGAGTAGAACTGTAAGGAATATGAAAATTAATTAATCCTGGAAAAAGGAACAAAACTTTGCTATTCTGTATGTTCATGAGCAGAATAGGTGTAATTCTTACTTTATATTATCAACTAAATTTTTACCTTAAAAATAAGTTGAAGTACCACAACCTTATATAAAGTGCATTTTTCCCCCAAGACAATATGATTAATATGACAAATATTGTATATGACTTGTCTTATTTTTCATTCTTCTTCTTTCTTTGGTTAGCTCTACTATAGCTGTCTTTCTCAACATGCCAGTGAAAGAGTTCTTACTAAGGGCACCAGCACTGAAATCTTACACAATATTAATCCCATGTTTTCATCCTAATTTGCCGCTTAGCAGGATTTGACTGCATTCCATCCTCAATTTCTTGAAAAACTTCCAATCCCAGGCATCAATGACAATAGAATATCTTGATTATTTGCTTTATTCCCCAACTACAACTGAGGCTTTCCTTTTAGGCCTCAAAATACTAGACTGCTTTAGGGCGTCAGCTGGGCTTTTTTTTTTTTTTTTTTTTTCTATAATGCCATCCATCCTTAAGGCTTTGAAATATGCTATATTCTGGTGATTTGCAGATTGAGAGAAACAATCTTGATATCTCCTAGGAGTTACATACTTATATGTCCATATTTCCAGGTTACTTAGAATCTTCTTTTGGAAACGTAATAGTTACCCGTATTTTACATGCATGAAGTAGGATACTTGAACTTCTCTCTTCCGCTTCCTTTCTGATGAAATGGATCTGTTGATCCATTTTCGTGTTATAAAATCAGCATTCTGTTACAGCATAAAATTACCCTGGATGTATCTGTTCATGTACTGCCTTCAGAAAATTCATTTTCTTGGTTCTATCTCCAAAATATTTCCCAAATGAGCTTAGTCCCCTCTGTCTCCACTAATTCTATTTATTATACATCCATTTTCTCCTACTTAGATTAATACAAGAGCCTAACAATTAGTTGGATTTGGATTGCTGTTTTAAATAGATTCAATCATGTCAACCACCTGATTAAAATTACCCAAAGGCTTGCTACTGGAATTTGAACAAATCCAACCTTCCTGTCATGGTTTAAAAATCTGATACCTGCCTCCTCCTGCAGTAACATCTCTGTAACCTTCCTTACCGTGTTGTAGCTACATTAGCATTCTTCTTCCTTCTGGTTATGTCTGCTTTCTTCCCATCTCTCAGTCTTTGTTTCTGCTGTTTCCTCTGAATGGGAATGTATTTCCCTAGGATGTGTATGTGACTGGTTCTTTCTCATCATTAAGCCCTAAGTTCAGATGTTACCTCATTACCCTGATCATTCTATTTAAGGTAACTTCCCAGTCACCAGTTTTCTCATGCTAATTTATCACCATATTGATCATTCTCTGAAGTATCACATTTATTTTGTGTGTAATTCATTTTCTGTATCCCTGACTTTCAGACTCATACTGGAAAAAGAAGCTCCATGGTAGGCAAAGCCTTCTTTGTCTTGCTCAGTTATATATCTCCAGTGCTTACTATGTTGACTGACACAGTTGAAAATTATGGGTAAATATTTTCCTCAGTAAATATTGGTGAAATGTCAGCCAGTTAGGCCAAATGACAGATGAACAACTTAATTTCTCAGAAATAAGAATAAATTGCAACTTTATAAGATGGTATTATATTACTTAAACTTTTTAAAAATTATGTACTTATTGGGGCACCTGGGTGGCTCAGTTGGTTAGGCGTCCAGCTTCGGCTCAGGTCATGATCTCAGGGCTTGTGAGTTCAAGCCTGGTGATGGACTCTGTGCTGACAGCTCAGAGCCTGGAGCCTGCTACAGATTCTGTGTTTCCCTCTCTCTGCCCCTTCCTTACTCATGCTCTGTCTCTCTGTCTCTCTCTCTCAAAAATAAACATTTTTTTTTAAAAAAATATGTGCTTATTAGCTTAATGACTTTCTTGTGCCAGACATTAGTGATAAGGTTTACCTCAGTTGACCCCATGATATTGACTTTGTGAGGAAGATGATACTGTCTTTATTTAATGTCTCAGGGAGTAGTTACAGAGAATTTAACTCATTTGTGGATATACTCCTATTAAGTTATGCATCAGTTATGGACTGAACTTTGTCCTTTGATATAGAATGTTCACTAATAGAAAAACTCACAAGGCTTTCAAAATGCTATTTTGTGTCAATGTCATCATTAACTATAGTCACTGTTTAATTTTTGGGGAAGTCTTATGTGGTGGCAGGCTTATGGCTTTTCCACATTGTAAAAATATGACACATTATAAGGAAAACAAAATACATTTTTAAAATAATGAAATGTGAAATAGCCTTCATCTGTGTCTTTATTTTTAGAAGAGTCACTATTCAAGAAGCTATTATAGATGCTATCAAGCTCATACTTCATTTTGACATGTTAACATTATAAGTATTGATATAGAAATAAATGTCATGAAAACAATAAGCCACATTCTAAAGAACTATACATTGAACCTATTTTCCTAAAAACAGAAGAAACTTATCATAAAATAGCCAGTTACTATTCAGGTTGAGAAGGGATCATATCCCTTACAAAATCGTTACCATTAAAACTTAAAAAAATACATTTTGAGCATTGATATTAACATTATTAACAGCAAAAATATCTAATTCTGTTAATTATTCAATTTTAAGTTAATTACTTAACAAATCTAAGTTAAACAATTTAAGAATTTTAAAATATAAATATAACTTTGTTTTGAGTCTAAAATTTTTATGATATCCATCATATTCTAGAAAAAATACTCTGCTCACCATTACGCTTTGCATTATGCAGCGTTTCAAGTTCTTACTCTTCAAAGCCTCCTTCCTGCGTGGGGCCATGGCAGCCGCGATGCTGACCTGGACCCAAGGTTTCTTCAGTGGCTGCTGTCCCCTGTATGGCACCGTCACCCTGAATGGCTCCTCCCTGGCCTTATTGTAATCCTCGGCCCCATCCCTCTGCTACTTTGCGGCTGGGGTCTCTGGCCTCCTGCCCCCACCCCCCCTACTGTCTCCTGCTTCTGCTCTTCTGGGTCTACAGCAACTGCATCAAAGACTCCCTCAGAGGCCCCTTAGGACTCCGCATTGCACTGGCCATCCTAGCTATAGCCATCTTCCTGGCCTCAGTGCCTGTATCCTTCCATCTGGCACTCATTCTCTGCAAATCTGTCATGTCCCTGAACATTACGATTAGCTACTCTGAAGCCCAGAACTTTCCACGGACGTCCCCTGAAACTGCTCTGCAGTTTTGCTCCAATCCACACAATGTTGATACCTCTTCTTAGGTGAATCTTGTATTGTGCGGTGCGTGGTTTTGGTGCTGCAGGTGGTGCACTGGAAGTCTGAAGCCACCCCTTACCAGCCTGTAGAGCAGGGGACCCTGAATGGAGCTCTGAGACAGAGGCTTTCCTTGGGCTACTTCTTTCCCGTTCTTGAGAGTAACCAAAGAATGCTTCCTGCAGCCAAAGACTCTGCCCAAGTGCCTGCAATCCTCTTGCCCCCACATGGCCCTGTTTATTCTAGGCACCGTTTTCCCCTCCATGAGGGAAACATGATGATAGGCCCCTTCCACCTCTTCCTGTAGCTGTTTTTGTAAAAAATACTACATTACTTTCTTCAACAAACAAACAAAACATCCCCCAAAACATATTTGAGATTAAAATTACAAATAAATAATTACAAGAGAAATAAATGCAAAACATAAGCAGGCATGATGTTCTAAGGAAATAAATTTGCATGCAAGCTTGTGCCCGTGAACATGACGATAGAAATGTACATTTAAAATATTTATTTAAGGAATTTAAATATCGTTATAACACTGTAGTTCCCAAATGCATTAAAGTTACTTTTTACCAGCCCCCCCCAAGCCTCAGTGAACTTAAAAGGTGCCCAGGGTATTCTAAATTTTCAAAGGAAATAGAGACATATGTCAAACATCTAAGCTAATATATTAAGTCATTCAGGTTTAACTGCTTATTAAATTAAATAAACCATGTCCTTAATACAAAACAGAGCCTGTTAAGTTTTGTGTTTCTTTTAATACTAAAGATGGTCTGAAAATCTTACCCACTAAAAGGCATGAACTTAAAATATTTAAGAAACTCTAACTTGCTTGTCATTAGAGATAGTTTCCAAATCTGTTAATATAGCATAAAATTATATAAGTAATAATATAGTCTCATTTTCAGGAATTCAAATAATATCAAAACATAAAAGAAGTAAAGCATGCCACCATGCTTTCCTTCACATTTCCCAATACGTTCCTTTACAGAAAGTTAAGTACTGTGTATATATTAGCCCATGACTCATTAACCAGCAACAAGCATTTATCTAAGGCTTAACAAGGCACTGTTGCTAGAAAAGAAAGCATATAAAATAGATACAGCAGCAGCTATTATGAAGCCTATATTTTGGTTCATCAGGTGGAATTTTGATGTTTATCTTCCCATTCTTTTTCTTTAAATTTTTTTAAATGTTTATTTATTTTGAGAGAGAGCGAGCGAGAGAGAGCAGGGA
Organism: Panthera onca; assembly: GCF_046562875.1. Lineage (NCBI taxonomy): Eukaryota > Metazoa > Chordata > Mammalia > Carnivora > Felidae > Panthera > Panthera onca. Next base: position 21,284,794 of record NC_138339.1, read on the forward strand.
AGGAGCAGAGAGAGAGGGAGACACAGAATCTGAAACAGGCTCCAGGCTCCGAGCTGTCAGGACAGAGTCCGATGTGGGGCATGAACTCACAAACCGCGAGATCATGACCTGGGCCAAAGTTGGACGACCAACCAACTGAGTCACCCAGGCATCCCTCTTTTTCTTTTTAAAACATTTGTGCAAGTGTATAGCTACAGGCATTTTTTTCCCGTATAAATAGGATTTTTTTTCTCTTTAAGTGTCTCCTCTTTTCATTTCTTTTCTTTCTTTCTTTCTTTCTTTCTTTCTTTCTTTCTTTCTTCCTTCCTTCCTTCCTTCCTTCCTTCCTTTCTTTCTTCCCCCCCCCCCCCCCCCCCCGGAGATAATCTCTTAATGTGAATAACACAGGCTGGGAGCGGGCTGCCTTGATTGGTTTTCAGGTTAACCGTTCACTAGTTCTGCAACCTTAAGCAAGACCCAGAAATATGTCTCAGTGACTTAGTTTTCTCATCTGTAAAAGAAGGGTTATAATTTTATCTACACTGCATAGTCATTGTGATGATGTAAGTGTAATATACTTGGGGTGGATATAATAATACTCCATATGGAGAAAGAACCCAATAAAATTAGCTGTGATGGTATTGTTACCAAGTACTTAACCCTATGCCTTTGTGAGTCTTCCTTGCCAGGGATATTTCCACATAAAGTTACTTATATGCAACTTTCTTTAACAACTTGGTAGTATTTCATAAAATAATGCCTCATTATTTTATTCTTTTTTAAAGTTGTTTGTGACTGCTGGGGAGGAATAATCTTATCCCCTCAAAGGTCCTTCTAGCTGGACTAAGAATCAAATTGACATGAGGCAGTTCAACAGCAGAGAATCACATCCCATAGCATATTCACTGGGGAATCCACACAGACTTAGAAATTCCAAAGACAGGCAAAATGAGATATATATGTCTTCCTCAACTAAGGAGAAGGGGACAGGAGTCTGGGACTTCAGGGAAAGGAATGCAACTTCACAGGGAGATGAGAAGAGCAGGTGTTTGGCAGTTAGATGTTTGTCCTGCCATTACAGATGGGTCATTCAGAAAATATCTATCTCTGTTAATAACTCTTATTCTGGGACGCCCCCCCTTCCCAAATTCTGTACTTCTGTGTGGTTTTGGGAGGGACAAAAATTTGTCTTGAGCACCCAGAATCCTTAAGCGTCTTCAGATCAAAATAACTCACATGTCACAGTGGCATATTCTGGGGAGAGGGAGTGCTGTCCTGAACCCCTTCATGACATTTGATAGAAAATCAATGATGGGGCACCTGGGTGTCTCACTTGGTTAAGCATCCGACTTCACTCAGGTCATGATCTCACAGTCCATGAGTTCAAGCCCCGCGTCGGGGTCTGTGCGACAGCTCAGAGCCTGGAGCCTGCTTCAGATTCTGTGTCTCCCTCTCTCTCTGCCCCTCCCCTGCTCATGCTCTGTCTCTCTCTGTCTCAAAAATAAATAAAAACATTAAAAAAAATCAATGCAGTGTTGAACATCTTCACAAATTTTTCTACAAATGTGCATGCGTTATTAGGACTAGTGCAATATGCCATGTAGGAATTTTGATAACCATGATGTAATTAATTCCAAATGAACATTTTAACAATTTCTATTCCTAGTGGCAAAATGTGAATGTTTGCTTGCTTTTCCTGCATCATTTTATTATTAAAGTTCCAGAGTTGTAGTATTTTTGTAGCCTTGTAGTTTTTTTTCCTTAAGGAATGGTTACAAATTTTAATTTGTAAAAGCTGTTTTAGAGACTTTCTATATCAACATATTCTTCCACCCTTTTTCATCTCCATTTCTGCTGCTTACCTCGCCTACTGCCCATCCATAAGGGTTTAGCTGATTTATTTAACACAAACATGTATTTCACAATTTCAAGAGCTCATTTTGGCTTCATTTCTTATCTTTACTGGAGGCAGTTGTAATTTATTATTGGATAAAATTTGTACATTTATTTGTAAATTTCAATTTTATTCATGGTAAATTGAGTGGAAGATGATTTATAATCCTATTTTTCATTACAGAAAGTTGAGTGTTGTGGGGGTTAAGGAGAATTTTTGGGAAAATTGCTTTTAGTTCTCTTTCAGGAGAACCTTCTCAATCACAGAACAGATAATTTCTTAAATTTCTGCCACAGGGATCTTGAGAAAATCATCTGGAATATTATGTGAAAGGGTTAATATCTATTATGAAATCAGTTTAGTTAAGCACTTACTGTTAGCCAAATCAGGATACAGACATGTAAATACAAAGTATAATTATGCATATTTGAAGCCCTTTATTATATTTCAAATCATTTTACCTTTTAGCGTAGGAACATCTGTATTATAAATTGTGACTTCTTTTTTATTTCCCCCTTTTCTTTTTGGGCTGTACAAATTATTACAGTGAGAGTACTCACCAAATATTCTTTTTTTTCACTACATTTTTTTGTCTTCCTTGTACTTTGGCAAAGTCATATTTCTTATATTGGCCAGTGAGCTCTGAATGATAATGATGTAGCTCACTTGAAGAGGACATAGGGAAAAGGAAACATTTGGTTCTCCCTTTGTCTTTCCCTGTTGCAGCAAGTGAGGCATCCCACGTGGTCCAGATGTTGTTATGACAAGGTGGTAGAATCCTTGTCAGCCTGGATCCCAGGGTGCTTTGAGAACAGAGCCCCTGCTATAGACATCTTTACATTGCCTGTCACTATAGCATATCATTTTCTACCCTAATACATAGTCCACACTTTTAAAACATGAAACCTTAACTTTTTAGAGACAGGTTAAATTGTAAAGGTGGTTCTTCCTCGGAAAAGGTCAATTCCATTGTTAAATTATTCAGCATCCACATAGAATATGGCTGTAGTGAGTGCTACCCAAGGAATTATGAATAACTTAATACAATACACATGTTTTGTTGGAGTTTCTTTTTAAGATAATAACACATTATATTTATGTAATTATATGATGAAACTCAAAAGTACCAAGTTTGGTTATCATCAAAAAATTTGTGGCTTTAAATTCTAAGTACTAATGTCTGCTGATGAGTGCATGCAGAATTTTATACTTGCCAAATCTGTAAATTGTAGCTTTATGTAAATAAGGGCTTGGACAATCTGCAGAATAAAAGAAATTTCCTTAAAAGCTGACTCTCGTCATTTTAAAGTGTAATAAAATCTTAATCAGAATCTCTGGATATAGTGTTCTAGTTGAATTAAATGCTTTCTTTCCTCAGAAAGCATAGTATATACAATGACATTTGATGTCTCTTTGTGGTTTTTTAACCATGGGAAAAGGAAGATTAGTTTAAGTCTATTTTGTTTATTCAGATCAACCACAATTATTCAGTTATAGGTACAAGGATAGGGTCAAGGAAAGGATTGGTAAAACAATCACAATAAAATTGAGGTTGCGATCTTTGTGACCCTAGGTTGATGGAATTTAGCTGCATACTGTACATGTTTAAGCACAATTATAATCTAGGCTACTATAAGAAATTAAGGAATACTAAAGTTGTGTGTTAGGCCTCTACAGAGACGATTCTATGAAATATAGTGTCAAAGCTAAGTTGTGAGCCTAAAAGACAGAATTTGTAGGAATATATTGAAAACTTGTCATAGAATGTGAGTTTATTATGAAATGATTTTAATTTTTTTTTGTTTTTACTATTTTGTTTTTTAATAAAGCCCTAAGGACAGGCCTTGTGGTAATGCTCCTTTGCACTACTGGTCTTAGAATATGCATAGGAAATGCTCCTGGAATGGCAATTAATGTATTTTTATATCTGTATTTTATTATGTATTTATCAGGTATTTATCATATATTTTAATTATAGTATTATATAAACTCATATCCAAAGACATACCGTCTATTAGAACAACTGCATACCTGTTATATTTGCTTACATTATTTTATTGGCAACGTAGGTGATTTATACTTTCATATAAATGTTATTATTGGTAATAGATTATTAATCTAGTTCATTGAAAAGTTTGAACTGAGTAAATGTTTACAAAGGTTTATAAAATAAAAATAAATAAATAGCCTGTTAAGTTGACTCTTGTTGTTACAATGCCAGAATTAGATTCAATTATTGTAACCCTGTACAAGAGCACATAATCAAGCTAAGGAAAAGACACATTTTCTTTTTTTGTATTTATAAAGCTAGAAAACTTTAGGGTTTTTTTGGTTAGCTTTTAATTTTTTTAAATTTGCATGCAAATTAGTTAGCATATAGTGCAACAATGATTTTGGGAGTAGATTCCTGAACGCCCCTTATCCATTCAACCCATCCCCCCTCCCACAACCCCTCCAGTAACCCTCAGTTTGTTCTCCATATTTATGAGTTTCTTATAGTTTGTCCCCCTCCCTGTTTTTATATTATTTTTGTTTCCCTTCCCTTATGTTCATCTGTTTTTTCTCTGGAAGTCCTCATATGAGTGAAGTCATATGATTTTTGTCTCTCAATGACTGACTAATTTCACTTAGCATAATACCCTCTAGTTCCATTCACGTGGTTGCAGATGGCAAGATTTCATTCTTTTTGAGTGCTGAGTAATCCTCCATTGTGTGTGCCGAGAAATCCTCCATTGTGTGTGTGTGTTCATCGATGGACATTTGGGCTCTTTCCATACTTTGGCTATTGTTGATAGTGCTGCTATAAACATGGGAGTGCATGTGTCCCTTCAAAACAGCATACCTGTATCCCTTGTATAAATACTTAGTAGTGCAATTGCTGAGTTGTAGGGTAGTTCTATTTTTAGTTTTTTGAGGAAACTCCATTCTGGAAAACTTTAGGTTTTTTAGTATATCATTTGGGATTTCTAGAAATTTAAAAATACCTATACGTTGCATTTTATTGATAAAAATAACAAACTCTTTTATTAGTTGTTTGGAACACTGAATTTTCCTTTTCTTATATACTAACTTACTCATCAATTTATATATATATATATATATATATATATATACACACATATATGAGGAATATTTATCCTCTTATGATATATATATCAGAGGAATATTTATCGGTCCTTTGGCAAAATATAGAACAGAAGTAACAGAAAATAATCTGTGTTTTTATTTTATTTCTTTTCTATGGAGAATATTTTAAGAATATTATGGTTGATAAACTATATGGATTATGTTAATCATAATTCCAGATCATAAAATATACATCAAAGTCACCTTCAAGGTGGGTCTGTTATAGTATTGATGGAAAAATGGCATCCAATATAATTAAAATATAAGTAGGCATCCATTATGAAAGAGGATATGGAAGCATATTTGTATGTATTGAGCTACATGTAGCAGAAGATAGAATAAAATGCTCCCAGATGGAGATAGAACTTTCTTAGTCCCCCACATTCCCAATGAATGACAATCACCATCAATACCATAGGTGTGCAGTGGGGAAAAATTTATATCTTCCCTTTATCAGGTATCTCTGTAGCCTCCTGGCTGTCGGGGATATTCTGGCTTTGGGTCCACTTGTTCCCCAGGTAAAAGTAACTTGAACAAGACAATCCAGCACTCTTCTCATAAGATTGAATGACTCACAGGTCAATTTCCTTTTGTTTAATTCTCTCAGAGCTAAAACTTTAGTCCTATTCTAAACAACTTACTAGTGTAAAATAAAATAAAATAAAATACCAAATATATAATTTATATCAGTAATATGGTTATAATGTAATTTGATTAGAAGGCATTATTTGTGAGATTTGGCACGTTGCTACCTTTCTTATCTGTGTGTGTGTTTGTACACACACAAGCATGAATTCTGTCAGAGGTTTCTGAACATCCATGCATGTTAATTGCACATATATACTTGTGTTTCATTTAAATAGGATACTGTCCATATATAGAATAATTCACTTTTTCACTAATATCAAAACATGAAATCACTTTCACAAGTTTCAGATTACTAAATTTTTATTTAAAATAATTGTAGAATATCATATGCATAGTTTAAATACTATACATAATATAATATTTTACAGTTATAATGTTGAGAAGTGAAAACAATTGTGTCCTATTTGAAATTGAAGTAAAATCATCATTCACCCTCTTTTTTATAGTTACTTTAACAGTACCAAATCCAAAATGATAAGATATCTTGCAAATCAATCAGAAAATGACATAGAATTTGACCTTATAGAAAATGATGTAGAATTCAACAGGAGTAAGATCATGAAAATCTAGAATATTTTTCCTATTATTTTTATAGAAATTGCCCATTTTCTTCCATCACATCATATATTTTGACTGGATTTGCATTGGAAAACCCTTATATTTTGACATTAAAAATTTAACCACAAGTATAATTTTTGTTAGATATTAAAATAACATAGAGCACCTGTCCAGTTATTTTTTTCATACGGTGGTGTAATATACTTACCGGTAGATAGCATAAAGAAAATTATTCTGTAGAAACTAAACCAAAATTAGGTTATTAAAGTTTTGTTTTCTGAAGAACAACTCCACCAGATAAACATTATAGAGAATACAAAGGCTTTATTTTCTTTCCTTATTTTAAGGTAGGTGTTACTTTATAGTTTTTCACTGATAATAGAATATGATAGGTTTTGGATATAGTGCTTGAAATACCAATACATGTCTAAAGAAATAAGGATAAAAGCATTATTATCATAGTCTTTCAAAAATAACAAAATTCACTGAACATTTTAAGGCTTCCTTAAACAAACATATGACATAACTGTACCTACCTGTCCATCAGTGGGGACCATGACCTGCTGCAATTTATCCAATTAGATACATTCCAGAGGTAATGGTGTTCTTGAATCATTTCATTAGCTTTCAAGCAGTACTCATGAGAAGAATAATATGGAATCAAGAAGAGCTGAAAAATGTCTCTTTTCTTCTTTCACCATTCATCTCTGTGGGCAGGCATCAATATCTATTACATTATCAGTGTGAATGCTTGCTACAGATACAGTAGGATGCCTGATTTCCATTTTTCCTCAACTTACCTCAGTTCCAAAGTTCATCATCTCCAGGGAAGTACGGTTACTTCCCACTGAGTACTCTTTCAGGCCCTCATCTGACTTGAATTTCTGCCATAAAAGCATAGTCATTATTCAGTGAATTAAGGCATGCCTGTGAGCAACCCATTCTCATTCTGGCCAGTAGATTTTCATTTTAAGGGGAAGACAAGCAATGCCTTTTGATTCTCACTCCATGAAATTTCTTCTCACCATGGGTGACTATGATTGAGTGGCCATTATACATCTCTGATCACATTTGTATTCATCTTACGTTATTTTGTCTTCTATAAAAAATAATCCAAATATAAGAGTATCTTTGAAATTCATACTTAAAATCAATTCAAATTATGTTCATTAAAGAGCCGTAACTTCATTGAAGCAAACCATATATTGTGGATATAGTAGTTGGCTATACTTCCTTCAATATGGTGAAAACCTCTGAACAAAATAATTGTGGAGGTAAAAGTTACTTTCCTTGATATTGAATTGTCAGAATAGTATATCACAGGTTTTAATGAAAATAGCAACAATTGCACAATTTTCTCATATTTGGTAATTTGCTTTCCAAATTATTTGTGATAATAAAATATTGTCAAATAATACAGTCATAATTGGCTCTTGCCAAATTACAAAAATTAACGACAAGACTAATGGCCTGGATTATTTTATTTTCTCTTTTTCTTGCACTGGTTACAATAAAACGAGATTGTTTTCGAAGAATTCTAATCCATCTTCTATTGTTCAACTGAAAATTTAAGATCACTCTAAAACTACTAGAAAATATATGTTTCATGATTCTCCAAGTATTTAAAAAGCAACATATGTTAGATTCATTATTTTTTTAAATTTATAGTCATTCTATAAATGTTTTACTTATCTTTTAGGTAAACAAAAGAACAAGCTAAATATGCATAAGCATACTAATTAGGTCAAATAACCGGCACCTGATAAGTGAAGATCTGCCTATATTGAAAGCAAGTAAGTGGTCCAGGCACATAATAGGTGATTACTACATAATTAGTACATTTGAATTATTCGTATTGTACTTATTTCACACAGAGGACAACCATTAGATATATAACAATACTGTAAAGCCATGGCTGATTTTTTTTACGCGTGAACAGACTTTTGCATCCATATTTCTACTGGGAATTTATAAATTCCCAACTTGAATCCTTTTTTTTTTTTTTTTAGTTAGTATCCCTAATGAAAGGCTGATTATTTTTTATCTTTCTCTAAAGCAACATTGGCATTCTATCAGAGAATAAGATCAGAGAACTTGTTGAAGAGTGAATACTGGGTTCAGTGATAAAGGTGAGAGACCCCCCCCCCCCCAATCTTGCTATTTATAAGCATGGACAAGCGCATACTGCCATCTCTTAGAAACTACAGACAACACTACACACGTAACACATTTTGGAGGTATGCAAACATATGTGAAGATATTGCAGAGTTTGAGTGATTGTATTTCATGCTGTATACATTGGAGGGCCCTTCTTCTAGGTCTTTTCTCCCAGTGGTTTAGACTCTTACTGGCTGTATTCAATTCTGTTTTTCATTTTCCAGTCATAGCTTATTTGAATCTTCTCTGTCCAGATAAATCTTGATTGGATTCTAACTCTATCATGGGACTTAATCCACAGACCATTCAGTGCCCTTTACCATTCTACCTCTGAAATCTGACTACGTATACTATTTGTAGATCTGGGAGTGTTGCCTGGAAGACTCAAGTTGAGTCTCACCAGGAAGCTGAAGTAACGTCTATATTCTGAATCTAGAATACTTTCGAGAGTGTAATCTCTAATGACTGAACATGTATTTCTTTATACTCTCAGTAAACCTTCCAGTTCTTTTAGCTTTCTTATGCCTTTCATTAATTTAACTTTTATTTATTCATCAAAAAAAAATAGTTGCTAAACCCTCCATTGTGTCATGAAAATGTCTATAACACTATGCATACATTAATACAGTTATGGTGTCAATCTCCATGTTTTTTATAATTTGGAGTGTCACACAGATAACAGACACTAAGCATGAGTATCATGGCTTTTAGAAAATACATGCTCTCAGGGTGCCTTCGTGGCTCAGTCAGTTAAGCATCTGATTCTTGATTTTGGATCAGGTCATGATCTCATGGTTCCTGAGATCAAGCCTTGTATTGGACTTTGCACTGATAGTGAGGACTTTGCATTGCTTGGGATTCTCTCTCCCTCTCTCTCTGCCCCTCCCTCTCCTTCTCTCTCTCTCTCTCTCTCTCTCTCAAAATAAATAAACAAAGACAAACAAGAAGATGTATGTTCTAATTTTCAAGTTTCCTTTACTATTTGGGTCAAAAAGAAAATGATTTTAACATTTGCAGAGGAAGTAAACCTAAGCTCACAGTTTGGATTTCTCACCACTGGAATTCCCTAGCTAGTGTAATGAGATACTCCTTCTCTTACTTTGGATCGCTGAATAATCTAAAATACTAGTGTGTACTCCTTATCCATTAACACATTTCTGTATTAATACTTAATTCAACAAACATCACATTTCTACTTCAGGCAAGGCACTATTTTAAGTCCTGGTGATAAAATGTGAATATAAAAGATCCCATAACCCTTGTCTTCATGGAGTTTAAAGCTCTTAAAAAGCTAAGTGAAACTTATTTTAAACCATATTTTTATTAAATAGACTGTATTAATTAGGTAAATTTCTCTGCAAACCTAATGAAAGAATTAGTGTTAGGGTTTCTGAGACTCTCTTGGAGGTCAGACTGAAACTGAACATTTGTCATCCCAATGAAATATTTTTTTCTAGATACAGAGTCTTTTTGTATGTAAAATGGTAATTTTCTCAGTAAACATATTTCTGAACAGACTTGCTGAATGTTAGATACCTGAGTTGATGGTTTCAAAATATTTATTCATGTGAATCTTTCTGCAAAATCACAACACAAAGGAAACCAGCATTTCTGCCTATTTAAGGAGCTGAAACAGTTCTTTAGAGTCATATAACAAGAATGAATCTTTACTGGAGAGGAAGTCTTGCATTCAAGCAGACTTTTGGGATAATGAGTTGGATGCCAGAATACACTGAGTAGCTTTAAAAGTCACCTGCAGCCATTTCACAGACTTTTATGCCTTTTAGATTTGCCTCAAATTTATTGTATTTTTATATTTTTGGCTTCTTTCTTCAACTAAAATAACAAAAGTGCAGTTAACTGGTTATAAAGAAGTCTTTGAAATACTTTTAATTGACATTTTTGTAATGTCTAAAACATTCCTGTATGGTAAATTCGATACTTAAGAAAAAAGATGAAGTCCGTTTTTTTCTTTCTTCCCTAATATTCATTGTCCCATTATTTCCATTTAAAGCACCCTGTTAAAATTTACTAGGCATATGACCACCCAAAGTAAAGTACATTTCTCATCCTTCTTTGCCACAAGGTTTGTCCTTATGATAATCTCAGTCCCAAGGTGGTCTTCTAAACTATTGAAAAGTGCCTTTAAACTGAAAGGAATTATTTCTCCATTCTAATGTACCTTCTGGAAGTTTGTAAAACACAATCAACACATTTAACTGAAATGTCTAAGTCTTTCAAACAAGATAGAAAATAGAGGGAGAATTGGTCCCTGGCGTTCAAAAAAAATTCATGCTGACCCCAAGCTGCCCATACATATGTGAGAGAGAAACTTTGATCTTTTTAAATTCACTGTTATTTTATGTTTGCTGTCACCCTCAGCCTGACCTAATAACACTAATGTAGTCTCCATACTAGAAGTTACAGTGCATATTTATCACTCAATCCATATTAATGTGCTTGACCTTTGGAAGAAATAAAGTAAAAACTTATTATTATTGTTGTAAGTTGGGTTCCCCAGAAAAAACTTAGATGATGATTCTTGTGCAACGGGTTTGTAAAGAATTTGCTTCCAAAAAGAAAAAGAAAAAGAAAAAGAACAACTTATAGGATAGTGGGAGAAACAGGTCAAGAGAGAAAGATACGAATAACACATGTGACTTTAGGCAAGGTCCCAGTTTCAGTGTGGTCATGCAGCAGCAGAACACTGCGGTGTAATTTATCCTCAGAATTTGGCCCAACTCCAGACAAGAGAGCTGGGCTTTTCTGCTCCAGCAGTAGTCAGTCATTGGAGACTGAGAATGTGGACTAGACTCTCAGGTACTTCGGAACCTCTGTTCTTGTGAACAAATGATTCCCGGAGTTCAAGGGCGGTTGTAGGAAAGTCTAGGTGCCAGACTTCAGAAGTGAGTACATCAAAGCTTTAAAGATGGTTGTCCAGAAGTACTGAGAGACCTAGAGAAATATAGTGCTACAATTAACACTGAGGAACAGAGTCCAGAAATCTTTCACTAAACATAGTTGCCATATTTTTTGGCTTTACTATAATCTAATTAAAAATTCAAATCCGCTCACAGAGAACAATACAAGTGAAAAGCAAAACCTAAAGAAAATTTTTAATTACAGAAGTGGGTCTCAACCCTTCATATTTTGAAAGGCTGAATTTGGCATTGTACTTAGATCAAAGAGGCAAGTACTCTAATTGAATGGTTGTAATAACAGCAAGATAAGTCAAGTATCTAAGCTATAATCCATCATTCTGCATTTTGACTTAATTTTTCCATTTGCCATTCTAACATTGCCCATTTCTTTCAGAAAAGTCAAAGGCAGCTATACAAATATAATTTTTTTAGTGTAAGGTATTTAATTAACAGAATTCTTTGACTTAGCAAAACTAAATGCATCCCTTTAGGTAACGAATTGCCCAAAATGTACCAAACAAATAGCAAAGACATAAAGAGTTGTGAATAATCATACAATTTTAGAATGCAGGTAGTGACTACTAAATTCTGTAATAGAGTCTTAATGCATCTAAGACTATATCACCATGGGAAGTTACAAATGAAAAAAATCAGTCTAAAATGGTAGCATGGAGATAATATACATGTATACAAATACAAAATGTTTTTATTAAGTCTGAATCCTATACAAATCAATGTATAAAATTTTTGTGGGAAGAAATAAGACACTTTTACTCCCATTCTACATTTTTTTTTTATTTCAAGAGGAAAAATTCTAAAATAAGGACTCTTAAGAACCTAGAATAAGTTGTTGTCTTATTGGTAAAAGATATTTTTTTGTTTATTTATTTTTGAGAGAGAGAGGAGGTGGAGGAGCAAAGAGAGAGGGAGACAGATGATCCCAAGCAGGCTCCTCGCTGTCAACGCAGAGCCCGATGTGAGGCTTGAACTCATGAATCATGAGATCATGACCTGAGCAGAAGTCAGACACTTAACTGACTTAGCCACCCAGGTGCCTTAGCAACACAGATTTAGTATCTATTTCATCTAATATTTTATTAATCAATATTAAAATTAGCTATAATTGCATGATTTTATTTGTATTTATTGACATTAAAGTTCTAGAAAATATTAAAATATCAGGGGATATAACAAAACCCACAATTAAAAATTATTTTCTACTTTATCTAAACTAGTACTGAAAGAGCAAATATAATATTAGTATATTTTTCTTCTGAGTTTTGTTTCCAAACACATTTGAACTCAGCTTCTCAAAAGTTAACAAATAACAGATCTCCTGGAATGATTCATGTATTTGTCTACATTTTAAATGATAGATCTTCCTTAAATCAGATGGATGATTTTGATAGATCGCCCTTAAATCAGATGGATGATTATTGATTGAAGTCCTATTTCTCCATGAAAAGCATAAATCTGAAATAATGATGTTCATTGTACTTTAGAAGAGAAGTTGCAAAACAGAAGAAATCCACTTAATGTTTTAAAGATCTATAAAGAAAATTGAGATCATTTTAATCTTTATTAACTTTTTAATATTCCAAGTTATCTTTCATTTTGAAGTGTCAAGTGAAGTCAATATAAGAGTCAAATACAGTGCTATCCACCTGGGTAAGGCTTTACTCCTCTGAGTATTGGTTACCTTGTTTGTAAAAATAAAAAAAAAAATAGGTAACCACTATATCAAGTGTTTTTGAAGGTTATATGAGATAATGAATATAATCACCTGTGAAAGAATGTAGAGTAAGTGGTAGAAGCCTTTAAAAAGTGCATAACAAATTCTAATATTTGGACATTTGCCTATTTTTGCTATTTATGGTTGGCTTAGGATTTAAGTGTTTTATTCAAACAAGGCAAAAGCCAACAGTTCTCAAATGGCTTCTTTGTCTTATATTTGGAATTTTGCCAAATACACTTCAAAACCTTCTCTTCTTGATAATTGATATTTAAAATTTTACAACAAGGAATGAATTAATTAGTTGAAGGCAAATTAGGTCACCAAGGTCACAGAATTATTTCCCATCACTTTTTTAAAACTTCATATCTGGATGAGATTTTGATTCAACTCATGATTATAATGCAAAATATCAAGATTTAAAATAAACATATCTTTAATTCATTTCAAATTCTGTTGATCTCTGTTCTTTTATCAACAAAGTGTGTTGAATTATCCAGTAAAAGGTAAAATGATAAAAATTGGAAAGTAAATAGTCTTGGGATAATAGCTCCAAGTTTTTGTTGAGCCTATTTTTCCTTTCAATTCAACTATATTCTAAGAGAGAAAAAAAATTGAGAGGAAGAATAGGAAAATATTCATAAGAAGTTCAAAGGGTCTATAGTGTCTTTGAGGTCTTTTTGTTGGAAAATCCCATTTTAAGCACCCATATTACAGACGACCTATCTTTATAAAAATAGTTTATAATACGCATTTTGATTTAAGAATATATTTTTCTGTGTGGCACAAATTCAATTTTTATTGGTAAATTCTTTCTTTTTTTTCTTTAGTGATATTCCATTTGTTCTAATATTACAAAACCTATGCTGTTTTTTTTTTTAAGTTGATAAAGTCTTTGGTGTTATATTTTCTTGAATAAAACTTCTCAGTATTTTTTATATGATATATTCGAAGAAAGTTTATTGTGTCCAGATTAGGTGTTTCTTACCTGTGAAAAACAGAATAAATCTATATGCATTATCCAAATATGTTTGCATGTTTTATCTATTCACCATAGGATTTTTTGTTATTTTAAATATTTCCAACCTTGCACCTCATATGGAGTTTAATATCATGTAATACCATGAGACAAACAATATAAAATCACTTTTTATTTTTTTTAGCTTTTTAATGTTTATTAGAGAGAGAGAGAGGGAATGAGCAGGTGAGGGGCAGAGAGAGATGGGGACAGAGGATCCAAAGCAGGCTCTGTGCTGACATCAATGAGCCTGATGTGGGGCTCAAACTCACGAACCATGAAATCATGATGTGAGCCAAAGTCAGACGCTCAACCAAATGAGCCACCCAGGTGACCGTGTAATCAGTTTGTTAGTTTTTATTTATTTTTATTTTTTACAGTCAATATTTTAAATCAACATGATTTGTTCTTTTTTTCAAAGCACATTTTAATTCATCTTGTATTTACATACGTCAAAGCTGAATTCATCAGACTTCATGCATATATTTTTAAATCACCCCTATTTAAAATGGTATTTAATAATTTAAATATCTAGCTGCTGTTTCAGATTATGCTTTTCTAATTCATAATATTTTTTTTGGTCATTTATTTCTTACAAATGAGCCTAAGTTTTCCTGCTCAAAGCTCATTATTCCTGTAGTTCACCTGCCATGTTACCTCAGGGAATTTTCTCTATTTCAAATATATTCTCTACCCAATGTTACTTTTCACTGGAATGAGGATTTTCTGTGTTAACAGAAGCAGTGGCTTCCTGATTCTAACTGTTCTATAAAGCTAAGCAAATCCCTGATTTTGTTGTAACTGGACTTATAGCTTCTGTTGTCTGAGGACTTGATCATTACACCTCTGTGAACATACAGATGATTCTGAATGGGATGTTACAGAAAATTTGGTTTATCACCATGAAAATGTGACTTTAAGGACTAATGTCTGGTTTAAGGATATCGTCCAGACAAACCCGTTCATGACTGTTGTGTACATGCTGATACAGTAGCATTAGTTCAGGGACATTTACTTCCAGCTGACTTTGCAATTTTGACAAGTTCTAAATTTTCAAATAAAACAAAGAAGGTGGTAGGAATGGGCCTGTTTCCAGACTCAAACTGTGAATGATTTTTAAACACTCTAGACTACTTAAACTTGTAATGAATACTGGGTTTATGTGAGCAGGGAAAATGTAGAGAGAGATCTTAAAGCGACCCCTCTCCATCCATAGTACTAACACGTGCACTGCAAATCCTGTGCCTGGTGTCATGGCAGACAAAGTAAAAAGTCAGCTTTCCTTCGCAGAGTTTATAGAGAAATAGGCAAGCAATTACAAGATAGTGAAAATAAATGGCTTAGATTGGAGAAGGATAGTGTCCTAACTCCAGTAGAAGTTATGGTTCTGAATTCAGAATTAGCAGAGTGGGTTATTAAAAAATCAACTTGTTGCCTATATACATAGGTAGCACACACCTATTTTCATTGCATTGTGTGGGGCTGTTCTGGCCATCACCATGTACTGGGCCACGGGAAAAGGTGAGCTCTATCACTTGAATTTTTCTCTAATGGAGGAGCCAACTACCATTTAGATGAAAAAAAAAAAAAAAAAAAGCTGGCTTGGGTATGTTTGGTGGTTTCCCCAAAGTAGCTGGCTCATTATCTAGCCATAGCATTTAAACATTATTTTTCACATATTTCAGTGGCTCAAATAACTCCTGCCTCAAACTGAAAGGGTTGTTGGCTAAGGTGTACAGTTGAAAAAGACAGCTAGGAAATGCCTGTTAGATTCACACATTAATTGAAAGAAGGGCTGACCAGCTATCCAATAACCGTTAATATGTGACCATGAATTAGTTTCCACCTTAATATAATGAATAACACGCCTTGGAAAGGAAAGTGTATGCACACTGTCGGCTAAAGCAGTATTTTGTGAGGAAATAATGGGGGAAGGGAAATGGAAAAAAAGGTTGAGAGGGTATGGAAGTGGTAAGGGGACACCGGGACCCTAAAATGAGAGTGTCAAAGAGGGGGAAATAAAGAATCAACGTTTGGGGAGTAACTGCTGTAAACAAACTTCATCTGGTCCTTTTTGAAACTAGTACATGATTTACTGTAAATGTAGGTGAGGTGAAAAGAAATGAATAGATCAGAAATTACAGTTTTATATTTATCTAAAATAACATTGATTATTTGTGGAAATGACAAAAATGGCTTTAATATATTATTTGCAGTAAATGAAAAAGAATGTCTTCTGCTAGGAATCTTGAGGCGTATTGTGTCATTCCAGAGTAATGCAGTTGATAAGATTGCTTATGGTCTCTCCTGAAGTACATCTGCATCATGAATGGTGAAAGCTGTCACCTTACTTTAAAATAAAAAAGCTACAAGGGTGCCTAGGTGGCTCAGTCAGTTAAGCATCCGACTTCAGCTCGGGTCTTGATCTCGTGGCTTTTGAGTTTGAGCCCTGCATCAGGCTCTGTGCTAACAGCTCCGAGCCAGGAGCCTGCTTCATATTCTGTGTGTCTTCCTCTCTCTGCCCCTCCCATGCTCATGTTCTGTCTCTCTCTGTCTGTCAATAATAAATGTTTAAAAAAATTAGAAATAAAAATAAAATAGAAAAGCTACAAAAGAAAAAAATGAATACATTTATTTAAAATCCAGATTCTTCTTTGCCACTGGAATATGTATACTGATATTTACAGCCTGAATCATTCTGCATGTATTTCTTGAAATGTTAAATTAATAAACACTATATCTCTGTGTGTATGTATATGTATGTATGTATGTATGTATGTATGTGTGTGTATGTATATATCACAGAATCATCTTCCAGAGCTCATGAATTTTCTCTAAAGAGTTGATCTGAAAGGACGTTTTTCCCCACAGTGAGAGCCAATCCCAATTTATGTCAGACACTCAGCTGAAACATGGATGTGCAGGAAGGGTAAGGGACATGGTGACTGTTCTCTACAGTCCTCCAGCATCAAGACAGATCACTTGAATTTTACCAAGTTGGCTTACTACAAAAGCAGCTTCACAGAATACGGTGTTTTTTGCCCTTAATTCTTGTAGATGATTGATGTAAAATGAATTTAAAAAATTTTGCATTTAAATATGTTCTCAAACACTCCCAGTTATATTTGCCATATATAATTTTGATTCCATTTCATCATTTGTAAATATGTGACTAGTAACAATGGCTTTGTACCAATTAAATGAAAGATAGCATATAAAGGCCTTAGAAAAAGAGGAATGTGTTAAGCATTCAGTATACTTTAACCATTATTAATATCATTGTGATATATATTATCTTGATTATTTTAAACATGTGGCTTTTGTTAATACCTGATTTGTGTTCGGTGGGTAATGTGAAGGATATTATTCTTTTAAATATTAAATATATTTAAATTGAGTTCTTTTAAGACTGCCCTTTAATCTTTTATACACTAGGTATGAATTCTTACATTCTTGGGAGTGACTGCTTTTTATGTTTTTTTCAACTTTCTCCCTGTGCGTGTGTGTGTCCGTGTTTTTGGCTAAGTTTATCTTTCCTGGATATTACCTTTCCTGGGAGGTGACTGGCACATCCCTTGGAGCAGTGGCTTATATTTAGCCTCTGTGTGTGTGTGTGTGTGTGTGTGTGTGTGTGTGTGTGTGCTAATTGTCCTGATCTTAAAATATTCTCCTGCCTTGAATCAATTATTACATTAGATCAGCATGGTGAGGAATAGATGACATTTTTCCCCCTGCAAACATGGCTAAGGTTGAAAGAGTTAGTTTGGTTCCTATTGTGCATAATCCTTCCTTGATTTGCAACAGGGAGCCCAGAGTGGGCTCTCAATAGAACTCTGAGGCATTGGCCCTAGCTCCTATGTAACAATGGCTTTCAAACCACAGCTTCTAATGTCTGCTTTGAGGTCTGCACAAGCATCCATTTTGTAATTTTATTTCTCCTACATTCAGTGTTACAGATTTTGTCTTCATTTTGTTCTGGAGATTTCTCTGTTACTTTTGTATTTGGGAATGTATTTTGAAGTATTTTTTCAATATACACCAACCATGTTAAAGTACTTTGAGCAGTAAGTAGGTATATATTCAAATGTGCTCAGTCTTCTACTTTGACCTTGAAGTTGATAGCTACGATGCCTTTTGTTTTTTAAACCAAATGTATGGAGGATTGGAATAGCTTATGACTGGCAAATTAGAAGGACAATTAGGATGGTTATTTAAGGAATTGTAGAATCTAAAATTTATTGACTGCTTTGAAGTGTTAGTTTAATGTCAAGAAATGGACAAAACTGAACTTAAAAGAACCAAGCAACGTTATTGTTTTCTAGTGCTCTGTGGCTAACCAATTTATTATGTACTACATCCTGATAAGAGGATAATAGTAACACTAATTCTGGTAATAAAAACACCTGACACTTAAGAGCACTGATTAGGTGATAAATCTGAAGCAATCAGAAGCGTATTTATATCCTTGAATTCTCACATCCATTGTTGTGGAGAGTTAACTACTATTATCCCCATTCCACAGACAGAGGAACTGAGTGAAGAAAGTGAAGTAAATTTGCCTGGGGTCACACAGTCATATGTTGAGTATTCAGGATTCAAACCCAGGCAGCTTGGATTCAAAATTGATGATTTTATCCTCTATGCTGTAACTTATTTTAATATTGAATCACATTGATAATAAAGCTGATTTATTACATACATTGACAAAAGTTACCAAGAGTCCTGCTTCCGGGATTCAGAAGACATGGCTGCATTCTTCACAGTTTCAAGTGTCATTGTCATATGCTCTGTCCAAAGCTCTAAGAATGAAACTGCCACTACTTTTAAATTAAGATGACTGATAGGCTACATGGATTATTTCTGCACAATCACTACATGAATCATATTTTAATTTTTGTATAACTTTCTAAATACAAAAAAAATACAAATAGTATTGATCTCTTGGAAAAATATTTTCGTCGAGCAATAGACCAGATAATGGAAATATTAGCAGGAAGAGGTACTGTTTATCAGAGGCTGCTTGGGGCAATTTTTAGCCTTTTCTATAGATAAATGGCATGAAATACACCCAGTTGTCAGATTGCCATTCTGTGGTGAATATTCTGACTGTGAGAGTTTTCAAAGTGTAAGACCAACCATGGTAACATTTAGATGGGGGCGTTACTGTCCACCAGAGGAGGTTAGCATCCTTTTTGTTTGCTTGACATAAATCTTTGTACAACAACAAATGAGCCTCTCTTCCTGCTGTTTTTCAAATTCAAGCTTTGTTCCTTTTTGCTATTTCTGAGGCAGATGTGTCACAAGAGGGGGTGGGAAGAGAGAGGGTGAGAACTTAGAAAACATTCTTAGAGTGATGATTGCTCACCCCGAGACAGACACCACAACCAAATTGCATCAGTAACTCAAGTAATCTTGACTTTTTAATTAGATTCATAAGTCAAGAAAATGGAGCATAGTGCTAAAACACGGCTTAAAACACCACTCTAATTAAATATCATTTTAATGGAATTCTTTTTGAATATTAATAGTGAAATGGAACTTTTCTTGTATTACATATTTTACCTGACATGTATGTACACATATATATGCTAACGTATATACATATGATTATAAATAAGTAGAATCTTTTATCTGACACACACAGAAAATGGAAGCAGTGTTCCATAAATTCATTTTATACTTGACTACTTGCTTATATTCTCTTATTTATAGTAATTTCACTTGATTCTGAAAATCATTCCATTATACAATTGTATCAGTGGTGATTAGCCACAGTTTCCCTGTTCTTCCCAATTGTTACATTTCTAATTTCTAAACTGATATTTCTAATTGCTGATAAATAACCAGCACAGTAGTTAGTTCCTACTATTGTTTTGGTTTTGGCTTTAGAGGATGTGTCTCAGGTGTTTTATTGTTTCTCTGTTGTGTGTGATGTTGATTTTCGGGCTGAGATGTGTATCATCTCATTAAGGTGGTTCCTGTTGATTTGCAAATCTTTATCCGGCACATGTGTTGAATTTTGTCAAATGCTTTTTCATCATTTGTGAAGAAAATATGGTTTTCATTAGGTTTATTAATATGATGAGTGATTATTATTTATTTTCCATCATGGAACTTTTTTTACATTTCTGGTACAAACTAGTTTGGTCATGTTTGACCAGTCTGCTAAATTCTGTTTGCTAATAGATTAAGAATTTTGCATTTGTATCAATAGTTGAGGTCGGTATGCAGTATTTCAGTGGGGTAATCTTTGTTAGGGTTTAATAAAAATGTTATGTAATTCAAACTAGTTTTAAAGTTTTCCTTCTTTGGGGTGCCTGGGTGGCTTGGTCGGTTAGGCATCCGACTTCGGCTCAGGTCATGATCTCGCAGTCTGTGAGTTCGAGCCCCGCATCGGGCTCTGTGCTGACAGCTCAGAGCCTGGAGCCTGTTTCAGATTCTGTGTCTCCCTCTCTCTGTGACCCTCCCCCGTTCATGCTCTGTCTCTCTCTGTCTCAAAAATAAATAAACGTTTAAAAAAAATTAAAAAAAAAAGTTTTCCTTCTTTTTTTGTTTTGGAACAATTAATACAAGAATTGTCATATTTTTATTTTTATTTTTTTAATATGAAATTTATTGTCAAATTGGATTCCATACAACACCCAGTGCTCATCCCAAAAGGTGCCCTCCTCAATACCCATCACCCACCCTCCCCTTCCTCCCAACCCCCATCAACCCTCATTTTGTTTTCAGTTTTTAAGAGTCTCTTATGCTTTGGCTCCCTCCCTCTCTAACTTCTTTTCTTTTTCTTCCCCTCCCCCATGGACTTCTGTTGTTTCTCAGGATCCACATAAGAGTGAAAATATATGGTATCTGTCTTTCTCTGTATGACTTATTTCACTTAGCATAACACTCTCCAGTTCCATCCATGTTGCTACAAAAGGCCATATTTCGTTCTTTCTCATTGCCACGTAGTATTCCATTGTGTATATAAACCACAATTTCTTTATCCATTCATCAGTTGATGGATGCTTAGGCTCTTTTCCATAATTTGGCTATTGTTGAAAGTGGAATTGTCATATCTTTAAAGGTTTCTTTGAATTTACCAGGGAGAAAGCATCTAAACTTGGGCCCATCTGAGGGTTAGTTAGTTCTATGAAAAATTCTCCATCATTGTAAATGAGCTTGTTTTGAGATTTTTTTTTTGACTATACAGACATATTTTTCTAGAAATTTAACCATTTTTTACAATTTAAAAATATATAGAGAGAAGTAAATTTTCATTATTTTGTTTTTTTGGTAGTTGTTTGGTGATTATTCTTATCTTTAAAAAGATAAGGGTTAGGGGTTAGGGTTAGGTTATCAGATTATCCTTTTTTTATCTGCATATTTTAAAAATACATAACTTTTAAATTTTTATTAGTGCTAATTGTCTTTTTTTAAATTTTGGAATAATTTTAGATTTAACAGGAAAGTTACAAAAAAATTACTTGGGGCGCCTGAGTGGCTAAATCGGTTGAGTGTCCGACTTTGGCTCAGGTCATGATCTCACAGTTCGTGGATTCGAGCCCCGCATCGGGCTCTGTGCTGACTGCGTGCTCAGAGCCTGGAGCCTGCTTCAGTTCTGTGTCTCCTTCTCTCTCTGCGCCTCCCCTGCTCATGCCTTGTCTCACTCTGTTTCTCAAAAATAAATGTAAAAAAAATTAAAAAAAAGAAATTACAGAAAATTCCCTCATAGTCTTCATCAAGTTTCCATCGTTACTGTCTCACATTATCATAGTCCATTTGTCAAAACAACATTGTTACATTACTAATAACTGAATTGTGGATTTTATTTGGATTTCATCAGGTTTTCTATTAGTGTTCTCTTTCAGTCATGGGACCCAACCCAGGGTACCGCACTGTATTTAGTTTTGATATTACTTGTTTTTTTGTTTTTATATGTATTTTTTTATTTCAATATAGGTAACACAAATTTGCATTAGTTTCAGACATACAACATAATGATTCGTCTTCTCTATATGTTATGCTCACCACAATGTAAATACTGTGTGTCACCATACAATGCTATTACGGTATTTTTGGCCATATTCCCTATGGTGTGCCTTTTATTCCCAGGACTTATTAATTCCATAACTGGGTGTCTATATACCCCATTTTGCCCACACCTCACTCCTTCCTCTCTGGCAACCATCAGTTTGTTCTCTGTATGTTTAGGTCTGATTCTGCAAATTGTTTATTTATTCATTTTTTTTTAGTTTTAGATTCTTCATATGAGTGAAATCGTATGGTATTTGCCTTTCTCTGACTTATTTCACTTAGCATAATACCCTCCGTCTATCCATGTTGTTGCAAACGGTAAGACCTCATTCTTTTTTATGGCTGCATAATATTAGTGCTAATTTTCTTGTTTGTAAAAATTATATAATACAAAAAAGGCACCTTTGTTTTCCTTATAATGAATTTAAAACCTATATATAATTGAGTGACAGTTATTTTGATTTTTGTTTTATAGTAATGTTATGTTTTATTTCCATAAACAGCCACCTAAATATATAAAACAATGTACATATAATAAAATACCACTATATATAGTATCCGTACTCTGCTAAATACTGTGTACTATAGAGTATAGCTACTACATATAGTTATATATGGTCATGTGTAGTCACATATTATGTATGTGTATAGATATATAGTGATATATATGCGTATCTATAGATATATATTTGCAGTTAATTCAGTGGAAGCTTGGGATGCACAAATACTTCACATCAAAAAAAAAAAAAAACAAAAAAAAACCAAACCCAAACAAACAAAAACATACTCTTCACCTTCTGAGAGATACTCTATAAAACTTTGGAATATTCTTCCTGATAAGAATCTTTGAAGTGTGTCTGTATACCTATGTGTTTAGGCCATTTGGCTATGCCAGACAATTTGCAATAATGATGATATTGATGAATGTTTGGTTTTGTTCACTTGTGGTCTTGCGCTGTGCTCTATCAGTTAGACATCTGGACACAGAGGAAGGAGAGATCTGTACTCGGAGCAGTTGATTTCAGTCATGTGGGAGCCCCATGCCCACATGACTAACCCCAACAAAAACCCTAGCCACTATGCCTCAGGTGAGCATCCTGATTACCAGTGCTGTGTCATTGCTGAATTAAGTGCTACCTGCATGACTCCATAGGGCAAGGACAACTGAATTCCGATGACTGATTTCTCCCTAAGCCCCAAGGACCTTTTGCCTTTGCTGATTTAATTTGTATACATATCCTTCAGTATATATCCTGACATATATTATATTTATATGGTTTGTTTTCTATTAACTTTTTTTTTATTCTCTCCCATTGTCTTTCACAATTCACTTTTAATCAAAACTCTTATTTTTCTTTGTATTTACTTTCATATTTTGAAAAATATTATTTAATATATTTTTTAATTAAATCCAAGTGTGTTAACATATAGTGTAATAATGATTTTAGGAGTAGAATTTGAGTTAACATATAGTGTAATAATGGTTTTAGGAGTAGAATTTAGTGATTCATCACTTGCATACATCACCCAGTAGTCATCCTGGCAAGTGCCCTCCTTGATGCCCATCAGCCATTTAGCCCATCCCCCCACCCAATACCCCTCCAGCAACCCTCAGTTTGTTCTCTTTATTTAAGAGTCTCTTATGGTTTGTTTTCTTCTCTGTTTTAATCTTGTTTTTCCCAACTTTCTCCTATGTTCATGTTTTATTTCTTAAATTCCACATATGAGTGAAGTCATATGATATATATCTTTCTCTGACTGACTTATTTCTCTCAGCATAATACTTTCTAGTTCCATCCACATTGTTGCAAATGGAAAGATTTCATTCTTTTTGATGGCTGAGTAATATTCCATTCTGTATATGTATATGTGTGTGTGTATACACACACCATATCTTCTGTATCCATTCATGAGTCAATGGACATTTGGGCTTTTTCCATAATTTGGCTATGGTTGATAATGCTGCTATAAATACGGGGGTTATGTGCCCCTTCAAATCAGCATCTTTGTATCCTTTGGATAAATACCTAGTAGTGCAATTGCTGGGCCATAGGGTAGCTCTATTTTTAATTTTTTGAGGAACCTCTGTACGGATGTCCAGAAATGCTGCCACAGTTTGTATTCCCACCAGCAAAGTGTTCCCCTTTCTCCGCATCCTCGCCAACATCTGTTGTTTCCTGAGTTGTTAGTTTTAGCCATTCTAACAGGTGTGAGATGATATCTCATTGTGGTTTTGATTTGTATCTTCCTGATGATGAGTGATGTGGAGCATCTTTCCATGGGTCTGTTAGCCATCTGGATGCCTTCTTTGGAAAAGTAACTGCCAATGTTCATGTCACCTTCATACTTTTAAATATACTTATCACCTACTTCATTTGCCATATTTACATGATTGTTTATGGCTTCCAACTATTATAATAAAGCAACAAGCAAGCTTATTTTATGGTCTTCCTTCTATTTCTCTTCTTTTTTTTTTCCTTGCATCATTTTGGTATTGGCTAAAACACACCCACACACACCCACTCACTCCCCCTCCCACACACACTGTATTTTGTCACTCTTACACCACATTGGTTTTCATCTTAGCTCTGCAATTAGATGTATCAATACTTATGTCTGGTATTTTGGTACAGCTTCACACATTATGTTTATTGGGAGATAGATAATCTTGAAAATGTTTCCTCAAAAAGGTCATGGGAACAATATTTCTTGGAATGTTTTTTTTTTAATTATTGAATTTATATTTGAATATAGACTGTGTTTAAAAATTCTCATTTTCCACTTTTTCCCACTAAATATCTTGTGGATATTGCTAAGTTTTATTTGATTTCATTGTTTTTATAGAAAATTTGATAGCCTAGATTTTTTTCTACTTAAAACAAATTAGGAAACTTTACTTGACTCTTGAAGGACTTTTTTTTTTAGATTTAATTTTCATAAACTTAAATTAATTAAGATATGCTTAATGTGGACAATTGCTTTGGGCTCATGGTGATCCTATTGAATGTATATGTCTCATATGCTTATGACTGACATCCCGAAAGTGGGGAAATAAAACAACAACAACAACAAAATAAACAAAAAATGTACAACGTAATTTGAAAAAAATGGCCTGACACTATTAAGGAAGTCAGGCTATTCTAAATCTGTACTATTCATGTTAGATTTCTTACATATATCTGGAAACTTTGCATTCCATGCTAATTTTACTTTTTTCTTTTAAAATTTTTCTTCCATTTTCATCTTCCTTCTATTGCCTCCTTTTCTTTTGTAACCAACACATCGTGTTCATCTTCTTTTTTCTCCCCCCTCATACTTAACATGATTTTTACAAAATTTCCTAGACAATATTTGGCTATATTATGCTAGGGAAAGGCAATGAGACATTTATTATTGTGTTGAGAGAGAGTTATTCTCTTTTGGTTCACAGACAGAGATATACTAGTTTCCTGAGGTAGTGTGTACTGTTTACAATGGGAATGAAAGCTACAGACTCTTTAAGAGATGTTGATACTAAGTTGGAGGCCATGTGTGTAGAAATTACATTTTAGGGGTGCCTGGGTGGCTCAGTCATCAAGTGTCTGACTCTTTATTTTGGGCCAGGTCTTGATCTCACAGTTTGTGAGTCCGAACCCCATGTGGGGCTCTGCACTGGCAGCATGGAGCCTGCTTGGGATTCTCCCTCTCTCTCGGTCCCTCCCCTGCTCGCACTTAGTCTTTCCCAAAAAGAAATAATAAATAAATTAAAAAAAAAACTTAAAAAGAAATTACATTAAAACTTTTAAAAAATGTTTCATTATTTATTTTTGCATGAGAGAGACAGAGCGTGAGCAGGGGAGGGTCAGAGAGAGAGACACAGAATCAGAAGCAGGCTCTAGGCTCTGAACTGTTGGCACAGAGCCCAAAGTGGGGCTTGAACTCATGAACCGTGAGATCATGACCTGAGCTGAAGTCAGAGGCTCAACCGACTGAGCCACCCAGGCACCCCGAGAAATTATGTTTTAAATAGATGAGACATAAACCTCTTTAGAACAGTTGCCAGTATTACTAAAAACAACAAAACAAATTTCATTGAGACTAGCAAGCTGAAACTGTAATTTAAAAAAAAAGTCATTTATGAATAGAACAATTTATGTATATTTATATTTAAAAATGTTAGATTTTTTTCAAATAATTATTGAGAAATGGTTAAATTAAAATGAATAACTAAAAGTGTTTAAATGTTTCGGTAGTGTTTCAATAACTTTCAAAACTTATTATAAAGCTTATAACTGTTCTCTGCCACACAATTTGATGTATTTGTAGACATGCCTACTTGCTACCCATGTTTTGACACTAACATTAACTGAAATTGACCCGTAGTAATACTGAATTCTGCTGTGTCTTTACCCTGATAAATCTGACTGAAAAGTATTTGCATTTTAATCCTATGAAGTGATTATTGAAATTTTGTTTTGTCGCAATGAAAACACAAGTGTGAAGAAATAATATACTTTCATTGAAATAATGAATAATATGTAAAGGATGCTTCCATGCCAAGTAATTACATGATATCATGCACTAGGAACAGAGGTTTTATAGTATTCCAAATAGGAAAAGGCAGTGATACAATATGCTTATTACACAATGGCCATCCAAAAAAAAATGAGCTGAGTATACCATCTTCACAAAGTCGACAGACTTATTACACTGATTCCCTGTTTGCACATACCCACTTGTAATATTATATTCATACAAGAGTCTTGATAAATAAGGGCACCTGGGTGGCCTAGTTGGTTAAGCATCTGACTCTCGGTTTCAGCTCAGGTCATGATCCCATGGCTCGTGAGTTTGAGTTCCTCATTGGGCTCTGAGCTGACAGTGCAGAGCCTGCTTGGCATTCTCTCTCTGTCTCTCTTCTCTCTCTCTCTCTCTCTTCCTTTCTCTTCCCTCCCCTGCTTGTGTGTGTGCTCTCTCTCAAAATAAATAAGCTTAAAAAAAAGAGTCTTGATAAATTTTTTGTGGTTGGTACTATTTACCTGGCTTGTGATAGAAAACCAGTAGTAAGTGACTTAAGCAAAAGTGGAAGCTTAGTGGTTCATGAATCAAAAAGTTCCAGAGGTAGCTCTGATGGCCAACATGTTAGATTATGGAAGCAGTAAATATCATCAAGACATTGTGTTTTATATCCTTTAGCTTTGCTTTCAGGTGTGTTGGCTTCAGTATCGGGGTAAACTAAGCCCACATTGTAGAAAAGATTGCTACTTGTTTTGCCAGAAAAAGGAAAATAGTATGATGCCAGTATTTCCATTCAAAATCAGTAGTCTGACTCTAATTTGGCCAAGCTGATTTACCAGACCATGCCTAAAACATGATCTCCATTCCCAGATGGAAGAATTCATTTAGTGGGAACATGTAGATACTATGCCCAATGCTGGAATAAAATGATAGAATCAGATCAGCTTGAATCACCTGAACCAGGGATAGAAAAATGTTTTACCAAAAATAAAGATACTGTAAGAAGAACGGGTAGCACATGCCTTAGGCCAAAATAATATATTCATTACATTTTCATGAAGAAATGCTCATGGATAAATATTTTTTTTCTTTAATACAACATTCTGGATATTAAATAGATTGCCTGTTCAAAACTTAGCAAACACATGGTTGTATTAACTTATTGTTAAAATTTTTTTTGAAGTATAGTTGACATATATTAGTGTCAGGTGTACAATACAGCAATTAACCAATTCTGTACATTATTCAGTGCTTACCATGATAAATGTAGTCACCAGCTTTCACCATGTAGCATTATTACAATACTACTGACTATGCTATATTTTTCATGCCGGTGACTTATTTTATAGCTGGAAGTTTGTGCCTATTAATTCTTTTTACGTATTTCATGCATCCACCGCAACCCTCTCCCCTCTGGCAACCACCAGTTTCTTCCTTGTATTTATGATTTTCTTTCTGATTTGATCACTTGTTTTGTTTTTTAGGTTCCACATGTAAGTGAAGTCATGTGGCATTTTTCTTTCTCTGACTTCACGTAGCTTTATACCCTCTAGGTCCATCTATGTTGTTGCAAATGGCAAGATCTCATTATATTTTATGGCTGAGTAAAATTCTAGTATGTAATACAACACATGCACATACACACACACACACACACACATACACACACGCACACACACACACACATACACACACACACCTTTATCCATTCATCTATTGATGGACACTTAGGTTGCTTCCATATCTTGGCTATTGTAAAGAATGCTGTAATAAACATAGGGATGCATATGTATTTTAAAATTAGTGATGTTATTTTCTTTTGGAAAATACCTACTAGTGGGATTACTGCATTGTATGGTATTTCTATCATTAATTTTTTTGAGGAAATTCCATACTGTTTTCTTAATTGGTTGCACCAATTTACATTCCCATCAATAGTGCATGAAGGTTCCCTTTCTCCACATCCTCTCCAACATTTGTTATTTTCTTGAGTTTTTGACTTTATCCATTCTAACAGGTGTAAGTTGATATTGTGGTTTTCTTTTAAAATTATTTATTTATTTATTTATTTATTATTAGAGAGAGAGGAGAGAGAGAGCGAGAGAGCATGTGAGTGGGAGAGAAAGGCAAAGGAAGAGATAGAATCCCAAGCAGTCTCTATGCCCATCACAGAGCCTTATGTGGGGCTTGATCACATGACCCTGGGACCATGACCTAAGTTGAAATCAAGAGTCAGATACTGAATCAACTGAGCCATACAGGTGACCCAGTATTGGGGTTTTGATTTGCATTTCCCTGATTATTAGTGATGAAGAGCATCTTTTCATGTGCCTGTTGGCCATTTGTATGTGTTCTTTAAAAAAATGTCTATTTAGGTCTTCTGTGCATTTTTAATCAGATTATTATTATTTATTTATTTTTTATTTTTTATTTTCTGGTGTTGACTTTATAACTTCTTTATATATTATGGCTATTAACCCTTTATTAGTTATCTTTAAAGATATCTTCCATTTAATAGGTTGCCTTTCATTTTGTTGATGATTTCTTTCACTGTGCAAAAGCTTTTTATTTTGGTTAATAGTTAATTTTTTTTGTTGTTGTTTTCTTTGCCTCAGGAGATATATCTAGAAAAATGTTACTAAGGCCAATGTCAAAGAGATTACTGCCAATATTTCTTTAAGGTGATTTCTGGTTTCAGGTCTCACATTTAGGTGTTTAATCCATTTTGAGTTTATTTTTGTGGGTGGTATAAGAAAGTGGTCCATTTTCATTCTTTTGCATGCACCTGTCCAGTTTTCCCAACACCATTTATTGAAGACTCTTTTACCCATTTTATATTCTTGCCTCCTTTGCCATAGATTAATTGACTGTGTAAATGTGGGTTTATTTTTGGGCTCTCTATCCTGTTCCCTAGACCTATATGTCTATTTTTGTGCCAGTACCACACTGTTTTGATTACTATAGCTTTGTAGTACATCTTGAAATCTGGGATTGTGATATCAGTAGCTCTATTCTTCTTTCTCAAGGTCGGTTGGCTATTCAGGATCTTTTGTGGTTCCATGAAAATTTTAGAATTATATTTTCTAGATCTGTGAATAATACTATTGGTATTTTAATAGGGATTGCATTGAATCTGTAGATCACTTTGTGTAGTATGGACATTTTGATAATATTCAGTACTCTAATTCATGAGCATGGTATAGCTTCAATAATGGACATATTTATTATTTTGCAATGATAATGTTGATTAATGTTATTGTTCACTACCCTCAAAGTAAAATAAAATAATCAAGTAAATATAGAAAATGCAAATGCATATATATTTTTTGAGAGAGAGAGAGAGTAAGAGCAGGGGAGAGGGACAGAGGGAGAGAGAGAATCTTAAGCAGGCTCCATGCTCAGGACAGAGCCCAGTGTGGGGCTTGATCCCACAACCCTGGTGTCATGTCCTGAGCTAAAATCAAGAGTCAAACCCTCAACTGACTGAGCTGTCCATGTGCCCTGGTATTTTTTCTATTAAACCCAGATTAGAGAATTGAGCTAAGCAAGAAACTACAATTTATAATATGGAAATATATAAATATAAATAGATTTAACAAGTTTAATTTTGGAGTGCCTGGTGGCTCAGTGAGTTGGATTCCGACTTCGGCTCAGGTCATGGGTTTGAACCTCGCATCAGGCTCTGTGCTGACAGCTAAGAGCATGGAACCTGCTTCAGATCCTGTGTCTCCCTCTCTCTCTGACCCTCCCCTGCTCACACCCTGTCTCTCAAAAATGAATGAAGGTTAAAAAAATTTAAAACAACCATGTGGATTAAAAAAATTAAAAACATAAGTTAATTTAATTTTATATAATATATAAATTGATTTTTGAATGAAAATTAAAATAGGATTTTAAGAACAGGTTATGTGAATGAATATATAATTTAGTGATTTTTAAAAAATCATGTTAATATGAGGAAATAAGAATTTTACTTCCTATTTAAAGGGTATCCTGATATTATTAAAGTGTGAGATATGTATGTGGCACATTACACAAATGTCCATAAATTCATATTACCCTTCTATGTATACCCTTTGAATATGACTTTGATGTTCTTGCTTTCTACAAATAAGACTTATTTCTCTACTACCTTGAATCTTAGCTTACCTTATGATTTATTTTTTCAGCAGAATGCCACAGGATTGATGGTATAGTACTTTTGAAAATAATCCTTAAGAGATCCTGCCTCTTTGGCTCTCATCCACTTGTTCCATGGCTCCTGAGAGGGCTATGAAAATAAGTCCCATATAGTTTCTGTGAGGATGAGAGACCGTGTGCAGTAAGAGGCTTAGTAAAAGCATATATCTTTATAATGTACTATTATTCAGTTATGAGAAATAAGGTAATCCTTCCATTAGTGACAACATAGATGCACTTAAAGGCATTATGCTAAGTGAAATGTCAGAGAAAGACAAATATTATATGAAATCACTTATATGTAGAACTGAAAAAAGCCAAACTCGTTGAAACAGAGAATAGAATGATGGTTACCAGGAACTGGGGTAGGGTGGGGATGGGGAGATGTTGATCAAAGAGTACAAACTTCCAGTTAGAAGATGAATACGTTCTGGGGATCTAATGCGCAGCTTTGGGATTATAGCTAACACTAATGTATTGTATACATGAAAGTTGTTAAGAAAGTTAATCTTAAATGTTCTCACCACACACACACACACACACAAATGGTAATTATGTGACATGATGACATTGCTAATTCATTGTGTCAGTCATTTTGCAATACATAAGTGTATCAAATCAGCGTGCTGTATAATTTAAACTTATGCAATGTTTTATGTTGATTATATGGTAATAAATCTAGAAAAAAAGTCACCACTAAATACTAGACATGTGACTGAGTCCATCTTACATGATATACCACCAGAAGAAGGCAACTTCACTGGGTATTAGGCCAAGGCAAGGAGAAGTATCTTTGAGTTGAGCACAGAGTAGCCAGCATGTGTGACTCACAGGACTGTGAAGCTGGGGGCAGTAAGATACACAACAATCGATAACTCACACACTCTTGGTTTAGAAGTGAGTGAGATTTTGTCAAAATACTCTTTTTAAAAGTTATTGTGCAGTAATATGTAAATAAATAATGAAAGGTGTAAAGGATTTGAAATGTAAAGTTTCTTTTTTAAAGTTTAGAGTGAGACATGAGGTTTTATAAAACTACTTGTAAATTGTTATGATTTACAAACAACTACATACATGTTTGGTGTATTAGGTTAAATTGATACACTATTTTCTGCCTTATCTTTATCTGTTTAATATACTATAATAAAATACTTAAATAGATTTTCTTCCCATCCATTATTCTTTCATTCATATGTAATATCAGTATATTTTCAACTATCAAGTAGAATACAAGTTTACTGAGTAATGATTGGCAGGGCCTAAAATAAAATGTTGGAGGAAAAAGATTGACAGCTTTAAATAGAAGAGTGTGCAAATTAATTCCACAGGCTGATAAACTTCATTAACATGTAGTTTCCTTTAAGTAGATTTGCAAAGAGAGAGCTTATTGATAGGGTCGAGAAGGTATAAGGGGATGTCTAAGATCCATTTGGCTTTAAGGATTAATTTGTGATTAAAAATATCTAATAAAGTGATAGTTCCTAAGTTCTCACAAAATCAAACTATCTTTAAAACGTGTGGTCTGAGCCACAAATGTTGCTTTTGAGTACAAAAAAATTAGCAGATAATACAGGGACTGTTTGATACACTGGGAATCAATATATCTTTGTAATATTCTATGAACATAGGGAAAAACAATTTTTAAAAAAGTTTATTTATTTTGAGAAAGAGAGAGAGGGAAAGTGCACAGGGGAGAGGCAGAGAGAGAGGGAGAGAGAGAGTATCCCAAGCAGGCTCCACACTGTTAGCACAGAGTCCAACAAGGGCCTCGAACCCATGAACCATGAGATCATGACCCGAGCATAAACCAACAGTTGGATGCTTAACTGACTGAGCCACCCAGGTGCCCCAGATTTTTTATATAAGCAAATCCTAGCATATTTTGAACAGTATTTCTCAAACCCTGGATCAAAAAAGTATACTGATGTCACAACCAGATATTAAAAAAATAAATAAAATGGAATAGAACAAAATAGAATAAGCTGTGCAGATTATCATCAAAGTCTTGCTCCACATTTACTGCATATGCATCTGTGTGTGTGTGATTGTGCTATAAATTTTAATATAAAATGTCTTTCTTACTGTGGATTGCTGTCAAAAGTTGAAAGTACACTGATTTAAGTGCATGTTTTCTCATGCCCATGAAACCAACACAAAAATGATTTTTATATTTGGGAAAATAGAACATTACAATGGGCCCCATAAAGTGGAACTTGTACAAGCTATGTTTTCTGAACATGAGATTGGAAAGTAATAACAAAAATATCCCAACCTTGTATTTACCCACAAA
Source organism: Panthera onca (assembly GCF_046562875.1). NCBI lineage: Eukaryota > Metazoa > Chordata > Mammalia > Carnivora > Felidae > Panthera > Panthera onca. Next base: position 21,317,812 of record NC_138339.1, read on the forward strand.
TGCTTTTTCCAACTCATCCAATGATTTCTGAATTTGAAAACTAATATCTTAAAAGTGAATGAATAAGAGAAAAATAACTGTAAGTTTACAAAATTGAAACTCTAACTGATTAAAATATGTAGGGTATTGCTAAAGTCTAAATCAGACAAAATAAAGAGCATCCAGTATTTAAGTGTAATAAAATATAAAAAAATTAAAAAAATAATAAATGGAAGTATTTAACTCAACCAGTTAAAAAATAGCAAGTCAAGGAAAATGTATGAAGTAGTTAATGAAGCTAAAACTGGATATTTAAATGCAAAAAAAAAAAAATGGGAGAACTGATTCATTATGGAAAAAAAAGAAACTTTAAGAATCTCCTAAAAATCAATCAACCTCTGGTTATCCAAGGGAATCACTAGGCATCCCAAATGTTACTTCTGATCATTTAAAATGAGAAGAGTGAAAGGAATGATTCCCTACCCTTGAATAAAAATTGAACATAGACACATTATCTGATTTCATTCTCACAGCGTCATTTTAGGAAAACTAATCAAACATTGTCATCCCCAAATTATAGTGAAGAAAGCAGAAGATAGTATTCAGAGATGTTAGGTAATATCAAGGAGTCTACTAAACTTCTTATAATCCTGGCAACATGAAGACAAATCATATTTAGTTTAAATGTATTCCTTCTAAAAATTTCATACAATGAAATAATCATCACAATCATAATAATCTTGTCTGCCACTTGTAATTTTCAGTCAGTCTTTTATTTATAGTAAAAGTATTAATTATTTGGAACTGCTTCAAGATGTTATGTTTATAAAAATATCAAATCAATCATGTAAGATAATATGAGTCTTTTGGCTGTAATTTTAATGTGTCATTTTTTATTATACTTTAAAAGCTTTTATGAATAAATATACTTATTAAATATCATTGAAAGCACTTCATTTTTAGATGAGGAAATGAGACCTTTTAGTATATATAGATACTAACTTATATATAGAATTTTTATAGGTTACAAAAGCACGTACAAATATTAGCATTTTTATCCCTCCATATGACTTGTGTAAGAGTGATTTTTTTTTGTTATTTTAGAGAGAGAGTACGAACAAGCAAGGGAGGGGGGGAAGAGGGAAAGAGAGAGAATCTTAAGCAGGCTCCACACTCAGTGTGGAGCCCAACATGGGGCTCAATCTCATGACCCTGGGATCATGACCTGAGCTGAAATCAAGAGTCAGATGCTCAACCTACTGAACCACTTGTGTGCCTCTGTAAAAGATTAACTTTTTTATAAGATCATGGAGCTACAAAACTCCAAGGCTCAGAACTCCAAATACAAGGCTTCTAACTCCTATCTCTGAATGCAGCAACAGTAGGATATGAATTCTTTACTGCATTCACATGAATAGGAATCCAGTTGTATACCATCTGTATACCATCCAATTGTATAATATCTGTTTTTTGTACCTAATATCTTTGAAAGCATCTGAAAATGTATGGAAAGCAAATAAATTTGAGATGAGGGAGAGAATCATTTTTAAAAGGGTCATGTTTAAATAAAGAAAAGAGTCACATTGGGTTTTACTTAAGTAATGAGTTATTAGTATCATTAAAAGAACCTCCTTATATGTCTTTCAAAATTTAATTCACACAGTTCCAAAATCCAATTGCTATCATGATTGAATATGTAAAAAGGAAAATATTTAGCGTGATGAGCCATTTTCAAAATTAGAAAGAATAGGGCTGCCTGGGTGGTTCAGTAGGTCAAGAGTCAAGAGTGTCTGACTCTTGATTTTGGCTCAGGTCAGGCTCTGTGCTGACAGCTTGATGCCTGCTTGGGATTCTCTCTCTGCCCCTCCCCTGTGCTTGCTCTCTTTCTCTCTTAAAATAAATAAACATTTAGAAAATTGAAAATAAGAAAAATCTTATATCCATACACTGAGAAAAATAAACTAATGGTGGCATGATAACATTTAAGTAACTGAGCCTGGAATTATTATTCAGAAATAAAGTGTCAAAATTTTCGGAACTTCTTGGTATGGTTTCACTTTCCCTATTAAAAAAATGTTTATTTTTGAGAGAGACAGACCATGGCAGGGTGGAGGGGGGATGGGGGTTGGGGGGACGGGAAGGAGCAGAGAGAGGGGGACACAGAATATGAAGCAGGCTCCAAGCTGCCAGCTGAAATTCAAACCCCCAAACCATGAGATCATGACCTGAGCTGAAGTCAGCACTTAACCGTCTGAGCCCTCATTTTCCCTATTTAAAAAGAGTTGATGAGAATGGTGTTTCATCTGTAATTTGTACCTTGGTCTAGAAAAAGCTTTAGTTCACATCTGTTTTAGGATTATTCATAATAATAATCACTGATGGATAAATATTTAAATTTATTGTTACTAAAGACACAAAACTGAATTTCCCAATTTACTTGAATGTTAAGGTCCTATAATAGAAGGTGAAACCAAATTTTATTATTGTTACTCTCATAGTAGATTATTAAATAGTTATATTTTCTAATTTTTTATTTTCCTATAATGCTTTTATGCAATTTTAAATGCATTCTTGATGTCTTGGTAACATAATAATTGTGCCTGCTGAGAAAATAAACTAAAACCTAAAATATATTAAATATTTTCTCATGAAAATGAATGGCCTCTAATTTCTTCCTTTTGAAACTAGGAAGTTTTATGTAAAACTTAAGTAAGTAGTTTACTTAAATGAGTAGTTCCCAGACTTCCTAAAATGAAGAATTTTTACTACCAATTTTACCAGAAAACTCAGAATGGAATTTTGGTATAAATTATGAAAGAATTTATTTTCTATATTTTATTAGTTAAAATATACATATTTTTAATTAAGTTTTAGAACAGATCAAAATCTGATCTATAAAGTCATATACAATCAAAATCTAATGTAATTAACATCTGTTTACCTTGTAGAACATTATCTTAGTTAAAAGTGTGATTTTCATAGAATTATGTCTTTCCCTTCTCCAGTATAACTTTATAAGACAGAAATTCTCAACTTTCAAAATTAAGTAGTTCTGTGATAGGACTGATATGAGTATATAACAAATTCCAAGATGCACGGAAGACTGTGTAGGTAGGTTCTAAGTTTCAACTGTTTAACACCAAAATAAAAGAGAAGGAAAGAAAAAAATAATAATAAAAGAAAAGAGAAAAACAAACACAAAAACTATTGTTAAACAGTTTCCTCTCTAAGTTAGTTTGCTAATAGCTGGAAAATGGAACAAGATTCTAACCATTTGAGATATTTATACTAATGGACATAATTATATGATCATCTCAATGAAAAACCTGCGAAGATATGGTAGAGATATTTCTATTTTCACAGACCAGGCAGGTTCTTAGTTGTCAGTTAGAAGGCACTCACATAAGAAGACAAGTGCAAAATATTTAGCCAGAATCTCAAAAGTCAAAATAGTTTTAGAAAAACTCAAATGTAACAAATCTAAAATTTGAACCTCCAGGTGTTTTCTTTCAAGTAAAGAAAAGATTTATTTCACACTGAAGAGTATTATTGTAAGCCTTGTGAAATCTATCCTTCTTTGGTGAAAATCACCTTAAATGCATTACTTTTCTTTGAATCAGTATTGTTTAGAGAACATGGGCATAGTCAATGTTCCTTGCCTTAGTGTTTTCAAGAATCAATTATATTCTGTATTCTATAGCTTTTATTTTTCACAGGAAGACATAAATATGTATGTATATATATATATACATATATATATATATATGTATATATATGTATATGTATGCATGCATGTATATAATAATGATTATGGCAATATATTTCTGATTTGCTTTTCTTAACCAAAAGCTTCAATGTTCACTGGACATTCCTAACATTCTCAGTTAGCTCTAGGAATAGCCATGCAGTAATGCTATATACAGACTCTTCAGTTGTAAGCCTGGATTAATTTAATAATGACATTTTAATTCAAAATATATGTTTAATGGAAATAAGTGTAATGAATTAATAGACTTCCATAGGAGTGAAAATTATTGCTTCTTATTCGTAAAATGTTTTTAAACTTTCAACATTTAAATAAAATGTTGGGGCTAAATCATTATATTTACTAAAAGAATCCTTATAGCCTTCCTGAACAATGTGATATAGTAATAGTGTTCATGTGTCAGCTATGCTGTCGAACCTCAAATGTTATAGTGACAATGTTGTGAATATCCAAATAATAAAACATTTAACAAGTAAAGTTTCCACTAATTTCCTTAAAAATGTTCATATTTTATTTAATAATCTTCAAATATCAAACTCACGTGGATATAATACCATATGGTTTAATTATTAAACAACACAGAATTAATCAAATGTGATTTAATCATAATACATTCCTCTCAATATTTGATCAACAGGATGGCTTGGCAGAGGTAAGGCAGACATCTCTGACCCTTCTTCATTCTTACTGATCTTACTAATCATGTTTATTATTATAACTGGATAGTCTGAATTTCTTGTTATTGAGCTCTTTACAAAAGTTAGTGGGTAGAATGTGTCATTGCATGAAAGTCCTGTAAACTCACAAATATTGTTACTGGAATATAACCTCTAAGGGAGAATGAAATCAGCATCCTGTATCTCCTCTCTCTGTGTGTACTAAGCTAATGGAGGGTGAAATTTGTTTCTTTAGATAATTTTCAGTGAGCTGATTACCATCATCAATTTTATCCTCATGATTCTAATTTTTACTTCCTGTTCTTTCTTTATACCCTTACATTTCTCACTGCATGTCTCAGTCACATAATGCTCTATATCAAAGGGAATCAAAAATGGAATTAAAATTATGGATACCTTAAAGTAATACAGTGCTGCTGATTTTTTTTTTCTATTTTTCATGTGGGTCAAGGATAAGCTAAGCTACTCCTCATTTTGAAAGCTGCAGTTACTTATAGTTTATTCTTACAAATTTAATATAGAGAAAAAAAGTGACAATTAACTAAAACCTAAACAAATCATATTTCATTTGACAGTGGTTTTTGAAAAAAACTTGAAGCATGTTTGTAGCAAGTTTCCTGAAGTTATTCTTCTTACAGAATATTTGTCATTATTAGTTTTAATAGTAGGAGATCTCTTTAGGAATATTGACTTATAAACCCATTGAAGAGGGACAGAGAGGAACAGTTCCAATCTCTGTGTCTGGGTATGTGTTTCAAAATGAAAAAACAAACAAACAAACAAACAAACAAATAGCAGCTACAAAGGATAAAGGACTTAATGGCACAAAGTACTCACACTAAAATGTTTGGATGCAATTTTGCTGCTTAATAATGCTCAGTTGGATTTCTTCTTACTTCTAACAATGCAAATACTTCTAAGCCTTCATTAAATTTTTTCTCAATACCAATTTTCATGACATGGATTATCACATAGCCGTCACTTCAGCATATGTCTTGAAAGAATAAATAAGTAAAAGTAAGTGAGGAATGGGAAGAAAAAAAATTAAAAGCTTATCTAGTGGCTACTCATTAATGTGCCAGGTATCGTTCTAAACATCTTATATGTAATCTTATATGTATTTTATCATTTAATCATTTTATCATTTAATCTTCTTATCAGTTTTCTACTATATTATTCTCATGTTACTATTGAGGGCACTGAGGATGCAGAACTTTAACTCCGTTGAAATCACAGAGGAAGTAAGAAACAGAGTCTAAGTTCACACTTTTAACAGTCATTCAGTAATGCATTACTTTACTTTTTTTTTTTTAAATTGCAGTATGTTTAAATACAGCTATATTAATTTCAGGTGTGCAGTATACATATTCAACAATAACATGCTCACTAAGGCATTATTAGAATGAAGGACTTTGGAAATTCAGATTGGAATTGGAAATATGTCAGTCTTTTATTTATTCCTGATAGATGAATCTAAAAAGACATGTTATCTAAACATTTAAGAATTCTATTGCACATATTCACAACACTGAAAATATAAAAATTTTCTTCTTCATATTAGATTAGGATGTCGTATAATTTGTTCTCATATTCCAAGAATAGGGTTATCCATTATAACTACTAGATGCTAGAGAGTATTTTACTACCCTAAAAGAAGATTAATTACTTTGGTTCTGACTGTGGTATGAAATAATTGAGACCCATTAGTAATATTTGCCTGTGATAGCATTTCAAAAATTTTCTAGTATGTTAATATTAAAAATATTAAAATGTAGGTAGGCAGGTTTGTTTTCTCAGGAGAAAAAAATCTTCTCAATTTCAAAAAAGGTCTTAAAATATACTGCATGTGTTTCATGTCATATTTTAAAACCCACCTAGTAAATAATAAAAATTGCACTGGGGATATCTTGTTGTTAACCTAGACTTGCACTTCCTGTGAAGTGCATTTGCAAGATGCAAAATGAGCATTCCACAAGGTACGAATGGATTTCCAAACATTGCAAATTCATTTTAGTTTTAGTAATACTGAAGAATAAATGGCTTAAATAACTTATTCATGAAGTTTATGGAATTGTGATACACTGAGTTATTATATACATAGAAATGTGAAATTTAGAATAGGTCCCATTTAGAATACATGAAATGTATTGGTCACCGCAAATTACTTCCAAAACCATCCGTATTTTTATGGGCTCTATTAAAGTCCAAAAGACTTTGAATATACACTATTTTAATAATAGATATTGCACAATAAATAAACTCAGATGTTTATTCAATATATATTTTTTTGATTTACCACTGGTAGTAGTGAACTAGAGAACTATATACTCTCACAAAAAAACATAAACAAAAACTCTGATTTGTAATGTTTGCCAATTTACACAATTTATATAATCTCTTCACAGTGGATTTCAAGCTATTACGACATCACTGAAAATGGAGTCATGAGGAGATTCACACCATCACCTTTTTCTTAGCCCTTTTTGGGCCATCTCAGGCACACCACTGGTAATGCTCATGTGCTTGTATGAAACACAGCAGGGAACATGAAAACCATCATAGGCTATACTGCCAGAGAGACTGAAAAAGTTGCCAATTGTTTGAACAAGGCATTGTGGGTAACTGCTGCCTGACATTTATATTGATTAACAATCCTTTCATAAGTTACCATCATGATTTAATTGGAGATTATTCCATTATTTCACAAACACAAATATTCTCCTTGTGGTCCACACTTTAAAACAAATACTTTCATATCATCTGTTTAATTTATCTTTTTAATTTGAAATATATTTGACATATAACATTGTATAAATTTAAGATGTACAACATGTTAATTTTTTTACATTATGTGCTATATAATGTGTCATTGTGGCGATAATTAACACCTTTATTATATTTAATAATCATTTTCTTGGTCATTGGAATAACTAAGTTGTAGTCTCTTAGCAAGTTTGTTGATTATAATATTGTTGTCACTATTCACTGTGCTAGGTAAAGGACCTCTAAGGCTTATTTATTATTCATTGTAAGTTTGTGCTTTTCAGTGATATCTGTCCTCTCCCCTAACTGCCATTGCCTCGTAATCACCATTTTATTCTGTTTTTATGACTTGAGCTTTTTTAAATTTCACATATAAGTGACATCATACAGTACATGTCTTCTCTGTTGACTTATCTTAATTAGCATAAAGTGCCAAGGTCTGTCCATACTGTTGCGAATGATAGAATTTCCTCCTTTCTTATGGCTAAACAGTATTCCATTGGGTGTGTGTGTGTGTGTGTGTGTGTGTGTGTGTGTGTATGTATGTGTATATATATGTGTGTATGTGTATGTATACATATATGTTCTTTATCCATTCATCTGTGGAGGAACACTTAGTTTGTTTCTGTATCTTGGCTATTGTGAATAATACTGCAGTAAACACGGGAGTGCATGTATCTCTTTGGGATTCTGATTTAATTTTCTTTGGGTATATACCCAGACGTGGTTTGCTGGATCATATGGTAGATCTATGTTTAACTTTTTGAGAATCTCCACATCATTTTCCATAGGAGGTAAATCAGTTTGCATTAATGATATTGGAAAAACTAGATAAACGTGCAGAACAGTGACATTAGACCCTGTCTTACAACACTCACAAAAATGAGCTCAAAATGAATCAAAGACAAACATAAGGCCTGATACTGTAAAATTTCTAGAAGACAATGTAGGGAAGAAGGTCCTCAGTGTTGATCTGGGCAGTAATTTTTTGACTATGACACCAAAAGCACAAAAAACAAAAGCAAAAATCAACAGTGTGACAACATCAAATTTTAAAGATCATGCACAGAAAAGAAACAACAAAATTAAAAGGCAACCTACAGAATGGAAGAAAATTTTTGCAAATTTTGCAGATATCAGACAAAAGCTTACTATCCAAAAGAATATAATTATCTTTGAAATGGAAGTATGTCTAGGCACTTATAGAAGGGAAAAATGACTAGATACACTTGGAACTGTACTGTTGGGCAAAAAGAAAACAATTATAATCCTGTTGAAGTCAACTGAATTGTTATTCACTTCTTTATTTTAATTTTTAAAGGGATTTTGTTGTGAGGCTAGTTTGAATAATTTTTAGGCTGCTGGGTATTTATATTAATAATAGATTGAACAGAAATAACAATTATCTAGCAGTGAGTAAAGAGTATTAACAGATATGGGAATGTGTGTTAAAGTTTCTGCATGCCAAAAATGTTTTTTTTTAGTTTATTTTATTTATTTGAGAGAGAGAGAGAGAGAGAGCGAGCACAGGGAAGGGGCAGAGAGAGAGAATCCCAAGCAAGCTCTGCACTGACAGCATGGAGCCCCACACAGGGCTCGAACTCATGAACCGTGAGATCATGACCTGAGCCTAAATCAAAAGTCACGAGGCTTAACTGACTGAGCCACCCAGGCACCACCCAAAAAGTCTTTTTTTAGTGAAATCTTTCAAGACTTTACTCCTTGAAAAAAGTAATGGCAAAAGACACATTTTGCATCCACAAAGGATCCCTATTTGTTTTTTATTAGCAAAACAATCTAAATATTTGGTGTTTTCCTAAAAAATTGAGAAGTAAAGATATAGGATTAATATAAATGTTATGAACTAAAAACCAAACAAAAATGCCAACTTTTTACATTTATATCTTAATCTGTTCTTCATTTGCATGTAGTTCCTTAGCTGAGGAAAAATAAGTTAAGTGATTATTGTGGGACTAAATCTGCTCTCATGGTTGAAGGAGGAGTTTACCATGATCAGTCACCAGTGGTTAGCATTACACCACAGTTTGAAAATTCTTCATTAAGAGAATATGTTAAGGAATTTCAAGCTCTATTTTGCTTGTTGGTTGGTTATATATTAAGAGAAGAGAGCTACATGAAGCAAGCAGATGGATAGAAAAATCTCTATTAGCACACTGTTGTTCAGAATGGATTTTGCATCAGTTCATTAAGGCCCTTCTTGGTTCATTTCCATGATTCAGCTTAATTTGTGTGCTCGACACAAACCCTTTGAAATAGTGAGTGTGCGTTCTATTTAATGGGTGTTAGGGCAGAAAGAAGGGACAACGCATATTTAAACTCTATACTATCTTCCACTGGAAGACCTAGGAAAAGCTATTTAATGATCAATACTTATTTTAGTTCACATTATGCATTATTTCTTCAGTTAAAAAAATTTTTTAATATTTGTTTTTTGAGAGAGAGAGAGAGAAACACACACACAGAGATAGGGATGAGTTGGGGAGGGACTGAGAGAGATAGGGACACAGAATCCGAAACAGGCTCCAGGCTCTGAGCTGTCAACACAGAGCCTGACGCAGGGCTGGAACTCACAAACCGCAAGATCATGACCTGAGCTGAAGTCAGATGTTTAACTGACGGAGCCACCCAGGCACCCCTATTTGTTCAGTTTTAAAAAATGTTTATTTTTAAGAGAGAGAAAGAGAGATCTAACAGAGACAGAGAAGGGGAGGGGCAGAGAAAGAGGGAGACACAGAATCCAAAGCAGGGTCCAGGCTCTGAGGTGTCAGCACAGAGCCTGATGCGGGGCTCAAAATCACGAGCTGTGAGATCATGACTTGAGCCAAAGTCTGACGCTCAACCGACTGAGCCACCTAGGCACCCCCACATGACGCATTATTAAAGAGTTACTACATGTCAGATTTTTACTAGCCATGGGGATACAAAAATAAACAGGGAGAAACTTCTTCAATGAGACATAGAAATAATAAGCAAATAAATATAAAATACATCAGGTTAAAAAGAAAAGCCAGATGAAGGAATAGACTATACAGGGGTGACTCTTTTATATTGGTGGGTCTAAAACAGACATGAATAAAATAAATAAGCTACATAGATATATTGAGATACATATTTCATAGAAAATGGCAAGTGTAAAGGCTTTGTGTTGACAGTTTACATGGTGTGTACAAGGAGTTGAATGAGGGAGTATCAGGATATGAGGATGGAAAAGTTGCCATTAGTCAGAGTTGTTTTTAATTGAATTCTAAGTGGGAGAGCTAAGGAATCATTGGAGATTTGGCTGAGAGAGTGTCAAAATAAGATTATATTAAAAAATAAATGGATGGGGAACAGCATGGAAGTTTTTTTGTGTCCCATCCCACGTCCATGAAATACAGCCAGGCCAACACTAAACTATTCTACACACCTAGAAAACTGATTGGAGGATTAACACAACAATCTGCACAACCTGAACCACAGAATTCAGTAGGAATTCACCCCAAAAGAAAGAGCATGAAGAAACGACAGCCAGTTATTTAACCAACACAGATACAAGCAAGATGTCTGAACCAGAACTTAGAATCACGACAATAAGAATACTAGCTGGAGTCAAAAATAGATTAGAATCCCTTTCTGCAGAGATAAAAAAAAAAAAAAAAGTAAAAACTAGTCAGGATGAAAAAAAAATGCTATAACTGAGCTGCAATCATGGATGAATGCTGCAGCAGAAGGATGGGTGAGGCAGAACAGAGAATCAGCGATATAGAAGACAAACTTATAGAGAATAACGAATCAGAAAAAAAGAGGGAGGTTAAGGCAAAAGAGCACGATTTAAGAATTAGAGAAATGAGTGACTCATTAAAAAAGAACAACATCAGAATCATAAGGGTCACAGAAGAGGAAGAGAGAGAAATAGGGGTAGAAGGGTTATGTGAGCAAATCATAGCGGGAAACTTTCCTAACCTGGGGAAAGACAGACATCAAAATCCAGGAAGCACAGAGGACCCCCATTAGACTCAACAAAAACCGACCATTAACAAGGCATATCATAGTCAAATTCGCAAAATACTCAGGCAAGGAGAGACTCATGAAAGCAGCAAGGGAAAAAAAAGTCCCTAACCTACAAGAGAAGACAGATCAGGTTTGTAGCAGACTATCCCCAGAAACTTGGCAGGCCAGAAAGGAGTGGCGGGATATATTCAGTGTGCTGAATCAGAAAAATATGCAGCCAAGAATTCTTTATCCAGTAAGGCTGTCATTCAAAATGGAGAGATAAAAAGTTTCCCAGACAAACAAAAATTAAAAGAGTTTGTGACCAATAAACCACTGCAAGAAATTTTAAGGGGAACTCTCTGAGGGGAGAAAAGATTAAATCAATCAATCAATCAAACAACCAATCAATCAATACCAAAAGCAACAAAGACTAGAAATGACTAGAGAACACCACTAGAAGCTTCAACTCTACAAGCAACATAATGGCAATAAATTCATATCTTTCAGTACTCACTCTAAACATCAATGGACTAAATGCTCCAATCAAAAGACATAGGGTAACAGAATGGATAAGAAAACAAGATCCATCTATATGCTGTATACAAGAGACCCACTTTAGACCTAAAGACAGCTTCAGATAGAAAATAAAGGGATGGGGAACCATCTATCATTCTAATGCTCAACAAAAGAAAGCCACAGTAGGCATACTTATATCAGAAAATCTAGACTTTAAAATAAAGACTGTATCAAGAGATAAAGAAGGGCATCATATCATAATTAAGGGGTCTATCCACCAAGAAGACCTAACAAATGTAAACATTTATGCACCAAATGTGATAGCACCCAAATATATAAATCAGTTAATCACAACCATAAAGAAACTCATCAATAGTAATACCATAATAGTAGGAGACTTCAACACCCCACTCACAGCAGTACACATATCATCTAATCAAAAAATCAACAAGGAAACTGGCTTTGAATGGTACATTGGACCAGGTGGACTTAATAGATATATTCAGAACATTTCATCCTAAAGCAGCAGAATATGCATTTTCTCCAGTGCACATGGATCATTCTCCAGAATAGACCATATACTGGGACACAAATCAGCCCTAAGTAAGTACAAAAAGATCGAGATCATACCATGCATATTTTCAGACCACAACACTATGAAACTCGAAATCAACCACAAGAAAAAATTTGGAAAGGTAACAAATACTTGGAGACTGAAGAACATCCTAGTAAAGAATGGATGGGCTACCAAGCAGTTAAAGAAGAAGTTAAAAAGTATATGGAAGTGAATGAAAATGATAGCACCACAACCCAAAACCTCTGGGACACAGCAAAGGTGGTCATAAAAGGAAAGTATATAGCAATCCAGGCCTTTCTAAAGAAGAAAGAAAGATCTCAGATACACAACCTAACCTTACACCTTAAGGAGTTGGAAAAAGAACAGCAAATAAAACCCCAAACTAGAAGAAGGCAGGAAATAATAAAGATTAGAGCAGAAATTAATGCTATCAAAACTCCTCCAAAAAACAGAACAGATCAATGAAACCAGAATCTGGTTCTTTGAAAGAATTAACAAAATTGATAAGCCACTAGCCAGTTTGATCAAAAAGAAAAAGGAAAGGACCCAAATAAATAAAATCAAGAATGAAAGAGGAGAGATCACAACCAACACAGCAGAAATAAAACAATAATAAGAGAATATTATGAGCAATTATATGCCAATAAAAAGGGCAATCTGGAAGAAATGAACAAATTCCTAGAAACATATAAACTATCAAAACTTAAATAGGAAGAAATAGAAACTTTGAACAGACCCATAACCAGTAAGGAAATCAAATTAGTAATTAAAAAAATCTGCCAAAAAGTAAGAGTCCAGGGCCAAATGGCTTTCCAGAGGTTTTCTACCAAACATTTAAGGAAGAGTTAACACCTATTTTCTTGAAGCTGTTCAAAAAAAAATAGAAATGGAAGGAAAACTTCCAAACTCTTTCTCTGAAGCCAACATTACCTTGATTCCAAAACCAGACAGAGACCACACTAAAAAGGAGAATTATAGACAAGTTTCCCTGATGAACATGGATGCAAAAATCCTCAACAAGATAATTAGCCAACCGCACCCAACAACACATTACAAAAATTATTCACCACGACCAAGTGGGATTTATACCTGGGATGCAGGCCTGGTTCAATATCCACAAAACAATCAATGTAATTTATCACATCAATAAAAGAAAGGACAAGAACTATACGATCCTCTCAATAGATGCATAGAAAACATTTGACAAAATACAGCATCCTTTCTTGATAAAAACCCTCGAGAAAGTAGGGATCATACCTCGATTTCGTAAAAGCATATATGAATAAACCAATGCTAATATCATCCTCAATGGGGAAAAACTGAGAGCTTTCCCCCTAAGGTCAGGAACAAGACAGGGAGGTCCACTCTCACCACTGTTATTCAATACAGTATTGGAAGTCTTCGCCTCTGCATCAGATCACACAAAGAAATAAAAGGCATCCAGATCGGCCAGGAGCAGGTCAAACTTTCACTCTTCACAGATGGTATGATACTGTATATGGAAAATCCAAAAGGTCCAAAAAAAATGCTAAAATTGATCCATGAATTCAGCAAAGTTGCAGGATATAAAATGAATGCACAGAAATTGGTTGCATTCCAATACACCAACAATGAAGTGACAAAAAGGAATCGATCCCACTTACAGTTGCACACACACAAAAAAAACATAAAATACCTAGGAATAAATCCCAAGGAATCGATCCCATTTACAGTTGCGTGTGCACACACACACACACACACACACACACAAAATAAATACCTAGGAATAAATCTAACCAAAGAGGTGAAAAACCTATATGCTGAAAATTATAGAAAGCTTATGAAAAAAATTGAAGAAAACACAAAAAAAATGGAAAAAGATTCCATGCTACTGGATAGGAAGAACAAATATTATTAAAATGTTGATACTACCCAAAGCAATCTACATATTCAATGCAATCTCTATCAAAATAACACCAGCATTCTTCACAGAGCTAGAACAAATAATCCTAAAATTGTATGGAACCAGAAAAGACCCCGAATAGCCAAAGCAATCTTGAAAAAGAAAACCAAAGCTGGAGGCATAACAATCCCAGACTTCAAACTATACTACAGAGCTGTAATCATCAAGACAGTATGGTACTGGCACAAGAACAGACACTTAGATCAATGGAACAGAATAGAGACCCAGAAATGGACCCACAAACATATGGCTAACTAATCTGTGACAAAGCAGGAAAGAATATCCAATGGAATAAAGACAGTCTCTTCAGCAAGTGGTGCTGGGAAAACTGGACAGCGATATGCAGAAGAATGAACCTGGACCACTTTCTTACACCATACACAAAAATAAACTCAAAATGGATGAAAGACCTCAATGTAAGACAGGAAGCCATAAAAATACTTGTGGAGAAAGCAGGCAAAAACCTCTTTGATCTTGGCTGCAGAAACTTCTTACTCAACACGTCTCCAGAGGAAGGGATACAAAAGCAAAAATGAACTACTGGGACCTCATCAAAATAAAAAGCTTCTGCACAGTGAAGGAAACAAACAGCAAAACTAGAAGGCAACCAACAGAATGGGGGAAGATAATTGCAAATGACATATCAGATAAAGGGTTAGTATTCAAAATCTATAAAGAACTTATCAAACTCAACACTCAAAAAAAAATCCGGTGAAGAAATGGGCAAAAGACATAAATAGACACTTCTCCAAAGAAGACATCCAGATGGCCAACTGACATATGAAAAAATGCTCAACATCACTCATCAGGGAAATACAAATCAAAATCACACTGAGATATCACCTCACCCCTTTCAGAATGGCTACCATTAACAACTCAGGCAATAACAGATGTTGGCAAGGATGCAGAGAAAGAGGATCTCTTTTACATTGTTGGTGGGAATGCAAGCTGGTGCAGCCACTCTGGAAAACAGTATGGAGGTTCCTAAAAAAACTAAAAATAGAACTACCCTATGACCCAGCAATTGCACTACTAGGCATTTATCCACGGGACAGAGATGTGCTGTTTCGAAGGGACACATGCACCCCCATGTTTATAGCAGCACTCTCAAAAATAGCCAAAGTATGGAAAGAACCCAAATTTCCATCAATGGATGAATGGATAAAGAAGATGTGGTATATATTTACAGTGGAGTATTACTCAGCAATCAAAAAGAATGAAATCTTGCCATTTGCAACTATGTGGATGAAGCTGGAGGGTATTATGCTAAGTGAAATTAGTCAGTCATTGAAAGACAAAAATCATATGAGTTCACTCATATGAGGACTTTAAGGGACAAAACAGATGAACATAAGGGAAGGGAAACAAAAATAATATAAAAACAGGGAGACGGACAAAACATAAGAGACTCATAAATATGGAGAACAGAGGATTACTGGAGGCATTGTGGGAGGGGGGATGGGCTAAATGGGTAAGGGGCATTAAGGAATCTACTCCTTGAATCATCGTTGCACTATATGCTAACTAATTTGGATGTAAATTAAAAAAAATTAAAAATTAAATAAAAAAAATAAGTGGATGTTAAATAAGAACAGAATGTGGTTTAGGAAGCAAGTAGATATTGAGAAGCAGGAAACTGGTCCAGTGGACCAGGCAAGGGGGTGTGGCAATGATGGATGTTATGAACAGTATTTGAAAGCAGAGCCATCAGAACTTCCACACATTCTGGAATATGAGAAAATTGAGAAGCCATGGTTTTGCCACTTTTTTTGGCCTGACTATGTGTATGGTTCATTTTACCGAGGCAGAGAACCTAGAGTGAGCTGTGTCTTAATGGTAGAGTGAATTACCAACTGTTTTCTTAAGTAGGGATAGACTGAATAAGGACAGTGTTTTAATTTCCTCATAGTTAAAATATGACTAAGCAGGGTATGCTACAAATTCCTAGGCAGAGATAATCAAAGCAGTCTGTGGTAAGACATTATGTAATATAATATAAATCACACTGGTCTTAACAGTATTCAGAACAGGAGTATGCATGTGCACACACACACAAATATCAAGTCTGTTTTTCACTGGACCCTCTGTGAGGGGTCTTTAGTCACTTACCCCTAACATCCATGTGAAAAATTGAAGGACTTAATCACTATTGCTATATGTTATTTAACTCTTTTAAAGAGACAAATCATGATAAATTACAATAATCAAAATAATTCTGTGGTTATTTGTAATTGACCAGTTTACTGCTATCTCTGATTTACTTTATGGTCTTAGAACTCATAGATGTTCTTACATATTCTTAAAAGGAAAGGATAGATTTTTCCTACACAGTGAAGAGAATAATCAGCAAAACTAAAAGACAATCGTCAAAATGGGAGAAGATATTGTCCAATGATATATCAGATAAAGGGTTACTTTCCAAAATATATAAAGAACTTATCAAGCTCAACACCCAAAAAAAAAAAAAAAAAAAACAAAGAATTCAGTTAAGAAATAGGAAGAAGACATGAATACACATTTTTCCAAAGAAGATATACAGATGGCGAACAGACACATAAAAAGATGCCCAACATCGCTCATCATCAGAGAAATACAAATCAAAACTACAATGAGGTATCACCTCACACCTGTTAGAAGGGCTAAAATTAACAACACAGGAAACAACAGATATTGGTGAGGATGCAGAGAAAGGGGAACCCTCTTAACACTTTTGGTAGGAATGCAAACTGGGGCAGCCACTCTGGAAAACTGTATGGAGATTTTCTCAAAAAGTTAAAAATAGAACTACCCCATGATACAGTAATTGCATTATCAAATATTTACCCAAAGGATACAAAAATACTAATTCGAAGCAGCACATGCACCCCAATGCTTATAGTGACGCTGTCAACAATAGCCAAATTATGTAAAGAGGCCAAATGTCCTATGACTGATGAATGGAGATATATATACATACACACACACACACACACACACACACACACACACACACACAATGGAATATTACTCAACCATCAAAAGAAGGAATACTTGCCATTTGCAATTACGTGGGTGAAGCTAGAGGGTATTATGCTAAACGAAGTCAAATACCATATGATTTCACTCATGTGGAATTTAACAAACAATACAGATGAACAGGGGAAAGGGGAGATAAAGAGAAAGGGAAGCAAACAATAAGAGACTGTGAACTATAGAGAACAGACTGAAGGTTGCTGGAAGGGAAGTGGGCTGGGGATGGGCTAAATGAGCGTGTGTATTAAGGAGGGCATTTGTTGAGATGAGCACTGAGTGTTGCATATAAGTGAGGAATCACTAAATTCTACTCCTGAAACCAATATTACACTAAATGTCAACTAGAATTTACATAAAAACTTGAAACAATAGCAACTTTCAACCATTGAGACTAACTCTATCATAATCAGTAAAAAATTTCCATGAGTAATTGTGATAACTGAGTATCAGTCAGTGAGAAGCCCCACTCTTCTGAAAGGAAGTACTTAACCTGTACACTTCTTATCACCCATATGTAAGACAAAAAAGACTTTTTTTTTTCAGATAGACAGTATTTTAAAACATATATTCCTTCATTGGCAATTAATAAACTCAGGTTTTTGTTTCCGATACTGAATGGTAACCTCTTTCTTCAATAATTGAAGTTTCTATCAAGATTACTTTGAAGACTTTCACTTGGAAGCATTCTGTAGGAACGTTGGACTTGCACATATTATCACTCGACACCTTGGCCCAAATTCAGTTTTTTTACTGCCCAATAAATGTTTCAATAGTAATCTCAGATCTGAATTTATTTAACTGAGCTGCCTTTATTTTGTTACTTTAGGGTTTTTAAACAAATAGTTTTTGACCTTTAGAAAAGGCAAAAATAAATAAATAAAACAAATAAAAAAACAAACTACTGAAACAGTAAATGATCATTGTGAACAGTTTTGGGAGTCTTCCTTAAGGATAGATTGGAAAAGAATTAAAATTGGGGGAGAGGGGAAAGATTAATTAAGAGGAAATTTCAAAAAAGAGAATTCAGGAATATTTCAAGCAGTACTGTAGGGTATACCCAGTATCCAAAGTAAGGAAACTTTGTTCTCTTTTTCGTAAATGTACTCAGTTCTGAAAAGGAGACTCAGTTGGAAAATTCTGTTAGAATAGGTAATTGCTAAGTGAGAAGATCTTCATCAAGTAGCTCAATTTTTAATAAACACTAAAAGGTAAAACAAAACTATCAACATTGAAAGAAATTTGACATTTTAAATAAAATTACCTACTGTTCTCTGAAAGAATGCTGGATTGATTTATCTCCTGTCCTCTAAGAATTAGAAATCTCTGGATATGGACACCTATAGAGATTACAAGCAGACACCTGTAGAGATTACAAGAAGAAAGGTCATTGACAAACCTAATGTTCACTATTAAGAAACAGGAAGACAGATGTTTAAAAATCTGTAAAATAAGTCACTCTGTAGGAGATCTTAGTCTTAGCCCCTAAGAATTTTGTATACTTCCTCTAAATTCCCAAAGGAAATTTTCCATAAAAATAGATGCGCAAAATGCAGCTTTCTGATTGACATGGTTGCTATTCTATCCTACCATTATAATGTCACTATCAGATCTCCTGAAATGCTAAAACCACTGGTGGAGTGAAGAGGTTTGTCAGTGTTAAGTTTTTCATATATCCCTAACTGTATTCAAGACCATTATTGAAAGATACTCTCCTTTATTCTTTCTGACACAAATAACGGTTTAATAGTTTAGGTAGGTTTAATAGTTTAAAAATGGAGCTGCCAGATAAAATGTCCTGAAGGAAGACTATTAACAGAGGTTCAGATTTTTTGTGTCCCCACAAATTCAAATTGACCTTGATATTCATATCTATACATTGTGAATATCTGGAAAATTAACCAATGAGTAAATATGAATTCCTCAAGGACTCCTCAAGGACCCCTTGCTTATCATAATCTATCTCTTTATCCAAGAGCTAAAATATATTCTTGCCTCAGCACCATTGCTTGCTGAGATAAAGTAAGCAGATCATCTTCAGATTATATAAAATGATTTGTATGTCATTTATATTTATATACTATAGGTATCACATATATATACATATATATAAATATATAGGTATCACATCAGTTCTTAAAAACATATGAAATTTTTCACCTTGACCAGATCATCATGCAGAAGAGGCTGCTTTAACAAAAGACCTTACTTAAAGGGCATCTTATGAAACAGCAAAACAAATCTATAGAGGAATTCAGATATCTTAATAGATGAATGGTATCCCAGTTTGAAAAGAAAATACTGGCAATGATCAGGTTGTAAAATCCATGGGAAATGCACCTGGAAAAGCCTGGTAGCATCAGATAATTTCATGGATATTTTCTAAAATTCTCATGAGACAAACTTTAACAACAAGAATAGATTTGATATGATATTAAAGAAATACCACTAGGGAAATTTTTCTAAGTTAACAGATGATATGGCTAGTTCATGCATCAATTATATCTAATATAATTCTGAAAATAATGACAGAGGTGGAACATGGAAATTGCCCAGAGGGACACTTTCAGCATGTCCAAATGGATTTTATACAATGACTTTCTCTGTATTGTGAAAGTGATTATATAATATTTATTATGTTTTTATTTTATGGATGTCTTCCCTATAGACATCTAAAAGTAATTCTTATGCTTTTTGTTTTTCTTTGTCTCAAGGTATCTAAGAGTCGGTCATTATAAATTTGGGATAGGCTCTTGGTGAATATTTTTCTCTATCTATGTTCATGAAGATGACTGTGTCCAAAGAATTGTCACCAAGGGTTAGGAACTTCTTCATTTTATATTGGCAAATTAAGGGACAAATAATCATTCTACATCCACCTGGTAAAAGATCATTTAGAGAACAGAGTTTAGGCCAGGAGGCCTAATAATGTGCCCTTCTAAGTACTCCCCTTTGAATCTGAATCTCCCAGGTACAGAGAGCATTTCTACCCTGAATTAGTCACCCAATTATAGGAAAGGAAAAATAGAAAAGATGAAAAAGAGAATGACCAGGCTTAAGTTAATGGAAAGTATACTTATATATGTATGTATGTATATATATGTATACACATACATATATAAGTATACTTTCTATTAAACATACTTTCCATAGTCCTAAGCATATTTTGGTTTTTAATTTATTAGATAAACTACTTTCTGAGAGCAGCTAAAATGAGGATAAAAAGAACGGTGGGATGTTCCCCCTAAAATCCTTAAGTGTTCCTCCTTTCCATACATTCCCAAGCTAATTCTTTTATTTTAACATTTGATGATGGATTTTATTTTAACATTTAACAGCCAACCCCATATTCTGCATAACAGCATATTGCAGGGTTAATCCTAGAAACAAACTTGATCTGTTAAAATATAGCTGTTCTGTCAAGAACAGAAGTTTTAGCATTATTTTGAATGTTGACTTATTTTTTTAGAGAGAGAGACACAGAATGGGAGTGGGGGAACGGCAGAGAGAGAGGGAGATACAGAATCTGAAGCAGGCTACAGGCTCTGCACTGTCAGCACAAAGCCCAATATGTGGCTTGAACCCACAAACTATGAGATTATGACCTGAGCCAAAGTCAGACGCTTAACCGACTAAGCCACACAGGCGCCCCAGAAGTTTTAGCATTTTTAACATTGCTTGCAGACCTTTGAAATTGGCAGAAAAAATTATACTGAAACTGTATTTTAGAAAAAAGAAAACATTTAATAACCTGAGGAAATGTTCACCATATATATTATGTGACATAAGGTATTATAGAAAAATATGTGTATAGTAAGTAAATAGGATTTAAAGTGTGTGCATGTGTATATGTATATGTAGGCCTAGAAAAATAACTAATAATAAATATCAAAACTTCAGTAGTAAATATCCCTGGAAGATAGTAATATAGTTGGCTTTTATTATATTATATATTTCTCTGGATTGCAGTTCCTCCATGACTAGCATATATTGTTTTTATAAGTAGAAAATGTAAATAAATGTTATTTAAATATAAGTGTAAAATATGTCATAACGATTCTAAAGTATTTCAGGTTTATAAATTAATACATTTCTTATTTTCAACATTAAAGAACTTATAAAATATTTAATATTTTACTGTATTCTACAGCACAAGCAATTTTCAGTTATAGCAAGTGGTTCTTTTATAGTGGAAAATAAAATAGAGGAAGATTTATGCAGTTTTGCAGCAACTTAAATTCTAAAAGAGCAAAATGGAATATATTACCAGTTTATAGTCAGCCAAACTTTAAAACGTATTGTTTAAAAGCTTTATTTTACTTACTTTGTTGTTGAGCAGAATATATATATATATATATATATATATATACATACATATATATGTATACATGTATACATTTATATTTATATGTATGGAGTGTTTTACCTTCCTAAGTGATAGACTGAAGAAATATCTGCAGAGTAAAAATTTCTCGTATTAGGAAAGCCTTAAGATTAAAGTCAACTTAATATTTTTGAATGAAAATAAAAATTAGTATGCATGAATATTTCGACAGTATTAGAATATATAATTAAATATAAAAGTAAACATTAAAAATTGATCTGTGTTTCTAAATGGCATGATATATATTTTACTGATTTCAAGTATTATCAAATTAATATGTTTATAGATTACATAATAACTTGGAAATGTTATCTCCAAATATTTTTCTAAAATACAAATTATTACGGGTGCCTGGGTGGCTCAGTCGGTTGGGCGTCTGACTTAGATTCATGTCATGATCTCACAGGTTGTGGGTTCAAACCCCACATTGGGTGCTGTGCTGACAGCTCAGAGCTTGGAGCCTGCTTCGGAATCTGTGTCTTCCTCTCTCTGCCCCTTCTCTGCTCGTGTTCTGTCTCTCTCTCTCTCTCTCTCTCTCTCTCAAAAGTAAACATTGAAAAAAATTAAATACAAATTATTAGTTTTGTGAGAGGAGTTTCAAAATGTGGGTTTTAGATATTTATCCATGTTTTGTGGGTGTAAAACTGAGAGGGAGAAAAAGAGAGCAGGTGGAGAGGGACAGAAAGAAGAAATAATCTTGTGTGTGTGTGTGTGTGTGTGTGTGTGTGTGTGTGTGTGTGTGATGGAGAGAGTGGTGATTCTTGTCCAGTGAGTGTGACTGTGCCTGAGTATGAATAAACATGAGTGTTGTGTGCGTGGAAGGCTGAGAGGGTAGCTATGGATATGAATGTGTTATTCACTCCACTGTTTTGTAAAAATTAAATGTGTGGCTAAGTATGAGAGACACTTCCTCTTTGAGATTCAAAATATATGCTAATATGAGAGGGTCTTATTAAGTGAATTTGTTTAAAGTTTAGTCCAAACTTACTTGAACAAGGGATATTGGTCTGCATGCAATACCTATCATCATCCTACTATAGAGGAGCATACTTTTGGGAAACATGGGTACTTGAGTAGGATGTTATATCCATTAGCTGCAAAATATTATTTTCAATTACTCTATTCTGAACAATTTTGTTGAATCAAGATAAAGACTGTAAGTAGTTCTCAGAACAGAAGATTCCCTTTAATGTATACATTGCTTGTACCAAGTGGAATTCCTGTCCTTCTCTGTGAGGCACATTTATGTTTTTCCTGCAAGTCTCACTTCAATTATATAGAACTTCTGACATCTCTGATACTTGTTGGAATCCTTGCATATCAGCTATCCTGTGATCCCAATATGCCTGTATATTTTTCTAACGTTATCTGTACCATATCCACTGGCATGCGTAGTTACATAGTTCTATGCATATTGATATAATTATATAGAGCATAATACTTTCCTTGAAGCAGGAAC
The DNA here is from genome assembly GCF_046562875.1 of Panthera onca. Classification (NCBI taxonomy): domain Eukaryota; kingdom Metazoa; phylum Chordata; class Mammalia; order Carnivora; family Felidae; genus Panthera; species Panthera onca. Next base: position 21,340,877 of record NC_138339.1, read on the forward strand.
TCATTCTTGTCATGTTTGTATCCCCAGCCACTGAGTATACTGTCTGGAAAACACAAGGCATACAAAATATGTTTTGAGTGAATGATGAATGAGTGAGCATTTTTCCACAAAACTGCTTACATGGACAGAACGACTTTATTTCTCACTAAGGTTTCCAAAAATGAAACTTTGAGTTTTAGTAATTTCAAAATAAAAAAAACCACTAGTTATCACAATATGCCCATACCATAAATGAGAAGAGTCAACATTCAATCATAAACTTTGGGATAGTAGATATAATCTTGGATAGAGGCAAATAAGACAAATAATGAATTCCAAGGTTTCTGGTAAGATTGCATTCATTCTAAGCAGAGACTTTACAGTCATAGAGAGAACAGCTAATTGAATCTTTGCCAAAAGGGTTGGATTCTATTAATGATTTAGTAACTTATTTGCTTTATACTGTGAGCAAATTTTTTATCTCTCACACTTTCATTTTTCCTGTCTGTTAAAACAAGTAAAATATCAGTGCCTACTACATAAGTTCGATCTGTGTGAAATAAATGTATGTGTATGTGCCACTTTTTATAGTTGTGTTGCATGTAAACCATTTTTATTTCTATGTTTTATTTAACTGTATTTTATTTCTTCAATTTTAAGTTTCTATTAATAAACATAATATTGCAAAGAATGGAGGGAAATTCTTCAACATGAAAAAGAATATCTACAAAAAAATCTACAACTAACATCATGCTTAATGATGAGAAACTAGAAGCTTTCTCTCTGTGATCGTGAACAAAGCAAGAATATTCCTCTCACCTCTCCTTTCAACATTGTACTCTAGAAGTTCTAATTAATGCAGTAAAACAATAAAAATAAATAAAAGCTATACAGATTGGTGAGGAAGAAATGAAATTGTTTTTGTTTGCAGATTGCATGACATAGGAGAAAACCCAGATGACTTTGAGAATGGTGATTGCCTTATTACATATAACAGCAAAGAAATGATACACGACAGAAATAATTGATAAGGTGGACTTCACAAAATTCTTAAGTGTCTATTCTGTAAAAGAGGATGCCAATAAAATTAGAAAAAAAAAGCCACAGAATATATTGACAAAAGACACATCAGATCAAGGACTGTTATCCAAAATATGCAAGGAACCCTTAAAACCCAACAATAAGAAATCAACCTTATCAAAATATGGACCAGAGACCTTAACAGACACTGCAACAAGGAAGATATTCAGGTGATGTTGTACTTCACGTGTCATCAGGAAAAAGCAAAGCGGTGAGCTACCCCTGTCCACCTGTTAGAATGCCCCAAATCTGGAACACTGACACCAAATCCTAGTGAGAGTGTGAAGCAACAGGAACTCTTATTACTGGTGGGTGGGGATGCAAAATGGTGCAGGCACTTTAGAAAATATTTTGGTAAATTTCTTATAAAACTAAACATACTCTTACCATATGATATAGCAGTTGCATTCCTTGGTATTTACCCAATGGGGTTGAGAACTTATATCCAAATAAAAACTGCGCTTGGATGTTTATAGTAGCTTTTCTCATAATTGCCCCAAATCAGAAGCAACCAAGATGACCTTTAGTAGGTGAACAGATAAGCAATAGTAGTATATTCAGACAATGGAATATTATTCAGCACCAAAAAGAAATGGGCTTTCAAGCCCTAAAAAAGACATGGAAGAATTTTGAATGCCTGTTACTGAGTGAAATAATCCAAGCTGGAAAGACTACATATATTTGATTCCAACTATATGACATTCTGGAAAAGGCAAAATTACCAGTGTTGGGTTGGGGCAAGGGAGAGGGATGAGTAGGGGAAACACAGAGGATTTTTAGGACAGTGAAAATCTCTTTATGAAGCTGTAATGATGGATACATGTCATTATATATTTGACCAAATTCATAAAATGTACAACATCAAGAGTGAACATTAATGTAAATTATCAACTTTGGTTATATTATGTCAATGTAGGTTCATTAATTGTAATAGATGTATTGCGCTGTTCAGTATTATTGGTAATGAGGTCATCTATACATGTGTAGACCAGGAGATATATAGGAATTATCTGTACCTTCCCCACAATTTTTCTGTGAAGCTGTCCTAAAAACATAATACCACAAATGTGTGGTAGTAAGTGTTTTCCAATCTCCAGATATGATTTATAGGCTCAATGATATGGGACCAAGTGTGTTGCTGATCACTGCATCATTATAGTCTCCAAACACCAGTTATTACTGAGCATTATTAAGAAGTGTAAGTGAGGGTCAAAAAGATTTTCCTTTTTCACTATGTGCTGATGTAGCTTTGAATAAGAACATATTTATGAAAATGGATTAATGAGACTTATTGAAGCTTGGAAACATATCTTCTGGGAAGTTCCTTTGACTCAAATTTTAGTTTTGATATTTCTCAGAGTGTAATCTTAATCACCAAGTAGTTACTAATATTAACCTCACAGAGATAATTTAGGTCCAAAATTAGAAACTATTTTGGGCAACTTCTTTATAAAGAATATATAGTATGTTTGTAAACTCATAATGCCAATTACAAAAGGTGTGGGGTGAGTTCTATGAATTCTGACTAAATATCAGGATTTTCTGAGAGGAATAAAAGCATTTGTTTAGAGTCTATACAAACATGGACTATATATACATATTCTATTCATAGAATATTAGGTGCAACTATAATAGCATGTTATATAACACTCAATATATGGGCACCTTATGACTCTATGACCTTATGATTCAAGGAGACATGAGTTAAACTATAAGTTTGTATAGCTTGGCCATATGAAGAGGTTGCTAATCCGTATTGCATTAGTCAAAGAAATATGTTTTGTTTTTGCCCTTAGCCTTGGCATTGAGATCTTCAATACAAAGCGTGTCCTTTAACCTTCTAATCTGATTACCTTCTTGTTTTTCACAACAAAGCATACATACACTCACTAAGAAAATAGACATTTTGTGTAAAATAGCTTACTTATGATTTCCTACATATACTTAATTTAACTAAAATATTTGAATATTATTATGAACATGATCCTTCATTCTACAGAACTAGTTTTTTTTCCCTTTTAATTTCTTATTTTAAAAAAACCAAATCACCTCTCCACTCCCCACCCCCTTGTCCCACCCCACCACACACAAAGAGCATAACAAAATCTGAAAACACTTGGGATAGAAGAGAGTATGTTACAGCTGGAAGTTTGTTGAAACTGTGTACTGGGGCAGATAAAACTTCCTGTTGCTTGAAAGAATGCAATAGCTTATGCAAAAAGACAGAACCATAGAATATACTTGATGACAACTTTCAAGTTAGCAATTGCAAGAGGTACACATTCTATTAGAATTCTCATCAGTGGAGGAAGCTTATTGCAGAATTAACAGAACATCTTCAACCAGAGCTTTAGTTTGGGCTTTTTAAGTAAATATGATTATATCAACACTCTTCAGACACAGATATATTGATACAGATACGTATTGACGCACTTATATTTGAGGTGTGGGTATTGCTTAGGATATCTTGGTTCCAAATATATAGAAGCAAAAATGTCTTACATGGAAAATGATGAAGTGGTAAACATAATATCTTAGGCATTAAACTTGAGGGTTTGTCCTTAAGCCATTAATTAATGGCAGACTAAGATACATTCTCTCATCTTGACACTCTATGCTTGGGTGTCCTCTCTCTTGACAGGTGGAATGGGTTTGATTATACATTGAAATCAATATGGAATTCATTTGCTTATGGAGGACTGCTACCACTTTTAACTTCTGTTTCTCTTTCTCTTTTCTCTGTCAGAAGGTTAGGGAGATTTGAAAGGAATTTGGTCAATCAGGTCAAACCTCCAGCTGAGAAAAGCACTGATTGTGTGACTTTCCTAAACAGATGCCTGTCTCAGGCCCTGTCAGTGCTGCTGTGTTTGGAACACTTCTGAGCATGTTGTGTATGCAGATCTTTTTCAACCATGAGAAGCTCAGTGTTGTTTTTACTTGGCAAATTCTCTTCTCCTCAGCACAGAGTACATGGTAACATGATACATATTCATACTGGACTAGTTTCGGTGCCTGAGTGGCTGCGGTACTATGTTAATGGAGAGCCCGAAGAGCTGTAGATTGAGCAGCGTTCATCATAGCAGCAAGTTCAAGGTTGCTTTTTTCTTTCCTTTTGCCTACCTGACGTTGTTGTGAAAGCTCTGTGTGGTATAGTCACCATGATCAAACATCTTTTCTCCTTGGAGAGAAAAACTTGGAGGGACTTCATAACACATCTATACTTTCTGATTAATCACCATTTCATAGGTGGCAAATGCCCTCAACGTGACCGTATCTTCAGTGGTTGATCTAGACGCATGCAGTCTCTCATCGTGCTCCTCCCATTTTGCATCCTCCTTCCTCAGAATGTGATTTAGTTATTATTACCAATTAACCTCTGAAATGCCCAATAGTGATGTCTTTAAAAAGAGGCCAACTGGGGCGCCTGGGTGGCTCAGTCAGTTAAGCGTCTGACTTCGGCTCAGGTCATGATCTCGTGGTCCGTGAGTTCAAGCCCCGCATCGGGCTCTGTGCTGACAGCTCAGAGCCTGGAACCTGTTTCAGATTCTGTGTCTCCCTCTGTCTCTAACCCTCCCCCGTTCATGCTCTGTCTCTCTCTGTCTCAAAAATAAATAAACATTAAAAAAAGTTTTTTTTAAAAATAAAATAAAATAAATAAAAAGAGGCCAACAAGCAAATTTCTCTAAAAATTACATTTGAGGGGATCTGAGAAGAAATCTTAATTTCATAAAAACATACCAAGGAATTTATACAGTTGGATAAAATTTGAGTTACTCCTTAATTATGGGCAGTAAATTTCATCTGTTACTCACCGTAACAGATGAAAAGACTTGAAGTAGTTTTTTAGTACAGTAGAAGATAGGTATGCTTAAAAATATAACAGGAAAATGAAAATACTTTGAGTATTTAAGGTTAATATTCTGAATTGAGAGTAACATTAAATTTTATATTATTACTGACTTTATTGTTGTTTTGGAGTCTGTAAATACCCATATAACTAAACAAAATGATCAGTTTTGTATTATTTGATTCCCAGTGCAGTAAAAAACAAATACCATAAGGAGAGTGACAATTATGTTAACTCTTCCATAAATCTAGGTTACTCAAGATTTAAACCACTGTAGGGAAAAACCACTACAAACATATTAAGGCTCAAGGAGAACAAATCCCAAGGGTTAGTTCCCACTAGGAAGAATAAAAATGTGCAATGGGTTCTGGGAAGTTCAATTATAGCAACAGACAACAAGAGGTTTTCAGCCAATTTGAAACTAATTCAGTATGTTCTGGAGGAAAAAGGCAGTTGCACAGATAACATCAGTTTGAAACTGAAAGTTGTTGCCTTAGGAGAGACACTAACAAATGGGCTTTATCATTTGAGCTCCAAGGAAAGAAAGAGGATAGTGATAAAGAGAGAAACAAAGAAAGGGACAAAATTATATTCTATCATGCTCATATTCTACAGTTAGTACAGTAAGTGTGAACTACTTGGATAATTTAATGAGCAATTGATATGTTTCAATTATTACAAATGAAAAGCAATAAAAATAAATCAAAGGCATTAGAAAAAGTCTCAGGAATATCACAAAATAATAAAAATAAAGTAAGATATGTATTCTAAAACAATGAAGTAAGTGTCTGCTAATCAGTATCATGGAAGTTCCTTGTTCAGTTGTATTTATGTTCATATCCTATGTGTTGTGTGTCTCTGCTATGTCTCCTTTTCCTAAAATTGCCCCAGATCTGTGATTGTAGACATACAGGTTCCAAAGCAATATATAATAAAAAAATAAAGAAAGAAAGAAACTCTATCAGAGCAAATATTAAAAAAAAAATAGTGGGATGCTGCAGAAAAATGAAATTTTAATATTTATAATGCCATAAGCTCCAAATAGTTTTAACTTTTCCAAATATGCCTTAAATGATATCAATATTATGAAAAAAATACCACTTTTTAATTCTGTTTGTTAAGTTGAATATTTTACTTTTTTGACCAACAAAAAAAAAGGCAGTTTCAGAAGATTTATTCTAATACCATTTTAGTAATTCTATTCTACACAATAAGATGAGTAAGTACATAGCAGTTTCTAATCTTTGAGCTGTTGTTTCAATGTTTTTGAAATAAGTTCACTAGTATGCATGGACATCTCGAATACCTAGAGAAATCTTAGAAACTTCTTAGATACACATATTGATAAATATTTGCCTTGATCTAAAACTGTATGTTCACCTGCCTGAAAAACATAAAAAGATTTGCCGTTTCAAAGAAATGATAAAACATGTTATGTTTTCTGAGAAAAAAGTCAGAGTATTTATAAAAAGTTATTACAGTAAAAATATTATATGGATTAATAATATTTTTCACTATATATATTTAAATGCCCTATCTTCCATGAAAATAAGAGCATATCCTTAATTAAAATGATATTTCTGAATTATAAAGTTTTAAAATGTAAAACAGTGTTTATCAACAGGGACACAGGAAAATTACAATTCAATTTTCATACTTTTATAGAAAGCCTAGGGAAAAGTAACCTTCCATATTATGTTACCCTTCTGAATATATTACACGAAACCATGATCACAAAGTCTCATATCATTAGTTACTTTAGGGCAGAAGCTTTTTCTTATGCTTAACCCCTGCTGCCTAGCACAGTAAATCCTATTAGTTATTGGTAACTGTCGAAACAAAATAATGGATATTCCCAGTATCCAAAGAAATAGACTGGATTTTTTAACTTTTATGTGATAAAATATAAAAACTTCATACTTTGAGGAAGTTTCACTCCTACTCTATAGGATATAGAAAGCCACTGTGAATTATTGCTCCTTTCTAACCAATAAGAAAATCCAGATAATCTACAGTATCATAAATTACATTGAACTTCAGCCAAATGAAGTCACAAGAAAATCAAGTAAACTAAATCCCAAAGGGACAAATTACTCAGAGGAGAGTTAGAACATACAGACTGCTTCATCTTTGGCAGAGAGTGAGAGGGAGAATAAAATCAGTTAAGGCAAAAACAGCTAATGTTTAAATAAAGTCCAAAAGGTCAAATGTGATCAATCTAGGGCAAGGATTCTCAATTCAGGGGAATTGTGCCCTTCAAGGGACATTGGGCAATGTCTGAACACATCTTTAGTTATCACAACTGTTGTGGGGTGTGAGGGCCCACCCTTGTGTAATCACTTCGCACTCCCCCTTGAGCGTGGGTGGGACTTTTGACTAGTTTCAAACAAAAACTATGGCAAAGGTGATCTGATGTCACTCCCCTGATTGTGTTTCATCCCATAAGACTGAATATTATCCATGGAGTGAAGGTCTTTTTCTCTACCTTGCTGGCTTGAAAGAAGCAAGCCTCTGTGATGTCAACAGCATATCAATGGGGCCACGTAGCTGGGAACTGTAGGTGGTCTCTGAAACCTGAGGGTCTCACAAACTGTAAGGGACTAAATCTGTCAATAGCTATGTGAGCTTCGAAGAGAATCCTGAGCACCAGCCAACATCTTGGCTGCTTCCTTCTGAGACTCTGAGCAGAGCAGCTAAGCATACCTAGATTTCTGACCCTCAGAAACTGAGACAGTAAACTTATGTATTAGTTTAAGCTCCAACATTTATCATGATTTGTTATGCAGTAATAGAAAAGTAATATAGAGTACTACTGGCATCTAGTGGGTAGAGATCAGGGACTTTGTTAAACATCCTAAAATGCACAGGATTGCCCACTGCAACAAGGAATTATCTGGCTCCATGTGTCAATAATGCCAAGATTTACAAAATGTGGACCAGGACAAAATCCACTCCCAAAGCACCACCTCTGCCTTACAGATGCTTCCTTGTAGTGAGGAGCTACAAGAATGGAACAGATGACAGCTGCTTTCCCTATACCCTTCATTTTGAATCAAAAACCTTAAACTGACGGGGAAGGGGCAGCAATCCCTTACTAGCCTTTGGCCATAAAAAATTCTCTGCTTCAGGGAGAGGGGCAAAAACAAAAATATATGAGAGATACAGAAAATATGCCTTCCCCCAGGACTCAGGCACTGCTCATGGGAGAGGCTTACAATGAGAGAGCTGGGTACAAAATCCTCGGGCTCCAGATTCTGCCCCAATTCAAAGGCGAAATCTTTTAATACCAGGAAGGAACAAAAAACTCTCTCCTGCCCAGAAGCCATCACAGAAAACAGGCAGTTGCTTGAGAGGAAGATGTGGAAGACATGGTCCACTGCCCAAGTTCAGGGGATCTAAGATTGAGGTTTGTGGTAAGCTGTATAATAGCCCCACAAAGGTATCCACATCCTAATTCCAGGAACCTGTGAATATCTTACTGGCAAAAGAGACCTTTCGATGGCAAGATTATTCTGGATTATCCCAGTTGAGTCCAATGTAATGACAAAAGTCTGGAGGAGGGAGACAGGAGGGTTGAAGTAGGACAGGTGATATTTTGATGGAAGTAGAACCAAGGAAGGGCCTACAAGCCAAGGAATGCAGAGGTCTCCAGATGCTCGCAAATACAAGCAAATGAATTCTTCCCTAAAGACTCCAGAAAGAGCCGGCCCCACTGACCCCTTACTTCAGCTCAGCAATATGAAGTTTAGACTCTGAAACTCCAGAATTGCAATAAAAAAATGTGCAATGTTTGGGGGGCACTAAGCTTAGTATAATGTGTTATATCAACATAGGAAACTAAAACAGAGTTGGAGCAGAAGATCCCAGGGGCTCCTTGGTGGCTCAGTCATTTAAGCATCCAACTCTTGGTTTCAGCTCAGGTCATGATCTCATGGTTCCTGAGATTGAACGCCGCATCAGGCTCTGCACTGACAGCACAGAGCCTGCTGGGATTCTGTCTCTCTCCCTCTCTCTTTGCCCCTCCCCTGCTCTCTCTCTCTCTCTCTCTCTCAAAATAAACTGAAGAGAAGAAGAAGAAGGAGGAGGAGGAGGAGAAGGAGGATGGGGGAGGAGGAGGAGGAGGAGGAGGAGGAGGAGGAGGAGGAGGAGGAGGGAGGAGGAGGAGGAGGAGGAGGGAGGAGGAGGAGGAGGAGGAGGGAGGAGGAGGAGGAGGAGGAGGAGGAGGAGGAGGAGGAGGAGGAGAGCCAAGAAACCTCACCTGCCCCATCACAAGACTAGTAGGGAGTAGACTTTTTGTGACAGAAGTATTTCAGAGACTGGTAAGAGTTGAAGCTGGAGAACACTAAGTAAAACACCAGCCCCCCAGGCTCCACACTAACCATTAGGTAACAACAGGAAGTTCATGGGTATTATGATTCCTACATCTTTGCATGTATAAACATCCCTGGACTGGGAGCATGACTGTTGGGTTGCAGTTCCTTTCATCTAGTAAGCAATAAATATTATTCAGGAGACAAGCTTAGTAAACAAAATCTCTCTGTCCTCTTTTCTTTATTGAGTTAAAATGATTTTTAATGTTGAAATTCAATCTCTCCACATCATTGCTCATATTGAAATAATCTTGGATTTATTTCCAAAATTTTATTGTAATGTCAATATACTCAACCCCAAGTATTTAGAGTATCTATAAATACTATAAAGTAATCAGCTTTAGCAAGATAAAAATATGATTGAGACATGAAATTATCTTTCCTAAATGCCAAAAGTAGAAAAGAAGGACAGTTGATTATTTTTGCCTATGGATTTTACAAGCATCTTTATAGTATATAAATTCTAAATTAATATTTCCCTTTCATTATAATATACATTTCAAATATTGTTTTAGAAAGAAATCCTTTTCTTGTGCATTTACTTCTCTGGAGTTAATGTTAGAATTTCTTTTAAGTTTTAATGCATTAAATTATTTTGCAAAAAAATTTCTCTGGGAAATTGATCTTTGAATTTACTGTTTTTTTAATGTATCTTACTATTTTTCTTCATTTGCTTCATTGATATGTTGTTAATTTGTAAGCAAAAATCTTTGACGCTATGTAGTTTTAACTATTAATATAATTTAGCTCAACTCTTTCATTGTGCAGAAAATGAAAAATAGAAACCAAAATAATAAAGTGGTTTGCCCTTTATTATATAGCTGGTCAGCAAATGAGTCTACATTTCTTGCTCACAGTCATCTTTTTTCTGCAGCATCATGTTGCTGTAATTTAGCATTTTATTTTATTTTTTTAGCGTTTATTTTGAGAGAGAGAGAGAGAAAGAATTCACACTCACAAGTGGGGTAAAGACAGAGAGAGAGGGAGAGGGAGAATCTTAAGCAGGCTCCAGCTGTTAGCACAGAGCCCGACATGGGGCTTGAACACACAAACTGTGAGATCATGACCTGAGCTGAAATCAAAAGTTGGAGGCTTAGCTGATTGAGCCAGCCAGGTGCCCAATAATTTAGAATTTTAATTCTGTAATTATGGTGAAGTCATTTTAGATGTTAAAGCTTCTAAATATGTATTTTTATAGCATCCAATCCATAATGAGGGTACCTATTTGATGGCTACTCTAAGTGTAGTTACCCAGATACTCTGAATTTATAGCACAATACACATGAAATCCATAAACTTCAGTGTTGCAACAATAGATGGAGAAAACTTTAATTCAGAAGAAAATATGTAGCAGAATGGTATAGAAATGTAGAATGGTTGGCTTGCAATATTATAACACAGGAAATCATTTTATAAGCACATTTTCCCAGTGTAACACTTAAAAAAATTGGTTATTTATAGTAAGTGTTTAACAGAATCCTGCTGTGAGAACATGAACCATTGATATTATTTATATTCATTCTGGCTATTCATGCTGTCTTATAATTAGCTTGTACATGGGTTTAAAATTGTCGCAATAATTGGACTGAGAGTAGGAGTTCACTGAGTCCTTCATGATCATGAAAAAGCTTTATCTGTAATCCCAATTATAGGGTGATGACATCATTGAGATAATGAAAAATAAGTCACTATTAAAGATACATAATGATAATTCTGATTAAAAACAAATGTGCCCAATAAAAATTTTGAAAGATTGCTTTATCTTCATTAAAGCATCTTTGCATTGAGTGGCAGTGTTTTGCTTATTGTGGGAATTTCAGTGATTAAATAGTCACTTGGATTTGTGTTATTTACAATGTTAGTAACTGTTAACAATTCAAATGATTTAATAAATCTCAAAATCTGCTATGGTTTGGATGATCAATGATAAGTCCATTATCCCTTAATCAAATCTGATTCTGGGCATAATAACAATTAAAATATAAGTGCTATTAATTTCTTTAAAGCAATTGCTATTTTAGAGGTCTCTTTAACAATGAAACAAGTCATCATTCAGTGTTTTTATAAGAAGAGAGTTTTAAATTCTGTTTTGAGAAGAAGAAATCAAGTGAGATTATGTAATAGGTAACAATTGTTATATTTGACTAAAGAAATGCATTGTTTTTGGCTCAAGGCCTCTAGAAAAGGAAGGTTTTTTTGAATTGTGTGTGTGTGTGTGTGTGTGTGTGTGTGTGTGTGTGTGTGCACGTGTGTATTTAAGAACTGACGGGCTTTCTGCTCCTACTCATCAAGCCTGTGTGCCTTTCTCCAAAATTCAACAGTCCATACATAAGTGCATGTTAGCACAACTACAAAAATAAAAGCATTAAAATAGTGATTGTCGTACATGCATTATTATATTTTAATAATTTTCTTATGAGTGACACCTATGCCAATTTATATGGCTGAAATAAAAATGATGATGAATGGAAATTGAATGAAACTAAAGTTATTACCCAAATATCTTAAAAGATAAATAAACAATATTTAGAAAAACTGTAGCTTAAGAATAATAAAGTTCATGAACTCACATTTGAGGTCATTAAGAAAATATGATGGTAGAAAAATAAAATTTCCATTATGATTAGTCTATTCTTTCTCTAGTATTACAACTTTATGTTTAGGGTTAGAGGTGTGTGTGTGTGTATTTATGTAATATTATAAATGTATATTATGTAGTACTTATATGTGTATATTATAAATATTATTTTAATAGACTGATATTCAGTAGGGCTGGTATGGGAGCCTTAGAAGTATAGTTAGCAGAAAGGAGAGCATGAAGAAGGGAACTGAGTTCAGAATTCCCAGGACTAGCATACTGAATGTTTTCTTAATCCTTATAGTCCAACATGACTAACAAATCCAACGTAATTTGGGTAAGGTAAATAAACTCACACATACACACACACACACACACACACACACACACACACAGAATTTCTCAGTTTCAGTCTCAGCACTAATAATATTTTGTTTCAGATAATTATAGATAGATATAGATATATATGTTGTATATATTTCATTAAATAGAAAGATAAATGAAATTTTAATATAAATCATCTTTGGATAGTAAGATTACAACTATTTTTTCCAAATGTTTCTTTCTATTTGCCCTCAAGTTTATTATACTGAATATTTGTCACTTTCATAATTGTATATTTAATAACTTTGGATGTGTTTGCATATCTTTTCATATATATTTACACACAATATCTGAATATTTTTATTTACAGTTAGAGTGATGTGAAATCTTTTAATCTTACTCTTGTGTTATTGTAGTGGTATAAAACTGAAGATTCAACTAATAAAGGCAAATTTTAAAAATCGTGCTAGTGAAGAGTATTTCCATATCAGTGTTAATATTTTTTAAATGTTTATTTATTTTTGAGAGAGAGCAAGCGTGCGTGCAAGCGTTGGGGGTGTGGTCATGCAGAGAAATGGAGTGAGAGAGGGAGGGGGGGGGGGATCCCAAGCAGGCTCCATGCTGTGAGCACAGAGTCCCAAGCGGGGCTCACACTCACAAACTGTGAGATTCTGACCTGAGTGTAAACCCAGAGTCAAATGCTTAACGGACTGAGACAGTGTTAATATTTTTACTGAAGCATGTGCGCGCGCGCGCGCACACACACACACATTAGTTACATTGAATAAAAGATGTCCATATTGTGCATTGCAATGTTCAGAATTAAACTATTTAAGAAAGTTTACAATTACTAAAAAGTAGATTTTTTATAGATGAATTAATGTTTTGTATTACCTTACATTGTCTGTATTGTTTTGAATCCAAATTGATTGATTTAAATAATGTACATTCTAACTTGAATATTGCGAGGTGATAATTTGTTTTTTCTAACTTCAGCACCGACACCATTTACTTTGATGTTTTTACAATAATTGGAAATAAAACATGTACATTCAAAAATAAATTAAAAATAAAAAAAATTTTATTGCCAAAAATAGTAAATAGATTAATTGTATATCTTTAATTTGACAGATAATGAAATAGTATCCAGCTTTCCCGTATCAGTGAAAAATGAGTACATTCATTGCAATTTCTTTTGACATTGGGAAGTTCTGTCTAACACTTGAGGATCATTGACTCTGCTCCAGGCATTGTTCTTCGTGCTTTCATTTATTAAGTTCTTTAGTTCCTTTTACCTCTCTAGGAGGTAGGACTATTCTTATCTCCATTCTACAAATAGGAAAACTGTGCCATAGGCACTAACATTAGTCATTGGAGTCATTTGGTCATTCAGACCAGATAGTTCTATTCCAGACTGGATGTTTTTAGTAAGTGCAGTTGTATTTTAATATTCAATTGTATGTTAATATTCAATAAATGTTTCCAGTGTGTCTCCAGTTTTTAAAAGTAAATTCAAGGAACTTTTAGATACACTCATAATGTTGTATTTGTTTAAACTGATATTAGGCTATTCAGTATGTGATTATTGTTTTGCCTTTGGCAAAATATCAAAGTATAGGAATCTATCTTTGATGATTAGCTTTATACATATTCAAAGAAATTTTGGATCTTTCATGTTCAACATAAACTTTTGATGCAAGATCTATGTTCTTGGACGTGACACTGCCTGTTTTCCCGCATAGCCTGGCTCTCCCTATATCTTTCTTGATAAACTAACCCACATCCCACATCTTGCCTAAAATTTGGCCTAAATTTTGGCCAAAATCCCAGAAGCTAGTCTTGCCCTCCTCCACTGTTTTATGTTTTCATTGATCCATTTTCTGCACTAACTTGCAAAGTTAACAGGTTAAAGTAACATTCTCTTGAACAATCTTACCATTTAGAGTTCAGTTGACCTGTATATTTGACTTTTTTTAAGATAGCGGGCCTAATGATATTCACCATACCTATTCATATGAGTTGTAGCTCATATCAGAATTTACCTATAATAGTACTTTGACATATGTGAGTTGATAATCACTTTAAATGATTACTTTGAACTAACTTAGCTTTTAATACCTTGTCAATATAATGAACATGTACATTTTTCGTATGTCCTAGTTCCTGGTTAAAGCCCCTCAACATTAATTGTCTTCATGTTACCTGACACCTATTATTGCTATGATGTTTTGACCTTGCTAAGAAGGTAATAACTTACTTGTGATATTTTGAGGGCTAAGAAAGACCTGCTGAGTTGAATTTGGAAAAAACAGAATTGTTTTGCAACAATTTGTAAAAAAAAAATATTACTGGATCTAATTTCAAAAATGAGCCCACAGTGTGATAGAGCACTTATAATTTTTCTTAGATAGAATAATTACATGTTTATTATATGTATGCTATATTTAATATGTTTTGTTAATGATTTTTGTTTCAATGCCTGAGAGTAGAAAAGGCCTGTAACATTTATGTCAAGATGACCTTATAATTTGTGATGAAGAGTGTTTTCTCATTTTCTAATCTCCAAGAATTTTTATAAGACAGTATTTCTTTTTCTTAAATGTTTAGAATCTACCACTGAAACCACTGAGCTGTCAATTTCTTTGCGGAGAAGATTTCAATTTACTTAATAAGCAATTTAAATTTTCTTTTTTTTTGATCTGTTTAAAAAATTTCATTTTTCCAGAAAATGTTTCATTCCAACTATTTTTTTCAAATATATTTCCCAATGTTTGTCAAACTGAACTCATTTTATTTTCAATGTTAAAAATATGTAAGAGCTGTTCTCTTAATTTATGACATTGATCCTTGGTGCCACTTGTTAATTACTTTAAATGTTTATCTGTTTAATTAACAATTTGTTATTTTTATTCTTTTGTTCCCTAAAGAAAATATTATTTTTCTTTTTTTCCTGATACTGTTCTTTTTTCAATTTTATGCATTTTTTTTACATGCTGTAAGACCGCACTGTTTTTTTTTTAATATGAAATTTATTGTCAAATTGGTTTCCAACAACACCCAGTGCTCATCCCAACAGGTCCCCTCCTCAGTGCGCATCACCCACCCTCCCCTCCCTCCCACCCCCCATCAACCCTCAGTTTATTCTCAGTTTTTAAGAGTCTATTATGGTTTGGCTCCCTATAGATGCTGTAGAGGATGTGGAGAAACGGGAACCCTCTTGCACTGTTGGTGGGAATGCAAACTGGTGCAGCCACTCTGGAGAACAGTGTGGAGGTTCCTCAAAAAATTAAAAATAGATCTACCCTATGCATTTCTTTTTTATGTATTTTACTTTTAGAGAGAGAGAGAGATAGAGCGCATGCATGAGCAGGGGAGAAGCAGAAGGAGAGAGAGAGAGAGAGAGAGAGAGAGAGAGAGAGAGTTCCAAGCAGGCTCTATGCTCAGTGCAGACCCTCATATGGACTTGATCCCTTGACCCTGGGATCATGACCTGAGCTGAAATCAACCTACTGAGCCACCCAGGTGCCCTTTATGCATTTATTTCTAATTTTTATTATGTCATCTTTGAACCATGTATGATTTGAAAGAAATGCTTTAATTTTAGAATATATTTTTATTTTCTACTTATATTATTGTTCTAATATAATCTTATTATGAATAGAGATCTTATTAACTCAAACTTCATTTCTTTGAAAACTATTGAGATTTGCTTTATCCCCTGCAGGTGGCCAATTTAGTTATTGTTCCACTTGAATGAGTATTGTTCAGTCGATGGGTTTTAGTGGAATATATCTTGATTTGTTGCATATGTTGGCAAAATATCCACTATCCTTCCTATCTGCCTATACCATTAATTTCTAAGAGATGTCTGTGAAACTTTATCATGATTATGCATTTGTCTATTGTTATAACTCCATCAGCCTTTGCTTCATATATTTTAAGGATATGCTATTAGGGGCAAACAAGTTTCTACAATTAATCTTCCAGGATTATAAATCTCAATTATGTTTCTGAAATGGCCTCCTTTTTAATGGTATTATTTTCTGTCTGTCAAGTATTGATGTAACTACACAAATTTTATTAGTGTTTACATGGTATTTCTTTTCACATCATTTTTTATCTCAAACTTTTTGGATTCTTATATAAAAGAAATATTTTAAGCTACATGTATATAGGCTTATTTTTTATCAATCTGACAATCTTTGTTCATATCTTGAACAGTTTATGACTGAATATTTATTATCTATGGTTTAAATATAGCATCTTATGGCTTGTTGTTGTTTTTATTTGGCCCTCTAGTTATATGATCTCATATTTCTCCATCTGTGCATGCAATTCAGTTGATTATATTTTATTATTCCACTTTGAATTATTAGTTTGGGTACAAAAAAGACTACAATTCTGATCTTCCTATCCTGCCAACATTGCATTAAAGTTTGTGACTCTGTGTGTGTGTGTGTGAATGTGCATGTATATGTTTTAGAAAAAATGAGTTGGGTAGTATTAGGCTGACCAATAGAGTCTAGTAATGCATTTTAGAGAGTCTAAAATGAAAAGAATGTTTCGTTATTTTCTCTGAAGTTCTAGGGAATTAGACACCCTTCATGTGCTTCCTGTCCCATTAGATGATTGGAGCCTTAGGTTGAGAATATTAGATGAGAGCTGTAACAATGACAAAGCTGAAAAAATCCTAACGAATGTCAGCATGCCTTTCATACCAAAATGAAAGGTTTGGAAAATATAATACCTTCCTACAGGTCTAAAATTTTTGTTTATATGATTTATACCAGTGTTTCTCAAAGAGTGTCCCTGCATCATCTGGGGCCTTTTTAGAAATACAAATTAATACTCACTCCCCCAACCAACTAAAGCAGGAATATTGTGGTAGAGACTAGTAATCTATGTGTTAGCAGGCTCACCCGGTGATTCTGATACCCTCTAAAGTTTGAGAACCACTGACTTAGAGATTTGGCTGCCTCAGCAATATGTATAGACCTACAACTAGAAGCCCATTAAAAAAAAAAGATGTATGAATGGTGTCCATGTGGAAGAGGTGTCAGTTTACCAACCATTGGAAACCAGGATAGAAGAGATCAAGTCCAGTCTTTTTGTTCCTTACATACTTTGTTGTATGTAAGGATACATGAAATGTATGAAAATAGAAAGATAAGGAAAGAATTACAATAAATTCACTTAGAAGATTACAGCTTGGATATAGAAATCTTGTTTAAAATCTATCTAAAATTGACAGAATTAGTAAATAATATTGACAGAATATAGTGGGGATTGCAAGTTGAATTAAATAATATTAACTCCTATGTTTATAACTTGGAAACTTGATGGATGTTTGTTGGTATCTTTTTAGATAGAATATACAGAAGAGGAAGTAAATTTGGAGTTGGAATGATGGAGTGATGGAATGATGGAAATTTGCAGTTGGAATTTGGACTTGGAATGTCCTGAGGTTTCTTAGGACATCAAGTGGAAATGTTTCACAGCTGAACCTCAATAAAATCCAACATTCAGATGCCAAGTAAAGAAAGATGATCTGAATAAGAAGTGACAAATAGTATAAATAGGAGGAGTTTTCACTAAGTGCAGGGGACTAATATAGACAGAAGTCATATTAAGAGGCAAATATTTGAACACTAAAAGACAGCTTAGGAGAAGTAGACACTAAGTGTATAGACCCCTGTTTCATGAAAGTTGCTTGTAAAGGAAAAATAAAATGGCAGCAGGAGAGGTAAATTATACACACACACACACACACACACACACACACACACACACACACACACACCACAATGGGAGCATTTATGGATACAGGAAACAGAAAGGATCACCAATAGTCAATAGTTAAATAAATTTTTGGGGCATCTAAATCACACAGTGAGCAAAGTGATGAAATTATAAAAAATCAAATCAAAAATCATTGTTTGCAAAATAAAAAATAAGGAAGATTATAATGGCTTTAAAACTTCAAAAGCTGTTTATAAAAAAAAAAAAAATCCAGAGCCTAAGGGGAAAACAAGAATAGGTACAAACACTCAAAATTAGACATGAAAGGGGAATAATACTCCCTGAAAGAGGAAATTAAAAGTACTATAAAAGCACTTTACAAATTCTTATGCAAGTTAATTTTAATCTCATTGAAAGAGATGATTTTCTGCAAAAAGGTAAATCATAAAAACATATCTCAGGAGGGATCCAAAATATCAACGGATCTTAGTGGTGGAAGAATTTGGGACAAAATCAAAGTACTTTTTCCAGGCCTTCATCCAAAGGGATACATTCAGCTATATTCATGGATAAAGTATATCAATCTCCCAGGAAAAGGAAAAACATTTCTGATACTTATATAAACTATACCAAAACATAGTCTTCTTCTTGTTCACGTCTTGCAAACAGAGGTGCTCCCAACATTTTGTGTAAGACTAACTTCTCAAGATTGTGTAGAGAATAGCCTGGGAAGCCGCAGTGTCTACCTCCAGGACTGGGTGATTCTATTTGCTGTCCAGTACGATCAAGATGATATGTCTCTGAGGCAAAGGTTGGGTAGATGGTGTGTATCCCCTAGTAAAAGACTGAAGTGTCCTAAGCTTGGGTTCCTCAGCTACCATGCAAACCCCTTGTGTGAGCAACATCCCTCTGTCCCCCCCACCCCCACCCCAACCATGGACTTCAGGAAGTAATATGAAAGAACATGACCATGGAGCTCATGCTGTTTGCTCTGCTGTAGCAGGGTTCTTTTCGTCTGATCCAGGAGTTGTGTGCCCTTCTTTGTAGCATTTATACCATAGTAGGCTAATTTGTTAGCTTGCAAATGGAGCAAAATCTCAAACCCTTCATACTACTTTCCATTTATGTGTTTTCCTTTATCTGGAAACTTTTGGTTTTTGTCTCTATCCCTGGCAACACCATAAACTCACTTTACCTGATACTTACCCTTCAGACCTCATCTGACACCTTATGTATGGGCTAAATGACCACTTATATGCTCATAGAGCATTTGAATATTGTGTACTAGAGTTTATTGTGGTAGATTGTTATCTGTATTACCAGTTATATTTTTGTTAGCATCAAGTTGGAAATTCTATCTGTTTGCTTTAGTTTCATAGGTGACATCTAACATACTATCTATTAAAAGTGAACTATATCCAAAGAACTTTGAACTGATCTAAGTCCCCAGAACTCTGATACACTAGGTGTTTGATAAATTATATCTGTTCTTATCAATAATGGTGTAACTAGCATAAACATCCTTTTGTTTTACTTTCTGTGTTTAATTGGCTGAGAGAAACTGTTTTGGTTTATTAGTTCTTCTGAATTTGTTTTTCCTGATTGTCTAGATTTGTTTTTCTTTCATCTTCAAAGATGATTTTTTTTAAAGTATATGTATGTTTGGGATGGACTGTGCTTGGATACTCCTGAAGGTTGAAGGTCTCCTTTTGTTTATTCCCTTTGTTACCAGTATTTTATAACATGTCAGCAATCACTAATTGAATAAATAAGCTAAATTTTTAAAAAAGGTTTCTTAGAGTTAGATAAAAATGGTAGTTTGTAAAATTAATTATTAACAAATAAAAATATGGAAACTTTATGGTAATATTTTAATTATGAAGATAGTGTAAATAATTATTGCATTTGTAATATCAAATAAGATACAGAGTTTATAGAAAAATATTAATAAAAGGGTAAAAAAGTGGGCTTCACTTAGGAAAATTTTGTTAATTTTCTTTTTTGTTATTTTTTTTCCTTCACTTGACCTTTTTTTCCCACTCTTCATGATCTTTAATGAAAATACACTGATAACTAAGCTAAGTACTTTAAAGTACTAAGCTTAGTACTTTAAATAAGGGCACAAGCAGAATTCAAAAGAAGATACTCTTGAATAGCTTACCTTAAGTAAATGAAAGCTTGAGAATATCAATAAAAAACAAATATCAGTTGTATGTTAACTTAGACAAAATGCTTTTTCAGGTGGAAATGTTATTTTAAAGTCCATAGGCACAGTGCAGAGTTTATCTTAAAAATCATAATTGTGGTGTCGATAATCACAATTTACAGGTATATTAGAGAATTACCAAAAAAAAATCACAAAGTCCCATAGCTCCAGTTGTAAGTAAGTCATAGGGGAAAGAATATTACTGAAGAGATAGATGGAAAAAAGGAAAATAAAATAAAATATATCAGCACAGATTTCTCTGATGTTAATGAACTCACATGATATTACAAAAATGCTTTTCAGTTTAACATCCCCAGGAAGATTATGTGTGAAATCTAAATATAGTCCTTGAATGATAATGAATAGGTGATTTTATAGTGCAGGAAGAATACTCTCCTAGAATTCCAAAAGGACGTTTTCACATTTCCTTTGCCTTAATGATTCTAAAATGTTATGTACTCTTACACCGTACAGAGAAAGTGCTGGCCACAGGAAAAGATTGAGTGCTTTAGCTCTTTTCGAACAAAAGCTTTGACTCTTTGTGTGTTCTGAGAAGCCTGTTCTTACAAGCTCCAAATTATGGGCCTCAATGGTGTAGGCATTTCTGTCCCTACTATTTCCTTTTAGTTTTCTTGATTGTTGAACAATGGTACCTGCACCTTGTGACCAGGGTTTACAGGGCTTTTCTTTGTTTCTAAGTAGATGTCGATAACTATCCCTCCTCTCACTTAGTTTTTTTAGGGGAAATCAACAGTAAAAATAAAACCAGGTATACCAAATAGGTAAGAATATATTTTGTCCTCATATTTCAAAATTTATGTTCTACTAGTAAGGAATATTTTAAATTCAAGTTTTTCGTTCATCTTAAAGGCTGATAATAATTTTTACTTTCTCTTTATGTTTGTAGAACATTCGTTCTTCCACTGAAAAACCCACATATATAGAATATTAAAGAATCTAAATATGTCAACCTTTAACTCTGAAATTTCTGGATATTCATTGTAAAAGTACCTAATCAAAGCCAAAATTTTAAAAAGTGGCAATGTTTTCAGGGTTTTGGTGATAGAAGTCTTACGACTCATTTTTCTTTTCCAAAATAACAGTAATTTGTTCAAAAGTGCAGTAAGGTGCTCGAAGGACCTCACTTCACACAATATGTGTGTGGCTCACCCAAAGGAAAATCAATGTAGACACATCAACTCAGACAGGCTGTTATCAACATGTTACAGAACCTAAAATCAACCTGAAAGATAACCTCTCCAAACCCAGAGAAAAACACACTCAAATTTCCCTGTCATTCTCTCTCAATGGAGACAGAGGTAGAGAATGTGTCTTTGAAACTATATGGTCTCCTATGAATCATTTCAAAAATTGGATTTCCTATTGGAAATAACATTTAAGAATGAGACAAAGCTTTGGACTGCATTATTTGACATAATATAACACATTCAGATATTTTCTTGTTAGTGTGATCTAATTTCAGAGACATAGTCATTACTAATTTATCACGCCTGATGCTGATGCTGATGCTGATGTAAAGGGACCCAAACACATAGGGAGCATTCAGTTTGTCTATTTTAATTTAATACTGTATGAAATATTTTAATATTATTTAAAGAAATTGGCTATGATTTTTTTCTGTTTCAAATGTTTCAGAAAATTTATTTAATAACTATATCCAAGCAGACTAGGCAATTATTAGTCTCATCTTAGGAAATTAAGGGAACCAGAATTTAAAGACATCAACTAACTTATTCAAGTTCACATAGATAATAAGTGACAGTATTCTACCATGCAAAGGTTGTTGACATTCTTGTGGTCTTAAAGAATTGGAACCTCACGGAGCATACCTTTCTAGGTGGATTAGGTATTAGTGGTTTAGAAATAGATACATGGAAGGGTATAAAAACCTGCTTTGAACATTAGTTCTTCTAAGTTACTTTAAAAATGTGTGTTCGTATAGTTGTGAGTATTTTTCTTATCATAAGTAATGCTTAAGCAAATAGTTTTCAGGGTTTTTTTTTTTTAATCTTCTTATTGTTTTACAGAAATCTTGTAGAACAACTATGAAGTTTTCTGTCATGCCCTGCCTTTGAAAATGCAGAAGCAAACAGATTTCCTTGGGTGGAGGGAAAATGAGAGAATCAAGGTTTTCTATGAGTTAATCACATAGATTTCTGTGTTCTCATCCTAAAAATTTTATGGGTGGTATTCTACAGGAAAAAAAAATGTAGGCAGAGAGGCAACATTATGAAACAAAAGCTTAACTTTAGGGTTAAACCACCCAGCCTATTAGAGCCATTAGCTTTTAAGAGGAGCTTAACTAGGATGAAGTAGACATTGGTAATAGGAAACATATTTGTGTTTGCACTTGTGTGTGTATTCAATATCCACAGTGTTTACACAAAGAAATGATTTTAAAGACATAGGAAGCATTGACACAATTATTTTTTTTATCAAAGTGATTGGGATAAAGAGAAAAAGACAAGTCTTAATCTAATATATATATATATATATATATATATATATATATATATATATATATATAAAAGAGAATCAAGTTTTTCCCATTGTTACCAGAATATTTCTGTGGCAGTAGGTGGGCCATAAAAATTATTTATGACAGAAATTCAAGAATGCCTTATTAAATCATGAAACAAATATATACCAATTGTTTGTTATGAGTACACAATTACACGAACGAATAAGTCTCACCTTCAAAGAGCTCAAAAATTCAGTTGTTCTAGTGAGGGAGATGGCATTTGAAATGAGCTTGGAATCTTCAGTAGAATTTTTTGCCTTCTTATCACTAAGTCAGGAATAATGTCTGTGGGTATTATGGGATGTCTCTAAACCCAAGATTACTGTCATCACCTTGGAGGTGGGAAAAGAATTTTATGCGAAACATCATCATAGATGCATTGATGTACTGAAAAGTGATTTAGGATTGGGGAGTACCTTATGGATCATATAAACGGAAACCTTCATGTAAAATAAAAATAGCTTCCATATATCTGTGAATATTGTACAATTGGAAGGACCCAGATTTCTGATTCATGCACTTGGTATTTACAGATAACAAATACAGACCATTTTGATGCAAAATTTCTGGGCTCGAAATTTGACCCTTTCTGTTTATAGTTATATTATCCAAAAAATTCCCTTACCTACTTGAAATACCAAATATCCAGCATCTTATATCCTTAAAAGTATTTAAATTTCAGGAAAACAAATGACTGTGTGTTTGCAGTAAAGATGTTATGTTAGGTTTTATGTATTTAGATTATTACAACAACCAGTCAGGTAAAATAACATCTGTTTTGAATGAAGAAGACACCCAGCTGTAGTCATGATAAAATAGACGATGGAAATTCTGACTTAAAAGCACAAATTAATTAAAACAGTAGACTAAACCACTACAAAAGTTCAATAAAATACAAATATTTGATTTAACGACTATATATTGAGCATCTATTTGTTCCAAGCTCTTTTTAGCAGTGCTTGGGATACAGTGTTGTGTATTATTGTATCAGTGAATTTGGTGTATAGACATAGACAAAAGAAACAAAGACATCTTCTTTCATGGAATTTGTAGAATAGTGAATGAGTACATAAAATTAAACCTAATAAATCAGTTAATAATATATAAGTAGGTGGTACATGCTATGGAAATTAATAAACGAGGTAATGAGGATCAAGGATAGTTGGTGTGGAGATAAGTTTTCAGTTTTATGTAGAATGATTAGAGTTGGCTTTATTTGAAGATAATATTTGAGTCCTGAATGGACAAAAATAAGAGGCATGTGCACACCTTTGGGAAAAAATTCAAGGGAGAAGAAATATCTAATTGCCTTTAGATAGAAGTTTGCCTGGGCTCCCTCAATAAGCTACTGGGCATAGTGTGGCTGGAGGAGAGTTGGCCAGGGAGGCAGTAGTCCAACATATTGAAGGGGTAATAAGTACACCAGATCTAGTATGACATTATGAGAACTTTGGTCAGAGATCCAGAGGCTGTTGTTTGAATAGAAGAACTGTTTTCTTGAAGAAGGACAACTTAATACCACTTAAATGTAATAAAGAAACTAGCAAATAAAACAACAACAAGATTTTTCCACAGAGGGACCTTCAGCTATTTACTAGGGTAATTCTGAAGAAAGATAATAATTATTATATTATATACTTAATAATAGTTTTTAAGAGGGATATAGAGAATCTGCACTAAAAATAACACTAGGCTAAAGTGTTTATAAAGTGTTTTTAATAATAGTTTTTAAGAGGGATATAGAGAATCTGCACTAAAAATAACACTCCAAACCCTATCAGATCCCTTCAGTTAAAATAGGAACAAATAGATGGTTGGTATGCAGTGGTGTTTGAGTCACATTCACCTTATAGTGGGTCTCGTGGGTCCATGGAGTCATTTGGAAAACCAGTCATGGGGCGCCTGGGTGGCGCAGTCGGTTAAGCGTCCGACTTCAGCCAGGTCACGATCTCGCGGTCTGTGAGTTCGAGCCCCGCGTCAGGCTCTGGGCTGATGGCTCGGAGCCTGGAGCCTGTTTCCGATTCTGTGTCTCCCTCTCTCTCTGCCCCTCCCCCATTCATGCTCTGTCTCTCTCTGTCCCAAAAATAAATTAAAAAAAAAAAAAAAAAGAAAACCAATCAATTCACCGTAACCTAGGGAGGGAATTGTAAATCATATTAGGACAATGATCAACATTAGAGTTTTGGGGTGGGAGACCCTATCATATCTGACTTCATCCACATGTCAGGCTCCTACACAGACAAGATAGACTGTGATATATGTGGGCACAGTATCATAAACGTAGCTACGTGATAACTTCAGCTGGGCAGTTTGTGTTGGAAGTGGTATCTTTACTAGAACAAATCCACTTAGCATATGATTATTAATCTGACAAATGCAGTCTTTTAATCATGAGGATTATATCAATCATGGGGATTAAAAATAGTTCACTTTTATGTGCAAAGGACCACAGCATACATTTGTGATCGTGCCATGAAATGACATTAATTCTCCTGCTCTCTCTCAGCACATAAAATAGGTCTTAAAATTTTGACATTCTGTACAATACCCACACTCTTCAGTATAATGATGCCACCATGCTAATTAGAATTAGCAAACAGAATGTAGCAATTATAAAAAAAAAAAAATTCCTATTAAGATACATGCTTGTGAAGGTGGAAGGAGAAAAAAGAAAAAAAAATTCTTCTGACCTGGTAAAATATTTTAGAGTATCAATGATTTGGGCCATTCTGTAACATTTCCTCTAAGATAAACTTTGAAATGTATGGCTAACACTAAGAAAGTGGCTCTGTACTGGTGAATGAATGTATGCCATTGTTGGGAATACTGTCTACAATTCTGTTTTCCTTCTGAGGAAAGGTTGCCAAAGCAAATGACAACAACAACAACAACAACAACAACTCTCTTAAAGGTAGCAACTAGCTACCACCCACCCTACCACTTAGGCTACCTGAGGTTCCCTGAGCCGTTAGTGCCAGACATATTTGTGTTGTATGAAACGACAGTGCTAAAGTCTCTGGTAAGGCAGTATATAAAAGAGTTTCAAGGAAGATATAAGGGAGAGAAAGGTCATGTTTTTATTTTGACAGAGAAATAATCCCCATTTCGAAAATATTACCTGGTTTGTTCCTGGGCCTTAATAGAAACTAAGTGCTTGACTACAGGACACCTGAAGTTGTCCATGATTAGCAGGAAATTATCAGATCCCCTGAGTCATAATGCCAGGAAAGTACAGCAGCAATCTGTCTCACGAAATGAAACAGTAAAGATCAGACTTAACCAGATAAGTTGGCTCAATTAAATTATATGATCAGGGCTATGGTCAGAATATCTGTATCCCCATTATTTATATATGGAAATCCTGACCCCCAAGGTGATGATGTGGGGACTTTGGGAAGTGGTTAGGTCCTGAGGGTATAGCCCTTGTGAATGAAATTAGTGCTTTTATCATAGAAGCCCCAGAGGGCTCCCTCACCCTTTTTACCAGCAAGAACACAGCAATGTATGGACCAGGAACACGCTCTCACCAGACACTGAATCTGCCAGCATTGTGATTCTGGACTTCCCAGACTTCAGAACTGTGACAAATATATTGCTACTGTCTATAAGCCATCTGATTTATGGCAAGTTGGGTATCTCAGACTTCTGTGGCATTTCTCTCTGCTGTATTGATACCTCTTCCTCACAAACCTGTAGCTTCATGAGGGTTCTACATGATCAACTGAAGGAGGAGGAAAAATTGTACATCTTGTTGAGAAAGTTCAAAATAATACATTGAGGCTAATGGTAAATAGACTGCTATTACATTAAAACATCTTTCAGATGTGGCATAAAATTCATGTTGTGTGCAAGGGACTGCAATATTCACTTTGTGTGGAAAAAGAAATTGCCTATGATAAGGACAGACAAAACTCGGGGTGACAAATGACACAGCTGCGTGACCAAAAGGCAGAAGGAGAATGACTGGGTGTTTTGAGACCAGGAAATTTGTGGGAGAAGCATGCCTGTAAGAACACATGAATGGAAACAAAGCATGTGCATTTTAATGCTTCAGGGTATTACCTCTTAGAGAGTATTTGCCACAGAGAAACACTCAAAAACCAAATGAAAGCATGATTTAGTCTTTGGAGAGCAGCTACTCTCTAACCTTGATGTTCTTTCCCTGGGAACATGGGACAAGATGGAGACTCTTCATGGGCCTCACTGTATGATGGGCTCCTCCTCCCACACACCTCTAGGTACTGCCTCTGGTTAAATGTCAGTCTACCCATTACAGTTCTCCTGTTCTTCAATCATGCCATGTGGGATTACATTTTAAATTAATTACCTTCATGAAAATACCATGGTTATTCAAGCTAAGATAAATAAAAAAGACTGTAGATGGTACAAATACTGAGAGTGAAGATTATAGAGTCAGTTTGGAAAATGTGACATTTGAGGTGACTATCAGCCATACAAGGTTTATGTTTCATAAGCCATCAGAGTTAGAAATATCTAAGATGAAGCTGTACATTTGGTTGGCATCATAATATAGGCTATTTAAATCCATGACATCAATGGACCATATTATTTTCAGCAGTGAAGGGGCCTCAGGTTTGATCCCTTGGGACTCCAACATACAAATGTTTGGCAAAAGAAGAGGGAATGGCAAAAGATACAGAGAAAGAAAGTACATTAAGGTGAAATTAAAACCAGGAGAGCATGTTGTCCTGGCAGTGAAGAGAAGAAATACAGGGACAATCTTTATCTATACCAAATACTATTGATTGGTTAGGTAATGAGGGGACTGGAAAATTGCACATTAAAGGAAGTGACTTGCTGAGCACTCTCAGAAGAAAAGCCTGAGTAGAGTGGTTGGAGTGGAGAATGAGAAGAGAAGAATTAAAATCTGGGAATTCAGAGCATTTTGTTATAAAGGGAAGAGGAGAACGAGGGTGTGTCTGGTGGAAGAAGAGGAGATAAGTGATGTTTTTCAATGTGGGAGAGTTAACAAGATGTTCGTGGGCTGACAGGAATTATCTTAAAGAGAAAAATCAATGTGTAGGAGTAAATGGGATAATAGCTCAAGTAACAACCTTGAGTTTTGAGCAGGGCCTTCCTTTGACTCAGGGCAGATGATCTGGAAAGGTGTAGATAGTAGCTGGATTTGGCTTTCAGCCACTTGATATTCCTTTAATTTTCTGTTGCTTTTATTATTTTGCTCTGGGGAAATATGCATTAAATTACCAAATATACTTGGTTTAAACACATACACACAACTTAGATGTGTCTTTTTAATTTTGGGGTGTATTAATTTTGCAAATGATGCCAACATTCCTTTATATTTTGATAGTATATTCATTATTTTAAGTGCTTTCAATATAAGAGATAAATAGATTTGTATGTGTTTGTGTACATAATATATACACATATATAGATACAGGTATGCAATATGGGTATATATCTGTATGATTAAAACTGAGAATTATTAAGAAAAGTAAAACATACTATAAAATGTGGGAAAATTCAGCTCATCTTTTCTTATGTCTTCAAATGTGATTAACATGTAATCTGTCGCAAGATATAGATAAAACCTCAAGCATGATATAGATTTAATTGACTTCTAATTGCTAAGTTAACACATTAGAACAGTTTTACTGCTATGATTTTCAGCACTTGAAAAAATTGTTTCATTATTTATATCTGAATACCCATCAGTTAGGATTAAGACTTTCTGCAGTTTTAAGAAAGAAACTATGATTTCAAATATAATTTGATACTTAAGAATGAGAAAGAACTGAGTAAACCGCCATGTTGCTTTAAGAAATTATGTTCTGTCTTAGTAATGACTGTCAAGGAACTGTATTTGCTGAAGCTAAATGTGGTAGCACCATATTTATACAGTATAATTGGGAGACGAGTTGTCCAGGTTACTAAAGTTATATTTATAAGTGTCAAATTATACCATCTAAGTACAAATAGAGACCTTTGTGTTCATTTTATCTAGACCTCTAAATTTTGAAATTAAGAAACTGAGTTTCAGAGAGGTTTACTGTCCTGCCTGTAGGTCTAGGTGAGTATTTAACACAGGTGTTATAGTTTTAAGTTTCAGGTTTATTTGATGTTAATTTGCTTAAATATTTTAAATCTTCTGTGGTAGGCAGAATAATAAGATGGTCCCCCAGATATGTATTTGCCTCTTGAGAATGGGCGAGACCCATAAAAATGATGGAATGTCATTCTAGTGATAAGGTTAGTTTATTTGATAAAGATGAGAGGGTCTTGCAAATATAATTAAGATCCCAGATCAGTTGATTTATACTTACTCAAATAGGACATTATCCTGGATAGAATATCCTGGATAAGCTTATATGGGGAGAATACAGCCTACCTGACTCCTTCACCACAGTCTAGTGAGAGCCCAAGAAGAGGACACAGTTCAGCTATGCCAGACTGACTCCTGATCCATGAGAACAATGAGACAATAAATTTGTGTTGTCTTAACCTGCCACATTTATTTTTTAAAAAATTGTATGTCTTATGAAGTTAAGCTAGGAGAAATAAGTACTTGTAAAATTGTCAATTACAAAATTATGAATAAATGATATATTGATTTCACTTTTAAAATATATTTTTGTTAAACTAGCTTGCATTTCACAGCCATAGTTCAAATGATTTTGTCAGAATCAAGTGAGACAGGGAACTAGATCTCAGACATGAATAATCTGTTCTTCCTCCCTCCCTCCCTTCTTTCCTTCCTTCCTTCCTTCCTTCCTTCCTTCCTTCCTGCCAAATTCCCCAATATGTTCTTTATACATATTCCCCAACCCACTCTCTAGTCCAGTATTCAAATTAAGAATTCAAAAGTTGCAATTAGGTAGTTTCTTTCTGTTTAAATTCTTATAAGGAGTGACTGCTGAATTTTTGAGATGTTTTTAGTTGTATATTTATATAATCTTTTTTTCTCCTTTAATAATTGATGCATTGAAGTATATTGATAGATTTCCTAATTTTGAATGATCCTTAGATTTCTAAACTAACGCTTATTGCTTATTCTTTTAGCCTATTGTTGGAATACATGTGCTATTGTATTTAGATATTTGCTTCTATGATCAATTATACAATTTGGAGTTTTTGTTCATGCACATACACAAGCATGTGCTATTTAGTTAGGTCTTATTACATTATATGCTGGCTTGTAAAATAAATTGGTGAATTTTCCATATTTCCCTGTGGACTAGCATAGAAAAGATGTGTTCTTTTCAAGTTTGCTCATCTGTGAAGCCTATTTTAAATGATAGATGCTCAATAGCCATTTATTGTTTTAACTGTTGGTCTATTCAAGTTGACTTCGATGAAAAATCTTAAACAATGTTTGTAAGTGTGAAGCTTAGAAGAAGAAACCAAATCTGGAAATCAAACCAGAGAAGAAAAATATTGTGCCAAAATAAAGGCTTTGAGTTAAAGTAGATTTTCTTCAGACCATTATAAACAAAGAGATTGACCAACAGAAATCTAAATAAGAATCTAGCCAGCACACACCTGACTATGTGGTCTGAGTTGAGTATCCTCCAGGAAGGTATTATTAATGTGGATTTACCAATGAACTATGGTTGCTTAAAAAGAGCAGAGAGAAAGCTTTGTGCAGAGCATTTCTTTGTGAAGTGGTCAAACATAAATTCTATAAGTTAAGAAAAAATATACTCAGTAAACTTAATGTATCTACCAGGTTAAGGGTTACCGTTTCTCTTTAACATCCCCGCTTTTTGATTGTGTATGTGTGAGTGTGTGTGTGTGTGTGCGTTTAGAAGTAAACACAAAACACTAAAAGGGCCACAGCAGATGTGTGATTTTTACAAGCGGATGAGTTCATTGAGAAGGCTTGCCTACTAATCATTTTGGTGTTGAAATCAACATATGAAATCAATATTCCAGTAGAGGCATAATTTGTTGTTTTGAAGATTTAATGAGAGTTTTATTGGATGAAAAGGGAATGGCAGGGGTCTAAGGTAGCAAGGTCAAAGTTTAGACTTGGAAAATCAAGTAGATTTTGAGTAGATTATAAAGCCTTTGCTAAAGAATTTGTGTTAATTCTAAACAACTTCTACCCTGTGTTTTATAAGATGACCTGATAAGGCTACTAGATAATAATGTCCGAGAAGATGAGTAGATAAATGTTGGAGCTGATATGTATAGAAGAATGAGAAAAGAAAATAAAAGAAAAGGAAAGAAAAAAAGAGAAAGAAAGAAAGAAAGAAAGAGAAAAAGAAAGAGAGAGAGAGTGGCATTTAGGCTGGGAAACAAAAGTGATCCGTGATCTAGCTTGCTAGGGGATGAGCAGTAATCTAGATTTCAGTGCAAACCAAATATCCTGGAACCATTTGTGTGTGTGTGTGTGTGTGTGTGTGTGTGTGTGAGTGAGTGGAAAAATCATGCCATATTTTATTCTGCTGAGGATAGTGTAACTATAGCAAGTGTATTAGGGAGCCACATTTCTGTATATCAGGCAATTAGCTGCATCATTGTTCTATAATCCATCCATTTTTTGTAGGTCAAAAATAAGGGAAAGATTTTGATTCTTCAAATCCCAGGGAAATTTTCAGGAAAGTATTCTACATTGAAATGGCAGTGCTCTGTGTTTCTGAATTAAATTGGTACCCTGTGCCATTGCAAGTGAACTATAAAAACATTAAAATGCCAACGATTCCCCTTTTCTCAGTCATATTAGCATGGTGTCATCAATGCAATATCGTTTACAGTGGTGAGGTGTATATTATTTGGGGAAGAGAAACAAATCAGTATCTGTGAAAAAAAGAAACTAAAAAGACTTTAATTCTTGCCTGATGAAAGTGATCTTCTATGCTTTTCTATTTGTTGATATAAACTAGAGATTGATAGCATTTGTTCTGTAAGGGACCAGAGAGTAAGTATTTGAAATTTTGTGAGCCATGAAGACTCTATTGCACATACTTGAGTTTACCAATGAAATATCAGAGCAATTATGGGTAATATGTAAATGAATAGATTTTGCTGTGTTCCTGTATAATTTTGTTTACAAAACAGATAGCAGGTCAGATTGCCCCACAGCTATAGTTTGCAGGCCCTGAATTGATTGACCTTAAAAAAAAGCCAGCATTTATTTGGGAATAGCAGAGGAATTGCAATTAAGGATAAGCAAACTAGGGTGAATCATAGGCAAGTCTGGAGAGTGGAGGAAAGGGGCTTGTTCTTATAGGGGAAAGGAAGAAGCTGGGCGAGGCTGTTTTGCTGAGTTCTTGTTGGCTGGGCTGTGGCTGGCCAAGGAGAAATTCTTCCTTCCTCCTGCTGGGATATGTAAAGTAAGCTGCTTCCTGTTGAGGAGTAGGAAGTATACTTCCTATAGCAAGTGGTAGTGTGTGAGAGCTCCCCCTTGAGTGTTCCTGACTCCTTTTTTTTTTTTTAATTTTTTTTTAACGTTCATTTATTTTTGAGACAGAGAGAGACAGAGCATGAACGGGGGAGGGGCAGAGAGAGAGGGAGACACAGAATCGGAAGCAGGCTCCAGGCTCTGAGCCATCAGCCCAGAGCCCAACGCGGGGCTCGAACTCAGGGACCGCGAGATCGTGACCTGAGCTGAAGTCGGACGCCCAACCGACTAAGCCACCCAGGCACCCCCTGACTCCTTCTTAAAAGAGGTTTCCTTTATTTTCACACCTGGTATAGAGAAACCTCCACTGACCGGATTAATAATATTATTCCAACTTCCAGGGATTATATTAGTTTGCCCTAGTAAAGAGAATGTGTTCAGGACTACATCTTCAGTGGAAAACATGACTTGATTAAGTTAATACTTGCAGTGTTATTCTCAAGTCCTGTCACTTAAAACTTTTATCTAGTCAAAAGGAGAATGAAAAGAGATGTGTAAAGAATCAAATCACTTATATTTTCCATATCTTGTACTGTGGCAGGGTTGATATTAAATTTATTCAGTACAAGGTTAAACATAGGCACTAAATCAAATCAAAACGGATAGAGGCAATTAGTACACTGTATAATCTATACCAAAGGAATATCAGCTGTGCTGGTGACATACCTATAGTAGAGGTAGAAGTGTGTTACAGGTATGTCATGTGATATTACACATTTCTACCATGAGGTTTCTTACATGATTAAAGTTGCCTTTCTGAAGGAGAATCTTCCAGCTAGCGTGCCACAATACTCTGGTTTGCTGTAGCTGTGTAATAATGTCCTGTGATATTGATCCCCTTAACCCATGGAGCAGCAGAGTCTTTAGAAGCCAGTACTCCCAGCTTGTTATCTATGGCTACAAGAACTTTTATTCTTTCCACTTTAAATGCCATAACAATTTTGTCATCTTCTGTGGATATAACATGACGTAATTTGGGCCCTTGGCTGCCCTCAGGGAATGAGTAAATATATATAGATTGATTTAGGGCAACTTAGGTCAAGATGAGGTCTTCAGTAATCACTCCATTTATTACCTGATAAGGCTTTATTTAGCCTAGTGGATTAATGTCACATGCTAGAACTGGGGTTAATTTGGAGTCATTTACTTAGTTAGTGAGTGACGGTTTCCTTTGGGGAAGGATCAGGTCAGTGTTTCCTGTCAATATGCACGATGCAATAGAAAAAATCCTTAGGAGACTCACCTGACCTTTTTTTCAGAGTGCTTCAATTTTTTGCGTAGGTATGAAACTGGACAGGGTCGTGATTTTTAGAGTTTGTGGCCTATTTGGTGACCCAGATATTTTCAATGATAAAATCTGAGTTTTACCAGTTGCTTGGTTGCCTGTGGTTTAGTTACCTAGCTGCCTGTTGATTTCATCTTGGGAGCCATATAATTTCACTCAAATCTGCATTTTAGACTACTCTGATGGTCTGTCTGCTCTTCTGTCTTTCATAATTACCATGATATTTTGATTTTCATGGTTCCAACTAGCAACTGGTTGTACTAACTCTGTGTTTCTACTATGGCTGTTAGGAATATGGACTCAATTTTAATTTCTCTCCACTACCATCCCACATTCAGTAAGCATAACTATACACATATTTGTTAAGCAATTGAATACCTCTGTCAGCAATTTCTGATGACAAGAATAAAATGCCCTCCCAGAGATGTCCACGGCCTGATCTCTAGAACCTGTGACTGTTACCTTACATGGCAGAAGGGACTTTGTAGATGTTACTATATTAAGCATTAATAATGTCCCCATCTTAATGGATTATCTTTATTTTGATGGGACAAACATAACCACTTGAGTCCTAAAGGCAGAAATCCTTTTTCAGCTGTGGAGAGTGACAGAAGAATGATCAGAGATATACATGCTATTGACTTTGAAAATGGAAGATCAAGCCCAGTAAGACATTTGACTTCTACAGAAGTATGGCATAATAAGTCTGTGTTGTTTTAAGCCAAAATTTGTGCTAGTCCATTAACAATAGAAAATCCATACGTAAAAGAAGTATCTGGGATCTTTCAAACAGTTAAAAAAGACAAAGGTGTATTTGTTTAAGATATATTTTAGTTATGATTTAATATTTCCACCTTCTATAGGTTTTGTATTTCTCCTCCACACCATGACAAGTTTTTCTCTTTTCATGACCACCTGCATGGCCATTTGATGTTTGTGTGAAGCATGCATAAGACAAGCTAAGACCAAGGCCTGACTGAAGTGACTGGTAATGATACATTAAAACAACTATCGTTGCATTAGACAATTTATTGTTCACATAGACAATGAAAAGAAAAATAAGCCTAAGGTGCCAGCTGCCCAAGTTGCTTGTCCCATACAAAAAGCGATGACACAAGAAAAAGAGTTTGAAAGACTAGACAGAGTTGCTGGATACCCCATCACTAAGGAGCCCATTCTAGACTGCAGCCAGGTGGTTTTATATTCTGAAGCTTTATTCTGAGGGGGGTGGGACAGAGAGCCCCACACCACATCAGAATCTGGGATGTGGCGAAAAATGGTTCATGTTAGTCTCACAGATGATATACAGAGGGATATGTGACATGGTTTTCCAGTTGCTCCTCACAGGCCTTCTGTCCTCTCCTGTCGTGGGAGGATCACAAGGCATTTTACCAAGACTCAAACTGTGGGTTCAAGCCTTTGTGTGGTCTGTGTGGATATGTGTGAGGCAACAAGAGAAGGCAGAGCTATTATTCTACATTCTAAAATTAGAGGAGGAAGATCTTGTTTCACTGAGGTTGCCAACTTTAAGATTGGATCGTGTAAGTCTGGAAACGCTGTCAGTAATGAATAAGATTTCTGTAGAATAAAACCAACAAAGTAAAAGTAGCAAGGCCAAGTAAAGGAGAAACAGAGCTCCATCAAATTTATAAAATCGGTTATTCTAAAGATACTATAACTATTAGACTTTCTAGCAGGTATAGCCACAATCCTTTATATGTAGCTAATTGTAGTTATGTGTCTTCCTCTTACACTTGAAAATTATTATATTAATATATAAAGTTAACATTAGATGAGGTGATTGTAACCTTATTGATTACTACATAAAAGATACGCTAATTGCTTATAACTTTGAAGTCGTATAATTTCTATCATACTTTTAATTAGTGACATGGAAGTATTTATCCATTCCAAGTCATCTTTGTAGTATAGTTTGAAGCTATAGTCTACGATTTTTATTATTATTTTATTTATTTATTTTTATTTTTTATTTTATTTTTTAATTTTGTTAACATTTATTTATTTTTGAGACAGAGAGAGAGAGAGCATGAACAGGGGAGGGTCAGAGGAAGAGGGAGACATAGAACCTGAAACAGGCTCCACGTTCTGAGCTGTCAGCACAGAGCCCGACGTGGGGCTTGAAGCCACAGACCACAAGATCATGACCTGAGCCGAAGTCGGACGCTTAACCGACTGAGCCACCCAGGCGCCCCTATTATTATTATTTTTAATGTTTACTTAGTTTTGAGAGAGAGACAGATAGAGCATGAGTGGGAAAGGGGCAGGGAGAGAAGGAGACACAGAATCTGAAGTAGACTCCAGGCTCAGAGCTGTGAGCACAGAGCCAGATGCAGAGCTTGAACTCATGAGTCGTGACATCATGACCTGAACTGAAGTCGGACACGTAAACGACTGAGACACCCAGGCGCCCCTATAGTCTGTGATTTTAGACGTGTGATGGTGTACTCGTACCTTGGATTAAATCCTTACCTTTGAAAAGACTCAAAATGTGTCTTTAACCACAACTTTATTGGAATGATGATGTTATTGAGAGCAGTTCAAAATGTTGTGGGTACAGTGCTCTTTGAAATACCACCTAAGAGAGTATTATGTAAACAGTATGGACAACTCCATTACCCATGTAGCCTCATGTGTAGACTACATGTAAAATGTTTATGAATAAGAGCTGCAACATTAGTTTAAATGTATCCTTGGAATTGATGATTCAAATTATCTAGATAATCATTTATGAGACTCAGATTGGACCTATGAAAACCCTTGCAAGGCTGTATGTTGGGAAGTATAATAGGACCTATTAGTTTTTATTCCCACAATGACAAGAAAACTGGAAGGCACTGGAAAAGCTGAAAGAAAAAAAAAAAAACATTTAAACACGTGTGTGAGGACATCAGAGAGCTTTAAAGTTTGCAGATTCAAGATATGGATAATTGAATTTTTTACTGAAATTTTTAATTTTTAATTCTCTTGTATTCAACCTGTGTTTTTGCCACTTTCTTAATAATGGTTTGTTTTCTTTTTGTCTTGTTTGGTAATGAATATTTTTAAATTTTAGCTACATCATTGGCTCCTGTGCCTGCGTAGGCATTAGAACTTTAGTACCTAGCCCTTAGTGTCAACATACAGATCTGAATTTTCTGTCTTCTGCCCTATCAACCCCAAATAGTTATCCTTAAGTTTTTTTTCAATTTATATTTCATGCCTGTATTTTTTCCTTTAATTTTCTCAGGACTGCACTTTTTTCAGGACATGATTTAATCAGAATTGCTGTGTGTTTGTGCCAAAAGTATTGCCCATCCTTAACACTCCATTCTTCCATGTGTAAGCAGTCAACCACCAAACTGTATGTGTACATTGGAAAGAATGTTCTCCACTGAAATGGCAGCGCACAGGCCTCTGATATGAGATGATAGCACAGTAATCTAGAAGTCAGTATATCGGATTGCATATTCAAAATATTAATATACATTTCAATTTTGTTGTGAGAATTTGGCAATATCTGTTATTCATAGTTAAATACATAAAACCATGTATTTAATGTCTAAATGTTTTTCCCACAGCTCTGGGGAAAACAAAGGCAACTATCCCAAAGATTTTTTTCACGTAAGCTGACAAAATGTATAATCTTTGGACGAAAGTCTACTCTTTATGTCCTTAAATTAAGAATATTGTCAGAGTCAGAAGAATTATCTCTCTACATGTGGTGGTGGTTTATTTATTCATCTAAGATTTCATTCTTGTTCTTGTCACGCATAAGCATGCATGGTTAGGTCTGACACTGATATCTGCAGTGGTAACAGTAAAAGAGATTACAAGGGTCCAATACTCTGATTTGGAAGGTACTTAGGGATTCATAGATAATTCCCTCATTTGATTTGCTTCAATTTTATAGGTTTTTGTTTTAGTTTTTCCCAGAAGGTCATGATCAGACAAGGGTTAAAATTTCTTCTATTTCAGCAAGGAAAGTATGTGGAAATTTTCGCTTTGTTTGGAAAATCAGTCAGTAGGAGATATCAGATGATCACGGGTGATTAATTATCATTTAGAGTGACTTGTGTCATGGGTTATAGAGAAGTAGGATTTAGGACTCTCAGAGAGTTTGTTTGAATCCATCCCTGTCCTTTTTATTGAGACATTTCTCAAGTTCTCTTTGACCTGCAAACAACGACCCTTTCCCATTTACAAAGGTAGAGCAGATATGCCCTTCTAGATATCTGGATATAATGCTAGCTGTTACACTATTGTTTGACGTACTTGTCTGCAATCCTTTTGCAGCAATTCAAACCA
The DNA here is from genome assembly GCF_046562875.1 of Panthera onca. Lineage (NCBI taxonomy): Eukaryota > Metazoa > Chordata > Mammalia > Carnivora > Felidae > Panthera > Panthera onca. The sequence continues at coordinate 21,378,517 of NC_138339.1, forward strand.
CTGCTGTTACATATTTCCTTTGTACTTGTATGAGACGTTGCTGGTCCTTTAGAGCTTACAGAATGTTAGTGAGCAAATTGTACCTGGGAAGCACCTGAAAATAGTGTGAAGTTAGAGCTGTCAGGAAAATAAGACACTAGATGAAGTGAGACTCTGAGAACTTTTACAAAGTGATTTTTCATGTACACTTTAACCACTCAACATTGTTTATTTCTAATGATGACAGCATGTGTTTTTCCATGTTGATATTATTAGTGCTAATAACAACATTAAAAAAAAAAACAGAAAAAAATGTGTATGTTTCCTTCTCAATTTGTGGAGCAGAAGCCAGTATATAAGAAAGGAACATAGAGTTCTAAATATAATGATTATTTTTGAGATATCTGTAAAATATTACAAGTTTCTATCAATTAGTGTTGATTTTATTATAGATTTATTTATTTAAATAGTTACAACATAATTTCCTTTCAAATGTTAATATGTCATTTTTCATCATCAGTAAGTGAAGAGTAAAACTAAAAATGAAAAAATCAAAATGGAAATAGCAAAATAAAAAGTATTGAGAACCAAACACAGAATTAATGTTGGACAAAATTTATGTGAAAAAATCTCAATAATTCCATTTCCTTATTTAAGAATATTTTTCATAATATTAAATAAAATACTGTATTCTTAAAATGATATATATAATATTAAAAAATTTTTTAATGTTTATTCATTTTTGAGAGACAGAGAAAGACAGCACGAGCAGGGGAGGGGCAAAGAGAGAGGGAGACACAGAATCCAAATCAGGCTCCAGGCTCTAAACTATCAGCACAGAGTCCGACGTGGGGCTTGAACTCACAGACTGTGAGATAATGATCTGAACCGAAGTTGGTCACTTAACAGACTGAGGCACCCAGGTGTCCCTAATATTACTTTTAAAAGTAAATTTTAAATTATTTAAAATTGGGAAAATATGTTAAGTATTACTTGCCAAATAGAATTAAAATTAATATACCACTTGTGTATTTTCATCACTTGTACCTAAGTTTTACATAGTACCACACTCTTTGTTGTATAGTTAAAATTATGTTTTCACAATCTCAAAATTTTGTGACTATTGAATTTCATTTTTGTTCATGACTTGGTTTTTTAGGTTTTATTATACATTTTTCAAATTTGTGGGGTGGGTTTTCTTCAATATGCATGAGAAATGTTATTGTTCCCTTCTAAATGACCTACAGAGCTAATTCCTACATTTGTACTAGAAGTAAAAGTATTTTGGTAAAACGAGTAAATGGATAGGTTGTCTCTTTTATTTCATTATAAGTATATAAGGTTTATCTATATCAGGGAAGACCGTAAACATGATAGGTTATTATAATGTAAAGCTTATCAATGTAGAAAACTCTAACAATACAGTGAATTCTTAGGACAGCACAGGATGAGAGAAACACTGCTGCCCCCAACTGCCTGAATGAAGATGGCCGGTGCAAGTGTCTCATGGTAACAGAAAGTCACTGTGCTGCTCCTCCTTGTTTTGTAGTCATGCAGGATAATTTAAATACATAATTACTTATCATTGTCTGGGTGGTGACTTTTTAAGTCTTATTGTACTAAAGTCCTAAAAAAAAAATTGGGATTATCTACTTTTTTCCTGGGAAAGTTTAAAGGAAAGGCCATCATCTTATTTTGAATTTATCAGTACTATATTTACCCACAGCTATAGTTTTGAAAAAGAATGGAAGAATTAAAGGCAGAGCTCAGATCCAATCTCAGCTTCATCTTTGACCCTCTGAAGATTGTGCAACTAGCAGAGACTTTTTTTTATTTAATTCTACATCACAACTTTATTTTGACTATAATATGGTTATAGCATGATTGTTAGAGCAATCATTCTTCATAAGTAAGCATCAATGGAAGTTTTCCCCATCTTAATCTCCAACATAAATATGAGTAGTCATAATCTAGCAACTTTAGGGATACAGGCTTTTTATAGTAACTTCAAAGAAGAGATCCATTATGAAATATTAATAGCTCAATAAAATTTTATGAGTCTCCTTTAACTACAAACATTGAGTTGGTTGCTAGTATTGTCCCATATCAGGATTCTTTCACTTGGAATAAAAGAAATTTCATTTAGGGGCACCTGGGTGGCTCAGTCGGTTAAGCGGCCGACTTCAGCTCAGGTCATGATCTCGCGGTGGGTGGGTTCGAGCCCCGCATCGGGCTCTGTGCTGACAGCTCAGAGCCTGGAGCCTGTTTCGGATTCTGTGTCTCCCCCTCTCTCTGCCCCTCCCCTGTTCATGCTCTGTCTCTCTCTCTGTCTCAAAAATAAAATAAAAACGTTAAAAAAATTTTAAAAAATAAAATAAAATAAAGAAATTTCATTTAAAAAGTTAATCAGAATAAGCCCCATAAAATAAAAATTAGGGAAGGGTATAGATTTTAGTTCTGAACCTAAATGTAATTTGGTTCATTGTGTAATTTGGACATTGTGTAAACCTTGTGTAATTTGGACATTGAGTAAACTACCCTGAGATGCCATTTCTAAACTTTCAGTTTGACAATTGAAATTGAAAATTTATAATACAATTTGTTGATAAGGCTATGGGGAAAAGGAACTTTCATTCATTGTCAGTCGAAGTCCAAAATAGTACAAATTATGTGGAGGAAAAGTTGGAAACATCTGAAGAAAATTATGTGTATGCATTTAATCTATGAACGCACAATCTGTAGCGAAATACTTCTATAAATAAGAAACAAGATGTACAAAGTTATTTACTATAGCATTATTCCGACACTTGGAAACAGTCTAATTGTAGCATGATTGGATGGGTATATGTTGAGGGATTAGTGAAGATACTAAAACCTCTCTAAATGTTTTATTTTTATTTAATTTAACATAGAGAAATATTTTACATATTAAAATATAAACTTGCATTAAAAGGAAATTTTCATATGTAAGAAATGAATCACTGGGTTCTACTCCTAAAGCCAAGAGTACACTGTATATTAACTAACTTGAATTTAAATTAAAGAAAGGGAAGGATTTTAAATTGGATTGAATGCAATGAAATGAAATGAAAAGGAAACCAAATAAACTGAAATGTACATCAAACTAAAAATATAACCCCATTAAAAATTGATTATTTTAAGTAATTTAGAACATGGTATTCTGACTCTACAGTCTTCATATAACCTAAGTTCAAAAATTCCTTCTACTTTTTAGCTTCATTTATATTAGTAATATTTATATTGCAGTCTTGAACTTTCTATAAAATATACAAATGGATATGTATTTCAATATATAAATTTGTCTTACATTATTATTTTCATTTTTCTTATAGTGAATATACAAATATAAAATGAAATTAATTACAACAAAGTCCAGTGATTTGAATTGCACATTACTATCAACTCATATTCCAGCCCTCTTACACTGAAAAAGCCGAAAAGCAATGACACTCCAGAAATAATTACAGAGCTAGCACCCAGATCTTTGTGTTTTAATACCATTGTCTTTAAATACCATTGTGTTTAAACACCATTTGTGTTTAATTACTATTACCTAGTACAAAGAGTCATATATCCCTGGGGACACGACTGATGCTAAGTCTGAGCAGAAAAAAATACAAGGCAAATCTGAATCCAGAATGGAGGCAAACAAACAACATAAAGCAAAACAAAAAAGAAGTCATTGAATAATATCAAAAGGACACAGGAGCAGGTTTAAAGAGGCTCCCACATTACACATTTGGTATATTTTGAGCATCAAGAATAATTAATGTAATTCCCTTTAACACACTGAAATGGAAAAAAAAATCCATGAGCCCAAAGGGCTATGATTTACAGAATAATAGATACTATAAATGTAAATAGAAGAAAAAACTTGGAAATCACCATTTCAGAATCCTCATAAATAATCATAAATTCAGGCAAGGTTCATATGTTTGGTAAAAATTATGAGTAGAAAGTGCCTTGAGGGACAGCTGATTTTATGTTGTCAGATTATGACTGTATGTTTTAATGACTAATTAAAGATGGAAAATGGATGTTTACAATGAATATATCTAGCGCTCATTAACTTTTAAATGTGGTGATTCATCTCTAAGGTTAAGACAGATCGGCTTTTAGTGTCTTCTTATATAACATTTATGAAGTACCATAAATCTTTACTTTTGAAGAGTTCTGACCAGCAGTTTATCCTGAATATAGCCAAGACTCTAAATTTAACTTAGATTTGCAGGGAATAGAAGAACACATTAAATGACACAATGAGAAGAACAGTCAAATACAGAGCCTATTATTATCTTCTATATAAAAACTGACTTGAGTTTCCCATAAAATTAGTGTTTGGGGAGGAAAAAAAAAAAAATGTTAAAAGTGACCTAAAAAAAAAAAAAAGCAAGGAAAAAGCTTGACTAGATCTCAGTTTGAAAAAACACAAAACCTATAAATTATTTTGGGAAACATTTGAATATGAACTATGTATTAAATTCTATTTTGGGATTGCTCTTAATTATCTTAGAAAGATAATGTTTTTGTTGCTCTGTAAAAGAATACTGTAAACATATATTCAGAGAGAGAAAGCATGCAAGAGTACAATTAGATGCAATATTATTATCAAACTTTTGTATGTTTTAGAATTTTAAACTCAAAAAATTAAAAAAATATATTCTATCAGAAATTTAATTTGGAATTTATAATTTTAATTTTCCTGTAGATATGAAATTGAGACCACCAGGACCAAATTCCAGTTGGCACGGTGGTGAAAGGCCATATCTAGCTACAGTAAAACTGACAGGATATCCTAATCCTGAAATCTTTTGATACAGTAGAGTATAATATAAAAAAAAAATTGTATTATATTTTCTCTATTCTTTACAACTCACTATGAGAAAAACTATTTTAGGCTCTAGTTCTGTCCATCTTAGAGATACAAATAAGTGGAGAAATTAATACTAGGCACAACAGATCTGTGGGAAAAGGTAAGTAATTCAAATAATACCAAGTTTTTTTCTGATATTTATATGATTCAAAGGTGAGATATGGACAAATAATAAGATTATCAGATTAATAAATTAATAAATATTGCAATACTTGGTGAATGTTTTCAACAGCTCAGTCCTTTTGGTTTTTTTCAAAATCAAATGAAAAATTAATCTCAAAGACTTAATTGTCATAATATTAAATAATTTAAAAGCCTTGTTCATATAGTAAAATATCAACAATGCTGCCTTGAAATGCAAATGATAAGAAAAGATATAGTATATTTCACTTCCATTTCCAAGGAGAACCTATAATATCATCACATTACTCTACCTGGTATTAGATTGGATGGACAAGTTAGCTTGAGATATTGAGTGCATTTTTATTGTACAACTGTGATATTCGGACAACAAATTACATCATGGAATGATGGGTCAGGGTGATTTTAAACTATTCTTTTTACATAATTTAATATTTAAATGTCATAAAGGTAAGGACAGCTATCATATGTCTAAACCCCAAGTAGATTTCTCTGCTTTTGTGGTTTAGAATCATTTTCCTCAATCCAAGTCCAAATCTGTTCTGACAGAGAATGTCATCCACTCTGTTTCAGTATAGTAAATCAATGTCCAAGGAATTGTTTTATTCCTTTTTCAATATCTAACATTGTTTAAATATAGCATATAGATTTCATAGTTTCTCTTTCTCCAGATACTTCCTCCCTTTTGAATGCAAATAGTTCCCTTTTCTGACAGTATTTGGCTTCAGTAACTGATTGAATTTAGCTTACTAGTATAAAGGAATAAAATATTACCTGGCATGCATGAAAAAATCCATTTATAAAAACTAAAATGGTTTTAACAAGTATAATATATTGTTATCCTCTGCCATTTCAGATTAGAATCCATTTTTAGAGTATAAATCATTCAACTTTTACTTGTTTCTCTAAGTATAATCATTGAAGGGGGTTAAAAGGTCCCATTGTTTTCCCCATTTGCTCCTACTTATCCTTCCCTCCCAAGATGGAAAAGCTTAATGGAATTGGGTCAGAGTCTTGGGCTCTAAAAAGAATGTTTTACCTAGCAGGTGGTACATAATAGATGACATATATGTGTTTGATAAAAATAAACATCAGATAATTTTAATATATCAAAAAAATGGAGAAGTCTATTTTTGACAATGACAGAAACTCTTACACCAAGTCAATGTGCCCCATCTCTCAATACATTAATTGAAATATATATACTCATAAAAAATATACATATTATAATTATAAAAGGCATTGGAGAGCTGCCAAGACAGACTGATATTGAGTAATTTAGACCCCAGAGAGGAAAATAAAAGCACAGAGAAGAGAGGCTGATATATAATAATTTTCATCTTGAACTATTTGCCATATATGAAGCTGTCTGCGAAAAGAAGCCAAGAAGTCATGCTAAAAGAAGTTGAAATTTGAGGGCAGGTATTTTGTTGTTTGTTTTGTTTTGTTTCTCACTAATTTAACAACATTGATGAATCAAAATCAGTTCAGAACATTGCACAAAAAGGTGATTTATGTGCTTAATAAAGTCATCCATTGCTTGGATATTTCTTCATGGAAAGATAGCTTGCACACAGCTGAAAGTGTTGTTGGGGAACATTCTTTAGCTGACAGTCCATTCAGGATTGCCTCGGCTGCACAAAACCACCTCTAGGCCCACTTGCAAAGACTGATCAAGGACTGCTAGACTGATCAGTCGAATGTGAAAGAACTCTGACGGGATATTTCTTCCTCTTTGGAGTTCACTGACACAGATGGGTCTTCCTCAAAGCTCAAGATCTCCTTTCAGCTAATCCTCCCCCACTGCCCTGCACATTTGTTGATGCTAATGGTAATTATTAACAAACACCCTATGTACTGGACTCTGTCCCAGCATCTGCACTCCAGAAAAAACAAACTGTGACAGTTGGGATTTGGAGCTGCATCACCTGCTGCTTGTCTTACAGTTAAGATCTTAGTGGTAGATATAACACAGATAACTGGGCACAGGGTGACAAGCCAGCATTGATACCTTTCACCAGTAGTGAATTAAGATGACTTATCCGTGGAATGAAAGGTACTAGCTGGTGCAATGTATCTTCAGAAGTTTGAGATGTTGATGAGGGAAAATAAATATCAGGAAAAATGATAGAATGGCCAGTCTAAACTTTATTAAGACTTCAGGAAAAAAAAATAGCAAGTCATTCATAGTAGTAGATATGAAAATGATACACGTGGGGCATCCAGAGAGAATTTTTCATGATTCTCTTTTTCATATAGTCTCATCTTTTGTAGTAGCAGTGAATAAAGAAAGCTAAGGAATGGGTGTAATATTTAATCATTTGTGTAGCAAATCTCCAGCCCCTCAAGGAGGCTCAAACACTGATGAATATCTCTAAAAGTCACAGACATTATTGGATACTTTCTCTATTAGTATGTACATGAGGCTAGAATACTACAAACACCACTGCTTTTAAACTTTGGATTGGATATTAGTAAGGCAAGGGGAAAATAAACAGAAATATTTGAGAGTAATAAGTAAAAATTGCAATATAATTAGATAAAATAAGTATATCTTTTAAAAACTACAAGATATTTTATGTGAATTTAGAATTTGCTGTATACAAGGCTGATATACACAATTTGGTTGTATTTATTTATACCAGTAGCTAACATAAATTTAAATCTAAAAAGAGTGCAATAATAGTCATATTAAGAACACATACATACAAATAAGCCAAAAATATAGTAATAACTCTTGTATAAGAATTTAAACCCTGAAAAAATATATTAAAAACCTGTACTTCTATATTAAAAACTATAAAACATTATTAAGGGATGTTGTACAAATGAACAAATGTAAAAAATATGTATTTAAAAATATTACCATTTACAATGGTATCAAAAACATCAGAGCCTTATTATAAATTTAATAAAAATAAATGCACCACCACTTACTTGAAAATTATACAATGACAGAAAATTATATAATGACAGAAAGAGGTCCACAGCAAACATAGGAATGTATCATGTTCATCTATTGGGAAACTCAATGAGATATTTACTTTTAATGAAACTATAAGCTTAATCATAATCATTGTTAAAACTGACGAGCTGATTCTAAAATTCATATGGAAATACCCAGTGCCAAAAATAGCCAAGGAAATCTTGTGGGAAACAACAACTATGTTTGAAGATTTGCTTAACTACATTAACCATTTACTTAGCCATATCTTGCAAAATGTCAAAATCTAGAATAACTGAAACAATGTGTCACTGGTGTATAGATGGACTAATAGACCAATGAAATGGAATACTGTTTGAGAAACAATCTCAATCACCTTAGTATTGTAGAGGAATTGGTTACAGAGAGAAGATAGAGGGTAATAAAATGAGGTTGCCATAACAATTGAGCATACTAAATCTAGAGCACAGGTGAAATTAAATTTACTCAGAAGGAAAGATTTCTTTGGGTGCTTGAGAGATGAACAAGAATTGAATGAGTTTCTTATATGATGGTTTCTAATTTCTCTATTAAATTGGAGGGAGGAGTCAGATGGACTGAACTAGTTGATACTTCAATAAAGAACAAATATCGTCAATAAACAGCAAAGTTGTATTTGTCATTAGAGCTATCTATCCATGGCTGTTTAGTGCTCTGTTGGGAGGTCTGTTCACTGTACACACTTGGGAACTAAGCCTGACTGATCTGCCATCACCTAGAATGCTGTTCAGGTCTGTGCACCAGCAGAAGTATCTGGACGGTCTCAAACCACCAATAAAACAAACTGGTCCATGTTTTATTCATACTTTATTCATACTTCATCATGGTTTACTATTATAACCATTCATACTTTAATGGTTATATAGCTCTACCCTAGAGTCAGTCCTATTTTGTGCCTGGAACAAGGTACAACCACAAATATGTGACTAACACTAGTGATGGTCACAAGGAAGGATTTTAGGGATTTATAATTGCTGCAGAGAATGGAAGAGCTACCCAGAAACAACAGTGTTAGGGCCGGCAACGGCATTGTACCTAACGTGGATCTATAGGGACAGTTGTCTTCATAAACGGGTTATATTGCCCATCACCTCTGAACAGCATGGTGAAAGAACAGAGAAAGAATTTACTTAAAAGTGTGCAGAGGAATGATTGGAAATTATAGCAAATGACACTTTTTCCTTGGGTCTTGGAAAGGGAAGATTATGGTGAAAGAACGTTTATTTTATTTTTTTTTAAATTTTTTTTTTTCAACATTTTTTATTTATTTTTGGGACAGAGAGAGACAGAGCATGAACGGGGGAGGGGCAGAGAGAGAGGGAGACACAGAATCGGAAACAGGCTCCAGGCTCCGAGCCATCAGCCCAGAGCCTGACGCGGGGCTCGAACTCACGGACCGCGAGATCGTGACCTGGCTGAAGTCGGACGCTTAACCGACTGCGCCACCCAGGCGCCCCTATTTTATTTTTATAGAAGCATTAGGGGTGTTAATTTGGTAGGGTATGGAAGAAAGTGAATGTGGAGATGGTTGAATGTGGAGATGGCTCTAGGGACAAGGAAATCATTTGAGTAGTTCTGAAACTGCCCAAACAAGCCATCACTCATATGACAGATTATTCTTCACATCCTGAGAAATATATGACTAAGGATGAAAGCTAACAACATGAATTGAGAATTCTACTGGGTTCTAATGTTAAGTTCTTCAAACCTAATCCTAAACAGAGTTTCTAGATCTCTGTGTTTCCTCTGTAATTCCCCATCATTGTAAGCTCAGTCTGTGGCCTACACCCTTTCATTAGTTCCTGTATTTACCCTTTCAGTACAATTAGTTCTGTCACAGGATAGAGTTTCTACTTAGATGTTTTAGAAATTGTTACTTCTATTTCGCCAATGGCTCTTACTGATACTTCAGCTTTGAGTTTTGATCACTGAGTGGGATCTTGAAACCATTGGTGGACATTATTAGGTTTCCTTCTGGGAGAGTTGATCTATCTTACTGATTTTCACATACATTTACATTTTCCAAAACTATGACTGTTGCTAGTTTGCCGTCTGTGTGCTTCTCACCTGAATATTCTGAGGCTTTTCCCTATGACATCAAATCATGTCCCTGCTTCTGAACAGATTCCTGAATTATACTTTAGACTTCTATCTAACTTGCTACGTTTGGTTTCCCACTTTCTTTGGTCAGCTTCTCAAGCTGTGCCCTTTCCTCCATTTTCTGTCGAATTCAGTCCCAGTACTGACTTCTTTTATCAGAGACTCAAATGCTTTTCACATAAGGTCTTTCAAAGAAAATGGGCATTCAATATGTATATTTGAAAACAAAACAAAACAAAACAAACAACATTTTATGCCTACAAGCAAATTCCCAACTATAAATAAGAGAGATATCCTTAATATACCTCAATGATGATAGGAAGGAAAGTTTATGCAAGGCCACTTGTCCAACAGGAACTAATAAGATATTTAGGAAAAAATATAGAGATATTGTATGATAGTTTTGCTTTAAATACTGGTTTTATTTTTTCTAAAGTAGTATTTTCAATATTTTTTCAGAGTATTTTCTATCCTAAATTAACAGTCTAATGTCAAATATAAATTATCGTGGTTTTGTTTGTTTTGCTCGGTGCTAGCAAATCATAGTGTATTTTAAATTTAAATTTTATTTTCTAAATTTTCTTACAGATGTGTAGGCCTAACTGGTCATTAGAATATTATGATAATGGATTTGGGAATAATAAGAAAACATAACCAAATTACTTGTATGTGATTTGATGTTTCAAAAAGACTATAGTTCACAAAATACTCTGCTACTGTTTTTTTTTTTTTTTTAATTTTTTTTTTCAACTTTTTTTTTTTTTATTTATTTATTTTTGGGACAGAGAGAGACAGAGCATGAACGGGGGAGGGGGAGGGAGAGGGAGACACAGAATCGGAAACAGGCTCCAGGCTCCGAGCCATCAGCCCAGAGCCTGATGCGGGGCTCGAACTCACAGACCGTGAGAACGTGACCTGGCTGAAGTCGGACGCTTAACCGACTGCGCCACCCAGGCGCCCCAACTCTGCTACTGTTAAAATGATCATGTTTAAGAATTAAAAGGGACTTCAATATGTAAATGATATAAATACCATTTGTTTAGTCCACTAGTTTTTAACACTGTATTTCTTGATCATTTTTTAAACTTGAGAAGTTACATTTCAGCTGTTACCATGAACACAAAAATATATAACATTTTATATCATCTTACTTTGATTTCTAAATCACAATTCATAGAAAATGCAGTTTTGGGGCATTGTCCTGAAAGATAATCTTCTGAGAGTATCAAGTGACTGGCACACCAAAATCATTGGTCATTTCTAAGCTAGGGATAAGTAAGGGAAAATAATTTAAAATATGTATAAACTTATTCACAGTCCTCTAAATCACTATTTTTCAACTAATTATATACAGTAATCAATATTTATAAATAATTCATTCTTATGAAGTGTCTAGTATATATTTTAGTGTTACCAAGCATAATAGTGTCATGTGGAGAAGGTCTCTATTAATAATTTATTTCAAATCACACCACAATAAGTGTGTATCTAGAGAAAATATCCTTTCTTCATGTTGAGTGAAATGATGTGATTTCTGGGTGTATCTAAGTATATTTTGCTACTTAATATTTAAATATAACATACTTATGATTTCAAGGTTGATTTTATATGTACCATATAATTCTGTTATCAATATATCTGTCTCTTTTCAGGAGGTAAAATCATTAATGTGGATCCATATGTATTAATGAAAAAGCTTCAGGATCTATTTTTACATTTTGAAAAATATTGAGATACTGATGCATTTTGTTGAGAAAATGATAGTCTTTACTGAGGGGAGAAACAAAAGCAAACTACAAATCCCTATCTCTGAATTTATGGTTTTAAAAATTCATAGACATTGGAATTGAAAAGAACCCGCCTGCTAATGATTTTCTTGAAGAAGTGCATTAGAAAGAAGTGAAGGATGTATGTTTTTAATTATTTGTATTTGTACAATGAAAATATGAGTAGTTAATTAAATGTACTTCCAATTTTTGTAGCATTTTAATTCCTAGTTATTTAGGGATACAAAATGCAATGTCCAATTTTTCCTAAAAAAATAACAAGTTATACACAGGTAACTTCATGGAAGAATATAAAAGATTATTTATTAGGATGACATTTACCCACGAATAAGATTTCTTACATGATTTTCTTTTTCAAAAAAAAGATTTAATGAGAAATATTCCTTTCTAAATACTGTGATAGAAGTCAATCAATATGTCTACCACCTGCAGCCCACTGCTTTGCCAATAATTCTTCCATTTGATTCTCTTGAAAAGCATTTTTCTTCAATAATCCTACATGAAGATAACTCTATTATTGTCATTTACTGAATGACTTCTTTTTTTTAATGTTTATTTTGTGGGAGAGAGAGAGAAAGAGAGAGAGGACGAACAGGGAAGGGGCAGACCGAGAGGGAGGGAGAAAATCTTAAGCAGGCTCCATGTTCATTGCAGCCTCCACTTGGGGTTCGATCCCATGAACGTGACCTGAGCCAGTTTTAAGAGTCAGACGCTTAACCAACTGAGCCACCCAGGGGGGCCCTGAATGACCTCTTCTATTCTGGTTTCCTGACTACAGAGTACATAAGGAGAAATTAAACATACAGAAATACACATTGTATAATAAAGTTTTGTCAATCAACACCTGTGAAACATGGTTAAGTATTTATTAAATGATTTCTCTCTATCAAGAAATATTTTCTACTTTTTATCGCTTCAGAGGATATGAGCTTTTGACCAATAATTATTATGCTTTTTGCTCTAATTCATCACGTTTCCTTTAAATACAAATAAATATTATGCCATGTACTTACAAAATAAGTATGTCGTTAGAAAAACTTGTCAGTTTCTCAAACTATACCTGCACACTTTCTCAGTATAAAACTATGCCGTTCTTTCATCACCATCTGATTATTATGAAAACAATTGGTACATTAAAATAAACTTGACAACATGTTTTATATAGAGATCTAGGAAAAGTAAATGCTCTAACCTATATTTTCAAACAATGTTTTTTAATATATTGAACTATTTAATATTTGAATTAAATTTACATTAATTTAAATTAAAAATAGACACCAAAAAAAAAAAAATAGACACCAAAATGTACCTTGCTTAATTTTTATTGCCCTATCAAAATATTAGTTTCTAAGATGTGAAAATAATTTAAATAACCTGAATACCTAAAAAATTATCTAGGGGTGCCTAGATGGCTCAGTCAGTTAAGCATCTGATTTCCTCTGGGGTCATGATCTCACCGTTGCTGCGTTGGAGCCCCGCATCAGGCTCTGCACTAACAGTGTGGAGCCTGCTTGGGATTGTCTCTGTCTACCTCTTTCTCGCTCTCTCACTTTTTCTCTCAAAATAAATAAAAAAACATAAAGAAAATTACCTAAACTATCCACACAAATGTGATAGTAATGAAAGAGAAGGAGCTATCACAACTTGAGAAAACAAAAGACCATTTAACATTTAGGGACATACTTTTAAGTTTACCAAGATCTTGGATAAGATTTACCTCTCATGCTCAAAATATCTAAAACTTTTGGTAGTGTTCATAAATACCTTGATAATTAAAGGAAACATTCACAGCTCTATCAAGGGAATGCAGTGTACAAGACACCTCTGAGAAACATGAAAAACAAAACACATTTGAAAAGAAAAATAAGTGAGTTAAGAAATGTTACTTAGATTTATTTTCTATACTGAAGTATATTTCTTTTGCATTAAATCTATCAAGTATAATATCAGTCAAGGCATTCTATAGGATACCTGCAACATCTCCTTCAGAAGAAGATATATCCTTTCTCAGAAAAATATCCTTTCTTTCACATTATGAAATCAGCCTTGATATCATGGTAGGTAGGCCCTAAGAGGAGGGATATACTCCTCAGGAGGACCGTCTCTGGTCTACTTGTTCAATGATGGCTCTCAATAGCTAGAAAACTGCATGGCATATAGTAGATTCTCAATGAATTCTTTTGATTTGTATGTGTAAGTACAAGAAATCTCGGGAAAGCAGAAATATTACAAAAGACTTGTATCTATCCCATGAAATATCCATGTGAGAGATAAAGTTTTACAATCTAAATATAAATTGTTGCAAATACTTAACAAAGTTCACATATTGAATAAAATTGGAAAAAATAAATATAATTTTTGAGTAAGTGTGGCATAATTGTTTCATATAAAAGAGGTGAGAGAGGGTAACATAAATTGCAACCTCTCATTGGTACCATCCAAATAAAAACAAAATAAATGGAATGAGTAAGTAAAAGTGTTTTTTAAATTGGAAAACAGTAAATTATAAGTTAGTTTTAAAATACGCTATTTACTGAGATAACAGAATTGAACATTTCTCTTTTGAATTTTAATAGTTACCTTTATTTAGGTCTCATGCATCCTATGTAGACATGTGATATGTAACCATACATGGGGAAATATATTTCATTCAACACTGCCAACAAGAGTGTGTGGTTTACTAGCAATACTTTAGCAAAACAGTGAAGAAAAATTTGTCCTTACTGGAATGTTTACCTTGCTCTCAAATTGTTCTCTATAGTAGTCTTGAGAAAGTTATAACTTGTGATTTAGAGATAGCCTACAAGAACATTATTAAAAGTTTAACTCCTCTACAGAAAGGGTTGAGGTTTAACTCCTCTACGGAAAGGTTGTGTCTTTCCCTTGTAAATAAACAGTAGACACATTTTGACAAGTCAGCCTATCAGTTTCTTTAAAATAAACTATGCCAGTGTCCATTTCGTCAATCTTTTTTTTTTTTTAAAAAAACACATTTTTAGAGCACTTTTAAGTTCAGAGTACAATTGATGTGGTGATAGAAATTTCTTTTATATCCCCTATCACCGCACATACATAGCATCCCCCCTTACCAACATCCCTCGTGAATCATAAGGTGTTCCAGCCTTTACAGATGGGCTTATTTCACTCAGTAATATGCATGTAAGTTTCAGCCATGTCTTTTCTTGGCTTAAGAGCTCATTTATTTCTTTGTGTCATCTTCAGTTTCTTTCATCCGTATGTTACAGTTTTCAAAGTACGGGTCTTTTACCTTGGTTAGGGCTATTCCTATGTATGCTGTTGTTTTTGGTGCGCTAAGTGAGATTGATTCTTTAATTTCTCTTTCTGCTGCTTCATTATTGGTGTATAGAAATGCAATAGATTTCTGTACATTGATTTTGCATCCTGTGACTTTATTTGTCTACAGTTCTAGCAGGTCTTTTGGGTATTCTACATATAGTATCATGTCATCTGCAAAGAGCGAAAAATTGATTTCTTTGCCAATTTGGATGCTTTTATTTCTTTTTGTTGTCTGATTGCTGAGACTAGGACTTCCAGTATTATGTTAAATCACAGTGGTAAGAGTGGACATCCCTGAAATGTCCTGACCATAGAGGAATTTCAGTTTTTCCTCATTGAGGATGATATTAGCTGTGTGGGTTTCTCATTGATGACCTTTATGATATTAAGATATGTTCCTTCTATCACTACTTTGTTGAGTTTTTTATCAAGGATTAATGGTCAGATGTTTTTTTTTCTACATCTGTTGAGAGGATCATATGGTTCTTATCCTTTTGTTTACTAATGTGATATATCACATTGATTGATTTGCGAAGTTGAACCACCCTTGCAACTTAGAAATAAATCCCACTTGATTGTGGTGAATGATTTTTTTTTACATTTATTTATTTTTGAGAAACAGAATGAGACAAAGCATGAGCGGGGGAGGGGCAGAGAGAGAAGGAGACAGAGAATGTGAAGCAGGCTCCAGGCTCTGAGTAAGTGGTCAGCACAGAGCCTGATGCAGGGCTCCAACGCACAAACTGTGAGATTGTGACCTGAGCCTAAGTCGGATGCTCAACCGACTGAGCCACCCAGGTGCCCCTGATGTTTTTAAATATATTGTTGGATTTTATTTACTAGTATTTTATTGTGAATTTTTGCATCCATGTTCATTGGGGATATTGGCCTGTTGTTCTCTTTTTTAGTAGAGTCTTTATCTGGTTTGCTGTCAGGGTAATGGTGGCCTCATAGAATGGATTTTGAGGGGTGCCTGAGTGGCTCAGTGGTTAAGCGTCCAACTTCGGCTCAGGTCATGATCTCATGGTTCGTGAGTTCGAGCCCCGCGTTGGGCTCTGGGCTGACAGCTCAGGGCCTGGAGCCCCCTTCGATTCTGTGTCTCCCTCTGTCTGCCCCTCCGCTGCTTGCACTCTGTCTCTCGCGTTGTCTCAAAAATAAATAAACATTAAAAAAAAAGAATGGATTTTGAAGTTTTCCTTCCTTTTTTTTATTTTTGAGGTAGTTTCAGAAGAATAAGTATTAACTCTAAAAGTTGGTAGAATTAGGGGTTCCTGGGTGGCTCAGTTGGTTAAGGGTCAAACTTCACCTCAGGTCATGATTGCATGGTTCGTGGGGTCAAGCCCTGTGTAGGGCTCTGTGCTGACAGCTCAGAGCCTGGAGCCTGCTTCAGATTCTTTGTCTCCCTCTTTCTCTGCCCCTCCCCACTCATGCTCTGTCTCTCTTTGTCTCAAAAATAAATAAAACTTTAAAAATAATGTGGTAGAATAAAAAGTTGGTAGAATTCACCTGTGAAGTCATCTGGCCCTGGATTTTGTTTGTGGGGAGTGTTTTAATTACTCATTCAATTTTTTTGCTGGTTATCAGTATGTTCGAGTTTTCTATTTCTTCCTGTTTCAGTTTTGGTAGTTTCTATGTTTCTAGAATTTGTCCATTTCTTCCAGGTTGTCCAATTTGTTGCCATGTAGTTTTTCATAATATTCTCATATAATTGTTTGTATTTCTGTGGAGTTGGTTGTTTTTTCTCCTCTCTCATTTGTGATTTTATTTATTTGGGTCCTTTTTCATAAGTCTGGCTAGACTTATGAACTTTTACTAACTTTTTGAAGAACCGGACCCTGGTTTCATTGATCTGTTCCATTGTTTTTAGTTTCTATGTAATTTAATGGATTGGAAGAAAAAATATTGTCAAAATACTACCCAAAGTTAATGCTATCCCTATCAAAATACCACCATTTTGCACAGACCTTGAACAAACAGTCCTGAAACTTGTATGGAACTACAAAAGATCCTAAATAGTTAAAGCAATCCTGAAAAAGAGAGGCAAAGCTGGAGTTATCACAATTCCAGACTTCAAGTTATATTACAAAGCTGTACTCATTAAGACGGTATGGTACAGACACAAAAATAGACACATAGACCAATAGAACAGAATAGAAAACCCATACATGAACCCACAACAAATAGTCTATTGATCTTCAGGAAAGCAGGAAAGCATATCCAATGGAAAAAATACAATCTCTTCAACAAACGGTGTTTGGAAAACTGGAGAACTACCTGCAGAACAATGAAACTGGACCACTGTCTTACACTGAACACAAAAATAAATTCAAAATGGATGAAAGACCTAACTGTGAAACAGGAAACCATCAAAATCCTAGAGGAGAACATAGGCAGTAACCTCTTTGAAATCAGCTGTAACAACTTCCTTCTTGGTATGTCTCTAAAGGCAAGGGAAACAAAAGCAGAAATAAACTATTGAGACTTCATCAAAATAAAAACACTTCTGCACAATGAAGGAAAGGATCAACAAAACTAAAAGGCAACCTATAGAATGAGAGAAGATATTTGCAAATAGCATATCTGATATAAGGTTAGTATTCAAAATATATAAAGAAATTATCAAATTAAGGAGTACCAGGTATTGTATGGAAGTGTTGAATCACTCTATTGTACACCTCAAACTAATATCACACTGTATGTTAAATAACTGGAATTTAAATAAAACCTTTAAAAAAAGATCACTTATTTTTAGTGCTGATAACATCCCATTGTTTGGATATACCACAGTTTATCCATTCACCTACTAAGGACATCTTGATCACTTCCAAGTTTTGGCAATTATGAAAAACTGCAATAATCTATGTGTAGTTTTTTGTGTGGACATGTTTTCAACTTCTTTTTGGTAAATACTAGAGACTATGATTGTGGGATCAGGTGGTAAAAGTAGGCTTGATTTTATAAGAAACTGCCAAACTATCTTCCAAAATTACTGTACTGTCTTGCATTCCCACCAGTAATGGATTAGAGTGCTTGTTGCTCCATAGCATCCCCAACATTTGTTCTTGTCAGTGGTCCTGATTTTGGCATTTCAGTAGGAGTTTAGTGGTATCTCATTGTTTTGGTTTGCATTTCCCTGATGACATCTGATGTGGAACACTTTTTCATATGCCTGTATATCTCTTTTGGTAAGCTGTCTGTTCAGGTATTTGACTCACTTTTTAATCAGGTTGTTTCTTATTGTTGAGTTTTAAGAGAACTTTTTTGTATATTTTTTATAACAATCCTTTATCAAATGTGTCTTTTGAAAATATTTTCACCCTAAGGATTGTCTTCTAATTCTCTTGATAATTACCTTTTGCACAGTAGAGGTTTTAAATTTTCATGAAGTTCAGCTTATGTATTATTACTTTCATAACCCATGCTTTTGGGATATTACCTAGAAAAGCATCATCATACCCAAGAACATCAAGGTTTTCTCTTGTGTTTTCTCCTAGGTGTTGTATACTTTTGCATTTTACATCTAGGTCTATGATCAATTTCTGGTTAATTTTTGTGAAGAATGTAAGGTCTGGGTCTAAATTATTTTTTAAATTTTTTTAAAGAAGTGGTCTATATTTTTTATTTAATTTTTAATATTTTTTAAAAAAGGGTGGATGTCTCCTTGTTCCAGCACTATTTGTTGAAGATACTATCTTTGCTATATTATATTGTCTTTGGTCCTTTGTCAAATATCAGTTGATTATATTTAGGTAGGTATATTTATGGGCTCTCTATTCTATTTTGTTGATCTATTTGTCTCTTCTTTTGCCAATACAACACTATCTTGATGACTGTGGCTTATTACTAAGTCTTGAATTCATGTAGTATCTTTCCTACAACTTTGTTCTTCTTCTATTTTGGCAATTCTAAGTTTTCCCTCTCCATTTACACATTCATTTTTGTACATTCACAAAATAACTTGCTGGGATTGTCATTGAGATTTCATTCAATCTGTAGGTCATTGGGAAGAAACAACATCTTGACAATATTTAATCTTCCTATCTGCAAATATAGAATGTGTCTCCATTTATTTAATCCTTCTTTGATTTTTCTTAATAGAATTACATGTAGTTTTCTTCATATACATCTTGTACATATTTTGTTACATTTTCCCTTAACATTTTTGAGGGGTGCTATTGTAAATGTTATTATACTTTTAATTTAAAAATTTTTGATGTTTATTTATTTTTGAGAGAGAGACAGCATGAGCAAGGGAGGAGCAGAAAGAGAGGGAGACACAGAATCTGAAGCAGGCTCCAGGCTCCAAGCTGTCAGCATAGAGCCCAACATGGGTCTCGAACCCACAAACTGCTAGATCATGAGCAGAGCCAAAGTTGCACACTTAACCAGCTGAGCCACCCAGGCACCCCTATTTTTAATTTTAAATTTTAGTATTCATTGCTGTTGGATAGGAAAACAATTGACTTTTGTATATTAACCTTGTGTTTTGCAGCTTCGCTATAATCACTACATCCAATGAGATTTGTTGTTGCTGTTTATTTTTCTAGGTTTTCTACACACATAATCATGTCGTCTTCAAGCAAAGACAGTTTTATGTCTTCCTTCCCAATTTGTATACTTTTTATTTGCTCTTTCCATTTCACATTAACGAGGACTTCCAATGCAAAGTTGATAATGAGTGAGTGGTGAGAGAGATCATCCTTGTCTTATACCAAATCTTAGTGGGAGAGCTGTGAATTTCTCACCATTAAGTATGATATTAGCGGTATGGTTTCTTTAGTCTTTATGAAGCTGGGTTAAGTTTTCCTCTGTTACTAGTTTGTTGAATGTGTTTATCATCTTTGAATTCTCAAATGCCTTTTCTGTATCTACTGACATGATCATGCTTTTTTGTTTGTTGATATCATACATTAATTGATTGTGTATGTTGCAACTGACTGGCGTATCTTGGATAAATCTTACTTTGTCATGGTGTATAATTTTTTATACATTGCTGGATTAGATTTGCTAATATTTTGTTAAGATTTTACATCTGTATTCATGTGGGGTATTGATCTAGTAGTTTTCTTTTAGTACCTGTCTTGTTTTTGGTAACGGGGTAATGGTGGCCTCATAGAATTAGTTAGGAAGGAAGTATCCCTCTACTTCTATCCTCTGAAAGAAATTGTAGAGAATTGGGATCATTTGTTCCTTAAATGCTTGGTTGAATTCCCGGTGTGCTCATTGAGGCCTGATGCTTTCTGTTAGCAAACGTTATTAACTATTGATTCAATTTCTTTTAATAGATATAGGCTATTCAGAATGCTTGTTCTTGTGTGGGTTTTTCTAGATTGAGTCTTTCATTGCAGTGGCCCATTTCATTTTGATGATCAAATTTGTGAGGATAGGGTTGGTCATAGTATCTGTTTATTATTGTTTTATTGTCGATGAGATCTGTGGTTATGTTTCATCGTCCATTTCTGATATTAATGTTTTTGGCCTCACTCTTTTTTTCTTAGTTAGCCTGGATAGAGGCTTACCAATTATATTGATTTTTTTGAAAGGACCAGCTTTTGGTTTCCTTGATTTTCTCTATCAATTTTCAAATCAGTGATTTCTGCACTAATTCTTACTATTTATTTTTTGTGCTTATTTTGGATTTAATTTGATATTTTTCTGGATTACTAACTTGAAAACACTGATGATTAATTTTAGATTTTTCTTAGTTTTTAATATATGCATTCAATGCTTTGAATGTTTTTCTAAGCACTCTGTTTACTGCATCCTCCCCAAATTAAGTTGGGGTTTCATTTTTACTGAGTTCAAAATATTTTTTTAAGTTTCTATTCAGATTCCTATTTTGACCCATATTTTATTTAAAAGTGTATGGCTTAATTTCTACATATTTTGGAATTTTCTAGTTGTCTTTCTGTTACTGATTTCTAGTTTAATTTTTTATTATTGTTTGTTTCAAGTTTTTACTTAAATTCTAGTTAGTTTACATATAGTGTAATATTGGTTTCAGGAGTAGAATTTAGTGATTCATCACTTACGTATAACCCCTGGTGCTCATAACAAGTGCCCTCCTTAATACCTATCACCCATTTAGTCCATCCTTTGCCCACCTCCCCTCCATTAACCCTCAGGTGCTTCTGTATACTTAATAGCATCATATAGTTTGCCTCCCTCCTCTTCTTTTTTCCCCTTCGCCTGTGTTAATTTTTTTTGTTCCATGTGAACTCTAGAAGTATATGTATTATGCTGTTGTCAGATGAAGTAGTCTTCTGTAAATGTCAATTAAATTCATTTGATTCGTGTTGTTGTTGAGTTCAAATATGTGTCTACTGATTCTGCTGCCTTGTCCATTTCTGACAGAGGAGTGCTGCAATCTTCAACTATGAAAGTAGATTCAACTATTTTTCTTTGCAAATCTACTTGTTGTTACATTGCTTAGTTTGAATCTCTGATGCTAGGTGTATACACATTAAAAATTGATGTCTTTTTGGAGAGTTGGCCCTTTATCATTATCTAATACCCTTGTTTACCCCTGATAACTGTGCTTTGAAGTCTACTCTTTCTGAAATTTATAATATATTTGCTTTGCATCTGTATATTTCTTAACATTTAAAGTAGAGTTATCAGTTGGTTCTTAGTATAATTCCTGTATACCCATATCTCTTAAATTGTCGCTGGCCAATGACTTGCATGGTAATCTTGGGGGTGCTCGTTTCAAATGCAAATTCACGTAGGAATAGATGGAGAACATCTACAGAATGTTGGGGGTGAAGACCAATTACTTGCATTTTAAACAAGAACACCAAGTGATTATGATACACAATACAATTTGGTAATCAAAGCTGTAAAGACAGGTTATTTACATATTTTTTTGTAGGCGTTCACTTACACAAGAGTTAAAAACATATTAATACTTTCTTAGCCAGATTTTTTAACAGATCATTCAGTTATTTACGGAAATGAACAGGCTCTGTGGCTTCAGGATTGAAGTGATATCTCCCCTTAAAGAAGTTTTGATGGAAATGCTCAGATTTTAATTAATAGATTATTTTGGGTAACAGTGACCTCAAAAGTTTTTTTTTACCTACATTCTCCCTAGTGAAGAAAAGCATTTACTGGGAAGGTTTCTTTCAACTATTGAGCAATAAATTTTCCAAATCTTCAAATGTTTATTCTCTTCTTGAATTCTAGTTAATTTTGATCTTCAATTTTATGGTAATGTGCTTTGCTCATGTTGTGTGAAAATTGTATATGTCTGTTAATAATTTCTAAACATATGAAGACATTGACTAAACTCATGGCACTGTGTTGCTACATATGTGTTATAATTCTCCATCATATAAGTTATATTTTTCTATTAAATTTGTACCACTGTATCATATTACAAAATTCCAATTTTGTCTTTTTAATTTTTACCATACAAGTAGGTATTTAGTTGTGTGTGTGTGTGTGTGTGTGTGTGTGTGTGTGTCTGTAAAGCCTCTCAATAGGGTTACCATAAGTGATTTGCTACTTCCTTTGTGTCATGGATACCTTGCCAGCATTACTCTTTTCCTTGACTGATTTTCCTTACGAGCTTCCTTCTTGATTCATATGATATCTGAATGTACATCCTGAGCCCCTTTTTGATATCTGCTTCATAATATGTTGGCCTCTCAGACTTATGCTACTGTAAAACTAGGGGAATCATCTTAACAACTGAAAGGTTATACTCTGAACACAGTGTCTCAGACAACAGTTGTCTTGAATTCCCACTGCTGCTGCTTCTTTACCAATTCTTTTCAGAGCAGGCTGTCAGCCAAACATGGCTTGTGTGTGATGAAACTTCATGGATATGTGTCAGATGTTGGAAAATCTGACATTCATATAATATTTTTCAATATTGTGAAAAGTCTATCCTCACATGTCTCTGACATACTTAATGAACTTATCACGTTTCAGGCATTATATATATTTTTTATAACATGTGCAGAATTGACAGGTTCAGGGGGCTGTAGTAGCACATATAAAATGAGCTGTTTACAAAAAAAATGTTACTTATATAGATAATTATAGGACCAGTGTTTACTTTTATGCTATACTTACAATACAATGTGTGTCTTAGCTAAAACCATATATGAACTGAGTAACATTGTCTAAAGGTCAGTAAAAAAAAATTAATGTTAAAGGAAATTGTATGAGCTCTTTATATCTACATAATAGCATATCTGTATTAATGGAGAAAAAATAATAACTACCTGTAAAAAAAAATGACATATCAAAATGAAGCAAATAAACAAAACCCGGAAACTTGGTTATCTTATCTCATGGTGGGAGCATTTCTCAAATTTGTAGCAAAACAATGAATTGAGGAAACAAAGTCCTGATATCAGTACTACTCAGTTTTAAGTTTTGTAATTTTATTTTAGATTAAATTTCTATTTTTCAGTCATTGAACCAAAGCAGTACATAGAATTCCACAATCCTTATTGTCTTAATACCAACGCTTTATTGTTGATGACCTGAACTGTACAACAAGACTATAAAGTGTGGGCCCTCCAAGGCCAACTTATCCTTTGCTGTTTTTGAAAGATAGATGGTTATAGGGGGAAAAAAAAGCAACAACCCCAGATGAAAGACTAGGACTAAGGTTTTATGTTTGTTTTTGGTTGGGGGTGTAGTTGTGGGCACAGATCTTGGATCTTGAGGTAGTGGAGCATAAATAATCACATTTTTAGATTTTTTTTAAAGTCTGTTCTTTGTCAAGTTTCTATGGAATACGAGCTACCGATTATTTTCACCTTTCAGTTCCACAAATCCTGTTGTCAATAGAAAATCCTCCTGAATTTTTGGAAAAAGTCACCATCACGTCCCAATTTTTGCTGCCTAGTTTTTCTGGTGTGTGTATCATTTTATAGGCAATTCTTGGTTGATTGATCCAGTGACTGTGTATTCTTTCACTTTGCAGATTCAAGTCTCCCTCTCCCTGACTCTCTTGCTACCTTCCCCCCTCTCTTTTCCTCCCTCTCGTCCTTCCTTCCCTTTAAGTTTAGTGTGTGTGTGTGTGTGTGTGTGTGTGTGTGTGTGTGTGTGTGTGTTGGGGGGAGCAGGAAGCTGGTTGATTGTTCCAGGATATAATCCAGGATCATACATTGTATTTAACTGCCAGGTCTCTGGTTTTCTTTATTCTGAAACAGTGCTACACCTCTCTTTGTGTTTCTTACGACTGACAATTTTTTGTTAAATTCAGAAATATTTTATTAAGTTACACCTTAATACATGTTTTGTGCTATCACTTTGTCTATGATCCCTTTTTATCCTTATTTTTTACATTTCTATTTTTATTGTTATAATTGTATTTAATTTTTTGTCTCTTTTACTTTAGTATTTATATCAAAAGGATTTTACTGAGGTATTTTCATTATTTTTAGAGTTCTGTAATCTTTGCTTATGTACCTTCCTATTGTTCAATCATCTGACACTGATCACTGCTGTATTTTTTCATATATTCCTTCTTTTTCTTAATTCTTTTTAGTTTTAAAATAATGGCCAGACTTTTTAGGTCTTGTGAATATGTCTTTCTATTAATTCTTTCTTATTTATTTGACTTTAAATTTTTTGCAGTTCTAATTTTCACTGATTTGGCAATACTTTCTGTTTCCCAAGTTTATGTCACATGATTTTCCTGTAGGAGGAGCACATCGGAGTAAATTTTCCAGTTTCATGATCCCAGAGCTCCCTCTTCTGTTATTCCTAAGAAGTTATTATGAATATGGCATTCTATATTCTTAGATCAGCTTCCTCTGCTTCCTCTCACACATTTTGCTTCACATCTCTATCTCCCCAGTTGTTCTATTCATGTATAATTTGGATTCTATTTTGAGCAGATTCTACTCAGTCCAAGGGGTCTTTGTCCAGGAAGAGAAATAGATTTTGTTAACTTACAAATTCACAGGCTCCGGACAACTATATTCCCTGCAACTTTTCTACACTCCCCCTTATATTCATCTTAGTGCTTGTAACACCCCTCATGATTTAATTTCCTCACTTCTAGTGGACCCACCACCCTTTCCTTTCAGTAGTGTTTGACAACTCTGTAGTTCTTCGGTTTTTATTTCTCCCACATAGTTATTGGTCTTTCACATTGGCCTTGTAGCTATTGGTGCTTAATTATATTCCTTCCTGGTTGACAAATTGGTCAGGATACCTTTTTACCTAGATGTAAATGTTTTGTTTTTTTTTTTTTTGTTTTTTTTTTTTTTTACCTAGATGTGTCAATGGTTTATTGGTTTTGCCATCCTGGTTGTCCAGTCTCATGTGAGACTTTGGGGACAAATGGAGAGGGAAAGGAAAACCACATTGCTCCCATCACTGTCTCTAGATCTCTTGTTTTATTTTTAGCCAACTCTAGCTGGTTTTCATTCCTTCAAACTACTAAATATGCTTTTGTCAGAATATCCAATGACATGCGCTATTTACTATGGTTAAATTTTATATTAGACACTCTAAACACTTTTATTATGTGCCTGTTATGCACACATTTTGTGTTTTCCAAGGAATAAAATATATCAAAGGTTTAATTCACTAATGAGGAAACCACCAGGATAATAAAACAATGTTCAAAGAACATTTGGAAAATTGAGTATTTATAGGCATCAAAGAAAGAATATTGGCAGAAAATCACAAGGTTAGGAGCAAGTCTATAATATTCTCAGGAAATAATAGTCCTAAATATACAGAGGTGTTTTTTTAAACTATGCAGCTGGAATCTCTAATGAACAGAAAGCTCCATTTTCACATATACCTTCAAAGAGTAAACAGAAGCACATCCCTAGGGAATTAAATACTCCTTGGATTCACCTGCTAGACAAGGCTACAGCATGACACTGAAGTCTCAGTCAACCTTGTTTTGTTTTTTTTTTTTTTTTTGGTCTTATCTTCCAGTTACTGAAATATTTCTAACAATAAGCACTCTTTCTTATGCACATTGCAATGTTATAGACACTGAGGCATACGGAGACTGAATAACTTGCCAAAGATCACATTCTAGAAGGGGTCAGAGCCCATGGTTAAACCCACACAGTGTGGCTTCAGAGACATTTCTCTTAATAACTACACTCTGCTTATTATCTTATAGCAATAAGACAGCATTACTGAATAAGTGAAGTCAGGATAAGATGAGGGAACCAACAAACCTGAAAAATTTAGTGGTTAAAGAATAACAAGTTTATTTTTTTCCCCATGTAACTGTTTAGACAGATGATGTTGATTTCAAAGTCACTCAGTTTTGTTGCCTATCTAGTTACCTGGAAGGAGAGAAAGGCATAGGGGACCATGTCTGCATATATGTGAGGGTTGTTTTTATGCCAAAGTATGTATCTTAACTATTTCATCAGATGAAAATTAGTGATATGACCTTATCTAACTTCAGATACCAGAGTTGTTACAGTTTAGCTCTATGTCCAGAGTGAGACATGGTGGTAGGTATTAACAGCTCTTAATCTAGATTATGCTTGCACATCTAGATTAAAACTCATTGTTTAGCTTAATATGTTAAGATATTTCTAAGTAAATGTGTTTATGTTACTCTTAATGTCCTTAGAGTGTTTATTTCAAAAATCTTTAGGTTTTTTTTAATCATAGTTTTACTTTTGACTGTTTAGGTTCCTTCTGAATTTTATTATTCTACACATGCTTCAAAGAATATCTATAGAACTAATTCTTTGAACACATTCTTAAAAATGTTTTTGTATAAGGTTTTTTAAACATCAATATTGTTAGGCAATAGAGTGTACACATTTATATTTTACATTTTGTCAAATTATATTACTATTTTTTTAACTTTATTTATTTATTTTGATAGAGAAAGCACATGAGCAGGGGAGGGGCAAAGAGAAGGAGAGAGAGAATTCCAAGCAGGCTCCACACTGTCAGCACAGAGCCTGATGTGGGGCTCAATCCCATGAGCTAAGGGATCATGACCTGAGTTGAAATTAAGAGTCAGAAGCTTAACTGACTGAGCCACGCAGGTGCCCCTATATTCTTACTATTTAAGCAAGAGTTATTAAAATCATTTTCACAAATATCAGTATACATGTCCCTGGTGAATTTCCTTAGCAGTTCTAGTTTTTTCTCTCTCCTTATATCCACAATCTTTACCATATGTAACTTTGCTGTATATGGGATATTTTATTTTCCAAAGATGTCCATCTACAATAGTGTCTTCCATCATCCATACTCTGGTACAATGTGATTTTGCCATCAGAAAGTGAAATCTGGGGCTCCTGAGTGGCTCAGTTGGTTAAACGTCCAACTTCAGCTTAGGTCATGATCTCACAGTTGTGGGTTCAAGCCCTGCATCGGACTCTGTGCTGACAGTCAGAGCCTGGAGCCTGCTTCAGATTCTGTGTCTCCCTTTTTCTCTCTGCTCCTCTCTTGTTCGCACTCTTGTCTCTCTTTCTCTCTTAAAAATAAATAAACATTAAAATAATAATAATAAATAAAATTTATAAAAGAAAGTGAAGTCTAATACTGCTCCCAATGAATTGAGTGTGGTTTTATAATTTGCTTGTAATTAATAGAATGTGGTGGGATATATATATATATATATATATATATATATATATATATATATTGCACAATGTCCAAGACTCAGTCAGAAAGTTCATGCAACTTCTGCATGGATCTCTTTGCTTTGCATGCTTTCTCTGGATGAAGACATCACCATGTAGAAATCTGTCTATTCCAGGACCATCATGCAGGACTGGTCATATCTGGGCATTCTGATGTCATAGGAGAACAAAATTTCATCGATTTTAGCCCAAATGCCCGGCAGGTTAAAGTAGCCAACTTAGACCCTCTGGACAAAGCTATCTACTAGCTGATAATCACTGAGTGACCACATTTCCATTTGCATGGAAAGCAAGAGTAATAGTCAATCTAACCTAGAGTTGAGACAGTAAGAATCCATGTTGGATAATAAAATGCTTGTTTTGTTAAGCCATTATGATTGAGGCTAGTTTGTTATGCATCAGTGGTAACTGAAACACAACATCCTCTCAGTTTGAGTCCGTTTAACCTGTTTGATCAGTGTGTGGTTAGTAGACATAACACTATAGGATGTTTGACAGTGCTTTCATATTTCTGCTTGTTTCTTGATCTTCTGTCATCACCATTAGAAGGATATGGCCAGGCTAGCCCATTGTTTTCAGCAAGTTAATGTGTTCAGCAGAAACACAGACAGCAGAGTTGATCTAAAGATCAAGAAACGATCCCCACCTAGAATATAGTTTCAATCAGGGAACAGACCACACAAGAGAGCCCAGCATCCCACAGATCCTGGAGCAAGCCCCCCAGAATCAGCTGAGGCAGCCAGGATCACCTCAACTCCAGCCAACACACAGATATGTTTTTTTTTAATCAAGAAATAGCTGAGTACTATACACATACTCCAATAAAATTTCTCACAAAACAAACAACTAATTAGGGTCAAAGAGTATGCTGTGTTATTTTTTTATATTTCATATACTCCTTTGAGCATAATAAAAACCATTAACATTTATGTAACTGAATTTACAGTGTCTTATATTGCTGTGTATTCAATCTTAAGCATCTAAATTTTTCCAGTTTTAACAGCAAGTTAATACATATGTTTAGTTATGCCCTTGGTTTTATTCAAACAATAGAAATACATGTTTCTGAATGTAGTTAAATGATATTTAGGGTGTACAGACATCATTGGCTAATTACTCTTGATAATGTAGAGCAAAAGAAGTCAGCAAAAACTGCAATCCAATCAGCATACTGTGTAAAGAAATGTTAAAATTCACTGTCATTTGCAACAGATTGTCATGATAAATAGAATCTAAATACTTACAGCCTGTATGTAAGAAATATTCCATTTGGAGAGACAGAAGTTAGAGCTAAAAGATTTTGATTTGATTTTTACTATGGACAAGATAGGAATAATTTTGGCAAGTACAGTATAGTATTTATTTTCTTACTACCTTCTAATAATGCCTTTTCTACCATGGATACTTGTTGTGTGTGTGTGTGTGTGTGTGTGTGTGTGTGTGTGTGTGTGTGTGATGAAGATGAATGAGTAAAGGCAGTAAAGCAGACACACATCTTTCATTGAAGTAAAACAGACATAATTAAGGAAAGTGATAATTTGATTGAGAAGCCGGTTCTCTTCAGTGATGAAGGTTTTGCATGTCATTTGTCTTCCAAGATTGGTATGTCATACATTTATTGAAAATAAGGAGTCCCAGGATCTGTCACTTTATAATGACACCCTACAATTAACGAAGAAATCTTGACACAAAGTGAGAGCTAGCTATTGAAGTCACCTTTATCCATATATTATGTGAGGTAGGCATCTCCCTCCTCCTTTTTTTTTTTTTTGTCTGGTTCCACTCAGCCTCAGCCAGAACATTCTTAAAAGCTGCGTAAGGGGGATATTTTTTTCCTTCTTTGGCAGATACATCTTGTGAAGACATAAAGAGCTAGTAGTGTAGCATCTTCAAACCTAGCACAATGAATCTTACTACCACAATGAATATTACCACGAAGTCTGTGTTCTTATTGTCCAATCCTTCAAAGTTTCAAATGTTCAAGAGAATTGATAAGGTTTTTTAGCATAAACTACAAGTCCAGTGGCATCGATCAACATGCACCTACTGTAGTCACGAACCAGGTGTTCACACCAGTCTAAAGACCACAAGATAATATAAATATGTATTGCAGAATAGACAGACTAGACATGAATATGTGTAATTAATTTTTTTTTAAAAAGCAAAGACTTAGTAGTTTCGACTTTGCCATGATTCCAGTAATTTTTTGTTAGTGTTTCAAAATCCATTTAGGATAACTGAAACAAAATTTAGAGATTGTTTTAATATATTTTGGCTGCTATAATAAAATACCATAGTCCAGGAATGCTGGAGTGCCTCAGTCGGTTGAGCGTCCCACTCTCAGGTCATGATCTCTCAGTGTGTGAGTTTGAGCCCCGCATCAGGCTCTGTGCTGATGGCACAAAGCCTGCTTGGGATTGCCTTTCTCCTTCTCTCTCTGCCGCTCCCCTGCTTTGCTCTCTTGCTCTCCCAAAATAAATAAATAAACTTAAAAAATAATAATAATAAAATAAAATACCATAGTCTGGATGGCTTATAACAACAAATTTATTTCTCACTTCCCCAGAAGCTGGAAAGTCCAAGATCAGGGTATCTGATTTGGTTCATAAAGGGAACCTTCTCAGTGTGACTTCACATGGGGCCTCTCTTCCAAAGGCACTAATGTCATTCCTAATGACCTAATGATGTAATGGCCCCCAAAAGGTCCCACTTTCTTTGTGTTAAGAGCATGCGCTATTTACAATAGCAACTATCCATGCTAAGTTAATTTCCTTCCAGTCCTTGATTTCCATCCTTCTACTCGTATCTGTGCATTTGTAAATCATTAACTTGATTACAAAATGTTTCAGAGCTTTTCTGACACTGGTATCATAAGGGAAATTTCTGTAGTTTGCTGTTTTAGAATAGATTTATTAGGGAGTTCTGCTTCCCTGGAGAATCTACCTTTAACGGTACCAGGACTGTACCTGCAGTTTCTCCAAAGTTGTTTCCTCAGTTTATTAACATTTAATATAGGGGTATTTATATTAAGTTTATAATGAATGTGAATTTTATAGCAATATTTAGCACTATATTCTCTATTTTTGTAATATTTCCTACATTGTTTTAAATATTCAGTCATTTTGGGAGACCCAATGCCTTACGTCATATTTCTGATAATGAGACTATCCATTATAAAAAAAAAACAACAATGCAAAACAAACAAACATAGAAACAAACAAACAAAAGAACTCTGCCCAAGTTATTCAGATGTTTAGCCAGAGTTTATATCTAGATTTCTGTTCCATTTCCTTCCTGTTTCTTACTTCAGGAAAAAAAAATGTAGACAGAGAAACAGAGAAACTTGATAAGAAAACAAAACAAAGCTGAAAGCCTTAGATTTTATATTAAGACACACTTCCTGACTTTTACCTAATTCCTTTAAATTTTTCTTTATATAGATGTATTCATCAGCACTATGTGTGTTTGTGCTTGATTCTTTTTCACTACCATCTTTATTTCAATAGCATGGCTTTGAGGACTAATATGATTTTCCCCCCTTTCATCAACCTACCACATATTATATAATGGTAATGTTTGCCCTAATCTTAGTATACTATGGGTTAAAATAAGTGATTTTGTTTGTTTTTTTCATTTTGTTTTGTTTTGGGGGGATTTTGTGTATGTTTGTTTGTTTTTTGCTTTAACAGGTAAGACTGAGCCCATGTATTTAAACATACACTACTAGAATGACCTCATAGTTATCTGTTTGATTTTTCAGCATCAGGCATCATTTAAAGAAAAATATTTGAGTATTTTGTAGCTAAACTGGTTTTGATTTCTAGATTTGATGCAATCCTAAAACCATTTAGTGTTTTCCCATCATTTGACCGTTGTGTAATTTATACTGAAAGACTTATTTTCAAATTAGAGGTCAAATGTTTTTCTACATTATTTTCTCAAGTAGGAATTTGGATTCTGACTCATTTGCTTTGAGATAGATAAATCATTATATATAGAACCATGACATATGTTATCTATTGGGCCCAGAGTATAGTTCAAACACACAAGCTATATTGCCAGCAAATATATATACTGATGATTCGCTGAATTTTACAGACATCTTTATTATCAGAAGGCAAACATCAGTCATTGAATTTTTTACTCTACTTTTCATTCACTAAATTATAATAAAATAATCATTAAAACGCATAAATATTCTGTATATAATTATAGTTCCCTTAAAAAGTAAGTAGGTGTATCTTAAGATGCAAATAATTTGACTATTTTTTAATATATGCTTTGATTTAATCTTCACTGCCCTGCATTGAGAATTGTACAATTGTGGAAACATCTGCATTTGAAAAATTTATTATTTTTCCACAAGTCAACACTATTTAAAACAGAAATATTTTGCATATTGTATATTCAACTAAACAAGCTATCATTCTGTGCTTCCTTGACACTCATCACAAAATGAAACCATTTGTTTCCTTAAAATCAAACAATCATTGTAATTGCAGACTTGTTTATGACTATCTTCATCAAAACTGTGAGTATATTAATTTTTGAGTGCATAAGCAACTTTTCACAAAGTGATTACATTGTTTAAAATATAATGAGCAGAAATGGCATTTCAACAGATAATAAACCTTGTTTTTTCCTCTCAAAACAAAAATAATGCTTTCTGATTCTCATTATAGATATGGAATTGTCTATACAAAAGAAGTAGGGATCTTTTTTTTCTTTACGTGCATACTTCATCACTTTAGTTCCATAAACTTGAGCTCACTTTTGAGGGTGCTGGTATTTGCATACCTTTTGGAACAGAAACTTTTTAACTGCCTGCTTATTATGTATACATTCAAAATATTGTTCATTTACTTAAGCCTTGTTCATATCAAGGGATTTTGCTATAATGATAATCACATTAGCTTTTATAAATTACCAACTCCTATAATGTATAAAATGTCATATTTATAGGGCACTGCACCTCGGTGACCCTATTTGAGATAAGAAAAAAAACTGAAGTCAGGAACTCAATTAATAAATGTGAGATCCACGATTTGAATATACACCAACTGTAAACTAACCTGTTCCACTAAATCACACTCCTCTCATCATCTCTATCAATGGAGGTTATGGAATGAACTGATATTGTAGAATGGCAGATGTAACAACTACAACAACCACACTAATTTATTCATTCTTGTTGTATATTGGGCACCTTAAATTAACAAACTGCATATCAATGCTACAACTGTAAAAATGATAAAAAAAAGAAATAGCATAGCAAAAGTAAGCCTGCCCAAGGCATTTTTTAAATAAAAGAACATTGGGTTCTACTATCCACAGAGTTCAAATCAATTCTCCATACAGTAATACAGTAAATTTAATTACCTAAAATGCTATAGGGGGTATGAGAAATCTTGGTTAATTATCATATTTTCTAGAGAATACGGGGATTAGTTATTTGAAAAGTCTTGGAGCATAATAAAATTAGCTCAGTGCTAAACATATTATTTCTTCAAAGAGTCAGAAAGTACACTGGAGTCTTGCAGTTCCTCGAAGTTATCATTATAAACATGAATTATCACAATTGAGCATGTATAAGTTTGAGCAGACTAAGAGAATTGAGGGAGGTAAAATTCTAAATGAACTGACTTCTGTGGAAGATAGTTGAGTTAATCACTAGGCCTGGAGGGTACTATTTAACACATTTCTGTTGCAATGTTAAGTTAAAGAAGACCTCAGCAACCCGTTAAAAAGTGTTGTTTTCTAAGTATAAAAAATACTGTTAAGGCATACTTGGAAACTGGAAACCTAAAGCCATTATTATGACATCCACTCCCATTGGGTCAGGATAAACTATGCACCAATATTACTATTTTACAAATAAACCCTTATACAATTATACACTGAAAAAATGTAAGTACATTATATCTTATACTATTGAAGCCTGTTATATTTAGGATATATCTTTGTCTCTGTCTCTGTCTCTATCTCTAAATCTATATATATTATACATAGACATCTGTCTATCTCTATACCTAGATCTAGATTGTCTCTAGATTATCTTTCATTTCACTCTCCACATTCATGTATATAAATATACAGATACAGATATATCAGTATATGTATATATTAGATATAGATATAATTTCCATCGTAGAAATAGTTGTTACTTAGTAAACCATCAATCCAGATAAGTGATTTGCTATATTTTGTGAAGGTAGTAAAAGAACTGGAAATTAAAAGCCAATCTTTCTTAGCCTATTTGACACATGCCTGAAAATGTTTCATTATATATAAATTCATTATTTATATTTATATGTACATATATATAAACACACAGGGCAATCTATTTTTCCATTTGCTATTAAAAGCATCAATTGGTAATATTTAAAAACAAATTCAGATATGAAAAGAGAAAAGAATGGTAGTAATGACTGATATTTATTGACTTTTTTCCACGTATACTTTATATGCATGAAACTAATTTAAATTTCATAGCAACCTTTCAGGTAGGCACAATAACTCCCAACCTGTTTTCCTAGTGGAGTTAACTGAGATACAGGGAACTGGAGTACCATCCTACGGGTGCATCTTCCACAGGAATAGAGGGGAAAATTGTAAATAAAAATAGTTACACTAATGGAAGGCAAAAAATTGTGAAGAAAGAAACTAAAAAGCAGATTTAATCAAAGTCAATATCTATTGCTTGTCTGGTTCATATTCATTTCATTCCTCAACTCTCCATGCACAGGAGACAGCACACCTTTATCTCCCCTTCTCAGAATGCCTGTTGCTTGCCCACCTGGCTCTGGTGGCCTCTTGATTTAGGTTTTACATTCCGGTCCTGGCAAAGTAAAGCTTGCTTTGGAGACTGGAACTTGAGCCTACAAATTTGTGAACCATTTTCTGCTTCGGTATTTATTTGAAAAGGGAAAAATTGCCTTTGTCAAAGAGGTGATGGTGAGAAAAATATACTGGAATCACACAGATAAACACTGTGAGATACGATACGGGCGTATTAGACACTCTAATTTTCCCTTTGCTATTATTGGCCATAATGCTTATATTTCTCGTCATTTTTATCTCCATCATTTTTGCTGCATTGGGAAAACATCACAAATGCAATTTTCCCTAGAGTCAGTTCTACTCTTTAATATGCTAAAAGCTATTGAAATCATGTTTTTACATTTACAGTTTATTTAAAATCATTTTTTAAAATCTCATCTCCCTTTTCACTTGATCTTTTTTAAAAAAAAAAAATGCTTAGCCATTTGTCTCTAATTTTTGGCTCCTGTTTTAAAGATACATTTTCTGATCTGTGATAATACTAAAAATAATGGCTAACATTTACTTTGAAATCACCATTTACCAGACACTATGCTGAATGAGGGGTTTGTTTCATGATTATTTCATATATGGCACCAGAAGGTTTAGTAAGTTGGCTGAAGTCATACTCCAGAATTGTAGAGTGATTCAACCTAGGTCATCTGAGTAGAGTCCATGATTTTAACCACGGTGGACAACTGTACAATGATGACTTTATAATAATCGGTTCTTGTAAATATTCATTTCCAAATGTCTGCATTCCTGTGATGAATTTTTATAATTTTGCTTGCCTGGTTTTGTTTTATGTTTATCTCTCTGAAGGAAGATACTTTTTCTCAAAACTGTTTCTCTTTCTCTGTATCCTGTAACTCATCCCTGTTCCTTGTTTTTAAGCCCTCTCTCTCTCTAGAACTCAATGCATTGCAGAACTGTGATGGGTGTTTTGTTGCATTTGTTGATTGGATCATCTTAAAGTTGCATAATGAAACTTTCTGTTTTGCACCATTTTTAGAAATACTTATTTTCAGCCTGAACCAATGCATCCAGAAAGAAATGCAGTTCTGCTTTATGTGAAAATGAAAATATTTTTTTTTGTATTTGAGTAGATATATGAATATTTCAGTATACAAAATAACTACTAATGTTTGTTAAAAAGAAGTTTCTAATAGCCACATAAAATGGCTTTGCCCTTACTAAGTGTGGTACTGTATTTTGTACATATTTCTACATATAATTATTGAATTCTGTCGGTATTATATTCCTTAAGAAAAAATATTTTTATCATCTAAAGAGATTCAGGACTTTCATATAATTCCATACATTTAAACTTCAATAAGTGCATGTTGAATTTAGTGCTTTTAATGAAAATATCTTGAATTTAATTTTATTTAGAAAATTGACTTATTACCATTATTTTATGATGGTCAGTGACCCTTGTATTTAAATTTATTCCTTTATTTAAAAAACAGCCTGCACATTTTGGGCAAAATATTTTGTAGAGTATTTTTTTAGAAGATACAGTTATAATAGATGAATAAACAAGAAAGACTATGTGACTTTATTTTTCTATTGTAATAGTAAGTTTACTTTCAAAAGTTTATTACAGGATGTATTACCTTGATGAGAATTAACCAAGTGTGTTTGAAGAGAAAATACACAAACTATGTTTACTTACCTTTATTGAACAACTAGAAATTAATCCAGCCTTCATTATTTCAACAATAGTTACTGAACATGTACACTGCACCTGAGATTATTTAAGTGCTGGAGACCCAGAGTATGGTGGAGATATGGCAGGGATGCAAACATTTTTATGCTAAATGTGAATCTAAAACTATGTATATATGATATGTATATATTTCTGTCTGGTAAAACACATATGACATAGCGATTTTTTATGTGTACAGTTCAGTGGCATGAATACATTCATATTTTTGTGCAACC
Organism: Panthera onca; assembly: GCF_046562875.1. NCBI lineage: Eukaryota > Metazoa > Chordata > Mammalia > Carnivora > Felidae > Panthera > Panthera onca. The sequence continues at coordinate 21,415,066 of NC_138339.1, forward strand.
ATCACCACCATCCATCTCTAGAACTCTTTTCATCTTGTCCCATTAAACAAAACTGTCCCATTAAACAAAATTGCTTCTTCTTCTTCTCCCTAGCCTTTGGAAATCACCATTCTACTTCTGTCTCTATAATTTTGACCACTCTAAGTACTTCGTGTAAGTGCAATCATACAATATATATCTTCTGGTGACTGGCATATTTCACTTAGCATGGTATCTGCAAGCTTCATCCACATTGTAGCATATGTGAGAACTGTCTTCCTTTTTAAGGATAAATAGTATTCCATTGCATGTATATGCCAGATATTGCTTACCCCTTCAACTATTGTTTCACACCTGGGTTGCTACCACACTTAAGCTATTGTGACTAATACTGCTATTAACATGAGCATGAAGATATCTCTTCAAGACCGTAATTTCAGTTATTTTGAATATATACTGAGAAATAGTATCATGGGATCATTTGGTAATTCAATTTTTAATTTTTTGAAGAATTGCCCTACTATTTTCCACAGCAAATTGCTATTTTATATTCCCACCAACAGTGCACAAGGATTCTAATTTCTTCACACCCTGGGAACTTTCTGTTATTGTTTCATTGCTATTTTCTTTTCCTTCCTTCCTTCCTTCCTTCCTTCCTTCCTTCCTTCTTTTCTTTTCCTTTCATTCTTCTTTTTCTTTCTTTCTTTCTTTCTTTCTTTCTTTCTTTCTTTCTTTCTTTCTTTCTTCTTTTGATAGTAGTCTTCCTAATGGATATACCTTGGTATCTCATTGTTTTTATTGTGTAGGTTGTATCTGTGCCAAAGATAATTCTGGATTGTAACTTTAAAGGTTTTTTGGATCTTTTATGAGCCTTCCTCCTCTGCTGAGCATGTGTGGTGATTTTCCAATTTCCTCCATATATGTGATTACTTTTATAAGCCCTGCTCTTCAATATCTGGTCCCCAATTTGGAAAAATGAAGAAAGGATGGGAGAAAGGTGTGAGCCCTTTAAATTCTCTGGAAGTCCTGTTAGCCAGTGCCTGTGGGAGGGGCTTGCAACAATAGGGCAATGTGTAAGAACAATGGCCAACTGCCACTTTTGTGTACCTCTGTGATCAAAAGCAGCAGGTAGTAGTCAGAATAAAGATCTTTAGGGATTCCTGGGTTGCTCAGTTCATGGTCTCACAGTTTGTGAGTTCGAGGCCCTGTACTGGGCTCTGTGCTGGCAGCTCAGATCCTGGAGCCTACTTTGGATTCTGTGTCTCCCTCTCTACCCCTCCACTCCCCTGCTCATGTTGTCTCTCTCAAAAATAAATAAATATTAAAAAATAAAAAAAAAAAAAGATCTTCAATATTTGGAGGACAGAGTCCTTTTTGCCACTCAGGCTCATGCAAGCTGTGGCCGTCTGCTCTAGGAACACTTGCACAGCTGATTCCATGGGGCTGAGAAGTAAGGAATGATTAGCTACTACTCTGCTAAGAGCTGAAATTGACCACAATTTACAATGCAGTACTTCTTTGGGAGATGCAAACCTTCCATAGACTCCAGAGATGCAAAATAGTAACATCAGACAGAATGTGTCAGTGCAATTATTGTCCAGATGTGAAGACAGATTTCTGGTACTTCCTACTCCACCATCTTTCCAAAACCTCTACATTTGTTATATATTTATCTATGCAATGATTAATAATCTTTGAAGGTGACTTCTCAAGGACCTGTATTTCAAAATAAAGCATGTTTTCATTCAAGTATATAGAATTTCTATCTTGAATGAATCAAATATCTTTTATTGATTTAAAACTGTATCTTTGTGATTAACTTCTTGAGATCAAATTACTAAAGTGACTTAAGTATAAAACTACATAGATTATTAATGACTATGATTCCAGAAAAACTCAAAATATTCTTGGGAAAAATAACATTAAATGCTAGTCGTTTTCTAAAATTAATAAAAAGTGGGGCTCCTGGGTGGCTCAGTTAGTTAAGAATCTGACTTTTGGTTTTGGCTCAGGTCATGATCTCACTGTTCGTGAGATTGAGCCCCATGTCAGGCTCTGTACTGTCAGTGCAGAGCCTGCTTGGGATTCTCTCTCTCTCCCTATCTCTCAATTTCTCTCTCTCTCTCTCTCTCTCTCTGTCACACACACACACACACACACACACTAAATAAACTTTAAAAAAATGAATAAAAAGCTATGTGAATTTGTACATATATATATGTATGTGTGTGTGTATATATATATATATATATATATATATATATATTTAACATTTATTTATTTTTGAGAGAGAGAGGGAGAGATAGAAAGAGAGACAGAGTCCGAGTGTGAGCCAGGAAAGGCAGAGAGAGAAGGAGACACAGAATCCAAAGCAGGCTCTAGGCTCTGAGCTGTCAGCACAGAGCCTGATGCGGGTCTCAAACTCATGAACCTCGAACTCATGAACCGCGAGATCATGATCTGAGCCAAAGTCCGACGCTTAACTGAGTGAGCCACCCAGGCACCCCCCAAACTGTCTGTTTTAAGTGAGTTGCTAGCTTAGAAATAATTGCGTTTGACAAAAAATTGAGATAAAACATGGTAATTTAACATAAAAATTAATGAAATAGCTATCCATTTCAAGCAGTTTATACTGAATAGAAAAGCCTACTGGTTTATACTGGCATAATATGTATTATTGCAATTCAACTTAAAAATTAGAAAAATTTTAAAAGGTAGTATTTCTTGAAAGCCATTAAAAAACACAAGAGATAAAATAATCGCATTTATATAATTAATAAATTTTAATTTAAAAATTAAAATTGTATTGAGGTGCCTTGGTGGCTCAGTCGGTTAAGCCTCCAACTTTGGTTCAGGTCATGATCTCACAGTTTGTGGGTTCGAGCCCCACATCAGGCTCTGTGGTGACAGCTCAGAGCCTGGAGCCTGCTTTGGATTCTGTGTCTCCCTGTCTCTCTGCCCTTCCCCTGATCACACTCTGTCTCTCTCTCTCAAAAAATAAACATTAAAATTTTTGTATTAAAAAAATTGAAATTGTATTCATCTTTAGTTGTATCTGAAAATATAATTAATACAATTTGAAAAGATGAGAAAAAATATTGATTTTTAAGGGAAAGTAATCTCGTAGATTCTTAGTACTAAGAACAATGGCATATTTAAATTGCATCAACCCTATAACAGTGTTATTTTGTAATGATGAATGCCCTTATTAAACATTTGAGAATCACATCTGGTTGAAGGATTTTTTCTTCTCCTTTGTTTACAGTAAGACATATTGCAAATTAAAGGAGATATTTGATAATATACTTTCAGAAGAATTATCAGACAAATAACATACAATTCAGCTAAATATCAAACATTCTCTTTTTAATTTCATGTCTCCCTTGACCCAGGTTGCAAAATAACTTGGTCTAGACAGAAGACATTCAGAATGTCTGAATTATAGTCAAAAATGAGTTAAAATATCTCATTCAGAAAAATAATTACTAAATATGTTTAACAAATCTTGTGTGAATTAATTTATATATACATTGCAAAATACTAATGTCGGACTTGTTCATTTCATGCCTTGGGTATCATTTTATTTTAAATTATGTATTAGGTAATGTAAAAAGACATGGATATAATACTAGGTTGTTATAAAATAAAGTAAAAAAACATTTTAATGTATGTTCCCTATTCAATTATTTATAATAATTCAAAAGATATCACAACTATTATCTGAAACTTGAAATAGACAAAAATGCTCTTTTAGTGAAATATGAAGCTTGATTTCCTATTTCCTAACCTATTTTAGAGCTCTGTAGGGACAGAGGTTAACTTGAAGATCTCTAGTAGAGAGGCAAATAATTTCTGCCTAGTGTAACAGATAACCCTAAAAGTTTTCTCCTGTAAAGCAAAAGAGATACCATTTTTGTATTTAACCCAAATATCTTAACCTAACATTTTTTGTAAAATATATATTTTTTTAGGTATTAGGTATTTAGGTTTCATTGTATTTGTATATTTGTTTGTTGAGAATATATTTATGTGTATTCTCAGGATCTTCTTAAGTTTGTCATAACAGCATACTTTCCTTCCTTTAAATAATGAGTTAAATAAAATCTTTAATGTATAGTTTTATAAACATGTATGAACATGTGTAAACATTTTGACATACATAATGCTTAATTTAATACTTGTATGTAATTAAAATATTAAACCCCCAAATTAGTACTTGATCAAAGAAGAGCAATATGAATAATCCATAGAATATTTTTAAATGTCTTTGAGGACTCAGTGTGGTGCGATGAAACATATTGCAATAGACACTATTTTGTGAGGATTCAGAAATGTGTTCCTTTGTTATGCTTGTCAAAAGCAGAGCCTTGTTCATTTCTCTATCCTACTCAATCATAATATATGTACTTTTAGCAGATTCACCCATGTTTTCTTTTTTTTTCCCCCCTTAAAGATTATAAACTACTCTAGGGGCACCTGGGTGGCTCAGCTGGTTAAGCATCCGGCTCTTGATTTTGCTTAGGTCATGATCGAACGTTTGTGAGTTTGACTCCATTGTCAGGCTCTGCACGGTCAGTGCTGAGCCTGTTTGGAATTCTCTCCCTCCCTCTCTTTCTTCCCCTCACCTGCACATTCATTTCCCACCCCCTCAAAAACAACATCAACAACAACAACAAAAAGACTATAAACTACTCTAGTTAGTGTATCTTGCCAGCCTAATTTGGACACAAAACTCTTGAGTACATTACACAGTAGGGCTTTAACCAATATGCATAGATATCTATCCATCATGTTACCTTGCGTTTTTATCAGTAAAAGAGAAATGTTAAAAACATGCAAAAAATTCCTTGAGATTTTCAGAACTAAGAACAATATTAATAACTCTGAGTTATAAGGATACTTGATACACTGTTAAGCATATATATATGCTTTAGTAATTTCCATGAAGTCATTATATGTAATTTAATGATTAATGGCTTACCTGAAAAGAAATTTTTGAATATATTATCCATGTTCCTGATTTTTTTAAGTCAATTATGTAGCACATGATTTAACTTATACTTTGGATGTCTTGCAGTCATCATTATAAATTTTATTACTGTACTGTGAGTGAGAAATATGCTTTGGAAATAATATATTGTATAGGCTATATTCTCTGACATTGAAACATAATTCTGTGGTTTTGAATTTATAAGGTTCCAGTTTTTATTATCTTTGTTTTCTTTATGTCAGACTTCCAGTTATTAAATCTTACTATTACTTCTATAGGTGTTTTCCTAAATCTTTCTCTTTTCTAATTCTCTTTGTTAATAAAGGGTAATACTTGGAAAATACACAGTGAAACTTCTTAACATTAGAAATGCCATAAAAATAAGGTCTTGTTTACCCTTAATTCAGGATTTGATGAACACAAGGAGTGGGACTTGATTATTCATATTTTAATACCTATCTTAGGTGCCATTAGTTTATTTCTGCAAATACCTTTGTTTCCAAAGATGATTTTATAAATATAATTTTGTTGGCGACTGACTTTCTCATTGCTGATGAATAATATATATTTTACGTAGAAACAAAATAAAATCATGTTAATTTAAATAACACTAATTCTCCAATCAAAATATAGAGTGGCTGAATGAATAAAAACAAGAGTCAACTCTATGTGATGTACAGGAGACTTACTTTAGTTTCAAGGACACACATAGTCTAACAGTGAAGAAATGGAAAAATATCTGTGTGCAAAAATAAAGCAAAAGAGAACAGGGATATCTATAATTATATCAGACAAAATAGACTTTAAGTCAAAACCTCTGACAAAAGAAGAAGATCGTTATAAAATGATAAAGTAGTCAATTCATCAAGAGGACATAACAATTGTCAATATATATGTACCTAGCATTAGAGCACCTAAATATACTAAATGTACTAAATATACAACTATTAATGGATCTGAAGGTAATAATAGACAACAATATAATAATAGTAGTAGACTTCAATACCCAACTGTTCAATAATGAATGGTCATCCAAACAGAAAATCAATAAAAAACAAAATGAAGCAAAACAACAACAAAAACACTAGACTTGAACTATACTTTAGAACAAATGGGCCTAAGAGATATATACAGAACATTTCACCCAACAGTAGCAGAATATACATTCTTATCAATCACACATGGAATATTCTTCATGATAAATCATATTAGGTCACAAAATAAATCTTAGAAAACTTGAATATTGAAATCATACCAAGTATATTTTTCTATTACAGTGGTATGAAACAAGACATTAATGACTGGAAGAAAACTGGAAAATTCACAAATATGTGGAAATTAAACAAGACACCCTGAACAACCAATGGGTAAAAGATGAGGTCAAAAGGAAAATAAAATATATCTTGAAACAAAAGAGGTTAGGAGACAGAATATATAAAAATTAATGAGATTCAGCAAAGCAGTGTTAGCAAGAAATTTTTTAGGGATAAATGCCTATATTAAAATAAAAGAAAGATCTCAAATAAACACCTGAATTTTGTACCTCAAGGAAATAGAAAAACAATAACTAAGCACAAAATTAGCAGAAAGAAAGTCATAGTAAAGAAATTGAAAAACTTGTAGCTAGACTTACCATAGGAAAAAAAAAATTACAAATGAAAGAGGAGACACTGCAATTGATACCACAGAAATACAAGCGATCATAAAAAATTACTATGAACAATTATATGCCAACAAGTTGGGTAACCTAAAAGAAATGGGTACATTTCTACAACCTACCAAGTCTGAATCATGAAGAAATAGAAAATCTCAAATAACAAATAAGAAGTAAGGAGATTTAATTGGTAATCAAGAACCTACCAACAACATAAAAATTAAGACTAGATGGCTTCATGTGTGAATTCAACCAAGCATTAAAAAATATAATAATTCAATTCTTCTCAAATTCTTCTGAAAAAGTGAATGAGGCAACACTTTCAAATTTTTTTACAAGACCAGAATTACCCTGATACCAAAACCAGAAAAGGATACTATAAGAAAACTACAGGCCAATATCGCTGATGAATACAGATGCAAAAATTCTGAACATAATACTAGCAAGCAGAATTCAACAGCACATTAAAAGAACCATATGCCACCATCAAATGAGATTTATCCCTGGGACTCAAGGATAGTTCAGCATATCCAAATCAATAAATGTGATAAATTTCATTAATGGAATGAAAGAAAAACCATGTGATCATCTTAGTAAACACATAAAAAGTATCGGATAAAATTCAACATCCTTTCATGAGAAAAACTCTCAATAGTTGGATATAGAAGGAACATATCCCAGTGTAGTAAAAACCAGATATGACAAGCCCTCATACTCAAGTATGAAAGGTTGAAAGCTTTGCCTCTAACATCAAGGAAAAGATAAAGTTGCTCACCAGTCCTATTCAACAATTCTGCAAATCATAACCAGAGCAATGAGGCAGGACAGAAATAAAAGCCATCCACATATCAAAGGAAAAAGTATAAATGTGTGTTTGTTGATGACATGATCTTGTATATAGAAAATCCTAAAATCTCCACCAAAAACTGTTAGAAGTAGTAAACAAATTTGGAAGTTTTAGGATACAAAATCAATATCCAGAAATCAGTTACATTTCCATATACTAACAATAAATGATCTGAAAAAGAAATAAAGGAAATATTCTCCAAAGTGAATGCTGTACATTTCTAGATAATCATTGGTACAATATAATGGTGATTTTATCAAAAATTATTAAATATGTAAAATGTAATATTTGAGCTCAATAGAGAAAATTAAAGTTATATAAGAAAAGAAGTTACATCATTTTATTGTTATTTTAGCTTTATTCCAAAAACTTCTAAAAAGGAAGAGCTCACTCATGATTATGAACTTTTTTGGGGTTAACAACTTGCATTCATATTTGTTTATAGTTAAAGGGACATCCATAGTTTAGGGACTTGTATTTTGATGTATCCATTAGAATACAATAGAGATTTTATGTCAAGTTTCTAAACTTTTAGCATTTAAACTTTATTTTTTTATATAGTTTGTGAAATTTTTTGAATGTTTATTGAAAATAGTAAAAGTACCTACCTGTAAGAAATTCAATAAGAAATCAACAGATTTCATGTATCTACATGATGAAATGTGTAATCATTGAATGACTTATAATTTTATTTTATTTTTCCTTTCTTTTTATTTAAAAATAAAAGTTTTTATTTAAATGCCAGTAAGTTAACATACAGTGTAGTATTTGTTTCAGGTGTACCATGTAGTGATTCAGTTTAAGCATCTTGGAAATAATCTGTGGATGTCACTTAAAGGACAATAACGCTTTTTCTAACATATGGCCTAGATTTTATTTTACTAACTAGGGGACACCATTCTTCTAGTTCCCTAGAACAGCCTTATTCCCCCCAATTATAAATATGTATTTCCTGATTATGTATAATATGTTATATATACATATTATATATTTATAATAGTAAGCATATACCTACATGTACACTGATAATTAATCTGTTATTAATGTGAATTTTAAAGGCTCTGTGTGCATTCATCAGTTTATTTGAGATTTAAGATTTTAAGGAAAATTTGTACATAAAGGTTTAAGTTTATGGGCATGTCTATGTAGGCCCCATATTTCTTAATAGACAAATGCACTAGTTAAATTCAAAAGTTAATATTGTATGTTTTAAAACAGAAAGCCAAACAGATGTTCCAGAATATCCAGATGCTTGGTGTAATTAAAATGAAACAGCTGGATTATTAACAGAATGCATTTTTTTAATTGAAATGGCTGGAGGTTTTGAAGTAACAACATCATATTTTAAAATGACATGATTTGCTATTAGCAGCATGAAAACCTTAGCTTCTTTTCCAGTTATAAGTTAAAATCTGTTACAACATAAATTATAATCTGTATACCTAATACGACTACCAAATTCATTATTATCAGCATTTCTAATGACTGTTTTAAATAGCAAAATTTTGAAATTTTAAAAATAAATGTTTATGTATAACATGTCTTCAAAAGTTTACTTCTAGGGGCACCGGGGTGGCTCAGTCAGTTAAGCCTCTGACCCTTGGTTTCAGCTCAGGTCATGATATCACGGTTCGTGAGTTCAAGTCCTTTGTTGGGCTCTGTGCTGGCAGCATGGAACCTGGTTGGTATTCTCTCTCTCCCTCGTTCTCTGCCTCTTCCCATTTGCACACTTGTTGTCCGTCTCTCTCAAAATAATGAACAAATAAACTTAAAAAATAATAAACATAAAATAATAATGAAAAATAAAAATGCTTAATAAAAAATAATAAAAATAAATGTTTACTTCTAGAGTAACTTTCCCAGAGATTCTCCATAAATTATAACCATACAACCCTACCAATCTGAAAGTCAGCATTGATGCAGTGCTACCATTAATTTCACAGACCTTATTTAAATTTTCCAGCTGTCCCCAAAATATCTTTTTTACACCATACAAGATTCTCTCCAGGAATATGTACTGCATTAGATTATCATGTTTAATCAGTATGTGTAAGATGCACACCAGATTTAAAGTCTTAGGATGAAAACAAGAATGCAAAATATCTCATAGTAAATTTTATATTGGTTACATAATGAAATGCTAGTATCTTAGATATATTAGGTTAAATGAAACATAGTATTACAATTTAAAGAGGTTTACTTCTAATTAATTTTAAATTAACAATTATATTCAAATTTATTAAAGAGGCAGGCATATATCTCAAAAGAAGAAAATATATATACATATGTCAAAAGAAAAAATTTCATTTGTGTCCTAAACCATGTACCTAAATGCATCATATACAATTTAAATTCCCAAATAGATAAGATTACTCTTCATTAACATTCTCTCCCATCTCTTATCTTTTTGGGAAAATAATACTTCAACGCCATTTTAATTAGGCTTTGGCTGCAAAGTGGGCAGATTGTTTATCCTGAGAGCTCGCCTGTGGCTAAGCCACATGACTTGCTTTGACAAATGAGATATTATCCAGTGTGATATATGCAGATGTTTCTATTGTGATTTTATTGTAAAGGTCATCCACATATGCTTTTACTGTCACTGAAAAGAGGCTTTTACTGCTTCTTGGCCCCTGTTGTTACACAGTGATAGCCAGCCTGCAGTAAGGGGTCAAACTGGGTCATTGGCTAGAAGCAGAGTCCTCAAGCTGATCTTTCTTTAGATTCGTTCATCTGCAGTATATCTGAAGACTCATGAGTGTGAGAAGAGAGAGGTTAGTATTGAATGCCAGTTAGTTTAGATCATTTTTGTGCAGCACTTTTTTTCTCTTTCAATACCTTTTGTGCATCTGTAGTAATCCATTATCGTGGTTTTAGATGTAGAAAGTAATGACAAGTTAGTTGTAGCTATTAATATGAACTGTGGATTTGCCTCCTTATGGCCTATCTTCCTAGTCAATATGGAACAAATTGGAAAATACATGATACAGAACAGGGATTTTATCAGCTACCTTATCCAGATGTCCATAAAAAGATCCATGAAGACCATTCTCTCGGTCAACATTTGATTTTTTTTAGTCTATACAAAAATATCTGTAATTTATAAAAGTAAAAAATCCCCACAATCACCAATTCTTTAAAATTTGGTCAAGTCTCAATTGGGGGAAGAAATTTAGCTGGTAATTTGACCTGACTTATTCTGAAGATCTGGCATGATAACAAAGGAATTATATAATAGGCAGGGACTACAAAGAGTAATTGGCTATTACTGTGTAATTTGAGAACTTCTGGCAAATTCTTCAGTGGAATAGATGAGCTCATAACTAGTGGTATAATATCTTGAGGACTCTGCTTGTCTATACAGAAACATTGTAATAGAACATATTGAAGTAAGATATTGTATAAATTTCCTGGCCGTAGGAGATGTAGTTGCAAAACCTTCATTTTCCATCCTCATCTGCTTAAATAATTAAAGGTCTTACGGAAAGCAATGCCCCACATAGCGCAAAAAGGCTGTCTCTCTCAACTAATTATTAGAATTATATAGAGAAGTGGACAGTGAATGAGAGGAGGAAAGTGGAATTGTTTAAATCCAGAAGATCAAAGCTGCCAATCTCCTCTGACTTCTATACAAATGAATTGCCCTTTAATCTGTTGATATACCCATTGTTTGTAAGTATAACTAGCAAACAAAGCATGTATATAATTAACCAGCAAGAACAGAAACAAAGAAGAGAGAGTGAGGAGAGCAAGATTGAGATAAATGGACATTTTTAAATATGAAAGAGAATGGAGCTATTTTATATTAGCATATGTGTAAATTTCAATTAATAAAAATAAAAAATAAGATACATGTTGAATGACTAGTGGTAAATTGTTCCTTACATAATGTCTTTAGCACATAGAAGCCTTACAACCAAAAACACTCTGGAGGAATCAGAAACTACATTTCTAGAATATGAATTATCATTGTGAGGACATGGTCCTTCTAGGAGTATATGGGTGTGTGTGTGTGTGTGTGTGTGTGGTGTGGTGTGTTTATGAAGCACTATTATAAATCTGGGATTGGTTGCTAGACCAACACAGAGATATTGCCTCCTTTAAAACTAGATTGTTTAGCTTGGAAGGTCAGTACTTCCAGATGGAGTTTAAGATATGTGTCCAGGGACTAGAAACAAAACTTCTGTAATCGTTCTACTCACCTTTTAGGTGTGAGTATGGCTTTGCAGAAGAGCAAACATCAAAGGGGAACATGTGTCCTGAATATCCTTCTGTATTTCAATCTTTGCCTTGACTTTGGGTATAAATTTTGGCTAAGTCCCTTACTACTACCTAAGGTGTGGAGTATGTTGTTTTATAATTAGATAAAAGTAGCTCTTCTACAATATGAATAGATGATGTGCTTTCTTTGAGAAGCGTTGGTATTCTTTTGGAATATTGTGCAAATGCTGTTTGTGTTTAACCAGGCATATGTGTATGCACCTCGCATTTATGTATGTGTATGTTTAATTTAAAAATACCTGCTTGATGACAAGAAAGAATAAGAACTTTGATCTTCATTTCACACTAGACACGGAAGTCAGGGTACCAGATACTGGGCTGCTATAGCCCCATTATAGCTGCTTCCTGAAATCTTCTGGGATATTATACAGCTGTTGCTTTCTGTCATCCTTGTACCTTCAACCTTGGGTTAGTAGAACTAGCTGTTGTGACAAGCCAAATAGTGTTGTGTGCTATCCTTTGTAGTTTTCCTATCCCACCCCACACCATTGTATGGAATTGACTTATTAAGCTTTCCCGAAATTACCCAATTAAAACATGGACCCTGAATGATAATTCTACCTAGAATAAATGCATTAATGTCATTTTTACTTTTTTTATTTATGAAACTCAGAAACCATTTAAACCAAAGCAAGAAAAAGTAGAGCTTTTTGTATGTGAGATATATATCTATATATACAGATAGAGATAGAGATATATATCTGCAATGATAGAAATGTTTTATATCTGTACTTTCTGGTATGGTAGCCAGTGCCCACATAAGGCTATTGAGCACATGAAATGTAGCTAGTATGACTAAGGAAACTGAAGTTTCACTTAATCCACTGTTAATTAACTTAAATTTAAAGATTTAAAGTAAAAAAGTTACTTCTGCGTGGTGGCCACTTTTTTGGACAGTATAGCTTTAAAGTCTTTCTGACTTAGTAATGTTTGCAGCATGGGTATCTGAAGAATTCCACCCTTTTTAACAGTTGATGTTATTGGAGTTGTTGTGCTAGGTGGATTTTCTTATGTTATTAATTGGATAATAACATTTCATAATCCATTTGAAAAATCAGCATGGCAAGGTGTGTCATTAAATACATTAAATACATATGTATGTAAATATATACATAAATATAATTATATATGTATACAAACATATAATATATAATTCTATAAAAATTTTAACAGAAATACCATTTTTAGAAGTAGCAATCTATGCACGAAAATAATTAAAAATACAAAAAATGAGCGCAAACAGCTTTTTAATTATTTTTTTTAATTGAGATATACTTGACCTATAACATTGTATTAGTTTCAGGTGTACAACATAATTTTATATTTGTATATATCAGAGAATGATCACCGCAATAAATCTAGTTAATATCCATCACCACACATTTACAATTTTTTTCTTGTGATGAGAACTTTAAAAAAATGTTTTAATGTTTATTTATTTTTGTGAGAGAGAAAGACGGAGCACAAGCAGAGGAGAAGCAGAGAGAGAGGGAGACACAGAATCTGAAGCAGGCTCCAGGCTCTGAGCTGTCAGCACAGAGCCCGAGGTGGGGCTCAAACCCAGGAACTGCAAGATCATGACCTCAGCCGAAGTCAGACGAATTAATATATTCATTCATGAAAATATACAGTGTTTATCATAGTATTATAATGGCTATGAAATAATACAGAATATATATATATATATATATATATATATATATATATATATATATGTATGTATATATCTTAATACTAAGTGAGAGAAATACAAAAAAGAACCATCATGTTAAACTAACACGCTTATTAGAAAATGCCAAAAAGCTATCAGTCAATCCATGTGTACACACACCAATCCATTCGTTCTTTGACTCATCTAATTATTTACTGTCTACTCTACATCAACAAAATGAGTTACTCTACATCAACATCTACTCTACATCAACAAAATGTCTTTTGTCCCAATCAAGGGAAAAAGGACAGTCCTAGTTTAAAATTCTTAAGTAAATACAAGGTATAATATTGAAGTACACACATATACACACATATAAATATATAATTTAGTGACATGATGGAAACTTTATAATAGCAAGTTATTCATGGGAGGCAATAAAGGTATAAAAAAGCTAGACTATGATAGATTTTGCTATTGCTCATTAGTGTTTATTATTATTCAGACATTTTCTTCCCTCGGGACTAGGCTGGGCAAAGCAGGTATCTTGCTGAATTTGATCGTGACTATAGTTTGATGACTTTTGTGATAAATAAATAAGCTGCTATCTTATTTAAGCCACTGTGTTTACTTTTCCTATATTTTTAGGAAAACCTTATTAGCATATATTCTAGTTAATAAAACATACAGTAACGATAGGAATGGGGGAAAAAAGGAAAATGAGGTCCTAGGCAGCCAATGATTTTAGGGGAGAAAAGTAAATATGAGATAATATTTTCATAAGACCAATAGCAAATGGAGAAGGAGCATGTGCATAGAAATCTAGGTTTATTAAAAATGCACTCACAGTTGGTTACTACTGATTACAACATTTGAATTAAAGATGTTAACAGGCCAATTAGTGTTTTAACAAGATTTGTGCTAAGACTACTGCTATATTTAACTTCTATGAAAAAGATTTGAGCTGGGAAAGTTAAGGAACTGAATGGAATTAATGATTCAAAATTAATTAATTTATACATTACATGTAGAGTGATAAAAAACCAAGAATAGAGAATGAGACTGTGAGCAACATACCATCACTTGGTGACGTGAGGGAAAAAATATATGACAACGTAAAAATATTATTTGGAAAAGTTTGTGCATTCTTAAAAATGTATTCCATTTTAATCAAATGGTTCACTGGATTGAGCAAAATAAAAATTCTCTGCTGGGGATAGCCTCAGAGGAAGCAGAGCATTCGTGATAAATCTAAAGTTTTTCCCTTGAGCAAAGGAGAACATTGTACCATGAACAAAGAGAGATAGATAATGGTAGAAACAGAATTAGGGTCAGTGTATATCATGAGTTCTTCATTAGCCATACTAATTTTGAGATACCTTTTGGTACTCAAATAAATTGGTCAATTACACAATTAAAAATATGATTTAAAAGAAACAAACTTGTATGCATTCAACCATATGCAGGATGTCAGGAATTCTACAAAAAAAAAAAAAAAAGTAAATGCTTATTTATCAATGAAACATAAGATACAGGTTTTCTGGGTTTTATGTTATATCCTGATCCAAAGAACTGATTTTTTTAATGTTTATTTATTTATTTTCAGAGAGAGAGAGAGAGAGACCATGAGTAGGGGGAGAGAGAGAGAGAAAGAATCCCAAGTAGGCTCTGTGTTGTCATGAGATCTGACCTGAGCCAAAATCGAGTCTGTCATTCAACCGACTGAGCCACTCAGGTGCCCCCTGAATTTTCTAAAAGCATACCAATATGTTTTTGATCAAAGTTCATCATCAAATGGGTATTTAAGAACATTAAGGGATTATTATTTATTTTGTTGGCATTTATTATGTTTATGTGAAGAGAATACTTTAGAAACATATATGGAAGTAATAGTGAAAGAATATAATGTCTGTGATTTTTCTTTAAATTTTTTTAACATTCATTTTTTTAAAAAATTTTTTAACGTTTATTTATTTTTGAGACAGAGACAGAGCATGAACAGGGGAGGGTCAGAGAGAGAGAGAGGGAGACACAGAATCTGAAACAGGCTCCAGGTTCTGAGCTGTCAGCACAGAGCCCGAAGTGGGGCTCGAACTCACGGACCACGAGATCATGACCTGAGCCAAAGTCGGACGCCCAACCGACTGAGCCACCCAGGCGCCCCAACATTTATTCATTTTTGAGAGAGACAGAGCATGAGTGGGGAGGGGCAGAGAGAGAGGGAGACACAGAATCTGAAGCAGGCTTCAGGCTCCAGGCTCCAGGCTCCAGGCTCTGAGCTGTCAGCACAGAGCCTGACATAGGGCTAGAACCCACAGACAGCAAGATCATGACCTGAGCCAAAGTTGGACACTTAACTGACTGAGCCACCCAGGTGCCCCAGTGTGAGTTTTCTTTAAAATACTCTGAGTGGAGAAAGAAAGGTGGAAGCATAGAAGATTGACAATTATTGAAGATGTGTTATTAAAAATGCATGTAGGTTCATTATATCATTCTCTCTAATACTTTGAATAAAGTTAACATTCATGTGTGAATAAATATTTTTTAAAATGAGAATCTTTAAAGCGTTTCCTAAATCCTATTTCTATTATATTTTCTCATAAAGTTGTATACTACATTGACATATGAAATGCTTAAAATTCTTTAAATGATAATATTCCTCTGAACAAAATCAAACACGTAAATACATTTTTTTATTGTTGTTGTTGTTGTTGTCCCAGTAGGAGCTTGACTTCTCAAAACTTTATTCTGGATGGTTTGACCTTTATAATTACATGATTGATTAAAACAATATAAATATACTTCAAAATTGGGTAAATAGCTATCAGACATAAAAGGGCTTTTAAAATCAAGTTCTTAATGAGCTAAAGTTGATTGTATTTTTCATAATTAATGAACGTTTACTTGGATATATTTCGTGTGTTGTGAGAGAATTTAGCAGCAATTCTGTTTCAACGATTTTTTCTGTTTCTATAGATCTAAAAGTTTAGTGATTTTGTTCAGTTAAATAAGGACATAGAGAATATCATTCAGATATTGGAATTACTTGTGAGTTGTAAGAAAAAAATTACAGTTTTCTCTCATCTACAACTATGTTTAATGATCCATTTGCTGACAATTGATTTTATTCCCTCTTCAAATGTGTAAAAAGCAAAGAATAGAAAATCGACTTAAAAGTGGAATTGCTACAGAGTCTTTAGAATTATTGAACATCATAGCACCAGTATCAGTCTCAGTCACCTTTTGTTGTATATCCTAGAAAGCGTTGGAGGGTTTTGTTTGTTTGTTTTGTTTTAATCCCAGGACACTACATAATAATAAAGTTAAGGATCGCTGGGAGGTTTGCCTTTTTTTTTTCCCTGTAAAATAGGAATATGATAGTTTTGAAAGGAAAATGGGAATGGGAAATCTGCATCTTCTCAAAAAAATGATTTCATGCAGATTGATTTTTTTAACTTTATTTTTTATTTTTTAAAATTTACATCCAAATTTGCATATAGTGAAGCAATGATTTCAGGAGTAGATTCTTTAATGCCCCTTACCCATTTAGCCCATACCCCCCCCCCACAATCCCTCCAGCAACCCTCAGATTGTTCTCCATATTTATGAGTCTCTTCTGTTTTGTCCCCCTCCCTGTTTTTATATTATTTTTGTTTCCCTTCCCTTATGTTCATCTGCTTTGTCTCTTAAAGTCCTCATATGAGTGAAGTCATATGATTTTTGTCTTTCTCTGACTGACTAATTTTACTTAGCATAATACCCTCCAGTTCCATCCACGTAGTTGCAAATGACAAGATTTCATTCTTTTTGATTGCTGAGTAATACTCCACTGTGTGTGTGTGTGTGTGTGTGTGTGTGTATACATATATATGTGTGTGTATATATATACATATATATATACCACATCTTCTTTATCCCTTCATCCATTGATGGAAATTTGGGCTCTTTCCATACTTTGGCTATTTTTGATAGTGCTGCTATAAACATGGGGGTGCATATTCAAAACAGCACATCTCTATCCCATGGATAAATGCCTAGTAGTGCAATTGCTGGGTTGTAGGGTAGTTCTACTTTTAGTTTTTTGAGGAACCTCCATACTGTTTTCCAGAGTGGCTGCACCAGCTTGCATTCCCACCAACAATGCAAGAGAGATCCTCTTTCTCTGCATCCTCGCCAACATCTGTTGTTGCCTGAGTTGTTAATGTTAGCCATTCTGACAGGTGTAAGGTATCTCATTGTGGTTTTGATTTGTATTTCCCTGATGATGAGTGATGTTGAACATTTTTTCATGTGTCGATTGGCCATCTGGATGTCTTCTTTGGAGAAGTGTCTATTCATGTCTTTTGCCCATTTCTTCACTGGATTATTTGTTTTTTGGGTGTTGGGTTTGATAAGTTCTTTGTAGATTTTGGATACTAACCCTTTATCTGATATGTCATTTGCAAATATCTTCTCCCATTCTGTCGGTTGCCTTTTAGTTTTGCTGATCATTTCCCTCACTGTACAGAAGCTTTTTCTTTTGATGAGGTCCCAGTAGTTCATTTTTGCTTTTGTTTCCCTTGCCTCTGGAGACGTGTTGAGTAAGAAGTTGCTGTGGGCAAGATGAAAGAGGTTTTTGTCTGCTTTCTCCTCGAGGATTTGATGGCTTCCTGTCTTACATTTAGGTCTTTCATCCATTTTGAGTTTATTTTTGTGTATGGTGTAAGAAAGTGGTCCAGGTTCATTCTTCTGCATGTCACTGTCCATTTTTCCCAGCACCACTTGCTGAAGAGACTGTCTTTGTTCCATTGGATATTCTTTCCTGCTTTTCACAGATGAGTTGGCCATAGGTTTGTGGGTTCATTTCTGGGTTCTCTATTCTATTCCATTGATCTGAGTGTCTGTTCTTGTGCCAGTACCATACCGTCTTGACAATTACAGCTTTGTAGTATAGCTTGAAGTCTGGGATTTTGATGCCTCCTGCTTTGTTTTTCTTTTTCAAGATTGCTTTGGCTATTCTGGGTATTTTCTGATTCCAGAAAAATTTTAGGATTGTTTATTCTAGCTCTGTGAAGAATGCTGGTGTTACTTTGATAGGGATTGCGTTGAATATGTAGATTGCTTTGGGCAGTATTGACCTTTCAACAATATTTGTTCTTCCTATCCAGGAGCATGGAATCTTTTTCCATTTCTTTCTGTCTTCATGCAGATTGATTTTAAGAGAAGCCTTCATATATGAAGTCATTGAAACTGCCTACACCCAGATTCCTCTTGAAGGATTTTTAAATTTTGTTTTAATGTTTATTTACATTTGAGAGAGAGAGAGGGAGGGAGAGAGAAAGAGAGAAGAGGTGAGGTGGGGGAGAGGCAGAGAGAGACAGAGACAGAATCCGAAGCAGGCTCCAGGCTCTGAGATTTCAGCACAGAGCCCAACGCTTGGCTCAAACTCAAGAGCTGTAAGATCATGGCCTGAGCTGAGCTTAACTGACTGAGCCACCCAGATGCCTCTTGAAGGATTTTTATATAAAGCCACATGAGCCATTTCTCTTGTTTTAATACTCCTCCTCCAAAAGATTGAGGGAATAGGCTCTCACGAATGGCATTATGCTCACTGTACCAGCTCTGCAGTTCTTAATCCCCCCTACCCCAGTTGTCCGTCATCACTTAGATTCTGTTCTACACACTTACTAATCTGTCCTAATTGTCTACCTTTCCCCTTCCTCTAAGACCTTCTGTTGTGTATTGCCTCTAACCGACAAGCTGTCATCAGCCATGTCCCTTCATATATCCTCAGCTGTTCGCTGGACATTCCCCTCACACCCTCCCCTAACTGAAATCTGACAGTACCCTGAGGACATGGTCTTCATGGCAGGTTTCCCGACGGGAAGCTATTTATATTATTTATATTTATATTTATATTTATATTTATATTTATATTTATATTTATATTTATATCTATATCTATATCTATATCTACATTCCCTGGCACTTCACTTGTGTTACAGGCTATGTTAAAGTGAGGTAGATGCTCTCTATTTTCCTATTTTAGCTTCTAAATAGTTCCTCACTACCCCATTAAAAAGACTTAGTATCTTGTAACAATTATTTATATATATGTCAACCCGCACCTCATTGCCTCCCTGCATGGTTTTGAATTAGCATGTGGCATGCATGAGGAAATCGCCTCTGGAGAGGAAATGCTGGCTGGGTCTGCAGAGTCAGGAGCTATGCCATAGACTTTGCTTCGAGGCATCAGGAGATACTGGCAGGCACTGCAGCTCCAACCTCCAACATGCCATCTTCTCTATTGGAGTTGTAAGCCAATCTCTGGCCTTGCCCCTGCGGCTTGGAATGGAAATAGGTGGTAGTCACGCGACCTTCATAAAACCGCTCCACTGACGGCTTCCTGGAGTTGGTCAGACTGACCTGGGCTTCTCCATCACTAGCAGTGGCGCTTTCCCTGGTTTGAATATGGAGATCCATCTCTAAATCCAAAGCATGGTTTATGCAAATATGCCTCAAGCCGCTTTTGGCCTTTCTGAGTTGCCTCAGAAATTTTACTTCCTCTCTTCATATTTCGTTCTTTCAAATATATATATAATCTGATGTGAGGCACAAAAACCTGGCTATGAACATTCTCCCTCACATAAAGCACTAGACTGTCATTTAACAAATTAATATTTATCAACCTATCTATTAATGATAGATATTGAGAAGAGAAAGATAGAGGTAACAACAAAGTTTCTAGCTCCTGCAACTGTAGATAAATATTCCACCTAAAGACTGCAGACCATTGGGAAGACCCTAAAATGAAGACATTATTGCAGGTCTAATATGCTGTACATATTACACAGAAAGTACAGAGGAGTTATATTTGGAACATACAGCTAGGGAATTCACCTAGTTTAAGAAATTAAGGATTATTAAAATTACTTATAAATTTAGGTTGAAATATAAATATGAGTGGGAGAAAGATTAAGGGATGAGGGGAGGTGGTTGAAGCAAAGAACAATATACAAAAACATTCTGAATTGACTGACAGCTCAGTAGTTCACCAATCTATAACAAATATTCTGTATTCTGGGAAAGCTAGCCACGGAAATTTGTTTGGGAGACTATATGTTACGTAACTACTACATATGCAGTATAAAA
Source organism: Panthera onca (assembly GCF_046562875.1). Taxonomy (NCBI): domain Eukaryota; kingdom Metazoa; phylum Chordata; class Mammalia; order Carnivora; family Felidae; genus Panthera; species Panthera onca. Next base: position 21,435,599 of record NC_138339.1, read on the forward strand.
GTACTTCATCATTTTCTTCAGAAAAAATTCATTGAAGAAGGTATCAGGGTCATGTTCAAATAAACTTATTAATGATAAATGTTTCTATTGATTTTAATATATAATTAATTTCACGTATATTCTTATTTTTCCAAACTTTTCTTATAAATCACAAGGTGAAAATAATCCATTTTATAGAACCCACAGTTAAAAATGTAAGAAATGGAGTGGCACCTGGGTGGCTCATTTGGTTAAGCATCCAACTCTTCATTTCGGCTCAGGTCATGATCTCATGGTTCATGGGATCAAGCCCCAAGTCAGGTTCCAAGCGGACATGTGAAGCCTGCTTGGGATTCTCTCCCTCCTCTCTCTCTCTGTCCCTTTCCCTGCTTGTGTGCGTGCTCTCTCTCTCCCTATAAATAAATAAATAAATAAATAAATAAATAAATAAACAAACATTTAAAAAAAAAGGCTAGGAGAAATGGAACAAATAAATGTTATTTTAATCCTTAGTGGCAGTTGGGCATTCTTAAAGATGGCTTTTATCTCAAAATAAAGCACATAGGAGTCTGGAGCAGTGAATTTAAATAAAACAGAGGGCAACATCCACACACTGGTGAATAACTGGAAGCAAAAACTCTATTGATTATATTGTTGTAAGTCATTTGCTTTAATCACGGCTTTTAAGACTCTTAGTTTCTACTTGAATATGAACACATAGGCATAATGTTATGAAGATAAATTACAAATTTTGAAAACTACTACATTCTTACACAAGAATAGAAAGGAATAAAATGCATTAGTGAAGAGAAAATTAAACAAAAGAAACTTGTCTTTCAAAACATAGGCAAAATTCAAATGCACAAGTGCAAAGAAATAGTCCTGAGTTATCAGAAACAAGATGAATAGAGAGGAAAAAGTTCCATCAAAACACATTTGAAGTGATATTCCTTTTTTGTAAGATATTCTACAAAATTGGCAATTAGCAACTCTTGTTTATTGTGCAACTGCAAGTCTATTTTAGTCTTGTTTGGAAGAAAGCCCAAAACTGGAATTGCATAGTTAAGATCCTTTAAAAGAAAAGTAAGATATTTTGATAACCTTGAAAAAGCGTATGTTATGCTTCAGATGACTGGATTAAATGGCTTTTTATTTAAAGGGTTTATGAAAACAAAAATAAATGTTCCACAAAGTAACAGCCAAAAGGCAGACAGGGAACATTGGTATCTCAAGAAAGCTAGGCAGAATTATGTAACACATTTATGTCTTGCAATCTGCATGGAACATTTTCTTAATTTTCGCATGTAAACTCAATGTTTACAAAGACAGTGAGAGCACATTTAGATGAGTAATGCATGACTCAATGTCTGTTAAGTGCCTATGAAGTATATTTTTCTAAAGTACAGGCTAGGCCCATTATGCCTGTTTTGTCTCCCTGGGTTGTTCTTAACAAATTTTCCTACTCTGAAAATCTAGAGTCAGAGAAAAAGTATGTCACAATGTATGTGCTTTTCATTTTGGCTAGAGAAAAAATGTTTTATAGCTTATTATCACGTGTTGTAGTCCCATCTTATTCATATTGCTTTTAAGAGGCTGTTATTTTTATTTAACAACAACTGCAAAAAATAACTTGGAAACATAGAACATGAGTGTGACATTGTCTGGTATTTTTAGTTATGTTTGGATTCAATTCACCTATTATCTTGTTCCTCAAGTTAAACAAATGCAAATTTCACTGAAGACAATATTACCAAAATGCAGTAGGCTGCAGTTTGCTTACACCCAAGAGCAAGGAGGAAATAGTTTTAAAGGTAACTGAGTATGTATGTGTTTATCTAGTGTTATTACTTGGGGGATATAGCCAGCTTTATTTCACATGTAGGAATATTCACCTATCAAGATGTAGTCATTGAAGTAGATGTCCTTTTTTACCCTAGCAACATCTGTGCCATTTTGCCACTCATCTCCCCCTGCTGCACCCCATTTTTTCTGATGCTCTAGTTTTATTTATTATTATTATAATTAATTATTATTTAGTGCAGAGTTTTAGTCTCAAATTAATAACAATGTATTCTCTTACTGGAAATTTTAAAAAATTCCAAAAACTCTTAAAAAGGGGAAAAAAAGCAGTGGGGGGTGCGCCTGGGTGGCTCAGTTGGTTAAGTGGCCAACCTTGGCTCAGGTCATGATCCTGCCGCTCATGAATTTGAGCCCCACATCAGGCTCTGTGCTGACAGTTCAGAGCCTGGAGCCTGCTTCGGATTCTGTGTCTCCATCTCTCTCTCAAAAATAAACATTAAAAAATTTTTAAGAAAAAAAAAGGAAAAGGTACTTTTAATAGCTATCCCTAGAAGATAAATGTTCCTAATCTCGGTAGACTTTTTTCAGTTTCAAAAAATAACTTGAACAAATCTTAAATGTACAGCTCCATGAATTTTTCCAAAGTAAACTTATCCTTGAATCACATCTTCATCAAGACATACATTACCAACATTCAAATTCTCCCTTCACCTCATGCTAATGATTAATACATCTGAGAACAACCAATATTTTGACTTCTAAATCTGAATTTTCCAATTTTGAACTTTCTATAAATGGAATCATGTTCCATGTTCATTTCTGTGCTTGGCATCTGGCTTATTTCAATATCATTATCTTTATTATTATTATTATTATCTGAATGCACTGCAATCAATAAATAAGTTGCTTGAACATTTACCTCTTATAAATTATGTGGCTAGAAACATGCTTGTGTATGTCTTGGTAATACATAGACCTTTCTTTTGGAGAATTATGTGATGAATGAATGTGATTTGTGTATGCTTAGTTTTTTAATATACTGCCAGATAATTTTCCAAAGCAGTTGTCCCAACTTAGGCTGTCACCAGTGTAAGAGAGTTCCAGTTGTTTCATACCTTGACTAGTACTCAGCATTACTTATTATCTACATGTTAGTATCTGTCTCTTTTAATGTAGCCATTTTGGTAGGTATGTGTAGTGTCTATGTTTTTAACCTATGTATTTTTGTTCTTCTTGAAGACTTATTGTGTAGCTATGTGTTTATATGGTTATTTACCCAGCATTATTTATTAAAAATGTCTGAATTTACCCACTGTCTTTTAAAGAGATTTTGTCAAATTAAGAATCCTTAGGCCTATTTAATATATCATTTCTTTGGTCTATATTCATGTCTTGAACCAATACCAAAAAGACTTAATTATTGGAGCTTTATAGTAATTCTTGCCATCTTGTAGCTTGGGTCCTGAAGTGAAAATTGTTTCAACGATTTTAGTCCTTTGCATTTCTATGAATTTTTAGTAAGTTTCTCAATTGCTATTAAAGGAAAAACTGCTATATTTTTTTATTGGATGCTAGACATTTTGTATGAGAAATTTTTGGAAGCTATAAATCCCATTACTCCCCACAGAAAGGATTCACCTCATCTCTGATAATCACCATGGGCACAGATCACTTAGAAACAATCAGGAATTGGGGTGCCTGGGTGGCTCAGTCAGTCAAGCATCTGACATCAGCTCAGGTTATGATCTTGGGGTTCGTGGATTTGAGCCCTGCATCGGCTCTGCTCTGACAGCTCAGAGCCTGGAGACTTAAATTCTGGGTCTTCCTTCTCTGCCCCACCCCACTTAGCTCAATCTCTCTCAAAAGTAAATAAACATTAAAAATTTTTTTTAAAGAAGAAATAATCAGGAACCATACCTAATCAAGGCAGATTTGTAGACTAAGTATACCTCAGTCATCTTCTGATTTACCCTAATCCTTAGATATAGTTGTCGTTTCAACTTGGAGCCTAGTATTGATATTTATAGTTTGTTCTTGACTGACACAGAACTCAGATTTTGCATTACCTTGGTGCTGTAAGGATACTAAAAATAACAAAATCTTCACGGACAGTTAAAACCATTACTTGGAAAAAGAGAGTATACTCTGGAGGTCTGTGTACCTCTTTTCTCTCTGGAATTTAGGTCTCTAATATCCCGACTGCTTTTATAATCCTAAAATGAAGTTTTTCTGGCCCCAAGTCCATGAGATTGTCTAAAGCAGTGCTTTCACTTCTATTAACACCACTATGCCAAGCTTCTTAGATTTTGCCCCAAGCCAAGTGCCAGCAAATACTCAGATAAGAAGAGCAGGTGCAGAAAGTTGAGCTTGACTAACATAAATGAGCCATTCTTTTCACATCTGGTCCTTCAAATCCTGGCTGCCTCAGAAGATCTCATAGATCTTTAAACCGAAGATTGTTTGTTCTTTATGTTCATGTTTAATCTGCTTTTCTAATTCTCATTGGGATTATTTTTTGGCTACAAACTATTCAACAATAGCAAATATGAAAAATGTCTCATTTTAAAATGGAATATTTAATTTGCAAACTTTGGAAGACAGTATAATAAATGGCAAGTGATCTTTTGCAGATTTCACCAATAAAAATTCAGTGTATATGTTACTGAAGTCCTTTGATATTTCTTTTACTCTTAAATTTTTAAAATTACAATATATATTTTTGATTCCCTCTCTGCTCCATGAATATGCATCTTCCAAACTGCTTTTCTGATTTGTTTTAGGTGTAACAATTTTAGTTTTATTTCAGTACTATTTTTACTGCTTCATTTGTAATTTTTTTACTTCTGGGGTTCTGGTTATTTGTAGATTTATTCCAGCTATGAATTATATTTACCTAACATTGTCTCTCCTATCATCTTTATCTTTTCCTTTTGTCTGCAGTTTTGAAATTATTTTTTAAGATTATTTATTTCTTTTGAGAGAGAGAGAGAGAACCAGCAGGAGAGGGGGGCAATGAGAGAGAGGGGACAGAGGATCTGAAGCAGGCTCCCTGATGACAGCAGAGAGCCTGGAGTGGGGCTTGAACTCATGAACCGTGAGATTATGACCTGAGCCAAAGTCAAATGCTTAACCAACTGAGCCACCCAGCCATCCCCAAACTGGAGCTCCCCTTTTCTCTGCATTTTTAAAAATATTGTTTCGCAGTTTTTATTTATTTATTTTGAGATAGATAGAGAGAGAATGAGAGACAGGGGGGGAGAGAGAGAGAGAGAGAGAGAGAGAGAGAGAGAGAATCCCAAGAAGCCTCCGCACTGTCCACTTAAAACCCTATGCGAGCCTTGAAGTCATAAACCGTGAGATCATGACTTGAGCCTATACCAACAGTCGGAGGCTTAACCCACAGAGCCACCCAGGCACTCTTTCTCTGCATTTTAAAAGTATATTTCTCATTTGGTTCATAGGTTAAACTCTACTTATCTATTTTTTCCAAGATGGGAATTTTTTTATTAATTGTGTCATCAGTGTTATTTTTATAGCATTTTATATTTTATTTTCATGGGTTTATTTTTCTCATGGTTCACTAGTTTTTGTTTTGTTTTTTAGAAAACATTTAATTTGCAAAGCAGATCCTTTTTAACAGTCTTTGAATTTCTGCAATAAATATATCCTATACATTTTCTTTGTAAGTTTATGTTAAAATTTTTCATTCTACTGAATTTTGCAATGACATATTTTAGGTTTATTTTCTTTTATTATTCTTATAACAAAAAGTATATCCATACATATATTTTCTTTTATTTTCTTGCTATCCTTCTGAGTCCACGCAAAGTCTCTTGACATTTTTAAATGATGGGCAGAAGACATGAATAGACACTTTTCTAAAGAAGACATCCAGATGGCCAACAGGCACATGAAAAGATGCTCAACGTCAGAATGCTAAAATGAACAAATAAAGAGACTATAGATGCTGGCGAGGATGTGGAGAAACGGGAACCCTCTTGCACTATTGGTGGGAATGCAAACTGGTGCATCCACTGTGGAAAACAGTGTGGAGGTTCCCCCCAATATCAAAAATAGACTACCCTATGACACAGCAGTAGTACTGCTAGGAATTTATCCAAGGGATATAGGAGTGCTAATATATAGGATCACTTGTACCCCAATGTTTATAGCAGCACTTTCAACAATAGCCAAACTATGGAAAGAGCCTAAATATCCATCAACTGATCAATGGATAAAGAAATTGTGGTTTATATACACAATGGAATATTACTTGGCAATGAGAAAGAATGAAATATGGCTTTTTGTAGCAATGTGGATGGAACTAGAGAGTGTGATGCTAAGTGAAATAAGTCAGGCAGAGAAAGACAGATATCATATGTCTTCACTCATATGTGGATCCTGAAAAACTTTACAGAAGTCTATGGGGGAGGAGAAGGGGGAAAAAAGTTACAGAGAGGGAAGGAGGCAAACCACAAGAGGCTCTTAAATACTGAGAAAAAACTGAGGGTTGATGGGAGGTGGGGGAGAGGGGAAAGTGGGTTGCGGTCATTGAGGAGGGTACCTGTTGGGATGAACACTGGGTTTTGTATGGAAACCAACTTGACAATAAATTATATTTAATATAAACAAACAAAATAAATAAATAAATACATGAAGTAGATGCCTAATCTAAAATTATTTTCTAGCTAGTATAAAACTATTTGTATGTGGGTGGTGAGTGTGTGTGAGAGAGAGATGATCTAAACATGTTAAAATTCATCAATAGGTAGATAGTGTGAAAACAACCACAGTAATTCAATTTTTATTTTTTTTAATTTTTTTAATTTTTTTAATTTTTTAACTTTCTTTCTTTATTTTCCTTAATATATGAAATGTATTCTAAAATTGGTTTCCATACAACACCCAGTGCTCATCCCAAAAGATGCCCTCTTCAATATCCATCACCTACTCCTCTCCCTCCCACCCCCATCAACCCTCAGTTTGTTCTCACTTTTTAAGAGTCTCTTATGCTTTGGCTCTCTCCCACTCTAACCTCTTTTTTTTTTCCTTCCCCTCCCCCATGGGTTTCTGTTAAGTTTCTCAGGATCCACATAAGAGTGAAACCATATGGTATCTGTCTTTCTCTGTATGGCTTATTTCACTTAGCATCACACTCTCCAGTTCCATCCACGTTGCTACAAAGGACCATATTTCATTCTTTCTCATTGCCACGTAGTACTCCATTGTGTATATAAAGCACAGTTTCTTTATCCATTGATCAGTTGATGGACATTTAGGTTCTTTCCACAATTTGGCTATTGTTGAGAGTGCTGCTATAAACATTGGGGTACAAGTGCCCGTATGCATCAGTACTCCTGTATCACTTGGGTAAATTCCTAGCAGTGCTACTGCTGGGTCATAGGGTAGGTCTATTTTTAATTTTTTGAGGAACCTCCACACTGTTTTCCAGAGTGGCTGCACCAGTGTGCATTCCCACCAACAGTGCAAGAGGGTTCCCGTTTCTCCACATCCTCGCCAGCATCTATAGTCTCTTTATTTGTTCATTTTGGCCACTCTGACTGGCGTGAGGTGATATCTGAGTGTGGTTTTGATTTGTATTTCCTTGATGAGGAGCAATGTTGAGCATCTTTTCATGTGCCTGTTGGCCATCTGGATGTCTTCTTTAGAGAAGTGTCTATTCATGTCTTCTGCCATTTCTTCACTGAATTATTTGTTTTTCGGGTGTGGAGTTTGGTGAGCTCTTTATAGATTTTGGATACTAGCCCTTTGTCTGATATGTCATTTACAAATATCTTTTCCCATTCCATTGGTTGCCTTTTAGTTTTGTTGATTGTTTCCTTTGCTGTGCAGAAGCTTTTTATCTTCATGAGGTCCCAATAGTTCATTTTTGCTTTGAATTCCCTTGCCTTTGGGGATGTGTCACATAAGAAATTGCTGCGGCTGAGGTCAGAGAGGTCTTTTCCTGCTTTCTCCTCTAGGGTTTTGATGGTTTCCTGTCTCATATTCAGGTCCTTTATCCATTTTGAGTTTATCTTTGTGAATGGTGTAAGAAAGTGGTCCGGTTTAATTCTTCTGCATGTTGCTGTCCAGTTCTCCCAGCACCATTTGTTAAAGAGACTGTCTTTTTTCCATTGGATAGTCTTTCCTGCTTTGTCAAAGATTAGTTGGCCATACTTTTATGGGTCTAGTTCTGGGGTTTCTGTTCTATTCCATTGGTCTATGTGTCTGTTTTTGTGTCAATACCATGCTGTCTTGATGATTACAGCTTTGTAGTAGAGGCTAAAGTCTGGGACTGTGATGCCTCCTGCTTTGGTCTTCTTCTTCAAAATTACTTTGGCTATTCGGGGCCTTTTGTGGTTCCATATGAATTTTAGGATTGCTTGTTCTAGCTTCGAGAAGAATGCTGGTACAATTTTGATTGGGATTGCATTGAATGTGTATATAGCTTTGGGTAGTATTGACATTTTGACAATATTTATTCTTCCAACCCATGAGCACAGAATGTTTTTCCATTTCCTTATATCTTCTTCAGTTTCCTTCATAAGCTTTCTATAGTTTTCAGCATACAGATCTTTTACATCTTTGGTTAGATTTATTCCTAGGTATTTTATGCTTCTTGATGCGATTGTGAATGGGATCAGTTTCTTTATTTGTCTTTCTGTTGCTTCATTATGAGTGTATAAGAATGCAACTGATTTCTGTACATTGATTTTGTATCCTGCAACTTTGTTGAATTCATGTATCAGTTCTAGCAGACTTTTGGTGGAGTCTATCGGGTTTTCCATGTGTAATATCATGTCATCTGCAAAAAGTGAAAGCTTGACTTCATCTTTGCCAATTTTGATGCCTTTGATTTCCTTTTGTTGTCTGATTGCTGTTGCTAGAACTTCCAACACCATGTTAAACAACAGCGGTAAGAATGGACATCCCTGTCGTGTTCCTGATCTCAGGGGAAAAGCTCTCAGTTTTTCCCCATTGAGGATGATGTTAGCTGTGGGCTTTTCATAAATGGCTTTTATGATGTTTAAGTATGGTCCTTCTATCCTGACTTTCTCGAGGGTTTTTATTAAGAAAGGATGCTGAATTTTGTCCAATGCTTTTTCTGCATTGATTGACAGGATCGTATGGTTCTTATCTTTTCTTTTATTAATGTGATGTATCACATTGATTTGTGAATGTTGAACCAGCCCTGCATCCCAGGAACGAATCCCACTTGATCATGGTCAATAATTCTTTTTATATGCTATTGAATTTGATTTGCTAGTATCTTATTGAGAATTTTTGCATCCATTTTCACCAGGGATATTGGCCTGTAGTTCTCTTTTTTTTACTGGGTCTCTGTCAGGTTTAGGAATCAAAGTAATACTGGCTTCATAGAATGAGTCTGGAAGTTTCCCTTCCCTTTCTATTTTTTGGAATAGTTTGAGGAGGATAGGTATTATCTCTGCTTTAAATGTCTGGTAGAATTCCCAGGGAAGCCATCTGGTCCTGGACTCTTATTTGTTGGGAGATTTTTGATAACCGATTCAATTTCTTTGCTGGCTCTGGGTCCGTTCAAGCTTTCTATTTCCTCCAGTTTGAGTTTTGGAAGTTTGTGGGTGTTTAGGAATTTGTCCATTTCTTCCAGGTTGTCCAGTTTGTTGGTATATAATTTTTCATAGTATTCCCTGATAATTGCTTGTATCTCTGAGGGATTGGTTGTAATAATTCCATTTCCATTCATGATTTTATCTATTTGGGTCATCTCCCTTTTCTTTTTGAGAAGCCTGCCTAGAGGTTTGCCAATTTTTTTTTATTTTTTCACAAAACCAACTCTTGATTTCATTGATCTGCTCTACAGTTTTTTTAGATTCTATATTGTTTATTTCTGCTCTGATCTTTATTATTTCTCTTCTTCTGCTGGGTTTAGGCTGCCTTTGCTGTTCTGCTTCTATTTCCTTTAGGTGTACTGTTAGATTTTGTATTTGGGATGTTTCTTGTTTCTTGAGATAGACCTGGATTGCAATGTATTTTCCTCTCAGGACTGCCTTCGCTGCATCCTAAAGCGTTTGGATTGTTGTATTTTCACTTTCATTTGTTTCCATATATTTTTAAATTTCTTCTCTAATTGCCTGGTTGATCCATTCATTCTTTAGTAGGGTGTTCTTTAACCTCCTTGCTTTTGGAGGTTTTCCAGACTTTTTCCTGTGGTCGATTTCAAGCTTCATAACATTGTGGTCTGAAAGTATGCATGGTATGATTTCAATTCTTGTATACTTATGAAGGGCTGTTTTGTGACCCAGTATATGATCTATCTTGGAGAATGTTCCATGTGCACTCGAGAAGAAAGTATATTCTGTTTCTTTGGGATGCAGAGTTCTAAATATATCTGTCAAGTCCATCTGATCCAATGTATCATTCAGGGCCCTTGTTTCTTTCTTGATCCTGTGTCTAGATGATCTATCCATTGTTGTAAGTGGAGTATTAAAGTCTCCTGCAATTACCACATTCTTGTCAATAAGGTTGCTTATGTTTGTCAGTAATTATTTTATATATTTGGGGGCTCCCGTATCCGGCACATAGACATTTATAATTGTCAGTTCTTCTTGATGAATAGACCCTGTAATTATTATATAATGCCCTCCTTCATCTCTTGTTACAGCCTTTAATTTAAAGTCTAGTTTGTCTGATGTGAGTATGGCTTCTCCAGCTTTCTTTTGTCTTCCAGTAGCATGATAAATAGTTCTCCATCCCCTCATTTTCGATCTGAAAGTATCCTCAGGTCTAAAATGAGTCTCTTGTAGACAGCAAATAGATGGGTCTTGTTTTTTTATCCATTCTGATACCCTATGTCTTTTTGTTGGCACATTTAGTCCATTTACATTCAGTGTTATTATAGAAAGATACGGGTTTAGAGTCATTGTGATGTGTGTAGGTTTCATGCTTGTAGCGATGTCTCTCATACTTTGTCTCACATGATCCCCCTTAGGATCTCTTGTAGGGCTGGTTTAGTGGTGATGAATTCCTTCAGTTTTTGTTTGTTTGGGAAGACGTTTATCTCTCCTTCTATTCTAAATGACAGACTTGCTGGATAGAGGATTCTCGGCTGCATATTTTTTCTGTTCATCACATTGAAGATTTCCTGCCATTCCTTTCTGGCCTGACAAGTTTCAGTAGAGAGATCCGTCACGAGTCTTATCAGTCTCCCTTTATATGTTAGAGCATATGTTTATCCCTAGCAGCTTATAGAATTTTTTCTTTATCCTTGTATTTTGCCAGTTTCAGTATGATATGTCGTGCAGAACATCGATTCAAGTTACGTCTGAAGGGAGTTCTATGTGCCTCTTGGATTTCAATGCCTTTTTCCTTCCCCAGATCCGGGAAGTTCTCAGCTATTATTTCTTCAAGTACACCTTCAGCACCTTTCCCTCTCTCTTCCTCCTGTGCAATACCAATTATGCGTATATTATTTCTCCTTAGTGCATCACTTAGTTCTCTAATTTTCCCCTCATACTCCTGGATTTTTTTTCTCTCTTTTTCTCAGCTTCTTCTTTTTCCATAATTTTATCTTCTAGTTCACCTATTCTTTCCTCTGCCTCTTCAATCCGAGCTGTGGTTGTCTCCATTATTTTGCAGCTCATTAATAGCATTTTTTAGCTCCTCCTGGCTGTTCCTTAGTTCCTTGATCTCTGTAGCAATAGATTCTCTGCTGTCCTTTATACTGTTTTCAAGCCCAATGATTAATTTTATGACTATTACTCTAAATTCACTTTCTGTTACATTGTTTAAATCATTTTTGATCAGTTCGTTAGCTTTCGTTATTTCCTGAAGGTTTTTCTGAGGGGAATTCTTCCGTTTCATCATTTGGATAGTCCCTGGAGTGGTGCGGGACTGCGGGGCACTTCCCCTGTGCTGTCTTGAATAACTTGCGTTGGTGGGCGGGGCCACAGTCAGACCTGATGTCTGCCCCCTGCCCACTGCTGGGGCCACAGTCAGACTGATGTGTGCCTTCTCTTTCCCTCTCCTAGGGGCGGGATTCACTGTGGGGTGGCGTGGCCTGTCTGGGCTACTTGCACACTGCCAGGCTTGTGGTGCTGGGGATCTGGCATGTTAGCTGGGGTGGATCAGCAAGGTGCATAGGGGCGGGAGGGGCAGGCTCAGCTCGCTTATCATGAGGTGAACCGCTTCGGGAGGGGCCCTGTGGCACCAGGAGGGAGTTAGACCCGCCCCTGGAGGGATGGATCCACAGAAGCACAGTGTTGGGTGTTTGCGCAGTGCAAGCAAGTTCCCTGACAGTAACTGGTTCCCTTTGGGATTTTGGCTGGGGGATGGATGAGGGAGATGGTGTTGGCAAGTGCCTTTGTTCCCCACCAAGCTGCTCTCTATTGTCCAGGGCTCAACAACTCTCCCTCCTGTTGTCCTCCAGCCCTCCCGCTCTCAGAGCAGAGCTGTTAACTTATAACCTTCCAGATGTTATGTCCCGCTTGCTGTTCGAACACACTCTGTCTGGCCCCTCCACTTTTGCAAGCCAGACTCGGGGCCTCTGCTTTGCTGGCGGGCAGCCCCTCCACCCTGGCTCCCTCCCACCAGTCCCTGTAGCGTGCTCTGCCTCTCCGCCCTTCCTACCCTCTTCCATGGACCTCTAGTCTAGGCTTGGCTCCGGAGAATCCATTCTGCTAGTCTTCTGGTGGTTTCCTGGGTTATCTAGGCAGGTGTAGGTGGAATCTAAGTGATCAACAGGACGTGGTAAGCCCAGCGTCCTCCTACCCGCCATCTTCCAGTAATTCAATTTTTAAATCACTTTATTGAGTTATGCTTAACATGTAAGAAGCTGTATGTATTTAATGTCTACAATTAGATGAGTTTGAGGATAAATATACATGCATGAAACCATCAACGTTATAGACCTATAAATCATCTCCTAAAGTTTCATCCTGCCCCTTGATATTATTATTATTATTAATATTATTATTATTATTATATTTAATTATAACACCATAATATCTACCTTTTTAGAAAATGTTAAGTGTACAATAATTATTGCTAACTATAAGCACTATATAGAAGATCTACAGAATTATTTATTTTGCATAAGTATAACTTTGTATTCTTTATTCCTCACCTCCCCCATTTCCCCCTGTTTGGCAACCACCTTTCTACCCTCTGCTTCTATGAGTTTGACTATATTAGATTACACATGTAAGTAAGAACATTTGGTATTTGTCATTCTGTGTCTGGCTTATTTCACTGGACATAATATCCTCTGGGCTTATTCATATTGTTGCAAATGACAATATTTCCTTCTTTTTTAAGGGTAAGTAATATCCCATTGTGTTTATATACCACAAATTATTTATGTGTTCATCAAGGTAGATTTAGATTGCTTCCATATCTTGGATATTGTGAATATAGCTGAAATGAACATGGGAATGTAGGTATCTCTTTGAGATCCTAATTTCAATTTCTTTGTGATTTTAATATGTAAAATATAAGAAAATGTAACTGGTCTAATTGTACTTTTTTTTACTTTAACTGTATAGTTCAATATAGCTATGTTAGTACTATGGTTATTTTAGCTATACATTTTATTTTAGTTATAATAAAAATCTTTAAAACTATGGAGTTAAAAGATATGAACTCCAAGTATTATATAACCAAGTATTTATGTAATGTATATATCTTTACATTAAATTATTGTGCATATGTTTTAATAAATAAGATTTGTAATTTATAAGAATTTATAGTCACTGCAAGGTATAAATTTTTTCATTGTCCTATAATTAAATGATTGTTTAAATTATCCATGTAAACTTCAAAATTTGAAGGTGATACAGTGAAATTATATCTTTTTTACTACCAGATAAAATTCCAACATTCATAGATCAAATATTTGGAAGAAATGGGAATAGAAATCATATCTGTAAGCATGTAATTTTTACTTTCATTTTTAAAATTACAAGACTTAACTAGAAATAAAGAAGATTAAATTAGACCAACTAAATGCCAGTGAAAGATAAATGATTGAGGAAAGTGATAAAGGTCCTGGAAGAACATGTTGTGTGTCAACAGTTTACTCTTACCTTAGATTATAACTTCAACTCTTACAAATCAAGAGACAGTTTAATCTTCAGGTTTAGAGTCTGGCTAATCTCCTTGTATTCCTCCTAATTTTTATTCCTTCTTCATTACAAGCATGCATTCTTCTCTCATACTCTAAGTTACAGATAAGTCTTCAGGACTGTAGACTTGTCTTGTCACCCCAATAGAGCCTTGTTTACTCTGAGCAATGGAGGTGTCTCATCTATAAGGATTCCTTTGGCCCCCAAAACATACATTGTTAATTGGAAAAATGGTGATCATAGTGATTTACTTTCTTTATTATTGAGGATACAAAATAGCAGCAATTCTAAGAAATAATTTACTTGCCAATCACTGGAGATAAAGGAAAAAAAACCTATTAGCTTAAATTGATAGAGACTGAGAGAGACTGACAGAGACAGAGAGGTAGAGAAAGGAAAAGAATGGCAAGATAGCTAACAAGTGCAGAATAAAGAAGGAGAAAAGTAAGAAGAAATTAAAGGCAGATTTCAAATAAAAATATACTAGTGCATCTGAAATTTAAAATTTAATCTGAGTCTTCATGAAGAATGAAAAGAAAAAATATTTTCCTACTTCTTTATGCCAGTTTTATGAAGTATTTTTAATTTTGAGCTCAATTGTCAGTGAAGACTATTTTTTAAGTGATATATCAATGAAAAAATACAAGTAAACTATATGAAAAACTATTCAATTATTATTTTGGTGAACTTTAAAAACCACTGTTAGTATTTTTTCTTTTTATTTTATAAGATTTTAATGTATAAATTACTTCTTGTCATTTATTATAGATTATCATGCTAAAATAGTTCATGATTAAATACAGGTCTTGTAGATGTAATCAAACATAATTTTAATGTTAAAGCCATGCACTAAATTCCAAGTTTGTATAAATAGGTTTATTTAACTTTTTCAGAAATTATCATTTAAAATGTGTGTATTTGGATTAATTTGTCTATGTGGAATGAGATACAAGATTAAATTATTGGTAGTTACAATATTTAATCACCAAAGTGGTTTTGCTATTTGCTGGAATCATTAAGAACCAGGTAGATTTGTGCGTAAGTAATATACTAAATTTAATAGGTCGGTGAAAATAATATTTTGATTTGTATTTTAGCACACAGAAATGAGTTTAACTTAAATTAATCTAAAAATGCTATTTGCAAGTTACTAACATATAAATCAGCAATAAAGGGTTTAGATATAAAATGTTTTTATATCTCATTTCTAAACATGGAGCTAAATTTTCAATAATTTTTCTGATTTAAATCAGTGTACAAGAATAGACGTAAATTCTTTCATTAGCCCAACATATATATTATTTTGTGTTCTATAAGTTAGCTTTTCATGCATAACAGTTGTTTGACCCCAAACTTTTTGTCCCAAATGTAATGATTATAACAACAGTCATTTATTTAGTTATGAGTTTGTGGCTTGTCAATTTGGCTGGACTTGGCCAAGAATGTTTTCTGGTGTTTTGGAATGAAGCACATTGGTGTGTTGGTACTCAGTTGTCTGTCAATAACATAACCATCTACCAACAGAGCATCAGATTGATGAAAAAGACTTGCGCAGGCTTAGTGACATGATGGTAGAAAGGTTTCAAATGCAATAAGACAAATGCCTTTCAAAGCCCTGCTTGCTTTATGTCCACTTTTCCTTTGTCTGTGGTGCTTGCCATGGCCAAACTCAGAGTTAGTATATAAGAGTAATATCAAAGGGCAAAGATATAAAGAAAGGAATAACTTATGGCCCGTTTTTCATTTTACCATAGCTGCTGTATCTTACTTGAAAGTCTCGTATAGCCACTACCCTCAATTTGAACAAAAGTGTGTTCTCCTCGGAGGCATCTAAATCTGCTTTCCAAAATTTGACCCATGTTCTGACCAATAACAATGGCAATCCTGGATCATACTTAACCTCTCCAAAGAGTAGTCATGTGTAAAGGACAAGTTGATCCTATAACAAAGTGTTATATTTTAAAGTATAGGTCAGTAATTGTATGTGAGAATATACACTGCTACATACAAATTAACTAATCAGAGCACAGCTTTTCAATGTTTAAAACAGAATAAGCTTCCCTATAAAAAGCAGCACTTTGGGGGCACCTGGGTGGCTTAGTCGGTTAAGCGTCCGACTTCAGCTCAGGTCATGTTCTTGCGGTTTGTGGGTTTGCGCCCCGTGCTGGGCTCTGTGCTGACAGCTTGGAGTCTGGAACCTGCCTCGGATTCTGTGTCTCCCCTCTCTCTCTGCCCCTCCCCTGCTCATGCTCTGTCTCTTTCTGTCTCTCAGTAATAAATAAACGTTAAAAAAACTAAAATAAAAAGCAGCACTTTTGTGACATTTTAATATTCCTCTCCTTCTTCACCTTCTCTTTCAACAAAATCCACACCAACCTCCTCAATCCTTCTTAAGAGCAGCCATATCCTCATGGGCCTCAGAATGCTTTCCTGTGTCCATGCCTTCACCACATAACAGGCACACTTGGCATATATTAGGTCAAACTTGTGGTCTGGGCGAACCCAGGCTTCAGCAATGGCTGTGGTGTTGCTCAGCATACACACAGCTTGCCAGGTACCAGGTACCAGGTACCACAGTGGAAGGCTGGTAATTAATGCCAACTTTGAAGTCTGTGGAGCACCAGTCCACAAACTGGATGGTATCCTTGGTCTTAATGGTGGCAATGGCAACACTGTCATTCTTTGGTCACCATGTTGCCATGGTACAACAGATAGCAAGCCGTGTATTTACTGTGACGAAAGTCACATTTCGCCATCTGGTTGGCTGGCTCAAGGCATGCATAGGTGATCTATGCTACAGAAAGCTGTTCATGGTAGGCTTTGTAAGCAGAGACGTCAGGAGCATATGAGGCTAGAGGGAAGTGGAGTCAAGGATAGGGCACCAGGCTGGTCTGGAATTCTGTCATATCAACATTTAGGGCTCCATGAAATCTGAGGGAAGCAGTGATGGAGGACACAATTTAATCTATTAACCTATTGAGGTTAGTGTATGTTGCACCTGTTTCACTGAAGAAGGTGTTGAAGAAGTCATCTCCTCCCCCAGTGGTCTTGTCACTTGGCATTTGACAGCTGGACTGGATGCCGTGTTCCAGACAATAGAGCTCCTGGCAGACATTGCCAGTCTGGACATCAGCCTGGCCAATATGGGTAGAGATGCACTCACACATGGCTGCTGCTTTGTGGCTGTCAAGAAGATGGCAACCAGGTAAAGGAGAGACTGTTGCTTCTTAACAGCCTGACTCTTAGGCGATCAGTGTAAGAAAATATTTTAATGGAAATCAAATATTTTAATGGAAATATTTTAATGGAACACTATATGTCTTTCTTCTAGCTTAAGGAATAAAATATTATGAATAAAATCAAAACTCATTGTCATAATGGACACATTTCTCCCTTATGAAAATATATGATCACTATACTGATTTGGGGATTTATCATTCCCATACGTAACTATATATAGCTGATATATATCCTATCTTTATATTTCTACTTACACAAAATTGTTGTGTCAATATATAAATTATTTGCAAAATCCTCCATGTATATTTGTATAGATCTCTTTTTCTCTACACTTATTATTGTTGTGTAAATCCATTGTTGATAATATGGATCTGGTAAATTGATCACTAGATGACTGCTGTTGTAACTATTTATTTTATGAGTATACTGGGCTTTATGGAATGCCCTGTAGATGAATATTGTTGTGCAGAGGGATTGTACATTTTATGTATCTGTAATTTTAAAAACAAATGGACAGTTTATATTTCTTGAATTAGTTAGAACTAGATAATCTGTTATTGTTAGTGTGTTAGCCATCATGTTTTCAAATAACACCTATCTCCTATATAAATATAGACGATGATAAAGTAGATAACGAGAAACTCATTGTAAAACCCAAGGTCACACAGATTTTCTCTAGATATTGTATAGTTTTACATTTTGTATTAAAGTTTATGATCTACCTTGAATTAAATTTTGTGTAAGTTATGAGACAGGGGCTAAATTAATTATTTTGCATTTGGAAAGTCCATTGTTCCACTACCATTAGTTGAAGAGATTAAGTGTCTTCATTGAATTACCTTTGCATTTTTATGATTCATCAAGTCACTCTATTGGTGTGGATTATTTTGGGTCTTTATTCTGTTCCATTGACCTATGTATTTATTCTTTCACCAATACAGCACTGTCTTCATTATAATAGTTTTATAGTAAATCTAAAATCTAGTATTATGGCTCCTCAACTGTATTCATTTTCAGAATAGTTTGGAGGTATTATAGTTCCCTTTTTATTAATAAAATTTGAACTCTGCTTGTCAATATCTTTGATTTTTCCTGAGGTATCTCTCCTTGGTGCACAGACAGTTGCCTTCTCATAGTGGCCTTACATAGTCATTACTCTGAGTGCATATCCTTGTGTATCTTTTTTTTGTTTTTAATATAATCTCAGATTTATTTTCATTTTTTAAAAATCTACATCCAAATTAGTTAGCATATGGTGCAACAGTGGTTTCAGGAGTAGATTACTTCATGCCCCTTACCCATTTAGCCCATCCCTCCTCCCACAACCCCTTCAGTAACCCTCAGTTTGTTCTCCATATTTATAAGTCTCTTATGTTTTGTCCCCTCCCTGTTTTTATATTATTTTTGTTTCCCTTCTCTTATGTTCATCTGTTTTGTCTCTTAAAGTCCTCATATGAGTGAACTCATATATTTGTTTTTCTCTGACTGATTAATTTCACTTACCATAATACCCTCCAGTTCCATCCACGTAGTTGCAGATGGCAAGATTTCATTCTTTTTGATTGCCAAGTAATACTCCAAGTTATATATATATATATATATATATATATATATATATATATATAGTATATAGTATAGTATATATATATAGTATATATATAGCATATATATAGCATATATATATATTGCATATATATATACCACATCTTCTTTATCCATTCATCCATCAATGGACATTTGGGCTCTTTCCATACTTTGGCTATTGTTGATAGTGCTGCTATAAACATTGGGGTGTATGTGCCCCTTCGAAACAACTGTATCCCTTGGATAAATACCTAGTAGTGCAATTTCTGTGTCATAGGGTAGTTCTATTTTTAGTTTTTTGAGGATCCTCTATACTGTTTTCCAGAGTGGCT
The DNA here is from genome assembly GCF_046562875.1 of Panthera onca. Classification (NCBI taxonomy): domain Eukaryota; kingdom Metazoa; phylum Chordata; class Mammalia; order Carnivora; family Felidae; genus Panthera; species Panthera onca. Next base: position 21,454,635 of record NC_138339.1, read on the forward strand.
GCACCAGCTTGCATTCCCACCAACAATGCAAGAGAGATCCTCTTTCTCTGCATCCTCGCCAACATCTGTTGTTGCCTGAGTTGTTAATGTTAGCCATTCTGATAGGTGTAAGGTGGTTTCTCATTGTGGTTTTGATTTGTATTTCCCTGATGATGAGTGAAGTTGAGCATTTTTTCATGTGTCGGTTGGCCATCTGGATGTCTTCTTTGGAGAAGTGTCTATTCATGTCTTTTGCCCATTTTTTCACTGGATTTTTTTTTTTTGAGTGCTGAGTTTGATAAGTTCCTTATAGATTTTGGATACTAACCCTTTATCTGATGTGTCATTTGCAAATATCTTCTCCCATTCTGTAGGCTGCCTTTTAGTTTCACTGATTGTTTCCTTCGCTGTACAGAAGCTTTTTATTTTGATGAGGTCCCAGTAGTTCATTTTTGCTTTTGTTTCCCTTGCCTCCGGAGACGTGTTGAGTAAGAAGTTGCTGCAGGCAAGATCAAAGAGGTTTTGCCTGCTTTCTCCTTGAGGATTTTGATGGCTTCCTGTCTTACATTGAGGTCTTTCATCCATTTTGAGTTTATTTTTGTGTATGGTGTAACAAAGTGGTCCAGGTTCATTCTTCTGCATGTCGCTGTCCAGTTTTCCCAGCATCACTTGCTGAAGAGACTGTCTTTGTTCCATTGGATATTCTTTCCTGCTTTGTCAAAGATTAGTTGGCCATATGTTTTTGGGTCCATATCCAGGTTCTCTATTCTATTCCTTTGATCTGAGTTTCTGTTCTTGTGCCAGTACCATACCGTCTTGACGATTACAGCTTTGTACTATAGCTTCAAGTCTGGGATTTTGGTGCCTCCTGCTTTGTTTTTCTTTTTCAAGATTGCTTTGGCTATTCTGGGTATTTTCTGATTCCAGAAAAATTTTAGGATTATTTGTTCTGGCTCTGTGAAGAATGCTAGTGTTATTTTGTTAGGGATTCAATTGAATATGTAGATTGCTTTGGGTAGTATCGACATTTTAATAATATTTGTTCTTCCTATCCAGGTCTCCTTCTTCTCTTAAGGACACAAGTCATATTGCATTAAGGCCCCACTTTCATTACCTCATTTAAACGAATTACCTACATAAAGACTCCAAATGTAATCACATTAGATTAGTGTTTCAACATATGAATTTTGGGGAGATAGTTCATTCCATAATAGTGGGGAGCATTCAGCTTCCCACCAGTTAGTAAGATGTTGGCTATAAATTTTTGGAAAGTGCTCTTCATTAGGTGGGACAAGGAAAACACATTTCTATTTTGGTAAGAGATTTTTATCAGGGATGGGTGCCAAATATAGTTGAATGCCTTTCTGCATCTATTGGAATGATTATACAATTTTTCCTATTTATCTTTTTTGTGATGAATTATACAGGTTGAGTTTTGCATGCTGAACAACTTCTGTATTTCTAAGATGAACTCCATTTGGTCAGAATGTATTATCATTTAATATATTGCTGGATTCAGTTACATAATGTAATCTTGAAGATATTTACAGCTATGTTCATGAGGGTTACTTGTCTATAGATTCTCTTTTTCCAGTGTTTTTACCTGGTTTTGATGTGTCGTACTACCCATGTAAAGTAGTCCCTATGAATTTCCACCTGATAGTATCTATTGCCTACTGCAGACCTCTCCCTTTGAGTAATTAGCCACTGAATAGTGAGAACAGATCAGCACTGAAGGATGCCATCTGTGATTAGGTTACAGAAGATTATGACATCCAAGATGGTAACAGACTCTCTTATTCCCGGTTCTGGTGAAGCAAACTGTCATGTCACAGAGTCCCATTTGGTGTGGAGTGAGGGTGGCCTCTAATAGTTCGAATGAAAATTTCACTGTAATTTTAATAAGTTGACAATAATTGGAAAATAAATAAGGAAGAACAGTTAATAAAATCCTTTAAAACAAGAATCATGACAATCACATTTCAAAAAGTATTAAAGAGATACAAATGTGATGCATATATAAATTTAATATAGAAAATTTAGCATTTTGAATCACTGATTGGACAGTAGTAATATACACTGCTTTGTATTTAATCCACTGCCTACACAATGTAAACAATTTCAACAAACTTCATATAATAGCAACTTATTTATAGATCAAAACCTAAAAAAATCTTAGTATTAAAAGAATAGTGTCTTGGGGAAGTTTTCTTGGTGTGACCCATGTAATAATTGTCAGATAACAATCTCTCACTAGAGAATAGTTTCTATTAAAAAAACTGCATGTCAAATTTACATGATTATTTTTAATGCATATTAAAAAGAAAGTAATACTCATGGTCAACAAAATCAACAATAAAAAGAGAACAGTATATGTGCAAGGAATATAAAAAGGCAGTTTACAGCAGAAATAAAATTGGCTAATAAACATGGGTAAAGTAGTGAAATGTGATGAAAGATAGAGATGTTAAAATGATAGCATTAATTTTACATTAGTGTTTGACTATCATTTTAGAAAATGTTTAAAAATATATTGTTAAATATCAATAATGTGGGGAAAACACACTGAAACAGACTTGATGAGATTTATAATTTCTAACAATCCCTTCAGGGGAATTTGGCAATCTCTATTTATTTATGGAATGCACATAAACTTTAACAAAGCAATTTCATGTTTAAAATGTATCCTATGTAAGTACGTGTATAACTATCTCTCTAGATTCACACAGATTTATATAGATCATACGCTGAATGAATAAAGTCATAATTTACAATAATAATAAACTATAATAGTCTAACTGATTTAAATCATTGAAATTGGGATCTTCACATATTGGAATACTATGTAGTAAGAGCACTGGTTGAAAAATCACTGTCCCTTGAGTGTTTGTGTACATAATAGGAAATATCGTAGAAGCATACAATGAGCATGATTGAGTGCTTATTTTGAGAGCAGTGCTTTTGCTGGGGAATTTCACTTTATATTATACTTTTTATATTTTAATTTTTGTAATTTTAAAAATTTTATTGTGGTAATTGTCTATTATACTTTATATTAATGATACTGTGGAAAGCATTTTTGATGCAATATTTACTGACTATAGAGAGATGGCCATTGTATTTCCACCAGAGGTTAATAAAATATATATATAGTGTATATGTTTAAAAGTGGTTACTTTGACTATACACATTTCCCTAAGTCGATAGATCATGAAAGCAGATACTTCTAATACATAGAAGTGTCTACTTCTGAAAATAGGAATTTAACTGGATTCCATTCATATATAAAGTATCCCCTTCTTCCCTCTTTTTACTCAATTCTTTCTGGGCCCAGTTGAATTCATAGAATCTCTAATGAAATGCTTACTCCATTTATCACCACATCTTGTATCTAAAATTATTGGATGTTCCTTTGGAAGCCATCATGTACACATTTGCTCAATTACCCATAGTGGCAGGGCCACTATTATGTAATGAATATTTGTCTAATATTTGCTTATAACAATTTTTGTTTTCTAGGGGCTTAATCAGTGCTTTCTTATAAGCCCTACTGATGATTATCCAACTAAGCATTGAAAATATGATATGTTTGGTCAATGCACACGAATTATTGGAGAAAAATGATCAAATTTCAGGGTTGCAAATTTAGATAAAGTATTAAAACCATATCTGTACTTTATCAGTTACCAATTAATAAGTAAGCCATGAAAATCAAATTACATTCTATCAGAACAATTCATAGGAATGTGAATACATATACAATACTATTAGATTAAAAATTCTTGGCAGAAAAGGACAAAACTAAATTTACATAGTGAATTTCATCACAGAACTTTTCCTTTGAGTCCTTTCATCAACTAGGACAAAAATATATTGTTAAACAAGTTTTATAAACCAATGGCTTAGGGTTTACAAAGGTTTAATTTCCAGCTATTTCATTTATATCTGAAATACCTTCCATTTTCCTCTCCTAATTTTCTTCTCTCTTACATCTATTTTCTATGTCCTCTTTATGTAACTATTATAAGTGAAGAAAAGGTGACTCAAACAGTTATGTACCTTATCCAAGGGCATATACTTTAATATGTGCCAGAGATAAAATATAAATTCAAGCATGACTAACTGCAAAATTAGCAGTGTATTGGACATTCAGGAAGAGCTGATTATGAACAATATTCATCTACCTATTAGAGGAATAATTAGGCTATTAGTGAAATAGTAAGGCTATTTTTTCATACAAATTTTTTATATTTACTGTTTGTTTGAAATACTTGGAACATAGCAGTGGCTGCACAGAGCCAAAATACGTATATTTAATGTAGTTTTAGTTCTCCTATTTAGGAAAGATTATGTCATGTTTTCTTTAACGTATTAGAACCACTGTTGTTAAATGTCTCAAATAGGAATCTAAAAAAACATGTTATAGTACATGGAGTAGTGGAACACCTGATGGCTAATTCAGTTAAGCATCTGGCTCTGGATTTTGGCTCAGGTCATGGTCTCACCATCGTGAGATCTAGCCCCACGTCAGGTTCCCTGCTGGGTATGGAGTCTGCTTGATGTTGTCTCTCTCTGTCTTTCTCCACTTCTCCTCGGCTTGTGCTCATGTGTTCAATCCCTGTCAACAGTGAATGAATGAATGAATGAATGAATGGATTTCTTATAGTACTTGGAGTATCTAAGACACCTGCTAGTAACACTTTGTTAATTATTACATTTATTTATTAGGTAATACTAAAGTGCGTTTCCTTATATTTTTTAACTATTAAATTACTATTATAACAAATTTAAAGGGTAGTCAGTGGAGGAACCCCTGGGTAGCTCAGTTGGCGCCTCTGACTCTTGATTTAAGCCTAGATCATGATTTCAAGGTCCTGAAATGTCAGTCCCAAATCCAAGCCCCGCATTGGGCTATACACTAGGCGTGGAGTCTGCTTAAGAGTCTGTCCCTCTCCCTCTCCCTTTCCCTCACTCTCTTACCCTCTCCCTCTCCCTTCACCCCTCCCCAACTCGTGCTCTCTCTTTCTCAAAGGGAAAAGAAATATAAAAGATAGTCAGTGGAAGCATTATTTTCTAGTAAGAAAATTAAGATTTAATGCTCTTAAGTTACCATTTTTAGTACCTGTTTGTGCTTGCACTAAAATACCAGGCGTTGGAGTCCCCATCAGCTTTTGTATATCCCTGTTACAGCTATTAGATAATCAGAACTTGAAACACCACTCAAAACAAAGGAAAGAAACACTTAAAACGTCTACATCTCATAAACTAAGGTCTTTATTTCATAGTTTCAGTGGTTCATAATTTCTTTTTAATTTCTGAAATGATCTAGGAGCAATAGTGTAGATAGGTGTATTTTGAACTAATTGCACAACCTGGATCTTTTTTTTTTTCTAATTTTGGTTTGTTGATGATTTATATGGTTGTTTTGTGCAGCATGTGATTTATAAACAAACAAATAAATAAAATAATAGTTGTGTGAAAGGCTGAGAAGATGAAAGTAGAGAAAAATTGCATTATATTTTCGGTATTTGAATGCATCCCCTGGGAGTGATTCTCTTTTTAGTGAGGCAGGAAAGATCTTTTTTATTCCACAGCATTTTTTACCCTAAGATTCTGTGTGACCATGAGACATTTCCCTAATATGTATTTTACTAAAAATCAAATGCATAAGTAAACTTTAAAGGAAGGTGTATTATTGTAAATCTAAAAAAAAATAATACATCAAAAATAGAAAATTTCTAGAGTATTTAAAATATCAGAAGAAAAGTGATATACCTGTCTAGTTAACTTAATTCTACTCCATATCTTTAGTTAGTATTTTCAAACTATTTCTAGGTTTATGCTTTGCACCTGCATGTAAATCACACTGTTATTCACCTGAACAGCTTCTTTTGGATGCCTTCCCAGATTGGAGCCATTTATACACAAAATGTTTTCTTGGCAGGAGAAGTTCTAAGTGAAGTAAACAGTCTTGATTGGTCGGTGTATAAAATCCGCAAATGTACAGTTAGAAGGGAAGAGTTGGTACTGTAATTGTCCAAAAAGCAGTGCTTGGCATTTGCAGAATGAAGTATTTTCATTGGATCTCTCTATACGAAGAAGAAGACAACACTGTACTTTTCATTTGGCAAATAGAATAAATCCAGCACTTGTAATTTTCCATTCACTTGGAGATTCTTACTGCTAGCGTGCCATTAGAGTGATACTCCAAATTGATTTGTATTACTGCAGCTGAACCTTACCAAGCTTTAGGGGGGGAAAAAGGTGCTTACTGACTCTGCTTTGTATTTATATGTTTATGAATATGCTGAAGTTTCTGTTTATTCAGGATAAGTGAGAAAGATTGTACAAATGATTAAGCTACTAATAAGGAGTTTATTCAAATATGTTACATACTATAGTTAAGAGTAAAGACTTCAGACTTAATGCATTTAAATCCTTACTCGAAAGGTAGAGTTGTGTGTTCAAGAGCAGTGTATTTGATCTCAACAGAATTCAGGTTTTGCATCCTTTATAACAAGCAAAAATACAGGACATGCCTGATAGGGTATGTATGAGGGGAAAATGAGGCAATAAATGAAAAGAGTAAGTTATCAACAATGTTTGTTGGTGATTGTCCTAGTAGCTGCATGATAAATTAATATTTTAGGGATACCTGGGTAGCTTGGTCAATTAAGTGTCCGACTTCGGCTCAGGTCATGATCTCAAGGTCCATGAGTTGGAGCCCTGCATAGGGCTTTGTGCTGACAACTCAGAGTCTGGAGCCGCTTCAAATTCTGTGTCTCCCTCTTTCTCTCTCTGCCCCTTCTCCACTCATACTCTGACTTTCTCTCTCTCAAACATAAAAAAAAAAACTTTTAAAAGGTTAATATTTTAAAATATTTTTATATTCACATTGATCTTTTGAGTTTGCTTTTGTAATCATTCTATAGGTTTTATTTTATTGTATAGATAAGGAAACTACAATTCAGGAACATTTAATGACCCCTTACTTGTCAAGTAGAAGAAGCAGACTGGAAACTCCAAGTCGCTTTTTCTCTCATATGATTCCACATAAAGATAAACATTTAACATTTCAGTCCTTGCTTAATTTTTCCAAAAAAAAAAAAAAAACCCAAAATAAATAAAACAACATCAGCAACAAAAACACAAAAACACATTCTTTTAGGATCTTGCCATACATAAGTTTATCACTGTGAGTATCAGTTAACATTCTTTAGTCTTACAGTAGGAATGAACTTTTTCTTATGTGTCCTATATATTGTTTGTACAACATATACATTATATGTTGTACAGGTTTCATATCATATATTCTAATATGCTTAATCTTAATTTTTTTTAACATGTCTTCATTTTTGAGAGACAGAGAGAGACCACACGTGAACAGGGGGAGGGGCAGAGAGAGAGGGAGACACAGAATCTGAAACAGGCTCCAGGCACCCAAGCTGTCAGCACAGAGCCTGATGCGGGGCTCAGACCCACAATCTGTGAGATTATGACCTGAGCTAAAGTCAGATACTTAACCAACTGAGCCACTCAGGCGCCCCAATATAATATGCTTAATCTTAAATGTGATGTTATTTAATTGCATCTTTTCGTGGAGTTAACATGAAAAATTTATTTTAATAACCAACAAATTAATTGTGGCCATTTGAACTTGTTCCGGTAATAGATAAAGGTGAGAACAACTGGACAAATTTAACTTACTGAGACATTGATAGTATATGATACTGAAAAGGGAGGCTTTCATACAGTAAAACATAAATAATAGCAATAATTATAAAATTGGCTTTTTTTTTTTTTACCAAACGTATTTATTACTTTTTATCATAAGAAGCAAGTTAATGAACCTCCTGAAGAGGGAAACATGTTATCAATAGAAAATTTATTTGAGGGGCGCCTGGGTGGCTCAGTCGGTTGAGCGTCCGACTTCAGCTCAGGTCATGATCTCGCGGTCCGTGAGTTCGAGCCCCGCGTCGGGCTCTGTGCTGACTGCTCAGAGCCTGGAGCCTGTTTCAGATTCTGTGTCTCCCTCTCTCTCTGCCCCTCCCCCGTTCATGCTCTGTCTCTCTCTGTCTCAAAAATAAATAAACGTTAAAAAAATTTAAAAAAAAAAAGAAAATTTATTTGAATCTATTAATTTGAAAGGCATTTTTCTGAAGACTATTTGTTGCCCACTGAAAATTTATTCAGTAAAAATGAGCTTACTTTCAATATTTTCCAGGATTCATATATATTATTGATTGGTGACGCTCAATTCAATCTACTCATGTACTTATTCAACACATGTTTAAGTACATGCTATATGTGTGACGAAATAAGCCACCGTCAAATGGAGCTTACAGTTTACTTGAGCAGATCTTTATTGTGATGGTTATTACTGTGTGTGTTAACATGACTGGGCTAAAGGATACCCAGATAGCTGGTAAACAAATTATTTCTGGGCATATTTTGAAGGTGTCTCTAGAAGAGATTAGCATACTCAGCGGACTGAGTAAAGATTTCCTTCACCGGTGCCATTGGGCATCATCCAATTCATTTGGAGCCTGAATAGAATCCAAAGGTAGAGGAAGAGGGAATATGCTCCTTTTGCTGGAGCTTAGTATTTAATGAAAAAGGTGAAACTACAAATGCAAGAGGTTCAACCATCCCCAAGTAGGATAAATTCAAAGACAACCTGAACTCATCACATCATACTCAAACTGTTGAGAGATAAAGAGACATTCTTGAAAACATCAAAAAGAGATGACTCTTTGGGTTCAGTGAAGATACTTAAAATTAATAGCTGACTTATCGAAAATAATAAGGTGAAAAGTGATAGATGACATATTAAAATAACTGAAGGAAACAGACTGCCAATCAAGAATTATATATCCAGAAAAATTATATGTCTAAAATGAAAGAGACATTAAGTGATTTCTAGATACACCATTGAACAATACAGTGAAACTGTTAGACCTAACAGATGCCTATAGAACACTCTTCTCAATGATGGAAGGATACACATTTTTTGTAGGTGCATGCAAAACATCTTCTAGGCCATAGTTTAGGCCATGAGAGAAGCTTTGGTAAATTAAAAAGAAGTGTAAACATACAAAATGTATTATCCAAACATAGCATAATTAAATTAGAAATAAATACCAGAAGGAAAATTGGGAAATTCACGAATATATGGAAATTAAAGAACAAGTTCTTAAATAAAGAATGATTCCGGAGAGAAATCACAAGGTATTCATAAAAATAGTACTTTGCTTAGATAAATAAGAACAAAAATGTAACACACCAATACTTCTGTGATACAACCTCAGCAGAGTTATAAAGAGAAATTTGCAGAGATAATAACCTAAATTAAAAAAAAGATATAAATTCCACAATGTAACCTTAAAAAACCTTAAGACTAAGATGACCAAATTAAACCCAAAGGAAGAAAATAATTAATATTATTAGATCACAAATAGATGAAATAGCTCTTATTACAGAATATCAATGAAACCACAAAAAAGTTTCCTATTTGAAAATATCAACAAATATCACAAACCTTCAGCAAAAATGTCAAAGAAAAAGACTGAAGTGAATAATATTAAAAATGAAAGAGATCATCATTACTGAATTCCTAGTAATAGAGAGGATTGTAGAAAAAATACTGTAAAAACTGCATGCAGAATAATTAGCTAACTACACGTTAATATTCTACCAAACCATATGCAGCACTGTATAAAAGAATTATACAACATGACCAAGTGTGATTTTTATCTCAGCTCTGCAAAGTTGGTCTAACATATGGAAATCATTTGATGTAATACATAGTTGTATAGAATAAAGGGGAAAAATCATGATTATTTTAATAGATGCAGAAAAGCATTTGATAAAATCCAGCATGTTTCCATGATGTGAGCACTAACCAAATTGGGCATAGAACACAATTTACTCATCAAAAAATCTTCTTGGAATAAGTCACAACCAACATCACACATAATAGTGAAAGACTGAATGATTCCCCATTAAGATGGGAAACAAGACCAAGATGTCTACTGTTGCCACTTATACTTAACACTGTGCAAAAGGTTTTATTCTGGACAATTCAATCAAAAAAAAAAAAAAAAAAAAGAGAGAGAGAGAGCGATAATAGGTATACTGATTTAAAATGAGAAAATAAAACTATTTCCATAGATGCCATGACCTAGTGTATAGAAAACTTATATGAATTCACTAAAAACAAAACAAAACAACCCCCCCCCCCATATTAAAAGCAAAAACCCTACCAGAATTAATATACAAGTTCAGGGACATAAAAGAAAAATAAGATCAGTGTGCAAAAATCAATTATAGTTTTGTATGCAAGGAATAAACAATTTGAAAATGAAATTAATAAAATATTTAGCATCAGATATGCAGAATCAAAAAAATAAAATACTTAAGAGTAAGGTAAGAATAATAAAGTCAAGATTTTAAACCGAAAATTACAAAACCTTGTTTAAAAACAAAAGCAATTCCAAATACAACATCCCTGTCTTTATTACATTTCACTTTATTGCACCTTGCAGTTGTTGTATTTTTTACCAGTTGAAGTTTCAAGAATTCTATAAGGAAGTAACTGCAATGCGGTAGAAATAGCAGAACTAGAATTAGTAGTGGCGCCTGAAGATGTGAATGAATTGCTACAATCCAATGATAAAACTAATGGGTGAAGAGTTGTTTTTAATGGATGAGAAAAGAAAGTGGTTTCTTGAGATGGAATCTATCCCTGGTGAATATGTTATAAAGATTATTGAAATGATGAAGGATTTAGAACATACATAAACTTAACTTGGTAAAACAAAAGCAGTATTTGAAAGGATTGACTCCAATTTTGAGAGTTCTACTATGGGTAACAACATGTATCAACAAGCATCAAATCCTACAAAGAGATCTTTTGCAGAAGGAAGAGTCAATTGTTCAGCAAGCTTTATTGTCTTAAGAAATTGCCACGTAAATTCCCAGACACATGTAACCTATGAAAACTAAAGCAGGAAGAAATAGAAAATTTGAACAAACCAATTACCAACAATGAAATCCAGTCAGTAATTTAAAAAACTCCAAAACCAAAAGTCCAGGACCAGATGGCTCCACAGGTGAATTCTGCTAACATTTAAAAAAGAGTTAATAATTATTCTTCTCAAACTATTCCAAAAAATACAAGGGGAAGGAATACTTCCAATTTCATCCTATGAGGCCAGTATTATCCTGATACCAAAACAAGATAAAGACACCACAAAAGAGAGAGAGAGAGAGCGCTACAGGCTAATATCTTTCACGAATATAGATGTGAAACAAAATACTAGCAAAATAATCCAACGATATATTTTAAAAACATATACCCAATCAAGTGTGATTTATTCTTGAGATGCAAGAGTGACTCAGTATTTGCAAAACAATCAACGTGATATGTCACATCAATAAAGAACAGTGTAAAAACATATGTCCATTTCAATAGATGCAGAAAAAGCATTTGACAAAATACAACATCCATTCATGATAAAAACCCTCTGTAAAGTGGGTCTACAGAGAACATACTTCAGCATAATAAAAGTCTTCTATGAAAAACCCAAGAGTGGACATCATATTCAATGGTGAAAAACTGAGAGCTTTTCTCCTAAGATAGGGAACAAGACAAGGATATTCACTCGGCACTGCTTTTATTCAACATAGTACCGGAAGCCCTAGCCACAGCGATTGGACAACCATAAAGAAATAAAAGGCATCCAAATTGATAAGGAAGAAGTAGATGTCTCACTATTTACAGGTGACGTGGTTCTATGTATAAAAAATCCTAGTGACTCCACCAAAAACTACGAGAACAGATAAATGAAATCAGTAAAGTCTCAGGATACAAAATCGAGGTACAGAAATCTGTTAACATTCCTACACAGTAATAATGAATCAGCAGAAAGTGAAATAAGAAAACAATCGTCCCATTTACAATTGCACCAAAAACAATAAAATATCTAAGAACGAACTTAACCAAAGAGGTGAAAGACTAGTACTCTCAAAACTTTAAAACACTGATAAACAAAATTTGAGATGACACAAAGAAATTCCATGCTAATGGGTGGGAAGAACAAATATTGTTAAAATGTCTACAGTACCCAAAGCAATCTGTAGATTTAATGCAATCCCTATGAAATACCAACAGCATTTTCCACAGAACTAGAACAAGCAATTCTAAAATTTGTAGGGAACCATGAAAGACTTCAAATAATCAAAGAAATCTTGAAAAATAAAAACAAAATGGGAGGTATCACAATTCCAGATTTCAATTTATATTACAAAGCAGTAGTAATTAAAACAGTGTAGTAATGTCACAAAAAAATGGGCACATAGATCAATAGAATAGAGCAGGAACCCAGAAATAAATCCACTTCATCTTCGACAATGAAGTAATGAATATACAATGGGAAAAAATCTCTTCAACACATGGTGCTGGGCAAACAGGACAGCCAAAGAATGAAACTGGACCACTTTCATTCACCATATGCAAAATATACTAAAAATGAATTAAAGATCTAAATGCGAGACCTGAAACCATAAAAATCTTTGAAGAGAGCACAGGTAGTAATCTTTCTGACATCGGCCATAGCAATATTTTTCTAGGTACATCTCCTGAGGCAAGGGAAATAACGGCAAAAATAAACTGTTGGGACTACATCAAAATAAAAACTTTCTGCACAGTGAAGGAAAAAATCTTAGAGGAAGTCTGTTGAATGGGAGAAGATATTTGCAAATGACATATACAATAAAGGATTAGTATCCAAAATATATAAAGAACTGATACAACTCAATACTCAAAAACAACAACAACAAATAATCCAATTAAAAATTGGGCAGAAGACATGAACAGACATTTCTCTGAAGACACGCAGATGCCCAACAGAGACATGAAAATATGCTCAACATCATCATCAGGGAATTGCAAATCAAAACTACTGTGAAATATCACCTCTTACCTGTGAGAATGGCTAAAATCAAAAACACAAGAAAAAAAAAAAAGAATGTTAGTAAGGATGTGGAGAAAAAAGAACCCTCTTGCACTGTTATGAGGGATGCAAATAGGTCCAGCCATTGTGAAAAATAGTATGGAGATTCCTCAAAAATATTAAAAATGGAACTACCCTACAATCTGGGAGTCACACTACTGGGTATTTACTCAAAAATACAAAAACACTAATACAAAGGAATACATGCACCCCTATGATTATTGCAACATCATTTACAATAGCCAAACTATGTAAGCAGCCCAAATGTCCATCAATAGATGAATAGATAAAGAAGATAAATATATCAAATGGAATATTATTAGTCAAAAAAAGAATGAAATCTTGCCATTTGCAACAACATAGATTGAACTAGAGAGTATTATGCCAAGTGAAATAGTCAGAGAAAGACAAATACATATAGTCTCACTTATATGTGGAATTTATGAAATAAAACAAGCAAAGGGACAAAAGGAGATAGACAAAACAAGAAACAGACTCAACTATTGAGAACAAACTGATGGTTGCCAGAGGGGAGGTAGATGGGGAGATGGGGGATGTAGGGGATGGGTTTTAAAGAGTATACTTATCACGATGAAAAAAAATAAAAGAAAATGATTTTTTTTAAAAAAGAAGAAATTGCCACAGCCACCCCAATCTTCAGCTACCACCAGTCTCATCAGTAGTCATCAAGATCGAAGCAAGACCTTCCATTAGCAAAAAGATTATGGCTCACTGAGAGCCCATCAGAGTAGTTAGCATTTTTTAGCAATAACGCATTTTTGATTAAGGTACATATACTTTTAGACATAATGCTTTTACACATTTAATAGACTACAGTATAGTGTGTACATAACTTTTATATACAATGGGAAACCAAAAAATACATTTAAATTTTTTTACTGAGATATTCACTTTATTCTGGTGGTCTGGAACTGAACCTGCAATGTTTCTGAGGTATGCTTATGAAATGGAAAGCTATCCTTTGTTCTTGAATTTGATGACTTAATTCTATTAAGATCCAATACTTCCCAAATTCATCTGTACGTTGAACAGAATACTTAACAAAAGACTGACTGGCTCTTTTTGCAAAAATTTATAAGCTAAGACTAAAATGTATATGACAATGCAAGTGACAATAAAAAAGGACAATAAAAGATAATAAAACAAAACAAAACATGTTATCAGAACGGCCAAAACAATCTTGAAAGAGAACAAATTTGGAGAATTCACATTTTTCTGTTTCAAAACAATGCATATTTATAGTAATCAAGATAGTATACTAGGTAAGCATAAGTATGAGAAACAAGGGAATTGAATTTAGAGTCTAGAATTAAAACCTTCCATAAATGGTCAGTTGGGTTTTCTACAATAGTGCGGAAACAATTCTGGAGAAAGAATATTCTTTCAGAAAGTGGTATTGGGACCACTGCATATACATGTGTGAAATAATGAATTCAGACCCCTACTTCGGAACATATACAGCAATTAACACTAAACTGAACTTGGATCTAAATATAACAACAAAAACTTTAAAATTCTTAGAAGATAGCAAATATTTCTCATCTTCAGTTAGGTAATGGCTTATTAGACGAAATGTTTAAAGCACAAGAGAAAAAAAAGAATAAGAGACATAAATTGACTTCATCAAAATTAAATCCTTGTGCTTCAAAGGACACCATTAAGAAAGTCAAAAGACATTCCATGGAATGAAATATGGCAAAGTATTTATCTGAAAATATATTAATAGGTGCAATATATAAAGAGGTCTTACAAGTCAATATTAAAAAGACAATTAGCTCAGTAAAAAATAATGAGCAAGAGATTTAAATAAACATTTTTCCAAAGAAGATTTACAAATGGCCACAGTACATGAAAAGATGATTCACAGCATTTATCTTTAGGGAAATGCATGTCAAAACTACAATTAAGTAAACTTCCCATCCACTATAATGGCTAAAAAGACAGATAACAAGTCTTATTAAGGAAGTGGAGAATTAAGAACAGTCGCAGATTCCTAGTTGGATAGCAAAATGGTACATTTACTTTGGAAAATTTTTGTAATTCTGTAAAATGTTAAAAATTGAGTAATTCTATCACCTAACTATTCCTCTCCTAGGCATATACTCAGAGAAATGAAATATATCTGCACAAAACTTGTATACATAGCATTATTTTTTTAACGTTTATTTATTTTTGAGAAGAGAGAGACAGAGCATGAATGGGGGAGGAGAGAGAAAGAGGGAGACACAGAATCTAAAACAGGCTCCAGGCTCTGTGCTATTAGCACAGAGCCTGACGCGGGGCTTGAACTCACGGACCGCAAGATCATGACCTGAGCCGAAGCTGGATGCTTAACCGACTGAGCCACCCAGGCACCCCAACATAGCATTAATTTTTAACAGCCAAAAAAGGAAATGATTTAAATGTTCACCTACTGAATGGATAAACAAAATGTGGTATATGCATACACTTGAATATTATTCATCAACTTAAAAAAACAAAGTACTGATACATACTACTACATAGGTAAACTTCGAAAACATTATGCTATGTGAAAGAAACCAATCACAAAAGTCCACATATTGTAGGCTTTCATTTACATGAAATGTTCTGAAGAGGCAAATCCATTGACACAGGTCAACCGCTGACATAGATCAGCGGTTACCAGTAGCTACAGGTAGTGGAGAATGGAGAGTGAGTGATAATATGTAATATAATATTTTCTTTATGTTTACTTATTTTTGAGAGAGAGAAAGAACATGAGTGGGGTAGGAGCAGAAAGAGAGGGAGACAGTGGATCTGAAGTGGGCTCTGTGCTGACCGCAAAGAGCCGGATGGGGGGCTCCAACTCACAGACTGTGAGATCATGACCTGAGCCAAAGTTGGATGCTTAACCAACTGAGACACCCAGACGCCCCAGGCAAGGGGTTTCTTTTTTGTTGTGACATCTAAATGTTTATTGATAAGATCATTTTCCATCTATAATCTCATTTTTGTCACAAAACCAGTGATATGTATGTGTGGATCTATTTGAACATTTTTTTTCTATTCCATTGTTATATTTGTTCATTCTCATGTCATTATCACAGTATCTTAATTATAATAGCTGTATAGTATTTCTTCAAGTACAGTATTGTAAGTTGCCCATTTCTGCTAATTTTCATTCAAGGTAGTGTCATCTAATGCATATCACTTGCAAATTCTTGTCATTTCAAAAGAGTTGTTGACTTATTATTCATATGCTTAAATTCACATTGCTTAGAATCTATAGATTGATTTGGAGAAAGTTACCTCTTAAAAGTATGGAGCCATCTAATTTTGTCCTCACAAAAGCACAGAAGAATCCTAGCTTCATAAAATCACTAGGCAAGTCTTTCCTATTTTTTGAGTTTTTCTCTTTAAATGTGATGTGTGTTTCTTTCTTTCTTTTTTTAATCTGCCCTGGCACTGTTTACCTTTTATTCATGTGTAGACCATTTACATAAAAGGAACTTATCATTTTGATTGGGTGTAAGTCTACCACTTGGTTATTTGTCTGATTTGTTCTTTATTCCGTATTTGTCCTGTTTTCCTACATACTTTTGGTCTAGAGCGTTTTTGGAATTCCTTTTTAACCCCTTACTGGCTTATTAGCTACACTTCTTTATTTTAATTTTTGATGGCTATTTCAGGGTTTACCATATGTATCTTTAACTTATGGTAGCCTGTTTTCAATATTAACCACTGAATGTATGCTGTTGCACCACCTAGGATCTCTAGTACTATCTTAAATAAGGATTGGCCATCCTTGGTGTGTTCTTAACTTCAGTAAGAAATCAATTAATATTTCACTATTGAATATTATATTTAATGTAGATTATTTATGTCCATGTTCTTAATCAGAAAAAAAGGATCCTTAATTCTGAGTTTCTTAAGTCATTTTTAAACCCAGAATAAATGTTGATTTTATCAAATTATTTTCTGCTTTAGAATAAATGATTACTTTTTCTTTGTACTATTAGTGTGGTAAATTATATTCAGTGATTTCCAAATGTCAAATCAACCTTGCAGTTCATGAATAAACTTTAGTTATGATGTAGTATCCTTTCTATATATTGCTGGGTTTTATTTTTTTAATGTTACTTAAAATTAATTAGTGTGTGAGAAATATCACTTTGTAATTATCCTCTCTTGTAGCACTCTTAAAATTTGGGTGTCGAGTGTATTCTTGATTAATAAAAGGAATTTGGAAATATTCTCATATTTTATATTATTTGAAAGTTTTTTTAATGAATTGTTGGTTTGCATTCTTATTTAAGTGAAACCATCTGTGGCTGGGGATTTCTTTGTGTATAAGTATTTTAAATTATGGATTTAAGGTTTTTAATACTCATAATTCTATGCCAGTATTTTATTTCTGTTTGTGATAGTGCTTGTAAATTTTATCAGGGAAATTATGATTTTATTTAATTTTTAAATTTTAATTGGGTTAGTAAACTTTTTCAGAATATCCTATAATTATCTTTTGGATATCTATAACGTTTTAGTGATTTTGCATTTCTACATCTTTTAAGAGTTTATCTAGGGGTGCCTGGGTGGCTCAGTTGGTTAAGCGACCTACTTCGGATCAGGTCATGATCTTGCAGTTTGTGAGTTCGAGCCCCGCATCAGGCTCTGTGCTGACAAGCTCAGAGCCTAGAGCTTGCTTCAGAATCTTTGTCTCCCTCCTTCTCTGCCCCTCCCCTGCTCATGCTATCTCTGTCTCTCAAAAATAAACATTAAAAAAATAATTTTAAAAAGTTTATATAATTTATTAATTTTTTTGGAGATACAGTCTTAGCTTTGTTTATTTGTATGGTTCCTAGTTTAATTATTCTTGATTTTATCTTTACTATTAAATTCCCTAGACATTTTGTGATCTACTCTAGTGCCCTTCACTTATGTCATTGTTTCTATATTTTGAAAATATATTATTATTGCAGGGTAGGGGACATGATATATTTTCTTTAAGCAACTTAATTCTTGATTTTTTTGTAATACTACTTGCTTTTAAATATGCTTTCTTGATATAAATATAGCTAAGCCATCCTTTGGTTAGTTTTTAGATGGTACATCTATATTTTCCATACTCTCTTTTCACCTTATCTGTGACTGAGTGATTATTTCTTTAACTTTTAGTGTGTTTCCTGAAAGCAGCACTGAATTGGGTCTTTTATTTTTGCCAGTCTTTTAATCTTTGTCTTTTAACCAGACTAAATTTATTTTGATGCAGTTATTATCATAATTAGGTTTACATCCAACAGTGTGGTATTGGCTTTCTCCTTGTTGAATCTGTAATTTGTTCATTTAATCCATCTTTCCTGGCATTTTTGCATTAATCAACAATTTTTATTTCTCCTTCTAGCATTTCATCATCTTTTAAGAGAGACTAGTAGCAAATAGATCTCTTCAAATAATGGAATTTAGAGTGATAAACTGTCATACGATGTCCAAGGAGCACAGAGTATACCATCCAAAATAGAATTCATTTGGTCCGTGGTTAAAAAGTACATAGTGTCGCTTCCAGCAAGTTTAACAATTAGTTATTAAATGCAGTCAGTGTTTCCATGTTCTACTTGAATTGCATTATCTCTGTATAGTGCAATCAAATAAGTGGTTAAATACATAGAATGATTTAAAAAATTATAAATATTGTAAATTATGACCCTTATAAGAAAGCTATTTGCCATGATAAGCACATAAGTACACAAAGATTTGGGCAATGGCTATTTAAATGTCAAAATTAGAGCTCTGGAAAACTAAGTTATAGTCAAATATAACAGTACATTTTTAGTATTGACATACATTTTACAGATGATCTAATTAAATCCATAGCTTTTGCAGAGAAATGTAAGATCTTTGGGGAAATACTTTGTTTCCAAAGATACAGAGTTAGAAGCAAACTTTGGCATAAAATTCAAGTCTTGTATTGGTCTAATGCCAGCCAAATAAAACTTTTCTAGTGGAATAACTCAGGTATTGCTTTAAAAACATTTTTTTTCCCAATACATGAAACCTCTGGCCCAGGACAAAGTTACATAGTTTGTTTTTTTTTTTTTTTTTTTTTTTTTTTCACAATTTCTTCTGAGTCTGTCATGAAGTGCTGAAGTTAGTTAAAGAGAAAAGCAAAACTTTAAAAATTTCTTTCCATGATTCTTCTTTGTAATGAGAAAATTAAAACGTAGCATTTTTGTACTTTTAAATTTATTCAAACATCAGAATCATACTAATTTTAAAGTTCCAAGGATCTGGGGCACCTGGGTGGCTTAGTCAATTAAGCGTCTGAGCCTTGACTTCAGCTCAGGTCATGATCTCAGAGGTCCTGAGATGGAGCCCTGCCTGGGGCTCCTCATTGACAGCACAGAGACTGCTTGGGACTCTCTCTCTCCCCTCCTCCTGCTCACATGTGTGCACTCTCTCTCAAAAATAAGAAAACTTAAAAAAAATAAGGTTGTAAGGATCTATTTATAAGTTATCAATTATTTTTAAAAAGGTGAAGTAGGAATTCAGTCTATTTCCTAGAAGGCACAGGAAACAAATTACAACACACCTTTAAGAAATGATAAGGGATTTTTTTTCCATTCTTGAATTTCACATTTAGGTTAGGTAAAATTGAAAAGTATATTTGACATTCTAGTGCATAGAGATTCCATATAAAAATGTCAAAAAAATTTTGTGATAAATATAAAACTCTAAATGAAACTATAAAACTCTAAATAAAACCAATGCATATGGTGAACTGAACAAGAACATTCATTGTGATTTTTATTGCTTTGATGATTACAACTTGTCCAGCCAGTATTCATTAATTGTACTAGTATACATTCCTAATTCTAGACTTATCCATCCACAATTTGGATTTTTCTGTTATTATTGTGATAGTGTTTATGCTCTTTGATTATATTCTATTTTTCTATTTAGGGAAAAAATGCATAACGTAAGCATTTTTCAATTCCCACTGAGAATTTATGCACTATTAATTAGTCCCTTTTTCTCAGCATATGTGAGAAAGTCAGATGGGGTTTCTGCTTGACTACAATGCATTATAAATAGATGGTAATGTTTTTATTTTTACTTTATTTTAAAAGTAATAAAGTACTTTATTTTAGTACTTTACATAGGCAAAACCTATGAGGCAACATTCTTCCCTCTTAACACTCAGTACTACCGACATCACCTGCCATTTAGGTCTTTTGTGTGGTCTCAGGAGAAACTTATGGCTTGAACTCCAGCAAGCAATGATACTGGTTCCCATCTGAGGCTCCTCTGTCCAATACTCTGATCCTTAATCTTTCTCATCCTGGAGAATAGTCATATATTATGAGAAGACAAAGGGTATAGTTTCCGTGAAGGTGCTTATTTATTGAAGTTCCTCATAGCTCTGCTTTTGTCCCCCTCCCCCAATTGAAGCGAGTGGTGCCAAGAAAGCTAAGATGGCTGCCAAGTGGCGAAGGAGAAAAGAGATTTAGAGTTAGACTGAGTGGATTCAGACTGCAGATTTAGACTCAAGTAACATGTAGACAATATCTCTAGAGACTAGCAAGCTGTAATAAATTACACACTGTAAATATGCAATATGCAGGCCTCAGGGACAGGCAGCAATAATAGGTAAAATAATCCTCCTCTGTCCTATCTCTTTCCCTTTAGGGATTTGTATCTGGAAAGTGATCTTGCCTAAAACTGAAAGTTATGTTACACAATCAAGCGCCAAGAAAATCATCACATCATAAAACTTTTTTGAGGTGTATTCCCACAAAGGTTAGCATAGTATAAGCTCAGGGATGTATTCACGAAAAAAAAAAAAATCTTATTTCTATTCACTGGCTTGTACAGCCTCAGAATACTGATTACTTTTGAAAACTAAAATGTAATCATGTAACACAACATAAACTGTGCTAAGGAAATACATAGATTTGAATTTTTCATATGGACTCTTAAAGTAATTTTTAATATATTTCAAGCTTTGATCCAGGAATAATCTAATCCTCTCACACGTGGAACCTGGCAGTATTTAATATGTAAGCACCTGGAAAATTATCTGTTTTCAGAAAAAATTAATTTCTAGCACCTCTAAATGAAAAGATCCTTTGAAGCAGAAAATAGGAAAAGATTGTGAGTGTGTGTGTGTATATGTCTTTAGAGAGGCTGGAAATTAAGGTATATAATCATGTGGAGACACTTTACTCTCTAATCAGCTAGTACAAAAATTTCTTGAACTAGAGACTGGCTTGTATGGAGAAAATGTTTTAAGTGTTTCAAACTCTAGAACTTGATTGTTAGCTCAAAAGAAGAATGAAAAAAAAAAAAAAAACACTGAGTCATGGAGGGGTGAAGACAAAGGTTTCGGAGGGTAAGCAGGCAGTCTGCTGTGGTGCGCAAAGCAGAACATAATTAAGACATCTAATGCTAATACCACTTACAAACATTTTCCTATTTAATTGAATTCAAGTCTTTCACAAAATCATATAGTGCACTAATGTCATATATTGGTCTTTCCATATAAACTACAACAGACTTATAATTCTACACAGAGATAGATCTTGTATATGTAAAGAGGAAGCATATTTGGCCAAAGAATACAGAACTTGAGAAGTCTGCTCATTTTGTTCTTATATAAAAAACAAATGTATAATTTTTTCTCCATTTAATGTCTGATTCTGGTACTGGTAAAACTGTGCGATAATTGTGTTCAACTGTGTGTGATACAGGCTCAAACAAAGTACCCTCTTTATAAAAATTCTGAATATAATCTTAAAACTTTTCTACCTGAAGGGGCAGAGGAAGCCTCATTCACATAGAATTATTGATTTCCCTCCTGTCCAATTTGTTTAATTATATAAAGGATTTTATCAATATCTTTAAGTTATAAAAATAAAGTTTTATTTTAAAGTTTTATTTTAAATTCCTAAAGCCAAAGAATTTGCATTAAATTTATCATATACCTGAACTTAATTACTATAGTTTGAAAAAAAAAAAAAAACTATTAAAAAGCAAACAAATGCTAACTCATTCCACTTATAAATAGCTATTGTACATGATATTGTTTAGTGTACATGGTTGATTTCTGTGCTGATTCACAAAATTTGATGAAAGTTGTCAGGATAAAATGCCAACTGAAAAAGGTGGTGTAGTTGTTATAATGTGAAGGTTTTTTTTTTAAAGTGCACATAATTATTTTTTAATGAAGATCTAATTATATCTTATAATTATCTCAGATCATCCCTTCCTTTCAAATTAGAAACCCTAAATCATACTCACAGTGCCACATTTAAGTGAAAGATTAACTTAGAGATTTGTAAACCCTTTTTTATATACTTAATATTTTCAGTTTTATTTACATTTCTAATACTCCCCTGAAAAGAAATGGACTTTTATTAGCAAACGCCTGCTTCCCACTAATTACAGGCTCGTTCCTATCATTTCAAATTTTTCTTTTTGTCCAGAAGATGCTGCTGCTGCTGCGTAGATGCTCATACAATGTTAGCGACTGACTGTTCTGTCTCACTGTCACATCCATCCTTGACTAACAAAGAGATTGATGTGTTTTTTTTTTTTTCTTACTGATTTTGTTCTTCATTCCACCCTGTGATTACTGCCATCTTAGAAAGCAAGGCTTATAAAATGTAAAGGGGATTCTAAGAAATCTATTTATGTTATCTGATCCAAGAAGGAAGCAAAAGTGAAGATTGGATTAAGATGGGATCAGGCACTAAAGATTTAGGATATGAAGGGTAAAGGCGATAAGTGATGTGAATTTGCAAACAGTACCATACCTGAAGAAATCATTTTAACTGAAAAGCTAGTGCAATAGAATACAATGTAATAAATCAGAATGGTCTGGCGAAGGAAGGAAGGAAGGAAGGAAGGAAGGAAGGAAGGAAGTGATTTAATTAGGAATAAATGAAATCAAATAAATAATTTTCCTATTTTTGCATATTTATGTTAAGGTATAAAACCTAAACAATGTATCTTTTTCCCCCAAACCCCACACCCTATTAAGAAGATACTGTATGATACTGCTCATATATATGCTCTATTCTTTGTCTTCTGATTACAGAATTAATTAACGTTAAAAAAACTGAAGAGAGGGGCGCCTGGGTGGCGCAGTCGGTTAAGCGTCCGACTTCAGCCAGGTCACGATCTCGCGGTCCGTGAGTTCGAGCCCCGCGTCAGGCTCTGGGCTGATGGCTCGGAGCCTGGAGCCTGTTTCCGATTCTGTGTCTCCCTCTCTCTCTGCCCCTCCCCCGTTCATGCTCTGTCTCTCTCTGTCCCAAAAATAAATTAAAAAAAAAAAAAAAAAAAAAAAGTTAAAAAAAAAAAATTAAAAAAAAAAAAAAAAAAAAACTGAAGAGGAATTCTAAAATAGTATAGCTCTACTCTTGCTCTGTGAAGATGAGAGGATCCTCAAAGTAGTACCGTTGTTTCACCTCCTGACCTCCTTGTTTGCAAAACTGCTAAACTAATCATAATGTCTCTAGGTGTCCTCTGCGGATACATATACACATGTGCATATGCACACACACTCACATACACACGCAGACACACACACGCACACACCAGTTATTTCAGTAGACATCTTTGACTAGTTGTTATGTACATTGCATTTGAGGGAAAATTTATATGTATTTATATGTGTTAATGGGGTATTTTAAAAATGTGCACGTATGGATTATGTGTACTAAAGTTACTAACCTAATGTGTGTGTGTGTGTGTGTGTGTGTGTGTGTACACACAAATATTTAGAGATTCGGATATGGCAGAGAGTTAATAAACAGTATGAAGCTTCTTTCTGACATACAAAAAATAATGGCATCTCTAAGCTTACTCTGGAAAATAATCATTCCTTTCAAGCACACAAGGAATGAAAGTTGCCCATGTTCTCTTCGACCAAAAGAAGTCTCAGGAAATGCTAAAGAATAAAAACATACATGTCTCTTTTTTAGCCATACTACAAAAACCAAATATCTTAATAACAGTAGATAGCTAAAATTATATAATTTGGAAACAAAACATACTTCAGAAATGTGTGCATATAAACCAATAAATCATTAAGAAAATTGTGATATATTTAGAACTTAACAAAGAAAAACTTATAAAAATATTTGGGATAAGCATGGAGGTATTTATCGCCTATCAGAGTGTCCTTACAACATTGAACAACAACCAAAAAAATTGAGACATACAAAAAGACAACAAAAAACATTCAGGAGAACTAAGTTCAGACATATCATGATATAGATTGGACAGAGTACTTAAAATAACTATAAATAATATGAGAAAACCTCTAGTGAAAAGGTAGATGACAGTAAAGAACAGATAGATAATTTCAGCAGTGAAATGGAAATCTTAAAAAGGAATCACATGGAAATGATAGATTCAAGCCCGTGCGTGGAGATGAAGAATGCCATTAATGAGCTCACCCGTAGACTTAGTGCAGCTGAGGAAAGAATCGGTCATCTTGAATATAGGGTGATTAAATTACACAAAAGGAAGCGCAGAGAGAAAAAAAGAGTAATCGACAAAACAGAACCAAACATCCAAGATCGGCGGCCCAGTGTCAGGTGCTGGAATATATGTATAATTGGGATCCCTGAAGCAGAAATGTTTGCAGAAATAATGGTTGATGTGATTCCAAAAATAAAACGACAGACAGAAAATCATTGTTCTAAGAAGGTCAGGTAGCACAAACTAGATCAACACCAGAAGCACGTGCTTGCTCACACACGCATGTGTGCACACAGCACTCACCCACACACCTAGGCATCTTATAGTCAGACTGCTGAAGAGCAAAGACTAAAAGAAAACCTCGAACATGTCCTGAAGAAAAGGCATGTCACATTTCAAGAAACAATAGTAAAAAATACAGCACACTAATCATCAAACACAATGCAAACAAAAAGGCAAGAGTGAAAGTGTAGTAAAAGAAAAGTTTTTCAACCCCAAATTCAATACCAGTGAAAATCCTCTTCCAAATCACAAGAAATAAAAAAGACTTACTAAGGCAAACCAAACCTGAAGGAATTCATGCTTAACGAACTCCTTTACGGAAAATGTTAAAGGAATTTCTTCAAGAAGACAAAATCTGGGGGCGTCAGTGTGGCTCAGTTGGTTAAGCAAGCAATTCTTGATTTCGGCTCAGGTCATGATCTCACGGTTCCTGAGCTTGAGCCCCAAGTCAGGCTCTGTGCTTTCAGCATGGGATTCTCTTTCATCTCATGCTTGGGATTCGTTCTCTCATTTCTCCCTGCCTCTTCCCCTCAACTGGCACATTCTCTCTCTCTCTCTCAAAATAAATAAATATTAAAAAAAGACAAAATATTATATAGTCAGAAACTTGGATCTACACAGAGAAATGAAGAGAATCACCTTTGAAATAAATGACAGTTTACTCATTAAAGCAAAAATGGTAATATATATGTACAATACACACTTTTAAAAGAAAAATGTGTGATAATAGAATATGGAATGGGAAGAAGATACAAGAATATAAAAGCATACATTACATGTCAGTGCTGTAATTGAGTATTAATATAAGTTTTAATTGAGTATTAATATAAGTTTATATTATTTACAAATGTGTATTGTAAACTCTAGGGGAATCACTGGAAAAGTCAAACAACAAAAGATAAATAAATCGCTGAAAATAAAGGAGAGGCAAAAACCATAAAGTCATAAAATGCTGAATTAAAACCAGAGAAGAATGAAAAGCTGGAAAAAAAAAAAAAGAGCAAAAGAAACAAATAGAATACTGCTAGAGGGGCACCTGGGTGGCTCAGTCCTTTAAGCGTCCAACTTTGGCTCAGGTCAGTATCTCACAATTCGTGAGTTCGAGCCCCGTGCTGGGCTCCGTGCTGACAGCTCAGAGCCTGGAGCCTGCTTCAGATTCTGCGCCTCCCTCTCTCTCTGCCCCTCCCCTGCTCTTGCTCGCTCTCTCTCTCTTTCTCTCTCTTAAAAATAAATAAACTTAAAAAAAAGAGAACACTTCTAGAAATATGACAGATTTTAATCCAAATATATTTACAATCAGTTTAAATAAGAATGGTCCAAACACAATTGCTAAAATAAAGATTATTAAATTGATTATTTCTAACGAACATAACCAAGATATATCCTGCCTTTAAAAAAATCCCATCAACAACAACCAAAAACAAACAAACAAGCAAACAAACAAACAGAATCAGACCTGTAAATGCTGAGAACAAACTGATGGTTGCCAGAAGAGAAGGCAACTCCTCTGCAAATGAGAAAAGGAGTGGGAGCCACAGACTTTCAGTTATGGATCAGGTGTGTTACAGGAACAAAAGGCACAGCATAAGAAATATAGCCAATGACACTGTAATGGCACTGTGTGGTGACACATGGTAGACACACTTTGGTGAGCATAGCGTAATATGCGTTTGTCAAATCACTACTTTGTGCACCTGAAAACAATGCAACATTGTGTGTCAACGATATATATATGTATACATATATATATATGTATACATATATATATGTATACATATATATATGTATACATATATATATGTATACATATATATATATGTATACATATATATATAAAATTATATATCCAATGGAAATTATATATCCAATGGAAAAATATCCCAATTTAAATATAAATATATAAGCCAGTGAAAACAAGGTAAAAACAATTATATACCAAACAAAATCTGGAACGTAAATAAGACATTAGTGAAAAAAAAAACTGTTGAAATGCAAGCAGCGTTTGTTATTTAGTTAATGGTATTGTACTGAGTTTACTTTCTTAGTTCGGACAAATATCATTATAAGACACTATTATTGGTGGAAGCTGGGTGAAGGGTGTCTGTTTGCTTTCTATACTACCTATTTAAAAAAAATCTACAACTATTCTAGAAGAAAGTTTATAAAAATATAAAGTTATTTTTCAGTTACTAGATAGTCAGGAAGTGTTTATTAGTCAGAGGAAGTGTATTTCCACCAATATGTGAGCAGAGAAATGGTAAGAAAATGTAGAACTATGTCTGTTTGTAAAACAAACAAACAAGCCCCACCCCCCCTACAAAAACCCACAACAGCTCATCCTTAACTTTTTAAAATATAATATTTTGCTAGATAAAGAATGGTTCTTTTTTTGTGGTTTCAAATTTTTATTGAAACTGTTGTTAGTTTATGGGATCCCTGGGTGGCTCAGTCGATTAAGCATCCAACTTCAGCTCAGGTCATGATCTCACAGCTCCTGAGTTCAAGCCCCGCATTAGGCTTGTGCTGACAACTGGAGCCTAGAGTCTGCTTCCGGTTCTGTGTCTCCCTCTCTCTCTCTGTTCCTCCCCTGCTTTCACTCTGGCTCTCTCTCTCAAAAATAAATAAACATCAAAAAAGTTTTTTAAATAAATTTTAGTTAAAATATAGTGTGACATTGATTTCAGGTGTAGAATTTAGTGATTTATCACTTACATACAATAACTAGTGCTCATTCCAAGTCCCTTCCTTAATGCCCATCACCCATTTAACCCATCCCCTGCCCACCTCCCCTTCTGAAACCTTCAGTTATAAATACTGGTTCATATTTTATATATTAAAATACAGACATCTACACCCTTTGTTTCATTTTTATGAAATAAATTATCTCAATAACAATAGCAGAATATATATATATATATATAGAGAGAGAGAGAGAGAGAGAGAGAGAGAGAGACCTCAGCTGCTTAGTTTGGCTACTGTAAATAATGCTGCAGTAATCATAGGGGTGCATGTATCCCTTTGTATTAGTTGGTTTTTTTTTTTTTTTTTTATTTTGTATTTTGTATTTTTACCGGATAGTGCAATTCCTGGGTCATAGACTCAATTTATTTTTAGTTCTTTGAGGAACCTCCATACTGTTTTCCACGGTGGCTGCACCACTTTGCATTCCCCCAACAGTGCAAGACGTTCCTTTTTCTTTACATCCTCACCAGATTTCTTGTGTTTTTGATTTTAGCCATTCTGACAGGTGAGGGGTGATATCTCATTGTAGTTTTGATTTGCATTTCCCTGATGATGGGGGATACTGAGCAACTTTCATGTCTCTCTTGGCCATCTGTGTGTCTTCTTTGGAGAAATGTCTGCTCATGTCTTCTGCCCATTTTTTAATTGGATTATTTGGTTTGGGGATATTGAGTTTTATCAGTTCCTTGTATATTTTGGATACTAACCTGTTATCGTATCTGTCCTTTGCAAATATCTTCTCCCATTCAGTAGGTTGACTTTTAGTTTAGTTGATTGTTTCCTTCACTGTGCAGGAGCGTTTTATTTTGATGTAGTCCCAATAGCTTATTCTTGCTTATATTTCCCTTGTCTCAGGATACCTATTTCAAAAAATGTTGATACAGCCATTATCAGAGAGATTACTACCTGTCCTCTCTTCAGAAATGTTTATGGTTTCAGGTCTCATGTGCAGGTCTTAAATTCATTTTGAGTTTATTCTTGCAGATGGTGAAAGAAAGTGGTCCAATTTTATTCTTTTGCATGTGGCTGTCCAGTTTTCCCAACACCATGTGTTGAAGAGATTGTCTTTTTCCCATTGTATATTCATTCCTCCTTTGTTGAAGATAACTGGCCATGAAATTGTGTGTTTATTTCTGGGTTTTCTGTTCTATTCCATTGATCTACATGTCTGTTTTTATGCCAGTATCCTACTGTTTTATTACTACCATTTTGTGATATAACTTAAAATCTGAATTGTGATACCTCCTGTTTTGTTTTTCCTTTTTCAAGATTGCTTTGGCTATTTGAGATCTTGTGTTGTTCCATACAAATTTTCAGATTGTTTGTTCTAGTTCTGTGGGAAAATGCTATTGGTATTTTGATAAGGATTACATTAAATCTACAGATTGCTTTGGGTACTGTAGACATTTTAACAATATTTGTTCTTCCCACCCATTACCATGGAATTTCTTTGTGTCATCTCGAATTTTGTTTATCAGTGTTTTAGTTTTCAGAATACTGGTCTTTCACCTTTTTGGTTAACTTTATTCCTAGATATTTTATTGTGTTTGGTGCAATTGTAAATGGGAGGATTGCTTTCTTAATTTCACTTTCTGCTAATTCATTATTACTGTTTAGGAATGTTAACAGATTTCTGTACATTGATTTTGTATCCTGAAACTTTATCTGTTCTCGTAGTGTTTTGGTGGAGTCATTAGGATGTTTTTTTGTTTTGTTTTGTTTTGTTTTTATTTATAGTATCATATCATCTGCAAATAGTGAGAGTTTTAATGCTTCCTTACCAATTTGAATGCCTTTTATTTTTTATGTTGTTTAATTGCTGCAGCTAGGAATTCCAGTACTATGTTAAATAAAAGTGATGCCCAGTGAACATCCTTGTCTTATTCCCTATCTTAGGGGAAAACCTCTGTTTTTCACCATTGAGTATGATGTTCCCTATTGGCTTTTCATATAAGATAAGGCCTTTATTATGTTGAGATATGTTCCCTCTAGACCTACTTTACAGAGGGCTTTTATCATGAATGGATGTTGCACTTTGTCAAATGCTTTTTCTGCATCTATTAAAAGGACCGTATGGTTTTAATACTTTCTTTTATTGAGAAAGTTGTTTTGCAAATTTTGAACCACCCTTGCATCTTGGGAATAAATCCCACTTGACTGTGATGTATGATTTTTAAAAATATATTGTTGGATTCAGTTTACTAATTATTTTGTTGAGGATTTTTGCATCCTTATTCATGAGAAGCATTGTCCTATAGTTCTCTTTTTTTGGGATGTCTTTATCTAGTTTTGGTATCAGGGTGATACTCATCTCAGAATGAATTTGTAAGTTTTCCATCCTCTTGTATTTTGAATAGTTTGAGAAGAATGATTTTTAGATGAATTAGTTTCAAAATATTACTGTTTTAAACATGTATGACTGGGAGTAGGTGCCACAGCTATATTTAGAGTTTTTCTATATCTAATAATTTGTAAAGCACACATGATTTCAGCAAATATTTTGAGATTCTATAATTTACTATGAAGATATTTACTAGTAATAAGTTGAGAAGTAACTATTTCTTCATCATTAACTTTTTACAGTTTTTACCATTAATACCCATTGATATAATAATAATAATAATAATAATAATATCCCTTAAGTGCACACTTACTATTTGCCAGGTAATATTATGAATAGTTTAGTATCTTCATATTTTAAATCTCACTACAATAATAGAAAGTGGAATAATCTGAATATATGTAATACTATGAGCATGAAAAAATAATATGAAGATTTAATGATACAGTGTGGAATTTAAAGAAAGAGGAAATAACACTTATTTTAATAATACAAAGATTTACTATGGTACATAGGTAGAGTGTGAAATACACCAGTAGAAAAACTTATTGGGACAGTATTCAAAAAATATTGCTGTTTTCCTGATCTGCTAACTCTTGATATCAAATTCATAGCCCAAATTTGTATTTTTGGATCTTCCAGCTACATAGCCTTTTTATCAAAGTAGGTAAATGTACTTCCATTAAAAATAGATAAAATTAGCAAGAATATATTGAGAAATCATACACTACAATAAAAATTCTGAAATATACTTAATGTGCCTTTAGACTTAAACAACTTACATACATAGCAAATAAAAAAATTGTTTTTTATTTTTTATTCATTTATTTAAAATTTATATCCAAGTTAGTTAGCATATAGTGCAACAATGATTTCAGGAGTAGATTCCTTAATGCCCCTTAACCATTTAGCCCTTCTCCCCTCCCATAACCCCTCCTCCAGTAAGCCTCTGTTTGTTCTCCATATTTAAAGAGTCCCTTATGTTTTGTCCCCCTCCCTGTTTTTGTGTTATTTTTGCTTCCCTTCCCTTATGTTCATCTGTTCTGTGTCTTAAAGTCCTCATATGAGTGAAGTCATATGATATTTTTCTTTATCTTTGGCTATTGTTGATAGTGCTGCTACAATCATTGGTGTGCATGTGCCCCTTCAAAACAGCATACCTGTATCCTTTGGATAAATACCTAGTGGTGCAATTTCTGGGTCGTAGGCTAGTTCTATTTGTAATTTTTTGAGGAACCCCCATACTGTTTTCCAGAGTGGCTGCACTAGCTTGCATTCCCACCAGCAGTGCAAAAGAGATCCTATTTGTCTGCATCTTCACCAACATCTGTTATTGCCTGAGTTGTTAATCTTAGGCATTCTGACAGGTGTGAGGTGGTATCTCATTGTGGTTTTGATTTGTATTTCCCTGATGATGAGTGATGTTGAATACTTTTTCATGTGTTGGATGGCCATATGGATGTCTTCTTTGGAGAAATGTCTATTCATGTCTTTTGCCCATTTCTTCTTCATTGGATTATTTGTTTTTTGGGTGTTGAGTTTGATAAGTTCTTTATAGCTTTTGGATACTAACTCTTTATCTGATTTGCCGTTTGCAAATATCTTCTCCCATTCCCTCCGTTGCTTTTTAGTGTTACTGATTGTTTCCTTCGCTGTGCAGAAGCTTTTTATTTTTAGGAGGTCCCAATAATTAATGTTTGCTTTTGTTTCCCTTGCCTCTGGAGATGTGTTGGGTAAGAAGTTGCAGCAGTGAAGATCAAAGAGGTTTTTTCCTGCTTTCTCCTCGAGGATTTGATGGCTTCCTGTCTTACATTGAGGTCTTTCATCCATTTTGAGTTTATTATTGTGTATGTTGTAAGAAAGTGGTCCAAGTTCATTTTTCTGCATGTCGCTGTCCAATTTTTCCAGCACCACTTGCTGAAGAGACTGCCTTTATTCCTGCTTTGTCACAGATTAGTTAGCCATACGTTTGTGGGTCTATTTATGTGTTTTCCATTCTAGTCCATTGATCTGAGTGTCTGTTTTTGTGCCAGTACCGTACTGTCTTGATGATTAACACTTTGTAGTACAGCTTGAAGTCCGGAATTGTGATGCCTGTGGCTTTGGTTTTCTTTTTCAAGATTGCTTGGCTATCAGGATATTTTCTGGTTCCATACAAACTTTAGGATTGTTTGTTCCAATTATGCGAAAAATGCTGGTGTTATTTGATAGAGATTGCATTGATTATGTAGATTGTTTTGGGTAGTATTGACATTTTAACAATATTTGTTCTTCCTATCCAGGAGCATGTAATCTGTTTCCATTTTTTTGTGTCTTCTTCAATTTCTTTCATAAGCTTTTTATAGTTTTCAGTGAATAGATGTTTCACTTCTTTGGTTAGATTTATTCCTAGCTATTTTATGGTTTTTGGTGCCATTGTAAATGGGATCAATTCCTTGATTTCTGTTTCTGTTGTTTCATTATTTGCGTATAGGAACGCAACCGATTTCTGTGCATTGATTTTATATCCTGCCACTTTGCTGAATTCATGAATCAGTTCTAGCAGTTTTTTGGTGGAACCTTTGGGTTTTCCATGTAGAGTGCCATGTCATCTGGGAAGAGTGAAAGTCTGACCTCCTCCTGGCCGATTTGGATGCCTTTTATTTCTTTTTTGTTGTGTGATTGCTGAGGCTAAGACTTCCAATACTATGTTGAATAAAAGTGGTGAGAGTGGACATCCCTGTCTTGTTCCTGACCTTAGGGGGAGAGTTCTCAGTTTTTCCCCATTGAGAATGATATTAGCTTTGGGTCTTTCATATATGGCTTTTATGATCTTGTGGTATGATCCTTCTATCCTTGCTTTCTTGAGGGTTTTTATCAAGAGAGGATGCTGTATTTTGTCAAATGCTTTCTCTGCATCTATTGAGATGGTCATTTGGTTCTTGTCCTTTCTTTTATTGATGTGATGAATCACATTGATTGTTTTGTGGATATTGAACCAGGCCTGCATCCCAGGTATAAATCCCACTTAGTTGTGGTGAATAATTTTTGTAATGTATTGTTGGATCCAGTTGGCTAATATCTTGTTGAGGATTTTTGCATCCATGTTCATCAGGGAAATTGGTCGATAGTTCTTTTTAGTGGGGTCTCTGGCTTTGGAATCAAGGTAATGCTGGCTTCATAGAAAGAGTTTGGAAGTTTTCCTTCCATTTCTATTTTTTGGAACAGCTTCAAGAGAATGGGTGTTAACTCTTCCTTAAATATTGTTAGACTCCCTGGGAAAGACATTTAGCCCTGGACTCTTGTTTTGGGGGGAGATTTTTGATTACTAAATTGATTTCTTTACTGGTTATGGGTCTGTTCAAAGTTTCTATTTCTTTATTTTTCAGTTTTGGTAGTGTATATGTTTCTAGGATTTGTCCATTTTTTTCAGATTGCCCATTTTATTGGTGTATAATTGCTCATAATATTCTCTTATCATTGTTTTTATTTCTGCTGTGTTGGTTGTAATCCCTCCTCTTTCATTCTTGAGTTTATTTAATTGGGTCCTTTCCTTTTTCTTTTTGATCAAACTGGCTAGTGGCTTATCAATTTTGTTAATTTTTTCAAAGAACCAGCTTCTGGTTTCATTGGTCTGTTCTACTGTTTTTTTGGTTTTGATAGCATTAATTTATGGTCTAATCTTTATTATTTCCTGTCTTCTGCTGGTTGTGGGTTTTATTTATTTCAGCATAGATTTATGTTTGGAAAATATTGCCAGAAATATAAAATCAATAGATTTTTAAAGAAATTTGGTCACCTTCTCCTCTCTACCTTTGGTGTTTCTTTGTCCTTAGGATTTGATGCAAGTTTTGCATAAGGACTAGCTCAAAGTAGTAAACAGTTATTCTTTTCTAGATCTTTCCGCTAAGCATTAGTGACAGGATTTGATTTCATTAAGACTGATGTGTTATACAAGTATATAAATTATAGTTTTATTCACCAACTCATAGAAAACGTATTACACTGTTTAAAGACTGAAGTTTCTCGGAATGTGTGAGACTCGGCAGGCAGTCTTGTCATATTCTATGAACTAGTGATGTATAAACTCTGATACAATATACACTGAAAGTTGTTTAAAAATGTACACTGTATAGAAAATATATTCATAAAACATATTAGAAAGTACACTTCCAATATCAAGGATAATGATGTAAAGATAAAAAGAAAAATGTTAACCATATTTATCTCTGGATAGTATGATAAGGAAAATTTGTTAAAATTAATGTTTTTCAAATGATAATACCATACATAAAATATTTTTATGAATGGCTACTTCACTTACAATATATTCTTATATGTACTAGTATCCAATATCTGGATGAATAGATACTTAATTATCTACCTGATAAATAAGCAACAGAATGAGTTGTGAAGATATATATTCTCCTCTATATAAGCAAATTCTTAGCATAGAAAATAGAAGAAAAATATTCCTTTATAGACATAATCTTACTTCTTAGTCCTTCTCTATCTCTCTGCACCTAAAATGATTTTCTTTTATTTGTTTATTTTGCTCTTGGCTTAAACCAATAATTTTAAAGTGCATTATAATGGAACACTTATTCTTTAATATGCTAAATAATCTTTACTTGAAAAAAGTCATCTTTGTCAAATGTATTTGCAATATTTAGGGTTTGGTTTTTCACATATGTTATTTGTGGGACACCTACGTGGCTCAGTTGGTTAAGCGTCTGACTTCAGCTCAGGCTGGCAGCATGGAGCCTGCTTGGGATTCTCTTTCTCCCTCTGTCTCTACCCCTCCCTCCCAAATAAATAAATAAATACACTTAAAAATTCTTTAAAAAATAAAATATATTGTTTGTGACCTCAGATGTTTGAAAAAAAATTAAGATGTACTATACAGATGCAGAAGATAACACAAATATATGATACTAAAATTTTAAACTATAGAATTCTTCTTTTATGTGAGATAATTTGTTTGATGCAGTTTCCAGCCATTATTCTAAAACTTAATCATGCAAATAATAACCTAAGACTTTGTTAAAGTTCAAATCCCAATTCAGTAGTTTTATGGTGAGGCTATAGATATCACAGTGTTCTCATTGATCACAAACTGCTAGGTGATGCCTCCCACTGTTGATTGAATAGCAAAATGGTCCAGCAAATAGATTAGAAAATCCTATGTTAGATCAATATCTGTAATAAAGTAGGTTCTTTACTTTGTGTCAATAATTTATTCTAAAAATACTCTTCTAAAATAAAATTTATTAAACAAATCATTCTAAAATAATTCATCCCATTAAAAATTCTAATAAAACTTTATTATATTTGTTTTTATATAGTTACTAATAGTTTTTATAATTTTTTTATACTGAAGATACAATATATGCAGTTTTATAGCTACATGACATTGAGAAAAGTAATAAAATATCAATAGTTCCCCAGTTAAAACCACTACTAATAAATTTTCTCTTAGTACTATATTGTGTATTCATTCTTTCATTTGTTTGTTCATAATGTAGTTAATTTATAAATTATAGTGCCTTTGAGAATAATTGAAGGGACTATTGAATGAGAAGTAAAAGTAGAAATTAAAATAGTTATTAAGGAAAAGTTAGCACATGGAATGCATGTTATTAGGCCATATGTAATTAGTAGACTTGTTTTACAAAGGCAGCTATAAGAAGTTCTATAAGGCAAAGAAAAGATAAATAGGAATCAGTTAAAATAATCACAATATCTAGAGGATAAAAATAAAACTGGACAAACAAGTTGTCCCATGACATTGGGAGTTGGGAATAAAATTTCCCTTATAAAATCTAATTTAAAAATATACAGAAAGGAATGATACCAAGATCTCCAAAGTAAGTCCCATATTAAAAGTCATATAACCTTTTTTTATGTAATACTCAAAATATGACTTCATATCGCAAGAAAAACTGGTACGTAGAATATTTAGAAGGCCAATAAAATGTAGTGTTCTTCTTGTATATTTTATGATTTTCTGTTTCTATCTGAAAATATTATTTTACTAGTCTAAGTATCAAATATAACTAAAGAAATAGCAAGTTGTGTTTTCATGTTTTATTATTTTGACCATATCTTATAAATTTCCACTATTATCAGAGGTATTTAATCTTACTCTGGATGTCATTTATGTTAAATGAGTTGTCCAAGGTACCTGAAATAATATTAAGAAGAGTTTACCATTATAATTATTACTGTTTTTAATTTACACAGTGATGCTGTTTGTACCCATACAATGATCTACTTCTTGCATTGAGGAAAAAAGAAGAATGATCCTGGAACTCCTTTTATTCTAAACTATGAAACATAAAGCTTAACAAAACCTTGTGACATATTTTCCAACATATAAGTTTAATTTTAATTATTTTAGTATTAAGCTGCATAAAAAGCAAAGAAATATGCTTAACAGTACTTCAGATTTATTTATTTTATCTCATCTTTTTTTTTTTATTTTCTGATGATTCTATGTTTTTTTTTTTTTAAATTCAGAATGTATTATAATGAGAACAGTAGTCATCACCCTTATGTGTCAACTTAAAGTTGATACTAATTTGGCATTAACAGTAAAAGAATGATAGCTACTGGAGCAGCAACAGCCCATACATAGATCTGTGGTTTCCTAAAGACTTTTACATCAGGTCTTGATCAGAGGTTGGCATTTTCAAAGGTCATCCAACTGTCCGTACTAGTCAATTACCGAACATCGGATACTACTGACAGTTAAGCACTGCTGAAAAATTAGCTAAGGCACGACAGAGATACCAAGAACTTCCAACTGAACATTCTGCATGAATTTCAGAAAATTTCCCTGAACTTTCATATTAGCTGATCTTCCTTGTATGTAAAACATTCCATTTCTTTCTCCTAATATTCTCAAATTATAGGCTGTTGAAAATGGTCAAAATTTCAATCATTATTTCTATTTTGAGAACCCAACTTGAAATTCTCTCTTTAATGCTTTCTTAAAAGAGTATTAAAAAACCTCTCTAGAAATGAACTAAGTCCTATGACAAGAGTATTATGGAAATATATTCATCTTTAACATGTATACACACACACACGTATAGCTGTAAATATACATAAATATATACATGCATACATAATTTCCTTTGTATAACGATGGTGCCTATACCAGAATATTAGCCCACTAGTAGATAATATGCCTGGATTTGAGGAAGTACTAAGTAAATATCAATTGAAACAAATAATGGAAAACAAAGAGGGAAATGGCATTGGTTAACTTTTCAATAATCTATTTATTTAGAATCCAGAATAAGCAAATTGAATCCAACGGTACATTAAAAGAATTATTCACCACAATCAAGTGGGATTCATTCTTGGGTTGCTAGGGTGGTTCAATATTTGCAAATTTGCAAATGTGATACACCACATTAATGAAAGAATAAGAACCATATGATCCTCTCAATAGATTCAGAAAAAGCGATCGACAAAGTACAACATCTGTTCATGATAAAAACCCTTAAAAAAGTAGGAATAGAGGGAACATACCTCAACATCATAAAAGCCATATATAAAAAACTTACAACTAATAGGAAACAACTGAGCGCTTTTTCTCTACCCTCAGGAACAAGACAGAGATGTCCACTCTCACCACGGTTATTTAACATAGTACTGGAAATCCTAGCCTAAGTAATTAGAGAACAAAAGGAAATAAAAGACATCCAAATAAGCAAGGAAGGAGTCAAATTTTCACTATTTGTAGATGACATGATACTCTATATAGACAACCCAAAAGACTCCACCAAAAAATCGCTAGATCTGATATACATATTCCATAAAGCCACAGGATACAAAATCAACATACAGAAGTCTGTTGAATTTCTATACACCAATAATGAAACATCAGGAAGAGAAATCCAGGAATTGATCCCATTTACAATTTCAGCAAAAACTGTAAGATACTAGGAATAAATCTAACCAAAGAGGTAAAATCTGTACTCTGAAAACTACAACACACTTATGAAAGAAATTGAAAAGGACCCAAAGAAATATAAAAACATTCCATGCTCATGGACTAGAAGAACAAAAATTATTAAAATGTCTATGCTACCCAAAGCCATCTATACTTTTAATGTAATTCCTATCAAAATACCACCAGCATTTTTCACAGAGCTAGAACAAACAATCCTAAAATTTGTATGAAACCACTAAAGACCACAAATGGCCAATGCAATCTTGAAAAAGAAAAGCAAAGGTGGAGGCATTACAATTCTGGATTTCAAGTTATATTCCTCAAAGCTGTAGGCATCAAGACACTATGGTATTGGCACAGAAACATACACAGAGATCACAGAGTTCAATGGAACAGAACAGAAAACACAAAAATGGACCCACAATTATATGGTCAACTAATCTTTGACAACACAGGAAAGATATCTAATAGCAAAGAGAAAACTGGACAGCAGCATGTAAAAGAATGAAACTGGACCACTTTCTTACACTATACAAAAACTAAATTCAAAATGGATGAAAGACCTAAATGTGAGATAGGAAACCATCAGAATCCTAGAGGAGAACACAGGTACTGACCTCTTTGACATCAGCCATAGCAACTTTTTACTAGATATGTCTTCTGAGACAATGGAAACAAAGACAAAAATGAACTATTGGGGCTTTGTCAAGATAAAAACTTCTGCACAGTGAAGGGAATAATCCATAAAATTAAAAAACAACCTTCAGAATGAGAGAAGATATTTGCAAATGACATATCTGGTAAAGGATTAGTATCCAAAATATATAAAGAACATAGAAAACCCCACACCCAAAACACAAATAATCCAGTTTAAAAATGGGAGGGAGACATGAATAGACATTTTCCCAAGACATACAGATGGCTAACAGACAAATGAAAAGATGTTCATCATCACTCATGGTCATGGAAATACAGATCAAAACTACAATGAGATATCACCTCACACTTGTCACAATGGCTACAACTAAGAACACAGGAAACAACAGGGGTTGGCAAGGATACAGAGATTGCAAACTGGTACAGCCACTCTAGAAAACAGTATGGAGGTTCCTCAAAAAGTTAAAGATAGAACTAACTACCCTATGATCCAGCAGTTGCACTACTAGATATTTACCCAGAAGATACAAAAATGCTGGTAGGAAGGGCTACATGCACCCCAATGTTTATAGCAGCATTGTCAACAATAGCGATACTATGGAAAGGGCCCAAATGTCCCATCAACTGATGAATGGATAAAGAGGTTGTATGTGTGTGTATGTGTGTATA
Organism: Panthera onca; assembly: GCF_046562875.1. Classification (NCBI taxonomy): domain Eukaryota; kingdom Metazoa; phylum Chordata; class Mammalia; order Carnivora; family Felidae; genus Panthera; species Panthera onca. The sequence continues at coordinate 21,493,723 of NC_138339.1, forward strand.
CATACATACACAATGGAATAATACCCAGCCATGAAAACGAGTGAAATCTTACCATTTACAACAACATGGGTGGACTAGAGAGTATTATGCTAAGCAAAATGAGTCAGTAAGAAAAAGACAAATATCCTATGACTTCACTCATAGTGGAATTTTAGAAAGAAAACAGATGAACATAAGGGGGGAAAACAGAGGCCAATCATAAAACAACTCATAACTATAGAGAACAAACTGAGGGTTGCTGGAGGGGAGGGGAGCAAGGGATGGGTTAGAAGTGTTATGGGTATTAAGGAGGGCACTTATGAGGAGCGCTGGGTGTTGTATGTAAGTAACGAATCACTAAATTCTACACCTGAAATTAATATTGCACTGTATGTTAACTGACTGGAATATAAATAAAAACTTAATTAATGAATAAATTAGTAAGTAAACAAACAAACAAACAAACGTGAATAAATAAATAAATAACAAGGGGGAAAAAGGAAAAAGAAGCAAATTACACTGTGTATTAACTTTCAAAGTAAAATGGTGTGAAACACATAGACACACATAGGAATATTACTCAGCCATAAAAAAGAATGAGTTCTTGCCATTTGTGACAACATGGATGGACCTAGAGGGTATTATGTTAAGAAAATAAGTCAGACAGAAAGACAAATGCCATATGATTTCATTTACAAATCTAAACAGCAACAACAAAAAAACCTAGCTGAAACAGATTTATGAATACGGAGAACAAAAGGGTATTTGCCAAATGAAAGAGGATGGGTACAAAATGTCAATATCAATATCAATATCAATAATCACACTATACATTGATTTCCTCATGAACAAAAAATGGATCATGATAACACCCACCTTCCTAATATCAATTCTTTTCTAAACACTTTTTAAAATATGTATATGTTTGCATGTGAGTACACATAAATTTTATATCTTTTTAGAAAATTATCACATCTATCCCTGATGTCATGAAAAATAGAGCAGTTTGTGGGGAGCATATATCCATGTACAATGAAGGTAGTTAGCTAGTTACAGTAAAAACATTGTGTATTTTAATCAGTGTTCTAGAATGTTTGGTGTTCTATCTTGTGCATGATTCCCTTAATAAATATTATCTGATACTTCTCATTGATATCATTGGTACCATTACATTTACACAGAACATGTCTCTTTAAATTGATAAGTGACACTAATACTAACAGAAAGATTTTAAAGGAAAAACAACTTAAAGCAAATAAAAACATTCAAAATTATGCACACTACCCAAAATATAGAGTGAAGCATGTAATTTATTTTCCTCTCTGCTTTTGATATCTAAAGGAGAAAAAAAAATCCACTGAATTATGGAAGGTAATCCAGATAGATGGCTGTCCTTTTGGCCTGAGACAACCCATAAACTCATCCCCTTAACTGGCTTCTAGAAGACAACTAATCACATTGGCATAATTTGTTTTCTATAATTTTATTCAGGGTATGTGGGGTTATAAGAAAGGTCACATTGCCTACTCCACTGAATAAAGTGTTTCACTTCAAAAATTCCTGTTGTACTCATTTCTTACTAATGTTTTGGGTTTTTTTCTTTTGTTTGTTTCCCTTTCTGGCTGCTCTTTTCTCATATGATTATTGGGTCTTTAGTTTTTCTTTCTTTCTTCCAGGAAATTCCACTTATTGCATTTTTCTCACGTGCCTATGAATTACCTGGGAATCTTGTTAAAATGAATCAGATTCTGTTTCAGTAGGTCAGGACTGGCCTTAAGATTGTATATTTCTTTTCTTTTTATGTTTTTATTTTATTTTATTTTTGAGAGAGAGAGGGAGAGAGACAGAGCATTAGCAGGGGAGGGGCAGAGAGAGAGGAAGACACAGAATCTGAAGCAGGCTCCAGGCTCTCAGCTGTCAGCTGAGCCCAACATGGGGCTTGAACCCACGAACTGTGAGATCATGACCTGAGCTGAAGTCATACGCTCAACTGACTGAGCCACCCAGGCGCCCCAAGATTGTATATTTCTAACAATCTCGCCTATGTTAACTGGTGCTGCTGGTCTTTGGACCACACTTCAGTAGTAAAGACATCATAGATGAATTCTTGCTCCCCATTAAGGTTTCACTCTTTCCTCTATCCCGCTAATTCAGTGTATCAAATTATTCCTCAGTAATAGATCAATCCCATTTTTAAAGAACTCTAGTCTCCTTCATTATATGTAATACTCCCCAACCTAATTTCCAATGTTCTTGCACATCTGTGCTCTCTTAACTTGTAAGCATGAAAAGCAGTTTTCTTCCTTGGTGCCTTTATTCATACTATTCACTGATAATCAGATAATCTCTGGCCAACTCCCCATTTTGCCTTGAAATGTCTGACTCCTGATTTTTATGCCTCAACCTAAGTGTAACCTCTTCCAAGATTCTTTAAGAATATCCTAAGAAAAAAATGTACAAAATGCCTGATAATCTTCTCTCTCTCTGGCAATGCTACAGATCTTTGCCTTCCTTACTGATATTTATACTAACTTATGCTGTTTTATATCTTCCCCTATATCCACCTTTCAAATTAGTACTTACCTAAATTAGACATTTTAAGCTATTTAAATTAGTTTCCTCTTGCTGCTTTAAAAAAACACTACAAATTTAGTATAATAAAACAACACAAATTTATTATCTTAAAGGTTTTGATGTCCAGAATCCAAAATAGATTAGGTGGGCTCTAGGACTCACCATACCCACACTCACTGTCCACTATTCTTTGGAAAAATGGTGAAGTCAACTTGTTTGTAAAAATGAGCTTTGGATAGATGAGCTAAGTGTTATTCATTGGCCACATAAACTATTCGTATCTGCCTGAGCCAGCAGAGTTTGGCATTTTCTGTTGTGTTCAGTGTGGATGTGGGTAGTGTGTGTGTGTAAGGATGGGCAAGGATATATGAATAAGAAAGATTTCCAGGATTTAAAGGAATTGAAATGAGATCTTGCTCTGTTAGCTTTTGTTTGCTTTGATTTGAATTCTTTTACTTATACTTTTTGGAACTACTGTATGTTCTCAAAGTACATTTAAAAAAATGTTTCTACTAGTCCCATCAGAGAGTGTGTAATTTCAGAGCATCTGGAGTAAATTTAATAATATCAGTATTAACATTTATACAAGGCATTAAGTCGTTGAACAGTAATGTAATCCATAAAGACAGGCTTGAGACAATAAACTTGGGCATAAGGAGGAGCTATAGCTACATAGCAGACATTCTATGGTGATGATAGTAATCAGACTAATCTGTAAGGACAAAAAATGCTATTACACTTCTTAATGGTATTCTAGTTACTGACTTTCAAAGAAGAGGAAGGTGAGGAAAGACGGAAACAACTTATATATGTTGAAGAAAATGAATAATCAAAGAATAATAATTCTTACTCCCTTCTAAGGAAAACTGATCCTGATAATTAGATGAAAGTTTGTCTGTTAAACTTAAATAAAGTCTTCATCTTTAACATAAGATGTCTGTGTGTTGGAAGAAACTCTCAACCAATCTTCAGGGATTTCATTATATTAAGAACCTAAAAATCCAGAAAGCATAAAACTTGCTTGTGGTTGGAACAGCCAACTCTGAATTCAGCATCATGGGAGAGTTTCTTCATGCATGGCAAGAGCTCACTCATCCAGCCTTTGTATACTCTAACCTCGCTCCAAATGTAACATTTTGTTAGATGCTAAAAAAGATACACTAATCCTCAAGCATTTTCAAAAAGCTGGAGTAACCTTCCCTAGGAGCAAACCCATAGGATTTGAGGAATCCTATGTGTAGGAGTGTACCTGCAGAAGGCTCCAGCACATATACTTATTTTGGATGAAATCAAGAAATGAGACAAATTCACTGTCTATAAATCATTAGCCCGATATATTGCGAGATCCCTTTGCTCCTTCAGCGTATATTCTGTTAGACCATTAACACTAAAACAATTTTATGTGTGTTTGATTCATTTTTATGATCATATGATTTTTTTTTCAAAAGTGGATATCTTTGTTTCTTCTTGTGATTACGAGGAACTTTAAGAAGACGCCTAATGAACTTTACCTCCTGATTTTATATCCTTATGCAGTCTCCTATGACCTGTATAATCAATATGATGTGGAAATAACAGCATGAGGCATTCAAGAAAGGCTCAATTATAAAACAAATTTTGGTTCCACATTATTTTTTTTCTTTAGCATTTTGCTCCAAAAGTCTACTGGTATGTCTTGATGACACTCAAGTATCCTTATGGGGATGTCCACATGGTCAAGAGCTGCGGCCTGGTATCATTAGCCAGGACCGACTTACCAGACATGTAAGGAACCATATTGGAAATGAATCCTCCAATCAGAGCTAAGCCCTCAGATGACTGCCACTGCAGTCCTTCCCAACCTCTTAACTATAACCGCATGAAAGACCCTGAACCAGGAGATTCCAGCTTCAATACACCTGATTCTCTGACCCACGGAAACCATGATTACATAATACACATGTACACATAATACACATAATACACATAATAATACACATAATACAATTATTGTGTTAAGCCACTAAATTGTGAGGTGATGTATTATGTAGCAACAGGTAACTAAGAACCCTCTTTCCTTATCTTTCTTCTCTGATTTTTCGTCTTTACTTTGCTTCTTTTAATCCTAATCATCCCAGATAATATGTTTTCTCACCATCATTGATCTGGATCATAATACTTATATCACGTAATCCTTGCATTTAAATATGATAAGCTCAGTAGAACACCCACATTTCAAACTATTCATGAGGTAACTTTTCTTTTGCAATTATAATTGGGTTTCAATAGAAAAAAAATAGAAATAGGAAAAAAAATAGTTGTATATATATAATTGGACCCGGGATAAATATACTTTAAATGAACAGGCTATCTTTTATTCTGTTAGCGGCTATTCTTTCTATTTTCTGTTTTAAGCTATGACTTGATTCATTTTTTGTTTTAGAGACTCAAAATGTTTATCTTAAAATAGGAATAATAGTATCTGATATATAATTTTATATATAGCTACTGACTTTTTTCTTTGACTTTTACTCTAAGCACTGACATTTCAGTTTTGACAGTTTATTTATCACATAATTAGGACAAGTTTCCCATTAAGATAAAATGAACAGAAAAATATTACCAGAATATATCACATATTTTAATTGTAGGAGTGTTTTCCTGAAATGAAAACATGTTGAATTTAACTAAAATAATATTTACGGATAATTAATATGGATCTTAGAATTATCACCAATAGTTGAAAGCATTCTGTGGTTCCTAAGTAATAATGATATTGCAAACCATGCATCCAAAATGTTACTCGGTGAATTTTAGTTAAACTATTTTTTCTTAGGGGCGCCTGGGTGGCTCAGTCGGTTAAGCGGCCGACTTCGGCTCAGGTCATGATCTCGCGGTCCGTGAGTTCGGGCCCCGCGTGGGGCTCTGTGCTGACAGCTCGGGGCCTGGAGCCTGTTTCGGATTCTGTGTCTCCCTCTCTCTGACCCTCCCCTGTTCATGCTCTGCCTCTCTCTGTCTCAAAAATAAATAAACGTTGAAAAAAAAAATTAAAAAAAAATATTTTTTCTTAGCAATAAATATAAAATACTAATTAAACTGGGCAAAATATAGAAATAAAGTATATGATGGTTATTAGAGGTGGGGGGTGGGGGAAAATGGCTGAAATAGGTGATTGGGATTAAAGAGTACACTCATCATGATGAATAAAAATAAATAAAATAAAATAAAACAAATAAGGTATAAACTCCCACTTAATTTGTTTATATATACATATATATGTCTGTGGGTTTCATGGATGATAACTTTGACATGATAAAAATCAGTCCTAAAATTATAGCATTTCCAGCACATGTAAATATATATATATATATATATATATATATATATATATATACACAATTCCGAAAACTCCTCCCTCAAATTTTATGATTCTAACTAAATCTTCCCTGGGGAATGCTTGCATCTCTGTCTCAGGTTGACACATTTTAAAGATGAATCAAGTTAGCTTTAATTATACATTTGTCAATAAAAAATGCATAACAATAGCCAAAAAATACCATGAAGACTGTATAATATACCAATGTCCCTGTGGATTTCACATACCTTACAACTTTTTAGTCTTCTCCAAACCTAACCCTTTAACCATGGTTACCACTATATCCCTTTTCCAAGAAAGTACTGTGTAAATGAAACCTAGCATTGCCCAAGACACAGCTGTCATTTTTTGGTGTATGAGGGATGAAGGAAAACTAGAGTTGCTAGGGGCCCAGGTAAGGTAGCTATCTCTCTTTGTCCAAAACAAAATGGTATAGCATGTGATGGGACTTTGGTAATAAAACTGATAAGAGTTCTAGGCAAATGGAGAAAGTGGGAAAACTGGTCTTCCTAAAAGTCTTGGCATATGAATTAACCACTGATATAACTTGCCTATATATGTTTTTCGTCAGTTTGTTAGAATAATAGCTCTCTCCAAAGGTATTAATCTTCTAATCTCCAGAACATGTGAATGTGTAACTTTAAAAGGAAAAAGGGATTTTGCAGATGAGATTAAGTTGATGATATTGAGATGCAGAGATTATCTAGGCGGGTACAATGTAATCACAAGACTCCTAAAAAAGAGACAAAAAAGTCAGAGCTAGAGAAGTCAATGTGACTATGGAAGCAGAGAGAGATTTTGAAGACACAATGCTGGTGGTTTTGAAGGTGGAGAAAGGAGAATGACAAAGAATCTGGGAAAAAAAGAAAATAGATTGTCCTGTAGAGACTCTAGAAGGTACTAGGCCCACTGACACAATACTCTTAGCCCCATGAGACTGATTTTGGACTTCTGACCTCCAAAATTATGAGATAATAAATTTGTGTTGTTTTTTTTATTTTTTTTAATGTTTGTTTATTTTTGAGACAGAGAGAGACAGAGCATGAACAGGGGAGGGTCAGAGAGAGAGGGAGACACAGAATCTGAAACAGGCTCCAGGCTCTGAGCGGTCAGCACAGAGCCCAACTCGGGGCTCAAACTCACGGACCGTGAGATCATGACCTGAGCCGAAATCGGATGCTTAACCGACCAAGCCACCCAGGCGCCTCAAATTTGTGTTGTTTAAGCCACTAAATGGGTGGTAATTTGTTGCAGCTGCAATAGGAAACAAATAAATTCCTGAGGTTCATGCTTATTTTTGGATGGTTTTTATGTGTTTGTTTTCATCTTTTATCCATTTTATTAAAAACATATATTTGTTATCAATTATTAACATCTTAACTTTGTGCCAGGAATTGAGCTTTTTCTGTGCTTAATTTTAGTATTCTTCCTTTCAGTCAATCTGAAATCTTATGTGTAAATGCGCATTTCCTCTCTTTTTCTCTTTCCTTTTTTTTTTAAATTTCTATAAATTACTAACAATATCAATTCAATATCTATTAATCATTTATTAATTAGAAAACACTGTAAATATGGTCATGCACTGATATACACATGGTTTCGACCAGAATCCCTTCATGATTAATAAGAGTTATCTGTGGAATTTCTGACCATGGTGAAAAAAGTAATTTGTGGATACAGAGCATGATGGTGTTTTCTTGGCTCAAATGTAATTTCCAACTTTTTTCCTAATTCCTATTAATGTTCTGGCTTTATCTAACCTGTCAGAGACACAGGGAATATTGCTTAGACACAATAACATATAGCACCTTGTGGTAAAAGAATTGTATTTAAATTCTTGTTCTAACATTATAGCTTAGACAATTTACTTAATGCATCTAATCACTATTTTTCCTATATATCTAAATGTAGATCTGTATATAGGTAATTAGACATTTAAAAAGAATATTTTTCATTCGAATACTATAAAATACTTTTTGGGATGTTTCTTATAAATAAATCATTTACAAGTTATACTGGTCTATTAAGCAATAAATTGCTGTTTTGAGAATGCAAAATAATGAAAAATAATACTGTAACACCTAATGAGTCATTAGAACTGAAAACAAATAATAGTACTAATGTTTCTGCTAAAGTGCTACTAACAGATGAACATAGGGGAAGGGAAGGAAAATTAAAATAAAGACAGGGAGGCAAACCATAAGAGACTCTTAAATACAAAGAACAAACTGAGGGTTGCTGGAGGGGTTGTTGGCTGGGGGAATGGGACAAATGGATGATGAACATTCAGGACGGCACTTGTTGGGATGAGCCCTGGGTGTTACATGTAAGTGATGAATCACTAAATTCTACTTCTGAAATCATTGGTACACTATATGATAATGACCTTGGATTTAAAAAAAAATGCTAAATTAGGGGCACCTGGGTGACTCAGTTCATTAAGCATCTGACTTTGGCCAGGTCATGATCTTGTAATCTGTGGGTTTGAGCCCCCTGTTGGGCTCTGTGCTGACAGCTCAGAGCTTCGGGCCTGCTTCAGATTCTGTGTCATCCTCTCTCTCTCTGCTCCTCCCCTGCTCATGCTCTGTCCATCTCTCTCTCTCTCTCAAAAATAAACATTAAATTTTTTAAAAAAATAAATAAAATGAAATAAAAAATTTAAAAAAGGATAAATTAAAGGAAATGTAAACCAAAAACAAGACAAAACAAAACATTGTAATACTGTTTTACGGTGACAGACAGTGACTACACTTATGGTGGTGAGCATAGTGTAATTATAAAGAATTTATGAATCCCTACATTGTACACCTGAAACTAATGTAACATTGGATGTCAACTATATATCAATAAAGAAAAGAAGATAGGAATTTTATAGGATTTTGGAGAAAAAAAAATAAAGTGGTATTAAAGTTAATATAAGTGCACACATTAATATTAGCATTTTTAAAGATATTATCTAATAAGATGATGATAGGTCACCAGTGAGAGATTCTTTCTAAATCATCTTTATTCTATTAATAAAACCCTTTCACACTGAAATTTGGAGCTGTTGCCTAATAGATGTCGAAGTATAGGATGATTTGTGTGTGATATTTGAACGTTGACTGGAATCTCTCCAGAGTACAAAAGACGGTAAGGTTAGTTAGGAAGTCCATTCTCTAGCACTTTCCCAAAGGTATTCATTATATAAAACTGAAGGGTTTTTGTTTGTGTCACCATAATAATTCCAAACCACCTTGAAGATAAATGCCCTTCAATGACTGAGAAGTCTTTCAATACTAATATCAAGAAATCATGTGTTGACAACTAGTGTATTATCATGTGGTAAAGCCTTAAATAATTTCATGTTTTCTCAAATTCTAGTCAAAGAATCAAAGAAGTTTTTTTTCCTCTCCTTCCTTTATACAAAATGGTTGAAACAGCTGGCTACCCATAGTTTAGTGAGTCATTTGATTCTGTGATTTGTTCTAAACACAGCAGGGTTCTCTAAAAAATTAAGACAAAGAAAACTAAATTCAAGCTTATGGTGAAATGAAGCTGTGATGCTATGAATATCATTCTTTTGGAAATCTTGGAAAGCTACTTAAGAAATCAACTCCAGTTAGGAAATGCATTAACACTAGGATTAATAAGACAATTTTCTTTGGTTTCATGGAATTACTAAGAGGGAGTTTTAGCTTTAGTTTTAGTGCTGACAAAAATATACCAAAATATCTGTGCGTATAAACTATATTAACATAAACAGAGTCACAGCATTTTATAACAGGTAGAAAGTTGGTCCTAGAAAAATAGAGATATTTAAGATTGCTTTAAACAAACCTAAACATTGCTTTAAGATTTATTAATGATCAACATATAAAAGAAGTGATATTAGAATGGATAAAATAGTGTCATCCAAACCAGATTTAATGTGTTCTCATATTTAAATCTTCACCATGACTCTCTATGATTGTTTGCCTATATATTAACTGTGTTCTTAGCATTCATATAAAACTCACTCCTAAATAACTGTGAAAAATGTCCCTTGTGTTTTAACTCAAATGACAGGGGTAGGGCCATAAATGCACAACCCCAAATTATCATGATAAGTGATTAGTTTAAGGCCTTTAATCCATTAAGGTCGTTTGGCTGAAATATACTATGCTTCATTAAAAAGTTGTATTTGCCAAGAAATCTAAAAGTAATGGATTCCAGGGTTATCTTAATTACTTAATAATGGTGACATCTTTCAGAGCCACCTTCTGTATTGTTTTCTGACCCTTCTTTTTGATGATGAGAGTGACTTTCAACCTCTAGTACTCCCAAAATAATGCCCTATGGCTGGAGGAGTATACCTAGTGTCTTTATTTCTCTCATCTCTTAGTTTATCAGAACTTGCAGAAGCTCCCAGCATATTTCATTTAGATTCAATAAGCAAGAATCAGCCTTGATGTCTGACACTAGATTACAATAGAAGAGAGGAATTTAGTCACTGGCCTTCTCTAGCTGCAGAGGAATGGGTTAGGCACTGCTACAAGGAAGACTCAGTTGGGAATTGTTGACGTTTAGGTAACTGAAGGAGTCTGCCATTGACTTGACAGTGAGTCACAGAGAATGAGGCCACTAGAGAAAGACAAGTGGTTAATTTTCATGAGGTTATTAACTAGCAAATGACGTTCATGGTAAACAAAACAATGTAAGCATATTATAAGCACACAAGGAATAAACAAAGACAAAGGGAGAGATTACAAAGGGTTGTTAAGTTTTTCTTAAATGGAGTCATAAGAAAATGGGCAGTCGTACAAGGTGGACATGATTCTGGCTGTGAGCTTTACAGATGTCAGCGTTATTACCTTTTAGTCACACTGAATAATGATGAATACTTGCAGTCAATTTCCCGGAACCTTGAAGGTGTGATGTATGTGATATATATGATATATGGGTTAAGGTCAAATTTTATTTCATAAATCAAGAGAATGTACCTTTCAGTGACACTAAAGGTTAAAGATTAAGTGCTCTGTCTTTTAGATTATCAGGTCATAACTGTATATTTAGAAAAATATCCCCATATTTTATTCAAAATAAGTAATATTGGTTTCTCTTCAAATCTCTTGTTTAAGCATGCAGAATAATGTTTGTATAATAATCAATATCCAGTATATGCATCAACTTAGATTTTTGAAATTTGAAATTTCTTATTATAAGTCATATTTGGCCTTATGGGTTTCTAATTGTGCACTGTGGACCAGAACCAGCTAGATTTCACAGTACTCCTTTGTTTTATTTGCAAGTATAATTACGACTTGTGAATTTCTCCCGGTTAATTATCTCCAATGTAGAGGTCAGGGTGAGAGCTAGGTTAATAATACCCTATTTTGAAAAGAAATGATCTACATCTTAAAATGCAATATGAGTGCAGGTATTAACCCTTTGCAAATATGGAAGGTGAGAAATTAAAAGATGAAACAGTTTGCCTACTGTCATATCACTAGGTCACTACTGAAGCATAGCTCAGCACTTTCCTCAGTGATCATTTTATCGCTTTCATCTCTGTCACCTTTCATCCCTGTGGTATTCTGCCTACACACAGGATTCTTAATCTCAGAAATGAATTCAAGCTGAGATGTTTACAGGTGACAATGGCTTCTGAAAACATCAATATTTTATCAGCAGCTTTCAGTTGTCTATAATGTAGCAACATGACAAAGCCCATGGAAGAGATACATTTTTAAAAATGTGACTCCATTATTGGCATTTACAGAAGAGCAGCATGAACCCCAAATCTGATTCGTGCATCTAGGCAATTCAATGCTACAGGATTTCACAATGCTACTCTTTACACTTTATATATGATTAATTTATATGCTTTATATATATATAGGGGCACCTGAGTGGCTCAGTCGGTTTAGCGTCTGACTCTTGATTTCGACTCAGGTCATGATCTCATGATTCTTCAGTTCAAACCCCACATCAGGCTCTGTGCTGGCATCTCAAAATCTCAAAGCCTGGAGCCTACTTTGGATTCTGTGTCTCCCTCTTTCTATGCTCCTACCCTGCTCACACACACACACACACACTCTCTCTCTCTCTCTCTCTCTCTCTCTGTCTCAAAAATAAATTAACATTAAAAAAATTAAAAATTAATGTATGTATTGATTAGTTGACGAGTTATTAATGGTCTTATTTTAAAAATGAAATTTACTGTCAAATTGGTTTCCATACAGCACCCAGTGTTCATCCCAACAGGTGCCCTCCTCAATGCCCATCACCCACTTTCACCTCCCCCTTACCCCCATCAACCCTCAAACTGAGTTTGTTCTCAGTTTTTAAGAGTCTTTTATGGTTTGCCTCCTTCCCTCTCTGTAACTTTTTTCCCCATTCCCCTCCCTGCTGGTCTTCTGTTGAGTTTCTCAGGATCCACATATGAGTGAAAACATATGGTGTCAGTCTTTCTTTGCCTGACTTATCTCACTTAGCATAACACTCTCCAGTTCCATCCACATTGCTACAAAAGGCCAGATTTCATTCTTTCTCATTGCCAAGTAATATTCCATTGTATATATAAACCACAACTTCTTTATCCATTCATCAGTTGATGGACATTTAGGCTCTTTCCATAATTTGGCTATTGTTGAAAGTGCTGCTATAAACATTGGGGTACAAGTGCCCCTATGCATCAGCACTCCTGTATCCCTTGGGTAAATTCCTAGCAGTACTATTGCTGGGTCATAGGGTAGGTCTATTTTTAATTTTTTGAGGAACCTCCACACTGTTTTCCAGAGAGGCTGCACTAGTTTCCATTCCCACTAACAGTGCGAGAAGGTTCCCATTTCTCCACACCCTCTCCAGCATCTATAGTCTCCTGATTTGGTCATTTTACCCACTCTGACCAATGTGAGGTCGTATCTCAGTGTGGTTTTGATTTGTATTTCCCTGATGAGAAGTTACGTTGAGCATCTTTTCATGTGCCTGTTGGCCATCTGGATGTCTTCTTTAGAGAAGTGTCTATTCATGTTTTCTGCCTATTTCTTCACTGGATTATTTGTTTTTCGGGTGTGGAGTTTGATGAGTTCTTCTTAGATTTTGGATACTAGCCCTTTGTCCGATATGTCATTTGCAAATATCTTTTCCCATTCCATTGGTTGCCTTTTTTGTTGATTGTTTCCTTTGCAGTGCAGAGCTTTTTATCTTGATGAGGTCCCAATAGTTCATTTTTGCTTTTAATTCCCTTGCCTTTGGATGTGTCAAGTAAGAAATTGCTACGGCTGAAGTCAGAGAGGTCTTTTCCTGCTTTCTCCTCTAGGGTTTTGATGGTTTCCTGTCTCACATTCAGGTCCTTCATCAATTTTGAGTTTATCTTTGTGAATGGTGTAAGAAAGTGGTCTAGTTTCATTCTTCTGCATGTTACTGTACAGTTCTCCCAGCATCATTTGTTAAAGAGACTATCTTTTTTTTTTCCGTTGGATATTCTTTCTTGCTTTGTCAAAGATTTGTTGGCCATATAATCGTGGGTCCAATTTTGGAGTCTCTATTCTATTCCATTGGCCTATGTGTCTGTTTTTGTGCCAATACCATGCTGTCTTCATGAATACAGCTTTGTAGTAAGGGCTAAAGTCTGGGACTGGGATGCCTCCCGCTTTGGTTTTCTTCTTCAATATTACTTTGACTATTCAGGGTCTTTTGTGGTTCCATACAAATTTGAGGATGCTTCTTCTAGCTTTGAGAAGAGTGCTGGTGCAATTTTGATTGGGATTGCATTGAATGTGTAGATTGCTTTGGGTAGTATTGACATTTTAACAATATTTATTCTTCCAATCCATGAGCACGGAATGTTTTTCCATTTCTTTATATCTTCTTCAATTTCCTTCATAAACTTTCTATAGTTTTCAGCATACAGATCTTTTACATATTTGGTTAGGTTTATTCCTAGGTATTTTATAATTCTTGGTGCATTTGTGAATTGGATCAGTTTCTTTTTCTTTCTGTTACTTCATTATGAGTGTATAAGAATGCAACTGATTTACGTACATTGATTTTGTATCCTGCGACTTTGTTGAAATCAGTTATCAGTTCTAGCAGACTGTTGCTGGAGTCTGTCATCTGTGAAAAGTGAAAGCATGACTTTATCTTTGCCAATTTTGATTCCTTTGATTTCCTTTTGTTGTCTGCTTGCTGATGCTAGAACTTCCAACACCATGTTAAACAACAGCGGTGAGAATGGACATCCCTGTTGTGTTCCTGATCTCAGAGGGAAAGCTCTCAGTTCTTCCCCAATGAGGATGATATTAGCTGTTGGCTTTTCATAAATGATTTTTATGATGTTTAAGTATGTTCCTTCTATCCCGAATTTCTCAAGGTTTTTATTAAGAAAGGATGCTGAATTTTGTCAAGTGCTTTTTCTGCATCGATTGACAGGATCATATGCTCCTTATATTTTCTTTTATTAGTGTGATGTATCACATTGATTGATTTGCGAATGTTGAACCAGCCCTGTAGCCCAGGAATGAATCCCACTTGATCATGGTGAATGATTCTGTTGAATTATTGCTGTGAAATAATGCTGTTGAATTCGATTTGCTAGTATCTTGTTGAGAATTCTTGCATCCATATTCATCAGGGATATTGGCCTGTAGTTCTATTTTTTTACTGGGTCTCTGTCTGATTTTGGAATCAAAGTAATGCTGGCTTCATAGAATGAGTCTGGAAGTTTTTCTTCCCTTTCTATTTTTTGGAACATCTTGAGAAGGATAGGTATTATCTCTGCTTTAAGTGTCTAGTAGAGTTCCCCAGGGAAGCCATCTGGTCCTGGACTCTTATTTGTTGGGAGATTTTTGATAACTGATTCAATTTCTTTGCTGGTTATGGGTCTGTTCAAGTTTTCTATTTCTTCCTGTTTGAGTTTTGGAAGTGTGTGGGTGCTTAGGAATTTGTCCATTTCTTCCAGGTTGTCCAGTTTGTTGGCATATGGTTTTTCATAGTATTCCCTGATAATTGCTTGTATTTCTGAGGGATTGGTTGTAGTAATTCCATTTTCATTCATGATTTTATCTATTTGGGTCATCTCCCTTTTCTTTTTGAGAAGCCTGGCTAGAGGTTTGCCAATTTTTTTTATTTTTTCACAAAACCAACTCTTGGTTTCATTGATCTGCTCTACAGCCTTTTTAGATTCTATATTGTTTATTTCTGCTCTGATCTTTATTATTTCTCTTCTTCTGCTGGGTTTGGGGTGTCTTTGCTGTTCTGCTTCTATTTCCTTTAGGTGTGCTGTTAGATTTTGTATTTGGGATTTTTCTTGTTTCTTGAGATAGGCCTGGATTGCAATGTATTTTCCTCTCAGGACGGCCTTTGCTGCATCCCAAAGCGTTTGGATTATTGTCTTCTCATTTTCATTTGTTTCCATATATTTCTTAATTTCTTCTCTAATTGCCTGGTTGACCCATTCATTCTTTAGTAGGGTGTTCTTTAACCTCCATGCTTTTGGAGGTTTTCCAGACTTTTTCCTGTAGTTGATTTCAAGCTTCATAGCATTGTGGTCTGAACGTATGTTTGTATGTTATCAATTCTTGTATACTTATGAAGGGCTGTTATGTGACCCAGTATGTGATCTATCCTGGAGAATGTTCCATGTGCACTCGAGAAGAAAGTATATTCTGTTGCTTTGGGATGCAGAGTTCTAAATATATCTGTCAAGTGCATCTGATTCAATGTATCATTCAGGGCCCTTGTTTCTTTCTTGATCCTGTGTCTAGATGATCTATCCATTGTTGTAAGTGGAGTATTAAAGTCCCCTGCAATTACCACATTCTTATCAATAAGGTTATGTTTGTGATTAATTGTTTTATATATTTGGGGGCTCCCGTATTCGGTGCATAGACATTTATAATTGTTAGCTCTTCCTGATGGATAGACCCTGTAATTATTATATAATGCCCTTCTTCATCTCTTGTTGCAGCCTTTAATTTAAAGTCTAGTTTGTCTGATATAAGTATGGCTACTTACTCCAGCTTTCTTTTGACTTCCAGTAGCATGATAGATAGTTCTCCATCCCCTCACTTTCAATCTGACGGTGTCCTCAGGTCTAAAACAAGTCTCTTGTAGACGGCAAATAGATGAGTCTTGTTTTTTTATCCATTCTGATACCCTATGTCTTTTGGTTGGAGCGTTTAGTCCATTTACATTCAGTGTTATTACTGAGAGATATGTGTTTAGAGTCATTGTGAAATCCGTAGGTTTCATGCTTATAATGCTGTGTCCGGTACTTTGTGGTCCTTGCAACATTTCACTCAATGAGTCCCCCTTAGGATCTCTTGTGGGGCTGGTTTAGTGGTGATGAATTCCTTCAGTTTTTATTTGTTTGGGAATACCTTTATCTCTCCTTCTATTCTGAATGACAGACTTGCTGGATAAAGGATTATTGCTGCATATTTTTCTGTTCATCACACTAAACATTTCCTGCCATTCCTTTCTGGCCTGCCAAGTTTCAGTAGATAGGTGCTACTATCCTTATATGTCTACCTTTGTATGTTAGAGCCTGTTTATCCCTAGCTGCTTTCAGAATTCTCTCTTTATCCTTGTATTTTGGCAGTTTCACAATGATATGCTGTGCAGAAGATCGATTCAAGTTACGTCTGAAGGGAGTTCTCTGTTCCTCTTGGATTTCAACGCATGTTTCCTTCCCTAGATCAGGGAAATTCTCAGCTATGATTTGTTCAAGTACAGATTCAGCCCCTTTCTCTATCTCTTCTTCTGGAATTCCTGTGATATGGATATTGTTCCGTTTGACTGCATCACTTCGTTCTCAAATTCTCCCTCATACTCCTGGATTTTTTATCTTTTTCTCAGCTTCCTCTTTTTCCATAATTTTATCTTCTAATTCACCTATTCTCTCCTCTGCCTCTTCAATCCGTCCTGTAGCCGCCTCCGTTTTATTTTGCACCTCATTTATAGCATTTTTAAATTTATCACGACTATTGTTTAGTCCCTTGGTCTCTGTAGCAATAGATTCTCTGCTGTCCTCTATGCTTTTTTCAAGCCGGTAATTAATTTTATGACTATTATTCTAAATTCTTGTTCCATTATATTGCTTAAATCAGTTTTGATCAATTCATTAGCTGTCGCTACTTCCTAGAATTTCTTTTGAGGAGAATTCTTCTGATTTGTCATTTTGGCTAGTTTTCTGTCCCTTATACATTTTAAAAGCTTGTGTGCTCTGCACCTGTGGGCACTGCTATATTAAACACTGTCCAGGATCTGGCTCTTCAGGAGGTGTTTTTTCGGGGATTGTTACTTGCTCTCTGTTGTTTTGAGTTTGGTTATTTTATTACCCTACTCGTAGTAGTAGTTTGGACCCTCCACTAAATGTGCTTTGATTTGTTCCTTGGAGTAGCCCTTTAAATGAAAACAGACATACAGGAGACAAAAACACGCAAACACAAAAATACCACAAACAAATAAACAAAAACCTAAAGATTAAAAATAAAAAAACCAAAACCACCATAAAGAAGAGGGTGGAGGCGGTGGTGATGGAAGGGCACATACAAAGCGAGAAATGACAGGGCGGGGAGAAGAAAAAATAAACCTTGACAAGCAGAGAGTCTAATAGGCTTAATCCAGAGAGAGAGAAAGGAAAATGAAGAAGGAGGCGGGGAAAATAAAACGAAGATAAAGTTACCTAGACAGAGAAACTATATGGCTTGATTATTCCAGAGAGAGAGAAAGGAGTGTAAAGAAGGAGGTGTAGAACGTGTATCAAGACAATGGATTAAATATGTCTGTTTAGACAGACCAATATCCAGAGTAACCAGCCTAGTGGAGGAAAGAGATAAGGAGGAGAAATGGGGGGGGGGGGGGGGAGGGAGGAAGAGAATGTATCTCTTGAGTTGAATTGACCTACAGTTAATCCAGGCAATGCTGCATCCCTTGTAGGTAGTAGCCGTCCGCAGGGTCTGTGCCGCTCCAGTGCATATGCCATTACCCAGTGCAAGGGGATGTGATTCGGCATAATCTGAACCCACCTCCACTATGGGTCCCGGGAGTGATCCCTAAGACTCTGCCTTGGTGGTGGTGGTGGGGGGGGGGGATGGGGATCCCCCAGTCTTTTCTCCACAGAGCCAGACCTGGTGGACTCTGTTTGAGTCTTCCTCACTGTACCGTGGGCACAGACAGGGTGGTCCTTCTCTCTCCGCCATCTCCCCTGACCCTGCACTTGGCTAGGATTCAAAGTCCTGCTCTGTGTGCTTTGGCCCTGGGGAAGCGCCTCTCAGGGCGCTGATATGTGGTCCCTGCCGGCTTTGTGTCGCAGCACTTCAGGGAGGACCGACTTCTATTGCGAACTGAGTTGCTGCCCTCACCACGAGCCCCCAGGGTGGCAGACACAGGCAGGCTTTGTCTTTTCCCACAGCACTCCAGGGAAATGGCCGCCTTATCCTCCTGTAGACTGTGCCCTTGGCCCAGTCACTGCACCCCGGGTGTGGTGGACACAGGCAGGTTCTGTACTATGGCACAGCCCTCCAGGGAGGGAACCACTTTCTCCAGCTGTGGACTGAGCCCCTGACCTACACCTGCACCCAGGCCTGGATCCCCCCCTCCCCAGGTACACGAACAGGGAGCTGGCCCCAGTCCAAAGAAAGCCCCACTGTTAGAGATCAGATCCCTCTCAGTCTCAGTCCGAGTCTCAGTCTTTCTCCTGTCCAGATACATTCCTGCACCTCCCTAGCCACTCTTTCTCTTCCCTTTGTCTCTCCGCAGAAGGGGTCCCTCCCCTCCATGCCCATGCGGCCTTTTTTTTTTTTTTTTTTTTTTTTATCTCCCCCTGTTCGCAATTACCCACCTATCTTTTTTTCCAGCTTTTCCATTTTATTCCTAGTAGATTCAGTCTCTTTTCCTCCCAGGCTCTGGTGATCAAAGTCCTTTGGCTTTTACACTTCTTTGTTTGAGAGATGTGGGACATGTGGTTTCCCCCTACTTCTCCACCATGTTGACTGGAAAGCCTTATATTTTTATATTTGTGTTAGTTTATTCAGTCAGATTTCTATACAGAAGTGTTTTCAACAAGTTTACGGACTGTTAAGTTAAAGGTAACGTCACATCAGTTCAAATCAGTGGTAAATACAAGTCACAGGCATGATGATTTTAACATTATTCACAAAAACTTAAGAATCAAAGATATTTTCTTGCTTGCAGAGTCACCTGTAAATTTTCAAGTATATTTTAGTTAAATAAGAGAAAAATGAGGAGATGTCATATTTAAGCAACTTGCCAAATACTCATGTATAGTGAGGTGCCATAGTAAATGGAAACCTACAAATGGAGTATATAGATACTTCTATTCATATGGTTTATTGTCATGTTCTGAATTACTAAACTTTCGGATTGTACCCTACTGTCCTATGTGTTATATAGGACATCTAATTAAATACTATGTTATCTTTTATGTTTCAAATATAAGTAAATGTAATCATATTAAATAATTAAAATGGGTCTTTAAAACCAATATAAATAAGTTTCATAACATTATATTAAAAAAACATACCATATAAAGCTTCATATTTCCACATTGATGTTTACCCATAATAAATAAAAGTTTTTGAAAGTGCTTTGTAGTTTGTTTTCTTATGATGCTCCAGTTTATAAAATGAACTCAGTTTTTAAATAACATTAGGATGTATGGAAAATAAAACATCATTAAAGGATAGTGTATTTGAATAATTAATTAATAAATATATGTTTGCTTATCTTTGTATTTGTTTTTGTTGTTTTGTTTTGTTTTTACACAAATAGATTTAAGATTCTTAATACCTGAGTTTTAAAAGGCAGAGTGTTTCCCTGGAGACTGGCTTTTAAGTGGCTTCCCAAAGATGTGCATTGAAATGTTCCAAAGGGAATGTTTTCCCAGTAGGGAAAGGGTTGGGATGCTAGAGGGGTTACTCTTCATAAAATTGACTTTGATTCACAAAATACCAAGTAGCCCCTGTCCACAGAGGTTCAGTTCTGAGTAGAGAAATCACATTTACTAGAATAGAGAATGCTTCCATTCCCACTGACAAAATGTTCTCAGTTGCCCAATTCTCTCTCTCTCTCTCTCTCTCTCTCTCTCTCTTTCTCTCTCTCTCTCTCTCTCTCTCTTTAATGTTGTGGGTTTTTTTGTGTAGTTGATGCACAATGCCACAGTAGTTTCAGGTGTACAACATAGTGATTCAGCAAGTTTATATGTGAAGCTATGCTGGCCACAAGTGTAGCAACCATCTGTCCCCTTATTATGCTGTTACAACATCATTGACTATTTTTTACCCTCTGCTTTGTCCTGACCAACCGTTTGTCAGTCTTCTCTCCTCCCTAAGGGTCCCTGATTTCTAACTGCTCCCAAGTTTGAGCAAGAGCTAAAAAAGTGGAACATGCCCTCTTATCCGCTTATCCCAGGAATCCACTGATTGTAGCAAGAAACACCTCCTGTCAGACTGTAATGATCATTTTCCCTTAGTTGTCCAACTTTCTCTTAGAAGATTTTGCTGATATTTGTTACCTGTCCCCACCACATAAAGAAAAGCCTTTTTCCTTTTGATTTTGAGACACTTGGTAGGTTTCTAAGATTGAGGCATTCCCCTTTATAATAAACTTTGTTCTGAGTAAAGGATTTCCCCATCTAGGTCTAGATTTGTATTTGTTTCACAGCACCCCGTGGCTTGAGTTAGGATGAAAAGACAGGGGCAGAATAATGCCAGTTGTTTGTTCTGACAAGAAATTCAAACAGATTTCCACTGATGTGGCTCTTTCTGCTTTTATCAGTTCCTTATCCATGATACTTTTTTTTTTTTAATTATTGGGCCGGTAGAGCTGGGGTGGGTGGGAGATTGCTTGGATTCCTCTACATGTTAACACTCAGAATGAAGACCCATTAAACAGTGAAAAGTTGTAGAAACGTCTCAGCCAAAACTGCGATGTCCTTTTACCGTGGTCTACCTTATCATGGATTGAGAGGGACATAAGCCATCTCTGTCTGTCTGTTGATCTCCATAAACAGAGGTATTCAAGAGTTACAAAAAAACCTACTACAACAAAATAATTTGTATCAAACCTGAATTTATTAATTTGGCAGGAAAGAGATTCCCATCACTCTGGAGAGAGTTCAGTGGTTCACTCTGATAGTGTGATTCCTAGATACAGGGCCAAAATGAACAAAGTTACTTTAAATTATGACAGGCTTCTGAAGACACTTTTTTAATGTTTATTTTTGAAAAAGAGAGAGACAGAGGGTGAGTGGGGAAGGGACAGAGAGAGAAGGAGACACAGAATCCAAAGCAGGCTCCAACTCTGAGCTGTCAGCACACAGAGCCCGACACGGGGCTCAAACTCACAAGCTGCAAGATCATGACCTGAGCTGAAGTCTGATACCTGACCTACTGAGCCACCCAGGCACCCCAACGTTTTTGATTGGTTACTAAATGAAATCTAAAATCCTAAAATCTCTCTTTTGTCTGATTATTTTTCATCTTGACATTATTTGGGTAGATATTAAAACTGGGGCTCAATTTTTAATAGATTCTGGAATGGTTTAAAGCTCAAGCAGACTATGGACTTGTGAAAACTTAGAGAATTCCTTTACAAGGGGCAATGATATGCTTCTGAGATATTTTTTTATTTTATTTTTTTAAATTTTTTTTTACGTTTATTTATTTTTGAGACAGAGAGAGACAGAGCATGAACGGGGAGGGGCAGAGAGAAAGGGAGACACAGAATCAGAAACAGGCTCCAGGCTCTGAGCTGTCAGCACAGAGCCCGACGCGGGGCTTGAACTCACAGACCGTGGGATCATGACCTGAGCCAAAGTCGAACGCTTAACCAATCAAGCCACCCAGGCGCCCCCTGAGATATTAATCTTTAACATAATAGGTGAAACATGTAATGCTATCAAATATGTGTTAAATAATGGTAAAATGTGTATTCGGGAAGTATTATGTTCCTAAAGTTCACACATATCAGAATCCTATTATTGACATTTCCCACTCCTATGAAAAATTACAGGGAAATGTGTGTTTAGGATAAAGTAGGCAGATTTTTAATAGAAGTCTAACAACCTGGGATTAAGGTTTTTAGTTTTTTTCCAGTCCTTAAATTCAAACCCTAGTCTAAACATATGATTAGTTTGCTAAGGCTACCATAACAAAGTGTCACTAACTGGTTGGTTTAAATAACCGAGATTTACTGTGTTAAGATTCTAGAGGCTCGAAATACAAAATCGAAGCATTGGTAGTGTTCCTTTCTTCTGAGGGCTGTTAAGTTATTTGGGAAATATAATTAAAAACAAAATTATATGCTATCCCAGAGACCTTCCATAAAAGTAGCAGAGAAAGAAAATAATGTTATTATTAGGTACCTGGGTGGCTCAGGTGGTTAAACTTCTGACTTCGTCTCAGGTCATGATCTTGCAGTTTGGGAGTTCAAGCCCCATGTTGGGCTCTGTGCTCACAGCACCAGACTGCTTAGGGTTTTCTGCCTCTCTCTCTCTCTCTCTCTCTCTGCCCCTCCCCTGATTGCACTCTCTCTCAAAAATAAATAAGCATTAAAAGTAATTTTTTTTATTGAATAAGCATGAAATCAGAATGTGATGCTCTAACAGGCAATCCACGAAGAGGTTGCAAAGATAGAAAGGAATCTCAGCCTTTTATATAGTTGAGCAGTTACAACACATTGCAAATATATTCTCAAGATGAACAGTAATTAGTTTTGAAGTAAGAGCAGTTGGCAGCACCACTTTTCACACATAGTTCATGCCAGATCCACCTTGTAAGCGGGGTGACCACCTCTGTTAGCGAATTGGCTTTATGAGAAGAAAAACTTCTTATGTCTTTATGATACAGGTGATGATTTTGGAATTTGGAATGGGTGCTCACAGTAGTTAGGCTCCTATCCATCCTCAGAAATAGGGGAATCCAGGTGCTATCTCTCTTGATATTTAGATTTCAAATCTAGATTTAGATTTCGAAATCAGCATTTAGGTAAAGCTATGACTACAGTGGTAAGACAAGAAAACACTCAGAACAAAGGTCAGAAAAGTTGATAAATTAGAGGAAACACCAGTACTAAGTACAGTGTTGAAATACAGAAACCAGTGAATAAGAACAGAAACTAGCAAGTCAAGAACAAACCAAAAAATATTCCCAGATGTGGTTATTTTGGTCAAAGTTCAAATGAAAAGAAATGCATATGTCTGAGGTGTTTGTTTGTTTGCTTATTTATTTATTTATTTATTTATTAAAAAGCAATTATTCACCAACTGCTATGTTGCATGTGGGTAGATGACTAATTGTAAGGAATCTGGAGTAGAACATTAAAATATTTTATTTTAGAATTAGTTGAATGAATTAAAATCATATACTAGTTTTATGGAAAAATACTTTTGTTGCCAGTTATAGAGTCCCCATTGTGTGAATGGAGGTCTCAGTCCTTGGATTCCCCACGAGAAGGTTTACATGCAGGCCCACGCCCAAGTCAAGACAGCCAGAAGGAAAGTAGCAAACACAAAGCAGTTTATTAAAGCGACAGTACAGTGCCAAGGTGGGAGAACATCAGGTTCCAGGAGGTGCAAATGACCCTAGGTTGTTTTGGGATTGGATATTATTGGGTCTCTCTGGTCTGTGAGGAGCTGTGATGTGCTGTGAGGTGGCCTCTAATGAGGCTTTTTCGAATCATTTAGGGACTCTTCTCACAGGTTGGGAGGGGGAGTTTTTGACCCTACAAGGTTTCCACCAAAAATGTCATGGCAGCCTTTCTCCAAGGGAGGCCTGTGCCCACAATGCAAATGCATTAAAGTGAGTCTGGGGTTAAGGTGGAGCAGAGATGGGAGAGAAGAGCCCACAGTCATACCTATGGCTCTTTGGTCTGACAGCCCCAAAGTGTTGGGAGCCACAAGGTCAGGATGTTTTGTCCCAGGGCTTCTAATGTTTAGTTTATTTATCACCATCCTTGCCTCCAGCTCATGCCTCTGTCATTCCCCTTCAAGGACTTGGAACTTGGCCTCCAGATGTTCCTTCCACTGTTCATGTCTAGCACCTACCTAACATTTTAAATCTAAATAATTAACTATAACTTTTCAATATCTCACATAAAAAATAAAATTAACAATATTAACATAATGCAATGTACCTTTTGAATATGCTGTTGTATAAAAGGTATATATTATACTAAAGCAGACTGTTTCTTGCTTCAGATTCTGTATTCTGGTATATACCACAAGTATAAAATGGCACAATATATTAGAAAAACTCAAATTCAGAAAAGCTTTATAAATAGTCAAGGCATGACAAGTTCCATTATTATGGTTAGTTTTAACAAAATGGTGGATCAGCAGAACTCAGCAATTTGATTACATGTAGTATACAAAAATACGTTGAATACAAAAATACGTTGAATACAAAAATATGTTGAATACAAAAATATGTTACCTAATTTTACTTGCTCCAAGTGTGTACTTTAAAGGGGAAAAAAAAGTTATGTAAAGAATAATTATTGAAAAGAGTAAGTGATATGTTGAGTAATAAATTTTAATGGGTACCCATGATTGATTACAGCCTGGCAAGAGTATGTCAGACGACAATTTTACTAAATGATACATGATCTGACTTTGTAAAATGTGTATGTAGATGTATTCATATGTACATATGTGTACCTACATATATACACATAACATGTAATTTATTTCTGACTTGCAATATAAAATTAATTTAATTTTTTAAATAAAAATTTAATTTTTAAGTAAATCTAACACATTGAAAGATGAAATATGTTCCAGTTCTAAATAGATGAGATGGTAATTTTTGTTGGCCTTCACTTCCCTGCAGAGAATTTTCTTTTAATGGTCTCTAAGGAAAGATAATGATGCAGTATCCCTGAGTGAGTATCTCATCTTGAGAGAGCACAAGATTATAGTTTTTAAATGATAATGAGTTTGAATTAAATTTTGGCACAGTAATGAGTTTACACCATTTCACTCTTTGTCCTTGCTTCAAACTCTGTTTTGAAAAGGAAGTATAAGACTATTAACAGCTGATATTGTCAGAGCAAATAATGGTAATATAGACATCTTTTCTGAGGGATTTTGACAGAATCTGTACCATGGAAACAATCTCTCAGCAACAAAATTGTCCAAATTGGGAAATAATCCCCAGGTCTATATATCCTTTTTACTTATACTTTTGTGATTTTCTTTAAGCTACTTTAATTTCCCCATTAAAGAAACTCCAGGGATAAAAATCTATGGCTACATTAATACTGTATTCTATTTGAATTAGAAAAATCAAGCCACAGAATCATGGCTTTGAATGTTCCCTTAGAAATAATCAAGACTAGCACATCCATTTGAGACAGGGAGAGAGCAAGATCCAGAATGCCAGTGTGCATTGCCCAAGGCCAAGTAGTTAGTGCGAGGAGAGCCTCCAGGGAAATACAAATCTTCCTTTTCCTTTTCAGGGACTATTTTACTTAAGCTGTTACAAACACAAAATATAAATTGAAATAGTTATCCATAAAATTATGAATTAAGGATACTTTTACACAGCAGGTATTTATTTTGATATTTTTCATTTGAATATAGTTGACAAATAATGTTCCATTAGTTTCAGGTGTACAACATAGTGAATCAACTTCTGTATACATTACGTTATACTCACCACAAGCGTAGCAACTATCTGTCACCGTTGAACACTATCACAATATCAGTGACTTTATTCCCTATTCTGTGCCTTTTATTCCTATGACTTACTCATTCCATAACTGGAAGCCTGTGCCTCCTGTTTCCCTTCACCCATTTGCTCATCCTGTAACCCTCCTCCCCTCTAGCATGCATTTATTTTTTAAAAAAGACTTGATTCTAGAGAATAACTCCCTTGTGAAAATTTCCATTAATATTCAAATTCATGTTGATTAGAAGCATGATTCTTAATTTTAAAAGTCTAGTGAATAAACTTTAATATGTGTTAAATTGGGTTTATTAAATAATACCTTTATATTTTATTTCTTGTAAAACAAAACAGAATAATTACATATAAGAAATTCCTCATCCTGGGGCACCTGTGTGGCTCAGTTGGTTAAGCATCCAACTCCTGATTTCAGCTCAGGTCAGGATCCCAGGGTAGTGGGATCAAGCCCTGTGTTGGGCTCTGTGCTGAATGGGGAACCTGCTTGGGATTCTCTTTCTCCCTCTCCCCCTCTCCCCAGGTCTCCCTCTATCTTTCTAAAATTAAAGAAAAAAATCCTCTTCTTATTATCAATTGAAAAAGGAACTCAATTCAAATTAGACCAAGAAAATGAAAAACTTGACTAATAATTTATAAGCAATCATTTGAAGAATAAACATTTTCTCTGTAGGTAGATATATCATCTACCTAGATATGTTTTTTGTTATTTGACTTTAGTTCATTTCTTTTTCTTTTTTCTTTTCTTTTTTTTTTTTTAAATATATATAACATGCATTTTGTTACAGGAGTAACTGCCATCTGAACAAACCAAGAAACAAAGATGTTTCCAGAATCCTCTTTTAGCTTATGCATTTCTGAATAATTGGTTCCAGAATTGCCTCTGGCACTTTACTTCTAAAAAGGAAAACCAAATTAAACCAAACCAAACAAACAAACAAACAAACAACCATGATTAAGTTAGTTTAAAACCAGTATGCTTCCAGTAAGCTTCTAATCGCTCTATCTTTGGAAAATTATTATATGATTCTCCTGAGCACTCTTGTTCTATATCAGAGTGTCTGTGTATTTTATTCAGTTTTTCCCTCAACTAGTATTTAATGAGGATGTGTTCGGTTCAGAGTGGACATTAGTGGGATCATTGTGAGCAAAGCACACAGGGTTCTTAACCTTGTGGAGTCTCAATCTAATGGAATAGATTGTAATCAAGCAAATAATCACAAAAATATACAAATATATGTAAACTACCATAGCTCTGATGAAACAGTGCATGTAACCTTGAATAAATATAAAATAAATAACCTTGACATGGTGTAAGAGGAGGAGTTAATCATTTGATAGACCAGAAAAATATTTTCCAAGGATGTGATCTTTAATTTAAAAAAAAAAAAATTTAATGTTTATTTATTTTTGAGAGAGAGAGAGAGAGAGACAGAAACAGAGTGCAAGCAACGGAGGGGCAGAGAGAGAGGGAGACACAGAATCTGAAGCAGGTTCCAGGCCTGTCAGTACAGAACCTGATACGAGGCTGGAACTCACAAACCCTGAGATCATGACCTGAGCTGAAGTCAGATGCTTAACCGACTGAGCCACCCAGGCACCCCTGTGATCTTTAATTTGAAATTGGAAGGAAGATTATGATTTCACAAAGTGAGAGGATGTGTGAGGTCCAGTTAATATTGTCCCAAGCAATTGAAGGAACAAGTGACAGCGACTTTGAGCAGAAGCATGTCCCATTTGCAGAAATGTAAGAAGGACAAAATGGCTAATATCTAAAGAAAATGGGGAGTGTATTTGAGGCAAAGCTAAAGAGGCATATAGGAGACAGATCTATGTCACGTTAAATAGTTTAAGAGCGATGGAAATGCCCTGATTATTGTTTCTAATTTTTATTTTTAAGGATATGGAGCAACATAAATAAAATTTTAACTCTATGAGAATATTCTTGAGTGCAGCATAAATAATGGTTTAAAAGTGCTAAAGGCACTTGGTGTCAAATTAAAAGGCTGTTGCTGACTCCAGGAGTTATATGGAAATATCTTGGAGTAAGAAGGGAGTTTTGCAGGTGGAAAACAAGTAGACACAGTGTTTGAACAGTGTTTAGTAGGAAAAAAAATGGCCTGGAATGTTTTGATGGATTAGATAATGAAGAGTGTGGGAGAGTGTGATAGTGTGTTTTCTGACTTAAATAGTTGGGTGGAATCAGTTCTCATTTACTAAGATAGTGAAGGCTAGAAGATAATCACTTTTGAGAGTAGAAAAATCATGACTTCAGTTTGGTCTTGTTGAGTTTAATTTGTCTTTGAGTCAGCCAGGGAGTGATTCAAGTAGGTATATAGGTTGTAGGCCTGGAGCTGAGAGTATTTTATGATAAAGTGTTTTATATATGGAGGCAGATCTGGATAGAAGTAACTTTTATTTAAAAAAATAGTACTTTTGGCTGACAATATAGAACAGTTATTAAAACTGTTATGTGTGTTATATGTGTTCATCCCAACTCAATTTAGTGTAATATCACATCCAAAAATCCACTCTCAAATATGACTGTTATGCAAATGAGTAAATACCGCCTCTATTGTGAAATTAATGCTGGTTTTTAAATTACTATTCAAGATCGTATTGAAATTTCAAGTAAGAATTACAACCTAATTGAAGGAAAACAAATAGTGATATCTGAATGGAATTTTTTTTATAATGCTTACAGATTCAAATATATGCTAAAATAAAGTTCAGCACCCAAGACAAGGCCATCTGATTATTAGTGAAGATTTAGGCTTCAGAAGCACCGATAAACATTTTAATTACTTCAAGTGGATTGTCAGACATTAGTGCTTGTACGCTACGTTTCTGGGACCATGTAAATAGTGTAGTTGGGAATATTCCTCAGTTATGAGGCTGTGGTAATTGTGTATAAAGCTTATAATGAGGGCTTCAAAGTGAATCTCTTAACTAAGACTTCATCCTTGTATGAATTACCATTTATTCTTTCAACAAAATATATAGTAAGAAAGTATTGTGTAAAAATCACTTGGAATGCCCAAAACCATAAGCCAGGAATTCTTTGTGGTACTTAACAGTCTCTCAGAGTGAGACCACTAGAAAGCTAAAGTGCTAGAGTGTATTATCAGAGGAGAAGAGTATTCAGGGTCAAGTAGTAACCCAAAGAAATTGTAGTCCATTGTACTTATAGGTGAGGGTTAGAGTCTTAAAGGGGTGAAAAGGACTAAGTGTTCCTTGCTTCAGACAGAATTAAATTTAAGTGCAGTTGATGGCAAAGTTGCACTCTCTTAGATGCCTATGTCACATCTTCTCCTCTCTCCTAAATCACTTAAGACTTCCTTTTCCTGCCTTGATCCAAGATATCTTTAGCATTTTTTTCACAGAGAAAATAGAAGCAATCAGAAGAGAATGTCCACATATATCTGCCAGTAAATTTATCAAATCTATCTGAATCCATGTTCTTGTCTTTCTTTCCATCACAGTGGATATGCTCCTTGGGTTTCTTAGAAATACCCACTTGTGATTTTTATGGCTTCCTTTCTTTACCATCACTTTAGAAATTGTTCCCTCTTTTGACTTCCTCTAACAGTATGTTTTTTTTTTCTGTTAAATCATTTCATTAACATCTATCTTGGCTTATATATCTCACCATATTAAAAATTCTCTTTTGACTCTGAAGCCCTTCCAAGTAACATAAACTTTTCCATTTTTAAATCTTCTGGTTTACTTCTTTCTCCTTTGGAAACACTTACGGCATGATTCATTTCTCATGACTCCACTGACACAGCTTTTCTCAGGGTAACTAATAGACCTTGGATGCCAAGTTCAATGGACAGTTAGAAAACTTCATCTTTCTCAACTGTCAGCAGCATTTGACAAAACTAAGTGATCTTATACAATCTTTTAACTTTTTAAATGTTCTCTATATAGATCAGCTGCGATTCATATCTCCTACCAAGATCTTATTCCTAACTCCAGGAACTCCACTTTGTTTCTACAAGGCATTTTAAATTTAATGTGTATTAAGTGAAACTATAATTCCCCTATCAAACCTACACTTTCTGCACTACTCCAATTTTAATGAAGAGATACCTCGATTCTTCTACTTGCTCAAGCCAAATCTATGCAATCATCCTTGGGCTTTGCCCATGATATATCACACTCAATACACCAACAATACTATAGGTTGTTCCACTGAAATATACCTTGTCTCACCAATTCTCAGCACCTCACTTCAGCCATCGTTGTCCACAATACCAAATTTGATGCCGTAAAAATATGTCTCATCATATTGCTCAAATTCTCCAGGGTTTTCCACTCCTACTCAGACTACAGTCCGAATTCCATATGAATGGTCTTCCAGGATGTATGTGATCTGAACCACTTATATTTATAACCTATCTCTAACCTCATTCCTTCATTCTCATTCATATTTTCTCTCATTTTGCTTTTTGTTGTCCCCAAAATCATGACAAGCAAATTTCTGCCTTGGTGACTTAGGTTCCTTTTTGTTTGTTTTGTTTTTGGGGTTGTTTTTTTCTGCCTGGGAAGTATTCTCCCAGAATTTTCAAGCACTTTTGTCCTTTATTTTCCTTCTAGTGTCTGCTCAAATATTATCATATCAAGGAATCTTTACCTAATGCCCTTTTATAAAATACTATATAACCACTTAAGAATCTTGGTCTCTCTTAACCTGCTTTATTTTCTTCCTAGCACCTAGTCAACCCTCCTTTACACTATATTTATGTATTTCTCTGGTCTACTTTCTCCACTAGAATATAAATCATATCAGTAAGATATGACTACAGTCAAGTTGTCTGTTTTACTTACAACTATATTAATGATGCACAAGACTGCGTTTAACAATATTAATCTCATAATAGAATTTGCTGAAAGAACAATGGACTGACAGAATAAATAAATGAAAGGAACAATGTGAAAGGCTTTAGATATTATAGGGACCCAAGTATGCCTAAAAACATGCAACTTTAATACGACTTCAATTATAGCTACAATTTTTGTATGAGAAAAATTAACATGGCTAATTATTGTTTTTTTTATTTGTATCATTTTATTTTATTTCATTTTTTAGTTTTACTTTTTGAATTTACATACCAAATTAGTCAGTATATAGTGCAACAATAATTTCAGGAATAGATTCCTTAGTGCTCCTTACCCATTTAGCCCATCCTCCCTCCCACAACCCCTCCAGTAACCCTCAGTTTGTTCTCCATATTTAAGAGTCTCTTATATTATGTCCCCCTCCTGTTTTCATATTATTTATGCTTCCCTTCCCCCATGTTCATCTGTTCTGTGTCTTAAAGTCTTCATATGAGTGAAGTCCTATGACAGTTGTCTTTCTCTGACTAATTTTACTTAGCATAATACCCTCTAGTTCCATCCACGTAGCTGCAAATGGCAAGATTTCATTCTTTTTGATTGATGAGTAATACTCCACTGGATATATATATATACCACATCTTCTTTATCCATTCATCCATCGATGGACATTTGGGCTCTTTCCATACTTTGGCTATTGTTGATAGTGCTGCTTTAAATATTGGGATGCATGTGTCCCCTCAAAACAGCATCCCTGTATCTCACGGATAAATGCCTAGTACTGCAATTACTGGGTCATAGGGTAGTTCTATTTTTAATTTTTTGAGGAACCTCCATACTGTTTTCCAGAGTGGCTGCACCAGCTTGCATTCCCACCAACACAAAAAAGATCCTCTTTCTCTGCATCCTCGCCAACATCTGTTGTTGCCTGAGTTGTTAACCTTAGCCATTCTGACAGGTGTAAGGTGGTATCTCATTGTGGTTTTGATTTGTATTTCCCTGATGATGAGTGATGTTGAGCATTTTTTCATGTGTCGGTTGGCCATCTGGATGTCTTGTTTGGAGAAGTGTCTATTCATGTCATTTGCCCATTTCTTCACTGGATTGTTTGTTTTTTGGGTGTTGAGTTTAGTAAATTCTTTATAGATTTTGGATACTAACCCTTTATCTGATATGTCGTTTACAAATATCTTCTCCCATTTCATCGGTTGCCTTTAGTTTTATTGTTTGTTTCCTTCGCTGTGCAGAAGCTTCTTATTTTGATGAGGTCCCAGCAGTTCATTTTTGCTTGCCTTTCCCTTGCTTCCAGAGATGTGTTGAGTAAGAAGTTGCTGCGGCCAAGATCAAAGAGGTTTTTGCCTGCTTTCTCCTTGAGGATTTTGATGGCTTCCTGTCTTACATTTAGTTCTTTTATCCATTTTGAGTTTATTATTGTGTATGTTGTAAGAAAGTGGTCCAGGTTCATTTTTCCACATGTCGCTGTCCAGTTTTCCCAGCACCACTTGCTCAAGAGACTGTCTTTATTCCACTGGATATTCTTTCCTACTTTGTCAAAGATTAGTTGGCCATACATTTGTGGGTCCATTTCTGGGTTCTCTATTCTGTCCCACTGATCTGAGTGTCTGTTCTTGTGCCGTACCATACTTTTTTGATGATTACTGCTTTGTAGTACAGCTTTAAGTCTGGGATTGTGATGTCTCCTGCTTTGGTTTTCTTTTTCAAGATTGCTTTGGCTATTCAGGGTCTTTTCTGGTTCCATACAAATTTTAGGATTGTTTGTTCCAGTTCTATGAAGAATGCTGGTGTTACTTTGATAGGGATTCGTTGAATATGTAGATTGTTTTGGGTAGTATTGACATTTTAACAATATTTGTTCTTCCTATCCAGGAGCATGGAATCTGTTTCCATTTTTTATGTGTGTCTTCTTCAATTTCTTTCATAAGCTTTCTGTGTTTTCAGTGTATAGATTTTTCACCTCTTTGGTTAGATTTATTCCTAGCTATTTTATGGATTTTGGCGCAATTGTAATTGGATCGATTCCTTGATTTCTCCTTCTGTTGCTTCATTGTTGGTGTATGGGAATGCAACCGATTTCTGTGCATTGATTTTATATCCTGCCACTTTGCTGAATTCATGAATCAGTTCTAGCAGTTTTTTGGTGGAACCTTTTGGTTTTCCATGTAGAGTGTCATGTCATCTGGGAAGAGTGAAAGTCTGACCTCCTCCTGGCCGATTTGGATGCCTTTTATTTCTTTTTTGTTGTCTGATAGCTGAGGCTAAGACTTCCAATACTACGTTGAATAACAGTGGTGAGAGTGGACATCCCTGTCTTGTTCCTGACCTTAGGGGGGAGCTCTCAGTTTTTCCTCGTTGAGAATGATATTAGCTTTGGGTCTGTCATATATGGCTTTTATGATCTTGAGGTATGATCCTTCTATCACTACTTTCTTAAGGGTTTTTATTAAGAAAGGATGCTGCATTTTGTCAAATGCTTTCTCTGCATCTATTGAGAGGATCATATGGTTCTTGTCCTTTCTTTTATTGATGTGATGAATCACGTTAATTATTTTGCAGATATTGAACCAGCCCTTCATCCCAGGTATATATCCCACTTGGTCGTGGTGAATAATTTTTGTAATGTATTGTTGGATCTGGTTGGCTAATATCTTGGTTAGGATTTTTGCATCCATGTTCATCAGGGAAACTGGTCAATAGTTCTCCTTTTTAGGGGAGTCTCTGTCTGGTTTTGGAATCAGGGCAATGCTGGCTTCATAGAAAGAGTTTGGAAGTTTTCCTTCCATTTCTATTTTTTTGGAATAGCTTCAAGAAAATAAGTGTTAACTCTTCCTTAAGTGGTAGAATTCCCCTGGAAAGCCATCTGGCCCGGGACTCTTGTTTTTTGGCAGATTTTTTATTACTAATTCAATTTCCTTACTGGTTATGGGTCCGTTCAAATTTTCTATTTCTTCCTGTTTCAGTTTTGGTAGTGTATATGTTTCTAGGAATTTGTCCATTTCTTCCAGATTGCCCATTTTATTGGCATATAATTGCTCATAATATTCTATTATTATTTTTTTTATTTCTGTTATGTTGGATGTGATTTTTCCTCTTTCATTCTTGATTTTACTTATTTGGGTCCTTTCCTTTTTCTTCTTGATCAGACTGGCTAATGGTTTATCAATTTTGTTAATTCTTTCAAAAAACCAGCTTCTGGTTTCATTGATCTCTTCTGTTTTGTTTTTTTTTTTTTTTTTGGGGGGGGCGTTGATAGCATTAATTTCTGCTCTAATCTTTATTATTTCTTGTCTTCTGCTGGTTTTGGGTTTTATTTGCTGTCCTTTTTCCAGCTCCTTAAGGCGTAAGGTTAGGTTGTGTATCTGAGATCTTTCTTCCTTGTTTAGGAAGGCCTGGATTGCTATATACTTTCTTCTTATGACCGCCCTGGCTGCATACCAGAGGTTTTGGGTTGTGGTGCTATCATTTTATTGACTTCCATATGCTTTTCAATTTCTTCTTAACTGCTTGGTTAGCCCATTCATTCTTTAGTAGGATGTTCTTCAGTCTCCAAGTATTTGTTACCTTTCCAAATATTTTCCTGTGGTTGATTTTGAGTTTGATGGTATTCTGGTCTGAAAATATGCACGGTATGATATCGATCTTTTTGTACTTACTTAGGGCTGATTTGTGTCCAAGTATATGGTCTATTCTGGAGAACGTTCCATGTTCACTGGATAAGAATGTATATTCTGCTGCTTTAGGATGAAATGTTCTGGATATATCTGTTAAGTCCAACTGGTCCAATGTGTCATTCAAAGCCATTGTTTCCTTGTTGATTTTTCTATTAGATGATCTGTCCATTGCTGTGAGTGGGGTGTTGAAGTCTCCTACTATTATGGTGTTACTATCGATGAGTTTCTTTATGTTTGTAATCAACTGATTTATATATTTGGGTGTTACCACATTTGGTGCATAAATGTTTACAATTGTTAGGTCTTCTTGGTCTATAGACCCCTTGATTATGATATAATGCCCTTCTGCATCTCTTGATACAGTCTTTATTTTAACGTCTAGATTGTCTGATATAATATGGCTAGTCCGGCGCTCTTTTGTTGACCATTAGCATGATAGATGGTTCTCCATCCCCTTACTTTCAACCTGTAGGTGTCTTTAGGTCTAAAGTGGGTCTCTTGTAAACAGCATATAGATGGGTCTTGTTTTCTTTTCCATTCTGTTACCCTATGTCTTTCGATTGGAGTATTGAGTCCACTGACGTTTAGAGTGAGTACCAAACGATATGAATTTATTGCCATTATGATGCTTGTAGAGTTGGAGTCTCTGGTGTTTTTGTTTTTGTTTTTGTTTTTGTTTTTGTTTTCATCTTTTCTGCCCCTTTTCTGCCCTCATCTTGTCTTCCCTTGTAGGTTAGGGACTTTTTTTTCCCTTGCTGCTTTCATGATTCTCTCCTTGCCTGAGTATTTTGTGAATTTGACTATGCTATGCCTTGTTGATGATCGGTTTTTTGTTGAATCTAATGGAATCCTCTGTGCTTCCTGGATTTTGATGTCTGTGTTTTCCCCAGGTTAGGAAAGTTTTCTGCTATGATTTGCTCACATAACCCTTCTACCCCTATTTCTCTCTCTTCCTCCTCTGGGACCCTTGTGATTCTGATGTTGTTCCTTTTTAATGAGTCACTGATTTTTTAAATAGTGCTCTTTTGCTTAATCTCCCTCTTTTTTTTCTGCTTCGTTATTCTCTATAAGTTTGTCCTCTATATCGCTGATTCTCTCTTCTGCTTCATCTGTCCTTGCCGCTGCTGCATCCATCCGTGCTTGCAGCTCAGTTATACCATTTTTAATTTCATTCTGGCTATTTTTCACTTCTTTTATCTCTGCAGAAAGGGATTCTAATCTATTTTCGACTCCAGCTAGTATTCTTATTATTGTGATTCTAAATTCTGGTTCAGACATCTTGCTTGTGTCTGTGTTGGTAAAATCCTTGGCTGTCGTTTCTTCCTGCTCATTCTTTTGGGATGAATTCCTTCATTTTGTCATTTTGAAGGGAGAAGAGGAATTAATAAGGTATAAAAATTAAAATTAAAAAAATTAAAATTAAAAAATATTAAAATTAAAAATAAAAACACACACACAAATTGAATAGAGGATGCTAGATCCTAGGTGTGTTTTGGTCTGGGTGTAGAAAGTGGTTTGACAGATTAGAGAAACAAAAACAAAACAAAACAAAAAGGAGTGGGGGAGAGAAGACAAAAAAAAGAAAATCGTTTTAGAATTTGAAAAAATGAATACATACACTAAAGTAGACTACAATACACAAAAGTAGAGAATATAATAGAAAAAAATTATAGAAAAATATTTTTAATAAAAATTAAAAAGAAATATGAATTTTTTCGTTTTCTGTATTTAAGGAAAAAGAAAAGAAACAAAAACAAGAAAAAAGATAAAAAAAGAAAAAAGAAAATAAAAGACAAAAAAAGAAATCGTTTAAAAATTTGAAAAAGTGAATACACTGTAGTAGACTGAAATAAAATGATGGGAGTAAGATAGAATTTGAAAAATTTACATAAAAGCAAAAAATATAGTAATAAAAATTAAATGAAGATTTTTTAAAAAGAAATTGAAAGAAAAAATGAAGTTTTTCTCTTTCTGCATTCAAGAAAAAGAAAAGAAATGAAAAAGAAAAAAAAGAAAGAAAAAAGAAATTTTTTGAAAATTTGAAAAGGTGAGTACACTGAAGTAGACCAAAATAAAATGATGGAAGTAAAGTAGAATTTGAAAAAATTTACACAAAAGCAAAAAATATGGTAATAAAAATTAAAGACAGATATTTTTAATAAAAATTGAAAATACAAATGAGTTTTTTCTCTTTCTGTATTCAAGAAAAAGAAAAGAATTGTAAAAGAGAAAAAGGAAAAAGAGAGGGGAAAAAAATTGAATAGATGAACCTGCTAACAGATTGAAGTAGGACTGAAATTGCTTCGTTTTCCCCTAGAGGTCAGTCCATGTAGCCCTTTATAGTCCATAAATTAAGCTGTCGGTGAGGTTTGTGTTGTTGAAGAGCGAAGTTGGCTGGGTTGGGCAGGGCTTGGTGTAAAAGCTCCGCTCTCCACTAGATGGCGCTGCTAGCCTACTGGGGTGGATTGTTGCAGTGCTTGTGGGTGTGCATGCATGGGAGCGGTTAAAAATGGCGCCACCCAGCCACCCAGTCTGTTGTCCCAGATCGGCAATCGCACACCAGTCCTCCAACTTCAGCTCTCGTCCACTCTCTGTGACCAGGCCCCAGGCAGTACCTCTCTCCCATGTTTTGTCTCAGATGCAGCTGTTTTCCCCGGCCTCTTACTTCGGAAGGACTGTGGCTTTGACCCGCTCCAGCACTCTGCGGGAGGGTCTCACTGAGCAATGGCCGAATGTCGGCTGCACCCAGGTACTCCCGCTAGACCCTGCTGTTGCCGGTGCCCAGAGACTGTGGCCAGGTGCCGGCCCGCCCCCCAAAAAGATCACGAGACAGTGTAGCCTCAGCGTTTCAGGGACCATGGAAAATCACAACACACATCTGACACCAGGCTTCACCCTCAGCAACCTTGCCCCAGAACCAGCGAATGTGGCTGCCTCCAGGTCTGCTGGGACCAGGTGGCTTCAACAGTCTCTACCAAATGTCCTTCCAGCAGTGGAATCGCTTTTCCCTGTGTGGCCCGAGAACCTCCCGGACCCCACTCTGTTCCTGGGGATTCACCTTTCCCACCAGAGCACCGCCAGGTATGGAGCTGCAGAGATGCAGCCTTTGTACTCCCCTTGTTTACAGTCTTCATGGAATTTAAACCCTCTCCTTTCTCCTTTCTCCCTTTTTAGTTTAGTCCCTGCGGCTGTTTCCAATTTTCCACTTTCTCTCCAGCTGCTTTTGGTGAGGGGTGCTTTTCTCGTAATCTCCCCACTGTTTCCGTCCTCTCTCTATATGCAAAAGCACCTCCCTGCCCTCCACGGCTTCTCTCTCCCCAAGTTTACCTCTCCGAGACACATACGTGCTGAATTCTGTGGTTCAGGTTGTGCAGATTGTTGTGTTAATCCTCCGATCAGTTTTCTAGGTGTGTAGGATGGTTTCGTGTTGGTGGCTCTATTTCATGGATGCAAGACACACAAAAAACTTCCATGCTCTTCTGCCATCTTGGCTCCTCCCCCTGGCTAATTATTGTTTTACCAGATAAATAATTAATTATTATTTTTCTAGGTTTATCTATAAAACCTTAGGACTCTATTTCATTTAGGGTTTCCTGATATAAACAAATAGTTTTGAGTATTTTCATGTGTTTGGAATCACATTAAGTAATTGGTATATAAAATGAATGAAGAAAACTAAATATCATTGACCAGGGAGAACAATCATCATGCATTTTCTATAGAGAAAAGTGAGTGCTATGAT
The DNA here is from genome assembly GCF_046562875.1 of Panthera onca. Classification (NCBI taxonomy): domain Eukaryota; kingdom Metazoa; phylum Chordata; class Mammalia; order Carnivora; family Felidae; genus Panthera; species Panthera onca. The sequence goes on from NC_138339.1 coordinate 21,531,568, forward strand.
TGGAGAGCATAGTGTTAAAGTATGCTTAGCAGAGGCATTTCACATGGCCTTTATTCTAGGATTTACAGACTTAACTATCACGTAAACTAAACACATGCTTAAAGCAGCACCAGCCAACCAAAGATGCCGCTTACAAAAATGAATGTATTAAGTTTTTTGATGCCCAGGCCTTCCAGAAGTTTTAAAATTGCTTCTATTGTCTTGTTTCTCAAAGTGACACGATCACAAAGGGCTTCAGCTACATTTATCTAGGGATAAGCCTGTATCTTTAATTTTATTACCATACATTCAGTACAAATGCCTTTTATCTAATGCTTATGAGTACATTTATCTAAAAACTGGAAAGAACACTACTGAATGCTGATCAGTAGAGACATCTGCCAATGCAGATCTGAGATTATGTTGTACCATTTAAATCTACACGTGATGGGCTATAAAATGTTAAAAGTGAAAGTGTTCTGATTCCATTTCCTACTTTCCTTGACTCTAATGGTTTCTTTGATCTTGCTCAGAAGCTATAATTGGGACACTTCAGAGTGAGATAACCGGAAGTTTCATTGACAGGAGGGTAATTTTGTTTCCTGAGGGTATGATCATCCTTCTGGTATTTTGCCAAGAATCCTTTTTTAAATTCAAATATGATTAAGGAATCCTTAAGAAAAAAATATATAATGTTCTTAGTGTGCAAAAGAGGTAAAATAACTATCCTTCAAACGTGAAGTTTTAAAGGAATCACTGTACATAATGGAATATCTAGTTTGCATTGATATATTATAAGAAGTGAAATTGAGGTGCAGGAAGAGAAAAGAGACCCAATAAGTGACACAAGCAGAATCTTCAAAGAGGAAAATGAAAGCATTAAAGAAAAGGGGAGCAAAGGATACGGAAAGCTTATAAATTTTCTTGCTGAGTACAATGGAAGTTTAATGGAAGTAATCCTTTTTACACATTGGATCATTTCAGAGAGAGGCATTGCAGAGAGCCTTTTCAGATGATCAGAAAAATGGCAAAAGAGAGTGGAGAAACAGAAGACAATTAGAATGAACATGGATCAAATAATTAGAAAGAAATTTATAAAATTCATGCCTAAATAAGTCTTACCAACTATCTAGCTTGACACAAAATTAAATGTCTACACTTTTAACATACTGCCATGATAAGTGTGTCTTTATTGTTTTGTTTGTTTGTTGGTCTTGTGATGTGGGCTTTTAAGATCTATTGGCAACTTGCAGGTATGCAATACAGTATTAACTGTAGGCACTATGCTATGTTACATCCTCATAACTTATTTTATAACTGAAGTTTGTACCTTCTGACCACACCCTTATTTTTTATTTATACAAAATATATAATATTTAATATAATGACTATAAATTTAATTATAAATTCTATCATAAATTCATTCCGTTGCCCCTCATTTTATATTGGGTAGATCATACAACACATTTTGGTTGGCTTAAAGTGGGGACACATGTTATGTCTATGGAATTGAGTTAAACTGAGAAAATTACCTTAAATAGTCCTATTTTTCTGATGCCCAAACCATGATGAATAACAGCTTTGTTTGGTTTTTGAAGCATTTTTTCAACCTTGGAATTGTTGATTAGTTAGATTGATATACAATTCTCCTATTTATTCTGTAAAATGTAAGCTATTATTTCTAAATAATTGTCAGGTTGGCATCTAGAAAGACAAATGTGGAATTTTATTGTAAACTTGAATTAATAAATTATACAGTATCATTTGACATAGCACATAGTTCTCAGAATTTAGAAGAAAATGAGAATTTCAGATTATATTACCCAGAGAAATATTACAGATCCCCACAATCCCTTTTATGGGGATAATTGCCTTAAGTGATTATTATGCAAATTAATCTGTGGGCTTATGCAAAAAGATTGAATGTACATGTGACTATAAATGATGCTATTAAGTAGACCTATGCAGTTACTTTTAAATCCTTTGAGGAAACATTTTCTTTCAGCTGGTCGGAAAGTATTTTTTGTCTTCTTGAATGAATACGTTAAGAACCTTTACTTCAATGAATAGTCATAAAATCATGTAAGCCCCAAGGGGTTCTACCTTTGGTCTCCTTTTTCTTTTTCACTTTGAAATGTAATGGGCCAATCATTTCACCAAGGGCCTCTGATAAACTAAACACATGGGAAAATTGTGAATTTATTCCAGGCAGATCTAGGGAAAAAATGTTCAGAAGCAAACATATATCTCCTAGATGTTGGAAAACAAGCTTGCACTTAACATAACCTCTATGTATTTTTTTTCTTCTTGCCAGTATGTTCTCACAAACTGAAAGTGAGTCAGTCCACAATCATCCACTTTTCCATTCAGCTTGATAGTTTTACAGCTTGAGATAATTTTTGTGTTTGATGTTTATGTATCTAGAGAGAGAACAAATTGGACACATACAATCTAATTTTTTTAATGTTTGAGAATGTCATAATTGCTAGTTCTTGAGAAAATATGTTAAGGCTGCTTTCCCATGTGGTTTATATGAAATGCTTTCCCATGTGGTTTATATTAAATTCAGTGGTATTTAAATAGATACATAGTTGACCACTGAACAACATGGGTTAGGAGTGCTGACCTCCCACATAGTGAAAAATTTCTGTATAGATTATTACTCCTCCAAAACTTAACTACTAGTAGTCTACTATTGACTGGAAACCTTACCAATAACATAAACAATCAATTAACCCACATTTTGTTATATATTTTATATACTGTATTCTTACAATAAAGTAAGCCAAAGAAAAGAAAATGTTATTAAGAAAGTCATAAGGAAGAGGCAATGCATTTACCATACTGAACTGTAAAAAATCCACCTATAAATGAATAAGTTCTTTTCAAATTCATGTTGTTCAAGGATCAACTGTGGTCAAAGAAAGTTATAGTTTTAAATATTTTTGATGAATCAGTTGGTTAAACATTAGATGACATGTTCATTCTCAGCACCAAAATCTGGACCCTATCATATGCCAACATAGTGTGAGAATCTTCATTGACTATGCAAATAATGCTTTCTATATTTAACCACAGAATTTTTTATTTAGAGTGCACCTTGCAAGTTGGATATTCCATGAAATATACTTTGATATAGTCTACAATCAGCTATTTCAAAGCCTCTCCATTTTCTCTGAATTTCCCATTTCTAACACTCCCTTTCTAATATTCAGTAGAAAGCAGATGCCAATAAATAGAAACTTACCCAAGTTCCTATCAGAAATCCAGCAGAATTATTTATATATGCATCAATTTTTTTCATTCTTTTCCCACCTAAAGAAACACCACCAACCATGCTCTGAGCTCATTGACTTCCATCTTCTCAGAATTATCCACCAACTCAGTTCTTTTCTATGTTTTCAGCCTCTCCAATTTTGCTCACTTTTATTCTTCTCTTCTAAGAATTTACTCTCCCCTAGGATTTTAGAACTGGAGTTCTACCAGAGGCACGATTATATGATATCAGTCTCAAGTACAGATTGTCAAAATTCTTGCCCTAGTATCTTTGGCATGAGTCTAGAATCCCTCAGAGATTCCAAATCAAACCTGAAGTAATAAAATCGCCAAAACAAACAAAAGAAAAAAAAAACACACAGATTTTATAGCAAGGACTTTTCTGGAGATATATTTGGAGTACTCTATTCAAGATCTTTTCAAAATCATCCTTACAAATGAAGAGGGATGGAAAATGCTCTTTTCCAGTGCAGGTCTAGAGAGAAAAACTTCAGTGGGACCAGTGGAAGGGAGTAATAGGTATCACTAAAGTTAGGGAGCCACAGTGGTCTGGGGGAGGAGTATGCTATTGTTCTGACTACCAGTTCACCCAAATCATGTCTCTTTCTTCCTGAAACTATATCTAAGTCATAGTTCCCAACTTCCCATACATGTGGCTGTGTGTTTTCCATTCTGGCCACTGCAGTGTGGAAGGGAATTAGATACAATACTTCCAAGCCTTTCATAAAAGGCCCTAATTTCTCTCCTTTTCTTTTTCTTTCTTTCTTTCTTTCTTTCTTTCTTTCTTTCTTTCTTTCTTTCTTTCTTTTTTTCTTTCTTTCTTTCTAATGTTTATTTATTTTTGAGAGAGGGCGAGCGAGCGAGCAGGGGAGGGGCAGAGAGAGAGGGAGACATAGAATCCGAAGCAGGCTGCAGGCTCCAAACTGTCAGTATAGAGCCCGATGCAAGACTCGAACTCAGGAACCATGAGATCATGACCTGAGCCAAAGTCGGACACTTAACTGACTGAGCCACTCAGGTGCCCGAATCTCTTCCTCTCCTTCTGTCTCTCTCCCTCTCTGTGTCTCTCTCTGCTGTCTAGCGAAGACAGCAGATGCAAGTGCAAATGCAAAGAATAGTGGAATTGCAAAATGGAAGGGCCCAGTTGAGTTCTTGAATGGCTGGCTGTTCAGAAAATCAACTTCAGTACAACTACTTCAAATGATTGAATGAATATAAAATAAACTTCGTTTATACTGAATTAAGCCATTAGGATATGAAGGTTGTTTTTTTTTTTCCATATTAACTTCTAGAAGGTAATTTTTGCCTAAGACATTTGGAGATAACAAGAGTTACACTGATCAGATGCTTTGAGAGAGATATAATGGAGAAACATCCTATCAAATCAAAAAGAAAACACTTGCTACCAAAGTTTCAAGTGTACTAGTGTGTTTATAGGAGATATGGACCATGCAGAGAGCAGAGAAAGATATTAGCTATTTTATAACAACTGTCTTATCTCTCCTTTCCTTATTTCTTCTGTGATTCAAAGCTAGAAAGGTCAAAAATATTAGCTACCAGGTTGAGGGAGGAAATGCCCAAAGAGATAGGATGGACTAAGCTTCATAGAAAGTGATTAATCCACAAGACTCTGGCTTGGGTGTTTGAGGGTATTTGATATCAAAAAAAGTTGAGAGTTTGATAATTTTGAGGAACTGAACATTCCAAAACCTATAACTAAATATAGATTATGTTTTTAACGCTAACCTTTGGAAAACTTCTTACCTATGCATCCATGTGCAAGGTAGAAATTTAACTCTTTATTATATAAGTCTGAGTAGTATATTGGCTGTGCTTCATCTATTTATCACATCATTTTTTCTAGTAATTTACCCTTATACATGTGTTTCCATCTTTATGTATTTCATTAGAGGTGATCGAATAGACAGAGTACCGTTTTAGTGGTGAAGCATATGAATCTTGCTCATATTCTAATAGTTGATATCAATGATATGGCCACACTAGCAGCAAGAGGCTTTAGGATTAGGTGTTTATTATGTATGACCATTGGCTAGGCCAAAGATGTTACTACTCTGAAGGAAAGCAGTAATAAATATTAGATTAAAATTAGCAGTCTGGTCCATATTCTACTAAATTAATTATAAAGAAGCAATTGCATTTTTATTATGTCCAGTAGGTCACCTGCCTTTAATAAACTAATAGATACTAAGAAACAACTTAAAAAAAAAAGTCAACTCAATAAATACAACAAAAGACCTTTACTAAAATTATTTCCCAAATTTCTTGATTGAATCTTCAACCTGTGTTGTTTTTCCTTCTTCATCTTTTTTCTTATTTAATTCACAGTGGTATGGTCCTACTGACACTATTTTACTGATATTACACTCATGAAAACAAAACAAAAATCTCTTGTTTCCACCTCATGTTCCATCTAATCTTCTGTGTTACAGCTGTATTGAGGATAGTTGTCACTAGTGATAAAGATAAAATAAATATAAGCCATGAACTTGTTTTTGGCTAGTCACTGTGTATCTGGGTGTGTGTACACGAAGGAGAGGTTGGGAGAAAATCCAATCCATGTAGTTGTTTCCAATTTTGCTGTGACCCTAAAACTGCTCTAAAAATAGTCTTTAATAAAATAAAAAGAAAAACCAAAAACTAACAAAAATCTTTGCATGCTCAAGAAATAAAGCATATTCACACACAAAAACTTGTATGCAAATGTACATAGCAGTATTATGCATAATAGTCAACAAGTGGAAATGAATTAATTGGCAAATGGATGAACATATTTTGATATATCCAAACAATGAAATAATATTTGGCAATAAAAAGAAATGAGTGCTGATAACATGCTATAACATGGATAAACTTTGAAAACATTGTGCTAAATGAAATCAACAAGTGTTAAGAGGCCACATATTGTATGATTCCATTTATATGGAAGGTACAGAATAGGCAGATTTATAGAGACAGAAAGTATGGTAGTGTTTGCCTAGTGTTGGGAGGAAAACATTACCTATGTAACTTTGTGCAAGATAGAGTTTTCTTTTTTTTATCATATAAAGATCTGAGCTAGTATACTGGCTCTGGTTCATCTATTTCTTGCATCATTGTCCCTAGTAATTTACCCTCATACATGTATTTTCACCTTTACTACATTAGAGGCAGTGGAATAGTAAAGGAATGCCATTTTAGTGGTTAAACAACACATGATAGACAGGAAATAGAAGGGTAATGGCTAAGGGGAGTGGGGTTTTGAGGGAGATAATAAAAATGTCCTAAAATTTCTTGGACATGTGGTACTAGATGCAAAATGTAGTAATGGATACACAATTTGGTGAAAATACTAAAAAACGTTGAGTAATACAGTCTTAATGGGTGAATTTTATGGTTATGAAATATATCTTTATTTCAAGATGCAAAATATCATTTAATTTTTTTTTTATAGAAGTAGGGACCCACAGAGGCAAAACTTCCTGTGGCTCATGAAAACCACAATACAGCCTTGACTATATGCTATGAGAAGCTTAGAATACATGTGCCCTACATCTGCTGTTTTTGCCCCTACTTCTATTTCTGACCTCAAAATTCAGAAGCAATGGCAAGCCAATACCAATAATGTTTGCCTTTCAGAGTCTTCAGTCCCATTTTATGTAATTTTGAAAACATACACATAGTTCATGAGATATTTATGGTAAAAAATACCTATGGTTCTGAAAAATACAAAAGATCTGACTCTGGGTAGCAAGTACACAGCTTGAACTCAGCCCTTTTCTAGCATGGCAGATTTCCTGAATGACCTCAGTCTGGATCAAAATCAGAACAGAACTAATGTATCATTTTCGTAAATGCAGCATATATTAAAAGAGAAAAAAAATGTTCTAAGAAAAATTCAGTAGAAATGCTGGTCTCTGTTCTGATATTTAAATAAAAAATACAGACTGGGAAATAGCAAACTGAATAGGACACTAAAGCCTTGGCTGGATTTTCAGATAGAATTTACTAAGTATGGGACGTTTCATCTAAGTGGTATTAGGATTCCAGTTCCCCTAAGGATAACATTTGGTGAGTGTTCACAAATCTAAAATTGCTCCTATCCTATATTTGGAGGACAGCTAATACATAAGCTAAATTCAGGTTTTTTTCTCAAATACATGGTTTCTTTGGTAGTTAATTATACCCTTTTATGATGAGGAAGTTTGAATTAAATTATTTAATAATCATCTTTTTTGGGGTTGTGGTAAAGTTAGGCTGTAACAGAGATACAACAATAATTTAGCTACTTAAAAGGGATAGGAATTTCTTTTCTTTCACATAGTAAATCACGGACAGTATTAGGGTTAGCTGAACAACTCTACTCCACAGGAGCATGGCTCTGTTCTCCATGATCTCCAGCTCCACAAATTCTGGCTGTCTGAAGCTAGCTTATCTTCCCATTATAGACTATTATATTTAACTTCTTTAGAAACTTTTTTCATCTTTAGAGTTCATTATTTAATCCATCCTTAAGGAAGCAGATTTTAAGGTGGACTAAAGTGAGTAGTTTAGAAACTGTCAGAGCCTTCTGATAAAATACTCCTGGATTATTTTATAATAGTCACATCTGTAGAATCTAGAGGCAGGCTACCTGAGGGATAGTTTCAGCTTTATTACTTATTAACTGTGAGAACTCATACATGAAGCATGCTATTTAATGGCTCTGTGTCTGTTTACTCATACAGAGATGTATGTTATAATAATCATACCTCAATGATATATTAATTAATAGATTTAAGGAGCCTAGAGAAGTAGCAAAGCCATAGTAAGTGCTCAATAAGGAATACTGAGTACTGTCTACTAAAATATTAAGTAATTTAAAGTAAGGTAAGATATTGTTGGTTTTTGTTATTTGTTTACTGTTTTATCGCCAATACCCAAAGGGCCTGGTAAATAGTAAGCACTGAAATGTTAGAGTTAATAAATACTGAGGCATTCCACAAAATATTCTTACATCTATTTATTTGTTAATACAAAGAATCTAACACTCAAAATATGGTTTAATGTAATTGATATAGCATAACATTTGTGAACTAACATATTGGGATGCATCTGTCTAATTTGAATGCTGGATCTTCAACCCCCTAAAGGTTTGTTTAAATTCTGAGTCACATTTGCCGTCTCGATAAAATAGAATTACTAAAAGCATACCTCTCAAATGTTATTTAAGGATCAAGTAATATGGTATAACTAAAGCGTTTAAGATGATGATTGGAAAAATGATAAATGTATTACTGGTATTATTTTTACTACTATTATTACTTCCCATTTGGATAATCATTAAAAGTGTAGGGGTTCTCTTTATGCTGTAATTACATTAACATTCACTAAGCCTACTTTATACCCTTGTTATTTTGTCTTTCATTAACTTTTGAAATGCTTGTTTTCTCAGTAGACATGTTTCATACCATTTTATATTCCATCTGCTCTCACTGGTATATGACTGCAATGAATGCCAACTGGTGATTCATCCTAGTGATTTAGGGAAAGTGTTCTTTAGGTATAAAATCAAGCAAGCCACTTTCTCTGTGATCAGTTACTCATGGCTTTCTTTCTGAAAAGAGATATTGTTTAACAGGGCTGCCACTCAGTAACCTCTCAGAAACGTGGCTTCGTCCAGACATCCTCTTCATGTAAATGAATTATTTTTTGCCATCATGTCACACAATAGTAGTACTTCTCTTAGGCAGGGGTTCATTGTTTCTGTAGGCACTGTTGCTAAGAAAGATCTTCACAGATTCTTTGACACTTATTGTCCTTTTGTTATTTTTCTCACTGACAAAGGACAAGAAAATGAGCTTTGACCTTATCATTATTATTCAGTGAGTCTTTAGTGGAGACAGTCCCTTTGGAAAAACTGTTGTCATCCATTTGCTTTTCTTCCTACGGAATCCTTTTGAATACCCTCTGACTTTTATGAGGTAAGGTTTTCCTAGTCTGCTCTCCTCTTTGAAGGCAAAGAATATTCGTCCCAAATATTTTCATTTGGGTAACCAACAAATTTATGTATTACTAATTCCAGAGTCTTGGCATACGCTGTGTGTTAAGGATAAGTAGGATTTAGTCTCTGTATGTATGTTGCTAGTGTATTAAGAGATCAAATTTATTAAATTTTGAAAAATGAAAAGGTATACATTCATCCAGCATATTATTTGGGTTGACTCTTGAACTTTGAATCTCCTTATTTTACTTCCAGTCACTGTATTTTCAAATACAGTATGTTACCAAGAAATCGGAATCATTTCTTTTAGACATAAAAAATCCTTCTTTCTCATATTTTTTTACTGAAACAGTGCCAAGATTAATAAACTACAAAAGCCTACTAAATCATTAAAATGATCACATTTCATGAGAATTTATTAACTTTCAGACTTTAGGAATCCAGAAGCCTTTGCATATCTACAGGTTTATTAACATTAGAATTTTATTGCCATAATGCTAATAAGGTCTAATACTACCCAAAATGATCTTTTGTTTTTAGTATAGTTTATTTGTTTATTTTTTTTGCTATGTGGAATAATTGTGTAATTGTAGTTTGACCTTCAGAATGTTTTATAAAAATAGTCGTCTATAGATATAAGTTAGCAAATATATGTTTGATTAGTCAGAATGTTATTTTAAATTATATAGGAGTTTGTAATTCTAAATATTGATGTCCCTCTCTGTTTGCCATGGGTGTGGCATTGGACAGATTTCTCTACCCACAGGGACCCTATTCCAAACTTTTTTCCTGTCACACTGCTTGTCTCCTTATTCATTTTGAACTACGCGTGAAAAGTCTTCATCCTCATTTGGTCTCTCTTGATGGTTCTCTTAACTCTGTCCACTCTTTTGCGTATAATCCTTTCCTTCAGTTAAACACATTGAACACGTTGACATCTTTCTTTTTTGATTAATTAAATATAAGACGAGGACAAAAGTGTGTCATTAAATACTTCTTTGAGGTTTACAAATGGACCCATGAAATATCTCTGCCTTCCAATTACCAAACACATACTATTCACCTGATATTATGTACCTAGAATTACAGAGAAGCAGAGGGATAGTCACGAGGTGCCAAAAGTTACAAAAGATCTTGTTGGTGGAAAACTGGCATTTTGGTTTCCTTCCTCAATGTACAGGGGACAAAATTATTCTTTCCCAATGCTTCTGTTATTTGTTGCTATATACCAAGCTACCCCAAAACTTATGGGCATAAAACAAAAGCATTTCACTTAACTCATCATTCCACGCGTTGGCAATTTGGTCAAGGCTCAGGTTGGTGGTCCTCATATTGGCCTGGATATTATTTTCTGGGTTTGTTCACAGTTCTGGGGGATTAGCTGGAGTAGCTAGAGGCTCTCTTTACATGAATATTTTCTCTTATTCCCCAGGAGGGTAGCCAGGCTTGCTCATTTGAGGGCAGACTATTTCTCAGGGCAAGGGCAGAACTGCAAGCTCAGAACTTGGACAAATCACTTCTGCTGTATTCTATTAGAATAAAGCAAGTAGAAACACCAACAGCCTAAATTCATGGCATGGGGAAAGAAATTATAATTCTTTTTTATTTAAGTTTGTTTTTATATATTTTGAGAGAAAGAGAGAGAGTAAGCTGTGGAGGGGCAGAGAGAAAGGGAGACAGAGGATCCAAAGCAGGCTCTGTGCCTTCAGCACAGAGCTTGATGAACTGTGAGATCATGACCAGAACCGAAATCAAGAGTTGAATGCTTAACTGTGAGAAACTTAGGCATGAAGCATGCTGAAGGTGCCCTAAGAAATTGTAATTATTGATGGGAGAAGTTGTAGACAATCTTTGTCCAATTTTTTAAGGTACCATACGTAGTCCTATCTCCCGGAGTCAGGTGAAGTGTTGCTCCATAAGAATCAAACAAAATTCACCTGAACATATCAGAGATATATTAACAAAAATATAATCTGGCTTCCCTTCTCGTCTTAATTAGATGCCGACTGAGTTCCTGAATAGGAAAGTTGCTTTATTGTTGTCATCAAAGCAGAACAGAGAGAACAGAACAGGATGCCTTTTTGGGAAAATGCAACATGTGTCTCATAATTTTGAATGTTGGGCAATATTCTGGAGGCTCTTTCCATTACTGTTTAGATGCTTAAAACCTTGATAATAAAATAGCCCATGATAGTGGGCTAAGAGCAGAGTATGGAATAACAGAGTACCCATGGAAAAGATGGAAGCTATCTCCAAGTTCCTCAATTCTGCATCCTTCCCTCGCATTTTCCATGACCTGCAGAAGGCAAAGAATATCTTAGAACTTCTGAAATACCGTGTGAATGAGCACAGAAAGCAGAGAAAATGTGCTTATATTAAAGAGACTGATGATCCCTAGAAAAAGAGAAAACTTTGATTTGTGAGTATGAATGCAGTTGGTCAAATCAGTATATGACACTGTGCAAAAACTGACTCAGTGCCACAAGGCAAGTAGATAATACTTTCATAGTGAACTAGGACTAAGTAAATTAGTGATTATGGATGCTTGATAATATCAAAAGTGAAAATAGTAAAAATATATATCTATAATTTAAATAAGAGAAGTAAGATAGACCAGGAAAACGTGTGTGTGCTTTCTTGTTTACTGTCTCTCTGGCTACGTTTTTTTTCTCCTATCGAGATGCATTGCTAGGCTTTGTACTGATAAAGGACATTTATATAATGAAAGATAATGAGTGTTGTAGGAGCACATAAGAACTTTCATATGAGCATATAATTCCTTAAATCATTGTCATCTTTGTTCTCAGTGGATTAGAGCTTCAGTCATTTCTATGGTTGATTTTGTTCTACTTGGGATTTAATTTTAAATTAAATTTTAATGAGGTATAATTTCTTTTCCTCATAAATTGAAGAAGAATAAGGATGAAGTTTCTTCTTTTTTCCTCAAAATAGAATTCTACTTAAAAAAATCTTAAAAATGCAACTACCCTTTGAGATTTATAGCATAGTTTTTAGCTTGGGGCTTTTCTTTTTGATCACTTACATTTATGCTTTTCCTCTTAGACCTTTCATAGGAATCTATAAAAAGAGCTTTTCTCTCAAAGATGAGCAGAATTTCCTCTTAATCTTAAGTTCACTTTCTTGGTCCCAATTCACAAAGGTGTTTCTGCTGCATATGTAGAAATTCACCAAAAATATATGCCTAAAATTGTTAAATACACATTAGTTTTCTTGGGAAATGTTATTTTATTTATAGGTTTCTGCTGCCTGGTAGCATGTATATTTATTCTTAAAAGGAAGATGAATATAGTATTTAGAGAATAAATAAAACATATTTTGTTAAGCTGCTGAAGATAAAAACAAATCATGTTAATTAATTTGTCATATATGATCTAACGGCAAGCAGTTTAGCTGTATTAGTTTCAACTGAATTAGATTAGATTTTTAAATAATTTTTTTAGGAATTCAGATCACTCATTTAACAGAGATTTGCATTTAAATATCTTTTCACATTGTTTCTAAATTATTTGTTATTCAGTGAGTAAAACTGATGGTTATTGCATTAAAGTTTTAATGAATAAAGGTGGAGAATATTTAATATAATTTCATGATAATAAGTATGAGAGTAGATTAATAATGAAAAAATGCAAAATACGATCTTTCATTATAGCTGGAAGGTTAAGGAATTAATTTTACAGACCATGAAATGGAAATAACTTCCCCACTATTTTATTAACTGACGCTTAGATCAGTCTAATCAACTCTCCTATTCGGAGCATGTCTGTCCTCTGATCTAGTAGCACTGGATCAACATTTCCATCAGTTCATTAGGTTAACATAATTTGATAAATAAATACTCAAGTAAGAACTACATCATATTACATGATTATTTCTTGATAAGATGCCTTATTTCGCTACGTAAATACATCAACAATCCTAAAACTGAAACAAGTGTGCACTTGTTAGCGACATTTTTTGTAAGTTAGGCAATTTGTTAGCATGATGCAATCAATACAGGAAGCCACCATTCATCCAGAACATAGGGGAATATTTAGAATACTGTAAACTTCACAATTAGTTCTTTCTTATTGGGTGAGTTGTAACTCAAAGTATGATTTTTTTCTATAAAAATTAAAATCTGAGTATGGAAACACTCTCGGATGACATATATGAATGACCCTCTACACTTTCAGGAGATATTGTGATATAGATGCTACATTTTATTTATTTATTTATTTTTTTTAATTTATTTTTGGGACAGAGAGAGACAGAGCATGAACGGGGGAGGGGCAGAGAGAGAGGGAGACACAGAATCGGAAACAGGCTCCAGGCTCCGAGCCATCAGCCCAGAGCCTGACGCGGGGCTCGAACTCACGGACCGCGAGATCGTGACCTGGCTGAAGTCGGACGCTTAACCGACTGCGCCACCCAGGCGCCCCTAGATGCTACATTTTAAATATATTATAGATATAAGTATTATATCTGTCTATCTGTCTACCCAGATTAAATGTATTTGAGTTTTATCCTTGACAATGTCTGAAGTTTTCCATCATTGAGAAGATAAAGGCTTCCAGTTATGGAATGAAAAATTCATGGAATAAAAGGCAGAGTGTGGAGAATATAGTCAATGGTAGTGTAATGCTATTGTATGGTGACAGATGGTAGCTACAATTGTGGTGAATATAGCATAACACATAGGGACGTTGAATCACAATGTTGTACAACTGAAAATAATGTAATATTGTGTGTCAATTATATTCAAATAATCAAAATATAAAAAATTAAAAGTAAAAAAGTCATGCTTTGGGAATGGGTGGATATATGTGTGGAGCAGAGTGGGCAGTCATCAAAATGACTCCCTGGCTCACCTCTGTCATGTTTTAAATGAATACACATGGGAAAAGAAAGCCATATATTTTATTCAGTGGCCAGAGGAAAAAGTAATCAGACTAGTGTCACCATTGTCCATTCTTCTATTCTTTCATCCTAGTAAGATGTTCCTAATTTCCAAATTGGCCACTTTAGAATGAATGTGGCTAATGATAACTGTGATGTTCAATATTCCTTCCTGACTTTAGACTTAATTGCTGCCAGGCACCATTTTAATTTGCTTGCTTTGCAGATTAATTCAAAAGTGGTCTTTCAAAGGTTTAAAAGTGTGATATGGAAATGCAGGATATAAGGTCTCACTTCTGACCTCAAATCTTTGTTTTTAGTGCTGGTGCTTTCTATTGCTTCCTCTGTCCCAGTCCTATCTGAGAGAATGTGACAAGCTTCCCACTATTACCTGGCTTCAAAGTGTGAATACATATTTGGGCACCGGGGTGGCTCAGTTGGTTAACCGTCCGATTTCCGCTCAAGTCATGATCTTGTAGTCTGTGGGTTTGAGCCCTACATCAGACTCTGTGCTGACAGCTCAGAGCCTGGAACCTGCTTTGGATTCTGTGTCTCTCTTTCTCTCTGCCCCTCCCTCACTCGCTGTCTCTCTCTCTCTCAAAAGTAAATATTTAAAAAAATTTAAAGAAGTATGAATACAAATTTACCTATTATTATTAGCATTAACCAAAGAGTAAAAATAAAGTCAAAATATTTAATTTTTAAAGAAAGTAGACATATCTAATTCTACATATACTCCATATAACTTATTATCCAATGCAATGTATTTAATATACAAGATTTTGTGGGAATTTCTCCTAATCACAGAGTGATTTCCCCATCTAAGGAGAAATAATCAATAGAAATCTCGTACATATTGTGGCATTTTTTTTAAGTTTATTTATTTTGAGAGAGAGAGAGGGAGACAGTGTACATGAGTGGGGGAGGGGCAGAGAGAGGGAGACAGAGAATCCCAATGAGCCTCCATGCTGTCAGCAAGGAGCCCTACCCAGGCTCAGTCCCACAAACTGTGAGATCGTGAACTGAGCCCAAATCAAGATTTGGACGCTTAACTGACTGAGCCACCAAGGTGTCCCACAGAGTATCAATTTTTAATACATCGTTTTATGTGCTGCAGTTTTGTTAGCTTTTGCTATTTATTATTAGATATTATATGTCTTCAGATTCTGGTATTACCCTTATCTAGAACTTGCTTGTGTAATTTCAGATCCTTTCATTTACAAGAAAAATATTTTATATCCTTTAGTTTTTCAAAACCCCAAATTGTTAGTGGACATTTTATTATTATTTTTTAAAGATTTTATTTTTAAGTAATCTCTACACCCAATGCGGGGCTTGAATTTATAATCCCGAGATCAAGAGTCACATGCTCTACTGACTGAGCCAGCCATTTCATTATATTTTTAATCAAATTGAATATGATTGATATTTTCTGAGACAAATATATGATTAAAAGTTCCTAACTCGATGCTACTACCATGCTTTCCGTTTCATAAAATGATGACCTAATATAGGATACTGGTTAAAAAGCTGAGCCTACCATGTCGAGTCAGGCTGCCTAGATTTAAAGCTTTTCTTCATATTTTACTAACCTTTAACCTTAAATAAATTTTAGCTCCCTGTTATATATAAAGAGAAGGATAATACTTGTCTCAAAAGATTTTTGAGACTTACGTGAGTAATCCCTGTAAAATGCTGAGTACAGCGCCTAGCACATGGGAGCATAAATACATCTTAATGTAGCTATTCTCTTCTTCTATTTACCAGCTTCCTTAGTCTGTCAATAACCAAGTGTGCATTACCCTATAATTAAAACCACAAATATGCTCTATACTAAATTATTGCATTTAATAAATAAATACAATGATATTTTGAGTAATTTCATGATTAAGAGGACCATTATAAAATATCTGTGAAATATTTTAGAGTATTTTAAATGTTTATAAAATCATATTTTATCTGTTTTGACCTTGCCAAACTACCATTTTTAGATGTCTAAAACTTAATAGTAATTTGTTTCTTGTGGTCTTCTGCACAGGTAGATGGACTCCCACTCAAAGTGTGACTTGAATATAGAGACCAAAGATGCCATGCACACACACCAATAAGGTATGAAAAGCTTTATTATTCATATGATTGACACCTCTTGGGAGAACACTGAAGCCTCTCAAGTAATTCCAAAATGGCTAAGTTTTTATTGTGATTAGAGGGTGGGGCTAGATGAAACTTTGCTCCTATGGGTAGGACGTATGTGAATTGAATTTCCTGTCTGTGCCCAAAGAAGGAACACCCAGACTTTTATCAGCTTGTCCAGACTTGGGGCTCAAGGAAAAGAGGGAAGGGTAAGGCTTTAAAGCTCTCAGTAGTCAAATATCAAAAAATGGTGTCTGTGTCCTCGTTACACTGTGATCTTAAATTTTAATATCAAAATTGACTGAGTTAAATTAAGTAGAAACAGCTCCTTACCGTATTTTATTCAAAGGTGACTTTGATTGATTTTTACTGGATATAGTAATTCTTGTTTACCAGTTTTTAAATGATATAATTGTGAAACACATGTGAAGCCAAGAAATACTATTTTACCCTTTTTTTTATACCATTTCTAAGCCTTAATCACATACCACTTTATATTTTAGTTACTCATGTTAATGTTTTGTCTATTGAATTGAATTTTGAAGTCTTATAAGAAATGGGTTCTGCGCTGTACTATTTTTGCTTTTTTTTCACCTAGATTCACATAATCCTAGCATTTAGTTGGGATTTATAAAATTAATAAGTTAATCATTAACTTACATAAGATTTTATCAGTGAAGTTTCTTTGTTGCTATAGCATCCTGAAAAAAGTAAATTATAATTTGAATCAATACTTTCCATTAAAAGCATTACTTTTCTCAGTATACTATTCCTGTAATTAATAGAAAAAGGCACCAATATGTTTCCTATAACAAAATAAATTTGAGGGGCACCTGGGTGGCGCAGTCGGTTAAGCGTCCGACTTCAGCCAGGTCACGATCTCGCGGTCCGTGAGTTCGAGCTCCGCGTCGGGCTCTGGGCTGATGGCTCGGAGCCTGGAGCCTGTTTCCGATTCTGTGTCTCCCTCTCTCTCTGCCCCTCCCCCGTTCATGCTCTGTCTCTCTCTGTCCCAAAAATAAATAAAAAACATTGAAAAAAAAATTAAAAAAAATAAAATAAAATAAATAAATTTGAAACTAACAGACCACACAACTGAACTACTCTTACAAAGCTGGTAGGAGAGAGAGGTTATAAATGTGATATACTCTGATGAATATAACATTTGATTCAAATAAATATATAAAGGTATATACTTTATTTGGCTTTAGTTGATATTTTGTGCATATTATTCTAGATCATGTTGTACTTGATTATTAAAGCAATGTGTGCATACTGAATTTCCAAGTATCTGAAGGGTTTTAAATGCATTTTTCAGGATTATATACACTGAAAAGTAGACTTGAATTGGTGTAATAAAACCAAACAGACAAAACCAGATCTGAATGTTTATACATTCATTTCAAGAATATGACTACCCAAAATGTATTTCCTTATAATGCATATATGTGAGGCTATTATATATTAGTATAAGTAATGATCATATACTAAATTTATAATAATTAAAATCAAATAAATAAGATTTATTGATAAGAGCATTCATAATTTTTTTTTAGAATTCTGGTCAAGGTTGTATACTAACATTGTTACAAACTCAAATGCCTAATGCCTATGAGGAATAGGCAGATCATATAAACTAATGAAGCTGCTGTGTAAATGTCCTTGGAGAAATTTCTGGTGACCAAGGAGTTGAAATACTTCCTTCAAACTAGTGAAACTTCACGACACCAATACAGTTAGAGCCAAAAGACAAGTGATTACTAAAGCATTTCTGTTTGTGTAAAACACAATGGAAGTATAGTATTAGACACAAATGTGTAGTAACGTCATTTAAGAGATATGTAGACAAAATTATCCTAAACATGAATGGGGAGAAGGAACAAGAAAAAAAGACTGAAAGTGTTTGACATGGGACGTAGGACTCTGGATTCCAGTTCTGGAGGAGAGACTCAGGGAATGCCCAGGTAGATGGTGGGAGGAGGTACCAGGATGCATCTGGCTTAGAAGACAGTTAATCTCACTCAGTAGAGCAGTTCAGTGACTGAAGGAAATATTTCTTCAAGGAGATGAAATTAGCTCTCCACTTTTTTTGTGCTTCTGAACCTCGAGAGAGAAAATTTACACAGCTGACAGAATTTGGAGCTGAATTAGTAATAAGGATACATAGAAAACCAAGCAAAAAATTGCAGGGAAACCATAAGACATAGTTAATGGTTAACTTGATAGTATACATAATTTTGGTTACATTGAAATTAATTACAGTGAAAATGCAAGCCACATATTTGTGAAAGATATTTATATGTTATTGAAAAATGGCTACTATCAAAATTACATGATTATGTGTTTAGAAACAATAAGAAAATAATAGACATGAACTGGCAGTTGTTGAGATTTACTGAGTGATACATAAATATAGCAGAAAACTACCTAATTTCACTACTAGATTCCACAGGAAAATCCACAGGGAATTATGTATAGGTGAAATACCTTGGCCTTTAAATGCTGGTAATACTATGGTGATTTTTGTTGTCCTTTTTAACACTATATTTGGTAATAATATTCCATCAAACAACAACAATAACAAAAACTGCAGGTAAGATAAGGCCCAATGTCTGTACATTGCTAGTTTGAACATAATAAATAGCTGGTGTTTTTTTTTTTTTATATGAACTGTTATTAAGCAATGTTTATTTATTTTAATTTTTTTAATGTTTATTTATTTTTGAAAGAGAGAGACAGGAAGAGTGGGGGAGGGGCAGAGGGAGAGAGACAGAGGGAGACACAGACTGTAAAGCAGGCTCCAAGCTCTAAGCTGTTAGGACAGAGCCCGATGCTGGGCTTGAACTCCTAATGGTGAGATCATGACCTAGGCCAAAGTTGAATGCTTAACCGACTGAGCCACCCAAGCGCCCCCAAACAATGCTTATTTTTAAAAAATAGTCACACATCATTACTGAAATTTGGAAAGTAATTAAACATATTTAAGTAAGAAAACATTTTCATAGGTTGTTCAGCTTGCCTTTATTCACAAAATATTATCCAAATGTGAGAAAAGAGGGCTAAAACCAATCCAATAATTAGGTGATTATAAAGATAATTAAAACTGCACAGAGAAGGCTGTTTCTTTGATTCCTTATTTGTGTTGGCTTGTGTTTTGATTCTGGCATTTAGAATTGATGGCCTGAAATCTAGTAAAATCCCATTACCGTATACTTTTAGAAGCACGGATCATTGAATACAATTTTAATTTAGGGAGGCTTTTTTAAAAACTGGAAAAAATTTAGTCATGCTTTCTGTAATTTTGAAAAGATCTTTTTAAATAGTGACCTAATCATGATCAACCAGAATTCAGCATACAGTACTTAGATTTAATACTCTAGGCTGTAATCAATACTGTGTTGAAGGCATATACTTTGTTATGAATTTGAATATAATTCTTTTTTGTTTATATTTGTTTTATTTAAAGTCCTATGTGTTGATAATATTTTACCAAATTAAGAAAAGTATCATATCTAAATATTGAGCATGTCACTTAACTTTTAACAAATATTTGCTGCACGTTAACAAGGTATGATTTGGGAAGAATTCTTGTTGGAAGAGGTCACTGAGAGTATGTGACCTCAGGCTGACCCCCAAACTAGACCCTGGGCTTTCAGAAGCTCCTCACAACCCTCCCCTGTCCTTGCAATGTACATTTTGCCCACCATTCTCACACTAGGAGCTGTTTCAGTGTTGCACCTTTGAGAGAGTAAGGAGCTGTGGAGACCAACTAGGCTGAGTAGGTGACTGAATCCAGTTAAATCCTTTGACAAACTTTTAAGATTCTGGCTGGCAGGTGCAGAAATGTAACTTGTCCTGTTGCTGCTCAAGACAAGCCTCGTATGCAAGTTCCTTTGCTTATTAAACCTGCCGCTGGCCAGTCTGGAGGGGCCTTCCTCCTTCTTCCACCTCCCCTTGCCCTGTGTGTGGAAAGGCCAGTTTGTGAACCAACAATCATTCTAGTAGAATTTGGCAAGTGAAATAATTAAGTGATAAACACATTATGCATTGCGTTCAACAGTGATATTTTCTGTGGAAAATATTTATTTTAAAATAAATCGGGAAAGGAGAAATGGGTTTTGGGGGTTGTAGTTTTCAGTGGCGTTTGACCCAGGACTGGAAAGAAGTTCTAATGGTTAACTTCATGAATATCTAGGGAAAACTAATTTCAAGGATAGTGATCAGTCAGTGCAAAGGGAAAATGCTTAGTGTTTTAAAGGAAGAACAAGGAGCCCAGAATAACTGAAGTGAAATGAGTTAAGGAATTAGAGAAGAGTAAGATCAAAGAGATAAAGGGTACTTGATAACTTCGTGAGGACTGACTTTCACTGTAAAGAACAATTGATAGGTTTTGAATAGAGAAATGAAATGTTCAGGCTTACCTAATTGAACGGAGGGAAGGAAGGAAGAAAAGAAAGAAAAGGAAGGAAGGAAGGAAGGAAGGAAGGAAGGAAGGAAAAGAAAACAAAGAAGAAAAAGAAATGCACACCAGTCTGTATTCTCTCTTCAGTCTTTTCAAATAGATGGTAGGAGGCAAGGTGAGTAAGAAAGAACTCTTAGAAGTATACTGTGATAATCCAGGTGCACAAAATGCCAGGATTGTAGCCGGGGATGTGATGAAAATTTATTATATACCAGACAGATTTTGAGGGTATAGTCAATAGGATTTCCTAAAGTATAGCCTATGAAGGATTATAGAATAACAGAAATGAAGGATGACTACAAGATTTTTGACCTGGACAGGTAGGAAGATGTTGTGGTCTTTTTTTTTTTTTTTTTTTTTCCATCAACTTGGGCCACTTTGAGAGTAGAACAGATTTTGGGGGCAAAAATTAGAGGTTAAAATTTGGACATATCCCACTTCATTAAACTTTCATGTGGAAATTTAGAACAGTTCATTGGAAATATGTTTGGATTATAGGAATGAAGCAAAGATAGGGGGTTGTAGACCTCCAAAGATGGAGGTCTAAGTTTGAGAATTTTCAATTTATCTCTATATTGATATATCTGTATGTTCATATGGATATTGATGTAAAAATGTATAGAAACTGGGAAAGAGGATAGATCATCAAGAGCCAGAATTTAAGTTAAGAAAAGAAAAGAAAAGAAAAGAAAAGAAAAGAAAAGAAAAGAAAAGAAAAAAGAAAAAAGAGGGCTTGGTCTACTCTAAAATACAGAGTTAGACGGAAGAAGCCAGTCAGGGAGGCTGAGTAAAATAAAAGAATACCCAATATAATAAAGGATCCTGGCAGCCAGCTATAGTGGTTACGCCAAAGTGGAAGGAATAATCCACTGAGGTCAGTTCAACCACTGGCTATGGTAGGATTTTTTCCCCTTATTTGTTTACTGCTTTGTGTTGGTAATGCTGTTTTCTTTTCTTTACTAAATTGATTTTTTTAAGTGACTGGAATCTATTTCACGTGTCTAAGAGCAGGATTGAAGATACTACCACCCAGTCCATATCTTAAAGTGCAAATAATGTAGATAGGTTCCTCTCTCTGAAAAAAACTTCAGATATAAATATAGACAATATATTATTTTGAATTTAGTGAATATATAAAACAATGATTGTTTTAATTATATTTGGAAAAAAATGTTTACTAGCTTCAATTTTATCTTAAGTTTAAACAGTCAAAGCTAACTAATTTATTTTGTTTGGAAAGTAAACACACTTTAAGAATTAATTTTCCTCAGATTTTACCAGTGTCTCAGTCCCATGAGAATCAAGTGATGGAAACTAATATTATTGAATGTATTGTGTGCATCTTAATGAAATAAAATTATCCAAATACAATAGAGTAAATATTATTATCTCTATTTTTTGTGTGGGTATGGGTGGGGAAGTTATATTTTTCTTTCTTTCTTTTTTTTTTTTTTACTTCTCAATTAGGAAATTTTTTTTTTTTTATTTACAAAAAAGCTGATCATTCTTCTAAATGCATTTCCTACTACAAGAATTTCATAGATTATTAGAAAATTATGAAAAGCATTAATATTTCATGAAACTGGTAATTTCTTTGACCAAATAGGACTCCTTGATTGATAGCAAAAACAATCATATACTTATTAAGTATGAAATCTATTAGCTCTGTCCTCACAAAGACATCAGTATATTAGTCATTCTCAGATCCAGGAAAGGGAGAACTCAAACCAGTTTTATTAAAGTGCTGAAAAATGGTAATCAAATGAATATTTCTTCATAATAAAGCTTAAAAATTTAATGTGTCTTATTCTATGTGGTATTAATATGATTTCCTCATTGCAGTTGTAGGTTTACAACTTACAGGTAGCTTGGTTTGTTGTAATGCGCTTAGTATTTGAAGTGTGGTAAACCCAGGCATGCAATGTAACTACCAATTCCCCTTTTCTGACTCAACATGATTTTTTTTTCATTTCTATACAGCTGTTACACGTACAGTCATTATAGCCTCTTCTTAATTTGTTTACTTCTTGCCACTTATTCTAGTGATTATAGAATAAAGTGATAAGAAGTTTAATAGATATCTAATTCATTTTTGCCGACTGCTTTAAGCCACTCAACGTTATCCTCCTCAAATATTTGTCTGATTCATGCTGGAATAGCTCTAGCAATGGGAAAACTTAATTACTTTCTAAAGTAAAAAAAAAAAACAAAAAAAAAAAAACAACTTTCTAAACTAAACCTAAAACTTAAAAACTTTCTGTTTTCTGGAAAATTCCAATGATTAGAAAAATTTCAAATTTTTCTTAAGTGCAAAGTATATTTTATTTTCTCAGCATCAAATTAAATCTGTAATATGTGTCAGCTACTGGTGCTAAAGTTCTTGAATGGTCTTTGAAAATTTTATAACATAGTAACAGAATACACAAATTTGTCTATAATTGGTATTTGCTATTTAAAAAGGCTTGGTAACAGACTAGTCAGTGTTAAATTTCTAAATAAATTCCACATTAAGAATGACCCTGGGTATGATATTTACTCCTTAAAGGATGAATAATAAAAGAGAAAGCAAAAGATAATTCATGGCACAGGAAATGAATAGTATGCAATCTCCTTGTGAAGTTTCCATATTTTAGTTTAGGTTTTATTCTCCAGATTAAACCGAGGCAGGTTTTCTGCATAGCAGTCTCAGAGATTTGCTAATGATTATTATGCACAATTCTGCCACTCTCTTCCTCTTTCTCATGTCTTAAAGGGTCCAAATTCTGTCCAAAAACAGATTTTTTTTACAATCCCAATCATTAGTAAAACCACACATTCCCTAATTTTTTTTAATCTTCAGCCTACATGTCAACAGTTATTTCAAGATTTCCTCAAATACAGTGACTTTGAATCTACGCAATAAAGTTTTCAATTAAAAAAAAACCCTCTAGTTTGTTGATACTCATTTTAAATGTCACCTGGCTTATATTCCATGAATTATCTGATGAGGAGAACAAAATCAGAACTATTCCTTTTCATTCTGAAAACTTCTGTTGAAGGAGAAAGAGTGATTTACATATTTTCCCCTGATACATATAACATTTCTTACACATACTTCATATACTCTCAAATAAAATTCACTGGCTGATTCTATAGAAAAAATTATATAAAAACCATAATCATTCACAAGTATATTTATAATAGTTTATATTTCAAAGGTCTCATATCCTATTAATGGGTAGATATCAGTGGTTGAATAAGCATTTGTCCATATTCAAGTGGCAGAAACAAAAAATCATAACTTACACTAAAGCTCTTTTATAGTCTTGCTACATTCTAGTTCCAAATCACATGCAGTAACTTAGCTGTTTTTTCCCTGAGTAAATTGTGTTTTGTCTATAAAGATGTAAAAAATTTCTGTTATAATTGAGATCAGAACTGCTTCTAGGAAGTAAATAAAATGATATTTATTTTTATAAATACTAGTTTATTTCATAAAAATACAAAAATATAAATATACATTTATAAAAATATGAATGAATTAACACAAAGACATTCTTCAACTAAATAAATATGGCAGTAATAGTCATTCCTATTTCTTTAGGGATATATTTTCATATTAATTTACAAAGCAGTTGCACAATGTTTAATAGTAAAGGTGACTATAAGTCAGTTAAGAAAACATTTATAAAGTCTTTATATTTAAGGAAAGGCACAAAAAGCCTTTTATGTAATTTGTATTGATTATTGATGTGATATACTTTCGTTCAGAGATTGCTAGGCAAAGAGAGTGAACTGGTTATTATTACTTTTTTTAAAATCTATATCATTCATATTCATTCACAGAAACTTACTGATTAAGCAAACCCTTACTAAGACAACACCTACGTATTGTTTGTAATTTCAATTTTTAAAAAATTTCCTCCAAGGAAGAGAATGCAGGCCACTCAATCTAGTAACAAGAAGCGTACTTCCACTAACATGGATCAAGTCATACGATACTCTTAATCTCGGTCACTGTCATCACCCCCATACATATCAGCAAGCTTTTTAAAACGAGGTCCCCAGTCGCTGAGGTAATCATAATCTTGGTTACAATCGGCTGTGAGAGACTCCAAAGAACTGAGTGAATCGGCTATGGAATCATTGCCTTCGTAGGCGTATGTTGCCAGTGAATCATAAGGTGGTGCACTTGGGTCTGAGTCATTTTCTTTCAATCTTCGATGGATAAAATCTTGTACATCAATATTTTCCCACAGAGGCACAGTCCTCCTTATCTGAAAAATAGTTTCAGGCATTACATCTCTTCTAAGTTTACTGTCTTCTCTTGCTTCTGGATTCCTTAAGGTGCCAATGTCAAAAGCTTGGGTATCTTCTTCCCCACCACCTTCATCATTATAGGTCACAATGTTGTCACGGACATCGTCTTTTGAAATTATCAGAGGTTCCTTTTTTCTCTGCCTCTTCAGTGCAGCAAACAGCACAACTAAAACTATTCGTAATAACAACAACAATAACAACAACAAAGAGAAAATAGTGAAAGTCCATGATTCAGGTTTAAATTAAATATAGCACCCTTTGGAACAACAACAACAACAAAGAGAAAATAGTGAGATTCCATGGTTCAGGTTTAAATTAAATATAGCACATTTTGGAAAGGGAAGTTTGTGTGGTATGAGAGATGCTAAGATTTGTTTGGATAAAAAGTGACTATCCTACACAAATACACAGTGCCTTGGGCCAATGAGTAAATGTCCTGTATTGATAAAAGAGCAGATATTACAGTCCATTTATTTACTTTCAAGAGTCACTCTCCTGTAGAGCTCTGGCATTGAAAAATCCTTATTCAGTTATGGCTAATTCATTTAGCCAGCTGTTAATTATGTGATATCTCATTCCTTCCAACAGCAAACTTGCTTAAAAATACTAAAATTCTAAAGCTACACTCATTATTAGCCCAAGATAAATTGAGCAATAATTTAATAGTTTCTTAATGACTCAATATATGCAAAACATCACTCATATACATGCATATATACATAAAAGTGCAATATATGTGTGTATATAATATATACAAAAATATATATGTGCTACTGATCTAATCCTTCTAATAGCTCTTATCTATTTAAATTCCTTTTTGGACCTGGTTTTGAAAGCCTACCTAAAATCTGAGCCATCACTCTATAAGCTCTGATATGGAATTCAAATTCTTACTTATCTTTAACCTGTACTCATCTTACAAGATAGTTCAGATTAAAGATAGTTCAGACTAATTATCTTGTTATTGAGGATTTCCTTGACTTATAGAAGTACATTGGAACTTTCTGGCTGACCTGTTATTTGTAATCCCTCTATTTGCTGTATCATTTTATTTTTTATATACTTGTGTTATCAAATTAATTGTGAACTCCCCACATGAAATATACTTTCTTATTTTTGTTATGTTACTAAAATGTAACATATGCATATATGTGACAATGAATGTCTGTATGCAAAATAAATACATTTTGCAATTTACAAATACATTTAAAAGTAAGAAAAAATACATAATTTCCAAAATATAAGTTTTTCATTGAAAATGGAACAAGTTCCTAATTTTGTATATAAGAAAAGTTAAAAATTAAATAAAGATAAACTTTCCCAAAACACACTTAGACATTGCATGAGAGAAATAAAAAACAGCTTTTCCTTAATTTAGGCAGCTAAATGTTTTGCTAATACTATTTAGGTTTTATTAAAAAACAAGAACATGTTGGCTCAAAAATCTATCATTTCTTTTCTTGATTTTTGTATTGAAATCACACAAAGCAAACTCATTTACATTGAAACCACACTTCACCATGGCCCTTGAGTTTCTTGTAACTCCTTTAAAGTCTGCCCAATGCTATTGTCATATCAGCCAAAACACTTTCCTTAGCTCCTAATAATTGGTAGAAAGAATAAAAAAAAAAATCATTAGTAACATCTTCAGTTAACCTCCATAGAATAGGCTCTGGGTGCTGAGCTATATTCAGAATCATCTTAGAGACAATAAAACAAAAAACTATTCAATAAAAATGAGACATATCTCTATTTCCCCTATTAAAGGATGAACATAAGTTAATTAACTCAGCATAGATCTGAAATCCACCAATTTAGTGAATCATGAAGTAGAAAAAAGGTTTTTTTTTATAAATTTAATATTGAATTAATTTATAAATTATCTACTTTCCTCAAAATTTTTATAAACTCTTACTATAAAATAAGAACAACATAGTCAAATTATATTAAGGGTTCTTAGCTAATATAATATTTATTAATTCCCACAAATGGACCTTGGAACCTGTTCTGTTTTTTCTCCTTTGTTGGGTCACAATTACCTGCTTCATTTCCCTAGACTGAGGTTATGTGAATGAAATTTAGAAAGGTAAAGATAATGAATAGAAAAAAGTATGTCATTATTTTTATTAATCTATTACTGGAATTTAGTATTTCTATTATGAATATCAGAATATACAAGTACTGTAGTGATAGTAACAGTATGTGTGACTATTAAACCAACAGAAATCATAGATATTTTATATTGCATTTTAGTTATGATATATCTTAAATAATCATTAGACTTGCACTAGAATAAGGCACATATGACAATAATTAAACACATTTTGCTTTTGTTTCTTATTTAATTTGGATAAACATATTTTTTTATATATCCTATTATTATTAATTTATTATTCTAAATAGTTCCCATAGTTTGATTCCCAAGGTGTCTAAGGAACTAAAACAGTTAAAAAGTCCTGCATCAGGTTTTAATCCTCGACTTTGCCTTGTAACATAGACAAACTCTAATAACTATATTTCTTCAAACTGTAAAGGTAGGTCTGAGATATTATTGTCCATGCTATATCACTGTCTTGCAAAGAGGCAACTCTTCTAACTATAGAAATTTAGTAACTGTGTGCAAACAACAGGTGTTGGTGAAGATGTGGAGAAAAAGGAACTCTCTTGCACTGTTGGTGGTAATGCAATCTGGTGCAGCCACTCTGGAAAACAGCATGGAGGTTTCTCAAAAAGTTTAAAATAAAAGTCCCTATGATTCAGCCATTGCACTACCAGATATTTACCCAAAGAATACAAATATACTAATTCATTACCTACAATAGCCAAATCATGGAAATAGCCCAAGTGTACATCCACAGATGAATGGATAAATGGATAAAGAAGATAAATAAATAAATATGTGTATATATATATATATATATATATATATATACACACACATACATATGTATACATATATGTATGTATATATACATACATATGTATATATACATACATATATGTATACATATGTATGTGTGTGTATACATATGTATGTATGTGTGTGGAGATATATATATATATACACACACATACATACGTATGTATATATACATATATATACATGCGTATATATATGTATATATACATACGTATGTGTGTGTGTATATATATATATATCTCCACACACACAATGAATATTACTCAGACATAAAAAAGAATGAAATCTTGCCACTTGCAACAATGTGGACAGAGCTAAAGAGTATTATGCTAAGTGAAATAAGTCAGAGAAAGACAAATACCCTATGATTTCACTCATATGTGGAATCAACATGGGAAATAAGAGAGGCATAAAACAGACTGTTAACTATAGGGAACAACTTGAGGGTTACTGGAGGGGAACTGTGTATGGGGGGGGATGGGTTAAATGGGTGATGGGGATTAAGGAGTGCACTTGTGATGAGCACAGTGTGTTTATGGAAGTGTTGATATTGTACACCTGAAATTAAAACTACATTGTACATTAACTAAATGGAATTCAAACAAAAACTTTTTAAAAAGATGAAATCACAGCAAAAATGTTTTAGGAACTTTGATAATGAAACCTTCTGAATTAGAAACAATTTTAACTAAAATAATAGAAAATCCCTCCATCTTTATGCAGTCGGTCGGGAAGGTGGAAAACAAGAAATGTGTGCCTTCTATATTGTATAGGGCAGGAAGGTGACTGAGTTCTCAAAATAAAGAAACAGCCTTGTAGGATTTCTGCTTAGAAAAAACTGTTAAACAATGTAGTGTCATAAGACATAGTATGTAAGCTTATTAGGGGGCGCTTTTGTTTCCTCATGTATGCATGTGTGTCTTTGTGTGTGTATTATCTTAATATAGAAATTTAAAAGTCAAATTTAAAATATGCATATTTCCATGTTGTCCTAAATTAGGAAAGTAGAGCTATGTGACCAAATAAAACAATATAATATCAGTAGCACTTAGCTGAAAGGTAAGCCAAAATTGATACTTCATGGGAATACAAAAAATATTTTACAGAAGAGCTGAACTTTCTAGCAGCAGTTCTGAGATGTGGACTGGTGTTGGTGTATGTATGTTCTAAAGCACCCTGAAAAAATGTTTTTCTAAATAGTTGGATCATTTGAACTGAGACAAATGTTTTCCCCTCACTTTTATCAATCCCCCACTGAAGTCGCATAAGGATATCTGGCCAGAGGGATTTCATCCAGATTGCTTGAAAGGATTTGCGGTGAAAAGGAGCCAGCACATATGAGCATTGGAACATAAATTTGGCTGGCTCTCATGCCCTAAGCATAAGCATTTTGGATGAATATTTGATGGAAACAATTTTGGGGGGAATGTTTTACAGTGGAACAACTGTTTAATTGAATTAAATCGTTGTCCTGTTAGGGCATGCTCAAATCAAACATTTGCTATAGCAAGCATGACTTTATTTAGAAAATACTGCAGGACTACGTAGACCACAATGCCATACTGATATTTTTAAAAATGAACTTAAACCTTTAATTTGCACCTATGTTCAAATTGTATCAATAAAATGCTCATCTTATATTGACAATTTAATTGCATTTGCCAACTGGGTGTCTAATATACGTAACTTGGTATTTGTTAGATATATTGTTTGTAAAGGTAGTCTTTGAGAATAATGGATTAGAAGGAGAATTCTGAAATAGACTAATATATTGAACGCTATTTAAAACACTTTCTAAATGACTGAATTTATGTAAGTTACTTAGTCTTCCTTGAGAAGAACCAGAGTATCCATCTTATGGAGTTGATACAAAAAGTAAATCAGTTGTAAAAGTAAATGTCCTAACAGTGACCATGATTAGCTAGTACTAAACAGTATAATACAAAATAGATTTTAAAATGTGTGTGTATACATGCATAAGGCATGAGCTGTTAGCTCTGTTTTTCGTCTCTAGAAAGCTAGTCCTATCCTCAGAGACAACTAGATTTTTTTTCAAATCGAAAGAACAATTTCAATAAAGAGTTAAGAATGTCAATCTTTCACTCTAGAGAAGTGTGCTTTTCAGTAGCCCCATCACTGAACAGTGCAGGAGAGACTTATTTGAGTCAAATGAACATTCAGAGGCAGAGCTTACCAAGGAGTATGATGATGCAGAGAAGGATGGCGATCAGAGCCCCTGTGCTGAGACCGGCCGAGAGGACCAAGGCCTCTGCATTGCAGGACTGCATGTTTCCTTGATTATCACAAGCGCACACACGGATAGTGAGTGTGCCGGTGCTGCTTTGAATTGGATAATCATTGTCAAATATTAAAATCGGTAGTAGATAGGTGCTCATTTTGTTGCGGCTATACCCGTCTTTTCGAGTCATGATTCCTGCTGTATTATCTAAAAAAAAAAAAGAAAAGAAAAGAAAAGAAAAAAAAAAGTGGGGGAAACAATTGAGTCCAGTCTTTAATTTTAGAACGTAAGGCCTTATAATTTTACTTTTAAAAATATTCTATACCTTTATTATCTACAATGGTGAAGTTCGGATTGAGAGGAAATTCTGGCACTGGTTCAAAGAAAAATTTGTGGCCTCGGGGAGGATCATCTCTGTCCATGACACTGACAGTCTGAATCAGCTGAAACCAAGTCAATAAATGAAATAAAGCACAAGAAAAAGCAACGCATGTTGTTTTTATAGGACATTTTAAATCAGTGTTTGGGTTTTAAAAATATCACTGACATTAAATAAATAAAAAGAGCCCATTTTCAGAAATTATGGCAAAGCTTTTTATGGTTCTGTATAATATAACAATTAGTTAAGGATAAAAAAATGTCCATCAAGTATTACCATGCAAGGTACCTCTATGAATTATTGTCCGATTCCCAGTCGCTGCAATATCCAACCTTAAAGAAAAATTCAATCACTCCAACATCTCCTCTTTTAACATTGTTAGAATGTCCCAGTGTGTTTTAATAATAATTGGTTACCAATCTGTTGCCTCCACTAAATAACGATTGTCTCAAAGGCAGAGAACATAACAGATGCACTTTTCAAAAACAAAAGTGCTTAGCACAGCCACTCTTACAGATCAAGGACACTATGAATATAGTTTTGAAACAATGAGTAATATGCCACATGATACCAGAAAGCAAAAGATTTTAAAGCTAGGGGGCACCATAACTACAATCACATTGCATAGTTTATTCAACTTATTTCTTTTTCTTTTAGTGGTATTTGCAAAGCTTAGAAAGAGATACAAATAAATGCTTTTAAGGTTTCATAAAATCAGTGTTGACGTTGAGAAATTATGACACCTCTTAGCTGTGCTTGCTGTAAGTTACAGGTGTGCCCTCATGTGAAGACGAAGCTGCAAATTACAGGTCACACAAAAAATTCTATTGAACATTTTACAGTGGAAAAAGCACCAAGCTACACATCGGGTGCCTGTTTTCCTAGTCCTGGGTCTGCCATCTGTGTGGCTTGAAATCACAGCCACTTAATTACTCTTACTTTCAAATTTCTTTTCCACAAAAACAGTTGCGCCACTCGCTTAGAGGCATAGTAGTCCGACTTCTGTGATGAACAACTGTTGGAATTTCATAGTAGTTTGGCATATCCACAGTTTTTGTTACTGTGAACCTTCTGTAGCCATACTAACCTGATGACTCACTAGTCAATGTTTTTTCCTGTTTTAATACTAAGTAGGATTTCATTCATTTTATTGACAGAGTGGCATGTAACCTTACGCTTCTTTATATAATTCTTCTGTATGTGTATAATTATTAAGAGAAATTTAATGCACATTTTCTCCTTAGAAGATTGGGTCATGGCATAGAAAAAAATACTTTTAAGACTTCAGCACTTTTGCTTAACCTCCTGTTCCATATTGGCAATGGTATATCCAATATTTAGCAATATTTTATTTTATTTTTTAACGTTTATTTATTGTTGAGAGACAGAGACAGAGCATGAGCATGGGAGGGGCAAACAGAGGAGGAAACACAGAATCCAAAGCATGCTCCAGGCTCTGAGCTGTCAGCACAGAGCCCGACGTGGGACTTGAACCCACAAACCACGAGATCATGACCTGAGTCGAAGTTGGCGCTTAATGGACTGAGCCACCCAGGCGCCCCATGATATTTAGCAATATTTTAAATCATAAACAATGTAGGTCCTCTAGTTATACGGCAGAGTTCTTGAAGTGATTAGATCAGCCATTGTTTAAGCATATTTTAACAGAGAATACATATCCGTAGCTTAAAATACATTTTTAACCTTGTTACTTTTAACAAGCAAATTGTTATGTGTCAGGTATAGAAGCAACGACAGAAATTTTAATACTAATAGTATCTATTAAAATAATTTTTAGTTCAGATCAGTTATTTTTATCAAATATTAATTTGTAATACATATCAATTACTCACATGAAAAGCATATTAATAGACAAATGAGTAAAGAATATCTATACACTGTTGTCAATTGACTTCTTTCTCTACAAGACATATGTTCAAATCCTAATTTCCAGTACCTGTGAATGTGATCTTATTTGGAAACAGGCTCTCGTAGATGCAATCAAGTTAAGATGAAACCGTGGTGAATTAGTGTGGACCCTAATCCAATGACTGGATTTTTCCCATAAGAAGAGGGAAATAGGGATACAGATAGAATGTCACGGGACAGTGTATGCAGAGATTGGAGTAATTCTTATAAACCAAGGGATGCCAATGGTTTCTGGCACTCACAGGGGCTAGGAAATGGCAAGAAAGAGTCTACTCCTAGAGTTTATAGAGAGGGGATGGCCTGCTGACACGTTGATTCCAGACTTTATTCTCCAGAACTGTGTGAGAGCACATTTCTGTTTTAAGCTTTCTAGTTTGTGGTAATTTCTCATGGTAGCCTTAGGAAACTCATACAGTTGTGAAAATGGCCACACATTTATGAAAAATGTTCAGCTCAAATAATGTTGGGAGGATCCGTGTTAAAATTATTATGAGATATTATTTTTCGGTAGACATTTTAAAATCTAGTGTTGCCCACTAAATAGGCAGTCATCCACTAGATATATGACATATTTAGACAACTATTTGGAGGTATTGATGAACATTTACATATCAAATTTATTCCTACTTTGAAGGTTGTATCAAAGGAAAAGAATACCAGGTAGGATATAAATATAAATGTACTATAAGGCTCATTATAGTGCTGTCTGCTGAGTTAATATTTTGTTTGTAAACCAAATTTCCATTTTAAGTGGGTAGTTGAATAAACTAATGAATGTATAGCTATGCTGTAAAAATTCAGCATCGGTTTAAAAATAATCATTTGCTGAACTGAGAGTATGTCCATTACATGTTGCAAAGTGAAAAAAGAAAAACAATTTTTAATCCAGATAACTATGTAATGATGCTTTTTTGGCAAGTAAGAATAAGAATAAGAATACCCCAATTCTATCTTTTGTGTATGCAAGTGGAATATGGTACATATCTCTGTCTTAGTCTACTTGCTTGGGCTGCCGTAAAAATTATGCAGCCTGGATGGCTTCAATGGCAGAAATTTATTTTTCTCACAGTTCTGGAGACTGGAAGTCTGAGATCAAGGTCTGTGAGAGCTTTCTTTCGGGCTTGCAGACAGCTGCCTTCTTGCTACGTCCTTACAATGCCTCTTCCCACAAAAAGAGAGAGAGGGAGAGTGATCTATCTGTTGTCTCTTCCTTAAAGGACACTAATCCTTTCAGATCATAGCCCTAACCTTATGATCTCATTTAACTTTATTTGCTTCCTTAAAAGCTCTATCTCCATACTGGGGGTTAGGGTTTCAAATGAACATTTAGTCCATTGCAATCTCTATTGGAATAAAAAGACTGTATTTCACTTTTATTTTCTGTGTTTAAAAAAACATGATGGAGGGGTGCCTGGTGTCTAAGTTGGTTGGGCATCCGATTTCCGCTCAGGTCATGATCT
Organism: Panthera onca; assembly: GCF_046562875.1. Lineage (NCBI taxonomy): Eukaryota > Metazoa > Chordata > Mammalia > Carnivora > Felidae > Panthera > Panthera onca. Next base: position 21,565,517 of record NC_138339.1, read on the forward strand.
CATAGATCATGAGTTCAAGCCCTGAGTTGGGCTCTGTGCTTACAGCTCAGAGCCTGGAGCCTGCTCAGATTCTGTCTCCCTCTCTCTCTGCCCCTCCCCTGCTCACACTCTGCCTGTCTCTCTCCTTCAAAAATAAATAAATATTAAAAAAATAAGTAAAATAAAATAAAAAACATGATGAAATTATATATGATTCTTAACACCCACCCACTTTTTCCTTAAAAAATATCTTAAAAGTTAACTTGTTAAAATTTCCTTCAATGAAATTTGTACGGTTACTATCATTTGTAAAATACTATATTAGTGTCAAAAATGAACATATTCTGCAGTTGCTTAAAGTTACTTTAGAGATATCTTATATATGAGGGAACTTTGCAAGAGGACTTTGTAACTCTTGTACAAACAGTCTCTTTTTATCTCAATAAGATTAAAGTTGAAAAAGCACAAAGTATAATTATCAAACCAAAATGTCTTGCCTGAGAGATTAAAAGAGGAAAATGTAATCAACAAGATAATTATTTTGATTCCCATTATACTAACACAGAACAATTTCATGTTCATACTTCATGTGTTATTTAGTAATGTATTTCCATTCTATTCTTTTTTTTTTAATATATGAAATTTATTGTCAAATTGGTTTCCATACAACACCCAGTGCTCATCCCAAAAGGTCCTCAATACCCATCACCCACCCTTCCCTCCCTCCCACCCCCCATCAACCCTCAGTTTGTTTTGAGTTTTTAACAGTCTCTTATGCTTTGGCTCTCTCCCACTCTAACCTCTTTTTTTTTTTTTTTTTCCTTTCCCTCCCCCATGGGTTTCTGTTAAGTTTCTCAGGATCCACATAAGAGTGAAAACATATGGTATCTGTCCTCTCTGCATGGCTTATTTCACTTAGCATCACACTCTCCAGTTCCATCCATGTTGCTAAAAAGGGCCATATTTCGTTTTTTCTCATTACCATGTAGTACTCCATTGTGTACATAAACCACAATTTCTTTATCCATTCATCAGTTGATGGACATTTAGGCTCTTTCCATAATTTGGCTATTGTTGAGAGTGCTGCTATAAACATTGGGGTACAAGTGCCCCTATGCATCAGTACTCCTGTATCCCTTGGGTAAATTCCTAGCAGTGCTATTGCTGGGTCATAGGGTAGATCTATTTTTAATTTTCTGAGGAACCTCCACACTGTTTTCCAGAGTGGCTGCACCAATTTGCATTCCCACCAACAGTGCAAGAGGGTTCCCGTTTCTCCACATCCTCTCCAGCATTTATAGTCTCCTGATTTGTTCATTTTGGCCACTCTGACTGGCATGAGGTGATATCTGAGTGTGGTTTCGATTTGTATTTCCCTGATAAGGAGCGACGTTGAGCATCTTTTCATGTGCCTGTTGGCCATGTGGATGTCTTCTTTAGAGAAGTGTCTATTCATGTTTTCTGCCCATTTCTTCACTGGGTTATTTGTTTTTTGGGTGTGGAGTTTGGTGAGCTCTTTATAGATTTTGGATACTAGCCCTTTGTCTGATATGTCATTTGCAAATATCCATTCTATTCTTGAATATAACTCAGTTTCAACATAATTATGAATCCAGGTAGAAACTATTTCTTATAGATAGATAGATAGATAGATAGATCTATATGTATAGATATTTATTATATACCAGTATATATATTAAAGCATATGTTACAACTTTTTCTAATATATCATGGGATCCATAATAGAAACCACTTCAAAAGTTACCTTTTTAGATCACTGTGAATGTTCTGGTAAGGGGAGATAAACAGGTGACAAAGAGGAATGGCAATAGTTTGCATGAAAAAAAAAAAAAAGATTTGTTCAAGTGAATTAATATAATGGTACCTGCCTTTGGAAACAGGAAAAAACAAATTTAAGTTTATAATGATTTTATTTACCTGCCCAGGCTTTGCATTTTCACAAACAAATGTTTCATAGTACATGGCAAGTTCCGGAGCATGGTCATTTATATCTAGAATTCTGATGAATACAGGGATGTGGCTACTTTGTTTTGAGTTATCTGCAACAAGAACATGTGTAAGACTTCAGTCTCATTTACAGAGAAGCGGTGACACCACTCTCCCCATTTGTAACTTAGCAACAGATCATTTATGTGGTATTCACTTTCTCAATTGGATTGCTGATGAATATCTCAGCTTGCTTACATGGTCCAGATGGAAAGCATGATTAAAAAGAGGAGAATATGATTGAGAATGAAGTATTATTATTTGTAAAACATAGTTTTCTTAGATTACTTATTTTTATGAGGTTAGATTATATTTCCATCCTACAGTAAGCTATAAGAGAAAATTAAATTTAAAAAGTGGATATTTGATAATCATTAAATAATATAATATCCAACACATGCTCAGGCTGCTAACGATAAAATTATTTCACTCAAGAAATAGAGTGTACTTATTGCTGTTATTTTACCACTTTGGTGTTCAGATGGATGTATTTCCCACTCACTTATTTCTGTGGCTGTAATGGTGATGTTGTGCCAAGGAGATGATTCCCGGTCCAGGGGTTTCAAAGTGAAAATAGAGCCATTTTCGGAGTGAATACTAAAAATCCGGTCCATATCAGTATGCCGATCAATGGAGTATCTGGCAGAAAAGAGATTCATGAATCTAGGCATTATTTTAAGATTATTAGTTCATCTACTATTTCTTAAAAGTTATAGGCAATTCAAACAATGTTCTCATAAAGTCATGACAGTAAAATGCTGATAACTTTCTTGAATTTTTATTTAATGTAACTGTCACTTAGATGATTTGATATGTTTGGCCTTTTCCATCATTACTATTCTATGATTGTGTGACTTTAGAGTTATTATTTATACTCAAGAATACTTGCAGCAGCCTTTGAGTGAGTTTTTAATTGTCACTTGATTTACTTATCCTATCATAGACCTATTGCAGTGCTTGAGACATATTAAGTAGTCATATTAAATTTGATGGAGTCAGTTGCATAGATAAATTGAAATTATGTTAAAAAGAAACATAAGAACTTGTCCACAGAGTCCTTATGGCTATAAGTGAATAGAGAAACTGTTGTAAAATACTTTGCTCTTGAATGGCTCTCTTTTAGGGAACATATCAGCTGAATCAAAGGTCATCCTCCAATCTATTCCTCTGACCTATTCCAAATAAAAATGAAATGACATATTACACAGAGTTCCATGACTCTTTCTTATCAGGGTTGGATATGGACACTCTATGATTGGCAAAATAATGCCTCCTCATGTCCCCCAAAGGATGCCTACTTCTTAATCCCTGAAACCTATGGATATGTTACTTTACATGGTAAAAGTAACTTTGCAAATGTGATTAAGGTTAAAGTCATTGAGAAGGAAGACTATTCTTAATTACCTAGATAGGCCTAAATGAATCATGCAAACCATTTAAAGTGGATGAAGAAGGCAGAGATGTGCTCTAGAGAAATGAGACAGGAGGAAAAAAAAAAGATTTAAAGTATGGAAAGGAATTGATCTCTTATTGCTGGCTTTGAGGATTGCAGGAAGGGGTATCATGCCAAAGGATGCAGGCCACCTCTAGAAACTCAGAATGAACCTTCAGCTGAAAGACAGCAAGAAAATAAGAATTACAGTCCTGCAACTGCAAGGAACTGAAATCTACTAATAACCTAAATGAGGAAGGAAACGATTGCTCTCCTACCGTGTCCAGACAGGAATATGGCCCTGTCCACAGTAACATCTTTAGCCCAGTGAGATTCATCCCAGATCTCGAACCCATAAAACTTTAAGATAATAAATTTAAGTTACTTTAGGCACTAAGTTTATGGTAATTTGCTATGGCAGCAATAGAAGGCTGTAATGTAATCATAAGAAAGATCTTTTAAAAGGCTAGCTTATAATAAAATACCTTAGGTCAGGCCATGTTAGGCTGTACTAACACATCTCTTTGAGATTTCTGCTGCTGAGTATCTAATTAAGCCATATAGGAAAATAAGTGTTTCTCAAACATTAACGTTCATATGAATTACATTGGGATTTATTTATTTATTTATTTATTTATAATTATTTAAAAATTTTGTTTTTAATGTTTATTCATTTTTGAGAGACAGAGAGTGACAGAGCATGAGTGGGGGAGGAGCAGAGAGAGAGAGGGAGACACAGGATCTGAAGCAGGCTCCAGGCTCTGAGCTGTCAGCACAGAGCCCAGCACAGGGCTCGAACCCATGAACCAGGAAATCATGACCTGAACCAAAGTCGGATGCTTAACTGACTGAGCCACCCAGGCACCCCTACATTGGGATCTTTTTAAAAACGGATTCTAATTCAGTAGGTCAGGTGTTGAAGCTGGGATTTTGTATTTCTAACAAACATCTTAGGTCAATCCCATGTTGTAAGACTTTAGACAAGACTTAATATAGTAAAGCTATATACCATGGGATAAACTGTTCAGAATAAAGATGGAAAAAGGAAGAAAATGACAGACAACAAAGAAACTAATCAACATCTGATGTAGTTCTCATTTTTCTAAATATCTTATTAAAGTCACTTAACAAATGAACTCCTTTTTGATCTGGTGAATTTGGAAATTGCAGCTCCCATTATAAATCTGTAATATATTCACTATCAAACATTGACTTTCATAAACATAAGTAATAGAAATTGAGCAGCCAGTGTTCCTTTTTTTTTTTTTTTGCTTCCAAGATTTTATTTAAATTCAAATTAGTTAGCATATAGTATAATATTGGTTTCAAGAGTAGAATTTAGTGATTCATCAATTACATACAACATCCAGTGCTCATCTCAACAAGTGCCCTTCTTAATTCTCATTGCCCATTTAGCCCAAATCCTCCTGCCTACCTCCCCTCCAGCAACCCCCAGTTTGTTCTCTACAGTTAAGTAGTTAAGAGTCTCTTATGGTTTACCACCCACACTGCTTTTATCTTATTGTTCTAAACATTGTGAAACATTTGTAATTTAAAAAATATTTGATGAAAATACATTTAGGTTTTCTATGATTTTTTTGTTTGTTTGCTTTGGTTGTTTTATTTTTTTTTTTATTTTTATTTTTTTTTTGCAATTTTTTTTTTTTTATTTTTTAATATATGAAATTTACTGTCAAATTGGTTTCCATACAACACCCAGTGCTCATCCCAAAAGGTGCCCTCCTCAATACCCATCACCCACCCTGCCCTCCCTCCCACCCCCCATCAACCCTCAGTTTGTTCTCAGTTTTTAACAGTCTCTTATGCTTTGGCTCTCTCCCACTCTAACCTCTTTTTTTTTTTTTTTTTTTTTTTTTTCCTTCCCCTCCCCCATGGGTTTCTGTTACGTTTCTCAGGATCCACATAAGAGTGAAACCATATGGTATCTGTCTTTCTCTGTATGGCTTATTTCACTTAGCATCACACTCTCCAGTTCCATCCATGTTGCTACAAAAGGCCATATTTCATTTTTTCTCATTGCCACGTAGTATTCCATTGTGTATATAAACCACAATTTCTTTATCCATTCATCGGTTGATGGACATTTAGGCTCTTTCCATAATTTGGCTATTGTTGAGAGTGCTGCTATAAACATTGGGGTACAGGTGCCCCTATGCATCAGTACTCCTGTATCCCTTGGATAAATTCCTAGCAGTGCTATTGCTGGGTCATAGGGTAGGTCTATTTTTAATTTTCTGAGGAACCTCCACACTGCTTTCCAGAGCGGCTGCACCAATTTGCATTCCCACCAACAGTGCAAGAGGGTTCCTGTTTCTCCACATCCTCTCCAGCATCTATAGTCTCCTGATTTGTTCATTTTGGCCACTCTGACTGGCGTGAGGTGGTATCTGAGTGTGGTTTTGATTTGTATTTCCCTGATAAGGAGCGACGTTGAACATCTTTTCATGTGCCTGTTGGCCATCCGGATGTCTTCTTTAGAGAAGTGTCTATTCATGTTTTCTGCCCATTTCTTCACTGGGTTATTTGTTTTTCGGGTGTGGAGTTTGATGAGCTCTTTATAGATTTTGGATACTAGCCCTTTGTCCGATGTGTCACTTGCAAATATCTTTTCCCATTCCGTTGGTTGCCTTTTAGTTTTGTTGGTTGTTTCCTTTGCTGTGCAGAAGCTTTTTATCTTCATAAGGTCCCAGTAATTCACTTTTGCTTTTAATTCCCTTGCCTTTGGGGATGTGCCGAGTAAGAGATTGCTACGGCTGAGGTCAGAGAGGTCTTTTCCTGCTTTCTCCTCTAAGGTTTTGATGGTTTCCTGTCTCACATTCAGGTCCTTTATCCATTTTGAGTTTATTTTTGTGAATGGTGTGAGAAAGTGGTCTAGTTTCAACCTTCTGCATGTTGCGGTCCAGTTCTCCCAGCACCATTTGTTAAAGAGACTGTCTTTTTTCCATTGGATGTTCTTTCCTGCTTTGTCAAAGATGAGTTGGCCATACGTTTGTGGGTCTAGTTCTGGGGTTTCTATTCTATTCCATTGGTCTATGTGTCTGTTTTTATGCCAATACCATGCTGTCTTGATGATGACAGCTTTGTAGTAGAGGCTAAAGTCTGGGATTGTGATGCCTCCTGCTTTGGTCTTCTTCTTCAAAATTACTTGGGCTATTCGGGGCCTTTTGTGGTTCCATATGAATTTTAGGATTGCTTGTTCTAGTTTCGAGAAGAATGCTGGTGCAATTTTGATTGGGATTGCATTGAATGTGTAGATAGCTTTGGGTAGTATTGACATTTTGACAATATTTATTCTTCCAATCCATGAGCAGGGAATGTCTTTCCATCTCTTTATATCTTCTTCAATTACCTGCATAAGCTTTCTATAGTTTTCAGCATACAGATCTTTTACATCTTTGGTTAGATTTATTCCTAGGTATTTTATGCTTCTTGGTGCAATTGTGAATGGGATCAGTTTCTTCATTTGTCTTTCTGTTGCTTCATTGTTAGTGTATAAGAATGCAACTGATTTCTGCACGTTGATTTTGTATCCTGCAACTTTGCTGAATTCATGTATCAGTTCTAGCAGACTTTTGGTGGAGTCTATCGGATTTTCCATGTATAATATCATGTCATCTGCAAAAAGCGAAAGCTTGACTTCATCTTTGCCAATTTTGATGCCTTTGATTTCCTTTTGTTGTCTGATTGCTGAGGCTAGAACTTCCAGCACTATATTAAACAGCAGCGGTGACAGTGGGCATCCCTGTCGTGTTCCTGATCTCAGGGAAAAAGCTCTCAGTTTTTCCCCGTTGAGGATGATGTTAGCTGTGGGCTTTTCATAAATGGCCTTTATGATCTTTAAGTATGTTCCTTCTATCCCGACTTTCTCAAGGGTTTTTATTAAGAAAGGGTGCTGGATTTTGTCAAAGGCCTTTTCTGCATCGATTGACAGGATCATATGGTTCTTCTCTTTTTTTTTTGTTAATGTGATGTATCACGATGATCGATTTGCGAATGTTGAACCAGCCCTGTATCCCAGGAATGAATCCCACTTGATCATGGTGAATAATTCTTTTTATATGCTGTTGAATTCGATTAGCTAGTATCTTATTAAGAATTTTTGCATCCATATTCATCAGCGATATTGGCCTGTAGTTCTCTTTTTTTACTGGGTCTCTGTCTGGTTTAGGAATCAAAGTAATACTGGCTTCATAGAATGAGTCTGGAAGTTTTCCTTCCCTTTCTATTTCTTGGAATAGCTTGAGAAGGATAGGTATTATCTCTGCTTTAAATGTCTGGTAGAACTCCCCTGGGAAGCCATCTGGTCCTGGACTCTTATTTGTTGGGAGATTTTTGATAACCGATTCAATTTCTTCGCTGGTTATGGGTCTGTTCAAGCTTTCTATTTCCTCCTGATTGAGTTTTGGAAGAGTGTGGGTGTTTAGAAATTTGTCCATTTCTTCCAGGTTGTCCAATTTGCTGGCATATAATTTTTCATAGTATTCCCTGATAATTGTTTGTATCTCTGAGGGATTGGTTGTAATCATTCCATTTTCATTCATGATTTTATCTATTTGGGTCATCTCCCTTTTCTTTTTGAGAAGCCTGGCTAGAGGTTTGTCAATTTTGTTTATTTTTTCAAAAAACCAACTCTTGGTTTCGTTGATCTGCTCTACAGTTTTTTTAGATTCTATATTGTTTATTTCTGCTCTGATCTTTATTATTTCTCTTCGTCTGCTGGGTTTAGGCTGCCTTTGCTGTTCTGCTTCTATTTCCTTTAAGTGTGCTGTTAGATTTTGTATTTGGGATTTTTCTTGTTTCTTGAGATAGGCCTGGATTGCAATGTATTTTCCTCTCAGGACTGCCTTCGCTGCATCCCAAAGCGTTTGGATTGTTGTATTTTCATTTTCGTTTGTTTCCATATATGTTTTAATTTCTTCTCTAATTGCCTGGTTGACCCACTCATTCGTTAGTAGGGTGTTCTTTAACCTCCATGCTTTTGGAGGTTTTCCAGACTTTTTCCTGTGGTTGATTTCAAGCTTCATAGCATTGTGGTCTGAAAGTATGCATGGTATAATTTCAATTCTTGTAAACTTATGAAGGGCTGTTTTGTGACCCAGTATATGATCTATCTTGGAGAATGTTCCATGTGCACTCGAGAAGAAAGTATATTCTGTTGCTTTGGGATGCAGAGTTCTAAATATATCTGTCAAGTCCATCTGATCCAATGTATCATTCAGGGCCCTTGTTTCTTTATTGACTGTGTGTCTAGATGATCTATCCATTTCTGTAAGTGGGGTGTTAAAGTCCCCTGCAATGACCACATTCTTATCAATAAGGTTGCTTATGTTTATGAGTAATTGTTTTATATATCTGGGGGCTCGGGTATTTGGCGCATAGACATTTATAATAGTTAGCTCTTCCTGGTGGATAGACCCTGTGATTATTATATAATGCCCTTCTTCATCTCTTGTTACAGCCTTTAATTTAAAGTCTAGTTTGTCTGATATAAGTATGGCTACTCCAGCTTTCTTTTGGCTTCCAGGAGCATGATAAATAGTTCTCCATCCCCTCACTCTCAATCTAAAGGTGTCCTCAGATCTGAAATGTGTCTCTTGTAGACAGCAAATAGATGGGTCTTGTTTTTTTATCCATTCTGATACCCTATGTCTTTTAGTTGGCGCATTTAATCCATTTACATTCAGTGTTATTATAGAAAGATATGGGTTTAGAGTCATTGTGATGTCTGTATGTTTTATGCTTGTAGTGATGTCTCTGGTACTTTGTCTCACAGGATCCCCCTTAGGATCTCTTGTAGGGCTGGTTTCGTGGTGACGAATTCCTTCAGTTTTTGTTTGTTTGGGAAGACCTTTATCTCTCCTTCTATTCTAAATGACAGACTTGCTGGATAAAGGATTCTCGGCTGCATATTTTTTCTGTTTAGCACACTGTAGATATCGTGCCAAGCCTTTCTGGCCTGCCAAGTTTCAAAGGAGAGATCAGTCACGAGTCTTATAGGTCTCCCTTTATATGTGAGGGCACGTTTATCCCTTGCTGCTTTCAGAATTTTCTCTTTATCCTTGTATTTTGCCAGTTTCACTATGATATGTCGTGCAGAAGATCGATTCAAGTTACGTCTGAAGGGAGTTCTCTGTGCCTCTTGGATTTCAATGCCTTTTTCCTTCCCCAGTTCAGGGAAGTTCTCAGCTATAATTTGTTCAAGTACCCCTTCAGCACCCTTCCCTCTCTCTTCCTCCTCTGGGATACCAATTATGCGTATATTATTTTTTTTTAGTGTATCACTTAGTTCTCTAATTTTCCCCTCATACTCCTGGATTTTTTTCTCTCTCTTTCTTTCAGCTTCCTCTTTCTCCATAACTTTATCTTCTAGTTCACCTATTCTCTCCTCTGCCTCTTCAAGCCGAGCCATCGTGGATTCCATTTTGTTTTGCAATTCGTTTAAAGCGTTTTTCAACTCCTCGTGACTGTTCCTTAGTCCCTCGATCTTTGTGGCAAGAGATTCTCTGCTGTCCTGTATACTGTTTTCAAGCCCAGCGATTAATTTTATGACTATTATTCTAAATTCACTTTCTGTTATATTATTTAAATCCTTTTTGATCAGTTCATTAGCTGTTGTTATTTCCTGGAGATTCTTCTGAGGGGAATTCTTCCGTTTGGTCATTTTGGAGAGTCCCTGGCGTGGTGAGGACCTGCAGTGCACTTCCCCTGTGCTGTGGTGTATAACTGGAGTTAGTGGGCGGGGCCGCAGTCCGACCCCATGTCTGCCCCCAGCCCACTGCTGGGGCCACAGTCAGACTGGTGTGTGCCTTCTCTTCCCCTCTCCTAGGGGCGGGATTCACTGTGGGGTGGCGTGTCCCGTCTGGGCTACTTGCACACTGCCAGGCTTGTGTTGCTGGGGATCTGGCGTATTAGCTGGGGTGGGTAGGCAAGGTGCACGGGGGCTGGAGGGGCAGGCTTAGCTCGCTTCTCCTTAGGTGATCCACTTCAGGAGGAGCCCTGTGGCAGCGGGAGGGAGCCAGATCCGCTGCCGGAGGTTTGGCTCCGCAGAAGCACAGAGTTGGGTGTTTGCGCGGAGCGAGCAAGTTCCCTGGCAGGAACTGGTTCCCTTTGGGAATTTTGGCTGGGGGATGGGCGGGGGAGATGGCGCTGGCGCCTTTGTTCCCCGCCAAGCTGAGCTCTGCCGTCCGGGGGCTCAGCAGCTCTCCCTCCCTTTGTCCTCCAGCCTTCCCGCTTTCCGAGCAGAGCTGTTCACTTATGACCTCCCAGACGCTAAGTCGCGCTTGCTGTCGGAACACAGTCCGTCCGGCCCCTCCGCTTTTGCCAGCCAGACTCGGGGGCTCCGCTTGGCCGGCGAGCCGCCCCTCCGCCCCGGCTCCCTCCCGCCAGTCCGTGGAGCGCGCACCGCCTCGCCGCCCTTCCTACCCTCTTCCGTGGGCCTCTCGTCTGCGCTTGACTCCGGAGACTCCCTTCTGCTAATCCTCTGGCGGTTTTCTGGGTTCTTTAGGCAGGTGTAGGTGGAATCTAAGTGATCGGCAGGACGCGCTGTGAGCCCCGCGTCCTCCTACGCCGCCATCTTCCGGAACCGGTCCGCTTTGGTTGTTTTAAAAAAGAGCCTGTGATTTAGTCTATGGCTATAAGACCTATATTGAACTTAAAGGATCCATTAGTAAACTCAGATTTCCAAAATAATTATAATAATTTAACATCATGGGCCTTGCCTAATTTATTTTATGCTAAATTTTATAAAATAATTGTCTCAACTGACAGATACTATTTCAAAGTAAGTATTTGAGCATGTGGGAAAAAAAAATATGTATGTACTGGATTTCATCTCAAAGGTGGAATAGCTAAAAACTTTGCATGGTTGGTTTTAGATTCTTGTCTGTACCTTAGTCTCAAAATATAAAACCAGTCCAGTCACCTTCTTGCCCTTTGGAAGAGTTGTGCAATGGGCAGTAGAGCTACATGGAAATGGTAGTATCTTCTCACTTTTTCAATAATCATAATGATAATTTTTCTACATGGTGTTATGAAAATAATTTGGGAGATTTGAAAAAACCTTATATAATATATGGTCACTGCCTAATACTAGTGATACTTTTGATGTAGGAACTCCTAAACAGATCACTAGAACCAAGATATAAAAATCAATATATAAAATACATAATGGCGTATGCATATATCTCCTAGGAACAAAAGTTCTATCAGATTTTAACCAACAATTCAATGTCAGACAAGGATCTGAGATGACTCTTATTTTTCAAATAACTATTAATATACTAAAATTGAGGACAACGGTCATATTAAATTTTCTCTTTTTAATCACTATTGCTTAATACATGCCTAAAAAAAAATACAGTGTTTCCTATCTCTAGAGGTCAAGTCTCCTATAACTTAGTTCCTAACGTGGACTAGGAAAGTCATTAGAACATTTTTTAAAATGTTCCATTTTACTTAAATAGTTACACCAAATTCTGCTCATGAATAAAACAAACCTAAAATGAACACAAAGAAAGCACAGTAAAAGAACATAACTCAACCACATCTATGTATTGAATGGAATTCAATTTATAATATTTGCCTGAATATATATGTATTTTTTTCATTGTTGGAAAAGTCAATAGCAACCATTATCTGCTTATGGCTAAACAGACATTGGATTTCTTCCTACTGTTTGAATTGCAGATCAAAATTAAAAAAAAATCCTTTATGTTTATTATTACTTGCCCTAGAGATTAGCATGGGTGTTTCTATGATTGAGGAATAGCTAACAATTCTAACCTTATGTTAGTCCAGATTTGACTCACTTGGAACTTATGTGGGACCAAAATAGGTCTGGGTTTCTGACTGTTCTACGCTTAGATTCAATCTTGAAAGGCACTACTTTTCAGGTTGAGACTTCATGATGAACCACTTTGACAATTTAGAAATAGCTCAGTTTAACATGAATACTGCCAACTTCCAGGTCTATATTTGCCCTAGTGCAAATGATGTCTCACAATTTGTCAAAACCCAGAAATATTTTTCTTTTATCCAGCAGCCAGTATTCTATTTTCAACACAGAATGGGGCATTTTTATTTGCCTATTAATAATAAATACAGTGGATTACCACAGATGACCAGAAAGAACCTGATAAACACTTAACACAGAACAAAGCTATCTCTGTGTTCTAGTAGACGGCCTATTAAAACAACACTATTTTATTGATCTCCTTACATTTAAGTTTGAGCAATAAGTTTTGTTTTTTTTTAAAAAAAGACCACTGGTATAATTTTTTAACTGAACACCTTCTGCAACAACAGGATGTGCAGAAACAGCAAATAAGTAAAAAGCACAAGAGAACTGAGGTGTGGAAGTGAACTCTGGTTTTACTTTGCTTTTAATTTTTAATGTTCTCCCATTAAGAATCTAACACGTACCAGATCCCTGCATTTTCATCTAGCACAATAAAATATGTAAAGTAAATTACAGACACCAGAACAAATCAGTACTATGCAGAAATATATCAAAGATAGCATTCCCTTTCCTTTCCTGAATTCCAGGTACATCTTTCCCTGACTAAGTCAATACAATTAGGTAATAAGTTTGTTCTTTTCTTTCAATCCACTGCTTTCCAGAAATGTGTTTTCTATCTATGACCTATGGAAGTTTCATTGTCCTTCAAAATGAGAATGTGGCTATATAATGCTTGAATGAATAGTTCAAATCTTTTTGTTGTTGTTTTTTCAAATATTAGTGGCATTATTTTTATTTTAAAAAATTTTTAATGTGTTTTAGTTTTGAGAGACAGACAGAGACAGAGCACAAGTGGGGAAGGGCAGAGAGAGAGGGAGACAAAGAATCTGAAGCAGGCTCCAGGCTCTGATCTGTCAGCACAGAGCCTGACACAGGGTTTGAACCCACCAATCATGAGATCATGACCTGCGCCAAAGTCAGACACAACCAACTGAGCCACCCAGGTACCCACCATTATTTTTAAATAATCATAATTTGTAAATAAATAATAATAATTATCCTACTCTATAATAAAATCAGGCAACTATTAAGGAAACTGTTACACACACACACACACACACACACACACACACACACATACACACTTATTCACCAATTTCAGCTTAGGGTGGAATCATGTACATTTTCCTGAAGCAACACTAAAAAAGCATTTTTTTTTCCATCAGGTTTGTTGTGTACATACTTCTCACTTTGCAGTAAAAAAGATTTCTTCTAAAATTTGTTGAACTTTAAATGTTGAGTATAAAATAGGTGTGAAATGAGACAACATGTTCTTTCAGAACCTGTAAAGCTATAATCAACCCTATAACTTGAGAAATCCATGATTACTAATGGGGTGAAACAGAACTGACAACAGCTGCTAATTGTAATCATAATTTCATGTTGCAAGTGGCAGATGTATTTCAGAAAATATGTTTGATGAACAGATTTACTGGTGAGTGAGAAATAGTTCCTCAGATTTCCCTGGAAAATATTTGTCCATGATGCTTATCATAGCCTATTTTCTGCTCTAGGGATCAGTCATCCTTCTAAATTCTATAAGAGCAAACAAAAGAGTCACATATTACGATGTTGTCTCCTTGTTGAATTATTGCTAGTTTTTCACACTGTAATTTGACACATAAATGTTTTCTTTGCATATATCTTTATGCAAACAGGAATCAGCCTATATGTTAACAGGCTTGGCAATATTTTAGAAATACAATTGAGGATAAATTTGTTTCTTCAATACTTTTCTTCTTTGTCATAATTTCTGAGATTTTATAGGTAAACCACTGTACATTGTTTCTTTCTTTATACTTGAGTACTCTATAAAACAAATATTTTGGGGACAGATATAAACTTAAAATGTACCAGCCACTTTTATATACTATGAAGCAAGGTTGCAAGTTTATCAGTCTCTGAGCTAGAAATTTTACTGCTAAAATTGTATCCTGAGGAGATTCCAGATATAGAAAAGTATATATTTATATATGCACTGAGCATATTATATATCTATATCTATGTCTGTTTACATCTGTGTCTAATACATATATATACAGGTTGAAAGACTGTTTGCAACTAAATTTCCATCAACCATGTATCACCTACATGGTAGTGTGTTATTTATACAATAGAAGTTTATTGAGTAGTTTAATGGCATTATCAAATATTCGCAATTAATAAAAATACATACACCTCTATATATTATAATGATCTCTACTTACTAAAATTAGGTGATTGATAAATTGAAAGTTTCAATACTTGATAAAAATAGAATAAAATGCCACTGAAGTATCTATTGAGAAGAGAATTATACCTGTCTTCTTTGCCACAAAATTTCCTGTGTAAGAATGACTAAATATGTTGATCAAAAACATGTTTAAAATGATATTTTGAATGTCCCTTTGTAACAACTATAGAATAACAAGGGTTGGATTTGCCAGCTCCCTACACACACACACACACACACACACACACACACAATCCACTAACACTAAATGAAATATATGAAACAATTATTTTTGAAGGATTAGACACCAGAGAACAATGACCATAATCTCAGAGAAAAGAGAAAGATATGAAATGATACATAAGACTTCCTTAGTTTGCTGCCAGGGGGAGGTTCCAGACAGTGAAACAGAAAGTGGGATCCCAGATGGAGTCTGTCAGCCCCCTCAGTCAGGAGATAATGCTGATAGTCCATGTTGAAACCAAACTGCCTAGAATTTTAAAGATGGAGTAATTCAGGGGAGAGAGTTTCATAGAGAGGGAACTACTGAAATTTGAAGAGAACGCTACTCAACTTTTCAGCGGAGTTCTGATCAGAACTCACGTGGGAACAGATAGAGTGAAGCAACAGAGGTATTCAATCACAAAGATAAGAAGGAATGAAACTGTGAACTAGCCTGTCACTGGGAAGAATTCTAGTTTCCACCAGCCAAAGGAAAAAGTTCAAACTCAGGGGGCTTTGGTAGACTACTCAGAAAGGTTTTACTTGATTTTTTTTTAAGTTTATTTATTTATTTTGAGAGAGAGAGCAAGAGGGACAGAGAGAGAGGGAGAGAATCCCAAGCAGGCTCCACACCATCAGTGCAGAGCTGGATGCAGGGCTCAAACCCTTGAACTGTGAGATTATGACCTGGGCCGAGATCAAGAATAGGCCACTTAACCGACTGAGCCACCTAAGTGCCTCTGAAAGGTCTTGCTTGATTTATTGGGTAAAATTAGGTCTAGAAAAAGGGCACAAAAGCTAGGTCCAAAAAGATTAAGATGTTTCAAGTAACTTAATCACACATCTGAATGGAGCTCAAGAATATTTATGAAAATGCAAAGCTATCTAACACTAACCACAGTGAGAGCACAATGTTTGATATCCAATCAAAAATTACAGGCATGCAAAAAACAAGAAAATATGACTGAAAGAAAATATGATTGAAGAAAATCCTAGCAATTGAAAACACTGAGAAATAACACTTTCAGAGGAGAAACTATAACCTGTAAAATGAAAAATATTCTAGATGGAATTAAAGCAGGTTAGATATTGGGGGGGGGGGAAGCTTGGTAAACTTGAAGATGAAGATGAATGGGAACTATTTAAAATGACTAGGAGGGAAAAGAGAAGATTAAATAAACAGCACCAGTGCACTGTGTTACGTTTTCAAGAGACCTAGTATAATTATAATTAAATGTCCTTAAAAAGAAGAATGTAGGGCAAAAAAATATTAAAGAGATTACAGCTGAAAACTGTTCCAAATTTGAAGAAAGGCATAAAGTTACATATTCAGGAAGCTTTATAAACTTCAAATACAAAATGAATGAAGCATACTATAGACAGGAGCATCATAATCAAATTACTTAAAAGTAGTGACACAATTTAAAAGCATCCTCAAGAACAACTGACAAGTTACAAAGAGAACAATAAAGATAAGGGCAATGCAGAAGTTTTACTGTATTGGTAGAAAAAAACATCTTTGGCCTCTAAAGCTGTACCTAAATAAATAAAAATAAATAAATATAAATAAAAAATTTATTCAGCACTAAAATGTACGTATGAAAATAGGAATGAGTCTCAAATCAATGATCTCAGCTTCTGAATCAAGGAAATAGGCAAGAACAGCAAATGAAACTCAATGTAAGCTGAAGAAAGAATAATCAGAGGAAAAAAAAGAGAAAACAAACAATTGAAAAAATCATTTACTCACACAGGTCAGGAAAAAGACAGAAGTAGATACAAATTAACAGTATCATAGAGGACTATTATTATTAGAGGTATCAAAAGGACAATAGGAATATTATGAACAACTTTTTTTCAACTTTGATGAAACTACCAAATGCCCTGAAAGATGAAGGAAAAGGAAAACAAAGCCAAACAGGCTCATGTAAGAGTTAAGATAACCTGAAGTCTTACAACTGGTAAGGAAATAGGATTTGTAGTTGTGACTCATAGAAAAAAGAGAATATCATCCTTTGCTTTTAAATTGTACTAAACATTTAGGGAAAAATAATGTCATTTCTATGCAAACTCTTCCAAAAAATTAAAAGAGGATCTTATACTTATGACTGCATTCTGTGAGACAGTCTTACCATGACGCTAAATACAAACAGATGTTACATGAAAACAAAACTGTAAAATAATGTTCCAATGAAAATAAGTCCTGGGGCGCCTGGGTGGCTTAGTCAGTCAAGCATTAATCTTGATTTTGGCTCAGGTCATGATCTGACAGTTCCTGAGATTGAGCCCTGCATCGGACTCTGATTTGGGATCTGTGCTGGAGTGTGCTTAAGAATCTCTCTCCCTCTCCCTCTCCCCTTCCCCTTCTAAAAAAAAGTGCAAAATTATTTTTAAACTTTAGTGAATTGAATTCAACAATATATAATAACAATAGCATAATGTGGCTAAGTGGCATTTATCCCAATAATGCAGAGCTTGTTCAATATATGAAAAATAAATCAAACATATTTCATATTGAACATATGAAAAAATGCTCAACATATCGGCATAGAGATACAATTATACCCCCATTAGAATGGCTAAAGAGGCTCCCAAGTATTGGTGAGGCTATATAGAAACTAAATCCATCATAATTGCTAGTAAAAATGTAAAATTGTATAGCCACTTTAAACTGTATAGCCACTTTAAAATGTAAAATTGTATAGCCATTGTTTAACTTTAAATAATATGCTGGTTTCTTAAGCGTTCAATACATATCTGCCTGATGATCTGGTCATAATTCTTCTAGGTATGTTTTAAAGAAAAGTGAAAACATATAACTATACAAATACCAATGCGCAAATAATTGCATATGTACTTATCAACTGATCGGTGAACAGATAAACAAAATGTGGTATTTCTGTACATTGGAATATAACAACATGGAAAAGTCTCAGTATGGTTATGCTAAGTGAAACAAGTTAGACGAAAGAGAATAAACACTGTATGATTGCATTGGTATAAATTCAAGAAAACAGAATCCATTCTGACCTATATCAACAGAAACCCGATCGTTGTTTGCCTGGGGATCAGGGGTAGGTTTTGGGAAGTTTGGGAGGGAGGCATTAAAAAGACATGAAGAAACTTTTTGGGGTAAGATATATCTACATTATCTTGAATTTGATGATGTTTTAATGGGTGTATGAATATACAAGAGTTTCTCAAATCATACAAAGTTGTGCAGTTTATTGTTGGTCAATAATACCTTAATACAAGTGTTAAAAAAGAAGAATGAAAAGGTTGTAATTTTCTGGGGTATCTGGGTGGCTCAGTTGGTTAAATGTCCGACCGGCTCAGGTCATGTTCTCATGGCTTGTGGTTTCGAGCCCCGTGTCGGGCTCTTTGCTGACAGCTCAGAGCCTGGAGCCTGTTTCGGATTCTGTGTCTCCCTCTCTCTCTGCCCCTCCCCTGTTCGGAATCTCTCTCTCTCTCATAAATAAACATTAAAATAATTTTTTTAAAAAGGCTGTAATTTTCTAAGCTAACATGTCTGTAGCTGGAGCTGATGAAACTCCCTACTGTGGGAAATGGGGAAAATGAAGAGAAACTAGACCAAATTCTGAGGGGCAAAATACATGTTTTGCCTTTTGCAGAATTTTGTCCCTGAGGGATCTACCTTGTATAACTGAAGTCAGTCAAATTAGTCTACAAATGCAGCACATTATATTAATTATCTCTAATTAGTAAACAGGTCATTAGGAAAGCAGAGTATGACTGCTAAAGAATTGGCTATGTATTCAGATCAACTAAAGTTTGAATCCTTGGTCTGCTAACTATATTACACTGTGTCCTTAACTCTTTGCATCTCTATTTATTCTTCTATAAAATTTGGGTGATAAGAGTTGTATCTGCCCAATAAAGTTGTAATGAGGCTGAGCTGAGCTAATAAATATATATCTCTTCAGACTCTCTAGTTTATACCAGGTGCTCAATAAACGGTAACCATTATTTTACAGAAGAAGGGATACGCAACATGTTTGACAGTCTCATGTCATGAATTTAATGCCACAATCAGACACTCATCTTCAGCCACCCATTGTATTCATTCATTAATTTCACAACTATATTTACATTCCCCTTAAGAACCATATAAAGCAATCACTTAAGATTCTGGCATATTTGAAATCTTTGAAATGGTCCATACTATATTCAAACTTTGGGAAAGTATTTATGCTATACTACACAATATGATACTAATTTTAATATGTTTTATATTTGCGAGTATCATTACTTTCTTTACTAATTCTCTGTTATTAGAAAAGGTTGACATATCGTTTTTTCCAAAAATTTTGATGCCTAGTGACTATTTTTAAAAGATGTTTCCACATTTTCAAATTACCTCTTAATAGCATTCCTAGAACAAATTTTTCTTCTAATTTATTTGTTTAGGTCATTTATTATTTGAACTATGACTTCTCCAAGAGAGGCAATGAGATAAGAATCACTACAGCAGAGGATTAAAATCACAGACTCTTAGAGCCAGATGGCCTGATTCTCAAACCCAGCTTTGCCACTGACTAATTGTTTGGCAAGTTATTTAAATGCTGTGTCTTCATATTATCATCTGCAGTCAGGTATAATAATAGGATCTACCTTGCAAAATGATGAGTCAAATACAATAATATATTGAGATCACTTAGAAGTTAGTTCAACTAAGAATCGTGCTATGGAAGGATTTAGTCTTATTACTGTACTTGATCATACATAGTACCATGTTATTTTTTTTCAAACAGCTTGTAAATGGACGATGATTATTTTTCTGCAAACTTAAATTATCACAAAATACTTACTTTATTAAATTGTTCATAGCATCTGGATCATATGCTGTAACCTGTCCAATGATGCTGCCCTCCTTTACATCTTCATCTACTTCTATCAAGTAATAAAGTTTGCTAAACACAGGAGGCTCATCTATATCTTCTACAGATATTTTGACCACAGCTGTGTCTTTGAAAGGTCCCAGGTGTAGAAATCGTGGATCAGGGTGAGTGTTACTTGCATCCACTTTTAAAGTGTACAGCATTTTGCTTTCAAAATCTAAATTCTGGAGTTAAATAAGAAAAATTAGTATAATATAGCAGATATGACAAGGGAAGACAATATTAAATTTGAATATCCAGCTCTGTTACCGGTGCCAGGAATTATGATTAAAAAACTTCCTCAGTTATTGCTGCATAGGTATATCAAATAAACTAGTAATTTTTTGTTTTGTCTTACACTTATTCATAGGGGGTAACTGAATATAATGGTATGCACATTAAGACTGAATCCCACTTATTAATGCAATTCACATTTTGATGGTCACAGGCAAATGTATTATCTAATGGATATACAGATTATTTACTATTATTATTAAAGTTATACAAAGTTAAAATCAGAGTAAATATAAAATGAAGTAGAGATTTAGCAAACTGCTCATATAAGTTGCCCCCTTAGTTCCAACATTTCTAAAACTGATATTTTAAAAAGAAAAAGCATATTTCATTCATCTGAACACTATGGAAAGCAAGATGTGAATGGAAACAGAAAAATCAGGAAAATAGAACATGATCAATATTTAGCTGGATTATTCTAGATAAAGTTTCATCATGTTCTCCCACACTGCATTAAAAATCAAGAAATCCAAAATAAAACACACATCTTCAAGTTTCATCTACTTGAAGAGACAAATTGGAATATTTTGAAAAGTGTGTGAAATAAAGTTATGACTGCATGCCTATTTTTTCAGCCAGGGAGAGTATAAAACAAGGACTTTCGAGGCTGTCTGGTCCTACCTTGAGTGTCTGCTATAAAAGCACAAGCAATTAAGGCTTTGTATCACTTTTTAAGTGTCAGTGGTGAAGATGCGTAACTTGAGATGAAGCCACAACTATACCCCCTTCTATGAAGACTGTAAAGATGGGAAAAATAAATCCTAGGCTTTTCTTCCCTTAACTGAAAAGCAAAAATAAACTATAAGCACTCAATGAAGAAATGAAGACAGCGTAAAGAAACCTGTTTGACAGTTATAATCCCTTCCTGTGTGTCCTTGTCAGTGATGACATCAAACATGTCTGTTCCATCTCCTTCAGCAATGCTGTATTCCATTTCAGCATTCTCCCCCACATCAGGGTCATCGGCTTTTATCCTTCCAACATGGGTTCCAAGAGGTACGGACTCGGGAGAATTAAATTGATACGTACCTGAAAATTCAATCAGAGCTGTTTTGGCATTTCATCTTCAGATAACAAAAACCTTTCTTTTCCTCTGCCTTTTTTACTTCAATAAATTAATTTTAAACTGGGAGAGTTTTTCATCATATTGAATTGTAAGCTGTCAAAAATTATAGATTTATTAAATTGGAAAAATAATTTATAAAGGCAGAGCACTATCACTTTGTAAATGAGAAATATAAGTTCCAGGAAGATTAAGTGGATGCTCCAAGGTTATTGAGATAACAGATGGTAGGCACGATATTAGAATCCAGAACTTTTACTTAAGAGGGCAAGAAAACCAATTATTTACCGCTTATCTGGAGCTTTCAATATTGTCATTATTTTCCCAACTTTCAAATTATTTCAAAAACATGCACTTATTCTTATATTCTAGGTCAGAGATAGAAAAATAAACCCATACACAGGAATTTCCTTCCTTCCTTCCTTCCTTCCTTCCTTCCTTCCTTCCTTCCTTCCTTCCTTTTTGCTTGTTAATGCCTTTAAGGGATATGAATGTTTCTGTTTCCTTCAGTTCCAGCCAATTATATTGCATTGTGGTGTCCTTGAAAGGATTTTAGTTTGTGACAATTTGTTCAAGAATCAATAGGAAAAAGTTAAAAAAAAAAGTTAATGAAAGTTAGAAATGTTTTTAAACATTTAAAATGTGCTGCATTCTGTATAAGGCCAAAGGCCCTCTATATTAATTTATTTAATTCTAATATCCGTCCTCATAATACCAAGGTAGGGATAGGGCTCAAAGAAACAATCCTATAAAATTGAGAAAAACAGCATGCAAAACTAAGTCTCTCTGATTCAAAGTCTTCTCTTTCTAATTTGTTTGGTGATTAAGGAGGACTTCTAAATCCAGCTGCCTGGATTTGAATTCTCATCACTGGGCAAGTTAAATTCTCTAACCCTTGATTTCTTCATCTATAAAATTGGGTGATAATGACAGCAATCATCTCACAGTTTTTTTTTAATGAGAATTACATGAAATTATGTCTTTTATATGTTTAGCCCGGGGATAGTTCTTAAACATTTTTTGTTATTACTACTATTATTGTTCTAAACCTTTTGCTAAGATTATAATGGATCATGGAATTATAGAGTGCCAAGCCGTTTGAGAATTCATCAAGTCATACTGTTTCAGTTTATATTTAAGGAAACTGAATGCAAAGTTTAGATTTATGTTAATTAGGCTTATTGTTCATGTTCTTAGCAAACTTTTTAAAACATTTATCAGATACATATGTCAACCATCCAAAGCTGAATCATCATATAGTTTAATTTTGATTAGCTTGGAAAAATGCTCTAATGTATTAGATTCAATATCATAAATTTAAATTTGAGACCCCCTCAACTGAACATTTCAAAATAGGCCCTTCATATTTGTATTCACTGCAAAATGGAAAGGATTGGAATCTGTTTGTGTGGGAATTCATGGCATGCAAAGCATTCAGGATTTAACATACGTGCCTAAAATGGTGATGACTAAAAGGGTATTGACTGATTTGACCTTTACAAGTAGATAACAGATACTAGCAAACATGTCTCAGATGTCATCAGAAAGAAGGCATACCACAACTCAAAAGGCCATTAAGAAAAACAAGTGCTGCCATTTGAACCCATTTTGTGTTGATTGTAATACTAGTATCTGATATCTGAGACTTTAAAATATCAAGTCTGTGTTTTAGAATCAATTAAATAAGGGAGTATAATTCTTATATACAGATAGGATAACTGTGTATAAGATAATCTCAGATAACTGAGGTCTGACGAGTGACAGACATGGGATTTGAAACCAGGCTGTCAGAACTAAGAGTCTGTGCTCTAAACCGTGAAACAGATAAGAGAAAGAGTGAGATGATCACAGCCAATATTGGGAAGTCAATTTGTGGGAAATTATAATATTTTGTCGGAGGGATAGGTTGTGGATTTGTCTTTGTTCACAACCGAATAGTGAAAACACTGGTACAAATCTAAGCCTCTATTCGTAGTGTGTTGGAGAAGGCTTCCTACACGAGAGAAATAAAACCTTCCTTACTCTGGGGAAATCGTGGAGGATTGTTGTTGACATCTGTCAGAGTGATGTTTACGGTGGTGGTTCCAGAAAGGCCTCCCATCTGGCCGCCCATGTCTTTGGCTTGTATAACCACTTGGTACTGTTCTCTATTTTCTCTGCTCATGTCTGGTAGTGCAGTTTTTATTATGCCTTTTAGAAAAAGTAGACAAATATTTTACAGTTTAATCACTGAGTTCTAAGATTAACCTATGCAAGATCTATTTTATAGAAGCTCATCATAACAAACAGCCAAAAAGCTGGTGTACCTAACTGTATGAAATCCATAACCAATTTAATGTAATGGACAGAACAGACAGAATTCTTCCACTGGCTATTGTACAGGGAATGAGCTTGGCTAAATCAATTTAATTATATTTTTTGATTTAAAAAAATTAACTTCATTAAAAAATATTCAGATGAATAAGCTTACTTAATTTGATGATTTTCACATTCTTTCTGTTTTGAGTATTTCCTAGGACACAAAAAGTGCTAAATCTCAAATTTTGTATTTGGTGTCGTAAATTTAAACTCTGTAGATAATAGTCTAAAAGGATAACAGTTCAAATAATCTATTTAAATAATATGAAATTTGCTTTTATTTCCATGGAATAACTATGGGGAATAAGTGGAAGCATGATACTGAATCAATAGCTCTTAAAATACAGAACAATCTATAATTGTGCATCCGGATGTATTACATAATGAGATGAGAAAGAAACCAAGTATGAAAGGCTATTACCTGATTCTGGGTCCACGGAAAAATATGGCTGTCCTTGCAGTATGCTGTAGACCACTTTTGCACTGTTTCCATAGTTGGCATCATCTGCATCTGTTGCGGTCACTTGTATGACAGACGTACCTACACGAATCCCACCCACCCAAACAAAGATACTTAAATACTTCTAACTTTGAAACGGTCTTTCCGAAAAATTATTGCTGGTGGGTCATGTGGTGTGTTAGATGATGGTACATGTTCAAAGAAATGTGTTGAAATGATGCTGCCTCAAAAAAACAACAACCACAAAAAACAAAACACTTCTCTTTTTTCATTTTTTTAAAAATTAAATACCCCATAATTTTATTGTTTGAGCTATCTGAGAAAAAAATCAGCAACCTATTTTATCACAAAAATGAATATAATGAGACAAATGCACTGCACTTTTAGTTGACCAAAAATATTGTGAGGAACAATTTTTCTCTGAATACAATGTGCATGCAATTTTCAATTAATGCATTTCTTGCTTACTGGAAATGTATATTCAAAGATAAAACCAGTATTGGTAACATCCAGGTTGCTTTTTACTCTGATAAATTAAATGTATATTATACATAGAATAAAAAATAGAGGGACCCTGTTTTCATGGGGAAAAAAGGGCATAAAATTGACCTGTAATTTTGTGTGTGTGTAAGATATAAATGATTATTAAGCATCTGGGCCTCCCTTTAAAATATAGTTAACATAGTCATATATGATTATATCTATTGATATGCTACATATTATTTGCTGCACATAAGTAAATCAGTAGATATTTCCCCCAAATTAAGAAAGTATAGATTTTGTCACATGCAATACTATAATTTAACACTACTCTGTTTAATTTTATTTTCTGAAACTTAAACCACTGTCTTTTAACTTTATCACAATTTTTTATATTTAAAAGATAAAAAGGTTTTAAAGGGGCTAAACATAATGCAGTATATTAATGGGCTTTTCTGATATCTCACTAATCGCTATAAAGATTCAAAGCATGGTTGTAAAACTACTATTGATTAAAGCCTACCATGTATCCCTTGGGCAAAATGAGTTTGTATGACATTTTCTAGTATACTACATAGAATTTTCCGAAGTTTGACTCTGATTCTACCTAGATTGTGAAATTCTTTAGGACAGGGCAAATTCCATATTGGCCGTATCACTTACTTTAAAACCCCCATACGTTACACACTCAGAACTGGTCTAATTTAGTTGTAATGAATGTTTCTCAAAATTTGCATGTATATGCTTAAAAATTATTAATTGTATGTTAAGATTATACTAACAGCTCATTTCCCATCAATGTATCTGAATACTAACACAGGAATCTAGCAGCATTCGTTTTTATGGTTTTTTTTTTCAAAATTAATTAGCATAGAAAACTTGAGTTCTTTCTCTTGAGGCCTCTGTTTCCTCAGCTGCAACAGAATTGATATGTTCTGTAAGAAGACACAGTACAACTCACTCGTCCATCCCAGGGGTACTCCTTTGTCATTTAAAGAACACTCACTCATGTCCTAGCCAGACCAAGGCAAAAATAATAGTTATATTATAATATAATATGTATAATACAATAGAATACAATAATGTTTATAAGTTCAACTAAAGTGTTTTTCTGACTTATATGAATTCTTAAATATAATTTTATGTGAACATATATTAGTGAGAATAATAATTATTTTCATACTTGAGGATTATTTGAAACATGAATTATTAAGTGTAATCAGTATTCTAAATGTAAGTAGTGAATTCATCAATTTCATGACCGGTATTTTCCTAACCAGTTTCATTTTTCTTTTACTGTGGGTATAATTTCATAGTGGAAACAGGTAAAAACACTTCTCTATACCTTTTGACACTTTTAATAATGTATTTTGCTGTTAAATTTGTTTTCTATTGTTTGCTTTTTATTGTAGGTATGTGATCTTTGAACATATCCAAAAATACTTGACCTAAAAAAGAAAAAAATAATTCAATCTAAATAATAAAAATCAATTTTGTAATGTAACTAAAATGTTAAAAACACTCATATAAACTACGATCTGTTCTTGTAGAATCATGGTAATGATTAGGAATGCTGATAAACACTGAAAAACACTGACAGCTTAATACTATGATATTTATAATAGCAGAATGAAAAAAGAGAAGTACCTAATGTGTTGGACATTAGGGAATGGAGAGTTGTACTTTTTTTTTTCATAAATGCAGTGACTTATTATCAGTTAGTACTATTTAGCAATAAAATTAGAAGGTGGTTTTTATGTTTTTTGTACCAATTTCATAAATATGTGTTTATAAAGATGAATTAAAAGATTTTGTTTTTTATCTCCCTCTGAATTTTCTGGAATTCTTATAATTTTCATTTGCTCTCAAATAATCTAAATATTTTACTTTTATATTAAACAAAGATTAAAAAATTATAGTGAAGCTTAAATGACAAATGTATCATATGACATGACATTTGTCGTATCATGATAAATTTATTTGCAGGCTTTGTCCTGTATGATGTAATCTCTCCAAAGGCAGGGGCCTGTCTGGTCTTATTCAGATTTTAACTGAAGCCCAGCATGGTTTCCAGCAGAAAGTCATAATGAGAATGTACGTTTATAGACTGTAAGGTAGACGAGGCAGAATACCCAGCCCTTAATTTGTATGATTACTTTATTCTTATGATTAGCATAAGATATAGGCCTTGAGACATATAGAAGTGGCTCATGGTCACCTGGTAGGTGACAGAGATGGGATGCATCCTAGACAATCTGAGGAAGGAAACAGCACTCTAAATTCTTTACTAAGTGGCTTGTCTGGCATTATGGCTGTGATTAGACACGTTATTGAATCCACAGGTAGTGACTGCTAAGAAAGGGCTTGGGTTAAGTCATAAAGGGTTCATTGATGAGTTATATGTGCCAACTGTGAAAACTGCAAAAGGATTTCTTGTTGAAGTGATGGTGTTGGAGAGGAACTGGGTAAGTTTTTGAGAGACCAGTATGGTGAACTACCCAGTCAATGAGAAAAAAGTTGGGCTCTGCTATAAATATTAAAATCAATGCATCCCATTTGCCTTCATTATATATCCTTAAATATTGTCCAGATTATGTGTTCTGATCAGAAGATGCAACGCATTTAAGATTTCAACAATTAATTAGAGTCATTTAATTTTAACTAAAAAGTAATTCTGAGCAACACAATGGAATGTGGCATATGGTTTTGATAGAAGGAAGTAGGGGCAGAGAGATAGAGCAAGGAGAGGAGTTGGTGTGAGAGAAACAGGAGACACAATTCGGACAAAAATAAATAGGAAGAAAGGGACAGTATCGAGGAGACCATTAGGGGGTATATTGGGGAGAAGGGTAGGATAATAATAAAGAAATTTCATTTTATTTTAGAAGACTTTATTTACCCCCCAAAGTTAATGGTAGTAGTTTTTTAGCTCTGGTTTAAGTGAAAATCACTAATATAAGGAAGATAATATTAGAATTAAATGACTGTGCATTACTTCATTTATAGAAGCGCTTTTTGTTGTCTGATTATGCATGGGCTTTAACTATTAGTTTAAGATCATCCTTTAGTTTTTCTCTGCAATTGATTATTTATATCAGTTAAAGCATAGAAATAACATCTACAAAATTATAGTGAGTTAATATTTATTTTCCCTTAAAACAGGATTACTTATGACAAAAGAACCATATAATTTAAAAATATAAAATGTATAGACTTTATTTAGACATGTTTTATATATTAACAGGTCTAAAATCTTAATGCAAAATGCACTCACTCCCTTTCCTCTTATTTGGATTTAATTTTAATGAGGGGGCATTTGAATTAAGAGATAAAAACTTAAAAAATGTTGCTTTTGAGGAATTACTAAGAATCTAATAAAATTGGAAGTGTTCCAAACTATGTTTTGCATAATAAGCATAACTATTTTACAGTGGGGACAAATAGTAAGGCATTAAAATTATCCAGCTTTCCCTGCATTTATTAAACATTGTTTTTCTGTTTACAATAGTATAGTAATAAATTATGTTTTGGGGCAAGCCAGTTTAATTCTTTTGGGCTCATTTTTACTTATTTATTAAAATAAGTGCCTAAATCAAATGTAGTGTCTTCCATGTGTGTGTATAATATGTACATTTATATTTAAAACTAGATATACATATGAAGTCTATTGTTGGGCCAAACAGGA
Organism: Panthera onca; assembly: GCF_046562875.1. NCBI lineage: Eukaryota > Metazoa > Chordata > Mammalia > Carnivora > Felidae > Panthera > Panthera onca. The sequence continues at coordinate 21,593,644 of NC_138339.1, forward strand.
AGCAATTAATACAGTGATGTCAATCTTAGTACTAATAATAACTATCCTCCATCAATAGGATCAAGATCTATCTGTAACTTTTAAATCCTCTTTTATTAATATGAAAAGCTGCAACCAGAGCCATACATCTCTATGTTGTTGTTGTTTTTCTGTTTTGTTGGAATTCTAGGCACAGAGGCAATAAAATTGACAATTACCCAAATTCTCACTTAAAAAAAATAATGTTTATTTATTTTTGAGAGAGAAAGAGAGACAGAGCAGGGGAGGGGTAGAGAGTGAGGGAGACACAGAATCTGAAGCAGGCTCCAGGCTGTGATCTGTCAGCACAGAGCCCGACGTGGGGCTTGAACTCACAGACTGCGAGATCATGACCTGAGCCAAAGATAGCTGCTTAACCAACTGAGCTATCCCCACCAAATACGCATTTTTAAGTCTGCAACAATAAGAAATTGTGCTGTCCATAATTTAAAGTTTATATAAATATAGATTGCCTTACAGGAAGGGCTTTTTGCACAAAATAATGTATAAGCCTTCTTCCATGTATAAACTTATATATTCTATATTTTATGGTATGGAATGAGCAAAGATTTTTTTAAATAAAATATACAAGTGCTTACTCTAGTCCTGATATTATTACGTATTTGATAAATATTAATGTAACCTAGATGAGATAGAATATGTTTGAATTAGATAAATGATTGGAATATACAGAATAAGAGATAATATTCCATTAAATAGCACAAAATAATATGGGAGAAAATGCAGGTATCTGAGTTTAAATATAAATAGTCTCTGATAAATAAGTATTCTGGTTTTTAAAATGAGTTAATTGAGTTAATTCTTTGAAAACTTTAAAAGTTATTCAACTATAAATCAGTTATTATCAAAATGTGTCTTATTCAAATATCTGTCATCCAAATTATACTTTTTATTCCTGTATGTATATCAAATCTATTTCCAGAAGGATAAGTGACAGTTTTTGTACTATTTGTCAAAATACCTGGTAAAATAACGTATATGCAGGATAAACAATAATGTGTTATAAAGGTTAAAGTGTGTTACCAGAAAACCAAACTATTTTAGAATACTCATCAACAGGCAGTTGAAATGGAAAGTATGATTTTAGATGTATCTTCATCTCAAATATAAGCCCATAAAGACATCATCATATGTATCTACATTATCCCACTGGTCGACCTATATGGATCAGTCCAGTACTTCCACGGATCTATACCAAGCTAACATATTTTAAAATATTAAAGAAAACACAGCAACTCATATTTCATCCTAGGCTGTATGATTTCCTAGGACTTCTGTCTAATTTGATAATTCTCTTTCATATTATTGGAATGAATACCTAAAAGATAAGAGAACTGCCTCTTTTCTCAGATGGATGAGATTTCATTTGAGGTGAAAAGAAATAACTTCTTTGCAAACCCCTGGTTCTTCTGTCTAGATGACACACATAGTTAAGAAACATTTTATATCATTTCACTCAGAAAAGGTGGTTATAATTTTGTTTTCCTCATAAAAAACTATGTTAGACTGAAACATGTACTAATTGTAATAATGTCAAAGTTAATCAATGAACAATGATTTTGAAATAATATCCAACTACATAGTATCAAATTTTGAAAATCAGTTGTGCATATTTTGGATACTATAGCAAGTTTATATCACTTCTTTTTAAATATGTAATGACTTAATAGCTCTTATTTTATTAAGACATCTAAACATACACATACAGATAAATTACATAATAACAAATGTTTTTTTAAAATTGTAGGCAGCCCTAAAAAATGTAACAATTATTTTCAGTTTGCATGATAAACTATTATTTGGTAGTGGAACACAACTAAACTAATATTAAAAGGCTTGGAATATTGTTATTAGGCTACCAGGTTATTTGATCTTAATTCAGCTGCTTAATCATTCAGAATTCTGGCTCCTAATTAACAGAATGGGGATTTAAAGTTCTATTTCCCATGCTTTCCACATGAAGTTGTTTCAATGATCAAATGAGATGATCAAAAGAAATTTGTCAAATGCGAGTATTAGTTGTTATGCAAAATAATGCAAGCAAAACTGTCCAAAACTGCTGACACTATTTGGTATCCCTTTTTTATTTCAAGCAGAAATACATTCATCTTGACTGCTATTTGAATAGCAGTTGAGTAGAGGTGAAGGTGTTGGTAGAAATGCAATGGAATAACTGCTCTCATTAATCATATTGTTAGATCATATTTTTAGATATCATTTTAGGTATAAGGTACACCATAGCAGGAATCATTGAAATATATACAATTGAAAATAATTAGAAGTGAGACAGTTAAAACTAAATAGTAGTTTTCAGTTATAGTTCTCATCTTGAAAGAACCATATATGGTAACTGTATGTCCATAATTATTACCTTAGCAAACAAATAAAAATGTTAGTTTACATGGATTAACATATACCTACCGACTCCAGACATTTCAGGAACACTGGCAGTGTATAAGTCTTTTGTGAATTTTGGTTCATTGTCATTGATATCATGGATTTTAATAATAAATTCAGATTCCGGCTCCACCTGCCGCCCAGTCTTTCTGTCTATAGCCTTGGCACGAAGAATGTATAGGGATTTTTCTTCTCTGTCTAATTTCTTTGCAGCATGAATATCTCCTGTATTTTCATCTATAACGAACAGACTGCCAGCCCCATCTCCTGTTAATATGTATTTTAAATTTCCATCTCCTTTATCTTGGTCAGTGTGAAGCTTCAGAGAGGCAGAAAAGAAAAGTTCTATAAATACATGCATTGCTATTACAGAAAAAAATTAATTTTGGCACATATCAACTCTTCACATAATGTCATTAAAACAACGATCACAGTTGTTATCTTAATTTTCAGGTGAGAATACTAAACATTCCAGTTTTATCATTCTCAAAAATGTTAAATAATTACATCTGTACATCATAGGGGACTAAATTTACAATGAAATAAAAATGAATAATATATCTTTTGAAACAGTGTTGAATGATTCAAAGATTTAAACTGTGACACATTAACAAGAAAAAACAAAACATCCATAAACCTAGAGCTTGAGTATAAAATAGTGACATACTCCTGGTTACATTTAATATCACTAAACTAAGAGATGATGTGAGACATTTTGAACTTTTCATGATAAGTTTAGAATATATACCATAAATGCAAACTGATTTTACCTCTCATCAGTAAAATATTTGTAGATTCAGAGGCTCTGTCTTCAGAGAAACCAGAGGGATGGAATTTTATTTCAAAAATTCTTCTCTATATGATTTTGGGAGAGTACACTTTCAACCAGGATATCCTTTGTTTGTTTGTTTGTTTGGAAATTGACATATTTTATAGACTTCTTTAAAATTCAATTGATATAAAAAACACAGGGCTTTTCCACTGGCTGTATACATATTTTTTCATAAATTATTTTCCTTCTGATACATAACCAACTAAAAAATAGACTTTTTAATGTAGGAGACAGTCTACTGAGTACTTAAAACAGACAAACAGATCATGTATTCACAGAAATTTAGAATTGGAAAAAATCTTGACATTTTTTCAAACCTAACACTGTTCTGAAACTTGAGTCTTAACTAGCCTGTCCCCTAGAAGACAACTATGTTGTCTTCTATCATATATCCCAAAATTCCCATTACTTCCTGGCTCCACCTATTTCTGTGTCCCATTCTATCTTTGAATTATTTGACTTTTTAAATAGTTTTTTTATGGTAGCCAAAATAAGAAACTTGGGATGCATATTTTACTCTTCTTTACTTTTAATCTCAATGCCAAAATAATCATATGCAGTCTTCTCTGAAACCCCTTCCCGACCCATCTATATGTCTCCATCCTATGGCTATCACCCTGGTTTTGTCCTGCATCGTATCTTATCTGGACCACTGTAGCAATCTCCTAATTAATGTCTGCCACCCCTCACAGTCTACTCCAAAGAGTTTTCCATTATAAAGGTGATTTTCTTTTCTTTTTTAAAATAATTTTTAAAAATGTTTATTTATTTTTGTGAGAGAGAGAGAGAGCATGATCAGGGGAGGAGCAGAGAGAGAAAGAGATAGAGGATCCAAAGTGGGCTCTGTACTGACAGCCTGATATGGAGCTCGAACTCACTAACCTTGAGATCATGATGTGAGCTGAAGTTGGACACTTAACCAACTGAGCCATGCAGGTGCCCCAGGGAGGTGATTTTCAACGTCACAAATCTGGTCATGTTACCTCTTAGCTTAAAAATCTTCCACAAGGTACAGTGCAAGAGAAACATAAATCTAAAGTCTTACAAACCTGGGTTATACTCATGCAAATTTTTGTGTTCTATTGGGCAAATGTGTGTGTGTGTGTATGTGTGCATGTGTGTTTAATCTAAGCCTGTTCTATTAAAAAGACATAATATTCTTTACAAAAATAATCTTTACTTTTATTATTCTAATTTTTTGGACTCTATCGCCTTATTTATACATCTTCCATAATCTTATCCTCATCTCTAGATACATCACTGCCACCTGTACCCACTTCATTACCATTCTGTACCAACCAATTATATTGTTATATATTATTATATATATGTAATATACATATTATATATATGTAATATATATATTACATATACATATATATATGTAATACATACATACATATTATATATATGTAATATATATATATATATACAATATAATATTATATATTGCCTTGTTCTATCTTCTTCATTTCTCAGAGAATACTGTTCCAGTTTTTATTCTTGATGTTTGCATATTTTCCTCTTACCCTTTAACACCCTTTCTCTTCTCTGCATTGTCTCCTAATTAAACATTTATCATATCTCATTTAAAATCAGGATGACTTTTCCTACTCTCTAGATTAGAATACATATGCCAGCTCTATAGTTACAAAGCATATTTCATTGTCCTATCGTGATATTCACCACATTTGGTGAAATTATTTATTGTGCCCACTAAACTGTAAAATTCCAAAGAGAACGATTGATATTATTCTTTTAAATTGCTAGGATTTCATTGAAGGTGACAAAAATATGGAAAGACATTCCATGCTCATGGATTGGAAGAACAAATATTATTGAAATGTCTATACTACCCAAAACAATCTACACATTTAATGCAATCTCTATCAAAATACCAATAGCATTTTTCATAGAGCTAGAAAAACAATCTAAAAATTTGTATGGAACCACAAAACACCCTGAATAACTAAAGCAACCTTGAATAAGAAAAGCAAATCTGGAGGCATCACAATTCTGGACTTCAAGTTATATTATAAAGGTGTAGTAAAACATTATGGTACTGGCACAAAAATAGACATATAAATCAATGGAACAGAATAGAAAACCCAGAAATGAAGCCACAGCTATATGGTCAGTTAATCTTTAACAAAGCAGGAAAGAATATCCAATGGGTAAAATACAGTGTCTTCAACAAATGGTGTTGGGAAAACTGGACAGCAAAATGCAAAAGGATGAAGCTAGACAACTTTCTTACACCATACATAAAAATATTGAAAATGGATTAAGGCCCTAAATATGAGACCTGAAACCATAAAAATCCTAGAGGAGAACACAGGCAGTAACTTCTTTACATGGGCCATAGAAGTTGCTATGATACGTCACTAGAGGCAAGGGAAACCAAAGCAAACATGAACTAGTGGAGCTTTATCAAGATCAAAAGCTTCTGCACAATGAAGGAAACAATCAACAAAACTAAAAAGCAGCCTACAGAATGGGAGAAAAGATATTTGCAAATGACATCTGCGATAAAGGGTTAATATGCAATATATATAAAAAACTCTACACCCCCCCCCAAAATAATCCAATTAAAATCAGCAGAAGACACGAATAGACATCTTCCCAAAGAAGACATGCAGATAACTAACAGACACATGAAAAGATGCTCAACATCACTGATCATCAGGGAAATACAAATCAAAACTACAATGAGATATCATCTCACACCTATCAGAATGGCTAAAATCAACAACACAGGAAACAACAGGTGTTGGCGAAGATGCAGAGAAAGGGGAACCCTCTTGCACTGCTGGTGGGAATGAAAACTGGTGCAGTCACTCTGGAAAACAGCATGGAGTTTCCTCAAAAAGCTAAAGTAGAGCCATCCTACAATCCAGCAACTGCCTACTAGGTATTTACCCAAAGGATACAAAAATACTAATTTGAGGGAATGCATGCACTCTGAAATTTAAAGCAGCGTGATCAATAATAGCCAAATTATGGAAAAAGCCCAAATGTTCATGTCTATTGATGAATGGATAAAGAAGTGACATATATAATATATATATATATGTGTGTGTGTGTGTGTGTGTGTGTGTGTGTGTGTGACACACACATAGTTATATAGTTATAGTTATATATAAAATATTACACAGCCATAAAAAGAATAAAATCTTGCCATTTGCAATAATGTGGATAGAGCTAGAGAGTATTATGCTGAGCAAAATAAGTCAGTTATAGAAAGACAAATACCATATGATTTCACTCATTTGTAGAATTTAAGAAACAAAACAAAAGAACATGGGTGAGGTGTGGGGGAAAGAAAGGAAAGCCAAGAAACAGACTCTTAACTGTAAGGAACAAAGTGATGGTTACCAGAGGGGAAGTGGGTGGGGGGGATGGATGAAATAGGTGATAGGGATTAAGGAGGGCACTGTGTTGAGAATAGGGTGTTGTATGTAAGAGTTGAATCACTAAATTCTAATCCTGAAGCTAACATTACACTGTATGTTATCTAATTGGAAATTAAATCAAAACTGGAGAAAAACAACGTCAATGGAAATTTTACATATATACACATGAATACAAAGTATTTTTTATTTTTTTGTATATCATTCCTTTTTAGTTTTCCATGTATTTAACATAATTCCAATATGTCAACCTAAAAAAAATAGCCAGGTATTTTATTAGAAAAATGAGTTTATTCAGGAAGAGAAGAAGAACTCTAATTCAGGACAAGCAAACTGTGGCAAGCTATAGGCAAATCTGAGAAAAAGTGACGGTCAGCTTTTGTTAGGTTTTAGGAGGAAATTGAGGAAGATTGTTTTTTAAACAAAAGTTCATTGGAGAAGAACAAAATTTTGAGGTTGTGGCTGCTTCTCATTGGCTGCAAGTGCTGATTAGTGTATTGTTGCTGGGGCAGGGAGAGATCTTCCTTCTTTTTGCAGGTTATGTAGGCTGCAACCAGTGGTACATTGGGATATATACTTATATTTATATTTATATTATATTTATATTCATATATTCATATTCATGTTCATGTTTATTTATTTTGAAAGAGAGCGAGAGCACAAACGGGGGAGAGGCAGAGAGAAGGAGAGACAGAATCCCAAGCAGCCTCTGCACCATCAGAGCAGAGCCTGATGTGGGACTTTAACTCACGAACTGTGAGATTATGACTTAAGTAGAGATCAAGAGTAAGATGCTTAACCCACTGGGCCACCCAGCTGCCCCAGGAGTTATATCTTTTTGTCTTACTTAGATTCAAATACCAATGGAAACCACTCACTTTTCAAACATTTCTCCTCATTTAAAGTATTTTGTGATGGGTATTGAGGAGGGCACCTTTTGGGATGAGCACTGGGTGTTGTATGGAAACCAATTTGACAGTAAATTTCATATATTAAAAAATAAATAAATAAATAAAGTATTTTGAAGGCTGAAAAAATATTCAGACAAACATGGTAATCATAATCACTACAATTTTCTGTGAATGATTTTATATTTGATTTTAAAAATTTCAAGGAAACTTCAGTATTAAAATTATGCTGCTTGGACTGAATATGGTGTCCAGAGAGAAATTAAAATAGTAATGGAACTACAAAATTTTCAGAATAAGTTTGTGGTCTGAAAATATTGAATTTTAATTACAAAATGAAATATTTGCAACAGAATTATATTTTAGTCATCCCTATATTGAAATCATAATTTAGGTTTACATCCTATTCCTATCCGTTCTAATGTCTGCCATGATATTTTATGTGTACTCTTTATTCTCTTAATTTAAAATGCCATAAGAAAATAAAATAAACTACCATTTTAAAAGAATTATGTCACATAAAATCAAGCACATATTTTAAAGCAGTGTCTTTAATTTACAATTTCATTTTAAGAACGAAAACACAATATTTATTATCTGGTGTAATCTAACAAAAAACAAAAGATGCTATATTAAAATACTGGATTTTTCCATCATGTACATTATTAATTTTCAGTTACACACTTAGAGTTGATAGAAATCAATAGCAAAACCTATTATAACGTAAGTATAATATCTTCTATATGGAATCAACACTCAGCAATTTTATAGGATCAATGAAAATAAAGTAGAAATCTTATGACTATTGCTTATCTATTATAGAACCAAGCCCACATAAAATTCCTGAAGAAATATGAGTACCAAAATATAGTTATTTTCTTCAGATCTCAATGTACCAAGTAGTCCTCCCTCCCTGGAAATAACTTATTTGCCTCTTTTAAACTTGAATAAAACCATGATAGCACAATAAATCCTAAATAATGTTTTAAAATGCTAGCTATTATTGTCCAACAGTATCATGTTTTGTACAAAGTCAACAGTATCATAATTTTGCCAGCTACAGTTGTTTTTAGAAATTTGAAAAATTTAAATGTACATGCAAAATAAGCTAAAAATTTAAATTATATAGATGCGTATATAGATAGGAAGAAGTCTACCAAGTTCTCCCTTGATCTATAAAAGCAGAAGAGTTCAAGATCAAAAAAACGAAAGACTAACTTGAAGGTAAAAACAAGGAAGCCATGACTCCTCAGTCCATCCCCAGACTTGAGCCAGTTAACAGACCCAGACCCTTTGAATGAAAGGGATGCTCAAGTCTTCTTGAGGAAGGTCCCCAGTACATGCCTGAACGTTCATAGTATTAGTCTTTCTCCTGGCCTCTTTCTCCTTCCGCAAATGGGCCTATGCCTTTTACCAAGTTAACTGTGTGCTGGATAAAAAGGAAGTAATCAGACACCTGAGGAGTCCTGGACACAATCTCTGAATTCTCATTGACTCCAGGAAACCCAAATCAGTGTGATCCGCCAACCAGAGTAGAGGTATGAGGAAGTCAGGTGATTGATGGAGTTTTGCCTGACATCTGTCTAATAGTGGGCCCAGTGGGATCCTAAATCCATTCTGTAGTAAAAGATAAATTGCTGTATCTTCCCCATCCTCCGACCAAAACAGAAGCCCAATACCTCGTGGTCTTTGGAGGTAGAGTATTTTTCATTTGGATATGTTATTTCTATCCATTTACTGAAACACCTGAAAAGCTGCTAGTTTTGAGTGGGGCCCAGCACCTGAGAAGATAGGATGATTTGGTCTGTGTATACAAGTCAGTCTCTTTCCTCAGCCAGTTTTGTCGTTTCCTAATGGGCTCATGAACAAAGCGGCCATGGTGGCAGGAGTGGAAGTTATACATGGGTTTAACAACTTGAACATCCACTGACTAAGGACCATCTGGCTACAGTTACTGTTGAATGCCCAATGTGCAAGCAGTAGAGACCAACATTGAGCCTCCAATATGGTGCCATTCCCTTGGGTGATCATCCAGCTTCCTGATAACTAGTCAATTACACGGGAATGCTTCCATCCTGAAAGGTATGATGCTGTTATTTTGTTTTGTTTTGTTTTAAGCTTATTTATTTATTTCGAGAGATACAGAGAGCATGAGCAGGAAAGGGGCAAAGAGTGACAGGAATAGAGAGAATCCCAAGCAGGTTCTACGCTGCCAACACAGAGCCTGACATGGGGCTCGAACTCACAAGACTGTGATATCATGACCTGAGCTAAAGCCAAGAGTTGGACATTTAACCTACTGAGCTACCCAGGTGCGTTGGGACAATGTTTTTGTTTTTGTTTTTAATTATTATTACTACTATTATTACTCCTGGAATAGACACTTACAGTGGATGTGTATTTGCCTTCCCTGCACATAGTGATTCTGCCAAAATTACCATCCATAGACTTACAGCATGTCTTAATGGTATTCCATACAGTATTAGTTCTGATCAAGCAAATCACTTCACAGTGAAACAAGTGCAACAATAAGTAAATACTCTTGGGATTCACTGGTCTTACCATGGTCCATGGTCCACACCATCCTGAAGCAACTGATTTGGCACAATGATGGAATGACCTTTAGAAGACTCTGTTACTATGACAGCTAGGTGCTGATGCCTTGCAGAGCTGGGGTGAGTTTATCTTGAAGGCTACATATGCTCTGAATCAGCATCCAACAAATGGTGTTGTTTCAGGATTCACAGGTCCAAGAATTAAGGAGTGGAAATAGGAGAGGCATCTTTCACTATTACCCCTAGTAACCCACTAGCAAAATTTTTATTCCCTGTTCCTGAGACCTTATGCTATGCTGGCCTAGAGTTTTTAGTTCTAGAGAGATGGGGAAATTTTTCCACCAGGAGACAAAAAAATAATTTCACTGAATTGCAAGCTAAGATTGTTGGACTCCTCATGCCTCTAAATCAATAGGCAAATAATAGAGTTATTGTATTGCCAAGGTGATTGGTTCTGACTATAATGGGGAAATGGAGGCAAGGAGCAGTACTTGGAATATAAGAGATCCCTTAGAGTGTCTCTTAGTATTACTATGCCCTGTGATTAAGATCAATGAAAAACTACAGCAACCCAGTCCATAAAAGACTACTAGTGTTCCAGACCCTTCAGGAATCAAGGTCTGAATCACCCCGCCAGAGAAAGAGCCATAACCAGATTAGGTGCTTCCTGAAGGCAAAGGGAATACAGAATGGGTAGTGGAGGAAAGCAGTTACAAATACCAGTTATTTGTTAGTTACAGAATGTGTCTAGTTATAGAATGACTCATTGTCATGAGTACTTACTCCTTATTTTGTTATGAATACAGTGTGTTTTTTATAAACAAATTTCTTTGTTTTTCCCCATCTTTTTCCTTTATCATGTAACATAAGATACATGAACTTGTTATCACAGTATTTAAATATTATTAATTTTACATTATTGTATTTATGTTACAAGATACCAAGGAGAAGAATACACATCACTAAAGGACTATACCTCTTCTGGAAAGGGGTTAGTGTAATCCCAGTTGTGTGCAGAATAGTTGTATTCTGTTAGGCAGAATTATGACCTTGTTATTGTCTTTCTTTGAGATTAGCATGACTTAAGGAGATATGTGTGAGTGCCAAGTTAAGAAGAAGTGGCCTTATCATGGTTAATTTTATGTGTCAGATTGTGCCATTAGGTGCCCAGATCTTTGGTTAAACATTATTCTGAGTGTATCTGAGGGTGTTTCTGGATGAGATTAATATTGGAATTGATGGGCCAGGTAAAGCAGGTTACTCTCCCCATTTTAGGTATGAATCATCCAATCCATTGAAAACCTGAGAAACAGAATTTGCTTTCTCTGCCTGACTGTGTTTGAGCTGGGACGTTGATCTTCTCCTGCCTTTAGACTCAGACCGGAACGTAACACTTTCAGGTCTTCAGACTCCCAGTGGAACTATGTCATTGATTCTCCTGAATCTCTGGCTGACCAACTGCAGATCTTGGGACTTCCCAGCCTCCATAATCATATAAACCAATTTCTTATAATATATATCTATATATATTATATAAAACAAATATATATGTATACATATACATGTATACATATATATATGTGTATATAGATATATATCCTGTAGACGACTACAATTGAAGGCAAAATTTGCAAAATCCAAGCAAATTTATTCCTAATCCATTTTCTTTTAGGAATGTAAGAGTTTTTTGATTACTTGCTTGTTTTAAATTTTGTTTAAAGTGTTTATTTTTATTTCTTTATTTTGCACACGCACATGCAAAAGAGAAAAAGAGGAAGGAGAGAGAGAGAGAGAGAGATAGAGAGACGGGGGGGGGAGAGAGAGAGAGAGAGAGAGAGAATAAGGAGAAGGGGAGAGGGAGAGAGAGAAACTCCACACCCAGCATGGAGCCTGATGCGGGGCTCGATCTCCCAACCAGGAGATAATGACCTGAGCAGAGAGCAAGAGTAGGGTGCTGAACCAACTGAGCCACCAGGAGCCCCTGTTTAACATGTTTTTAATTTCAAAAGTATATCGTCCAACTCTTATTATCAACAATCTTCACATATTCCTAAAAAATATATATGTGGAATTTTCTAACTGTTCAGTTTTTAAAGAGGAATGATATAAGAGCTATAGCTGACAGTTACTAAAAATAATGATTAATAATACTTCTGATGTCTTAATAATGTTAAAATATATGTCCAATATATTAAAAATAGTGTGTTGTGCAGCAGTCTTCAAGGCAGATTTTTCTTCTTTATTTCAGATAAATTGAATTATCTTTAAATTTACTTGTATTAAGTATTGGGTTTATAACTAATATATTAATACGCAGTTTTGGGTAAATGAAAATTAAATATAACACCACTGATATGCAATGTAGCTATGCCATAAAGATTTCCAGTTTTGACTAAAGAAGCATTAGCTGGACATACCCTCTCATAGTAAGCAACTAAAAATCTGGACAAACTACATGAAGTCGCTGTTTTTAGGAATTACACAACAGAAGGGAAGCAACAAAATGAGTTATAAATTCATTCTACCAGTTTGCCTGGGAAAAATTTTACTGTAGGGATGTGGAGCATGTACAGACAGTGGCAAATCTGCTGGGCAGAGAAAAACAGAGATGGGAATTCAGGGCTGTTACTGTGGCACTGATTTGCTGGACAGGATACAAAGGGGCGAGAGCCACAGAGTGCTCCAGTCAGAGCATCTGTGTAAATATGGTAGAATCATATAGTGTACATGTCCACAGAGGCTTAGCATAGAAAATTTCTGGGGATCTAAAATTTTAATAGAGAATTTCACTGATTACAAAGAATGGGAAGAGAGGAGTTTGGGCACAGCCAGAATGGTTCAGTCTTAACTGAATGTTGTGGGTGTTAAGAATTGAGAAAAGCCATGCCTTGGGAGAAACAACTGTGTCTATGAGTGAAAAATACATCCTAAGAAAAAAAATACAGAGGGTGCCTTGATGGCTCAGTCAGTAGAGCATGTGACTCTTGATCTTGGGGTTGTAAGCTTAAACCCCACATTGGGTATAGAGCTTACTTAAAAAAATCGACAGGATTTAATAAAACTTAAAAAATGAAAATTCTTTAAAGATAGACAAACTAAAATGGGCCCATTCAAACAGTTATTAAAACAATGTTTGACAAGAAGACTGTATCATCTACAATTCCCAGAATATAGTAATATAGTAGTATATATCAATTATTAAGTTCTAGGAAAATGTGTTTTTTAAATATATATTTAATATATATATATGTTAATATATATTTAATATATATGTTTACATATACATGTGTGTATATATACATATGTGTGTGTGTGTGTGTGTGTGTGTGTATATATATATATATCTCCAATGGAAACAGAAACACAGACAATCCCAATATGTGAGCTACTAACGGACATACATGTAATTGGAATAATGTTCATGCACTTACAGTTGCAAAAGGGAGAAAAGAATATGACAGAGAATATTTTTTAAGAGATAATGGTAGAAAAAATCTTAAAAACATCCAAGGAATAAACATAAGTTTAGGTTAAAAAAATATAACAAGAAAGACAGCTGATTTCATATTAGAAATAATGGAAGCCAGAACTGTTTAGTAAAAATAACCTTCAAAAATTAAGAAATAGTATTTTGAGAGAGAAAAAAAATGCTGAGAGAATTCACTGCAATAAGACTTTCACTTCAAGCAATACTAAATAGATATCTTTAGGCTGAATGGAAATAATGCTAAATTGGATCCTTGACATAAAGAAAGAAATGAGGAGACTTCATGAGAGCAAAACAGCTGGCATAAGAGATTATCTTAAAGTATTTTTAAAAGAAAAATGGCTGTTTAAATCTTGTATAACATCAACATATTATAAAATTTATATAGCATAGTAAACATAACATACATAACAATAATAGCAAAGTAGATGGAATTCTGCTTTCACCAAGTTTTAACACTATGTAGTAATGACATCATATTCCAGTTAGACTTGAATAAGTTAAGGATGGATATAACCCTTATCCTTATATTCCTTTTATAATCCTCAGGGCAACTGCTAAATAATACAAGGAGATAAAGCTAAAATGGCAACTGTGGAAATAAAATGAAATGCTAATTAGTAGACAAAAAGAAAGTTGAGGAGACAGAAATATTTTTCTATAAACAAAGGCAAGAAGCAAGAGGTAAATGGTGAATAATTAGAACAAATGTAAAACAAGAAGGCCAGCAGTATATAAACACAAACATATTAGTGATTACATCAGTATCAGTGGGCTTAAAACCTCAAGTAAGACTATTAGAATCCACTACAAAAAGGTACTTAAGTATATGTAGATTACAAGAGCCAAGCCTTCAACATGATAGTATAAATGAATTTAAAGTAAAAAAATAAAAATGTCATAAATACATATTATAAGAAAGCATGTAGGGCTATATTAAAATTATACAAAATAAACTTTAAGAAATAATGCAGAAGAAACTTAGTAACACTGAAGGGGACATTATCTCAGAAAGATATGACAATCATTATTGTTCATGGAGCTAAGAATAAATTTCTAAATGAAATACTTGTCATAAAACTAAAGAAGTAGCAGACAATCCAAATCACAGTTGGATTTTATTATGGAAATGATTAGGTTTTGATTCTTACAAGAAACTAATACATTGAATACATATAATTGAAATAATGAGATTTCAGAACAGATGATCACAGTGAGTCATAATACTGCCCACATATCATCCAAGCAGCTATACAAGCAGCAACATACAAATGTACAATGTGCAGTAAATGTACAAATAATAGGTATGTTCTTCTAATCCTCTACATGTATATTAATAATGTTTTTAGAATATTTTTATTTACACAGAAATTACAAAGCTATCTCTATCACTTCCCACATCCTCACACTTAGTTTCAGTTATTAACCTCATATTGTGGTATATTTGTTACAATAATGGACCAATATTGACAAATTATTATTAAAGTGTGTATCTTATTCAGAGTCCCTTGCTTTTTACCGCATATCGTTTATCTGCTCCACATTACATGTAGTCCTCATGCTCCTTAAACTCCTTTGTACTGCGACAGGTTCTCAGACTTTCTGTTTTTTATTATCTCCATAGTTCTGAGAGTGTATGTCATGTGTTTAGTGATATATCCCTTTTTTGGACTTTATCTCATGTTCTTTCTCATGATTATTCTAGGATTATGTGTTTTGGGGAGAAAGACCACAGCCGTGGCCTTTTCATCACGTTTCAAGGGTATATTCTGTAATCATGATATATCACCGTTGACGCTAACTTAGTTGACTTAGTGTTTGTCCAGTGTCTGTGCTACACAGTTACGGTCTTTCTCCCTTGTCTTACTGTATTTTTTTTTAAAGTTTATTTATTTATTTTGAGAGAGAGAGTGTGTGTATGCATGAGCAGGTGAGAGGCAGGGAGACAAGGAGAGAGAGAATCCCAAACAGGCTCTGTGATGTCAGTGCAGAGCCTGATGTGGGGCTCAAACCCACGAGGGGTGAGATCATGACTTGAATTGAAACCAAGAGTCAGATGCTTAACCGACTGAGCCACCCAGGTACCCCTTACCATATTCTTGAAAAGGAAGTCGCTACATTCTGCCAACATTTAAGGAGTAGGGAGTTACACCTCTTTGAAGGGAGACTATCTTCATATATCATTTGAAATTTCTCTACATGGAAGCCTTGTTTATTCTCTCCCCTTTACTTATCTATTGTTATTTAGTTATATCAGTTTGGACTCTTGGATTTTTTTTGCGGGGGGGGGGGGGACTAATACCAGTGTGTTTCATTGCTCCAATTTTTTCAGTTTTGCCCACTGGGAGCCCTTACAGTCAATTCTTGTGTCCTTTTGCCATATTCCTATCTTTGTAGTGTGTTTTTGTCTATATGCATTTCCTTAATTTCTGGCAACACAAGATACACCACAATCATCTTCTGTATTTCTTGTTATATTCCTAGAATCATCCTTTTTTTTCAGGAAGACTCAGTTCTCTTTATTGGAGAATGACAGTAGAAATCGAGATCAGAATGCTAGATGTGTTTACTGCTACTAGGTGTTGTTGCTTTTAGAACCTTTCAGCTGACAGAACAATGAAATTTATGGCTGACTACTAGTCTGTGTATATACCTCCCTAGATGACACCAGTTGTATCAATATAGAGTTCATTCTGATATCTATATTTGGATATTTTAACATATTAATTTGAGTAATTAGAGAAAAAAAAGGCAAATAATAGTAAAGGTACAGAATATTTTGGCAGTGCTCTTAGCCAAATCAATCCCAATAATACTTCAATAGCACACAGCCCAGCATCTTCATAATATGCATTCTTTTCACATACACATGTAAGACTCATCAGATTATGCTATGTATTAAATTGCATTGGAGATGACCAAAATATCTGGCCCATGGCCTATTGATGTAGGCTCTGTATTATGTTTGTTGTTGCCCACATATATATGTATATATGTACATATATAAAATATCATGTATAATATGTAATATATGGAGTGAATACTATCCCTATCAAAATTTCAGTGTTACTTTTTACAACAAATTGATAAGCCGAAACTAAAATTAACATGGGAATGCAAATGACCTAGAGTAGCCTGGACAATTGGAAGAAGAAAAAAGTAGAATTTATATTGTTAAAGTTCAAAACTTATTCTAGAATTACAATAATGAAGAGAGTGAAGTATTAAATAGACAAATGAGAACAAAATAGGAAATCTAGAAATAAACTCACGGATACACTTGATTTTAGAAAAAGGTGCCAATGAAATTTTGTTGTGGAAACATTCTCAGCAAATTCTGTAGCAACTCCATTGATATTGGTATTTAAAAACAGAAGAAACTTCATTCATACCTCACATAATCCACAAAAATTAATTTGAGATATATTACAAACTTAAATATGATAGCTGGAACAAAAAGATCATCTTGGAAAAAACATGAACTTGACTTCATGATATTGAAATAGGCACATATTTCTTTTGTAAAATCAATAGGTCCAAACAATAAATACAAATAATATTTTTATTTAATGAAAATTAAAATATACTCATCAACAGACAATGTGTTTTTGATACTCTGCTGTTAAGTACATACACATTAAGGATTGTTGTCTTTTTGGAGGAATGGCCTTTTTATCATTATGTAATGTTTCTATTTATCCCTGATAAATGTTCTTGTTCTGATATTAGCTGTATCTGAAGTTCATCTAACTACTCCAACTTTCTTTTGATTACTGTTGCCTTGGAATGTCTTTCTCCATCTCTGTACTTTTAATCTAACCCACTTTAAATATAAAGTGGTTTCATTTTAGACAACATATGGTGGAGTTTTATATTTTTATATTTTTTATCCACTCTCTACCAGTGGTGTGTTAGACTCACATTTAAAGAGTTTGATTGGTATAACTGATTTAATATCCTCCATATTTGTAATTATTTTCTATTAATTACTGGTTCTTTATTTCTTTTTTGTTTATTTGATCTTTTTCTGCATTTTCTGGTTTTTTTGAGCATTTTATTTATTCCATTTTCTCTCTACCCTTCACAAATCAATTATAAGTTTAAAAACAAAGACGTGAAGGAACTTTAAATGCATATTACATTTAAATGTAAGTGAAAGAAGCTAATCTGAAAAGACTGCACACTGTATAATTCTATGTGATGTTCAGGAAAGTGCAAAACTTTAGAGATAATCAAATTACTAGTGGTTGCCAGGCATTCAGGAGAGGGAGGGAGGGATGAATAGATACAACACAAGGGATTTTTAGGGCAAACTACTCTGTATGACACTATAATGGTGGATACAAGACACAATTCATTTGTCAAAACCCATAGAACTGTACAACACAAAGAATGAGCCCTAATGTAAACTATGTATTTTAGTTATAATGTAACAATATGGTTCACATCAGTTGTAACAAATGTACCACACTACTGCATGGTGTTAATGGAGAGGGAACTCTACTCTCTGGTCCATTTTTCAGTAAACCCAAAACTGCTCTAAAAAATAAACTCTATTAATTAAAAACAAAACACAAATTATAAATTTATAAAAAAAAGTCCATGTAAGATTGAGAATCAAGCCACGGACTGCAGAGAGAGTATAAAGTAGCAAAGGACTCATCTCTCTAAATATGAAAATACTACAAGTCAATAAACAAAAGACAAATCCAGCCAATACAAAGTGAGTCAAAGGAAAACAGACATTTCATTAAAGTTGATACTTGACTAGTCAATAAACATAAAAATGTTCTCAACGGCATTACTCTTCATCAAAACGCTTCAGCTGTGAAAGCTCAGTGGGGAGTACTACACATATACCAGAAAACCTGAAATTAAAAACTAAACTGAGAAAGATACGTTGTGCAAAACACTGTTCAATTTGGAAGGAAGCTTGTTTCACAGATCTGATACACTCTTTTGCATTTTCTAATAAAATCATTTAGGGGCACCTGGGTGGCTCAGTCAGTTAAGTGTCCAACTTCAGCTCAGGTCATGATCTTGGAGTTCCTGAGTTCGAGTCCCGCGTTAGGCTCTGTGCTGACAGCTCAGAACCTGGAGCCTGCTTCAGATTCTGTGTCTTCCCCTCTCTCTGCTCCTCCCCCACTCACCCTCTGTCTCTGTCTCTCAAAAATAAATAAATATTAAAAATTAAAAAAAATCATTTATATACTTTCCCTTAGACCAAGTGCATGTACTTCTTGTTACATATCCATATGCCAATGCCCACTTCAAACACTTGTATAAATTTGTTGATATAGGTTTTATTTGTAATAGTCTGACACCCAATAGTAGAAACGTGAAATTATGTATATCGATAAAATTCAGTACTGCTCAGCCTTAAATAACAAAATACTGATGCATTCCACAACATGTATGAATCTCAAATACTTTCCAGTGACTACAATCATTTTAAAGAGCCATACAATTTCATTGATATAAAGTTCAAAAACAAGCAAAACTTATTTGTGATAATAGAAGTCAGAGTCTTGGTGTATTGATTGGGAAACTAAAAATGACACTTTCAGAAATGCTGGACAGTCTCTATACCTTGATCTGAAAAGTAGTTACTAATGTGTGTGTGTGTGTGTGTGTGTGTGTGCACCTATAAACATATATGACATCATCAAGCTCTTAAGATTAGCTTTACACTTTATTGTATATAGATTATGACTTAAAATTACTATAAAAGGGTGTTCCTTAAATAAACAAACAAAAAAAAGCAGATGACAGCTCATAAAGGCAATGGAATGCCAAGGCAGGGCCTTAGTCAGATTTCTGGCGCTAGCTATTTGAGTTTATAAAATGAAAGCATGTGTTGGGTCTCAGTCAATCACTGATGTGCTGGGAGGTCAGAAATGCCCTTGGCAGCCAACAAAATATCCATTGTGTCAAGAAATTCATCCAATATCAACAGAAAAAAAAATTGCTTGAAAATGGCTGTGAGTAAAGTTCCTAAGTACTAGGGCATGACATAGTTCATATCACATGACCTCTATTTGCAGCCTGAGGAGTTACAAATATGTGTTATGGGGGCCTGCCACTAATTCTTAGTTCAGTTTTGTTAATCACACAACAAGTATAACATCAGAGGGTACATTTAAAGGATTAGAACAGCCATGTGGCTTGCATGGGTGTATTTCTTCTACTGAAGTACAAGTTTTTATACAGTTACTACTCTATAGATAGAATCAAGGAAACAAATTTTGTAAGCATATCACAGTACTTGTTACACAGAGAGAAGTGCTCTACTCAACAGGCAATTGAAACACTTGTTATTCAAAACAGGTGACTGGAAAGGGTCTATGGGTTGTCTTAATAGTTTAAAGGAACACATTCTTGAGTATGAGAGGAGGTAAAGAGAGGTCTTCACTAGAATTGTTTATAGCCTCTAGAGAAGGAATGGACAAGGAGGGGAATGCAATTACAAAACACTTCATCTTTCCATCTAAGAAAATTTTTCTTCCATTCTTCTTTATCCAGTGATGTCACACCTACTTAAAATTTTTGTCTATGTAAAGAATGCCTAAGACCTAATTTTAATGTCACTGAATTTACCAGTGCATATTTTTAAAGGTATTTTGGAGTAAGTCATAACACCAACCCCCGTGGCCTAATTAGGGCTACCTACAAATGCAATTCCATTATCAAGCAGCAGGTCTTGTCCAATATCCTCTACCTGCAAATCCCAATTATGCCTAGAGATGAGGGCAGGGGTGGATGAAAAGTGTTAGTAAAGCAGTTTTTATTACCAGCTCTGTAGGTAAATAACATTCCTGCTAAGTTTAAAAGTCAACCTTAGGTGGAAAAGTAATAAACAGAAATGGGAGGTATACCAAATGGAAAAGGCATTCATAAGAAAAGATTAATAAACCAGGTAGGGATGCAACTATGCCATTTCCAAGTGAGCATCTCAGGGCAAGAGAATAATACTTTTAGTTATCCCTCTCAGATCTAACGTGACCATTGGCGAGTGGAGAAAGAAACCTGAGGACTTGTTATTCACACAGAAGAAATATTGAACTCTCGCTCATCATGCTCTCGTAAAAATATGTGTGCTGATTTGTAAGCACTGGTCCCATTGTTTTAAATGTTCTGTAGGTACAGTAGGAGTCCACCTGGAGACTCTGAGTAGGATTGAAATAACATTCCTAGAAGGTTGCCAACTTGCTGAAAACATCTTGCTTATCCAAATAGGGACGTCAGAAAATGCTCTTTTCCAGGAGATTGGCAATGGCCAGAAATTGGTCTTGAGAGAAAACAAAGTCCTAATTATATGGATTAATTTAATAATAACTTTAGCAGAGCTGTCAAGAATGGTGGAAAAGAGCTTATTCATTACAAGGAAAGGCTACCAGACATCATGCAATGGCTTTGTGGTGTAGAAAGGCAAACAAAGGAAGTTCAACTGTGTGGGTCATCACAAAGAAGTATGGCTTTTATCATTGCTTTCTAATGGCCTGAATATCACAGATGAAAGGAGTCCTCGCTATGATACAACCCACTGGCTTTGAATAGAGGAGCAAAGTTGAGTCATCTCTACTGGGTATGGATGGACTGGGCAACACAGTGCATAGTTCTAACACCTGGAAGCCAGTGTCCTAAACCCTTTCCTATGGTAGCTGGGATATTTTTATGTCTACAAATCAAATATAACCCAGAATTCAGAGAATAATGGTCTTTGGTCACCATCTCAATCAGTGGAATGTATGGTATGTAGAGAAATTACTACATTAATCTCTTTGCCAAAGCTATATGAGGAACATATGACTTAGAGAATTAAATTAGAGCCAGACTTGTATAAATAATAATTCTCCAGGCAGAGAAAACATTTTATGATCTAAACTGAAGCCATCACTTAATGAAAGGACTCTGAAAACAGTTTGTCCAGAAAATGAAGTAAGGTTGGCCTTATAAAAATTACACATTCAATAAATGCTTGCATCAATGTATAAAAAGTTCAAATGACTGTCATCACTGGGGGAATAAGAGTAATTGCACTGACAAAAGAATATTAAAATAACTCAAAAGGGATATCATCATGTTTAACAAGCTTTGCAAGGAAATACCTATTTAAAATTGCATGAGTCAAATCGCATTCATTGTCATGGTGTTAGTAAGATTAATCTTTGTAGAAAATATAGCACAAACTATAAAACAGATAATTAAAATGTGTCTTAGAAATATGAAGATATTGACTGAGGACAGAGATCAGACTAGGAAGTTAGTTTACCTTCAAGGTGTTTCCTTTGCATTACTAGAGAGACCCTCCTTAGGTTGAAAGAAGGCATGTGAACATCACCTAACCTCAATGTAAACATGCTAAGAATAGATGTCCTAAAAAAAATAATAATAATGGCATTTTATAGGAGAAGAATTCTTCTCTTTTAGATGTGTTAGTGGACTATCCCTGGTTTAGGTTTGCCTTTGGTAATTAAATAAAAAAAAAATCCATGATTAATGAGGTATGCTGTCTGGAAAATGTCACATGTGACTACTTCAGTACAAAATGGAGATGATTTGTGACCAAAATTTACCCAGTTTTCTAAAGCAGGTGATTATCCATTTCACACAGAAGCCTATTCTTTAGATATGGGCTGGAGATGCATCCTGTAGGGATCTGGTGAGCTGTACTGAACTCCCCCACCTCTTTCCTTTATATATATATTATATAATATATGTATATATTATATACATGTATATATGTATATACATGTATATAATATATGTATACATATATGTATATGTACATATGCATACATATATGTATATGTACATATGTACATATATGTATACATATACATATAATATGTATATATTATATACATGTATATATGTATATATATATGTATATAATATATGTAAATATAAATATATATATATTACTTTGTATATATTCCTTTATATATATATTTTTTTTTTAAGTTTATTTATTTGTTTTGAGAGAGACAGAGAGAGAGTGTGAGCAGGGGTGGGGCAGAGAAAGAGGGGGAGAGAGAGAATCCCAAGCACGTTCTGTGCTATCAGCTTGGGCTCAATCTCATCAACTGTGAGACCCTGACCTGAGCCAAAATCAAAAGTTGCACACTTAACCGACTGAGCCATGCAGGCACCCCTCCTTCATATATTTCTGTAGATTACACGTATCCTTCAAATACATGAAATATCACAGGCTTGATATTGGGTAATGTGTCTGATCAATGCAAGTCTAATTTGACAATTCCTTATCATTTGTCTTATTATTAGCTCAGAAGGAAAGAACAATTGTTTATCATTTCTTAATCATAGGCATCCTACTGCTGTTCTCACAGATGTATTTTTCCTTGGACTTCAAAAGTCCCCTCAAAACTTTCATCTTCAATGCATAGTTTCAATTAAAGAAATAAGAAAGCAAGCAAGCAAGAAAGAGAGAAAAAAAATTCCCAAGGAATTTTGTTGTTCTAAGACTAATTCTCATTGTATTAAACCAAAATTCTCCTTTCCCTAAAGAACACACAGTTTGAGGAGAGTACAAAGTTGAATGGTGAAAAAATTTTAAAAACAGTAAAGAAAGGGGCTCCTGGGTGGCTCAGTCGGTTAAACGTCTGGCTTTGGCTCAGGTCACGATCTCACGGTTCGTGGGTTGGAGCCCTGCCTCCGGCTCTGTGCTGACAGCTCAGAGCCTGGAGCCTGCTTCGGATTCTGTGTCTCCCCTCTCTCTGTGCCCCTCCCCCGCTCATACTCTGTCTCTCTCTGTCTCGCAAAAGTGAAGAAAGATTAAAATTTTTTTTTAAAAAAACAGTAAAGAAAGTAATTAGGATGCATGCTATAGAATTGATCTTCTATGCAGTCTTGGCATAGAACATACTGGCTGTAGTGGATGATCCACATTAACTTCTGTCTAACCTCAATGTTTATAGATGTTTTCATAATTTTGCAATATATTTCCTCATTTTTGTTTGAAAAGATTAAACTTCCCACTTAGTAATATGTCAAACATTCTTATTTAAAAACCTAATAAGTCAGTAACTTGACGTATAAAGACATTATATAATTTAGGTTCAGTTATGACAGAGTGAATTTGAAATTTTAATTATTATTCTATTAATTTTTCTCTATTATACTTCAAAAATGTTATTGAAAATAAAGCTTATACACTAGTGTACTGCAAGTACACGCACAAAGCATTCTCTCTGAGACATATCCATGGATACCACTTTAATGAATTTATTTTTACACAATAAGAGTCCTTATCCCTGTTTTCTATTTATACTTTCTTCGTAAGCAGTTTAGTCAAATGACTTTACATACAAATTATATGTAATGACTCTCACAATGACATCTTCATCCGTAATTTTTCCAGTCTTTTCAAATCTAATATGTAAATGCCTGCCTTTTATACCCATCAATGTGTCAAATAAGCCGTTTAAAACTTTATATGTCCAAACAAGATTCTCTTATTTCTCTCTGAACTAGCCATTACTCATCTCTTCACCTGCTGTTTCCACCGTGGTCAATAGTGCTACCCTTTGTATGATCGATCACACTGAAGTTCTTTTCTCTCTTTTCTTGAAACCTCTCCATCCAGTCTATCTGTAAATCCCATGGTCTCAAAACTCTTTTATTAACATCTTAGTTCAGCTTAGTGTATCTTAGCCAGCACTGTGGACCACCTTAATTACTTCAATAGCCTCTTACTCCATCTCCTTGAATTTCATTTTCCATTAGAATCCGTGTTCCACACAACAACCAGACTGATCTTTTCAAAAAACAATCAGTTTATATGAATCACCTGCTTAAAACACATCATCTATGTTTTTTCATTGCCCTAAGTTACACACACATATCAAAAACCAAAACCAGGCAAATAATCAAAAACCACAAAGAAAATCAACAGATTACCGTGGCTTGCAAGAACCTACCTGACCTTGCCTCTTTCTACCTCTCCAAATTTATATAGTCATTACTTCTCTCCTCACTCATTGAATTACATCTACATTGGCTTTCTTTCTTCACCATGGATTTCCATATAACTGATTCAATTATATGAGTTCAATAAACTCTTCAATTTAGAAAGACAAATTAATTACCTTGTTTAAGATCATGTTAGAATTTTATTGTGGAAAAATATTTAAACAGATTTCCTGACTTATCATTGTTCATTCTTTTCTATAAATGTCTAAACTCCAATTAAAAACAACACTCACCACAGCTTCCTTCATTTGTGATTATCAATTATGAATATGAATTCTCTCTCTAACTGGATTTCTGAAAAATTTAGAGCATTTTTGTCTTTTTGGTAACTGCTCAATTTTTCCCATTCTCAAAAAATTATATCTCCACTTTTTGGATCTTAAAAACTCCCTTCTGTGATGAAGATAAAAAATTGTGACATAAGAAAGAAAAATTAATGATAATTTTTAAATTATAATAATCCTGATGAAACTTCATAAAAGTCAAATGCTGATTAAGTCATGTGTGTCCTCATAAAATTCAACCTAAATAGCAGTTTATATGGGACTGTTAGAATATTTTCATAACAAGCTGTTAAATACTCACTGTAAACTAAAACCAAACATCGCTAATCTATCATTCGTCAGCTGTTCTTTTTCTTTTTAGCTGTTGGCTCTATCTCTCTTTTCAAACGTTAGCTCTCACCATCTGAAATATCTCCTCACTTCTTTGCAGTGTTAACTTCTGATTGCTGTTAAAAGTTCAGGTTAGATGTTACAATATTAAGAAGCCCTTAACTTCCAAGTGCTGCTCTAACAATTTACTACAATCTTACTTATTTACTTATTTATTTATTTATTTACTTATTTTTAAAAGTTTATTTATTTATTTTGAGAGAAAGGAAGAGTGGGGGAGGGACAGCGAAAGAGAGAGCCCAAGCAGGTTTTGCACTGTCAGTGCAGAGCCTGACACAAGGCTTGAACTCATGAACCATGGGATGATGACCTGAGCCAAAATCAAGAGTTGGATGCTTCCCTGACTGAGAGCCACCCACACGCCTCAATTTACCATGATTTTAATGGCCTAAACTAACACAATTTATTATCTTTAGTTTTTACACTCAGAAATATGACAGGTCTAACCAGGCTAAAATCGAGATATCACCAGGGTCACATTCCCTTCTGGAAACTCTAAGGGAAAATCTATTTCCTCATCTTTTTAAGTTTCTAGAGGCTGCCTGGTTCCATGGCTCATAAGCCCCTCCTTTATCTTTAAAGCCAGTAATAGCAGGTCAAGTGATTTTCACATGGCAGCTCTCTGAGATTTTGTGGTTGTAGCTCAGTCTCTTCTCCTTTCCTCTTCTCTCTCACCCTCCCCTCTTCCCCCACAAGCATCTCAGGATCAGCTGATTACCAACCTCAATGCTCTGTTGTCACATAATGTACCAATGTCACAGATTCTAGGCATTAAAAAACATACCTGTACATGAATGTTCATAACAGCACTATACACAATAGCAAAAATGTGGAATTAAAGACCCATTGATGGATGAGGGATAAAGAAAATGTGGTATATTCATACGATGGAATACTACTCAACTATAAGTTGAGTGAGTGCTTAATGGGAATGGGTTTTCTTTTTGGGGTAATGAAAATGTTTTTGATGGTTGTACATTGAAAATGTACTAAATTACACTGAATTATATACTTCAAAATGGTTAATTTTATGTTAGTAATACTTCTCTGAAAAACTTTAAAAAAGGGGTGCCTGAGTGGCTCAGTCGGTTAAGCATCTGACTCTTGATTTTGGCTAAGGTCATGAGATCAAGCCCTGTGTTGGGCTTCGTGCTGAGTGGAGCCCGCTTGAAATTCTATTTTCTCCCCCTTTCTGCCCCTCCCATGCTCATGCTCTGTCTCTCTCTCTCTAAAAACAAAACAAAACAAAACAAAACAATAAACTTAAAAAAAAAGTAATGAAACAAGACTTTGGCTACTCTTTGATTTTCTTTCTTTTGTGTTATCATGAACTTTTACAATACTATCTAAAGAAAAGGCATCCTAAATACTTCCAGTGAAGAGATCAGTTGTTTGGGAATGTGCATTATGTAAACAGTAGACTTGTCATCAACAGTCTTGGACACTGAAAGCTAAAGGAGTGACCATTGTTGTGAATGTGTATATTCATGTTCAAATTATTTTGAAACTGAATTCCATACTCAGTAAAATTGTTAATTAAATGTAAGGATAAAATCAATATAACTCATGCATGGACACAAAGAGCTTACCACCCATGTGCCATTCATAAAACAACTGACAAGTTTAGACATCATATTAAACTTTCAAAGAATAATATAATTAGTAATATAATTACGATACAAGAGGCTGTTTGTTGAGAATGGTATTTAGAAATTTTCTCAACATAAAAGAAGACAACCAGTGACTTCAAACATACATCTCTGTAAAGTACTGCCAGCTCAATTAGAAAACAAACTAAAATGTAACATCGTTTTAATAATGGTAGATATGAAGAGAGAGAAGGAAATTGATATGATTTTGAACCTCTGAATATTTTGTCATTTAAGTGACATTAATTTTAAATTGTGTATTATAGCTCCAATTATAAACTTGATATCACCTGGTGTATTCAGAACTTGAAAATTTAGATGAAATTGCACAAATCCCCTTTTACTATATACTATTATAATGCAAAGCTCTCTACATTCACTGAGCCATTATCAAGAGTATATATTCCCTTCCCTCTTCTCTTGCAAACTGTCCAAGTCATCCCAGGTACAATTGTTTAAGTAAAGA
Organism: Panthera onca; assembly: GCF_046562875.1. Lineage (NCBI taxonomy): Eukaryota > Metazoa > Chordata > Mammalia > Carnivora > Felidae > Panthera > Panthera onca. The sequence goes on from NC_138339.1 coordinate 21,621,053, forward strand.
AAATAAGAAAAAAATTAACTCACTTAATTTCCAAACAAACTAACCAATGAACCAATCAACATATCTACTAACAATTCCATATGCAATTTTTATTTTATTTGAGGAGATTTTTATGTACTTATTTGTTTGTTTGTTTATTAAATCAAAAGCAAGAAAGGCAGGCACAACTGAGTGCAAGAATGTACCAAGGCACACTGAAGACTAACCCTCTAACTGATTCTAACTAACATAAGACTCTAGAACCCCTCAGGTAACTTTCATTATAGATGTGGACTCAAAAGCCTAATGAGGAAGCGGAACCTTCCTCATCATGTCTTCTGAAAATGTCTCCTTATTTACAGCAACAACCCTCTTCTTTTAGTGTTTTCTGTTTATCTTTCTGTTTATCTCACACCTAATGGGACAAGGGTTAGTATCATCTCATATGTCAAAGAGATAATAAAGGTACCTCAATGCAGAATATTTCTGGTTTTGGCATAATGATTTTTTTGATTCATATACTTAATTATTTGGGCCATATGAAAATAAAACTTTCAATATTATTAAAGCAAATAAACAAACAGACCCAGGTTTTTGTCGTTGTTGTTTTTAATTCTCAAGCACTATATTTATCAGAAACTTGGCAGTCCCACTTTCTTTTCTTTTTAAAGTCTCTTATTACTTGATTTCAGAAAACTTATACAGCATACTAAACCATTTCATCATTAATAGTTGCTCAAAATCAGATTTATCATAACAGAGTAGAATGTATTATAAAATAAAACTAATTAAAAAAGCTAAGAGGACAATAGATTTTATCTATTCTATGACGGTCCAGGTACAGTCACTGTGACTACTACACAGAAATCTAAAACTATGTGTTCACTGTGTTAAAGCCTTTTTACTATCAAATCCAAGGTTTTCTTTCTGACTTTTACTGATCCTTCACCACACAGAACAGGTAGCTTCCTGTCGCTAATAATCTCCCTGACCTCTGTCCTCTTTTGTTGGACAACCCATCCACAGACAAAAACCCCAAGCTTTCTCCTTTTAATTATTTTTTTGTTGGTTTAGATTCTCCCCAAAGATCTCACTCTATAATCAGTTTATCACATTTTTTGTAAACAAAAATTATTTTCTTTTAAAAAAAATTTAAGTTTATTTATTTTAAGAGAGAGAGAGCAGGGAGGGGCAGAGAAAGAGAGAGAGAGAGAGAGAGAGAGAGAGAGAGAGAGAGAGAGAATCTCAAGCAAGCTCTGCACTACCAGCACAGATCCTGACGTGCGGCTGGAACCCACAAACCAGGAGATCATTACCTGAGACAAAATCAGAGTTGGACGCTTAACCGACTGAACCACCCAGGCGCCCCACCAAAATTATTTTCTTAATAAAAGGAATCTTCCTGCAGCTAAGTCAATACATTTTCCTACCCCGCCCCCGAAAAATCTCTTCTCTTTGAACAAATTAATCTGCACAGTGATGTCATGACAATTTAAAAGAAAGTAAACAATCATCTGTGTTACTATTATTTGCAAAAACAATTATTTGCAATCATCTGTGTTACTATTATTTGCAAAAACAATTACTTTAATAGACAAAAATACTCCATGACAATTGATCAGAACTCTTTAAATCACATTAGAATTGATCGCTTTAGAACTACAGATAGTGATATAATCTTCAATCTATAGCATTTAGATTTTGTCCTTTTTCAAGAATAGTGTTTGCTTTGCTCAGAAGAAAATGTAGAACATAAAATAGTACCAAAGTAATTTACATTCCTTTGTAGTTTAGCAGTGGAACAGCTTCTGGCTCTAATCTCCTGTGAGATGCTATCTGCTGGACTTTTAAGTATGTCACTTTGGATATGTCACTTATATCTTAGACTCTCTCAAAATATATAGAAAAATAAGGGTAAGCACAAAGACACTGAATGCCAGTTCTATGTTTCCTGGTTTATGCTGACAACAACTGTGCGTTGCTGAATTTTGAGCTCAGCCAGAACATTACAAGATAAAATCAGCACTACATAAATAAATTAGATATGGAAACGTAGATCAAATAAATAATAAATAAATAGCCATTACTATTCTCCCAAAAGTTTCTAAACTAGAGAAGCCTGGGAATGTTTATTTAATTATTGTATATATTTTTCTCGAATAATGAGTGCAAATGCAAATTGACTCTTACCATGTATCCATGAACATTAGTGCAGATTGGTGATTAGGTCTTTGTCACTCTTTATAAAATGATACATTATTTCAATGGACATTGTGAAGTTACTCCCAGAGATTAGGTAACTCAGTGAATGTTAAATGAATCACAAAATAAGAATATGGAAAAATGTACCTTTAACTTGAACTTAAAGATTATTAGAAAGAAATGGCACTGATTAAAAGTTTGAAAATACTCCTTTGCTTGGTATCTACACTTATCATTTCTATTAATTCTCTTTTCCTTGGTTTTTTTTTTTCTGACAGCAAGAACCCTAGACTTTTATTTTCTTAGTCTGCTGATTTCACCGATAGATTGAAAAATAAATTACATATATACATATATATTTATACACCTTTTTCAGAGTAAGTCTGATGAGTTTCAAAATTTCTTCAAAACAAAATATAGTAGTAAATTTTGAATTCTGATAATTCAAGAGATGTCAGGTTTTTGTTTCTATGGAAATGTCACAAAACTAAGTAGTCATTGTCTTTTTTCTTGATAACACATACAATTTAAATTAAAGCTATTGACCTTAAATTACAGGTTTTACTAATCAATTAAATGTTTTCAAATAGCTTAGTGAAGAAATGATTATGAAGCTCACTGTTTTTACAGCAAAAAATAATCCTTATCAATTTATTCATGTTTTTTCTAACAACTCATGTAACCTGTAATGAGAAATAAACCTCATTAAATTAATATATACATACACATGATATATATGGTCTGTATTCATGTAAATGTTTTTCACAATATTTCATTGCTTTGATATTTATGATCAACCTTTGTTCTTCAAGGCACATCACATTTATCAGGCTTATTAATCTAAAGTAAACATAGAAATAACTAAATCATTGCAACTCCAAAGAAGTATGATAGAATAATTGAGTACATCATGAAGTTTTTGCATTAGTAATCAGAACCTTCCTTTCTCTGCCTTCACTGAATTTTCTTTCCATATATTTACATAGACTAGACCTTATTTATTTGAGAAAAACCTCATTTTGCAAATTTGACCTTGTCTTCTATACCTGTGTACATGTAAGTAAGATGATTTTTTCTCATAAATGTTGCAGGTCCTACAGCGATTGAAATGTCTAGTGTAAATATAATAAATATGGTCCTGAGATTTTTACATATAATTCAAATTGAATACCAACATAAACTTTCATTTCCTTTAAATTTTCTGATCCATAGCGGGGAAAAGAATGTTAGCAGTAAAAACCTCAGAAATGCTTCTGACATAGAAGAGGCCATTCTTATCACAATTCACACATTTCAGCTACCTTTTATTCTATGAAGTTCCTTTTGACATAAATGCAAACTCTGCTTCTTTTCAGCTTTATGCAAAGCTAAAATGGGAGCCTCTATTTCTAGCCTTGACCAGAAAGTCAGAAAAGAGAATGTGTACTGTATGATTCCAGCATTATTCACCATGAAAATGGTCAAGATGAAGCACTTATTACCAGGAGTGAAATGACATGAGAGAAAATTAGGATTCACTCATTGGTCATATTATATCTCATAGAATACAAATGAAGGTTATTGCCTTGAACACATCATTTTCAAGAGGCAATTATTATACTCTGGGGAGTGCTAACTACAGCAATGTATTATCACTCCCACTATTTCATTCCAACTTTAGAGAAGTACCTGTTCAGTAGGAACAACTTTAAATGGTATTATCCATTGTGCCCTCAATGCACAAAATTTATTAAATGTAAGACCTGCAAGTCAAAAAGAAAAGAATTTAGAATGAATCATTTTCATGCAAGTGATTATTTGTACATGTTGCCAGAATCGACTACATGGCTGAAAAGCACTTGACAACAGGATTTTCCTTAGGATATTTGCTCCAGAAATTTAGTCTCTTTACACAGAAAGCTGTTTTTATTTCTCTAACAAATGTGTGTGTGTGTGTGTGTGTGTGTGTGTGTGTGTGTGTGCATGTGTGCGTGTGCATGCAAGCACTGAGCTGGGACATTGGAATGTAAAGGGATTAAGTAATTTTTCTTTTCACAGCCTGCACAAAAATCACTCACAACATATGCAGGCACACACACCCATGCTCACCATGCGTGTGCACACATACACATATACAGGTACAGCTGTGTGATAGGAAGATACAAAGATACTATAAAACATAGTGTTACAGGACAGGGAAAATAGCAACCACTGGCTGGCAGGTGGATGAACAGCTCTCAAGAATGATATCAAATGTAGACCTTTTAAATTTGAACAGGATTTAATATGCAATGAATAAAATGGAAGGTATAAATAAACAATGGAGATTTCAGGATTAAATGGAAATTAAGTATGGGGTGATTGTCCCAAGAAGAATAGCGAATGCCCTATTCTTAAAGGTTTTAAAATAACAGTAGTCTGAACATATTTGAGCATTTTCCCTAGGTAAGAACAATTAAAGATGTTCAAAGAGGATAAGATAATTTAGAAAAAGTACTCTCACAGAGTATATAAAGGCAATTTGAAAGACAAAACAAAAATCAGAGGGAATAGGGCCAGTTAAAGATTTAATATAAGAAAGCTGACAAGAGACACCGATAAACTACTTGTGGCAGAAACAAGTATGTCACCACACTTATGAGTCTGGAAGGTAAATTAATGGAACCAGATCAATCACAGAAGAGGAATAAACTCATGCATTCGTTTTTCTTGAACCTATTTTGTATATTAGATGCTTTTCTGTGGCCATGTCACACTAAATATTAAAAGCGTCTTTATCACAACTCACAGCATATGGTCAAACATTTTAAAATGTCTTTTGGTTTTGCATTTAGTTGCAGGTGGAGGGCAGGAAGGAACTAAGGAGTGATAATGATGAGGTTTAATTTTAGGATTGCTAACTGCAGCAAAGGAATAGTACCTTATATTTTTACACAACTTTGAAATGATACCTGATCATGATTTGGGCTTTAAATTGATTGTTGAATGTGTTCTATATATGACCCCTATACTATATGGCTTCAGTTAACGGCTTAAGAATTTGGAAAACCTAAGCAACCATGGTCTGTAACCTATAAAATGTTTGCTAAGTATCTGCATAAATATATCATTTGCTTTTGTTCTTTACCTTGCGATCACTTTTATGGCAACTATTCTTTTACTGAAAAAAGCTCCTTGAAGATTAGCAGTGCAAGCCACATTAACTATTGATATCCAGTAAAGACTGAATTTAAATTGATCACAAGCATGAATATTATCTATCAATTTCAACTTCTTCATAACTGAAGTTTTTCAAGTGATTCTAACAAGAAGTTTCACCAATTTGAGTGTCTGTCTCTCTACTTAGGGAATGTCTGTTAATGAATTATTCTTTGAATTAATTTTCTTTCTTTTTCTATTGTGATCTCATTTTTAACATAATGTTATTGATGTTAAGGTCCAAAATACTGCATTTTTATAATTTAAAATTGAAAAATCAACAAAATAATATCTAATGTTTATAGTATTTAATATGACTCAATTTTGTCTAATTATCTTACCCAATATATTTTAAAACTTAATTTATTCTCTCTTCTGGTTCATTTTGTTAAAATTGTGTCTACATGGTAAGGCCATATGTAGTGAGTAAAATGATGATTTTTGTACTTTTAAAGACAAATAAGTAAATAAGCATGATATATAATTTTCCCCTTTGCAAAACTCCTCTAAAACAGTTCAGTGGGTTTGGAAAATATCTGCTTGCTTAGTTTAACTGTGCCTTGTCCTTAATGAGTGCAGTGATAACAACAATGATAATATCACTGTCCCATGCTTTAAAAACTGGATTAAAACCAACATTGATTTGAGTGCTAATATGTTCCAGGCACTAAAGTAGAATAAAAAAAAAAATCTATATTTTCAAAGAATAACCAAGTCTGAAAAGATATAATGGAAGTATTTTTATAAAATACGGTAAAACATAATGGTGATGTTGGTTTTTATTTTACATAATTCTGTTATATATAAAGTAGTATGAAAGATTAGATAGTTCAAGAGGTGAAGGCTAGTTAGTGACACCTGACTTCTTGCCCCCACACTCTTACTGAGGTATTGATGGAATGAGTGGAGGTGTTGGAAATTGCCCTGGAAAGAAGGGGCACTAATCATCAATCCCACAGGGCATTCGAGATGTGGCGATGAGAAGAGCAGAGTATAACTCTAAAATAGACTTGCTGGTCCAGACAAGAAATGAATAGCAAATGTTTACAAATGGCCACTGCAGATGTTCATTGGAAGGTCTGAGTTTTTTGCCAGGAAGGAAACAGTGAAGCACCATGTTTCTTAACATGCTAGAGAACCCCCAAAGTACCAACAACTTATCCTTCAGAGTGACATATCACAGTAAGGAATCGACTCACACTATTACCTATGATAAAAAACACTCTGAAAGTTCTACCTAATATGATAAAACAAGAAACAGAAATAATAAGTATATCTTATTTTTATTAGGCACATTGGACAAATATTTAAATCTTAACAATATCACAAGCCTTAGTGGCCCATGAACCCTACATTCACATTATGAAGTGTTTCTCAAAAGCAATCTTGGTATTTAGCTGCACTGGACAAATATACCCGCTGGGAACAATTATAAAACATGATCAAAACAAATAGATATGCAGGCAGACAGACAAAACTGATGGCGAATCAAAAGAGGAAGTGCTGCAAAGTATATTCCTTTGAGTTATACCTTTTGTGGCCTATGCTATTACCAGCCTTTTCCCCTGAAGGTACTTTCCAGTTAGGGAGTTAGTGATGATATGTTTAGAGCCCAAACAGAGAGAAGCAGTGTTATTTGGCTGAGAAGACAGTGGTAAGAGTTTGGGTTTGCCAGAGTGGCTAGAAATTGTACAGCACAATCTTAGGGAGGATCACAGAGAGTAGAGCCCCCCTGTCTCTGCTAACATCTCCAAATTGAGGTCTAAGCTTCATGTACTCGAGATCTGAAATACACAGGGATATCAATAGGATGGCATTTAATCTTTAGATTATTTTTGAGTCTTCTATCATCTAAGCATATTGTATTTTTCCAGATAAGTGCCCTTCAATGTTGCTCGCATTTATAGCATTTATAGTTTATCCTGAATCTGTGAGAGTTTCAGTTTGTTCATACCATCACCTCCCCTTGGGATTTTCTTTTTACTTTTAGTCATTCTGTTGTTTACGTGGTTTAAATCTGCATTTCCTAATAACTTGAACACCTTATCATATATATCTTATTGGCCACTTGGGTATCATCTTTTGTGAAATAACTGTTCAATCATTTTGCCTGTTCATCATTTTCTTCTTCATTTAGATACTTCTGTAGGTATATGATATTTGTCATATCTATTATGACATGTACTGTATGAATTAAAATTGCTTTTATGGGGCACCTGGGTGGTTCAGTTAGTAAGCATTCGACTTTGGCTCAGGTCATGATCTCGCAGTATGTGAGTTCCAGCCCCATGTCGGGCTCTGTGCTGACAGCTCAGAGCCTGAAGCCTGCATCAGATTCTGTCTCCCTCTCTCTCTCTCTCTCTCCTGCCCCTCCCCCACTCATGCTCTGTCTCTGTTTCTCAAAAATAAATGTTAAGAAAATGTTAAAAAAATAAATGTTAAAATTGCCTTTATCAATCTGTAGACACCTTACCAATTTATACTTCAAAATGAATATTTCAGAACAAGAAAATTGTCTAATATAATCATGATAATAATTATAAAATTAAACAAATTTAATAGTATAATTATATTTAACATTAAAACAAAAGTCCCTCTTCAAATATAGCAATTGTTCTAATAAAGAATTTATGATAATATGCCACAAAATCCAGGATTCAATCCAGAGTCACACATTTCCTAAAATAGGTATGTCATTTTAGTCTCTTAAATCCAAAACAGTTCCTGAGACTAGTGGAATTTGACAAACTAATTTTTAAAAGTTTATGAAAATGCAGAAGACCTCAGAAGCCACAGTGGTTTTAAAGAAGAGGAATACAGTTGGGGGACTTAAATGGCTCTATTAAAAACTAAGACAATAATGCTTCAACAAGAATTTGGTATAAACATAAGGACAAACAAAAAGATTAGCAAACACGTGTACACATAAACAGCCACATGAATTATGCAAAAAGTGGCCATTGGAATTAGATGCAGAAATGATCTTTACAAAAAAATTAATACTAGAAAAAATCTAGGCCTATATTCACTCCTTGATCTCTACTTTACATGTGGCCCATAATGAATTTCAGTTGGCTTATAAACCTAAACTTGGTACAGAAAACAATGAAGTATCCAGAAAAAAAGCAAAAGATATTACCCTAATGATAATTCAATCATAGGACACAAAAATTAATAGCCTCAAAGGAAGAGATTGGTGTACTGAACCGAACTAAAAGTAAGAAACTTTCTTCATTAAAATACACTATGATGGTAATGAAGAAGTGAGCTGAAATTAGGAAAAATAATTTCAATATCTCTCAAAAAATGACTAGTATGTATAAAAACCTTTATGACATGGCAAGGTAAAGTTACATAGCATTAGTAATATATATGGAGTAACATATATGGAACTAAAAGCATTAGTAAATACATGGAGTAAATGGAACAGTCACAAATTCCTGGAGGGAGTGTAACGTTGGTACAATTTCTTTGAAAATGCTTTATGAGTATCTAATAAAGACAAATCTATGCCCACTCGATGATGCAGCAATCCTACTCTTAAAATATACCCAAAGGAAATAAATCCACATGTGACAATAAAATGTGTAAGATTCTTCATAGCACATTTTATATATAATAACGTCCAGTTAGAAGTGCATCAATCATTTATCAACAGAATAAATTGTGGCATACTTAAGCAATGGCATACTGTGTAGCCATTAAAAGAATTAATTCTACATATAATGTCATGGATGAAGTTATCCTGTATAAAATTGAAATACAGAATCCAGACATACTGTGTAATCCCATGCATATAAAATTCAACTACTTGCAAACTTATCAGTAGGGATTGGGGTCAGCAAAGCGGTAACCTATGGGAGGTCATTGATTAGGAAAGGCTAAATGAGAGGGTGTCTTCTTGGATGCCAAACATTTTTTATATTGTGATCTTGGTCATATTAACATAGGCAAATAGAAATATAAAATCTCGTTGAGCTGTACAGTTAAGATGTGCATACATCAGTTTGCACATGTACATCTTAAACAAACCAAGTTGGCAACACATACCCATACAAACACAGGCATTCTTTAAAATGTTTTTCTGTTGTTTCAGGATCATTTATGTTTACAGTCACTATTTTGTGACTTGTAATGGGGTTTTTCATAATACTATTTTTATTTGACACAATGTTACACAGCAATTGAAAACTATTTCTGGAAAATCATTCTGGGACATCAAAATATGTTCGCACTTTAATCTTAGGTACACAGCCCAGGTGCCTATGTGGCTCAGTTGGTTAAGCCTCCAACTTTTGATTTTGGCTCAGGTCATGATCTCACAGTTTGTGAGATTGAGTCCCACATTGGGCTCCATGCTGACAGCGTAGATCCTGCTTGGGATTCTCTCTCTCATCTGTCTCTGCCTCTCTCTCTCTCTCTCTCTCTCTTTCTCTCAAAAAAAAAAAAAATATATATATATATGTATATATATAAAATCTTAGGTACATAGGCAGAACACCATTTCTAATTTCCAGATATTTACTATATACAAATTTTATGACAAAAAAGAATACCAAAAAAATTATCTCATTATAACCATAATTATCAGTGAGTTTGGGGGTTATATTTTCTTCTTTGCTTTGTTCATCATTTATAAATTTTCCACTCTCAGTGTACATTTATCCTCTCCTTGCACACTTTAAGAGGAGGAGTGTTATCATTTCACAAAGGAGACCAATTTATTAATGGTCTAGTTTTAAAATTATTTACAATTTTCTAATGGCACTTTTACACTCTCATCCCAAATCGTCACATTTTATATTACTGCCTTTGACTTAGAACTTAAAGAGTATCAGAGGACACAGAGATAACGGCTAAATGATCCAAGGCAAAGAGAGTAACATTAGCAGGCAAAAGTTGAGGGGCAAATATGTAACACCAATTTCCTGGCATCTCTAAGAGTTATTTTTAAATTTGTGTTTATGCCTCACTGACTTTCTTTCAATTCCTCTAAAGCTTCTAAGAAATGGTCAAAAATAATGTCTATGAAATTAATTCTAAATGTTATTAATTCTCATAGTCAAAGAATCACTCTAGCACTGTTGTTTTGAACTTACTGGCACTCTGAATGTCACAGTTTCAGTATATTAAAAAAATATTGAAGTATGGTTGACATACAATGTCATATTAGTTCAGGTATATGACATGGTGATTTGGCAACTCTGTACACTACTCAATAGTCACCGTAAGTCAACATACAACATTATTATAATATTATTGACTGTATTCCTATGCTGTACCTTTCACCTCCATGGCTCACTTATTTCATTTTATAACTAGAAAACTGTACCTCTTAATCTCCTTCAACTATTTTGCCCATTCCTTCCCATCTCCCTTCTGTATTAAGAGCCTGCTCCTTTGTTTTGTTTTTTTACATTTCACATGTAGGTGAATTCATATGGTATTTGTCTTTCTCTGATTTATTTCACTTCGCATAATACCATCTAGGTCTATCCATGTTGCTGCAAATGGCAAGATTTCATTCTTTTTATGGTTGAATAATATTCCATTATATATGTAGACTACATCTTCTCTATCCATTCATCTATCAATGGCTACTTTTAGAACTAATAAATGAATTCAGTAAAGTTGCAGGATACAAAATTAACATACAGAAATCTGTTGCATTTAAATACACTGATAACAAAGTGTCAGAGAGAGGAATTTCAAAAAATGATCCCATTTAAAACTGCACCAAAAAGAATAAAATACCTAAGAATAAATTTAACCAAGGAAGTGAAAAACCTATATTCTGAAAACTAAGACACTGATGAAAGAAATTGAACATGGCACAAATACGATATACCATGCTCATGAATTAGAAGAATGAATGTCATTAAAATGTCCATACTACCCAAAGCAATCTACAGATTCAATGCAATCCCTCTCAAAATACCAATATCATTTTTCACAAAACTAGAATAAATAATCCTAAAATTTGTATGGAACCACCAAAGACTTCAAATAGCCAAAGCAGTCTTGAGAAAGGACAAGGCTGGAGGTATCACAATCCCAGATTTCAAGATATACTAAAAAGCTATAGTAATCACAACAGTATGGTACAGGCACAAAAGCAGGCATATAGATCAGTAGAACAGGATAGACAGCCCAGAAATAAATCCATGCTTAAATGGTCAACTAATCTATGACAAGAGACAAAAATAATACAATGGGAAAAAAGAAAAGTCTTTTCAATAAATGGTGTTGGGAAAACTGAAAAGCTACATGCAAAAGAATGAAAGGGGGCACTTTCTTACACCATACACAAAAATAAACTCGAATTGATTAAAGACCTAAATGTGAGACCTGAAACCATAAACAGCACGGGCCAGTAAATACTTGACCTTTGGCCTTAGCAATATATTTATGTATATTTCTCTTTAGGCAAGGGAAACAAAAGCAAAAATAAACTATTGGGAATACACCAAAAAAATAAATAGGTAAGTACGTAAGTAAGTAAGTAAGTAACTTTTTTGACTAAAGCATTTTTTGTGTATTCCTCCCATAAGCACTAACCAGACAAGGCACTTTGTGGAATAGGGGCTAGGCAATGTCTAAGGGCATGTCTACCCTTCTCATCTCTGTCCCTATCTTTCGTCTCTTGGTCAAAGATTTTAACTTTCAATTTAATCTTCCAATTTATCACCAACAAAGCAAGTTCTTTGCTAATATTAGCCTAATAGAACTAGGAAGAAGAAAAATGAAATTTTTCTAGTACCTCAGGTTTATATAATTTGAAGATACTGAAGTTTCCTGACTTACTTTAGAGGAGTTATTATGAGAATTTATGGGAAATAGTAGTGACATAACTTTGTATTTATGATATTTTATATTTCATTGTATTCCTAATATCCATTTTATAATAAATGTTCACCATTGTTTTGTTCACATTAATTTTGAAGTAAAATATACATATTCATTTATGTGAAAAACACTTGCTAAATTTAGCTCATTGTAAATTAGAAATTAAACTTATAAAAAATGTATTTAATGACAAATTTTGGGAAAATGGAATATACTTTATGATTTTTGTTGTATATTATAAAACTGATTTCATAACATGTTTAAACAAATACTTATTTGTCTGTGGTTTGACCAAGACACTTATTTTTTCATATACACATAAAAAATGACTTCACTTACTTGAAGTGAAGATTTTTTTTGACAGTTTAAGACATGCTTTATTGAGGTAAGCATAGAAAAGTCAATAAAACTTTTTATTCAGAGATTCGTAAATGTAAAGCTTTTGTCAGTAACCTAGTATTTTGGGCCTTTAAAGATATTGAATGTTGCATTTTTATTGATTATTATTAAAGTGAAATATACTACAGCATCTACAAAGAATGATTTTCTAAGCAAGTAAGAACTTAAAAATGTGTTGCAAGTAAGAACTTAAAAATGTGTTTTTAAAACATACATTAACATAATTACTGGAAATATTGTTTTTTTTCCCTAAAAGTTTATTATCCTTTAATTTATTTAATATAGTGACTGAATTTCAACAGTGGTTGACAGATGAAGAAACAGCACACCCAGGGGCACCTGGGTGGCTCAGTCAGTTAAGTGTCCAACTTCGGCTCAGGTCATGATTTCGTGGTTTCTGAGTTTGAGCCCAGTGGCAGGCTCTGTGCTGACAGCTCAGAGCCTGGAACCTGCTTCAGATTCTGTGTCTCCTCCTCTCTCTGCCCCTCCTCTGCTCATGCTCTTCTCTCTCTGTTTCTCAATAATAAATACATGTTAAATGTTTTTTTTTTAAAAAAAAAAGAAAAATGAAAAGAAAGAGAAAAGAAAAGAAAAGAAGAGAAAAGAAAAGAAAAGAGAAGAAAAGAAACAACACACCCAGAAAAAGTGGTGGATATAAAGAACAGTGGTGGATATAAAGACTTCTGCCTTGTCACTGCCATTATTCCTGTATAGTGTTAGGACTTACTATTACCTAATGACTTAATATTATCTAATGACTTAATGTTCTCTTCAAGCAATTTGCTTCATTCTTAACATATTGACAATACTATTCCAATTAACGATCTTAAAATAGTTATTTACAGCAGAAAATTAAAATTTATTATGTGATATTCTTAGGGCCTTTTATAGGAATGCCCAGCCTCTTCTTCAGTTCCTTCTACTGTGGAAAAGAAAAATTATTCAAGAAAAGAAAATGAAATAAAATAGTTTTTTCCTTTTTAAAATGTTTATTTATTTTGAGTGAGGGAGAGAGAGAGAGAGAGTGAAGCAGAGGCAGAAAGAGAGAGAATCCTAAGCAGGCTGCATGCTATCGTCACAGAACCCAATGCATACTCGATCTCACAAACCATGTTATCATGACCTAAGCCGAAATCAAAAGTTGTACACTTAACTGACTGAGCTACCCAAGTGCCCTAGAATAAAATAATTTTTAATCTATATGCTCTGAATTATATTTTCATCACTGACTTTGTCTCATAGGGCTTCATTTTATACATACATTCAATCATAAGACATTTATTTAAAGGAAACACAAGTTTTAAGAAGGGAATAATACATAGAAGTTGATTTTAGTCATGGAACATAATTTGTGTGGGAACAACACTCTTCTTGAAATAATTAACTGTTTACAAATTAGTTAAAAAACAACAAAAAAACCAAAAAACTAAAAATACAAAACACTTTATAAAGGTAGTAGATAAGAACCAGGAGCAAAAATTCAGAGGCTTACTAGCAAATAGGGAATAAAGTGATTTCCACATTAACCCCTTTTTTTCTTGCAAGTATACCACATTTCATATGTCATGAAGAAGACAGGGTTCAAGCAGAAATCAGCAGTCTTTATGATGAGGCATCGGAGGTCAGGATTCAGGGACATCATAATGGCTAAAAATTGAGAGAAGAAATCCAGGAATAGAGGAAGCCACAGAAGAGAGAGCCCTAAACCTTGAATATACATTGCATGTAACATGTAGCTGACTTCTAAACTGACCATGTACAGACTAAGACTCCAAGGAATCCAGAGAAAAGGAACAGTCTGAAGATTAACTAAGCAGAGAGGTTAGCCATTCCAGCTACTAGGAATGAAGAGTTTAAGATTAAAGCTCCTTGTAGGTAAATGTGTTTGGTGAACACTTTGAGATTTCCAGTAAAACAGCAGAAAAGTGATAACTTAGGAGCCAGGAAGATATGCTAGGATTTAGGGTTATACCACAGGGGTAAGGGAATAAACAAAATAGTCTTCCTTGAAAATCCTAAAAGCCTACATACAATCAAAGTAGAATCCCATAATTTCACTTCCTTCTGGGACAAAAGTCAACAATCTTCAGAGGAAGAAAACAAAATCCAGAATCTCCACAATATGTTACCCTTAATACCCAGTATGTAATCTAAATTTTGTAGAGACTTAACAAGCAGAAAAATACAGCAAAACAGAATAGTCAATAGAAATAGATGAAAATAAGACTCAGGTGTTAAATTTAACAGGCAAAGACTTTAAATATAGCTATCATAAGTATATTAAAGAATGTTTATGGCATACTAAAATAATGGACATAATATATTAGGGATTTCATAAATTACATGCAAAATCAAACAGAAAAGAAAACCTAGAACTGGAAATTATAGCTTCTGTAATAAAAATGTGCAATGGTGGTGTGGACACAGAAACAAAATAAACAATATATTTGATGACACCAAAAATAAATGATCCATATTAAAGCACCAATATAAAAATATATTGACACAGATATAAAAATATAGAACACAGTCTCAATGATGTATGGGACAATGTACAATGCTCTAATATACTTGTATTTGGAGTTCTCCTCCTCCAAAGAAGAGAGAGCAGGCCATAAAAATACAAATAAACATACAATTTAAAAATTGGATGAAAACGGACACACTGGTCTAAGAAGGCCAGTGAGTCCCAAACAGGTTAAACAAAACACATCTAGGTATCAAAGTACAACCCCTGTTGAAACAGACAGTCAGAGAGCTGAGGACACAGACCTTTAAAAGCAACCAGAGACAAATACACATGACATACATGCATTACTACCAAAAGTAATGAAATCCACAATGCAATGTAGCAAAAATTTTAAGTACAAAAAGAAAAAAAAAATAGGTAAATCTATATTTCTACATTCAATTAAAATATTTTTCTTTTTAGGGGTGCCTGGGTAGCTCAGTTGGTTAAGTGTCCTACCTTTGATTTCAGCTCAGGTCATGATCTCAAGGTTCATGGG
Organism: Panthera onca; assembly: GCF_046562875.1. Classification (NCBI taxonomy): domain Eukaryota; kingdom Metazoa; phylum Chordata; class Mammalia; order Carnivora; family Felidae; genus Panthera; species Panthera onca. The sequence continues at coordinate 21,636,664 of NC_138339.1, forward strand.
ATCAAGCCCCATGTTGGACTCCTTGCTGATAGTAAGGAGCCTGCTTGGGATTCTCTCTTCCTCTCTCTCTCCCCCTCCCCTGCTTGCCCTCTCTTTTTCTCTCTCTCTCAAAATAAATAAACTTAAAAAAATAAAAAGTAAAACAAGTATTTTTTTTTTCTTTTTCTTGTTTGTTTCACGTTTTTTTTTTAATTCTACTTATTTAACATCTAGTGTAATATTGGTTTCAGGAGAATTTAGTGACTCATCACTCACATATAATACCCAGTGCTGATCACAAGTGCCTTCCTTAATAGCTATCACCCATGTCGCCCACCTCCCCTTGAGCAACCCTCAGTTTGTTATCTATAGTTAAAAGTCTCTTATAGTTTGTTTCCCTCTCTTTTTTTCTCTTCCCCTATGTTCATCTGTTTTCTTTCTTGGATTCCACATATGACTGAAATCATATGGTATTGGTCTTTCCCTGACTGACTTGTTTCACTTAGTACAATATACTCTAGATCCATCCATGCTGTTGCAAATGGCAAGATTTCATTCTTTTTGATGGCTGAATAATATTCCATTGTATATATCTACCACATCTTCTTTATCCATTCATCACTTGTGAAATAATGATATTTTCAGATTAAAAAAAAAACAAAAAATTTGTTTCCATCAGATACAAACTACAATTAATGTTAAAGGAAATCTTCAGGTTGAAAGAAAATGATAGTACACAGAAATTCAGATCAATATGAAAGAATAAAAAGCACTGACTGGAAATGGTAACTACATAAGTAAATATAACACAACATAATGTAACATAATGTAACCTAAGATTGTGTTTTTTAAATTTTTTAATAAATAATGGAATGCTTAAATAATAAAGTATTAGCAACACAGGGTGCAATTTATAATATATACAGAGAGAAAATATCTGACAAATATAGACTAAAACCCTACAGAGGAAATAAAATCATACTGTTGTAAGATGATTGCATTGCATGCTAAAAATATATAATATTTATTTGATTTATATTATAGTAGGTTAAGGAGACCAAATTTAGACATTTAAGAAAACACTCAGTTGACCCAAAATATGGTAGGAAAGCAAAAACCAAGGTAGAAAGAATAAATGGAACAAATGAAAACAAGAAAATGATACACTTAGATCCAATTATGTCAATGATTACATTGTTTATGAGTGGACTTAACACTAATTAAATGTTAAGGATTGTCAGATTGGATAGAAAAGCACAAACCACTTCTGAGATGTTTACAAGAGCTGTTTTTTATATTAAATTGTACAGAAGGGCTGAAAGCAAAATGATGTAAGTGATCAACCATACAAATATTATCATAAATGAATTGGTGTGGCAAGTTTGTACCAGGCAAAGTAAACTTCAAGCAAGTAGTATTATGAAAGATGCAGGGTGATATTTCATAATAATAGAGCATCAATTAATCAGAAACCTAAGAGATAATTGGCCATGCATCTGATAATTGCATAAAAACAAATAAAGAATATTTGACAGAGGTAAAGAGAGAAATTAAAATATTGAACTTTTTAATATTCTTCTCACAGTAAGAATTGGAATAAGGAGACACAAAACTTTTAACCATAGAGAACTGAATAATACTATCATCAAGCTTATATAAGATTGCAAAATACTGTACCCAGTAGGTATGCAATAATTCCTTTTAAATATAGAAGACACATTTACGAAAATAGTTTTTAAATTGCATTTTTAAAAACCATTAATATGCAATAGCGATGTATCCTATTGTATTTGTAGAGTAAGATCAATAGAACATAACTGTGGGGCAATGTTTTAATTTTTCAAGAAAAGCTTTTGTTATAGTAACCATTAAAGGAGCTGAAACTTTCACAAAATGGCCACATACAAATATATCCCTTCCCATTGTAGGAAAAAGAAAGGCCTTTTTCCTCTTAGATTTGCCAATACATTTATTTATTGATCTTGAACTCACTTTTGTGTTTCTGTCTGTTAGCGTATAGTTCTGAGTATGATGATTTATTGTAATAGCATCCCTAAAACATTTTGGCTGTGAAACAGGATACTTACTGAGGGAGTTCCACTAAATGTATATTCAGTGGCATATCTAGAGTGGCCTCATTTACTTTATGAAGTCAGTGCAAAAAAGGCTGAACATCTTTTAGGATATTGTCCTAATTCCTTTTCCATGAACAATACCACAATAGCTATAAGACTATTAGTATGAGTCATTAGAATTTACTGTGGACACATTACAAAAAGTTTGCACAAGCAAAGTTTGAATATTTTGTTAAAATCTGGTAAAAAAAATAGTCTACGTTCATGGGAATAGGGAAATATGGCAGTCCTAAATTAACAAAGAAACAAACATGCATACGTTATTAACTTGGAGGGTGATTCTAGTGCTAAATTAGGCTAGGTAGAATTTAGCTATTAGGAATTCAGTCTAGTAGATAAGGAAAAAAGTATTTTCCATCATCTAAATTGAAACTTCTATCAGGTATTTCTCCAACAGGCCAGCAATAATAGCATTTTGCTTATTATAGATAGAGACTATTTTATTTACAACAAATTATTTCTATCTATTTCTAAGATAGAGACCAGTACATCTTATTTACTCTTAGTTTAGGATTCAGTCTTGGTGTCCTGCATTGTAGGTGTTCAGTTTCTAAAACTAATTGAATAATAATACACAGGGTTAAGATCCACATTAACATAGTCATAACTTTACAAATAAATATCTTTATTTGTAAAATAACTTTGTTATTCTTTTTATTTGTAAAATAAATTTGTAAAAAAACTTTACAAATAAACACACTAATGCCTTACGTTGGCATATTTTTGGAAGATAAGCATCATAAATTTTCTGAAATGCAACTGACTAATGCATACCCAGAGCTTTAAAATCCATTCATATCTATTACTCTTGGAATTCTACTTTCAGTAATAAAGTAATCTAGTAAGTGTAATTTAAAATACACTCAAAGTTATTAGCTACCAAATTTTCATCACAGAAATGTGTGTGTGTGTGTGTGTGTGTGTGTGTGTAATACCAGTCTAAATAGAAATTTCAGAAAACACATAATTTAATTTAAAAATTATATGTATGATATTATATGGCAAATACTGAAATTTTAACAATGTGCAGAAACACAGAATTAACTGAGAAAGACAAATTAAAATATATGTAAGTAATATGAAATCAACAGTGCTAAAATATATAACTGGAAATAAGCAGAAATATGTAAACTTTTAACCTTATCTTCATAGTGTGATTATAGTTATCTTTGAGATTTTTTACATTAACTTTTAATTTTATGGACCTAGTTTTTTGTAAGGAACACTAATAACTTTTATTAAAATAATAATGCTTATTATTAAATGATGCTTGTGCTTAAATATTTTTTCACAGTCCTCCCTCTAGACCTTCCTAGAGTTTCTACTACTTCTTAAGTTTCTTTGTTTTGTTTGTTTGTTTTTTAAACACTGATGAATATGTAAGCGTGGATCTTTTGCAAGTTTGGCAATAGAGGAAGAGACTGTTAAAATATTAGAAATATTTCACAAGCACTGAAGTTGGTGGAAGATGTCAGGGAAAATCACACATATATTTGGTAATCGTATTAATAAACATTTCTACCATACTCTAATATTTTAAATGGTTTAACGGTTACTATATTCTAGGGGGAAAAAAAGTTTAGTTAAATTTTAAATGTAAATTTTTCTAGAAGTAGTTATGTTTCCTTAATCAGTCAGAATTTGTTTCATCTTATCTTTTAATTCTTAATGCCTGTTTGAATTACCTGTATTCAGGGCAAAGAAATTGTTGGAATGCAAATGATTCTAAAGTGTGCTGTTTTGGCATAGAGCAAAATGAGAGGGTTGCAGCTGCAATTAGGGGCTTCAAGGATAATGGAAATACAGGAAAGGAATTGACTTTTTGCAAAATGTGCCAGGAAAACTGAGATATATTTATTTTAAACCTTCTCTGCTGTTTCTATGTTTCAAAGTGCCAGTCTCTCAGGATCCAGAGTAATAAGTGCTTAATAAAGATAGCAACTGAATATTAATTTTGAGTAAATAAATATATTTTGTCAAACATTTTGGGGAAGAAAAAAATGAAATCAAACACAGATTGAAAGCCCAAAGGCCACAGATTCTAGATGGTAAAATATTAGACCAGAATAATTTAAATTATGCCTTGAATAAGATTTTGAAAGGTGGTTAAATTTTGATGGGAAATTCTAGCCAAGAAGAATGGGGATGGGCTTTATATAAGAGGGTGCCGTTGAGATAGGACTTAAAGCAAGGAGAAGAGATGAAATTATGAAAAAGCAGGTTAGATACTCCCTGTAAAAGTGTCTGTGACCATGATGAAATAGAAGTGAAGCCTATGGAAGAGGAAAGGTTTCACTTTGTCTAGAACTAAAGCCATATTATACTGTTGTGGGAACATAGAATACGGGCTGGAATGTACAATGATATCGAATACTTTGAATCTACTTAAGTCAATTTTTCTATAGATATTTTGTCCAAGAGGTTGGTATCATTCAAGAAACAGTGTGTAATGGGTTTTTAGGAATTAAAAAAAAATAATAATGAAGTCAAGTAAAAACTCATTAGGTGTGCTAATGCAGTGGTTCGGGGAAGTGATAATGCAGTGCAAGCGATGAGGGGCTTGACAGTAAGAATTAAATACTAGCATTCTAGTACAAAAGCAGAGTTTTAGAGATCTCAGTGTGAAATAAGCCATTGTAGACTTTCCAGAGAACCTAGCCTTAATGCTTAATATTTTTCTCATGTGTTTTTAGTTTTAAACAACTAACCTATAAAGAGAATTTTGGGATACAATGTGCCCATAAATCTGAAACAGCTGCTACATGTACTGCACCATAGTAAAGCTTTACAAAGATAATTTATTTAGATGCTGAAAAACACTATAATACACTATAAAAATTTATCAAACATCCTTCAGGAACTTTAAGACTTTATTTCTGTTTCTGTACACATCAAAGTGCCATTTTCTGAAAGCCTAAGAGAAAATTGCCTATCCAAGTACATTATTTTATGTATGCTTTGGGGGGATATCAATATTTAGTGCATATGTCAATATCTGTAAGTGTAAAGGAGAGTCATCCCACAGTTTCATTACTCAATCTGATATAAACCACACTCCCATCCATTTTCCAGTTGGTACCTGTGTTTTCCACTGTTTTAGTAAGAAGTAAATTGTATCCAGTTGTAACCAAGAGCTTGATAAATGTTAAAATCCCATTCCAATTTGAGATTCTGATTATACTCATGGTAATTTTGGCTATGGTATAGTAAAAGGTTTTGAATTAAAACATAAAAACATGTAGAGCTAACTCGGTAAAAATATGTTGTATTTAAATGGTGACTGGTTATAGGCATTTCCATAGCACAATATTGATTGCTGTGAGCAAAGCAAATGCTTTGAATTAAAGTGTAATGGTTGGTTAAGCTGATATTTCAATTATTTTATAAATACCAGTGTTTTCTTTCAGAAGGAATAAACACTATACTTTTAAGTTTGGTATCTCTCCAAGTAATAAATGTGTTTTAATCAGATATTAATTATAAATTCTCAATAATAGGCATGTGATCTATTAATTATTAATTCATGACAACTAGGGATTCCTCAGGATCTGGACCTATTGTGTAAGAAAGCAAGTGCATATGAAGTTTCTCTAACAGAGTTGTAGGAGCCTTTGCTATACTTCTTGTTAAATTTATTTAAATTCTTCTCTTGAGCAGTATTACTCTTTTGCTTAAGTAATTCAGCCACATGCTTCTATTCAAATTATGGGGAAGCTACATGGCGATTGTCATAACTTTGTAATCCTCTTAAGTAAGAACCAAAAATTTCCCTCATTACAGAAAACAGAATTAATATATCTCTGATAGCATCCATCAAAAATGAGCAACCAAACTTCAGACTGAATTATTGTGGAAAACGAAAATTACTCTTAATTTTATTTTTATTTTTCATTTCTTTAAAAATTTTAAATCCAGTATAGTTAACATACAAAAACTACTCTTAATTTTAACATTCCTCACTTTTCTGTCCTGTCTTGCAAAAAATACGAAATGACATACAGAAATATCCCCTTATTTTTCCTTTTAAAAATATCATTGTGATTCTTTTTTTTTGCTCCTCCAGTCCATCCTAACAATGAAAGCAAACCAAGCATCCCAGACTTGTGCTTTACCAATAATGAACTAGTACAAAAGCTTTCAACAGGGTTCAGCTTCCATGCTGTATATAAAACAACTCAGCATGGAATTCTGAGCCTTTGACAGTAGTAGTCTAACTTCATCCTGTTAAGCTATTCTGTGTGTGTGTGTGTGTGTGTGTGTGTGTGTGCATGTGCACACAAGTGTTTCACATGCATATCATGCCATGTGCAATCCCACCTCCTTGGATTTATCCACATGCAAATTTTGTTAAATTTTTACTATCCCTTCTTGTACACAAATGCAGTCCCATCCGCAATCCTAGAAAACATCAGAATTTTAAAGTTAAAGAGATCTTAATAACAATTTAACCTAACAAGAATTTGAGGTTTGGAAAGTTTAGTTAATTTCTAAATTGTATGCGATTACTAAATTGCAAAACCAGGACTGACCCTTGTAAGTTGCATGTTTATGTGCATGTACATTTTGTTACATTTTACTGCTACTATTTTCTTACTTGTTTTAAAACTTCTTCATTTAAATTCAGGATCAAACCCTAAATTTTTCATCCAAGGATTATATATCCTTCCAACTTTATACAATTTTATGTCACCTATAAATTACAATAGGCCTTAATATTGTCTGCAATGCCAAGCCTCTGCAAAACTAGGAAAAAATACGAAAATTTCTTTGCATTAGAGGCTACATTATTCTTTTTGAATCACGGTACACGGTAATATGGTAGGCCTTTACATCACATGGAGGTTGCCACGGTAGTGGATCCCAGAAGACTAGGCAAACAGAGCAATGTGGTCAAAAAGACCGTCTGTTTGGTGTTCATGTGTTTGACCAAGTTGAGTCCTAAATGAAGGACTCAAGTTTGACCAAGTAGAGTCCTAGCTAGGCTGTGCATATGCAAATGAATAATAATGTTGAAAGCCAAGAGAACAGGTTAGGAGTTCACAGACCCTTAAGAAGTTAATGAAAGTAAACAGTAGTTGGAAGCCTACTTTTATAGTGAACTCCATATATGGTGCATGGCATATCTAAGAAAAGGCCCTATTTCAAAACAGAGAAATCATTTTTTTTCGAAAAAGTAATGAGTGTTTTATTTTGTTGAAGCTTCTCTTTCGTATATATATTTCTTTCCAAATATAATATAAAAATAGTTGACATAACCTTTTGGTTTGATTATCTTCATTTGACAAAAATTCTTATTATTATAATCGGTTTTCTACCTTTGGCTCATAATCTGGTTGTCAAGGATAAATAGCCAGTAAAAAATTGAACACCTTAACTTGTGTATGGCTTAAAAAAAACAGGTTATTGTCCAAAGACAAGTGATCAAATATTTTATGAAAACTAATTAAATAAAACTATGCACACATTTTAGTAACTATTTTTGACAGATTACAGAACTAATTAAAAAAAAGCAGGATGGTACAAAAAGTTCTAAACCATAGTGCATATTTTAAAATGTCGGTGCAGTAATTGTGTCTGTTAATCAATGCACACATAATTTTTAGAAGGAAGCATCTTTGTTTACAGCTAAAAATAAATGCTTGTAGTGGAGCCTTGATTGCCTTACGATTGAGCAGCTCTTTTTATCTGTAGCTATTCTTCTGCATCTGTGAATCTCCAAGGATGAAACCCTCTATGTAAGACCTTGCGAACTGAATGTGCCCTTTATACACTGCCTTAGAAAAAGAATCATAAGGCAATTTCAAGTCCTTAGACACAAACATTTGTCAGTTGAACTTGAAATATCCTGATGTTAGTTATTAACTATGGTGTGAGAAGTGATGTTAAATGAGGGATGCTGGGGGATGCCCTATGACTAACCTGAGGAGAAATAAGAGGGAAAAAAAAAAAGAATCAGCAAGTGAACTATATGGGGCAAAATGAGTGTGACCTGTGGAACCAGGGGAGGAAGTATCAAAAGAAGAGGAAATAATAGGCTTCTGATAAAAGAAGCTGCAGTTGAAAAAATACACTGCCACACGCACACACACACACACACACACACACACACACACTGAAAAATTAGATCAAGATTTTGGCAATTTCACAGAATAAATGTGTTTCTAGTTTAAAAGCAATATAGGCATGACTTTTGTGATATCAGATGCTTTTTATGTTTTTATTTTTGGCCCATTCTATCTCATCTGCCTCGTGTTGCTAGTAACTCAAAAAATACTGTGACCATCACAGTCATTTCTAGTATCATGTGCAAAGAATCAAGAAAAAAAAGTATGTGATTTATGAGCAATATTAGTATTCATCATTGTTTATTTTGTTTTATTTTTAGAATTTGAACGTATCTCAGCATTAGGCACATATCTGGAATAATCCAATAAACAAAGGATTTGTCTTGCATGTAGAATGGTATGAGTGAGACTGGTAGATATTAGATAAATAGAAAATTCTGGATGTTGGAACGATCATGTCATCTATTTTGAGGAAGACAGAAAAGAGGAAGAGAAAGTTTACGAGTCTATTTTCTCAAAGTTGAATACAAGAAGGAGAGTTACGTATTCTCTATCGCGGTTTGTTCCAGACTGCTAATGAGCCGCTATTGCTGTTAGGATGGTTTTAACCTTCCCGAAGGTACTGCCTTCTTTCTACTTCTGTTTTCTTTCTCCTTCTCCTTGAGCCCTTTGGTCTGGATTACAGGCGAGAAGTCGTTCAGTTTGACTGATATTAAGAAACAGACTACTGAGAGAGAAGTATTTATACTTATTTACTTCTCATACACAGCAGACTATTCTTAATTATGATAAATTGTTTATTAGTAGTCACCAATATATTTTAGTAATTTTTGGTATACTATAATTGCATTTTGTTTTGCCTCACATAGCACACTAAGTTATTCTTTATCCGATGCTTTAAATTAAATTTCAAAGAACGTTTTTAAAACATTTTAGATGCACATCCATAAACATATAAATATAAATCATATATTGCTGATTAATAATGCTATGGACACTGACCCACATTTAGCTACCTGAGTAAATCACATTACCCATACTACCCTACTGAAAACATTTGCAATATTATGCCTTCTGCACATCATAATTAGTCAAATATTGTAAAATAATCATTAATAATATGGGAAGTTGCTGTAAAAAGTAAATAAATTGCCATCACTTTCAGCTTCTAGATTTATCACATAAAAATTCTTACCTTGCCAACATACTGTGTGTCTGTACCTGTGTACTCTTCCAACAAGAAGAACTGATTCCACATCCAGCCACGCTTGGTACGATGTAACATTTTACTATCATCTTTTGTCAGATCCACAACCCTTTTGCTTGGCAAATCCCTACTAGCTTTTTCTTCTAATGGAATAGCATCAACTGTATGAAACATACAGGTCCAGATGAATAGTGATAGGCAATAGTATGTCCTCATTATAAGCAGCTTCAGTAGGATATCAAATTCAATGTACTGTCCAATTCCCCTGAGGAGTAGAGAGAGAAAAATGGCTTATTAGGTTGTGTTTCATTTTCACATAACCTGTAAGCTATAAAACTTTTCTAAATATTAAGATTTTATAAATAATATATATACATTATTTTTCCATGTTACATCAGTGAACTTATCATTAAACATATCACATCATATAGCTCACATATCATATAGCGAGGTGAGGAGACGTGTAGCACAAATAAACTAAACAGAAATTTAACAGGTGACTTTAATATCACTATATTGCAGCATATAAATGAGAACATATTTGTAATTTAAAATACCAAGTATTTGAAAAAAAATTAAGCTCTACCATATACCAAAGATCATACTGAATGTTCCTGAGTCTTAAAGACTAATAAAAACTAGTGTATTTATTAATATATACATATATATGAGCTTATATACCTTTAGTAACACTGTTTTCAGTGCACAAGCTATCAACTTTTACAATGTTTCTTCTCCTCCACCTTTTCCTTTTCCCTCTCCTCTTCCTCCTCTTCATCTTCTTCCTCCTTGTTCTTCTGTACCATGATAAGGTATTTCCTCAAGGCAAACTAACTTGTACCAAATACACTTTGGATTGTGTCCTGCAATTCGTAACACCATACTATGTTGATCCTTTATAATTGATAACTGTATTTTTCCTGACAGTCAGTTGAATAACTCACTCAAATTTACTTGAGGCTGAAAAGAGCATGCTCTAAATGGACACACTTTACCTGATAATTAAAAACAACAACACATATTTATTTCCTAAAATAATAGGAAAAATGAGTGCACAAAATTGATGTGGTAAAATTCGATATGGGGGTATTAGCTATGAGATAACTTGATCGAGAATTTTGCAACACTGTCTCTCTGTTGATATGGTAAGTTGAATTTTCTTGAAGCGAAAAAAACACTAGTTCATTTGGTATTTCAGAATTAATTTTGTTTATTAGCAAAACAAATTGGTTTCATTTGGAAACATTCAGAAGATGTGAAATCCTAATAATGCTGCTGCTGATGGTAATGATATTGGTGAGCGATAGAAACCCATCTCAAACTAATGTAGGCAAAGGAAGAATTCACTGGAATATAAAATCAAACTAAATGGGGAAAGGAAGAAATGAAAGGAGCAAAGAAGCAATTGGGCCTTTCCTGCTCATGAAAACAGGAATCAGGGGCGTGGGTACTTTAATACTATTCTCTCTTAATCACTCCTCTCTCCTCTCTTGCTTTCAACTAAGCCTCCTCGACCTGATGGCATATAGGAATATATAAAGTTCAGATTTAACATCTTCCAATCCAGAAAGAAACTGACAGTGTTTTCTAATTTGAGTTTGAAAAATTGTGGGAATGGACTCTAATTTACCTGGCTTAGGCCAGATGCCCAACACTGGACCATAAGTCTCTGGAGTCAGTTGTTGTTATCAAGGCATAAAGGTCAAACATGTGCCTCTAACTTGGCTTTTCCATTATTATCTGTGAGATTTGGTGATATTTACTTGGTCTCAACTACTTACTCCTAGAAAGGTAGAATAATTATTACCTGACTCACAAAACATTGTTATTAATTTTATTTTAAACCTTTAGGAATACAAAGTAATACTTATTTGTATCAAAAAAATTTATTTTATTTCTACAACAATGTATACCCATGAGAAAACTGCATGTGAAGAATTTAAGTAATCTGGCAAATGCACAAGTAGTAAGTATTGGAACTAGATACACAGCCTTAAACAATGTTTTACAAAAGATAATATATGTAAAGAAGTTAGCATAGTGCTAGCATACAAATTGTCAACATGTTAATGCCATCATCATCATCATCATCATCATCATCATCATCCATGGTTGCTTCCACTATAGTCATAGTCATATATCAGATAAGGAATGGTGATTGGCAGATAATGGTACGGATGCTTGCTATGGTCCACAGCTATTGGCTCTGTCCAGCACACATGTACTCTAATTTCCATACCTATTATTTAAAAAAACTTCTTACTTAACAAAATACACATATATAATCACAAATCCTCACACTGCAAAATGAGAGAAATTAAAATCCATTACTTTTTGACTCTGAAATCTCAGGTACTTGTCTTTCTTAGTACTTTATGTGGCTATTCGTAATCCTGTAAACTACAGAAAATTGGTAAATTTAACCACAACAGATGTAAAACTCTGAAATAAATATCAGAAAACTACAGTGTCAAAAAGTGCTTAGAAAAAGTGCAATGGAAAAGTACCATCTGGTGGCCACTAGCTCAGAACATGCCCTGCATGGTTTGAACAGTGATGGTGCAGTAGGAAATGAGCAGCCGAAAGATCTCAAGAACAGCTGGTGTCTCACTTTGACAAAATACGACAAATTCCTTAGTTGACCACACTGGCCACCTGTTTTCCCCCCAGTGGGAAATCTCTTTTCACCATCATTTTTACTGACCACTCTTGCAAGAGAAATTAGAGAGCATTCTTCATTTCCTGTGGTCTGTTCTAACTGTGATGCCCACTTTAGATGGAAATAAGCGTTTAAGCAGAAAAGTTAAGTTGTATTTGGTGGAGCCAGAGACTTAGGCAGAGGCCAGGATCCCATAGGTCTTTATAAGCTAGAGTAAAAAAAAAATGCATTCATTTTCAGTGCAATGGAAATCAGTTGGAAGATTTTTAACATGAAATGGTTAGAAAAGATCAATCTGGCTGCAGAGTGGAAAGTAGGTTAGAGGGTAAGCAAGAAATTTGGTTAAGGGGGAGATCAGTTAGAGTCTATCTCTCAAGTTAAGAAAAAGATGGCAGTGGCATATGGAGAAGTGGTTTCCAGTGGACACTGACACTGTGCTCAGGTTCCCTTCATTCTTTAATATGGACACACACACACACACACACACACACACACACATGCATACACACCACATGCACTAAAATTTTTTCAGGCTTTTGCCTCTAATGACCTGCACCTGCAACTCTCTTTGGAGGACTTCCTTTGGCTACTGGAACCACTCTGCTCACGCACACAGGGTGCCTAAAGTTCCTACAAGTTTACAATCATCTCCCATGAAATCCCTGAGCCATTGTCTAACAGGTGCAAAAATGTGGAAATTCACACTTTATTTACATCCCAGAGTTCCCATACAGACTCATGCTAGGCTGAAACTTTGAAATCACACCCTGTTTGGATTCTGTTTTCCCATGCTCTTTCTCACTTTCTGACCTGGAAGCAATTTGTTAACCAATCAATTGTATGCTAATCCTTGCTTCAGGATCCAGCTCTGGAGAAATGGACCTAAGGCATGAATACAATCCAAGTATTGACATGTCAATAAGAGTAGATGCTACCTGCTTATGTTCTAAATATTGAAGGTGAAAAAAGATACATAAAGTATAGCTTTTAGATTATTAGTTTGTGTGTTGAGTAAATTATTGTGCCATTTTTGTGGTGTCGCTTATAGCAGGGACACCTCTTATGAAAGATGATCTATTAGGAAAATGAAGAATCAAGTTTTTTCTTATTTTTGGCCACTTTTATACTGGTACTATTACTAACATATCAATCGTAGGAAGCAAAATGATTCGCTGTCCTACTAATTCAATGTATATATTTATGACAACTCTTTAAAATGAGTTCTTCCATAATCCCTTATATTATGATGAGGAAACTGAGGCACAGAGAGGTTAATTGGCTTGCCCAAGTTTATATAAGCAGACCCAGGAGAACTGAGAATTAAATCCAGGTACCCCCTTGCCTTGGGCTGCACTGCTCCAGAAATAGCCTCCTGACATCTGTGAGGCTGGCAACCAACATTTATCTTAACGTACATTCTGTGTTCTAGACACTATTCTGAGTCTTTTTTCAAGCATCGTTTCTTTAACTCCCATCACAGAAATATTACCAGGAAGGGATGTCACATTGGACAAAGGGGCAAACTGAGGCTTTGCTTGTTTAAGTAACCTGCTGTTATCACAAGGTGGTAGACACCTGTGGGAAAGGTGGAAGGCATTCAGGATTTGAATTCTGTTGGACTGATGTCAGTGCTCCTGGTATGAATTGTACTGTTGCTAGATAATGATGCTCCACGTGCGCCCACCTGGGGCCTCCTTCACCTGCTTTTGCCCTATTCAGGGTCTTTCTTTCCTCCCAGTGTGACCTGCAAGTCTTACTTGGTTCATCCATAGCCATCTCCGTTTTATTATTTTCAGTTTCTCTATCACATTCTGCTTTCTTGAGGAGTCTTCTATAACAACTTTTTCAAAAACACCCTACCCCACTTCAGTCTTTATTGATTTCTTTCATACCATCCATTTATTTCCTATATAGTATTTACCATGATTTTAATGATCTCTTTCGTTTTAGTGGATTATGTATTTATTGATGGGTTTTTCTAGTTATGATGTAACTTGTATGGTGGTGAGATACTCTGTAAGTCACTGTATTCTGCATAAAATAGTTATTGATATATAGTAGGTGCTTAATACGTATTTATAAAATTAGTTGACTCACGCCTAAATAGATAATCCTCAATTTGAGTCTGGGATCACAAATCAGATTGACTTAATATTCCATTGCCTAAACAAGCTAATAGAGATAAGGAAAGAGCTCAGCTGGGAGGAAATATGCCCTTAAAAGAAATCTGTTGGTTTTCTTCCCAACAAATGGACTACAGTCCATTTTTTCAGTAAAATCAGAGCAATATGCATAAACATTTGCATAATGTGGGATTAAATATGAACTTTAAACATGATTCATATAAATTATAGACTGTTTGTTTGAACTTGAATCCCTTTCACTAAGTAGATTCTTTTCCTCATAATTCTTAGCATAATTCTTTCACATTTAGGAATAATAGTGTATGCCTCCTGTGGCCAATTTAACACCCGCACATTCCTCTGCTTTTAGACAAAAGTACACATTATAAAACGTTTTTTATTGCACTTTGTTTTAAAGTTAGCAAGCTCTTATCTCATGGGGTTTATTAAAAATTCTTCCTATCCTTTATTCATTCAATAGCAACAAGCTGATTACTAAATTTTCTATGCTTAATTATCTCTATCAGCCTTAAATGTTCTGCATTTTAATCATATTTTTTGTTGATAAGTAAATACCATCAGATGCATTATAAAGTACAATATTTTAAATTTGCTTTAACTTTGATTTTGTAATCAGGGAATTCACTTGAATCTTGTTAAGTTTAAAAACTGAAAATTGTTTTATTATTATTCCCTTGTTCCCATAATATTCAATTGCATTTGTGAAAAAAGGCTGTTGGCTATTTGTGAATCCAAAAAAAAAAAAAACAAAACAAAACAACAACTGTGCAGTATTGTAATTAAGTAGGATGTTCAGTATATAAAATCCACATCTAAACTAAATTATATCATTATTTCTTATCCCTATAGTGTAAACTCAGATAAAGTATTTTAATAATTC
Source organism: Panthera onca (assembly GCF_046562875.1). Taxonomy (NCBI): domain Eukaryota; kingdom Metazoa; phylum Chordata; class Mammalia; order Carnivora; family Felidae; genus Panthera; species Panthera onca. The sequence continues at coordinate 21,651,733 of NC_138339.1, forward strand.
CAATCATGTCTTTCAGGTAATTTCTCAAATGAAATGTATCTATAACACAATTGTATACTTATATCTTATTATACTGTTTGTAATCAACAAAGTACTTCCACATAAATTAACCATTTATCTTTTTAGAAAATTTGGATTTGGTGATATAATTTAAAATTTTTTCAGTAAGATATATGAGGATAAGAGAAATGAAGAAAGCTGTTTCTGATTACACAATTATTTTATGGTTTGGGCAAAAGTCATATACATGTTATCTGATTCCTTGGCCAGTGATCTTTCCAACATAGCATTGTGTTTTGTTTTACATAGATAGATAGATAGATAGATAGAGATATATTGATGTATATATCAGTTGGAGAGACAAGTCTGACAACTCATTTAAGTGACACAAATGTAAAGAACAAATTCTATGAATTTAAATAGACATTAAAATTAGTCTTACATAATCAAGGAACTATTTAGGGCTATATGTTTTAACATGTCTATTTTTCACAGTAATTGATGATTCTTCCATTTATTATCTAAATGTATGTAGGCATATATATGAATATATATAATTGATTATTGGGTTATCATATTTATTCAATACATATTTAAGATCTCTAAAATCATTTATTGATTTTTTTCAACAACCTCATATTCAATTATTGTCACATTACAATTTGAGATTTTACACTTACCTGAATGATGTTGTACATGATTTCAATAAAAACAGAAATTGTTGGAAGAAATAAAAGCTGCCAGCTTTGTATAAGGATTTCTGAATAGTTAACATAAGTAAACTCTCAGCTTTAAATATTTAGTTTTAGGTCTTTAGAAAACTGGCAGTATAGACTGATATCAAAGAGAAGCTCTTGAATCAGGTTTTGCCAGTGTCCTATCAAAATAACAATGATAACAAATGTATGGCCAACTAATCTTTGACAAAGCAGGAAAGAATATCCAGTGGAATAAAGGCAGTCTCTTCAGCAAGTCGTGCTGGGAAAACTGGACAGCGACATGCAGAAGAATGAACCTGGACCACTTTGTTACACCATACACAAAAATAAACTCAAAATGGATGAAAGACCTAAATGTAAGACAGGAAGCCATCAAAATCCTAGAGGAGAAAGCAGGCCAGACCTCTTTGACCTTGGCTGCAGCAACTTCTTACTCAACACGTCTCTGGAGGCAAGGGAAACAAAAGCAAAAATGAACTACTGGGACCTCATCAAAATAAAAAGCTTCTGCACAGCGAAGGTAACAATCAGCAAAACTAAAAGGCAACTGACGGAATGGGAGAAGATACTTGCAAATGACATATCAGATAAAGGGTTAGTATCTAAAATCTATAAAGGACTTATCAAACTCAACACCCAAAAAACAAATAATCCAGTGAAGAAATGAGCAAAAGACAAGAATAGACGCTTCTCCAAACAAGACATCCAGATGGCCAACCAACACATGAAAAAATGCTCAACATCACTCATCATCAGGATAATACAAATCAAAACCACAATGAGATACCACCTCACACCTGTCAGAATGGCTAACATTAACAACTCAGGCAACAACAGATGTTGGCGAGGTTGCAGAGAAAGAGGATCTCTTTTGCACTGTTGGTGGCAATGCAAACTGGTGCAGCCACTCTGGTAAACAGTATGGAGGTTCCTCAAAAAATTAGAAATAGAGCTACCCTATGACCCAGCAATTGCACTACTAGGTATTTGTCCAAAGGATACAGGTATGCTGTTTCGAAGGGACACACGCATCCCAATGTTTATAGCAGCACTATCAACAATAGCCAAAGTATGGAAAGAGTCCAAATGTCCATTGATGGATGAATGGATAAAGAAGATGTGGTGTATATATATACAATGGAGTATTACTCAGCACTCAAAAAGAATGAAATCTTGCCATTTGCAACTACGTGAATGGAACTAGAGGGTATTATGCTAAGCGAAATTAGTCAGAGAAAGACAAATACCATATGGCTTCACTCATTTGAGGACTTTAATATACAAAACAGATGAACATAAGGGAAGGGAAGCAAAAATGATATAAAAACAGGGAGGGGGACAAAACATTAGAAACTCTTAAATATGGAAAACAAACTGAGGTTTGCTGGAGGGGTTGTGGGAGGGGGGGATGGGCTAATGGGTAAGGGGCATTAAGGAATCTACTCCTGAAATCATTGTTGCACTATATGCTAACTAAATAAATTATTTTAAAAAATAACAATTATAACATTGTACATAATAGAATATAAAGACATATATAAAAATAAATAAATATATATATATATATATATATATATATATATATATATATAATATAAAGAGATGTAAAGACCGTATTTCCAGAATTTTAGAAAGATAATCACAATCTATAAGGTTAGTGAGACTAGGTTAGGAAAATAAATAATGGTTGATAACTCCCTGTTATATATGAAAAATGCATTGACTTTCAATTAAAAGAATAGGCACTTTTCCCCAGTGTTGGTCCCCTGAATGGAGATCACAAGGATCAAAACTTATGTATAATCTTTTTATACCCCCTTTGAAGTTTGTTCCGATACTATTACATCTATTCGATATATAACAGGGCTGGGAGGGAAAGGAGACAATTTAGGGGGTATTATTTTGTATATATTTTAATTTGTAGATATGCCTTATAAGCAACTTAGTGTTAGAGATGGAACAGCTAAGTGAGAGAGGTCCATGTTCAGGACTTGTTTAAAATGTTGGCTAATGAGGTATTATTGGTGTGTGGGGCAGGTAGAATTTGATAGTGTCATAAACAAATGACATTTTCAGTCAATATGTTCTTAAAACACTAGAAACTAGATTAAACATTTCCACATTGGTATGAGGAAATGACATAATATACAGCATGAAATTGGGCTATACGAAAGCCTATGGGAATCCACACCATCCTATCACACGAGCACACGCAATAACACTTTCGGCTGAGGGAAAAACACAAAACAAAACAAAACAAAACAAAACAAAACAAAACAAAACAAAAAAACACCTCACCAAGCACAACAGAGAGTCTGTGAACAATGTAGCAAGTCAGATGAAGCGAGGGCTTTATGTGGGAAAGAGCAGTTCAATTTCTGTAGGAGACAGAAGAGCACTTAAGTCTCAACACATTTCACAATCTGGTGAACTTCTTAAATACATGAGAAAAGGAGGAGGAAAAAGACAGCAACAAGCTTTATAGAGAATGAGGCAGTATCATTGATAAATAAAATATTCTTCTCAAAAATAAACTTAAAAAAATAAAAAAGTTTAAAGAAATGAAAATATTCTTCAGAACTAGTAACAAAGTAGTGGACTTATGTAAGTATTTTAAAAGAAGCGCCAATGAATTGTGGGCATGTATTCATTCACTGTCTACGAAAAATCATGCAAACACTGTTCTAGACACTGATGATACAGTAATGAATTAAAGTACCTTACCTTGTAGAAATGTTAGTAGAGGACAAATAGTCATCAACAACAACAAACAAATAAAGTGGCAGACAATTCCAAAACTTACTATAAATTTACGCTGATCAAGGCAGCATGATTTTGCCAAAAGAATAGACACATACAATTGAATAGAGTACAGAATTTGATCCACAAAAATTCAGTAAACTAATATTTGATAACAAGGCAAAGGCAATTCAGGGGAGAAAAGATAGCTTTCTCAACAAACTGCATTCTAGTTAATAAAATTGCTTCTCCTGAGGATATAGGTTAACAAGTCTCATGCTGCTACACATGTATACTGACACTGAACAATTAAGTAAATAGATGACAGATATTGGGAGTCCGGCTTCTTACTGTTGTTATGGGAATTCGCAGATAAGCAAAAGGAGGAGAACAGTGAAATTCATGTGGTGATGGATTAGAATTGGAGGCATTAAGAAAAAGTTGTATACTTTGATATAGTTACAGATGGCTACATATTGAAATATTTATAGATGTGTGCATATGTACAAGTTTGTATAGAATATTTGTTTGTTTGTTTGTTTGTTTTCTGTCAGCCAAGATGGCTTAGCGCATTGCCACCCAGTACCAATAAACCTAGCACCCAGATCTTGGTTTCTAATACAGTTTTCCAATTAAGTGAACCAGAGCTCCTTGGGGGAAATAGCTGACTCTATGACTAGACCAAGAAACATATAAGATGAGCTGGGAGCATCTTTCAAGGTCTGGAAGTAAAGGGGTGCTTAACAAACACACAAATACCAAAAACAAACCATTGACAGAAGTATTTCAAAAGCTCACAGAACAAAAAAAAAAAAAAATGTCTCAATGGCCAAAACTGGATTAATTTGAGCAAGAAACTAAAATATTACATTATAATTACATGGGTAAAATAAATATCCATGCATTCAGATTGATATAAATAAATGATTTAATCAATACATGAGTGAGGAAGAGAAGACAAATCTCCCTTAATATGAGTTCCAAATATTCATATAGAAACTCTGCCCTCAAGCAGGAAGATTCTACATTCCCACTATGTAAGTGCATGATGTACATAGTAACTTCCTTCCAAAGAGTATAGTATGAAAATTGGAAGAAACAATTATTCTTTTTAACTTTATTAATTTATTTTGAGGGGGGAGGGGCAGAGAGAGAAGGGGAGAGAGAGTATCCCAAGCAGGCTCTGCACTGCCAGCACAGAACCTGACACAGGGCTCGAACCCATGAACGCTGAGATCATGACCTGAGCTGAAATCAAGAGTAGGACACTTAACTGCCTAAACCACCCAAGTGCCCCAGAAGAAACAAGTACTTTTATTTTATTTTATTTTATTTTATTTTATTTTATTTTATTTTATTTTATTTATTATTTATTATATTTATGTATTTTTTGTGTGTAGAAACCTGAGAAACATTATCTCAGCCAGGTATCAAGGTCAATATCAACAATATAAAATCAAGCTGATGTTAAGTACCCTTGACACAATATCAGGAAAATGGTACTTTACCTCCGTGGCCTTCTCCTCCAAGCCAGACTCAGGCTAATTACAGAAGAACATTAGACAAATTCCAATAGAAGGCCTCCCAACACAATACCTGGCCAGTTCTCCCCAAAACCATCTAGGTCATCAAAAGCAAGAGAAGTCTGAGAAACTGTCTTTGCCAAGAGAAGCCTAAGAACACATGACTACTAATGAAATGTAATATCCTAGATGGAATTCTGAAACAGAAAAATTATTAGATACACAGGAAACCTTAATAAAGTATGGACTTCAATAATAGCAATATATCAAAATAGATCCATTTATTATAAAAAATTATATATTATACTAACATCATATATTAATAGTAAATGGAACTAGGTAAAGCATGTATTGGAACATTATGTTCTATGTTCTTTATTTTTCTGTGAATCTGAAACTATTCTAAAAATAAAGTTTAAGAAAAATAAAGTGAGTTTAACAGGTAGAGGGGATAAATTATGTGTGTTGGGGGAGGTTCTGTTACTTTTGATAATATGATCAAAGAAGGGGATTCTAGATTACAGTGATATTTGAGCATAAAGCTGAAGGGACTTAGGGAGATAGTTATGAGGATTTCAATGGGAACAGTGTTCCAGAGAAAGGAACTAACAAAATGCAAACACTTAGCAGGGAAGGGGTAGGGGAAGAAAGCATGTTCATGTTAGAAGCCTTCAGGTCATAGAAAGGACATAAATGTACCTACAGCTGAGTGAACAAGGGGATAATTCTAGGCTATGAGATTCAAGAGGCAACAGACTTCTAGAGTCTTACAAGCCATGATAAGGAGTCTTAACCTTCATAATATTGAAATCACAGGAGGGTTTGTGGCTGCGGAGGAACCTGACATAACTTAATGTTAAATGGTAACTCTGACTGGCGTATGGGAAAATAGATTTTATAAGGAAAGAAAGGAGACAGAGAAAATGGTGAGGTGATCCAAATAATCCTGATAAGTGAATGTTCTCATTGGGATGAAATTAACAGAAGTGGAGTAGGTAGGAATGAATCCAAGGCTTTGGCTTGAACATCCGATTAGAGCTGCCATTTGCCCATTAGAGGCGCTAGAGAAGTTCAGGTTGTATGAGGAATTAGGGAATCAAGGTTTTGATTTAGAACATGCTTTATTCAATATCCAAGTGGAGATAATCCACATGCATTTGGACATTCAAGTCTGGAATTTAAGGAATTGTCAGGACTGACTGAGACTATTGAGTTTCACCAGTGCATTCCAGGGTTATTAAATCCATGAGAGTGGTTGAAATTACACATGCAGTACAAAAATAAGAATACAGTTTCAGTCTCAACGGAAGGTAAGGAAATGCAAATTTTATAATTAAGGTTTAAGGTTACCTGGCTTAATATTTGACAATGAAAGCCAAAATCTGAAAAAAGCAAGGATAGTACTGAGTGCTGTTAAGGCATAGCAGGGTGGGCATAGTCCTTGGTATACAAAAAGAAGAATATTATTAATGATGAGAGTAAAATGCATAAAATTTTGTTGAAAGTAATTTGTGAATAAGGATCAAAGCCTTAGAATGGTTTACAGTGTTTAATGAATAAAATTCTAAGAAAGTTTCTTAAGAAATTAGGCATTTGAAAGAGAGGCTTGGGTATAACCATATTTACCAAAGCAATGTTTAGTATTAGATGTACTGGACCTTTTTATGTTTGCACCTCCAGACGCACTCTCAGTTCTTACTTTGCTCAGTGCAGCAGGAGATAAATTTGTAGGAACTGTGTCAGTGGGCTCACTGGTCCTTGGGTGCATTTAGCCGGTGTGAGGCATAGGCAGCAGATGATGGGTAGAAGGAGATGGAGGTAGTCTTCACACCACACCCTTAATGGCCAGTTGCTTTTCTTTACAATGAGCCACAGCTTCTTTCAGATAGCTGGTGCTCTGTTAGAATAACCGGTACTCTCTCGGAAGTAATGTCTACTCAGGCGCCTTCCTCCTGTAGATCCAGGAGGGGTAACAAGTTTATGCTGCTGTGAATTCTGCCATGCCACCATCCCTAGTTAGTGCCTTTAACACTGCCCTCACTGTCTATTAAACCAGTCTCAGTCAATGAGTATGTCATCTGTTGCCTGTAAACATTCTGACAGAAACATTGGAGAAATTTGGAAATGAACTAAATGTCTATGAAAGGGGAAGGGTAAGAAAGTCATGCAACTTACATGCAACATAATGACATGATGAAGTCATCAGAACAATCTACATATTAATTCTTCTACCAAATATATACAAAATGCTTACTCTTTTTCTAGGCATTTTTATAGGTGAAAAGAATAACAGACTCCTTGAGGAGTTTGCATTCCAGAAATATAGTCTTACATACATAAAAAAAAAACGTTTATTTATGAAACACCCCGAAGAGATTGCTGACATTAGAAGTAATGTTTTCTTTGTTCCCTGTATCTATGAATCTGTTTCTACTGGGCTTTGGTTGTTGTTTGTTTTGTTTCCTAGATTCCACATATGTGTGAAATCACACAGCATTTTTCATTTCTCTGTCCGACTTATGTCACTTAGTAAAAATCCCTGTGTGTCCATCACAAATGGCAAGCTTCCATTTTTTATGGCTTAGTAATGTTCCATTATGTATGAATATACGTGTGTGTGTGTGTGTGTGTGTGATATCACATCTTGAATTTCTTCAATAATATGTCATCTATCAGGGAAATTAAAGAGAAACTTATTTTTATATCTCAAATTTTTAATTAGTGGAGAAGGTATAAGTGAATTTCCTGCCTGTGGTTTCACGTCAGCTTCCAGTGACAGAAATGAACATCAGAGTCTGTCAAATGCAAATTAATGAGTGTTTCACATGCCATCAGCCTACACTAAGTATTTCTCATTTAAGAAAGAGTGAACAGTGCTAAAAATTGTCCATATTTAACACTGTATTTGATTAGACAGAGATTGTTTCTTGAGTTAGGTCTAGAAACCAGTAGTTCAGACAAAACTGTTGGCCTGCCTATGTCTTAGAGTGGGAGGGGTGAAAATGGGGACAAGAGGGTGTAGTGGTAGGATGTGCTTGGCAGTCTGGAGGAGAAGAAGGGAAGTTAAATAGCTGTGGAAGAGCAAATTATAACATAAATGTCCAGACATTTATAATAATTTTCACAGTGGAGACATAGATAAGTTAATATTTTAACTATTCAATGTTTTAAAATTTTAATTAAATATTTTAAATATTTCAAATATTCACGGGTATTATGGATTTCATTTTATTTATTCTTATTATTTTTGAATGTTGAATGCTTAATGAATTTGTGTGTCCTCCCTGCACAGGAACCAAGCCAGTCTTCTCTGTATCGTTCGAATTGTACTATCTGTACTGCCAAGGCGAGCACGAGAGAATATTTTGGATTTTAAAAAGGAATTTCAGTCTTTTTGTTTCATGAAACTTTTTGTCAATCTGATTACAGGATAATGTTTTTAAATCATTAATTAAGATATGAGACATAAGTATTAAAAAGAAAATCAATCCCAGGGCGCCTGGGTGGCGCAGTCGGTTAAGCGTCCGACTTCAGCCAGGTCACGATCTCGCGGTCCGTGGGTTCGAGCCCTGCGTCGGGCTCTAGGCTGATGGCTCGGAGCCTGGACCCTGTTTCCGATTCTGTGTCTCCCTCTCTCTCTGCCCCTCCCCCGTTCATGGTCTGTCTCTCTCTGTCCCAAAAATAAATAAAAAACGTTGAAAAGAAAAAAAAAAAGAAAAGAAAATCAATCCTATTAAAATACAGCTACCAAAACATTTTAAAAACTGATTTTGGTTAAATAATATATATGCTTCTTGATTAATGCAATAAATTACAAAACCCATCAGCAGACCTATTAGTACCATGGTGTCAAAGAAAAAAATGAACATACGAAGCACTTAGTATGATATTTAATTCCTACTGAGGATAAAATCACAGATACCTCTAATACTTCTGTGTAGTAATACCCATAAACATAATTGGGAGGGGGCGCCTGGGTGGCTCAGTCAGTTAAGCGTCCCACTTCAGCTCAGGTCACAATCTCGCGGTATGTGAGTTCGAGCCCCGTGTCAGGCTCTGTGCTGACTGCTCAGAGCCTGGAGCCTGTTTCAGATTCTGTGTCTCCCTCTCTCTCTGCCCCTCCCCCGTTCATGCTCTGTCTCTCTCTGTCTCAAAAATAAATAAATGTTTAAAAAAAAATAAAAAAAAATCATAATTGGGAGGGATGCTAAATTTCAGTTCGAGAATAGTACAAATATTGATGTAATATATTTTCAGTTTAAATATATAAACTCTATGTTAAGATTTCTTAGAACTACTTACAAAATTTAAAAAAAAGACTTAAATTTTGAAGAATATGTAATTTTATAATAACATTAGGCAGAAGACTGGAATGAACAGTAAACCTACGGGGAGGACATATGGATTAAAATTCTGAGTTTGTCACTCTCTTAATGAGCTTAGGCAAGTTTATTAACTAGGTTTTATTTTCATTATATCTGGAATGGGAATCATAAGCTTATCTTATACAGAGATAAAATGATTAAATAAAATCATGTGTATAAAAAGAATCTGAAATATAGTAGATTAATAATATATAATTATAGTCTTCCTTTCCTTCAACCTGAAACTATTGATTAGTTCATTAAATAATTATATTCTATTAATGTGCAATAAAGCAATATGCATTTGCCTGGGAAACTATAAATGAGACTTGAGAAGGTCATTGTAAACTATTACAGTAACCATTTTAAAGGCATAAGCACATCCATGGTTTATTAGAAGTGTTAATCTGGAGTCTGTGGTAGACACTGTGTGTTCCACACGGATACTGTTTACCAAGCCAGTCTACTTACTAGCCAGCTCTTGTTAGGTATGGCTGCTACCTGCTTATAGCTAACTCCTTCTGAGAAATTTTCTGGACTGATGAGAACCACCAAACTAGGGACTTACTCCACTCACCACTATCATCAGTAACAATGAGGGGCAAATAGATCCTTTGCCTCAAGGTGGGTCAACTGTATTCCAGAGTCTTCTCTCTGTGGATCAGGCAAGGCTATACTCAATCTGAGAATATGTCTCTATGATCTTTCTTTTTCCTGCTTTATTCCCTTTTATTACAGTTATCTCCTGAGAAGCACATTTTCAATCAATCACCTATATCCAAATCCAAGTCTCAGACTGGATCTAGGGAAGCCCGTAAGATTGTACATATATAGTCTGAATGAACTTCTACTCTGTTAGAAGTGAGCCATTCAGTTTTTTTTTCAAATATTTATTTGGTGCCTACTTTTGCCAGATGCATAGCACACTTTAGATGCTTGAGATGCAAACAAAGACTTCTGCCCTTGTGTAACTTACATTCAAGCCGGAAAAGATAAGCACTATCCAATAAATGTAATAAATATGAAAACAGTAGAGAGAAAGTATTCAGTGCTATTGAAAAATAGTAGAGCAATATAGGGGAATCTGAATATAGGGTCTGGGGAAGGGAAGAGAGGTGAAATTCCAGGTTGGCCTCATTGGGAAGGTGTTATTTGAATAAAACTTTGAAGTAAGGGGAACTATACAAGTAGATATGCAAGGGAAATATTTTCAGCCAGAGTAAAAGCCTATAGCAATGGAGTGCCTGGCTTGTTTTAGTTGTGTCTGAGAAAGATAAGTGAAGGGGAGAGTATAGGAAGAGAGGACAGAGTGAGAGTAGGAGGTTTTTTTATGCCAGAAAGGAAAGTATATTAAGAGGTAGTGGCATCAAGCCAAGTGATCAAAACTATGGGGACTGGAAATTGACCATTAGATTGAAACTATAACCTTCACTATGTAATTAATATATTGCAATGGTTTTCGAATAAATATATATTTTCTTTTACCTGGATTATTCAAATGGCCTCTAAATATTCAAATGGTCTAACGTGTAATTCCTAGGACATGCTACAGTCTTTGTTAGTGACAAATAAATTTGCAAATATCTTTCTATCTATCTTGATTTCACTTTTCTGTGAAGTTGGCCTGGGAAACTGTTCAAATTTTAAGACTCATACTATTACAGCTTATTGTTTGAAAGCATTAACTTTGGAACTTGGATGTCTGGTTTCAAATCACAGCTGTCCTAGTCCTACCAGATGCCTTTGAACTTCTTATTTTACTATGAGTTCTCCACTTACCTTGCTGTGCATGTTGTATTATTGTGGGTTTTTAGGATGCTTTGAGTTAAATTAGCTGATACCCATAAAATAAATGATATATTTTCTGGATATTCTATTTCGAATGGACTATTTAATGCAATGATAACAGTATATTAAAATAATGTTTCTCACACACACAGCATGTTTATCATAGGTCAGTTAGTGAAGATGGTTCCACCTTATCTTTTTTTCCCCCCCCTCAGGATCTCATTTTCAATTCACTTAGGCCAGAAGTTCTTTTATTTTTAATTTATTTCCAGTATAGTTAACATACAGTGTTGAATTGGTTTCAGGTGTACGTTACAGTGATTCAACAATTCTGTATATTACTTAGTGCTCATCAAGAGACGTGTACTCTTAATCCCCTTCACCTATTTTACCCTGTCCCCCACCCTCCTCTCCTCTGGTAACCAAATATTTGTTCTCTATAGTTAAGAGTCTGTTTTTTGGTTTCTCTCTCTTCCCCCCCGCCCCTTTGTTTCTTTCCTTCAATTCCACAAATGAGTGGGGCGCCTGGGTGGCTCAATAGGTCAAGTGCGTGACTTCGGCTCAGGTCATGATCTCCCAGCTTGTGAGTTCAAACCCCATGTTGGGCTCTGTGCTGACAGCTCAGAGCCTGGAGCCTTCTTCAGATTATGTGTCTTCCTCTCTCTCTGCCCCTCCCCTGCTCAAATGCTGTCTCTCTCTCTCTCTGTCTCTCTAAACAATAAAAAAAAAATTTAAAAAAATCCACATAGGAGTGAAATCATATGGTATTTGTCTTTCTCTGACTGGTTTATTTTGCTTAGCATTATACTGTCTAGATCCATCCGGTTGTTGCAAGTGGCAAGATTTCACTCTTTTTTACGGCTGAATAATAATTTATTCATGTATACATGTATATATATGTACACATATATATAATTATTACTATTATATGCCCATTCATCTGTCAATGGACATTTGGGCTGCTTCCATAATTTGGCTAATGTAAATAAGTCTGCAGTAAACATAATGGTACACATGTACTTTCAAATTAGTGTTTTCACACTCTTTGGATAAATACCCATTAGTGTGATTACTGGATCATATGGTAGTTCTATTTTTAATTCTTTGAGAAATCTCCATACTGTTTTCCACAGTGATTGTGCCAGTTTGCATTCCCACAAACAGCGCACGAGGGTTCCTTTTTCTCTACATCCTCGCCAGCACTTGTTGTTTCTTTTTTTTTTTTTTTTTTTTTTTTTTTTTTAATTTTAGCCATCTGACAGGTGTGAGATAGTATCTCATTGTGGTTTTGATTTGCATTTCCCTGATGATGAGTAATGTTGAGCATCTTTTCATGTGACTGCTGGTCATCTATATGTCTTCTTGGGAGAAATGGCTATTCAGGTCTTCTGCCCATTTTAATTGGATTATTTGGGGGGGTTGGTTGAGTTGTAAAGGCTCTTTATATTTTGGATACTAACCTTTTACAAATATGTCATTTGCAAATATCTTCTCCCATTCAGTAGGCCGTCTTTTAGTTTTGCTGATGGTTCCACCTCATCTTTATCAGAATTTCAGGCTAAGGGAGACAGACATGCTTCTCTCTCTACTTCCACCTTTACCAAGGCAAGAAAAAGTAACTTTGCAAGTGACATTCAGTCATTTAACATCTCCACACACATCAGTTTACACACTTCAATTACACTCCCTTTTGACCAAATCAGCTGAATTTGTCTAACTTCAAAGGTACTGGTGAAATACCTTCCTAGCAAACACTCAGAAGTTAGAAATATCTGGTAAATAACATAGATGATTATGACAATTCAAGCCCTCATTAACCAAATATGAGGCTGATTCTTCCTCCTGGAGAAAAATGTGCAAAGATACCACTCACAAGTTCCATACAGACTTGTCATCAAGTTCAAATCGAGGGAGTGTAGAAGAAACATAGCATGAAGTAGTTTCTATATCAAATCTACATGAGGCTTCTCATGACCAGAGATTAAAAGATAGCATGTGACACAGGGGCAGCATAAGTGCAACAAGTTTTCTCCAGAAAATGATGGCTGTTTTGAAATCCTGTTTGCTTGTCCTACTATTCTGACAGTAGAGTATTAAGCCATAATTAGATCTTATTCTCCAGTTTTGTCTCTTGAGAGGATCTCCCTTATCTAGTAGTCTTTGTGCCTCTTCATTTTCTGGAATTCTTTCATATTTGTTGACCTCATGGACCACTGCTGAAGAAGGCAGAGTGAATAGTATCACTCTTTGCAAGATGAGCAAATTTCTTAGCGAACTTACTGGCCATGCAAGTTGATGGCCCCAGAATCATCTTAACCTCACTCAGACCCAGAGTTTTGGATCTGGCCTGGCAAGACAGTTCTTAAAAACTAACTCCTCTTTTTCTTTTTGGCTCCAGTTAGTTTCATGTGTCAAGTGTCACTCCATAGAAATATGTTCCATTTAAACATACTTCTTAGATTTTTCTATATTTATTTATTTTCTTACCACTGCTCCACAGGTTTTGCTGTGTCTACTTCATTATAGGTTTCTTAGTCTTATTAGGTTTTACTGGACAAAACATAGTTTCAATGTCTTTAACATGAGACAATTTATCTGGTATAAGGATGTATTGAGAACCAAACACTTAACTGGGTCCTTAATTTTGCTGACATAATCTGTTCAGAAGTTTGAAAATAGCCATGATGGTCATTCTTTTGCTTTGCTTTCTGCTACAAAAGTTTCAATCATCCATTTTCAAACCAAACTATTATTTCTTTTAAACAAGGAGCATTGAAAAAGTTGGCTCTTTCACTCAACTTGTTGGTCCATTTATGCCATTTGCATTTCTTCAAATATTTTGCCATCAAACTGACAATAATGCTCTGAATTTATCTGTTTTCTAATAGCATTTTGACAATACAGGCATGGTGACAAATATGCCCTTCAATTACTCTGATTTCCCACATTTTCCCTTAGGGCTACAAGTTCACTGGGTCCAGGATCTGCGTTCCAAGTTACGACAAATATTACGCTCTTCTATGAAGTGAATTTCCACCTCTTGATCCTCTGATTAGGCTTTCTTTATGGCTGGATAGCCAGGAATTAAGTTAATGCTACAAATTTTAGGATTTCTTATTGTTTTTAGGACAACATATCACCTCTAGTAGATATTTATGTACCTGTCATGCTACAGTAATTGAAAACTTACAAAATTGCAGTAGCTTTAGAAACAAATGCATACTCAGAGTATATGACCACTGTTCTTGTCCTGGGAGACTGTAATAAACCTTATCACCAGGAACCCAAGGCAGGAGAACTTCTATCACTGTACTCCATGACTGCCAAGAGAAGACAGAGGAAACATGGAGAATCCCCTGTTGGCCCTTAGGCCTCCCATGCAGAAGAGACACATTTGCACCCACATTTCAGTGGGCAAAGCAAAACATAACCATGGTTATGTCTAAATTCAGAGGTAAGGGAGTAAAACAATCTTATGATGTGTTTGGAAGAGAGAAATCCAGAAATATTTGGACAAGAGTTCTGATGATTGCTTCAACAGCCTATGAAAATGCTTGTTCTGGGTTGAATTGTTTCTGCCAAAAAGGTATAGTCAACTCCTCACACATGGTACCTAAAAATGTGAACTTATTTGGAAACAGTCTTTGAAGATGTAATCAAGTTAAGATGAAGTCATCCTGAATTAGAGTGGACTTTAATCCAATAGGTCCTTATAAGAAGAGACACAAATATAGAGTGAAGAGGGCCATGTGAAGGAGGAGGTAGAGACTGGAGTTGTGCTGCCATAAACCAAGCTATCAGAGGCTGGAAGAAATAAGGAATTATTCTCCACTAGAGTCAGTGGACAGAGTATAGACCTGCCAACACCTTTATTTAGATGTCTGGCCTCCATTGCTATAAGATAATACATCTCAATTGTTTGAACCTACCCAGTTGGTTGTGTTTTGTTACAGCAGCCCTACAAAACTAACACAGTGCTAATTAAATATAAATGTTTATTATCAATTTGTAATATTTCCTTGAATTTATCAGGTAAATTTAAAAGATTCTTTTTTCTGTTCTTCAACATCATTAAATCCATAACATTAAGGACAGAGAGTTAACATGAAGGATTTTTAAGACCATAAACTTAGAATTGTTTTGGAAGGCTGTCATATAACTTTTGGTAAGACACTAACCTTCTCTATGTCTCAGTTACTTACTTTGTAAAACAGTTATAATAATAATAATACTCATTGATTGCTACTAATTCTCTTAAAAGGTTAGAAAAATTTTCAGTTAAGGTTAGATATTTTTAAGTTACTTATGACTATTTTGACTATGATTTTTGATTTTTGACTATAATTTGAAATTGGAATAGGGGTTTTTTTCATCCATATATTAAATCATCTTGCTCAATGCAGAGCACAAGATTAAAAAATATGTTTACTGACTAAATAATTTAAGTTAAATACTTAATGTTCAGTATACTGAATTACATATATTTTATTTTTTTAATGTTTTATTTATTTTTGAGAGAGAGAGAGAGACTGAGCTGTCAGCACAGAGCTCAATGAGGGGCTCAAACTCGTGAACCACGAGATCATGACCTGAGCCAAAGTTGGATACTCAACAAACTGAGCCACCCAGGCGCCCCAACATATATTATTTTTGGAATTCCTTCTTAAAAAGTAATGTAATGTGGAAGAAAATTATATGAAGTACTCTAATATTAAAGTATGAAATCACATATAAATCATGACCATTTATATATATATATAGTTTTTTATATATATATATTTATATATATATAAATATATATATATAAACATTTATATATAAATTTATATATATATAAATATATATAAACATTTATATAAATTTATATATATATTTATTTATATATTTATATATTTTATTTATTTTATTATATTATATTTATTTATTTATTTATTTTATATTTATTTATTTATTTTATTTTTATTTATATTTTTTTATATTTTTATATTTATATTTTTATATTTATTTATTTATTTATTTTATATTTATTTATTATATTTATTTATTTTATTATATATATTATATTTTATATTTATATAAATATATATATTTATATATATATTTATATATATATTTATATATATATAAACATTTATATATATATTTATATATATATTTATTTATATATATATATATATTTTTTAATTTGTTTTAATGTTTGTTTATTCTTGCGACAGAGTGTGAACAGGGGAGGGACAGAGAGAGAGGGAGACACAGAATCTGAAGCAGGCTCCAGGCTCTGAGCTGTCAGCACAGGGCCCGACACGGGGCTCGAACCCCCAAACTGTGAGATCATGACAGAACTGAAGTCAGACGCTTAACCGACTGAGCCACCCAGGCACCCTGTGACCATTTATATTTAAGCATTTCTCTAATAATCTATTTTTAAACATATATATTTACTTCTAAAATGTGTGTGGTTTTTAAATATATATTTTTATGTTTAAAACACTTATACATATTTTTTTTTCTTTTTCCTCAGCCTATATGAATAAAAACACCAGCAAAATTCCATTTATTTTCTTGAAATGCACTGTGAAATGAACTCTGTCAGATCGATAGTAAGGATCTTGGCACCAATGCCAATTTAAATGTTACTATAGCAATCGCCATGGTTATGTTTTCAATTAGTGATACACAGTCACAGCATAACATGGATCTAGTGTATCATTTGGTAACTTCAAAATGGATCTACAGATTATTTGATTTTACCAGTCAAATAAGAGCCAAACAGGAAAGAAAGAAAGAAAGAAAGAAAGAAAGAAAGAAAGAAAGAAAGAAAGGTGAAACAAGCAACAACCATGGTCTATTCCTAGGTTTCAAATTTCAAATATTCTCTAACTAAAGTTTAAAAGTATTTTAAATCCATTAGCATGTTTACGTTTGCAAATCAGCTATATAAGCACAACACAGTTACAAAAAATTTTACTTAATGAGTCATTGTCAAGATACTTTCATTAAAAAATCCAGGGTTTATATCATCTGGAAAATCTATCTGAAAATAAAGTTACATATAATAAATAGTTACTATTAAATCTCATGGAGGGAAGGAAAATAGAGATGATAATAATATAACACTCATTCATTATGGATCTATCCAGCATTTATTAAGTACATGTCATGGACCAGACACTCCTCACAGCTTTGGTAATCATTCATTCTGTTTTGAGACAGCCCATGTCTTTCTCTTCCTAGTCCACTGGAATTTTTCCACCTCCATCGTTAAGTTTCCTGGGGCTATTTAGCCAGTGAAATTTGGGTGGGTGTGATGTGTGCTCTATCTGGGAAGAACGTTTATGAACTGCTGCGGGATCTTTTCTCCTCTGCCATACCAAGTATGGCAAGATTTCCCAGCCTAGGACCCCAAATAAAGACAACAGGAGCTTACCCCCACCCCTGCAAGCCAACCTGTGATGGATGTATAATGGGAGAGAAAAAGAAAATTTTTGTTTGAAACTTCTTGCACACCCTAGGCCTTTATAACTGATGCATATATCTTAAATCACAGAAATTGCTGAAATCACACTCTCAAAAAACTATTTGATGAAGGCGCTATTGTTCAGATTTTATACATGAAAAATATGAAAGTTCACAATGTTTAAATAAATTGCCCAAGGTAAACATCTATTAGGTGGTGAGGGAGAAAATAAAAATCACGTCTGAGAGCTGACAGCTGGTACCTGGCCTGCTGACTAAGAGCTATGCTATAGTTTCCCCTGCTGAACACCAATTGAACAGAATATCATCATCAGATGAACTCACTCGATAGCTGTGAATGGATAAGGCAAAAGCAGAGACACTAGGTAGCCCCAAAATGACCAAATATCTTTCTTTCTTGGTTACTTTTTCAAAGACAATCTCAAACTGTTTTTCCAGCTTTCTATATAGAAGATAATATACATCTATAAAATTGCCCTGATTTCCTGATATGACCTAATCAAGTGCTGATCTCTGCTTTCATAAGCACTTCCCAAATATCCTAGCATATTCCCAAATTCTGTAATAAGCCTATCCTAACTCTCTCTGACCAAATTACTTCCAACTTCCCCATGATGGGAAGTGTGCCTCGTTGCAGGAAGTTAATACACCCAAGTTTGACACAACTGTATTATTCGTGATTTTTTGGACATTGGACTTTTCCAATGGTAATTGAGACTTACACTAGGGGAGTCTGGCTCTAGTATCCATAACACATCACTGTGCTGTAATCTGAATAAAACAGTATGAATATTGATAATTAATAAAGTAATTAACATAGGTTATTTCCTTTCTCTTACTGAACTACTCAAGGGATTTGAATTAAAACAATATGTCAAGGGGCGCCTGGGTGGCGCAGTCGGTTAAGCGTCCGACTTCAGCCAGGTCACGATCTCACGGTCCGTGAGTTCGAGCCCCGCGTCAGGCTCTGGGCTGATGGCTCAGAGCCTGGAGCCTGTTTCCGATTCTGTGTCTCCCTCTCTCTCTGTCCCTCCCCCGTTCATGCTCTGTCTCTCTCTGTCCCAAAAATAAATAAACGTTGAAAAAAAAAAAAAAATTAAAAAACAAAAAAAAAACAAAAAAAAAACAATATGTCAAGGAACATTGCAGTGAAATCAGCACTGATAGGATTTATTGCTGTGTGTCTGTGTGTGTGTGAATTTATAAGGAAATTTTGTTAAGGAATAGGCTTACTTCCCACCTGCCTGCCCGAACCTCACATGCAGAGGCTTGCATCAATTATACTCCCATCTTATGAGCCATAATTATTGTTTGTTCATTCAAGGATCTCTTATTTCATTGATTTATTTTTATTTTTATTCCCATATTCTACTCTCAGCTACCCCAGTTTTCCTGAGAGTTTCCAATAAATAAGAACCTGTGAATCAAAAGTATCTTGCATTAAAAATTAATTACCCTTATCATGTACCCAGGGGTTTGTGTAGAATTATGATCTGATTTGATGGAGGAATAATGGATCAAGAGTTCACATGACTCAATGTGCTTATTTTATGCCTATAAGATGGGATGTAATGGAATACCTAACTGTAGGTACTATTTCAACAATTTGAACATGTTATCTTTCACTTTACACATATTACACACATTGCACATAATTGAATCTATTTTTTTAGGGACTGTAAAGTTACAAATGCTTAAAATTTAGTTAGAAATCCTGCACAAAGAGGTTAATAAAGGACTGAAATATCTCTATAACCCACTGCATTCCCAAGGGAGACTATTATTCTCACCTTAAACAATCATACTCTTACTACTAATCTTCATTAGGACATCTTTTCTTTGCTATAAAAGGAAAACTAAGAAGCAAAAATGCATCCAAGTTAATCTAAAATTAGGCCTAGCTGAAGTTCCTTACACCTCTTGCTATGGATCCTTCTCTGTAGGAAACTCATTTAAATCTGTCACATGAGAAGACCAGTTTATTTTTATTTTTTTCATCATATATTTGCCAAAGGAACATATGTTTGCTGCTTAAATAACATCATTAAGCATCAGAGATATGAAGTATATTCATCAAAGCCAAAATCAGATTCTCAATTATGGCCTCTTAGGAAGGAGCCTGTTACTAAATATAAATTCTAGAATGTATGCTTTGGTTACTTGGACATTAATAGTGAGTCACAGAATTATTTAATTATTGTTTTTATTGCATAATACTGTGACCATATACTCTGCCACATACTTGACACAGCTTATCTTTTCTAATAGGATTCTGTTTACTAAGCCTCTAAGAGTCACCTTTGTCAACAACACTGTGACTCAGGATATTCAGTATGTCATAATTTCCTGATAGATAATAACTCAGCGAACAATCATTTTTAATTCATGATTTTGTCATCCTAATCTAATGAGACCATCATCATCATCATGATTTTCATCAACATCATCAGAACTAATGTAGGTAAATAGGCAGAGGAAATGTATAAAGACAGATACAACATCTACTGACATTTTATATAATTTTTATTAGTCAGCTAATCTATCCTTTAACAGTTCTACATTTTACAGATTTTGAGCAATTTATTTTTCCCTTAATTGCATCCATCCTCAGAAATGGATATTGTAGCATCTCAATAAATCTCTAACAGACAGTACCAGCATATGAGTACCTACTATTAGTAAATTTATCTTGTTTTTTTCCCCAGAACTTTGATGCACTGTCAAGTGTGGGTTTGCGCCATACCTTCACAAGTCAATTCTGCAACACGGTGCTGGAATCAATAGACCGTACAAGGTTGAGGAGAGGGATAAAGTTGAGAGAGACTGTCATTTGATGAAAAAATACATCACTCGTCACAAAATGCCTCAATGTGAACACAATTATAAGATTTATATATAAAAATTTCAACTACTGTGAATTTTACAGTTGGCCACTGATTCAGAAGGAAGGCTCATTTGGCCAATATACTTAAAAACTTATATGCTATTCATCTTATAAGAATGCTTAAAGTTTAGTAATATGTGAACTTTGAATTTTTCAATGGCTGGATTTAAAAATCTGAGAATTTGGTTACATCCATTTTGGGATGAAATTTAGCATGATGGGCCACATAATTTTTGCTTAAGTAGTAGTTTTAAATTCAAGAGTAGCTTAAATCCAATGTGGAAATTGTCCAGCAAGTGAAATTCTGTTTTCTTTCACCAACTATTAAAAGTGCTTTGAAGAATCAAAAATTTAAGATATGATAACTCTTTATTTATGGAATTTTGGTGAGATTGAGAGAAAGATTAAGGAAGCAGATTGAAAGTTTCAAAGAACACCTTATTTCTCAATCCATAGAGAGGAAACACATATTGTTATTCACTTAAAATAACCTGATAGTCTTTCTAAAGAGTTGTATTCAGATCACTTGGAGTTCCAAGTGCCAGACTGTTATCAACTTTTATCATTCTTTTCCTTTCTTGTCTTATCTTTTCCAACACGACAAGCTTCAAGTTTAATAAATATACGAACCTATCACCCCAAAACTTTTCATATCTTCTATTTCTCCTCAATCTGGCTTTTCTCTGGTATCTGACATATATACCTAAAAATACTTTTCTTAAAATACTTTTTGTACATTGTGTCTCCTTTATCATCATAAACACATACTTTTCAAGTATATTTCATTGAGCCTTACAAATGAACATATTGGGAAAACTATTACGGGTTGCTTATACAAATAAAGAAATTTGGGCTCAGAAGAATCAAATTACCTCCCTAGCATTAGAGTTAGGATATGACAGTGTTGGAATAGGAAACCAGATGATCTCATTTCAGAGCACATGATAGTAAACTCTGATCTACATTGTTAAAGGAGCCTCTGGTGCTGCTGCCTACATCAGGTTCAATCCCTCTGCTCATTTTTTCAGAGATCCATTCTTGAACCCACGCTACCCTTTCAGCTTCAGGCCCCACTGCTTCCTAACACATATGCTCTTTTCCAAGATGGGCTGTGTGTGTTTGAGAGAGGGATTATATTATCTTTAATTTTCATAATAGCAGCTGGCATTAGTTCTAGTAAGGCTGAGAGACATTAATTCTAATTTTTATCCATGTTTTAAAAAATAAAGTTTAAGACCCATTATCTTTCTCAGAAAATTATTCGGATCAATTTCTATGTTGCAAATGATATGTTTTATAAATAGGGGGCATCCGCCAAATAGAAAGCCATTCAAACTGATATAGGCTTCCATTTATTTAAAGAAGAGCTAAAACTGGGTGTTATATGTAAGTAATGAATTGCTAAATTCTACTCCTAAAACTAAATTACACTATAAGTTAACTAACTAGAATTCAAACAAAAACATAAAAAAAAGAACTAAAGAAATTTACTTTTTACATATTATATATAGAATATTTCTCAGACATATATTGTCTTTCCTTAACCACATATTAAATATATAGAAAATTAAGTATTTTTTATATCTACCTAAAATTAAGAGAGAAAAATAGTACAAAATAGATCTAACCCATGGGTAGTTATTACTGATAAAATATTGACAAAATCAATACCTTTTTTTTAGTTTGGATTCTACTATTAGATGGTATGATTTGTCTTTGTGAAAGCTCTTTCTGTTCTCAGGGAGTCCTTTAAATCATGTAGGTTATAGATTAAGTGATGGAAAAATCCAAATGCTCATATGTCATACAGGGGTATTAATCTTTCTCTTTAATAATGTAAAATTTAGTTTAAAAGTTCGCCATCTCTGAGAGGCGCCTGGGTGGCTCAACTGGTTGGGCGTCCGACTTTGGCCCAGGTCATGATCTCCCGGTTTATGAGTTCAAGCCCTGCATCAGGCTGTGTGCTGACCGCTCAGAGCCTGGAGCCTGCTTCTGATTCTGTGTCTCCCTCTCTCTCTGCCCCTCTCCCACTTGCTCTGTCTCTCTTGCTCTCAAAAATAAAAACATTTAAAACAAAAAAAGTCGGCATCTCTGAGATAATGTTATCATTCAATTATTTTCAATTTTTTTTAATGTTTATTTGAGAGAAAGTGTGCATGCATGTCAGCAGGGAAGGGGCAGAGAAAGAGAACCCCACATAGAATCCCCACTGTCAGCACAGAGCCCTGTGCAAGGACCAGTCTCGCCAACCATGAGATCATGACCTGAGCTGAAATCAAGAGTCTGATACTTAGCCAAATGAGCCACCCAGGCACACATATTTTACATCTTTTAATCCTTTCCCAGAGTCTGAGAAGGACAGAGGATTCTGAACTCCCAAATAACAGTTAGTACCAAGGTAATACATGCTGGAGAAATGTTCTGCAGTCACATGGCAGCAACCTGAGAGCAAATGATGGAGATGGCCAGTCGTCAAGTCCTGGAAAACCACCTGGACTATGGAATTTAGATTCAGCAGCTATGTGCTACATGTCAGTTTTTCTTTCCAGATGCTTTCCGGTTCCCTAACATTATCTTCACTCCTTTTATCTTTCTGTAAATGGTGTCAAATTATATTATTATTATTAATTACTGTTCTGTGCTAGTATTAGTAGGGCTAAGGGAAGCAAGAAGGAGCCTAGTTAGGGTTAGGCCTTGAGATCAGCAGAGAAACTTGAAGAACATTCCTAAGCAGATGGTAACAGGTGAAATCCAGAACTTTTACAACACTCCTAGAAATTTTAAAGAAATAATTGGTAGGGTGGATTAGGTTTGCTTTTATCATGCAACTAGAATTAGGTATTTGGGTATGAAAGGAAAGAACAGCTTTGAAGATTGGAACAATTAGGTACACACCTGACGTGACAGATGCTGTGATAGATGACAATATAGCTTTGGAGAGGCTCATATTGATATTTTGAGAAATTGACATATGTACTATATATGCGCATAGTTTTGTATGGTCAGCTTGAATAATGAGTAATACTTAAAATACTAACTATTTTAAGTATTTATTATATAAAATTGACCCTTGGGCAGTGTGAGGGTTAAGGGCGACCAACCTCCACCCAGTTGAAAATCCATGTATAAGTTTTGACATCTCAAAAACTTAACTACTAATCACTATTGTTGACCAGAAACCTTACCAATAACATAAACAGTCGATTAACACATATTTTGTATGTTATATGTATTATATACTGTAATCTTATACTAAAGTAAGCTAGAGAAAAAAATGTTATTAAGAAACTCATAAGAGAAAATACATTTACAGTACAATACGGTGTTTACTGAAAAAATTCCATATATAGTGGACCCATGCAGTTCAAATCTGTGTTCAAGGATTAACTGTCCATATATATATTTATATGTGCACATATATATATGTGTATGTGTATATACATATGTATATATACATATGTGTATATGTGTATATACATATGTGTATATACATATGTGTATATAGTTGCATAACACAATATGTTTGCATATGTTTGCAAACTAAGAGTTTGCACAAATTACTTATTTTATATATCTTGATGTGTTACTGTTTATGTCATTAATGAAAGTAGTTAGAATCTTTTAAATAAGAATTCCCCAAATTTATACTATCTGGTGTTCAATACTTTGAAAAGTCTTTCTTGGTTATTATATGTTTTAAGCATAACTAGTACAGTTTATGACACAACTAAGCTCAAATATTTTATTTGGAGAAATAGTACTGAAAATCCTTGTAAAAGTAAGTAAACAATAATTGATTTTAAATCATATATATTAAAACACCGTGTCAAAATACATCTTTAAAATTAAGTGTACATAACATTCAACCAGAAAAAAAAAAACAGAAGTATATTTGACTTATTTTCAATAGAAAACTGATTTAAATGATTAATTTTATGCAGTCAAATAATGGAATACATGTTACCTCAAATATAAAATGACAGTAGGAAAGAGGACAGACGAGGGCATTTTCTCATATTTTTTGTATTGCAGTCTGGGCCATCCAAAAGGGGGAGCTAAAGTATTGTGCTGAATAGCTTGATTTTATGACTATGAGATTTTGAATCCAATTCACATATGAGTTGCACACTGTGTCTGCATATAAATTTAGTCTGATGTTGGCTTATTAACATTGACTTATTATGTACTATACTTAGCTTATGGTCCTAAGATTGTACATTCCCCTAGAAGAAAATTATTTTTTCAACCATAATATAATTACAAAAGTAAATTACAGAAGATGGGATGTACATGAAGCAAGATCTCTTAATAGAGAGTATAGAAAGTGGAGGAATCACATAAGCCTCAGGTAACTTGAATCACATGATTTACCTCTACATTTATATAAATAGGACTAATAATACTGACATTGTTTCCATGTACATGAAAACACTTAAAAGTAATATAAAATATGATGCATCTATAAAACTTATGCCAGGAATATATAATATTTTACATAACCTCAGCAATACCATTGGCAACAAGATCCTGTATGCTAATTGTAAGTGTGGTTTATCTAACACAGCTGCTATCAATTTTCCCCATAGACTAGGGCAAGATAACATTATAAATAAAGGTTCAGGGCCAAAGAGAAACAGAATCTGTACTTCCTTATTACAAAATGTTATTTTACAATGATATTAATTTAATTAATGAATAGATTAATCTCCTTCTTCAGAACATCAGAAAGAAATCTAACTCCAGTAGGAAATTAAAAGGAGAGGAGATAATTTACCTATAAATAATTAATTTTCATGTAAATAGATTGTGAAGGCAAAATGTTTAATTGACTATCAGATATTGGTATTGTTATGTTTTCTCAAGACAATACGTTGAAACAGAGGGTGTTGCTCTTTTGTGATTTGGGAGAAGTTATCTTACACATTCATGCTTTTCTTATTACTCTCATAACACTATAGATAAAACATGGCTAAGGATAGTAATTTCTTGTCAGTTTTACTGAGGGGTCTAAAACCTAAAGTCACCAACAGATTATTTGTTGACATAAATCAATGATATGGTATCCAAGGACAGATTTATTAAAATACTCCAATATATAATGTCTCGAAGAAATAACTGACCTTTAATTTCTTTTTCAAAAAATTTGGTCTTTTACAAATTGAATGTTTTTTAGGGATTCATTTGACATTAGAATTGTTTGTTCTTCAAATGAATCCAATTTTGTCTTTAGAACTGGCAAACTGACATACTTTCTTTTTTTCCCAAAGACTGAACAGTTGTATTAACAAATTGTTCCATATTGTGCAATCTTTGCTATAATATAGAAATAATTTGTATATGTAAATAATGCAAAAATAGCACAGTTTTATAACTGTAAATATATACATAAGTTCAATCAAATGAGCAGATTACACTATTTGAATTATCTGAACACAAAAATGGTTTGAAATATGTGACTGAAACTTTAATTTCTTTTAGGCAGCTGATAATTTGAATTCATTATTATAGTTGTGAACAGACAGAATGTTTGAAAGAGACTGGTGCTATAGACATGACCAAGGGATACATTTCTGAATATTTGTGGACAATGATGAAATTACATATCATATTCTTTTTATACATGGAAATGCTGGTATCAGTGGAGGACATTTAGGCAATATGGAGAAGGTCAATTGAACAGATGCAATTAGACCTAACACAGAGGAATCCACATCTCAGAAAATGTCTTCAGGGCACCTGTGTGGCTCAGTTGGTTAAGCATCTGGCTCTTGATTTCCACTCAGGTCATGATCTCACAGTTCGTGGGTTCCAGCCCAGCATTGGGCTCTATCCTGACAGCACGGAGCCTGCTTGGGATTCTCTCCCTCTCTCTCCCTTGTCTGCCCTTCCCCTGCTTGTGTGCATGCTCTCTGTCTCTCTCTGTCTCTCTGTCTCTCTGTCTCTCTGTCTCTCTCTCTCTCTCTCTCTCTCTCTCAAAATTAATAAATAAGCTTTAAAAAGAAAGAAAGAAAATGTCTTCAAGAGGGCCAGTCATGAGAACATGTTATCCAGGCCTTTAGATACTACCAAGCATTTCCATTATTTCTATTGTTTGCTCTCCCCCCACCCCCCACCCCAAGATAGAAGCTGGTTTGAGAAACAATTGAAAGTTTAATATGATTATTTTAAGCAAAGATCCATTGACTTTGGAACTAATAATGCCCTTAGATGTTTCCTAGTAGATAATTTTTAGAGTGAAGAAATTAAATCCCAGTTTGATAAATGAATACACATCCCTTATTCTCTGGTCTTTTTATTTCCCATTCATTGCTCTCTTTACCACACCAGCTTGGAGTGGAATCCCACCATGTAAAATTTGGTAAATAATTAATCAACTATACTTTAGTTCTTTTAGCATATCATTTGGCATAAATCTCTTTTTCTTTCTCTACATACAGAGTTTGGTTGGTTCATCTATCCGTTCAGCAAGGTTTGTAGAGACAACCAGGCCCAACCACAGTGGTGAATCAAACTGTGGTTATTTTTCACCTTTAGCTACACATGCTCACCAGCATGCCACATTTTACATGTAAAAGGTTATGAATCAAAAACAACTTTGTAAAAATATAAGGATTTACATTGATAAAATAATCTTAATCACATAATCTATTCCTGGAGCCCTGGATTCTACTCTTGGTTTTTCTCCTCTAGGATCACTTTGAACAAACATCTCAGGGTCTTGCTTATTATCCTTAATCTGTAAAATCAGTCAAACAAAATGTCAGGTTTCTTCTTGTTATAATAATCCTTAATTATATTGAATCATGCTTTTTCCATTTAAAATCTCCCTTCCAAGAGAGAGATCACATTTTATAGATTTTATAGATCACATTTTATAGATCACGTTTTTTTTTAATTTAAAGTAGCATGTAATATCATTAGAAACCATTATAATAACTTGGCTCTATTTTTATTTATAATGAAAATTGAAGAAATATTTTCCAAGAATCATATTTTTCAAAAATTTTCAAACATATTTTTCATACTCCTATAGTTGGGAGGGTTTTTGTTTGTTTGTTTAATTTTTTTAAATGTTTATTTATTTTTGAGAGAGAGAGAGAGACAGAGCATGAGCGGGGGAGGGGCAGAGAGAGAGGGAGACACAGAATCCGAAGCAGGCTCCCAGCTCTGAGCTGTCAGCACAGAGCCCAACGCGGGGCTCGAACTCACAGACTGCGAGATCATGACCTGAGCCGCGGTGGGATGCTGAACCGACTGAGCCACCCAGGCGCCCCTGTTTGTTTTGTTTTTAGTGGTCCTTGTCTTTTACAAGTGTGATTGCTTAAATAATTTTTAACAACATTTCTTTAACTTTTCCAATCTGTTCTTATTGTTACTGGTACTCTCTGCATTCATGATTGATCATATGGTACTTTTAAAAGCCAGTGTATATTTCCTTGGAGAAAATATGTTGTCTAATCAAGTAAAGTCTTAGCATGGTCCAAAAGCATCTTTTCGTCAACTATTGGGGGTATAATTATTTTTTTATTTTTTAACTTCTTTTTGCAGTCTAGACAAGGAAAGTCCTACAAACATGTACAGAATATTGTAACTACTTTTCCCAAATACAGTGGTAAAATTCTCTAAAAACAGTACTAGGAACTGAGAGTTTGAGTATATTGTGAATATAATATTACTACTACTACTAATAGTAGTAAGCAAAATTAATATATACTAAGTGGCTACTATGATAAGCACTTTGATGTATGCATGATCGTAATCATTGTCAACAATACTAATGAATACAATTATCATTTTCACAGGAGGAAACTGAAATTTAGGAAGATGAAATAAATTAATGAGACCACACTGTAGGCAAGAGGTGGAGCTGGTGTTTCTGGTTCAAGAATCTGACATCTTAACCATTACAGTTAATCTTTAAGTAAATACCTGTCCCTACTCTGTAGAGATTTGTTCCTGCTCTGTAGCTCAAGGGAAGGGCAGGCAGATTTTGGCTAGAAAAGGGAGAAGCAGGGAATTAGTACATACAGAATTAGTCTCAGACAAAAACTTATAAATACCATACCTTCCAATGTGGTATATGAACCAGTTTTATTATTAAGCAATGTAAAAATTACCAAACATAATTCATCCAAAACAAAATTCACCCAAAACACCTTTACTTTTGTATTTCCCCATTGAAAACAACCAATAAACTTTTTGATATGATCTTAAAACTCCAAATTGCCACATGTCCATTTTTATTTACAACTATTAAA
Source organism: Panthera onca (assembly GCF_046562875.1). Lineage (NCBI taxonomy): Eukaryota > Metazoa > Chordata > Mammalia > Carnivora > Felidae > Panthera > Panthera onca. The sequence continues at coordinate 21,680,485 of NC_138339.1, forward strand.
TACATTTTAGCCAAGTAAACACTATTAAGTAGGGTGATAAGCATATCATCTACATGTTATTTGGGGAGCAGCATGTTGTCATTATAATTGTCTACTTTGTACAAATGGTGTAGAACTCTCAATATCCATTGAGTACTATGTCCACAGGTCCTTTTAAAGAGGGGTGTCCAACAAGTCTTTGTGAGGATAAAGGTCACTTTTCAGTAAATACATTGTTTACCCAAGACCCAAGAGAATATGACTGGGGTCATCTAATTTAGATAAGGTTAGGGAAATATTGAATGCCAACCAAAAGATTATCTAGAGTTCTGGTACAAAGAAATAAGAGTTCTTTTAATATAATTATCTCCGAAAATTTAACTAGAGATCCTTGAACAGAGGAGATCCGTAAAAAAGAAAGAGAAACCAGGAAAGTGTCAGAAAATAAAGGTAGGCATGACCGAACAAAGTGACGAAAACAGAACTTGCAGAAAATATACCCTTAAAAGTAGAGAATTTCAGTCACATGATTAAATTCTTTTGGAAACTGTATTAGAAGTATGAAAATCATATCCAAGGTAAAATCACATAGATAGAAAGGAATCCACATTTCAAGGCATTTGAGAAAATTCTAGGACAGATTCTGCTCTTTCTAGTGCCTTCAAAAAGATAGAACCTCCCTCAACATTTAGGATAAAGGAGAATCAATCCTATTATGGATTTCCTTTTGGGGGTTGTTGTGGTAGGGAAGACTTGTAAGACTAACAGTCCTATTATTATAGCTAATAATATAGAAATATACAGAGCTATACACAGGCATATTAGTTTTTGTCACAATGAGATATTCTTCCTTGCCTCAGCTTGAGTCTTCTACTTATAAAAGGAGAAACTAGACAACTTAATAATTTGAACACTCTTAGTTAATATTTAAATACTATACAGCAGCTGAAATTCCCACTACTGTAATGAATAGTAACATTTAATGACAGTTTAACTTTGTATACCTGAAAAATAAATATATTATATTGGAAGTACTTATTTGATGAAGCAAAAGAAAAGTAAGAATGCAGGTTATTATTAATATAGCATTACTATGAAAACTGGAAAATGTTCAGCTCATGTTCTTATTACTAAATTTATAAGTATCTAAATAGGCATAATATGACAATGTAGTGTTTATATATTACAATTAACTGTAATTAGGAGTAGATTATAAAATGAGCAAAATTTGTTAACATTGCAGGCTTTTGAGTCTGCCATTTCTTCCATCTAAAATAATGTTTCTCATAGTATTTCCTTCTCTCCATTCAGAATCAATTCAAATATTACCTTCTCAATAAAACTTCCCTCATGCAACCTGTTCTATCTACCCCTTCGGTAACTCTCCGCCACACTGCCTATTTTCTTAGCATTTATCAATACCATATTTATCTTTGTTTATTATTTGTATCACTCCTCTAGAGAATACCTTCTTGTGATTAGAATCTCTTCTATCATGTTTACTGCTATAACCTCAGCACCCAGAAAAATGCAACATGCATAGTAAACGTTGAATAAATATTTGGCATCCATACCTGATTATAGAACAAATTTATGAAGTAATATAACTTAAAATGGTTTCTGTGTTTCATAAGTAACATTAACTCCATTTTATGCATATTATGGATAAACTATCAAATTGTTAATATTGACCACAAATACAACTTTCAAATTAATTAATTTTTTTATGTTTATTTATTTTGAGAGGGAGAGAGAGTGCATGAGCAGGGTATGGACAGACAGAGAGAGAGACAGGAAGAGGAAGAGAGAGAATCCCAAGCAGGCTCCTGCTGTCAATACAGAGCCTGACAGAGTGCGAGGTAGAGCCCAATGCAGGGCCTGACACGGGGTCCAACATGGGGCCTGACTCGAGGCCTGATGCAGGGCTTGATCCCATAACTCTGGGATCACGATCTGTGCTGAAATCAACAGTCAGATGCTTAACTAACTGAGCCATGAAGGCCCCCCCACTTCCATGGTAATTTTAATCAATGTTATTCACAAGCAATCATTACCACTAATTTTGTTTGAACTTTTTTTTTTTCCCAAACTGCAGTAAAATTCTTATACAAATAAACCACCTTGATAAGCTCTATTCATTTTAAGGTCAAGAATGTCATTCACTTTATACTCACTAATATAAATCAATGAATAAAAGGGAGAAACCATAAAATGCTAGAAAAGGAAAATTAAATACCTGGCATTAAAATATGTGATGAAAAAAAAATATGTGATAATATGAGATACTATGAAATTTTATTACCATTGAAAATTTATCCAATGTTACTTATATTTAAAAGGCTTTTATAACTCATTCTTGTCTCCAAGATCCAAGTGTAATATACTTATTCCAATTCAAGCAATAAAACTTATACTATTTATTTATGATAGCAAATATTCTAAATTAATTTTAATATAATAAATTTACAACACAAAATATTTCATTGTATGTTGGGTCAACTTAAGGAACCATATGATATATATATATATATATATATATATATATATATATATATATAAATATGTATATTCGTAATGCTTCTAGATTTATCTTACCTAATTTCAAGAACAAAGAAATTAATCGAATTAAGTTAGGTCCCTTGTGCTTTTCTATATGGAGTACCAATAATTTTTACCTGAATATAATGAGCCTGAGCAATAATATTCTTAATAATATAATAGTAATAACAGAAGTTATTCCAAGGACAATCATGTTTCCTCATAATACATTATAATATAGATACTGCTAATATCTTAACACATTAAGCTCCTAGAACTCCGAAGTATTAAAGACTTTCTCCAACTCATGTACTTTGGACGTCTGACCCCAGGACTCTTTCTAAGTTTTTTATTTATTGCATATTATATGTGAGACAATTTGGACCCAGAAGTGAAGATAACCTACCAACAAAACAGAACAAGTAAATGGAGCTGGGAAGAAACTAAGTCTGTTGACATTGCCAGCATACTGCATTTTTACTCTTATTCCAATAAAGTAGTATTATTAAATATTGATATTTTAATTCTATGGATTCAAGTTAAGCAGCCCATATTTTATTTTGGGGTGATATGAAAATTCCATGAATATCATGAAAGCTTTGGCCTTTTTCCAGGGAACTCACACTAAATCATAAATACAATATTTCTGTAAAGATTTCAGAATAGTTTTGATCATTTGAAGCCTAAACTTTGAGCTCCTTAAGGCTGTGGCCATATTTCTAAGAGTACCAATTTAGCTCAAAAACTTAAAACATAAAATAAACCAACTGCTGAAGACTTGGATTCAAAGCTGAGGAGTACTGATTTACTTCTAGATGTAACGGGATTATGGGCTGAGGGTAACAGGAGACAGGGTTACTTGACCAAATTATTAATTGACAAAATTATGCTTTGTGGAATGTATCAGTTGTTAAAGAAATTGTAAGTGAGGTGAGCAATTAAAAGGTTATTATAATAATACAACAAAGAGATATTAAGATTCTTACAGGAGAAGCACCCCAATGACTAGACAGGAAGAGACCAATGTAAGATGTGACAAGGGTTATATCTGTCAGAATTTGGAAACATCTTATAAGAAATAATTATCAAGTATAAAGAATTCTTTTTCTGTGTATGTCATATGGAAGCAGTGAGAAGGGATAAAAACATGGTCTTAGCTTAATTTGAAAAGTAGCTTTTAAAAGGGAGTTTTTAGTCCCAGTTATTGTGTGCCCCATATTTCACATTAGGATTTTTTTATTTCAATTTTAGAGACAGCATCAAGCAAAAGTTCACCTCACACAGGGTAGCTAGAATGGTAAGGCAGTCTGTAAAATGTTACTTATATTAAAAGTGAAATAATGAGGGATATTTATATTGATGACTAAGTATAAGATCGACGCAGTTTTCTTTGAATGAATTTAATGCTATCAGATAGCAGTGGAGTAATGATTCCAAACTATATGGGCAAGGCTAAGACGAAACAAAAAGCGTAGTTACAAGCAGATAAATTTTGTCGCATATGGAAAGAAGAGACTCTCTAACAACTGAAGTTGTTTGGAAACAACAACCGTGAGAAGTTCTCCCTAGCACATGTTTCACCACAGCACAGAGCGTAGGGACCGAGAGCAGGCACTCAATAATGAGTAAGTTCACAAATAAGAAACTGAAATAATCATCCGGTGGATGAATAAATTAATTATTGCCAAGTATCTGAAGGTCTTTTTCCTGATGGTGAATTTAAAAGAAAAGAACAAAGGGTACATACAGGATTCTGAATAGGCTGTACACATGTGGATACTACATTAATGTATTAATGTTATGAGAAGCATTGCTTCTGCCTATACCTGCAAACTGAAAGACAGATGGCATTTCTACTACGTGGACATGGGACAAAGACCAGCTTCTTAATGTGAAAAGTTTGTATGCATCGATTTTGGGTCTCCTGACGCCAACCAGTCAATATCAAAACAGTTTTCCAATTTGTCTCCACATACAACATACCTTATGAAACTTCAGAATGTAAGGATAGCCTTAGGTTTTCGAGCCCCAATTTTTCTTACCAATTCTCCAAAATCCTTATGCAGGACTGCATTCCTGGACTTATGGTCCAGGACTTATGGTACTCTTGTCAGTACCAGTAAGTCTCCTGTTCTACTCTTCTCTTCCTAATGAATTGTGACCTTGGTAATACTTAATCCTTTTAAGACCCATTGGCAGTCAGTTAGAAAGTGAAAGTAGGGGAAAGGTGGAATGGAGAAGTGTTTCTAAAATCGCCCATGAATATATGGACCAATATTTATTAGCTCCACATCTAAGGAATTTCTCATGTTGGCAAAACTACTTTTGTGTTACAGTTTGCTGAATCATCTCCCCACAATGCAAGCCAGGTTAAGGAAGACAGGCCCTGGTAGTTAAATAGTCTGTCTTTGAAGTGGAGGTGTGGTGGGGGTGGGGAATAATGAGAAGGGGATAGAAGCAAAGCAGTAAAACTTGGAAACGGAAGTAGCAGCAAAGCTAAAGTTGCAATAAAGGTAAGATAGCACGTGTTCATGAAAAACAGCAAGAGAAAGAAATCATCACAGTTCATTGCATGGAACAGACCAATCAGCTTTCTATTAATCATTATAAATTTGTACTCAATTTGATAGAAGGCAATGGATAAGGCACAGTTTAAGTGAAGTCTGTGTTAGCCACCAAATGATTTAAAATTAAAGCATAAGAGAAAGGATAAAAGATGGATGTAATATCTTTTCCTACATATTATAAATATATTTTAAAGAGAAAACATAAAACGTGTCACCAAACATATTAGAAATAGTAACGTATTAGTGTATCATATATGCATATGTATAGTTATTAGTATATCAGGTGATACATTTTATTAGTATATATGTTGTTTAAAACTTTTTAATCACATCCTAAATACTAAAACCCCTTCTGTAAACTTAACATATGCTTACTTTCCTATATACTAAATTAGTGGAAAATATTCTTGTAGTAGATTGATTAATTAATGCTTTAAAATATTTTTTTCATAATGGAGATAATTGAAGAGCAGTTTCCATACAAGTTCTAGGTTAGAGAAGCGAAATTCCAAGAATAAGAAACAATAAAAACATCATTACATCTAGAAAACTTATCTAAAACTGAATTTTTAATAAAATATATATCACTGATAGCTTATAAGAAATCTCTTATTGGTAGAAAGCCATTGTATTGTATTGAATACATATAGAATTTTATAATTTAAAGTTACTTATTTATTAAAATCTGCTTCCAAATCCATATTTTATAGAACAAAATATTGTTTATAAATAGTTAGGGATATGTTTGTCCAAACCCATAATCTGGATCAAATTTTCATTATACCATTTTAACTACAGTTGATGTATACATCGATATAATTGTGTTTTCCATATATTTTTTGAGTCTACACACACATAAACATACATACACACAGAGATACCTACAGATACAAGTATACAGAATTATGAATGGGAACACAGATATAGATGCAGGTATGTATATTTAAGACAGAAAGGTACAGATATATAGGTTACTTTGTAATTTGACCTGTGAGTTTTCTCGGATGTTTCATCTGTGATTTAATTACCACTACAGTGAAAAAGATTTGAATTTCTTGAATTTATGGTATATTCTTTGCATTTTAAAGCATTGATAACACATAGAAGTGAATATTTAAAAAATATTTCCGGCAATTACATTAAATTATTGCAGTAACCTACTTTAGTGGAAAAAAAATAGATGGTGAGAAAGTTACTTGATTATCTGGGGGAAAACTCCCCTTGAAAACTTTCAGGTTCGATGTCCCAGTTTTAGAAAAGCAGAATATTTCACATGTCTTTTGTCACAGGAAGTGGTTATTGGTGTTTATTTGTTAGACTACATATTGTTACACGTGTTGTATCTCCCTTGTTATACTGGCTTCCTGTGAATATTATTTCTAGATTACTATGACTTTCCTGAAATTGGGTTTCAGTAAAATGGGGAAAAAGTTCTTTATGCATTGGATACTTAATTAATAATAAAGTATAGTAAGCTTAGCATATTCTAATATAAATTCTGTCAGGTATATCTATTTCTTAAATACATTAACAAAAAAAAGTTAAATAGGAACACATTCAACTTTAAACTCAAAAATCAAATAAAAACTATTAGCCACTGCTATTTCCATTAGAAGATGAATAAGTGTTGAGAGTAAAAAATTTAATGAAGTCATCCATGCTCTTCACAACTATAAAGCTAATCTCAAAAAGTGATATGAAAGGCAAGCTTTTTAATTCATACTTATGAAATAATCATACACTCTGGTGTTTCATTGATTAATTAGAAAGACCAGGACTTATCTTGCTCTTGAAGAGAAAAATAATACAAGAGCACTCATTTCTCCTGCAATTGATTTATAATTTGGCAAAGTAATGCAAAAGCACAGAAAAGGAAAAAAAGAAAATAAAAACTCTGTCACTTTCAGAAAATATTTAGGTGTTCTCCTTTTCCCCACCTTTCCTCTTGAAAATAAATCTCTTTCCCTCTTTGTGTGTGTGTGTGTGTGTGTGTGTGTGTGTGTGTGTGTGTCTCCCTCTCTGTCTCTGTCTCTCTCTCTGTGTGTCTCTCTCTCCCAGTCTCTTTCTCTCCTACACACTCATGCATGCACACACACCTCACAGCAACAAAAACAATACCTTATGAGGTTACCATTTTCCCTTCCTAAGCAGTAAGATCCATTATCATGACTTTTATGTTTGGGGAGATGTTTCTTGGTAGTGCTAATATAAAATGTCTTGCTTAGGCTCCAGAGATCATGCTTTTATTCAGGCACTTTGCATTCTTAATGTGGCTGTAAGACCATCTCTTACTAGTGCTAAATTTAGGGATAAGAGCATTAACATATTAGGACTGCTATGGAAATGTATAAAAGTGCTATAAAGACACTCACCTCACTGTGCATTTCCTACCATATTTTAATGATAAAGATAATGGTGGTTCCAGGCAGAGGATTTGAAGTGACTCATAAGAGAAAAAAAAACTTTTTCAGAATGTTTAAAGCAATCCAGGAGATACTGTTGTCAACTAAACATTGTGTGTATGTGTGTGTGTATACCAAATGATTTTCATGAGTCAACATTATTTATTTTCACATAATGTTGCCAATTTTAATATACAATTTGACAACATTGGATACATAATCTTATCTTTTTAAACCTCCATTTTCTCATGTAATATCAGAGTTGAAGGTGGTTAAAATCCCTTTTCTAAAGTTCTAGTTTTATTTAAACACCTAAATAGGATAATATCATGGGTATTAAGAGACTTTGGGGGGATATATTTTAAGACACAACTCATTTTTTAAAACAAATATGCAAGATACAATGAACAAAATTATGTTACCTTAGGAAAGATGTTCTACAATGAAAAATTATTACAAATTAGCATCAGGTAAAGACAAAGCTAGTTAAAACCAATGCGGTTTTGGTTCTATTTCACATGCTGTCGTCTTTCTTGAGAAAACTTAATTTTAATTAAGTAGATAATTTAAGCAGTAAATATCAAAGAACTTAACTAGACTTTTGTCTAGTTTTGACAATAGAACAAACTTACTCTACAGTTAATATTACTATTGATTTGATACTTATAATATGGTAATATAAATTATATTTATAACTTTATAAATATAATATCAAAAGTATTGATATCAAAGTCATAAGTATAAATATATACTTTAAATATATAAATATTTAAAATATCACATTGGACGTTTTGTAAGTTATCACACTGTTTTTTCGAATGTTAGATTTATTTATACTTTAGATTTAAATTTTCATTTGAGAGAACAAAATTAGTCTTAAAGAACATAGCAATCTAATGATCCATTACATTGAAACATCTGTATTAATGCTAAGTAATTATTCATTTAGACTGTTCACTTTCACAGAGAACAAATTACAGCCAATGTTTATTCATGACATATTCACATGTATTCTTTATATTAACTTTCATCTAAATTTACACTTTCCTGCATACAATATATTGCCATATTACTCATATATTTTATGTTAAACAATTTGAAGCATTGTCCAAAGCATTCTGATTAACTCCATCTATACATTGTGCAAATATTATAGAAAAGGCGTATGTACTTCAAATCACTATGTCTAAAGAGAGGTAAGCCAGTGGAAAAAATTTCTCCGGTTATTGTTTTTTAAATCCCAGTTGGTGAATGCACTATAGAAGGGACACTTCAGAGACTAAACTTTGTATATACAGGGGTTGTAGGAAAATACCAAATGAAATCTCTTCATGGAAGGTGACATTCAGAAGAGCTTCTGATCCAACATGAAATGTATCAAGTCAAACAACACAACATTTAAAAAGATCATTTCAAAGCCAACTTTGATATTGTGATCTTGCTACACATAGGCAATGGTACAATACATTTTTACTTCAAATATGCAATGAATACAACATTGGTGAGTAATTATGCAAGACCATTTCAAAATTATCTTAAAAGCTATCAGCTAATGTAATAAAGGGAAAGGCATATTTTTTCATCCCAGAAAATAATGTTATCTTAGATGACTTGTCTTGTTAGTCTTACCAAATCTATCTGACTTAAAGTTAGAGAATTACTTTCAAATTGATACTACTATCTGCTTCCCCTGAAGCATTTTTCTATTCATTATTCTCAAAATTAGATTTGCTCGTACCATGCACTTTACCTTACATTTTCTCATTTTTCAAAACAAGCAACTACAAAGTTGACAGTATTTCAACATCTCAGGATACATCTATTAAGGGCATATAGTTATTTCGTACTCTTTCTTTGTGAAAACTTCGGTTGAATTCCTGTGTTTGATGCCAAGACCACAAATGCATGCTGCTCCTGTTATGTCTAAGTTCTTTGCTACTATGTGCTGAAACAACGTCCTATTTCATTTTCTTTATCTTTTAAAAGACCTACTGTTCAAACTTGGATTAGCCAGATTCATGGTTACACAAATGTGTTCTACATGTGACATAGCATCGCCTAGGCAATGAAGCAGGCAATGAAAATAGGATTTATTCTCCACTGAATGCAGTAGATTTTAAACACATTTCTTTTCCAGTTAAGAGCACTGAATGATCAAATTCTTTTTTAGTCAGCTATGGCTGAAGATGGGTAACTCTTCTTATTCCATAGATAAAGAGCCAAATGAAGATTTCTTCCTGCCACGCAAAAGTTACCACTTTTTCCTGTCATGAAATCATTAATTTTTTGTGCTACATAGATTTGGAAAACCTTGTGGAAAAATATCTTTATTATTAGTAATCTCATAGGTCTATAACATAAAATATTAAATGACAACAGGTCTTCAGAAAAGACCTCCAATTTCTCCTCAGATCTATAGTCCACTACATTCTCATCAAAAGTTGATCATACAAATAAATGTGAACTTAGCTACTTACTACAGGTGATCACCTTTCTTTTAGTGCACCTTTGGTTTTCAAATTAGATTCTGAGAACACACACTGTTACCAGTATCTAAGTGTCAATACTATAGAATGCTGACAACCTTGTAGTTGAAATTCATCACGCTTTTTTTGAAATTAATGTGCTTAAGAATTTAATTGATATGAATGGTTATGTTGAGTATGCAAAGAAAAATAAAACAATGCTTGATCAAATCATTGCATTTTCCATATCATTTCAAAAAAACATGCCAATTTTGCCTTTGATGCTCTCCCTTCTGTGATTTTCATCCAGTCTTTACTCTATTAAGATACATTTGCCTGTGATAATGGAGAGCAATTATAGCCAACAGAGGTGCGCATTCAGAATGTTGACTTGAGTGAGAGCCATAAATATGTGGAGAAATCTTCTTTGTGAGGTATAGTGATCACCTTAATCCTGACAGCCTATGTCTGTCCATCTCTACATGTGTTATTTGTACTGTTTATATATTATTTTATTTTAATATTAAAACTAAAGAAATTATTTATTCAATGATGAATAAAGATGCCTTTATTTTTGACAGTTCTGACTCACATTTTGGAACCAAAAGTTATGAGAAAGCCAGGAGACCATTTCAAATTAATATAATAATAGCATACATAAACACATTAATGTGAGTAATTCAACACCCCTCCAAATCAACAAACGCAATGTGAAGTTTAGTTTTATTTTTATAATAATGCTCCATGTGCAAATTTTAGCACGATGAAAAGAGCTTAGATAGGTATCTGTTTTGTAAAAGTAAAATATGAAGCAAGCATTGCTAGTTTTTTTCACTGAGCATCTTAATATCTTATTCAAATACTACAAAATAAATTCTTACCTGCTTCCCAACAAATGTTGAGGGAAGGAGAGAGAGAGAGTGCAAAATAAAGCAACTAGGAGAAAAGCAGTATTTGTACTACTTCAGTATAAGAAAGCAAAAACTGAATAGATTGTATAGTCAGGTAAAGTAAATAGCATTTACCTTGGTTAGTAGCGGAACTGAGTTTAGCCCTGCTCGGCACTGACAATTCCGGTGTTGCTTCTGTCTCGTTCCTACTCTTCTCTTTTTATAGTATCTTCACAGCTGAAGCTTCATGCATCTCAGTGTGCCTCCCTCTCCGAGCATCACTTTTAACTCAGACAGGCAGGAAGCTGAAGCCAAAGAAACTCTCTGTCTGATTGGTTTCCATTCAGCGTTTCTGATTAATAAGAGACGTCCCTCACGTAGGAAGATATTGCCGCTGATGGCGCTGCAGGGCTCAAGGGTTGGGGCTGGGGGAGGAAGACCTGTTCAGGCACAGCGATTTGCAAGCGAATGAAGTCGGAGGGTTCAGAGAGGAGGGCTTTGTCAAAGACCCCCACCGGAGAAAATAACCCAGTGTTTTTAGTCTCGGTTAATCAGCCCTGCTTAATCTGTTTGCAATTGGGAGAGAGGTCACAGCGTGTCTGTAACCTGTAAATCATCTATGGAAAACATGTATCCCATGGAGAATGCTTCTGCTCAAAAGAAATTTTGGCTACAGTCCCTGCAGAATTCACGACTACCTATTTCAGTTCAGTACCACAATTTCAAGTTTACGAAAATGAAGAGAAAGAATCCAGATCGCATTTATCATTGATAATGAATTGTTATCTGTCACTGAGTTTATAAACTAAAATAACCTTTCAAAAACAGCGATTTAAAAACATCTAATAACTGACGTCCTAATGTGTTCTTTTTAAGCAAGGGAATGATTTCAAATACAATTTCAAATTTCTGCAACCCTGCTTTTTATTTGATAATGCAATTGCGGGGGGGGGGGGGGTTCACCTTGTCCAGAAAGGTCAAAATTAATTGTGACCATAGACACATCACAAGAACTTACATGGTCCACCTGTTAGATTCACTGTTATACACTGTACATTATTAGAGAGAGTAAAACACGAGAGAGTCAAACCCTGTTTCAGAAGAGAAGTCTCTTTAGTACTTCTGGAAATGGCACAATAAGAAGGATATTGATTAGTAGATAAATCCTTCTGAAAAGAAGTTCTAGTAATAGTTGTATGAAATGCACGGTGGGAATATGGCTCACTTTATAACGGCTCGTTAAGTCACAATAAGTAAATAGCTTAAGTGCCAAAAAATATCAATATCCTATTTGATGCTTCAAAGGAAAACTGACAATAGAAAATAAAAATAAAATTGCCACCTCCCACCCCAACAGTGACATTTATCTATAAAGTATAGATTATAGAGCCGCCTATTTGTGGCATGTGCACTATGGAAGTTCATTTCTTAAAAGGGGAAACAAATACTTAAAAAATACAGTTTTACATATCCCAAAATAAAACATGGCACTACTAATATATGGTAATTGAACTTGGAGTACAAGGTTTTTAAATAATTGTGAATTTCAAGTGTAGGAAATGGGCAAAAAAAAAAAAAAAAAAAAAAAACGGACTTCATTTTGCTCATCTACAAATGAAAGAACAGAAAACAGAAATAAAGCTTTATGCATATTATCCAGGGCTAGATGGATCCAAGTGGTTAAGAACAGCTTAGTGAATTCTTCATGGAGGCTAAGAGTGTTTTCTTGAGGCAAAGATATTTAATATAAAATTCACACACTCTTATACTCATTTCTTCCAGCTCTACTTGTTACTTTAAATAAAAGTGTATATTATAGAAGTCTCTTTGTTAATTCTGAGATAAAGTAGTATATGTAAAGTGGGAAAAAGAACCAAACAAAATATTTTATCATAGTTTAACATAAATATTCACAAATACAAGCTTTAAATCCCTAAAGTTGAATAGATTTCATTTCAAACCCAACTGTAAGAAAAAACCTGTTTTGTCTGAAACTACAATCCAACAAGCATTCTATTGTTACCTGATTTGAAGTTATTTTTACTACTTCTAGAGAAAGTGGGGAGGGAGCATTTTTACCACATTAAAAAAATGGTTATGGTTGTGCTATCAGGAATCTTCTGCTCTTTTCTTCTTTTTCATAATGATTATGAAGCATTTGAAAACAGAGGGCCTAAATAAACCATGGAATTTTGGAAAATTATTTTGTATCGTATGTATAGCTACTTGTAAATTTTCATGTAGAAGTAGAAATCTGTATTAAATAAAACATTTTAATTCTTAAAATAATGTTTATGAATATTTAGCAACAGGTTTGCACAAAAATATTATTCTTATTATTTATAGTAGGAGTATATTTTCCCTTCTGATATACTCACACATCAAAATCATTAACAGTAAATGTAAAATATTATTTGAATTATTCTTTCCAAGATTATTTTAGCATAAGCTAACTTTTCTTAATCGTTTGGTACTGTAAATGTGTCAGAAGAGCCAATTAATGAGGCTAGCAAAGAGCAAGGCATGGCCAGCTATCAGGGAAAGTCCAAGGCCTGTCCTGGCATCAGTCCAAAACAGGACCACAAGAGGCTGGATGAAACCAGACAGGCCCACGAGGCCATGACAGGAAACAGGAAACCCCTAACCAAATAAGGAAGAAAAAGTATGGAAACCTCCTTCCAAGGAATCCCGGCCTCAAGTAAGGCAGATTCCACCCTTTGTTAATAACTGTGGATAAAAGATACAAACCTGAATCCCTGGGATGCAGCTCTCTCTCTGTCTCTCTGTCTCTCAAGCTCACGTGCTTTCACATCTGGAAAGTGTACTTTTGCTTTAATAAACTTTCCCGCCCTTGTCACTCTCCCCCATGTTGTGTCTGTCCTTGAATTCTTTCTCCTGACAAGAGCAAGAGTCTCTGGTGACATCCTAGGGATGGCTGGGTTAAGGCCTCAGGGCCCAGGTTCTCCCCATTTCAACCAGCAACAAAACAAACAAAACAAAAAAGAAAACATGTCTTTGAATTTTTTTTATTTTCTTTTTATTTGAATGTAATGCATCTCCATACTCAAGGGCTCCACCTATTTAATGCTGTTCAAAGCAACTCTTTATCCTTGTGATATTGTGATTCATTATAAAACATAAATATTTAGTCTTCATCCATATTTCTGGTGCAGAGCTCCTAAAACCTTTGAAATTTCCAAAGTGATGAGAGCATAAAGTTGTCTTTTGTTATGTTAATTAGATGACTTTTCTAACAGCACAAAGGATGGGGGCTGGTTGCCAGGAGAACCAACCATGTGATTAGAAGGTTAGAACTTTTAGTCCTACACCCTTGATTTCTTGGGAGAGGGGTGGGGGTAGAGGTTGAATCAATCGCCAATGAGCAATGACTTTATCAGTCCTGCCTATGTAAAGAAGTCTCCATAAAACCCAAAAGCACAGGCAGGGTTCAGAGAGCTTCTGGGTTAGGGAACACCTAGAGATTTGGGAGAGTGGCACATTGGGATGGGTCATGGGTTCCATGCCTTCTGTATCTCTTCCATCTGTCTCTTCTTGAGTTATATCCTTTTATAAAAAACTGGTGATCTAGAAAATAAAATGTTAGTCTCAGTTCCCTGAGCCCTTGAACCTAAGGTGGGGCCTTATTTCTGAACAAGAGGAAGCGGCTTGGTCAGAAGCAAAGGTTAGAGCCTGAATTTGTTACTTGCATCTGAAAGGAATGGGGGAGGAAGGAGGCAATCTTGTGGAACTGAACCCTTAACCTGTGGAATATGATGCAACTTTCAGATAGATAGTGTCATAATTAAGTTAAATTATAGGACAACCAACTGGTGTCCCAAGAATTACATGTTGGTGTGGTGAATCTCCCTGCCTCCACATTAGAATTGGTACTGGAACCTATTTACCCTGGCACGTAGAAACTCCAAATATTTTCCTTTTCAATTTTAGTAATTTTAGACTGTTGAGAAAGAAATATTGAAAAAGTCAGGTAGTCATAATGCTAGTTTATCTTGCACTGAAATGGAAAATAACAAGATGAATTAATGAATAAAATGAATTTTATGCTAAAGTGAGTTGTTGAGCACACAATTAGCCCTTCAGTGTTCAGAGAGGACCATGAAGACATGGTATTGAACTGGGACAACTGTGAGAAGTGTCTTGGGCTATGACACCATTCCTAAGACCACCCTGGAATTTAAAACCAACAGCTGAGAACTGCTCACCTCTTCCCAGCTCAAATCTTTGTAGAACATCTGTTGCCTGCCACTGTTAAGACTAACCCCCACAAGACCTTGAAACCAAGAATTTGCTTCTATAATCTAGAGATTAAACTGTAATCAGGATGGAGCAAAATTTATGAATTATTCCCTCTTTTAGCCTAACACGCTGTCAATATTAGTCTGGTCACTGCTCACGTTCCTCCTTACATCATGTCCTCTCTAAGTTGAAGTTTCCCTGCCATTTCCCCATGATTCTCATCACAATGTGCTTTGAGATCTCCCCACATCTCATCAAAATTCCCTCAGACCAGTTATACCCACTGGTGAATCTGTTTTAACATCAGAAAATTGTGTCCTGAGCCTTTGCTTTGGACATTCCTTTCAATTCCCAGCTCTAACTCAAAGATAGCTATTGTCTGAAGATTCTTTTCTGTTTCATATTTCTCACATGAGAGATATTTCTCCCATAGTCCATGTACCATAGGACCTAGAGTTAGAATGAATTGATGAATTGTCTCCTTGCTTGTCACTGCTAGACCATTCTTCCTCACCTCTTTACCCATACATGCCATAGATTTTATCATGCCTAACTCTCCTTGTTGAAATCAGTTAAAAGTGAGATGATTATTACTCATTCATTGAAGCTGAGTATACTACTTGGTTTAGTTTCTCCTGCTCTCCTTTTTCTTTAGAATTTTTTTCATGTGTATTTATTTTTGAGAGAGAGAGAGAGAAAGAGAGCATGGGTGGGGGAGAGAAGAGACAAAGAGGGAGACACAGAATCTGAAACAGGCTCCAGGCTCTGCGCTGTCAGCACAGAGCCCGACACGGGGCTTGAACTCAGGAATGGTGAGATCATGACTTGAGCCGAGGTCAGATGCTTAACTGACTGGGCCACCCAGGTGTCTCACTTTTTCTTCTTCCTCTTCCTCTCCTTCTTCTACCATTCCTTTGCTTCCTCCTCCTCCATTATTATGTTGTTGTTGCTGTTGTTTTGATTTTTAGCCACTACTCTCATCATTCTTTTTTTTTTTTAATGTTTAGTTACTTATTTGGGAGAGAGAGAGAGAGAGAAAGAGAATGAGCACAAGTGGAGGAGGAGCAGAGAAAGGAGAGAGAATCCCAAGTAGGTTCAGCACTTTCAGCATACAATCTGATGTGGTGTGCAATCTCAAGAACTGTGGGATCATGAACTGAGCCAATATCAAGAGTCAGACGCTTAACTGCCTGAGAACCCCTCTCATCATTCTTAAATTAAGCAACCACTTACCTGATTTACACAACACTTTGACTCCTCTTGATTTTTCCATTTCCAATGATTATTTCCTCCTCTCCTTTTCAGCTGTAGCCTTATCGTCATACCCTATCTAGAAGAGAAAAAACCTGTGGAACCCTGATAGCTCTTCTCATTCTGTGCCTCAGGGTAGAATAGCAATGAGTTGACTCAGTAAAACAAAACTGGATCCAGATGAAAGGCTATTAGATTTCTATTTGCCTTTTATGATTGGTAAATGGATGTCAGTAGAGGACAAAGTCAGAGGAGAGAGAATGATCTTTTCATCCATGTGGCCTATCTCAACCAGAAAAATCAAAGGACCTGGTGCCCCACAGTCCCCTCCTGGGACATGGATTCTCCCTTGAATGATTACCTAGGGTTCCCAAATCAAACAACCCTCTCTGTGAGATGGAGAAAGCCAAGGCAATAAAAAGATTTGTCTCAGCCTCTTTGGATTGTTGCAACAAAATACTATTGTCTCGGTGGTTTATAAACAACATAAATTTCTTTCTTACAGTTCTGGAGGCTGGAAGTTCAAGACTAAGGTGTCAGTAGATTTGGTGTCTGGAGAGAGCTTGCTTTGCATCTTTTTGCTATATCTTCATGTGGTGGAAGGGGTGAGGGATCAATCTCTGTTCTTTTTACAAAGGCACTCTTCTTTTTGATTAGGGCTCCACTTCATGACCTAATCACTGCCTAAAGGCCCTACGTCCTGACAGCATTATCTTGGGCATTAGGATGTCAACATATGAATTGTGGGAAAACACAAATAGTCAGACCATAGCAAGATTATATTGATTTTTCTCACTGTAAGATTGTTTTTTCCTGGGTAAACCTTACCTTGTACCTGGTGTTTGCTCCTAACTTAAAGCTTAATACCTAGACTTGTTACTATCAAAAATGATATGCGTATATTTTTTTTCAAAAATCCCAATTTTGCTATTCAAACTTGTACTTCCAAGTCACTCTCTCTGTTGCCTTGATGCCAGAAATTCTACCTCCCTTTCAGGACTTCTCATCCATCAGCCCCACATCATTTTTTTTTTTTTTAAACGTTTTTTTTTTTTTAACGTTTATTTATTTTTGAGACAGAGACAGAGCATGAACAGGGGGGGGGCAGAGAGAGAGGGAGACACAGAATCGGAAACAGGCTCCAGGCACTGAGCGGTCAGCACAGAGCCCGACGCGGGGCTCGAACTCACGGACCGCGAGATCGTGACCTGAGCCGAAGTCGGCCGCTTAACCGACTGAGCCACCCAGGCGCCCCAGCCCCACATCATTTTTAATGTTTGTCTCTCCTCTGAGAGTCTTACTTCTCTGCCCATTCATGTTTGATCCTAAGGGCAATTATCAAAACTACTCCATTGCTTACCCTCTGGTTCAGTTCTCACTCGATGACTATATATGCATTGCCTCTAGAAAGTAACACTTCTGCTAGAGAATGTTGAAAAAATGATAAAGAAAAAGATTTATATTATGTCTGTGGCAACAAAATATGGACCAGGGGTAGACTCTGGGGTCATGGAGTGATCCATATACAGCAAATAATGCAGCTGAAGTAGAATTTGAGAGTCAGAGTTACTGTTTTAGTTGCTCTTTGTTCTTTCTTCATAGTTCAGAGAATCTTGACATATTCCAGACCTGACTCAGAAGATGAAAGTTTAGGAACTTCACAGTATCCTTGAAGTCTGTCCTTGGATATCTATAAGCCATGCACAACATAGGTGGCTTATACAAGTCCTCCACCATTTTTTTTCAAAAACCCAATTATGGTTAAACTTATTACGTGAATACTATTGTGACCAACATTACATCTGCTACTGCTATCACTAGTAATAATGATACCACTAATTTTAGGAATAAAAACACTATAATTTATTGTATACTTGCATTAACTGCACCCATTTTATAAATGTCTTTAAACAACTCTACCAGATGGATTTTGGTTTTTCTTGATATAGTGCAAGAAAACTGATGGCCAGGAAAGTTATTCCTCAAAATCCATTTGCCTAGGCAGTTGTTAGAACCTAGAGTAGAGACCAATTCTCTTTAAGTTTCATGCACATCCTTCTAAGCACTATACTTATTGTACAGCCTCCTTCAATTGCCTGCTGACCACACAGTGCATCACAACTCAGGCACTAATGGGCAAAGCTAACTGGAATATTGTGTATCCTCTAGAGGTATTTCTCATCCTCAAAGTTTCTACACAGTATAGAATTCTATCTAAGATGTTTATCCTTGCCAAAGAGATTTTTTAATATAATATGTAAGAAACACGTATCTAGATTTAGCATAAGTTCTAGTAAGGAACTAGGTTAGGAAAAACATTCCAATTTATAAATGATTTATAAGTATTAAACATACTTTAAAGATTTTTTTTCTGGCTCATGGGTAAATCTTTGGAAATACTTACAAACGCTTTTCCAGATGATGTTAGTCAGATAACTATTCTAAAAAGAACATGTTATAACAAAAATTACACTGACACCTACATTAAAGGAAGATGTATTTTTAAAAACCCTAGGGTTTTATTCATCTTTGCATCTTTTTAGCACATGGGAAAGCACAGAGTAGTTTGCCAGTAAATGGTATGTTATGTGTTATATGTAAGTTTCCAACAAAATTAAAGTTTAATAAAAACACTGTCATTTATTTTATTTTTAGTTAAAATAGTTTTGTTATAAACTTGTACATAAACACTATGTTTATCTTAAAAGCCAGAGAATAAAATCTCTTGAATACACACAAAAAAATTTCTATTGTTATCACTTAGCATGCAACTGAAATCACTCACACAATTAATTTTTAATTAACGGGATCATATCTTGTGTATTATTTTTATTACGGATACCTTAAAATTTTCATTTTAATACTTTTTTTCCTCTTTTTTTGTCCCATTCATGTTGCTTTCTGCTTTGACTACCCCTTCTCTCAGTCTAGGTACTGACATAAACAAATTCTTGTAAAATTTTTCATACCTTATGTAATCATATTTAAAAATCTATTATCTGTACCTATGTATCTGTCTTTGTCTCTCTGTATCTATGTCTTTTTCTCTATTTATCGCTCTCTCCCTATGACCTATGTTGTTTATATGTTACCTTTAGTGTTATAATTAAAAATAAACAGCACATTTGATTCACGTTTCTTCATCTTGCTTTTCTACTTAATAATATATTGTGGGCATTTCTACAAATCTATTGATAAACATTGTTTCAAAGGCTACTAAACACACTTTTCTATTTCATATTTATGGACATTTTCTTTTTATAAAGTTTATATAAGCTTTTACAATTGAAAATTTTAGATTTGTTTTTCTTGGTAAAACACTTCTTCATCTGCTTTCAAGCTTCTGAAATTGATTTACTATCTTCTCCTTGTCTGCGATTCCCTCCCGTGGAATATCTTTGGTTTGTTTATTTGCTTGTTTTGGTTTTTTGTTGTTGTAGTTGGGAAGGAGTGAAATAACATATCTGTGTTCAGTTTTCTGAGTAATATAGGTTCTCTGTTTAGGTTTAGTGTATTAACAAATGGAAGAACAAAAAGTAATGCCATTTGCATCACAAAATTTCACAAGAAAAATATGAATTGAGAGACTTGGATATTGAAAAGCCTGGTATTTACAATTTAAATCCTAGAAATATCGACCCTTAAATCAAAGAGCTTTGTAATAATCTGCACATGCAAATAGCAGAAATTATGGAATATTAAAGAAAGAAAAATGTTTCCCAATAAGTAAGCTAATGGTTACTTCTCAGTGTGTGCCATGCTTCGATTTAGTAAACAGCAATTTCTAGTAAGTGGTTTATAAATTTTTTTTAACTCTTTATTTTAATTTTTTGAGAGAGAGAGGGAGAAAGAATGTGAGCAGACGGGTGTTTTAAGGGGGGGGGGGAGAGGGAGACACAGAATCTGAAGCAGGTTCCAGACGCTGAGCTGTCAACATAGAGCCTGCTTCGGGGCCCAAACTCACAAGCTGTGAGATCATGACCTGAGCCAAAGTTGGACACTTAACCGACTGAGCCACCTAGGCACCTCTGGTAGGTGGTTTGTAAAGGTACTTCCATCCATGCCTTAATGTAAATGCCTTGCAAAGCTTCCAGCTAATGATAGTCCTTTTGTTTTTTACCAAGTCTTTTGAAGATAAAAATCTAATTTATATTAAAATCTAAAAATCTAATTTATACAGTCCTTTTATTTTTCATTTGGAGGTTTTAATTTTAAAATATTGTTAAATTGTTCTCTATTTCATCACGGCAAATTGTTACATTGTATGTTTTATAATGTACAATAGATCAAAACATTGTATTATAATGTGATTGTAATACACATGAGTTGAACAAATTGCACAAAAATTATAATTAATATATTTAAAAAAGACATATACATATATATCTTAAGTGCACAGCCAAGACCCAATAAAAGATCAAAAGCTCTGAGTTAAACAGTGACTTTAACATCATCTTCATAAATAAGCAGACTTAAAGAATACCTTCACACACACAGTACTTTGCTAGAAACACCGAAATACCAAAGTAGAATGTCTGAGTTTTTTCTCTTAAGAAACCAAAAGAATACCTTAGAACCCTGAAGACTGAAAATGACCTTGAGACAGTTTCTTCTTAAACCAATAAACAGGAAAGACTTTTTGACTCTAACGTACTGTCTATTAGCATCTTACCCTGGTTGGAGTAACTAGCTCAGTGGTTCCTGGCCCTGGTCACACATGAGAATCAGGTGAGTGTAGACTTCTCTTCCTGAGATTCTGATTCAGTTGTTCTAGGGTAAAGCCCAAACCCTGGCAATTTCAGTAGCTCCCCTTGTGATTCCAATAAGCAGAATGGTCAGATAACAATCACGGGCTCAGGAGCTGATTTGAGAATGGGTTTACAAATTCAGCCCCTGGTTATGTTCAGGAGGTTTAAGTGCGTGACGTCTAGAGATCTCATAAGACTTTAGATTCTGGTCCTTCCCACCCCAATATGCAGTACTCAAGGTAAATGGAATTTTCCATACTTTCTTGAGTATATCATGTTTTGTTTGCCTGTTTTTCATATTTCTCATACATTATTCCTTCTGCGAGAAAATCTTTCTGTTCTCTGTTGTTTTTTTTTTTTGTTTTTTTTTTCAATTTCACCTCTGTGAAAGTGTCCTTCCTTCAGTGAAGGCCTCCTTCTTGTACGCCCCTCTTCAGATATCACTAGTGGGCATATATTTATTTCTGTGTTTTCTATTTGCTGTTGACAGGTCCACCTTCAGCCATCAGACTGTAAGTTCCTTAGAGGCTAAAAACTTTCCTTATTTACACACTGTGACATCACCAACACATATATCATTACCTGCCTGGCATATGGTTTGGCTCATGAAGGGTGCTGTCAGATTTTTAATTTAGCCAATCAGTTAATATATAAGACCTCAGTTTTTTTGGTTTTTTTTTTGTTTTTTTTACTAAAAGAAAGAGCCCTCTGCAATCACTTCATTATCTGTAAAGTATGATTAACTTTATACAGCAAAATAATTTAACAAGCAAAAGTAGATTAACAACTATTATAAACACACCACAAAAGGAAATGTAACATTAGTTAACAATTCTGTGTTGTTGAGATTAATATTTTAATACCTATGTATTAATTTTAGGTCTTAAAATGAAAAATATACACAGAAGTACTAGACTGTACTTGTGTTTTAAGTATAATTGGTCTTGTTTTTTAACAGTGAAACTGCCATAGCTTGAAGACCAACTATGATGGTTATTCCATTAGGGACTTCTTAAATTTACCTCATTGCAAGTCCACAGTAATATAAAAAAGCATGCCTGAGTTTTCTCATCTTACATGTAGGCTCAGAAATGGTCAAGTATAATGGCCAAATCACATAACCAGCAGGTGGCACAGTTGTGATTGAACCCAAATTTGTTTTTTTCTGATACTTGTTATTTCTAGTGTGCCATACACGAAAACATCAGATTACACGTTCTGAGCACATTTGTCTGATTTTTGCTGTGTCTTCCATCTTTCAGAGGAATGGCTTTAATAATTTCGATAATAATTCCAAGTTTTCTGTGTACTAAAGGTGTGAATTTGAGCAAGCTACTCATGTCTCACAGCCTGTTTTCGCCCAACAAACGAGGCAATAATCATAGGAGCTCTGTGAGGACCAAAGGAGACAATGACATTGCTATAGAGAACTAGGTTTATGTCGCTGGTGTCAAATTTGGAATTTTTGCTTTTAAAATACATGGAAGTGCATCACTGGGGAGAAGGCTCTGGTCATTTTAGGAATTCTGGTTCCAGTGGCCTACAGGTATCATCTTATTTGATGGTGTCTGTTTGACTTCCAGGCCCACATTAGCATTTGGTTTGTATCTGTTCACTCACAGCTGAAGTCTCAGATGTCTGTTTGGTTTTTTTCACTTTGAGATACTAGACTAACACTGACAGCTAATGTTGACAAAACCTGGTCATGGAATATTAACATGTGAAAACGTGGCAAGGACAAGATGATGGAGAAAAATCACTTTCTTGCATGTAGAGAAAAGAGAATCTACCAACATGTTTATAGAGAAAGACAAAGGAGGAAATATAAGTTGTATGTCCTGAACCTATGCAATGTGCCACAGGAGAGCACATCTCCTGACTTATGGCTGAGAAAAGCGTGGTAAAACAATTGCATTAGTAATGTCATCAGTGTTAGATTCCTGCTTTGTATATTACACATGCTTAGAGTAGGGAATGACTCTGGATCTGTCAGCTTCATATATAATTAAATACATTAAATGTGTGTATGTCTTTAAAACATTTTGAGTTATCTGTTTTCAAATCCTGTCTCATAATATTTGTGTTTTGTGTTTTATTCTTTTTTACATTTTATTTATTTTTGAGAGAGAGAGAGAGAGCGTGCGCACAAGTAGGGGAGAGGCAGAGAGAGAGGGAGACACAGAATGTGAAGCAGGCTCCAGGCTCTGAGCTGTCAGCACAGAGCCCAACGTGGGGCTCGAACTCACGAACTGTGAGATCATGACCTTAGCCGAAGTCAGACGCTTAACCGACTGAGCCACCCAGGTGCCCCATAATATTTGTGTTTTAATTGGCATGTTTAGATAATTCACTTATAATATGATTGCTCACATAGTTGGGTTTACATCTATCATATGGCTCTTTGTTTTGTTACTTTCTCCCTTTTTTAAGTTTATTTATGTATGTTGAGAGAGATAGATCATGAGCGAGCAGAAGCGGGGCAGAGAGAGAGGGAGAGAGAGAGAATCCCAAGCAGGCTTCGCACTGTCAGTGCAGGGCCTGAGTGGCCCTCGAACTCACCAACTGTGAGATCACCACCTGAGCCGAACCAAGAGTCGGACGCTAAACCCACATAGCCACCCAGACATCCCTGTTACTTTCTCCTTTATTCTTCTTTTCTTGTCATTCTTTATATTAGATATTTTGTAAATGTCAATTATTTCATTTTTCTGTCTTCTACTAGTTTTTTGCTGTGTCATTTATCACTATCCTCTGCTGGTTATCTTAGAAGTTGAAAATGTATTGGAGACGACAATACATGTTTTATTATGAGAGACAACAAATTAGTATTTCTATAGCATATGAAACAATACAAAAATAATGATAGTGGAATAACTTTATTTCCTGTGCCCACTTTTTGTGCAGTCATAGTTATGTATTTTAATTTTACATGTTTACAAAGCATTAAGACATTGTACAGAATCTGAAGCAGGGTCCAGGCTCCGAGCTGTTAGCACAGACCCTAACTTGGGGATTGAACTCACCAGCCGTGAGATCATGACCTGAGACAAATTCAGATACAACCGACTGAGCCATTCAGGTACCCCTCCTGAGACTATTTTTATATCATCTTCATTTTGAAGGATACTTTTGCTGGATATAGAATTACTTGTTAACTGTTCTATTTTCTTTCATCACTTTATAGATAGCATTTCTTTGTCTTCTGCTGAGACAAAGTTTCTATATATTTCTTATTGATTATGAAAGATAATATTTTTTTCTCTGCCTGATTTTATAATTTACTCTTTACATTTCATTCTCTAAATTTGCTTATGACTTTCCAAGTTGTAGTTTTCTCTGTGTTTCTTCTTCTGGTTTATTTATTCACATTTTTGAATGTGTGGTTTGATGTATCTTTTTGTATTTGGAAAATTAATGCCCAATATTTCTTCTAAAAATGACTTCTGGGGGCACCTGGGTGGCTCAGTTGGTTAAGCATTGATTTCGGCTCAGGTCATAATCTCACAGTTCGTGAGTTCGAGCCCTGCCTCAGGCTTTGTGCTGACAGATCAGAGCCTGGAGCCAGCTTCAGATTCTGTCTCCCTCTCTCTGCCCCTTCCCCACTTGTGCTCTGTCTCTCTGTCTCTCTCAAAAATAAATAAACATATTTTTTAAAAAAATTACTTCTGTTCCATTCTCCCACTCTCTTCTACTTCTATAACCTTGGTTGCATGATGGTTCATTTTTGTTTATCATATGCATTTCTCTTATGCTGTCTCTCTTTTCCATTATTTTTTCCTCTCTATGCTTCAGATAGGATATTTTCTAATAAGTGGTTTCCAATTGTTCTAATCCCATTTTCTGTTTGCTAATACCAGCCTGGTCTTAGCTCATCTTATTGACATGATTTTGTCAACTGTTTTCCCTGTTTCACAGGTTAGTCCTCATTGTTTTGATGCTGTGCTTGCTGTAATATCTGGATTATTTTCAAGCGTTCCTTTATGCTATATTGACAGTGTCGCCACCTGAATATCACTAGACTATTTTATCTCCTAACATGTCTAGAGATTTTTCGTTTATACTGAACATTGTGGATAATATGCCCTGAGAATGTGGATTATGGTGTCTTCTGAAGAGTATTGATATTTGCTCTATTGTGCAGTCTAATTCTCATGGATCACCTTGATCGTATTGAAACTGGATTATAGGCCCATTAAGGCAGATTTTTTTCTATTTGATCTTTCTCCTAGTGCCTTTCACAATCTCAGCTGAATAGTCAGAATCTTCAGTGTTCTCTCTGGCTGGGTTCATACACCAAAATATTTCAGCACTGTGAAAACACTGACATTTCCATTGGCTCTTTAGATTCCCAGCATCTGTTCTGTCTTAGGCATCCCAAAGTTTTGCCTTGAATATGTATAGCCAAGGACACCAGGGAAATTTTTTATATAGCTTTCGGAGAATCCTTATATGCAATTTCTACCTTTCTCATATCCTGTCTCCAAAATTTAGTTGCGCTGGCTGTCTTGGTTTCCAATCTCCATTTCATTCGTGCAGCAATATAGGCATTTCTGCTTGTATTCCATTTTCCTGTGCACCTTTGGAAAACACACCCAGAAAAAAAGCTAAGATAAATGTGGAGTTCACTTTTTATGCTTTCCTTATCTCAAGTTATCATAGCACTGAATTGGTTATTGTCCTAGAGAAAAATTGGTGTCTCAATTAAATTAACCTCAAGTAGGGAAGGGGTGACTCAGATCTGCTAGTGCTATCTCTTTGCTTTACAGATGGCTTATGTGACTCCTTATGGTATAAAATCTCATCTCTTGCACACATGGCTGAATCTCAGCCATGTGCTCTTATTTTCAGGTAGCTGTATATGTCGGTTTATTTTTTACCTCCATATGCTTATCCCGCTGTCTAGAAAGTTTCCAGTTCATTTTAATCTCTCCCTCCCTGACTATTCTACCCATAAACTCAATTTACCTGAAGAACAAACTTATACGCAACCCTCAAGTCATAGATCAAATATCACTTTCTCTTTAACTCTCTATCCTCCACTGCACAAGCAGAATTAGGAGACCCCTGCTTTATGCTCCGAAAAATATTGAGCATAATTCTACATTGGCATGTTTCTGTTTAACATGTGGCACACTAAACTATATGCTTTTTAAGCAAAACCTCCTTGTTCTGCTATTATTTATTTTCCTTTCTCTCCCACTATAATAGGTACATAGAAGAGGGTAATAATTAATATTTGTTAGGTAAACAATAAATAAATAAATGACCATGTGAATAAAGAGTGTAACACATTAGATTTCTTAAGCAATATTGGTATGATATATTTAGTGCCTTAAATAAAATTTCTCTAATTATCCTAACCACCTTTCAATGCAAGATTAAAAACAAAAAAAGAAAAAGAAAGAAAAAAAACAACTGAAGGAGAGAAAGTTCCTGTAATAGGCAGTCTTGAATCCAGTACTTGGAAACTGTTTTTCTAAGACTCCAGAATCCATATTCTTTCCAGTAACCCCAACTGACATATAATTCTCCATTTGGATGGAAATTTTAGCAAAATTATTATTTCAAATTATGCACATGATGTACTAAGAATACAACATAAGTGGAAAGCTTTTAACTCTATGTTATAATCCAGAGGAATAGCATAGAATCATCATAGTGAGTAAATTTGAATATAAAATCATATTTGGATAGATAGATAGATAGATAGATATACATTTTTTTTAGAAAATATATACTTCTATGTTAATTTCTTTTTTAAATTTTTTTTTAATGTTGATTTATTTTTGAGAGAGAGAGACAGAGACAGAGACAGAGACAGAGACAGAGACAGAGACAGAATGTGAGCAGGGGAGGAGCAGAGAGAGAGGGAGACAGAATCCAAAGCAGGCTCCAGGCTCTGAGCTGTCAGCACAGAGCCTGATGCGGGGCTTGAACTTATGAACTGCGAGATCATGACCTGAGCTGAAGTTGGATGTTTAACTGACTGAGCCACCCACCTGCCCCATATATTAATTTCTTACAATATAAATCATAAAACTCAAGGAAAAGATGTCATTCTGAAAAAGTAAATAGTATATTCAGAATTTCCTAGAATTTGAAGACACACATGCAAACTATGTTTGTATAATTTAAAGAAATAAGTATGTTACTAATTTAACTGTTACCACTAAACATTTAGAAAACTATAAACTACATAACCAAGCAAATGTCTTACAAATCTTTATAAATGTGTATACATAATTCTAATAAAATTTTTAGAGAAAAATTAAGTGTGGATGATTTATATAAACACATAAAGGAATTATTCCATTTGAAATAGCAATTTATACTATTTAGGTGAAACCATTCTTTTCTTAATCACTAATATAAAAGTAGAAAATGCACATGTGACAGTGTGTTTAATTATAAGCTGAACAGTGAGACAAATTTAGGTAGAATTATATATCTCCTATTGTTCTACCGTGAAAGCGAAATAAGGCTCCTCACTGATACTGCATTTGACAATGGAATTAAGTTTTTTGTTTCAAACAGGTTTTATCAATCACATAGGAAGCCAAAACTGTTTCAGATTTCAGCACCCTGAGACTTGTCTCCTACCATTACATAATGTTACTGATTAAACCGAAGTTGCAGAAATGAACTTTATAAATAGTTATCTAAACTCAAGCTACCAAACACACTGAGACTGGGCTTACATTAAATTGATTTTTCAAGTAATTGACACAGTTTCAAACTTCTTTGTGCAGAAATGTCATTGCCTTTCTCTGTCTCTTTTTTCTTTGTCTTTTTTTTCCCTCTCTTCTTCATTGGAAGTGATTTCTAGTTTGGGACACAATATTGGCAAATAGCAACTAACCATGAAATCATTCCATCTATATTGACAGTTTAATTCTGATGTGCAAATAAAATGGGTTTTCCCAATTCTTTAGACATACAAATATTCATACTAAAGTACAAATGAAACAAAATTGGATTATATAATTAACTGCTGGTATAACTGGATAAATAAAATTTATGTTTTTTTGCTTTTTATATATCTTACTAAGAGGCTATAGTATACATAAGATCCCACAGAAGCAGCTTCTAAAAAGATGCAGAGATAAGTGTTTGTACTGTTTTCAGAGTACCTATCTTTTACCTCTTTGGTTAGCTTTATTCTTACGTATCTTATGTTTTGGGTGCAACTGTAAATGGGATTGATTACTTGATTTCTCTTTCTGCTCTTCATTATTAGTGTATAGAAATGTAACAGATTTTTTGTAACAGATTAATTTATATCCTGCGACATTACTGTATTTGTGTATCAGATCTAGCAATTTTTTGGTGGAGTCTTTCTATATAGAGTATCATGTCATCTCCAAATAGTGACAGTTTTATTTTTTTTCCTTGCCAATTTAGGTGGTTTTTATTTCTTTTTGTTGTCTAATTGCTGAGGCTAGGAATTCCAGTACTATGTTAAATAACAGTAGACAGAGTGGGCATCCCTGTCTTGTTCCTGTCTGTAGAGGAAAAACTCTGTTTTTCCCCATTGAGGATGATGTTAGCTGTGGGTCTTTCATATATGGCCTTTATGATGCTGAGGTATGTTCCCTTTATCCCTACTTGTTGAGGGTTTTTATCAAGAAAAATTCTTTACTTCATCAAATGCTTTTTCTGCATCTGTTGAGAGGATCATATGGTTCTTATCCTTTCTTTTATTAATGTGATGTATCATTATGATTGATTTGTGAATATTGAACCACGTTTGCATCCCAGGAATAAATCCCACTTGATTGTGGTGAATGATTCTTTTAATCTACTATTGGATTCACTTTACGAGTATTTTGTTGAGAGTTTTTGCATCGTGTCCATCATGGATATTGGCTTGTAATTCTCTTTTTTAGTGGAATCTTTGGTTTTGGAATCAAGGTAATGCTCACCTCACAGAATGAGTTTTGGAAGTTTTCCTTCCCTTTGTATGTTTTGGAATAGTTTGGGAAGAACAGGTAATAACTCCTTAAATGTTTGGTAGAATTCTCCTGTGAAGCCATCTGGCCCTGGAGATAACACAAAGAAAGGAAAAACATTCTATGTCCATGGGTTGGAAAACAAGTATTGTGAAAATGTTGATAGTACCCAAAGCAGTCTACACGTTTAATTCAATCCCTATCATACCACCAGCATTCTTCACAGAGATAGCTAGAACAAACAAATAATCCTAAAATTTGTATGGAATCCCAAACATCCTGAATAACCAAGGAAACCTTGAAAAAGAAAAGCAATTTCAAGGCATCACAATTCTGGGATCCATGTTATATTAAAAAGCTATAGTGATTAATACAGTATGGTATTGACATAAAAAAAAAAAAAAACCAGACTGATAGATTAATGGAACAGAATAGAAAATCCAGAAATGGACCCACACCTATAGTCAACTAATCTTCAACAAACAGGAAAAAATATCCAATGGAAAAAAGATTCTTCAACAAATGAGTCTGTTGTCTCTTCAACAAATGGTGTTGGGAAAATTTGACAGGCACATGCAAAAGAATGAAACTGGACCACTTTCTTACACTACACACAAAAATAAATTCCAAATGGATGAAAGACCTAAATGTGAGACAGGAGACCATCAAAATGTCAGAGAATACAGGCAGTAACATTTTTGACATTGGTCATAGCAACTTCTCTTTAGATGTCTCCAGAAGCAAGAGAAACAAAAGCATAAATAATTGGGATTTCATCAAGATAAAAACCGTCTCTATAGTGAAAGAAACAATAAACAAAACTATAAGCAGTGGGAGAAGGTATTTGCAAATGACATATCTGATGAAGGGTTAGTTTCCAAAATGTGTAAAAAACTTATCAAGCTCAGCACCCCAAAAACAAATAATCTAGGTAAAAAATGGACAGAAGACATGAATAGACATTTTTCAAAGAAGACATGCAGGTGGCTAAGAGACACATGAAAAGATGCTCAACATCACTAATCATCAGGGAAATACAAATCAAAACTACAATGAGATATCACCTCATACCTGTCAGAATGGCTAAAATTAACAATGCAGGAAACAACAGATGTTTGTGAGGATATGGAGAAAGGGGAATCTTCTTATACTGTTGATGAGAATGTAAACTTGTGCAGCCACTCTGGAAAACAGTATGGAGTTTCCTCCAAAAGTTAAAAATAGAACTACCCTATGACACAGCAATTGCACTACTAGGTATTTACACAAAGGATACAAAAATATTCATTCAAAGGGATACATGAAACCTGATATTTATACCAGTCTTATCAACATGAGCCAAATTATGGAAAGAGCCCAGATGTCCATTGACTGATGAATGGATAATGAGGAAGTGGTATACATACGTGTGTGTGTGTGTGTGTGTGTGTGTGTGTGTGTGTGTATACGCGTATGTATGTGGTGGAATATTACTCAGCCATGAAGAAGAATGAAATCCTGTCATTCGCAACAATATGGATGGAGCTAGAGAGTATTAGGATAAGTGAATTAAGTCAGAGAAAGACAAATACCATATGATTTCACTCATATGAGGAATTTGAGAAACAAAACAGAGAAGTAAAGAAAAAAAAGAGAAGGAGGCAAACCAACATACAGACTCTTAACTATAGAGAGCAAACTGAGAGATGCTGAAGGGGAGGTGGGTGGGGAAATGGATTAAATGGGTGATGGGTATTAAGGAGGGCACTTGTGGGGCTCAGTTGGTTAAGTGTCCAACTTCAACTCAGGTCATGATCTCCCAGTTCGTGAGTTTGAGCCCCACATCAGACTGTCTGCTCTTAGCACAGAGCCCACTTTGGATCCTCTGTACCCTTCTCTCTCTGCCCCCGTATCTCAAATATAAGTACACTTAATAAAAATTTTTTTTATAAAAGGAAGGCACTTGTGATTAACACAGAGTACGATATGCAAGTGATGAATCACTCAATTCTACTCCTGAAACTAATGTTACACTGTATTTTAGCTGACTGGAATTTAAATAAAAACTTGAAACTACAAAAAATAGGAAAAATAAAAATAAAAAGGTACAGGGAAAGGATGAAAATCCAATGAAAGTTAGTAGAATTGAAAAGACGAGGTTGTATTAACTCTGCTTAGTCCCTTAAATATCAAAATACCAAAGGGAAGTACTGAACATCTGCTTATCTGTGGGCTTTCTGGTCTTTAAGTAAACAGACAAGATTTTTCTTCCACATTATGTTAAATTATTCCTTTCCAAAATTGTGTCTATTAAATCAGATCAATTTTTGTATGCTATTATTCCTTTTGATTGTCCTAAAATGGTCTTCCAGTCAAGCATTGAACAGTGTCAGCTACCAAAAAAAAAGTTTTTAGTTTGAGTTTTCTTGTGGCAGAAATGAATATTGAACATCAAGATGCTAAAAGCCTGTCAGCAATTGCATTATAAACCTAACTTTGTAATGACTATGAAAATTCAGTTGGAAAACATTTTCATCTGTGGCAACTGTTTTCAACAGTCAAAATTTGACTTTATAATGCTGTAAATTAGAAATGAATAAAAGAATCTAAGAAATGTTTTTTGATCAAGTAAATTTTCAAAGTGAAATTTAAATGTGAGGTTACTTTTGCATATAAACTTCTGTGTTTCTTGAAATCACTAATTTCCCCATGATCTTCCTAAACAATGGTATTGAATGATTTTGTAACAATTTAAGTGTTAAAGGAAAGTTTTGATTTTGTATTTCATGGCTAAGACATATTTTATAAAAAAGGTTTCACAATGTTTTGAGTTCATAAAGACTTTTTTTTTGAGCACAAGTCATTGTTGTCTATCTAAGATATTCAGGAGGAAAACATCACTAAAATTCTTTATTAATTTATTAAGGTGAATAATAAATCCCTGTGGACAATAAAAAGGCCCCCCAAAAAACATGGTTGATGAACTTTCAGAGGCTGAACATGCTAAATGTTGACTATGTACATAATTGTGTGTTAAGGGGGGAAGGAAGAAGTTTCTTTGCTTCTCTTCATCAAATTATATATTTATTTAGTTTATTCTGAAAGTGAGGGAGAGTGGGAGAGGCAGAGAAAGATGAGAGAGCGAATCTGAAGCAGGCTCCATGCCATCAGAACAGAGTCCTGAGTGGTGCTCGAACTCAAGAACAGTGAGATCATGACTTGAGCTGACATCAACAGTCTGATACTTAACTTACTGAGCCACCCAGGTGTCCCAATCAAATTCTATATTTAAATGAAGGTTCTTAATACTTGCATTAAGAAATTCATGTGTGTATTTTATTTACAATCCTGTTTTTTGCTTGGTTTTTTTTTTTTTTTTTTTTTTTTTAGATTTTGCTTTAAGTATGATTATGGTATTAATTTTTTTAAAAGAGTCTCTGTCAGTCTCTTAGCCCCTTTGGTAGCTTTGGTAGCTATCTTTTTTTTTTTCTTTGATATTTTTTTCAGCTGTCTCCTCTCTTTTCTTCTCTTCCCTCTCTTATATATTTAATCTTGCAACAAGATTTCATACTTAATTATGATGGCTTGACATGGATATATGATATTTCAATTTCACTGGGTGGATATAGAAAAGGTCAACCATTCCCCACTGATGGACATTTAATTTTTTTTCTCATGTTCTCTCACTATAGTTTTACAAGGTATATGCATGGTGTTATCATTTCTATTAGAATTCTAAAATTTGATTTGATGTGTCAAAGGTAATATACATGTTTGATATTAATTTGCACTGCCACATATTTTCTCCAAAGTTTGTCACAATTTATATTCACACTGTCCATGACTGAATTGCTTTCCAACACTATTGCTGGTACTAGAAGTTATCATATGTGTGTGTGTTTGAGTGTGTGTGTGTGTGTGTGTGTGTGTGTGCATATCTATGAGCAATTGTGATCTGCTTCCTAAAAGTAGGATCCAAACTCCATGTATATCTTTATAAGCAATTTAAAGTGGAAAGGCTAGGGCTGCCTGGGTGGCTCAGTCGGTTAAACATCTGACTTTGACTCAGGTCATGATTTCACAGTTCGTGATTTCAAGTCCTGCATCAGGCTCTCTGCTGTCAGTACAGAGCCTACTTTGGATCCTGCATCCCCCTCTCCTTCTGCCCCCCCACTCATGCACAGGAGCTCTCTCTCTCTCTCAAAAGTAAACATTTTTAAAATAATGTAAAGGCTAGAAGGATAGGTCTTAAAATTTGATACTTCTCACTTGCCATAATTTTAGGATGTAGTTACTAGATTCAAAAGGCTGCTTCTCACAAAAGACCCCAGATAGCCAAAGTAATTTTGAAGAAGACCAAAGCAGGAGGCATCACAATCCCAGACTTTAGCCTCTACTACAAAGCTGTAATCATCAAGACAGCATGGCATTGGCACAAAAACAGACACATAGACCAATGGAATAGAATAGAAACCCCAGAATTAGACCCACAAAAGTATGACCAACTAATCTTTGACAAAGCAAGAAAGAATATCCAATGGAAAAAAGACATTCTATTTAACAAATGGCGCTGGGAGAACTGGACAGCAACATGCAGAAGAATGAAACTAGACCACTTTCTCACACCATTCACAAAAACAAACTCAAAATAGATAAAGGACCTGAATGTGAGACAGGAAACCATCAAAACCCTAGAGGAGAAAGCAGGGAAAGACCTCTCTGACCTCAGACATAGCAATTTCTTACTTGACATCCCCAAAGCAAGGGAATTAAAAGCAAAAGTGAATTACTGGGACCTTATGAAGATAAAAAGCTTCTGCACAGCAAAGGAAACAATCAACAAAAAAGGCAACCAATGGAATGGGAAAAGATATTTGCAAATGACATATTGGACAAATGGCTAGTGTCCAAAATCTATAAATAGCTCACCAAACTCCACACCCGAAAGACAAACAACCCAGTGAAGAAATGGACAGACAACATGAATAGACACTTCTCTAAAGAAGACATCCAGATGGCCAACAGGCATGTGGAAAGATGCTCAACATCACTCCTCATCAGGGAAATACAAATCAAAACCACACCCAGATACCACCTCACACCAGCCAGAGTGGCTAAAATGAACAAATCAGGACACTATAGATGCTGGCAAGGATGTGGAGAAACGGGAACCCTCTTGCACTGTTGGTGGGAATGCAAACTGGTGCAGCCACTCTGGAAAACAGTGTGGAGGTTCCTCAAAAAATTAAAAATAGATCTACCCTATGGCCAAGCAATAACACTGCTAGGAATTTACCCAAGGGATACAGGAGTACTGATGCATAGGGGCACTTGTACCCCAATGTTTATAGCAGCACTTTCAACAATAGCCAAATTATGGAAAGAGCCTAAATGTCCATCAACTGATGAATGGATAAAGAAATTGTGGTTTATATACACAATGGAATACTACATGGCAATGAGAAAGAATGCAATATTGCCTTTTGTAGCAATGTGGATGGAACTGGAGAGTGTTATGCTAAGTGAAATAAGTCATACAGAGAAAGACAGATACCATATGTTTTCACTCTTATGTGGATCCTGAGAAACTTAACAGAAGACCATGGGGGAGGGGAAGAAAAAAAAAGTTAGAGAGGGAGGGAGACAAACCATAAGAGACTCTTAAAAACTGAGAATAAACTGAGGGTTGATGGGGGGTGGGAGGGAGGGGAAAGTGGGTGGTGGGCTTTGAGGAGGCACCTGTTGGGATGAGCACTGGGTGTTGTATGGAAACCAATTTGGCAATAAATTTCATATTTTAAAAAAAAGGCTGCTTTTATTAGCATTAATAGGAGGAAATAAATATGACTATGCATTATAATCACCCATAGTATTTTAACAGAAAAAAAGTAGATGCCATTTCGTTAAAAAAAAACAACTTTTGATTTATTTATTTATCTCCTTGGTTTGCTGTTATAATTAGTAAACTAATGAATTTTCCTATGATATGTGTTATCAAGATATTAAGCCAATTCAGTTAAAAAGAAAATCTTTTTTTCTTAGGTTTTGACTTATAAAACCAAGAAATCCATAGGTATTTACTTTTCATCATATTATATTGAAAATGTGTTGTTATCCATCAAGTTACCACTAGTTTTACTTGAAGCCTAATGACACATGCGAATTCCAGGAAACAGAATACAACACGTATGTCGAAAAGGCAAGTGAGCTGAAGTATGCATATTCTGTCTTCCTTCAGTCTTTGGTTAAGCTCTGCTCCTAAGGAATGATGCCAATTCCAGAAGGGTTTTCAGTCTGTTGAATATGTAGCAAATTGTTCTCAGAGAAAGCATTCAGGCTAGCAGTAGAAACTTGGTTAAATGTGAAGTGAAGATTAGATTAGAATGTTGATTAGCACTGGTAACCAAGGATTAGTGAATACCTTATGTGCCTTGTTTGGAAGCACTTATGAAAAAGAGTGAGAAACATAACCTACAAAATCAGAAGCCTATTAGTTCAGTAACATTTTTATGTTTCCAGTGGACCAGGGTAGGTTGAGATTTCCCCTACAATAGTAAGAACCTTCTGCAACTGGCATTTTTTTTTTTTTCACCAAGAAAGACTTAACATGCTTAGAAGGTTCTTTGTATTCTGGATGAGAAACCAATTTAGGGAGAACATTAGGGAGAACACTCAAAATCCTAAAAATTATACAAATTCTTATGTAATAGATAAGTAATTACATTACCTAAATCAAAGAAAATCAGGTGAATTCAAACTGGTCAATTTTGAAACAAAAAATAAATGACAAGAAAATTACCCTATATTCTTCAGCATTAATAGTATTAATATCTAATCACATCAGTATTTGATAATATTGTTCAATTGGCACATTTCCTTACTCTCTCAATTGTGTACTCATGTCTCTTTCACAGACAGTCCCTTCTACCTTTTCTCCCCAAATATCTGCTTCTTTTCTCTTAAAGCCCCTTGCAGTCTCATCAGCAATGCAATTTTGAGCAAGCTGGCAAAGCTCTCTAAGCCTCAGTTCTTACATCAATCAAGTGACAATTTGAAGATTATAGTTAAAGTCTTATTACTTTTCACTGGATGCCTTCTTTACAAAGAGCTAGAGTCTAGACCCACAGACAATATTTCAGTGCAGACCACAGGAAAGGTTAAGTTTCTGAAGCATTGATAATTGTTGTTTGGACTTGCCCTGAAGGAAAACTTAACCTTTCTAGACCTATTTATTAAGAGATAGGAATGTTGAGACATAAAGAAAAATATGATGTCAGTATTAAACCATGCACTTTGAGGCAAGGGCAGCACATGCAAATGGAAACGCCCTATAAATTGCTCAAGAGATGAAATTAGGACTCATATGTAAGGTCAGTATCAGAGAGCTGGACAGCGGGGCCACTGCAGTGAATATTGTAACTGGTGATTGTGCATCATGAGAACTTTTTGTTAAAACATAGGGACATTATAGTTTAATAGACTATATTAAATCTTTGTTTTTACTTTTATCATCTCTTGCCTTTGTTCATTAGTAATATAAGTTTTTAATAAAGCCTTTATTTATTATAGGTCTAAATATGCTACTATGGAAACAAATTCAATAAACATAATGGCTGTTATTAGACCAATTAGTTCACTGTGCTTGAAGAATTTACTTAAAATAGTGGATCCCTTTTGACACTAATGAAACCCACTAAGATCCTTGCTTGGATATTCAATGTCTGCCAGGAATGACCAACAAACCCTGCCCCGAGGCATGAAAGATTACTCTACACTTTGCCAAGAAGGAGAGGAGAAGGCTTGGAGGTCAACGTTCAAAGACGAAGACCCCGTTCACCTCACTCCTATTCTCTTCTTGCAGTGTCAGGCCGGTCACAAATCTCAGATGGCTTGTGTACAGAGGGCGGACAACATTTCAGGTACAAAAACAAAGGGTGGTTGACTTCAAGGGGAACAATCAAAAGAAACTCATCAAATCAGAGATATATGGCAAGGGTCTTTGTGTCCTATTGTTTTGCTAAACTTTGTATACAAGGTACAGAACGGAGTTCTCCAAGGACTGCAGAAACACCCGAGAGGGCCGGCCCCCAAGCATTCCACAATCAGGCTGGTTAGACAGGCATCCCAAGAGACCCAAGGCCCTCCCAGGCTTAACTGCAGCCCACCTGAAATCTCTGAGCTACACTTCAGTTAGCCAAGCATTGTGTATAATCTCATCATCCTCAGTAATAACCCCAACAAATGGCTAAGCAGATTCTCCAATTTTACATCATTTCCTATTTCAGATTACCTATACCAATATGCCTCTTGGATCCCACAAGAAAAAAATCCTTATTTCAGATTGCACTCTCAGTGCAAAATGTATTAAAGAACATTTTTCCCATGTGATTTGTTAATGGATGGCAACAGTGAATAATAACAAAGGTTTGCATATTCTGATTAGAATAAGGAATATTAGCAGGCTAGAATTAATATGAATATTAATACTACAATTGACTACTAAAATAGACTGTAATTTACAGAAATAAATATGCTTCTAAATAACTTTTTACAGACATTTTGAAATGCTAAATTAAAACATGAAATAAACTGAGTTTTCAGAAATAATGTCTCACTTCTACAGTGAACTTTACTAAAAAAATGTTATTATTATATCTTGTGTTTGAATGAGAGTATCTACTTCAGAGTCATGAGAAATTTGCATCTACAATATGTATTTTAGCTAATATATTTTTTGCATTATAAATATGTATTTTAGCTAAATATATTTTTTCCATTACAATACACAGAGCCTTCGGTATTAAAAATGCAGACATTAAGTTTACCTAATGGGAATATTATTTATTTTTTCTTCTTGTGTTATAGACTCCTTATTGACTTGTACAAACTATTATCAGATGTGGATGACTATATTGTATACATTATGCATAGAGTAATAAGCAATAATACTCCTCTCAGTGAGGAATATACATGAACTATTAGCTTCTTATAACCAGAATCCCTTTAATGGAGTTTAAGCTTTGCTGAAAATAGGATATACACTTCTGAATTATAGGTAAAAAACTGAGAGTTTTTCCTCTATGGTCAGGAACAAGACAGAGATGTCCACTCTCACCACTGTTATTTACAAAGTAAATAGCCTCAGCAATCAGACAACAAAAAGAAATAAAAGGCATCCAAATCGGCAAGAAAGATGTCAAACTTCTACTATTTGCAGATGGCTTGATACTCTATATAGAAAACCTGAAAGACTCCACCAAAAGATTGCTAGAACTGGTACACAAATTCAGCCCCTGTGGAAAACAGTATGGTCGTTCCTTAAAAAGCTGAAAATAGAACTACCCTATGATACAGCACTTGCACAAGTAGGTATTTACTTAAAGGATACAAAAATACTGATTCAAAGGGATACATGCACCTCAATGTTTATAGCACCTCAATGTTTATAGCAGCATATAGCCAAATTATGAAAAGAGCCCAAATGTCCATCAACTGATGAATGGATAAAGAAGATGTGGTATACCACTTATATATATGTAATATATCATATATATGATATCAGATATCAGATATATATATCTATATATGATATATATTCATATATGTCATATATGTATATCATACACACACTTACACACACACATAGACACACACACCGGAATATTACTTAGCCATAAAAAAAAAAAGAATGAAATCTTGCTATTTGCAAGGACATGAATGGAGCTAGAGAGCATTATGCTGAGTGAAATAAGTCAGTCAGAGAAAGACAGATACCATATGATTTCACTCATATGTGGAATTTAAGAAAGAAAACAGAGGAGCAAAAAAAAAAAAGAGAGAGAGAGAAGGAAGCAAACCAAGAAACAGACACTTAACTATAGAGAACAAACTGATGGTCACCAGAGGAGAGGTGGGAGGGGGGAATGGGTAGATGATGGGATTAAGAAGTGCACTTGTGAGGAGCACGGGGTGGTGTTGAATCACTATATTGTACACCTAAAACTAATATTATACTGTATGTTAACTAACTGGAATTTAAATAAATACCTTAAAAATAAAATATCAATAGATATTTCCAATGGAAAAATATTCTTTATTTGTCTCTTCACCATACACTTACTAAATCCATGATATTTGCCGAGACTTTGTTTGATACCAGTTATAAGGTAGTAGACAAAACAGGTTTAGCACCTGTGACCCAGCATCTGTTTTTGCAAATCAAGATGTATTGTAGCATAGCCACTCTAATTCATTTATATTTTATTTAAGACTGTTTTACTTGAAACAGCAGAGTTGAATAGTTGAGACGATGTTGTGTGCAAGTGTATAACACACAGTGCCTCTTTTATAAAATATTTTCTCAATTATTTCTTTAGAATATGAGATATACTTGCAAGATAATCCTCAGTCTAGATTTTATTAAATTATTTTTTCCAACACAAAGAAGAGGAACAAAATCAAAGACCTGAAACTGCTCAAATTCAAGACTTACATAAAACTACAGTATTCCAGACAGTGTGGTATTGGCAAAAAAATAGACAAGTAGATCAATGGAGCAGTATAGAGATCAGAAATAGACTCACATAAATACATTCAACTTATCTTTGACAAAGGAGAAAGTACAATACAATGGAGAAAAGATGGTCTTTTCAACAAAAGGTATTGGAACAACAGGTCATCCACAAGCACAAACATAAATCTAGACACAGACCTTACTACCCTTCACAAAAATTAACTCAAAGTGGATCATAGACCTAAAGATGAAATGGAAAACTATCAAACTCCTAGGAAATACCATAGGAGAAAATCTAGGTGACCTTGGTTATGGTGATGACTTTTTTAGACACTATACCAAAGGTATAATCCATGAAAGAAAAAAAATAATAAGCTGGACTTTATTAAAATAATAAAAAAAACCTTTTACTACGTGAAAGATTATGTTAAGAGAAAATGAAGACAAGCCACATACCAAGACAAAATATTCGCAGAAAAAAATATACTTGATTAAAGACTGTTAACCAAAATATATAACTAACTCTTAAAACTCAGAAATAAGAAAATGAACAATTTAAAAATGAGCAAAAATGGGTCTCCTGCGCTCCTGGGTGGCTCAGTCAGTTAAGCGTTGACTTCGGCTCAGGTCATGATCACACAGCTTGTGAATTCAAGCCCCGCATCAGGCTCTGTGCTGATAGCTCAGAGCTTAGAGCCTGCTTCAGATTCTCTATTGGTCTCTCTCTGCCACTCCCTGACTTGTGCTTGCTCTGTCTTTCTCTCAGATATAAATAAACATTAAGCAAAAAAAATTAAAAATGTGCAGAAGTCTCAAGCAGACACCTCACCAAAGAGCTATATAGAAAGAAGACAAGCATATGAAAAGATACTCAAGATCATATGTCATTAGGGAATTGTGCATTAAAACAATGAGATAAGTGCACACCTATTAGGATAGTGAAAATCCAAAAAAAAATGAGCAATGCTGGCAAGGGTGAGGAGCAACAGAAACTCTCCTTCATTGTTGGTGGAAATGCAAAGTTGTGTGGCTACTTTGGTAGACAGTTGGCATTTTATTACTAAACTAAACATATTCTTACCATATGATCCAGCAATTCTGCTCCTTGGTATTTTTACCCATAGGAGTTGAAAACCTATATCCATAAAAAAAATGTGCACATGTATGTTTATTGCAGCCTTATCCATAATTGCCAAAACTTGGAAGCAAACATGATGTCCTTTAATAGAAAAGTGGATAAACGTTGGTATGTACAGACAGTGGAATATTATTCAGTGCTAAAAATAAATGTGTTACCAAGACATTAAAAGACATGGCGGAATTTTAAATGCTTATTACCAAGTGAAAGATGTCTATCTGAAAAGGATACATACTGTATGATTCCAACTATATGACAGTTTGGAAGAAGCAAAAACAATGGAGACAGTGAAAAGAGCAGTGGTTGCCAAGGGCTCTGGGGGCGAGAGGGATAAATAGAGCACAGAGGACTGTATGATACTACAACAGAGGATACATGTCATTACACATTTGTCAAAACTCATAAAGTGTACAATGCCCAGAGTGAACCCTAATGTAAATTATGGATTTTAAATAATTAAAATTTTTTAATTGGAGAAAGGTAGTAGAATTTGTATGAAATCCCATATAACAATGACTTCACTATAGGAAAGAATAAATTTCTGTAAATTTGGTTGAATTATTAGTAACATAACACCAATATATTTGTAAAAAATGAAAATAAATTATGGTTTTCTGTGCATTCATTTGACAAACTGTTTGCTATCATCTTGAGCAAGATCACCTATCACAAAGTATATTAGGTTTGCAGAAAAACCCAAGTATAACCCCTAACAAAAACAAAACAAAAAAAAACATGGTGTCACAGGACACATTGTCAATATTAACTACTAACATGTTTATCTCCATTTTGTAAATATGATGTATTTTTTTTCTTTGTATTTAGCTTTCTGTTAGGCTGATACTCACTTGGTTTGTATTAGTCCTTACTTACTGGCAGTTCATACCTGGCATCTGTTTTTATTTGATTATGCCTAATATCTTACCAGTGACAAAAGTTTTAGTATCACCCCATTTCATGATGATTCAGTAATTATTAGATTATCATTAAAAGCTAACTCAATGCTGGAAGTAAGAATATCTTCTCCACTTCAGGAAATGAGAATAAGCAGGTGAAAGGCAAATACCTCTATGATAAATCTTCATGATTATGAATTAGAAAGTGATTTCTCTGGACTAGTCAGTTATAATCTCATTAAATCCAGATGATTATCTCATATAAATCTCATAACTTCTTGATATCATTCCAATATCATTATTCTAATTTTAGTGATCAAGAAACAAATAGCGGGACTAAATTACTTGGAAAAACCTGTTTGCTGGTGGTTGATAGGCAAAACTGAAGATAGGAATCCAAATCTATGTAGCTCGAAAATCTGTGTTCTTTACTACACTATTCATAGTCTTTTCTATCAGAAATTATTTTAACTATCCAATCATTGGACAGTTTTTTTCTTTGCTTTAAGATTGTTTTTGTAATCCATATAACACATTTCTAAGTATATACTATTATCTTGTGCTTATTTGGTTATTGTTTGAGTATTACAATATCCATTAGAGATCTCAAATAATTATGTGTTTTCAAGTGGACACAATGAAGTGTGATGTAAATATTCTAGAAGGAATAAAGTGAATTGCAGATCTCCTCAAATCTGTTTGATTTTTGTATTGATATCTTGGAATACAAAGATTAAGAGCTAATTTTATAAGACTCTATCTAAAAGGCTAACAGTTCAGCAAGAATGTATTTATATAGAATGCGTTCATTGAAAGAGCCTTCTTAGTTTAGATATGACAGATTTCTTTTCTTGGAGTCTTTTGAAGCACCATGTAAAGTCCCCAAATCTTTGTATCAACTTTGTCTAAGAGCACCAGAATGAGAATGATAATAATGTGACCTCAAGAGGGTTATTACGAACCCCACACTCTACTGTTTACCCTCCTCACTCAACTATAGAGTAAATTCAATTTTCCAACTTTCTAAATGACCAGCTAGCTACATTTTCTTTTTAACAAATGGCTAGTTTATATAATGGAAAACCATTTTATTACTTTCTAAAGAAACTCTTTGGAGACCCTTGAATAATATTTCTATATGGAAAATGATTACTAGCACTGTTTATATGTCACCAATTTCAGCTTCACATTCCTAGTTCTGATGACATTAAGTTACCTTTTCACTTCAGCAGCTTGGGGATTGGGTCTACTATGTTCATTCAACAGAGAAAATCCTGAAACCAATGTGTAATTTTTCACTGAAAAAGTGAATCCAAACAAATAAAATGAATAAAAATGACTAGCAGAAAGATTCCTACCACGGAAAATTACTTTGACACAAGCCCAAATAGAATCTATTCATAATTTCTAAAGAAAGTGGAGTTTAAAAATATACTACTATATTGAAAGTAATCTATATCCTTCATATTTTCATTATGTAGCCCCCTGAAAATTATATCCTTACCCTTGTGTTTGGGCAAAAGTTTCATAACTGATATCACTAGTTTCTGAGACATTAAAATCTATTTATCTATCTGTATTTTTATGGCTGTTATTTGATTGACATAAGAAAGCTACCTAGAAGAATTCTTGTACTAAGGAAAACATGAGTAACTGATTATTTTCAAAATGTTTTATAAATGTAAACCATTATTAAGACATTTTTTAAAAAGCATTTTAAAAGATCAACTACTGCTTAATTTACAAGACACTAACAATTTTGTATTACATATTTGGCATCAAACAAAACAAGTTATACTGTAATGTGGACATAAGTAGGCACACAATTTAGCTACAAATTTCATTAAGTGAGCTAAGCAGTGTCCTTTTAGTGCTTGGTCTCTCAAGAGCTGATGTAAACACATTAGATTATCACATCAGCCATATTAGATATGAGTTATTATTATCTCCCCTTTTTCTAGCTGAGAAATTATTGTACAGAAGTTAACATCCTTCCCAAGATCATACAACTGATA
The DNA here is from genome assembly GCF_046562875.1 of Panthera onca. Lineage (NCBI taxonomy): Eukaryota > Metazoa > Chordata > Mammalia > Carnivora > Felidae > Panthera > Panthera onca. The sequence continues at coordinate 21,724,072 of NC_138339.1, forward strand.
AATGGCAGAACAGAGATTTGAACTCAGGTAGTCTAACTTCATAATAAACCATAATCACCATCGTATAAGCATTGCCTCCTTCTATACATGGCAAAACCAGAGAAAAAGATATGTCATTTATTTCCCAAATAAAAGCTTACACATCTCAGAGCTAGGAGGACAAAAAACCTTACTATCTCACTTATCAAATATTTGTTGAATACTTACTATGTGATAGGATATAGAAGTGCCAAGGATATGGCCTTGAACATGACAATGCTTCTCCTCATAGATCTTAGGTTTGTGAACATATCTTTAACTTTAATGTTGACCCAAGCCACAATCCTGATTGAACTATTCCAATTCTAATTTTATTTGCCATCAGGACAAGATAGAAAGTGTGACACAATGGTATTTTTATTTATTTTTTTTTCACAATAGTATTTTTATTTTTTTTTTATTTTTTTTTTAATTTTTTTTTTTTCAACGTTTTTTTTATTTTTTATTTTTTATTTTTGGGACAGAGAGAGACAGAGCATGAATGGGGGAGGGTCAGAGAGAGAGGGAGACACAGAATCGGAAGCAGGCTCCAGGCTCCGAGCCATCAGCCCAGAGCCCGACGCGGGGCTCGAACTCACGGACCGCGAGATCGTGACCTGGCTGAAGTCAGACGCTCAACCGACTGCGCCACCCAGGCGCCCCTCACAATAGTATTTTTAACAGTAACTATGAAGACAGGGTCACACTTGTGACAAAATTTGTAAGCTAATCAATAGGCATACCTTGAATATAAAAGGAAATGACAATTCAAGGTTACATATAAATTCAAATATTGTGTGGCATCCTTTGTATAAAAGGAAATAATTTCACTTTTTGTTCAATTACACTTGACTCTGTCAGAATACTTTGCTGCAGGAAAAACATATCAAGGAGAAACTGATTTTCAGACAGAATATGACACTGCTTAAACTGAAGGATCTTTCCCCCTCACTTCTGAGTTCTTTGGAAGTTAAAAAAAAATCTTTTATGATATTTTTGTTTAATTTTTAAGTTCTTAAAACCCGATTCTTTATATAGACAAGCAATTCGGTGGGTACATTTGATTTTTTTTAACTGCATAGGATAAATAAAAAATCTAAGGAATATATTAAATTATACTTTATCCAAATAGGTCTTTTATAATTAGGATTGGTCAAAATGATTACCCTCACTCATTTCACTTTTAACATACTAGTTTGAGACATTTGTACTGATCTGTATTTTAAATAAGTTTATTCTGTTTCAATTTGATTGATATACCTCACAGATGTTAAATTTTAGGTAATTATTTCTATATCTTGCTCTCTACTCACCATTGGGAAGATCTAGAAGCCCACTAGTGCTGATGGATCACATTTTTCATGCCCCATGTCTCTGGCGACAGTCATGAGACTAAAATCTGGCCAAAGGAATGTAGGGCAAGTTGGTGAATACTGTTTTCAGTCTTAGTCACTAACTCATCTCACACCAACCACACAAAACCTTACAGCCCCAATGCAGAGGACTTGTTCAACCAATTATGGCAAATTTATGCATAGCAGGCACAATATATCTTATGCAATAATACTATTAATCATAATATACAAGTAAAGGAATATAGAAGGATAAACACCAAACCCAACATAGGATGATTGGGATCATGATTGTTCTGTATATTCTTTTGTCATATCCATATTTTCTGATTTTCTTATGATGAGTTTGTTCTACTTTCCGAATTAAAAAAAGTTGTAAATTTAGGGGGGAAAGAATAAAACAGAATGTAAGTTTTTGTATTGTAGCATGTTTGATGGAATTTTAATTTAAGGTTTGGGCAATGATTTCTTGCAAAATAGTAAAAACCACATTATCATAGCTATCGATTTTTATAATCTTTGCGTTCAGTGTATAGGCCTTTTTTTTTTAACCAACTTTATTCCATCAACAATTTTCCTATTGTAAGAGATTCATTTCTAATTATTTACTATTATGAGTGTGTTTTTTGACAGAACTATTTAACTGGAAACTATACCCAATTTTCAAAACTTAAAAAATGTTACAACTAAGAATTACAGGGATGAATTCTGATGAATAAACATTAAAGACATCAAAATGTCTAACTTTTGTAATGTCATATCCTAACTGAATATATGAAGGATACAAATGAAATTGAGCCATTTGAAGAAAAGCTCTGCATAAGAATGATAAAAGCAATCTTAAATCTGATTTTTAAAGTATAAATTAATGTAGCTTTATATTAAGTTTCTCTTGAGAATGAAAAAAAAAAAAGCCAAATAATAACATTGGAAATATAGCAAAATCTCTTTAAAATCTTCCTCCTGATTGATGTTCCATTCAGGTTAGTTCTGTTATTCATATCTCATTTTTCCATAATTTCCCAAACCCTTTCCCAGTCACTTACTATGTCCTAATTCTTTCTCTTCCTTTATCTTTTTCTCTCTCCAAGCACTAGCTATACAAAGCTTACTACCCCTTTTGTTTCTTAATTTTGTTTTTTAATTTCTTCAAATCTGTAACTCCCTGTCCAGTGCAACACCAGACTGAAATCTGAAGCAATACCAAAAAAGAAGAGAGGAATGGAAAGAAACATTTTGGCAATATTTATACACTTATACTTTTAATATTTTTAATGTCACCCCAGATAAAAACTCCTAATTGGAGGTGCTTGTTTTTGACCAAATTGAAAGCACAACCAATTTTTTCATTATTTTTGTTCTAAAATTTTTAGCCAAATGAATATTATAAGAAGTGTCACCTACCACAACATACAGACATTTTTGAGACTCCAGTAGTTAAATAAAGTGAACAAAAGTAATGTAATTAATTTAACCACAGATCAAAGAATTCTGTCTTAGATTTCCTCTTTTAGGAATTGATTTATAAAGATTTATTAAAATCAGGAAATCAAAGACCCAAAGTGAGATATTTACCTAAACAAAACTTATTTCTTCCTGCAGATGAATACAGTTTGATGTAAAGTTTTTTTTCACTGTTCTAGAACTTTACATAGATGTGATAATCCAGAATGTTCCATGTTTGGATCTGACCTCTTCCACATAATGCTTTGTGTGGATCAGTAGTCTGTTCTTTTTTATGGCTTAAGAGTATCTCAGGATATGAAAGATGTGTATAATTCTATAAAGATTCCTGTTTTTATCTTACGAGTATATCAAAGTTCAGCACCCTTTTTATTTTCTTGGGAAAGAATCTTTCCCCAATTGAATTATATTGGCACCTTTATAGAGTTTCAGATGATTGTGTGTGTGAATGTCTTTGTGGGCCTTCTGTTCTGTTCAGTTGATGTTTATGTCTATATTGATGTCACGTTCTCTTGATTGCTATGGCTTTATAGTGTATCTTGAAATCAGGTTAAGTTAGGCCCTCCACCTTTGTTCTTTCTTTCTTTCTTTCTTTCTTTCTTTCTTTCTTTCTTTCTTCTTTTTCTTTCTTTCTTTCTTTCTTTTTTTAATTCTAGGTTCTTAGACTTAACCCTAAATATTTGTCTTTTATTTAATTGTTGTACATTGAGTGGCGTCTGGGTTAAGCGTCCGACTTCGGCTCAGGTCCTGATCTCTCGGTCTGGGTGTTCGAGACGGGCATTGGGCTCTATGCTGACAGCTCAGAGCCTGGAGCCTGCTTCAGATTCTGTGTTTCCCCATCTCTTGGCCTCTCCCATGCTCATGCTCAGTCTCTCTCTGTCTCTTAATAATAAATAAATGTTAAAATTTTTTTTTATTTATTGTATATTGATTTTATGTCCTATGGCCTTGCTAATTTACTTATTTCTAATAGGTTTTTATAGATTTAGGATATTCACTTATATTAAATACATATGATTATTATGATTCAAGAGAGTTTTACATTTTATAATCTGTATGCATTTTCTTCCTTTTCCTTGCCTTAATGTACTGGGTGGAACCTGCAATGAAAAACTAAATGAGAGCATGAGTGGAAATCATTGTTTCATCAGGAGAAAATATTATAGTTTTCACTATTTTTTTTGTTTTTGTTTTTGGGTTTTTTGACTGTATGATTTGCTTTTATTTTATTTTATTTTATTTTATTTTATTTTATTTATTTTTTAATATAATTTATTGTCAAACTGGCTAACATACAGTGTGTAAAGTGTGCTCTTGGTTTTTGGGGTAGATCCCCGTGGCTCATCACTTACGTACAACACCGAATGCTCACTATTAACCATGGTGACTGCTGCTGATTTTTCATACTGTCCTTCATTGGGTAGAAGAAATTTTCCTTTATTCCTAGTTTTCTGGGTGTTGAATTTGGTGAAATAATTTTCTACATTCCTTGAAAAGATCACAGTTTTTCCTCTCATGATAGTTTGGTTAGATTTGTGTAACAGTAATTCTGGCTTTATAAAATTAGAGTTTCTTTCTCTTCTTTCATTATTGGTATTAGTAGTTTGTACCATTTATATTTTCTTAGAGATTTATTGATTTTACTGAGGTTTTCAAACAACCATCTTTAATTTCATTGATTTTCTATATTGCTTGTCCATTATATATTTCATTGATTTTTACTTTTTCATTAATGATGAAGAGATAGAGTGCTTCAATCTCTTTTGATTAAGTCTTTCATCATGATGAAGTGTTATCTTTATCCATGAAAATATTCTGTTTCTTGTAGTCTACTTTTTTTTTCCTGATATTGTTAGAGTTACTACAGTGTTCCTTATAATTAATACTTGTATGGTATGTCTTTACTTTCTCATTATTTTATGTTCAATCTACCTTTATTTATATGCAGCAAATCATGTGGTATTATCTTTTTTTTCCCCCAAGTACAATGACTGCTTCCTTTTAATTGTAGATTTGAGTATCAGATATAGACGTGCTTTGGGTAGAAATGGATGTGAAGGGAAGCCATTTCTGTTAAACATGCAAAATTCCCTGCCCTTTTTCATAGTTGTATATTTAAGATGAACTGTGTGGCCTCTTATTCTCAACCAAGTGCTAAATTTAATATTTAATGTGCAAATGTCCAAGAAAAGTACCAATTTCGTAGTGCATAAATAATAGAAGTACAATATCAATTAAAAAAATTTTCTAGTTCAGATTTCTGTTTCTCATTTTTTGTAAAGATTTAACCTGTAGAATAATCTGGAAGTATTAAAAATGTCAGCCCCTAATAATTCAGCTATACAAACTCAACATTTCTTACTTCCTTACATAAATGCTCTCACTATTTACTTAAAGTCTAAAACTCATCCCTAAATCATAAATACAGTTTTGGCTATACAGTGTAATAGTTTATAATTTATTACCTATTAGAAAATATTGTTTTCAGTTGTTCTAAATTAAATATTTGAAAATTATAAGTAGAAACATTAATGAAAATACAATTTTTCTTAGTTACAGAAAAAGTATCAAAAATTACTTTTTAGTATAGTATTTTGAATCCAATTACATTTAAGGAGAGATTAGTAATACTGCCTTTAATAATTTGTGTAAACTAATATGATTATTGAATATTAATTTTCACAATCGCCATTGTTTTCTGACTTACAAAATCTACCAATGATTCATAAATAACTGAAGCATATAAAAGGTCTTAATGTATGTAATGATAATGTACAATGCTCAGTAGTGCTTAGGGAATACTAGCAAATGGGACTTGATAAAATAGTTTATTTGAGCAAAAATATTTATACTTGGAGACTTTTTATGCACTTTCAGTATGTAGACATCCAACACTTCCTATATGTAATAAGGAAATCCATATTTTCATTCTAACTGTAAGGCTTTCATCCTCACAATGTAGCCTCATTTTGTAAAGCTTTCCATTTTATTTTTAATTTGAGGTAGAATTTTAGCTATATGAATGGCTTTATTCCTCCATCCTTATAAACATACTTGCTATTCTTATGTGGAAAGTTCTTTATTTAGTTTTTTTCATTGAAATTAATCTAACAAATTTAACACAATAGATAAGTGATTCTTTGGTGTTTTTTATTTGCAGTAATCTTTACTTTGATATTTTAATTTTAATGACATATTTAGCTAAAAACTAATCAGCCACCATTCTGATAAGAAAACTAGATTTATTTTTCAGAGCTAGAGATGATGGCATAAATTTGAGAATTTAGAATAACCTAGATCATTTCCCCCATATTGGGGCTGACTTTTCTTTTAGATCTATTTTAGCATTTGAATAACTGTATATTAAGATTAGTTCTATTTTGCTTACGAGATACAGAGAGAGACAGAGAGTATGCACATGTACGCAAGCAAGGGAGAGGGACAGAGAGAGAGACAGAGAGAGAATCTTAAGCAGGCTCCACACTCAGTGCAAAGACTGACAAAGGGTTCGATCCCAGGACCCTTGGATCATGACCTGAGGCGAAATCAAGAGCCCAATGCTGTACCAACTGAGCTATCCAGGCACCCTCTTAGGATCAGATATATTAGTTTTGCCCCCAGTCTACTTAAATAATGTCTCAAAAAACTTCAACTTATGAAAAAAAAATAGTGGTGATAAATTCATGGTTAAGAGTTTGAGGTATAAGCTTGGATAAGTACTAACAGTTTGGTCTATTGAGAAAACAAAACTGTAAATTCCCCCCAGGCATTGCAGAATTAACACGAGATGTTCCTAAGTCTATCCTGATTAGAAGTCCAGAAAAAGTGGGGCGTCTGGGTGGCTCAGTCGGTTAAGCGGCTGACTTCAGCTCAGGTCACGATCTCATGGTCCGTGAGTTCGAGCCCCGCGTCGGGCTCTGTGCTGGCAGCTCAGAGCCTGGAGCCTGTTTCAGCTTCTGTGTCTCCCTCTCTCTCTGCCCCTCCCCTGTTCATGCTCTGTCTCTCTCTGTCTCAAAAATAAATAAACGTTAAAAAAAAAATTAAAAAAAAAGAAGTCCAGAAAAAGTACAGATATTAATGGTCATGCCCTTACTGTGTATAAGAACCGCTGGCTTTATTGGCATGTTATTGACTGGACTATGGTGTCCCTGGGGCTATTTGATTCTCACAGGACTTTCTGAGTTGACAGGAGGTTAATTTGAATGAATGATATGAGCCAACTTTAGGATGAGGACTATTTTTTTTAATTGCATAAACATCACCTTTTTTACATTTTTTTCAAATACGTGATTTCTTATAAATCTCTGCTCCAAAGTGTAAGGACATGATATGCAGTCATATTACCAGAGTCAAATTAACAAATACCTGGGCACTTTGACACCAACTACTAAGTTCCTTTGTGGTTAAAACTGTGTTAGCAGTTACTGGCCTGAAATAGTCATGCTTCTTATCTTCATATCCAAAGTCAAATATAAGCTAGAGAATAAGAAAGGAATCAAAGTTAAATAAAACACCTTTCTTTCCACAATACAGAAATACTGATGTCTACTTCCAAATAGAAGCCTATTTAGAAATACCTAGAAGTAATACAAAAGGTTTAAAAAGGAATGAAGAAAAAATTTGAGTATTTATTACTTAAAGGTAGAATATTTTATATTCTAAGAAGCATTTTACTAAGCATGAAGGAAAATAATTCTAGTTTCATGACTAGCAGAATACATGCAATTTCATCTAACCTAAAAATGTTCCTTTGTTGTATAGGAAGCTTCAACAATAAAACTTACTTTGCTTTAAATTATGTAAATTAGAACAAATACCAAATCCAGAGCCTGAAATTTCTGAATCTGCCTCCCCCCAAAAGTTAGGTAGTCAGCAAGTAATTATTTAAAATGAAAAGGAAAACTCATTTTCCTTGTATTGAATTCCTCTTAATACTCCATTGTGAATGCTTGAAAGCCTTCTATTAATATTTGTCTTTGATTTTGACTTGAGTTGGTGCATGTAAAATTTAATCATTAAGTTGATACATGTGAAGGTATTTTAGTGAGAATACTTAAAATAAAAAGACCTTAAAATGATTTTTTTATAGAAAAATAAACCGGTTTCTCTATGAAGGCTTGCAAAAAGTTACCCACGGAGTAAAGCTACCTTCAAAGTAAACATATAGAGGTGAGGTAGATAGTGGTAGAAGACATCAATGCTCAAAAGATGAGAGACAGACACACTCAGCCTATATTCTAGCTTTCTGTAGTACTCAGGGACCTTGATCAAATGACATAATGCTTCCAATATTACATTTGGTTTTTAGGATACGGTGATTAGAAAAATTTTAAGAGGGTAAATGAAAATATGTTCATATACTGCTTAGTACAATGCCTTGAACGTAATAGTTATTTAATAATCGCAATTTACTTTTACTATCATTATTATATTATTTTTATCATGATACACAGTCATTTCCAAAAAGAGTACTTTTGCTTTAAGAGTCATTATCTAAAAATATACTTCTTTTATCAAATCCTAGGAAAACAGATTTAAAGAATATTATTATACTCGTGCAACAGAGCCAAAGCAGACTCCTCATAATTAGTTAGACCAAAAGTTCACTATTTAGACCCTGGCCTGTCCCAGGTCTTTTTTTCTTTCTTTTTTCTGAACTGGCTTGGTTTCCTTAACAGCTTGTGCCTTCTCTATGAATGAGTCTGAAAATATCCTGCTACAAACAGACAAGGAACAAAAGATCCATCTCTACAACCATTATCCATTACATTTCATTTTAAGGAATCACTTGAGTTCTCCTTTCTGCTCTGATTTAGTAACAATAATGTCTGGATTCTTTTCTGACGTGGCCCCTTCAAATTTATGTCACTGTCTCTCATATCAATCTCAGTTCAAGATTTGTAGTTTGGAAGCCCATTCGGTCCTCCATCTCTCAGAAGAATTTCAGATAGACACAAAAACAGTACATGTTCAGTTTCCAATGGAGGCTGTTCAGACACCTCCCATTTACCCCAGAATAGAGTCTCTTCTCTCTCCTTTCAGCTTCAGTACTGGCTGCTAATTCTATTCTGGCTCTCCCACGCTCATATCTGAAAAGACTAAAGAGAATGTACAATGACAGCTAACGTAAAGGAGTAATCACTTTACCTCCCAATGTGAAGCATAATTCACAATGTAGATGTCATCACATTGGATTCTTAAAATGTCAGGAAATGTGGAAAGGAAGAAAAACAAAACAAAACAGTCACCATCAATGACTATAATAGTTGGAATATTTAAATTTTTTTCTTCTGACTATGCCTTCAAAACCAATTCAATAACTGTAATTTACTTTTACCATCATTATTATATTATTTTTATCATGATACACAGTCATTTCTAAACAGAGTACTTTTGTTTTCTGTGACCAAACTGGACACATAACATTTTCCCAATTCAAACATTTTTCTGAGATCTAGCAATTATCATGAACACAGGGAATCACAAGTAGCTAATCCACTTTCCACAACATCCATCTGGTGGGAGAGTATCCTTCCTGTAATCAAGACCAAGAGCTTAGTCCAGGCAAATGGTTGATTCAATTACAAGTATTTCCTTCTTGGCTTACTAAAACCCTAATGAATTGTACTTTACCTAATCACTTGTCTACCGATAACAGTATTGGTTATGTAAGGTCCTATACCTAGACTGAGATTAGAACCAATTTTGATGCGTGGCAAAACAGTCTAAACAGGTGACAAAGTGATAAGATGTCCCCAGTACTCTTCAAGAAAGTCTGTGTTGTAGACAATGCAGTCTCATTGATCTGCAAGAGATAAGAAGCTACTAAAAATTAGCGCAACAAGCACAATATGAAAGTTAAATGGCCCTTAAACTGTAGAACACACTGTAAATGCAAAATTTATCCCTGCAACCCCCAAACCATTTTTATGAGGATAAGGCAGAAATTCTGTAAGCTATGTAAATTTTCCAAAAGTTTAATTATTATAGGCCAAACAAACACTTGTTAAAAGGGTAGAGATTCTTTTCTTCCATTTGTACCTGAATTATTTCTTAGGTACTCTGAGCCTACTAACTAAACCATCTAGAACAATGAGTCAAGTTGACTCAATTAAGAACAAAATAAAAATAAATTTCCATGGAAATAGAGGGCTGCATTCATACAAATGCCAAAATAATGTCTGATGAATAACATTACAGTGAACACAAATGAAATCATAATTTGCCATTTACTTAATTTGCGCTATTAAATGCTTGATAAGAATGTCAGAAGTGTTTTTAAAAATGCTCATTAAAATGATTTATTATAATGATGAAGTAGAATTACTATTAAAGGATTAATATGAATTAGGCATGTAATGGAAAAGGATTGCAAGGGGAAATTGTAAGGAAAGAAGAGGAAATATGATCCCAAATATGGATCATGAAAATGCTTTTTCTAAAAATACCATAGGATAATCATACGAATTTTAAGAGTGAGATTTTTAACAAAAATAAAATGTATACCATAAGCACTCTTTTTTTTTTAAGTTTTTTTTGTTTTTATTGTTTTTTTACTCATTTTGAGAGAAAGACAGAGAGTGCAAGTGAGGGAGGGGCAGGGAGAGAGGGAGAGAAAATGCCAATCAGGCTCCACACTGACCACACGGGGCTCCATCCCACAAACCCCAAGATCATGACCTGAGCTGAAATCAAGAGTTGGACGTTCAACTGACTGAGTCACCCAGGTGTCCCCCATAAGCACTCTTTCTTAAAATTATGTCCCTCAACTTAAGGAATAAATACTAATTAATAGTTTAATATTTTCAGAATTTCAAGATTAGATTATACTAAGGTAACTAGAAAATTACTATATAAACAATCTATTATATATGTTTGAAAATATTATTGGCTGTTATGGATTTTTTATGCTTTAACAATTTTAAAACATTTATCATTGCAATATATAAAAAATATTTTATATTGAAGATAGTAAACACTCTCTTTTATAGTTTTCTTTTTTACTTGTGATATCCAATTTCCACACTGCACTTGAATTTTATGAGGAAAGACTTCAGTCTAAAATATTCAGTTCTCTAGAATTGAATAGTTTTACTTTCAGGAGGAATCTACGCAAGCAAAGTCAAAGGGAGAAATGAAAAATTATCTGCTGAATTTGGCTCATGTGCTTTGAAAAGCAGCTTATGCAAGCCAACCCCAAATTCTTCTATCATCTGCTAGAATAACAACCATGTTTTCACACATTGAATGTTTTAATCCTATTTGTCAGTTTGTTAGCTTGTGTTTCCAAATCTCTGGTTTAAACTGGCCCACAGAATCTCTGGTTAACTAAAGTCTAGTAAAAGGAGATGACTCTCTGTCACCAGGCTGTTAAAAGGTCAACAAGAGTGACAGCTTCACCATCTCAATTGCAGATTTTCAGCTAAAAAGCCAACTGATGTCAAGATTAAGTCAAAGCTGAAATCTCATCATAATAAACAGATTGTCAAAACAGCAAAGTGCTCCACAGCTTAGAACCAGTAGCTTAGGAGGCTGGCTTTGTGTCAGTTTCAGGGTATGACGGGTTGGGGGGGGGGGGGGGCGGCGCTTAAAAGCCCAACCTACTGCTTTGTCATTCTAAGGTTACTCTTTTGATCTTGAAAGTTTATTGGTCTTCCATACATAATTTTAGAGACACAGAGAGAGAGAGACACAGAGAAAGGAAGGAAAGAGAGACCGTTTATGTGTCCCTGGCTTTCAGTTCCCTTATTAATTTTGATATCTGTGCTAATATAGAAGTACTAGAAACAACTAAATGAAGTAGAAGCAAGTGGTAGAAACTTAACCATACGTAATGGCAGAATAAGCAGATAGAAAATGACAATGGTGATGGTAAGGCACACTAAAGATAAAATTGGGTTATTTGCAGTTATTCTTAATTAAAATGATGTCATGGAAGTTAGATCTCCAGATCTACATAAAAACAGAGCTTTAGGGAAAAAATGAAAAAAAAGATAAATTAATAGAGGACATTATAGGGAAGGGGCTTTTGGATCAATTTGTAATTATATGGGTATCTTTGAATTATACAATTGCATATAGAAACTTGTAGTAGTATTGTGTAAATGTAAGGATACTGTGCAGTGAGACATCTTTTTTCATCACCTATACGTACAATGAAAGAGAAACAATATATATTGAGTTCATATTATGAACCATGCTCTTTTCTGAAATTTTGAAATAAATTATCAAGCAAAAGACAGAAACTGCCACCAAATAAGCATCTTTATGGTGTTTACATTCTCATAGCAAGTTGGGAAGTGTGAAGATTTTGTAAAAATGTAGATGGGTGCAATGGGAATTTGGACCCCAAGTGTTGTGTGCGTGTGTGTGTGTGTGTGTGTGTGTGTGTGTGTGCATACACCCGCGTGCATATGTGCATGTGTGTTTGTTTTTGTTGGGAGGATTCCAGTTTTAAATAGAATAGTTTAGGGCAGGATTGAATGAGAAAGTATTTTTGCAGTAATCTGCATAACTATTGTGAGAATCTTGATTAATAATTTAAAATCATAACATGACTAACATTAAAAACAAAAAAAGAAACATGGGTGGAAGAGAGCTAGATTAATGTAAAATATTATAGTAAAATATTAATGGTAAGTGATGGGTATTCACAGTAAATCGTTTCTCCTTTGCACAATGTTCGAACATTTTAAATAAAATGTTAGAAAACACAGAATTTTCTCTGTACACATATATACTATTCTACACATTTCTTCTTTTTTTACTTCCTCAGACTTTAGGCCTATCCCTCTAAAAATTACATCTGAAAAATTATTTAAACTTTATTCTGTGTTCTACTATTTTGACAATGATTAAGTTCCAGAAATCATGTCTAGTTTTCTCACATGACTTTGTATTCAGAAATTTATATCTAAACATTAACATTTTATGTAACTTTTCTTGTTCAATTCAAAAACTTGGAGAAGCCAGAGGGAAAGCCTTGTATAAAGTCCTACTGGAAGTTACACTAGAATTAAGTTTGTATTAAGAGACAAGAACTTCACTCTAGGAATGTACAATGTATCTTTTGGAAAGAGGTACAGTACTATCTACATAACCACTGCCAATTGTTAGCTGACTCCAAGAAATAAAATGATTTCAATAAGGCAAAGACAAAATGTCACTATGCATTCACTCACAAATAGATGTTTTAAATTATAAACTCATAGTTACTTTTTACAGCTTACTGAATGATATCCCTAAAGTTACAGTGCATATATAAAAACTTAGCAATTATTATGAGATTTTTAAAAAAGAAAAAAGCTCCCTTTCAAAAAAAAAAAAACATGTTATTTTACACCAGTGCGTTTTTTAAAGATAAAGAGAATCTAATTAAAGAAAGGAATCCCTAATTTCCAGAAGTTGGCTCCCATGAGTGCAAGATACTTTATACAAGTGGCCCTTGAACAACATGGGTTTGAACTGCATGCATCCACGTATACACAGACTTTTCACAATGCAGTATTATAAATGTATTTTCTCTTTCTTATGATCTTATTAATTATATATTTTTTTGCTCTAGCTTCCTTTATTGTAAAAATATAGTATATAATACCTATAACATACAGAACAGGTGTTAATCGACTGTTTATGTTATTGGTAAGGATTCCAGCTATTAGTAGTTTAGTGTTTGGGGAGTTAAAAGTTATTCACAGATTTTCAACTGCAGGGGAGTCAGCACTCCTAACCCCTGCATTGTGTAAGGGCCAACAGTATATCTGTCCTTAGTACATAATAGGTGTTTATTTTTGTAGAATTTCTTAAGTAACTATACAGCTCAACATATGGGGGCGGGGGGAGCTTCAGGTCACCAGATATTTATGTGTTCCTCTAACATTATCATATACGTGTTACAGGATAGGATAAAATCGATTTCACCGATTTTATATGGAAGTTTTCTCAAGAAATTATGAGGGCATACTCATATCTTTGGTAATGCTTTTTTGGCAAATATCATACACAGATTTAACAACATACATATTTATGAGCCATCAACATCAGCAGCAGCATAGAAAAATTAACAAATAGCATTTTCATGATTTAAAAGGGATGAAAATTTTCTGATACTTCCCAATCCTTGAGGCACTATTATATATTATTAATTATGAAAACAATGCTAAACTTTAAATAATATGGTGAAGTTTTGAACATGCCTAAGTTCATGCAAAATAGTGTTGGTAGATATAAATTGACAGTATGGTGAAAGCTGAGACCCTCCCTGGGAGTTGTTCTTATGGGGAAGAGAACCACTTTGCCCAAGGCTACGTATTGTTCTCCCCAGAGCCCATATCCAGTGACTAATTCTGCGGGAGTTTAGGGTCCTGGTCTCTTTGTCTCAAAGTCCATTCTAGATCCTAAGCTGAACTTCGTCCAGGTTGAGTCTTCTGTTGCCACAATATCCAAATCCTGTTCCCCAGCCCTGTCCAATCCTTGCCTCCCGTCAACAGGTGACCTTTCTGAGAATGTGTCTACACAGGTTGCCTTCCTGTTGATTTCAGGTCTTCAGATCCTGTTTTCTGGGGAACCCAGGAGGAGGCATTCTTAGAGAAAACAAAAATATGACATTTCTAAGGATTAAAAAAACCCACATTATGCTTTATATAACAGTCGTAACTACAGCAAATTTCTGTTTTATCCACAATATCTAGGAGAATGCTTTGGCTGTAATTTTAACTCAGCTAGTGCCATAGAGGGGCCTTCTGTGTTACTATAATTTCTCTAATTTCCTTATGTACATAATGTATTATTCATAGAACAAATTCATGATATAATGAACTAAATAATGTAAGAAAGCACACTTAATGGCTTTTCTAACTTAGATTAAACATTTTGAGTTAGGGCATATTTCAGTAGATTAATGTAGGATACATGCTTATCTTCTAATGACAGCTAGTATTCACAGATGGATTTCTACAAATTGTTTACATTTGAAAATCAATCTCAATTTCAAAACCAGGACAAGATGCAGAGGGAAAAAAAAAAAAAGAGTTCCATATATCCACTTACTTACCAAATCAATTGAACAATCTCTTATAAACAGAAGGTGGCTTAAGAAAAAACAATGCTGCTTACTTTTGACATGCCAGAACTTAAAGTCCATTTAAGAATTTTATTTTTAATACTTGTAAGAATAAATGAGAAAATCTCATCGTTATGCTGTCAGCACTCAATTGTAAACTGTAATGTCAAAGACCACATAGATTTTTACAGTGCTAGGAAATGCAACGCAAAACTAATAAGTGATGGGAACATCAAAAACATGTAATAAACACTACAATCTCATTCGTTGTGAAACCCAATTTTTCTCTGAAGAAGAAACAAAAATTACAGGTGAGCTATGACAGTATTAACTCCTTAACAAAAACCATACTAAATAATAGCTTCTGGAAAACTTTTGATTTTACATTTTTCCTTTCACACTATGTGATTCTGTACTCTATTTCACAGAACAATGCTCTGCTGAACACTGTCACTCTCACCAATGGTATGGTAGCTGTCAGTGGTTTTCAAAGAAAGCTGAATAATATGTACATATCTTATTTTAATGTGTTCAGAACACATGGACCTTTTTGGTGTTAGGAACGAGTAAAGAATGTGACCATAAGGTGAAGCATGGCTCATGCTGTGGGGCCAAACAGCATGAAACCCCATGCTTCATTAGTGATTCTCCTCATAGCAGCTGGCCAATGGATCATGAAAATGAATCAGAAATATTAGGGCTCTTTTTTTTTTCTTTTTCTCACTTTCTGCATTCACAAGCAATTATGAACAGTTGGATTCTACCTTTCAGTGGGTAGTATTTCAGTTCTCTGCTTTTAACTTTATGGGTTTCTATTCTAAAATCATACGCCATAACTCATGCATTTGTTACAGATAACAAACCCATTTGAAGATCTTAAAATGGGTATCTTCCAGTAAAAGTGGATGTTAGAAAATATGCCTTTCTTTTAAGGGGAAAAAAATCCCTCAATTGTTTTGAAGTCAAACTACCGTTATTAAAGATAAAGTGAGTATATTCATTGTGTGTCTTTCTCAAGACCACAAAGCAAGGGTATAAATCAGAATGATACTTACTCCCATTTTTTGAGAGCTATCCCACAATTGTCTCCCCAGACCCAACAGGAAAAAAAAGAGCAGAAATTCAACGTAATTAATTTGATATCTCTAAGAATCGTTTGCATCACACTATGTAATGCTGGGGATTTGGGGGTGGGATGTATGTTGTCCGTGAATAAGCATCCCTTCAAGACCTTATTTCCTTAACATGCAAAAACTGAATGTCTGTCATGGGTGGGGGGTGGGGGTGTTATTGCATCAAAAATTCAAATTATTCATTAAAACTATCTCCTACAATAAGTTGGAGTTCTGTTACAAGGTAAGCTCGAATCATTACGAATAGCCCCTTTCTATTTGTTTGTAGTAGTTCAATTTCACCTACCCCAGCCAACAGTAATATTTAGTTGCAGAATAAATTTCAATTCCTATTTAT
Source organism: Panthera onca (assembly GCF_046562875.1). Taxonomy (NCBI): domain Eukaryota; kingdom Metazoa; phylum Chordata; class Mammalia; order Carnivora; family Felidae; genus Panthera; species Panthera onca. The sequence continues at coordinate 21,740,437 of NC_138339.1, forward strand.
TCCTATTTGAGGGTACCTTTTAGACTCTCTGAATACAATGAAGCAATTTGTATTCTCAAATCAGGATGATGGTTTAAACAAATGAAATAAAGCTAACTTTTTTTTAATGTTTATTTATTTTTAAAAAAGAGAAAGAGAGAGAGAGCGAGAGAGGGGCAGAGAGAGAGAGAGGGAGGCACAGAATCCAAAGCAGGCTCCAGATTCTGAGCTGTCAGCATAGAGCCTGATGCGGGGCTCGGACTCACCGACCGTGAGATCCTGACCTGAGCCTAAGTTGGACGCTTAACTGACTGAGTCGCCCAGGCACCCATTATAAAGCTATCTTTAATCAGGAAAGAACTATGCAATCAGCTACAGAACTGACCATGGGAGCTTCTAGTGTAGGGAAAGTAACTTATTTAAAGGATAACCTGGAATGGCTAAAAAATATTACCCTGCAGTCTATTTTATTTCTGGAGTGAATTAAGTCTTAGAAATGTGCTTGTCCCAACATCTAGTGATAGCTTTCAAAAAAATAAAATAAATTGAAAAGCAATATCTTTTTAAAATGGATTGAAAAATAAAATCGACATCAAGCAGGACTGTTACCTATTATTCTACAGTACTGGGTAATTTTACATATCATGTAATCAACCATGTGATGTTGTCTCTAACCAGCAGACTAACTTTGTACATCACTTTTGGGGGCAATTATTTTATACAGTGAAGCAGGACTATTTATTTCACTTGAACAGTTATGATTTAACTTTCATTTCTGCCAGTGTTAACCTTTTTGCCTAGACGAATTTTTCAGGTTAATTATATTAGGTTTTCCTCACTGAAAATGCCATTGAAATTTCTCAAATCATGAAGTTAGTACAAACCAGATGAAACCTATTAACAATCCATCTCAAATGTCTTTCCTTCAGGTGTTTCAATTCTTTCCTATTTGTACAAGCATCATATATAATCTCATATAACATTTCTTCCATCCTTTACTATTAAACTGCTCTTTTCAAGGCTAACAGTGCCTTGCAATAATCCTGAATTATATTCACACATTTTCTCTGTTTGTTATGCTACAATCATTTGAATTTATCATGTTGAATCTTTTGTTTTCATTTTTTAATTACATGTCTCTCATATTAGAATTTAAACTATGTCCCAAAAAAGAACATATCTTATTCTCAACTCCATACTCAGTCCTGGGAAGATACCTGATGAGTAAGATGTGCCCAATAAATACTTGTTTATCAACTGGATAAATAAAGTGCTTTATTATTTCTTTTTTTTTTAATATACCAAAAATTCACCAAAAAAGGGCTAACAATCCTACATGTTAATCCCTGTTCCAATCATGACTGACTTTTCTCTCATAAATGTGCATAAATCACTTCTCTGTGCCCCAGTTTCCCTGAGGGATTTGACTAAATCATATGTAAGCTCCTTTCCAATGATTCTATCTCAATAACTGAAGGAATCTATAAACTCTAATATTTATTTTATTTTTTTCATTTTTCTCCCTTAGATTTGAGCTACAGCAAGGAATTTCATCACCTAGGAAGATGTAAAGATACACCTAGTTGAGATAGAAAAGCAGTGCTCATGGCTTTCATTCTCTGTTTTTATTTTTAGATTACTCGTTCAGGTTCTTCAATTTTCTAAACATGCTGATGTTTAAAATCATTCCTGTTATGTTTGTGAAGCTATTTTCATCTTTTCATTCCTTGAAACTTTAATGGTTCTGCCACCTCCTCCATAGCCCTCTTCCTCAACAACTTCAAATACCCTTTCAAGGATTTTGCTTAAAATGGAAATGGAAATGTACTTCAATTGTGGACACAAGAAGAGGAAACTGATGGGATGAGGTGATATGGAAGTGTCAAGTATGTGAGAGCCTTTCCACTGAGAGCCTTTTTAGTTCTCAAACAATGAACCTACTCCTTTGTAGACCTGGATAATTTCCTATCCTTGTATTATTTATCTTTTCATCCACAACTTTGTTAAAAGGCTTATAAAATGAAGGAGATTTTTTTGTTTATTCAAGCCTGTGCACTTTTTGCATTAGGCTCCGTTTTACTAAATACATTACCAAGTGGGTTCAGCCTCAGGAGAGCCAGTGTTATATTGCTCTACTCCAGATTTCTGATTTGCCAAGCAGAACTCTCTTACAGCTATTGCTTATTAAAAGAGAATCAGGAAGGGTTTTTGCAGCAAAATATTCTCAGGCTAACTATAATTCATGAACAATAAGCATTTCACATCATGTCTGCAATCATTATCAAAAGACTTAATTTGGACAAAGGAATGGAAGCTTCTTTTGGTTTTCCAGTTACTGGTTCAGTAGTCTCCACTCTCAGATATTAATCACCATCACATAACATCAAAATAAAAAATGAGAGAAAAAGGAATATATGTAAATTCTACTGGGAATATATGTATACCCTATAGAAATAACTCTGAAAGGGAATATATGCATATTCTACAGAGATAAAAATTGCATACTAATACACTAGGAGAGAAATTTGACTTTATATCCTTCTGGTTCTAAAGCATATGGATTTCCTTTAAAGTACTTGACTTAGGATTTCTACAAAAGTATATTACAACATGGGTCTTCATTGTATACTGTTTGACTTTTTAAAATATTCTCCTACAAATAACAAATGCTAATAGTAACAAAGGAAGTAATAATATATAGAAACACTTATGTATTCATTTCTCCTTACGGTGCAAACTCTTCAGATTTCCGTTGAACATAGATTTATGCGTACCCTTTACACTTCTCTCTGTGATCATAAACACATATAAAGTCACGTGCATACTCACAGTTTATTTTATTTTAAGAAGTATACTTAAATGTTTACTTATTTACTCTGTTAACTATCTTTGACCTATATCCTTGCCAAAAGTGAGCAACATAAATTTTTAAAATAGATATATCTTATACCCTCTCTGTATTTTCTTTAATGTTTTTATGTTCTCTATTCTCTTTAATTCTCCTATCATGAGCATTCAATTTGTTATACACATTTGACAATTACAAACTTCTTTTCTGGGTAGCAATTAACCTGCATCTTTTCATTTAGGAAAATTCTTTGGTTTTTTTTATTTCTATGTAAGTAGAGTCCAAAATATTGTACTTCACTTTTTAAAAATGTATATTTTGAATATTAATAGATTCTCCTATATTTTTTCCAAATGAGTTTTAACAATGATCATTAACAGTAGAATGCATGAGGTTACCTGTTGCCCAAAAGATCACCATTCCTGGTGAGCACCAAATAACTCCCTGATGTTTTAATTTGCATTCAACAATTAATGTCTGGGCATGGTAAACTTTCCATATATACTAATACCATTAATACCAACACTACTAATTGTATTATTTGTGTTGCTTAAGGCTTCATATGTACTTTCATCTTTTGGAATCAACCTTTTCTCTTTCAGCTATCTATTTGGTTATGTACAAATCCATTCTCTTTTGATTAATGGATGTTTATAGAAAGATTTATCATCTGATGGAAAATGCCTTTCTCATACCCTAGTCCTCTTTTGTGTTTGTTATTTGATATGCATAGTACAAATTAAATTTTGTAATACTACTGGTACCATAGTTCTGTAATAGCTAATATTTCTAGTTCAAGAAGGCACATTTTTATATCTGATACTTTCTAATATTAAGTGTTCTGATCACACATGTGATTATAGAATGTGAAACAGATATACATAAAAAAAAAACCCAAAACACTCATGATACAAATTGCTTGTCAATAACAGTAACAACAATAGTAATAAGCATGGATATAAATGAAATGTTTTAATGTTTTACCAATCTCTTGAAAATTAAATTTTGATTTAAGATATGTAAGGTAATAATGTATAGTAAGATATCTGCTCTTTAAAAATATGTTATAAGGGCACCTGGGTGGCTTAGTCAGTTAAGGTACTGACTTCGGCTCAGGTCATGATCTCATCGTCAGTGAGTTCAAGCCGTGCATCTGACTCTGTGTTGACAGTAGAGAGCCTAGAGCCTGTTTCAGATTCTGTGTCTCCCTCTCTCTCTGCCCCTCCCACATTCATGCTCTGTCTCTCTCTCTCAAAAACAAAAAAAATTTAAATAATAAATAAAAAAAATAAAAATAAAAATATGTTATAAAACATTAAAGACTTTTAGAACTTTGTGAAACTATTTCCAAAAACCTATATGTACCCACCATCCAGTTAGATATATATATATATATATATATATATATATATATATATATATATATAAAATATTACCAAGTCAGCTTCAGACACCTGTGCACTCATTGTTTATCTTGAATTTGGTGTTTCTTATTATTATACATTTTTGTTTATTTTATATTATACATGGTTAAATATATACATAAATATTTTATGGCATTGATTATCAAGTTTTTAAACTTTATGGAAATAATATACTGATTGTATTCTTTTGGAAACTTTTCATCATTCAATACCAGGTTTATGATGTTCATCAATGTAATCTAATTTATATATATATCTATCAATACATAGTATTTAACTGTATGGTTATACTCACAATTTATTCATTTTGTTGCTGATGAACATAGTTTGTTTCTAACATATTGCTTATAGAAAAATATATTCTTATGTTTTAAGTGTTCTTTCATAGTTCCTTCAGTGAAAATTTATTTGCATTTTATACCAAAATGGAATTGCTGGGCTGTACGCTATAAAAATCCATTCTACTGCACAATTCAAAATATTTCTCAAGTTCAGTTACTATTTCCAAAGAATATCTTCAGTTCTGAGAATTTATTCTAGCCTAACAAATAAATATTATTTTCATATCCTAACATTTTATATTTTGTTAATATATATTAATAAATTGCAATTTGCAGTAAATTTCCTTTCAACATTATAATCTCCAGGAATATTAATTGTTCCCTATATTCTGGATTTTATTATATTTTAAGTATTTTAGTAGTTTTATTAATATATAACTCATCTATTTTTGTGAATTTTATACCTAAGTAATTTTATGGATTTCTGTTACTATTGCAAATAGGGTTTTTAAACCAATTCCATTCTTGGCTCATTATGGCCAGTGGAGTAACAATTTTATATCTTATTTTCAGGAAGTTCATCAAATTCTCTAACATAAATATGAATTAAAACTTTAGTGAACACTTAGTAAATGCACGTATTGCCTTAAATGCTTACTTTCTAAAACATGATTTGTTCTTAATTCAACTATGGTAAAAATTAATGTTATAAAGTAAGATTTGTTTTTAATTAAAATGTGACAGATGCACATTAAAAAACTCTAAAAAGTAAATATTGCAACTAGATTAAAGTGATCTAAGATACTATCCTAGAATGACTTTGAAGAAAGAATAAGGGCTTTTATGTACAAGATATAGAATTAGAGATAAAAGAAATTCTGAACCATTCCAGGGAGGAAGAAAAAATTAAGTCTTCATACAAATACATGATTCAAATGAAATATAGTTGAAATATATTATGGTAGATCTTTTGAAATAGCATCAATAGCTCAAGAAATGAAGAGAAACCCAACCTTTTACTGAAAGCTTCATAAATACAAATAAGTTATGTTTTTACTCTAAGCTATTCTCAGTAAGATGTCATTAATAAATTTATGCTAAGTGTTTAAACTAATTTTTTAATTTATTGATTCCAAAATAATTTTAATGAAATAAAAATTATGTATCATTTGAAGTTTCTCTAAAGTATAGCTCAGTGAGTAAAACAATTTTTTCTGCTAATTTCGAAAGACAGATTTTCAGTAAACTGTACATTTCATATACTTTTTGTCCCATTTAATATTTCACACCAATGTCAGTATCGCAAGTTTTGCTTACTCATTGAATGTTTTGCTGGCCATTGGCCTGTTTGCTTACAGACACACTCAGCAGCCTTCCTCACTTTGCTCCTCTCTGTTTCGGTAAAGCTAACTCCTGGAAAGCGTTTTTCAAGGCTCCCTTCCAACTCGCTGCCATTAGGAGGCAGTGGTGGGGCCAGCTTCATGGGCCTATGGATGGGGCAGTGGCACAAGACTGCCTTAGAAAGACTCCGTGCATAGTTTAATGTCCCACTGTTTCTGTATTGAAATTCTTAATACAAAAATATTTTTTTACTGGAAAATATTGAGATATTTTCTGTATACTTAGTGATTATATATTTCAATGTTATAATTAGTTGTACACCCAACAACTCACTACCATTTCATACCATGTTCTCATATTTCAGGATGTATACTGCCCTGACATGATCTTCTGTGATGATATAGTCTTATTCATTTATGGATGCCTCCCCTGACTACATTAAACTCTGTGAAAGGAAAAAGCCTGGCATCTTTTCCCTACTGCTGAATCCCCAGTGCTTAGAATTCTGCTTGACTAATTGAAGATGCCCAATATGGTTTCATTCAATTAGTGAATTAAATATTGCTGGTGCTCATTATCTACTTTCTGTCTATAGGGAAAAAATTTTCAACAAGTTAAAAAGCTTTCTTATATTGTAAGTGTGATAATTCTTTTAATTCTGTTGTTTTTTTAACTGACATTTCATAAAACTTAATGTTTTTATATTAGTTATCCTGAATATGTACTCTGTATCTCTCTTTTGCTTTTTACCTGTGGTTTCCATTATTTTTTAAAATGTGCTGTTTTATGAGCTGTGTCTCAAAGTACTGATTCAAAGTTCAGTAATGATAACTCTTTCAATTCCTCTCTTAATATTCTTAAAGTCTCATATAGAAATACGAACTTTTGTTGGGCCTGAGGTTTATATAATTTAGGGACCCTTCTTCAAGAAGCATAATACAAATTTATGAAAACAAAATTTCTGGCACACTTGGAAAATCATATGTTTGGCCAGAAACACCCTTTAGTTCTGTATTCATATATCTTTATGAGTTCTTGGTCTAATTCTATGATGTTCCTCCATAGTAGCCTTTCCATTCTGCTTTTTCAGTTTATCTGCTTTTTGTTTGTTTGTTTTCATGACTAGAGACCATTCTCTGGTTGCTAAAAATGGTGTGGTAAAAATTACCCTTACATTTTCAACTTCTTCCTCAGTCAGAGATTCACTGTGAGGGACATGTGGGTTTGGAGAGAGATTTTTTCTGGTGGAGATCCATACCTTTTATGAAGGTGTTTAGGAACTGACAGTTTCCCATGGCAGGAACAATAATTCTTTCAAGTGCTATGACTTGAAATGCAGTACTCTTTTTTTGCTAGAATGAGTCTTCTGGTCAACTCTGCTCAATATTCCTCCAGATGTGGTCAAGGAATAGTGTTTTAAGTACATGTTTTTTATTGATGTATAGTAGACACATAACATTACATTTGTTTCAGGCATACAATATAGTGATTGAACAATTCTATACATTATGCTATGCTCATCATGGTAAGTACAGTCACCATCTGTCATCATACAATATTATGAAAATATCATTGGCTGTATTCCCTATGCAGTACTTTTTATCCTTATGATTTACTTATTTTATAACTAGTAGTCTGTACCTCTTAATCCTCTTCATCGATTTTGCCCCTCTCCCACCGCCATTCCCTCCAGCAACCATCAGTTCTCTGTATTTATGATCTCTGTTTGTTTGTTTGTTTGTTTGTTTTGTTTTTTAGATTCCACATACAAGTGAAATCATATGGTATTTGTCTTTCTCTGTATGAATTTTTTCACTTAGCATAATACCCTCTAAGGCTATCCATGTTGTCACAAATGACAGGATCTCATTGTTTTTTTTTTATGACTGAGTAATATTCCATTGTACTCTGATACCACATTTTCTTTACCCATTTATCTATCAGAGGACACTTATGTTGCTTCTATATCATGGCTATTGTAAATAATGTTTGAATAGATATAACACTGCACATATTACTGTGAAGTAATATTTTTATTTTTTCGAGGTAAATACCCAGCAGTAGAATTACTGGATCCTATGGTATTTCTATTTTAATTTTTTTGTGATACTTCAGTACAATTATTGAGAGTGGTTGAATCAATTTATATTTCCATCAACTGTGCATGAGCATTTCCTTTTTACCCCATTCTCACCAGTACTTGTCATTTCTTGTCTTTTGATAGTAGCCATTCTGACAGTTGTAAGGTGATATCTCATTGTAATTTTGATTTGTATTTCCCTGATGGCTAGTAATGTTGAGCATCTTTTCATGTGTTTACTGGCCATCTGTATATGTTCTTTGGAAAAAACGTCTATTCAGGTCCTCTGCCCATTTTTTAAAAAGATTAGTTGTGTTTTTTAGTGTTGAAGTGTATAAGTTCTTAATATATTTTGGATACTAACTCCTTATCAGGTATCATTTGCAAATATCTTCTCCCATTCAGTAGGCTGCTTTTTCATTTTGTTCATGGATTTCTTCTCTGTGCAAAAGCTTTTTATTTCAATGTAGCCCCAATAGTTTATTTTTTGCTTTTGTTTCCCTTGCTTGAGGAGACATATCCATAAACTTATTGCTAAGACTAATGTCAAAAAATTTACTGCCTATGTTTTCTTGTAGGAATTTTATGATTTCAGATCTCACATTTAGGTCTTCAATCAATTTCTAGTTTATTTATTGTGTGTGGTGTAAGAAAGTGGCCCAATTTCATTCTTTTGCATGTAGCTGTCCACTTTCATCAATACCATTTATTGAAATGACTGTCTTTTCTCTATTGTATATTCCTGCCACTTTTGTCATAGATTAACTAACTACATAACTATGGGTAATGTTCTCAGCTCTCTAACTTGTTCCTCTGATCAGTGTGTCTATTTTTTGTGCTAGTACCATACTGTTTTGATTATTATAGCTTTTAATTATATCTGGAAGTCTGGAATTGTTATGACTCCTGTTTTTTCCTTCTTTTTCAAAATTCCATTGGCTATTTGAGGTATTTTGTGGTTTCATAAAAATTCTAGAATTATTTCTTCTAGTTCTGTGAAAACATGCTATTGGTATTTTTATAGAGATTACATTGAATTTGTGGATTGCTTTGGATAATATGGAAATCTTGCCATTTGCAACAACGTGAATGGAACTAGACAGTAAATGCTAAGTGAAATGAGTCAATCAGAGAAAGATAAATATCATATGATTTCACTCATATGTGTGATTTAAGAAATGAAACAGATGAACATAGAGGGAAGGGAAGGAAAAATAAGATAAAAACAGAGAGGGACTCAAATCATAAGAGACTTAAATACAGAATAAACTGAGGGTTCCTGGAGAGGTGTTGGGTGGGGGATGGTTTAAATGGATACTGGACATTAAAGAGGGCACTTGTTGAAATGAGCACTGGGTGTTATATGTAAGTGATGAATCACTAAATTGTAGTCCTAATACCATATTCCCCATATGTTAATTAACTTGAATTTAAATAAATTTTAAAAATATATTAATTCTTCCAATTCATAGGCATGTTATATCTTTCCATGTTTTCGTGTTGTCTTCAGTTTCTTTCATCCGTGTTTTATTATTCTGAGTATAGATCTTTCAACTCTTTGCCTAAATTGATTCATGGGTATTTTATTATTTTTGTTGCAAGTTTAAATAGGATTTTTTTCTTAATATCTCTTTCTGTTTCATTATTAGTGTATAGAAATGCAATAGATCTCTGTATATTAATTTTTTATATCTTACAGATTTACTGAATTAATTTCTCAGTTCTAATAGTTTTTCTTGGTGGAGTCGGGTTTTCTATGTCTAGTCATCTGCAAATAATGACAGTTTTCCTTTATCTTTACTAATTTGGAAGTCTTTTTTTTTTCCTGTTTGATTGCTATGTCTAGGACTTCCAGTATTTTGAATAAAAGTGGTGAAAGTGGACATTCTTGTCTTGTTTCTGGTCTGTTTGATGTTATCTGAGGGTTTGTTATATATGACCCTTATTATTCTGAAGTATGTTCCCTCTAAACTCACTTTGTTGAGAGTTTTTAATCATGAACAGATGTTGAATTTTTATCAAATGCTTTTCCTACATGTATTGAGATGATCATGTGGTTTTTAAAAAAATTTTTAATATGATGTTTCAAATTGTGGATATAGAACCAATCTTGCATTCCTAGAATACATCCCCCTTACTTGATTATGGTGACTAATCTTTTTAATGTATTGTTGAATTTGGTTTGCCAATATTTTGTTCAGGATTTTTGCATCTATGTTCAGCAGGGATATTGGCCTTTAGTTTTCTTTTTTGGTAGTGTCTTTGTCTACTTTTGGTATAGAGATAATGCGAGGCCCATAGAATGAATTTGGAAGCTTCCCTTCCTCTTCTATTTTTTTGGAATAGTTTAAGAAAAATAACTCTTCTTTAAATGTTTGGTAGAATTCACTAGAATCCACCAGATCCTGAACTTTTGTTTGTTGAGTGTCTTTTTGATTATCAACTCAATAACATTGTTGGTAATCCATCTGTTCAGATATTCTATTTCTTCCTGATTCCGTTTTGGAAGACTGTATGCTTCCAGGAATGTACCTATTTCTTCTAGGTTGTCCAATTTGTTGACATTTAATTTTTCATAGTAGTCTTTTATAATCCTTTGTATTTGTGTTTTGTCAGTTGTTACTTCTCTTTATTTTCTAATTTTATTTATTAAAGTCCTCTGTCTTTTTTTCTTGATGAGTCTGGCTAAAGGTTTACAAATTTGTTTATCTTTTCAAAGTATCAGCTCTTAGTTTCATTGATCTTTTCTATTTTTTAAAAGTCTATTTTATTTAACTCTTCTTTCTTTCTTCTTTTCTTGAATGAAGTGTTACTCTCACAAATTTTAATAATTCAGTCACAACTCTAGAACCTATCAGTGATTCTTATACCATAATGGGCTCAGAACAATATCATATATTCACATACAGTAATAAAGCCAGTTTCAAAGAAGAAAATTTTTATTTTATTTTTATTTTTTTAACGTTTATTTATTTTTGAGACAGAGAGAGACAGAGCATGAATGGGGGAGGGTCAGAGAGAGAGGGAGACACAGAATCTGAAACAGGCTCCAGGCTCTGAGCTGTCAGCACAGAGCCGGACGCGGGACTCGAACTCACGGACCGCGAGATCGTGACCTGAGCTAGTGTCGGACGCTTAACCTACTGAGCCACCCAGGCGCCCCGAGAGAAGAAAATATTTTAAAAACTGAGAATATCTCCTATTCTTCAGTTGGCATTCAAATGTACATAGTATGCCTTCCTATGTGACATTTCTATTTAAGCTCTCAAAATATTATCTAATTTCTAGTTAATTCTGGAAACAATGTCAATAACATGATCATGATTTTTGATAATATGGTGGAATAGTAATGAGCTTTGGAGTTTTGTAGACCTCAGTTTAAATCCTCTTTTTGACACTTAAAATAATTATAGAAAGCTAACCTATCAAATTCATTTTTCAACGTTTTTTTTTTTTTTTTTTTTTTTTATTTATTTATTTATTTATTTTTGGGACAGAGAGAGACAGAGCATGAATTGGGGAGGGGCAGAGAGAGAGGGAGACACAGAATCGGAAACAGGCTCCAGGCTCCGAGCCATCAGCCCAGAGCCTGACGCGGGGCTCGAACTCACAGACCGCGAGATCGTGACCTGGCTGAAGTCGGACACTTAACCGACTGCGCCACCCAGGCGCCCCTCAAATTCATTTTTGAGCATATTGTAACACATATAATGATAGGCCTATTATATATCTTATATAACAGGTTTATAATAAAATATACATATATGTGAATTATTTTATTATAACCTTCAAGACATTATAATCTTCCATTTTTGTATGTCTTGAATGTGAAAATGGTGTGTACTGTACAATATGGATAAGAATGTTGTTCTTAAGAAATACAATGTTCACGTAATTAGGAATAGGTTTCCATGTCATGCTGTGTACAATTTTCTTTCAAGTGATTAGAAAAGCAAAATGAAAAGAAGGAGAAAGACAGAAAGCTAGATGAAGCAAGGATGGCAAAATGTTAAAAAATAATGAAATGTAGTGAAGATTATACTGATGTCCACCGTAAGCCTTCAAAATTTATTCAAGGAGATCTCTTTCACAATAAGCTGTTGAAAAATAGATGCTATTTCTAGCGTGATGTTTTTACATCATTAGATAACATTAACTTTAGCATGAAACATGATTTTAGTACTTCAACATATTTCTAATTATTGTATAATTTGTCCTGGGCACTGTGCTAAACCTATAGAATATAAAAACGTGAAAAATAAGACATGTACATTTCCTTCAGAAAGTGTATCAGTACACATAGTAGGTAAGACATTAAATAATCACACAAGTAAATATTCAATTATAAACAAAAAGGCCATAAAATATTGTTAACAATGCAAAATGGAGGTCATATTAATATGAAGCTCAGTTAATTATATTTTGGGCAAATTGTATTTGACCTTAAATAAGAAGGATGGGGGCACCTGGGTAGCTCAGACAATCAAGCCTCTGACTCTTGATTTCAGCTCAGATCATGATTTCGCAGTTGTGGGATCAAGCCCCACATCAGGCTCCTTGTTAAGTGTGGAGCCTGCTTAGGATTCTTTCTCCCTCTCTCTCTGTCCCTCCCCTGCTCAAACGTGCTCTCTCTCTCTCTCTCTCTCTCTCCCCCAAAATAAATAAATATTAAAAAAAAGAAAGATGAATAGATGTAGACAAGGGCTAAGTAAGTTTTTGGTGGCAAACACCTTTCCAGGTAGGACAACATATGCAAAGGCACTGTGGCAGGCATTGGTAAGGTATATTTGAGAAACTTAAAGAAATCTAGAGTGGTTGAACTACAGCAAGGATAAAAATGTTATAACATGAAGGAACAGTGGTATAGTGGGCTTTAAATCATTTAACAGCAGTGTGAAGAAATGATTGAAGAGAGACAAGATGATGTCTCTGGATAGTTGTTAGGAGCCCACTGCAGTATCCGGGCAGGTGTGTAAGAGAGGAAGAAAGTGTTCTGCAGTAATCAGTGATGTCACTGGTGATGAGTGAATGTCAATGGATGTAAGACATATCTGTCAGGCAAAGATGACAGGGCCAAGTGATATACTGGATGTAGAAGTGACAACTTCTCAGGGGAGAAGTTGTGAAAAGTGAAAGCTAGGTTCCAGGCTTAAGAAATTGGTTTCAAGGTGGCATCATTCATTGAAATAAGTAAAAATTGAAGAAGACAGACTTTTAGTAATTTAGGATTAAGATGTGTTTGCACCATCCAAAAGAATATGTTGAGAAGCCATGTTATGATTTGTAAGTGGACGTGATCCTCAGGACATAGGTCTGGGCTAGAGATAATCCTTTAGGACACATGAGCATTGCAGGTTGGTTGCAAATGTTGTGTTGATTCTAATATGAATTCTGATTTTGAGACTTGGTGGCTATGTGCAGTTGTAAGAGTTTAATATCCCTTCTGATCCAAAGATAACTCATCTCTAAAAGGGGGACTTTTATTTATATATGTGCTAAGCCTGATCATTTTTACCATCATTGCCTGTAAAATAGAGCAGAATGACCCTTAGGGTTTTTTGTTTTTGATTTGCTGGATACAATGATATTTGATAAGCAAAGAATGAATGAAATTTGGAGTTGACACTTTAGCAGAATTAGTCAAATTTGATCTTTGTGTGGCTCTCTACTCTAAGGATGAAGTAATAGTCTATCTTCCCAACGCACACTAATAGATACAATGAGACCTTCAAAAGTGAGCCATGAACTTTGACAACACATTTCTTGCTCTTTCTAGATTAAACAGAGGAACACACAAAATAAACAAAACAAATAATTTTTTAATTACTGTTTATAGTTCATGAACTTCTTTTATTAGTTGGCTTTTAAAGTGTCAATTCCTAATCTACTTAGACTTGGTTAAATGACATTCTAATACACTTGACTTTCCTGTATTTTTGCATATTAAAGAGTAATTGTTATATAGCAAGAGAGGATTTACAGAAGAAAAGGATACGAAGCATTAAAGAAGCAAGTACTATGTGCTATTTGACCCTGAAGAAACAGAGAAAAACACACTGTAGGACACAGTCTGTATAAGTAGGTATCTGTTTGGGGCCACCCGGTGAAACTATTATAGCCATAAGTGACTTATTGTGCTTGGAATATCACTCTGTAAAACAGGTCTAGCACATGGCCAAATCTGTAATATAACCTACTCTTGTATGGCAAATATTAAAATAAATGAGTATTTCCTATGGTAAAAAAAATTTGGTTTTCCTGTTTTCATTCTTGTCAAGCACTACATTTCCTTTCACATTTTACACTAAGGCAAACCAGTGTAATTAACATAACATATTTATTCTTACTTCATTAGTGACATTTACACCTGCACTATTAAAAAAATGTGCTAATGTTTTATTTATGATTTTTTACAGCCTTACTTATTGCCTTTCACGTCATTCACATTTAACAAAGACAGAAACTAATAAAAGCCAGGTATTGGGTATTATTTATCCTTGTCCCTGACATGATAACAGCTTTAATGAAAAAATGAATAAAAACTTAGACAGTAGTAATTATTCCACATTTACCTCACAATGCAGATGGAGTATAATGCAGTTAGATTTTGTGCTGTGTCCTTCATGTATTCACATCGCATGTGAATACACAGAGCTGTCACTAAGCATAAAAATACACAGAGCTGTCACTAAGCAGAAGTCAAGCTGAACAAATGGGTTTTTAATTTGCACTAGAAAATACAGTCAGCCCACTGTACCTGATCTTACATGGAAGGACATTACAAAGACATACAAGAGGTTAAATCATTTAAAATAGTAGACTCAAGGAGATTTGGTGGGGGGGAAAAAGGTACTTAAGGTGAAGCAATATAACAACACATGAACACATCAATCAACAATAATACTTTGCTATGAAAATTCATGCTGGAAAAGGGCATTCCAAAGAGGTACAAATTGAATGCAGATCAATATGCCTAAAAAGAGGCTTTAATAAATCCTAAAGAGTTTAATGATTTAGATAAAGGGACAACCTGAAATCGTAGAATAGTTAAGACCATGTAGTTGAAAATCAGGATGACTGATTATTACAATCATTAATCTGTTCAATCTGATTGAAGGCAGTTACAAAAAAAAATGGCAAGTGCTTTTAACATATGGGCCTATCTTGTTTGTGACAAATGTCTATAAATCAATGATGCATGAACCAGAGTATTACGAAGGACTAAATAGAAATAAAGTCTTTCAATTTGGCTTCTCAAAAATGCTCTCATAATTTTAGGACACATTTAATATATTATGGTCAAATTTATTCTTCACAAAAAATGTGTTGCTTACAAAGGCAAAATGAAAACACTATTTAAATTTCAGCATTTCTATCATATTACCTCCTTAGTCTTAGGATGTACAAAAATGTGTGGTGACATTGATATAATATACATAT
Source organism: Panthera onca (assembly GCF_046562875.1). Lineage (NCBI taxonomy): Eukaryota > Metazoa > Chordata > Mammalia > Carnivora > Felidae > Panthera > Panthera onca. The sequence continues at coordinate 21,755,830 of NC_138339.1, forward strand.
TCAGTAAATGTATTATGAATATGAATACGGCAATATGGCAGGCTTTCTATATGTGCAAGCATAGAACAATTACCTCGAAATGGGCATTATTATTCTCAAACAATGACAAACTGGGTTTCAGAGATGTTGAATTGCTTATTAAATGGCATGAAACTTTTTTTAATACAGATTTTCTGACTTCAAGGTTAATGCTCTCTGACTTAACCCTTAAATTACTTTCTGAATGGGTTGAGTTATGGGATGAATTTTGCCCCCACCAAATTCGTATGTTGAAGCCCTCAGTCCTTGTACCTCAGAATGTGACCCTGTTTTCAGATATGGCCTGTAAAGAGGCAATTAAGTTAAAATGACACTTTTAGGGTGGATCCTAATCCAACATGATTGGTATCCTAATAAGAAGCATAAATTTATACTCACAGACACTGGAGATGTTCACACAGTGAGGAAAGATCACATGAGGACACCGTGGAAAGGGTCTATCTTCAAACCAAGGAGAGAGGTCACAGAAGGTGAAAAACAACCTGATGACCCCTTGATTTTGGATTTGCAACTTCTAGAACTAAGAGAAAACAAATTTCTGTTGTTCAAGCCCTACAGTCTTTGATATTTTGTTAGGGCAGCCTTAGCAAACTAATACATGTTCTGATTTGGAAAGCAGATAAAACATTCTTAAATATTATACCTTACTATATTTAGATAATTTTCATTTTCAGTGTCAGGGTCATAGCAGAAAGAAAAGAAAACGAATTTTGAAATCGCACAGGTACAGAAGGGAAGGGGAGAGAAACCACAACAACTATGACAAAACTTTCTTTAAAAACTAAAAGCTCCTAGTAGAAAAAGTGGAAGGATAACACAGATGAAATGGAATAAACTCAACAATAAAGTCAGGAAAGGAATCATCTGACTCTGCTTATTTAAATACATACATACATACATACATACGCACACACAAACATACACACACACACATACATACATAAAACATAACACAGACAGCCTTTCTGAAAGAAGTCAGTTGTTGGACTCATCTCCAGTCAGCTCTGAGATAATGCAGTTTTGTGTTTCCCAAAAGAGAAAGTACACAAAATGAGTTAAGAACACTAAAATCAGTTAAAAAGGTGATGAAAACCAAAATACAATTTTAAACATCCATTACTCCAAATAAAGATATTAGTAGTTTTCATGCAACTTTTGAGATTCTAACCTCTACCATATTCCTTTAGAACCTTGAAACTCATAAGGTATTTATAGTCTTTGGAAATCAGAGAGGAGATTGAAGAAGTTTTCTTCCAGTTATCTTATTAATCAAATTGTACATATATTTCTGTGAAAAATCAGTGGTTACCTAGTAACTTAATGTTATTAAGACAATGTACATTTTAGAAAATAATCAAAGAGCTAAATTTAAATTAAAAAAAAATGATAGTTGTCCTTATAGTATTCATGGAAACTTCTAGGCTTAAAGGTCTCTGCATATATTCTGCACAGGGGTGGGGAGGGAATATGTAAAATATTGTTGGAGTTTTCTTGAATAGCAATGAAATCTATGGGAGTTAATTTTTACATAATAAATATTGTAAGTATAGTAAAGACATACATACACGCAAAATATTTTGTGAACTATATTATGAAATAAAACTCTTCCTTAATTATAAGAAAAATAAATACATGGAAGGGTGAAATCTCTGGAATATCTTACAAGTCAGTTAAAATTAGGTAACTTGCTAACTTGCTAAATGAAGACAATATCAAGATTATAGAGAACATTTCACAACATTTGACTTTATGACAAATAAAATAAGTTGAAAGCTATATGATTTTTGTAAACTTTTAAACTCTTAAGTGCTGGTAAAATAAAGCTTTCCAATTAAAATGTCATCATACTAATAATAAATTAAAAATATGTACTCAGTTATAAAACATACACTATTTCTAATGAGGAAGCCTGGATAAAATATTGTTTTAAGGTTAATAATGCTTCAAATTAAAGCAAAGTCATAGTATATTAATATTGGTGACATCATGGCACTCTCCAACAGAAGAACTCCATGGAAGGTGAAAGGTAACCTAGACTAACAGTTAAGTCCTCGGATCTGGTCCTGGTCTACCATCAGTTAAGTGACAAGGGCATGGTATTTGACAATGACCATCCCGTCATCAGGAACGATAGCAGATAGGTAAGGTATGTTGTAACCCCTGCCTTTTATAGCCCACTCCTACACTTTGTAGAATGTATTTTTTATAAAAGTATCACCACTTTTAATATATAAACTGCTGGTTCTTTGTGGATGATTTGAGCTTTTTGAATTTGCTCAGAATTCCAAAGTATTATATGTGTATAATAAAACAAAATATACTCCTTATAATATATTCTCTTGTTGAACTGGAAACAATACATGGCCAGTAAGAGATTATATTTAGACAAGAGGAATATATCTTTATAAAGAATAATGACCATATGTGTAGTTGACGATAGTAAGTCTTAATCTTCTCAGGGTTTTGAAATATCCAATATCTCTAAGGTTATGTTTTATAAATACTAAATATCAAACATTTGCATTGATTTATTAGTGAATATAGCTTTTTAATAGAAATACCTTGCTTTAGGGGCACCTGGGTGGCTCAGTCAGTTAAGTGCCCTAGTCTTGATTTTCACTTCGGTCCTGATCTCACAGTTCCTGGGATTGAACCCCATGTTGGGCTCTGTGCTGACTCCATGGATCCTCCTTGGGATTCTCACGCTCTCTCTCTCTCTCTTTCTCTCTCTCTGCCCCTCCCACACTCATGTGCTGTCTTGCACACATGTGCATGTTCTCTCTCTCTCCCTCTCAAAATAAATAACTTTAAAAGAAAAGAAACATTTTGCTATAACGGCTTCTAGAAGTTTTTATGATTTTGGCAAAATAAAGAAAACCTCTTTTTTTAATATGTTGGTTGTGTATATAATTAGTTTTTTTCTATACCTGAAAAATTATTATTATAAAATTTAGTTTTACCTCAATATATATTACAGTATTTGGTTATGGATTGTATAACTAAATTTTACTTGTTAGAATACAGTTTATTTTTCCCTACGTGTACTTGCTTGTGTTGGATAGAAAGCAGCATTTCAGGGCACATTTACATCTTACTTGAACTTTTGCAGAAATCTTTTAAATGTTCTCTTTGTTTATCACAAGCTCTCGTTTCTCAACTCTTACATATTACTGACACAGCTACTTCCCTAAACCAGATACCTTAGGAACCATGTTGTTATTCTGCTCACAAATCTCCAATGATTCACTGAGGCCAACATGAGTCCACACTCCTTCCTATGCCTGTGTTATGGCCCCAGCACATCCGTTGAAGTCTCTTGCTCTGTCCTCCTTCTACTTCTCCCATGGCTCTCTACTTTATCAAAAAATAACATTAAAAATTAATATAATTATATTTAAAGCCCTGCTTCCCCAACACACACACATTCATGAACATGCATGCACACACACGTACACACACACACACTCCAGTGGCATGGCCACAATTAATTATACCTTCTTTATTTCTCAGGATACTATTCTTTTTATCCTTTGTTCACACCACAGTGATTTCCTGTCAATATGTCAATTTCCAAATATGTCATACACGTGTTCTTCTCTGTCTCTATTTGTTTGACACTCTTACAGTCATGCCTTTATTCATCCATCTCTGTGTTTCAAAATTCCACATATACTTTAAAACAGAGCTTATGTGCAAGCCTTTCAGTGGCATTTGCTCTAATTATGCCTGCCAGAATTGTGCTTCCATGAGACTTTTTGTTTTTTATAAACCCTTACAATATCTACCACTGATTTTTTATATCATGCTGATGAATTCAACTGTCTCCATAATAGATTGTAAACATTGTGAAAGCAGAAATTATTCCACTTATTTTCTCTCCTCTACAGTATAATAACTCAAATTTTCAATGAATAAAAAGGAAATACACATATTAGTCATCTCAATTATTATTAAAATAATATATGACTCCAGAATCCATATGATTTTAATACAACCTATTTTAGGTATCTTTTGGAAATAAGTAAAGTTGAAAACAATTATTGAAACTATGTATTTCAGAAGAACTTGTCATATTTAATTTAGAAGTGTTGCCATCACTTTGACATCAAGAATGAATTAAATTTACTAGAAGACTAAAGAGTATACAAAAATGCTAGCCGTGGTCGTAATTAATTCACATAAAAATAATCAGCATTGGCTTTTAACTATCTCTCCAGATCTAAAGGCACCCTGAAGGCCAACCATCGAGCATCTCACAGCCAGACCAAATGTTCTGAGACAATGCTTTCTGCTTCCATCTCTGAATCGACTGTCGTAACTCTTCTCTACCTAAATCATACAGCCCCACTAAAGCTCTGGTCTTCAGATCTCTCATAGCCAGTCTGTGTGTCTCCAGATTCATCACTCACTACCTCCCTAAGTGAATTCTTTACTTTAGAAAATTGATTTAATATTTTCCCCATAAAATATGCCGCAAATCCCTGGCTCTGTTCCATTGCTTACTTCATTCCTACCACCTGGAATGTCTTTGCCTTTTCTCTCCTCTCATTAAAGTTGAATTCTCCATGGAAATTTCACTTAACTGGAGTAATCCACAGTGATGTTTCTCTACCCTGAACTCTTAAGGAATTTATTACCTGAACTACTAATTAGCCAAAAAAAAAAACAAAAAACAAAAAAAAACCATGAGTACTATGTTTCAATTCAACTTTTTTTTTTCACGGATGTGTGTTTTCTGCTCAAATTACCTTTTAGCAATAATTCCTATACTTTTGTATCTCCAATCTTTTTACCACTATGCTTGACCTATAGCTTTAAAGATATAATTGCGGAAATGTAAACACCTAGGTTAAAACATCTGAGAATAAGACTTTTTATTCATTGTATGCTATTTACCATGGATAGCTACTTAAATAATAAGATACGAGTTCTGCTGTACAAAACGTTTTTGTCTGACAGTAAGAACAAATAATAAACTGAAATCAAGTAACAAATACCATAATGGATGTGCATACAAGCTCCACTAAACTTCACAAGGTTGGGAGGGGAGAAATGCATTTGAAATTTTGCAGTGTCTGCAAATGTCGTTTATCAGACAAGTAAGATCAGAAAAATATATGGATCAGAAGTGTCAAAAGCAAAAAGAGAAAGGGACAAAGGAAATCAATGGAAATATGGTTGTTTTGTTCATAGAAATATGCACACCTCTCATTCCAGAGTATTGTCTGGCATATAGTAACTACTCAATAATTGATTTTTTGAACGGATAAAATGGTGGATTACAAAAGGTCTGTACAGGGTTCCATACTCTTGGGCTATATTAAATTGTCTACAACTCATCACTACTTTGTCAGGTATGTATTTCCGTTTTACAAATCAGGACACTGAAGCCCAGGGAAATGATATTTCTCAAGTCATAGGTACGGTGAAGAGCCTGGATTCATCCTCAGATTTATCTAAATCCTAGCCACATCTCCTTATATACACCATTCTACCTCCCAACTTGACACAGAATTGTCAAAGATGACATACAGAGGCAAATGTAAACAATCGAGTCACTGCTTACATTACGAACAAAGCCCAGGGTTAAGAACAGGTAGTAGGAGCCACGTTGTGAAGGCTGACTGCAAAGTTAAGGCACGGATGTTCTTTTATAGGCTGTGTCACAACATTGAAGAATTTGAAAGAGGTTTATTTATGTTAAATCTCACTATTCACATTGTATGAAAGGTTCTAGTGAGGGAAGAGATTGAGAATGTAAAAATGTTAGCAACATACAAAATGTAATAGCTTTGGGGAGAAAAAGTAAAGGTTTAACCAACACATTGGAAATAGAAATAAAGAGAAAAAGGGTCATTCTATTTAGGTGGGAGAAAGTATAGGACTATGGGACAGGTTGCCTGTGATGACCAAGTCAGAATGCAAATTTTAGAACAATGTACAAGATTTAACCTATCTGTGTGGCAATGTTTAATTAAATATACTAGATACAGTTAGGTATACTAGATACAATGTGGCAGTAATGTTTAATTTAGGAAAGGACTAGAGGTGGAGGAATAGATTTTAGTCTTATAAGATGTGTTAATTTGGAGAGGATCATGAGATATAAGAGGACATTTCTAGATACACTGGGGAAATTTGGGTCTACATTAAAGAAAAATGGAAATACAGAGATTAGATGGAAGAATTAAGAGTATATAAGTGATGCTTAAAGCAGTAGTCTTGGGTGAGTTCATCCAGGGGAGAGTCTATAAGGAAGCCTCATGACCCTCTAGGTTTTACGGGTTCTTAAATAAATTGCTAAGAAACAGTCAAAGAAATAGGCAGAAACAGAGAAGTGATTTCATGGAACAGAAGTAGAGTGTTGCAAGGTGGGAGTCCTCAACAGTGTATGTAATTACAATTTTATTACAATTTTTTTAATGTTTATTTATTTTGGAGAGACAGAGATAGACAAAATGTGAGCAGGAGAGGGGCTGAGACGGACAGAGACACAGAATCCAAAGTAGGCTCCAGGCCCTGAGCTGTCAGCACAGAGCCTGACGTGGGGCTCAAACTCACAAACTGAGATCATGACCTGAACCGAAGTCGGACGCTTAACAGACTGAGCCACCCAGGCACCCCTATAATTTTATTTTAAATGAAATTTAAAATAGAAAAATTTTTAGAAGGCATTGGTAACTTCATAAGAGCAATTGCAGTGAAGTTATAGGAAGAGAAAACTGAATGCAGTGGATGGAGTCTAGCATAGGTAAAATGTTCTTTGAAGTAACTTGTAAACAGAGTAAAACAAGAAATTACCCAGATTGGTATTAGAGAAATAAAAAAGAGAATGGAAGCATTGCTTCAAAAGCATCAGTTAGACCTTAGGTTGTCATCTAAAAAAAAAAATTAAATGTATATCAAATCCTGATTTGATGTCTGAGTTTTCAATAGCATAACTTTCTTGCTAGTTCATTAAGTAAATTTTTACAATGAATAAACGTGCTGTGTTGACAATATCTTTACATTACCTCTTCTATTAATGCATTGTGTTACTACAGTGAACAGTTAATATTCCTTATGGCTTCTCAGAATCTGAGCCTTCTTCCTATGCATGGAGAATTCTTAACTTGAACATCTTAGATGAAGGCAGAGTTCCCTTAACGACTAGGATAGAAACACTAGACCAAGACTCAGTGCATTGCCTAAATGGCGACAGACTTTCCGTCAGGAGATAGTGACACAAAAAGAAGTCACAGCAGAAAAACCAATGTATGGGGAGTATCTATGGCAACACATTCAAGTTTGCTGGGATTGCACTAAGGCTGATGTTTTTTATAGCAGTCAATGTCCAATAGCGGCTACGGTGGCGGCAGAATGAATAGTATTTTTACTTGCAGATGCATAATTCTGTATTATAATTTCCAGTATTTTTAAGGTGCCTCAATGCCTATTTCTCCTGAACTCGCAATTCTCTTAAATCCCCATTTTATTTCTGCTAAATTAGCTAAACTGGGCTTATCTCACTTGAATCTAAGAGACTTAACATCCATTTTTTTCTATTTCAAATGAATAGACTACTGTTTGGGCAATTGTAAGTTTATAGAAAATTTGAGCAGAAAGTGTAGAGTTCTCATATCCTCCTGATCCCCACCATCCTCACCAGAGTCAGCCTGGTCATTAACATGTTAAATTAGCATGGTTCATTTGTTACAATTGAGAGACCAATATTGATACATTGTCACTAACTCAAGTTCATAGGTTACATCAAGGTTTAAGTCTTTGTATTGTACATTCGATGAGTTTTGACAAATGTATGACATGTATCCAACATTATAGTGTCATGCAGAGTAGTTTCCCTTCTCTAAAAAGTCCTCTCCGCTCTGCTTATTCATTCCTCTCTCCCTTCTTTTGAACCAATTGACTGCTGAATTTCTTACTGTCTTCATAGTCTTATCTTTTCCAGATATAGTTGGAATCATATAATATGTAGCACTTTCAGATTGAGATTTTTCATTTAGCATTATGTATTTAAGGTCACTCTGTGTCTTTTCATGGCTTGATAGCTCCTTTCTTTATTTCGTTGAATAATATTCCATTGTCTGGATGTACCGTTTGTTTATTCATTTAGTATTAAGGGACATCTCAGTTGCTTTCAAGCTTTGACAATTACAGCTAAAGCTTCCATGTGCAGGTTTTCGTGCAGATGTAAATTTTCAACTCATTTAAATAAATACCAAGTATGATTGATAGAACTGAAAAATTTTTATACCAGGCAATAAATTAATATATTTCTATAAATAAAAAATATCAAGGTAGGGAAATATGGCGAGTGTAATTATTCATAGCAGTTGTTTTCTATAAAGTTTAAGAGAACACAGAATTAGTGAATACTGAATCAATGGTCTTAGGGGAAATATAGAGTTAGGTCTTCTGGTCATAACACTTGTGCCAACCAATCAATATATAACCTTTTATTATGTGTGTTTCTGTGTATAGATACTACATACACACACACACACGGTTGATTCGTCAACATTGAACTCACATTCAACAGTATTATAACTCATGTCTAAATGAGGCCTTGCCTGATGCACATATTTTCTCCATAAGGCAAATTGCAGTCTACTTGAGCTTAGGCTCTAGATAGTAGCTCAGGACTAGCTTGGGACCATTGTAAACAGTGAAATCACCATTAAAAAAACCACAAAAATGCTACACTGTGGTACTAGACAGACCAAAAAGGACACTTGTGTACAGTATGAGGGCTGAAACAAGAAGGCAGAGAGACATCTTGTTCAGTCTCAGCTGGAAAGGTGAACATTCAATGACTCAAGTTTTTCACTGCCTATGGATGTTTGCAAATGGGCACAAAAGTGCTATGGTATTGATTTTGGGTTACAAACTCATTTTAGTATGTTAGTAAATTCACAAATACAGAATCTATGAATATGAGGACCAATGTCCCTACTGGGAAAGTCCCAGGATTTATGACACATATTGTTCATGATATACCTCCAATGTGGACCTATCTACAGTAAAGTTTTTCCTCTCCATTATGGTAACTGTGGAGAGAATGTTACATTATTTCTTATTAATATGAGCAGAATGAGAGATTGAGTTGCTTCATCAATATCAGGAGTATTCATTTATTTTGCTTTGAATATGTGCATCCAACAGTTATGCAAGGGTATATCACTAATGACTTTATAATGGTGCAATCCATAAATATAACTTCACTTGCATAAAGTAGTGTGATTTTGTAACTGGAAGTTTGAAAACTTGGTTGGTCAAGAGGTGCTATAGGAAAGCTCCATCATAACCTGTTCATATAGATTTAGGCAACAAGTTACCAAATAATTTCCTCCGTATATTTCCCAGTGCAACCACATTATTGATTTTTTTTCCAAAGAGCCTTCAGATTTCCCATGAGTACATCAAATATGGAAATATTTAAGAACTCAGAATGATATAAGCCTTGTATAGGATTCCTACATGTTATTTTAGATCATATAAATACATCGCATCCCTAATACAGTTACAACATTAAATTCTCATAACAAATTAAATGAGGAAATTACAACTCAAATATAGTAATTAACTTCCTAAAAGTCATATGGCTAAATAATTGAAAACCAAGCTTTTTAGTTTGTTCTTCTACTCTATGTATGTTGTATCATTTCGCTAGCACTATGCTCATTTATTTAGGGTTTTCAAATTGTACTGATTGGGATTCTTTAGTTCCACATAAAGTCTATGGCTATTAAAACCTTTTTTGGAAGTCTGTTAGAAAATTGGAAGATCCAGCCTTCATAAATGGTTCATTGTTGGGACAGTGTTTACACAGTAAACTTGAATTATGTATCCTTAACATGAACTATATATATTCTGAATTTTAGAAATAAAGTATGTCAGATTCAACAAAAAGTATCATAAAGTTAAATAAATTTGGATATCAAAAATTTCTAAAAAAATATACTGTACTGGGCATTATTTATTTACAGTATTCAAATATGCAAATTTTGTGAAATAAGGTTTGTTTTTAAATGAGATATTAATATTTAACCTATTTGATTAAAAATATGTAAGTGTGTTTTGAAAGAATTTGATGGAGGACTAAATTGAAAACCCTAACTTTTTTGAGTATCTAATATTTAAAGATGCTCTGGTTATCCGTAAAATGACAATGTCTTCAGTCACATTAGCACTTAAAATGTGATTGCTTCTTTCATACTTTGCTTCAGATCTCGTGCTTCCAGAGAGATTAATCCTATAAAGAGTAGAAATATTCTAAACCTTTGACAGTTCTGCTGAACTTGTTGTTTCTCCCCCTAGAGTTTTATAATAATACACTCAATTAGCTTCTTTGTCCCAGATTTCAGAGAATAATTGCTAGAACTTTATCGGGTGCTTATGAGTCAGAAGCATTTATTCTTTAAAGCATGTTTTCTGGGCATTTTAATACTTTCTATGCAAAGTAAAAAAAAAATAAATTTAAATTGAAGTTAACTGATAATTCCAAATTATGAATTACTGTTTTATGTTTAAATTAAACATATAAATGCCTGAGATTTTTTACAATAATATCTCTATTTATATCCCCTTAAAACAATCTAACTACCAATTTTCTCCATTATCTATGACCAATATACGTTCCTAATACACTTGTGATTTTTTAGACTGATTTTATTCTTTTCAGAGACACAGTTTTATTAATAAATATTATTCACATTCATTTGCAATACCAGGTTACGTGAATTGAATCTCAATGGAAAAAACAGGTTTAGATGAAACACCTCAATGGATATATACATACATTAACATCAAATTCTATTTGCATTTGTCATTCTTGAGAAAAAAACAAACAAACATCAGCTAGTTGATGTTTAGAAACCCTCTATAAATAAAGATTGATTTTCAAAGCCTCAATAAACATCCTACTCTTTTTGTAAGCAGGATGCCAATTTTATAAGCCATAAAGTTTAATAGAAGGTTTACTTATTAATAAATGAAAAGAACTTAGGAACTAAAATAGCACCTAAAGGAAGGTGAAAACTATGACTCTGTATAAAGGAACATTTATCATTTACAAAATGCTTTTTTTTTCACTCATTTTGAAGCATCAGACAAAAGTGCTACAAGAATGTGAAAACTTCTCTCTTTCATTGGTGGAAAAGGTTATACTAACTTGTAAAGGAAGGATATTTTAAACTTTTATAATTAACATCCATTTTTAATTAGTATCACTGTTGCTGTTAGGAAAAATGAAGACCTAGGGAGAGTTCAGAAAGAGATGAACTATCCCAGTGTAATTACCACATCTCCCAGCAGGGTCTTTTCTCATCTGATTAACACCACAGCAGGATAGTCATTCTAGCTCACAGCTAACTGCCATAATCAGGAGGAAAATAACAGGGGTGAGGAGACTCAAAAAAGAATTTCCCTGGCATTTAAAATTAAGAATCCAAACTTCTTTATATTGTTATGAGTAAACTCATAATTCCAAACATTTCTAGGAAACCCAAGCCAATAGTAGCCTCAAACAATTTTCAAGTATTTTTAAAGACCTAAAGATGACCATTTCAATAAAATAAAAGAGACCACGTTAAAAGAATTTATTCCTCAGATATCAAGGAAGTACTTTAACTACCAGTTGACTATTCTGTTGTGGTCCATTTGCACCTTTCAGCAAGACATGGTGGAAAATCATTTCCTCTAGATTTGGTAGTCATGGGTGTTACAACCTGTTTTGTAGTGAATAGAAGTTTTGTTTTGTTTTGTTTTGTTTTGTTTTGTTTTTTTGCTGATGCACATTTATAAGATTTCACGTATATTTAAGTGTATGTCAATAAAAACTCAAATGGCATTTCCTTTTTTAAAAAAATATTTTTTAATGTTTATTTTTTGAGAGAGAGACACAGACTGTGAGCGGGGGAGGGCAGAGAGAGAGGGAGACACAGAATTCAAAGCAGGCTCCAGACTCCAAGCTGTCAACACAGAGCCCGATGTGGGACTTGAAATCACAAACTGCGAGATCATGACCTAAGCCAAAGTTGGACACTTAACCTACTGAGCTACCCAGCTGCTTCCCAGATGGCATTTCCAATATTAATAGTCACATTGCAGTTAATGTTATGCTTCAGGTTAGTCTGGTATCAGTTGACACTCCACTCCAGGAGGTCGTTTTATAACTTATTGTTTTTTGTTTTTATTTTTGGTTTTGTGAAGCCCATTTTTTTCTTAAGTATTTTACAATCAATTAACTATCTAGCATTATTCTTAATTTTCAAAAATGAAGATTTGAATGATTTGTTCCAAGAGTACTAGTCAAAATATTTAAACACAGGTGTGAAATAAGTGTTGGCCAATTAGAATAATTGTTCTGCATAACATACTAGGCATTGCCTAGTTAATTATATTGCTACACATTGGCTGAGTTTTCTACATGCTAGTGTAGGTTTTCTTTTTTTGATTCAAGTAGAGTTAACGTACAGTGTTACATTAGTTTCAGTTGTGCAATATGATTCAAAGTTTCTACACCTTACTCAGTGCTCATCTAGATAAGTGTGTTCTTAATCCCCATCACCTATTTCATCCATCCCCTCACTCACCTCCTTTCTTGCAACCACCAATTTGTTCTGTGTATTTAACAGTCTGCTTTTTTGTTTGTCTTTTTTGTTGTTGGTTCAGTTTTGTTGTTGTTGTGTAACTCTACACATGAGTAAAATCATACAGTATCTGTCTTTGTCTGACTTCTATCACATAGTTTTATACTCTCTAGGTCCATCTATGTTGTTCCAAATAGCAAGATCTCATTTTTTATGGCTGAATAATATCCCATTGTGTGTGTACATCACATCTTATTTATCCATAAATAGTTTTTCAAGATTGATGGCTATGAAGGTAAATTTATGTGTTATATTACTAACATATGGTTACGGTATTCCCAAAACAAAAGCAGAAAACAAGTAGGAAAAATGCAATACAAATGGGTTTATGATATATTGGGGGAATGTAGCCCCCCAAACTCCCAGCAAGATGTGACTCAAGCTGGATGGGAAATTATTATTCACCAGTGTATCCATTTCCTAGGGCTACTGTAACAAGGCATAACGTGTGGCCTAAAACAACAGAAATTTTTTTTTTCTCCCACTGTTCTGAAGGCCAAAAGTCCCAAATCATGTTGTTCACAAGGCAGTGTTCTGTTTGAAGTCTCGGAGGGATGGGGGGGGGGGGGGGGAGGAATCTGATTGGCTCTTAGTTTCTCATGTGATGAAATATTTGGCATTCCTTGCCTTACATATGTGCAACTCCAATCTCAGACTCCATTATTGCATGGAATTCTCTTTGTGTCTTTGTCTCTGTCTCTTCTCTTCTTATAAGCACTCCACTTATATTGGATTAAGGGCCCAACCTAATTCAAAATGACCTCATTTTAACTAATTACATCTACAATGACTTTAGTTCCAAATCAGATCACATTCTTAGGTATTGGTGTTGGAAGTTCATCATATCATTTGGGAGACACAATTAAGTCTGTAACAATTGGCTTATTAATGAAACCTTGCAAGGTTTATGGCTTCTAACCACCATAGACATCTTCAGAAGATTAACAATTCAACCTGTGGAATGTCCAATCAAATATATTATTAAGAAGACAATGCATTTAGATATTAGCAATGATATGAAATTGCAGGTTGGGTAGCATAGGGTATGGATTACTCTCAGGAATATTTCTTCTTTAACACTTTTAAACTACCCTGTCCAGGTTTTCAACTTTCCCATGCCCACTCAGGCTTTTTTGAATGCCTCCTCTGCACAGCATCATAACTAATTTTTGAATTGTTTGTCAATATACAAGACCCCTGGCAGGCTTGCCTGTTTCTTGTTTAAAAATTAATTGAAAGGAAATCTTTCCTAAAGAAACAACCACTTCTTATACGGGATGAGACAATAGATGAAAATAATATTATTCAGAGCCACTACAAGGAAAATTATATACAGATGACAATTGTTAATGAGAAGAGTTCTCATGACAGAAAAGATCGGTGATAAAGATAGATTTTTAGATCATAATCCATTAAAGCTATCTTTCCAGGGGAAGTGATAAAATATATTTTTTCCAAAAGATGCAGAAGTTCCTGAGGATGCTGAGTCAAAATAAATAAAAATAGGAAAACATAGAAAGAAGAATCATTAAGGGGATTTAAAAAAAGATAAAATGTGACATGAAAATGAAATTGAAGACAGGTGGAAAAGAACTTTTATTTTAAAGAAAAGGCGATTTTAGTTTTAAAGATGTTAAATTTTACCTAATTACTTTCTAAGAAAGACTAGATGCCATACTTGTTCCAAGCTATGTGACTAAGCTTTGTGATTACACAGTACACATCAACTGCAATCAGCCATGAAAACTTTAATGAGAACCCTAGTTCAGAAACAAGTAGTTTTTCAGAGGATGATGCAAATTCTAATAGCAGAAGCACAAACTACACAAGCAATCATCTTAGAAACGAAGAATTTTGCAAAACATCAACAGGTGCAAATCATACATGATGATATGGAATCACATTGAAATAATTATCTTCTAGAGAGGAAAAATAACGATTTCTGTAATGATAAATTTTCCATGTATTTTGTTTTGAAACAGATTTTCACTGAAACATTTTCATAATTATGTACAGACTTCATTTCACTAAAGTCAGTCTTCAGCCACAGCTATGAACTTGGAGAAGCTTTTAAAAATAACAATGCCTAGGGGCACCTGGGTGGCTTGGTTGGTTAAGCGACCCACTGTTGTTTTCAGCCCAGGTCATGATCTTGCAGTTCATGAGATCTGGCCTTACATTAGGGCTCTGTACTGTCAGTGCAATGTCTTCTTGGGATTCTCTCACTCTCCCTTTCTCTCTGCCCTTCCTCCACTCTACCTCTCTCTCAAAAAAATAAATAAAATAAATACACGTTAAAAATAAGAATGTCTAGGGTGCCTGGGTGGCTCTGTTGGTTAAGTGTCTGACTTGGGCTCAGGTCATAATCTCACAGTTCATGAGTTTGAACCCCACGTCAGGCTCTGTGCTGGCAGCTCAGAGCCTGGAGCCTGCTTCGGATTCTGTGCCTCCCTCTCTGAGCCTCCCCCACTCACACTTTGCCTCTGTCTCTCTCTCTCTCTCAAAAATAAATAAACATTAAAATAAGTAAATAAATAATGCCTAGTCTTTGCCCAAAGGAATTCTGATGTAAAAGGCCAGAGTTCAGCAATTTTAGAGTTTGACATTTATTTTATAATTTTTTCACGTATATTACTTCACAAAATCATATCTCAGTTTCTTTTTGTTCATTTGTTTCATTTCTTCATTGTTTCATGCTATTTTAATATGAATAATTGTATCGGACAGAACAGATTCAGGTCTGCTGCCACCACAAGATCACATTGCCAGTTGTAGAGTAAAACAGTTTCTTTATTTCAAAGTTCAAAGTGAGTCCAAGCAAATCTCTCTTCGAATCTCCTCCATGCAGTGGTTTGGTATTCCAAGAGGCATTGTTCTCTTTGCAGTTCTATCTAAATGTGGAATTTCAAGATTATTGGGGCAGGAGGAAAAGTCATGATAAATCACACACACACACACACACACACACACACTTAAGTGATTTGTTCCTAAGGTCTCCCAAAATACTTCCATGCAAGTACATTAGAAGGAATAGCATGACATTATCCCAATATAATAGGACAGGCTACAAATACCATCTACTTTAATTTCTGGAAATCTTTCTGGATTGTAGTTTGTAATATTAGCTTGGGTCCATTATTTTGATTTTTTTCTTCAGGGAAACCAATAATACAAAAGTTCAACCTCTTTTGCCTGTTTTCCATCTCCACCACTTTTGCTCTGATTAACTGTACATTTTTTAAATCTCACATTTACTATCGTGATTGTTTTCCTGCCCTGACTCAATGTTCTTTGTTAAGCGTTCCTCAATCTGTGCCATCTTGGACAGTTTGTAATTTTTTTCTGCATTTCTGACATCATTTTGTCTCTTACATATACATATTTCTTTTTCAATTTCAGTCAAGTTTCATTTTTTTAAATCCTTTTATATATCTACCTTAGATTTTGTATTTCTTCTTCTTTTTTTTTTTTTTATTGTTTATTTACTTTTGAGAGAGAGAGAGAGAGAGACCATGAGCATGGGAGAGGCAGAGAAAGAGGGAGACAGAGGATCTGAAGCAGACTCTGCTGTGAGTGCAGAGCCTGATGTAGGGCTTGAACTCATGAACCATGAGATCACAACCTAAGTCGAAGTCACTTAACTGACTGAGCCACCCAGGCACCCTAAGATTTTGTATTGCTTATTCAAACTGATATTTCATATTTCTAGTTATTTTTTATATATTTAGTTCACTTTGCGATGTTGTGTGAGTTTTCCTCAGCTTCATGGTATATTATTGTTGAGATTTTCTACCCACAGAAAATCTGTATTTTACAACCTCTGACTATCTACAGTGGTTTTATATTGGTGCTTTCCAATTTTTTTGCTTCTTATTTCAAGTGCAGAGTTCCTATTGGTGAGTCCCCTCTTTTGTCAGTTCTGCCCAATCCTGTGTATTTTGTTTTATGATTATGAGTAAAAAAAAAATGCTGTTCTCTTTTCTCTTATTTCTGCATGCTAGTCAGTTTCCCCCTCTTTTACTTCGTTTTCTTCACCACTTCATCTCCAAGGCATGCTCTCTCTTCTCTGATTCTTCTCCAAAAGTAGAGCTTCACTAAAGCTATTGCAACCTGATTCCACAACCAGGTATGAATACTATGAATTCATAGTTCACAGCCTGCGTTCAGTATGCTTATGTATTATTTCACTTTCTCTTTCTGAGAATGACACTCTATGTCTCCTTTAATGTTTAATGCCCCCTCAGAATGACCATAAATTCCTCTCTAAAATACTAGCCTAGGTCAATCAACTCCCATACTAATTAAGCCACTTGGAGCCAGATTTTGTGTTTACTTGCCTGTAAAATCATCCTGAATGAAACAATATGGTGGAAAACAATATAGTTCAATTCTAAACATAAATTATGGACATAAAGCCAAAATATAGGTCAAGAAAATAATTACTTTAGGGAACAAATCAATAAATTTCAAATATTAGGGGTTTTGACATGGCAATCAAAACTCAAAATTATATTCAAGGGACTGTTTTTGAATATAGCCTCTTCTATAATAGTTACCAATTTTAAATAAGTGCATACATGCGAACAAACACATATGATTAGTAAAACATACAAATGAGAACACAGAAGAAAGCAAACACTTACAGACCAGAACAAAAATCACAAAATACTATGTGATATACAGCTTTGGAGATTTTCTGTCTTAAATACATACATGCATACATATACTAACAGAAATTTGAGTAAATAATTTTACTTGTGTTGTTTTGCTGTAGATGAATTTCCAAACCACCTATTTCCTATTAAATAGATTTTTTTTAATCAATCTGTATGGACACATCCAACTGGAATGGTTGAGATCCTGGGTAACTGAAGATATGGAGTTATGGGCTGTTAATTCAGCTACTCATGTTGCTGAGACTGGATCTGGCATCAACCTGGAATCAGCTACGATAGTTCAGTTGCTAGGTAAGAGGTGTCAGAGAGAAAAACTGGTCCAAAAAATAGATAAAAATAGTGACCAAACACTTACATAACCTGATGCTAAGGAGACAGAAGAACGAGGATGACACAAAGAACAGTACCCAGAACCAACAAGGTCAGAAAAAGAAATCAAATATATTTTATCTTTTTCTTATTTTAGGGTCAATTGTGATATATATAATATTTGGGTACAACTTAAATTTTTTTTCATTGAAAAATTATCTTTAGTAGTGAAAGTTGTAAACATACCAAATTTCAAAAGGAAAAACTGTCAATTATTCCACATTAACTCAATGAGGCATTTATATAGTCACTAAAATAATACTTATAAAGGCTTTACAGACACATAAGTTATTATAAAATTTAAAAGGAAAAAAGTGAACTGATAATTGCAAATGCTGTGCGATTGCAATTATGCTAAATATATATACACTAAGTAGAGCAACGGATGGAATGAAATTTTATCATAGTCATGGTTTTAGGTGGCAGGATTATGGCTGTTTTTAATTTTTAAAAATGATCTTTAATGCTATAGCATTTAAAATAAAGACAAGAAAAAAAATTTGAGGTTTTTTTTTTTACATCTTGAGAATTTATTATGATGAACAAAAAAAGCAGTTCTCTTTATAAAAGAGCTTATCATATAATTCATGTATTCAACATTTCTTAAATTTTTAGAAGCGCCTATTGGTTTTTGTTTGTTTGTTTTTTCTTTTTATCCCAGCCATGTCTTTTATTTTATCTTTAATTTTTTTAGATTTACACCCAAATTAGTTAGCATATAGTGCAACAATGATTTCAGGAGTAGATTCCTTAGTGCCCCTTACCCATTTATCCCATCCCCCCTCCCACAACCCCTCCAGCAACCCTCAGTTTGTTCTGCATATTTATGAGTCTCTTCTGTTTTGTCCCGCTCCCTGTTTTTATATTACTTTTGTTTTCCTTCCCTTACGTTCATCTCTTTTGTCTCTTAAAGTCCTCATATGAGTGAAGTCATATGAATTTGTCTTTCTCTGACTGACTGATTTCGCTTAGCATAATACCCTCCAGTTCCATTCATGTAGTCACAAATGGCAAGATTTCATTCTTTTTGATTGCCAGGTAATACTTCATTGTGTGTGTGTGTGTGTGTGTGTGTGTGTGTGTGTGTGTGTATACCACATATTCTTTATCCATTCACCCATCGATGGACATCTGGGCTCTTTCCATACTTTGGCTATTGTTGATAGTGCTGCTATAAACATAAACATTGGGGTGCACATGTCTCTTTGAAACAGCACACCTGTATCCCTTGGATAAATGCCTAGTAGTGCAGTTGTTGGGTCGTAGGGTAGTTCTATTTTTAGTTTTTTGAGGAAACTCCGTACTGTTTTCCAGAGTGGCTGCACCAGTTTGCATTCTCAGGGTACATTTAAAAATTTTTTTAATATACTGATTTTTCTATCCTGTAGAAAATATTTCAATAGAAGTTTAGTATCATTATAGCTTTTGTTTGTTTGTTTTTTTCATTGATACACTGATGTTTATGAAATTATAGTCAGTTTTTTTGGAAATTATAGTCATTTTAAATTAAGATTCACTTATTTCACAGCATATTCACTCTAGAAATCATTTTAATAAATGATTGAAAATAGGTGTATATAGACTTACCTACACCGATTATTTCACTCTCTTTAGTTTAATTTAAAAATAACTTAAATAACTGGATAATTTTATAGCTTTGTTCTTAGACGACTATTTTCAAATAAGAATGTATGAGCAGAAAATATTTTTGGAGGATGTTAAAATTAATCATATGAAGCATTTACTATGGATATCAACATCCATTTCTTCATCTAAATTTTTGAAAGTAAGTATTTAGAGAACTCTAACTAGATCTTATTTACATAGGAAACTTTTGCATTTGAGTCACTATATTTATAAGAATCAAAGAAAAATTCTGGCACAATTGTTCAGTCTGTTCTCCAACAATTGTTTAAACCAACTCATCTATACCTCTGCTTTTATTTTAGTGTCAGTCTTATTGGATTAATGGGAACCATGATTTAAAAAAAGGTGGTGTGTTTGTATATTTGCTAATATATCTTTGTTCCATTGTCTAAATTTGTTTAGATAAAAGCAATGAGGGTCAAATTATTTCAGATTCCAACTATGCACAAAAGAGCGTTCAGTGCTGGGAGCAATTAAAAGAACTGCTCTCTTTCCCTGTGCTTTCATCCCACACATTGACAAGCCTTTGAAATAAAAGAATAAAATTCCTCACACATAATTAGCCCGTACAAACTGATGAAAGAATTAAATAAAATGTGTTCTGCTTAAAGACATGATCGTCAATCTATAATCACTCCATCACTACTGATTTGTAAATGTAATGAATTAACCAAGTCATCCCATTCTTCCACACCATTCTTAAGGGGCAAAGATGTTCTCAAACTCATATGAATCTTTTAAAATATGGTTACTTGAGCTTGATTAGTTCAGTCATAAAGAGAATGCAAAAAAGAGTTTATAAGGACTCAGTGGAATTTACTTAAAATCCTACTTTAAACTTTTAAACCAAATTTCATATGCAGTAGCTTTTTACAACAAAGTTTTAATGTTAGAACAAAATTCAATAATTTAGTGAACAAAGTTCATTATTTATTATTGATTGAGGCTGAATATGAAGAAGATAATTTTTAATAATGGACAGGTATGACTATTGGTCAGTTGGATATAATGTCTACCATATTCTGAAGACTCCCAGTCCAATTCAGGAAAAATCCTTCTTTAAGTCGAGAGCCAGACAAAGCTATAAATTGTGGTGTATATTATTTTTTGATGTGACTTTATGTAACTAGTCATGCTGCTATAATGTATATTATATACCCCTATTCTCTCTCTCTCTCTCTCTCTCTCTCTCTCTCTTTCAGTGCATAGAAACATATATTTCTATGCACTGATTTTATAAATATATATGCTTATGTATATCTGTAACTATAAATCTCTGTATTTGTATCTATCTTCCTATCATCTACCTAGTAGAGATTTAGCCCGTGCTATTTGTCACAGAAATGATATGCAACACACCAGCCCAAAACTAGCTGCTTAAAGTAAGTAGAATTTATTGTTATGGACCTATAAATTGGTTGACTATGGACACAACTTGTTTGGGCTTAGCTAGGAGGTCCACTGATCTTAATTAGACTTATTGACCCAATGGGGGATGGGTATGATTCTGATCCAAGTGTCTCTTACCACCTTTTTGGTCAAGTGAACTAGCCTTGACATGTCTTTCTCATAGAAAACAGCAGTGACATAAGAAGGAAAGTATTAAAAGTGAGACTGAGGGTCAGGATGGCCTGTCATAATTTCTGTCTTATTCTGTTGACCAAATTAGGCTACATGGTTGAACCCAAAGTCAAGGGAAGAGAAAGTCACTTCATTACTTAGTGTGAGATACTGTGAGGTCAAAAGGTATAGGTCATAGTTTCAAGTGGGTGAAGAATTGAGATATGGAATGCAGTCCTATTGACTTTAAATAATTGATTCCCAGTATTCTGATAAGTTGCTATTATCCTCTTTGCTTCCTCAGTTTTCCTAGAGTTTACTATGTCAACCTGTGTCAATTCAGACATACTTTTCTCAGAATTCCATTAGGTAAGTCCATATTTACAACCAAGGTTAAAAAATACTTCTATTTTTTAAGAAAAAAGGCTTGAGAAAGTGAAATGCACCTACTTGGGAGAATGTGACTCTGACATCTTAATATTCACAATAATAATTGTTAATAGTGAACACTATATGGCAAGAAAGCCTACAAGTGCATTATCTTTTAAAATTTATCATATGTAGACATTATTACTCCATTACCCAATTAATCTACTGGGAAATAAGGCACACAGAAGGGGTTAAACAAAGTTGACTAGGTTACATGATTAAGAATCAGCTCAGGTCATGATCTCATGGCTCCTTGGTTCAAGCCCCATGTCAGGCTTTGTGCTGACGGCTCAGAGCCTGAAGCTTGCTTTGGATCCTGTGTTTCCATCTATCTCTGCCCCTTCCCCACTTGTGCTCGGTCTCTCTCTCTCTCTCTCTCTTTCTCTCAAAAATAAACATTTTAAAAATGTTAATAATCATTTGACTGAGGAGGCTAGTGGTTTAGTAAGTTAAATGTCCAACTCTGGATTTAGGCTCATGTCATGATCTCAGTTTGTTGAACTGATAGCAGAAAGCCTGCTTGGGATTCTCTCACTCTCTCTCTCTGCCCCTCCCCCCTTCTCTCTGTCAAAATAAATAAATAAATACACTTAAATAAAAAGAATCATATGACTCATTTCAAAATGGACATCAAAGCCCATGCTTTAATTGCCAGGACACACCTGCTCCCATAAACAAAAAACAAGCATCATCATAGGCACACTTTTAGGCAGGGTTAGTATATATATATATTTATATATTTATTATTATTTATATATTATTTTATTTTATAATAATTGTATAATAATTATTTTATTTATATATTATATAAATTATTTGTTTATTATATATTTATATATAATAAATATAAACAAATATATATATATATATATATATATATAAAACACATGAATTTTCAGTCAGGGAACCTATATTTAAACCTCAGCTGTAATTATTAATAAGAGGTAGCTTTGGAAAATTTCTCTAAATGCCTGGATTTCTTCATGTGCTAATGAGAATAATAATAGTATCTATATCTTTTAAGGATTCCTTAGAATCATATGAGATGCTTATAAAATGTTTACAGAGGTCATGCCAGGTAGTGAGATAAAATAAACTAATGACTATGATTTTTATTGTTATTATTCTAGATTTCAGGAGGCATATTTCAAAACTAAGCAACTCACTGATGAGAAAAGCTAAAAATTGGTAGAATTTGCTATTGGATGATGGTTAGTTACCCTTTCCCCTTTTATCTCCTTTTTAATTTTCCAAACTGCAACTCCTACTTCATGAAGCTTCTCTTCACCCATGACGAAGTCATGTTTTCCAAGTGATCTTCCTCTTGCCAGCATCCAGGATAAGGCTGTCTGCACCCTTTTAAGCTTTTTACACAGATTCTACGGGGAGAAAACATGCAGATCTGGCATTCAACTTGGGAGGAGAAAGTGATCTCAGAGCTGGAGTGGGGGTTGAGTGGAGAAATGCAGTGAGAGTAATCAGGCTACAGAGACTAGAGAAAAAGACAGAGGAAGACAAGGAGAGTGAAGCTGACTTGTTCTACCAGGATCTATCCCTCATTGTGCTTCGCTGTACTTCTATTCTTTCCATGTAAATAAATAAATAAATAAATAAATAAATAAATAAATAAATTTTTCTTTATCAAGGTAGAGTTGAGTTTCAGTTTCATATGGATCATTGCCTGAACCTATAGCCCAGCAAAATTCATAAAGTAAAATATGGGAAGAAAATAAGGACCCAGTAAAGGATACTGAAAAATACCAGGAAATATGTTAGAAGAAAAAGTGAAGATGTCATCAGTCTAGAAGTCAAGTACAGAAGGAGAAGGGAGTGATAAACCATGCTAACTACAGTTAACAGAGCAGGTAGGATGAGGAATAAGAACTGATCTTTAGGTTAAACAACATGACAGTCATTGCTGATGACAGTCATTGATGATGAGTATATGTTATCTACTGTTGTATAACAATATTAATGCAGATTTAACAGCTTAAAACAACACAATTCTTTTTCTTTAATCTCATGGATTCTGTAAGTTAGGAGTCTATGATGACCTTCCTAGATTCTCGACTCTACAACATGATCTAACAGACACAATCAAGGTGCCAGCTGTGTCCCATCTCAACTGTGAAAGAATTGTTTTCCGAGTTCATTGGCAGAAATCAATTCCTCATGGGCCATTAAACTGCGAGCCTCTCCATTTTTCTGTTGGCCAGAGGCTGCCCTCATCTTCTGTTAGCTGGAAGTTGCCCACCAGTCCCATGACACAGGAACCTCTTTAACATAGTCTATTGTTTTAGCAAAGCTATCAAGGAAGAGGGTGTCTCAGCAAGAGGCTCACAAAAGATTAGTACATATTCACTTGAACATAATTACATAAAACCTACCACCTTTGTCACATCGTAAGGATTCAAAGCCAGTCACAATTCCTATGCATGCTGAACAGGAGGAGATTGCACAAGACATATTAGGAGGCAGGGATCATGAGGGTCGCTTTAATATCCTGTCCAGCACAGTGAGAGTAGTTTCAGTATAGTTAGGTAAAAAGGCCTGATATGAGCAAATTTAAAATAAAATGAGAGAGGAACTGGAAACAATGGGAGTTGTCAATGATGTCAATGCGTTTTGCTGCAAATACAAATAAAGAAACAGGGTTGTATCTGGCAAGAGAAGTGAGTTTAAAATATTATTCCCTTTTTTTGATGAGAGAGTATGTGACAATGAAAATATTGCAATACAGTAGGAAAACTTATTATGTAAATGGGAGAGAGAATTACCAAAATGACACCCTTGAATACATGAAAGGAGGTAACGGTATTGATTTTAGATAGAAGCAAGGCTGTTCCATCTATGGCCTTTGACAATAATGCAGAGTATGCTAATGTAGGTGTTAAGTGAGGGTATTTGTAGAGAGAGCCTGAAAAGGGCTCCTTCTGATATTTTCTGATGACTTTAATTCTCAGAGTAGTATGAAATGAAGTCATCAGCTCACTGACGTCATCATCAGACTGATGATAGGGGATGTGTTATTAATGCTTAGGAAGACAGGGTGGTGTGAGATAGGAGAATAAGCAGATGAATATTTTAGAGACTGTTAGTTTGCTATGGCTGTCATAGCACAGCACCACAGGCTAGGTGGCTTAAACAACAAAAAATGTATTATCTCACAGTTTGAGATGCTAGAAGTCCCAGACCAAGGTGTCAACATAGTTGATTCCTTCTGGGACTGAGTGAAGAATCTATCCCATACTTCCTTACTTGGCTTGTAGATAGCTGTTTTATCCCTGTGTGTCTTCATGTGGCATCTTCCCTCTATGCATGTCTTTATGCCCAAATGTCCCCTTTTTATAAAGGTGCCAGTCATACTGTATTAGGGTCACTCTGGTAACCCCATTTTAACATAATTATCTCTGTAAAGATTCTGTCTCCAAATAAGGTCACATTCTGAGATACTAGAGTTTATGACTTCAACATTATGAACTTTGGGAGGACAGACTTAACCCATAACAGATCTATGGTTGTACTTCTTGGCATCATGTATAGGTGCAGATGAAAGTAAGCTGAGGTAGTTGGAACAGGTTAAGTCTACAGTTTTACAAAGTAAGGTTGACTGTTGAGAATGGAAAAAAGTTTATCAGGCTCTTTGTTGTGTTCCTCATCCTAAGTATGTTATCCTTTTAATTGTGGCTCCATTATTTAATTGGGTCAATTCCATTTTAGTGGGAGTATCATATTCCACTTAGAAATAGGAACTTCTAAAGTTTATTTATTTATTTTGAGAGAGAGAGAGAGAGAGTAAGAGGGAGAGAGAGGGAATGCCAAGCAGGCTCTGTGCTTTCAATGCAGATTCCTACGTGGGGCTAGAACTCATGCACTGCAAGATCATGACCTGAGCCGAATCCAAGCATCAGAGGCTTAACTGACTGAGCCATCCAGGCTCCCCAAAATAGGAACTTTTAGAGCCACCACATGCAATATTTCCTCTCTCTCTACTGCAATGGACAAGTTCAAGATATAGCCTAATCCTGATTTGATGAAGGAACACCTAAGCCAACTCATAATATACAGTAACAGGATTCATGAATATTTGGGCATCATTTATTAACACAGGAAAATTTAGCACAAAATGACTGATATACTAGGATATATGCAAGAGAATGATCATAATTTGAAATTCATGAAAGCAGAAGTATTTTCATCTTAGTTTACTGTCTGAAGCACTTAAAATAGTGCCTGGCATATAGTAAATAATCAATGAGTTAATTAATAGTCATGGAATTAAAGCTGAGAAATGAGGAATATAAGATATCAAGTAAAAGAAAAACAATGAAAGGGTGCCTATGTGGCTCAGTCGGTTAATGTCCGACTTCTGCTCGGGTTATGATCTTGTGGATTATGGGTTTGAGTCATGCATTGGGCTCTGTGCTGACAGCTCAGAGCCTGGAGCCTCTTCAGATCCTGTGTCTCCCTCCCTCTTTCTGCCCCTCCACCACTCATGTTCTGTCTCTCTCTGTCTCTCAAAAATAAATAAATATTAAAAAATTAAAAGTATTTGACATTAATTTATGGGGTGCCTGGGTGGCCCAGTTGGTTAAGCGGCCGACTTCAACTCAGGTCATGATCTCACGATTTGTGAGTTCTAGCCCCGCGTCAGGCTCTGTGCTGACAGCTCAGGGCCTGGAGCCTGCTTCGGATTCTGTGCCTCCCTCTCTCTCTGCCCTTCCCCCTGCTCATGCTCTGTTTCTCTCTCTTTTTCTCAAAAATAAATAAAACATGTAAAAAAATTTTTTTAAACATTTATTAAACATTATTAAACATTATTAAGACAGTCTCTCTCTGTCTTAAAAATAAATAAATGTTTAAAAAAATTTTTTTACATGTTTTATTTATTTTTGAGAAAAAGAGAGAGAAACAGAGCATGAACGGGGGAGGGTCAGAGAGAGAGGGAGGCACAGAATCCGAAACAGGCTCCAGGCCCTGAGCTGTCAGCACAGAGCCTGATGTGAGGCTCGAACTCACAGACCGCGAGATCATGACCTGAGCTGAAGTTGGCTGCTTAACCGACTGAGCCACCCAGGCACCCCTAAAACATGTAAAAATTTTAAAAAATATTTGATATTTCAAAAAAAACAATAAAGAGCTGGTAAGATCAATGGAATGGAGGTTTCAATGGATATGAAGTTTTGTTCAGGTCAAAGTGATAGAGTGAATTAGAAGAGATGGTGGTTAAAGAATAAGATTCAAAAATCTTCAATCATGGAGTTTTATACTTTATGGTAATCAAAAGATCTAGACTATGAGTAAAGCCATGAAAGATTATTGCTGAGATGAAGAAAAAAAATTAGAAATATGGAGTTCAAGGAGATGAAGTGTCAGCTTTGGAAGGATTATCTATGTATTTATTATAATCACAGATAATTAAGGCAGGAGTAGTGATGGAACCAGTGCTAAAATTTCTATTAGGGGGACTAAAGGAACTAAGCCAAGAGTTTGTAGATGTAAGCAGCAATTGAGGTTAGTGGGTCAAAAGATTTGATAGTATGTGTGAAAATCAAAACCAAAAGTCTTTAGGAAGGAGAAAGGGAGAATGGCCTGAAACAATGCATAAAATCTAAAAAAAAATATCCAGGCTCATTGGTATAAGAAGAGTGGGAGCAAAGTAAGATATCATTAAGAATCCAGCAGTGGAGGTTATGTCCTCAGGAGAGATCAATGATTCCATCAGAAAAATAATTTGAAAGGAATGGTCAGAGAAGTTTATCTAAGAACATATATATTAAAAAAAAATTCCATGGGCATAAGACATGTGGGTGGCTCTTTCAGTTGAAGGTCTGCCTCTTGATTCCAGCTCAGGTCATGATCTCATGAGTTCATGAGATCAAGCCCTGAATTGGGCTCTGCACCGACAACTTGGAGCCTGCTTGGGATTCTCTCTCTCTCCCTCTCTCTTTGCTTCTCTTTCTCTCTCTCTCTCAAAAACAAACAAACAAACATTAAAAAAATTCCCTGGTCACAGTATAAGGGTGTCAGGAACTCAGCTGGAAAAACAAGTGGAAGAACAAATTACAGAGGTTTGAAAAAGATTGGATTTAGGGAGTTGAGGGATGACTGAGACTGGTTGTTCTTGTGGTTACTACAAACAAGGATGAAGGATATAATGGGATTGATTCTATGGATTGAAGGCAGACCATACTGGGGAAGGCCTGGGTTTCAGGGGTGGTTGTCTGGGCCCATCCTAATTCATAGAATGGGAGAATCAGTGTTCAATTGCTGTGACCTTATTCCCAGTGTCCTCTTTCACTCCAGAAATCCGCTAGTAAGGCACCATACTACATGAGAAAAATCAATGAGATGGAAAACAAGTTTTGTTTTTGTTTTTTTTTTGTTTTGTTTTGTTTTGTGTGGGGGTGGTGGTTTGTTTGTTTTTGGCTTATTTGTTTTTTCCATATGGGAAGAAAAGATCTATTTTAAATCTACCTTCAGAGATATGTGTAAGTGGATAAAGTTGGTGGCAATGTGATGTGTTCCCTCATTACGTGTCACCACAGGGAGGAGAAAACCTGGCTGAAGACATCTTGCATGTTTTTCCCCAACTATGTGGCTTCACAAGCTATGATACTGGTTATGTCTTCCACCACCTATAATTGAGCATCTGGGAGCAATAAGGAGCTTCCATCATTAAGCAACAAATCTGCTCATTCTCTGGATAAAATGTTGTTGTTGTTGTTTTTAATGTTTATTTATTTTTGAGAGAGACAGAGAGAGACAGAGACAGAGACAGAGTGTGAGTGGGGGAGGGACAGAGAGACAGAGACACAGAATCTGAAGCAGTCAGCACAGAGCCCGACACGGGACTTGAACTCACGCACCACAAGATCATGACTTGAGCTGAAGTCGGAGTCCCAACTGACTGAGCTACCCAGGTGTCCCAAATGTTGTCTTTTTTGATGAGGGTTATTGGGCATGGAAGAAAATTCATACATATAGAAGTAAAATAAATAACCATTAGGTATTGCTAAATTGTCACAAAGAAACCTATTTCCATTTTTGTAACAAGCTTAACATAGAAAAAGATGGAGGCATATAAATACTTGCTAGATTCTGCATACGGGGTGTGTGTGTGTGTATGTGTGTGTGTGTGTGTGTCTGTGTGTCTGTGTGTGTCTGTGTATTTGTATGATATTTTGGTATTGAATCTTTAGAGAGGTGAGTTTTTTTGTGAAAATAGAATACAGGACACACAACAAACACCTGTTTTGTTTTGTTTTGTTTTGTTTTGTTTTGTTTTGTTTTGTTTTAATACTGCAGAAGCCTGAGGCACCTGGATGGCTCAGTAGGTTGAGTGTCCAACTCTTGATTTTGGCTCAGGTCATGATCTCGCAGTTCTTGGGTTCAAGCCCTGTATCGGGTTCTAAGCTGACAGTGTTGAGCCTGCTCAGCATTCTGTTTCCCTCTCTTTCTGGCCCTCCCTTGCTTGTGTGCTTTCTCTCTCTCACTGTCTCTCTCTGTCTCTCTGCCTCTGTCTCTCTCTCAAAAATAAATAAATAAACATAAAAAAATAAAAAATAAATGCTGCAGAAGCCATAAAGGGGTTTTACTAGTTTTTCTGCAGCCTCATTGAAAGGGAAATACAGTCATTGATGTTAAGCATAGAAACCTGACCCAGAGAAAATAGATTAGTTGTTTTATCATGTTATCTATATATTTAGAACTAAGAATATAGTTAATATTTAATCTGTGATTATCTTACTTTGTATGGTATACATATACCTCTGTTGCATTATCCAAACATACACCCAGGAGAACACATCTTTGTGTGAACATGTGCACACACACACATATAACTACAGCATTCCTCATAACTAAAAAGTATTTGAAAAGTCTCTGGCCGTGTTTATTTATTAGTCAATTGGTTTTAGTTGCAGTGAACAAAGAAGGAAACAATAGACGTGGAGCACTTAAATCACTGCCTCTGAATTTCTCAGCTATGAATAACAAGTTATTACTTTACCCACCTTAAATATACATCATATTACATGGCCAATCCTCTCTTTAATTTTTCAAAATTTGGTTGTATTTATGTGTACATTAATAGACTTCATTTTTGAAAGGTTTTGGATTTATAGAAAATTGAGTAGATAATAGACAGTTCTCATATACCTCTTACCTCAACACAAAGTTTATCCTACCATTGATATATTAATGTGATACACTTGTTACAATTAATAAGTCAACATTGATATATTATTAACCAAAGTCCATAGTTTACATTAAGTTTTATTCTTTGTGTTGAATATATTTTTATGAATATTATGAAATGCATAATGCCACAGATCCATTAGGGGTTCATACAGAATAGTACTTGCTGTCCCCCAAATTCCCTGTGCTTCCCCTTGTCATCCTTCAGCCTCCCATCCCAACCCTCCTGGTAAGCGTTGATCATTTCACTCTACCTACAGTTTTGGCTTTCCCACACTGTATATAGTTGGAGTCATACACTGCAGAATTTTCAGGTATCTATACAGATTTTTACACTTTTGTTTCCTCCATGACTTTTTGTAGCTCATTTCTTTTTATCATCGAATAACATTCCATTATATGGAGTACCATAGTTTGTTTATCGATTCAGCTATTGGACCTCTTGGTTTCTTCCAGTTTTCAATGATTAGATGTAAACGTGCTATAAATACCCCCCTGCAGGTTAAGGAACTGTCACACATCAACTAATTTCTCCTGATCTTGCTATCTTGCTTCTATATCCATAACTTTATAATATAGTCTAATAAAAGAAACCTATGTAGCCAGAAGCCTATATTATAGGCACATCTATCTGCAAATTTATATTTCTCAACCTGCTTATGCATTTACTTGACTTTTTAAAATATTGACTAAAAGCCATACTGTGAAAGATTCACTGGACTTCACAAATTGATGAAATTTGATTCACCCCTAGAAATAGTTCTCATTTAATCACAGTATGTGTAAGTAGTTTAAATGTTTATCCTTCCTTTAATATATACACCTAACAGGATATCCTAAAGTAGTCATCTCTATGGGCAAATGTGCATATTCAAAAAGCTTTATCATTTTATTTTTGGTCAGTAATAGAAATAGACACAACCCTGAACACTAGGTTCTCAGCTAATATCAAATTATTACTAGATTTAGTTGTCATCTTAGTGCCTTCTGCTATGTCAATTTTTTTCCCCCGGATGAATGGTATCAAAAGAAATAAAGCATACTGGTTAATGAATCCTGGGAAGAGGTGAATTGGTGTGAAAACAGCATACTGGAAAAATATTCATTCAGTACCACATGGCAGAAAGCTCCAATCACTATACTCAATTCAGAGAGCCTAGAATGACTGCATAGATTCAATGATTAGCTCGAAGGAATTGTGATAATTATCCATCTATACTACCACAAACGCCTAATAATTTATTTCCCCCAAGTGTTTTTGTTCCTCTTCAACTTACTGACTTTAGTGCAGGTGGAGTGATCTTCCCCAAAACATGTATTCTATCATGTTATACCAACTTCCACATAAAACTCACAGTTTACTTGTTACACTTAGAAAAAACAGTCTCCTTAACATAACCCACAAAATTGAAGTATTTGTTTGCATTCAGTATTATTTCCTAATATGCTGCTTTATTTTCTATGTACACTGGGCTCTGAGTTAACACACCAAAATCATTTTAACCAGTTCACAGGGTTTAGTTTTATTTTAACTTTTTACGTCAATCAGGTTCAGTCCCCATTTCTAAACTGGTCCTTATTTTCCCCAATCCTCTCCTCCATATCTTCTCCCTTTTCTTCTTTCTCCAATTTCTCTCTCTCTCTTTTTTTATTTTTCAACATACAGTTGGATATTCTTACACTTTTTACTCTTTCACCTAAGTGTTAGTCATCTTAAAAATCCCTAATGAGAAGTTTAATGAAATTTCTTTCGATTCATCGATTTATTTGAGGTAATTAACATCTTTATATGATAACATTTGCATTGCAAAACTGAAAATAACAAAATAAACTCTTCCTCTTGCAAATGAGGTAGTAAAGTTTACATAACCTCAGTGAGCTTCATTTTTCATGTCTCCTGCTGTGAATATAAAAATACGTATGCTAAAGCACTCAATAAAACACAAGGCCCATAGTAGACTTTCAAAAAAGCTTATTTATTGTTAATATTAAATGGTAATAATTTTCCAAATGTCCAATGTTATACTAGGCAATGTCTATATAAGTAAATGAAATTTCTCATAAGTAAGCCAACTAAATATATTTCTGATATAGTCTAGAACTGAATTTTCAAACTAATAAATATATTAAAAAATAATGAATAGCAATTTATGGTCACAGATCCCAATCCAGAATTATCTCTAAAACTGTATCTGCTCGGGGTGCCTGGGTGGCTCAGTCGGTTAAGCGTCCGACTTCAGCTCAGGTCACGATCTCGCGGTCCGCGAGTTCGAGCCCCGCGTCGGGCTCTGGGTTGATGGCTCGGAGCCTGGAGCCTGCTTCCGATTCTGTGTTTCTCTCTCTCTCTCTGCCCCTCCCCCGTTCATGCTGTGTCTCTCTCTGTCTCAAAAATAAATAAACGTTAAAAAAAAATTAAAAAAAAATAAAACTGTATCTGCTCAATTCAGATACTAAAATCATTAGTTGTTTCAATACTGTTGGAGTCTTATTCTAAGAGCAGATGTACTGTATATCATTATTTGATTCATATACTAAAATGATAATTGTATTTGGTTTTTGTAACCATGTTCATAATTGTGACTGAATTGATCATAATTTATTCCTTCTCATACTTACAGTATTAGAATAAATTGGCATGCTTTCTCTTTTTTTTAATGTTTATTCTGAGAGAGAGAGTGAGAGGGTGAGCGTGCATGAGTAGGGGAGGGACAGAGAGAGAGAGGGAGGGAGAGAATCTCAAGCAGGCTCTGGCTGTCAGCATAGAGCGGGACACAGGGCTCAAATTCACAAACCACGAGATCATGATCTGAGCTGAAATCAAGACGCCTAACGGACTGGCATGTTTTTTCTTAATCTTCTTTTCCCCCATGAAAAGCTTGTCATTAAAGATTCTTCAATCTTGGGGTGCCTGGGTGGCTCAGTCAGTGAAGCACCCGAAATTGGTTCAGGTCATGATCTCACAGTTCATGAGTTCCAGCCCTGTATCATGCTCTGTGCTGACAGCGCAGAGCCTGGAGCCTGCTTCAGATTCTGTCTCCCCCTCTCTCTCTCTGTCCCTCCTCTGCTTGTGCTCTCTCTCTCTCTCTCTCTCAAAAATAAATAAACATTTAAAAATTTTAAAAAAAGATTCTTCAATCTTAATAACTTTCCAAAAGTTTAGTGTCAGACATATTTTTCAGTATAGTTTTTTGATAACTTATTTAATTTCTATTAAATGAATTAATTTATTCATATTTAAAATTTTATAAGTGGATTTTGCACTTTCTAGAATTTTATACATTTTGTTTGTGCTTTCAAATCTAATTGGAATTTTTGATATAATTATGAGGAGATGAATGTCACCCTTCATACAAGTTAAAATGTCGGCCTGTCACAGTTCCAGGGATGCTGACAGAAGACATGAAACTCTTGGGTCAGAGACAAGTGATTTTTATTATACTTCCAATTTGCAGACGGGCAGAAACTTGTACAAGTTTCTGTTGCCCCCATATCGCAGGAGGTTACATGGGTGGTCAGAATAAAGCTTGCACGGGCAGTGTGTTGCACACAAAGGGACTTTTGCATACAGTGGGATTTGGAGCTTAAGGAATCTTTCATTTTTATGATAAACAACACTGCTTTTTGTCCAGAAAGAACATCATCTCAGCTTTTAAGATTTCTAGTCACACAAACACCCAGAGGAAAAGAAAATGACCTGGATGACAGAATGATCAGAGCCTTGCAATCTCAACATACTCAGACATGTGAAAGTGTAAGAAGCCCTTGGCAAATTACCTCCCAACAACCGTGGTTTATTAAATCAATACATATATATTTATATTCAAATCTGCACTGTGTCTTCTTTCCTGGTTTTAATAGTATAGGATCTTCTACATTTTTTTCTTCATCCAGCTATCTAAATAATGTGCATTTTAATAATCCGTACAAAAAGGTAATTTTGGGAGTTGCCAAAAGTAAGATATGTACTGAAATATCTCAAAATGAGTTACAGGTATATGTGATTTTGTTTGAGATGAAGACAGTTTTAATTTTTTTTTTCAATTTGGGGGATATAAATAAATTGTTATGATGTAGCTTCACTAGATGAACTATTGCTACTTACAAAAGGTAATTTGGGGTTATATGTTTAAAACTGACTTTTACTATGATTATTGTTGTGAATTTCTATTTTGTTTTTTTTATTTTTTCTGTTGTTAATTCTGCTTCTTCCCACTTAAAACCTTTACTATTGTCTTTAAAGTCCACTTAAGTTGTTATGACTCAAAGTATTCTCCAAGAACTGTCCACCTATTATCTCTTATTTATTTCATTTCTCACTTTTTTCCAACTTCCTTGTAAATTCTGGCAACTGTACATTGCTTTCAATCCCTCAATGGGTCATTCTCTAATTTGTTGCCTCCAATGTTTATTCTGCTTCTTGAAAGGTCTGTCTTTTGCTTACCCCTTCTTGTACCTAGATCAACGTAAGGCTTTCCCTTAGTTCAAGATCATATTGTCTCCCTCTTGAGTATGCATTGGGTCCTTTAAACAGTTTGTAATTTCTGGTGTTTGTCCTGGATTTTATGTTCCATAACACAGTAAATCTAACTTTTTCAAAAAATAATCAATGCAAGCCATTTTATTATTAAATTATTTTTTCCAAGCCTGTGTATATTTAACATGTACAACATGATGTTTTGACATATGTGTAAATTATGGAATGATTACCATAATCAAGCCAAATAAAAACAAACATATAAACCAATGAAACATAATAGAGTGGCCAGAAATAAATCCACACATCTACAGACAATAGATTTTCAACAAGGATGCCAAGAACACACAATGTGGCAAGGATAGTCTGTTCAATAAATGATGTTAGGAACACTGTATATACACACACAGAAAAATGTATTTGGAACATTATCTCACACTATACACAAAAGCAACTCAGAATGGATTAAAGACCTAACTATAAGACCTGAAGCTGTAAAACTACAGGAAGAAAACATGGGAAAGCTTCCTGGATATGACACAAAACGCCTAGGCAGCAAACGTAGAAATAGACAAATGACATTGCCTCAAACTAGAAAGCTTCTGCATAACAAAGGAAATAAATCTTTCTCTGACCCATTCTTAAACATGTCACAAACAAAGCCCAGCAATTAAATGATTCCTTTTACTTCAACTGTGAAGATATTAAAAATATATACAGTTGACCAAAATTACATTGCTAATATGAATTTGAAATAAGTGTAGAGTCCAAGAGTCCTTATTCCTGCTCCCATTTATAATCACCTTTTTCTGATTTTTTAATTTTTTTCATATTATTGAAGACAAATATTGAAATATTACCTTACTGGCTGAATTTAAAAGATGAGCCAGAATAAAGAAAATCTTAAAAAAAAAAAAAACATGTTGAATGGTAAAATATAATATTCTTAAATGGAAGATAAATATTTCTCTACTTTTGCTATGGCTCCACCAGCACTTTAGGCCTTTAATTTCTAGGTTTCACTCTTATGATTTTTTTTTAATGTTTATCTTTGAGAGAGAGGCATAGAGCACAAGTGGGGAAGGGGTAGAGAGAGAATGAGATACAGAATCCCAAGCAAGATCCAGGCTCTGAGCTGTCAGCACAGAACCCAATGTGGGGCTCAAACCCACGAACCCTGACTGAGATCATGACATGAGCCGAAGTCAGACACTTAACTGACGGAGCTACCCAGGTGCCTCTCATTCTTATTTTTTTAATGAAAATTAGGATAATACTTGCATGCGATACTATGCTGGTTCAATATATAGCCCTGCTTTTTGTCTATATCAGTTTATTAATTTCTGTATTTTGTTTTATTGTCAGAGAAGAGTAAAATGAAGATGGTAGAATGCCACCAAATCCCTATTCAGAGGAACAATCAATATCTTAAGTGCATTCATTAGAAAAGAAATAAACAAAAAGAAACAACTAAATATTCAACTAAAAAAAATACAAATTTTTTTAAAGTACAAAAATACCCCAATTAATATTTTTAAGTGGAAACAAGAAGAAAACAATACTATGATAAACTAGAATAAAATAAAATTGAAATTAAACAAAAAGATGGGGCACCTGGGTGACTCAATCGGTTAAGCATCCAACTTTGGCTCAGGTCATGATCTCATGGTTTGTGAATTCGAGCCCTGCATGGGGCTCTGTGCTGCCAGGTCAGAGTCTAGAGCCTGCTTGGGATTCTGGTTCTCCTCTTTCTTTGCCCCTCCTGCACTTGTGCTCTATCTCAAAAATAAATTAACATTTAAAAAATAATAAAAAAATAAGAATAAAAGTTAAATAAACATTAAAAATTTTTAAACAAATAAAAAAAAATCATCACATCTTTTCTTCAATTTAAACAATACAAAATAAAATATTTATTCCTGTAATCAAACCTAAAGACTCATAGTAACCACATGCTATGAAAACATGATTCAAGAGAAATTCTAAAATATGTCCAGAATAATATGACAATGACAACACATTTACACACACACCCATAACTGCAAAGAAATCCAAGAGTAACTATAGTTACTTATCAATGGATATGGAGTTTTAGTTAAGCAAGAAGCTCTAGAAATATGCTGTAGGACATTGTACTGATAGTCTGCAATACTGCATTGTACACTTAAAACGTCTAAGAGAACGGACCTTATGTTAACTGTTTTTACCAGAAAAAATTTTTAAATTCAAAACAATTTCATTGCATTAGTTTTCTCAGCAGGAGAAACTCATGGTAGATGATACTGAAGCATTAGCTTCATAGTTTGGAAAAAAAAATGAAAATTATTTTGTAGGTAGAAGTCTTTGCCCAAATGTCACCCAATTCAAGAGTAAATGATGATAGGGGCGCCTGGGTGGCGCAGTCGGTTAAGCGTCCGACTTCAGCCAGGTCACGATCTCGCGGTCCGTGAGTTCGAGCCCCGCGTCAGGCTCTGGGCTGATGGCTCGGAGCCTGGAGCCTGTTTCCGATTCTGTGTCTCCCTCTCTCTCTGCCCCTCCCCCGTTCATGCTCTGTCTCTCTCTGTCCCAAAAATAAATTAAAAACGTTGAAAAAAAAATAATAAAAAAAGAGTAAATGATGATAGCATAAGAATGAAAAATATGGAAACAACATCTACTATGTAGTTTTCTCTTACTATATAGTTTTATCTAAATAAATTAAGAGAAGACGGATAGTTAAAAAAAAAAAAAAAGGATGGGGAGAATCTCAATGGAAAGATTTGGACAGTGATGATTGAAGATCCTGGGTGGCTCAGTTGGCTAAGCATCCAACTCTTGATTTTGGCTCAGGTTATGATCTCGTGATTCATTGGTTTTAGCTCCCCATCAGGCTCCACGTTGACAGTGCAGTTGGAACTCTCTCCTTCTCTCTCTGTAGTGAAATCTAAATGGCTAGGAGCATGTACTCTCAATAGTACTCATTTGTAAAATGGCAAAAAAGCAATCACATCTACCTATTATTATGAAAATGAACGAGATAATACCCGTAAGAATAAATATCTATAATATTCAATTTACAACAATCAGGACCTTAAATCCCCATATGATCTCGAATGGAATACGAAAAAGTAGAGGGAGGGATTGAAAATAATAAAGGTGGGAAAGTTCTTAGATTTTTGTGAAGGGGAGAGAGAATTTTTCACTATAGATTTTGGAAGAAAAATGTTTAAGCATAAGAAAATTTAACAGTAAACACTAGAAGAATAGAAATAGGATGCTAGAGTTAACAAACTATGGCCAGCAAGCAAACAATAATTTTTACAACTTTAAAGTGCTGTAAAAAATAATAATAATAATAAAGGGTATATATGTAGCAAAGGTTACATGTGGTCCCCAAAGCCTAAAATATTTAATATTTGACCCTCTAAGTAAAAACGTTACCATCCCTGTGTAAAAGAAATAAAGGAAAAAAATTAACCAATCCAAATATCCAATCCAAATAAGGCAGAACGTTTTCATTTTATAGTAAATAAAAAATAAAGTAAAAATACATACATATATCCAAATATATTGTTAATAATTTAACATAAATTAACTGAATTTTCTGATTAAAAAACAGGTAATCCTAGGAAAAAAAATAACATATTAAAAATGGAAAAACAGAAAAAAAGTAAAAACTGTACTATACCTTAACATATTACAAATTTCAAACATAATACAGATTAAAAATCATTCAATATAATTAGCAAATAACAATACAACATAATTACCTAATGCATTTTCATTAAGAAAGTAAAAGTATAATATGAATAACTCACAGATTGGAAATATTAATAGGGCACCTGGGTGGCTCAGTTGGTTGAAGGTCTGACTTGGGTTCAGGTCATGATCTCACGGTTCACGGGTTTTAGACCCATGTCTGGCTTTGTGCTGACAGAGTGGAGCCTGCTTCGGATTCTTTGTCTCCTTCTTTTTCTGCCTCTCTCTCT
The DNA here is from genome assembly GCF_046562875.1 of Panthera onca. Classification (NCBI taxonomy): domain Eukaryota; kingdom Metazoa; phylum Chordata; class Mammalia; order Carnivora; family Felidae; genus Panthera; species Panthera onca. The sequence goes on from NC_138339.1 coordinate 21,793,841, forward strand.
CTCAAAAAAAAAAAAAAAAAAAAGAAAGAAAATTCAATAAATAAAAAATAAAAAGAATAAAAAAGGAAATATAAATAGATTATAAATAGAGATAAATGAAAATAACATATCTGCATATCAAAGCCCATGAGATACAGTAAAGCCATTTTAGGAGCAAATTATATAGAAGCAAAATTTTATGAGAATAAAACTTGAAAAGTGATTCTAATAAGCGGTTACCATAAGGAATAATAAAGAGGATATCAAAATAACTTCAAAATATGAAAGTACAGAGATAAACTATAAAGACCATAGAAAAATAAGTCAGTTTCTAGTTTTACATAACAATTACATAAAAGCTATCTAAAAATAGTAAAACTTCATTGAACTAAATAAGGAAACACAAAAGAAGAGAACTATACACCATTAGAAATAATAAAAACCTAATTCTATATACTGATCGATTTTAAGCATTTCAGACATTTTAATGTAAATTTGTATGATTTTATTTGAAAACTATAATAATTGAATCCCTAGGAAAATATAAATGCATTTTTTTTTTTCAAGACCAAGTAGAAAACATTAGATTTAAACGGTAGTGGGGAAAAAGAAACCTATTCCCAGATCGATCATAGTTCCACCATGGATTTATGAAAGAGATTATATTTTTTAAACATTGAGAACTAATATAATAACTGAAATATTCTCAATTTATTTAACAAGACTAGGATAATACTGAGAACAAAACAAGGAAATAGATACACAAACATTAAATACTAGAAAAAATTCAGTTATCCATACTTTTATAAAAGCTTACATTATACATTGAGACAAAGCAAATTTATCAGATTATTAATCAAATGTCAAAGAAAATTTTATCTTAGAATTTTGTGAAATACTCAATATTAATGTTTATTAAGGTACTACTGTGTTACATTAATAGATCAAAGCATAAAAACAAATGATTGATACCATAAATTAACCACCCCCTAAAAAAAAAAAAAAAAGAACTTACAAACATAAATATACCTTGGGGTACCTGGGTGGCTGAGTTGGTTGAGCACCCTCAAGGCATGATCTCGTGGTTAATGGATTCCAGCCCGGGTAGGGCTCACTGCTGTCAGCACAGAGCCTGCTTGGGATCCTCTGTGGGCCTCTCCCTTTCTGCCCCTCCCCCACACTCATACTCCTCTCTCTCTCTCTCTCTCTCTCTCTCAAAAAAAAAAAAAATGAACAAACAAACAAAAACAAATATAAATACACCTTTAAAAACTCTGGTATTATCTTTTTTTAAAGTTTTTTAACGTTTTGATTTATTTTTTGAGAGACAGAGACAGAGCGTGAGCAGGGGAGGAGCATAGAGAGAGGGAGACACAGAATCTGAAGCAGGCTCCAGGCTCTGAGCTGTCAGTGCAGAGCCTGATATGGGGCTAGAACCCAGTAACCTTGAGATCATGACCTGAGCTGAAGTGGGCTACTTCACCACTGAGCCAACCAGATGCCCCAACTCTGGTATTATCTACTAAAGATGATTGCATTTTGCATTAGAACTGACTATACGCGTATCTACTCCTATTTCTATAATGTTTCAAAATGCATCCACATGTTGAACAAATGACAGCTACAAGAATATTTATCATACTTTGATCTCTGGAACAAAACAAGACTAAAAACTCTACTTCTAACTTTTACTGGAAAGTTAAACAACAAAAGCAAATTTTAAAAAGGCACCTTCTTGGGGCGCCTGGGTGGCTCAGTTGGATAAGCATCGGACTTTGGCTCAGGTTATGATCTCCCGGTTTGTAGATTCAAGCCCCACATTGGGCTCTGTGCTGACAGCTCGGGGACTGGATCCTGCTTCGGATTCTGTGCCTCCCTTTCTCTCTCTCTCTCTCTCTCTCTCTCTCTCTGCCCCTCTCCTGCTTGTATTCTCTCTCTCTCTCTCTCAAAAATAAATAAACATTAAAAAAAATTAAAAATAAATAAAAGGGCTCCTTCTTTTGCTCCAAACCAGAGCTTCTTCCAGGTAGGGATTAAAAAAATGAGGATAGGAACTTGTTAGTTTTCCTATTTACACCCCATAGTTTTGGGGTTCTAAAACCTTACCTTTCCTCTAAATATTCATAGTAACATATGTGACCTACAGTAGTAATTTGTGCTATGTTTTGGTATTCTATGATGAAAGTATAGAAAAATGTCGTATGTGGGGTTGGTTTTCAATTATTTAGGGGAAATCATGTGTCTGCATTAATCACCACTACAGTTTAGTTACTGAATTCTGATAGTTCTCTCAAATAAATTAGTTTAACAAATGATAAAATTGTGGCTAAATCATATTGTGGCTAAATAATTAAGGAATAATTAAACATATTAGCATGTTAAACATTTGAACTTAAATCACATCGTAAGGTGTCAGTGCCCTAGATAACAGGTTTTGAGATTGCTATTTACTCATTCTAAATTATGTGTAATACACCAGTCTAAGAATTTTTACATGTAATTGTTGCAACACTCCTATAATAAGGGTTTTATTATTATCATCACTTTATAGATGGAGATGCTGAAACTTTGGTTACTTAGTGTTTTTTTCAAAGTTTTAGCAGCTGGTTACTGATTAAGGGCACACTTAAAACCAAGCAATTCAATGGCATTTTGCTATTGTTGACAATTATTATTTGGAGCCAATTCATTTTGTCAATCAGTTTTGGTAAATTCCCCATGGGTTCATTCTTTCACTCTGACAATTTGTTAAAGGTAACTTTGTGCTATTATAACATTTCTGATATTACATACAGATTTCTTAATTATAAGGCAACTCCACCCCACAATAAATAAAATAATGTAAAGGGACACAAGTCTGTGGAAGTGGTGCAAAGCTTTACTTCCTGCAATTCATCTTTGGGATGGACCTAAGATCACTTAAAGTCATCCCGAGAATCAATTGGAAGCAATCCTGGAAATGTCACCAGAAGCAGCACTTGTATGTTTTTTTTTTTTTTTCCAATCAAAAACTCCATCTTGCTGTATGTAATGTGACTAAGATAATAGGATGACATTTCCAGGAGTGTCAGTTTGATTCTTTATGAACTTCTGTATGCACAGAGAGGTAACACATTCAGATGATGAACTTGAATTCCTTAACCGTTTTTTGAATGAGCAGCAACATTCTTCTTCATCCTATCCTGGGATGTATCTTATTTTTATAGTCAGAAAATATATTGGAATACATTAAGTAAAAAAAAAAAAAGTTTGTAATAGAAAGCAAACTAACGAGGGGTACCTGGGTGGCTCAGCTGGTTGAGTGCCAGACTCTTGATTTCAGTTCAGGTCTTAATCTCAGGGTCGTGAGTTCAAGCCCCAAGTTGGGCTCTGCACTGGGCATGAAGCCTATTAAAAAAACATAAGTAAATTAATGCAAAACGAGGCAGATTTACATATTTAAGTGGGAAATAGCAAAAGGGAAAATATTATTATCTAGTGAAGTCAAGCTAATTGTTCAAGAAACACATATTTACAAACAAGATCGTTAGGGAAGATGGTGTTAGACACCAAACTCTGCCAGCACACAGCACTCAAAACCCTCTTTTTACATCCCACTTATTGATATATTAACTAAAAATACTTATTTAAGTCCCTCCCTTTCTCTTATATAGCTGTTATTTTATTCTATTTAAGTCTTAAGTCTACATTTTTGCCATTCCACTAATTCAGACTGATCTTTTCTCCAACTAATTTGAATCAGTGAGGTTCATCTTATGATGTATCTGTTATATGTTTGCTCATATATATATATATATATATATATATATATATACATATAGAAAATGTTCTACTCAGGGAGTTAACATAACCTGCAACCAAAATGTGGATTCCAACATCATTTGCCATTTAATGGAGAGAAATAGTGCATGTTATAGAAGTTAATACACTTGCTCATGGTGATTTAGGAGGAAAAAAAAAAGGCTCTAAGAGGAAATAAAGCCTCAAAGTCTCTTATTCATATTTAATTTTTCTAAGTACTTGTAAGTATTAAAGACATGAATATCAAGTAAACTGTCTAGTTTGGGAGGTCAAAATTTATATGTTTCTGAAATTAATACACTTTTTATTGTGTGTAATACTAATATAATGAATTACTATCACTAACAGTAAATATCTATACTGCTTGCTCTGAAGATACCATATTGAGGATACAGGATTTGGTCATGAATAATTGTGTGGGATATTACAATGTGTGTTTTCTTAAAGTAATCCAAAGTATGAATTCATTACAAAAAGTAAAGTTGGGTTTTGTCTAGATTATTCATTAGATGTCTCTAGTATCTGCTTATAACACCTAGGATATTATTGACTTTAAATAATTGACTTTAAATAAAGACTTGATCGTGCATAGGAAAGAAATGGAAGAAGGGAGATTTAGTACAGAGAACTATAATACTTATCCTACAGAAGATTATGTGTGCATGAATGTGTTAATGAGGACCTGTTGGAAGGAATGCCTAAGCTTATATTTAGGCTCTTGCATTATCTCCTAGAAAAAAAATTGAAATTTAACTGCATTTTATTTTTATGAGACAATCCTACATTTGTCTTGGCTATAAAAAGAAATGCTATAAATTTCCATACCAGCCAGACTGCTAATGTACATAGAAGGAGTAAAATATAAATATGCAGTGAGTCTTTGTTTCTTTATATAAGTCCTGGATAACTTGCATGAGAGGACTTTTTTTACAATAATGATCATAAATTCACTGAATAATGTCTAAGGGCTCTGGAACATACCAAAAGTCTTGGTGATATATAATATAAAATAAATAATTTGGCGGGGGACAGAAAACCAGTTCACCAATTCTAGATTTGTCTATGCATAGTTGTGGATGTATCTAGGCACTGAGAACTACTGAGCCTCATGTTACTCATCTCGAAATTACTACAGTTGTTGTGATAACTACAATGAAGTGATGTGTTAGGGACTATTTCAAAATTATCTATTGTAATGAAATATTGATGACTACCTTCGATACCTATTTTGTTATTTTAGTTGTTCTGATTTCCCCTGCTGTCAACTCTGTTTTGTTAAGGACGACCGGAGAATGTATAATATGAATGGAACAAACCGAACTATTTTTCTTATCGAGATATGGTATTAATGAATCATCAGGAAGAACTATATCAGAGCTGCCACTAAGCTTTTGATGTATGAAAGTACTATAATCTTCCACAGGTAAGAGTTTTGAGTTCTGGAAGATCAACTAAATCAAATAGGAACAGGTGATGACGTGTCTGAAGACAACATTAGGCTCAACAAAGACTTCTCTAAACTGCAGAATTTAACTCAGATCCGAGGCGAATGCCTTTAACTTTTCTTCCTTTTATTTTCTTTCTCCCTCCTTCCTTCTCTTTCTTCCTTTCCTTCTTTCCTTCTCTTCCTTCCTTGCTTCTATTTATCCTGTAGCCTGCATAGTGGGTGCAGTGTTTCTAAGTTTATGTATAGAAGGTTAGTTTTTAAAAAGAAAGAGAAAGAAAGAAAGAAAGAAAGAAAGAAAGAAAGAAAAGAAAAGAAAAGAAAGAAACTAAAAGTGTAAAAGTTAGCAGCTTAGGCTGAACAGTAAACTTTTAAAGAATAAGTATTATACTCGTTTACCATCTCTTGCTCAGCATGTAACCCAAAACACAATATGGTGCAAAGTTATCTTAACTGATTTACCTATTCAGAAAATATTAAGTTGTAAGGAAAAGAAGTCTTAGATCCAAATTCTGCCTCAAAGTAGAAACATTTATTGTAAACAAACAGGCACTGAAACTCTTCTGTTGTTTTGGGAAACCTTATTCTCTAATCTGCAGCACTAACCTTCACCATTGCAGGATATTAAGAGGCAGGTAGAACTATATTGTCACTTTAGGCAACAAGGTCCTCTCTAAAATGGCAGTGGCAGACCCTACAGTACTCTTGACCTTGATTACTATCCCATGGTATTGGACAATGAGCTTGTCAACTATTACATGTCTTATCCACTGGGGAATGGTGAGACCTGAATAATCTTCTTAACCTTCTGTTTTAAGCCCCACTCATTTCACCAATGAGGAGATATCTCTAGGGTCAATTATGTTAAGAAACTCTTGCATTTAGATTTTCTCAATAGAATTTCATGTATTAAACAATCACTTTCTAGGATGTTCAGACATTATAAAGATACTTCAAATGCTAATTAATTCAACACATGGTATAAATAAGAGGTAACTTCCACAACCATGGATATATTATCTATTTATAGCAGTTTTAATTTTTTAAATAATAAATTACCCCACAATTTGAATAATGTTACAAACTACTATCACTTTTTCACTTCAACAGCTTTTTTTCTTGCTTCCTCAACTGGGTGTGAAATAAATGTGATCTCCCAAGGTCTCTGCAGTCCCTTAGGAAAAATATAAAACCCTTTGCATTTTTAGTGTTTATCTTCAAGTCATTAAGGAGAAACAAAGAAAGTCAAAACTAACCTATGTGAACAGAAAGCCTTACATAGAAGGGCACCTAGGTGGCTCAGTCAGTTAAGCATCTGACTCTTGATTTTTCAAGATCTCAGGGTTTGTGGGTTCCGGCATATTGTCGCAGCACTGAGCTCTTAGCACAGATTCTCTCTCTTCTCTCTCTCTGCCCCTCCCCTGCTTGCTCCTCAATCTCTCTGTCTGTTAAAATAAATAAATAAACATTTTTTAAAACGCCTTAAATAGAAAAAAGATTTTATGGCCTTGTTTTTGAAGTATCTTACTTCCTATTGAATGATTCCTGAAAGATTTTGTCTACCATATTGATGTTTGAGGATGAGGCTTACAAAAACTGTACTCTCCAAAAATCATCTCTTTCCTCTCCCTCTTAATGAAGGTTGTGCCTCTATCTTCCCTTGCAATGGCTGACAAGTAGAATCCTCCAGAGAACTACCATGGAAATCTTATCCCCAGTCCATATGATACCAATTTCAATGGCCTTTTGACTGACCAGGAAGGAATGCTTTGAAAGCATTTTGATTTTTTTTTTAATGTTTTTATTTATTTTTGAGACAGAGAGAGACAGAGCATGAGCAGAGGAAGGGCAGAGAGAGAGGGAGACACAGAATCTGAAGCAGGCTCCCACAGAGCCTGACACGGGGCTCAAACTCACGGACTGTAAGATCATGACCTGAGCTGAAGTAGGACGCTTAACTGACTGAGCCACCCAGGCACCCCTAAAGCATTTTAAAATACAGATCTGAGGAAGGAATGAGTTTTATATACATATATACAGATATGTTTTGTATACATATATGTTAGATGTAACATATGTATATATGTTATTTTCTTTTTTCTACACTAGTATATAAAATGGAGTTTGAGCAGAAGGTAAAAATTCAATTATCTAGCATTACTTACCAAAATAATTTAAACTTTTAAAAATTAATTTTTACTACCTATATGAAAACTCAAAACTCCTTATCATCCTCTATACTTTGTTATTAATGGCAAATACCTAAATCAAAATTAAGACATATTTTAGTCTAATCTCTCAAGTCAAATTATAAATTCAATTTGCTAATAAAGAATATTGGTGAAGAAATAGAAGATTAGTTTGGAATGGCTACTGTATTTGGCATGTTAGATGGGTAATACTCTGATAGGTTCTAAAGCCTCTATACTAAGTATGATTCAAGAGAGGCAAACTGCTTTAATTTTATAATTCATTCTTCACTGCTTCCATCTCAACACACACAAAAATGTATCACTATTTATCATTTTCTCCAGACTGTCAATCAATGAAAATGAGCACAAATGATTGAAATCAGGTAATTTTAAGATTGGATTCAAAATCCATAATTTTACATTATCCAACACACTTTTACAATGATGACAATTAGCAGATGATTAAATAAAATTCTATCAATAGAATCACATGCATTGACTTTTCAAATGCTTAGTTAAATCTGAGCTTGTTTTCCTAAAACAAATAATCAAATTTCAAATTGACAGGCAAGCATAAGATAAATTTAAAATAAATTATAATGTGTACTTAAACTAAACATTTATGAATCATATTTAGGAAGAAAATATTAAATTTGATATACTGTCATATATATTCAAGATACTTTTTACTACTATTTATAATATGTTTTTCCCAATTTAAGTGTATTGACTTCTGTACATTTTTGTCAACTGATATTTTGCACTGACATTTTATATTATGTTTTTGCTACACCTTCCTAAAACTATCTTAAGGAGCATAGTTACCTTTATTTTTTAAAATTTTGTTAATGTTTATTTATTTATTTTGAGACAGAGCAAGAAAGAGCACTTGTGAGTGTTGAGTGGGAGAGGGCCAGGGAGAGGGAGAGACAGAGAATCTCAAACAGGCTTTGCACGGGGCTCAATCTCACAAACCATGAGATCATGACCTGAGCTGAAACCAAGAGTTGGGCACTCCACCGACTTAGCCATGCAGGTGGCCCACCTTACATTCTTTAATACATCATTGGGAAAACAATAATAAAAACTTCATTAAAGGAACGTCTTGATGACAAATTTTATAGAATTTTTAGATTCTGAAATCATGACCGTTGAATTCCCCAAAAATGTAACAAAATACAGACCAAAGCACAAAACACAAGTAAATATCTTAATAAGGTTTTTATAAAGTGAAAAAACATATGTGACTGATGTGGAAATGTTGGAGTTTGAAGCAAATGGTCAAGAAATAATTCTTGATGGGGTGTCTGGGTGGCTTAGTCAGTTAAGCAACCGACTCTTGGTTTCAGCTCAGGGCATGATCTCACATTTGGTGAGTTCAAGCCCCGCATTAGACTCTGCGCTGACAGTAGGGAGCCTGCTTGGGATTCTCTCTCTCTGGCTCTCTCTCTGCCCCTCCCACTCTCTCCCAAATTAAATAAACAAACTTTAAAGAAAAAGAAAGAAGGAAATAAAAAATTCTTGATACATCTCTAGTGCAAAAAGGTGGTTTTATTAAAGCATGGGGACAGGACCCATGAGCCTAAAGAGCAGCACTGGGATTCTATTTGTTAATAAAGATGGTGAGGAGCAATTGATTATATACCTTCAAGTTAGGAGGGGATTAGGGATAGCATGAGTCTTTAAAGAATTTGAACGGGGTTTCCAGAGGCTTGAGGAGGCTAGCTATTGTTAGGAAAAGGTCATTTATTACTGTCTAATAAAACCTGAGTCATGAGACCCTTCAGATATATATCATCAGTGAGTTATATGCTTGGAGGATGATTGCTAATATATATCTTAGAGGAGTAGAGATAAAGGAAGTTTCCAGAGGAATTTTTATATGTTAAAGGAGACTTTTAGGATCCCGGAGGTAGGGATAATGTTAAGCTAAGATTGCCTTTTGCCCTTAGCAAAGTATCAACATGGGGGTAGTTGAGTTCCTAGAGGAAGGTCACTCTGCCTGTCTCAAGGACTTGTCATTGGGCTGTAAGTTGTAAGGAAATTTAACTTTTTTTTTTATTTTGCCCTTGTTCTCCATATCATTACCTGCAGTGAGATCAGTAAGTAATTTTCTTTTAGATTTAGCTTTTTGAGTTGATTTATTAGTAAACCAGATTGACATTGATATTTTAATTTGTAAAAATATATTCTTTTAATGAAAAAAAAATAGTTTAGTTATCAGGACTTCAACTCTTGCCACCTGTTGCCCAAGCAACATTCATGCTAACTACCTTGCAATTGGTTTGGGAAGATAGAAAAAGAACTTGGAGGCAGAAGATCTCCTTACTTTTGAGTTAGTTGAGCTACCCAAGCCAATTAACCTCATTGAATTTTGATTTTCTTATTTATTGATGACTAAATGGGACATTTCTGGGGCACCTGGGTGGCTCAGTTGGTTAAGCATCCGACTCTTGGTTTTTGGCTCAGGTCATGATCTTACAGTTTGTGGACTGCATCAGGCTCTGCGCTGGCCGCCAGTGGGAAGCCTGCTTGGGATTCTGTCTCTCTTCCTCTCTCTGCCTGTCTTCTGCTCTCTCTCTCTAAATAAACATTTTTTTAAAAAATGAGACATTTCCTTTGCATATATTTTGTAAAGTGCTTAATGATATACAATAGCTCCTTTTTAAAAAAACATTTTTTAATGTTTATTTATTTTTGAGAGACAGAGAGAAAGAGACAGAGTGCAAGTGGACAAAGATCAGAGAGAGAGGGAGACACAGAATGCGAGGCAGGCTCCAGGCTCTGAGCTGTCAGTGCAGAGCCTGACACGGATCTCAAAACCACAAACCAGGAGATCATGATCTGAGTCGAAGTTGGATGCTTAACCGACTGAGCCACCCAGGTGCCCCATAAAACAGCTCCCTTCAATAGAAATGTGAGTGTGATGATTTTAAGTTTCTAGTAACTACATAAAAAATAAAAAGAAGGAGGCAAAATTAATTTTAATGTTTTATTTAATTCAAAATATCTCAAACAGTATCATTTTACTATGTCATCAATTTAAAAAGATATTCCTGAGATATTTTACATGTTTTTTTTCCATACTTAGTATGTGCCATCCAGTGTATATTTTATACTTACAGAATGTCTCAATTATTATTAGTCATATTTCAAATGCTCAGTAGCCACATGTAGCTTGTGGCTACTGTTAGAGAATTCAAGTATAAACATTAAGTTTTACTGAAAGTTGTTTTATTGACATAATTTTCTATTTACAATAGAAGGTATCAAAGAGTATAATCTAGAATAGAACAAGGAGATGTCACTGCAAATAAACAATTTCAAATGAAGTACATCTAAATTTAAATATACATAAAATATACATAAAAAAGAAAGATTTCTTGACTACATATGTAAATTGAAATATATTATGCCATGTTCTGTTTCCTAGTTTGTACATAGGAAGAAAGGAAAAGTCATGGATTTGCAATTTAAAATAATGGCCAACACTTAGAGAAGAAAGAACTCAAATACATTCCTTCCTAAAGAAATCTTTTCTTGGGGCACCTGGGTGGTTCAGTCGGTTGAGTGTCTGACTTCGGTTCAGGTCATGATCTCACGTTTCATGGGTTCGAGCCCTGTGTCAGGCTCTGTGCTGACAGCTCAGAGCCTGGAGCCTGCTTTGGATTCTGTGTCTCCCTCTGTCTCTGCTCCTCCACCACTCACACTCTGTCTCTCTCTTTCTCAAAAATAAAGAAAATAAACATAAAAAATGAAAGAATAAAATAAAGAAAACTTTTCTAATAAATCTGCTAGTGGAGAAGAAAGTCTGTGTTGTACTTCCAGCTGTATTTTCTGAGGGATATTATTTTGCAAAATATTAAAATGATTATTACAATATTTGTAAAACAGGGAAGATTGTATAGAGTAGAAACTGTTCTAAAGAATGTTCTTCCTAGTCTACAAGTCTCACTGAGATAGTAGTTGTAAAGTTAACTTTTTTCCTATCCCTGTACACAGATCAAGCTAATCTATAGTGTAGATTTAATAATTTGCCTAAAAGTCAGTTATGTTAGTCTAAAAAATTCTGTTCCAAGTTCTAAAAAACTGTTTTGTGCATATAAATAACCACAGTCTCTAAAACTCATTATGTTTACGAAAAAAACCCAATAAATTAGATCTTTTCTTTCTTTCACAAATGATAAATTCCAGTAGTAATCTCCTTTGAATAATGAAAGGTAGCAGTAAAGGGTGGGGAGGGGTGCGGGGGTAGGGGATCTGATATGAAATCTCTGAATAAGTGTGATTAAAATTGATTTATTGCAGGGAAATAACAATCCCGTTGATAGTTTATAGAAAAGCAGAATCACAATGGCTGTATTAAGAATCATAGCAGACTATTTAAATTATAATTACTCTAAATAAATATTTTTTTACTTCAGTCTATTTCAAGGCTACTGATTCTTCTTAGCTCTTATATACAAATATATTTAGCTACAAAGAAGCCATTCTTTACACAAATGAGTCTCAAATAAATATTTGGTGAGGAAACATCTTCTTTGACAATAAATACACCACATCTTTTGAAAGTATGTAACATGCTTTCAAGGTAAATGCACCACATTTCTTTTCAATTCGTGTTATTATAAAGAAAGCAACACTCTTGGCTTTTTGAAAAAAAAAGAAGTTACAACTATCCATAGCTTTTCACTGCATTAATAGAGAGATGTTTGCTATTTATAATAGCAAAAGGTTTAAGATCTATTTGCTAAGTTCCTTTGATAATAAATTGAAGGTGTGTCCATGATTATTAGTTTAGTTGAGAGCTTCTTATTATATTAAGCAAAACACTTATTTATAAAAGTATTTGAAAATACTATTACCAAATATGTTAATCTATTAAACACAGAGAAATAGACTAAGCAAATGTATATGTTTTAGTTTATTTACAGGTTGACTTTCATCTTACCACCAAAATAGGAAAAAAGGACTATGAAAATTTCCTCCATGGTTAGGGGATTGTATAAAATAATCAGTAGCATAGATAAACAAAAGTATTTTTGAATAGAAAAATATAAGAAATGAAATTGTTGCTAGGGTTATTCTTTTAAATTTTTTAAAAGTAATTTTAAGGAGAAATTGAGGATCTTTTAAATTTGTAGATTTTATATGAAACTCATTTCTTTGAGGACAAAGAAATGCCAAGTGATAAAAATAAAGAAACAAATACAACATTGGATTAATGTTGACAGAAGGGACAGATGAGCTTAAGCTTCCTAGAGTGTGGTTTATAGACTACTGGTGACAGAGTCTAAAACGAGATAAGGAGTTTATGACAGAATATAAATCCATTATACTGTGTTAACTGCACTGGGTGTTTAAAAAGTCCAAAAGTCAGAATACAGTATCCCAGGGTTGATAACAAGAAACAAGCTCCCAACAGGATCATGCTTCCTTTGGAGGCTGTAGGGAAGAATCTGTCCCTTGCTTCCTTCCCTGGGCTGCCAGCATTCTGTAGTTTGCTTTCCAGAACTCCAAACTCTGCCTTTCTGATTACATTGCCTTCTGCTCTTATGTGTGAAATCTCCCTCCTACTTCTTTTAAGGATACTGGTGATTGCATCTTGTGCCCCCCAAGTAATCCAGTATAATCTCATATCACAATCCTTAATGTAACATTGGCATATAAGGTGACATTCGTAGGTTCTAGAGATGAGAATGTGGACATCTTTTATGGGGCCATTACTCAGTCTAGCATAGCAATGAAAAAATTGATCAAGAAGTTAATGGTAAAGGAGAACTAAAAATTTAATGTTTGCCATTCGTTAATTAAAAAAAGAATTTCAAAGAATATGGTCATAGAGTACTTTTTGTATTTATACTTCATTTTTGACCCTATATGCATTTTTTTACAAAATTCATTTCTTTCATAATGATTTTTATTACAAGGAACTTCTCATTGATTTAAACTTTTTAATTACTAAGAATGTTTTTTTAATTTTATTATATTTTATATTGCTAAGTGATAGCCATTACATGAAATATTTTTTGCATGTCTGTAACAATGCATTAGCCTTGATTATACATACAAATGTTTTAAATTAATATCAAATTTACAATATTTTATGGTGTGCTCTGCAATTTTGAGAAAATCTTAAGCAATTGCGTAAGTATATTACTGTCTTTATTTCATAATGACCTAAAAATCTCAAATGTTTGTTTAATGGCAGTTAAAACTATTATCATACTCAAAGATTCTCTTTATTAATTTGCCATCTTACAAATAGAATTATGTTGTCTTAATATTTTTTTCTCAAGTCCCTGTGGATTTGAATTGTATTCCAAAACTGCAAATACATATGTATTACACATTTGTTGTTGATTTTAAAAATTTAAAGGCAAGGCAAAAAGCCACTGAGACCAAATGAAATGAAGGTCCAAAGAATTAGAGTGTATGGATACATGCACACACTTTTATCTTTTGGCCACACGTCACAATTTTATAACTCTTTTAGAGTTCAAGTATTAAATTATTTAAATTAAAGTTATGCAGAATGAGTTGCTCTATCAGGTTTTTGTTTTCCTTTATTAACGATTCCTACAGTGTTGCATTTTGCAGAAAGCATATTGAGTTGTGCATTGTTACTTTCTTATTTTCTGTCAACAAAGGGTACCTCTTCTTTGTTACTTATTCTGCATTTAGACACTTCAAAAATATTTATTTCCCCTAAAGTGTTTATTTCTAATTTGTATACCTTATGTCTTATAAGTTCATCTGGCCACAATGGCTATAAGAGAGGCTTATTATATATCAGTTTTTTTCTTATACTTTGTAGAAGGATGACAGCATCAAATCAGTTGTTTTTCTGTTTATTTCTGATTAACTTGATCACAGCTTACATTATGTGAACTCTTTAAATATTAATGTATCATGACATTGTGTTCTTTTGGATCACTCAACAATTCAGACAGATTTTTAAGCACTACAGAGTGACTCCTACTTAAGAAAAATGTGCACTAATAGTGCATTGAAGCAATTGATATATTAACCAAATCCAAGAACTCATTTACCTAACAACATTTCACAAGTTTGGGTTAAGGAATTTGCAACCCTTTGGCATAAGAATGATCTTGAGCTGGTTGTTTTCAAAAAAACAGCAGACCTTTGAGAAGCTCTGAAAACCTAGTAGAAGTTACTCTTTTGTAAGAGACATTTACATTTATAAGGGGAATCTCTATTTGTAAAGTTTACTCCCTCTGGAAACAGGAAGAGAAGAATGACTAAAACTCTAGAAATTCTTACCCCTGTAGAAAGCAATTGACTTAAATCTGCATAACAGTCATACCCCTGATTAATCAGGCTTTTCCTTTTTTTTTTTTTTTTTTTTTTTTTTTTTTTTTTTTTTTTTTTTTTTGCTACTTGCGCTTTTCCTAATAACCTCCTATAACTAGGTTCTCCTCCATTCCCAACACCTTTTTCTTGTCTTTAGCTGGAGATAGTATTTAAGGTGGCAGGTTGGGCCATTTCAGAGAGTTACTCAGTTTTCACGGGTAGATCCCATGTATGCAAGAGGTATACATGTTATTAAACTTTCTGGGTTTTTTTTTTTTCTATTCATTTTTCATTGTTGTTGTTGTTACATGAAGGCTTCAGCCAAGAACCTAGAAAGGTAGAGGGAAAACTACTTTTCCTCCCTTACTTTGTATTGTTTTTGACAACTCTGTCTGTAGAAGGCAATCTAAGCACAAAGGTTGTGTAGATGGGTGAAAGGTTCATGATGTGATTTGAAGTGGGATTTGTGAGCAAAGGATCAAGAAAGAATTCTTGAGATGTCTTTGGTGCAAACAGGTGGTTTTATTAAAGCATGGGGATGACCTTATGGGCTGAAATTGCTGCACTTGGTTGTGAGGAGCAATTGATTATATACTTTTAAGTTGGGAAGGGCAGAGAAAAAGAAAGTTTCCAAAAGAATTTTCATATGTTAAAGAAGACTTATAGATCCTGGAGCCCTGGCTTTTCCCAAGCTAAGGTTGTTTTTTTCTTCTAGCAAGGCACATTAACATTAAGACAGTTGAGGGTTCCTGGAGGAATGACATACTCTAACTATCCCAAGTATTTGTCAATGAACTGCAAGTTATAAGGAAATTTAATTTTATCTATATTTCCTTTTGTCTTTGTTCACATCAGTTCATACTGACTCAAGCTGGGTCGATGACATTCTCTTTCAAGGAATCTCAAATTGAAAAGTAAAGAGGGGTGCCTGGGTGGCTTGGTTGGTTAAGTGTTTGACTTTTGGTTTTGCTCAGGTGATGTGATCTCACAGTTCAGGGGATTGAGCCCAGTATCGGGCTCTGTGCTGACATGCAGAGCCTGTTTGGGATTCTCTCTCCCTGTCTCTCTGCCCCTCCCTGCCTCTCAAAATAAATGAAAAAAAACATTAAAAATATTTTTTTCCTAAGAAAAGTAAAGACACCAATCCCTATCTGCAGGTGCTATTTGCAATGATTTGGGATGGCGATCTTCTACTAGGTGTTCAGGAATGCAGAGAAGTCTGTTTCTTATATGGATCAAACAAAAGACATGCAGGAAACATGCAGCTCTAGCAATTCAGTAAACGTAGCTACTTCTCACTATTTCATTTTCTTATTTCAGCTCATCATGAAGTGCCTTGGACTTATTTGAACCTGTTTTTTTACAGGATGCATTATCTTTGTTGGAAAAGAAAATTTTTTCCTTTCTACACTTGCAGGTTCTCTTGCTGGTCTAATAATAAAATTAACATAAGAGAGATTAACAGGAGACAAATTTAAATATATGTGTACGGGGGCCCCCATAAGGACAGTGAGACCCAAGATGAGCAGGTCAATTGAGTTTTATATCCCAACTTGAGCTAAGAAATGGGATAGGGACCTGGGGCTTTAAAGGGGAGGAGGGTGATTCACAGGACAATAAGACCAGATTTTGGAAATTAGATGCTTCTCCTGCCATACACATAGGTCATTCAGATAAAAAGTTATCTCGGTAATAGCTCTTTTTGGGCCTGGTTCCTATCTAAATTCTTTTAGGTAGTTTAAGGGAGATATAAAAGTTTATCTTGAATCTGCTTGGTCTTGATTGCCTTCCACTCAAAATAGTCTATATGTTAAAGTGGTACATTTGGGAAAGAATTTTCAGAACCTGTTCATCTGGAAACCACAAGAATATTTATTGAAATATATTCTCACATTTTAGGAATATGATGAAAGAAAAATATACTCCCCACTTCCCCCCAGAAAGTTGCATTTTTAAAAGTTGAAATTGATGGATCAGTAGCCTGATTCCATAGCTCAAGTTTGATTCTCAAAAAAATAATAATAAAAAAAAACATGCATTTTGAGCTTCTAAATATATTAGATTTCTTTTGTTTGTTGTTGGTTTAGTTAAGTTCTACCACAGTAGCTATCCTTCTTGCTATTTTTTCTCAGTGTATTGAAAAATACATTTTTTAACTCAAAAAAGAGGCTGTTTAAAGATTTATCTGTGGGGGCGACTGGGTGGCTCAGTCAGTTGAGCGTCTGACTTCGGCTCAGGTCATGATCTTATGGTTTGTGAGTTCAAGCCCCGCGTCAGGCTCTGTGCTGACAGCTCAGAGCCTGGAGCCTGCTTCAGATTCTGTGTCTCCCTCTCTCTCTGAACCTCCCCCGTTCATGCTCTGTCTTTCTCTGTCTCAAAAATAAATAAATATTAAAAAAAAAAAAAAAGATTTATCTGTGTATTTAACTTTTAATCTATAATAACTATTTATTGAGTGTGTACATGTGCCAGGCCTCCTCTGTCACGTACATTCTCCAATTTAATTCTTATAATATCCATCCAGAGATGTGGATACATACAAGTTTAATGGAAGGTCAGCTTGAGACTTAAACAGTTAAGTGTCATGATGTAATCATCCAGCTAGGAGGTCTCAGAGTTGAAATTGAAATCCAGGTCTGACTGCCACAAAAGACAGTATTTCTGATTTTTCCATCATTTCATCAAGATCACTCACAGGCAATTTACCACTGCCTTTAATTTCAGACAGCTTAGCTGGCACTGTGTTTCAGTTACCATGTACCTTTTAGCTGTATTTTCTCCTCTTCAGGAACAATTTACTAAAGAGAGAGAAAAAATATATATATATAATACTTTACTTTAGGATAAAGGAAAAATAAATTCCTCTTTAAATTTCGGACAAAGGGTATAAATTTTTTCTAATAACAAATTAACAGAGTTACCTTGGTTTTCATTTTGGGTAATTTCCTGTGTTAATAATCACAGAGGTAAACCTGGGGTAAGATTTACAATGTGAGACAGTGACTATTTCTGTCATGTCACCCTAGATCTAGGCATATGACACACATCATGATTATCATTTTGCCTCTTATAGTCAGAGAAATTATAATATTTTGGTTTATAAAAACACATTTTTATCATTTTTATCAAGGTCTGTTAAATATTGCCAGGGATTTCTGCTATTATGACGGTAATTTACACACACACACACACACACATACAAGCACACACACACACACACACATATGTAATGCATCCTTTAGAGTTTTTTTCCCTAAATTTCAAAATTAAATATATACCTCAACAACTTCTAACAGTTCAACAGTGTTAAAGAGAATGTCACGTAAAAGTGTTTTTGTTTTTTAATGTAGGTAAAAGATAATAATCTTCCTTAAAAATGCAGAGTATTGATATTCTGTCCTGAAGATTTTTTTTATTATTCCCCTTCATGAGTGTAATATGCAAAAGATTACTGTTCTTTATATCCTTCTAAAGATAAAAATGGAATTAAAATCTCCAAGAAAATGTGTTTTTGAACAGTTTCTTCAAGATGGAAAAGCAGAACTAAATTGGCAAATAATATCTCCACCCATACAGAATTAGGGTATTTTTATTAGCAAGAAGAGTGTCACTGGTTTTAAAAATTCTTAGCCAAAAGGAAATTTCTTCTAGTTCCAAGGAAAAACTGAAAAAGCAATACACAGTGATACATGTTGCAATGATGGATAAATGAAGTGTAAAGAGAAGACAAAAATAAGCAGGAATACTTTTTAATGCAAAAGACATTTGACTTTTAATAAACATGTGAAGAAAAAAAAAGTTATGGACATTAACAGCATCTCATTTTTGCATCCAAACTTACAGCCTTCTGATCTAGCAAACTATGTTTTATTACATGCATTCTTTTATAAAGTTGATAAGATGTTTTCTTCTTCCAGAAACTCTATTTTCCAGGCAGGCCTAAATTTGAGAGCTTTACCTGAAGATGTATTACTCATCTGTCATTAAAGCGCCGTCACCGCAATGATGTATAGTTCCAATACATCATCAGATTGCCATCACCCCTGTGATGTATTACTTACACTGAAAGAGCTGTCAGGAACAGGTGGTGGAAACTCAGCAACTTTTAATATATTCTTTGGAAAAAGATTATAAACATTTCTTCCCATGAAAAACTTCATGGTGAATATCATTCAATTCAAAATAGAATTTTACCCACGCATCCTAGAGCATAATACCTTTGTTCTTAGTGTTGGGTTACTCACAATTAAGAACTGAAATTGGGTAAAACCAAAAGCCTGTGAGGCTGCATATAAAAAATAATCTTTAGTTCAATAAGTTTGGTTTGGTTTAAAAAACACTCCAAAATATGAGAATGAGTTTTTCCTACTCTGGGAGAAATGTGCACAAAACCATTTCTCAAAATATATTGCAACTCTTCTTTCTGTGTAGAAATTTAAAAGAAGATTCTTTAAAATAGTGTGTACTCTAATTTATTTTTATTCACCTCAGTGATAACAATCTTCAACGTTTTGTACCTTGGGTTGTAAAATATCCTTTAATCTATTACCTGATAGATTGTTTGGACCATAAACCATTTGATCACTAAATAGGTCTTCAATAGGTTTGTTTCACATCATTTGCAGCTGTTTTCAGGAAAGAAAATTGTTTTTCTTACAGTCAAGAAGCTTTTAATTTCAAGGGAAACATAAAGTGCCCTAAGTCAAGACAGGGTGTCTGGAATCAGAATATCAGCCTCCTGATATTCCTAGGGGTTCCTAATTCCCCAGTGGAATTGAAGCCTTTCTTTCTCATGTACACCTGCTCTATTTGCCTCCTTCTCTTGGTAAATAAGACTAGCTGTCTTTTATTAGTCTCCTGATTAATTCCATCCATGATTTTATGTGCTCTTAAACTTACAATTCAGGTCATCATTATTATCTATTTCTCAGCAGTTTCCTGAATCAGAATTCCACGGGAAGGGAGTTTGATTGATTTACCTGGGTAAAGTGTCCAGTCTAATCAAATCAAACCCAGCTGTGCCAAGAGGCATTCATTGTTAAACAGGTAGTATGAATGAGGAGAAGGGTGGCCTCTAAAAAAGAAATGTCTATTCTAAATCAAAAAAGGAAATTTCTTGCATTTTTGAAATATCCAGAATAAAGTGTCATAAGTCTAAGGACATTTTCAAAAAAGACCTTCTAAAATTAGATCTTTTTTCAAATGAATTTTATTTAGGCCTCTGAATGTTTTTAAGAAGTCCTAATAAGACTCAGCAATTGCTTGGATGGTTTAAACAAACAAACAAACAAACAAACAAACAAACAAACAGAGGTTGTAGGGAAATGGACAAAAAGCTGTAATTCATGCCAGAAAGAACACTTTGTTCATCCATGCATCCCTAATGTACTACCTGCCACAGGGTGAGTATTGAATACACAGCTAGTGAATGGGGGAGCTGATGGTGGAACAATGTCTCTTTAAACTTGATATCACTAGGTGATAAAATTAGCATTGCATTTTAAATGTAAGAACCGATATTGGCATAGCAACAACCTTTTTGAAAATTCACTCGACAGCTGCTTTAATTGAGTAAGGCAATGAGCATCTGAATTTATTTAACATTCACCATATGAGATGTCTCACTCAGAAGTGCACACACACATATGCGCGCGCACACACACATGCACATACGCACATACACACATACACAGACTATGTCAAACAATAGTACAATGAGATTTGACTCTTGGGATTAGGAAAAAGACTCAGTTTTTACCCTCAAAAAATTTAGGAACATCTCTCCACTGGAAAGCTTAAACTTCTAAACTGATGTCTCATTGATTTATGACAACTGGTTCCACCTAAGATAATGTTGCAGTCCTTAAAGGTAAATTTCACATTGAATAGTGTGCATTTTAACTTCTGCAGCAAAGCTAACTAAGGCATATTTGGATAAAGTCAAAAGAGGATTTATACATGGGAGAAGTTATGAAGTAATGGTAAGACTCAAGGACTAATTACATTTATTGTAGTTGATCACTAGAAATCATATGAAAGGATACAGTTAGGAAATGGCTTGGAACACATAGATTGAAATTGTTATATGGAATAAAAGCTAGGCCATGTTACTTTGATCCATGTTTTTATTCCTACCTTTTTTATAACTAGACAAATCTAAAAATGCTAAAAGTTGTAATTTGAACATGCTTTTTCTTCTGTCCTTTTTTTTTCACATCTCTTAGTGAAACAAACATGACAAAAAGTGTCCTTAAACTCATTTTACGTTTGAATTATATTGATTAAAATATTGGTGTTATTACAAGTTTGTAAAATTATGTAATAAGGAATAATCATTTCTGCATTTATCAGGAATATTTAAAATATACAATTAAAGGGATGTTTTGATAAGACATTCTATTTAAATTTCCAAGAAGTACTGTTAAATATATTTATGTCATTTTAGAATGGAATAGATTACTTGGATACAATAACAGCTATGTGGATTAGAAATAAGTTAACCAATTGGATCAAAGTATTAAACTTTTCGGTAGCTTTTAGTTTAACTCTTTTGAATATTTTAACAAATGTGCCCAGACCAGAAACAGCAGCATTATATGGGAACTTCTTAGAAATGGAATTTCTTGAGCCCCTATCAAATCTGAAACTCTGGGGGCAGGTACCCTCATCTGTTATAAGAAGCTTTTGAAGTGATTCTGATGCAGTCTAGAGTTGGGAAACCCCGGTTTATGGAATGGAGATTCAAGGAAGACTTAGGCTTGTTGAATGATACATAGAAGAATAAATTCAAGCCTTAAACTTTTAGTAATACAAATAGCAATAAGAACAAAAGTTGTGTATCTATAGAATTATGCCAATGAGACTTAGGAGCAAATATGGAAAACAATGCTTAGACAACGCTAAGAAGCTTAATATCACTGTTTGTATTACAATTGTATTAATAGCTGTATGATGAAGAATGTAGGGCTTTTCCAACTGACTGGCTGATGGAGCAAATGTGCCAAACTCCGAGGAGAATGCTCTCCTAATAAGCCTGGGAAATTTTTTCAGCTATTACTGAAGTATTTTAGAAATCTTAATCATTCTTCTGACTATACAACAAATATAGTATGGATAAATATATACAGCTGTTGAAACAAACACTGTTTTTTTTTCATGGCTTATATTTATAGTATAAGTGACTTCTAATTTACCTGTGAATCTATAATGTTCAAAGGATAGTAGCACCAATTTATTAAAGTATTTACTTTTGCACCAAAATAAAGAAATACTAATATCAACAGATATTCTAATAGCTGGAAAAAGTAAAACAAACAAAAACAAACTTTGATAGACTTGTTATTAAAGTCTTATTATTATAAAGTTATTAAAGGTAGAACAAAAGCTAGTTTCTTCCACACAGAAAAAAAAGTTTCTCTGTATATTTTTAATTTTAACAACCATGTATCAATGGAAATTCATATGTATGCTGTTTTTAATAAATGTTAAAATGAATGTATTTCCCCATGGATTTTGATTCAAATATTTATTTCTTTTTTATGGTGAAGTAAATACAGTAATGTGTTTTAGATACTAATTTGAGAAGCAGTGTGTTTTAGTTCTATGCCGGGACATATGTAACTCACAAAATATCCTGACATACTTCTAGTAAGTTATGTGTGCTAATCAATCTATGATCATGTTAATGCATTTCTTTCTAAGTATAAATGGCATTATACTTATACAACACATTTGTGTGCATTTTTTTACCTATTTAAGAGACTGAAAATAATATTTTAGAAAACACATGTTAGTTGTATATTAATTGGGTATATCTTAGGGAAGATGAATACAAATTGTAAATATTCTCTTGTGGACCAATGTTTTTGTTGTGTCCCATCATTTAAAAAGCAAAGTGTTCTGTGAGCATGTTTATTCAATTAGGACTTTGATTCTTCTTTGAGTATACCCATATTGCTGAATGCAATATTATAACACTGTGAATCTACATTTCATGTACAATTCCCCTCAGCATTAGCACTTTCTGTTTTCTGTCAATGTTGTATGAATATTCTGGACAAAACCAAAGTCACTGAAAAAATTGGAAACATGTCAGCATCAAGTCCATTTTCACCATGGTTTTTTTTTTTTAGATTTCTTCTTTGAGACAATGCGATCTGCATGGCTTCTGAAATTGAAACACCATTTAACAAAGAATTTCTAGTTTCCTTTATGCAGATACATCTTCTTAGGTATTTTATTGTGCTACTTGAGCTCACAAAGACTGCTAGGAAGAAAAAGGATTCTGATCATCTCAGTGCCAGATTACTAAAAAGTCTCTTCATGGAAATGACAAAGAACAGGAAACTTGAGGCTGCAGGGTTCTTGGTGTGTCATATACTCAGACTCCTGGAGAAAGATTGATCGTTCACGCTTTGAAAATCGGTGTAGAGCTTACCTTTTTTTACAAGCCTCAGGCCAGTGTATCTCAAACTATGTCCATAAGAAATTAGATAAGGGTGCGTCGGAACATTTAGCTCGCCAGTAAAGAACATATTTAATTCAAGATAAAATTTCCAAACTACAATGTGGCATTTTAATAAATAAAAAATGTAAGATACTATACACCAAATAAAATGTAAGAGGTAGAGAAATACTGAAGAGGCAATGATATTGATGATATATCAGCATTTTCCTGCCCCTGACCCTAGCATGCTACCAAAGTTAGTGTCTCATCGCAAAGCAAAACTTCTATCATGATAAAAAGAGAACTTAACATAAAAAAACACATCAGGGAAGTTGATATAGGCACCCTCCCTGGCTTTAGTCATATTCAAACACATAAACATACACAAGCACAGCACTCAGGATAATGTTTTTAACCTGAGTATTTACTTTAAAAATCCAATACAAGTGACAATCATGTAAAGGCTTGATTGAGATAGAGCCTAACAATTTTTCATTTTCACTGGGCATGCAGAATTAACAAAAATGTTCTGGCAGTGTTTGTGAAATATTCTGGATGATTTTACGATTTTAATGAACCATGATTCCCTGCTGTTTCAACCCCTCCTGTATCAAATCATGATTAGTGTGTGTCAAGATACATTTATTTCTATGTCTGCCAAGAGCATCTAAGTGTAGAAACAGTGTCATGTAGTGAAAAGAGCATGTGTTTGGATTTGAAATGAGCTGGATTTGAATTCTTATACTAACAGGCTGTTCAGTCTTTTCTCAAGTAAGCCCATTTGGTCGTTGGTTGCCAGATTTTATCAGACATTATTCCTAACTTACTATTCAGTGTCACTTAAAAATGAGGCTTGAGAACAGACTTATAGCATTCCCTCTGTCTATTCCACATGAACTTTCACTACCTCAACATCACCAACAAGTGCTTCAGAATTCACTTGAGATTAATAATACCTACCTTGTCTACCTCTGAGGATTGTTGAAAGAAACAAATGAATCTGACTGGAGCAGAGTGAGTACTTCCAGGAGATGTAAGAGCGATTCAAACGCTCAGACCAAAAGCTTGGAAGAGAAGCAGCCAGGCAGAACCTTGAAAAACAGAAAATCAGCAATAAAAAGAATGGATAAAAAAGCATTGATGATTTTGAATATGATATGTCCTGAATTTTTTCTCCCCTATTATTAGTCAAAGCTATAAAAAGTACATCTATCTCTCAGTTATAAATGAAAACACTCAGCAAGGACAAAAGTAGAAAAAGTTGAAATCATTCAAGGCAGATAGAAAATACCTGCTGCATGTCAAACAGTTATGTTCTTAATTATTTTCAATAAACCTTAAAGAATACGTCTATATAGTTTTTCAGATTTTGGCAAGTAAGTATATGCTGTGAAGTTCAAGAGCATAGAGAGAAAATGGACAAAATGGATCATGAGAAAAGAAGAAGCCGAATCTCCAGAATACTTTCACTCATATCTTCAAAAACTGGATCTACAAAGAGTGGAAAACTGACATTTAATTTAAGACATTCATTGTTATATATCTGTAATTTCATATAAAACCCTGGCAGATTTAGGATTGACACTGGAGAATAACTATTATACCTGTGTCAGATACATAGCATTTAATAAGAACAATAGTTAATCTTTAAAAACAATTACACAAAATTAAAAGTCATTTTTTTAAATTTTTTTTTTTACGTGTATTTATTTTTGAGACAGAGACAGAGCATGAACGGGGGAGGGTCAGAGAGAGGGAGACACAGAATCTGAAACAGGCTCCAGGCTCTGAGCTGTCAGCACAGAGCCCGACGCGGGGCCCAAACCCACAGACCGTGAGATCATGACCTGAGCCGAAGTCGGCCGCTTAACCGACTGAGCCACCCAGGCGCCCCCAAAATTAAAAGTCTTAATGTACTTAGTCTCCATTTAAGCATTGCAAATAGATATAACTATGACACAATTCTTGCCATATTAGGAAAAGAAATAAAATGTAGCCACTTTGTCAATGTTATAACTAATTCAGTTAAAGTATATGTAAAGCAATATTCTATGAAAGAAAAAATGGATAGATGAATAAACATTTCTGAGTCTTAATGTAATCTAATGTTAGTATGTCAATCAATCCGCAGTGGAAAGGAAAAGTAGGGCATTGGTAATACTGGTGAGATTGCAGATAGCATTTTTTTAATGGACGTATAAGGCAGTTAACTACAAGTAACATCAGATTAGAGTAGACATATTTTGGATTTTCTACACAGTAACCCCTCTTCTAGTCACTGCTTTCTGTTATGTCTAATTATTAGGTTCGTTTTGGAGCTGTATTGTTTTATGTGTCTCAATTCCCATGGCCACACTTAATTGGAACAGGAATGCTGTCAGTTATCATGTAAATTAGTGAACCCATGTTTACGATATTAGATATTGTGACTAAAGAAAGCTGCAGTTAATCTCATTCATATGACTAATATTGTAGTTTTGTTGTTTTAAAGTTGGAAGTTTTGAATGGCTAAGTATTATGTCATGTGGAAAATTCTGGTCATAACTGAGAAAATAGAAAGAATTCAATAGAGACGAGATGAAAAGAAGGCCAGAGTTTCTAGTTGGTACTTGAATCTCTCGTTTCAGCTTTTTAAAATGAATTCTCACATCTCTGTTATTTCTATTGTTTATTTGATCCCTGAGATAACCTTATATCTCAAGATTTGGGTGGGGGGGATTTGTTTTATTTTGTTTTGTTGTTTTCAATTTTTACTTTCGTACACAGATTTTTTTGTTTGTCTTCCTAGCATTCATCGTTATTCCTGACATATGAAAGTCTGTTTGATTTTGGGAAAACTGGACTTCACTCACTGGACCTGGATGAAACATGACCCATGCATGCTATGCCAACCAGTTAATTTCATATCTCTGCCAAATGTGGTCGGGATAGGGATAAGCTTCTTAAACTGAGCCATTACAGTTAGTGCTAATCATTTCCACTGGGGCTAGAAGAATCCATGAGGCACTATAATATTGGAGCAAAAGACTTCCTTTTTCATTTGGATAAAGATGAAGAAACACATATCCCTTACAGTTATTAGGAGCTATCTAAGTATCTATGAGAGGAGCCAGCCTTAAGATGGAGTTGACTCAATGGGAAGGAGGCAGGTGGGCAAAAGGGAAGGAGGTGATCCTTGATGACATAGTTGAGTTGATAGATCAAGGCTTATGTTTATTCTGCTTTGTGTTTTCAAATTATAGGTAATTTAATTGCCTGTAGTGTTCAGTCCAGTTTGCATGAGGCTATTACTTGCAAGAAAACAAATCCTGATGACCTATTTAGTCCCTTTTGATTGCACTTCTTTGCAATAAAGCAACTAACTTTCTAAGCATTCAATAAGTACTTTACATAAGTGGGTTGTGGTGTCACTTAGATCTAGCACTCTGGGGTAGGGAGAATTTGCAAGACAGGACATAATGACAAGGAAATTGATGTTCAAGGTAGGACCTCTTTGGAAGTGCAGTATTGTAGCACACGCTTGTCTCCATATTGGGTCTTACACACCTTGGGTATTTCCTTCTTGAAGTGGAATTGGTAATTGCTGAGCCCAAGCATTATGAAATGTGGGGAATACAGAAAGATGACAAAAATGCACCAGAGATCTTAAAAAACCAGTGTGAACACACATTTCTTTAACAATGATTATGTGTCAGATTTAGTCTTAGATGCATGAGAGAAGAGATGATTTATCCTGTTCTCTTAATAATAAGAAGGTAGGCAAAATTATTATGATACAGATGAGGAGCCTGTATATCCTCAAACTTCAAATATAATTTACGTCTAATAAAATGTGGATTAAGCGTTTAAAGTAGGCTTGCACGTCAGAATAGGTTTGCTTTGTGTCATAAAACACTTCATTAAACAAAATTTATTTGCATAAAGATCAGTTTTACAACCTCTTACTTGTTGGTGTTGAACAGTGTAAAGCATAAATACACAAATCCCTTTGCTTTCATGCTCAGAAGTAGAGGGGACAGATGTAAAATTACCTGAAACAGACAGGAATTGTAGACATTTAAATTCTCTTCTCTTTGCTTAGAATGGCTTATTGAATGCTGTGAATGCTTAGGGTGGCTCAGTCGGTTAAGGATCCGACTTTGGTTCAGGTCACGATCTCATGGAGTTCAAGCCCCACGTCAGGCTCTGTGCTGACAGCTCAGAGCCTGGAACCTGCTTTCTATTCTGTGTCTCCCTCTCCTCTGCCCCTCCCCCACTCACACTCTGTCTCTCTCAAAAATAAATAAACGTTAAAAAAATATTCTTCTCTTATTGTAGCTATCATGAAAACACCATGTTAAACATCATTTTGGAATTTTATGAAGCACAGGAGAACCAATAGTTAAAATAATGGTTACCAAAAAATATGAAATTGCTAAAAGATAATAACTTTTCTGATGTTGTCTTTGCCTTTTTTTGAGTCCTTGTCAGAGACACAAAAACATTTGATGTTGAAAATTCGGAAACCAGGGGCCATACTTTAATGTAACTTAATAACTGTATTCTAAATGTTGCAGGCATTAAATTTATTAAGAATTTAATCTCAAAATTGAATGCAACTGGCAATTATCCTGAGGAACAATTTACTTAGGCTTTAATCAATTTGGTCATTATCAGGTCACTTGCTGTAAATTTTTGGTTAATGACAAGATTTAAAAAAAAACACAGGCAAACCTTTAATGCAAAGGTCAGAGACTAAATACATATTAGTCTTTCTTTCAACTCTGATTGGAAATGATTTTTGTACTGAGGTGGGAGTTACTGGGACTGGTATGGGGTTTCTTTTGAGGTGGTGAACATGTTCTGAAATTAGGTAGTGGTGATAGTTACCTAACGTTGAATACACTAAAATCTACAAAATTGCCCCCTTTAACACGATGAATTTTTTTGGCATGTGTATTCTCTTTCAACCAAAATAAACATGAAGCCTGGATAGGAATTGAATATATGAACTGTTTTCCTTTGCTTTCATTTAAGAATGCTTTTTCTTTTCCTTTTTAAAAACATCAAGTAATTGTATTTTCTAATGCTGCCCTTATGCAGTGCTGTAAATGTAGTGTCTGCAAACAGAACACATTTATTTTCTCACGATCCTGTAAGTCAGGAGTGTAAGTCCTCTGCTTAGTGTTACACAAA
Organism: Panthera onca; assembly: GCF_046562875.1. Taxonomy (NCBI): domain Eukaryota; kingdom Metazoa; phylum Chordata; class Mammalia; order Carnivora; family Felidae; genus Panthera; species Panthera onca. The sequence continues at coordinate 21,822,192 of NC_138339.1, forward strand.
GCCGGAAACAAAGTGACAGCAAGGCTGAGTTTCTTCCTTGAAGCTTGTAGGAAAAATCTGTATTCAGGTTTGTTAAGGTTGTAGCTGGATTAAGGGGCTTGTGGTTGCAGTATTGAGTTCCTTGTTTCCTTCGGTTGTGAGCAGGGTCCTCTCCCGGTGTCTTAAGGGCACCTACGCTCCTTGTCCCATTACCCCTCCATCTTCAAGGCCAGCAAAATTGGGTGGAGTCCTTACACTTTGAATCCTTCCAATATTCTTTCTACTGAAACTTAAGTCTCTGGCTGGAGAATCTATTCTGCTTTTTAGGGCTGATGTGATTAGATTGACCTACCCAGACAAGCCAGGATCATTTCCCTATTTTAAAATACCTAATTTTAATTAAGTCTGGAAAATCCCTTTGGGTAACATAGTCACAAGTACTAAGGTTTAAGACATAGACATCTTTGGCTCTGAGGTCATTATTCAGAATACCCCAAGAATTATAAATCATTTATAACAAAATGGAAAAATTGGCTATCTTTTAGTTATGTTAAGTGTATCAGGAAAATTGCATAAACATGAATATGATATTCTTTATAGAATATACATGTATTATTTCAACATATTAATTGCATTGTTTAAATAATATTTTTACTTTCTAAATAAGATGATTTCTAAGGGGATTTATATTAAAGGAAGCCATCATGTTTATGGGATTATAAATTTTTATTCTGTGTACTTCCGCGGGTGACTATTCAAATTATAGCATTCATTATTTTGTATCATTCAGCAGTATAAAATAAGCCTCTTTTCCTGTTTTTAATGTAAGTTATATTTAAACTGTTATTATTAGAAATGTATTTCTTTTTTGTTTGGGGTTTCTCAATATCTTTCTTGTTACTTAATTTTATATTTTCACCTATTTTTGTCAAAATTGTTTATAGCGTGGTCATTAAAAGCATGAATTCTAAAGGTAAAAATACACAGGTCTGACTTTTAGCTCCACTGGTAATTAGCAATGTGGCCTTGGCCAAATGACTTCTTTTCATATCAGTTTCCTCATTCTTTTTCTTTTTTAATTTTTTTTCACGTTTATTTATCATTAAGAGACAGAGTGTGAACAAGGGAGGGGCAGAGAGAGAGAGGGAGACACAGAATCAGAAACAGGCCCCAGGCTCTTAGCTGCCAGCACAGAGCCCGACACGAAGCTTGAAGTCACAAACTACAAGATCATGACCTGAGCCGAAGTCAGACGCTTAACTGACTGAGCCACTGAGGCTCCCCTTCCTCATTCTTAAAGTATGGATCATGTGTCATCTATTTCAGGAGGTAGTTTAATTAAATAAGTTTATTACATGTAAAGCAGCACCTACAAAATTTATAAGTGCTGCTTTATATGAGTATCAGATGATTGCTGTATACACCCTATGAAAATGTATTTACTAACATTGCAGTTACTTTTAAAATGTTTCTGTCTAGAATAAATGAGTTCCTTTTTAAGGTTGAGTTTAGCTCACTCCTTGGATTTACTGGTCTGTGTACACATTGTCTCCCCCCACCCCCCAACCCCCTCTCTCAGTCTTTTTCAATCTCTCTCTCTCAGTTCCAAGGATGCAAACCTGTTGGCTCTATTTTCTTCCCTAATTTTATTGGGTCAATTGAGTTTCATTGTTCTAACATCTTTTTCTTTACATGTTTAGAAATTATATATTATTTTGTGTTGCTTCAGGAAACGGGTATGATCTACTGACTTTAATATCTATTGTGTGAATATTTTATGTAACACAAATATGTCCAGATGCTTATTCCTGGTTTTGGTAGGTTAATGAAACGCAAGATACCCAATTAGCAAAAGACTTTATAATCTATCTTCCTCAGCTTCACCCCATCTGCCACCAGTTAAGCAGGCAGTTTCCATGCAAGTCAATCTTATCATGACCTTAACAGGGGAATTCTTTATTCATAGGCTGAGACTTAAAGTTCATCTGATCTTTTAGAAGTACAACTCCCCATGAAGGAAGATTCTTGTTTGAACGACTCTAATAAAATAAGTTTTTTCCTCAAATAGGCAGACATAGTTTAACATTCATTTCTCAAATACTAAATAAAAGCTAGATTTACTTGCCTTGATCAATAACATGTGAAATTTTATATTTCATATTGAATGCCTCCTTAAAATGATGAAGGTATTGCCACTTAGAGGATAGTTAAAAAGAGGGTTAGGAGATGATATATTTCAACACTAAAATTTTATTTCTATGTACCATAAATACCAAATGACTTGCAAAGTGACCTCTTTGGTACTTCTTTAGAATTCAGTGGTTTAAATTTATGGTAATTTTAGATGCATTGAAAAATGAGTATAGTATGGGGGCAAGTATATTTATTTTTATTTGGTTCTGATACCTGGTTTTCTCTATTTTTATGAATATGCATTTGTTTTGTCTGGTTAGTGTATGCTTAGGTCAACTTTATTACTGCTTTCATAAGAAAATCATTTAAAATTTCAGCATTTCACCATAATAGATAATATTGTATAAAACCAATAACCCTAAAGATGAATAGAGTTTGACTCTACTCTGCCTTTATTATCACGCTGTTGCAAGATCTGATGCTCAGTTCAGACCCTAAAAAAAATATGAAGGTGGTAAATTTATAAACTATGTGTCCCAAACTACCTAGTTGATCTTGAGTTATCTGAAGACCTCTTATAACAAGTGCGGGAGATCTTGTGCTTTTTCACATACTGATTCTCCACCTGCCTGAGTGCCTTAAACTCAATATTCCCATTTTGTTTGTTTTGAAAACCAGAGTGATATATGAATCCATTTTAAAAGAAAATAATTCTCATTGGCACAGCGGTTGGCTTAAATTATCTGCATTTCTAAGTATAGACTATGTTGATAGTTCCTACAAAATAAAAAAAAAAGATGACATTTAACTGCAAAGATATGGCATGCCAGGATAATTCCAGTTAATATTAATTTCAAGAAAAAAATGTCGGGACATTTCTGAAATTAATTGCTTCTTTAATATTAACGTGATATTGACTTATACAGAAAAGTTAAGTTTGGCATCTCTATATAAACTATGCCAGACAATGGCTCACACATTTCAAACTTTTCAGTCACAGTTGTCATAATTCATTAATTGATTCCACTCTGGTTTCTTTTCCCATTAGCTCAAGTGAAACAGTAGTACTTATACATGGAACTCAACTGCAAATAAAGACAAACACCTCCACAATAGGTAAAGAGGTTATGTCAGCGAATGACATGATGTTGTCTTGTATTGTGTTAAAACGAAAATATAAAAGATAAAGTAAAATAAATACAATAAAATGAAAAGATAGGATGAGAAATTCATACAACTTACAGATGATTCTGTCTGAAGTTTTGTCTTCTGACAGCTGGTGTTTGGTGGACCTAGTCTGACACACACTCACCTGCCCCGTAGACCTATCGAATTTTGATGAGGATTTGAGGTCTGCCTTTTCTTACTTGTGTTATAGTACATAAATTACTTAACATTTTAAGCCTCTCGCCCTTCCTTTGCAAGATGTAGAAAATAGTAACTACAGTGTATATACACACACACACACACACTCTCTCTCTCTCTCTCTCCCCACCCCGTCTCCCGGGGAGGGGGGGAAATATATATATCTCATATATATATATATATGATATATATAAAAGAGACAGTGCTAACCTGAGAGGCTATAATCGTAAAGAAAATGGAACACACATGCACACACATACACACACACTAATATATAGTGGCTGCATGTACATAGTCCCTGGCACAATAAATATCATCTCTTGCACAAAGCAAGCATTTAAAAAATGGTAGGCGCTATTATTGCTATTGCCACATAAAAAATGAATAACTGTGTTGTTGATTAGATAAGTATTTCTCCAACAATATTAACTTGCAAAGGTTTGCCTCTTCTGGAGAGCACAATAGACTTAAAATATGAGAATCCTTAACAAGGGTAATTGCAGACCTTCAAATGATCCAGCAAGGGAGATATTTTATTTAGGGATGTATTTAGTTCCTTTTACATCATACAGGAGCAATTGTGTCCATTCTACATAGAGCTAGTTGAGTGGTAACATTAAATACATGCATCCGTCCTCCTTTTTCAAATGATGTAATTTTATACTGATGAATATTCAATTTTCACTGTGACAATAGGCAGCTTTATTAAAGAGTGAAATTTCTTTCACTGGTCTTTGGCATTCTGAACTGGCCATTAATCATCTGTAAGAATTAACATTTTGCTGTGCATCAAAAAATGTTGTGGCTTTATTTGCAGGACAATTATCTCCATTTCAGTTCTACATAATTTTTGCTTTCAGTTACACATGGTTCATAGTATCATCAAGTACCTACCTACATTTACAAACAATAATGGTCAGTTTTACTGAGAATTATATTTTAATTTTTATATGTCTACATAATCTATTTATAGTGAACTGCTCTGAAATACGCACCTAATTGAACATCCCTATGGAAGATTTAGATGTAACTCAAATGAATATAAACTGATAACTTTTATGCCTGCACTGATACATTTGATTTTATTTATTTTTTAAATATTTATTTTGAGTGAGAGAGAGAGAATCCCAAGAACTTGGCCCTCACAGTGGAGAGAGGGCTCAATTTAAGAGGTCATGACCTGAGCTGGAATCAAGAGTTGGTTGCTTAACCAACTGAGCCACACAGGCACCCATGCACTCTTACATTTTAAATACTGCAAAGAAATTTGCAGATTAAATCCTAAGCTTTGAACTAATATACATTTATATAAAAAATCTAAAAAAAATCTAAGAAAGTCTGTTCTATGTAATTGTGGACCAGCTTGCTCAGACTAAACTTCCTCCAGAAAATTTAGAAAATATGGAAGAAAGTATGTTTTTTTTTTTAATCTGCTGAAAAGCATGAGAAGATTCAAAAGGCAGTGAGAACCTGAAAAGCTACAGTCCCCGAGGAAAGGAAAGACTAGAAATGGGAACCCAACATTTGACGTCTATATTCTTCTTGACGGGATTACTAAATCTACAAAAAGAGGAAGAGAGCTTGGGAAATTGAGTTTCATTAAGCTAAAAGAAAAAAAAAAAAAAAAAGGAAATTCGGAGGCTGCAAAGAGGAAGGACCCGGATAAAATAAATAAGCTTTACTTGGCTTTGGAGGCAGAAGCCTAGGTGTGCACAGAAGCAACAACAGGGACTCAGATCATGTCAGGCTGTCATTGCATTAACGTTACCTCTTTCCAGCTTTATGGCTAAGCAGAAGTAAAGTACATTCTGTCATGAATAAATTCCAAGATTTTGAAATTATCACATAAAGTGATAAAAATTTAATAAACAATGGTTGGCTTTTACAGGGGCGCCTGGGTGGCTCAGTGAGATGAGCATCAGACTTCGGCTCAGGTCATCATCTTACCGTTTGTGAGTTCGAGCCCGGCATTGGGCTCCGCACTGACAGTGTGGAGTCTGCTTGGGATTCTCTCTCTCTCTCTCTTTCTCTCTCTCTCTCTCTCTCCTTCTGCTTCTCCACCCCTCCCCCACTTGCACTCTCTCACTCTTAAAATAAATAAACTGAAAATGATACACTTCAAACAAATAAATAAATAAGTAATTTGGCTTTACAAAATCTGACCTGAAACTTGGAGAAATATAAGATAAAAGATGAGGACTACATATATGTGTGCAAATATAGCCAAGATTTTTTTTTTAATTTTTTTTTAACGTTTATTTATTTTTGAGACAGAGAGAGACAGACATGAATGGGGGAGGGTCAGAGAGAGGGAGACACAGAATCTGAAACAGGCTCCAGGCTCTGAGCTGTCAGCACAGAGCCCGTCGCGGGGCTTGAACTCACGGACCCGTGAGATCATGACCTGAGCCGAAGTCGGCCGCTTAACAGACTGAGCCACTCAGGCGCCCCAAGAATTTTTTTTTTAATGTGGAAAATGTGAGCAGAGACTAGAAAAATACAAATAAACAATTTAATGAGAATGTCCTAAATAAAGGAAAAATCACTAAATAAAATTAAAAACTCAATATATTGGCTTAAGGGCATCTGACTAGATATTTAATGAATTGAAAAAAAATTTTAACATTTATTTATTATTGAGATAGAGACAGAGCATGAGCAAGGGAGGGGCTGAGAGACGGAGAGACACAGAATCTGAGCTGTCAGCACAGAGCTTGCTTCGGGGCTTGAACCCACAAACTGCGAGATCATGACCTGAGCCAAAGTCGGACGTTCAACTGATGGAGCCACCTAGACGCCCCTAATGAATTGAAATTTTTATCAGAAGAAAAGTCTTATCCTGAATCATAGAAAGACAAAAGTTTGGAAATTAGAGAAAAGTATAAGAGAAAAAGGAGTCACAGAATGACAGGAGAGAATAGGATAGTTGCAGGCTATATGAGGAGAAAATATATAATATCACACTTTTGAAAACATAACCAAAGTAGAATTTTCCCAATTTATATATTAAACACTGAATTCATTTGTATTAATACAATTAACTTCATATTTCTACAATAGAAATATAGTTCCTATAGTTTAGATGTGTTCTAATGCAAATATTCCATTAAACAAAATGATCATAGGGGCATCTGGGTGGCTCAGTCAGTTAAGCCTCTGGCTTCGGCTCTGGGCATGATCTCGTGGTTCATGGGTTTGAGCCCCACATTGGACTCTGTGCTGACAGCTCAGAGCCTGGAGCCTGCTTCAGATTCTGTGTCTCCGTCTCTCTCTGCCCTTTCCCTGCTCGTGCTCTCTCTCTCTCTTAAATGTAAATGAAACATTAAAAAAAAAATAAAAACTGATTGTAAAAATACACATTGAAATACATTTACATGTGGTTTTGTGGTTTGTTATATTCTCTTTTCCTCTTTCTCTATTTTATACACACACACACACACACACACACACACTAGCATAACTGTGTAAAACACACTCATATTTAGATGCATGAGTTTGAGGTGGTCCATTGTTGAAGTTAAATTTAAATTTAACTTTAAATTTAAAGTTAAATGAATTATAATGATAGACCATTACAGTAATCCCTTATGTTACTGTAATATACATAAAGCCTCTTCACTGAACGTTTAAAAATTAGAACTCAGGATACCTGCTTAAAACTTTCAAATTTGATTTAAAAAAGAAAAATAAACCTAAGAAAACATATTTTTTCATTAGCACCAATTTATTCCCATCCTAGGGCCCACTTTGATTCACTCTAAAGAGCCAGCCATTCCAAGCAACAGCTTCTTGTTGAAACTATAGAGTTGACATTTAAAATATTAATAACATTTTCACAAGAATCCTTGCTGCTTTGGTAGAGGGAGGGGGTATTCGATGACAGGACCCAGTTGACCTAGAACTGTCAACAGTTCATGGTTGACATTTGAGGGCTGAGAAAATATATATATTTTACTAGTCCTTAACAGATCAGAATTAGACATACTTGGGGGGTTAAGTGGCATCCTGATGGATACCTGATGGAGTCAGTTTGTTGAAAGTGTTAAGCGACATCTATACTCAGCTTTCATTGGGAAAGAATGAAGGTTTATGACGTCAACTCTCAGCTCTGAAAGTTCCACTACCCCTGTGCTTCTTGCAGAAAATTCTGTGGGAAGAGGCTACTGTGCTGGCCGTGTTCCACAGCTGCTTATGTCAAAGAGCTTCACATTTGCTGGCCCTCAATGCACTCAATCTTTGTGTGCCCTTGGACAAGTCACTTAATAGATCTGGGCCTAAACTTCTTCATCTTGTAATAGGAGAGAGCTCCTTCCAGATCAAAAATTTTATCACCATGAGGCAATTCAGAGCTCCTTTCTGCCTTTTCAGCAAGTTGTCTGGTACTTTGTTTTATATGCACTAGTAATTTAGATTTTTGCTGTGATGAAATTGAACATTTAATTCAACTTTGTAAGGTATAAATTATAAAAAGGAAGGAAGCCACTTAATAAAAAAAATAACGAAGCAAAATAGATTATCCTTCTGAGAGCTATTTGTATCACCTACAATTAGTTACATGAGTGATGGTGTAATATATACATAGTGCGTTAACTCTGGGTAAAATAAGTTTACCAAAATCAGAATTTTGTTTTGTAATCTGACAACTGCTACAGTGTTGAGCAGAGGATGTTGCCTGGAGACGAATTGCAACATTTGATGCTTGATATTGTCTATGATATTGTCTAAAATGAAGGAACATTACATACAAAGCTTATTATTGCAGTGATGGCTTCCTGCTTTCTGAATCAAATTAGAATTATAGCTGGAACTAAAACTAATAAAAGAAAAACCTCTATGTTTCCATAAAATAACTACTAATGTATTCCCAATAGTAATGAAAGTGAAAAAAATATCCTCGTAAAACTTGTAAAATGTAAACTATCAATCAACAAAAATCCAATAATGCCTGAAAGTCCCTACCTCTGAAAATGCAAAGGAAAAAGAAAAGCTCAGAATCAGTCAGCTGTCAACTACTATGACTTTCGATATCAAAATATGAGGAATACTGCTATTTTTAACCACTGCATTACACAAAATCTTAGACTAGTTTTGAATTGGAGAACATTTATTTTGCTCTGAAACCTCAAGTTGAAGTATCCACTTCTACTTTGATAAACTGAAGGGTATTTAACAGAGAAGGCTTATTATTTATTAATTATCCTAGTAACACCACAGCTTTTGATGAAATTTAAGCCTGGGAGGGAAAGAGAAAAATAAGCAAATAACAGCAACAAGAATAGTATGACAATTTCAGGAGCATTAGGATTATATTTGACTGACTGTTGAAGAAAAGCTCTCAGCTTTTCTCCATTGAAGATAATATTAGCTGTGGGTTTTTCATATATAGCCTTTATTATGTTAAAGTATGTTCCCACTAAACCTACTTTGTTGAGGATTATCATGAATGGATGTTGTACTTTGTCAAATGCTTTTTCTGCATCTATTGAAATGATCATATGGTCCTTCTCCTTTCTTTTATTAATGTGACATGTCATGTTGATTGATTTGCAAATACTGAACCACCCTCTTAACCAGGAATAAACCCCACTTTATCGTGGTCAATTATTTTTTAAATATATTGTTGGATTCAATTTGCTAATATTTTATTGAGGACTTTTGCATCCGTGTTCATCGGGGATATTGTCTTGTGGTTCTCTTTTTTAGTGGAGTCTTTAACTGGCTTTGGTATCAGGGTAATTCAGGCTTCATAGAATGAATTTGGAAGTTCTCCCTCCTTTTCTATTGTTTGGAATACTTTGAGAAGAATTGGTATTAAATCTTCTTTAAATGCTTGGTAGAGAAAAAAAACAAATGTTTGGTAGAATTCGCCTGTAAAGCCATCTGGCCCTGGACTTTGTTTGCTGGGAGTTTTTTGATTACTGATGCAATTTCTTTGCTGGTTATCAGTCTGTTCAAATTTCCGATTTCTTCCTCTTTCAGTTTTGGTAGTTTATGTGTTTGTAGGAGTTTATCTGTTTCTTCCAGGTTGTCCAATTTGTTGGCATATACTTTTTCATAATATTCTCTTATAATTGTTTGTATTTCTGTGGTGCTGGTTGTTATTTCTCCTCTTTCGTTTGTGATTTTATTTATTTGGGGCCTTTCTCTTTCCTTTTTGATAAGTTGGGCTAGAGATTTATCAATTTGATTAATTTTTTCAAAGACAAGCTTCTGGTTTCATTGATCTGTTCTATTGTCTTTTCAGTTGCTATATTATTTATTTCTGCTGTAATCTTTATTATTCCTATCTTTCTGCTGGTTTAGGCTTCATTTGTTGTTCTTTTTCTAGATCCTTTAGGTGTAAGGATAGGATGTTTATTTGAGATTTTGCTTGCTTCTTGAGGTAGGCCATTCAGGGATGTCCGCTCTTACCACTATCATTCAACATAGTACTAGAAGTCCTAGCCACAGCAATCAGACAACAAAAATAAATGAAAGGCATCCAAATCAATAAAGAAGAAGTAAAACTTTCATTATATGAAGATAATATAATACTCTATATAGAAAACTAAAAACGTTGGGGCACCTGGGTGGCCCAGTTGTTTAAGTGTCCAACTTCAGCCCAGGTCATGATCTCATGGTTCGTGGGTTTGAGCCCTGCATTGGGCACTGTGCTGACAGCTCAAGCCTGAAGCCTGCTTCAGATTCTGGGTCTCTCTCTCCTTCTTGCTCTCTGCACCTCCCATACTAGTAGTCTGTCTCTCTTTTTCTCTCAAAAATTAATAAACTTTTAAAAAAACTCAAAAGGCTCCACCAGAACACTGCTAGAACTGATAAATAAATTTAGTAAAGTTGCAGGATATGAAATCAATGTACAACAATCTGTTGCATTTATATACACCAATAATGAAGTTACAGAAAGAGAAATCAAGGAATCAATCCCATTTACAATTGCACCAACATTAATAAGATACCTTATAATAAACCTAACCAAAGGGTGAAAGACCTCTACTCTGACACATTGAGTGCAATCTCTATCAAAATATCACCAGCATTTTTCACAGAGCTAGAACAAACAATTCTAATATTTGTGTGGAACCACAAAAGATGCCATAGCCAAAGCAACCTTGAAAAAGAAAAGCAAAGCTGGAGGCATCACAATACCAGACTTCAAGTTATATTACAAAGCTGTAGGGATCAAAATAGTATGGTACTGGCACAAAAATAGACACATGGATCAACAGAACAGAGTAGAAAACCCAGAAATGAATCCACAACTATATGGTCAGTGAATCTTTAACAAAGCATGAAAAATTATCCAATGGGAAAAAGACAGCCTCTTCAACAAATGGTGCTGGGAAAACTGGACAGTAACATGCAAAATAATGATACTGAACCACTTTCTTACACCATACACAAAAATAAATTCAAAATGGATGAAAGACCTAAATGTGAGACTTGAAACCATACATAGCTAGAGAAGAACATGCACAGTAACATTTTTGACATTGGCTGTAGCAACTTCTTTGTAGATATGTCTCCAAAGGCAAGGGAAACAAAAGCAAAAATAAACTATTGGCACTTCATCACAATGAAAAGCTTCTGCTCAGTGAAGGAATCAACAAAACCAAAAGGCAACCCAGGTAATGGGAGAAGATATTTGCAAATGACATATCTGATAAAGGGTTACTATTAAAAATAAATAAAGAACTTATAAAAGTCAACACCCCAAAAATGAATAATCCAATTAAAAAATGGGAAGGCATGAATAGATGATTTTCCGAAGATAAGTTGCAGATGGCCAACAGACACATGAAAGGACTCAACATACTGATTTTCAGGGAAATACAAATGAAAACTACAATGAGATATCATCTCACACCTGTCCAGATGGTTTCCAGATGGCTAAAAGCAACAAAACCAGAAACAACAGGTGTTGGGGAGGATGTGGAGAAAGGAGAACCCTCTTTCACTGTTTGTGGGAATGCAAACTGGGGCAGCCACCATTGAAACAAGTATGGAGGTTCTTCAAAAATTTGAAAATAAGACTACCCCATGATCCAGCAATTGCACTACTAGGTATTTACCCAAAATATATAAAAATACAGATTCAAGGGAGTACATGCACCCTGATGTTTATACCAGCATTATCAACAATAGCCAAACTGTGGAGAAAGCCCAAATGTCTATTGGCTGATGAATGGATAAAGAAGATGCAGTACACACACACACACACACACACACACACTGGAATATTACTCAGGCATCAAAAAACGAAATCTTGCCATTTCCAATGACATGAATGGAGCTAGAGAGTGTAATGCTAAGCGAAATAAGTCTGTCAGTCAGAGAAAGACAAATACCATATGATTTCAATCATCTGTGGCACTTAAGAAATAAAACGAGCAAAGAGAAGAAGAGAGGCAAACCAAGAAACTCTTGCCTGTAGAGAACAAACCGTTGGTTACCAGAGGGGAGATGGGTGAGGGGATAGGTGAAATAGGTGATAGGGATTAAGGAGTGCACCTGCTGCACCTGCTGTGATGTGCACTGGGTGTTGTATGGAAGTGTTGACTCATTAGATTGTACACCTGAAACTAATATTACACTGTATGTTAACTAACTGGAATTTAAATAAAAACTTAAAAAAAATAAATCTGACTTTCCAATTTGTATATTTCAGTTTTCATCTTAAATATTAAATGTGTGTTTTGTTCAAGTTTGGCACTTGTCTGCTTCCCTGCCTACCCTAATGGTGCTATTTTAATGTGAGTCTAGAATGATTCCTAAGAGTTTTATGCCACAATGATGATAGAATCTCCAAAAATAAAAAAGGTGAAAATTTTAAAATATGAAGCTATGTATAAAAGAACAGTTCACTAAAACTATTGATCAATTATGTGTTTGATTTAAACACAATAATCTGTATATAAACAATGTAAATAATAATTCAGGGATAGTATGATAAGACTTAACATGTTATTGAGAAAGATCTTAATGTGTTTTCATCTGAGACAATGATGTATTTGTTATTTCAACAAAATTGTATTAACACCTATTAGGTACAGAGAACTTAAAAACATTGAGGGCTTAAATTAGCTAAAAAAGTTAATAAATCAATTACTTTTGGGATTAAACAATATAATAATGATTTTAGGCAAAAATAGTATATACTAGAGTTGAAATAGTTTAGCCAATGTTAAGAATTTGGGTGTCACATAATCATATTGAGGAAAATGAGTCAGACATAGTTATAGGTTCATAGTTATGTGTCAGGGAATAGTAAAGAATCTCAAGTACTATCTTCTAGCAAGTACATAGTTGGCCCACTTATTTATGGGTCCAGTGTAATTGTAGCAGACATTCCTGATGGATGTTCTGTGCCATTTCTTTCTACCTGTCTGTTCACCTACAGGTGTCTTATACATATTCTAGAATACAAGTAGAACAGGTTCATTACTGTATTTCTCTGCTTTTCTTCCTGTGTATTTTTTCTGGCAACAGAGTGGCTAACTGCGACTTGGAAGTTGCATTCTTCAGGGGCAACCCTCAATGGGAGACAAGAAGCAATTGGATAAACTTCTCAATCTCCTTATCTTAAACTGAGAATGTTCTGAATTGTGTCCCACATAATTTCTCAGAATGTTCCTTAGCAGATTGTATCCAAGTTACTTACAACTGTAATCCATTCATTGATATCTTGATTGGATTAGCTCTGCTCACTTTTTCATCATCTTTTTTTACTGTTATTCTTTCTGAGATCACCTCTAAACAAATGGCCTCCACAGAAGTCTTTGTCTTATGCTCTGCTTTTGGGAGAACCCAACTATAAGAGTAGAGTTTGTATACCAAAGAAGTTATTCGTTTTGTTTTGTTTTGTTTTGTTTTGTTCTGTGTTGTCAGTGCAATTAAAAGAGAGAGGGGAAAAATGGGAAACCACATTATGTAACAAAATAATATCTAGACTATAATCAAAAGAAATATGTTCTAGCTTCTTTTTCTTCACTAACCTTCTATGCAAGTTTTTCAAGCCTTTTAAAGGTTTTGATAATATATTAGGTAAAAAAAAGTACAGTAGTAAATATACTAGGAATAGATGACCTCTAAAATTACTCACAGCAAAAAATTTATACACTTGAAATCCTTATATCTGAGGCCATTAGGGCACAGTGGATAAATTAATGGAAAAGTTAGTTTAAAATGATGATGCATAAAAATGACACATTTGCAAATTATGTACTTTATTTTAAACCATATGCATGTACATTAATTTAAAAATATCTGTGTTGCAAAGAACTTAGTGTGGGTTAACTTACTTTTTTTTCATAAATCATACCCACAATGCAGTCTTTTTGGGGTTAAAGTGGAAAGATGATCTGAAGCCACTGTTGATGCAGATGCTAAGTATTGCTATAATGACAATCATATTATCATACATAAATGTATCAAATAAACATGTTGGACACCTTAAAAAAAAGACAGTGTTGAAGCAATTTCACTACAGAATCATTTCTGGTTTTTATATTTCTTTTAATATTTTATATGTCCTCCAATAGCAACAGTCTGTCTCCAGCAACTAACTAAAAAGCAGTTTTTGTGACTATTTGCTTTCATCAGTCCTTTTTAAGTAATTACAATAAGAAGAAAGAAATATTTTACATATATTACATTTATTTTTCATTAGTTAGCACACTCTGATGATATATTAATTGAATTAAATTAAATAACACATTCAACTAGAAAAACAAATGTTCCAATGTGCCTGGGTGGTTCAGTCGGTTAAACGTCTTACTTTGGTCAGGTCATGTTTTGTAGTTCATGAGTTTGAGCCCCACATCAGGTTCTGTACTGACAGCTTGTAGCCTGGAGCCTACTTCGGATTCTGTGTCTCCCTCTCTCTCTGCCCCTCCCCCACTGAAGCTCTCTCTCTCTCTCTCTCTCTCTCTCTCTCTCTGTCTCTCTCAAAAATAATAAAAAAAAATATTTAAGAAATTAAAAAAAAAGAAAAAAGAAAACATGTTGCTCAAGAGTGACGTTTGATGAATAAGCTAGTGAGTAAATGGGTGACTTCATAGTAGCCACCTAGATACATAATTTCAATATAATATGTTTTTTAGTCAGAATAATATAATCCAAGTCAGTTACGTGAGAGCTTGTTAATAGGTTCTGCTCTTCTAAGCTTCCAAAACTTTGAGTTTCAAAGCAAATTGTGGAAGGCTAACATAACTTTAGCCATTTTATAACTCAGAAGAGTAAATGAAGCATCCACCTGAGGGGTCCTTAATTGTATTTATGCTGATAAAAAGCCAAATATTCAATCTATAACCTAAGAATGGCATTACTAAGAAGTATTTTGAAACTCTATAATAAATCGTCCACGTTAGAGAACATCTAGTAGCCTGAGATTCTTGGCATATCATTAGTGAGTTTTAGAATCCAGAGATATACTTGATCAGGAAGTTGCTGAATGAGCAGGGCTCTGGATTTTTCCTATTTGCTCTCTCCTGTGAATCCAAAATGGCAGTTCCAATTATTGGCTCTTGTGTCAGTTGGCATTACACTTTTGCACTTTGGCTCATTAGAATATAAGCCTGTAAGCTTAGCATCAAATGTTATGTAGGCATAAAAGATAACATGTAAGTTAACAATTATGCATGTCAAAAGATGATATATTCTATGGAAAAGCTTGAACAAGGTAATGAAGAGTCCAAAGTACAGAGGAAGATATATTTGTGTAGATTACAATTTCTCATAGGGACTCAGCATAAAAGTCACTGAGAAAATGACACTTAGCAAAGATTTGAAGTTGCTGAGGGAGTATATGAGTGAAAATAGGCTAGGCTATTCTGCAGCGACAATAAAAGCCGAATCTCACAGGTATAAAACTAAAAAGATCAAATTCTCATTTGAAGTCCGTTGCAAACTGACTTGTAGCTCCATCTGCCCTGCCCCATCTTCATCTGAATAGAGGCTGACGAGGGCTCCGCCATCCGGAATATAAAAAACTGCACTGACTTGCAAAAGCTTCCAGCAAAGGATGACGTATGCTAATCATGCTCACATTTTATTGGCTGAAACAAGTCACGTGGACAAGCTAAACCTCAATGGAGAGTGGACGTACAACTGGACGTATGCTCTCAAGATGGAGACCCCAGCATGGGCTCTAATGACTACCACTGAGTAGGAGCAATTCAGCCTAATACCAGGTGTTAGTACGAGGGCGAGGTGAACAAGGGACTCGTCCTAAGTGCAAAACTTAGGGAGGCACCAAAAACTCAGTCATTGAAATAAATAATATTGGGATGCAATGTGTTTTTTGTTTTGTTTTGTTTTTTTTTGTTTTTTTTTGTAGAGAACTCAAAATTAGTGCAAAAAACCATGGTGAAAAACTATCCAAATTTTAAATAAAGATGGAGGCAGTATACAGTTTCATGGAGAGCCACATTTGAGCCTGAGGCACAACAAGAGATCAATAATACTGAGACTGTTTTTATTCAAAATATTGATATTTTGTTTATCATGGAATATCTTACATTAACATTGATTATTTAAAATAATGAATTGAAAAGGTTTTAATCTTCGTTACTGGCATTTGTGGTGTCACTTTAAATTTTGTGCCTGAGGGGCACCTGGGTGGCTTAGTCAGTTAAGTATCGGACTCTTGATTTTGGCTCAGGTCATAATCTCACAGATCATGAGTTGCAGCCCCGTTGGGACTCCTCACTGACAGTGCAGAGTCTGTTTGGGATTCTCTCTCATTCTCTCTCTCTCTCTCTCTCTCTCTCAAAACAGATAAGTAAACTTTTTAAAATATTTAAAAAAATAAAAATATGTAAGGAAATAAACAAAAAATAAATACATTTTGTGTCCACGACAAGTGTTATACTCACATTACTCTACCTGTATGTTCCTCAGTACTCATTACCAAGACAGTAATACGTTTGGTGGTTTAGAATATGTATTCAGGTCTCCATATTTTCTGAATGTATATCTTATTTTTGAAGAGCTTTGAAATATTAGGTAAACTTCCTAACCTCTCTCAGCATGACCTCGTTTGTGAACAAATTCCGTATACTCCTAAGGTCATAATGAAGATAATCTGAAAAAATGCTTATAACCATTTTTTAATATATTTCTTCTACCATGTAAGTGGTCAATAAATGCTATATATTATTGCTGATTTAAAAACAAAGAAAATAGTGTAATTTTCTAAAGAGGTAAAGAGTACTAGCAGAGACGCTTTGTGAAGAGACATATAAAATTGGATGGTATAAACATATTTTTAATGAAACACTTGTACTGTTGTCTTTAAGCTTTCTGCACTTGTATTTTTTAATATAGCCTCAGGGTACTAAAAATATAATCATGCAAAAACCACGAGCTATAAAAGTAAAAACATAGACTAGTCATTAAATTTGATCTGTGTACATTGAGGCAAAATGTGGACATATCACCTAGACCCTTCAAAGAGCCATGCTACTATTAAGAAAACATTTGGGCATAATTAGCATCACAATATTCAAGGTAGTGAGAGAAGTACACGAAGAATTTGATGGAAAGTAGTACCTTAATGATAAGACCAAAGCCTAAATGTCAAATAAAAGAGATATTAAGAATTAAGAAATATCACACACCTTTCAGATATGTGACTTAGGCAGCAAGTACTGGGGCATTAAAGGAAAAGAAGGCCACTGAGAAAATATTCGGACTACTGCTACAGGAACAAGGGTCGTATCCAGTGCTCAAAAAGGAACTCACATTTCTCAGTCTTAAAAATGCCATTTTTTCTTGAAAAAAAGTGCCTTGAGCAGAGAAATGCAGATTATTGAATGCCTTGTGCTTTTTAGTCGTTTTTTTTTTTTCTGTCAAAGGCGAATTATTAATTATTTGGCTAAGCATCTCTCCAAATGTTTACATATACTGTCCTGCCATATTTACAAATGTATGACTCAAAGGGCCTTTCTAGGCTGCATTGAAAAGGAATTTAAGTCAGAAAGTCGATAGGTCAGGCAGAAAGAGGATCAAGTAAAATGAGGTGAGAAATAAAATAGTAGTTTTAGTGGGAAACATAAAATAATAAGCCCGTCAAATGAGGCTTCAAAGTCACTGTTAATGATTTGAAGGAAAGCTAACACATCTGTTTCGTTAAGAGTTTTCAATATAAAAAGAAAAGGCCAGATGTGTCTCTCAAAGAGGCTACTTTGTGGTTCGCTTTACATTTGAGGGAAAAAAAATAAAAAGGAAGAGAGGATGGGGCAGAAATGACTATGGAAACTTGTCATGGCGAATAACTTAGTAAAATGGAAAAACAAGTATTTGAACCTAACAGGTAATTCTTTGGCTAAAGTAACATTCAAAATCTTTTTAACTTCCAATTTCACTTGGTACCTAAGAAGATGATAATATGACCTAGGTTCAAGGCAATTTGTTAAGGTTTTCATTATAATTACTAATAATTATGTATCGAACACTTACAATTATCAAGATGTTGTACTAATTTATAAACATTAGTTTTTTGGTGTTCAAATTAGGGGAGTAATGTTGCTGTTTTCATTTTGCCTGTGTAGAAATGGAAGCTTTGATCATTGACAGGACTTATACAAAGTCACACATTTAGCAAATGTAGTAGCAATGTCCTCATCACAGATCTGAAGGGCATGTGTTATTTAAGTGATGTTACACCTTTCTTTTATTGAAAATATATCCATTTCCATCTATGTCTTATGTCTATGTATGTATGTATGTGCCTATCTATTTATTATTCTATAAATCTTATCAAACAGCAAATATCCTACAGTACCACTCACCCCTTCCAAATATATTTGTAGACTGGGAAGGTGCCATTCAAAGAAATGTTTGCACAGTAAAGTCACTAGCAGAACAATACAAAAACCCAGGGTCTTGCTTCTCTCTAGAAGGTTCTTCCAACTCCATCATATTAAGCATGCAGACTCTGAGTTTAAGTGAAGGTTTCTCCTATGGCTGACATATCCTACTGCAATCAGAGAGGTTTTGACTCTCCTAGATAGAAATGAGCATGGAACTTTGCAAGGGAAACTTGCTTCCAAGTTTGGATCTCAAGCAGGTGGTGATACTTACTAACTGGACCTCTAAAACCTTCCATCACCCAGAAAGAGACAGAATAAATGCATTATTATATCAAATGGAATATACATGAAAGACTGTACCACAGGTATTAAAAGAGAATTTTGTAGCATCACAGAGGAGAAGCCAGAATTTTGTATAATGAATCAAAGAAACCCGAAGTAACTATAAACACTGGGAATCTTGTATACTTGGATTATTAGAGTGTTTAGATTTCATATAGATCGTTTTTTATTGATTTTGTTGTTGTTTTTGTCATTATTGGGGTTGATTAGTTGGGTTTTTTGTTTGGGGTGTATGTTTTGGGAAGAGAGTTTTTGTTTGGGTTTGTTTATTTTATTGTTTTCAGTTTCCCATACCTTCTCAATTTAACCTTTTGTATTTAAATCCCCCAGCACATCTTGTTCCAGATAAATTTCTGGCTTTTGTAAGTATTTATTTATTTTGGGGAGAGTGCAAGCGGGGGAGGGACAGAGAGAGGGGGACAGAGGGTCTGAAGGCTCTGCACTGACAGGCTGACAGCAGCAAGCCCCAGGTGGGACTCAAAGAACTGCGAGATCATGACCTGAGCTGAAGTTGGACACACAACTAACTGGCTGAGCCACTCAGGTGCCCCAGGCTTTTATAGAACCTGTGGATCCTGTCAGTGTAGTTATGTGTGTATGTATATGTGTGTGTGGGGGGGGGGGGGAGGAGTGTGTGTGTGTGTATGTGTGTGTATTTATGAAAAACCAGATTAACAGAACCCTTTAGGAAAAGCTGACTTAGCAAGCCACATCTAGTATAAACTTTAAAATCAGTTTGATTTAAAAATAAAAACTTGATGTTTTGCTGGATTCTGAACTAGAAAAAAGATATCTTATAGACCAAAATCTTGGTATCATGGACCATTGTGTACTAGTTATGTTTGTACCCACCACTGGGCTATGAATACCTCAAAGTTAGCAATCAAAAGTAAGCTATTAGTGATTAATAAGTATTTTCTGTCTTCTAATGATGCATATAATTCATTATCTGAATGATTACATTGATTAGAACTATTTTTATAAGGTGAAGATCATAGATAAACCATTCAGCTTTGTATTAAAATATGACACATAACCACAGAAAAAGGCAGCACCAATAATTATAGATACATATTTGACAAATATGTATGCTTTTTAAAGCTGGACGTGAGGGATTATGTTGTGAAGAGTAGACTGAATTTGTGATTATGCTTACCTGCATTTCTTATATAGAAAGTCAACTGGACCACTTGACTTAGGAGGGTAGGGGTAGATAATAAATACCATACATTTTAGAATATATAATTCCTGACAGTTTTGTACTTTGGAGGTTTAAACAAAGCACTACTGTTATCATCTGGTAGAGATTTTGATCCTTTCCCCCAGAGTCCCTTCATTTAGTGTTTTTGAAAGGCTCGACAACTGGCAAATTGCATTTAGTTATCAAGAACTGGTGTAGAACCACTTGAATGGAAAAGCTGTCATTCTCCCTTGCTTAAAATGTGAAATCTCTTCACAGTTATTTTTCCTAAACGTGGTCACTTGGCTAGCATGTAAAATGTTAACATTAAAAGAAGATGGAAAGTGAATCTATGTAGCAATATAAGGAGAAAAAAATAAATGAAATATTCCAAAATAAATAAAAGCTAAGGTATAAAATTTGTAACAAAATTTTTGGAAATGAAGTTATATAAAAAGAGAAAACTGTATGTCACAAATAGGAATGAGTTCCAAGCAAAATAAATTCTTTCCAGGAAGATGGTTTCTGAAAAAGCTACGGCAAACATTGGTAATGATCTCTAGAGCCACACTCTAGGCTGAAGGAGAGGTGAGCTCTGGAATCCAAGGAACTGGATTTGAGGATTCTGGACTCCAAATTTCGAACTCTCGTGACCTAGAAAAGTTGTCTTTAACTTGCTGAATCAGTTTCTTATGAGTTTTTAGTGATGAATTCCTAATAAGCCTATAATGGTAAGCTCTACAGTTTGTACCAGGTGTCAGATCCGTAAGATATTTGCATTTGTCTTGCAAAATTGCCTGAATTTTTAATTAGCAAAAATTTGTAAATAAAGAACTAATGGAACATTAATTTCCCTCCTCCTTGCTCCCTGTCAGTTCTGATTTGTAGACAGCAAAATGAAAACCAGTTTGTTGATATAAGAAAACTCTATTTACATGTTCATGTTGTTGTCATAATAATTACTGTTGTTTTTAACTCGCCCTGACAGGGAGTTGAAACTATAAAGAGAGTGAAGAATAATTTGCAATGAATCAAGAACACGATGTTGAAAATTTTGTGGACAACTTTTAGTTTAAAAAGCTAGCATAATTTGCCTTTCATCACAGTATTTATAATAGAAATATTCCCTAAGAAACAGTTATAACAATTATGTAATTATTTTCTTTGAGCATAGATTTCACTTACTCTCTGAGGCAGCTGACACTCTGATTACTTCTTTTGTCACATTTTGCCATGTTTTTCTTTGTGGTCAACCATGATTACACCATGAGAAGGGTAACATAATTGGAACTAATGTCTCTGATTTTTTTTTTATATTATCTGGTTTTTTACACTTTAATTTGTGAGAAAGAGAGGGACAGGGAGAGAAGGGGTGGGGGGAGAGAGAGAGAGAGAGAGAGAGAGAGAGAGAGATAATGAATGGGGGAGGGGCAGAGAGAAAGGGAGAGAGAATCCCAAGCAAGCCCAGACCTGTAAGCACAGAGCCCAATGTGGGGCTCGAACCCTCCAATTGTGAGATCATGACCTGAACCTAGATCAAGAATTGAAGGCTTAACCAATTGAGCCACCCAGGCTCCCCTAATGTCTCTAATGCCCCTAATGTCTAATGTCTTTTTGCAAATAGTAGAAACTCACTAATTTTTGATAAATAAGATATTACTCTTTCTTCCTTGAAGCCAATAGTATTTTTAAGCCACTATGAATTTGTCTAAGTTTTCTTTCGTCATATAAAATCATTTTAAATTTTACAATTGTTTTAAATTTTTGAAATTTTATAATTATCAGTCAAACAAAACAATTGGATTTTAACAATTATAAACAAAGCCTCCTTCCTCTTGTTCACCAATTGAAATTGAACTGAATTCCCTTGCACATTTTTTTTTTTTCAGTACAAAATCTGTTTAGGTTCTGGTTCTCATAATTGGAGATAAGGTGCTGTTATCCTATGAATATGCACAAACAAATGATAAATGTAAATTAAAAGTCTGATAGAAGGCATTGCAGAGCTACCAAGACAATTATGATTTATGATGGCAAAACTGAGAAGAAGAAAGTCAGGTTCAGATAGGTGAGCCTGATATCAGCACCATACTGAAAACAGAGAACCTATAAGGCTGAGCAAAGCTAAAGAGAATCACAAGGCAAAAGTCCAAATTCAAGTTTACTATTTTTATGAATGAGAGAGTCTGGTCAACATTCTAGGCTATTTGGGAGAATCTGGCTGAGCCACAGCCTCAGAGCAGATTTAACGAGAAATAGACTAGGGTTTGTAGGAACTAAAACTTTCTTTGAATCGTCTAACTTCTTAATTGGTATGGGGTGTTAATTATATATCTGATGGACTATAACAAAATACAGCATTTCAAGTTATCTCTAATTTTTTTTTCGAATACAATAACTCTAGAACCCAGCTCTCTTAAACCATGCAGTACTGTTTTAGATATCACTAGTATTTATCATTTGCTCTTAGAAAATGGTTATTAATCTCCAAGAAAGGTTTTGTTTTTTTCAGAATTCACAATGTTTACCCTATGCAATTTTAATTCATTTTAATTTTCATAATCCCATCTGTATTTTATACATTTAATTACCTATCATTTAAACATATTTTAATTTAATTGCTTTTCTCTTTAATATCATCAATATATTGACTTTTTAATTTTTAAATATTAACTTATTAACTGAAAAGTAGATTAGATACATGTGAAAACAAGAAGCATGAAGATACTCTAATATTCTATACCTTAATCAAAAATAGTGTATTTACTGATATGATTGAGTTTAAGTAAGCCATCGATCCATTTGTTTTCTTATTGTTCCTTTTTTTGTTTTATTTTGTTTCTCATTTCTTCTTTTTCTATTATTTTTGGGGAAACTGGAACAATGTATTTACTATTCTATTTTATTTTTTCTATTGAATATCCATGCTTAGGCATATGAGTTGCTACCTATTGATAATTCTGGTGGTTATAATAGATGCTATTATATTATTATATTTTGCTTTGATATATATTGTTCCAGTTCATGTAAAATGTCACAATTTATAACAATAGAATTCTTGTAGTGTTTTAGTATTGCTAGTCTTATAGTATTGTTGCCATATTTTACTTAAACATAGTTATAAACACATCATGTAACATTACTATTTTTGCCTTAAAGAATTCTCTTTCAAGGAATTAGGAGGGGAAAAAAAGTCTTTTTATTAATCCGTATATTTGCTATTCTGAAAACTGTTCATTCTTTTGTAACTCCAAGTTTCCATCTGGTGTCTTTTCCATTCCTCCAGAAGAACTTCTTTTAGCATTTCTTATCCTGCAGACTTGCTGTCAACAAAGTCTCAGCTTCCCTTTACCTAAATGTATGTTTATAATATCCTTACTTTTAAAGAAATTGGAGAATAGGGAATTATGAGTTGATAGACATTTTAACTTTTTTCAGAATTTTAAAAATGTTGTTCCTTTGTTTCCGTTGTGAAATAGCTGTCATTTATGTCGTTCCATGGTATAGAATGTGTTTTACCTCCTTCTACTTGCAGCTGGTTACTTTTACTATATTTTCTTAATTTTAATATATTCCCTTTAATATGCTTCCTTTTTATCTTTGTTATAACTTTCTGGCTATGAATTGCCCGTGTGTGTGTGTGTGTGTGTGTGTGTGTGTGTGTGTGTTTGGACTTCTATACTTTGGGAACTTTTTGAGATGGTGAAATGTTATATATCTTGGTTTGCACGTTAAAATCATGGGCATATGACTGGATTGTAAGCCTAAAATCTATGCATCTGATAACATCAAAAACTTATCTTGAGTATATAATATTTGGGAAAACTATCATCTAATTAAAAGTAAAGTAAAAGATATTCACTATAGGGAATTCACTGTAGCCCTTGTAAATCAACTGGTTTTCTCTCTGACTGAATTTGTGATTTTTCTTTCTCTTTATTTTCCTGGTGTTAAATTATATATTATACTTATTATTATTATTATTATTATTATTATTATTTTACCATTGTTCATTTGAATTCCCTGTGGATCTGAGCCAGATTACTCTTTTCCTGAGTATGACTTCCCATCGTGTGCTTAATTCTGTGTGGTATAATTCTGGGCTATTAGTTCATGACCCTGTGTAAGGACTTATTTGGGAGAAAACTCTGAGGTCTTAGTTAAAGGTTGATTCCTTCAGAAAGTATTCCTGTTTGTATCTGCCTCGTGACACAAGGTCTTACTGCCCAGGGACTTTATATATATTGATTGACTTAGAATTTACTAAACCAGAAGTACAATGTAAATTTGTATTTTCCATTTCACCTGTGGGCAGGTCATAGATAGCTAATTATTAAGGGAGAATATTTGGCTGGTTTCCCTGAGTGTCTAGCCCCAAGAGACAAGTTTCTATGTTTTTAATCTTTGGTAGACATAAGTTATTTTCTAGTCTACATTTTTACTCATGGTGCATTATTTTGAGAATTCTACCTTCTGCTGGGTTCAGAAGTCCAACACTCTTAAGTGGCATTATTTCCCTGTATATCAATTAAATCCCTATTCTCACAGGTATCAAGTTTGACAAACTCCCCTAAAAGCACACCACCCTCCCATTTTTTAAAATTTGTTTTAGTGCCTAGTGATTTTGTTTATGATTTTGCAGGTTCAGTTGTGCATTTAAAATGATATTTGTATATGTTATCTTTCATTTCCCAGTCCTCTTTAGCAAAAGTTTTTTTTTTTTCTATTCTTCTCTGCCATATTCCCTAAAAAAAGTCCTCTCTTATCACACAGTACAGTGTTGTAATTCATAGTGGAGTTATTAAAGTAATTTGAGATCCATTATACGATACCAGGCAACTACATACAGGAAACACTATTATAAATTTGAGCCACCATTTCAGATTTAGTCTAGATAAAATTTATTATTTATCAATTTTTGTGTTCACTCTGCAATTTTTAGCAGAGGAATTTGCAAAGATTTACTTTTGCTAAAATCTTCTTATTTCATTTTTATCTTAGACTACAACCATTCAAATGCACATTTTTATATACATTTTTTTTTAATATTTGTTAATTTTTCCATTGAAATTGATTCTGGTATCAGTTTCTTTTTTTTTTTTATTTGAAATTTATTGTCAAATTGGTTTCCATACAACACCCAGTGCTCATCCCAACAGGTGCCCTCTTCAATACCCACCACCCACCCTCCCCTCCCTCCCACCCCGCCATCAACCCTCAGTTTGTTCTCAGTTTTTAAGAGTCTCTTATGCTTTGGCTCCCTCCCTCTCTAACTTTTTTTTTTTTCTTTCCCCTCCCCCATGGTCTTCTGCTAAGTTTCTCAGGATCCACATAAGAGTGAAAACATATGGTATCTGTCTTTCTCTGTAGGACTTATTTCACTTAGCATAACACTCTCCAGTTCCATCCATGTTGCTACAAAAGGCCATATTTTGTTCTTTTTCATTGCCATGTAGTATTCCATTGTGTCTATAAACCATAATTTCTTTATCCATTCATCAGTTGATGGACATTTAGGCTCTTTCCACAATTTGCCTATTGTTGAAAGTGCTGCTGTAAACATTGGGGTACAAGTGCCCCTATGGGTCCGCACTCCTGTATCCCTTGGGTAAATTCTTAGTGGTGCTATTGCTGGTATCAGCTTCAAAAAGGCCCTGTCATTTTAAACAAATATAAAGTAACTATGACAAATTTGGCTATTTACTTATCCTTTACTACCTCCTGTATGCAGATACCGTGATAGTCAAACATGGACTCTGTTCTTAATGAACTTTAACACATGGAGAAAATAATACATTTAGCAAATAAATGTATATTTTGATATTATGATATATGTTGCATATTATTCTATAAATAACCAAACAGTTTGTTGTGAAAAATAACAAAGAAGCAAGCAAAGGGGAAGTCGTCTCTTACAGAGTTACATTAATGTGAGTCCGTAAGGAGGAAGAGCCATCAAATGAAAAAAAAAATGTGAGTGAATTGAGAATTGGAATAAGCACACCAGAAACAGAACAGCACATACAAAATTAATGAAGTCGTGAAGTAGGGCATATCTTCATGTTTTTAATAATTTTGTGGAACGGATAGAGGTCAGTGTGACTGGAAAATATTGAATAGATTCTTAATTGAATTTTTAAATAACTACTATTTGAAACAGCCTCTCTCAATGGTGATTTCTTTAAAATCATAGAAAAAAAAGTGTGAAACTGCACTATGAAGAGACCTGCTTAAACAAAATCTAGAATGATGCAGAAATAGAATTTGAATAAAATGAAACACTAAAAATAAAATAATTATAAAACAGCAATAGAAGCAGACAGCCTCTGTATCATTTTAGAATCATCTTTAACCTAGAACATTGTAATTAACAGTATAATTTTGAAAATGTTCTTAAGAGAATCAGAGCCAAATGGGATCTAAATAGCACCATCATATCATTATTTTATACCATCTTGGAAATGTTGATGGTTGCAATATGTGCAAAAAAAGCAAACTTAAAGATAATAATTTAAAAAGAAGATTTAAAACTATCAATATTATAGTTACTTCATCTATTTAGTAAATGTATGAGTCACTCAACTTTGGTCTAAACAAATGCTCCAAAACAATTTTCATTCAAGAGTATGAATATAAAGTGTTCAGTTTTTCACAGTATTTCTTAATTTTTTTATATCTTTATTCTTGAGAGAGAGACAGGGTGGGAGCAGGGGAAGAGCATAGAAAGGGAGACACAGACTCCAAAGCCAATTCCAAGCTGTGAGCTGTCAGCACAGCCCCTGACGCAGGGCTTGAACCCTCAATCTGCAAAACCATGACCTGAGCTGAATTCGGATGCTTGCAGTGCTTAAAATATTCCTTTATACATTCCTCCTTAGTCCTTTATAATACAGTCTTAAAAATATTTATGTGACTTACCTGTGCCTGTAGAACTTGAAACACCAGCTTGCTGCTACAGGCACAGTTAAGTCACAAAACCTCTTTCAATCTAAGAAACTATCATTCTATATTTATTTCACAAGGTAATTTGAAGTTTAATGGAATAACACACATGGACTTTTCAAAGAAGATGGTATTATATGCAACCCAAAGCAACATTGCATAGAATATTGCAAACTTCATGAGTTTGCTGATCATTATCACTGTCAGAATCAACATGTTCCAGATTTTATTGATTAAATGACTACTTTTCACAGATGCCTCACTTTGCATTTTACCCGACTGAACTCATTTTTATTACATTTTATAAACTTTCACTTTCCATAATATTTTTAGATGTATTGTAACCGCTCTGCTGACCTACCTGACAGTTTAATATGGTCTAAAAATGACCTTGACTGTGCTGTTTTCTTGTCCCCCAGGGTCATTAACAGAGCTCCTCACTTAGAACAGATATGGCCTACACTTTAGCATTTTTATTGGCAGTAAGCATGAGGGTGATTTATAGCATGCTTTTATAATTTACATCATATAAAACCCCGGATTGTAGTTCTCACTTATTGAAAGTTATATAAATGTAAATTATATGATATTTGGAAGTAGAAGTATTTGCTGTGTTTCTCCTCCTCCACCTTCTCCTTCTCCTTCTTCCTCCTTTAAACAATGTTAGGTGAGGCCTAAATCTCTGTAGCCTGAATATAGGTAATCAGTTACATTCTCTCATTGTCTATAACTTTTATCATTTATGAAGAAATCTGTGTAATTCCTGGACATGATATTACTTTCACAACTCCCTTTTTCTTCTTTAAAAATTATTGGATGAGTATCAACTAGGATTAGAACAATTCAACTGTATATCCAAAGCCAAAGGCTGCCACAGTCAAGAGCAATCTATATTATCATTGATCAGGAAGATTACTGGTGGTTACCTTTAAAGGCATCTACTAAATAGATGCTTCTGTAGAAATTATGGCATTTCCATATTTTGCAATTGAGTTAAAACTGTTTAATTTCATTTTTAGATGTGTATTGAATCTAAACAGTAAGTTTATCCTTTAAATTAGTAACAGTTTGAAACCAGATTGCAATGTTACTAGAACTGGGAAAGTAATGGTTTGTGGTTGTTGATTATTTAGTAAATTCCTGTTAAATTAATGGGAGGGCAAAAAGAGACCAATATATCAAATAAATGTACTGATAAGGATGTGATAAGTCTATGACAACAATATAAACACATGACATATAGAGAGTGAATTATAGAGGAGAGGTTAGTGAATTGTGACTTAGATTTTCGGGGAGTATGCCATGCAAAAAAAAAAAAAGGCCTTTATTCTGGGCCATGAAGTATAAAAATTATGTATGGAAGAGAATATGAAGAAGTAGCCATGAACCTTGAAAGCTTCAGGCTTTCTGACTTGATGTAAGTACTTTTGAAAACCTATCTGTCCCTTGGAGTCCCTGTGCTTTGTCAGTAGCAGCTTCAAAAATTTCCTCCAGTAATCTGAAGATCTAGGACAGTAATTGTTTTGTAAATCACATACATATTTCGAGAACGAGAACTATTTCACACATGTCAGTTTTGGGGTTTATAGGAACTACTTTGAAAAGTTCTACCATCTCATAATTGATGCATCAGCAATTGTGACTTTGGACAGCTGACATGTCTCAAAAAGCTGCCTGATGGGGGCGCCTGGGGGACTCAGTTAAGCTTTTGACTCTTGATTTCGGCTCAGGTCATGCTCTCCCAGTTCATGCGATCAGGCCCTGCACGGGGCTGCATGCTGACAGCACAGAGCCTGCTTGGGATTCTCTCTCTCCCTCTCTCTCTGCCCCTTCCCTGCTTGCTCTCTTTCTCTGTCTCAAAATAAATAAGTAATCTTAAGGAAAAAAAAAAAAAAAAAAAAAAAAAAAAACTGCATGTCTGGTACCAAGCAGCTAAATACTCCAATTGAAAACCCCTCTCTAAAGTCTGGACCAAAGATTGAACAGATGACTCACTTCCAAAAATTTCTGCATTCTTGTGTTTTACATCTGTCTAGATTACTTAGACTTAATAGAGAATACCTGGAGTAGACAATGGTAGGCTCAAACATGTACCTTTGTTTTTATCATATATCAGCATACCTAGGACATTTAACCATCTCTGGTTTCCAGACAAATCCTTAGACGAGCAACTTCTTTTGAGACCAGAGTGTCAGACAATGAAACAAGTGGGACAACCCCCTTAAAAGTAATCAAAGCCAACTACTTAATCTCTTTGGTCTTCCTTACAATTTGAAGGAAAAAAAAAAAACACAAAAAACAAAAAACAAGCATAGACATGTGCAAAATAGCTCCCATCTGATGTTAACACATCTGGAAGCAGTCTTGATCTGTGCAGAATTCTGATACTTCACAATGGATAGTCCAACTATCTAAGTGTACATTAAAATACATTTGCACTGTAACACATCTTAAGCAATCTATTGTGAACATTAAAAACATTAAAGAGATGCTCATTGGTGCTTCATATTTAGTATGACTACTCTATGTATGCCTGTGACATCACAGATCAAGTCAAGCTCCCTGTCTTTTGCACCCACTCATCATCAACTGTTTAAAACGGTTAAATTTAAAATTGTTTATTGAGGCGTGCCTGGGTGGCTCAGTCAGTTAAGCGTCCGACTTCAGCTCAGGTCATGATCTCACAGTTTGTGGGTTCAAGCCCCACATTGGGCTCTGTGCTGACAGCTCAGAGCCTGGAGCCTGCTTTAGATTCTGTGTCTCGCTCTCTGCCCCTGCCCTGCTCATGCTCTGTCTCTCTCTGTCTTTCATGTTTAATGAATAAACATTTAAAAAATGTTGTTTAATTGTTCATTGAGTGCCTACTATTTGCAAGATATACATTGGTGAATAAATATTCTAAATAATATAAATTAAACTAAGAGGCCAATGACTTTTCCCAGTTTTTGTCTTCCTATTAAAAACACTGTTCATCCAACTTACCTTCTATTTACTTATAATTCACTATACATCTTTACCCAGGCCACTCCCTTTAATAATAAACTTCATTTTTTATCCCCAATATATTTGTGTATGCAAAGCTATAATTGATACACTAGCAGTTTATTAGTTGCAGGAAGGCTCTGAGACACTTATTAAAACTCACAATGTATCATATTGGTGTTCTAAGCACAAGAAGTAAGCTGAGCTCTCTATCAGGGATAAGCATATTTTAGCAGGTATCACAATCTGGCTATTTTTTTAAATGTGCTAAACACATATGTGCTAGAACCTGAAAAGACAGCTATCCTTAACTCTTTGATGT
Organism: Panthera onca; assembly: GCF_046562875.1. Classification (NCBI taxonomy): domain Eukaryota; kingdom Metazoa; phylum Chordata; class Mammalia; order Carnivora; family Felidae; genus Panthera; species Panthera onca. The sequence continues at coordinate 21,852,244 of NC_138339.1, forward strand.
AAGTTGAACACTAGCATGTTCTATTTCCCTTTCTCTCCTTGTTCTCTCATATACCCTTCTACTTGGGAATCAACAAGACCATCCTCAGCAAACCGGGGGGCACAAACATCTACCATCAGAATGGTCTTTAGATGATACTTCCCATTAAATAAATAGGCCTCTAATTCCTTGAGCTGATGTTAGGAATAGTTGAATTGCTCTGAATATCAACAGCAAAAAAAAGTTAAGAGTTCCTTTGGCAAAATAGTGAAATCTACCAAATGCACAGATTCTTACTTTGAGTGAGTTGTATTTTTTGTTGAAATTGGAGATGAAGCTAAGATTTAAGTTCCGGTCAATGAAGTGTGTAATGGTAGATAAAATCAGCAGCTCAGAAGATCGAGGAGGCAATGAAAATGGAAGTCCACTTACTGTAAGGGATTGCAGAAATCTGGGGTTGAGCACCCACAATGGCCTACAGAATTCAGTCAGTGAAGTTTAAGTACGTCTCATGAGGCAGGGATGCATCCATTAAAGTCTGGATTGTAATGGATTGTAACAATGGTAATGTACCCAGTTCAAGTTTCTGAACCCGGAAGTCTACCTTTCACAGTACAATTGCATGCAACCATTTTGTCAAAAAGATGCATTCCAGAATACTCTGTCAACTTCTACCCGCAAGTGGTGAGGACATGGATACCATGCAAAATAGAATTAAGGTCTGTGTATAGTGATTGGTGGTTTGGTATGGTTTAGCAATTCAAAAACCTTCAGAAGTAATCTGTTTTCCCAGAACATTCCCTGACTTGGCACCTCTCCCCTACTTCTACTACTTTTTAATGTAAACTTTCCATCTCTCTCTGAATCCCTTGTTTAACAATGTTCTTGTGCCGATTTAGGTATATAATTCATTTGACTGATCTCTTTTCTGTTTTTAGTGTTGCTTGATTTTATTTAGCAATGTTCTATATTCACAAAAACAATTAACACCGAATCTGTAGGTAAAACATGGAGTTTGGATTGTTCATTTCTCTTCCCAAATCTGGTTCTGTGCTGGAGCTCAGTTTATCGAGCAAGTAGGAAAGTCACAGTACCAAAATATTAGATTTAGTTAAAATTTAAAAATTAAACATGTATCCCAAAGGTGGATGCATACTTAAAAATTATTTTCGCATCTTTTTTTTAAGTTTATTTATTTATGTTGAGAGAGGAACAGAATGCACAAACAGGTAGGGCAGACAGAGAGGGAGAGAGAGGGAATCCCAAGAAGGCTCTACGCTGTCAGCACAGAGCCCGATGTGGTGCTTGAACTCACAAATGGTGAAATCATGACCTGAGCTGAAATCGAGACAGACCCCTAACTGACTGAGCCACCCAGGTGCCCCTAAAATTATTTTTGCATCTTAAATTTGGTTTCTATTTTCACTATGAAAATAACACATTATGTCATCATTTTAAAAATCAGAATTACTTTGGACACTTTAACCATCATTATTTGTTCATCTATTGCTTAAATGTTACCCTAATAAAAATCTCTAATTAAAATGTAGGTGTTCTAATGTATGTTAAGTCAATAATCAGCAATTCTACAGTTGCATTTTAATGAGTCTGTTTGCATGAAAGCTTAACCAATTTCTAACTGCATGATCTTTAACAGTCATTTAACCCTTTTAGTTACAGATCCTTCATTTATAAAATGTTCATGAAGTAATGGCATTAAGGTATTGAGAAGGTGGGGTGAGGCAGTACTAACAGTGCAGATCAAGAAGTCGCTAAATATACTCAATTAATATGATGAGGATGTACAGGTAAGCTTGTTTTCCTTAGGAAATGAAGATTCATTAGTAAAAACTGTGTGTTAAATAAAGCTCCTGATTAATTATCAGCATTATTTTTATTATCAAAACATTATTGGATATGACATTCCACTTTAAATTATAAATAACAACAAATTATCCTTGGTTTTCAGAGGTAGGTAGGTATTCTTCAAGCATTATTATAAGGCATTTCTTTTACATAACCTAGAGAAATCACTCTGTGTTTACTCTTCAACCTATGGCTGAACTGCAGGGTGTTGTTCATGCATCGTTGCTTCGGGTACTTCAATGTGGATTATCAGGATATACTAGGAAGCTGAAAGCCTGTGTCAATTAACTACACTACTGCACTTAAGATCTTTATTATTGTAGAAGTTCTATTGGATTCACTCAGTTCCACATGACGTCTTTACCTTATCCCACATTATTCTCCTGACATTGATGCCTCTGCTTCTTGTTTCTCTGGCCAAGTTATATCTTAGCTTTTGAAATTAAGATGGCAATACATAATAGGGCATAACTGAAAACACTACCAATATGTTAGAATGCCCAGTGAATAACTATGTAGGGAAAGAGAGAGGAAAAACAGAGAGAGGAAGAAAGAGCAAAGATTCGACCACTATGAAATAAAAACTGTGCTTTTGTAAGTTTATAATAGTTCTTCAAAACAAAAATTAAGAGAGAAATAGCTTGGATTCTAGGATACAAAAATACCTTGAGTTATCTAGATATTAGCAAAATAGCCCTGAGTCTGAAGTGGTGATAGGTTATAAGTTTGAATGTGTCTAAGTTGCTGGCTGTGGTTTTATGTGCAATCTTCCATGCCTTTGACTTGGCTAATTGATTACTCTGTGTTTCAAGCCTCAGTATTCTTAGATTTCTCCTCTATCCTCATGTCTGTCTGTCTGTCTGTCTGTGTATCATCTATTTACCTACCTACCTACCTACCTGTGTAAGCCTCTTGAATTTATATATTGATGGCCACAGCCTCAAACACTTAACCTTGACTGGCCAAAGAGTACCAATACTTTAACAATAATGATTTAAAAAAAGATTAATTTTAAATAAATCAAGGACATTGTACATCTGGGCTGAATTTACTGGAAGTGTTTTTAGTTTTGATGTTTTAAAATAACTTTGAATTTCCTTAGTGTGGTACCTCGAGTGATATCACAGTATCAGTAATATCCTTGAACTATATTTTCATTTTTTTAAAAACTTTTCATGCTCATAAAGTAATTTTTTAAAAAAATGTATAAGATAAAACACTAGGAACTGCTTGTATTAAGTTGAAACTCAATATTTAGGCTTCGAAACTCATGTTAAATCTGCAATAACAATGGTCTTTCTTGAAAGAAAGGCAGCAAGAAAGCCACTGGGCAGGAGAGGACAAAACAAAGAAGTGAAAGAGGAAGAAGGGAGAGAAGGAAGAAAGAAAGAAACATAAATTCCCTTGTTTACATCCTTACCACACACAATAAAGTTAAAACTATAAAGGTTCAAACAGATTTTTCTTGTGTCACAGCCATGGCATACACAAGCCTTTATTTTGCTTGCTTCCAGAAAAAAATTATAAAACATTTTATGTATACGTACATATCAGGTATGAAAATTGAGATTTCATTTCCATTATAATGTTCTTTCTCCTGTTCATTTATTTTTTTAAGTTCTACTTTATTTATTATTTATTTATTTATTTATTTATTTATTTATTTATTTAGAGATAGCACACTGAAGGGGAAAAGAGAAAGAGAGAAAAATCACAAGCAGACTCTGCACCATCAGTGTAGAGCCTGATGTGGGGCTTAAACTCACAAACCATGAGATAGTGACCTGGGCCAAAATCGAGAGTCCAACACTTAAATGACTGAGCCACCCAGGTGCCCCTCTCATGTTTATTTTATAAACTTTGTAAGAAGAGCCTACTTGAAACTGTTGACAATTTTATTTAATTATCTTTTAATGTTTATTTATTTATTTTGAGAGAAAGAGAGAGAAAGAGAGCGTGTGTGCATGCTTGAGGAGAGGGGCAGAGAGAGAGAGAGAGAGAAACAGAAAATCCAAGCAGGCTTCAAGCCATCAGTACATAGCCCGACACAGGGCTCAATCCCACAAACTATTAGATTATGACCCGAGCCATACCTACCTACCTTTGTAAGCCTCTTGAATTTAGATATTGATGGCCACAGCCTCCAACACTTAACCTTGACTGGCCAAAGAGTACTGATACTTTCTTTAATAATAAGAAAAAAAAGAGATTAATTTTAAATAAAACAAGGACATTGGACATCTGGTCTGAATTTACAGGAAGTGTTTTTAGTTTTGATGTTTTAAAATAACTTTGAAATTCCTTAGTGTGGTACCTAGAGTGATGCCACAGTATCAGTAAAATCCCTCAACTATATTTTCATTTTTGAAAAATGAAAGAGTGGGATACTCAACCAACTGAACCACCCAGTTGTTCCAAAACTTCTGACAATTTTAATGTGAAATACCTTTTTTGAGAAAATTGCATTCATTGACACTATTGTTCAATAGGACCAAGTAGAGAGTAACTAAACTTTCAAACTTTATTTTTTCTTTGCAGGAAAACTTAAGACTATTAAAGTCTTTTTTAAAAAAATGTTTTATTTATTTATTTTTTAGAGAGATCACGAACAGGGAAGGGACAGGGAGAGAAGGAGACAGACAATCCCAAGCAGGCTCCTTGCTGCCAGTGCAGAGCCCAACGCGGGGCTCAAACTCACAAACTACGAGACCATGACCTGAGCTGGACACTTAACTAACTGAGCCACCCAGGTCCCCCAAGACCATCAAAGTCTTAAGAGCTGTTCAATTAACTAGGTACATCACTATATGGCAACAATTTGCAGAAAAAGTAAGATACAACAATTAAAAATTTCAAAATTCAGCAAGTGACTTTCATTTGTGTGCAAAACACTCGATATTTGTGACATATTTTGGACTATAATTTCTTGGCATATACTATATCTTATGATATGAGAATAATCTTAAAAATAAAAAGAATTCTAGACTTAAAACTAATTTAACTAATTAGTTCTTTTAATTGCATTATGTTTAGGCCTTCCACAGAGAATAGTATGCAGATGTATAAAAGAGAAAATAATTTATACTTGTCATAGAAGTTTTAACACATAAAGAGAATCATTGACATACATAGGTCAGGGAAAAATTTCCAGAGAGATGATGTAAGACAGTATTTAGAAGCTATAGAGAAAATGGTTTGAACAGTATTCATGTAAAGCAAATAGCATGCAAAAGTCATTAGAATAAGAAAATGATACTAGAAAGATAAAAAACAGTGTTAGAGTGTTAGGTTTCAACCTGATCAATAGTTAGGATGAAAGTGAGAGCAGTGTATGATAAATAGTGGGTTCAATTGGGAGCCATTAAAATATTTCATGCTGGTGGGTTGCCTGGGTAGCTGAGTTGGTTAAACATCCAACTCTCAATTTTGGCTCCGGTCATGATCTCACTGTTCATGAATTCGAGCCCCATGTAGAGCTTCATGCTGTCAGTGAGGAGCCTGTTTGGGATTCTCTCTCTCTGACCCTCCCCTGCTCATGCTCTCTGTCTCTCTCTAAAAATAAATAAAATAAACTTAAAAAATATATTTCATGCTTGGAAGAGAGAATTTATTATTGCCCTATATGTATTTAAAAAATAATTTTAGGGGGCACCTGGGTGGCTCAGTTGGTTAAGCATCCTATTCTTGGTTTCGGCTCAGATCATGATCTTATGGGTCATGGGTTTGAGTCCTGTGTTGTCCTCTGCGCTGACAGTGTGGAGCCTGCTTGAGATTCTCTCTCTTCCTCGCTGTCTACCCCTCCCCCTCCCAAGCTGTCTCTGTCTCTGGCAAAATAAATAAATTATTCAATTAATTTAAAAAATAAAATTAAAACAATAGAAAATAATTTGTGAAGTTAAGTCCAAAAATGAGCAGGAATCCACACTGCTCTAATTAAATGATTGAATTAATGAATGAGGTCTAATCACCTAATATCCTATGCAGAAAAATCCCAAATAATTTATGGAGATATTCTGTCTTCAAATAAGTGAACTATAACTTTTATTCCTTAAATGTGGGCTGTACATATTGACTGTCTTCTGTATGGAATGGGGGTAAAATGAATATCGTACAGTAGAGAAACCTGAGAAGCACTACTTCAGGCAGGCATCTTAGGTTAATATCAACAAGCCTAAGTCATATTGAAAGTGTGTACCCTTGATGTGATGTGATGAGAATTTCACTGTGATCCCTTCCCCCAAACCCATAATCCCAGTGTAAACACGAGAGAAGTACACTAGATTATCACAGTTGAAAGACATTCTATAAAATACCCCCGTATCTTCACAACTGTCAAGGTTACCAAAAAGGAATCTGAGAAATCACTATCACAGCTAAGAGGAACCCAAGGAGACATGACTATTTAATATAATATGATGTCCCGTGTGGGATCCTGGAATAAAAAAAGGACATGAGGTGAAAATTAAGGAAATCTGAATAATGTATGGACTTCAGTTAATAACAATGTTTCAATATAGGTTCATTAATTTTGACAAATGTACCATACTAAACTAAGATGTTAATAGGGAAAAGTAGGTGAGGGTACATGGAACTTTCTCTATTGTTCTCACAACTTTTCTGTAAACCTAAATTATTTTAAATTAACATATTTTTAAAAAATTTACCCTTTATTTTTGAGAGACACAGAGAGAGAGAGAGAGAGAGTGCGAGCAAGGGAGAGACAGGGAAAGAGAGGGAGACACAGATCCAAAGCAGGCTCCAGGCTCTGAGCTGTCAGCACAGAGCCCAACACGGGGCTCAGGCCCACAAACGGTGAGATTATGACCTCAGCCAAAGTCGGTCGCTTAGCTGACTGAGCTACCCAGGCGCTCCAGCATTTATTTTAAAAAATGGATAGGAAGATGCAAAATTAAAGAAAAACAAACAGAAACCTCTTAAGAGATTGTTGAACTAATCAAGAAGAGAAATGACAGTATCTGGAATAAGATATCAAGAGAGAGGAAAGATGTAAGAGGAACAGAATTACATTTTGGAGATAAAATGTCATACCTTGCTGACAGAGTTGCTGTGTTGGGTGGTGAGGGAAAGAGACACATTGAAGATCACTTGAATCTTTCCAGAGGAAGTAACTAAGCAGCCGCTGATATCAAATTTATTCTGCTTAGGCAAATGTGTTAGAAAAGGAGATTTTGGAGAGCAAATTGACAGTTCTGTTTTGGACACGTTACTATATTGTAGGTCATGCATATAGGTACTCTCTATGTGACTTTTGAGAGCAAAAAAAAGTGGTTTGAGATGGGTATATAATTTTTGTGTCAAAAAAAATACATGTTATTTAAATTGTGCTAATGATATATTTTAAGGAGATAATGCAAAGACAGAAAAGAAGAAAACCTGCAATGAACCCCTGAGGAAACCAATAATCAGTTATTTGGGAAAAGGAGATGAAGCCAGAAAGCAAACCAAAAGGAAATCGCCAGGGATGTTGTAACCTCGCACACAAAAAGAAGTATCACAGAAGCTAACCAAGAGGAAACATGTTCAATCATTTTGACTACTATCGAAAAATCAAATGTTAAAATTGTAGTCTTGTTTACGTTGGAAGGAGAGAGTCATCACTTAGTATTATAGATGATTTTTAAAAAAATTAATATTGATACATAATTAAGTCAATTTTTCCCCCAGATTTCCTTAGTTTCAGCCTCGTGAGATTTTTCTGTTCCATGATGTCATTGAGAATATCACATTGCATTTTGCTATCATGTCTTCGGCTCCTTTGCCTGTGACAGTTTCTCAGACTTCCCTTGTTTTTTATCCTCTTGACAGTTTTGAGACCTCCTGATTGGCAGTGATAACACAAGTGTTTCTATGTAACTCCTTCTAGTTTGTCAGGAAAGTTTCAGTTAGGAGGGTAGCGGAAGATTGTGCAGAGAATAGAATATGTGAAAATGTCATCTCAGTGATTTAAAAAACTAAAGAGTATGTGTAAAAATGGGTGTGTGGGGGAACTGCCCTTTCTGAGAAAACAAAATGAACAAATAACGAATCTGACTTTGGATGGTGAAAGTGAATTCATGTATCACCACCCTACAACAGATTATGAGATTCTGATTTGATTGCTTGACTAATTATTATAGGGCAGAAACAGGCTTGTGATATTTATATACTATATAGAAAAATGAAATTTTAGGTAGACTTCACTAGTGTATTCAAACTACAATTGGACCTTTCTGTTTCAGTGACAGATACAGAGGTGATCAAACAAAAGGTTGTTGGAGGGGCGCCTGGGTGGTTCAGTCAGTTGAGCCTCCGAGTCCGGCTCAGGTCATGATCTTGCGGTTTGTGAGTTCAAGCCCGGAGTTGGGCTCTGTGCTGACAGCTCAGAGCCTGGAGCCCGCTTCAGGTTCTGTCGCCCTCTCTTTCTTCCCCTCCCCTGCTCGTGCTCTGTCTCTCTCTCAAAAATAAATAAATGTTAAAAAAAAAAAAAATTAAAAAGAAAACGGTGTTGGGGTTGAATTTGGGGAATGTGTGTAGAGGACCATTTCAACTAGAAGGTGGTTGAATGAAAACTGGTCAGAAATAGAACCTAATGTCATAGACGAAGATGAACAGGTTAATGAATATGAATGAAGACAAGTGAAAGTATAAGGAGTGAGCTATATAAATGAATATTCTAGCAGAGATTGTTGAAGAGTTTTATTTTGTTTTGTTTTGTTGCTTTTTGCTTGTTTTGTTTTTTTTAATAAAAATTGTTGGCTGGAGGGGCGCCTGGGTGACTCAGTTAAGCATCTGACTCTTGGGTTTCCGTTCAGGTCCTGATCTCACAGTGAGTTCCAGACAGGCGTCAGGCTCTGAGCTGACAGTGCAGAGCCTATTTGGGATTCTCTCTCTCTCCCTCTCTCTCTACCCCTCCCCGGCTCACACTGTCTCTGTCTCTCTCAAAATAAATGAACTTAAAAAAACAAATGCTAGCTAGAAAAATAATCTTGAGAAGATTGAAAAATGTATCTTATATTAATACAATTTTAACATTTGAATTTGAATCTTTAAAATACATATACATACACACATGTATATATGTGTATATTTATGTGTCTATGTGCAAGTATGTAGGGAGTTGCAATTTTATTGAAGCTTCAGAATAAAACCTAACTACATTTCAACATGTTTTGGATGAAAAATCAAAATATCATATAATATAATAAACATATAGGAAGATATAATTTTATTTTATAGTTTAGGTTTTATAGTAGGATAAAAACTCTCTTGTAAATAAATAAGAAGCATTTAAGTCTTTGGTAATATTATGAATTAAGAATATCAGTTTTAATTATAATCCTAAATATTTTTGCAAATCTTTTAAAATTTTAAATCATTTTATAATCAAAATGTAGTATTTAGGGGAACATTCTTATTTTTCCTACTGTCATTTATATAATAATAGCAAAATCTACTTCATGCCAGGCTGTGTTCTAAACACTTTCCGTGTGTTATTTCATTCTAACAACCCTATGAAGTAAATACTATCATCATCCAAGTTTTATAGATAAAGAAAATGAGACTGAGAAGTGTCCTAACTTGTGAAGTTAATAGAGCCATCAGTTGAGGGAGCCAAATTCAAATGTAGATGGGATACTTCTAAAATTTGTTGCTCAACCACTAATGTATATATATAAATATTTTTTTTCCATAAGATATGTTTCGACCCATGGATTGAAATTCCATTCACTTTTTGAAGGAAAATCAATGTAAGCCATTTAGAGATCAGTTTCTACATACACATTGATTTTGGTCATTTTGCATGCTTTATAGTGACAGCTTTCTAACAAATGAATATTAATTCAACTGATCTGCAGTGGTTTATTTTCCACAACTTACACATGAACACATTTTAAATGTCTTTAAAGATTGCTAGAGAAGTTAACAAAAATAAGGTAAAATAGAATTGACATACAGTCTTTGTGCAATCTTATTTGTAAAAGACGTTAAGTAAATTTGACAAATTTGACATGTAGCAAATTGAAACTTCTAGATTTATTTTGGGCAACGCTACCCACAAAGTAAGTGTTTGCACTATTTATCTTATATTAAATGAAAGAGAGTTATAAAAATGTAGAGTTAATCTGCTTTTCTTTTGTCCTTGTTTTTATTTAAGTTTAGTTATTCTTTGATAGTGGAATCTCTCTCTCTCTCTGAATTCTCTCTCTCTCTCTCTCTCAGAGGGCAGTTAATTTAGCTTTGTTAAGCCAAAGGAGATAAATATCTACATGATGCTGTTTTAGACTATCCTTTCTACATCAGAAATTATATTTCTGAAATCATTTAATTTAATAAAGCAAAATTAATTGTAAATATAACCTGAAACAATTATTAAGGGTGGGACTTAATATTAAGGGACTTAATATTAATAGGGACGTCTATTTTTTATATTGAAAGTAAAGTAATTGAATGATGACTGCCACGTGATTAACAATTTATTGAACTATGATTTTTAAACATTATCTGCTTCTTTTTTTAGTTGAAAAAATGAAATTAGGATAACTCTGGAAAATTTACAAATATGAGAAATTCAGTATTTGTGTTGTGGTTATTCTTGTTTTTAAGAAGTGACTTTGGTAAGACTAACATAAAAAATCATCTGTAATAGTAACTAAATGTAGGAGAAATTCTTATTTTGAATTGAACTGTTGGTAATAAAATATTAGGAAATATATCTTATTTATTTAATTAGAATTTTGAATTCATTTTATTGTTTTTACATTAAACTGAAGTGAATTAAAAGAGACAAAATAAATTATGGGCTCTATATTATATAATCATAACTATATAATAAATAGTATAGTCTAAGTTATTATATAGATGGATTTCAAAGATATGCATCAACACTTAGTGTAATATTTCAATACCTACTTTTATCTGCAAATGGTAGTAGGCATTTTCTAGTGTATAACTGGAGAAAAAATTCTTCACATAAAATTTTAGGTCAGTTTTATATCTTTATATATTTATATATGTATATTTATATACATATATGTATATATATGTATATGTGTGTATACTCCAAAAGAAAAATCATGGAGGGCACCTGGGTGGTTCAGTTGGTTAAGTGCCTGAGTTCAGCTCAGATCATGATGTCAAGGTTTGTGTGTTGGCCTTGGGCTCTACACTGAGAGCACAGAGTCCACTTGGATCCTCTGTCTCCCTCTCTCTGCCCCTCCCCACCCCAAATAAATAAACATTTAAAAAAATTACAAAAGAAAATCATGGAACATGGATGGCACAATCAAATTACCCTCAGCGTAGACACTATAAAATGAAAAAAGAAATCATTACAAAACTTGATGCTATTAGTCTCTTCTTAAAATAAAAAGAAATGTTTGTTTTTTAATCTAGAAAATGTTGAAATTTTGTTAATCTTACAAGAAGATTTTGTGTTAAGACAGAAATGTGCCAAAAGCCAGAAATTGTATTAGGAATCCCACCAAATAAGAACTAGGAACAACAAAGAATTACTAGAAAAATCAATCATACAGCAATTGAAAATAGTGTTTCCAATGTACCCATATTTAACAAACGAGATGTCTAAAGCATTATATGTGACTGTGTAGATGAGACATTATGTTAAGTTTATGTTAGTGATAATTTCATACAGCTTTTGGAAGTAAACTGGCAAAGTCTTCCGATCTACTCTGAAACAGGGACTATTGCTTTTTCCGTGAATAGATTGTGTAAATCTTTTGTCTTCCTTCTGTGGGATTTAGGCTGTTTGGAATTTTTACAGTCAATTTAGGAAATATTTAGTTCATGATTTGTTTTTGATATTTATTTTCCAAAACAACAACAACAAATTCACAAGGGACACTGTGAATGAATTCCAGTCACATGGGTGGATACTCTATATCTTGTAACAAATAACTGTTTAGGTGATTGACAAGGAAAGTTCTCTTCTTTTTTTTTTTTTTTTTTTTTTTTTTTTTTTTTTTTTTTTCAACGTTTATTTATTTTTGGGACAGAGAGAGACAGAGCATGAACGGGGGAGGGACAGAGAGAGAGGGAGACACAGAATCGGAAACAGGCTCCAGGCTCTGAGCCATCAGCCCAGAGCCTGACGCGGGGCTCGAACTCACAGACCGCGAGATCGTGACCTGGCTGAAGTCGGACGCTTAACCGACTGCGCCACCCAGGCGCCCCAGGAAAGTTCTCTTCTTATGAACTCTCCAGAAAGGAAGAAATTGATTTTTTATTTTTCTTTCTTTAGTTGAAATGAATACAATTTTATTTCATTTGTTTGAGGTCAAAATTGGAATTACAAGCCCTTATGTTAAAAAGAGAAATATTTTTATTTTGGTGCATAAATATTTGGGATGTTTTCAGTACTCAACTAAATGAATATATTCTTGCTAGTCCTGAGACTTTTCTGGTTGAATGAAAACAAATCAGGTTGTGGTGTTACTAATGTCTCTATAGTCGATATAGTATGCAATGGGAGGTTTTTCTTCAAAGGATAAAAATTTATTGTGTAATATATGAATTCCAGTGAAAGAGAAATTGATCATTTGGAGCCTGTATTCTCTGATACAGAATGGTATTTTCACATAAGGGTCAGAAGAAAATAATTTTAAAATAAATGAAAACTTTGAATGGCACGTGATACATTTTAGATGTTGGTAGTGGTTACTTATATCATGGAAACTTTTTCCTTTCATTTTCTTGGGTTGTTCTTAAAAGTAGACTTTCTAGTATGATTTAAAGTGATACTTTCTAAGTCTGAATGAAAGGATAAATAATCTGATATTACTTCATTTCTATATTTACTTCCATAACCACTGAATAACTTACTCAGAAGTATAAATTGAATAGATTTAGCTACATACGTAGTTTCAAGAGAGTTAATGCTAGTATGTTCTCAAATTTGAATATAAAAATGTCCCATATAGGGAGACTGGGTGACTCAGTTGGATAAGCTTCTGACTTTGGCTCAGGTCATGATCTCAAGATTTGTGGGTTCAAGGCCCATGTTGGGCTCTGTGCGGACAACTCAGAGCCTGGATCCTGCTTCTGATTCTGTGTCTCTCTCTCTCTCTCTCTCTCTTCCCCTCTCCTGCTCATACTCTGTCACTCTCAAAAATAAATAAACAATAAAAAAAAGAAAAGAAAAAGTCCCATATTATTGCAAAGCTTGAGGAAAATTGAAACATGTCATTCAAGAATGGATTTCCATGACAAAGTTTGGAATTTTCTTAAACAGTTCATTTATTTATTTGCCTGTTATTTAATGCAATAATTTTTTTCTTTGGTTTTTTTTTTTGTTTCGTTTGCTATGTCTCTTTAAGTTTTCTATCCCCACCCCACCCCCAGCTCTTCCAGAGCTAAACCCTCTGATATTTAAAGTACCTGGAGTGGAGTTAATTTCCACTGGTTGTAAAAACCTGCGAAGTTAAACCTCAGTGGTTTTAAAAGCTAAATGTTATGGGGACTCATCTTCCCAGTGCAGGTCCCTCAAGTCGGGGGTGCCTGGTACAGGGTCTGCTTCTGTCCCTTCTCCGTGCTCACGGTGTCCCTCCCATTTGTGGTTAGTCTTGCCAGGAGTTTGGTTCCTGATCATGTCTCTACCCTTCCTACCCTTTCCAATGTGGGTGTACTGATATACCTCCTCTCTACCGTTACCTGTTACAAGTCTGTTCTGCCAATCCTTGGATCATTTTCTGGGGTAGCTGCATTGATGTGGTTGTTATCCAGGTGTAAATATGGGACAAGGTGAGTTGAGAATCCTTTCACTCTGCCATCTTTCCAGAAGTCAAAGAGTCTGGTTTTTGTCTTTTTTTCTTTGTCTGTTTTATTTTATTTATTTTATTTTTTTTAATGTTTACTTATTTTTTGAGAGACAGAGAGAGAGAGAGAGAGAGAGAGAGAGACAGAGCATGAGTGGGGGAGGGGCAGAGAGAGTGGGAAACAGACTCTGAAGCAGGCTCCAGGCTCTGTGCTGTCAGCACAGAACTGGACTTAGGGCTCGAACTCACGAACTGTGAGATCATGACCTGAGCCGAAGCGGAACACTCAACCAACTGAGCTCCCCGGTGCCCTTTGTCTGTTTTGTTTCTTAAATTCCACATATGAGTGAAATTATATGGTATTTGTCTTCTTCTAACTGATTTATTTCACTTAGCATTATACCCTGTAGGCCTATCCATGCTGTTGCAAATGGCAAGATCTCATTCTTTCTTATGGATGACTAATATTCCATTGTATATATTTACCACATCATCTTTATCCATTCCTCTATCGATGGAGACTTGGGTTGCTTCCATATCTTGGCTGTTGGAAAGAGTGCTGCAATAAACATAAGGGTGCCTATATCTTTTTGAATTAGTGTTTTTGTTTTCTTTGGATGAATAGCCAGTAATGAAATTACTGGATCACCTGGTAACTTTATTTTTAATCTTTTGAGGAAACTCCATACTGTTTTCTACACTGCTATACCAATTTGCATTCCCACCAATAGTGCACAAGGGTTCCTTTTTCTCTACTTCCCCACCAACATTTGTTATTTCTTCTGTTTTTTGATTTTAGCCATTCTGACAGGTATGAAGTGATATTTCATTGTAGTTTTGACTTCCATTTGCAAATGCCTGCATATGCATATTTGCATATTCTTGCATATGCATATTCTTTTTATGGCAATTTTTTAAACCACAAGTCATTATTAATTGCATTTTAAAAAACTGTTGCTGTTATTATCTGTAATCTTTTACTTTATATCTTAACTAAATCTCAAGTCAATAAAACATATCTTCTCTGCTTTTAATCACTATATTAATTTATGATTTTATAAAGTGTGGCATGAGTAAAACAAAGATATATTTAAACATATTTTCTTGCTTTCTTATTATTTAGGCTACTATTTAATTTCACATATATTTTTTTGTGTAAGAATAACTTTAAAACTGTGCATTACAATATCATTTCATGATCGATTTAAAGCTGTGTAATTTTATCAATTTTTCTCATTTCCCTAGTTTTATATTATCATATATGAAAATGTTACTCTTCTCTCTAGAAAAAGCACACAGTTACTTAAGTAAAAAGGAAAAGAATCTTGGCTTCAGTTCTCCCCATCACTCAGTCATTTAGCTGATAAAGCAATTATGTAATCCGTAAATACACGGAGAATACTAATTGTGTTTTATTTTTCCACAGGAGAATAAAAGTAAATTTCTTGTTAACTTATAGCTCTGACAAACTACTGCTCCAGCTGAATATTTTAGGAAGCTACAGTTTGGCTTGTTAAGAGTCTCAAAGGAAAAATAAGATCAATACTTGTCACAGCAGGAGATACTTTACTGTCAGTGGAATACCGCAATATAGCACTGAGGATGAAAAAAAATATACCAACACTTCTCAGCTTGGCCTTATGTAATGAGCAGCCTTCTATTAAGAAAACTAAATCACTTTTCCTGAGAATTTAATGCCCAGATCAAAAGGCTTAAGTGTCACTTTGTAGTTCCATTTCCATGTTTAGTTTGTTTTATAAAGTACATACATAAAATATGCCAAATCTTTTGATGAGTATGTGACACAATGCCTTTACATATGTATATGTTTCAGGCAATTCTGAGAGGTGGGAAAGAAACTCAACAACTCTAAACATTTTAAGCTTCAATACATTAATGCTCTAAAAGCCTCAGAGATCTGATGATCCTTTTTTTTTTCTTTCCTTGTACCCTCCCTTCCTTGCTTTAAAATTACTATCCCATTTTCCCTATTTTTCTTTAATGCCTGAATAGACCTTTGAATTCTAGTAAATATATGTGTAGAGGTTCGTGGACCATTAAAAAGAAAATAAACATCTGCATACATTTTGATTTAATGGTCGCAATAATTAAGGCTGAGTTCATACTCATGGGTGAGTCACCAGCCAGTCAGAAGTGTAAACAGTGGGAGATGAAAATCTGAGGATAAAAAGTAGGGGAGGTAGGCGATGAGTATCAGGTAAGGCCCTACGGATGGATAGCTGTGGAAGCTAGAGGCTGCAGTCACCCTCTCTTCTCCTAAGTTTTTGCAAGGAAGAGAAGTCTAGCGGAATCTTGAAGGAGCTGGTCCCAAACGTATAAAGTGAATCCAAGTGTTGTAAGGAAAGGACTCAGTTGGATAGAGTTGTACCATCCAGCTCACCCCGCAAAGAAGAACACTCTGCACCCCTGAGGGGCCCTGTAAGGAGGAAGATTCTTTCTCCCCAAGCTGTGACTGTATGTGGCTAACAAAGTGCTGTGTCTCATCTGACCAGTATTGAGGAAACACACACGCGCGCGCACACACAAACACACACACACACACACTGAACACCTCCTATTCACTGTATATGTGTACATATATAAAATAAATATGTTTAATTATTACTAGCTCCTTTTACCGGAAGCAGAAATGGAAACAATGAGAAGCTTATTAAATGATACAGTAGTACACATCTTTAGGTCCCAAAGCTGAGATTTCAACCGCAGGTTCCAGAATCCTTGCTCTTAACCAGGGCACAACTGGTTACACAATAAAACTAAATTGTTAACTGCATGATAGAGTCTTTTAATTTTCATAGTTTTAAATGTCTTTCAAAAATGAATTGCTGATTGTAAAATATGTTTTGTAAATTATTCATTCCATTCTGGGGATCAGAAAATACAGTTATCAGTAAAGGAATAACTAAGCTTCAGCTTCAGAGTTGTAACATAAAAGGACACCCCAGGTTTTATATTGGAAAAATTTGTTAACACATATCAGCAGTGGTGACTCTGTTCTTACTCTTCTTGACCATCAATTTTCATATGTGGGAGCTGAAAACTTGCATTTAATAATCATACATTATCAGACTGAACCCATTTGTGCATGCTTTAAAAGGTAATATTGAAAAATAAAATATTGCACAAAATTCTTCTCACACACTAAAAATAAAAAGATGTGATAATTTTTCTGAGAAGAAACAGGAAAATAAATAGCAGATGTTTTCTGGGAAAATTAAAATTAAAAAGTGAAGTCCTTATATTTTGTTAATAAAAACTAGAGGGAAGGAGAAGAAAGAAGGAAAGAAGGAAGGAAGGAAGGAAGGAAGGAAGAATAGAAAGAAAAAGACATAAAAATGGATGGCCTGCTGTTGAGCTATAGGAAACATACAAATATATATATATATATATATATATATATATATACACATATATGTGTATATATATATAATATGTTATACTGTTATATATAATTATTGATATGAATGAATTTTAATGTTTAGGCAAAAAATGTATGAGGAATGAAATAGAGTCATGAGTCCAGAATAAGGGTGAAATGCCATATGTCTCCAGTTAGTAAAAAGGCCAAGTAAAGTCTCGGTATTCAGCGTGTAGGACAGACTGTCCTACATCAACCCACCAGAAACTGAAGAGGTGATATTTGAAACTTAGACAAAGGTTTTCACAGTGGCAGAATTACAGCAAATGTAAGTCAGAGAGGTTTGGACTGTGGGCGTTTTCATCCTTTTAACTATTCCAAGAATTTCAAATGGGAAAGAGGACCAATGACAAGGAGGGTAAGAATCCAGAAATATTCATTTTGTAAAAAGTTACATGGTCTATCTCCAAGAGGAAAATGTGACAGCTACAAAATCAGGGTATGAAATGATCTTCTTAGTTTAAGTTTTTGAGATACTGCATTCCTCTTCCCTGGAGGTTTCTGCCACTAAAGTCAAAAGTCTTATGTTTTGTAGTAAAAGGAAATTTTAAGGCAGAATACATGAATAAATTTTGGAGAAGACAAATGCAGATAAGGAAGGAAAATATGTGGATATCTTAAAGTCTACAATTATTGCCTTAATTTCTTATGATTGGCTCCTTCAGACGACAAAATTAATATGATAATTTTTCTTGATGGAACTATTGTTAATTTTGAATAGTTAAACATGAGCTAAAGGTGAGTTTCTCAAGTCATCTATTTTGTCAAGTATTCATAGACTTATAGCTTTGAATACACAGATAACTCAAAAGGTTTAAGTTCTCACTATGGATGAATGGTTGAAATCTGTAATTCTCAATTTCCCTTTAAACACTCCAGTGTAGCTCTCTTTAAAGAAAAGATCCCTCAAAGAATGCAGCATTCCTTTATATTATCATGTGTAAATACATCTATAGTTAAAATATAACTCATAGTTAGAATATGGGTAAAGAAGCACACGTTTGTAGAGCTGAAAAAAGATCAGAGAGCATTTTCATCGACTCCTATGATTTGTAGATGAGAAAATTGAAGCCGTGGTCAGTACAAAACTACTTGCTGCCACATCTAGAATATTTGTTTAATTCTCCAAGTGTAATACATTTAAATATGTTTTTACAATTATAGATAGAAGCATACTTACTTAAGAAAACAGTGTGGGGACGCCTGGGTGGCTCAGTCGGGTGAGAGTCCCACCCTTGGTTTCGGCTCAGGTCATGTTCTCACAGTTTCATGAATTTGAAATCTGTGTCGGACTCTTTTCTGGCTGCTTGAGATTCTCTCTCTTTCTGTCTCTGCCGCTCATCCGCTTGTGCTGTCTCCGCGTCTCTCAAAATAAACTTAAAAAAACTGTAATTATAAGGCAATTTTGGAGACAATGTATTGACTAGGACTTAATGATTTTTTTTTCGTTTTTTTTTTTCTTTGTAATTGAAAAAAATACAATAAAAGCTTTATATATAAAACAAAATCCTGGGCTCTGGGTTTATATCACAAAACTCTGATGGGAACATGATATTGCCAAATAGATATGCTTTTTTGGCTCTTTTATTTGGGTTCTATGTAGAATCCAATTAAGTTTGTTTAAATATGTAATCTGTGTCCTCATCTCTATGTTAGCCCTTGTTAGCACAGAGATAAACCAGAGATAGTCCCTTTAAAGTCTATTGAGAAAGGCTGAAGTATCTTCTTTCTGGCATAAAACTTGCGTACTACTAAAAGAAGTTTTTCTCTTTTTCAAGCATTTCAAGATTCTTCTCACCTTCTTTTGACAATGATTACTCCCTGAATCTGGAGGAGTCTCTGCTCAGTCCTTGTGTTGGCTCTTTAAAATCATTCTGGTCTCAACTTCAAAGTCATATCCTCAGAGAAGACTATCCTTTTTAATCAGACCACCTGATTGATTATCACTGTCTAAAATTATAATATTTATTTATTTAGTAACTTGATCTACTCAATAGAAACTTATTAGAATTCCAATCGGGGCAAAAAAAAAAAAAAAAAAAAAAGTGTTTGTGCAGTTAGTTCTTAAGCTTCCTCTCTTGAACATAGTCCTGCCATGAGTACTCAATAAAGATTAGTGAATGAAATAGAAGCAGACATCTAGAAAATATGAAAGAAAAGGAGGCATTGAATGGATAAATATAAGAGCTCATTTCAATTCAACCCTTTATATACAGTAAAACCTTGGTTTGCAAGCATAATTCATTCTGGAAACATGCTTGTAATCCAAAGCCACTTGTATATGAAAGCAAATTTCAAATACCATTGGCTCACTTGTGATCATGTGATGTTCAGCATCATGTACTACTCGTATTGCAAGACAGTGCTCATTTATCAAGTTAAAATTTATTAGAAATGTTTGCTTATCTTGTGGAACACTCAAAGAATGAGTTATTCATAATCCAAGGTTTTACTATATATGGAAAGTCTATAATGTACCAGACATCATACTAGTTATCATAGTGACAGATATACGAAATAAATGTGATACAGAACTATCTCTAATGTCAGAATTAAGTGAGAAATACAAGTATGAATATACTGGTTATGCAAATATACAGGACTGGTAGGTAATGTAGGAACAATAA
Organism: Panthera onca; assembly: GCF_046562875.1. Classification (NCBI taxonomy): domain Eukaryota; kingdom Metazoa; phylum Chordata; class Mammalia; order Carnivora; family Felidae; genus Panthera; species Panthera onca. The sequence continues at coordinate 21,871,926 of NC_138339.1, forward strand.
TTCATCAGAATGGAAAACATCAAACATATGACAGTTAAACTAGACCTTAAAAATGTATAGTATTTTGTTAGACAGATTTAGTGCTAGAGAACAATGCAGGGAATGAGAGAACATGTTGTATTAGTTTTCTATTGCTGCTTGACCAGTTACCACAAGTATTAAAAAAAGAGTTCAGACTAGATATTCCTTACAGCTTTAAAAGGGATATTAATGTAATAGTTAAGATGATGTAATTTTGCTAGATTTTAAATTGATTATAAGATCTCTAGTGGTAAACTATGAAAATCTTATTTTTATTTTTCCTTTATATCGATAGGATTATGACCCAACGGAGTTATTTGGATTCTAAAGATATTTACTGTAAAAAAAAGTGAACCAACTGGAAAAGAAATGTAAACTATACAGGTAAAACAAAACAAAACAGAAGATCCCTTCTGAGTATATGCTGAGTAGTTATAGTGGGTGTAATTGTTTAAATTTTGAGGAGAAAAGATAAGAATGTATTTTTTTGTCAGAGGAATAAAAATGGAAATTGCATTTAGGAGGAAGCCACAGGGAGAACTTGATTTCTCAAAGGATTTTATATTTTAAAAAATGGAATAGATTTCCCACCAGAAGTTGCCTTAATATTTAAAGCCAAATGGAAATTAGGATTACTTTTATTTTACTTCTAATTGCCCATCCAGGAGAGTGAAGTTAATTCAGGCCTGACTTTTAACAGCGCAGTATTAAATTAAGGTCTCCAGAATTGAGAAAGAAAATGTGAGAAAAACCCACATTTGTTCATAATGGAAGAGGCAGCGTTAAAAAAGTCGTAGGTTGACAAACCATGAATCAATAGTAATTGAGCAAAATTTTAATTACAAAATATAGAGTCTACTTTGAGCAACATCACCATACTTTTTCCAAGGATTAATGAATGCTAACATGGGGTAGAGTCAATTGGTACATCTTTCAAAAGAGTGATCCATGAACCTTAATTTTTTTTTTTTTCTTTTGAAATCTGCAGTAACTAAGTAAGCTATGTTTGCCTGAGGAAGTTAAGAGAATGTTACAGGAAAATTATAAGGGCAACTGTGACCCCTTCTATCCAACAATACTTCTCTTTAAAAAAATAATGCTCTCAGGGAATGTCAGGGTTATCATTTACCGTATTCAAAGACCAAGTCAGTAAATTATTAAATGACTTGAACAGAGTTTGGTTTCCAAGGCCTTATTAGAACAAACTATCTAGTTTTCTAGATAGTCTAATAGTCATCATGATAAAAATATATTCCACTACTTGGCAGAATTTTACAGATAGTTGTTATTTACTGGTGCATTTTCACTTTTGGCAAGATGGGGAATGATTAATCACAAAAAATGAGAATAAATTTTCAGAGTGTTGAGTATATTATATCAAAACAATGTAGTCTCTATTTCGGTAATAATTATTAGTTTAATTTTGCATGTTAACTTCTGCTGTTTCATCCTGCCTGAAAGTGAAATCAAGTATCTTTCCATTATATAAGAATTGGGCCATGTGGCAAGCATATACCAAATTATTTTTAGACTTTTTTTGGACAAAAAAACCTAAGAGAAGCTGGATTGTGCTTTGGGCAGACCCAATTGATTTAAACATTTGAGACAGACTTTGGTATTGTTTAGGATCCATTGCTCCAATTTTAGAAAATGTTCTGATATCAAACTGTAGTAGAACCATATTGTTGATGCATGCAGGCAAATTCATTAGGTATATATCAGGTTTCCCTAGAAGGCATGGATGGATGATCACACTGTCAGCTGTGTGGAACATGGTCAGTCCTGGGGAACTTGGCAAACCAGGGTGACAGAAAATCTGTCTCTTTTTCTAAGACTGGCAGCATTTCAGTCCAGTGTCCATGGCACATATCTGTTCTCACCACAAAACGAAGGTGTGCTTATGTGCGGTGATGGATGTATTTACTAACCTTATTGTGGTAAGCACTTTGCAATATATACATGTATCAAATCAACAAGTTGCATACTTTAAACTTACACAGTGTTACATATCAACAATATCTCAGTAAAACTGGGGTAAAAGCACACATTTGCTCAGATTACTTCTAATTTTGATGTTGGGTCAGAAAAAACTCCCTTTTCCCCTTCTAGGTTCTTTGGCTGGGTTAATAATTAAAGCAACATAAGACAGATTGGTAGGGGAAAAGCACACTTAATTTTGTACATATGGGAGCTCAGAAAAAAATGAAATACAAAGAAGTGACCAAAGCAGGAGGCTTTTTGTATCTTTTACGCAAAGAAACAAACTTGTGAAAAGGTGACAGAACAAAGAATTTTGGGCTTGGGGTTGGAAATTAGTGAAGTAGCAAGGTTTGTTTATACAGCCTTCTTGGCCCTAAATACCTGATTTCTGGTGATAAGGGTGGTTTTACCCTCCTGGTATAGGGAGTGTATGTTTCACATAGGAGATTTATTTTCTGCTTTCAAGGGTACAAAGGAGGGTCAGAGTGTCCTTCCTGCACCATCTCCTGCTAAATAACTTTTATTTCAAAATCATCAATATACCAAAATGGCGTATTTTGGGGTGGCATATTCTGCGCCCCTTCACTGGTAACAGAGGTGGGTGCCAAGCTGCCTTTGTTCTTCTAAATGCAGTGTGAGATTTGCAAATGAGGTCTCTTAAAAAGGAAACTAGAATTTTGTAAGCTTTCTGGTAATTTAAAATTATTTTTTTGTATTGTACTTCATTCTGCATTATAATTGAGTCTTTACTATAAGTCCAAGCATAGTGTTTATTATGTTGTATAGGAAAGACATATCTCACAACGTTTTGGTTCTGCACTCAATTCCATATGTGGGGGAGGGACGTTTCCTCCACACCACTAAGCAAGAAATGCTCCAGCATGACCTAGGTCCTACAGTTCAGCTCGATTGTGACACTGTCTACCAAGTGAGAGCATCAAATTCCAGAGATTGAGAGCTCTGACTCATAACACTGCTCCCAACCTCCTCAGATGCCAGTCATAAGCCCAGGTTGTTACCTGTACTTCTGACTGACCATCTATAAATCAGAAGTTTGCATGACCCCCTCCTAGAGTTTGATTAATTTGCTAGAGAGGCTCACGGGACTCAGGCAGCCAATTTACTCATGAAATCACCTGTTAATTATAAATGGATATAACTCAGGACAAGATGAATGAGATGCATAGGGCAGTGTGTGGGGAAAGGGCATAGAGCTCCCAAGCTCTCTCCAGGCACCCCCCTCTCCCCAAGTCTCCATCCACATGTCCACCAACCTGGAAGTTCTCCAAACCCAGTGCTCTTGTTTTTTATGAAGTTTTTAGGAAGGCCTTATTACATAGGCCTGATCGAATCATTGGCCATTGGTGATCAATTCAGTCTCCATCCCCTCCCCCATCCCCAGAAATCGGGGAGATGGGACTGGAAGTTCCAACCCTCCCATCATGCGGTGGATTCTACAGATGGCAGCCTCCACCCTTGGGTGTGTTCCAAAGGTTACCTCACTAACATAACAAGAGACACTTTATAGCTCTCATCACAGGACATTCCAAGAGTTGTAGGAAATCTGTGCCAGTATAAACCACAATATCACAGCACATTTTGTAACACACTGGCAAGAAAGGTCAGTGTCTCCTTTCTCACAGCCAATTTCTGAGGCCCATAAATGTGTTATTTTAATGATGTAAGAGGCCGCAGGATGGTGGCATGAATAAAAGTCTCTGGTATACTGGAGTCAACATAGAATATATGTTCCCATTCATATCAGAGAAGCACATGAATATGTGTGGGTCTAAATTTGTAACAATGAAGCAATCAAGCTTCATTCTTTTAAAGCCTGTTAGGATGACACAGTGGTCTGTTTATATATTATTTATTATTATTATACAAAAATATTTGAATGATAACGAGTTTTACTCTGCTTTTTAGATCTGGGGCGCCTGGGTGGCTCAGTGGGTTAAACGTCCGACTTCGGCTCGGGTTATGATCTCACAGTCCGTGAGTTCGAGCCCCACGTCGGGCTCTGTGCTGACAGCTCAGAGCTTGGAGCCTGCTTTGGATTCTGTGTCTCCCTCTCTCTCTGACCCTCCCTTTCATGCTCTGTCTCAAAAATAAATACACACTAAAAAAAAATTTAGATTTAACATAATCTCTATTAGGAACACAATTGCAGGCTGACAGAGACATTGTAAATTATTTTTCTAGATTTTCACGGTTTTCATTAGCATTTTAATGAGATTATATAACTCGTGAGCTTCTTAAATGAATATTCTTTGTGTAAGTTTTTCTTCTATAATTTTTATCTACAAATTTACTAATTTTTAAAATTTTATTTACAAATTCAGCCTTTCGATCATAAAGAGACGTATTTAATTTCAACAAACGAAAAGTCATGTGTTGTAAACTTAAAATATTTAGATTCCATCTGCTGTCCCTTTTTTTGGGGGGTGGCAACTTGGCTAAATATTAAATGACACACATAGCTTATCTGAAGAGTCCCCTTCTTTTAAAACACAAGTTTAAGCTCCCTTTACAATGTGGAAATAAACCATATTAGTCATCAAGACAAATAGAAAGTTTGCTCAATTACCTGGTAAGTCAGAATGTTGACAGCTATAAGAAGGGGTACAAAATGGTTAAGGAACAATTTATTTCTGTTTGGGGAGGAGTCCTGGCTGTACCATAAGAGATCCATTTTCAGATCTAACCTCAATAAGGAAGTGAATCTCTCTGTCAGAGATAATGTGATTTAGTCCTTCTCTTGGCCACAATGTGACAGAGAAATATCACTGCATAACACATAGACACACAAAGAACACTCAAGTTGGAGAGATAAGCTTTTCTAAGGTTAAATGGAAAAACATCCAGTCAGCATTTCACAAAGCATACAGAAGAAAAGCCAGCTCACCATAAAAACGCATTTATACAGTGAGACCTAAAGCAAACATTGAACAATTTCATTATCAAAGGCAGAGTACAGGCTGGAGGTATGACTTTCACAAATTTCAAATTCAGATGGCAAATATGTAACATTGTTTTCATATAACTGGACTTAATTTGTATCACAAGCCCTCATTTCTACATGATAATAGAAATTTTAATCAATTCCGTGTAGACTCTGTCAAATTCAATTATTTTAAAGTATTAAACACAGTGAAGTTGAGGATTTTGTACTTTATCTCTTTTTCTCAAATTGATCCGTATTCTAAGACATTTAATTAACTTGGTTTGAACTCGTGTTGTGCCAATGAGAATGGGTGCTTGGTTGGGAGGCACATTTGGTCGTATGTTCCTTTCACTGAAGTATACAATTCTGTGTGTTCTCACCCATGGGCTTCCCTCCATACCACCATCCACTGAGTTCTGTTCCACTTTGTTACTGTGGGTTCAGCCTTTTATGTCCTGCCCTTTTCGGTTATACATTCCACTCTGTGGTTTCGGCCACATTTATGTCTGGGCATAGTAACCTGTGAAGTTACTATTGCACAAACCTGGTGAGTGAACTAATATATCTTAGACAGAACCACATCTTATTCCAACTCAGCCATTACTATTGTCCCCTGTTCTCTAGGGGCCAGAGATCTCTGTAGGGTTCACTGGTTCACAAGGTAATTGGACACAAAGCACTCTTGACTCCAGAATCCAGATTTTTTTTTCTCTATTACCTTGTCCTTCCCCTTTGAAGATGCTTTGTGGTACATATGGGATTTGGGGTACATGTTGGCATTTTCTGAAGGACACTCTCATCAAAAAATCATGCTTTGTCTTCACATTATCTCCTCTTTCATTATTGTGTTTGTTTGTTTTGTTTTGACAACCTGTAGGACTTTCTCTAACATGAAATGAGGTAGCACACAAAAACAAAACAATTTGACAAACAGTAAACTTTCACTAAATTATTCTCTATTCTTCTAAAATGAGTCTTTTGTTGGGTGGGCACCTGGGTGGCTCAGTTGGTTAAGTGTCTGACTCTCGATTTTGGCTCAGGTCATGTCATGATCACAGTTTGTGGGTTTGAGTCCCCACTGGGCTCTGTGCTGATAGTACAGAGCCTTCTTGGATTTCTCTCTATCCCTCTCCTCCAGCCCCCCTCAAAATAAATGAATAAACGTTTAAAAAATAGTAATAATAAAATGAGTCTTTTTTTCTTGCCTAAAAGATCAGAATGTGATATCTTTTTCTTTTCCTTTTATGTCTGTCTCCTTCCTTTTCTGTAACAGTAAATTTGTTCTGAAATGAGGAAGGTGAGTCTAATCGTAACAAAGAAATTGTTGAGAATAATAACAGAAGGACCCAAATATTTACCGTGTGACTTTCATAATAGTAACAATAGCACTAACTCAATAAACTGACAAACTGTTAGCATAGAAACTAGAAAAGCAGCATTACAACAAAAAAGACAGAGAGGGATAGAAGGAAAAAGGAAGAAAGGAAGGGAGAGAGAGAGAGAGAAAGAAAGAATGAAGGAGAGAAAGAGAAAGAAATAGGAAGGCACTGTACGTGTGTTAAAATGAACAGAACCTTAAAGCACAAAGAGTGAACCTTCATGTATACAAATTTTTAAAAGATCATTTAGGCAGCTGGGTAAACTATGAAATGGAGAATGTGATAAAACAATTGACCTGTATCACAATGTGTGAAACAACCACACAAAAGTGTATTTGGTGGGGGGAGAGAGGAGATACAGATTTAAATAACTTTAGGAAAGAATGGATTCTGGAAGACTAAAAATAAAACTGTGCCAAGCACTATATTCGTTAATAGTTCCCCTTGGGGTACAGGTGAACAATTCTAATAGTGCTGTACACGCAGAGTGGGACAGAACAACGGTGGGATCCCACGTCCTCACCGGTGAGAGCAAACAAAGGGAGGAAGCTAGACTGATCCTGGTGATAACGGATCAGAGTTGGAGACATTGGTATGAAATCATATTGAATTTAATACAGAGGCAGATAATTGCATATAGAAATATTTATGCATATGTGGATATACATGGCATAGTATACATACTGTTAAATTCATTAAACAAGGTCATTAGACTGAGCTTGCTTTAACGTCATGACAGCTTACAAAGCAAGTTAAAACCAAAGCCTACAAATGCCTCAGGTTCAGAAGTTGAAACCTAAGGACAACCAGTCACAAACAGCCAACTAGGCTTTAAGCTACAACCAATCAATAGTTTCCTTACTGTGCCTTGGCATGTTTCTATACAAGTCTGTCTCTCCTGCATTCTCGCTGGTGGAGTGCTCTTAACCACTCTGGTTTGGTGCTGCCTGATTGGAATGGGCTTTTGCTCAAATAAACTCTTAAAAATTTTAATATGCTACAGTTTATTTTTGAGCAACATGTGTTTCCTTGCTCTGAGAACTGAGAGAGCCTAGAAACAATGACATCTGAGTAGCAATAACATACCCAGCACCCATAGCTTGATTTCTGATACATTTCTCCACTAAAACGAACCAGGGTTTTTGGAGAAATGGCTACTTCTACAACTCGGCAGGAAATATCCAAGATGAGACTGGAACATGTAGGGCCAGGCATTAAAGAAATCCACCCTCTCCCCCCACAAAAAAGAAAAGAAGAAAAGAAGACTGTTTTTGTCACATGGACATGGGAACCACCAGTGGAAAGAGCTTCCAAAGACAAAAGAGGGAGAAGCTTGAGAAACAAAATAGATAAACTAGTGTCGAGATATGACTTAAAGTTTAAGTAAATATTTGTGAGTTCAAACTGATCTAAATAAATTCTTGAATAAAACGTTAAACAGATGCACAGAGAAATCACTAAACTGTGTCAATATGCTGCCTGCAACAAGGCGGAGTATAATTCTGCCCTCCTTAGACCCCCTTCCTCACTCTTTCAGAAAATTCCTGCTGCAGAAAAGAAAGAAGACAATAGACACAGAAGAAAAAAAAAAGATGTTAGATGGTGGGTTTTCTAGGTAAAAATGACTCCTTTTAGAAGAAATAGAGAAAGATTTGATGAGTTTACTATGAGGTAATTTTTTTTTTTAAGTTTTTAATTTATTTAGTTTGAAAGAGAAAGAGAGAGTGCGGGGAAGAGGTAGAGAGAGAAAGAAAGAGAGAGAGAACCTTAAGTAGGCTCCGCCCTGTCAGCAGGGTGCCTGACGTGGGGCTCCAACCCATGAACTGTGAGATCAAAATTTGAGCTGATATCAAGAGTCAGACGCCCAACAGACTGAGCCACCCAGGCACCCCACAAGTTGTTTTGTTTTTAATGAGAATTATGTCAAGTAATTAATGGCCCCAATTTTACCATAACGTATGATGTCAGTGGGAGAAAGCACAAGTGTGGGGTGTATGTTAACTCTCAGTATGATCGTCACAGTTTTTCTGTAAATTGAAAATTGTTTTAAAATAAAAAATGTATTTAAAAAAATAGAGGAAGTTAAAAAAAATCCTGATTGATTTTTAAGCCAAATTTATTATTTTGCAAAGACAGTAAATTTTCTGGTACAGACATGTTATAGTTGCTGGTGATTTGTCACAACCTGGTGACATTATGGATTTCTTGTCACCTAGCTTTGTTGATCACATTATCCATGGGGGGCTTGTTTGCATTTGTGTGAAGGTCTACGCTGCTGCCTTCACTGTCTTTCCAGAATTACTAGTACTCTTAATTATATCTTCAAACACACTTACATGTTTTAATTAATTTATTTTTTATTGTTTTCATGTTTATTTACTTTTGAGAGCAAGAGAGAGACAGAGCACGAGTTGGGGAGGGGCAGAGAGAGAGGGAGACACAGAATCTGAAGCAGGCTCCAGGCTCTGAGTTGTCAGCACAGAGCCCGATGTGGGACTTGAACCCACAAACTGTGAGATCAGGACCTGAGCTGAAGTCGGATGCTTAGGTGACTGAGCTACCCAGGTACCTCTATGTGTTTTAAATAAACATTGGCTAAATTTTATTAAAATACTTTCTAAAGCTACTATAGGATGGGATTTTGCTGTGCAAGTGGTTTTTGTCAAAGCTAATGGACAGTTATTCTCAGGATGTTAAAGATCAGATTGCTTTATATTTTCATACACTGCCTCACCTCTTTGCTCACCACTAATTTTTTTTTGCAATGTGATGAAATAATATATTATAGTTTTATTAATGTTATTATAAGATATTCCAGTTGTTCACATTATATTTTCAAAAGTAAACATATTTTTGTATTAAATATGAAACATCATCATGTTATTCACAATTGTATACTCTTCTGTAAACCTTATGTTTTTAATTTGATCAAGTCATAGTGTTAATACAAGCGATAATTCCTTGGTAGGAGGAGGATCTAATTAGATTTCATGTCACTCAGTAAAATTAAAATTTTAATTCAAATGTAAATCATAGCAGGATGGAAATATGAGACTTGAAAGAACATCTACCAAGGTTTTGGACTTTGGGTTTTACGTTACTTTTGTCGTCTATTTGGGTTGGTTTGAGGTAGAGCCCTGCTTTATTTTCTATAGGCTAGCATGGCACTTGATGGCAAAAGGTTGTTGCTAGAGAAGAATTCCATTGTGCTTTATAGTTTACTTCCCCCAAGTAAATGCATCACACACATTGGAACACATGCTTCCGAAAAACCAAAACACCAAAAAAACCTAAACGAAACCAAAACAAAAAAAACTTCACATTACAAATATTTCTGCGTTTATGCAAAATAAAATGTATTTTTGACATCTATGTTCATTGAACTGTAGGTTCCTGTTTTCATGACTGCTGAAATGTATTAAAAGCATATGCTGCATACGATCTAGAACATCTTAAACATATACTGGAATTTTATACTGTGTGTTCAAATTGATTGGGGGATTTCAGAGCACACACTTCTTCCATCTGCTATAAACAATAGAGACAGATTCCTGAGAAATAATTTAGCTCTACTTGTCCCCTCTTCTCGCTGGGTACTGCATGAACTATTGTCCACCTGCTTCAGTTGTGATGTGAACGGCATCACCTCAATCCACACAAGATAACTCTCCCATCGCAGAGGAAAGTCTGTCTCACAAATCTAGGTCATAGTGCCTAATGACAGCCTGTGAAATGGAAATACTAGAACACACACAGATGAAAAGTGCATGAAAGTGAGGGGCCTTTTATCACTTTGAATCTAATTTAGAAGACAGTGATAAGAAATAAAAATGTTCATAAGAAATGCAATGTAATTATAGATCTCAGTATTAGCCAATATCAATGAATTACATAAAATAGGAAAATGAAATTATCATGTTTCTTTTTTTTAAGTTTATTTCATTTATTTTGAGTGGGGGAGAGAGGTAGAGAGAGAGGGAGAGAGAGAAGAATCCCAAGCAAGCTTCACACTGTCAGCATGGAGCCCGATGTGGGACTTGAACTCACCCATTGTGAGATCATGACTTGAGCAGAAATCAAGATTTGGTTGCTTAACCAACTGAACCACCCAGATGCCCCCAAATCATCACTTTTCTTCAATGTAATTCACCAAACAATTTCTGCAAGTGAAGTAAGTCTGTGCTCTAGATAAATAAAGCTTCTGCTCTGGAATTAATAGGTTTCGAACTATTTTCCTTATTTTTATTTGAAGATGGTTTCAGAATTGAAATAGATCACTTTTTTTCCCCTCAAACACTTCAGGATAACAATCATGGATAAATAGATATTTATAGTTTCTCTCATATAAACAGAACATGTATCAAATGATTCATGGAATTTGTATTTGTTTGTCTTCCCTAGACGTGCAGCTATAATGAAACCCAGACAATCAGAATTAAATTTCTTCCAGCACAATGTATTTTTCTACCAGTCTTCTGTATTATTTTTGAGAAATCTCTGTATTTATTTCCCCCAGACTGTGAGCCTGAAAACCTAGACATGACTGGGTATTGTTGGACAGGTGGTCACAACCAAGTTCCCTTGCTGGCTGATCTCACGTCCAAGCTCAAAATATAAGCCACGTGCACAGAGAGCATTACTAGAAAGCAAGTAAGCAGCTCCATCGGGACTGAAGGTCTCTGAGGAATACTTTAAAATACTCTGTGTAGCCTCGCCTACCACTGACCATTGATGGCCTCATTACATGGATGTCATGTGTATACTAAAACAACGACATGGTACAATATACAAATTTGGGGGCCACAACAACAACACCACCTTTCAAAACGCTTTCAGAAAAAAAAAATTCCTTTGAGGCTTTTCCATTTTCCAACTAAATTAGATTCTCCTTTGATGTGAGGACACAGCAATGCTTTTGACATTGTTAATAGTTTTCTTATCAAAATCATTTAACTGAGAGCCTTTGTCAAAAGGATTTTTAGTAAATCTGAACAGCATTTTTTTAAACCTAGAGCACTGACAGATGGCACATAACTTCTCTACTCACAGCCACTTAAAAGCAAACTGGTTTCAGTGCACTGTTATTATTTACACGCTATTATCTGAATAGCACATGTACAGATGTCAGAATAGCTCAAGAGGTCGAAGACGGGTTCCAGTGAGCAGAGGGGCACATACATGGACACCAGAAGAGTAGCTGAGCTTTTAGTTAAACCCTACTTAAAAGGGAAATGAGTTTCTTTCACATGGCGTGGAGGAAACAAAAACCTCAAAGGACAATAGATACCACAATATAATGAGTGGATGAATTCTCTATTGCTACAAAGAATAATTGCTATGTGTACACCAATGTTTCTTACTAAATCGCATTTTGAACACATACGAATAGTGATGATTCATGTCGTGTGTATCAGCAACAAAATCATTTGAGGATTTTTTATCCACAAGACTGTGCCATCTAGAGATCATTGACTCCTTTTATCAACAATGTTACTACTCAAATATGCCAAAAACCTTAGGTGGATTAAAAAGATAAAATTTATCCCATATTCTAATAATGGCTCAAGCGTGAATAAATGGATAAATTTTATTGTCCTTACATTGCTTACTTGACCATCAAGCTTTTTCTCTCTTTTAAAAATCGTTAGCATAGCTTGCACTAGTGACACAAATAAAATCACACTCGTGGGTTTCTATAACTCTGACTACCCTGATCTCCCAGGAGACTTTCCCCTCACATTTTATGTCAAATTGGTGATTTCCAGGGTTGATTAGAATCTAAGAAAACAGACATTCCTCTAGTATTGGAAAAGGGATAATGGTACAGTCTTGTGGGGGCTTTGTTTTGTTTCTTGAGGGTGATTTGGCATATATTTAAAAATGTTTAATTGAACAAATATTTGAATTTCACTTCTAGTAATGTCTCAAATATACACATTTGCAAATGAATACCAAGAAGGATAAGTCTCTCCAGTGCAATATCATTGGTAATAGCAGAAAACTGAGAAACCACTGTCCCAGGATTTGTGGTAAAATAATCGTGGAAACTTTATCCTATTCAATACCTGTTAAAATAGGTAAGGTCAAGATCGATCTGTGATTACTGGCCAGGAAAATTCATATCATTAGTATAATATAAAATGATATCAAACATCAGACATATAATTAATAGAAAATAAAATATCAAATACTTAAATTTTATACCATCTTCCTTCAAATAGTACGTAGATTAATTTATGAAATTCTATTACATAAAATGGTTTTTACATGGAAAATCATTTATTTATAGTGATTAACCTAAGGATATGAGTAATTTTTTAATTAGATGGGTAAAGAGGGTTTTCTAGTTTAACTGCACGTTTTCCACAAAATTTTTTCAAAAAAATTTTTAAAAATCATAATTCATGTGTTATTATTTCTTACATCATCATCAATAATGATGTTAAATACATTTAAACTTTTCTTCACCATATTGTCATTGATGATATTTAGAAAACAGTGTCTAATTAAATAAAAGAAATATCTCTGTGCACACGTTTTTTCTGACTCATTTCCGGTGGCAACTATCCAAAGAGGACATCATTATTAGCAATTTATGTTTCTTATTTTGACCTGCAATATGACCTAGCTGTGTGAATGCCCATGCACACTTGAAGAGTACGATGTTGGGGACAATATTCTATAATATCTTTAAAGTAAAGTGGTGGCTAGTGTCATCCAGGTTTTCTACATCCTACTTATTTTCTTTCCATCTGATCTATTACTTACTGAAAAACAAAGTGAATATTGGTTACAGTCTATAATTATAGATCTATTTATCAAATTTTACTTCAAGCATTTTCACAGTCTTTTAATAGGTGCACACACACTTAGAATTTTATATTCTTTTGAAAAATTCACTCCTGACTCTAGAAATATACCTTTTGGAAGTGTATTTTGTTTGATACTAATGTAGCTACTCCAGCTTTCTTTTGATCAAGGTTTGTAATGTGTATCTTTGACATCCTTTACTTTAAAAACAATTTTTTTTAGTGCTTCTATTTATTTTTTTTTAATTTTTTTTAACGTTTATTTATTTTTGAGACAGAGACAGAGAATGAACGGGGGAGGGTCAGAGAGAGAGGGAGACACAGAATCTGAAACAGGCTCCAGGCTCTGAGCTGTCAGCCCAGAGCCCGAGGCGGGGCTCAAACTCATGAACCGTGAGATCATGACCTGAGCTGAAGTTGGATGCTTAACTGACTGAGCCACCCAGGCATCCCTACATCATTTACTTTTATTAGATCTGTATTTATATATATTTTTAAAGTTTTTTTGTTTTTTACCTTGAGAGAAGAAGAGAGAGAGCACATGGGATGGGCAGAAAGAGAGGGGGAGAGAATCCAAAGCAGGCACTGTCAGCACAGAGACTGATGTGGGGCTTGAACTCATGAACCATGAGATCATGAACTGAGTTGATATCAATATTTGGTTGCTTAACCCACTGAGCCACCCAGGTGCCCCAATCTGTATTTATGTTTGAAATGATTTTGTAAACAACATATTATTAGATTTTACTTTGTAGCCAATTAGACAGTATCATATCTGTCTTTTGAGTGTTTAGACCATCTACATTTAATGTGATTATTTATACGGTTAAATTCTAAACCTCACTACCTGTTTTGTACTTTTTCATTTTTTTATTTTTTCTGCCTTCTTTTAAGTTAAATAAGCACTTTCTATTATTCCATTTTATCCCTACTACTAATGTATTGTTTGTACTTTTTAAATGTTTTAACTGTTGCCCTTGCATTTGCATTTTACATTTTTTCTAACTTTATTGAGATATTATTGACATATAACATATGTAAATTTAAGGGGTACATGATGATTTGATATATGTGTATATTACAAAATGATGACCACAATAAGGTTAGTTACCACTCCCATCCCTACACACAATTACCATTTTTTGTACATTTGGTGATAACATTTGAAATGTTACTCCTTCCAGTGACGCCTTTCAAGTTATAATACAGTATTGTTAATTATTGTCACATGCCATATATTAGATCCCCAGAACTTATTCATCTTACAGCTGGAAATTCATAACCTGTAGGTCAGCACATCTCTCCACTTTCCCCACCATTCTTTTTTCTATCTCTATGACTTTAGTTTTCTTAGATTATACATGTAAATGAAATCATATGGTGTTTGTCTTTCTTAGCCTGACTTATTTCATTTAGCATAATGCCCTCAGGATCCATCTATGTTGTATCAAATGGCAGGATTTCTTTTTTTAAATTTCAAAAAAAAATGTTTATTTATTTTTGACAGAGGGAGAGACAGAGCACGCATGGGGGAGGAGCAGAGAGAGAGGGAGACACAGAATTGGAAGCAGGCTCCAGGTTCTGAGCTGTCAGCACAGAGCCCAACACGGGGCTCGAACTCACAGACCAGGAGATCATGACCTGAGCCGAAGTCAGATGCTCAACCGACTGAACCACCCAGGCACCCCAGGATTTCTTTATTATTTTATGGTTGAATAATATCTCATTGTATATATACCACACTTTCTTTATCCATTCATCTGTCAGTGGACAGTTGTTCCCAGTGGTTGACTATTGTGAATAATGTGGCAATGAACATGAAGGAACAGATCTGTCTCTAAGACAACAATTTCATTTCATTCATATATGAAGGATTTCGTATATTCAGAAGTGAAATTACTAGGTCATGCAATATGCATTTTTACTTAATCAGATTGTATCTTCAAATAATAGTATCCTGTTTCATGTATCAAATAAAGGCTTTGCAACACTATATTCCCTTTCATCCTTCATACTGTTGCCGTGCTATTGTGCTATTTATGCTTACATACGCTGAAAAGCACAGAACGCATGTCTACAATATTTTTCGTTACACAGTTGGTAATCCTTTAGAGTAATTAAGGACAAATTAACTTTATTTTTATTTTCATTTATTCCATTTCCATCGCCCTTCGTTTTTATGTGTATATACACAATTTTTGTCTAGTTGTATTCCTTCTATTTGTAAAAGAAACCATTTTAACATTTATGTATTGGGGATCTGCTCAGAATATATTCTTTTGGTTTTTATTTTCTGAGAAAGTACTTACTCACTTTCGAAAGATATTTTTACTAGGTACAGATTTCTGCATTAACAAAAATTTTTTAATATACTTTCAGCAGGTTAAAGATATCATTTTATTGTCTGATAGGTCACATCATGATCTAGCTTGCATGATTTCTGGTGAAAATCTTGTATAATTATATTTTTGATTCTGCTGTATATCTGTATGTTATGACTCTTTGTCATTCTAACTGCCTTCAAACTTTTTTTTTAAATTTCTTTGGTTTTTAGCATTTTCTTTATAAATTTTTTTCAACATTTATTTATTTTTGAGAGATGGAGAGAGAGAGAGAGAGAGAGAGAGTGCAAGTGGTAGAGGGGCAGAGAGAAAGGGAGACACAAAATCTGTAGGTTTTAAGCTCTCAACTGTCAGCACAGAGCCTGACATAGGGCTCAAACCCACAAGCCATGAGATCATGACCTGAGCCAAAGCCTGATGCCCAACCTATCGAGCCACCCCGTCGCCCGTGGTTTTCAGTATTTTCAATATAATATATACTTATATGTGTGTGCATGTACATACATCTGTATATTTATTTCAATTGGTATTCTCTGAGCTTTGTGAATGGTGTCCGTTATTAATTTTGGAAGATCCTTATTTATTCAAGTACTGATTTCTTTAAGTATTTCTCTCTTTTTTTTTCTAGGATTTTAATTCTGATTACATGTCTGTTACATCATTTGGTATCCATGCTGTAACCCCCAACCCACAGCCAAGTTTATGGATGCATTGTTCTGTTTTTATCACTTTTTTAAAAATTTGTGCTTCACGTGGAATACTTTTTAGTTTTATGTTTACTAATTCTTTCCTTCCCTACTCGATTAGAAACATTTTTCATTTCTGCCCTTCTATTTTCCATTTCTAGGATTTTGGGGGGATTTGCCTTATAATTTTTATTTTCTCCCACCATTGCCCATTTTATTTTATATGGTTCCACCTTTTCTAATAGAGCCTTTAACACAACATTCACAGTTATTTTAATTTCTATACTACTTGTATCCTTTCTTGTTCCTGTTCTGTTAATTGCTTTGTCTCTTAGCAATATGTTTTTGTTGTACTCTTTGCTTTTTCATCTGCCTTGCAATTTGATGTCTTTTTTTAAGACAGTAGATACTGGAGTAAGTAGATTTTATGTGTGACATTTTGCACATCTTTCCTCCTGCTAGGTTTGAGTGTGGAGTTTAAAGTCAATTTATTCAGTAGTTGAATTTATTTGCGGTCTGTTGTTGCTATGCTTATCCTCAGTGTACTACAGGCTTCGAATTTCCAGCCTTGTGTTTAGGGTGGAAATTGGCTTGCCAGAGGGGATTTATAAATGTCTTCCCCACCTTCAGTTTTGGATCTTCTCTATGTATCATACCTAAGAATGCTTTCCTCCATGGTGCTTTAATTCTCTCGGCAGTATTCCACTAGTCCTTACACTTGAAATTTGTTAGCCTGGTGATGAGGGAGCAATGCTCGTTCCTTATCTTTTTATGCCAAGTGGAAACCAATAGTGTCAGCAGTTTATTTTAGATTGGTGCCATCATATCAGACTTATTCTATGATATATCAGGCCCGACTTTTTTTTCCCTCTTTTAGAAAATGCTGCGAGTCTCTAAATATGGATTGAGTTTGAGGCAGTTTTGCAAAAGAGGTGGACAACAGGAAAGTCTAGAGCAAATGTTCCTAAATTTTCTCAGTTCTCCTGGACCTGCTCAAGCTCATCCTGATGTAATGCTTCTGTTATAAAGTGGTTTGCATTTACATCAACCACACCATTTGACTCAGGCAGCTCATGTTACACAGTCACAGGA
The DNA here is from genome assembly GCF_046562875.1 of Panthera onca. NCBI lineage: Eukaryota > Metazoa > Chordata > Mammalia > Carnivora > Felidae > Panthera > Panthera onca. The sequence goes on from NC_138339.1 coordinate 21,889,179, forward strand.
GGACTCCTCACAGACATTCTGTCTCTATCAAGGCTCAATAACAAACCATCAATTTGTTTTTCTTTCCCTGTACAGAGTGAATTTCTCTGATCTCAGTGGCATGGTCTTACAGTGTGACCTCAGGCAGATCTTGGCTTAAACTCCAGTTAGGCTTGCTAGAAACACCACACACATTTCTGTCCACCACTGCTATGTCCAGTCCCATCTTATCCAGTGGTCTTATGGACCTAGTGGCAGAACAGGTTTCTCTTCAGGGTTCCCCTAGTGCACAGGACTCATGCTCTGGGATGCATAAAAAACTCAGCCTTACAACATATCTGATATTGGGTAAGGAAGCCATTTTCTAAATGCTCTACTATCTGCCCCTAAATTTCCTGCAGATCTCTTGAAAGTATTAATTTTATTAGAGGAAGTCTTAGATGAAAAAATTTTATTAGAGGAAGTCTTAGATGAAATAATATGCCCTTTTCCTAACAGTGGGGTGCTCAGAATGCTGCAAATCATTGGTCCCTTAATATCTTCACTCACATTAAAGTACTCTGAGTGTTCATGGAGTTTATCTTCCATCCTCTTGTACGCATTTACCTCATAAGACAATTTATATCACTTGCTAGACACTGATTATCAGATCTAATCTGCATGTATCAATGTGCTGTCCTGCACCGTGGACTCTCTTAGGGCAGAGCCCAGGAGCATTTACAGAGTAATCAGGCAAAAGAGAAAATGTATATAACTGTAACTGTCTTTCCCACGCAAAGAAGATACACTTTTGATTTTACCTATTGATGCAGACTGAGAGGCAGATATTCATATTATCATGGACACATACCAAATACCAGGGGCTAGGTTAATGTAATCTTCTGAAGACAGTATATTTAGAACAGTGGCTGCAGTTGGGGCAATGATATGTTTTAAACATATTATCAATGTGCTGCTATAAGTCATGTTCCTACTGGTTTCTGCCAAGGACTGACAAGGTGAATTGAAAACAGATGCTATAATGAGACCACCCCATTTCGTTCTTCGAATGTGTGATACTGGTGATTATCTGTGAAGTTCCTCATGGAACTTGGATTCTGATTTGCTTTCTTGACTAGAGGTGGGGAGACAGTTTCAGGGACTCCCACCTAACTCTTTGTGTCATAACAATCATGGTCCAGGTTTTAGGGAACCGTGGTGAGGCTTCTCTCAGATGCTAAGTACATGTGATCCATCCAAAGTTGCCATTGAGACATGATTTTGTTTGGAAACACCCAAGGACCTCTGTTCATGGCTTTCTGTGACTTTATTTAATGTTAAATTTGCTACAGACACTCTAAAAATCATTGGAACCACTCACACATGATGACCAAGCTATTGCACTAAAGCCTGAATGAGTTGGAAGAAACTCCTTTGCTCTGAGGTTTACTCAAAACATAGAGCCTGATAAAGGGGTCAGAGCAGTGCAGCCACATTTGTTATTCATTTCCCCAATATCTATGAAGCTCATGAAGTATTTCACATTTTTCTTAGAAGTAGTGACTGCAGAGCGTAACAATGTGACCTTTGTTTTGCAGAGGATATATTAATATACTTCCAATCAAATACACCACCTGCCCTAACGATAGAGTCTTAGTATTTCTGTAGACTTCACCTCTCATCCCATTGTACAAATACCTCTCGCTGGCTTACTGGGTGCCTGCTACCTCCTGATCCCCAGTATTCATCAACGTATTGCTGCGTCATGTCCTTACAGGATGTGAGAGAGTCAGCCTCCTTGCAGAAGGGTTTGCATAGAGCTGGACAAGGCAGTCAGCCTTCCACATGACTCCTTTTCATTTGTGGTAGACAGTTTTTATGCAGACAGAAAAAAGAAATATTTGACAAATCAACAGCAACACAAGAAAGTGGAGGTTTTAGGTTTATTCCAGGGAAAAGACCATATGTGAGACAAAGGCATCAATTGAAGTTCCTAACTAAATGTAATTCTCTAAGATCACTCTATCTTTATAAGCAGGTGAGTTGAATGTAAATATTAAAGGAATCACCATAATGTATTTTCAAATCTTTGAGGATGACATTGATCTCTGTGATTCTCCACAAAGATGTGATTTCCTTTTTATTAAATATTTTATTTATTTATTTATTATTTTTAATGTTTATTTATTTTTGAGAGAGGGAGAGAGGGAGACAGAATCTGAAACAAGTTCCAGACTCTGAGCTGTCAGCACAGAGCCCAATGCAGGCAGGAACTCACAAACCACAAGATTATGACCTGAGCAGAAGTCAGACTCTTAACTGACTGAGCCACCCAGGCGCTGCCCCCCCCCTTTTTCCTTTTTATTTATATTTTTAGAATGCAGTGCAGCTCCAGAATCTTTACCTTACCTTCCTATCATAATCGTTTCTTTTTAAAAAACATATTTTTCAGGATCTAGTGCTAGGATTTCTTTTGTGCTGTAAATGTCTGTCCAAACTATACATTGAGCCTAAATTAAGTAGACTCAAAGCAGCAATCACATTGATTGTCCAAAAGCCTTAAAGATTCCTCTTTAACCAGAGAGCCATGGTGATACTCCTCTTCAGGAATTAACTTTCGTTCAGGGTTAGTGTCCACTAATCCTTCAATGCGTAGGATATTTGTACTTACTATTGTTTAGGTTCTATACTAAATACCAGGATATTGGGGCATGTGGGTGGCTGGGTCGGTTAAGCGTCCGACTTTGGCTCCGGTCATGATCTCGCGGTCTGTGAGTTCGAGCCCATCGGGCTCTGTGCTGACAGCTGAGAGCCTGGAGCCTGCTTCGGATTCTGTGTCTCCCTCAAAAATAAACATAAAAAAAAAAAAAAGAAAGAAAGAAAAGAAAAGAAACCACCAGGAAATTAGCACTCTGGTAACTCAAAGTGCTCTGTATCTTCTAGATTTACTGAAGTCACAGAGTGTTAGGGATGGAACTATTATTTCCCAATATCCACTTCAATCTAGCCTCCACTTAATTTTTACTTTCGATATTGCTGTTAGACATAGGGAGTAGAACTTTAGTGGGTTGTCTGTATATTTGAATTATAGAGACAATGTGTGACTAAGCCCAGCCAACCTGTAATTCACACTCTGAGGATTCTACCGGCTATACTGCCTATGCGAAAAGCACACCCATAGAGCCACAGAGAGCTTATGCTGCTTCTTGACCTGTAGTAGTTCCCAAGTAGTCTGGCAGATCCATCCTAAATAAAAACAGACTTCCCCTTGGGCTGGAGACTTAGAATGGGGTGGCAATCAACAGGAATTGAGTTCAACTTTTTTCAGGTAGAATGCATCAATATTATTTTTGCTATTTAAAAAATTAGTAAATAAATAATAATGTGGTACGAGCACTAGGTTTTATACGTGAAATTGAAGAGTTGATACAAATTTGGGCCATGTTTGTGGAGTCTTCATCATGATTATTTTTTAAAATTTATTTTAATGTTTCTTTATTTTTGAGAGAGAGAGAAACAGAGCATGAGTGGGGAAGGAGCAGAGAGAGAGGGAGACACAGAATGTGAAGCAGGCTCCAGGCCCTGAGCTGTCAGCACAGAGCCTCACACAGGGCTCAAATCCGTGAACGGCGAGCTCCTGACCTGAGCCGAAGTCCAACACAACCGACCTGGCCACCCAAGCACCTCATAATTATTCTTGAGTGCAGTTAAATTATGATGTATTCTTTAGGAATGTGTGGTAATGATTTCCAGTTCTCAGATTTACCTGGTGCCCCTTTCGTTTCATGTACTTGAGAGTCCATATTCAGCCCTTTGAGGAAAGGGCCACTAGTTCTGACCAGTAGGCTCTGAGTGACACATAACATTTTCTGAAGCACTTTATTGTAGGAGACTTCTTGTCCTGCCGGGACATCCCTTGGAGCCTCATGTCGAAATGGTGACATTTTAATAAAGTAGAGTTTCCATCAGCCTGGGCTCTTCTGTCATGAGCAGAAGCTCTGCACTGTCTTGGACGTGTAATATGAGCCAAAAATAAAAGTTTTTTGACCCTTTGTAGTACATTTCATCACAGCACAGCCTAGCCTACCCTAGTTAGTTGAGGTTAACTGGTAGCCATCTATGGAAAAATCATGCTGGCTAAATTAAGTACAATTAAATTTACCAGAAGGATATTAGGGGTTAAATGGATTGACAAGAAGCTGGGAAACAGGTCTGTGAATGGGGTTGAGGAAATTCCAAGGAATCAGGAATATAGAAGAAAAAATCCTCTGATAACAGTAACAATAGGATGTGTATTATATTTTAAGTAATAGATAACTGGTTCTTCTCACCTAATATCTTCAAAAATCCTTTTCCCGGATCTGGGGATGAAATCTTCTGGCACTTTGACTTCTTTGGCTTATTGAAAGTGTGGAGTTTTACTCTCCCAACAAGTTACAAAAATTAGAAGGAGGCAGGTGATTCTCCAAAAGGAAATAGAATGTTATAAGGAAGAAAGAGCTGGCAGATGTTTGGTGGTGAAATCTCACAAAAGTCCACAATATACAATTTGTATTTGGAAACTGGGCATGGACGACTCCAATGTCATCAGGACAGGATGGTTCACGTACAGCAGTAGACATGAACTCACTAAATGCGGTGTAAAGAGACTCTATAATACAGCTGAATGTGTTTTTTTTTCAGTAGAAAATGTTAAAACATTTATGTGAGTACTTAAATGTTATTAGATTAGCAGCACAATCAATAATTTGAGATGATATTTTTAAAAAAATGTGATTTTGTATGTTTATTTTCTAAGATTTCTTATAATTTCAAGCATTTATATTATTTATTGATGAATTAAATACAATGTAAATATTTCTTTCAGAAGGCATTGGCACAAGAATATCGCAGCAGTATATTTGGGTACAGCACAAATACTGAACGCCAAAATTAATGAAATATTTTCTTAGTTGTCTTCTTTGTATTGTGTTTCTGTATGGCTAGGGCTTTTGTCTAATCATTAACTGATGAGGTTGTAGGACATTTTTTTGGTGTGTTTTTTGTTACGTTTATATGCCTGATTTCATCAAAGATTTATAACAGAAAAGCTGACCCATTGGAAATGAATATAATACCTTTATTTTAAAATAGTATTTACATTCCATTGGCTATGTTTAATGTTAAAAATACAATACAAGCTACTTCATAAAGCTTTGAGTATATTGCATGACAAATAAACGACCTACTTGGGTGGATTAAAAGTAATTTAAAAATTATTTTTAAATGAACAAGTAACTTTCACATGAATGTAGAATTTTATTTTGTACCATGGAATAAATGAATCTATCATTACCCTCATACTCATGTAATTTCTAAAATTATTTAGTCTTTACCAAAATTTTGCCTAAACGGAATAATTTATAGATAAGTTATATTTCCTAGTTTCTTTTTATGGCTTAGTATAAAAAGTATCATTCATTTCTAGTGGGGAATGATTAATTCATAAATCATTGTACAAATAATATGGCAAATGATTTGAAAAATTGCATTATAGATCAAGTTCATGGAGATAGTCAATAAACAAAAAGAAAGCAATTGAGACTGTAGTAATGAATGCATGGAGGAATTCATGAAGAAAAAAGTATTGAACACATAAATTATTAAAATTATTATTATTAATTTTTATTAAAATTGCCTTGCTACATATCCTGGCATTTAGAACCCCACACACAAAGTTCACATTACTGATAAGAATCTAGTGACAACTAGTGATATTGAAGGAAAATTAACATGTAAGTTCCTTAGGAATCTATGAGGCTTCAGTGAAATATATCTAGTCTTATACTTACAATATTCATTAGGTAAATTGTGTACCATAACTCTCTTATTTACACACTTAGTATCACCTTCCTTTGATTATGGTAGGCTGATATGCACGTGATGATTTTATAGTGGTATATTTACTTTTAAAACTATCACTTAGCTTTATTTTGTATCTTGTTAAATATATTTCTTGAAAGCATTAGAATACTGGGCTATTGTTATTTTCTAGTTATTATTTTGGTCCATGAAGTCTTTGTCTTATCTTTAATATTTCATTGGGGTTATAATTTGTAACTCATATTTTATTGCTCATACACAAAGTTATGAAGCCCAAAGTGTTGTTTTCACATTCATTTTTCACCATTACCTTCAAATTTCACTTTTACCTGTTTTTGATCAGGTCAAAATTACATCTCCAAGATATTTTTGCATGTTTTCTATAAATTCAATCTCTTGTTATTTGCCCATTAATTTTTTTTTAATGTTTACTTATTTTTGAGAGAGAGTGAGAGACAGAGTGTGAGTGGGGGAGGGAAAGAGAGAGAGGGAGACACAGAATCCAAAGCAAGCTCCAAGTTCTGAGCCTGGTGCGGGGCTAGAACTCACAAGCTTGGAGATGATGACCTGAGCTGAAGTTGGATGCTTAACCAACCAACTTGAGCCACCCAGACATCCTGTTATTTTACCATTAATTTTTTTTTTCCTAATCTATCACTTGCCATCTTTTTAAAAATTATTTTTAAGTAATCTCTACACCCAATATGGGGCTCAAACTTACAAACCCAGAGACCAAAAGTTACATGCTCTACTGACTGAGCTAGTTGGGGACCCCTCATTTACCATATTTTGTGTAATCGCTTTATTTATGTATTATACTTAGACATAGATACGCATATGCATGTATAAATACACACTTACTAAATACATATATATACAAACATGATATAAACCCTGGTATTTCCTACCTAAATATTCATTCTCTAAAATTAAACACTTCATTCCTTCTAACTGTATTTTTTTTCCCAATATAATATGCAACACTAGGCAATAGCCAGTGATTGACATAAATAGCTAAGTTAGTCCAAGTACATTTATATATATATATGTATGTATATATATATGTAATATATATGTATATATGTAATATATATATATATATATATAGAGAGAGAGAGAGAGAGAGAGAGAGAGAAATACAGATATAGATATATATGCTTATATGTATCATCTCCCAAGCAGAAATGTTCAAGTTATATCACTTTTTATATTCTGTGAAAGATTGTCACTAACAATCTTCAGTGTGGTAATTTTGTTGGATGTATTAATAAGGTAACATGATTTTTTTAGACTTCTGTTATATCTTTACTATTCTTCCACTGAATGAAGTGTTCCTTATTCCTCTGATAAATCTGTATTTATTCTCACCACTATGACCACTTAGCTTTGCATTCTTTCTGTGGAGACAATTCAATTTAACAAATATTGATTGAGTGAATACTCTGAGAAAAGTGCCCTTTTAGATGCTTTAGATGGACAATGATAGTACATATAAGCATATGTTGAAAGGAGATATGTGCTGTGGAAATAAATAGAGTACACTAAGGGGTATTTTAAAGGCAGCATTCGTGGGATGCAATTTTAATTGAGATGGTCAGAATTGAATTCATCAAGAGAGTACAATTTGAGCAAGGCATGGAAGTAAAGGATAAGTCCTGAAGAGCCTTTTAGGCAGAAGAAAGAGAAAATGTAAATGTCCCACAACAGACAGTGCTGAGTGCATTTGAGGAAGATCAACCAAACCAGTGTGGCTGAAAAAGGATAAGTGATGAGTAGTTGACAATGAGATCAGATATGTCATTAAAGGTAATGCTTTTGGCTTTTATTATAAGTGAAGGTGGGAGTGCATTGAAAGGTTTTGAATAGTTGAGTGTCTTGATCTGATTCACATTTTAAAAGCATACACCTTGCTTCCCTGTGAAAAGCAAATTATAGAGAGCAATACTCTAATGTAATCTCTTGACATTCTCCCCTTCTCTCTGTTCTCATTAACATTGTTTTTGTTGTGTCTTGTGTACTATATTTCTCCATTCACCTTTCCTTCAATGTCTTGTCTTTGCTATATGCCAAAATTTTCACTACAGCCTTTCCAGAAATCTTTTTATTTTTTTTCCAGGCCTGCTTGAAGGATTTTATTCTCCATAAAAAAAGCTAAAGGGAAAAACAGATATATTTCAAGCAATTTCATCTTCTCCTTTTATAGAGATTTTATATTGCATTTTCAGGATACAAAACAATTTGCTTATATCACTAAATAGGTCACTTGGTGTATAAACTTCCAGAGTTACTTCAACTACAATCCTATGTAGTCCTCCTAGTAATTTCAGTTATAAGCACAGTCCATACCTTTGTTTCAAGGCTCCTAGAAATTATTGCATTATTAAGTATTTATATTTGAGTTTAACTACCATTCTATTCTGTCTTCCTACCCTAGTGCCCTAGTGCATTTAACCTGACATTATACTTAGGATAATCATTATCTCTCATTAGCAGTCAAACTTCCTAAAACTAAACTAGTACTTTGATTCTCTTCCTGTCTGCCTACTTCTTTCCTGTGAAAATAGTTTCTACTTTTGTTATACTATAGTCAAAATTTACCTGACCTATAACCCAGATGACCCTTGACCATGTGAAATTGGACTAATTATTACTTTCGTAATTTATATAGCTATATGAGGCTGGGTTTCTTTTTCATTCTTTTGTAAAAGCCTATTGAGGAGAGATGTATAGTTTCATACTGGAAGTGAATTTATTTCTACAGATGCAAGAACTCTGCAGCTGCTTTTGACAGTAAATATAGATGACTCTCATCCAACTTACTAACCAAATGCAAGCTTGCTTATATGTCATAAATGGCATTACTGTTCAAGGATGAAAGCAGAATTGATGGTTGTGTACTAAGGGATGAGGTGTGTAATCCACTTACCAAGGAAGATATTTACATTCGAAACACTTTAAATGGATTTTACTTCAAAAGCCATCAATTGGGTATAGATTAATTCAATTTTTGGAGAATTACTTCTGCAACAAACAGTTATTTTTTCAAAACAATAAGCTTTAACACTGTGTTATTATTTAAATAGCAAAAAAAGTGGCTATTCACGAAGGATTCTTGAAAATTTCTGAAAAAACAGATACACTATGGGGCGCCTGGGTGGCTCAGTTGGTTGAGTGACCGACTTCGGCTCAGGTCACGATCTCGCGGTCTGTGAGTTCGAGCCCCGCGTCGGGCTCTGGGCTGATGGCTCAGAGCCTGGAGCCTGCTTCTGATTCTGTGTCTCCCTCTCTCTCTGCCTCTCCCCCGTTCACGTTCTGTCTCTCCCTGTCTCAAAAATAAATAAACGTTAAAAAAAAATTAAAAAAAAAAAACAACAAAACAGATACATTGTGTATAATTTCACACCAAGGTGCTATAAATAACCTTAGTTTTAAAATATCTAAAATGTATAATCAATATAATAATAAATTATTCTACTGTACTGTAATAAAACACTAACTTAAGGTAAACATTTGTAGAACAACTCTGCTCATATTAAATTATCTTACATCACTATGGAAAAACAAAACAAAAACAAAAGAACACAGTATATCATGGGGAAAAAAACAATAAACTCTCCTCCGCAGGCCTATGGATTATCCAGGATGTTCTTATTAACTGGTGCAGGTTCACTGATCTCACCTGGATTTGTGTGGTTAGTTGATAGCCGGGCTGGTCTAGGGTGATCTTGCCATGGCTAGGTCTTGGCTATGCTACAAGTGGACTCTGAAACTCCGGGAAGGTTCCAGACTTGTCCTTATGGTGAAAAACATAAACAGAAAATAAAAGATCTCATTATCAAAGCATAAAGATATGGATGTGTCTATGACAGAACACAATTGGTCAAATATTTTATTTATTTTAATTTAAAGCAGATAGGATTTTTTTTCATGATACGAAGTGAGATGTGTGGTAAAAATAAAGTTGAATCCCATGTTTGGCTTAAACAAGTGTGTGAATAATGTTGCCTTTTATGAACTTGTAGAAGAGTGGGAGAAGAGCAGGTTCAGTGATGAAGGGGGGAACAGTTTGCCACCCTAAAATATGTCTAGAAACTCTGATCAGTGGAGAAGACAATGACCCAAATCTGCATAATAGCCTCACCCTTTTTGCTGTGCTGTTCTGGTAACCTTGGAAGCCAGCCTGATGACCAACATCTTTTATCTTTATATGGAGATGGTATTTAAGGTATCAATTTTGTCCATTTTGGGGAGTTACTCAGTTTTCCTCATTATCTCCCATGTATATAGGAGCTATACATGTTATTAAACTTCTGTCTTTTATTATGGGGGTGAGGGTCTTGGTCAAGAACCTAGAAGGGTAGAGGAAAAATTATTTTTTCCCCTAGAGTGATGAAGTGGTGTTGGCAAAAAGAGGATTTCTATTTTATGCATGTTGAGTTGAAAATACATTGTCAATACATGGGTGGTGATATCAAAAAGTCAGTTCGCTATATGAGTCTGGAAATCAGACAAGGCCAAACTTGGAGGAATTTATATGGGAATCACTTTTACATATTCAAATTAAATAGACAGTAAAAGTAGGAATAGTTGGCCAATAGTTTAGACTTGTACTATGAGAAATTTGTAAAAATCTAGTAGGTAAAAATTAAGTGTCACTAAATCATCAGATTTTTAGAGAACAAAAGTTAGAGTACCCTACAAATTAGAAAATAAATAGCAAAAAATTGTAAGACTCTGTGTCAAATTAACACATTAATTATTTTCCATTTGAAATAAATTGGATTGGATCTATATAAAGTTCTATATAAAGTATACAGAGTTTATGTTTATTGAAATTTTGAAACATACATGGAATAGTGTAAAAAAAAAAAAGTTAGTTTTAAAGACAGTCTAAGTGCAGGTCTAGCCTAGAACTAATAGTTATCCCATCCATAGCATTAAACGACATCCCCAGCCTACTAAAAATAAGATTCTGGATCAAATTAACCTCTGTCAGCAAAGAATCTTGCCTTTCTTAGAAGCATTGTGGTATACCAAGAAAAGGAATCACCAGGTAGAGATAGGGATATATATTTTTTAACTCTGACACAGCAACTTTGGGCATGTTACTGAGCCTTTCTGAACACCTATTTATGTGTGCACATCTAACATTTAGTAAAACAACAACTGTTAAACCTGATACTTATTTTTATTATAAGCAGCTTACATTTCAGTCCCCTAAATGTTAACACAAAACACCCCGGAAAAAAAAACAGACAAAAAACTGAAATATCTAAAATACATGAGTTTGTATCCATTTGGAATGCAGCAACATCTTGGAGACAATGAGATAGACAATTTGTCCAGGTCCTGGAGTAACTCAGTGGCTCAAGCACATGCATATATCCCATTGCTTAAAGTTAGACTCCATGGCTGGGTCTTCCCTTTTGTAAGAATGAAGGAGAACATTAATTAAACCGTAAAGAAAAAATATGTTATACATTTGAAACTAATGTAACATTATATGTTAACTATCCTTCAATACAAAACAAAACACACAACAAAACAAAACAAGAAGAAAAATCCACAACTTTGTATTCAAAAGGATACAGAGACACTGGGCTCCCTAGATATTTGAAGGTGGCTCTAAACCAATGCAAGCTATGACTGAGGCACAATTCCTAGGTAACTGTAGCTGGAAAGACACAATGATCTTTTTTTAACCATATTTATGTAAGTAAATATAATCACCATCAGTGGGAAATGAAAAACAGTTTGGGGGAGGAGGTAGAATTGAAGAAACACATGGGCATATTTTTTTACTGATTTATTGTCATCATGCAGATGGTCTAGGATGACTCATGACCAAACATTAGTAGGGTATGCCTGAAGTCTTAGAGCTCCCCCCACCCCGTTTTGATAATTAATTGTTCAACTCCTTCATGGAAAAGAAATGAATATGAACTTCCAAATAATATTTCTGTTACCAGCATAATAAATCCTTGTAACATTATACTTATTTGAATTGCCCTTGTCCAAAAGTCTACGTCAACAAAAATATTCTTAATAAATGAAATTGGAATTTTAAGTATTGTAGAAAGAGTATTTTCAAAGGAAATAATACACATGCACATAATATTAAACATGTGATTGAAAATATATATGTGAGATACAGATATATATTTTTCCATCTAACTTATATAAACTGAGAGAAATGCATTAGATTTTTTTGATATAATAATGTAGATACTATTATTGACACTCCTTTTCAGGAAAACTAAGAATAATGTGAACTCCATAGACAAGAGAGATGTTTCACTGTATTTTACTAAAAGTTTTCTTATAAAATCGCTTAAAGAAAATGTTATTGTCTTAGTTTCATCAAAAACAAGGAGCATAGTAAATTGAAGGCAGTAGACTGCTTGTATAAATCAATTAGCATTCGTGTGTAAGGAGATATTCTTTTAAAATAGTATAGCTTTAGCGCACAGATTTGCATTGCTGTGATTCCCCTACAAACTGGGGGCTCATAAAATCCTGATGACTCTCTCATATTTATAGGAAGAAAAAAATCACTGGACATGATTTCTCTTAAGAGATTTTTCTGAAATCGTCCTATTTAATAATGTTTTCTATGATTCTGTCATAGATTGGGGTCTCAAATATTTTGGAGTCATTTTTTTTTGAAACCTTACTGTCTCATATAAGCACGCGTTTATAACACTAAATCATATTGAAAAGCTGTTTGTAATACATAGTCTTGTATGTTCTAAGTGAATGAAATAACTAATTCTTACTAAAACACAGAAAGGGAAGATTAATTACAAAAAACAAAAAGGTAGAAACTTTGCAGAAATGTATCAAATAGCTAAGACATCAGTTTCTCAAAAGACAATCAAGACAATGGAGATTGTGCTAGTTCAGAAATACCTAACCAACCACTCTGTTTTTCATCCAGCTACACATAAGGAACAGCACAAAGCAGAGAATCAGAAAGGCTAAGTAAACTAAGCTTAAACTAAGGAAGCAAGCAATATAGCTTTGCTCACTAAGGCGAGCGGGTTTAAAGTTGTTGGTTGTACAACTAATATGGATGGAAGGGGAAAGAAGAATTAGTTTCAAATTAATCCATTATAATAATTTTTGGATATTCTGAAGTAAAACTATAAGAACTATTTGCTATCCAATTTTCCCACAATTTATAATACATTTTCAAATTTAGTAACATTGTTATATATAACCAATCTATATGAACACACATACACACACACACACACACACACAAACTTTCCTACACATATACATACAATATATTGCCTACCTGCTTCTTTGCTTTAATTTACCACAGGCATTTCATTTGTTTTTAAATATGAAATTTATTGTCAAATTGGTTTCCATACAACACCCAGTGCTCCTCCCAACAGGTGCCCTCCTCAATGCCCATCACCCACCCTCCCATCCCTGCCATCCCCCATCAACCCTCAGTTTGTTCTCAGTTTTTTCTCTTATGGCTTGGCTCCCTCCCTCTCTAACCTTTTTTTTTCCCTTCCCCTCCCCTATGGTCTTCTGTTAAGTTTCTCAGGATCCACATAAGTGTGAAAACATATGGTATCTGTCTTTCTCTGTAGGACTAATTTCACTTAGCATAACACTCTAGTTTCATCCACGTTGCTACAAAAGGCCATATTTCATTCTTTCTCATTGCCATGTAGTATTCCACAATTTCTTTATCCATTCATCAATTGATGGACATTTAGGCTCTTTCCATAAGGTAAGGAATGCATATCAAAGACAAGCAATATGGATAGTACGGTCTGTTTGAACATGGCACATTTTCAAACAGACTGTACTATCCATATTGCTTGTCTTTGATATGTATTCCTTACCTTATAGAAGGGCATCGACACCTACTCAATTGTCATAACATCATACTTGGAGTCTTCTGAGCTTTACACATGCTGTGGTATGAATTATATCCCCTCAAATTCATATGCTGAAGTTCTAACTTCCGGTACTCCAGAATGTGATAAACCTTTTTGTGTGTGATTACATTAAAATGACACCCTTGGGATGGGCCTTTGTCCAATCTGAGGGATGTCCTTCTAAGAAGAACTTTGGACGCATAAAGAGACACCAGGGTTATGTGACGGCACAGAGGAAATATCATGTGAGGAGGCTGCAACAAGATGGTGATCTGCAAACCAAGGAGGGAAGCCTCAAGAGAAACCAAATGTGTCGACATCTTGACCTTGGACTTCTAACCTCCAAAATCATGAGAAAATAAATTTCTGTTGTTTAAATCATCCAGTGTGTGGCATTTTGTTATTGCAGCCTGAGCAAAATACTACAATAGATTATTCTTAACCCTAATATTTAATCAGCAAGTTGGGTTAAGACAACTTCGTCATATCTTTTAAAGCCTTTTTTGTAAGTGCCTCAAGTCACTGTCCTATTATCTGTCCTCCTCACTGGACACCTGAATCACAAATGTCATGCATTGGCTTTCTTGCCTCGACTGCCATTTATCTCATTGCTGTTAGAGTTATCTTTCAGATACATGTTTGCTCATTTGTTCATAATTAAGATATATCAATGACTCTTCATATACTGTGAAAACTAAATGTCTTAGCACAACTGGAGGACTCCCATTTATTATTGCCAGTCATGCCACACATCTGCCCTTGCACTTAAGTTTCAAACATAATCATCAAATAATACAACTCATTTGAGACACTTATTAAAAAACAGAAAACCCATGCCCCCTTTCTGGAGATTCTGCTTCATTATGTCTGGGTTGTGTTTTGGGAATCTGTATTATTAACAAACTTCCCAGGTGATTCTTATTAGCAGCCAAGTTTATAAGCCATAAAGTATCATATATTCTTGTGGTCCTTTCCCAAGACATGTACTTCACTGAGACTTTATGTACTTTACATTTGCTAACTTTAATTGGCTTTTATTGAGAAGTAAAATACTTATTTCAAACTAAAGAGAGCTTAATAAAGTTACTTAGATATTACATGAATATTCTTGTTAGGGAGGTAGCAAAACTGTATTAAAATTGATAAACATTATAGTTGTGCACAATGTCCTTTTAAAATATGATTTGAAAGGATGTGGTCAGTTAACCTAGAGGTAAGAAAAGGAAGAAGTGATTGGGCATTATCTGGTAAGAATTTATCACAGTAGAAAAATATTCTCAAAGACTCAAGGGTTAAAAACCATCAAGTGTGAGTAATGCTTTTTCCAGTTAAATCTTAAAAATGACTAGAGGGAAACTATATGCATGTGTATGTGTGTGCACCTTGCATAAACTTGGATCTGAGATGTTTCTCTCAATTCTGTAAAATCAAATTAATTACATTCTTTTTTAAAGTTTATTTTTAATTTACTTTGAGACAGAGAGAGAGAGAAAGAGAGAGAGAGAGGAAGTGGGGTAAGAGTAGAAAGAGAGAGGGAGAGAGAGAGAATCCCAAGCAGGCTCTGTGCTGCCAGTGCAGAGCTTGATATGGGTCTCTATCTCATGAACAATGAGATCACGAGCTGAGATCAAGAGTTGTGTGCTTAACTGACTGAGCCACCCAGACGCCCCAACAAATTAATTACATTCTGAGTTGACACCCTTCATGCTTATTTTTTTGCAAAACTTGTTTTCAATCTATTGGTGGATAATGAACTCTCACGAGAGTGTTATTTTAGCTTAGCTAAAAATAATTCAATAAAAAATCATAGTTTAGACAAGGTTAGTCTCTTAAACATTCTCTTCCTTTCACAGGAAAAAAAAAAGATTGCATCTTGCTTTCTCATATTAAATTTTGAAAAGTCCTTCTCACAGCTAAAATGTTAGAAAAGCATAAGAAGAAACAAATATTATATTATTTTCTAACAAATGTCCCAGGAATCCAAATGTGTTACTCAGAAAAGTTAAACTGGAATATGTATGCTTGCAGCTACAGTAAATCATAAGAGAAATGCATTTGCAGTGTTGCATTGGCTGTATTATATGCCATTGACCTGCCATGAGGACATGTCTGAGCCTGGGCCTCAGAACATGATATGGAGATGAGGGTATAGCCCTGCTACCTGCTACCTGCTGGTCCCAGAAGTAAACTGGAACCCAGTGCGCAGCCTGAAACCTAGAGACTGAAGGACTAGAGGCTGGAGGCTGGAAGCTGGGGGCTGGAGACTGGGGACTGGAGGCTGAGGGTGGGGCCTGGGGGCTGGAATCTGGAGACTAGGGACTGAAGGCTGGGGCCTGGGGTTGGAGGCTGGGGGTTGAGAGCTGGAGGCTGGGGGTGGAGGCAGAGGGCTGGGGGCTGGGGGCTGGAGGCTGGAGGCTGGAGGCAGAGGGCTGGGGGACTGGGGGCTGGGGGGCTGGGAGCTGAAGGCAAGGGGCTGGGTGCTGGACACTGAGGGCTAGTCTAACACCATTCATTGGAAGCCAATCTGTAGGCCATAGAGTGATTAATATCACAGTACTTGATTTTTTTTTTTCAACTTTTTTTTTTTTTTTTTTTTTTATTTTTGGGACAGAGAGAGACAGAGCATGAACGTGGGAGGGGCAGAGAGAGAGGGAGACACAGAATCGGAAACAGGCTCCAGGCTCCGAGCCATCAGCCCAGAGCCCGACGCGGGGCTCGAACTCACGGACCGCGAGATCGTGACCTGGCTGAAGTCGGACACTTAACCGGCTGCGCCACCCAGGCGCCCCAACAGTACTTGATTTAAGCCACTGAATTTAGGGCTCTAAATTTTGCCAAGTTCTTATTGTGAAAATAACTCGTTAATGTGCTGTCTCTCTCTCTCTCTCTCTCCCTCTATAGTTGTTTCTATCAAATGCTTTAGTTACTTTCCTTGGTGTCGTTTTTACCAATAAGGATGTAAGTAAGTGTATTGCCTGGGGAGATTCTGGGAAGATTACTTATAAACCGTGCTCAGGTGAATTTTAGGAAATCTTTTGGAAAAGAAATAATCTGAATAAATGTTGGGAAAACATAAATTACAAACACACCTATATGTGTTTGTGTTCAAAGGTGTGGGACTCTATATAATACATATAGCTGTATTTCAAATACACATATAAAAAATTTATTGGAGTACATTTTTGCATATTTCATTTCAGCAAGAAAGAAGTTAATTCCATTTCAAAATTGGTTTAATTTAGAATGGTTAAAAAGTTAGAGGTTTTGTGTTTGTTTGCTGTGGTTTGATTTTGTTTTGGCAGGTATCAACATGTGGCTAAAAACAATGCTATGATGTGTAGCCTAACCATTTTCTTTTTAATTGAAAAAGTCAGTCATGCCAATAATAACTATATTCACAAATTTTAAGAAAGTCCTATAAAAATGCAATGATTCCTTTTTACAGTTTCAGCCAGTGAGAAGCATATTTCCCTTTCAGAAGGCCTGGCCGCTAGAGGAGAACAAAACTCAGCTTCGCACTTGGATTGTTTTTTTTTTTTTTTTTTTTCAATTTTTTTTTTTTTAACGTTTATTTATTTTTGAGACAGAGAGAGATCAGAGCATGAACGGGGGAGGGTCAGAGAGAGGGAGACACAGAATCCGAAACAGGCTCCAGGCTCTGAGCTGTCAGCACAGAGCCCCACGCGGGGCTCGAAGTCACTGACCGCGAGATCATGACCTGAGCGAAGTGGGTCCCTCAACCGACTGAGCCACCCAGGCGCCCCCGCACTTGGATTGTTTTGGTGCGCATCACGCTTGGTGCAATGCTCCTTCCTATGACTTTCTCAAACAACCATGGTCCCCCCTGCGGCCAAGTGTGATCATTTATCACCTCTTTGTGGGCCACAGGCCATCAGTGTTTCCCAAGAAAAAACTCACACACCTTTAAAATGTTCTTCCTTGATTCCAGGGTTCAGAGATTAGAGAGAATTGGGGCGGTCGCTACTGTCATCCTTTCCTTCTTAGTTAATTATACACAATAAATAGGGCAAATATTAAGGAGACCTGAGGGAAATAGGACTATCTGTGAGCTTTGCTAAGGATTTGGTGAAATTGTACTGATTTTCCTAGCTAACATAGCAGATGTATACACGCTAAAGTAACTCTTTATATATGTTGTTATTCCTGACTTTCTCAGAAAATTTGTTTGTGTTTTCCTTCTTTCCCACTTTACTTAAGTATGATTAACAAATAAAAATTACATATATATATAATATACATATATGTTACATATATATACACATATATGGTATATATTATTATATAACATGATGTTTTACTTTAAGGTGTACAAAGTGATCATTTAAGTATACATTGTGAAATGATCAATGTTTGTTGATAGATGTATGTAAGAGTAAAAGATATGGGTTTAAGTTTCCATTTGCAAATAAAATTTTCCATTATGTTTTTTAAATATTTTATGGGCACGCCTTATGCATTAAGAAATACACAATTAGTTTAAAATTTCACATATACAGGTACATAATGGATATTCCTCAATGAAAACTGGAAAAAAATAAAGATAATTAATATAACATCTATAAACAAAGACAGACATTTATTTGTACGTTTGGATCTCTCCAAATAACAAGCTCTGATTGACACTCTTTAATGTAAGAAAGCCAAATTATTTCAAAGCATACTAAAGGTTTTTAAAAAATTAATGTTATTCCTTTTATCATTAATTTAATAAATTTTGGCCAATAAATTACAAGTTAATATAAATCCCATTTTATCTGAGGATCAAGTTACAAGTTAATATACAAATACAAATTACAAGTTAATATAAATCCCATTTTATCTGAGGATCAATTTGCAAAATCTCAACACTTGGGGGCCTACAAAGAGAATAAGGATTCATTTGTGCAAACAAACTTTTTAAAAGAAAATTTTGTTTCATTTTGTCTTGTTAGATTTTTCCCCTTATTTTGAACACTTATACTATAAACTATAAGACAGTAGAAGAGTCACCTAATGTTCTGCTACTCACTTATTTCATCATTTAGAAAATAATGCTACCACATGACCTTAAGACCTTTTCCAATCTTAAAGTTACAGTAAGAATTTGACAATCAGAAATTTTCATATGTCTTCATCAAAATTACAAATTTGGAAGAATAAGTCTAAGAGGCTATTTCAAGACAGCAACATTAAAATAACAGTGTTATTCATTTGATTTATCCTAAAACCCAGAATACGTAACTCAGTTCAAACCCTAAGCATTATTAAACATGTGGACCCAATTATAACAAATGACTATTTCAAAAATTATTCCAAGCCTGATAATATTTAGCATTATTTGTTTACCAAAGATTCTGCCACGTGTGTACAGCATGGAGAGAAAATATTAATACTATTTTATGTCCCTAAATATCACTTTGATTTGAGGAATTATTTCTTTTTTATTAGCTGACTATATATTAGCTAGCATAATTTTGTGTTTTGCAAGTTTGCCTTCATCATTCAAAATACTACACATAAAGTTCCTGAATTCATTTTCTCTTGCACCATTTGATATATTATTTTGTTTCTTAGACTGTTTCAAACATCTAAAAAATGAAAGTAACCAATCACATAAAGACAACCTTCATCAAAATGCCACATTTACAGACTCTGGTGAGTGATGATACTGGGAAAGCAAACCAAGATTGCTCATGAATGCAAAACTGTCAGTGTGTTCAGTCCTAAAACCTTCTACTCTTAATTTATTTCCTTATTTAATGCTAACATTGGTATTTGTGTAATTCTTTTCATCATGTACACCAATACATAACCCTGCCATGGTCGTGTGATTATATTCATAACTTCTGTGTAACCCCATTAAATGTATCATGAACTCAGTGGTCTAATGGTACAACATGGTTGCATTTTTTCTTGCTTAGAGGAGATTAACATCGGCATTGTTTGCAGACATATTGGAATGAATGAGCAAGCTGGAAAAAAGAGTGATTAAGAGACAATATCCTGCTGACAATCAATACAGGGTTCAAACCTAGGAAAAGAATTCGAAGATTAAAATATGAAAGAACAAAGAGGCTGTATATTTTGGTGACTATAAATATAGCATTTGAAGAGAACTAAATGATTAAATAATGTAATGATTAGATAATGTTGAAACAATCATCATCTTGGCCCTTCTTCCTTTGCCTATTGTGGGTTTTTTCTGGGCTTTTAGCTTCTCACCATAATCAAAATTTAGTCACTTAAGATTTGAATGCTAAGTAAGGCAAACTTCTAAGATCTCCTTTTACAATTTTATAAACATACATACTATAATTAATGCACTTGTTGCTAAAAAACAAAATTCAACTGAGTAAATTTTAAGATGTCGTTGGCTTTATTCAAGGATTCCATCATCCCAACAGACAAATAGAAGAATGCTTGGAGGAGCTGTACAAAATGCCAGGATAGGAAGTTATTAGCAAAAGAAAAGGAAGGATTGTTTCAGGCAAGGTCACCTTTTCTCTTAGAGGGATGAGCCAGGGATCTCATCCTGTAGATTCCATCACTAATGCTTGAGAGAAAAACTCTCCACAGGCCTGATATACCAGGGAATCCATTTTAGATATCTTTCTAACTCAACATGACTGTATATAACCTTGTTCAAACCAAAAGCCCAACTTATGGATTGCCACGCATGCATTTTGAATGAGTAGCCTAAAGGAAAACCCTCTTGTCCTTGAGATATCCATCAGGGGTCCTACTCCCTGCCTTCCTTTACTATAAAACTCATGATTTCTACCTATATGCTAATCTATACTCTTTTGAGCTTTTACAGGATGTAAAAAAGTATATAACCCTGTAAAACTGTTCATTCTTTGAAACACTTTTTCTTTCCCGCGAAGAGCATGTTTCCCAGGCAGCTGTCCTAACTTGGGCTTGAAAAAAACCTCTCTTTCTTACTTTTAGAGATTCTAAACCTTGGCTTAGTTTGCATGGATGTGCTGATCAGGAAATTCTATATGGTTGCTTTCAAATTCCACTCCTGGGAGAGGCTGAAACTCCAGTTAGGTTAGGTATTAAGTTTCAGTGGGAGTTGACTCCATTTTGGGCCTGTTTCTTTTTTAATACTATTAATAGCCACATTTAGGTAATATTACCTTCCCTTCAATACCTGATATTTTAAGTAAATTTTGAAAGAAGTTACTGTAAGCTGATATCTTAATGGATTTGAAATGGGAATATCTCCAAATTAATTTAAATTGGCTATTCAAACAGACATAAAATATGAATACATTCAATCTGCCTTTCCCCCCCAAATTTTGTTTATCTACCAACTAGACTGTGGGAAGGTAGCTTTATTTCAATTTTTATTTAAGTATTTTTTTTTATCAGGGATTTAGCTGTTGGCTTATTACTTTTGAAGGGAAGCAGAATTTGCCACACCAAAATATGTCTTTTTTTGCATAAGGATTATCTAGAGCTGGTTATTTTAAAGAAATATCAGACAAGGAGAACCTTGAAAAACCAACTACTTTCCTTTAGTAGGAGACATTTACATTTCTATGAGAAAACTCCATTTGTATGAGTGTCTCTCTAACTAGAAGAGAAGGATGACTAAATCTCTAGAAACTCCCAACAGTGGAGAAGGCAACCATTTAAATCTGGATTTAAATCCGCATAGCAACTTTACCCTTTTTTACTTTACTCTTGTGCTTTTTCTGGGTATCTCCCATAACTCACTCCCCTCCTTCCTTCCCATAACATCTTCTTTTGTCTTTAGCTAGAGACGGTTTTAAGATGGCGACTTGGGCCACTTCAGGGAGTTACTCAGTTTTCCTGTGTATCTTCCATGTTCACAAGAAATACACGTTATTAAAATTCTGTTGTTGTTGTTGTTCTCCTATTAATCTGTCTTTTATTGCAAGGGGCAGTGGGTTTCAGCCAAAAGTCTAGAAGGGTAGATAAATGCTGTTATCAGAAACATCAGCACTTCATCTTATATTCTGAGGAGAACTAAAGTCGCATAATGGAAAAGAAATGTTGAAGAAAAATACCAGTAACAGGTGAACAAGATCTAAAGTGAGAAGACCTAGGTGAATTGGCAGAACAACCATTTGTTAATGTTATGATTTTGTGTCTTTGAACCTAAAGGTTTGTATCTGTGAATGGGTACGAGATCTTCTCTGATGGTACTTATATATATGAAATACATAATATGTAACGTCTACTCTATTGATTAAGTCTTTCAAAGGTAATATGTCTCAGAAGTAAATATTTCTGAAATGACTTTAAAATATGATTATCTTGCTGATTTTTATTCCATTTGTGTGTATTTCATTATAGAGTCTCCAAACACATTCATGTCTTATTAAATTTCAAAGAAGATCTTCATTTCTAATTCCATTTTACAAGAAAGGATGTAAAATTTCTATTTAATTAATTATGTCAACTTAATCTCAATAAGCCTTTATTCAGCACAAGGAGCCAAACTGTGCTGAAGTCTTTTTCTTACAAATGAGCACATTTACTGTTTCTTCCATTTTCCTCCTGCTGTTTCTTTTCAATAAAGTTAAATGTTCCCAGTCAATCACGGTTAAATAATTTCCTCCTAAAGTCTTCAGTATCAATCAATTATGATAAATTAAGACAGACAAGGGATAAACCTAGCACTGATGTATGGGCAAATTTGAAACAAAATAAGGTTTAAATGGAAGGAAGTTACAAGCAGCAGAAAGAAACCTTGTATTATTTTTTTAAAAATCCCACAATTCTTTATTATGAAAAGGAACTCATTTCGAATATACCTGCACATGCCCAAATATAAACATACACATGCAAAAACATAGTTATTTGTCATTCTTTAAAATATTTTCAGCTTGCTACTTTGTATAACTTGAAAATAAATAGAATGTAAGGGTTGCTCCTTTTTATTTCCTGTAAAATATATCCACTGACTGCACCGACTTTCATCTGTTCTTTTGCCATCTTCTTACATCTTTTACAAATAACCTTAGTACTTGGGATAATTTCTTGACTTTTTCTTATGTTTCTTTTCAACAAGAAATCAATTATCTAAACAGTGCACTTTATGCAAATAATCAAATAGTTCTTAATTCTACCATGAAATGTATGTTACAGTCAAATAAACACTATACCCTTTCTTCTTTCCCATATGAGAAAAAAAAATTACCAAATGAATAGGTCAAAATTATTTGCATATAATGTGTGTTCCTAAGTGTATTTTGTAAATTCTCTTAGTTCCTTGAGCAAATGATAAAGAAATTTAAGTGGTGGAAAAGTCACATATAATTATAACTGATGGGATTTTACACTCCAAGCTTGATAGGGAAAGATAGGTAGAGAAAGAAAGGTAAATAGGTGAATACCTATTTAAGGTAAATAGGTAAATAGGTAGAGAAAGAAAGGCTAGGACTTGAGGTCCCTGAATGTAGAAAAAAAAAAAAAAAGCACATATTTTAAAACAATGCTGGGGACATCTGACCTTGACCATGAGAAAAGCTCCTTCAGATGTAAAGATTTTATTAAGAATATAACAAAAACTACCTATTCCCCCCATCATATTTCCCACAGAAATGAGCAACTCAGCACCTACAGTTATCAGGCCAATAAAGGAATAAAAAGTGGGGGGAAATGATGAAAATCCTATAAAATAATGTCCCTTGCCCATAGTTGGGGGTATTCACTTTCAAATGCCTCCTGTCTGCAAAGAGAGTCATCATACTATTCTTACTTTCTAATCGTATACTCTAATAAATGTTTTCCTGCTGCTTATTTTATTTTGTGTCTACCTCTTCATTCTTTGAAACAGTGAGACAACGAACCCTGAGTATTGAAGTAACGAATCCTGCAACACAAGTAGTGATGAGCTTGATGTTAATATGGGGGAATGGTTTCTAAATGTTTGTCATTGGTTTTTGTCTTAAATTTGATCCACCCATCTTATGAGTTTATTGGAAGTATTGAGTGAGTACTGATAACATGATGATATCGCTCACAAATAATCTGTATAACATGATCGCAGTGATACCAAGTCTTATTACCAGGTATGTAGAATCTATTTTAGGGTCTGAAATTCTTTAAAGAAACAATTTTGTAAGTACAGAAGACATTAAGCTGCGAGTTAGCAAAGGCTAAGAAAGCAGGAGTGGTTTTAGTAACCACTATGTTAAAGATGGGTAATCACTGTGCTGTAGTTACACAAATATAATTTCTATTCCTTTTAGCATAATAATGGCAATAGTTTATATTTTAATGTTCGTATTTGTAAAAGATAGAATTTTATGTATATTTTCTGAAGTAATCTTCAAAATACTGTTAGAAATTACTAACACCCTTTTAAAGATGAGTGAACTGTATCTCAGCAAGTTTGTGTCTTGCTCTTGATCTCACTGCTAATAATCTTTTTCTCCTTGTTTAATTTGTATCACATCCAATGACATAAAGCTACATTTCATTATGTACACCATGATTTAGGAAGGTCACAGAGAATTGGAAAGCAGAGGAGAATGACTGGGTTGATGAGGAAGGTGGGAGTACTGGTGAGCTTTAAAGCGGAGAACAGAGGACCCTGGGCAGGGAGTTCTTGACCTACTAGCCTTTATGAAGCTGTGCAACATTGTTACTCTCTCCTCCCTGAGTCTCTTCATTGTCAGTCTTACCATACTTTCCTAGCTATGTCAATGTGTTTCCCAACATTTCTTCTCTTTCCTCTGACGTCTTCCTGTTCTGCTATACATATATATGAGACTGAATGGGAAGATTCTAATGAACCCTAAACCTTGAACTCCTATAGTCCCCAAAGCTTTCTTTGTCAATAGAGCAGCCTTCCCTCTTTCTCACGACATTGATCTTCCCTTTCCTGAAGAATTTATAATAGTTGCCCCGAGATAGCTGCCTTGCAAAGAAATGCTGGTGCTTCTGAGGACCTACTCCTACCGTCTCTCATTGTCTCTAGATCTATCATCAGACTCAAGTGTCAGCTGGACACATAAGATAAAGTATAAAGTGTAACTGGTGGAGTATTGTTACACACAAAAAAAGAAATTACAAGATTTTGCCAATTTGCCTTGCCCCAAATCTGGAGAGCATATATGGCAATGGAGTGTAAAGGTGTTGAATCATAATGAAAGGAATATGATATGATCTTAATCTGTTTGGGCTGCTTTAAGGGCATATCATAGACTGGGTAACTTATGAACAACAGAAATTTATTTATCACAGTTCTGGATCTGGGAAGTCCAAAGTCAAGGCGCAGCTAGATTTGCTATATGAGGTCAAGCTCTCAGTGAGGGCTTGTGTCTTGGTTCATAGGTGGCCAACTTTTCACTGTATCTTCACATGGTAGAAGGGGCAAGAAAGCTCTCTGGGGTCTCTTTTATGAGGGCACTGATCTCATTCATGAGGTCTCCATCTTCATGACCTAATCACAAAGACCAACCATCCAAATATCATCACATTTGGCAACAGGATCTAACATATAAATTTGAAGGGGGAGAGTAGTTGTGTGCACATTCAGTCCATAGCTTAGATATCCTGGGTTTCCGGGATGATTCTGTCTGTAAAAGATGTTAGTTAGCAAGGCATCAATGGGAAGGGAATCTTGGCATCTTCTCCCATAATCATGACAAAGCCTGCCTAAGAGATACAACACAAATTATTTCTTAGAGTAGCCACAACTTCTCAAATAACTTCCAGTTTCATGTGAGAAATAAATCACTTTTACATTTATTTTTATGGGGTCCAGGTGTAATCTGAACCTGACATAAATATTGACAAAATCATCCATACTTTTCTAGACTTGTTAAAAAGTCAAAATAATGATCATTTGTAAAAATACATAAATGTAGTAAATAAACTTTTGTCAGACACAATCTGGAATTACCTTGGCATGATTTAGCTAACCTGATTAAGATAACATTGATTGTTGTCCAAGAATATGAGATCAATAATTTACATATATACAAGATTTATTATCACATGACTTAACTACATAGCATGAGCAAGACGACACGTAATGGTTAGATGGAGATCATTCTAACTAAAAATATTTTAAGCTAATCTTTTTTTTTCTTAATGAACTAGTCTCAAAGGTTTTAGATATTTTAAATGTGGCTGTTTGTTCCAGTTGACCAAAAAGATTTGCTATTTCTTACGACCGTTTCTACACTTTCCAGGTGAAAGATTTAGAGGACATTAGACTTATTTCAGGCTCGGTGTCTTGTTTTAGAAGTGAGACAATTTAACAATCACTCCTGATTGGTTTCTCTGTGACAGAACTCAGAGTGAAATCAACGCTGAATGACCAGAGAACTTACACCAACCTGGCGGCTGAAATCTAGTGGGCGAGATGGGGACAGCGTGTGTCCTTTCAGACCTGTCCTACCAGCTGTGTGCAAGCATACTGCCTGTGGTTTGCTGTTATCCCTGCAGCCTTTTCAAAGTGTGAATAGGACTGCAATACGTTGAAGACTTCTATTTGAACTGAGGTCTTGGAAACTTGTCTCTACTGAATTTGGGTCAGATTTCTTCCAGCTTTCAGAAAGGGCAAATTAACCAAAGATGTTTGATTCTATTCATGCCGTTTTGTCTATGCTAAAGGTGGCTTCAATTCTCAATACTAGTCATATCTAAGCATCGCTCTCCATATAAGAAGAGAATTGCTTTTATCATGGAAGATAAAATACACTAGGACTATTGATAGAATCTCATTTCATGATCTACTTACTTGAAATTCCAAAATATCTTCCCCATGACACATGCCCAGAAGAGGATGTAAGAACAAAATGAAAAGTAGGAAGTAGAGCAGAGCTGCTATGCTGATAAACTGCTATGCTCTAAGCTTTATTTTCTAATAGTGTGTTGATAGATGTCCTAATGTGTGTATGATATTTCTGGATATACATATTATCAATTTATTTGACTCATTATAAGGAAAAGAATGATATTGGATTATAGAAAGCAGGTAATTCCAATAATACATATTTTGGGTGAACCATCCTCGTATGTACACATAATTGTATGAAGCTATCATTAAAAATCCACACCTTTGTGCATCCTTCAGTGGGAAAATAGGACACGTTAGGGAAAAAATGCTTTAAGAAAATGTGGCAAAAAAGGAAAAATCCCTTAGAATACACATATATCCTTATGAAAATTTTCATAATTAATTGGATATTTCTCGTGTTTAACACTGAATCATGTAATTTATTTTTCTTTTAAATGTTTATTTCCTTTTGAGAGAGAGAGAGAGAGAGCGCACAACCAGGGGAAGGGCAGAGAGAGAGGGAGACACAGAATAGGAAGCAACATCCAGGATTCGAGCTGTCAGCACAAAGTCTGACGTGTGGCTTGAACTCACTAACTGTGAGTTCATGACCTGAGCTGAAGTCGGACACCTAACTGACTGAGCCACCTAGGAGTTCCTGAATCATGTAATTTATTTTTAAGGGAAATGATACTGAGGTGAAGTTCTCAGATCTACATCCTCTGCCTACAACAACAACAACAACAACAACAATAAAAACAACACAAAAAGACCAACAAAAAAACCAGTATAATACTATAATTACCCAAAAGCTAATCCATTACGTTCTCCTTGGGGAAATCCATATTATATTCTTTATTCTAACAGGGTCGTAGTTAAAGATGAGAATGAAACAAAAGCCTTCTTAAAAATAGTTCATGGCTGAGTTTTCATTTTTAAAATAATTGTAATCACCAGTGTCTTAGAGCTTCACCTGAGGAATAACTTGAGGAAAATTAGCAGAATTTGAATTTCCTTTGTAATTTCTCTTGCCCCATGAAACCAAGTAAAGTGGCTAATTGTGTGTGTTTTCACCTAATTAGAGTCAAAGAGATAGACTGTAGGGAAATAAGAAGATGGCGTCAGCATCTCTCCTCGGAATATTCTGACACTGATTAAGAACAAATACCTATTTCTTTTATGCTTCCACCAAATACAGGCCCACAACAGCTAACTCATTCCATGAGAAGGTCGTGATAGATTATATTATTTCTTGATAGGAATCATAACAGATGGTGATGTATTTTAAGAGACAATTCAGAAAAGAAGGTCATCATTTTGTATCGTGAAGAGTTTTTAGCAATCTTGGTTACTATAATTTGATCAAAGACACTGACTTCACTCTTAGAAATACAATTGTATAAAGAGTTATTTTAAAAAATCTTTTATATGTTTATTTTTGAAAGAGAGAGAAAGACAAAGTGTGAACAGGGGAGGCGCAGAGACAGAGAGGGAGACACAGAATACAAAGTGGGCTCCAAGCTCCATGGGGCTCGAACTTGTGAACCGGGAGATCATGACCTGAGCTGAAGTCTGACACTTAACCAACTGAGCCACCCAGGCGCCCCAAGAGCCATTAATAAAGGTAAATAACTTACATTAATTATAATTACATTATAATTAATTACATTAATTATATATGCAGGATTGAAGATTTGAGTTTAAAAGAGACATAAAAATAGCAAATATAGAGGAGAGCTGTTTTAGTTTCTTAGGGCTACCATAGCAAATTATGACCAACTTGATGGCTTAAAAAACAACAGAAACTTATTTTCTCACAGTTCGCGGGACCAAAATTCTGAAGTCAAGTTGGTTGTTTCCAGAGGTTTTGAGGGATAATCTGTTCTGTGCCTTGCTCCTAGGTTTCGGTGCCTGCCAAAATCTCACGGCTTATAACAGACACATCACTCCCATCTCTGGCTCTGTCTTAACATGACTTTCCTCTTGTGTGTCCTTGTGTCTTTTCTGTCTTTTATAAAGAAACTATCATTACACTTAGGTCCTAGAAATCCTTAATTACATCTGCAAATGCCTTATTTCCAAATAAGGTCACGTATACAGGTACAAGGGTTAAGACTTGGATATTTTTGGGGAGGCTGCTATTCAACTATGTGCTATGGCAGACATGGGGCAAAATCAGTGTTTATACCAAAACAGGACAATAAATTGTTGGGACAGACTCATGACACTAAATGTTCCCATCTAAATTGCCTATACTGGAGTAACGCCTGTGTAGTCTTAGAGCTATATCACAGCAGGTTTTTGTTGTTCTTTATGACCTTGAATTCACTTCCATATTTCATAAGGCTTAGTTTATTAATAGTTAATACTGTTGCTTTTATCATTGCTCACTACTGCCTTGGCATTAGACAATACTATAATATGAAATCATTCATGTAGTGCTTAATGCTTGCCTGGAACTAAACTAAGTAATATAACCGTGTAAAGTAGATATTATTTTAAATCCCTTTGTTACAGATTTTAGTGTCTAAGAATGGGGCAGCAACTTCTCCAACATTGAACAATTACAGTGAACCAGGATTTAATTCAGGGTCTGTTCTGCATCTGAATATAATCCTTATTCTATATTAGGAGCACTTTGTGTTCACTATTTCGGCAGCATAACTATTATTGTTTCAACTGATTTTATAATAGTCCAGGAAAACAAAAAATGCATTAAATACATTTTAAAAATATTTCTTTCAGCCCTAATGGGGGAAAAACAAGTTTTTGGTATACTTAAGACCTTCAAATAATATTTATTTTCACATAACCAATCTTTCTGAAGAATCTTCTTTAGTTGGATTTACTATGGATCCCAATAGCAAA
This sequence comes from Panthera onca, assembly GCF_046562875.1. Lineage (NCBI taxonomy): Eukaryota > Metazoa > Chordata > Mammalia > Carnivora > Felidae > Panthera > Panthera onca. Next base: position 21,918,534 of record NC_138339.1, read on the forward strand.
CAATGTCTAGAAATAAATTTATTATATATGTGTGGAGGAGCTCATGTGTTTATGCCCTACATAAATGGTAAGGTTAGGGCAAAGCAGGAATATAAAAGACATAATTCTGGGCCGGGATCTGATCTTCACTCTCACAATTCCCTTGAGGCTTTGGGGTTCATTGAACTCTAGTAGAGTTCTATTGTTCTGAATTCAGCAACTGATGGCTAGTTTGTAAGGGAGAATTAGAGAAAATAATGTAACTGGAAGTCTTTGAATCTGAAATTCATTATTCTGGTTTTTTTTTTACCATATATGAACAAATCTGAAAGGTATTAATTAGAAAAATGTGAATATAATCATAGTATTCACTATAAGATTGTTGTTACAGACATTGTTCACCATATTTCATCGCATCTCATTTATGAGGAACCAAGAGAAAGAAAGAAGTCCCTTACTCCTATTATTCTGTTGCCCCATTATATAAAAAAATTAGAACTATTGAACAATGGAAAAATGTATATCTTACATTTTCTTTCTTTCCTAGAACTTCAACTCCAAGTTTCTGAGTTTTTTTACTAAAACTACCTCTGGCTTCATCATGCTTTCTACCCTTAATTTCTGTTTATGTTGTTTTTACTAATTTGTTCAGATACGTTTTTTTTCTTTGCCTTATGTTTGATATCAACCTTAGACCAAAGCAATAGAGCATGTATCCTGGGTCCTGCACTTTGAAATACCCCAATGAGGGGTGCCTGGGTGGCTCATTCGGTTGAGCCTGTGACTCTTAATTCAGCTCAGGTCATGATCCCAGGGTTGTGGGATTGAGCCCCACATCGGGCTCCATGAGGAGCATAGAGTCTGCTTGGAAATCTTTCTCTCTGTCCCTCTGCCCCTCTCCTCTGCTCTCTCCAAAATAGATTAATTAATTAATTACTGAATTAAAGGGCCCCATTGGGATCATCATTCCTTCTTTTCAGAGGGAAGGAATCCATAGAGCAAAGGGGATGTGAACATCCATGGCTCACATACACCTTTTAATCCACTTTCCAAATACCCAGAACTCTGGGTCACCCAAATGATCTCTCATGTCCATTTTCAGGGTCTGTGCAGACATTAGCCTGAGTCCATCTTATGGAACACATGTTCCAAACCGGAGTTTGCATCATTAGACCCAAAGCGCTGACAAGGAGCAGTTCCTTGCAGAGGGTTCAACAGAGACTGGACGCAGGTTTATGGTGTTCACCTGTGTATATGTGAAGCCCCTGTTGATGTGGAATAGAACCAGGAGTAGGAATAGATGTGTTGGCCGAGAGTCTGATGTCTGGCTCTCTTCATGCTGCTCTATTTAGAGACTGAACAGTATAATTCATAACTCTTAAATATTAACACATATGCACATAAGCTTCTGTTTATGCTGTTGTTCCAGTTTCCACAAAGTTAGGGAGAAGTGTGTTTACCATGGCTTACATATTTTTGTCAGCTCTCTTACTACTGTATAGAGTGAGTAAATTTATAAGTAGCCAACATCACAAAGTTACTCTAAGAAATATTTAGGGATATTAGGAATAAAACCAATGGCTTGATTTCCATTGATGTTCCATAAATCAGTTTTCCAATCATTCATTTCTCAGGATTTATTTGGTTCTTCCTACCCAAGAAAAAGAATTGTTACAAATCTATTTATGTACATATCTTTGTCTCCATTTATGTAACTATGCAATTACCATGTTTTATCATAAATTTATCAATAAATTAGTAAGTTAATAAATGACACCAAAATATCATCCTTATCCTCTTGAGATTTTTGTGTCTAGAATATTGCTTTATTAATATTGCTCTTAATAAAAGTCTGAATTACACCTATGTATTTTTTAACTCAATAAGCTGAAGGGCCTATCACTTAGACCCAGTAGGAATTGATGAGCTGTGCACCACTGGCTTCTTTTCCGTAGGGCAGAGTCCTTGAGTGCTGAGGCATCAGGGGCAAATTGGACTTCTCTCCCCGCTGCTTGAAAGTGATATTTTAGGATTTGTGTGCCTTCTCCTGAACTCACAGAGCCATATCAGCTGTTGAGATCCACAGTTTTTTCACAGAAAGAAATTGATAGTAAATTTTAAAACTCGCTCTCACTCAGTTGGAAATAAAGTGACCAAACAGAATTTAGTAGTTAAATGGCCTCTTGCCATCAGCAAAGGGCTGCACACGTTGACTCTGGGTTTCTCTGCAGTTTAAAAAAAGACAACGATTCACGATGAATGCTGCTAGGGTCGTTGTTTTCTCTACTTCCAAGTAGGTTTTCCTACTTTGTAAAGAAGAGCCATTGTTTATCTTCAACCTGAAAATATGCTTTTTATCATAGAGGCATTTCTTATGTGTTGTCTCCTCATGTGTTACCACTGAATGATTATCCTGAACGAGAAGAGTCTCATAAAATACTCCTATAATATTTCCAAATTAGTATCTAGAATCTATTTTAAAGACCAGACACTTTGTTGAGTATTCTTGTTTTTGCTTGACATTTAATAATCTGTCTGAAACGAGGGGTTTCCAAAACCAGACATGCTTTAAAAAAAATAATCATAGATTAGTGAAAGACTGTTAAGCTTTTACTTGGAAAGGATACTGGTTTTAAAATGGTTTTTTTTTTTTTTTTTCCCTCTATGAGTTCTTTGCAAAGAAAAAATGGGGAATAATTTATACAGACTAGGCCTTATTTTGTCATTAATTTTAAAATCATGTCAGCAAATACAGGGGTATAACCATATTGAAAATCATGCATAAAATGTATTATAAGTATAATACATAGAAGAAAGCAAAAAAGTCACTAATGACTTTCTAAAATATTCAATGATTTAGTCTTTAATTTTCTGCTACTAAAAGATTACAATGCTCTGCTATGCCTCACTAGATAAATCTTATTGATTTGAATACTAATAAATTGAAGTCAAATTTCACCTAGTATAAGATTTTGTAATACTGATGAAGAGGGTGTATTAATAGTATTGACATACATTTAAAATACTTTATTTAGAAGTCTGTATGTGCATATGAAAACATATGTGCATATATATATATACAGAAATGTACTATGTATAATACATATAGAAACATATAAGCATATATAAAGTTGTAGTAAAGTCATTAGATCTCACTATTGAAATGAATTATAAAGGTAAGGCAATGCTATTTGTTATTTAATATTTAAATGCTTCTCTGACTGTTCCTAGTCTTTTTTCACAAATTTTATAACTCCATACTAGTTATATTTATATATTATCAGTTTATATATATGTATATGTATGTACAACATAGGTACATGTATATACATTCTTTATATATATATATATATATATATATATATATATATATATATATATAAAGTGACATATAAATACAGCTATCAAGGATGTGGTTAACATTGGGAAGAGATTAGTAAGGAAATTTGGCAAAATTCTTAGATAATATTCTTAATTTTAGAGATGATTAAAAATTCCCTGCTGAATATCATTATCCATCTTTTATGAAGTTCAAATATCACATTCACTGAACTGACAAATTCAGGACACAATAGCTTATATAAAAATTATCTCTTACCTGAGATACAAGGATATTCAAGGTCCATATATAATGAATTATGCTCCAGCAACTTCAAAATAGAATTAATATTAAACAGTGGTTACTATTCACGATATGTTTAGATACAAAAACAAATGTTGAATTTATGAAAGAAAATTCTTCAGAGTAGTGCTTACCTCTTAATGGAATCTGCCAAGAAAAAAATAATCTGGTTAAATTTCCTGTCTGTCTCAGATAATGTATCTCAAATTATTGGATCATGAGAGGAAAAACCAAATGTGTTTTGAAACAAGGGCTTTAAGGTATTATGAATCATTTTCTTCTGTTATGATTTAGTCTTAATATAATAAAAGATTTTCAAGACTCAAATCTTGAACAACACTTTTTACAAATATTACTTGCACAACTGATTGCATTAAGAAAATAAACCTGTTGAGTCAAATTTCCTGCTAAACTGGAAACGTCATTTGTTACAATACTTTTTCTACTTATTTATTAATTTGTTTCTGCTATACTTTTCTTCCAGAAACAATTTAAGGTAACATTTGATGGTATATAATATATATTTGAATCCATTGAAAAAAGAAAGGGTAAAACAAAGAAGCATATTAAATGGTTTGAAGAATAGGGTAACATAAAATATGTACGTAAAAGGATTACATACTTGTCAAGGCTAAGCTTCAATACAGTCCTTAGTTTTCTAACAGCAAGATAGAAATGAGAAACCTGTTCTTTGTAACAATATACAGAGTCCCTAAGATCAAAACAAATCTACTTGTTCAGAAGAAATACAAGCAATCCTAAAGAAACACACACACACACACACACACACACACACACAAAACCTAAAAGAAAAAAATAAAACAAAAGAAAAAATTCTCTTCAAAGAAAATATCCCTTATTGGATCCTGCTTATAAATAACATGAATACTTGTTTCTTTTAATGGCAATGGATTTATACAAATGCATAATTAAATTGCTGTGATTATTTGGGGGAGGAATCAGAAAAATATGGCATGATGCAATTACTCACTTTTATGAAAGTCTGAACTATTAAACAGTAGGTTGCAGATTATGTGGAAAAACTGATAAACGGAACAGCCTTGAAGAAATGGTCCACAAATAGTCTTCCCCCAGAAGGGCCTTTGATAGATATCGGGCAGGAGGGAATTTGAGATTGTATTCCCTGGCAAGTAATTGGAATAAAGCAATTCTATGCTGCCAGATAAATATTGACCTATATGTGCTAACAGACAGTGAAGCTTGGAATAGAGTTGACCTTCTCTCGTGGAAATTGAATAGTCTAGCCTGGATGTGTGCCTGAATAAAAGGCTATCTGACATTGGTTCAGTGGCTACTTGAATGAATGCCTGTAGGCGGGGGAAAGATCTCTTGAGCATAGCTTCTAATCCAGCACATTGTACATTTGGATGGGAGACTGAGTACTCAAAACCCTTTTACGTAGAGCATACTTACAACTTTTTTTTTTTTTTTTTTTCAACGTTTTTTATTTATTTTTGGGACAGAGAGAGACATAGCATGAACGGGGGAGGGGCAGAGAGAGAGGGAGACACAGAATCAGAAACAGGCTCCAGGCTCTGAGCCATCAGCCCAGAGCCTGACGCGGGGCTCGAACTCATGGACCCTGAGATCGTGACCTGGCTGAAGTCGGACGCTTAACCGACTGCGCCACCCAGGCGCCCCAACTTACAACTTTTTTTAACTGTTAAGGTTTTAAGTCAGGTGCAATTATGTAGCTACCTCATCCATTAATAATAAAATAAAATAAAAATGTCCCCAGAGCATTTAGCATTGACAAATCTTTCTTCCTTTAATATACCTTTTTGTTTTACCCAGCGTAAAAAATGACACATGCTACATCAAAGAATAGGTATAAATCTAACTGCCATATGGGACAATTATATGGAAATTGTTAAACATTGGTAGTAATCTAAAAAAAAAAAATCAGTAGAAACTTCAGATTTATAGCACTTTATTTGCTGTCCTACTGAACTGTAATGATAAAATGAGTATACTGGATGCCTCTTAAACCTATTTCTTTAGTCATTAAAGTATTTCATATGAATATCAGACATTTGCATGTTTTCTCTATAGCTTTACTACATGCAGACTATATGTATATAAGACAATAGTATCATATCACTTAGGAAATCTTTCTTTAAAGCTGAGATTAAAGGATATCATTTTATCACACAGAATGCACCCATTACAGGGTCAACAGCAGATTCAATTGATCAAACTTCTCCTGTAGTAATAGGATAAGAGTTTGAGTGAGAATCAACCAGTAATGATGAAATGAGGGCATGGAAGCAAATTATAGCCTATACAACTTCAGTTTAATTCAAAATATTAATTTGTATACACTTGGAAATGTTGCTTCTAAATTCATACAGAGTAATGACAAGTAGGCCGATCTCATTAACTGCAAAGAAGCATCAAGAAAGTCTTTAAGAATATAAAATATTTGTCTTAGTTTGGGATGCCTTAACAAAATGGTATAGTCTGAGTGGCTTATACAAAACAAAACAAAAGACACATTTATTTTTCATAGTTGTGCAGGCTGGGAAGCCCAAGATAAAAGTGCCTGCTGATTTGGTTCATGCTAAAAACTTTCCTGCAAATGGCTGCTTTCTTGCCTTCTTCCTGTATCCTCACCTGCTGGAGAAAGGGAGATAGACAGAAAGACATAAAAAGATGGAAGGAAGGAAGGAAGAAAAGGGGGGGAAAGGAGGAAAAGAGGGAGGGAGGGAGGGGAGCCCTGTGGTCTCTTCTTAATAAGGTCGCTAATCCCATCATGAGAGCACCACCCTTAGAATTCATCTAAACCTAATTACCTTCCAAAGGTTTACCTCCTAATACAAACACTTTGGAAGTTAGAGTTTCAACACATGGATTTTGGGAAAATACAAACATTCAGCCCACAGCAACATAAAAATAGCATCTCTTAATTGACATAATATTTTATAGCATACTCAGCAACTACATTTTATACACTGTATTGAAAGACACATTGTCTATTCACTGAAAAAACTCAGGTTTCTCCTTTCCTATGTTGGAAAACAAAACCAAACAAAACCAAACAAACAAGTAATAGTTCTTCTGTACTGTGTTTCCCCTTTACTTTTACACAGAACACTTCGTTTCTGGTCACCAAATGCATTTTTTTTTTTTTTTTTTTTTTTGGCCACACCAAGCAATTCTCCATGATGCCAGCTGGGTGTCCTATAATTTAACTCATTTCTGACACCACCTACCTGGAGATAGAGTCAGATCCCACTGGGTAAGGCTCAGTCCCACAAGATTGCCCCCCCCCCCCACTTCAGAGGCCAATCTCAAGAAGTAGGTCCCTAGGTTGCCCACAACATCTGTTCAATTTAGCTATAAATTGAGGTTCCCACCACACCCTTCTCAAGTTTTATGAATTTGCTAAAGCATCTCACACAACTCAGGGGAACATTTGTTTACATTTACCAGTTTATTAAAGGATATGATAAAGGATGCAGATATACAGGCAGATGAAGAGATACACAGGGCAAGGTCTGGGAGAGTTGCTAGCACAAAATCTTCTGCCCGGTGGAGTTGGGATATGTGCCCCTCTTGGTAGAGATATGTTTCTCCACCTAGAAACTGTCTGAGCCCCTTACTTTTGGAATTTTCTGAGGGCCTCATTCTGTGAGAATGATGGATCATTAGCTCCACGTTTAGTCCTCTCTTCCCAAGAGAATGGAATGCACAGCTGAAAACTTTAAGCTTCTAATTATGACTGTCTTTCTGGTGTCCAGCCTTCTTCCCAGAGCCATCCAGGAGGCCACCCAGAGTCACCTTGCTACAACTCCTGTTCCCCAGGAGATTCTAAGGTTTTCAGAAACCCTATATCAGGAACCAGGTCAAAAACCTAATGACAGAACAAAAGATACTCCTTAAGCTCTTATCACCCAAGAAATTATGAGGGTTTTAAGAGTTCTGTATCAGGAAGAGGGGAAGAGACCAATATATATTTTTCTATTATCTCACATTTATCAAAATTGAAACTATGCTTCACTGTAAACAAGACTAAAACACTGTTTAAGGATCAGTCGCCTTATAAAATATCTTTTCTATTTGTAATAGAATAAATCTCCAAATCCAATGCTGGATAATTAAACACTACACTTCTAAACAATCACCAGGTCAAAGAAAAAATCTCAAGGATATTAACAAAACATATTAATGAAGTAATAGTAAAAATACAAGACATTAAAGCTTGTAAAACACACAAAATCTCAACAAAGCCAAAATTTAGGGGGTGCCTGGGTGGCTCAGTTGGTTGAGCGTCCAACTTCAGCTCAGGTCATGATCTCATGGTTCATGAGTTTGAGCCCCATGTTGGGCTCTGTACTGACAGCTCAGAGTGTGGAACTTGCTTCAGATTCTGTGTCTTCCTCTCTCTCTGCCCCTACCCTGCTCATATTGTCTCTCTGTCTCTCAAAAATGAATAAACATTTAAAAAAAAACAAAATTTATATCTTTGAAAATATTTATACGATGATAAATTTCCACAAGTTAGCAGGAGATAATGAAAACACACATAAATCTGATAAAAAATGTGAATCTAAACATCCAATAATCTAAACAAATTCTTATAACTCAAAAGCAAGAAGACAAACCACAATTTACAAAACATGGTAAAAGACTAGATAATTCTCCAAAAAGATACAGGAATGGTCAACATGCACATGGAAAGATCCTTAACGTCATTAGTTTTTAGGGCAATTTAAATCAAAACTACATTGACCTACCACTTCACACCTAAGTAGGATAACAGTAATAAAAAAATTGAAAAACAAAAGGGAAAGTAACAAGTGTTGGCAAAGGTAGGCAAACCAGAACCCTGTCACGTTGCTAGTGGGAATATAATAAAATGGTTCAGGTCGGCAAATCCCCAGTAAGATTAACATAGAATTACCATATGTCATAGCAAGTCCACTGGATGTATTCACCCAAAAGAACTGAAATCAGGCAGTCAAACACAAATGTGCACATTAGTATTTATAGCAGCACTGTTCACAATTGATAAGGGTACAAACAACTTAAATATCCATCAACTGATGAATAAATAAACCAAATGCCCTTTAGCTATATAATCCAATACCATTCAGCCCTGAAAAAAGAAATTAAGTTCTTATAGATCCTACAACATAGATGATCTTTAAAAACATTATGTCAAGTTCTATATTGTATAGTATCGTGACATATTGCCTAGTATAGTATTTATATTCGTAATAGGCAAATCCAGAGACAAAAGCATAGTAGTGGCTGCCAGAGGATCGGGAGGAGTTGAATGGAGAATAATTGCTTAATGCATTGATTACAGGGTTTCCTTTTGGGGTGGTTAAATGAAATAAACAGTCATGACAACTATAAAACATTGAAAACATACTAACTGCCACTGAGTTCTATTCTTTGAAATGGTTAAAATGGTAACTTTTACATTATGGGTATTATACTACAATAAAAACATATCTGGATATCCCTATATTTAGTTTGAAAATTTAAAAACCACAAAAAAAATGGGGGTGAAGCAGCCTGCACACTCAGCATGAGTCCAGGGTGGAGCTCAATCCCACCGCTGGGGATCATGACCTATGTGGAAGTCAACAGTTGGTTGTTTAACCGACTGAACCAGTGAGGTGCCCAGAGCGTTCATGATTTAAAGAGGTAAAGAAAGGTAAAGAAGTAAAGAAGGAATAAAGGAGTAGTGCCCTAATTAGATAAAGGGTTGTCTACCAAGCAGCCTATAGCAAACATCACAATTATAGTAAAATATGGAAGCCTTTCTTCCAAGAGGTCCTGAGGGAGGGGCAAGGAGAAGGCAAGCTAGGATGAGCTGAGCATCAGGGACCAGGGGTGGCTCAGCGATGGTAGAATCAGGCCAAAATGCTGCAGCCAGCCTGTCTCCCAGGATCTTGTGAATTCTACAGTGTTCAGGGAAGGCAAGAAAGTGCTGGCATGAGAAATGCCTGGGTGCTCTGTGTGCCGAGGTCCATCCTTCTCTCCAGACCCTTCTGTAAGGAATCTGGGTCTCACCACCCAGGTAAAATCCAATACTCGTGGAAGCCTTACTTCCCACCTACCCCCCTAAAACTCAATTTACATTTATTCCAGGAAATCAAGCTGGGTTTACAGTTTTAATATCAACACGTTAATGGGGCACTTGGGTGGCTCAGTTGATTAAGCATCTGACTTGATTTCAGCTCAGGTCATGATCTCACCATTTGTGGGATAAAGTCCAGTGACAAGCTCTGTGCTGACCGTGCAGAGCCTGCTTGGGGTTCTCTCTCCCACTCTCTCTCTGTTCCGCTCCCTTCTTGTGCTCTCTCTCTCTCAAAAAATAAATAAACATTTAAAAAAATCAACACATTAACAACAATAAAAAAGGCTGAGAAGACTGTGCAACTTGACTATCTGGAGGAAATATGTATTTGTGTGTGTGTGACACTTTTATTTAATCATAGAAAACTCATTTGCATAAAAATGTTTCCACTTTGGGGAAACTGGAATAGTAAATATTTGGGTAACAAAACAGTTAAAAGATACATTGTTCCTTCAGCAGAGACAAGTTTTAAGTTGTTACATTTTTTTTTGTTTCTTTTTTTTTAAATTGAAATAATCAGTAACATACTAGCTTTTTTCATTTTTTGGCCAGAGCAATAATATCTCTTATAATCCCCAATTCTCTTTAAGGATCTTTTCCATTACTTAAATCAGCCATAAATTTAAAAGATATCTAACTTGAAGTCTCAATACAAAATCAATTTCTTTGTACCTACCACAGGCTTTTAGTGTACTATAAATCTCAAATTTCAAGAGATAATCTCCTTCCACAGGATTGATCAAACTTTTTTTCTACATCAACATACAGGTATAAAGGTGTGGAATATTTTTTTCAGAATAAGTTATATATTAAGACAATCAATATGGCAATAATTTCCTCCTTTTCTTTCTACCACGTAACTTCCCAAGCCCCTCCTAACCTTATTCGTTTTGAAAGTGTGGGAAAAAAGTGAAAGACTGAAGTATCCAGGGATACTGAAAACGCACAGTGAAAGTCAGAACCATATTCTCATTCCAGAAAGAGACCGGAATACTCTCTATCACCACATAGCCATGCCTCTTCACAATTATGCCAGAGGACTTAGCCAAGGTAATAAAGAAATAGTAAGAAATGCAAGTGATAGGAGAAGGAATAAGGAAATAAGATTGCCATTATTTGCAGGTAAGATGACCGTATGTAGAAGACCTAAGTATCTTCAGATAAATTCTTGCAATTGACGAGAGAACTCAGCCTGCTGCAAAGTTGATATGCAAACACCAATTGTCCACATGAAAGCAGGAAACAGAAAATAAAAACTTTAGAAATATTACCATTCACAATGTTATATGCAAAATTAAGTGAATGTAGCACTGTAAGACATCTACACACACACACACACACACACACGCAAAATTGTTGAAAGAAATATAAGATCTTTATAAATATAGGAATATATTGTGCTTATATATTGGAAGACTCAATAATCTGAGCACATTAATTATTGCTGTATTTATGCTAGACAGAAAGTAAATGCAATTACCATCTAGCAGATGTGTGTATATGTGTGGTGTGTATGTGTGTTAATTAGTGGCCTGATTTTAAAATATTATAGGTAAAAAAAAGCTGAAAATAGGAAAACCACTTGAGGAAGAACAAATTTGGAAGAATAACATGATCAGGTATCAAAATTGTTGTGAGGCTAATATAAATATGACAATACCACAGAGGGACAACGATAAAACCAATGAAACAGAGCAGACAGTTTAGAACGATCTCCTCATATATGTTCCCTTATTTTCTGACAGGTAACATTATAAAATTTTCCGGGAAACATAGAGGTTTTACTAAATGATATGGGATCAACTGGGTACATAAATAAAAAAAGTGAAACTTGATTTCTATCTCAGTGTATATATAAAAATGAATTCAATATATCCTGTATATCTAAATGTAAAAAGTGAAACATATAGATGTCAGATGTTAATATGGAAACATACTGTTATGACTTGGTATAAGTCAACATTTTGTGAAACAGGGCACAAAATGCCTTGAATCATAATATAAAAGATTGACAGATTGGATTCCATTAAATTAAGAATATTTGTTATTCTAAAGGTATCACCAGGAGAGTGAAAATGTATGATGTTAGAGGTAATATTTGATGTGCATACAACCAACAAGGTTCTAATATTTTAAATATATGCAGGATCTCTTCAATCACAATAAAAAGACGAGCCAATAGGAAAATGTGAGAAAAGACGTGAACAATCACTTCACAGTGGTATTCACATAACCAATAAGGAAATGGCAAGTTGTGCATCCTAGTTTATGTACCGGGTAAAGCAAATTAAAGCCAACGTGAAATGCTCCTTCCAGAATGGTTAATATTTAAAAAGACAGAGACTCACAATCACTGTTGAAGTAGAGTAACAGGAAGTATTATATACAGGAGATGAGATTCTATATGCTAGAAACACTTCAGTAAACTCTTCAGCATCATATACAAAAGTTGAACACATGCATACTCTAAGTTCTAGCAATTTCACTTTTAGAAATATATTCAATGTGTGTGTGTGTGTGTATAAAATATATATGCGTGTACACACACATACACACACACACATATATCTTTAAAGACTTAAGTATTATGGTTCCAGCATCACTATTTTTAACAAACAAAAAAAAAACCTAGAAGCAACTAACTGCCTACCATTAGGTTTATATGTAAGTTGTTTTGTGGCCAAACAATTGATATTCAGCAATAAAAAAAAAAAATGAGCTAATGGAAAAGAATTTCATGCCATAGAATTGTATAAAAACATCTAACTATATAAAAGTATATACTGTATGACTCCATTTAGATGAAGTGAAAAGGGCAGAAGTAACGTGTGGTGATAGAAATCAGAAGAGTGCTTGTTACTGAGAGTTAGGGTTGCATTTAGAGAAAACTTCCAAAGTGTATTTGTGGTTCTGGTAATATTCTATACTTTTTTCAAATCTAGGTAATAGTAGCACATGTGTGTTTACTTTGTGACAGTTCATCTGTCTTTACCTATAATATTTATGTATTGCTTTTTATTTTCAATGTTTATTTATTTTGAGAGACAGAGAGGGAGAGCATGAGCAGGAGAGGGGCAGAGAGAAAATCCCAAGCAGGCTCCGAGATCTGGGCACAGAGTCCAATGCAGGGCTCAAACCCACGAACTGTGAGATCATGACCTGAGCTGAAATCAAGAGTCAGATGCTTAACTGATTGAGCCACCAAGGCGTCCCAAGATTTGTGTGCTTCTTAATGCGTATTTTTAAAAACAATTTTTAAATATTTATTTAATTTTGAGATTGAAAGAGACAGAGCACGAACGGGGGAGGGGCAGAGAGAGAGGGAGACACAGAATCTGAAACAGGCTCCAGGCTCTGAGCTGTCAGCACAGCCTGACACGGGGCTCGAACTCACAGACCATGAGATCATTACCTGAGCCGAAGTCAGAAGCTCAACCGACTGAGCCACCCAGGCACCCCTACATATTTTAATTCAACTAAAAATTTACCAAAAATAGGAAAATGAAGAGACACATTATCAAATACAACATAATATCCTGCAAGTCAAATTCTTTCTATATATCTCTGGAGTACTATCTGTGTTTGCTGTCTAGTACCTAAAGTAGTGGGAAAATATCACAAAAATCATAATTCTATTATACAATACTGCAATTTAAATCATTCCTATCTGTGATATGATCATTACCTGATAAATAAAATATTGGAATAAAAATTCAGTAAAATTAGGCATATATTTTGAATGTATGGCTAATCACATTATATGTGCACATGAAACGAAAGGCATCATGAATTCATTTACTCAATTTCAGCTTTAAATAAAAGAGCTAATGTTAATGAAGTGAAACAACTCTTATTAAAATGCCCTTAGAATTGTCAGAAATACATATTGCTTCATTCTCAATTTTAGGTGTGCTTGCATTCTCATAAATGGAATCATCCATCTTTAAGCAAACTAAAATTATCTTTGTTTTAATTATTGTATATGTGACCAGCCTTTGTGGATCTCTATTTGTGCATGTTAACAGAAGTGGACATTTTATAGACAAGTAAATTTCTTAGAGAATTGAATATATTTTGAAATGAAAAATCTCAATCATCCATGAAATTAAACAATGCTTTAGGAAGAACAAAATTTTTCAGTTATGGATTCTGTCCTCCCATCTTAGATTCTTTGTTTAAATTTCCATGTCAAAGTAAATAGTGTCTTATTCCAAAGAAAGCTCCTAGGAAGTTTTGTTTCGTGCTGATTCTTTATTTACTATAACAGTCTTTACACATATATTACCCATACCTGTGGTTTAGCTCTTCTGATGGGACTTCCTTGTTTCATAATTCTGCTTGCTTGCTTGATCCTGTAGGCCTCCTAACACTCTGTTCCATTATATATTTCAAAGCATTTTTCTAATTCAGCAGGTGTTAAACTGTTTATAGTAGCAAGAAAGAGAGGGAGGAAAGAAGGAAAGAAAGAAGGGAGGGAGGGCGGGGAGAGAGTGGGTGTAAAGAAGGAAGGAAGGGATTAGGAGGATCACTTTACATCTTTGTTTTTTTTTTTTTTAACGTTTATTTATTTTTGAGACAGAGACAAAGTATGAATGGGGGAGGGTCAGAGAGAGAGGGAGACACAGAATCTGAAACAGGCTCCAGGCTCTGAGCTGTCAGCACAGAGCCTGATGCGGGGCTCGAACTCACTGGCCGCGAGATCATGACCTGAGCCGAAGTCGGACGCTTAACCGACTGAGCCACTCAGGCGCCCCTCACTTTCCATCTTTGACAGGAGTGGTATAAAATGGTATTCACCTAATTTCTTTTCTTCTACCATTCATTTGGCATTTTCTGAGGTTAGATGTTTGTTGCTTTTGTTTTATTTAAGCATTTTCTTAATATTAATTATGAAGAAATCATGGAGGCTAAAATAACATAAGGTGGAAAACTTAGATAGAAAAACAATCTGTAAGTTATAATATAAAAAATTTCTGATACGTAACAGAATGAAAATGAAACTAGGTCTGATACTCCCTAGCTACTCATTAAATTCTCTTCAATCTTGTCTACTAAGGATAAATTCACCCAATTCTTTTATTCCTCTTTTAAGCACGTGCCTTGTGCTTCAAGATTCCACAAGAATTTTCTTGTAGAACATATTAGGAAGGTTGTAAGTACAAGTAATATTGCTTAAGTTAGACAAAGTAGTAAGATAAAATACATATTTTAGAAAATTGTACATGGTCTTATCTCAACTCTAACATATCTTTCTTTGCATGAGAAAACTTGTATGATGTATTTACCGACCAGATTAAGGCAGAAATTTCTGAAAATTTCTTTAAAGTAGCATTTCAAACATTTAAAGCATAATTGCATATCTGCCAACAGTCTTTCATAACTTTGTGAAAACAAATTTTCTTAAGAATATCAAATAAATAAAATGTACATGCTCTTTTTGATACAAAATACTCAGTCATAAATTAAATAATGCCAATATTTTGGTTCAATTTTTCAGGAAGGCTACATTGAAATTAGGGATTGCATCCCTGGGATTAGAGGAAGGATTTCCTATCAGATGTAAAACAGCATTAGAAGAATTGGTAGATTTTGTTGTAACTAAACATAAAAACATAAGAGAAAAATAGAATCATGAATACACTGCCAGTAAGAAATTTGATCTAAGCAGGTTAAGATTAAGAATGCATGTAGGTGACGATAAGTCATTTAATAGGCAACAGCAAGCCCACGTGCATAAAAATAAGAGGTAAAAGACAATATACTTGGGGTTGCCATAATTTACTGGTTGAAGTGCAGAGTTTGAGAAAGGAGACTGGTGAGAAGGATGTAAATGGGTCTT
Source organism: Panthera onca (assembly GCF_046562875.1). Classification (NCBI taxonomy): domain Eukaryota; kingdom Metazoa; phylum Chordata; class Mammalia; order Carnivora; family Felidae; genus Panthera; species Panthera onca. Next base: position 21,934,086 of record NC_138339.1, read on the forward strand.
AAATTAAGGAGTTTGCATGTTGTTAGCAGTAGTTTCCAGAGAACTGAAATGAAATGTTTTCATGAAACTACTTGTCAAAGAAATATTGGAGAAGACAAAATTAAATGTAAGAAAGGTATGGTGTAAGATATCATTGAACTAGGAAATGTATTATGTTGAAACTCTGAGGTTATGTCCAAATGAATTTTGTTTGGCTTGCTTTACAAAATCACATGCTACAAAGAAGCTATATTTGTCATTGATGTTATTTAATAACAATGGATACAATAGTTGCAAGCACAGTAATAAAATAGAAGGTTAACATAGAGATTAGATTTTTTTTTCTTTCTGTTGATTCATAGAGATATGTTTTTTTTAATCCTATAAATTGGTTAAATTAGAAATTTATGAGATAAAATTTGTAGAGACATTTCTTTTTAAATTATAGAGCACTATTTCCATTTGTTTCTCTTGTTTAATTTTTATCATTATTTGCATGGTCTAATGAAATGCAAATATGGCTCTAACGTACTACTGTACTTATACTGCTATAGTGAAATAACCTGAACAGAGGGAAAATATCTCCATTATAATACCAATGTATGGTATTGTTTTCTACCACTTTATTTCCCAGGCTGAGTGCACCTATTATCATAAACTACTTCTTTCATTCATATACATTTTTTCCATAATTACAAATTTGATTGTGTAACCAAATGTTTAGTAACATACATAGATTAGTTTCTACCATTATGTCTCAGTTTGGCCAAACATACACATATAACATGATGAAAATGAGAATTTAATGATAGTACCTCTATAATTTAGTGAAATACATATCAATTTTAGTAATAACATATGTTAATTTGGGGCACATAATAAAAAATAAATTAATCCATTTAAAATAGCTGTTTTTATTTATTTTTTTAAAAAAATATGTGACTTTTAAAGAAGTGGATGCTAATTTATTTTTTCTGGAAATATGCTAAAGTGGAAATACACAATTTTAAAATCAAATGTCATTCTACTCAATCTAAACTCAATTTCATCCTGCAGCATTGACCAGTTATACATTATTTTAACAACATATGCACATTAGGAGAAATATTTAATGCAAAGGGTTACATATTGCGCTTTCATTCATGCCTTTCGTTCATCTTCATTGACCAGTATCTTATGTGTCTTGAATATTTAGTGGTTTCAAAAAGTACTTCAATGTTATTGGTGGCACTTGTATATGATTTTATGCACTCTGAATACATCCTATTTTATTAGTTTCCTATTTCTGTAATAACAAGTTGCAACAACCTTCAGAGCTTAAAACAACACAAATTGATTACTGAAAATTCTGGAAGCCAAAAGTGTCAAATAAGTCTAACTGGGTTAAATTCAAGATTTATAGAGGGCTATATTCCCTCTGGATGCTCTCAGGGAAAAACCTTTATGCTTATTTTCCAGATCTTAGGAGCCAATGACAATTCATGGTGTGTGGTCCCATTCCTCCATACTCAAAGCCAACAAAGTCAGATCAAGTCCTTCTCATGTTGCCATCTCTTTGACTCTCTCTCTCTCCTGGATCCCTTGTGCATTTATAAGGCTCCTTATGCTTACATTAAGACCAACTTCAATGATCCAGGATAATACCACCATTTCCACATCAGCTGATTAACAACTTTAATTCCATCTGCAACCTTAATTCTTTTTGTCTTGTGACCTAATATATTCACTGGTTCCAGAGATTTAAAAAAAAAAAAAAAAAGATATGGACAATATTGCAGAGGGAGGAGTATCATTATTCTGCCCAACATGCCTGGCTATGTCTGAAGATTTATTGGTGATAAAGTGTGAATACATAAGTGTCCAGAAAAAAATCATAGTGATAGTAAAATTAAGGTGCTCACAATATAAAATTTCAGGAATTACCAGGTTGATATGTTAAATGTTATTATACTTTGTAATATACTACTTTCTAGAAGTTTATGCCTAATAAAAAAGCTGTATAGTGTTATATTCATTATAAATTATGGAGTTACAATGTCTAAGTACAAAATGTCAATGATTATTAAATGAAATGTTACGTGATTGTATCAATGTTTCAATTTAGCTACAGACTAAAATAATTTGTTATTGTTTTTAGTGCCTAATCAGGAACTGAAATTTAAAAGAGTATCTATCTTTCTATCTCTATCATCTATCTATCTATCTATCTAATCTAAATTCTATCTATCTACATACACACGCATACATACCTTAACATCTTTACTATCTCTGGATTAATCACGCACTAATACCAAGTATGATAATACCAAACTTTTGATAAGGACAGAATAGCTTAGTTCAATGTAAAATAATTTATTTGAGAAACTATTTGTATAACTTTAAGCTCAAAAAGGAAAACTAAATACTCTACTTGCTCTATAGTATAAGAGTCGTGGTTAATAAAACTTTGCAGGAATTGAAATACAGTTTAGAGAAGTCACATGTGAAGGAAATATACCAAGTCATGCATCAAGAAAAATCAAGGAAGTAGCAGCCTCCAGGCCATAGAACCAGACTGTGAAAACCTCAGCCTAATGCATTGTTTTTTTTAGAAAAGGATGCAGTTCTTAAGAATTTTTGAGAAGGTTTTCACCGAGTGTTGGTCTCCAGGAAGAAAATGGAAGTTGCTCTAATAGTACCCTTGAAGGTTTGTCGAACTTAAATATGTCCCTATGTCTGGCAACAATTGCTTCATAGAATAATAGTTTTTCATTTTGTCTACCACTCCCCCATGAATTTCTCTTCTCTAACATGGCAACAAGGGAGAGAAATTCTGTAAAATGGAATTTCCATATTCCTTTTGGGAATGCAGAAGTGACTTAAAAAGACAATGGTGAAGGTGCCAAGTAGACAACAGACAATCCAAAGCATGTTTCTACTTTAGGCTTTCTGTAAGCTGCTAAGCACATAAGAGTGGTTAAGACAAAACTTCTTCACTGGGCATTGTCTCTTTCCTTCTCTCCTTCCATCTCTCCCATCTCCTCTTCTTTTACTTCTCCTCTCCTTATCCTTGTCTTTCTCTTTCTTCTTCTCCTCCTCCTCCTTTTCTGTCTCTCTGTCTTACCACTCCCTATTCTACACACAAAATTACTTACTTTCCAATGTGGTATAAGTGAGTAATTATGAATTTATGCAGATAGAGTTATTTTGTGGGTAATGTAAGTGCAAAGAGTGCCATCTAATCAAATCATTTGGGATCAGAATTATATAGAGGTAGTGAGATAGGAAAGATGTTAAATGACTGCAGAATCTAGATAATAGATTGCTTCACATTAATAGAGCTGAGACTTCAAAAATATGACAAAATTGGTGTCTTGGAAAGAGCATGTGGGGATCAATTTGAAGAATGCATTAGAGATGGCAAATTGAATATAGCAGATTGGATGATAAGATCGTCAATTGAACAAAGGGTTAACAGGAGAGAATGTGTACCTTTTCTTAACTCTTGTCAATTAAATTGTTTTCAGCAATTCACTAGTTGAGGGGAAGAAAAATTTAATAATTAATTTATTAGAAATTTTGATGAGTAATGATGTCATTTAATAATATTAAAAAAATAGCAATAGTTGGGGGGTACCGGGTGGCTCAGTTAGTTAAGCATCTGACTCTTGATTTCTGCTCAGGTCATGACCATAGCGTTGTGGAATGGAGCTCCATGTGGGGCTCCACACAAGGCATGGAGCCTACATGAGATTCTCTCTCTCTCTCTCTCTCTCTCTCTCTCTCTCTCTCTCCCTCCTTATGCCCCTCTCCTCTGGTCTTTCTGTCTGTCAAAGAAAAATAAACAGCAATAACAAATATGTGGTAATAAATACTGAATTGAGTTTTGTACAAATAGTTCCTTAGGAGCTGAGGGGACCTTCACCTAGAATTTTCAGTATGTGATTGGATCTAACTTGTGTAAAATGTTAATGACATTCTGGACTGGGGATAGATGAACAAATACACCCTCACACTCACACAAGCACAAAGACAAATGAGAGAGAAAACTTGATGTTTTCTTGTTGATGTAAAAAGTTTAGTAATTTTTTATATATGAAAAAAGGTATCATCAACTGACTGAGTATACAGATAAGTAAAAGGAAATTTAAACAGATAAATTGAGGTTGGATGTACATGAGATTAAGAATTTGTCATTTTGAGCATCTTTTCATGTGTCTGCTAGTCATCTGGATGTCTTCTTTGTGTCTGTTCATGTCTTCTGCCCATTCCTTAACTGAGTTATTTGTTTTTTGGGTGTTGAGTTTGATAACTTCTTTATAGATTTTGAATACTAACCCTTCATCAGATATGTCATTGACAAATATCTTCTCCCATTCCCTCAGTTGCCTTTTAGTTTTGTTGATAGTTTCCTTCATTACGTAGAAACACATTTATTTAAATATAAATGTACATGTATTTATTGTGAGAGAGAGAGAGAGAGAATGAACATGGATATGCGAGAGAGAGCAGGGAAGGGGAAGAGAGAGAGGGAAAGAGAGAATCCCAAGCAAGTTCCATGCTGTTAGTGCAGAGCCCAAATCGGGACTTGATCTCACAAATCATGAGATCATAACCTGAGCTGAAATCAAGAGTCAGATGTTTAATAGACTAAGCCAGCCAGATGTCCCGAGAAGCTTTTTACCTTGATGAAGTCCCAATATCTCATATCCATTTTTGTTTCCCTTGCCTTTAGCAACATGTCTAGTAAGAAGTTGCTTTGACTGAGGTCAAAGAGGGTGCTGCCTGTGTTCTCCTCTTAGGATTTTGATGACTTCCTGCCTCACGTTTACGACTTTCATCCATTTTGAATTTATTTTTTGTATGAGTTATAAGAAAGTAGTCCAGTTTGGGAAATACAAATCAAAACCATGATGAGATACCACCTCACACCTGTCAGAACAGCTAAAATTAGCAACACAAGGAACAACAGGTGCTGGCGAGAATGCAGAGAAAGGGTAACCTTCTTACACTGTTGTTGGGAATAGAAACTGGTGCAGCCACTCTGGAGAATAGTACGGAGATTCCTCAAAAAACTGAACGTAGAACTATCCTGTGATTCAGCGATTGTACTATTATGTATTTATCCAAAGAATACAAAGATACAGATTTGGAGGGGTACAGTCATCCCAATATTTATAGCAGCATTGTCAACAGTAGCTAACTATAGAGAGAGCCCAAATGTCCATCAACTAATGAATGGATAAAGAAGAAATGGTATATTAATACAATAGAATGTTACTTACAAAAGGAATGAAATCTTTCCATTTGCTATGATGTGGATAGAGCTGAAATGTATTACGCTAAGCGAAGTAAGTCCATCAGAGAAAGACAAAAATTATATTATTTCCCTCATATGTGGATGAATATATGGGAAGTGGCAGGGTGGGGAGAGGAGAGAGAGAAACATGCAAGAGACTCTAAATGATGAAGAACAAACTGAGGGTTGATGGAGGGAGGTGGGTGTGAGATGGGCTGGATAGATGATGGGTATTAAGGAGAGCACTTGTTGTGGTGATCACTGGTATTGTACATAAGTGATGAATCACTGAGTTCTACTCCTGAAACTTATATTGTACTGTGTGTTAACTAAAATTTAAATTAAAAACAAATCTGTCATTTTTCCTATAGAAAAGGAGAAAATGGTGGATGTGGTATATAAATCTCTGTGATTTAAGTATTTAAGGAATTTTCATGTCATACTCTATTCCTGAGGTCAGTAATGAAGATAGAGTTGTGAAGATCATGGCTAAGATTATAAACGCTTCACAAAATGTTACAAATTTGAACTTATCTACATTTGTTAGAACCATAATTCTTCTATGCCTCCAGCTAATCAGGGAATTATTTTTTATAAATTAAAGACAAAAATGAATTACGTTAAGCTAGATTACTCTACAGACTCAACTTATTCAATGCTATTTGTATCATCGCCCCTCAGTAGGTGTCTTTATAGCTGCTCTTACTAAAGAGTCTTTGAGTCAGCTAAAATACCTACTTTGGCCATGTTTGTGGCCCTGACACAATGGTTTGAAAAACACTTGTGTGTAGACTTCCACTGACATGAGAAAAGTATGCCAGGGCAAGCTATCTTGGAGAAGAAAGATTTGAAAACGTGAAGTAGAGATAACCACTCCCGCTGAACTCAGTCTGGATTAGCCCGAGAACAGATGACGACATTGTATAACTATTCTTCTATTTATGTAGTATTATACTATTGATGAAAATATGGGTTGAATCTATATTTGGACTATTAATACTAGTATACACATACATAAAAAATTAAAGAACTGTGTGTTTTTTTTAGTTCATATGTTCGTATTCTTTGAATGAGGCTCAGAAACAGAACGTCTATCAGGTTTTATTTACATTAGCACATTTTTTTGCCTTCATTATAAATCATATTAGCTGAATACAGAAATCTAAATTAGTTCTTCTGTTCTTTCCACTCATTTGAGATAATTTTTTTAAGGTTTTGTCTAAGTCATTTGTCTCTCTCATTACTGATTTTTAAAAAACAATCCATTGTTGTGGTTTCCACTAACTGTCTTTGGGTTTTATTTTTGTTTTTGGCATTCTACAGTCAAACAATAATGTTTCTCATTAAGATTTCCTGGGAATTCATATTCTGAAAGGCACACAGAGCTTCTACCTGAGGATTAATATATTTCACCATTTTTGAAAATGTCTCAGCCGGTATTTTTTCAAACGTGTTTTCTCCATTCTGTCTCTCTTGTCCTTTGGAGATGGCCATGCTGTATACATCAGAACTTTGACAATATTCTGTGGATCTCACATCCTTCTCTGTATTTTCCATCCTTTTCTGTTTCAGTGTTTCAGTGTGGATGTTTCAGTGTTTCAGTGTAGATGTTTTCTACTGAGGTACCATCCAGGTCACAAATCTTCCTTTTGACCATTTAATTGGTATATTGAATTCTTCATTTTAATTATAATTTTCAAATCTAATATTTTCATTTCATCTTTTATTTACTTATTTTGATAGTTTAATGACATTTTCCTTTTTAGCATCAGTTTTTTGAGCATACAAATCATTGTAATTTAAAGTTTTTGACATATCAATATCTGAAATTGCCTTGGTTCTGTGTCTACTTTCCAATTTTCATCTTTTTCTTTTTAATTTTTCTCATTGGTTTAGTCTGTTCACTTTTGCACTATGTACAAAAGCAATGTCGAGGCTCTATATGAGTTTATCTTTTTCTAGAAAATAGTTTCCACATTTTCTGGTGACAAACATTTTCTCCTTGATCAAAATTCAGGCTCCTCTGAGCTCTCTACTTGACTAGACTCAGCCTCGGGCTTCTACCTCTGTTCACCTAGAGTCCACGTTTAGCAAGAATCTCATCAAGTCAGTTTAACCAGAATCCTCCCTTACCTAGTTGTTTCTCTTATTAATTCTCCCTCCAATGATTTCTTCTCATTCTGCCATTTGGTGATAAATTTCCATTTTTTTCCTTAGTGTACTCAGAGCTCCATCTCTCTTTCATACTATAAAAACCCATTGTTGTCTCTTTGAGTAAAAATTGCCTTGTTATTCTTCAGCAAGTGCCTGAATAATTTTTTCTTAGCCTTGCCAGCAACTAGAGGAAAGCAGAATAAGGCATTTCTCTTTGGTCTACTCATGGTTTGGGATGTCTTAGAGATGGATTTCAATCTTCGTGGAGGTGGTTCTAAGTCTAGTTTGTGTGTAGTTCACGGGTATATCCTTTTAGGCATCTCAACCGCAAGCCTAGAATATATACCATGGCCCTTATTCATTGCTGGTTCTTGAATTTGCAATTTTTGTTTCCTGTACAATAAGACTGTTCAAGATCTGCTTTGGTTTTTTACTTCACTTTCGATTTTCCGCTTGGCTTATTTGCCTTTTGTCCTATACACCATAAGATCTAGAAAATGCTTTGAATGGAAAATTAAGCAAAAGTCTCTGACACACATTTCTGACAATATCTTTTCTTTCAGACTGGCTCATTCTACTGGCTGTCTTTAGAAAACCGAAGTCCAATTCCTCTCTTCCCTCACCCACAAGACCGCAGAGAGCTTTGAGCTGAGACTTCTTTCTCAGCTTCTAGGTCTCACACACCTATGAGTCAGTTCATGCAATGGGGAAAAAAGTGATCACGTAAACTTTCTTCTCTTCTCCCTCAAATCAGATCCTAAAATCCAGCCTCCTTGATTGCTCTTCTGTGACTTTAAGCAGCTGTTTCATGCATTTTATGCTGTTTATATAATCAGTTTGGAAGGTTGTTCTGTCATAAGCTCATCTGTCATAACTATAAGTGGAAGTTAAAGAATTTTTTTAGACTAATGACCATTAAAGTTTACTCAGATCTTTATGCAGTCGTCTCCTTTCATCCATAAAATTTTAGCTCAAATATCATGTCCTCAAACAAACTATTCCCTGACATTACTATCAAAAATTGCCACTTTGTCCAAGTCTTTATTATATTGTGTATTTTATAGCTGGCATCTTACTTACTACTGTATTAAATAAGTAAATGTGTGTTTGTGTGTGTGTGTGTGTGTGTGTGTGTGTGTGTGTGTGCCTATGTTGCAAAGTTTATTTCATTTCACACTGAGTATCTTGAAACAGAGTGGAACTGTTTGACTATCTCAGTATTCTCGGTGTATATAATATGCATAGAAAAAACAGTAACTATTTGTGAATTAATGAAAGTATGAGTTAAAGGATATATATATATAGTTATTGTTTTATTTTCAGCATATATATGATATATTTATTACACTTATCCAAATAAAAAAATTCATGAGTATACCAACTAAAGTTTATTTATTTATTTTGAGAGACAGAGAGAGAGAGAGAGAGAGAGAGAGAATGAGTAGGGGAGGGGTAGAGAGAGAGGGAGAGAGGGAGAATCCCAAGCAGGCTCTGAGAAATCAGTGCACAAAATCTGATGTGGGGCTGGAACTCATGAGCTGAACTGTGAGATCATGACTTGAGCCAAAATCAGGAGTCAGATGCTCAACCGATGGAACCACCAAGATGACCCAACCAACAGTCTTAAACAACTGTTCCAACTCCAGAGTCCAAGATGAATATTAAAGACAAATACAAAAGGGAAAATAATGGAGGAGATCTTGCCATACTAGATGGAAAATTTAAAAAAAGACATACTAATTGAAATCTTGTGATTTTAAGACAGCTAGAATTATAAATTATGCAAATTTTTGGAAGACAAAAAGCATATTTAATACGAATGGAATTTTAACATATATCAAGGGTGATGTCTCAAATTTGCAGACTAAACAAATCAGATATGGAATAAACTTTGCTTAGAAAGTTGTCTATACATTCAGAAGAAGAATGTAGCTGGGTTCTCCTCTCATATGAAATAGCAATAGCCAGTTGAAAGCTTAACCAAAAAGCTTAAAAAGAGAAGCTTAACCAAATTATCACACATCAAATAAAAAGCCTTTGAATATTAGAAGAAATTTTAGCAGAAATGTTTACAATATAGAGAAAACATTGCTAAGAGAACATATTTTAAGTTAGATTGTTTAGAATAATTTTGTTTTATTATCATTTTTAAAACTTTTTGGAAGTTTTTTATTTGTTTTGAGAGACAGAGAGAGTGAGCAGGGAAGGGGGGTAGAGAGAGAATCCTAAGCAGGCCTGCTCTGTCAGTGCGGAGCTTGATTCAGGGCTCGAACTCATGAACTGTGAGAACATGACCTGAGCTAGAGATTGAATCATTTGCCAATGGCAGTTAATCAACTATGCATATGTAATTGAAGCCTCCATAAAACTTGAAAGGGTGGGATTTAGAGAGCTTCTGGGCTGGTGAACACAATCTGGGAGACAGTGACATGTCTAAAGAAGGCATGAAAGTTCCACGTTCTTTCTCCATACCTTGCCCTATACATCTCTTTCCTCTGGATGTTTCTGGATTATATATTCTTTTCTAATGAACCAGTGATCTAATAAGAAAATATTCCTCTGAGTTCTATACACTGCTCTAGCAAATTAAACCCAAGACAGGGGTTGTAAGAACCTCGCTTCTATAGCCAGCTGGGTCAGAAGTACTAGGAATAACCTGGGCTTGTGACTGATATATGAAGTGGGTGGGGACAGTCTTGTGGGACTAAACCTTTAACATGTGGATTCCGATGCAGTCTCTGGATAAATAGTGTCAGAACTGGGTTGATTCTCAGATACTCTGCTGGTGTCCCCAGAAATGTTTGTTGTGTGCAGAAGCCCCTCTGACCTCTGTCCCACCTGACACACTTTGGAATTCATTCCAGGAACCCAAAAGAGTATGATAATGTAAATATTAAAGATACAAACAAACACACACACGATGAGATAAAAGGAAGTCATAAAACATTAAAAGTAATTTTCTTTAGGGAGAAACTGAATTGATTAGATTTTCATGTTTTTTTTTCATCATATTTCTGTAGTTTATTGAAGAACTATCAGGGATTTGTGAATATAAAGTTTTGATTATAATGTTACCTAGCCACTAAAGGATATTGAAATACAAATTCTTAAGTATGGTGGAAAAAAGGTGTTAGGGCTAAGATGTGTGAGGGGGAAAGAATAATGGAGGTAGTAAGAGGACTAGTTTTCTTTTTGTAATTATATTATTTTTAAGCACTTGTGCATTGTTTCTTATAATATTAAAAATAACACTTGCAACAGAAATGTTAATGTACCTAATGCTACCGAACTGTGAACATAACATAATTAAAATGGCAATATTTTATGTTATGCATGTATTCCCACAACAAAACAGAAATTGGTAAAACAAGAAATACAGAAGAAATTAGCAAAATGAAAGATGACTTAGATAAAAACAAAAGTACTGAGAAGAAACCTAATGAAGAAATTAGCCCATCAGGTTTATAAATGTCAAAGTGGAGGGTGTTATAATTTGCAATGTCTATATCTGTTGTTCAATCCTCTATCTCATTTCTGGGAGAAAGATTTCAAAATTTCAAAATTTCAAATTTTAAAATTTCAAAAAATTTCAAAAAAATTTCAAAAATTTCAAAATTTCAAAAAAATTTCAAAAAAACTGGGAGATAGTAAAAGAAAAAAAAAACTTCACACTCATTACCCATTAGAATGTCTACTATAGGAAAACAAAATAAAACAAGAATAGAAAATAAGTGTAGACAAGGATATGGAGAAATAAGAACCCTGCTGAACTGGTGGGAATGTAAAATGGTGCAGCTGCTAAGGAACAGAGTATGGCTGTTCCTCCTCAGATTAAAAGTAGAGTCACCATATAATCCGGCAAGTCTGCTTCTGAGTATATACACCCCCAAACGGAAAGCAAGATCTTGAAAAGCTATTTGTACACTTATGTTCCTAGTAGCATTATTCACAATAGCCAAAAGCAACTCAAGTATTCATCCATAGAGGAATGGATAAACAAATTGTAGTGCGTATATACAACGGCATATCATGAAACCTTAAAAGGAAGGAAATTCCAATTCATGCTACAACAGGGATGAAGCTTGAAGATACTGTGTCAAGTGAAATAAAACAGTTGCAAAAGAACAAATGCTATATGATTCATCTTATATGAGATACATAGAGTAGTCATATTTATAGAAACAGAAAATAGAAAGGAGGTTGCTAACAGGTGAAAGGAAGGGAGAATGAGGAGCTATTGTTTAATGTGTATGATTTTCAGTTTTGCAAGATGAAGAGTTCTGAGATGGATGGTAGTCATATTTGCACAATAATGTGAATGTACTTAATACCACTGAACTGTACACTTAAAAATGGTTAAATGGTAAATGTTATGTGCATTTTGCCACAATTTAAAACAAATAAAATCAATCAGTTAAAAGAATAACATGGATAGTATAATTCTGTTTCCAGATTATTTCCACTCATCCATCCATCCATCCATCCATCCATCCGTGTACATGCATCAAGAGAAATCTAGAAAAATATCATCAAATTTTATGAGTTGTATATAAAAGGTATGATTTTAGATACTATTTTCACATTTGTTTTTGTTTAGTTTGCTTTTCTTCTTTATGCTTTGCCTTATTGTTTGAAAACTTCCTTATAAGCATATGTAATTTAAAAAAAAACTATAGAAACATTAGAAAAATAAAAAAAGTTATCCCAATAGGTGACATAGAAAATAGACTAATCACCAGACATTAAAATAAAAGAATGCTCAAGAAAACAATAACAATAACATGTGTTTAAATGTTGCTTTTTTTCTTAATCTGATCACCACTTCCAAACCCGGAATGGGCTTGTCTTGTCTCCCAAGATAACTAAAGATAAAATATGCCAACTTCCCGAAGCCTTGGCTGTAGGAACAATATGTTCAATGTAGTTCCAATATATGTACTTGAATATACTATATTTCATTAAACACTTTATATACATTCATTGTAAAATATCTTGTGTTATTATTCTTCCTGTCCATTATTATGATCCAGGACGGGTATTTCTAACCAATATCTAACCATCCTCCAGCAGAGAAATAAATAAAAGTCACTGATGAAATTTCAAGTACTTCCATGCCTCTTGTATAAAATAAAGTGCTCTCTCTTCTTCATCAGCCAGACTCATTATGATAGTGCTCTTTCATATTTGTCAAAACGTTTAAAATTTTTTTTAATGTTTATTTTTGAGAGAGAGAGAGAGAGAGAGCGAGCGAGCACAAGCGTGGAAGAGGCAGGGAGAGAGGGAGACACAAATCCAAAGCAGGCTCGAGGCTCAGAGCTGTCAGCGCAGAGCCCGATGTGGGGGCTGGAACCCACGAACCATGAGATCATGACCTCCAAAGTTGGATGCTCAACTGACTGAGCCATCCAGGCACCCTAAAGCATATTTTGATTCATGCCAAAAAGTCCATTTAACTCTAGTCAATATTGCTTTTAAAGAACGCTTCAGACAGCATGCTTATTTATTTATTTACTTTTTTAGTCCCCAGGCCACAATTTACTTCTTACCACCTTCCATTCTCCTGTTCCAATCTTGAAGGCCATGATCAAGATAAGAAAATAAAGCCTCTACATCTACTATGAAAAGAAATTCTTCCATCTTTATATGTATTCCTGTGATTATCTATTTTTCACCAGACTAATATTTAATTTAGGATCTGCTTAATAGTTATCTTCTGTTTACTATTTTGTCCTTAATTTTGGTTCTCCAGATAGATTTCAAACTAATTGAGAGCAAAGGGTGTGATGTATTCATTTTTTCACAATAAATAGCACTGTTTTTGATACATAATAGACATTTATTACTTGATTCATCTAAAAATACTTCTTTTTAAAGGCAAATAATTATCTCTAATTTACCTTTGGTGGAAATTACTTCCATTTACCTCAGGTGCCAAATTGAAATAAGCTTTTACCATTAAAATATCTGTTGTACTTTAGGTCTTAAAAGTATTCCTTAAAAGGAAAGAAAAACTCATCTCTACTTCCAGACAGTATTTTGACTTCAAATGATGAACATTAAAGGCTATGAAATCAAATAGGAGAGTCGATAGGTTTATTAAGGGTAGGAGAGCAAAGGAGAACTTTATGAACACTACTCAACAAATATTCATTGTGTATCTGCTTTGTGCTAAGGGATCTATTAGGTGCTAGAGACAGTAGAAGGAACAAATTTGACATGGCCACTGGCTCACCTATATAGAGCTTACTATAAAGTGGGGAGGTCTACAGGCAATGGTGATGAAGAGTGATTAGTGCTATCTTACAGTAAGCACAAGATATTATGGAAGAAGATAGTGCTTCCCAGAGGAAGTATGGTCTAAGCAGAGAGTTTTAAGTGTCCAAGTAAAGAAAAACTGTGAAGAGTGAAAGACTACTTCTGAGGACTGGAATAAAGTATATGACTGCAGGATAAATTGGGTGGTTAGAAAGTGAGGAGATGGCAAGATATCAGGCTGTCCTGTCAAAAATACATGTAGAACATATGTGCCACTTCCGTAGTCGATGACACATGATCTCTTCCCTGTCTGGTCTACTGCAAAAGCTTCCTAACTGGCCTCCTGACTTCTCTTCTTTCTCTGACACAGCAGAAGGTAAGAGCTTTTTAAAAATATATAAACTATCTGCTAATAGTTACATCTTAAAGGCACTCAGTACTTTATAGTTTTATCAACATGAAAGGCAATTTGAACCTTGTCTTCCTTGCAAACTTCTTCTCTTTTCACTACTCTACTTGTGGTATTTCAGCCACAGCAATCTCTCATTTCTCAGAGTCAAGCATCTTTCCTATGCAAGAGACTTAATTTACTTTTCTTGTATCCTAAATCCTCCCTCTATCCTCTATCCTCATATTTTGCTGGGAACTTTAATTCTCAGCTTCAATATTTTGCTCTCAACCAGGTCTCACATGGCAGCTCAGTGTAACTCACCTTATTTATTTTGTTGATCACCATAGGATCAGCACATAGGAATGAGACTGGCATATAGTAGGGGCTCAGTAAATATTTGTTCAAATAAATGAGTAGAGGAAACCTAAATAATGGCTCAATAAAAAATGGCAAGTTGTAAGCTTATCTGGCTGCTGTATGTAAGTGTATTGGAGAACGTTAATTTGAAAACAGAAAAAAGTAATTGGGAGATAGAGCAATCTCATTCAGCAAGGAAGGGATAATGGTGATAAAATCTAGGAACAGAATGGCGGAGATGTACATAGTTTGAAGGTTATTAGAGGCATATAATTAGTGGCACTTTTTAAATGATTTGATGTGGTTAATAAGTAAGGCATAAACAAAAGAGTCACAGAAGAATCTAATTTTCTGCCTTAAAAAACAAGGTGATGGATATTTGGGCTCTTTCCATAACTTGGCTATTATCGATAGCATGGCTATAAACATTGGGGTGCATGTGTCCCTTCGAATCAGCACTCCTGTATCGTTTGGATAAATTCCTAGTAGTGCAATTGCTGGGTCATAGGGTAGTTCTATTTTTAATTTTTTTAAGGAACCTCCACATTGGTTTCCAGAATGGCTGCACCAGTTTGCATTCCCACCAACAGTACAATAGGGTTCCCCTTTCTCCACATCCTCGCCAATATCTGTTGTTTCCTGAGTTAATTTTAGCCATTCTGACTGGTGTCAGGTGATAGCTCATTGGCTATCTCATTGTGGTTTTGATTTGTATTTCCCTGATGATGAGCGATACTGAGCATTGACCATCTTTTCATCAAGAACATGTGCCATATATATATGTATATATACATATACATATGACCTTATGTACTTCTCAAAGAAATGAAAGACACTTGCCATATATATATACATGTATATATATGTGAATATGTATGTATATATATATATATATATATATATATGGAAAATGTCTTTCATTTCTCTGAGAAGTACAAGTTAATGTCATCATTTCAGTGTAGGTCTAAGTTGGGTTTGTTAAGAGTAACAGAAGACTACAGTTTTGAGATGGCTACATGACACTACACTAGTTGAGTGGAATTATTAAATTGATGAATTTTATTTGCAATGTTTTTAACAAAATTCTACTTTAAATGCCCATCAACTTCAACATGTTTTAAATGCTTCTATTGTGTAAATTTGCATGACTAGAATAACTAAACATTGTAGAATAAAAGAGATAATAATATCAGGCACATATCTTATTCTTTACTCATATCCATTTGAAAAATCTGATGGGATTGTCTGAAAAATTTCTTAATTAAAAGGTTGCTGTAGTAGGTCATCTTCAGATGGTCACCTTTTGTATTGGGATGAGGCTAACATACACTTATAAACACTTACAGGTAACAATGATTCCCCCGGCATCTCCCCTATACAACTAATTGCTTAATATAAAGACACATGTTAAAATTACTGACCTAAGTAGTTCTAGATTATGTTAATATCACATTTATAATTTTCCACCTGTTTTAATAAAGAATTTAATATGTTTAATTTTGAAACATAAGAAAAGACTTTGAAAACATTTTCAACTTTATATATATAATGTTGCCTAGAGATAGCTTATTCCCTGCTATGTCAAGAGGACAGAGATCTATTATTGTTAGAGAGCTATTCTTATCCTGAATGGATAAATGAGCAATTACTGTATTCAAAGAGAAAGTGGCTTCATTATAGAATACAAAAAATAAGCAAATAAATCCCAAATTCTTACATCTCAGCTTTTCATTGTCAGTGCAAGAAAGCCTAATGGGAAAAAAAAATGCATCAAAATATGTTGTATTGCTTTTGCTATTATGGTTCTATATCAACCTCTAGAGAAAGTATTATTAATCGTAGTTATTGCTCTTGAAACTATATTGCCTTTCCAATAAAATATAATCCAGAAGTCTTAAATTTTATAAAACTAGCCTGGAAACACATGTTATAATAGTAAAGGTACTTCTGATTTTCTATCCCAAAACCATATAAGTAATTATAGGAGTTGCTGCCCATGTTAACTCCCCCTGTTGATTTTACTGAATGATATGTTTTTTTTTTTTTTCTTTCTTAACTTGCTGAATGGTTTTACCTTTTACCATTTGATAACAAGCTGTTAACTAGCCCTTGATTTTAACAGAACGGGACCAATTTCTTGAAATGCTATTAACAGTGGGAACCTCTATACATGATAATGGCTAACAGCATATATTTTCATGACTAATAGTATATATTTTCATTATTACATGCAAATGCAAATATGCACTCTAGATTTTCTCAGTTTTTCAGTTATGCCCAAATTACACTGAAAATCATGGGGCGCCTGGGTGGCTCAGTCGGTTGAGCGTCCGACTTCAGCTCAGGTCATGATCTCACGGTACATGAGTTCGAGCCCCGTGTTGGGCTCTGTGCTGACTGCTCAGAGCCTGAAGCCTGCTTCCGATTCTGTGTCTCCCTCTCTCTCTGCCCCTCCCCTGCTCATGCTCTGTCTCTGTCTGTCTCAGAAATAAATAAAAACATTAAAAAAAAAAAAGAAAATCACATAAAACACTTTATTCAACAATTATGTGAATTAGTGAAATGCAGCTTAAATAAATATATATTAGCTTGAAGAAACAAGATTTTTGTGAAGCTCATGAATTTTCCATTTTTGACTAACTTGTTTACTGTGGTAACCAGTTAATTCCTTGGGTTTGGAATTCTGTAACTTGTGCATTTAGATTAAAATGTGTGAAGTATCTGAAGTTATTTGATGATATAAGAAATATTTAAGACTCTCATATATTTATATACAAATAACAATTGTAAATAATACATGGCGAGGGGAACCTGGGTGGCTCAGTCTATTGACCATGGGACTTCAGCTCAGGTCATGATCTGACGGTTTGTGGGTTCGAGCCCCGCGTCAGGCTCTATACTGACAGCTCAGAGTCTGGAGCCTGCTTTGGATTATGTGTCTCCCTCTTGCACTCTGTCTCTCAAAAATAAATTTTAAAAAGTTAAAAAAAATACATGGTAATATTCACTTACAAATGTTTGCATTTCCTATAAAGAAAAAACAATGGAGTAATTAAGAAAAAAGGCCAAGGAGTTTCCATTTTAGCTCAAGATAAATTTCCTTCTTTCTTGCAAGTAAATTTGAGCATATATTTTCATGTTCTAAGTCATTCTTAACTCCACTGTATTCTGTACAGAGACCGTCATGTTCTTAAATCGGGAAATATATTATTGTTTTTCAGATTAACCTAAATCAGCTAGTCCAATTAGCCCAGTAAAATCCTATCAATGTCTTCTGTGGAGGCGGGTAGACTTCTTTTCTTTTCTTTGTTGCTGTTTGCTTACCTCATGGCATTATCTTTCCCTGTATCTGGGCTTGAAGCCTATTTCTTCTCTCCCATTATGTGCTCTACAATAGAAAGGCAGAAGAAGAGATTCTCATCATCTTTGCCCGGAAAGAATCTTCTACTAATTACAGCTGAAGATATAAAGGTTTCCTTAGAAATGAAGATATAATGACATTTCATGGTGTAAAGAGTGCATTTCCTTCCTCACAATAGCAGCTAATAAAGCATCTTCTGTTTAACCCAAGAGAACCAAGAAGTTGGAATAGTGGTTAGGAAGAAATATGGAATGTATGTGTGTGGAAGAGGTGATTTAAATTGTGAGAAAGTTGCTCTTTTTTAATTTATAATTTTGTTTTACTGGTCTTTTGCATTTTCCCCAATATTTATAATATTTCAGGGATGTGGAACAAGGTTTATATTTAAAAATGATAAATTTAACGCTTGCAAAAATTAGGCCAAAAGAAATAAGCTAAAGTTTCAAAGTGATTCATTCATTTAAGTGTAGGGGGAGGAGGGCATGGGTGGGTCAGTCAGTTAAGTGTCCAACTCTGGATTTCTGGTCAAGTCATGATCTCGAGGTTCATGAGTTCAAGCCCTGCATCAGGTTCCATGTTGGCAGTATGGAGCCGGCTTGGGACTCTCTCTCTCTCTCTCTCTCTCTCTCTCTGTACCTCCCCTCATTTCTGTCAGTTTCTCTCAGTCTCAAAGTATATAAATAAACTTTTTATAAAAAATTTATTGGGGCGCCTGGGTGGCTCAGTCGGTTGGACGTCCAACTTCGGCTCAGGTCATGATCTCGCGGTCTGTGAGTTCGAGCCCCGTGTCGGGCTCTGTGCTGACAGCTCAGAGCCTGGAGCCTGTTTTGGATTCTGTGTCTCCCTCTCTCTCTGTCCTTCCCCCGTTCATGCTCTGTCTCTGTCTCAAAAATGAATAAATGTTAAAAAAAAATTTTTTTTAAATAATAAAAAAAATTTATTTTATCCATTTTGAGAGAGAGAGAGACAGAAAGAGAGAGAGCAGGGTAGGGGAGGTAGAGGGACAGAGGAAGAGAGAGAATCCCAAGCAGGCCTCACACTGTGGAGGGCTGGACATGGGGCTTGAACCTACGATCTACAAGATCATGACCTGAGCAGAAATCCAAGAGTCGAATGTTTAACTGAGTGAGCCACCTAGGTGCCCTAAGTAAATAGATAAACTTAAAAAAAAAAAAAAAAAAAGTGTCTTAAAAAAAAAGAGAGTAGGGGACAGGGATGGGTAGCTTTTGTATTCTTTCATACTTGCATAGCCTAAAAAGGATAGTAAATTGCACATTGACAGTTGTAAATATTAGTAGAACTATTGCACTTTGTGTGGCAAGTATATATTTTATATAATTGGTAAAAAAAATTATTTAGTTTACTAGATTTCAAGCCCTTTTATCAATATTGTATATATAATCAATTTACATGTATCAGAATTGACAGGCTAGAATACAATTTTTAACTAATTTTTTAAAAGACCTATATCAAGGATCTACTATTTCTAGGCTGTTTACTATGCACTGAATTTAAAGTTGTGAATGTATCTTTATTTTTAACTATCTACATCTGTATCATTGATACCTATCTATGTACCCTCCTGACCTCACAGAGCTCTCAGTCTAGCAGAAGGAAGAAAGGGGAAAAATTCATACTAGGAGATATTCCAAATGCTACAGCTATGTAAGGGAACAACTGGGATTGAATGTGAAGGAATATTTAGGCATTTTGTATAATTTCATTTGAAGTTACAAACTGGAAAACTGGCTTAAAATTATTTAAAATTTGAACAAATTCTCAAAATTTAAAAACTGATATTAGAGTGAAAGTCTGTATTCTCAGCCTACTTTGCAAAGCTGGAAGATGTGACAATATTGAGCAAATATCCATGTAGCACTGGTCCATGGGGCCCGACAAAGGTCACCCCTTATAGACAAGAGACACAACAGCCTGGATTTATATATCTATTATCCCATATTTGAATATTGACACTAAGGTTGATAGTTGACATTTTCCAGCCAGTTAAAATATACTCTATACATTAAAAAGTAAAAACTACACAAAACGAGAAAAGAACTAAATACTGGGTTTTCTTTCTTTCTTTCTTTCTTTCTTTCTTTCTTTCTTTCATTTCTTTCTTTCTTTCTTTCTTTCCTTCTTTCTTTTTTCTTTCTTTTCCATTTTATGTTTTTAATTCACACCCAAATTAGTTAGCATATAGTGCAACAATGATTTCAGGAGTAGATTCCTTAATGCCCCCTACACATTTAGCCCATCCCCCCTCCCACAATCCCTCCAGTAACACTCTGTTCTCTGTATTTAAGTCTTTTGTGTTTTGTCTTCCTCCCTGTTTTTATATATTTTTTTTTGCTTCCCTTCCCTTATGTTCATCTGTTCTGTGTCTTAAAGTCCTCATATGAGTGAAGTCATATGATATTTGTCTTTGACTGACTAATTTCACTTAGCATAATACCCTCAAGTTCCATCCACATAGTTGCAAATGGCAAGATTTCATTCTTTTTCATTGCCAACTAATGCTCCATTGTATGTATATACCACATCTTCTTTATCCATTCATCCACTGATGGACATTTGGGCTCTTTCCATACTTTGGCTATTGTTGATAGTGCTGCTATAAACATGGGGGTGTATGTGTCCCTTCGAAACACATACCTGATATAGTTGGTTTTCTGGAATACAAAAGGCCCTTGTAGGTATGTGCGATTGTTCAGGGCAAGAGATTTAAAGCTTTCTGGAGTAAGTGACAGATAAGCTAAAACCTGAAGAATCAATAAAGGAATAACAAGGGAGAGTTTAGCTGTTAGGCATTTATTCTCTTGGGTAATAAATATCCACACATACCTAGTATGTGTCAGGCATTGTGGTGCCTTGTTTTAGAAATATACCTAGTCCCTGTTCTGATAAGGTTCACGGTCCACCAAAGGAAAAGTATGTGCCCAAACCCAGGATTTGACAAAGGATGAAAGAGAATTTGAATAAGTTTATCCAAAAGGTAGAATCTGAGAGTAAGAATGTTGATACATTAGAGAGACACTAGATTTATATGGAAGGCCTTATGAATGTTGTTAAGAAAATCTGACTTTGTTTTAAAGACAAACGTAAATGAGAAGGCATTGCATCATTTCAGGGGACTAATGTAATTGTGTATGTATTGCTTTGATAAAGATATCTTTGCAGGTAGGAGAATTAATTGAAAGGTGGACCAATGGAAGCATGTGGTCCGGTTAGCTTACTTTATCAGTAAAATAAAAGACAGATGACAGCGGGATGAGGTAGTGATGGTGGCAGTTGTCAGGAGTGAATTGAATAAAGAGTAACATAATTCCTAAGGGAACATGAATGCAGAGGCACTCACCCCATCTTTCTCAGTGCCTGATATATTTCCTGGTACCTAGGAGGCATCAGCAACTTTCTCATAAATTATTTCATTATAAATTATCTTATCTGTTACAAATTGTGCCTAGAACACAATAAGCCTTCAATAAAGTCACCAATATGATAACGGGGAAAAATACCGAAATGGTAATGAACATAAGCTTTGGAATCACACTGTATCTGAATGCAGAATTCAGACCATGTTGCTCAATTCAAGGATCCACTTTTCATTTGCTATGTGACATGGAGTCACATTATTTAACTTTATTGTGCCTCAGTTTCCTCATGTGTAAGTGAAGATTATATTATTAGTTGGTGAAAGGATTATGCATACAAAGGATTTAGAGCAGTGCTTAGCAAACACAGAGAGATAAAAAAAATCCCAGGTCTATCCTAATTAGTGGGATGGGCACTTGTGCCCCTCTGACCCTTTTTCTGCAATAATTCTTTTTTCCAAATGAGTGCAACCTTGCTTAGCAACTTCAGAGAAATTCTAGTTGCCAGAAAGTAGCTAAATGTGAAAATAGGAAGAACGATAGTAAAATCACAGTAGAATATGGAAGATGTAGTTTCCATGAACAAACAGATCTTGCAGTTCTAAGCCTATTAGCAATGACAACAACAAAAAAGATGGTTCCATACATCGGCTAAACTGTGGTTTATCATGAACCATAGTAATCATAGTATCAGAGAAATGTTACAAGGCTAGAAGGTAGGATTACTTTAAATAAAGCACAATTACAAAGGAGAAAAACTAGCAGAGAGGAGGAATAAGAAGACAGTGCTCACATGCTCAATGCCTGCCCTCTTAGATTTGAAGGACCATTGAACCAGCAAGCCAATTCATTTTGTTTGTAATTAATCATTGGTCTAAACAGATGTTGTCTGGGGTACCTGACTGGCTCAGCTGGTTATTGGTTAAGCTTCTGACTCTTGATTTCTAGGTCATGATCTTACGGTTGTGCCATTGAGCCAAGAGGGCTCTACATGGTGTGAAGCCTGCTTAAGATTCTCTGTCTCCCCCTCCCTCTCTCCCTGCCCCTCCCCCATTGCATGCATGCTCTCTCTCTCTCTCTCAAAAAAAAAAGGTAAACATGTTGCCTTTTGTAACAATAACTAAAATTTATCTAGAAAAACTAAACAAGAGTAGTAAAGGAATGTCCAAATCAATGGAAAAGAAACATTCATCAAATATAAGTGATCAAAATTTCTTAGGGGAAATTTTTGGTGTTTTTGAATTTAAAATGGTCTTCTAGGGGCGCTCAGTTGATTAAGTGTCTGACTTCAGCTCAGGTCATGATTTCACAGTTTGTGGGTTCGAGCCCCATGTCAGGCTATGTGCTGACAACTCAGAACCTGGAGTCTGCTTCGGATTCTGTGTCTCTCCCTCTCTCTGCTGCACCCCTGCTCGTGCCTGTCTCTGTCTGCCTCTCAAAAATAAATAATAAGTAAATAGCAAATGACAACAACAACAAAATGTTTAACTGCTTTTCTAAAGTGAGAACTTATCTTGGCCAATGCCTGCCCCTCCTTCCCTCAAGGCAGAACCTGAACCAAAGGCTCGCATGTAGTTAACTTATTTCCCAATGGTATTCTGGAGCAGGGATGAGAGATACAGAAGTGGGACAGGGAGAGAGCAAAAATAAAAAGATTAATTCAAGAATTAGGTATGGAGGATGACTTAAGAAGTTGGTCTCCAATTTGACAACTGAAGTTTAATCCTGCCTGACACGTTGTGGAGCCTTTGGAAGTGAATCATAGAACTTCCAGCAGTGGTGGGCCTATTAAAAGGGAACCCTTGCCCATAGTCTGGCATTCTTTATTGGTCAAGTGTGGCATTTATAGGGTTCACACGTACGTGACTGTTGTGCCACATGAAAAGGCCCTAAGTCAGGAAGCAAGACGCACTAAGGCCAGATGCTGCAGGGGGACCTTTTGAAATAAGTGAAATCTACTCTGAATCAGTCAATTTAACATTGGTTATTGGTGCTGAGAGGATTTAAGTGGTATCTAAAAGGAGTCTCATATAGTCTGAACAGGATGAAGTGTTCAACTATAAGAATAAGGAATATATCCTGTAGGTTTTCAGTGAAGGAAGAGATTTTCTTTAGTCAGTTCAGAATTTGTTGGCCTCAGACTTTTATATCATCTATCTATCATCTATCTATCTATCTATCTATCTATCTATCTATCGAGAGAGCCTTATATAGAGCTCCATGCCCAACACAGAGCCTGATCCAGAGCTCAATCTGACGACCATGGAATCATGATCTGAGTGGAAATCAAGAGTCGTTGCTCAATAGACTGAGCCACCCAGACGCCCCTGGCCTCAGACTCTTAATAATAAATACCACAATAACGCGAAGAGTTCCCATTCTCCTTTATTGTAAAATGCTATTTCCCAATAATTTTATTCTGAGCAAATGAGTAAAACTTATGTTTGCTGTAGTTGTTGTTTTTGTTGCTGTTCTTGCAATGAAGATAGAAAGACATTCTTGCATATGAAAGTGTTAAGATATCATTAGGAGCTGTATACATTTCTGGAATAAAAAATAATTAAAGTGATTTTCTAGGCAAGGAGAGTAGAATATAAAAAGGAACTAAAACAATGTAGAAGAGAAGTTATAAAAGAACAGGAAGTCAACACTGTAGAGTGTGATAGGAAACCCTATAAAGTTTACCCACTCATTTTATCTATATGGAAAACTACACTCCCCTCCTTACTTTCTATCACAGTTCCCGCATCCATTTTTTTCTTAAAGCTTACTATTTTAAAATATTTATGTGTATAATAAATAAATTATTCTTGGTCTCCCCTGAATTACAAGGACCATTAGCATCAAAAGTATGTATTTTGTTTACCATTGGGTAGTGAAGACCATGTTCATTGTGTCAAATTATATGTACTCAGTATGTATTTATTGAATCAACTAATGTATTGATTACAGCTAATGGAAGGGGAAGGTGAAATTGTACTCCCAAAAAGCATAAATACATGCTCTATAAACTCAACAATTCTTTAAAGTTGTTTGATTTGTTTTAGAAATTCAAACACATTTTAAGTTTTACTGCCTACTATATCCATGTTGTACTAATTAATAAAAATAATGGTTTAATTTGCTTATCTGGAGTTATGTTCTTGCTCTAGAGAGATGGAAAATGTTTCTTAATCAAGAATTCAGCCCGTCTAGTACTGGATATTTCTAGTTAGGGGAAAAATATAAACATAATGTATACTTAATATTTTACTAGACAAATTCACACTTTTGAATAACAGGTTTTTAGCAAGACTTTCAAATGGCTTTTTATAATTAGATAAATAGAGTTGAGGATCCACCTCCCCCTTTCCTGGAGAGTTTAAGGTTTTCTCTCTTGTACTTGACTGTCACTAGGCTCTAATTTCTTGCTTGACCATAAGACAGTTTAAAAAAATACATTTTAGCTTTTACCAACATATAAAAAACTTTGCCATTTTGAATTTTTGTAGTTAGGACATGAAATGTGTGAGTCATCTAGCTTCTGGCTGGTAAGCATTTTTTCCTTCCTTTCTGGGTATCATAGATGAACAGACTCATGGCAATATCTAATTAAAATTCTGAATCTTAACATACTCCTACATACTACTACTCAAAGTGTGCAGCAATTAATACACACATACACAGCTGAAAGGCTCAATATTTATTAACCAAATATTAAGTTAATAATTATAGTGTAACCTATGGCATAACTTCAGCCAAAGATGTACTTCCCACTTGTATATAACATAGCAGCCTTTCAAACACACCCACAAGTGCTCTTATAATGGACTTAAACAAGGTCTCTTTCTTGCCTCACAATAACGGTCTTCCATCTTCTTAAATGACTTTCCTTATTCCCGCTGTCTCCTTACTCCCTTAAAAACAGTACATTCTTCCCATTTTTTCTTCTTTCTCAAAGTCAACTGATCAGGAATAAGACTTGTTTTCCTTCGACTTATTTCATTTGGTGATTTTTTTAGAGAATATTATGTATCTAATAATTATATCCTCAAGGTCATTATCTTCATTAAGAAGAAAATAATATTGTTATTATGATAATCAACATGCACCCAACTATATCTTGTTGAGCAATACATTTTTTCTTGTAATTCAGTTATCCAAAATAATATCATTTAACAAAATTTATTTTACTTTTTTGTTTTACTGTAAAACATTAAAAAGTAGTACTCAAAAAAAAAAAAACCCACATAAATCAATGGAACGGAATAGAGAGCACAGAAATAAACCCATGCCTCTAGAGTCAAGTAATTAATGGTAAAGAAGGCAGGAATATACAAGCTCCTTGACGTCGGTCTTGGTGATAATTTCTTGGAGTTGACACCAAATGCAAAGGCAACATAAATAAAATAAATAAGTGAGACCACATCAAAATAAAAATTT
The DNA here is from genome assembly GCF_046562875.1 of Panthera onca. Lineage (NCBI taxonomy): Eukaryota > Metazoa > Chordata > Mammalia > Carnivora > Felidae > Panthera > Panthera onca. The sequence goes on from NC_138339.1 coordinate 21,959,657, forward strand.
TCAGTACAGCAAAGGAAATCATCAACAAAATGAAAGGCAACCTACTGAAGGGGAGAAAATATTTGCAAATCATTTATCTGATAAGTAAATGCAAATCATTTATCTGATGATTAAATACACAAACTATATTTAAAACCACAAAACCAAATAGCAAAACAAACAAATAAAGATAGAACTACCATATGACATAGAAATTCTACTTGTGGGTATTTAGCCCAAGAAAATGAAAACACTAATTCAAAACGATATATATATACCTTCACATTCATTGCAGCATTATTTATAATAGTCAAGATATGCAAACAACTTAAGTTCCCATCAATGGATGAATTAATATAGATATGTATAGATATATATGTTTACTAATGTATATATTACACACACACACACACACACACACAATGGAATACTATTCAACCGTAAAAAGAACAAAATTTTGCCATTTAAGACAATGTGGATGGACCTTGAGGGCATGATGCTAAGTAAAGTAAGTCAGACCTGAAAGACAAATACTGTATGATCTCCCTTATATATGAAATCTAAAACAAAACAAAGCAAACAAACAAAAAAGCAAGCTCATAGATGTAGAGAACAGATTGGTAGTAGTTGGAGGATGGTAAAATGGGTGAAAGGGGTCAAAAAGTATGAACTTCTCGTTTATAAAATAAATCAGTCATGGGGATATAATGTACGGTGTGGTAACTATAGTTAATAATACTCTATCACATATTTGGAAATTGCTGAGAGTAAATCTAAAAAAAGAAAGAAAGAAAAGGAAAAGCCTGAGGGTGGGGGGAGCACTATCTTCCTTGATGATTATATTTTGAAGGGAGACCCCCCAAGTCCTTAAAAAAGGCAGTTCTGGATTGCAAAACTGGCAAGAAGCTTTCAACAAGATTTACATCTAAAAGGGGCAAAGAATGAATTTTCAACTTGTTTTTAAAAGTAAACACTCCAAGAAAAACTAGGTCAGGGGTCTACAGTCTGAAAGAAGCTTATCTAATGTTAAATCAACAAATTTTGTTTAGTAATTCAATTTATCGTCTGACTCCTATATGGTAAGTTATAGCTTATAAGAAGATATTATCCTGAACTTTTTATTCTCTTATAATTTATGTATTCTGTATCTTTAGGTAATTTATGTAGAGGAAAAAAATGGTTCTCTTAAATCCAATTACAAACCAATTTTCACACAGACAAAATGCTGCACGTTTGAATAAAATGGTCTTAGATTACACCACTAGAAAGTGTTCCCATGATAGATTTTCTTTTTCGTTATCTAAAAAAAGAAGCAAATATTCACATTTGACAATTTAAATATTGGACTTCTGTGACCGTGTACAGTGTTATTTCAAGACAGATACACATGGCGCCCCCAGGCCATTAAGTTAATGATTATTAGCCCTAGGTAACCTACGTATGAGTAATTATATGGTGATTGGTCTTCATGCATCTTTATACTCAGATGTTTACAGAGCAGAGCTGAAATGCATATTGTTATGATTCCATAACGCATATTCTCTTTTTAACACATGACGGGGGTGCCTGAGTGGCTCAGTGGTTCAGTGTCTGCCTTCTGCTCAGGTCATGATCTCGCGTTCACGAGTTTGAGCCCCGTGTCAGGCTCTGTGCTGACAACTCAGAGCCTGGAGACTGCTTTCGATTCTGTGTCTCCCTCTCTCTCTCTGCCCCTCCCTGCAGGCTCTCTCTCTTTCTCTCAAAAATAAATAAATATTTTAAAAATTAAAGAAAAAACCCCACATGATGAATCTCCTGTGATAATTGTATAACATCATCAATTGAAATCTGTGTGTGAAATCTATATGTAGTGCATATATGTACTATAGTACAAATTTTGCTACTATGCAAAATAGCAGACACAATTTTTCAATATTACTTTCTAAAATGAGAAAAAAATACAAATGTAGATTTAATAATTTTAGAGCAATCATCAAAAATGTGCAATATGTAAGTTTGAGAGGAAAAGCTATACATACCCTGTGGGAAAATAAGTATGAATCTCTGTAGTGGAGATTAAATTACGAGGTATTTAGAAATCGGGTGGAGGTGTTCAGTTCTACACCAGGTACAATGTTAAAGAAGCAAAAGCAATTTAATGAAGAAGAAAGTAATTTACTGAAAAATTACAAAGTGGTAATACCATTTTGAAAACACAAAAAAGCAGCTTTTAATTTGTTATTTAATTAATTTCTATACCGTAGGAGGTCCAGGGGAACCTAATTAATTATTACTCCTCCCTAATGAATTCTAATTAATTAGAAGTTCATTTAATCAATATATTCTTCAAGTGGGTATAAAAATATCATCATATTCCTTCCATAGATGGACAGGAAAACCTTGTTTCCTATGTATGGAAGAAAATTGTATTAAAAAAAGAAATATCTGTAATGAATTAAAATAGTCCTTATTCTCTATTTTGTTACACATAAGGAGAGCTGGAGAGTAAGTCCCCGCATTGGGTGGGTACATGAAAGTGTTCATGGCCGAAGTGAGAAGGGAGGCACTGGAGAATTCCTGTCTCAGGTATCCTAAATATCAGGAAAGGAGAGGGGAAAGGCATGGTTTGTATCTACCCCAGATATTCACAACAAACCCAGATATAACTAGGGCTGTACACTTTCAAAGTGTTATTTTATTAGACCTTCTCCTCAAATATCTGCCTCACAGAATTATTTCAAATGGGTCCTCGGAGGTTCCTGAGCTGGGAAATGTGGCCAAGGTAAAAATCTGTTGTGGGAAATCTGGTAAGTATCAATTGAATTAGCAGAATTCACTTGAAGAAAAAAAAAATCCTTGCGTTTTGAGAGGTCTTAGAATAAGGGGCTTAAATTTCATCAGTCATTTGCCTTTTTAATTTTAGAAAAATATTGCAAACAGTAGACTGCTTATAAGGGACAGGAATATTTATTTCTTACACCAGCTCTATAAGCTAGTTTTCACTAGGGTCACCTTTTTCATGATTGAAAATCAAAAGTTTGAAAAGGTTAAATACCCTGGCTAAAGTCTTTAGAGTAATTAAGATTGATGGAGCTTTTATTGTAACACAAGCCAACTAAATTTACAAATCATGATTTCATCACTCCTGAGTTTGCAATCACATTTAAATACCTTGAGAGAATTCTTCTAATACATTATGGAAAATAATAAGGTTTTATACATATTCCATTTTGTGCTAAAAATCTAAGATATAGTATTAGACTTTCCCAAAGTATCAAACTTGGTACCAACAGAATATCCCCTAAGACCAAGTTGCTTAAATTATTAACACTTCGAGAATCATTTCATTAATATATGATACTTGAAATATAGTATCATTACGTTTTTTCACCTACTGCTAGGAGCTATAGAGTTGCCTGTAAATTTGTTTCATACTACATTTAGTTTCTCCAAAGCAGGAAACACAAAATACAAGTTTCATTTAATATCCTAATTGTGCTTATCACATGACCACAACATAACATTAGTGAAGAGTGTATAGAATTAAGGTAAGCATACCTGAGTAAATGAATGAAATGAAGGACTTAATTATAAATAACTTAGGGAAAAAGACATTAATTTAAATATATTATGTATGTAAATAGATGGGCATATTTTTAAAATAACGTAAAACGTACTTTGCATGCAATTCCAAAATTACTTAAATAACACTTAACAAGAAATCATGCAAAAGTACTTAATATTTCCAAAGTGGTCATTTTGAAGAAAATTATACTTAAAAAGGTATACAAATATGATCAGTTCACTACACACTGAATCATAGGATTTTATATTCTCATATTATTAATTTCATCATATGTTTTAGTTACTGTGTTCCAGAACTCACATAAGTATTAGTTGTGTCCAAATTAACTCTCTATTACAAACACCTTTAAAAAGCTATTAATCTAATATTACTTTATCTATTTCTAGAGACAAAGAAAGAAAACTTCCAAATTAGTTTTATGAAATGATAAAAATGTTCCCCAGGTTGTCAAAAACTCCAAAAAGATCCATATACCCATGATGATTTACGAATATAAATTCAAGAAAATTAAATAAAAACACACAGAATTTAAAAGCATATTGAAAGAGTAAGAACATTAAACATCATGACTAAATGGAGCATCTACCACCTAACAGACCCAAGGGTTTCAAAAGCATTAACTGTTATAATGTAATCGATATAATAATGTAAGAAGAATCATATGATAATCTTCATAAATTACAAAAATAAAAAGATGCCCCTTTATGGCAAAAGTACTAAATGAAATAACAATTGATGGAATGATATGCTTTCAGCTAAAGATCTCTGTCTATTTAATGGGGAAACATAAAAACCTTTTCTACTGAAGTCAAAGATATAATGCCCTCTGTTTTATTGCTCTTTAAAACAATATGGCAAAGGTGTCAATGCGATTAGACAAGAGAAAAAAAATAAACTATAGAATTTGAGAGAAAAGAATAAAAATAATAGATGATGTGATAGGCTGAACAAATCAAGGAAAAACTACCATGAATAATAGGAAAACTTCCTAAAGTAATAGTAATGAAATATACACCATAAAACCCATAGTTTACATATATGCAAACAAAATCTTACTAAAATATAGAATTACAGAGAAAACCCCCATGTACAATAAAAAACAATTTAAAAATATGATTAGAAAGAACTGTAAGCAAACCTAGAAAAAAATCAATTTAAAGTAAATGCTAGGGGCACCTGGGTAGCTCAGTGAATTAAGCAGCCCACTTCGGCTCAGGTCATGATCTCGCGGTCGGTGAGTTCGAGCCCCGCGTCGGGCTCCGTACTGACAGCTCAGAGCCTGGAGCCTGCTTCAGATTCTGTGTCTCCCTCTCTCTGACCCTCCCCCGTTCATGCTCTGTCTCTCTCTGTCTCAAAAATAAAGGTTAAAGGGGCGCCTGGGTGGCTCAGTCGGTTAAGCGTCTGACTTCAGCTCAGGTCACGATCTCGCAGTCCGTGAGTTCGAGCCCCATGTCAGGCTCTGGGCTGATGGCTCAGAGCCTGGAGCCTGCTTCCGGTTCTGTGTCTCCCTCTCTCTCTGCCCCTCCCCCGTTCATGCTCTGTCTCTCTCTGTCTCAAAAATAAATAAACTTAAAAAAAAATAATAAAATAAAAAATAAAGGTTAAAAAAAATTCAAGTAAATGTTAACATCTATAAAATTCTTCAGAATCACACAAAAGTTAACTTGAAAAAAATAAGAAAAATACTGCATTTGGATAGTAATAATCACAATAGGAATTGGTTAGGGGTAAGAATGAAAGAGAAAAAAAATGAAATGTCCAAAAAAAGAGACACATGAGAGTAATATGATCTAAATATATGCACAGATCTCACTTAGATTTGTCTTCAAATTGTTTAAATTTTTTTTTTAAGTTTATTTATTTTTGACAGAGACAGAGTGCGAGCATGAGCTGGGGAGGGGCAGAGAGAGAGAGGGACACACAGAATCTGAAGCAGGCTCCAGGCTCTGAGCTGTCAGCACAGAGCCCCACGCGGGGCTCCAACCCACCAACTGTGAGATCATGAGCTGGGCCGATGTCACAGGCTTAAGCGACTGAGCCACCCAGGCGCCCCAGTCTTCAAATTGTTTTTAAAAAAAGCAACTAAAAATGGATTTATAATACAATCTGCCATTTGAACAATGGCTGTGTAATTGCTTATACTGAAGTGTTTATTTTTTTGATGCAATAATTTTATTGAGGCTACATTTTGTTTTTAGATATATATGAATAAATTAAAATAGTTCTCTAACTTGAAAATGTTTTACATTAATTCGGGGGCGGGGAAGGAGAGTTGGGTAGGAATGTAGATGAAGCAAAATGGACATGCATTAGTAATTGTTGGTGAATTATAATATTCTTTCTACATTTTATTTGTTTAATTATTGTTCTCAAAAGAACTAAAAAAATTTAAAAAGTTTGACATATAAATCATACTGTCAACATATACTTAATAATTTACATTTACCCATTTTATACCCAACAAGTAGCTAAGAAAATATAATGCATTACTTACATCCTTTGTCTTGAACATTTATAATCATTGCAACTACACTTACTATTTTCCTCTACCTTTACCCCCACCAAACCTAAGGCCAAAACTGGCTTTAAGTAAGTTTGAAAATCTGTAGAAATATGGCAAGATATATACGGACATGATACTTTATCAATGAAGAAACTGTGGTATAAAGCCCTTCAAGTTCCTACATTTATCATTTTGGGGGGACATTAAATTAGAGTATATAGGGCTACCTATATATAAAGACATTTAATATTCAAAACTTCAAAAGAATAGTGTATTCTTTGTGGCCCATCATATTTTTACTGTATTTTTTCAATTCTCTAGTAACTAGACCCTTGCTTTATTACTTAATAGTCAAACAGTAATGCATTTATTACTTAATATCTTCATTTTAATTCCTGCATGTGATCCATTTCACTGTGTTGTTCAATTAATCAGACTTCCACATCTCCCAGTTAATCGTTTTTTAATGTGTGCCTACAAACTGAGGGGTGCTGACCATGTATTGGGTGGGGGAATGGGCCAAATGGGGGATGGCCATTAAGGAGGACACTTGTTGGAATGAGCACTGGGTGTTATATGTAAACAATGAATCCCTAAATTCTATTCTTGAAATCATTATTACACTATATGTTAACTAATTTGTATTTAAATAAAATTTAAAAAATTAAAAATTAAGCAAAATGTGTGCTATTTGACTTTTTTCTCAATTGCATATAATATTAATGTCCTAACTTCTCAATGTTAAGCCAAGTTAAGATTCCACATATCAATAAGCCAATGACTTTCTTTCATGTTTGCATTTTTAGCATTTGTCTTTCCAATTCAATACTTTCTGTGTGATCTGTTTTGGAACATACAGATATAGATCTCTGATTCAGACTAATTTTATGGTTAATAAAGCCTTATTAAAAATACAGGTACAATACTCTTGTTGGCGTCGTAATAAATGTTGTTTCCACCCGCCATTTTGTTTTGAGGAAAACAAAGGAAACATCATTTTAATCATAATGTTAATATAAATGTAAGCCACGTTTCTTGTGGGAGATATAAACGTAGCTGTTTTCATTTAATTAGATATGGTAAAAGACCTTCAGAATGAAGTATCTATATTTAGAAGGTTAATTATCAATTCATAAAATGACCTTGAGAAAGATGTGCCTGCCTCTAGACTACAAACAGATGGACTTTTATGGATTGAAAAGAGCAGTTTAATTGTGCCAATAAAATCTAATATGAAACAAAATGGGCTAGGTGAAATTCTTTACCATCACTAATTAGGCATATGCTAGAGATATTAAGATTACCATCAGACCAAGAAAATTTCACATATTTTCCCCAAATTCTGATAATAATTCTAAGCTATTTTGCACTATTGCCTTCATTTAGAGTTAGTGTCATTGTAATATTCATAATTTATTAATATCAAAATCAAAGACACATACTGAGCTCCAAGAGGCAATATACAATGCTGGTTAATAGCATAAGACGTGAAGTTAGGGAGATTAGATGGATAGTTCTCAAAACGGGGCAAATCTTTCCTCCCCTGCGGGACTTTTGACAATATTTACGGACACTTTTAGTTGTCACAAATGAGTGGGAGGGGTAGCTGCTACTAGCATGTAATGAGGAAAAGCCAGGAATTCAACAATGCACAGGACAGACCCACACAAGGATTATCTGCCAACCCACATTTAACATGATATGTGAATAACAAACAAACAAACAAAAATTCTGTTACATAAATCCATTGAGAATTTTGTTGTCATTGTTGGTATTTCTGCAGCATAATTTAGCCCATGCTTGCTAAGTCAGAATATTGGTGTCAGGAACAGGTCCTATGTTATTATTACAAATCATCTAAATAGGTAGCAACAGTTTAGAAAGTGAGTGTCAGTGAATGGGTTGGAAAACCAAACATAGTATTTACAATCATTGTAAACTTTTATTAAGATGATACAAAAAAGAGAGCACAGAAAAATTACTGGTCCATTTCCAGAAAAATGAAAGGGAATAAAAAAAGCTTCAGAAATTCAGGTAATGTTGCATAAGGCAATTGTTTTAGATTCGTTTTGTTAAGAGCAAGAAAACCGATGCTATGACTTCCTTGGTTTACTTACCTTCAAATATGATTGGCCAATATTGTCATCCACACTAATGCCTAAACCCAAGAAATGGAAAACATTCTTATACATAGGGAAGAAGTCAGCTATCCTGCAGTCCACGATTTCACAGTCTGTTGACTGGAACAAAATTGAATTCAGGGAGAACAAAAGGTCAGAGTGGATAGATAGGTAGGAAAAAAAAAGAGTTTCCTATATATAGCATACAAAAAACTTAATGATGCCTACATTTTCACTTTGTCTCCCACAATTAACATCCCTCTCAAACCTATACTCTTTTGCACAACTTAGGACTCTCAAACATAATGTGTTTTTTAAAGGCTCTGTATTTTCTTATATTGCTGTTTTTCTGAACGCCTATACTCAGACGCTTGGTCTACCAGACCAGTGAGAGTTTATTCTCATCAACTCCACACACATCCATTTGCCTCTCAGGGAGTCTTCCTCAACCTCTCTTAATCTCTTTTCCAAGACTACTAGAGTTTACCTCTTTATTTTTACGTCACGATGATGTCTGGGAATGGCACCATCTATAACACTTTATCTGCACTTTTCTGGTAAATGTTTTAAATGCAAGTACCCCCCGCTTTCCATAAAGTTCCCATTACACCATTTTCACTTTTACAAAAGACCCACCTTGGTACTTGTGTTTGACACCGAAAGAAATCCAAAGAAGGTTTTTGCTTTTGTGAAAAAAACTACTGTAGGTCTTCAACAAAAGTGATGTAGTGTAGCAATGAACTTCTGAACGTGCGGGATACTCTTCACTTTACTCCGTTTCTGTTTAGGCAAATTTTCATAGAACACTCCACTTTTGGACAGTGGGGGCAAACCTGTGTAACTTTGCTTCACCAAATTTTAAAGTGCCCTTGAAGTCAGATCCTGTGTTTCATACATCGTTATAACTTCTGTACCCAGTATTCAGTAGACACTAAATTAATACTTGTGAAATGGTTGAAGAAAAATAAACTAAACAGATTTATTTATTAACTTTTTTGAAATGATGGATGTTCAGGTGAGTTTCAGATTTAACTTGTGGCAGTTTGAAATAAAAAATTAAGCAGCATATGGCAATCAAATATATTTTTAAAAAGCATTTTACTTCCTTTGGATTTTTTTCTTTTCTGCTGATAGTTTTCTTTGTTTATGAAAGCTCATTAGTGAAGTGCCTGATTTTCTCCACTAGTCAAATATCTCTTAGATCTTCAAAACAACTTTAATATTTCAATAGTAAGAGAACTTTATTATCTTCCTCATTATTCTGTTGATAGAATTCAATTACTCTCACTGTCTTTCTAGAAATTGCTGCCTTTACAAAAAATTATTTGCTCTTTGCATTTTGTGTTTTCTAGTTGTTCTTCTAAGTATTATTGTGTTATAACAGTGTATTAGGCAGGATTCTCCAGAGAAACAGAATAGAATGTGTGCATGCATGTGTGTGTGTGTGTGCGTGTGCATGTATGAAGAAAGAGGGAGAGATATATTATAAGGAATTGGCTCATATGTGTATGGAAGCCAGCAAGTCCTGAGATCTGCGGGGTGAGTTAGCAAGCTGAAGATCCAGGAAAGCTGGTGGTATAGTCCCTGACCAAGTCTGAAGCCTGAGAACCAGGAAAACCAATAATGTATTTTAAGTCCAAAGTCCAGCAGACCCGAGATGCAGGAAAGTCAATATTTCAGTTCAGATTTGAAGTCAATAAAAAAAAGCTGCTGTTCTAGTTTGAAGGTTATTTGGCAGGAAAAATGATCCCTTACTTAGGGAAAAGTCAGCTTTTTTGTTTTTTTTTCCTCCTATTCAGGCCTTCAACTGATTAGATGAGGCCATGCATATTATGGAGAGCAGTCTGCTTTAATATGCCAATTTTAATGTTAATCATGTCCAAAACACCTTCACAGACACACCTAGAGTAATATTTAACCAAATATCTGGCTACTCTGTGGTCCACTCAGTTGGATACATAAAATTAGCCAGCACAAACAATGTGCTTATTATTACATTTACATGGTATAGGTAAGATTTCTGCCCAATATAAAATGACTGTAATTATTTCAATTATAATATTTAGGTCACATTTAAAATCTAAAGGAAGACTCTCAAGATCACTTAAGAATTTAGTATGACATGGCTGAAATCAGTCGTGAAGAAGGTCAGAAAATAATTCAGCAAAGAATGTTAGTGGCTGAATAGAAATACAGCTCAACCATGAGCCAGTAGAGAAATGAGTAATGTCCTTATGGTCAAAGAAAAGGCAAGAAATGAAGTTCTTGGCCAGCGTGAAAATTATACAAAAAAAACCCCACCCAAAAACAAAAAAAAACCCCACAAAAAAATAGTGTTACTTGTCTTAATTTGAGCATGACTGGATGACATTGTTACTTAGACTTAACCATCCATGTTACATAGAATTACCCGTATGATTGGCAAGTTATACCAGCTGAGGAGTCTATGGCTAGACTATAAATATCATATTTTAAGGTTTTATAAAGTAACATAGTTTTAAATATTCAATTTTAAACTTATTTTAGGTTTGTTGTTTCTTTAGTTTCCTGTTAGAGTCCCTGTTGAATGAGTCTAAACTGGACCAGCTTACTTCTATGCCATATGTTTAGTGAGCTCCAAGTAACAACAGGACGATTGAAGGGACACATAATTCTGTGACGTTGAAAAATTTTAAAAGGCAATGCTTTTTTTTTTTAATAAGTTAACCCCCAAATCCATTGATTTAATGCAAGAGGAGTTTCTTACTCATGTGAAGTTCAAAACGGGTTTTCCTGGTAAGTGGATGGCATTGCAAATGGCTATTCAGGGATCCAGATCTCTTCTCCACTCGGTCCACCCTGCTTTAGAACTCTGAATCCTCTAAATTCAGCCAGCATGGTGGATAAAAAAAAGGTAGATAATCATGTATTGGAAATATTTGGGCCCAAGCCTAGAGGTGACCTGTGTAGATTCTGATGACTTTCTATTTGCAACCCAGTCGTGGACCACAGGTAACTGGTGGGACAGTGGGAGATAAAATCTGGCTCTGTCCTGAAGGTTTTTTTAAAAGTGGGTTGGAGAACAAATAGGCAGTCTCTGCCACACCCCAGGGATGAACCACTGCTGATTTTGAAGCCATACACTTAAAAACTGAAGTAAAAAGTACCAGAGGGTCTCCTCTGAAATCGGTGGGCATGGTATACTGAATTAACTAAAGATAATGCAATAGAAAATTGAATCTTTAAATTAAAATTTCTCACTTGTAAAATGAAGATTATCATTCACCTTCTTCTATGAAGTACCTATTCTATGTGGCACCTGGGTGGCTCAGTTGGTTGAGTATCCAACTCTGGATCTTGGCTCAGGCCATGATCTCCCAGTTTGTGGATTCGAGCCCCTGTCGGGCTCTGCACTGTGTCAATGCAGACCCTGCTTAGGATTCTTCTTTCACTCTCTCTCTGCTTCTCCCCCACTCTCTCTCTGTCCCCCTCTTTCAAAAATAGATAAGCTTTTAAAAAATTTAAAAATAAAGTATATATTTCTCTAGGATATATTCATTCAAATAAAGACATATTTTACCAAAAAATTGCCAATACACACACATATATAGATAAACTACCATAAAAACCCCAATATTCTCATAAAAACATATAATAAATAGTCATCACATTTACCTGATTGTATATGTCTAAATTTTGGAGGTAGTATTTTTAACCCAAGTCAACAGAAAGCAAAAAGAAAAGTCATGAATTAGATTCTGATTAAAAAAAGAAAGTCTTCCAAAAACCCATGGAAATCAATAGGGATTTAAAAAACAATAATAAAAACATACACAAAACTTGTCAGAGGGGGGTCACTAAAATTGGGAAAAGGAAAATCAAACTACCCAAATATTTGATGTTGTTATTGGAATTAGGAAAGATAATTATGAGAATAAACATTGGGTCTGAAGGGCAATTTTTAAGGGTAAATATTAATTCTAAAAATTAAAGAACAAAGACACAGGTAGAAAATTGCAGCAAAAAACTCTCAGCTTCTTCAACCAAATCTTTACCACAATGAGTTTTAAAATATGCATTTATGTGTGTGTGTGTGTTTTGTTTTGTGCAAGTGTGTGTTTTCTATATTGTGTATAGTAATAAAAATATGTGACTTTAAGCCTAAGTAACTATTAGTAATGTCATTTACAGTCTGGATTATTGCCAAAATGAATAGCATAAGTGCTTAATAAGCTTATGAGACTATCACATATATTATCCAGCACAAAATATCATTGATTTAAAGAAATATCCATAATAAAAATATATTTGGTTTATGTAGATACAAGTATTAAAAATATATCATTTTAAAGTAAAATATGTGGGTAATGAGAGAAAATAAAATGGTTGTTTTTTTAAAAAACTTAATATAGTCTAAATTTTCTGAATCACTTTTTAAGTCAAAGTGATAGATAAGACATATTTTTTCCTCACAGTATTATCTCTGTCCAATGAAGAGTTCTGAGAATACAGCATTTATTAAAAAAAAAAAAAAAAAGGTGTTTACTGTTTAAGGATTTCCTTCCAAAAATCTTAAATAATTTTCCAAGCTGTTGACATCCATTTGTACGTTTTGATACTGGTTCTTCTTAATCCATGTTTCCTGCAGGTGAACATTTTCACACAACAACTAGGACTCATGTATGTGTTTTCACTGTTTCTTAGTTTGTTGACTAAATTGTTGGGAGTTCACAGTTGGGCAACCACACCACCAAGAAAAACAGCCAACTTGGCAGAAACTGGGCTGATAGCAGTTTCAAATGCCGTTGACTGTTAGACAATTTCAGTAATATTCAGGTGAAAAAATAAAGGCGTGCCCGGGTGGCTCAGTCAGTTAAGTGACCGACATTGGCTTAGGTCATGATCTCAGGGTGAGTTTGAGCCCCGTGTCGGGCTCTGTGCTGACAGCTCGGAGCCTGGAGCCTGCTTTGGATTCTGTGTCTCCCTCTTTCTCTCTGCCCCTCCCCTGCTCATGCTCTGTCTCTCTCTATCTCAAAACTAAATAAAAACATTAAAAAAATTTTTTTAAGTTAAAAGTAAAGATTTAACATAGTAATATTAACTTCTTGGAAATGAAGATATACAGTCACATGGGTGATTAATTTCTTTCTGCCAATCAGTTTATAGTTTATTAGTACAGTTTAATGATAGAAGAGGAATTGATAGAAATATTGTATACAGAATCAGGAGGTAAGAGCTCTTTCCATCTTGCTGTGAAATAAGAAGCCCTTATTAAAAAGTATAAGTAACATGATATACTTTATGTCAACTACACTGTTAGTTAAAAAGCATTACATTCCAGAAGGGTCATCATATGTGGTTATGTGAAATAATTTGTATATGAATACATTCTTGTTCAATTATGGTCAAGTTTTTAAACTCAGGAAAACACATATTTGAGTATTTAAGATACAAGAAGTGCCCAGGGTGTGCACCTGTAATGATGAATTAAACTTAACTACCAACTCTAAAGTATCTCAAAAAATGGAGGCAACAAGAAATTAACAAGTAAAATAAGGCAGGAAATGACATAATTGGGAATAGATCACAGTACAGTGGATGTCCAGAAGATCTAGTACTGAATTTTGTCAAGATATTCAAATATTTTCACAGTTTGAATTTATAGGATCTTGTTCAAGAGGAAACACCACGGATAAGGCTGCCCCAGCCACATGAAATAGCATAAGTTTCACACAGAAGTGTGAAACTACATAGCACATTAAAAATAGAAGTAATTTGCTCCTGCTGAAATTGTTCACTGGATTTAGATAAATGTTTTATTAGCAAAATAGATAAATGATGTGACTAAAGCATAAGATGTGAAATTAAGGAAATCTATAAAATCATGCTGAATAGGTAGATTAAATGGGAAAACATGCTATATATCCATGTAAGCATGCTAAGCATTTTAAGTTTTCTCACTGACACATGATATAAAATAAACCTTTGTTGGTAATGTGAAAGATAGATTAAAGGTAAAAGTATTTCTTTAAGTTTATTTATTTATTTTGAAAGAGAGAGAGAGAGCACAAGTGGGGGAGGGACAGAGAAAGACAGAGAGAGAGAGAATCCTAAGCAAGCTCACACTGTCTGCACAGAGCCCAACGCAGGGCTTGAACTCACCAACCATGAGAACCTGAGCCGAAATCAAGAGTTGGATGCTTAACCAACTGAGCCAACCAGGAACTCCTAGAGGTAAAAGTATTGCAGCTTAACTGGTTAGCAGATTATAAAATGAGCCTAAACTCAAGATGATGAGATTTCATTAAGATGGTTAACTTGGCAATACATGTTAGAGAACAAAATGGAGAGGCATGGAGAAGGTAAAATTGACAATTAACTAGGAAAATGATTAAGAAAGAGAAAAAGGTGGATTAATATAATCAATTAATGAATAAATCTCATGATCAAGGCTGAGATTATTTTTAAGAGCTCCATTTAGGACTTTCCTCTCTATAGATAGATGATGAGACATAAATTAATGGAGAGTAGATGATAAACACATAAGCAGAAATATACAAAGAGATATAACATAGGTACGATATTTATCATACGTATGGTAAAATAGAGATGACAGTGGAGTGTGTTACTGTAAATAACCAGTTTTTAGCAATTGGGGAAAATAAAACCCATTTCAAGCTTAAGCCAAACAATGTCCACAAGCCCTTTGACCAACCCTATACACATGTAACACACACCTAAGCAGATCTGTGTGTCACATTTCTCTGGGCTTACAGCAAAAGAATAGTCGATAATGCCTTCCCATCAACATGCCTTAAATATTAGATACTATTAAAAGACCTATTTTATTTAAATGTGTTAAAGTTAAATATAATCAGTTAATGATTTTTAAAATCATTTTCACCTTAACACTATCATTCTCTAGGACATCACTTCAAGCTATTAAATCCAAACAGTCAATTTATCTGTTTATTGTTTCACACTTGAAGACCTAACAATTACTGCCCAACGAACGGTTTGTCACATACTAAGTATTAGAAATAGTAAAAATAACAATATTATATAATAATTGTTCACAAATAAATAATGATGCTAAGTATTATTCCCGAATTATTTACTACTACAGAATTAACAGAAACAGGAAGGGCAGACAAAAGGGTGCTACAGTACCGGAATATTTGAAGGTACGTAGTAATGAATATGCAAATTTTGCTAAAATTATAAAGTATAAAAACACTAAAAGGACAATGAAATGACATTTTTATTGCTGCACTATACTACATTACTACACTAAGAAAACTCCCTACTTACAACTATTAGTATGATTGTGTTTGGCTTCCGAAATGCAAAAAAATCCCACAAAAAAACCCACAAAAACAAACAAACAAAAAAAACCAAAATCAAATTCCAAATATGTCATGTAACAACTGCCTGCAAAAATTTTCTCTCTGAAGGTTTCCAGTATTTTTAAGTCTGTCAAATTATGTAATCAACTAATGCAGACATTATTTTTAAAATTATCAGTTTTCCTTAAAGACACCAAATGCTTTGAAGACACAAAGACAATGATTTTTATGTGCTTAGATGGCATATAAAAAATCTATTTCCAGAGACAGTTGTACATTCTTAACAATATTCTTTTAGGTAATTTATGATTATCTCAAAATTAACATAAAAAATGAGATTTTGATGTGAAATTTTTTAATAATTTGTCTATCTACTTTGATTTTTATCCTTAGTGATAGTTGGACAATAATACAGTAGAAAATCATATAAGGCAGTGCTGGGAATCTATGTTGCTTGAGCTGAAGATTTATTAATATGAAGATTTATTAAGATTAATATTAATATGACATCCACGATTTCTTAAAGACAAAGTATCACATTGTAGTGAACAGTATTTGTCCTCTCCCTTGTTGAAATAATCAGTGAGGTTTGCCAGAAATGGGATGAGGAAAATTTCCAATCAACACATCAGATACTAGTCCAGATGAGACTGGTATGTCAGATGTGACTGTCCAGATAACTGAAGATCAGATATGAATTCAGCCTCCTCATT
This sequence comes from Panthera onca, assembly GCF_046562875.1. Taxonomy (NCBI): domain Eukaryota; kingdom Metazoa; phylum Chordata; class Mammalia; order Carnivora; family Felidae; genus Panthera; species Panthera onca. The sequence continues at coordinate 21,975,862 of NC_138339.1, forward strand.
TTTATAGATTTCTTTTTATCATCCAGTAACCAAAATACTGCTCCAAGAGTAGTGGAGAATTTTTAGGAATTCTTCAGTTGTCTCATGAGTTAACAGACAAGCTTAAGATGTTCAAACTTCAGCTCTCTACCAGGCTTCAGGCAAACATATTTTGGGATATAAATATTTTTTTTAAAATCAAGCAAAAATTATATGACCCATTGATGGGTATAGTATTACCATGAAAGAGCAAATTTAACAAAATGTTCACTATATTTGTTGACTTTTAAACATTGAAATTATAACCACCGATTTTTCTTATATTTCATTTTTTTCTATGGTATTTATGTGTAACCAATCCGTGGCCTGCTGTAGTCAGAAAGCATTGATAGGTCTCCTCCAATAGGGTAATTTATAAGTCACAATAATGGACCTTTGGCAAATAAATAGGGGTCACTCATAAGGATTGTTTGTGCTGTACTTTCTCTTGAGAATTACTTGGTTTTTTTTTTAATTTTTTAAATTTATTTTTGAAGGAGGGAGATAGAGCATGAGCGGGGGAGGAATAGAGAGAAAGGAAGACACAGAATCCGAAGCAGGTTCCAGGCTCTGAGCTGTGAGCACAGAGCCCGATGCGGGGCTTGAACCCACGAACTGTGAGATCGTGACCTGAGCTGAAGTCGGACGCTTCACCTACTGAGCCACCCAGGCACCCCAAGAATTACTTGGTTTTGATCACAGACTTTGTTTTGGTTGCAAAATAGGTGTATCCTTGGTTTCCCTTTGTTGATGAACTCAATAATAGTACTCACATGTAAGACTCTGTTATCTTTGGCTGTTAGAGACCACCTCGCTTTTAACTAAAGTCTCATGCTGAATACAAGCTAGAAAATTTTTCTTAGACACTGTGTTGCTGTTTATTTTTATTCCTAAGATTAAGTGTATAATTTAGGAATCTAATCAGATTCCTATGCATTCTTATATTCTATGTCCCTGAATGAAATCTGGCCTATATCTTTATTTTCTATCATTATTTCCCTTTTATATTTGTGAATTTTATATTGTTGCTAAAATGGGAAAGTGACTATTCGTAGAGAATATGCTTAATAAGCTTAAGAATGTGAAATAGCCCCAAAGACCAGTATGTAGATTGTCTCAATACACCAGTGTGCCTCGGAAAATTTTGTTGGGTCACTACTCAACACCTTATATCGACTCTTTTCTTTCTTCTTGTTTCCCTGAGAAATGGTTTTGATTATTCCATCTACAAAGAAGCAGCAGCAAGTAAGGCTTACTGATGGTGGCAGCTGGCATTTGGCTAGGATAGAAACACATGAGATCTAAAAGCAACATATTTTTTCCAACTGTCTCAGCTCTCACAGGGTTTTCTCAGTTGAGTCCTCACCCCTACCCAGGCAAAATCATGCTTTATACATATACTCTCATCATCATCCTAAATAGGTCTTCTATCTTTTGAAATTGCACACTTTTACCAACAATAACTTAGCACTCTGATGCCATTTTGAGGAACTTCTGATAAAACTTGACTAATAGATGCCTTAGAACAAAAAGGCAACAAAATATCTAACATTTAACAGTCAGCCTTTTTTGATTGGTATGAAGAAAAATCAAAACCTAATTTAGACTGCAAAATGACTTTTCTAAATGATTTTTTTTCTGGTGCAGACTAGTGAAACATATGAAAACAAACAAAACACTTCAGACAGCTCTATTCTTAGAAACTGCCATCTCCAAGGACCAGCTTTCCCCCCCACATTTACTCCTACCTCCAAGATGGAATTTCAGTTCAAACTAATAATCCTTTTTCTATTCCCCAACATACCTTTTTAAGGTCAATAATCTATGGTGTGCTGACTGTAACACATCATCATGGGAAGATTTGAAATATATTGTCAAAATTTTTTTTCCAAACTCATGAGAATAAAGGGGAAAAATCAGAGGAATGCAGAATTCCTCTGGGAGCTTGTAATCCTGGTCTTCTGAATTTATAAAATTGAGTACATCATTTAGATGATCATTAAATAGCCAAAACTTGGAAAAAGACAATAATTGGGGAAAGAAATGTCCCAGGAAAGATCCAAACTTATATGGATATTTCAGGTCTGAGAATGGACTTTAAATAACCAGGTGATAGGACAAAATATTTTCAAAGAGATTTCATACAACTTGCCTTAAAAACTGATTGTACCTAAGTCTTATAAACAGTGAAGTCAGGGAGTCATTGGAGACTTTCAGATATTACTTGAAAAATACTTTCAGACAATTGTTGGTTCAAAACCTCAGGATTTTCCCAGGTGAAATCTGAGACTGGTCCCTGGACATGGAGGGCAAGGAGAGAAAAAGGGAGAGGCAGGCCATTCCAGACTGGTTGGTGGCCGGTCCAAAATGCAACAGAACTTACGTATGAGACTTGTCTTGGACAGCTGCATGAGGAGTTGATCTCCTCACCTGCCCTCCAGAACTTGAAGTTTATATAGAGACTTCAATGGGCTTCAGTCACACATACCATCCAGATGCTCTCAACAATATGTTTGCTCCCTTACGGCTGCATTCGTTAAACAGCTCCCACTGTGGGAACAAGGACGAGGAAGGGGCCGAGGAGCCTTCCATTGCCTGGGTCCTACTCTGGGGTCAACTAGTGGTCATTGTCCTCCCCATGGCCTTGTCCAACAACATTGTTAATGTATAGCACTTGACAAAGTCAAACCTCACTCAAGAGATTATTGCCATAAAAAAGAAAGATTGAACTCAACTGCACTGCAACAAAAGACTGGAGAATTTTAAGAGCTGGGATGGGGGAAATTGTAGACGACCTGTGTTTGCTAATTGACCTTTACCTAGCAGAAAAGTAAATTTTCCATATCTTCAGAACAAGAGGTTTACAACTGGGAGCAAGCCGCACACTGAAGTTAGGCTCCTGCCCTCCTAAGGAGACTGAAAGATAGGGAAGTTATTTCCTACAATGTTTACCTTTCAAACAGATGTTTCCCAGGTTCTTGAGAAAGACGTTCCCTGGACTTAAAACTGGCTCCTTGCACCAGCTCTTGTAATACTCCTGTGCAGTATGTTAAACAGTAAAATGATAGGATTTAGGCTCTTGCAGGTCCTGAGGGTTCCCAGCAAAATTGGGATCTTTCACAACTTGATTGCTTTTTGTTGGGCTTTGAATAGCGTCAAGGGGCGCCTGGGTGGCTCGGTCGGTGAAGCGTCCGACTTCGGCTCAGGTCATGATCTCGTGGTCCGTGAGTTCGAGCCCTGCGTCAGGCACTGTGCTGACAGCTTAGAGCCTGGAGCTGTTTCGGATTCTGTGTCTCCCTCTCTCTGACCCTCCCCTGTTCATGCTCTGTGTCTCCCTGTCTCAAAAATAAATAAACGTTAAAAAAAAATTAAAAGAAAAGACAATAGTGTCAAATAAAACTAATCCCCGCAAGATTAAAATACTAATGAGAAAATGCAGTAATTTTCATGCAGATGGTCAGAGGCCTTCCACGGGTATAATGTAACAAAAACATTAAGTTTGACTTATTTATTGGGTATGCCACGTGATCACTTACTATTATTAATGTGTTGAATTTAAAAGTAAATAACAAGTGTTAATAGTATCGTCAACATTTCAAATCTGGAATAATTAGACAATGTTTGATTGTAATGTGGTCTATTATTTCACTCAGTTTATGATCACAAGGTTATATGCTGCTTTATTTGATAACTTTATTTATTTTTGACTAGATATCATGTTTTGAAAGAAATATTTGAAAAAAATTTTACACCTGCCCCTGCATGACCCTGACAGTGCAAGCCTCCTTAAATTATGTGCCCTATGTGTCTCATTTGCCTCATTCTAGCCCTGGCCAAGGTAAATAAAAGCAAGAACAAGTTTGAGCCCATGAACATGAGCTGAAGCCTAGGAACAAAATGAGACTGATGTCAGTTCATTGTATCTTGCCTTGATTTTATGGGTTCCTTGTGTAAACCAGGGCCCTTATCATAGAGCTGAGCACATATCTGGACCAAGAGTCAGAGAAGCTGAAGGCAGATCCTAGGACAGGTGGTGTTTTTGCAGGGCCAGCTAATGTGTCATGTTAATAAGATAAACAAGTAGATATGTAGCGATATATCTGATAAACAAAACGGCTGTCGCTTCAGTTCTTTTTTTTTTTTTAAGTTTATTTTTTTTATTTTGAAAGAGAGAGAGAGAGAGTTCAAGCAAGAGAGGGAGAGAGAGAATCCCAAGCAGGCTCCATGCTCTCAGTGCAGAGCCCAACGCAGGGCTGGATTTCATGAACGGTGAGATACTAGCCTGGGCTGAAATCCACTAAACCACCCAGCTGCTCCTCACTTCTGTCTTTCAAATATCACACGCAAGAATCTTTCCTATGATCCATCCGAATGGGAAATTAGCAGGAAAGAAATTTCTGGGAAATGCTCTTTGGTCTAGCCAAGTGGACATACAACAAAGGCACCCAAATATATTTGATTGTTATTAAGATATTAAAATGTTTTTATTAAATGACTTCTAGTGATTTAAAAAATTTTAACATTATATAAAAATATATGTTTGGCAAAACAAATTACTAGAGATTATTCCCTGAAAGTAATATGAAGATATTCAGAGATAAAATACATTTTTTAATAAATATTGACATTTTCCAATTGTTATAATATTTCATGGAATAATTATGGTGATGGAAGACACAAATTTTAAGGTTTTGAGATGCTTTATTGATTATGGTTCAACTATTTTAATTTACATACAAGTATCATTTTAGTATTCTGTTGCTTTTTCTTCAAACATTGTCACTAGTTTTTGGCAGTTGATATTTTCTGGAAATATAATAAATCAAATTATTTTTAAATTTCTTTCATCTGTGAAAAATACTCTGTCAGTTGCAAAGATTAACTAACAAAAGCAATTTCTTTGCACAATTATCTCTGATAGTCAACTGTCAGAATTATGCTGTTCTCATGGTCGTATTAACAAGGTAACATTTATTCTTTAGACCATGATAAATATATTTCAACACTACAGTAATATTAAGGCTTATATATGTTACTTGGTGAAAGAGCAAGTATAAATGCATAAGTTTTAGATTAATTTATTCTGGGCTCATTTATCTTTCCACGGTAGCTTACATTTAATTTGCATTATGTTCTTCCATGTTTATATCTAAACTAGAGCCTATATATCCCTGAAAAATTAAATATTTTGCTGCTGTAACAATATTAAGTAGAGTTAGACTCTGTTGTTAATACCTATTATTATGTAGGCAATCACTAAGCATAAAACAATTTCATAATGCTATCATGAGTTTCTATGGTGATAAAGAGCTTGTACTGATAGATAAAAATAGTTGAGTAAGTGATGGTGTTTCTTGCATTATAAAATGTGTTGCCGTTATCTGTATAACTCCTTAATCTCATACATGCTTTCTAAGTCTTCTCAAAGTATATGAAAACTTAAAATAGACTTTTTTGTGAAACTCCATAGGATCTGCAGCTGGTTAATTTGTTCATCTCTAACAGTGCTGAAATAGCCCGGTGACACCTAAATGCACTCTCTGGCACACTGCGAGACTGCTAACACATCAATTATAGATGCCTCTGTTAAACTTTCCTGGAACTATGTGTCCCAGGGAACTAATTTATAGGCCTAAAGGATTTTATATAGGTGTTGAGTACGCTGAATTTGGATTTCCCATAATTGGCAAATGTTAATTGAAATGTACTCTCTCATTTGTCAGTACAGATAATCAGTTCCAGTTTTTAGTATATTCATTCCTCAGTTTTCCCCATTTATTTTCAACATTTTACTAATAACCTTAATATAAATTTGAATGTGGTATTGTCCAATGCGATTTTCTCTGATAGAAGAATACTCTGATACACGGTGTATATAAGGATTTTTCCGAAAAGGGAAGAGTTGAGTCATTATGGCATTGGAGTGCCATGTTCCAACCACTTTTTCTCCTATGAATTTCCTGGGGAACATTATTGTGCACTGGGCCAGGGTCTCAAATCACAAATGCATAGTTTTCTGGTTACCTGGACCGGAGCACATAGCTGAAATGCAGAGTTAAGTAGAGGCTTTGTATTCCTAGGAAACCCTAATTTATTTATATATCAAATAAATAAATATATATATGATTATATATATATGATTATGTATATATATACGAATTTCTTAGGAATAGAAAGGCTCTACTTAACTTTGAGTTTGTAATATGCGACTGTAATTATTATATTATATTATATTTATTTTTTATTAAAATATATAAATGCATATTATATTATGTAATAATATATAAACCTTGCTTTATCTGAACATTTAATGATATTTTTACTCTATTAGGAAAATATTAAAATTTCATGAGATATTTCTTTTTGGGGATAAATATTAAAAGTGATCAATGTCTTTTGAGGACTTATATGGGAGGAAATTAAGTGAATCTTATAAATCAATTAATTCAAACCTTATAACAACCATATGCTATTGGTAGTATTAGTATTCTCATTTTATGGAGAAGGAAAGTGAAATAAAATAGCTTATTTTGAATGTGGGCCTTTACCAATTCTCTCTATTCCTTTTCAGAAAGAACAAAGTGTGAATTTTAATAATTTTAGTTATTAACTAAAAATTCCTAGGAAATGCTGTGCAATGCTGACTCCCTAAAAAGGTCACCTAAAGTTTTCTGATTAAAGAAACTAATTGTTAATCCAATGCAGGTATGATGAACAAAGACCTTGACAGAATCTTAGTGGATCTCAGAAGGGGAAGTCAGCATAAGATATTTCCAGAATTTTTATGGTCTGCATCCTGTCCAGTGGGTTTAAAACAAGTCTTTCAATGTGAGGTACTGATTGGGGCTAGAAATATTTTGACATAAAAGTTATAGGATTATAAGCAAAGACAGGAAATGGTTTTAAGTAAAGTATTCTGATAACCAAACTTCTTGCTCAGGTGAGCAGAATTTTTCCTCTTAGGAGAGCTTTTTGCCTAAAAGAGCAAATGATAATAGCTTACAGGATTTCCCTGAATCAAATACAAAATTTAATTATTGGTCTTTAGCCTTGTTTCTTTCTTTCTTCTTTCTTTCTTTCTTTCTTTCTTTCTTTCTTTCTTTCTTTCTTTTTAGAAAGAGAGAGAGAGAGAGAGAGAAATAAGGGGGAGAGGGATCTCAAGGAGGCTCTGTGCTGTCAGTGCAGAGCCCAATGTAGGGCTCAATCTCACAAATGTGAGATCATGACCTGAACTGGAATCAAGAGTTGGATGCTTAACCGACTGAGCCATCCATGAACTCCTAGCCTTAAATTTTTGACCAAGAATGTCTAGGGAAAAAGTCAAGTCTAGTTGAAATGGTAGGAGGGTTTGTTCAGTTTTCAGTTAAGACTCTTAGGCATTTATAGGGTGCCTGGGTGGCCCAGTTGGTTAAGCATCAACTCAGGTCATGATCTCACCATTTGTGAGTTTGAGCCCGCTTTGGGCTCTGTGCTGACAATTCAGAGTCTGGAGCCTGCTTTGGATTCTGTGTCTCCCTGTCTCTCTGCCTCTCCCCAGCTCACACTTTGTGTGTGTGTCTCTCTCAAAAATAAACATTTTAAAAATGTTTAAAAAAAGACTGCTAGGCATTTATATTAAGGCAAGTAATTTCAATTCTCAATATCATTCTCAAAAAGTAAAATTTCTCATCATATTATATGAACAAGTTATAAAGACTTGTGAGAAACCTTTGTATAATATGTGCCAGCTGTCTCTTGGGTGCTTAAGTTAAGAGGAATCAGATCACTGATCTGGTATCACATGAAAAATACTATTAATTTGGTTCTCATCATAGTTACTAATCCCTGCTATGGATAATTTTCCAGTGTGGAAATAACTCCTATTATCAGTGTAAGACTATTCTGTCCAATACAATAGTCACTAGCCACATGTAACTACTTAAAGTTGAACTTTACTTAATTCATATTTAAAAGCCAACTCCTCAGTGTTGCTAATCACACTTCAAGTGCTCAATAGCCACCTGTAGCTAGTGACTATCATGTTAGACAATTCATAATTATAGAACATTTCTATCATCAAAGGAATTTCCATGGCACAACATTGACCTAAAATAATTCTTCATGTTCTGAGAGTTGATTGAGAATGTACTCATCTTTTACAAAGCATTAACTGTCATCTCTGTTATTACTTTTTTCATGTGAATTGACAATGTATTGTGCTTTCCAATGTTGTATCAAACTCCCATTGGACTGTCAATTTTTCATTTCATTATTTTTTTTTTGATAAAAAGCTATTAGGGGCAGTAGGAAATAAATACTTTTCTGTTAATGGTTCATTAAATGTTCATTTGATATTTATGGGCACACTAAAAATAATACAACTGAGTCATTTCTGGGAATATAAAAATACATAAGAAGAATGCCATCATGCTATAAAACTTTAATGTATATTAAAATTAAATACCTATGACTTCATAGCTTTGATGTATTACATGATAGGAAAACAAAAGAAATCCATAAATGAAAGCAGGATTTACAAGTAGTTGATTCTACATAATTAATTTCTTTCAGGACAGAATAATTTAAATGGAATTATAAGGGCACAATTAGCAATTTGATCCCTTGCTATGAAATTGTCTATTATTGATATTTAACTAAACTTGAGCATTTTGAAGTTCCCATGTAATGTGTATACCAGCATAGATAGACCATCTGATGAAGGGATTAAAGGCACTTTTTGGTCTGAGTCCAGACCAATAAATTATCATAAATTCTTTTTTTTAAAGAAATACTTTGATATAATAAATAAGCAAACTTTGTCTATTAAACATCAATGAGTCAAGTGAAATAAATTAAGAAACCAATGCAATAAATTATGAATTAGGTCATATATACAGATGTGCTTTCTTTAGCTCTTCATTGGTTCTTATGGCTAATCTCACGTGGTTATGTGCTTAGATTTTTAATAACATCTCCATAAATTGAGCCTCTGAAATTTAATGATAATGTTTTCCTTGGTCTTTAATAATTGCAAAATTTTACTTTCGTGCAGCTTTTTTTTGAATGATCTCAGTAGAAACACCTGACTCCTACCATCTCTCCATGTTGATGAAAGCAGAGATACAACCCCCTCCCATTCCAAAGCGTGCACCAAAATGACAGATGTTCCAAGATCACGCAGATGCATTTATCTTGCTCTTTTTAAAGGAAATCTTCTAATCTCCTATTTAAAAAAGTGTCTTCCATAAAGAAAGCAATAAGAAAGAATCAGTGAACAACCTGGGAGAGGGGTACCAGAATGTTTAGCATGAGCATCAGAGCTCCTTCGTGACTTTCCAAGCTTCTACAAAATACAGAAACTCCTGCAGACCCAGAACTTTACTAGGTTCCTACGAGACATGTTGGATGACCTGCTGACCAATGACATCTCCAGGCTGATGGTGATGGTGTTCCAGAAGGCTTCTCAGATGCCCAACCACGCTGTGAAGGGAGTGCCTTGAATGGCACATTAACAGACTTTTTGGCATGAATACAGTGAAGGGACAGGCAAGGACATTGATGACACAGAGTAGGTGGTGGACAAGGACAAGTCACTACTTCCAAACACTGTCAACAGTAAGATAATAACTAAACAATGGCGATCAAGGCCAAGAGAGATATGGCGAAGTCCAAGCTGCCCAATACTGTGCTGGAGAAGATCTGGAGGGTCTGATTGGACCAGAGCAGGTTACTAGATCAGGCATTTGCAATGGACAACAGCCTCATTCAAATCAAGCTGGAGGGGCCACAAACTGCCTGCTGATCCGCCCCCGGGCTTGATCCCATCCTCCAAATGGAGGCAGGGAGTGACTGGCCCTATTTCACCTGGACAGGCAGAGGTTGAGGAGGGAAAATGTCACCAGTTCTCGAGGCCCATTAAAGACTGAGCAGAAGTTTCCTTAGCTGTTAAAAAGGTAAAACAAAAGCAAAAACAAAAACAAAACCCCAAAAACAAAACACATAAGAGTAGTGAAATAATATCTTAATATCTAACTACTACACACTTGAAATTAGTTCACTATGAGTCAGTTACTTCCTTAAACACTAAAATATATCATGCCACTCCATAGTTACGAAAGCTCAGTGAGAAAAATTATGTCAACGTTTGTTTATAGGATTCTGAATCGCAGCAATATACAACTTTCTAAGAAGTTTATGGCTAATACACATAGTAGAACCAAATTTCAAATCTGAATTTCAAGTATCTTGATTTCCAAAGCAATGTTTTTTATTTCTGATTGTAATATCTAAGTCCAGGAAATTTATTTATTTATTTATTTATTTATTTATTTATTTATTGTACCAGTCCAGGAAATTTAATATTCCAAATCTTATTACCAAAAAACCTATCCTTGCCTCCATAATTAAAGCTTTTTTTGTTCAGCCATCTAAACAATTTCCTTACATTAGCAGTCTTGCATTCTTACAACTCTATTTTCCATAATCACTTTTGATGTTTGGGAATTTCATGTAAATGTGCTTTCTTTTGCCTGGTCTCTTTCATGCAACATGTTCAACGTTCTTGAGATTCTTCTTTATTGTGTCATGCATCATGGTTGATTCTTTTTGTGGCTAAAAATATCCCATTGCATAATGTACTACAGTTTGTTTATCCAATATCCTCTCCATGGATTGCTTTCAAGTTTTGGCTACTAAAAGTAATTGATTATTTGGGCCTAAAGTTGGGTAAGTTTGGTTGCAAAGGGACATGAGGGAACATCTAGGGTTATGGAATTAGTTACACAAGTGCTTACATTCAGATGCATTTTAATGTGTATAAATTATACCTCAGTAAATAAAATATCTGTTCTTCATATGGTGATCAGAATATGCTATAAATAACACAGATATAACAGTTCCACTCCTTTTCTTCAAGCACTTCAGTTATTTCCTATGTTTTTTAGGAAGATATCAAACTTCTTTGAATTTATACTGCAGTCTTCTCTGCTCTCACGACCAAAGATTGCCTACCTTACATCCTAACTACCAAACTTTATAACTTGATCTTACAATACCCTCATGTTCAAATAAAAAAATATGCTTACATTCTCGCACATACTACAATTTATCTTTATAAATTTCTTTTTTAATTTCCTAAAATTTATTTTGTTCTATATGTGCTATCTTTACTGCACCTACACATGCACTGTTCAACATCACCATCGGCACAAGCAAGAGAACCAACAATTCTACCAGTCTCCACACTAAGTATCATTCATACCTCAGATTTGGATCAGATTATAGATCTCTATAATCTCTGTGGTTGGAGATTTAAAATCCCTGCCCTGCTACCCACAAGCTGTGAAGCCATGGAAAATATATCAAATCACCAAATCTTCCTATCCCTTTCTACAAAATAAGGATATTACAAAACAGCAATAATACTAGTAATAGCAATGGATTCGCATGAAGATTCACATTGAACAAGAAAGGAATATACGTAGTACATCTAAGCATATGGCACAGGAAAACCATCTACTTATGTTAGCTATTAAAAACAATGGTTGCTTAGTCTCTGTACTGTACTAAGTACCTGAAACTAATATAATACTGTATGTTAACCATACTGGGATTAAAATTTAAAAAAATAATAAACATAAAATAAAAATACAGCAAGTGGAAGGAGTTACCTCTCATTTAGCTGTTTTATTCCCTTCACTTTATCTCATGATTTTCTCAATTATATTTTTCTCTAGGTTTAAGAATCTTAAATAGGTATAATCTCTTATTCACTAAGTAACTCACAACATTTGGTAAATAGTAATAAATAAAGTTTGTTGAATTAAATTCAACTGAAATAAGAAATATGTGTTTTAAATACAATACCCTCCTCATTGCTAAAACAATTTGAATGATATTCTGGCTTCATTACACAAACATATGGTTGAAGATATTTTCTGTGTATGCCTAGACTCTTTTAAGCATCAATCTGTTATTATTTTATCACATTTTCATGGCATAAATACTTTAACTTTTTCTTCTCAAATAAATTGATTTCTTTGACACAAATTTAGCATTTGCTTTTAAGAAAACCCAATCCTATGTAAGATAATTTGCCTTTGAGATCAACAAAATTCATGTTACTACAATTTTCCTTAGTTTGATTTGACCTATCAATAAAAATATTATAATGGACTCCTAACATAGATAACCAATCCACTTTTCTTTTCCAGAATAGATAAAATTAGTGGATTAGAATCTAAGGTACATTGTCTATATCTTCATAAGGAATTCCTACAATTCTGATAAAAGAGAAAGAACCAAAATTGAGAAAATTGTATCTCTCATAGCCTCATATTTCAGAGAAAAAAACCCAATAGCCCTGCTGTTAATAGTTGTGATTTTTATATTACACAATAAACGGCATCTACATACGCACACTATGAAAATTAATATAAATATCTATAAATAAGATAGAGTATTACGAGTAATTAGAAAACATATAAACTTCTCAAGTTGAATATAATCTGCATGGAAGTAGTTAAATTGGTATAAAATTGTAATATACCTTCTCACCCACTTTTCATACAGAATGACGACAAAGTAGTCCAAAAGCCCCAAATAAAAATAGTTCCATGTACCATAGGTGTTTAGGAACTATTTATTAAATAAATGGGTGAAGCTATGTCTTCTCTGGATGATAATGCTGATGATGTGAGTAATACGTGGTAATTGATCCATATCCTTCAAGAGATCACATAAAAGCATGTGTAGGATGGGGCCTCAGTCTTTTCCCTATAAAATAATCATAACGATGATTTTTATCTCACTGATTCTGATTACCGGAACAGATTATCTGTTATTGGGTAACTGAGTGAAATTATAAAAACAATGCTTGGCACATAAGTACTATATCATTGTCAGCTGCTGCCACAATTGGGACTATTAGTAATCTCACTATGACCAATACTTGCTTCTACTTCACTCTGCACCTGGGTTTTGTCCTCTATAATTGAGGTTAATAATAGCATGCCTATTTTACAGGTTCCTTGTGAGGATTCTTTGCACTGATAATACGTAAAGGTATTGTAAGCCCTTAGAGAATATAAGTCATTGAGTGAGTACAATAAAAATGTTAGCTTTTAGTTTTTATTTTTGAATATATATTTACTTATTTTTAAATACTCATTTATTTATTTTGAGAGAGAGAGAGAAAAAGAGTGCGAACGAGCAGGGGAGGGGCAGAGAGAGAAGTAGAGAGAGAATCCGGAGCAGGCTCTGCACTGTCAGACCAGACCCTGACATGGGGTTCTATCTCTGGAACTGTCAGATCATGACCTGAGCTGATATAAAGAGTAGGATACTTAAACAACTGAGCCACCCAGGGGCTCCTATTTTTATTTTTATCCTATCTTTCTAAAGTCTTATATTGACATCCCTGGTTTCTCCACTTATAGAGTACACAGTAAAATAATTATTAGAAATGTGTTCACATTTAAATTCCATAATTTTGCATTCATTTGAGACTCTATTCAATGAAAAGTTTTATGCATTTGTAATGTATAAATGAAGCCAAATATACAGAGATGCATTTATCAATATTTACTCTGTAACATTTAAGGAAAAGAACAGTTCAACCCCAATGCTTACTAAAAAAGGATTAGTTACATTAATTTATATATGTTAATAATAGAATACTGAATACAGTGTGTGACCTTCACGAATATTGATATCTGTATGTACTGATTTAGAGAAATAGCCAAACTATATTACTGTTTTGAAAAATGCAAAGATTATATATAATACTATATATAATATACATATATATGTCATTTAAATAAAAGGGAAAAAAGAAAATAAGTAATTATGAAGGCTTATAAATTCTTGTATCTAAGGATTGGATTTGGAGGAATATGTAGTATATATGTAATATATATATAATTTATATAATTTATATGTATAATATATGTATATACATTTTGGAGGAGATGCATATTTATAATATGATATATGTATATTTCAGTGATAATTCCCAAATGCTCAAATTATAATTTATTTTTGAATAGCAATGTAATTATTAAAATGATAATTGTGATTTTAATGAATTACAGTGCAGAAGAGTTAAGAAATAATCTTGTTTTTAGAAAAAAATATCTTGTTTTTGTTCAATCATATTTCTTAAAAAATTATTTTTTAAATTTTATTTATTTATTTTGAGAGAGACACCAAGCCAAAGTTGGATGCTCAACCAACTGAGCCACCCAGGCACTCCTATTGAATCATATTTCTAGCTCACCAATTTTATGAAATTGTTGCTTAATATTTTCATTTTTGATGTAATAATATCTTCAATGGATAAAAATACTATAAAAATTTATGTGTCTTGAACTATTTTTAAGGATGTTATCAGCTCGTTCGTGGTACACTGCAACTAATAGGAAATTATCTTTGGTGAAAGGACTTCCACTGATGAAGTACTGATGTGCTGTATTACCCTAAATTCCCTCTAGTATTGGGTTTCAGATTAAAATTTGTCAATGAGAGGAACTTTCAAGTGAATAAGATGTCACAGTTGAAGGCAAAGCCATTATCCTTAGGAGTTTGTGGGATCAGATTACCTTCAGAAGGTTTAGTGGTTTCAACTGAGACAACTTTCTGGATGTGCTAAGTTTTGTAGACACCCAAGCAAACTTCTTGTGTTATTCATTGTACATGAACATGACTATGTTTCTAAAAATGACAGTCATTTAAATTTATTGATAATTTTTTCCTTAAATTTGAAAAATGAAAGAGCACCACATTAAATTTGAGTTAATTAAAATTTGGAGAATGCTGAACAAACATAATTACTTTTTCAATTCTTCCTTTCAAAAAGTGAAGAAATCAGGGGTGCCTGGGTGGCTCAGTTGGTTAAGCATCCAACTCTTGATTTCAGCTCAGGTTATGATCTATGGTTCGTGATTTTGAGCCCTGTGTAGGGCTCTGCACTGACAAATATGGAACCTGCTTGGGATTCTCTCTTTCTCCCTGTCTCTCTGCCCTTCCCATTCTCCCACTGGTTCTCTCTCTCTATCTCTCTCTCTCCCTCTCTCTCAAAATAAATAAATAAAGTTAAAAATAAAGAAGCCTGTCTTTGTATAGACTGATGACAATTCCAGGATATCCAAACATGATTTAAGTTTAAAAATAAAAAAAGAAGAAGGAGAAGAAGAAGGAGAAGAAGAAGGAGGAGGAGGAGGAGGAGGAGGAGGAGGAGGAGGAGGAGATGATTCTCCCTAAACTGTTCAGAGCACAGGGGCACTTTTCATAGTTCTCTGGCCAAAAGGAATGTTTCCATTGGGTTTTGCTGTGCAGCACAGCTCTTTTAGGATCTCACCTCAGGGTACGGGAAAATAAGTAACAAAACAAACCTCAAAACCAAAACCAGGTAGCTCACCTCTGCATGAGTTATTTCTTCAAGGTTTTTTTTTTTTTTTTTTTCAAAGTTTATTTATTTATTTATTTTGTGAGAGAGAGACTGTGGAGGAGGGGCAGAGAGAGAGGGAGACAGAATCCCAAGTAGGCTCTGTTGATAGTGCAGAGCCCAAGGCAGGGCTTGATCTCACCAACTATGAGATTACGATTTGAGCGGAAATCAAGAGGCAGACACTTAACTGTTTGAGCCACCCCGATGTCCCAGCTTCCTCAAGTTTTCGTCGTCCTCCCTATCTGCCAATTTTTGCTTGATTTTCTAAGTTTTAAGGGAGTTCTTTAGATTTCCTCCGGAGAGTTTAGTTATAATCAGCAAGAAAGGTAGGCTATAGAGGGCTTATTCTATCTAGAGTAGAATCAGTAGTCAATAAATATTTAATTATTCAAAATCTAGGGAATTCATTTGTCATAGGCAAAATCAAGAAGGACTGTGAGGAGACAAGATAAGAACAACTATCATAGTACCTGTTGACCTAACCTGAACAAGCCTTTTAGAATTTCTAAAAGAAAGGGAGTTTCATTCCAGCTCAGGTTAGGAAGGCTGCCCAGAGCACACAATCTTCACACAGAAGAAAGTGCTCAAGGAAAGGAGCATTTGGTGTAGGATTATATACATTTTTTACGTAAAAGGTCACCAATCATTAGGACATTTCAGAAAGTTGCAGACCTTATCTTTAGCTTCTAGTATAGGCAAGGTTGTCTGATTTTAATCTTATGGGAGCCAAGGAGGTTTTTTTCTTTTTTCTTACATTAATGTTTGGAACGCTCCTTTTTGGTTATTTTTTTCAAGGAAGCAGTTGTACAATGTGTGCTCGGGGCAAAAACAGAGCCCTATACTTACAGGTTTTCCTGAGTCATTTTGACCTTGGTATACATTAACATATAGCTTCCCCGGGGAGTCCAGGAACAGGATCTACCAACATTAAGAGGTGAAAATTTTCTTTATTTTATCATACTTAACAGCAAGACAATAGTTCCTGGAAAAATTAAATATAAACAGAAACTAGCAACAGTAAAAATTAGCAAGGTTTTTTAATAAGGAATTTTTGGTCTAAATAAATTGGGAGCATGCCAGGTGTTTGAAGCCCTAGCAGAATAATTTCGTGATTAAAATAAATTGTTATTTTGGGCACAAAAACCTTTATCATTGTATAGAAACAATACAAATTTTAAATTTACTTTTTTATTTTTCCATGTAAGAATGTGTAACATTCATAAATTCTCCTGTACGCATAAATCCATTAACATTAAACTAACTTTATTTTTAAAATGATAATTAACTACTTCTTTTGAATACATTATTTTAAAGCAAGATAAACCTAGGCGGGGATAAACGATTTTACCTAACATTTGACATTTGGATTGTGGCCTCAAATTGTATATTTAAACTATTTTTTACCGTTTATTACCTTTATTTTAATCTTAACTTGCTATTTAATCTTAATATGTCAGTGTGCTGGGTGTGTGGTATATGAGTTTAGATGTGCACAAATCTATAACAATGATTGTAATAGCTAGAATACAATTAAAATATTTGCTTTTGCTTTATAAAAAATATATGTGTACAATATAATTAACTAAAATAATGTATTAACATAATTCTAGACGACAATACAATTTATTAGATGACATGGAATATTTTAAAACTAAAATGAAATTATTCAACTTTTTTGAAAATATTGTCTATGAGAAATACTAACTGGACTCTTAATAAAATAAAACTATTCTTATATCAAAAGTTGTTAAAATTCCACAATTCATACCAAAGGCTCTAAGTGTCTCCTTTTTTTTCTTACCTAGCAAGGAAGGCCACTACTAATCCTTTATTAAAATTTTTCTTTTAAGGTATGGGTCCAATAAGGGAAAAAATGGAAGAATTACTCTTTAAACTTTTTAGAAAATATAGATTATTTGTACTCGGTATTCCCAGAGTACATATAATGATAGAAAAATATTTTTACGTTATCTAATCTCCAAAGTTTCTCCAAGAAGGCAAAATAAGAAGAAAAGAATTGCAAAAAGATAAGAAGTACCTGGAATTTACTCTAGACATATATAAAATTACCACTGTGAAAGGCTACTTCCCTGCGTAATCAAGGGAGAGGGCTTTGTTGTAGAAAGATGCATTTTGACAACACATAAAAAGAGAGATTGATTTTTCACTTCCTCAATTACATTTATTCCCAAGTATTATGGTTTTTTATGTTATCATCAATGAATTTTTCTTTTTTTCTTTTTCTGATGTTTTGGTGTTAGTATATGGAAAACAACAGTTTTCTGTATGTTGATTTTGTATTCCACAACTTTACTGAATTTGTTGATTTGTTTTAGCAGCTTTTTCTGCTGTTTTTAGTATTTTCTCTATATAAATCACATCATCTGTAAACAAAAAATTTTACTACTTTATTTTCTACTTGGGTGCTTTTTATTATTTCATTTTCTTGCTTTATTATTCTGGCTAGGACTTTCAGTGTTATGTTGAATAGGAGCGGTGAGAGTGGTTACCCTTGTCTTTTTTCTGACATCAAAAGAAAAGCTTTTAATCTTTCACTATTGACTATGATTTTTGCTGTGGGTTTTTCATCTATGGGCTTCATTGTGTTGAGGTATGTTCCTTCTATACTCAATTTGTTAAGTGGTTTTTTTTTAATCATAAAAAGGCATTGTATTTTGTTAGATGTTTTTTCTATCTCTATTGAAATGACTATATGATTATCTTTCATTCTAATAATGTGCATCACATTTATTGATTTACGGATAAATCCCACTGATCATGATGTGTGATCCTTGTAATGTGATGTTCAATTCAGTTTGCTAATATTCTGTTGATAATTTTTGCATACATATTTATCAGTGATGTTGATCTATAATTTTCTTTTCTTGTGGTGTCCTCATCAAGCTTTGGAGTCAAGGTAATGCTGGCCTTGTAAACTGAGTTTGGGAATATTCCCTCATCTTCATGTTTTTGGAGGAGTTTGAGAAGAATTGGCATTAATTCTCTAGATGTTTGATAAAATTCACTAGTGAAATCTGGACTTTTCTTTGTTGGATAATTGTTGATTACTGACTCTATCTTCTTACTTGTTATTGGTCTGTTAGGATTTTCTATTTCTTCATGGTCCTGCTTGGTAGGTTTATGTCCTTCAAACTTATTCATTTCTTCTAGGTTATCCAGTTTGTCAGCATATAATTGTTCATAATACTCTCTCAGGATCCTTTGTATATTTGTGGTATCAGGTATAATGTCTCCTCATCCCTTTTCATTTATGATTTTATTTATTTGAGTCCTCTCCCTTTTTTTTCTCATTCTAATTAAAGGTTTACAATTTTATTTATATTTTCCAAAATTAACTCTTTGTGTCATTGATCTTTCCTGTTGTGTCTCTGATTTCTATTTCATTCATTTCTGCTCTGATCTTTGTTATTGCCTTCCTTTTACTAACATTGGGCTTAGTTTATTTTTCTTCTTGTAGTTCCTTGAGGTATAAAGTGTGTTTGGAAGTAGAAAATTTATACTGAAAACTACATGACCTTGGTGAACAAAACTGAAGAAGATACAAACAAATGGAAAGGTACTTTATGTTCATGGATCAGAAGAATCAGTCTTGTTAGAACAGCCATATTACCCCAAACCATCCATACATTCAATGAAATCCTTATCAAAATTCCAATGGAATCTTTCATAGAAATAGAAAATTAATCTAATTTTTTATGGAGCCACAATACATCTCAAAGCGAAGATAATTGTAATGAAGAAGAACAAGCCTGGAGATATCATACTTCCTGATTTCAAAGTATACTACAAAACTACAATAATCAAAATAATATAGTATTAGCTTAAAAATAGACACATAGACTAATAAAACAAAATCAAGGGCTCAGAAACCCTTGCATATACAGTCAACTGATATTTCACAATGGGAGCCAAGTATACTAAATGGGGGAAACTATAATCTCTTCAATAAATGGTGCTGGGAAAAATGGAGAACTGTATGCGGAATTAAATTGTACTTTGATCTTACACTACTCATGAAAATAAAATTGAAATGGATTAAAGTCTTAAATATAAGACCTGAAACTATAAAACTCATAGAAGAAAACAGGAGAAAAGCTCCTTGACATTGGTCTTGGCATTGATTTCCTGATATGATATCAAAAGCATAAGCAAAATCAAGGCAAAAATAAAGAAGTTGTACTACATGAAACTAAAAAACTTATGTACATCAAAAGAAACCATCAACAAAATGAAAAGGCAACCTATGGGATGGGATAAAATATTTGTACATCACATACCTGATAGGGAATTAATATCCAAAATATATAGAGAACTCATACAACTCAATAGAAAAAACCCAGACAACCTGGTTAAAAATGGGCGATGGAACTTAACAGACATTTTTCCAGAGAAGATATATAAAATATACATGAAAATGTGCTCAACATCACTGATCATCAGGGAGATGCAAATCAAAACCACAACAAGATATCACCTCACTTTTGTTAGAATGGCTATCATCAAAAAGACAAGAGCTAACAAGTGTTGATGAGGGTGTAGACAAAAGGGAAACTTGTGCCCTTTTGGTGGGAATGTAAATCACTGCATCTACTGTGGAAAAAATTAGGGAGATTCCTCAAAAAAATTAAACATATAACTACCATATGACCCAGCAATCCCATTTCTTGGTATATCCAAAGGAAATAAAAACAGGATCTCAGAAAGATATCTGCATCCCCATATTCATTGCAGCATTATTGATAATAGCTAATGGCAACAACCTCAGTGTCTGCCAATGGATGAATTAATAAAGAAGATGTCAAACACACACAGACACACACACACACACACACACACACACATACACACAAATATTATTTAGCCATGAGAAAGAAGGAAGTCCTGTCATTTGCAAGAACTTGAATAAAACTTGAAGGCATTATGCTGAGTGAAATAAATCATGAAGACAAATAAATATAAAGATATATGATACTCTCTGATATCACTAATATGTGGAAGCTAAATATATCAAAATCAGTGAAACAGAGAGTAGAGTAATGGTTAGTGGGGACTGAGGGAGAGGGGGGAGACATGGGGAGATACTGGTCAAAAGATATCAATGTCCAGTTATAATATTAACAAATCTAATATGTAGCATGGTAATTATAGCTAACAATACTGTATATATACTTGAATGTTGCTATGAGAGTAGATTTAAATGTTCTCATCCAAAAAAGGAATTAGTAATTATATGCAGAGACAAAAGAATTAGTTCATGCTATGGTGGTAATCATTTTGCAGTACATAAATATACAAAATCTACATATTGCACACCTTAAAGTTACATCATGTTATGTGCCAGTTAATTCTCAATAGAGCTGGCAAAAATAAAATTGGCAAACAATTAAAAAAAGAGAGATAAAGACATTACAGCTGGTTTAAACAATAACATGTGCCTTTACAACTTTATCAACTATATGATTCACAGAAAAAAAAATGTATATAAATGTATCCCAAAGTACATAAGTGAAAAAAAGAGGACATTTCTTACATTGATCAATGTGGTGTCTCTTTTAGAGTGGGTAAAGAGAATCTTCCTCTGAGATTTCTATCCCATTTTCTCTTCCAAATCATCTCTCAAATGAACAAATTTCTCCCAAATATCTTGGGCATTTTCAGATTTTTGCCTGTTGGAATTATGCCTATCAGAAAGGTTTGCCTACCATAACTGCAATAACATTAAACAGAAGTGTGTTGTGTAAATCTAATGTCTTCAGAACCTGGCTAAAAATAAGTCGTTATACACTGAGTGTCCAATGAACTCAGGAGCTGGACAGGTGAAACTACATAAAGCAGTTCTCATGGAGATAATTGATACAACTAAAGAAAGTGTCTATATAAAGTTAACTCAAGGCAAAGTCTGTATAAAGAATGCTGATCCAAAGAGATCTTAGGATCCCATCAGTCCTTTGGGATGGTAGAACGATGGACCATCAGCCCTCTGCGGATCTTCTTCCTATCTATTTCCCTCTAAACCCATAACAGACAATGATTAGGATAGACAGAAAGACAGATGGTAGTATTGTTAGAAACAGATTTTTTCCCAGCATAAAATTTTTGAAATCTAGTCATTTAATCAAATACTTTTTTAAAAAGTTCCTATTTCTTAGGAGATAAAATGAACTAAGTATTTTGGAATTCCTTATTGTAACTTAAACTCAGTGTGTGACTTTCATTCGCAGGAGTGACAAGTCCTTTTGAAATGATGGCAGTAAGGAAGTCTTGACTGAATCTCACTGCGACCTCTACAGAATGTCATGCATTGACTCTTGAAAACTCCACCAGAAAATACAATGTGCAAAGAAAAGTAAATTTATTATGCATACTATACTAAGAGAGAATACATAGTACCTTGACAGGGTTGTAATAGTTTCTCAGGAAAGGAAAGTTGGGGAGATTATTTATAAGGTTTCAATTAAATTAATGCATTAATATGCATCGCCATGATGACTATAGTTTTGAAATCTATTTCAACAATAAGTAGACACAGCACTGGGTCTGTATGATATAAAAATACATTTTCTTCAATAGTTCCTACAGATCCTATAATTAGGCACAAAGACCTCTCCATCGGGTGCATTTCAGCCTTTGACAACATTTCACTTGAGGAATGAAAAAGGCAAGTAAATTAATTTTTAAATTTCAGGCCTCCCGTTGCCCCACTGTGAATTTGTAACATATCAATGAAGATTGAAACACTACATTTTAAGCGATAATTTCACCCTTATTCAAATTATGTATAAAAATGAAACAGACAAGACTTTTAATGGGTTCATAGTGCCTTAACTAATGAAAGATTTGTTATATTAAGATCTAATTTTCAAAAAATTAAAACCACGAGTCTTATAAAAATAAAAATAGAATGAGCATATGTCAAAAATTGACTCATTTATTAGAGAATCGGTATGCTAGTGAAGCTCGTCCAGAGAAGTTGAGCATGCAGCTTTTATCAGTCAGTCAAATGCATGCTGAAATGAACTTGCTCATGGATGCAAACCTTGTTAATGCATGTTTGTAATTCACTGTAACATTTCAGGTTATATTTTCTATTAGACGATTTAAAAATTATCAAGTGATTTCAGTGTCTGAAATATTATT
This sequence comes from Panthera onca, assembly GCF_046562875.1. Classification (NCBI taxonomy): domain Eukaryota; kingdom Metazoa; phylum Chordata; class Mammalia; order Carnivora; family Felidae; genus Panthera; species Panthera onca. The sequence goes on from NC_138339.1 coordinate 21,998,462, forward strand.
TAATAACAAATCCAAAGAAACATTTTCCCCCGAGAGCAAATTATCCTTGCCTGTATCTGTGTGTACTCCAGTGTGATTTCCTGAGTTCATCCAGTTACCCTCTTGTTTTATGTCTAAAGTTTTGGATAGTCAACATCAATGTTTTAATGCTTTACTTAAAAATGATTTAGGTTCATGACCATTACAAATTTGTACATCACTTCTATTCCTCAACTTCCTTCATCGAATGTTAATATTTTACATTGTTTTTTGAGCACCTTTATCCAATAAAAGGAACCGGGCGCCTTGTCGACGTAGTTGATTCGAGGGCTGTGGCAGATATAATACAAGATGTCTGGAACATCTCTTGGTTCCAGAAAGTAAGAACACGATTAGAAGGAAGGAGGAGGAAGGAGAGTGGTAGAGGTAAAGGGGAGGGGAGGGGAAGTGGGAAGAAAGGAGAAGAGGGGGAAAGAGGAAGAAGGAAGAAGACAACATTTGAAAAAACCTAGGAGCCAACCTGAAGGATTTCCGAATGACCACAGCTGCAGCAATTTAAGCAATAAAATGTCAGTATTTTTATACAACAAGGGGTATTTTAAAAAAAAATTTTTTTTTAACGTTTATTTATCCTTGAGACAGAGAGAGACAGAGCATGAATGGGGGAGGGGCAGAGAGAGAGGGAGACACAGAATCGGAAGCAGGCTCCAGGCTCTGAGCCATCAGTCCAGAGCCCGACGCGGGGCTCGAACTCACGGACCATGAGATCGTGACCTGAGCCAAAGTCGGAGACTCAACCGACTGAGCCACCCAGGCGCCCCAGAGGAGTGGGGTACAAGGAGTATTTTTAAGTGAAGGGAAATAGGCCATGGTACTAATTGGGATAGGAAAAATAAAAACCTTCTTTGCGTAAAATGGAAATTAAAAAAAAAAATGCCAAGTCATCTTAGGCAGGTTCTGTTTTTTGTTTTTTGTTTTTTGTAACGTGGAATAGTTACTATAGTTGGCTGTCTGAGAATTCATTCTCTATGTTATCCATGCCTGCTTACACACAGCTGGGAGAGTCTGAGTGTAAATGCAGACTTGCAGCTTTCCCAGTTTGAAGACCACTAGTACAAAATGTGAGGTTCCTATTTTACGTGTGTTATTTTAAAACCGATAAGAAGAAAAATAATTGATAAACTCAAAATGTTCTCAATTAACAAATTTTTACTGAGTGTCTAGTATCTGCCAGGTATTCTCAGGAGTCTCTTCCTTCACAGAACTTGCATTATAGTGAAAAATGTTTACACAGCACTGAAATACACGCAAAGCACATTTATAAATACTGTACATGTATAAACACACGCAATTCTTACAAGAACTTTAGAAAGTGGTTTACAGTTAATATTTTCATGTTGCCAAGTAGTAGCAAACCAAATTAAACAAAGGAAAAGAAAAAAAAAAAAAGAAAAGAGAAGAAAAAAGAAAAAAATCCCATCAGAGTTGGAGTGATTTCCACCTGAGCATTTAAATTAAACATGGAATTGTTTTTGTTGTTTTTTGCAAGTATAGGCTTGAGATATGTTTGTTGACTGTATAAATAGGCAAAGGGCTATTAATTTTATAACACAGTTAATTTAAGAGTTAATTGTTACAGGTTTTTAAAAAACAGCCCTATAAATAACACTATTTGATTCCAGTAAAAGAAGATAAATAAAAATCAGCTCTAGTGATTACTCAATTGTCATGGAAACTAGAAACATATATCTCTAGAAAGCTTGATACTTTATAAATATCAAATCATACCATTATCTGCAGCTGTGACAGGCCTGTCAAACTTTGCCAAAGTTATAGAACTATTTCTAAAACAAATGACTTTATGATGAAAATGGCACAAAGTGAAAAATGCAACGTCTCTCTCCACAAAAAAGATTATATAATATAGTACAATACAATACAATGTAATACAATATAATCATACTTTGTTATTAGACTCCAACTATTAAATTTTGATAGTATTCCTTGCTATTTTAAACGGAAATCTTGCACTAATCAAACCTGAGAAGGAAGAGTTTTTCTCTCAGATTTGCTTGCCACTTCCTCTTTTTTTTTCGCAGACACATCTTTATGTTACTTGATGCTGTAAAGAAAAAAACAATAGTACATCATTCAAGCAATAGTTCAATGGTTCAAAAAGATGATTGTGATACGTTTACAAACCTTTTATAAGCATAAAATACTTGGGTGAGACATATGCAATATTAATCATATTTGCCCCTCACACCACCAATTAATATCACATCATTCAAAGATGCTTCTATGTGTCATCTACAACTTGCATGATAAATTATTAATTAAGACTTATTAATACCTAACAAAATTATCTATTTACTTTTCTCTATTTTATGTAACTAGCATCATGTAAAAAATAACTTGAGCCTTGCTATGAATTCTTTAAACACACACGTCATCAGTTCCCTTACCACTGTTTGCTCCTGAGATCATGGACATAAATTCACTTTGTCTATTTTTATACTTTAACTTTGGAATTATGTGCGCAGACTAATCTGCTGCAAATTATTTAGCAATTATGCAACAATTCTCATTTAATATACAAACATTTTACCAATTATCTCTCAATGCAACCTTACCATTGAGTTATTTTTAAAACTCCCTCTGTCCTTTTCGTTTGTGTATGCGTGTTTATATCAGTTCCAACCTGTGTTGATACCATTTTGGCAGCAAAAGTCCAGGTTATCAGCCTTTCTGAACTGATGAAAGTGGTCTCCTTAGCAACGGAAGCACTGTAGAATCTCTCAGAACACCTGTCCTTCCCACTCATAATTCCTGCAGCTGAGATGTCTGCTGAAAAGTGCATTTTCATTTTGATTTTTGCTTCCATGTGTTCGGATAGGTTAAGACAGTGGGAGTAGGGGAGCTTGGCTGCTCGTGCAGTTCAAAAAACTAACTTGTCTACACGTTTTAAGCTCATTATCATGGTTAGCAATTAGTATTTCATCTTCCCCACCCCCGAAGTACTCGTCATGTATTTCCCAACGTCCTTAGCAGCCAGTGATAATGGTAAGATTCCGAAATCCAGCTAGGGCAGTAGACATTCTGTAAGTGCAAATGACAAAACGTGGCTCCTGTTGTCACCCTCAGGCTTTTTATTCAGCCAACATTCATAATTCATTGGGCCCGGTAATATAAGAGGGCAATGTGCCTGACTGCTTGAGAAAATTACTGTCATATTTTAGCTTATAAATTTTTAAAATTATTCATTTTCTTGATTGTGTAAGGTCATTCTTTTCTTTTTCTGGGAAATTTATCTGAACTCACTCAGATACACTGTCTGTATTAGGGCTCATAAAAGCAATTCAAACAAAAAGTTCACTCAGTGATTTCTCTTTCTTAGAACAAGTTCCTGAGAAACCTAAACTTAAGTAGTATTTTAATGTTTCCTTTCATTTTTTTTTTTAAGTAGGCTTCATGCCCAGTGTAGACCCCAGAGCAGGGCTTAAACTCATGACCCTGAGATCAAGAGTCTACAGCTTAACTGACTGAGCCACTCAAGCACCCTAATGTTTCACTTTAACAATTCCATGAATAACTTAAGGATTCCCATTTTTAAAGGATCTATTAAGAGATGAAGTAAAATAAAGAATGCAATAAAAAAACTCTTTACTCACAGACAACCTTTCTTATACAGTAACACGTGTCATGAAAACCAAAAGCTAATGTAGGGTAGAAGTTAAAGTTAATTTTTCACATGTTGATTAATCATCCTATCATATTTCAGTTTCTATATGCACTAATATATGCTATTTGATTTAGTTTTCTTCAACTTTAAAAAGTTTGTTTATTTATTGATTTTTAGAGAGAAAGTGCATGTGTGGGCACGAGCCAGGGAGGAGCAGAGAGAGAGAGGGAGAGAGAGAATCCCAAGCAGTCTCCACACTGTCAGAGCAGAGCCTGAAGTGGGGCTCAAACACATGAACCTTGAGATCATGACCTGAGCAGAAATCAAGAGTCGTCTGCTTAAAGGACTGAACCACCTAGGCACCCCAAATTTTCAACTTATTTTTTGTCACAATGGGATTTTCTAAATAAGTTGGCAAGTCACTTCCTTAAATAAACTAACCTTTACCAATGAATTAGATATTATAGGCAAATTGTTTTACATGTTTGCTTAATATGAAATATGGCTCTAGTTAGAGGAAATCATTTTTTTTTCCTATTAGCAGGAAAAAAAACCCACAGCTGTGTAAAAATGATATATATTTTATTTCCCAGATATGTGCCTATTTAAAATGATTTTAAAAACATGTCAAATCCTTCATGGTAGGTATTTCAATATTTGACTAATGAAGTGTGGGTATTAAAAGCCTATGTTATGAGAGACCCACATATGTAGGTTAAAGATGAATTTTTTTTTCTCCCTTATCCCTTGTATACTACCATTCAACATTTATTTTCCTTCTAGGAGTTGCAGATATGCCAACATGTGCTAAAAATCTTAAGGAAGTAAATATTTAAATATTCCTTGATATTGTTTAAAACTCTTTCATTTCAGAACATCAACACTTTTGCATTTTGAAAGTGCACAAGAAATCTGAGGAAGAAGCACCCTGAAAAAAGTCTTTAGATTTGACTTTTGTATTGTCTCCTTTTCAAGAATTACTCACGATAAAATTCCTCCGGGGCCCTTGTTCTCTTTTCTAACATCATTTCTTTCCTCCTTTTCCTCTCTTCCTTTCTCTCTAGCTCCACATTCTTCTTTTTTCCAGATGACTTTGCTATCCTAATGGTTAAGAGCAGTTATTTTCTGTGTTCATCACTATATCCCCAGTGACTGATACACGGTGCCTACCTAACTTATAAAACTGGCTCAATTTTATTTTTTGAAACATCAAATAAATATCAAATATATGTTTTTTAATCTTTTACATCCAGATACATTTACTCAGTTATTGGATATATTCTTACCTTTTAGTATCTGCAATCTGAAACCAGATACCATATATTAGAGTGAACATCGTAATAAGATTGTATCTCAGAGTGACTTTAGCTGCTAGAACAAATAAATTCCATGATTTTCATGGCATAACACAATAGACATTTGCTTCATGCTGACGTGATAATGCACGTTTACAAGCAGGATTCCTGCGGAATGCCTGTATGGTGATTCAGGTGAGGTTCCTTTCATTCTGTGGTTTCATAGACCTTCAAAAGATCTTTGTTAACTAACAAGGTTAACAGCATTAGACACGTTGTTGTTTTTGTTGTTGTTGTTGTTGTTGTTGTTTTAAATACATTTATCTTTAGAACTGTTTTAGATTTACAGAAAAATTAAGAAGATACTTCAGCAAGTTCCCATATACCTTGCACCTTTGTACCTGTACGTTTACTTCTAGTAACTTCTTACTGTTACTTCTACTTACTTACTTCTATTAACTTACCTTTGCTTCTACTAACACTTCACTTTAGTATAGAATTTGTTACAACTACTGGACTGGTATTGATACATTATTATAAGTCAAAATCATACTTTATTCAGGTTATCTAATATCTTTTTTCCTGTTCATAATCCCATCCAGAATGCCACATTACATTTATTTGCATGTTTTCTTGAGGCTGTTCTTGGCTGTGGCCATGTCTCAGAATCTCTTGTTTTCGATAACCTTGACTGCTCAGGTATTTTGTAGACTACTACTCTATTGTAATTTAGATGATGTTTTTCTTCTGGTTAGACTGGAGTTACGGATTTTAAGGTGGAAGAGGACAGAGGTAAAAGTCTATCTCATTATGCCATGTCAAGAGTATCTACTATCAACATGATTTATCACGGCTTATATCGACTTTAATCACCTGTCTGAGGTAGTGTTTGTTAGGTTTCTACACTATAAAGTTACTTTTTTTCCTTTTCCATTTTTACTCTTTGGAGGGAAGTAACTTGGTACAGCTCATACTTATGGAATGGAGGCTTATACTCTCTCTTCTTGAGAGAATATGTATAATTCTTCTGCATGAGAGATTTGTCTGTTCTGTCATGCATATTTGTCCAATTGCTTATTTATCAACATGACCTAATAGATATTTATTTTATCCTTTGGGTTATAACCCATTACTTCTTTATTAATTTTCCCACTCAAATTTTCTAGCTTTGGCCATTGAGTATTCTTTTAGTTGGTTCCTACTGTGTCCCTTTGATATATTTCCATCAGTTAATTTTATTTATTTATAATTAATCTAATATATAATATCTAATAAATATAAATGCAACACTTATTTATTTATAATTATTTATGCATTTACTTACTTACTTATTACTTATAATATCAGTCATTTCTCCAATGAGCAGCGGTTTTCTTTATTGCAGAATAGCATTAGAAACCAAGATTTTGATTCGAGTGTGTGCATTGCTGCTAGAATCTTGTTGCTTCCTGACTGTAAGCTGACAAAGCAAACGAAGTGTGAGTGCATATTAGCCTCTGTATAAACACATACATAAAAATGTTTCTACATCTGTGTCTAATGAAGGTAAAAATGAGCTTATACTGGTCTCTCAGTTTCATCCCCTTAATACATGGATCTTTCAAGCCTCCTTCTTAATGTTTACCTGTGAACGTTCACATCAACAGTAAGAAATCTGGCCCCCACGTGTTTATTTAACTGTTCAATATCAGTACACGTATAGCAGTACTTGATCTGTACACTGATGAGAAATAACTCCATCAACAAAAGGACAGGGCTTACGTACTTTTAAATTAATTAGTTAGTTAATTAATTTTTAAATTTATTTTTAGAGAGAGAAAGAGAGAGCACACGCGAGTGTGGGAGAAGATCAGAGGGGGAGAGAGAGAGAGAGAGAGAGAGAGAGAGAGAGAGAGAGAGAATACTAAGCAGGCGTCACGCTCAGCCAGGTGCAGGGCTGGATCCCATGACTCTGGGATCATGATCGGAGCCGAAATCAACAGTCCCAACCTTGGCGTGCCATTAAGCATTGGCTTTTTGCTTTTCGGCTCAGGTCATGATCTCATGGTTCATGGGGTCCAGTCCAGCACTGACAGCAAAGAGCCTCTTGGGATTCCCTCTCTCCCTCTATGCCCCTTCCCCGGCCAAAATAAATAAATAAACATTTAAAAAAAGGAGTCAGACACTCAACCAACTGAACTGCCCAGGTGCCCCTATTTACTTTTCTTTCAGTCTTACAGAATTCATTCTTTTTAAAAGTTTCTTAGGTCAATCGGTAAGCACGTCCCTGTCTCCTCCCCCCTTTGTTCAGGAGATCATTTTATGTATTTGTAAGACAGATTATTTTGCTTTCTATTCTGAGATCATACAACATCTTAAATGATTTTTATGTTCACTTATTACGGTTTATATTTTGTGTTATAAAAATCTAGGGCTTTGACAAACATGGTATAATTTATTCGCAATTACATTATCACACAGAATAGTTTCACCATCCTAAAAATCCCCTGTGTTTCACATATTCAACCCCTCCTTCTCTTTCCTCAAACCCCTGGCAGCCACTGACTTTTTACTGCCTTTATAGTTTTGCCTTTGCCAGGCATTATATCATTGGAATAATGTAATCTATTGTATTTTTAGACTGGCTTCTTTCAGCTGACAATATATATTTAAGGTCCACCCATGTCTTTAAGTGACTTCATAAATCAATTCTTTTTATTACTGAAAAATTTTCCACTGTATGGATGTAACCATAGTTTGCAATTCCATTCATCTATTAAAGCACATCTTGACTGGGTCAAGTTTTGGGCAATTGTGAAAAACTTCCATAAAATAGTGACATGTGGGTTTTTGTATAGACATAAGTTTTAAAATCAGTTGAGTAAAAGACAAGCAGTTTGGTTGATGTATCCTATGGCAAGACTATATACTTAGTGAGAAATCACTGAATTACTTTCCAAAGTGGCTGTGCCATTTTGCATTCCTGCCACCAGGACATGAGAGTTACCATTGCCCTGAATACTTAACTTGCATTTGGTATTGTCAGTTTTTCTATTTCAGCCTTTCTGTTGGGTGTGTCATTGTATCCCTGTTGCTCTAATTTGTATTTCGCTAATGAAAAATATCGTACATCTTTTTGTATGTTTGTTTGCATTTGTATCTCTACTTGGTTCACATCTCTTTAAATTTTTGTCCTCTTCAGATCTTTAAGCTATTGTTTTGTTTTTCTTCTATTGTTGAGTTTTAAGAGTTCTCTGTGAGTTACGACATGCGGGTAACTCTCTGTGAGTTATGGATACAAGTACTTTATTATATATCAATGTTTTACAATGATTTTTCTCCTAGTATTTGATTTTTTTTTCATTCTCTTAACAGTGGTTACATTATCCACTCTAACATGTTATATACTTTTTCCATTAGAATCCTTAACATATTCTATAACTCATCTAAAATTTCCTGTCCAATAACCCCAAAATATATGCCACATATGACTATGGTTTTGGTGATTTCCTTTTCTCTTCAGGATTTTTTTTTTGTATTTTGGAATGTCTTATAAATTTGTGTTTAAATTTGAACATAATGAATTTTGGTAATAGCAATTTAGGTTAAAATCTCTATAACAGAAGGTTTTAAGTTTAGCTGGCTAGGAACGTGCCTGTAGTTAATGTTCGTTGTAGCTGTAGATGCCAAAAGCTTCAAAATTCCCATAACATCCTGTGTTTGTATGCCTTCTTGTCTTCTACTTCACCAAGAACTCCTCTTTAAATAAAGTCAGTGCTTTGTATCTCTTTCATCTGCAATTGCCATCATTAAACTTGAACTTTGTTGATTTGGTACTAAGGTATGGGGAACATGGAAGGATTTTATAATGTTATGATTAAACTGCAGTATTTCAGAGGACCTTTGTTCCTGTGTGTGACCTTTAGAAGCATCTTACCCTGACAGAAAGTTTAGAGGGAGCACAATTAGGTAATAAGGCTTTGGTAAAGTATTTTGCCCCAGTGAGTAGGCCTTTTTTTTTTTTTTTTTTTTTTTTTTCCACAGAATGGTCTAGGCAGTTCAAAAATAGCTACTCTGTGAGGAGTTATAGGGTTATTCTTGGGGATTCCGCTTGAGAACCTGGTTGGGTTCCTGGCGATAAACCTGCAGAAGTATAAGAATCTTTAGAACTGTGAGCCCCAGAGCTTCTCAGTTTCCTAATAGCCTACATTCCACTTCTAGAATTCATCAGTGTTGCTCTTCAAGTGTTCATACTAGTTTGCGGCTCCAGCATCTTCTGCTCTTGGCAAGAACATTCTGGCTGCGATTATCTGCATTAATTTCTCTCTCTCTCTCTCTCTCTCTCTCTCTCTCTCTCTCCAGATTTTGGGGTTGTCATGTGCCCTGTGACCACAATTTTCCAGTGGATCCAAGAAAAGCCACTGATGTTAGTTTGTTCCTCTTTTTCTTTGTTGTGAGTCCAGGAATGACAACTTCCAAGAACCAACACATTGGAGCTAAACTGGAAGTCAAGTGTACTGATTTTTAACATTCCTATTCAGAATAGAATTCCTGTGTGGTGATATGTCTATCTACAAGAACCACTGTCAAGGTTAAAAAGACTCCAACCAGATAGAAAATCTGGGGAATGTAGTTCCTGGCTGAGTAATTACGTTCTAGAGACAGGTCTGTGAGGGAAAGCACAGGCTTTGGTAGGCAGTTGGGTCTCTCATTCATGAAGCTTGTGAAGGAAAAGACAGAATCAACATATAGAAAGCACTTCCTGAGTTTCTAACATTATACTAGATAGTGTATATATGTGATCTCATTTACACTTTACATTTCTAATCAACCCAAAAGGTTATTTTACCATGTAAGAGATTGGATCAGAGAATTTAGTCAAATGCTCAAGGGCAAATAGCTCATTGCATATTTCAACCTAAATCAATATAACTATGGAACATGATTGAGCTGGATTAGAGATTTTGATCTAAATCTGATTACACTTACAGAATTATTTGGGAAGAATTAATCATTTTTACTGGGAAATCTTCTAATCAAAGACCTTTTTCATTTAGCCAAGTTGGTTCTCATTTTTATGCCACCATCTCTAAGTAAAACATAAAAAGTCTCCTGCTTTTCCTAAGCAAGCACACAGAGTTCAGACCATGGCTGTTTCTGTCAAGCCTTCAGCCTTACCCAGCCCTCCTCACAGTGCACAGCTCCCTTTCCTTTGTATTGCAGCCGTCTTTGCTGTGCTGCATAGTATATTCTAACTGTAGTACCTTTTTTGTTTTCCATAAAAAGGAAAGTTATTCAGATAGCAACTGACTTCCTTACTGAATTCAATTTTAACATTGTCTTTGTTGAATCTCCTGGGGATAACACATAGCCAAGCATATCACCTAAATATAAGAACTCCGTCTCATTTTCAATATTTATACACCTATTATCTTATTGCACTTGCCAGGACATTGTAAAGCAATACCAATATTAGCAAGTATGCTTGTGTTTTTATACATCAGTTCTTGCTGCGACTGTTGCAGTGACCTCATCACTAGATCTATAGACTCCATTTTTATTCTAGGTAATCAGCTCCTTACACAGCATGGTTGAGACTTGTTTAAAGTTTGTCTTGTGCATTAACTGGTCAATGATGGCAGGAACTATGGCAATTATGTCACTGATGGCCACCATAAGGATTTCCATAGTATCTGAAATAAGATATAGCTAGCTGCACAATTTACATTAAAATATCCCTTTTATTTATTTACTTAAAAGTTTTCTTTCTTGCTCTTTGACGTATCTTGTATAACTGAAGGGTACTGAGAAAATGTCAAAAGCAGAATCCTGTTAGCTCTAATCAGGGAAGAGAGAAATTATAAGAATTTGGAAATATTACAAAATTGTGTCTCCCAATGCATAATGATCTGGCAGAGAGAGGATTGTAGGAATAGTTATAACAGTCTGACTTTCTTCTTACTTTCTGATCTGCCAATAATTCTATTGGGCAAACTCACCTGAAAGCTAGGGGTCATGGTAACTCATTGATGAAGTCCAGAAAAGTTACCTTTACTGGACATAGCAGGTGAGAGGAAAGAAAACCGGAGCATCGTGATAGAAGATTCAAATGGCAGTAATCCAGCATAGGCGATTCCTACCAACTGTTGTGCTGTGCCGAGGTAAACAATTTTTTTTTTCCTAACATGCATCACGTACAGAGTAAGATGTTGCATGGTAATATCAGTTAATTCATATTCTGTCTTCAATCTTAAAATGTTAATCACCAGTGGCTTTCATATAAGCTATTGGAAACAAAAGAGGAAAAGGAAATAATTACATGAAATAGAGCTGTCTTGGTACCTGTTTCTGTATCTGGACACAAAGTCTAAATTGATAATGATAATTTCCTTATTTTCTAATTATCATTAAATTCCGCTAGCACCTTAGCAGAATGGAGTAGGTGAAGACATGACTTAATCCTTTACGTTTGTAAGGTCTGAAACTTTAGCATCCTGTGTTTGTTGGATTAGCTGCACTTTAATCAGGACTGTTAGAATAGTGACTCTGGCTTTCCGAGGTAGTCTCCACAGTGGAGACCTTTGGTTGGTATTCTGTAATTCCAACAGTGATGATTATGATGATAGAGACACTGCAGGCAAGGAAGGCAAATCTGCAACCGAAGTCATGTGTGTTTTGGCCAACAAACCGCTGCCCTGTCCATGATCCAATGTAAAACATGTAACGTCTGAACCCTCTAAGAATAGTGTCATATGAAGGGCTAAATATTGGCCATTTTTTTAGGGAAACGGGGCACTCAGCAACATCTTGATCAGCCCGTGCATAGCTCCATTTCTGCCACTATGACAAATTTGTCCATAACCTTTGATCAAGACTGAGGTGGCGGGATAAAAAGGCTGAATGGCATCTACAAAACTTTAAAACGGTTTTGTTTTGTTTTGTTTTTAGCCTGCTTTGGGAATTAGCAAATCTTTTCTGTAAAGGGCAGATAGTATTTTAGGCTCTGCGGTTCATATGGTCTCTATTGCAACTACTTATCTCTGTGGGTCTGAGCACAAAAACAGCCGTAGAAAATATATAAACAAATGTGCCTGTGTTCCAATAAAACTTAATTTACACAAACAGATGGTAGAGCAGATTTAATCCACAAGCCATAGTTTCCCAACCCCTGATATATTTGATTATTGAACACTCCATCAATCTGTAAGCTAGTCCTAGGTTAACTGACAATGGGAAACTACCAGGAGGCCAAATTTAGCATGTATCATAGGAGTCTAAATCAGAGGTGTGCTCAGGATGCTTTGCGTAGGCTCCCATCAGCCAATTACGTACATCTCTTCCTATCTCCAGGTATTGACCAAGATGAAAGTTATATATTAGAGAAATTAACAAATGCTACTAGTTAGGGCTTCCTACCACCTCCAGCTGGGAAGCTAGTTGTTGAACACTAACCAGCACACCACCTGTCTGAACCTTGGCTCATTCAGTTTGTCTTCAAGTCTGGTTTAATCTTTGCCGGTTCTATTTTGTAATGGAACATGCCTTACATGTTCAACTTTATGATTGGAAAGGTCAAATTACATCCAATGCGTGATGTCCTGTTAGATTTCTGCTCTACAGACTGAGACTTTCTGATTAGGTATACCAGACAGGATTGCAGTTGCCCATCCATTTCATTCATACAGATTCCATTATTAAGAAGCTATTATCCGATCCCTGCTAGTGAAAACACTATGACAACTACTTTTGTTCTCCTATTTGCTATAAAGTTCCCTTGGATAAGCATAAAACCTAGCTTCTACCCCAGTCCCAACATTTCCATTAATATTGGGAATACAATCTCATCGTGGCTTCATCCACCTTCATCTCTGCCTATTAGACTTCTCCCACCATAGATCGTTCTAGTAAAATGAGTGGCCACCTCTTCAATGCATTCCTTAACAAAAAGTAGAAGGTATAATCACCAGGCTATCTAGCGGTTATATTAGGAGGAAGCTGGATAGGAACTGTATCATAGCACTATATCATAGTTCCATTGTAACATTTTCATCTAGGTCTTTTATCTTCTTTCTCTAAGAAAAAGCAAAATAATTTCAGCATTCACCCTCCCTTCCTCCAGACAGCCATGAATTTAGGCATGAAATCTGCCAACTAGTAGATTATAAATGGCACTCCCAGATGACTGATCCGACACCTCCTCGGGAGGTCTATTTTTGTGTGCCACTCCGATACCAATTTCCCTATGTTGCAAAGTTCCGGTTGGAAATAGCACTTTCAAATAGGTAACATGATTGCTTAAGAAAGGAGCTATTTATGAAGCACCTGGGTGGCTCAGTCGATTTAACATCAGACTCTTGATTTTGGCTCAGGTCATGATCTCACGGTTTGTGAGTTCAAACCCTGCCATGGGCTCTGAGCTGACAGCACTGAGCTTGCTTGGGATTCTCTCTGTCTCCCGCTGTCTCTCTTAAATGTGTAGGGAGAACTATGAAAACTGAAAGAAATAGTATGGTCCCCAGGGACACTGATAGTGGGGAACTCTGTTACCATAGATCTGAAAATAAAAAGGAAGAAGTGTCTTTGGGAATAGGACTGCCTCTAGAGCTGTGATCTTAGGTAGAGGGACACAGTAAACATATAGTGATCTGACTGGGGTAGGGGGAGTAAAGGAATTCATACCCAACCTTATTAAACCCGACTAATAGCCACAGTGCCAGGGAGACCATTAAGGCTATCAATTAAAGTCAGAGCTCTAGGCCATGGAGCTGCTTCCAAAATAGTTGAGAGGAATCTGGAAAGATCACAACAAAATATCTAGCACAGATATAGTGTGATAGGCATACAGGTGTTGTGAAAAAACTATAAATTAAAAGAAGAGTTGGGGGGGGAAATTAGCATCACAAAAACCAAAGGGAAAATTTCAAAGGTAAACGATATGGTCAATAATAACATAAACAAAAAACTACAATAGTTATAATGGCTTCAATTTATTAAGGATTTGATGTTTTCTAGGCACTGGAAAAATTTCATTATTTCTTAAAGTATCTGTATGTATGGGGCACCTGGGTGGTTCAGTTGGTTAAGCGTCTGACTTTGACTTAGGTCGTGATCTTGCAGTTCGTGAGTTCAGGCCCCACGTTGGGCTCTCTGCTGACAGCTCGGAGCCTGGGGACAGTTTTGGATTCTGTGTCTTCCTCTTTCCCTGCCTCTCCCCCACTCACACTCTATCTCTCTCTCTCAAAAATAAATAAACATTAAATATCTGTATGGGGTATGAATTATCTCTTTCCTTAATAATGCAGGATGTATATCTTGAGAGGTTGTGTAGCATTCCTAAGAGTAAGATAAAGGCTGTCGTGTGACAAAGTCAGCTTCTTAAATACTGAATTCTAAATAATCCAGTAAGTGCTATGAGCAGTTAAGGAAGGAAAGACACATAAATATTGTTGGATTTGATAAAGTTGCTGATTAGTGATCACAGATTCCTGGTGCTAAACTGACAGGCTCTTAAGAGGTTAGGGCAGCAGTTATAGATCACACGTGCTCAGGAATTTGATTTTAAACGTTGAAAAAGAAGTAGGATGGTAACTAAAGACTATGAGCATTGGATGAATATATATATTTAAACACATACACACACATATTGATTTTTTAAAACCACACACCTATACATCTTTGAAAAGAAATAGTGTGGAACGTTTTGCAGGGAAAAAATGGAATATATCACTGAGTGCGATGATATATAGGCAAAATAAATCCCAGGTTATATATGAGAGGATTAGTTTCAGAGTATAGTGTTGTGCTTTCTGGAATTTTTGTTAAACACAATGAGCATTACCATGAAATTCTTTTTATTTCGTTGGACAGCTTGTATTTTTTATAGAAGGTGTTGGTAAAACATGTCAAATTCATACATACACAGACATATAGTTCAGACAGGAATATTAAGAAGTTATGCTTTCATCTTTTATCTTCTTTTGTTTCTAATCTTGGACTTTTAGGAAATATTCTATATTATAACGATAGAGAAAATATTTTGAAATTGACCTTTATTTTGCCTGTGCTGTTAACTTGTAAGCTATTTGAATTTTCTACCTATTTGAGATTAAAAAACAAATAAAATTTGGTGACGTAGGATATCTCTTCAAACAGTCTACATAGCTTTCAAAAAGTAAAGTGAAGCAACTTTTGTATGACTTTGTAACACCAAGTTTCAACTTGTTTTATTCTCTTCTGAATGAATTTACCGATTTCCTCTAATCTAACTGATGAGTTCACTTCAGCCTCCTGTGAATATGGGTACAGTTAACTAAAAATGGTAGTTCTAAAATCATATGCGATTCTGATTCACGTTGAGGTCTGACAGTGGTACTTTACTTTCTACATCAAACTAGCTAATTAAGAAAATAATAATCACTCACTGTCAGCAACTGCTTCTTATATGTCAGGTACTGTTATAAATAACATATAAATTGTTTCATCCTCATATCACCTTTCTGAGGAAAGTTCAAGTAAGATTACATCCATTTTACAGATAAAGTACCAGGTGGTTAAATAACATTCCTACAGATCTCAGTTCCAAAGTATTGAAGCTGCCTGGCTGTCAATGTTCAGAGCTTACCCGTTCAGCAATATCTACACCACCTTCTAAGTTTGCTACTTCAGTTTACAAGGTCAAGATCCTTACCATAAACGGTATGTTTTCATCCCCATGTTAACCTGCATATTTACAACCAGTGGATTGAAAGAGAAGAGAGAAGTGTAGACCTTTCTTCTGTCTGACATGGAAAGAACTTGGCCACCGTGTGTGTGGTATCCCTAAACCAAGCTGCATCACGTTTCCTTATTCTTGATACAGAATTCAAAATGTTTTATTGTAGAGTTTGAATTAAAATGAAAGTGAAAAAATTCAGTTTGATATTTTAACTTCAGGAAGATAAGGTATATGGGTTTCTTTTTTTCATTAGCTCTCCACCCTCCCAATTTGCCCCTGATATGTACACAAATGCCCACCTGAAGGGGAAAATACAGTCACAGAAAATCAACTGACAGAATATCTAAAGCTAAATATAACTGCCTTCTCATGTGGTATAATAAACTGAATGTTTATTTCGGCATTTCGACCTGGCAGTCTTGCTTTATTCATATGATAAGAGAAACATGAATTTCTGCAGGTAATTCCTTATACTTAAAGATGTGAAAAATGGTATACTCCCAATTTAACCAAAATTTACTGTTATTTATGAAACATTAAGATGCTACACAGGAAAGAATAATACATCATTAAAATATTTATGTATGCTATTTTAGAATATGTGTTTTAATCTAAATCAATAGTTTTTTATTTCACAATATGTTCATAATTATAATTTCATAGTTTTCCTATAATTGAATAGAATGTAATGGAGAGAATTTTTCACTTCAATATTCATAGTTTGTTGTGTTCTGGTGCGCAAAGCAATACTTTTGGAATATGTAGCAGTTTCCACAAAATGAATAAGGAAAAAAAGTTTGTCACATTAGTTTAAGTGGTTTAAGATAAGTAAAATATTATTTTTGAAAACAAACCCAATGTTCTCTGGATTTAAAAGAAAAAAAGTCTGCAAAATAGAAACTAGATGCACTGTGAATATGATTCAAAACCTGGAAATAAAAATCCATTGTTCATCAAATGTTAGCATCAACACTTATCTTCCTAAGTGTAAATTATTTTTTATTGCCAAATATAGCTTTCACCTGTCTGGCAGCTAGTTGGTTTGGTACAAAATTTCAAAAGCAAACATATGCTAGAATCTAGAATGTTATATCTTACTTTCTTTCAGGTTTTCCAGTTTTTTCTCTAAGTATAAACAAAATTTTGTTCAGATTTAAAAAGAAAATGAATTAGATATGTTAGTGACTTCTGGTACCTTTTGAATATTCATTATTGGGTCATTATTTTTACAAGGGCAGCAGAAACTTTGATTGATTCCCACGATACCTAGCAGGCATATTACTTTAGGCATCAACAACCAAGAACTCTAAACTGGATTTATGCCTAATAGTGAAAAAGTAGATGAAAATATCTCTTCTTAAGGTCTCTTTTGCTCCAAATTCTGCTATTTTACGTTAGTCTGTGAAATACTATCATCTTTATTTTGAATGCTTCTTTTTATTCTAAAATGCGTGATATAGTAGAGAGTTAACTATGCAAAAAATTTTATGCATAAAAATTTAAAAATGAATCAGTTATTTCCTTTCTAAAAGTGTCTACCTTTCACAATAATATATTCAATATTATGCATTTAAATAAATATTTTTTAGAAGATACATGGCCTATTGTTTGAAATCACTGTACAGGGTAAAATCGAGTAAATGTCCAAGCCATAATTATTATGTACTTTGGTTTATTTTAATAATTTATTTTTTGAATTTTTAAAAAAATAAATTTTTAATTGTATTTAATAATTTAAATTTTTTTGATGCTAATACAAAACAGTTTTAATTCACCTGTGAATCTCATTCTCAGCTTATAAACTAAGTATGTTCATGATTATTTCTATTTGACTTTCTTTCCCTCATCATCCTGGACACGTGAAATCCTTTGAATGCACACTGAGAAATTTGTATGGACACAGTCATTATTTGTGTAAGATATGTCTCCACTTAGGTAAAAGTCCTTCACCTTCTTGACAGTTGGATCTACAAACTGACACAAATATTAATTAATGACCATTTGAGCCAACTTATACCATTAGCCTTTGACATTAAAAGTTTTATATATATATATATATATATATATATATATATATATATATATATACATATTCTTAGGATTTCCAAAGGTTGGTTACAATTTTATGACTTTTGCTTGACATCAGTGTGATTCAGCCAATGTTTATACAATATTAGACTCACAATCAAATAATGAACACATTTAACTAAGTGATAATTATACACAAGATTAATAGAGGGAAAAGAGGGACATGGCATTTATATAAATTCTGAAATAATAAAACATTTCAAAAACTTTTTATATGATGTGCCTACTACTGTCTAATAATAAATGTGCTCATATGGTAAGAAATCCATTTATTTAAATATTACAATTCATTTCATAGTAGTCTTTAATTGCCATTAATATGAACCATCATTTATTAAATGGCTTTTATTTCCAAGACACTAAAATAAAAATTTATACCCATTATTTCACAATCTTTACAATAATTTTTCAAGTCATGAATTATATATTCTTTTCTATATGGGCATGTAAGTAACCTGCCCAAGGTCACAGAGCTACTTGGTTGATTGGTCAGTGCTCTGAATCTTAATTTTAAGTTATTTCCATTGTATTCTGCTTCCATATTGAACGGTGAAATATACATAGAAACTTTATTTATGCAATATTTATCAGAATGAAAACCATTCTCTATATTTTAATATATATCTTGTCAGCCCAAATTGAATTGTGAACTCCATGAAAGCAAAAGTAGTCTGTGCTTTATCTTTTTATTTCCTCTAATTTTTGTTTTGCTCTTTATTTATTTTTGAGAGAGAGAGAGAGAGCTGGGGAGGAACAGAGAGAGAGGGAGACATAGAATCTGAAGCAGGCTCCAGGCTCTGAGCTGTCAGCACAGAGCCTAATGCGGGGGCTTGAACCCACAAACCGTGAGATCATGACCTGAGCTGAAGTCAGATGTTTAGCCAGCTGAACAACTCAGGTGCCCCTTGATGATGTAAATGTGATGATGTTAAACTTATTTATTTATTTTGAGAGAGAGAGAGAGAGAGAGAGAGAGAGCAAGCAGGGGAGCAGCAGAGAGAGGGAGCTTTAGTATCTTACCCAAAGTAAATGTTTAGTTATTGATTCCTATAGAGATTACCAGGTTTATTATGTATAATATATGTATACATATTTTAAGTGAAATGGCCCAGAACATAAACTTAAACAGAACTTTGATTTAAAAAATTTTTTTAAAATTTAATGTTTATTTATTTTTGAGAGAGAGAGAGAGAGAACGAGTGAGCGAGCAAGCTGGGGAGGGCAGAGAGAGAGGAAGACAGAATCCATGAAGCAGGCTCCAGTCTCTGAGCTGTCTGCACAGAGCCCAACACGGGGCTCGAACTCACGAATCACGAGATCATGACCTGAGCTGAAGTCGGATGCTTAACTGAGTGAGCCACCCAGGTGCCCCCAGACCTTTGATTTTTAAGGGTATCATGGCTTTATATTTTTCTCTGTAGCATTATCTGAACAGATGGGAAATACTGTGGTGGTTTTCATTCTTTCTGCTTGAGACTAGAGCCACAGAGTTTGGAGTGAACATCACGAGGTTCTCTTCTAAGGACTAAACTTCAAAACCCAGAAACATGAGGTCACGCTCATCCAAGCTCCACTATGACTAACACTTGAAAAAAGAATTATAAACTCATCAAGCCTCATATCCCGTATCTCTTGTCCACTGACCAAACCAAATTTTTTTTCCTGGTCAAACATCTCTTCCCAACTCTCACTGCACGGTGGGTTTTACTTTCTTCAACATTAGCTGGACTTCTACTACTATTTCCTCATACATCCACGACTTTTAAAAGATCACACACTATACTGCGTTAGTCCTTATCTCAGACTCAGAGTCCCATTGGCAGTCATGCCGGTAAATGACATTTAACCTCATCAGTTTTAATATTTGTGATGACTCAGTACATTATCCTCATACATACTAAATTTGACAATACAAACTCTTCCACAGAAATCTCACATACATTTACTCTCTCTCATTTGACCCACTTCATCCATTTTGAATTGCCTGGGAATGATTAGTCCCTTTACCAGTCTCCTTTCTTTGACGATTTTGTTTCCCTCTATCAGATTATTGTCCAATCTTTTCTTGAAACCAGCTTGTACCACCGTTTTTCCACCTTTCTGGCAATATTCCAATTATAAATATACCCACTTTGTTGCAAATGGCAAGATCTCATTCTTTTTTATGGCTGAATAATAACCCGTCGTATATGTGTATCACTTCTTTTTTCATGCATCCATGGATGGATATTTGGGTTAGTTCTATATCTTGGCTATTGTAAATAATGCTGCAATAAACACATGGGTGCATATATCTTTTTGAATTAGTATTTTCTCTTTCTTTAGATAAATACCTACTAGTGGAATTATTAGATCATATGATAATTTTGTTTTTAATTTTTTGAGGAGCCTCCATACTGTTCCATATCGGCCAAACCAATTTGCACTCCCACCAACAGAGAACGAGAGTTCTTTTTTCACCACATCCTTGCCACCACTCGTTATTTCTTGCCATTTTGATTTTAGATATTCTGACAGGTTTAATGTGGTATCTTATTGTGTTTTTGATTTGCATTTTCCTGATGATAAGTGGTATTGAACATCTTTTCATGTGCTGTTGGCCATCGGTATGTCTTTGGAAAAATGTCTACTCACATCCTCTGCCCATTTTCACTCAGATGCTTTTTTGGTGTTGAATTGTATAAGTTGATTATATATTTTGGATATTATCACATTCCCTTGCCTATGCTCAAGCTGCAAAGAATTGTTAAAGAAAATCACTCAGGCACTAAGATTGGTTCTATTATAAATTCATGATATCCAGCACCAAAGAAATTTTAAATCTAGGACAATTTTTTCCTCTTTCTGTTTACTCATCTCTCAGACTCCACACAGGTTATTGCACATCTTTGCATTTCACCCAAACCTCTCCTCCCCCATATTTCTCTTTCAGCAGCCAACTTTCCATTTTTACCTCAAAACAATAAAAGCAAAACAGACACACACAGGCATACCCATTTTTACTACCAGCCTATCTACTTATGAGCTTATCTGTCCATGTTCGGGTCCTTCTCACTGATACTATTTTCACAAGAAAACAGATGGTTTTTCCCAGTCTAATACAAATAACTCTTAACTGGATCATGTTCCTACTTGTTTTTTATTTCCCTCTCTTTGTTTTATGGTGTCATTTGCCATCTCTAAGGACTCTTTCCAATATTATTTTACACATGCACAGTTCACATCTCTTTTGTAAAACCAACTATGGAAAAACAAGATAGCTCTCCTTTGATCCTATGTTTGTTTCTATTCTCTACCTATTTTTTTATCTCTGTCCCACTAAAACATTTTGAAAAATGCATACATGAGCTGTTTTCATTTACTTTCCACATACTTGATCTCAACTCACTACCTTTATAAATATGGACATCTTAATGGCACACATTTATGATACTGGAGGACTATTTTGAAGGCATATCTTTGGATATGTGTCATGATCATCATCAGCCCTTAATTCACTTCTCAGAAGTACTCAGCACTCCATATTTTAACATGACATCATGTTCTTCTGACTTTCCTATAAACTTCTAATCTCATTCCCAAGTAACATCAACATATGTTCAATCAGCTAGTGAAGAGAAGACTGCATAGAAAGGTGTCATAATTTCCTATATCCTGTTTATTTTTTAGTTATTTTTGACCGTCCCTTTGTCAATGCTCAGTTTCTAGAAGGTATTTTAAATTAGCTCACTGAGGGACTTTTGCAAATATCTCCTCTGACCTGAAAAAATCTGTCCTCCCAAACACACTCCTCTTTCACCTGTATAACTAACAATAATAGTCTTTAATCTGATAGTGTGTGTTGTCCTTCTCTTCTACTCCCGCAGAACCCTCAAATTTCTGTCTGCACACATGTAACACAAAATTGCTGCTTGCCTAGTTATTCATCTGTTTCCTGTGTCAGACTTTACACTATGTGATGGTGGTCATTCATTCATTCGTTCTTGAATTCATCAAGTTTTTATTGTGCCTAAAGTGAGACTTTGTCTTTGTTTTGGTAAGAAATCATACTTAGTATTGAATTTCAAAATTCATTTATTAGACATACCCTAAGACAAACAAAAAATTGTTATCTAATATCAATTATGTCAAGTGCTGTGAAACAAAAGTATGACATTCTTTCTAGATTAAGAAATTATATGTCAATAAAATTGTAGTACGATATTATTTCAGAGAATTTTCCAAATGATTTTCACAACTCAGTATTTCAGCAAAAATAATTGAATATTTAGCAAAATATAACCATTCTAATTATTACACATACGTTTCTGCATTTTACCTTCCATATTTCTATTATTGTAGGCTACCTAATGGGGTATTTCCTATTTTTTCTAGAGTTGAGTCTGTACTCCAAATAGTAGACCAAAAAATTGTTAATATTGTACATCGCAAATTGCAAGAACTACAGAGTTTGAGGACCAGTTATGTCCCATAGGGTTTGCTAAGAGGAGTGTAGAGTGAATAGATGAGGAAAACTTCCACTATGGGGAGATGAAATATCACACAAAAGAAACTTATGCTCACATTATGGATTAGTAGGAAGGAAATATCAGGAAGCCTCAGGAGAGATAACATCCAAGTTTCCATTTTGACAATCATCCTAAATTTTTGCTCATCCCCATCATTACTCATTTTTGTAAGTGATCTCACAGGGAAGAAATAGGAAAGTAAAATAAAAGCAAATTAAATCACCAGAAAATACCGAATACCTCTCCAAACACATTTTGTATATTTGTATTCTTCCCAACCCTGACATTTAGCATTAGGCAAAACATGAATAATAGTTAAATACCCTGCTTCTTGGGAGAGAATGTGTAATGTTATTCTTGTTCTGTGTCAACTGGCCTGAAAGAATCTATATGAAATTAATATTCATGCTCCTTTTATATTGACATATATTCGGAAGGGTTGAGAGGACCCTGAGGTCAGAATCTAGGTAGTGAGCTTTGTGAACTTTTCATGAAGTGTCTATTTGCATAAAGTTTTATGGTTAGTTAGCCCACCTACCTTGTACCTTCTATCCTAATCAGGCAGTTCACTTAGTATCTCTTATAATGTTCATATATTTTTAAAACTCTTCCCCTTCTAGTAGAAATTGACCTCTTTTCCATTTCCCTCCAGTATACATAGGATATCTTATTAGAACCACACTGGACATTTCTGTACCGTCCAGGAACAAGTTTCTAACCAGTTGGATCCACAGTACTTAGTTACGATTTCTGAATTATAGTAAAATGTATTTTCTTCCATACCATCTCTTTTCTCTAAAATGGATTTTAAGTGAAATACCAAGAATCATAGAAAAATTGATCTAGAAAAAAAAATCATCTTTTCTGATGTGTCCCAGAATTTATAGTATTTATAGTTAACATTTGTATTCTTTTATTATTTTAAATTATGAATATGTCATACATATAAGTAGGTAGTAAGCAGTTTTAATGAAATGTTCAGAACCTCTTTTAAATCCCTTCAATGTATGAGGTTAGAACAGTAAATTCATTTTGACTATTTTAAAGTGAGTATGTCAAAGAAAGATTTATAAGATCAATATAAATAACAAAGAGCTCTTAAAGATAAAAAAAAGTCAGAGGATTAACAAAATGAATATCTGAGAATATTCCCCATCTCTGCACAAGACTCAACAATAGAAATGATCAATCTGAAACGAATCCCTCTTTCTGACATTAAGAAGTAGTGTATTGGAGCATAGAACTCTTTGGTAAAAAGTGTTATCTGATCTTGCAATTAGAGTTTTAGATTATTTCACGAATATTTGAGAGTATCTAACCACTCTCTTCAATATCAACCTCAGGATAAACATGCACAACATAACACACATAAAACAACAAAATAAATAAGCAAAAGCCAACATAATTAGGCTGTCAGTAAAGCTAGCCATTTTTGATTGGCTTATGAAAAGCTCAATTCTATCAGATCCATGACTTCTGTTTTTGAGAAAGCTATGAAGGAACTCTAACAGTAGCTTGCAAACTTTGTGCTAACTCTAAGACCAAAGTTTTTCAAAGTTTACCATAGTTTGTTTCTATGTTCATGCCTACACTCCCAAAAATTAACCTCTGGTTTCAGAGACACTATTTATTAGACTCCATCTGCTTAGAAAATCTTAAAATTGTTATCTCTCATTCAAAGGTTAAAACATGCTACTTTTAACAAAGAACAGCATTGACAGCTTTGTGTGAATTTTGTATATAAAATTCTCTTGTTTTTGTAAACATTTCATGAACCTCTATAGGTTTCTTGATTTATTCAGATAACAGAAGTCTTTTAACAACTATGTGGAAAAACATGCTTTCACAAGGAGGGAAAATGTCGCATCTCTAGAGTTTACAATGTTTAAAATTAATTAAAAACCTGCATTTCTCTTAAAAAAAGATGCAGACTGAGCCTAGGGTTATTTCTAAGCAGGAAAATAAACACCAAACAGGATAACAAGTATTAAAACTGAGAGGAAATAAGGTGAAAAGGTAAAGTTGAGACATAAACCACAGATTGGAAAAGGATTAAAATGCATAGTGTGATTTTATTGAATGGGTTAAAATTTAGCTTTATGCTATCTTGTTGCAAAACAGCAACAACAAAAACCGACCTATTTAGCTACACGATTGTCATAACTGTTGGATAAATACAAAGACATTGCAAAAGTACAACTATTCATAAGCAGTACCCTGACTGATAAAACTATATTTGACAAAATTCTTATGAAATATACAGAGGTTACCTTAAACACAGTGATTACTTTCATTCTTAATAACATTGCATCAAATGCCACTCAGAAAACAAAAACAAACACACACACACACACACAAAAAAGAAAATCTTGGAGGCAGGTAATATGCCTATAGAGGGTGAGTATAAAATTCAGCCAGCCTGCATGAGTATTTCTCTGCTGACCTGACATAAACCAGCAGCATACTAAACACATATACAAATGGAGAAAACTGGAAGGTCATGCAATCATTCCTTCCTGAATAGTTTTTTCCCCCACCACTAAACTTTTGGCAACACTCATATCCTTCTATTTTAAATTTAGTTCTAGATCATCTTATTTTTCTGATTAGTATACAAACTTTCATATATGAAAAAATGTATGTGTATATCTATGTGATATATGTCCTAAATTTACTTATTTTAGAGTTTGATTAATCAGGATTTACTTTAGAAAATGATGTACAGATAGCTTTTGGGCTTGGTGCACTTATACAATATTATTACTTGAAGACAGTTTAAAACTTTTGAATGAATTACAGAACTGAAGTTAGAGAAGGTGGAATTGACAGAATTCGCTGAGAGTTGAGTTAACAGATGTATGTGCCTGTAAGGGAGTTAATCCTTCCCATACTCAAAAGATTTCTCAGAATATATTGCCTTTGATCTGCTTGAGCAAGCAAGCATTCAACCATAGAAGCCACAAGATTTTTGCCTCATATGGCAGAGCGCTGGTAACATTACACTTAATAGAAAAAAGGGTTAAGCTAATTTTTAATCTAAATGGTCCTCAGTCAAAATAAATTTCCAATAATACATTATAGAATGTCTAGCTTTAAAAAATATTGCTTATATGTTCGACAAGATAAACCATTTATATTATTCTATGCCAAGCTAATCAATTGAGATAACTAGTTATATGGACTGGTATTTTCAAACAGACAATGGTGAAGAAACCTCTGCCAAATTGATAATTTTACTAAAATTATTATTTAATTTTTCATGGCCATATATATCATTAATGTGTATATATATATATATATATATATATATATATATATATATATAAAGGTTTAAAAAATTAACCTTTTACCTTATTTTATCTTTAGATTTACAGAAAAATGGCAAAGATAATATAGAGAGTTCCCAGGTAGCTGTCACTCATTTTTCCCTGTTAACATCTGACATTATCATGGCACACAATAACAAAAAAAACCAGCTTTGGTACATTACTATTGACAAATATCCAGACTTTATTTGAACTTCATTATTTTCTCCCACAATGTTATTTTTTTTTACCCCAAGATTCCATGCTGAATATCACATTACATTTAATTATTATGTCTTCTTGTCTAATCTGGTATATGACAGGTTCTCAGACCTTATTTGTTGGGTTTTTGTGTGGGGTTTTTTTTGTGTGTGTTTTTTAAAAAAATTTATTATTTTTTTAATTTACATCCAAATTAGTTAGCATATAGTGCAACAATGATTTCAGGAGTAGATTCCTTAATGCCCCTTACCCATTTAGCTCATCCCCCCTCCCACACCTCTTCATTAACCCTCTGTTTGTTCTCCATATTTAAGAGTCTCTTACGTTTTGTCCGCCTCCCAGTTTTTATATTATTATTGCTTCCCTTCCCTTATGTTCATCTGTTCTGTGTCTTAAAGTTCTCATATGAGTGAAGTCATATGATATTTGTCTTTCACTCACTGACTAATTTCATTTAGCATAATACCCTCTATTTCTATCCAAGTCATTGCAAATGGCAAGATTTCATTCTTTTTGATTGCTGAGAAATACTCCATTATATATATACCACATCTTCTTTATCCATTCATCCATCCCTTAGAAGTTTTGAGGAGTAAGACCCAGGTATTTTTTAGAATGTAACTCAAATTAGGTTTCATAATTACATTTTTTTTTTTTTTTTAACGTTTACTTATTTTTGAGACAGAGAGAGACAGAGCATGAACAGGGGAGGGTCAGAGAGAGAGGGAGACACAGAATCTGAAACAGGCTCCAGGCTCTGAGCTGTCAGCACAGAGCCCGACGCGGGGCTTGAACTCACGGACCGCGAGATCATGACCTGAGCCGAAGTCGGACGCTCAACCGACTGAGCCACCCAGGCGCCCCTACATTTTATTTATATATATATATATATATATAAATTTGTATATAAGAAAATTACATTTTTATAATTACATTTTATTCAAGTTAACTCCTACTCAAGGAAATAAAGCCATGGCATATGTGAATTCAGTGAGTAATTTAGAGCTATAGTTTAGTGATAGCAAAAATTTAGAAATATGCTAATAAATGATGTTAATAAGTAATATATTCTTGGGGCACCTGGGTGGCTCAGTTGGTTAAGCATTCAACTCTTGATTCGGGCTCAAGTCACGACCTCCTGGTCAGTGAGATAGAGCCCCACCTCGGGCAGGCCCACAGCATGGAGCCTGCTTGGGATTCTCTCTCTCCCTTGCTCTCTGCCCCTCCCAAGCTTGCACTCTTTCTCCCTCTCAAAAATAAATAAGTAATCATACATATATGCTTACACTATCACATAACACCTTTAAAATAACCTAACAGGAACCCATTATTATTAATATTGCCTTTCCCGATGGTATTATAGTGAAGATCTCCATATACATTACTGTCTGTAGGTGTAGCCAATACTAAAATTTGCTCATTAACAATTCTTATCTAAAGAAATCAATGGGTTTTGTAAATGTCATAATACTGAAAAACAATTGGATATGTTACTCCTTGTTAATTTGTGCTCTAAAAGAGTCATGACATTGGATTTGACAATGATTTCTAGGATAGGATATCAAAAGCACAGGCAACAAAAGAAAAATAGAGAGATTAGACTACATCAAAATTAAAAAAAAAATTGTGCTTTAAAGAAAAAAAACATTGGAGAAAATATTTGCAAATCATGTCTCTGAGGAAGAGTTTTATATACCTCTATATATCTGGAATATGTAAAGAACTCCTACAGTTCAACAATAAAGAAACTACTCAATTAAACATGGGTAAAGGTCTTGGGGGTGCCTGGGTGGGTCAGTCCAACTTTAGCTCAGGTCATGATCTCACAATTCATGGGTTTGAGCCCTGTGCTAACAGCTCAGAGCCTGGAGCCTGCTTCAAGTTGTGTGTGTGTCTCTCTCTGCTCCTCCCCCACTCACGCTCTGTGTCTCTCTCTCAAAAATGAATAAACATTAAATTTTTTTTTTTAAAAATGGGTAAAGGTCTTGAATAGATATTTCTCCAAAGAAGATGCATAAATGGCCAATGAGCACATTGAAAGATGCTCAACATCACTAATCATTAGGAAATTACAAATCAAAACTACATGGAGATACCCCCTGGAATGGCAGTTATTAAAAAAAAAAAAAAGACAAAACAAAAAAACCCCGAGAACCTAACAAATATTAGCAAGAGTGTGGAGAAACTGAAACTCTGTGCACTGCTAGTAGAGTAAAATGGTGCAGCCCCTGAGAAAAACAGTATGAGAGTTCCTCAAAAAAATTAAACATAAAATTATATGGTTCATCAGTTCCACTTCTGGGTATATACTCGAAAGAACTGAAAGCAGGAACTTGAAAAGATATGTGTACACCCAAATTTGTAGCAGCATTATTCAAAACAGCCCAAAAGTGGAAACAACACAGATGTCCATGGAGATATGAATAATAGGCAAAACATGCTTTTTGCATATGGTGAACAATATTCAGCCTTAAAAAAGAATGAAATTATGATGCATGCTAAAACATGGATGAAACCTGAGGACATCATGCTTAGTGAAATAAGTCATACACTAATGGGAAAATATTTTATGATTCCACTTATGTGGGGTACCAGAATAGACAGACCCACAGAGATAGAAAATAGAATGGTGGTTGCTAGAAGCAGGGACTATGGGAGAGCAGGAACAATGAGGAGTTATTGTTTAATGCGCACAGAGCTTTAGCTTTGTGAGATAAGATAAATGTTAGAATGATATATGTTCTATATGTATTTTGTCATAATAAAACGAACAAATGAATCGATAAGGTCTATGATAGAAGAACTATGTTTAAGCATCTCTGCTACTTGCAAAGTATCATCGCATTTTCATTGAAGTAAAGAAATTACACAAAATTTACAGTATGGAATACTTTGGAAAAAGGAAAGATCTGGGGGAGCCTGGGTGGCGCAGTGGCTCAAGAGCCTCTGACTCTTGAATTAGTCTCAGGTCATGATCTCACAGCCATGAGATGGAGCTACGCCCACCCCACGTCGGGCATGAACCTACTTAAGTTCTCTCTCACTCTCCCTTTGCCCCTCTTCCCTGCTCATGCTCTTTCTCTCTCTAAAAGTATGAAAAAAAATTAAGGAAAGAAAAAAAAATGGAAGATCTAATCAAACATCCTTACAAATATGCTACTGCTAGGCCTCCTGGTAAGCTCATTACTAATATTAATAAGGGAAAAATTCTTATCTGTGAGGTGTTTTTAGCAATATATTCAAAGCATGTCCAGACTGCTTATTTAAATATACGCAGAATGGGAATTGCAGAGGACATAGCTGGCCAGAGAATGGGAGCTAGTCATGCAAACTAATAAATGGATTATAGAGCAGAGATGCCTGATAACTGAAATGGCTCTTTAGTAATCCCCATATTTCTATGGAAAGAAACTTGTACGGTAAATCCAAAACCCAAATGCATCCTATTGTAGAAGGAAAGGGTATTTTAGGGACTTTTGTCTGAGGGGCTTGGACTTTTCAAAGGAAGGGGGAAAAGAAAAGTTTCATCTTCAAATGGTATTTGCTTATAAAGCCTACAAGAAATTCTTTGATTTCTGGAATCATTATTGGAATTTGGTGCTGGGTAAAATCTATTATTTGCACTCATTTATATTTGACAACCGAAACCTTTGTGTTACCTTAGAGGCATTATCTAATAAAAGAATGGTTACAAAATTTAGCAGAATAAAGACTTCAACTTTTTAAATGATGGGATAAATTACTGCTTTTAAACAGTTATAAAGGTGACCATATTAATGAAAGTGAGATTGCATAATTCTGTGTTTCTCTTTAATGTCTTAGAAGCATTTATTTAGTGTAGGTTTTAATATCTACTGTGAGAAGGAAAGACTATGTTGGGTCTCAGTGAAAAAGAGGTTTGGGATTTAAAAAAATCAGTTAAACTTGCTATAGAGAGGGAAAAATATATTTCCTAGTAATTAGCTGAAACTTCACAACATAAGTCTTCAGGTTCAGTTACCAAGTAGTTTTATTCTAGAATCAGTCTTTATTGCCAGAATAACAGTTCTAACCTCAGGACTTTATGGAATATATTCTTTACAAAGTGCTAAAAAAAATCTGTTTTAAATTGTATAAAGCTTTAGACATTTTACTAGCCTTTAATTACTTCAGAGTATTTTAAAAATATCAACCAATCCTTGATAAACCAGGTATTAGAAAAGTAAGTTCTATTTTGTCATCTTTCTTATGTAAAAAATGTTCTTGTCTTTATCTGCAGTTTAGTGCTTGCAGATCCAGTACTAACCTCAGCTAAGGAGGTTCAAAATAGAAGGTGGAATTTTAAACACCCTCTGTTAGCAAAAGGTAATCTATAGATTTTAAAGGCCTTTCTACCGATCTTCCCAAAGTACTCAAAAGTGAAGACGGCTTTACACAAATGGTTACAGTAAGGGAAGCAATGACACTTTATTTTGAGTCTTCAATATCCACTCAAATTGTTTGAAAAGCTGGAATGGTTATTGATATTCTAAATATTGGTAAGTACATGGTGAATTAGAAAATATGATGTTAACATTATTAAATTTTTATTCAGTATAAAGTATTTGCATGAAGTGTGCTTTCTGTAAGTGTAATACAGGAGAAACTTTATTTTTGATTTCATACTGCCTTTAAAAATTTTTCAGGATGGAATGATAACTTTCCTGTACCTTAATGAAAAATTTGGACATTCCCATAATTTTTTTTCATCATTCTCAAAGAATAATATCTTTCTAATAATGGTCACATTGTAATTCAAACATGCAACATCAATTTGGTAATTATATGTGTCCAATATCATAATTAAGACATCAAGTTGCATTTAAAAAGTGAGACCCACAATTTCTCAAAGAGCACATGGCTCAAATATTTTCATCTGCTTTCACAGAATGGAGTGTGGCAGATTTTCTTATAGCTCTGCAATTCCTCTCTCACTAGAAAATTTTCACTGAAAACCAAAGGAAATGAGAAAGATGACAATACCCCAGGATGCAAACACTCTGCCAACCATCAAAAGGGAGTTCAGCCCCTTTCTACTGTATCAACTTAATTAACTTGGAATTTGACTTTGAAAAATATCCTTCCCTGTACAGTTCTGGGTTGGGGTCCACCACAAGATAAATTTTCTTGCCATTTTGATTGCAGAGGCGAAATAGCATCCATTGTAATACTGTGAAGGTTGAACTAAGAACAGACATTGTTGCAGCTTGCATATGTTGTCCTGATTTAGAAACTCACTTTGGTGGCTTGGGCTAGCATCTCAAATGGAAGCTTCTTTAGCACCCAGTGTCTTCTTTCAACAACTTTAAATCCTGAGCCAAGCACTTCTGCAGTTTTGTAGGGAGGGGCTGCAGTTTATCATGTAGAAATTAGAGAAGTCATGGGAGACAGATAAAGATTCTATTGGTCCTCACTGGTTGTAGTTTGCTCTGGTACCATTCCTCTCCAGGCCTGAGACTATTGGAAAAAAAAAAAAAAAAAAAAAAGAATATTACATAGGCTGCTTAACCAGCTCTCAAAATTGGGCATATGCTAGCCCATATTATGAGCCCCTTGTGTTTTGCTGTTGTAAGCAACTTCAGATTGTCTCTTGGTTAGAAGCAAACTATATATCAAACACCACTCCAAAGTGTGTCCTCACAAATTTCAGAGGAGATACATATGTCCAAATTTTAGGAGGCATATAGATGAATCTTTCTAGTGGTCTTTGAAGCCCCACTCAGTACACTCCTTGTACAGACTAGGAATCATAGCCCAGTATTTCACCAAAGATACCCTCTTACAAAACCTGTTCTCAAATATCTACACTCTTGATTAATTTGGTATCTCCTTGTAGATTAAAAGCCATTGGAATCTTACTTTGAAATTTACACATGGTATTCTGATAACTCACTTAGTGGTATTTTACCAATTTGATGCTATTTTCAAAGCAAATATTTTAGCATCTTTTTATGTAAATAGGATATAGTCTAAATATTTTAGATATTTATTTATGAACTTATTTCATTTACCCTGCTCCTGCCATGTGGTGAAAACCAAAGTTCCAATTTATACACAGAATAAATGGTAATTCTTGTTTGTTGCTCAGCCAACTTAACTACACACTGCATATTAATGCACATCATTACACTGATTTACAGGAATTCCAGTAAAGAATGGTGGAAATAGAGAACTTTTTTTTTCTTTCCTGTCTCAAATTATTCTGGAGCCAATACAGGAGTCATGGGAAAAAGGTGTCTCTCTCATCATATTCAGTTTGGCTTTGGTGTTCATGGACTCAGGAGATTGCAAAAGGATTCAATCGGGTTTTGTTCAGCCCCTTCAGTAAAAGGGCCAAGTGTCTGTAGGGAAGGAAAAAGTTTTCCACAGCCCTATTAGGGTCCCTGGCTGTACCTGAACATCAATTTGACAAAGATATTAGTGGAAAAAAACACACACAAATTGTGGTAAATTTTTACATGTATATCACAAGATAATGGAGACCTGGAGAAGTGATCAGATCAGGAAGCTTTTATGCCTGTTACAGAAAGAGACAATAAATTTTTGAAAAATTGACAAGACAAAGAAGTTTGAGCTGGGGTAGTAAATGATGAAGTAACTAGAAAGATAAGGGGTTGATAAGGGTTAGTTTAATGAGGTTTGTTTGGAGATAGATTCCTCTGGTGCAGTCTTTGGGCTGATAAGGGTCTGTCTCAAATAAAAGGGGAATTTCGTTCCTGCCTTTAGGCACAAAGGGGGGAGCTTTTTCTGCATTTACTGCTTCTTCATTGCCTTCGGCTCAAAATAAGTTTTATGTCAAAGAGGTAAATGTTGGCGTGACATGTTCTGCTTTCCTTCATAACCAAATTACAGAGGGGAGTTTTATCTGGCCTCGTAGGCTGTAACAATTGAACAGTTCTGACATTTAAACGTAAAACACATGCTTGTTTATTTTGCACTCATTAGTCAAGCAAAACCCAAGAATATAGAGTCCCCAGTTTTACCTCAAACTACGGAATAAGATGATTCCTACAGATGTCAGAAATCCTGCCAGCTTAGGATTCTTCCAAAATAGAAAACCTCGGAATACAGCAGGTGTTCCGCCTCAGTCTGTCTATTTTACCCATTGACTTGGTCCCCAACCACTCGCCTCAGAGATGATATGAATAAGCAGAATTGGATCTAATCATTTCCTTTCTTTTGGTTCTCAAACTAGTACTGCATACTCCCCAGGCAGATTCTCCCAGAAAACTTTGCTTTTCTTGAAATGAAAGATAAAAATAAATAAATAAATAAAAATAAAAGAAACCTAACAGTTTTTCACTTGAGGCACGATTAAGCAGCCAGGCTTACTGAATTATTTATTAGAAGTGCTTCTGTTACACATAGATCCATTTGCTCCCTGATTATGTTTCCACACTTACTTTCTACTCCTTTTCTTCTCACTCACTAGTGTATTCTAGCATCTCACTCCTTTCTCTTCCAGAACAAGAAAACTAATTTCTGTCGTAGGGTTTTTGCAACAGCTGTAACCTCATCTAGGAATGTACCTCACCCACATGTTTTCATAGATAACCCTTTACTATGTTGGTCTCTGATACATATCACCACCTAAGAGAAGTCTTCTCAGACCCTCAGTTACCATTTCCCATGTTTTTAGTTTCAACATGGAGCTAATGACTGTGTGAAAATCCCTTGTGTTTTTTCCCCTCTATTAATTATCTGTCTCTTTAGCTTGATTATAAGTTTGAAGAGAGGTAAAAAATGTGTGTATCTTATTCAACGTTCTTTCTCTGTGCTCTGAAGTGTGCCTCATATATAAGAGGCATCCAATAAAACATCTGTGAACTGAATGGCTGGCTGAATAGCTCTTTAACATTAGATTTTTTTTTTTCTTCATGAATACATTATGAATGAAATCTATTGGATACATTTAACGTGGGATTCCAGTTTATTCGACGTGAGATAATTGCAAATGCTTTAATTTTACCTTACACTATGCCTGACAATTAGACCTTTGGGATTCGGCTGTATTTTTCCAGCAGGAGACCTTAGGGCCCATTTTGCTGGATATGACATTTTAAGATCAGAGATATCACTGTTTTACTAACGTGTACCAGTTGTATTGTTTACGAGAGAGAATTTGAATGTTTTACATTAATTATAGGAGAGGACATAAAACAGTCAGTGAGCTCCTCTGGATCAGGAAGTGCTTCCAGAACCATTTCATTTCATGGCAGGGGGAAAGGCGTAAAGGCATTTTGTCGCAATTCTTCTGTCAATGTTGGTCATGTCTCAAAATCAAAAAGAGAAGCAATCCTCTTTTTTACCCAAGAACCAGGAACTGAGGTTTAAAATAATGCTTAGTAACAGAACAAATTATACAAATTATGTTTAAAACCTATTCAGGGAAGCTCCTTCTGTCACCTCCTAATCCTTAGAGTTGAGGTTGCTAAGAGTTGAGGGTTGACAGGAGAGGTACTGAGGTAAATAACAGACCTTCTGTCCACCAGGTTTTTTGTTTGTTTGTTTTTGTTTTGTTTTTCCTGATTGGAGCAACTATCACAATAGCATATAAGAAAATTAGTTACAAAATATGCTGCAGGGTGCCTGCGTGGATCAGTCAGTTAAGCGTTCTTCTCTTGATTTTTGGCTCAGGTCATGATCTCACAGTTTGTGGGATGGAACCCTGTATCTAGTTCTATGCTGACAGCACAGAGCCTGCTTGAGTTTCTCTCCTCTCTCTCTCTACCCTTCCTCCACTTGTATACACTCTCTCTCTAAAATAAATAAACATTAAAAAAAGAATTTAAAACATTAAAAAAAAATTTTTAAAGTTAAAACATTAAAAAAACAAATAAACATTTAAAAAAAGAAGGTACAAATTATGCTTCATTAATGGGCTAAGATAGTAGCTCATTATTCCTTATGCACACATCTCTTGGCGATACTAAGTTGAGGAAAACATTTGTTACAAGACCAAAGGAAGTCTCTTCCTCTCAAAGTCCTAATTTCTGCGCGCTTAATTTCATGTTTTCTAGGCGGTCTTATTAAATTTCTTAACCAGATATAAGCACTATCAAAGGTTGTTCTCATATACTCATTCATTCAGTCATCTATTCATCTTTTAAAAATGTTTATTTATTTATTTTTGAGAGAGAGAGGGAGAGAGAGACCCTGTGTGTGAGAGCAGGAGAGGGGCTGAGAGAGAGGAATAGAGGAAATCCCAAGCAGCCTCCATGCTGTTCCCACAGAGAACCATGTGGGGCTCATTCTCAGGAACCCGTAAGATAATGACCTGAGCCAAAATCAGGAGTCAGTTAACTTAGGCTTCTCTATTCATTCATTTTTTAAATGAGCCACTTAGGCTTCTCTATTCATTCATTTTTTAAAAAATGAAACACATAATTGACTAACCATTGTATTCCAAGAACCTAACAAGGTGATGGTAACAAAATGATGAATTAAAGAATATTTCCTGTTAATCTTTAGATGCTGAAGGTACTGAAGCAAGATCAGTGAGGCCACAGGGCTGAGAAGGAATGTGTGTCCTGAATAAGTAAACAGGCTTAAATTATTTTTCTCACTGGAATTATTTTATAATTAAAAGGTTTCTCGGAAGATGTAGCATTTTCAGTAAAAATTTATTTTATCATGCCAAACAAGGAATTGGGAAAGTGTTTGTAATACACATCATAAAACTTTTTAAAACACTCATTTTCTCTGAATTATTGCCTTATAATTCAATAGATGCACACAATTAAAAGTAATTTGCAGTAATCTACTAGGAAGAATTGGCTTAGTTCACAGAGGGATTCACTGTTTGAGCTCAAGGAAACAAATGATTATTTCATGCTTACCTCAGTGGAGGCATCAAAATGTATTATGATCAGATAATTAATCTTTTCCATCTAATGAAATAAATATCTCAACATATAAAGTTGACAGGGCAACAATTAGGAAAAAATCATGTTTAAGAAATAAAGAATGCTACCTTTCTTTTCCCCCAACAAGGAAAACATTTGTTCTAAAATTTTTGTAGCAAATCTATTAATTTCCATTTTTGGTCTTATTTCAGTGTTCTTCATCAGGTCATCATTGGAGAAACCAAATTATTTTTTTCATCTAAAAATACTTTATTAATATGTGAGATTTAAATATAGTGGACTTTTAATTTATTGCTCTCTCATGCTTTTCTTTTGGAAACATATGTTGATATCATTAAAAAGAAAAGTAAAACAATCATTTTTGTGTTACTTGAAATATTTAGAAGTACAAAATATTTAATTAGCTTTTAAAAATACATATAATCAAGTAATTATTACTCTTTCCTTTAAGGAAACCAAAAAAAAAAAATTGGAAATACTCCTTAAACTAAATAAAATTATCATGAAGGACAATTAGTTATGCTTTTAATCTATCATTAGAGGTAGTTAAAAAGCAAATAATAGTGCATTATTTAAGCTTAAGCTAAAATGAGGAAACAGATTATTAAAAAATGTATCTATTATCTCATTAAGTATCTCTTTAATTTCACTATATAATTAAAAGGAAATTATCTTGGCAACAATTCAAATAACATGGTATTTGGACCTTTATTCATTAATCAAAATAAATACATGTCCCATTTTCCATTTCAAATACCATTTTAAAATACTGAATTATTTGTGTCTTTGGAAGACACTAAAAATGTGAAAAGTAAGAAGTTCCAACATAATGAAATCCAAAGTATTTTAAATTGGCTTAGGGAAAAAAATTGTCATATAAATATAGAAACACTGTTGACACACAAGTGAAATCAGATTTCACATTATTTTATTTTCAATAACAGCACTGCCACTCACTATTTTCAGCACGGAGTTATTCTCTGTCAAGGTATTTATTTGCTTTTATTGACAAGCTAAATGTGATCCTGTTCTCTTTACCCCGAAATCAGCTTGTGTTAAGAGACCTCTGAAATGCTTTCCTGGTCAAAGATGGAACTTTTAGAACAGGGATAATCAGAGATATTGGAGAAGCACACCTTTAACTTTAGGTTTTAAAAATATAATTACTTTTGAAAAAATAAGCTCCTTCGACTTGGGTTTTATCAGACAAGTTCATGTATATCTCACTAAAAGAAAGAAACGATATTTGCATTCATTTAAGGTAGTAATTTTGCATCTACAAATAGCCTGTGCATAAGTGAAAGTGCTCAGACACACCGATATGAGGAAACTTATGAAACTTTAGCCATCATCGTACCGCATATGTTCTTTTTTTATTTGTTTTTATGTACAAGTGGGACATATGTGAATTATCTTGTTTACAGTACTTTGGTGTATGAATTTATTCTCTGTTGAAACCTATTGCATTTAGTATATTATTATTTTTGTAGTAGAATCACGTTGTTTTACCCAAATAATCTCACATGACATTTTACAACCACTTAGGATAATCTGTTTGACTTCTGGAGAGGGGGGAGCAGAACAGATTCAGAGCAGACGGCCCAAGATGAATGTATCAGTCTGACAATTTGTGCACAGGTCATAAGGGTTGACAAACACTTTTGTCAATTTTCTAGTCCATATTCAATTTGCAATTGGCATCCAGACAAGATATAAAGCTTTTATTGACTGCATCCTTCTCTTACGGCTTTGGGTACCAGCAGAATAAGCCGCTGTGGCTGTGCTGTGAGGTGGGAGCTTTGCTGTATCATTTCTAATGAGAACACAATTGTAGCTATGGTTCATTGTCATGACAACAACTTGATACTTGTGTTTGAGAATCAATACTAATTCCTTCAGTCTCTTTCTCCGCTATTGAAGTTTTACAGTAGTATAGTGAAAGAGCATCTCGTGCTGGGTGAAATTGGGCTATTTCCATTGTAACTGCTGAAATTCCTTCTCCGAGATTCCCAGCTTTCTCATACAACTAATACGTAATGTTATCAGTATGTTTCAGATCACTAGTTGGACAAATGTGATGAAATCTAAAATATTATCAATATGAATCTATCAGTGTCATGAGAGGCATTAGAACTCTTGGACTTAGGATTCTGCATGTTAAAACTAGATCCAAGATTCTTTCTCTCTGGTATTTGTTAGATATTAATTTGTCTTTTATTGTGTGCCTCTGAAAAAGAGACTCTGGCTAATATGATAAATATCAGTTAGGCTTTATGCCAAGATGTAGAGGTATTTGGCATTATGTGACAGATTTTTTGCAAAATTATGAAATTATAAAGTTTGAGTTGCTTATTTTATATCTGTCTATGGGTTTAGTTTTAAATAATATTAAATTTTTCTAGTCTTACATGTGTGCATATTTTCTCTTTTTCTGAACACTTGGTCTATTTACAGTGGAAATTTATCACAATAATCATTTTTGCATACCATTTTACTTAGTTTGCAGTCAAAAAGTGTCAGTTCATAGATAATGTCACAATCTAAGGATATGAAAAATAAAATAACATCACCAGTGATAAGCTAGGACAGGGCTCACCAGACATCAAGAATTTTAGTATTGTCTTTATTCATTCGGAAAAACTGAAATTGATACAAACATAATACCAATGCATACTTAACCAAGCCTTCAACCTCTTGTGTTGATGTCAGAACATAAAAATAAGGAAAGTTAATTCCTCTCAATTCGAATCCCTTAAATGAAACTCTGAAATAAGTTTTATTTTAATAGGTCTTTTTTCCTTCTAATTCTAAAGTGATTGTGATTGGTTGTTTTTTTTTCTGGGAAGTAGGTACTGAGAGAGAGATAGTGGCACACACACACACAAAATACATTGGGAATAGCCCTAAGCAATGAAGTAGGCAAGACACAGGAATGTATGAGGGAGTCCTCAAACCACAAGGTAGACATGGTGGTCTCTTCCAGCCCCAAGGAGAATTCCGGAGCAAAGTCCTGCCTTGGATGGAATGGTCAGGTCCTTGAACAGGTAACTTGTACAGTCATTGTCTGAAGGTCACTCAAGAAAGTCAGGATAGTTGTTACTACTGCTTTGCTCAGTCATTGGCCAAGTTCTGTCCCAAGAAAGCGTTTCAGTTAGCCAAACTCCTTAATGACATATCTTCTTGAAAAGAAGAGTCTGTCTCTATATGTAGCTATTGTTTTCCTTTCTTTTTCCCGTTCCTTTCTTCCTCCTCTCCTCTCTTCTCCTCTCGTACCCTGCCCTCCCCTCCCCTCCCGTCCTCTTTCTTTCTTTCTTTCTTTCTTTCTTTCTTTCTTTCTCCTGGTCATATCTAATTCTAGTCCTAGTTACATATGTTTGTTTCTCTCTTTCACTTTTACTTGATTTCATTTGAAGAAAAAAAGAAGGAGACTTGCTATTAATGTCACTTTGTCTTTTCAAGCAGAGCCCACACTGGTAAATCATCTAATGAGAAAGTCTTCAATGACAAAGAAAGCCAAAAAAGTACTTCACAGAGATGGCATATTGAACACTGATAATGCATCATTAAGTTATAATTCCATTATTCTGTTTCTTTGCAATATATATTTTTAAAAATGTATATGTAACTTAGAGAAACCTATGAATATAGAAGCTAAATACTTGGGGAAATGTACCTGAACAACTAATACTCCGTCAGAAAACCCACTAGTGCTGGTTATTCAGCTAAGGAAATGCAACTCTAAAGTTGCAAATGATTCATGTATTTTTATTACATTGCTTTGATTAGAATCTGAGCCCTAGTTTTTTCAATTCAGCCAAAAGTATTCTCAGAAAACAAATCCGAGAAAAGAGGCACTTCAGTTGAGACACTGATTGTGGTGGTCTCAAAAATAAGAGTGATATCATCACTATATTTTTAATATCTTCTCATATTCAAAATAACCAAACAGATGACTTACATTTATCTTTCGTTAAATAAAATGTTGAAACTCACCAACAGCTTAAAAAAACCCATCTTATATGGTGTATCTATTTTGACATAGATGACTAGAAATAATTTTTTGAAACATTTATTTCATTTAAACACATTGTTTATAAAATGTGTATAG
The DNA here is from genome assembly GCF_046562875.1 of Panthera onca. NCBI lineage: Eukaryota > Metazoa > Chordata > Mammalia > Carnivora > Felidae > Panthera > Panthera onca. The sequence goes on from NC_138339.1 coordinate 22,038,226, forward strand.
TTTCTGGAGCACCTGGGTGGCTCAGTCAGTTGAGCATCCGACTATGGATCAGGTCATGATCTCACGGTTCTGAGTTTGAGCCCCACATTGGGCTCTGTGCTGACAGCTCAGAGCCTGGAGCCTGTTTCAGATTCTGTGTCTCCCTGTCTCTCTGCCCTCCCCTACTCATGCTCTCTCTCTCTTTCTCCCTAAAAAATAAATGAAAACATTTTTTTAAAAAGAAATTTGTAGAGTTTCTAATTCAGAAAAATATTTTCTGATACATATGACTCTCAAAGCCCCTTATTGTTCTATTTCCCCAAATAATATAATTTCTAGAATGACAGTTTTATTTTTCATGCCAAATCTCTAATGTTTTGAATTGCACCTCTTACATAATAGCTGCTTAATAAATACTTGTTATATTAATTAGCACATTTATGAATTCTACTTTATATTTTGGCACATTGATATTTTTGTTAGAATGACTAACTCAGCATTAATATTTGGGACTGGTCCACAATTCTGAAGAAGTACGGAGAAATATTAGCATCTGTGTAAGTTGATTTAGAATATTTGGTATTTATCGTATACATCATATAAATAGACTGTGCTAAGTGTTAGAACAATGTATTCCCAACTTTCAGGATCTGAACCCAATAAAAGTTTATATCTTTGCTCATGTTATATTTCAGTGTGGGTCAACACACTCACTGCTCTACAGATGGTAACATGGGGGGCCATGCTCCATATTGTGTGGTCATCAGCCCCACCACTTATCTCCAAATCACCTCTCACATTAATGACAGTGGAAAAAATATATGGTAAATATTTAGTGATCATATATTTATTCTGTGCACATTCTTTTGGCTAAAATTTATTGATACTGTTTTACTTGCCAGCAAGAGGGATGGAAATCTAATTGAACTGTGTGTTCGAGGAAAGGAAAATAGATCATGCTGGGGACTGGCAATCCCTGGGACAGAATTATATTTTTCTTAGATATTACAAAGGTTTAATTTTTAAATCATTTATATTCTATTTTGTTGAGTATCTTTTCAATATAAAATATAAGATAAGCCAGTTTTTAATCCCCAACTATCTCGACTCCAGGAAAATCAAATACTACCACGGAAGGTTTTATTTAGTTTCGCTTTTGTTTTGTTGTGTTTAGTTTGCAAAAGTCTTATCGTAACAGAAAAAAAAAAAATGACCACAACACAGTTACAGTATAAAGGATGCAACTGCATTTATTTTTAAGGAAATGAAAAATAGTTTTTAATTGGTTAAAGAGGGAAAACAATTGATTAAAGAAACTACAAACAAAACTTCCATTTTGGCTATTACAAACTAGGTTTGTCAGAGCAACATTTCCACTGAGGACAACTACAAAAGCTGCATAATAAATGTTAAAAAAATAAAATAAAAATAAAGACATTTCAGGACACTGAAGAGCAGCCAAGGCAGCCAGAAGTTCACAAACCAAGAACCCAGATAAAAATATAATTTTAGGAATAGGAGGACTAGAGATCATGCTGAAAGCAGCAGCTGAGATACTAAATATCTAAGCAGAAATATTGGCAGTCTTGCTGTGCTGGTGACATAAAAATTGGAACTCAGAAACAGGCAAAGAGAAGAGGCCTTATTAAACACCACAGGGTTTCAGTTGAGCCTTCTGAAATGCTATATCCTGAGAGTAAAGCAAACAGGGAAATGAGCAGCCCTCACATGGCTGAAACCCAGACTCAAATCATCCCAGGCTCTAACTGGATCAAGATTACTTGTACCTATCAACCACCAATTCTCTATGATTTTTCATACTTAACATGAAGTTCAATTAAAAAATGAGATAAAAGCTCAATGAGACAGGGAAAAAAATCATGAAGAAGATTCATCATGAATAGAAACAGAGCAAAAGTGAATCCCTATTTCGGAGTTAAAAGCACACAATCCAAAAGAGTTGATTAATATACAAAAGGAAATAAAAGACAAATGGAGAATTTCATGAGAAAAATGGAATGTATAAACAGATATCAAATTAAAATCCTAGAATGCTGAATATTATAGAATATGGAATATCGAATACAGACTCTTCAGAACACTGAATCTTAGAACATGAAAATGTGTTTAATAGTTTAACAGTTAGTGAAAAGTTGTGTGGTGACCTGGGAAATAGATGTTAATACATGTTGGTCAAAATGAAGCAGGGGAAGACAAGATGTGAATTACAAAGTGAGCTACATTTGAACTACAGGTGAGCTATGTGTGAACTTCACATTAAATACATGAGCTACCACTTAAGATCAGATTGTGAAATCATACACATGTGAATTAGAGATCTTACACATCACTGAGGGCTTTTGCTTGGATCCTTATAGATATGTACCGCCTACCCAGGATCATACATGATGTTTGTTAAGCACAGTTCATGGGATCACCCCTTCCAATGCAGAGAGTATTTTAAGTCATGGAGCATCTCCACTCTAATCACTGGAATTCCGGAAAGGTTTTTTTTTTTTTTTTTAATAGCTTATGTGTCATTGTCCAGGACACCATAACTCATAGGCTCCAAATTTATATGTCATTACTTATCTTTGATGTTTTCTTAAGTTCTCTCAATACATGAGCTTCTTGTCTCCTAGGAAATACTATTAGTCTATGTATTCAAAGGTCCAGTTGTTGATGATGGTCTGTGTTTTAAGTGTGTGTGTGTGTGTGTGTGTGTGTGTGTGTGTGAATATGTATGTGTGTGTGTTATTATGTTTGTGTTCTATTTTTCTTTTTTATTTAAATGCCTTTTTCCTTGATAAATTCTAAAATCATTTTGCACAGACTTAAAAAAAATCATGTTCTGATATTGGTCATGTAAAAGTATAATATAGAAAGAACATACACTTTATTATTTTAATTATTTCTTATATGAAACCAAATGATGGTTGGACAGATCGGTTGATAGAACAATTGATGGATAGGCAGATAATCAACTCATAAAACCTTCTAACTAAATAGAACATTGAGCTGATTTTGTTCATGATTTAAAAAGAATAGTAACTTACTTTTCAAATAATACTAAATAAGTCTCTTTTGGTCCATATTTATTAGTAACTTATAGTTCAGCTCATTATATCAAGTAAAGTTTTACTACTTTATTTCCAGAATAAACTCTACTTAAAGTACATAATTTAACTAACATTTTAGTAAAATATTTGCTGGTAATTATATACATTTTGCCTGGAGGCAAATACATAATACTTTTTTGTATATGTAACAACCTTAGGTGTTTTGACACTAGTCTCTTTTTAAAAGACATTTCCATGTAATTTCTATTTATTAGACATTTGAGATAACTCACTTGTTAAACTCTGGTTTTAAAACTTTAAAAAAATAGGAATAAGAATATTTTTTGTTCAGTTTACTCTATTACTTATTTTATCTATTCCTTTTTCTTGAGTTAATTTTTGTAATTTCCAATTTTAGAAAATGATGAAATCTTAAAGATGTACTGGCATTAAAGAGTACAGAATATTTTTTGTAATATTTTGGTTTTTAAAAGTCCTTTTGGAGGATATAAGTTTTTAGTGTTCTATTTTAAGCTTTATTAAAGTATAATGTAGGTAAAAAAATACTGCATAATTTTATGCTTACATTTCGATGAGTTTGGACATATGTAAATACTTGTGAAACCACCATCAATCAAAGCACTAAACATACTTATTACCTCCAAAAATTCCCTTGTGTTCTTTTGTGTATGTGCGTATGTGTGTGTTAAGAGCACTTAACCTGCAATCTATCCTGTTAGTATATTCAAGAAGATTTTAAAAAGGTAAATATCACCAGAAATCGTGCTCAATTTCTCATTAAGGAAGACATTTACTTTTCTTTGCGCCCAAGAATGTGATTTGCTTAAATTAATACATGCTATTTTAAAATTTAAAAATATATAAAGTATATATAAATAATATGAACGTATATGTTAATTCCTCGCCAGGTAACATTATGTCTTAAGAAAAAAATATATAATATTTTAAGAAAAAATGCTATGATTTGTATTTGGAAGATAATACTCTTTTCCATAAAATCCCAAGAGGTAAACAAATTAGCATTTTAACAAAATGCTATAATGTTGTTGCATAAAAAGTAACATAAAAAAATCAAGAACTTGGGGTGCCTGGGTGGCTCAATCGGTTAAGCGGCCAACTTCGGCTGAGGTCATGATCTCACAGGTCCGTGAGTTCGAGCCCCGTGACAGGCTCTGTGCTGACAGCTCAGAGCCTGGAGCCTGTTTCAGATTCTGTGTCTCCCTCTCTCTGACCCTCCCCCGTTCATGCTCTGTCTCTCTGTGTCTCAAAAATAAATAAATGTTAAAAAAAAATCAACAGCTTTTACATGTACCATGAACCAATTAGGAAATGTAATTTTACAGAATAGTATCAGTAGAGTATAGCAGCAAAAATATTATGCATATATAGGACATAGACATATACCTCATAAAAGTTGTGAAAGCCATCTCAAAAATTATAAAAACTTGGGACACCCGGTAGCTCAGTTGGTTAAGCGTCCGACTTTGGCTCAGGTCATGATCTTGCTGTTCATGAGTTTGAGCCCTGCATCAGGCTCTGTGCTGACAGCTCAGAGCCTGGATCCTGCTTAGGATTCTGTGTTTCCCTCTCTCTCTCTCTGCCTCTCCCCTGCTTGTGCTCTATCTCTCTCTCTCTTTCAAAAAATAAAAATAATAATAATATGGGGCACCTGGGTGGCTCAGTCGGTTAAGCGTCCGACTTTGGCCCAGGTCATGATCTCATGTCAGTGGGTTCGAGCCCCGCGTCGGGCTCTGTGCTGACAGCTCAGAGCCTGGAGCCTGTTTCAGATTCTGTGTCTCCCTCTCTCTCTGACCCTCCCCCGTTCATGCTCTGTCTCTCCCTGTCTCAAAAATAAATAAACGTTAAAAAAAAATTTAAACAAAAATAAATAATAAAAAATTTAAAAAAATAATTATTTAAAAGATAAAACATTTACACAAATGCTAAAATATCATAAAAATTTCAGTGTACTCAATTGAACCTATAAATTCAAGATAACTTTAATAAATATCTTTAAATGATTTTACCCTTGAAACTTACAAGCTAATTGAAACATTTATACAGAATATGAAAAGAGCCATAATTGGCTAGAAAATATTGAGAAAGAAAGGGAAGGGAACTGCTTTTCTAGATATTAAGCTTTAGTATAAAGCTGGATGATCAAAATAATGTGAATGGCAGAAAGATAGACTTTTCAACTAATCAGAGTTAAGAGTCTATGGATTGACACATTTACAGGAACTTGATATGACACTGAAATAGGACACCATATCAATTCAGAAAGAAATGTTTCGTATAAGCAAGTTCTGCCATGTCTATCTGTAAGTTGAGATGGACTGGCACTCTTCACAGCAGAATGATTGAATAGAGCACATTTTTAGTATGTCCAAAATTTGACATGTCCACATCTAGTAAGGTTTATCACTACTTTATGCAACATCATTTTTGTATGTCTAACTCTGGATTATCAGTTTATCATCAGGACTTGTTACTGACATTATCAAAGCAATGTCTATGCCTGAAACATGTTATGTCTTTTGTAATATGCCCTCAATTTACATACTGTGTTTCAACATTATTTGAGTAATACTTATCTTCCTCAAACAAAACATCAGAAAGAAGAGTTTAGGGGTCTGTACTGTGATACTTGACTTCCAGTGAACTTTATAAGTGTTTTTGTACTGTGTGAAATATCTTCCAAAACTTGTCAATAGTTCAGCAAGTCTTATCCTTCAGAGAGCCAACAAAGAATAAAAGCAATTCTTTTGAAGTTATGCAGATTGGTTTCAAAGTTTTAGCTCCCCTGATTTTATGACTTAGGCATACTGTTTGGTGTTTCTGAACCTCAATTTCTTAAATACTAAAATGGAATAACAATGTCTTGTCATGGGGGGGTGTATTTTAAACAGCTGAAAAATGTAAATTAAATGGAAACTGTAGTCTTTAAAACAAAGTATCTTTTGGGGCACCTGGATGGCTTAGTTGGTTAGGCATCCAACTCTTGATTTTGACTCAGGTCATAATCTCATGGTCATGGGATTGAGCCCTGTGTCCGGCTCTTTGCTCAGCATGGAGCATGCCTGGGAGTCTCTCTCACTCCCTCTCTCTCTGCCCCTCCCCTGCTCATTCTGTCTCTCTCAAAATAAGTAAACATTAAAAAATAATAATAAAATAAATTAACCTTATTTAAATTCTCTATGATTAGAGCAAGAAAATGTCCTTGTTTTGCATAAGTGTGAATTCTAATATTAATGTTTACTTAGCCTATTAATTCTCTGTTATATCAATTGAGAATAAGAAAAAGAAAAGTTTTGATCCTACCTTCACTTATTTCTTCTTTGATGCTCTTCCTGTCATTATAAAGATTTCAGTTTCTGATCTTAATTATTGCCCTTCTCTCTCAATAATTTTTAATGTTTCTTGCAAAACAGTCTACTAGCAACAAATTCCCTATTCCTTTCTTTCTTCTTCTTCTGGTATTCCTATTGTATATAGTTTTACCTTTTGTAGTTCTCCCACAGTTCTTACATATTCTCTCTCTCTTTTCTTTTTTTTTTTTTTTTCTAGTATGTTTTTTCTTCCCTTTCAGTTTTGGAAGTTTTTATTGAAATATCCCCAAGCTCAGAGATTTTTTACCTTAGTCATGTCTAGTCTATTATTAAGGACATCAAAGGCAATTTCCCATCAAAAGCACTCTCATTTACATTTAGTGTGTTTGAACTCTAGCATTTGTTTGATTCTTTCTTAGAATGTCCATCTCTGCTTACATTGCCCATCTATTTTTGCATGTTGTCCACCTTTTCCATTGGAATCTCTACCATATTAATCATAGTTTTTGTTTGCTTCCTTGTTTGTTTTAGTTCCCAATTTGTTAAACCCACCATTTCTGCCATATCTGACTCTGGTTCTGATGTTGTTCAGTCTGTTCAAGTTGTGCTCTTTGCCATTTATTTTTCCTTATAATTTTTTAAGTGGAAAAGCATGCTATACTGGTAACAGGGGTGAGCACTTCAACATGTATTAATTTTGGCAGGATAGACTTTAGCCAAGAGCACTTCTTATTTTAGTTTTACCTAATTCCTTTCTGTTTTTAATTTATTAGTCCATAAATAATTTTAAAGCGAACGATACTTTCCCCAGGATCTCATTGTACTGTAACGGAAGAATCGTCACAGTATTTTTTTTCTAACTAGGGTCAAATGCCTCTCTCATTTTTTTTCGATTCTCCCACTTTTTCTTTATATCCATGGATTTAACTCATTAACTCTGACCCTTTGACACCTTTGTATTTGGTATCTTCATTATTTCAATTGTTAACGTTGCCAAAATGCCAGAGGTTAGGCTGCGTTGACAAGAGTGTACAAGTCAATTCTAGTCAACACAGTCCAGTTTGGCAAGTAAGGGAACCTCAATTGCCAGGAATTGGCTTATAGATATTAGTGGTTCTTAAACTACGTTCCCTTATCCATCAAACTGAGTCTTCCGTGCACTAAAATATAACAATGGTGATTGTTTTTTTTCAAAAACCACAGTAGGTATTTCATAAGTTAGTTATTTTTCACTTTAATCACTGTCTGTTTGTAGATGAAAATTATTTCTTAACCAATTGAGTCAAAATGTATTCACTTTTTTCTTCCTATCACAATGGTATGATGTCAAGCTGGATTTCTGACATATGAAATATATGTATTTTAGAAACATAATGGATTCTCAATCTTGCTGCCAATTTGATGAACATATTCGTAAAGTGTTAAAAGAGACTGTTCACCTGAAATCAGTCGCAAGATAAATTTGGACGTCTCCAGACACCTTGAGAGGTATTTGCATCTTCCAAATTTAGTCAAAGCACTTAACCTGTGGTTACTTATGATAATTTAATAACTACTGGATATTATTTTATAAATAAATCACATTAGTAGTATTTTCATTTTTATGTGAATTTGATTCTAAAGTTACTATTTTTTTTCAAGGACACTGTAGTGAATGTCTTGAAGATACAGGTGATTTAAAATGAAGCTCTTCCCATAAAAAGAGAAGCCTGAATGGACAATTCTCAATGTCATTTCAGAGTCACTAACAATGAAAGGGATATATTTAAGGCTTTTCCTTGCCTTTCAGGAGTGAAGAAAGCTTTAGGTTGGTTTACACCCTGACTGCTTCATTTACAATTCAATTAGGATGAATGTCACTGGAGGCAAATACTGTGAACAGCATTTCTAGATTCATTTATAAAGATGCCTACAAGATAATGCAGGTTCAGTTTCAGGAGTTAGGTTCCTCTGGAACTTGAGGTAGACTAAGGAGAATTATAGTCCCTTCTAATCATTAAAATGCATGCATGAAGTACTTCAAGCCAGCTTATTCATCACTCTTGAAATGCTGACAAAATGCTTAAGGGCCTACTTCTCCACTAAGGTGAAACAAGAGAATTCTTTAAGGTTAGTGATGATATTGTGCATAGGTAGGTCCATTTTTAAAAGACACGTCTTACAATCTGTAGACAAAAACTTGCATTAGTTACTGCTGTTACTGTTATGCAGCATGATGCTTTGTACGTAAGCTTGAAGTTACATTAGGGAGAGAAAACACACTATTAAAATAGTGGTAAAGCATAAGATAGCATGTTCTTAAACTCACTTTTTCAAACATTATCATTCTGAAAATTGTATCCCTCCCTGAAAATGTTATTCATATTTACGGCTCCCAGCTCTTAACTAAGAGATAGTCATACCTACAAAGAAAAATAGTCACTGTTTTTAATTTTATATCCAACTTGTTTTTTAGTGAAATAATGAATATACCAATAAATGAATGCATATTGTATTATAATATTATACTTTCTTATAGTAGCATATACTGATATAACATATAGTAGAGACAGTAAAATCATTTAGTGGCAGAGTTAAAATTTTTTTAAAATATTTAATTCTGAGATAGAGAGAGACAGAGCACAAGCAGGGGAGGGGCAGAGAGAGAGGGAGACACAAAATCTGAAGCAGGCTCCAGGCTCTGAGCTGTCAGCATAAAGCCCGACGCAGGGCTTGAACTCCTAGACTGCGAGATCATGACCTGAGCCAAAGTTGCACCCAACTGACAAAGCCACCCAGGCGCCCCAGGAGTGGCTGAGTTTTAATAGAAAAAGAATGCTGCTAAACTTCTCTTCGCCATTAGTCTGAACATTACAAATTACAATCAGTGGTATTCCACTGATTTTCCTGAAATGAATTGTGAAAGTTCTGGAAAATAAGACTTCTACAAATATATTTCAAGATATATTTCATACATTGAATTTTTATATGGATATTTGAAGAGTGAAATAAAAATTGGTTTACTTATCAAAGAACTTCAGTTTTCCAGATTAGATTTGAATTTAGAGTGACTCTAGGACTTCCTTATCTTTCTACATCATTCCACGCCAAAGCTCAGATCACCTTTAATGGAGTGCTTGTAAAAAACACTAAATGCTCTTAGTAATTTTCAAGCTGTATGCACAACATTGCCCAGAATTTGAACTCTTCCAGATTTCGTTTCCAATAAATTTAAATTGCTTTGTATAGTGAAGAGTAATTTAAAATTATTGAAGTGCTCCCACAGTGGAGTACTCATAAAATGTAAAGCCTTTCAGTGACTTTAATCACTATGCACACTTTAGAGCAATTTCAACACATCAAATGCTTTGATTTTTAGTTTCCATTGCTTTAATTTGAAAGAATGAAAAATGCCAAACCAAAATAGCATTTATAATCAGTGAAAGTTGTTACTAACCTGAATTTCAAATTGACTTACAGAGTTAAACATGAAAAATATGACTGTATTATTGATAGAAGAAAAAAAAATAGTCACCACTATAACAACTCTCTATAACACTAATTTATACCTTGTCAGACTATATTGAACTTATTATTCTAGGATGTTTCCACACTAGACCAATAGCATACTTTTCTATTTTACACATCCCAGGTCGGTGTGGAAGATTGACGGTGACTCCTTACAGATACTCAGAGGTGCTTATATAATAATTTGAGGACAAAAAAAATGATAATAAATTGAGAACAATCGGAATTGACTCAAGATTGAGAAGAAAAGATAATAACCCACTTACACCTGAAAATCTTCAATAAATAACCAATGAGGGCCATACAGCTATTTCAAAATGTAAGAAGATGCAATTCTGTTTTGATTTCAACATAAATAAAATTCTGTTGACTATAGAGAAAAAAAAGTTAGAATATAACACAGATGATTAATTAGAACTCAGAGGCTTCATAGTACAATAGGTTAAAAATAATAAAACACTGGCGTTAACAGGAGATCAGTAACTAAGGCCCCTCTTCTATGCCCAAGTTCTCAACCAAATGAGAACCTGGATCAGAAAAAGAAGTGAAACTAAATGTGTACTCTATTAGTGATTTTCTGTAAGCAAGAAGTTTTTAAAATATGAGACCTGAGAATTGAAAACTTATAAATGTGTTTAAAAGGGATGCTATAAAAATAGATTTTTCCTCAGGAAAAGTCCTTTCACAATGGGCTAGAGAGCTAGGCAGAGCATATGGTTTGAGGACCTCCCCCCTCAAATAAAAAAGGAATGAGATATTTTTATGAGAAATTATTCTTTTCCAACTAATCAATGAATTTTCTGAACCGATTAAATTGAGCAGTGGATAGATGATATAAAGTGTTATATCAAGGAAGCGTCAGTAATGGAGATGAACATTCTTCCCTAATATGAGAGAATACGTCAATGTAAAGCTATGTATTAATATGAACATATCTCAATAAGAAATTTAAACAAATGTAAATTATGATGTCAATAGATTTCATAAAGGCAAATACAACATGTAAAGGTAAAATAAAATTATTTTTAAGTCTGTTAAGAAGTAATTTAAATGATACAATTTTCTACCTGGCAAAGAAAAGAAATTAGAAATCATCAACTAAAAGTATTTGAAATATTAAAACTTAGTAAAACCACTAAATGTAATTATATATATGAAATTCACAATCTTTCCTAAGTGTTTAGAGAATTAATGATAAATAACAATCTTTCACAACTACAAAATATATAATAAAAAATAAATAGAAAGACAAGGAGCTATGAGATAAATGTGTACCCAAGTTGAACATAATTAAGAGCTTTATTTTTTATGTATATATCTATATAAATATAGGTCAACAAGACTAACTTAAACCTATATCTGGCTTTTTTATATGAACGCTAAGTAAATATTATAAAACCTGCCAATTCAAACACATTTATGGATTGCAAAAAATTCTGACTTATATTAAGTAAGGTATCATCCAAGAGGGGACTTAACAAGTTTATTTTAAATTTTAATTAACCTTAAAAACAAAACTAAATTCACTCCCTAGAATCCTGGTTATTGTACAGCAGTGAAAGCTCCGTAGAATTAATGCATCATTCTAAGTGCAATTACAAACTCTGAACGATTTTTTAAAAATAAAATAATGAATGTTGAAAAACTTGCCATAAAACTCTGGAAAGAAAGAAAAATGGCCTTATTTTGGAAGGTGGTCACATTTTGGAGAAGCAACTGTCATTGAGGTGATTTTAACTATTTTTCTTCCCTGTGACATTTCTCCCCAGTCACAGAGTGATGGAGCATCGGTGTTTGTAACTTAATGATAGAAACTTTGCTGCCCAAACATAGTAGGGAAAGAATACTCTGCGGATCACGGAAGAAAATGAAATTCCAAGAGGAGACCTGGGGACGGAATCGTCTAATTCTGCACATGAATTTACACAAATCTCAATCTACCCCCTGAAACATTATTTTTCCATGATACACATAAAATAATATAAAAGACTTAGAGAAAGTTACTGCGATTTGAACCGCTGCCCACAAAAGCCATAGGACCTGTCATCATTGACTGAAGCGATTGGGTTGGTTGTCCCTAACACAAAAACATTAATATCCTTCAGAAGATTTTCACAGAACCTGAGCATGCATAACATAATATTTAAAATATCTAGGATACATTTCAAACATCACTTGACATTAAAAAAATTAGGAAAACATGAGCCATTTTCAAGGTGAAACATCAGAGCCGTCAACCCTGAGAAGTCCCACAGAGTGGAATTATCAGACTTTAAAGCAGCTCTTTATTTAACTTTGCTCCATGAGGTAAAGGAGAACACACCTGCGATGAGTAAAAAAGATTACAAATGTAACTGAGATAAAGGGATGGTACAAAAGCACCAAATTAAAATTTCATAAATAGAAAATATATTATCCAAAATGGAAAATTTCACTGGAGAAACCCAATAACCAAATGATCATCACAGTGAGAAATATCATTGAACCTGAAAAAAGATCAGCAGAAATTACCTGGCATAAAATCGTAAAGAAAAAAAAACTGAGAATAAAGAGAAATTTTGAAAAAAAAAAAATAAGAGAGTCTCAGAAACTTGTCGGATAATAGTAGAAAGTCTAAAATATGGTGACCTGAATACCAGAAGAAAAGATTAGGGGCATATTAAAAAATGTACAAAAGCTTCTAAGTATAGTGAATATCATGCATTTACAAAGTCAGAAACTAAGAAAATGCCAAGCAAGATAAAGTTCAAGAAAACATGCCTATATTCAAAAAGCCAACTACTAAAAGACAAATATAAGGAAATGCCATTTTGAGGAGATATGTAAAACACTTTAATTAATTAATATTTTAGTATTAATTTAGTAGTAATTTAGTTGTCAAAGAAAAATCTTGCCAGCAACTGGAAAAAATGAAAAATTGTACACAAGGAAAATTTGGAATGGCTTAAGAAAGAAAAGTAAAAGAAGAAAATAAAGGAAAGGGAAAAGAAAGAAAAAACCGTCAACACAGAATTCTACACACACTTCAGGAATGAAAGTGAAGTGGACGCTTTAAGGAATAAAAAACATAAAACAAATAAAACTGCGTAACAAGAAGTGCTGAAGGAAGTTTTTCAACTGGATGGAAATTATAATGGAGAGAAACTCAGCTTCTAAAGACTAAAGAAAGAGATTATTTGAGACTGACAGCATGAAAATAAAAAGCTGGATGTAACTTTTCACTGCCTCCAAGGAACTCATTTTATTTATTGTTTTTTTGAAAAATTTTTTAATGTTTATTTATTTTTTGAGAGAGAGAGAGAGAGAGCAGGAGAAGGGCAGAGAGGGAGAGAGAGGGAGACAAAGATTCTGAAACACGCTCCAGGCTCTGAGCTGTCAGCACAGAGCCCGATGCAAAGCTCAAACTCCCAAACCTCGAGATCATGTCCTAGGCTAAAGTTGCACCCAACCAAATGAGCCACCCAGGTGTCCAAGGAACTCATTTTAAACCTAAAGACACAATTGGAATTGGGTTGCAGATACATAGAGACAAATTATGAGAAAGCAAAAAAGAAGGAATTCATAGCTTGAGGTGGGCATAAGAACTTCAGAAAAAAAAATTCCGTGAAATGAGTATTACTAGAGATAAGAATATTTCATAGTGATGAAAAGGAAAATTCGTCAGAAAAAAAACCTGACAACTATCGAATTATATGCTTAATAAAAAAACCCTCAAAATATGTGAAACAAAACTCATAAAATTGAGACAAATAAAGAATAAACATTTCCACAATCATAGTAAAAGATTATATGCCACTTAGCAATTGATTTAACCACCAGGCAGTGATTAGTAACAATAAGTAAATAAAAATAAAAACATATCTGAACAACACCTTGGTCTAACTGGTGTTTATAGTGCACTACAACCAAAACCTAAACACTTTTTTTTTTCAAGTGATACATATATTTACCATTTATTATACTATAAAATGAGTGTTGATACATTTAAAGGGATTCAGATTATATAAAGTGGATTCGTTGGCCACAGTAAAATCCAATTAGAAGTTAATCACAGGTTGGGGTGCCTGGGTAGTTCAGTCGGTTAAGCGTCTGACTTTGGCTCAGATCATGATCTCACTATTTGTGGGTTCAAGCCCCGTGTCAGGCTCTGTGCTGCCAGCTCAGAGCCTGGAGCCTGCTTCAAATTCTGTATCTCCCTGTCTCTGCCCCTCCCCTGCTCATGCTCTTTATCTCTCTCTCTCAAATAAAATAAACTTTTAAAAAAATTTTAAAAAATTAAATTAAATTGAAAAAAGAAGTTAATCACAGGAGTGCTTCTGAGTGGCTTAGTCAGTTGAACGCCCAACTTTGGCTCCAGTCATGTTCTTGTGGTTGAGGAGTTCCAGCCCCGCGTCGGGCTCTGTGCTGACAGCTCAGAGCCTGGAGCCTGCTTGGGATTCTGTGTCTCCTTCTCTCTCTGCCCATCCGCCCACTCATGCTCTGTCTCTGTCTCAAAAATAAATAAACATTAGAAAAAAATTTTTAAAAAAAGAAGGTAATCACAGTAATGTAGGAATATGTGGAAATTAAACAATAAACTTCTAAATGATCCATTGGTTAAAGAGTAAATCTCTAAAGGGCAAACTCCATGGGAATGGGGTGTGCCTTGTGCATTGTTTTATCCTTTGCAATTAGACCACTGCCTGGATCACGGGAAACATTGAACAATTATTCCATGAGAAATGTCCTAGAAGAAGAGAAAGAAAATGTTTAAGGACTCTGCCACTATTTTTTGTGAGAAATAAATGAAGAAAAGGTTTTTAATAAGGGCACAGCAAAGCCTGGCTTGTGTCAGAATCTCAGTAAAGATTGGTCTGTGAAAGACAAAACTTATAGTCTCTAAATCAGGCTGTTACCAAGTCTATAAACTTTATAAACCAGAGCAATTTTCTAAAATTACTGATTCTGTAGTTTCCTAATGTGAAAAGTTTAAGAAAGAATAAAGCATAGTGTTTTTGTTTTTGCTTTGCCAAACTTAATTTAAATTATATATTTTAAAGTGCTCAACAGTAATCAGTTCAAAACAAATAAATCAACAAATAATATTATTAGAAAAATATGCTGTTTATACCAAAAAGATTGGGTTTCTGAGACTTAGTATCAAGGTTTGTGAGATTGTGTCAACTTTGTGATTTTATTTAGCCTCTTATACAGTGTCCTTAAAAGAAAAAAGGAAAAAAAAAAAAAAAAGAAAAAAACATTTGCTTCCTATGGAGCAATTGAGAAATTACTTCTAGGAAAAAAAAGGCTAATATATTATTAACATTAAGTGCATTAGAAAGAAATCCTAGAAAGAAAAGTAGGCTAATTGAGAAAATAAATTGAATCTAGGAATAGAATAACTCATTTTGTAAAATTATATTTTGTTAATAGAAATTTTATGTAGTGAAGAAAACATACTTTATTTTATTTGGAAAAGGAAATGGTATTATTAAGAAATAAGTATATAGAGACCTGACCTATATTTCTGAAATGATTCTCTAAGGTCTTATAAGTTCAAAAGGCAAAAACAAAGACAAAAAAAAAAAAACTTGGAATAGGTAACAGAATCTAAATGAATTAACAATAAAAAATATTCAAATTTCTAAATACTTAATGTATGAGTTTAAGTTTTTTATTTTTTGTCATTTTTTTATTATTTTCTTTTAACTTTGCTTCTCCTCTTTACTTTTTAAATTTTTTTAGCCCTTCCCCTCTTTAAAGTAAAGGCCATGCTTTGATTTGTCTAGTAAATATGTACTGAGTACCCACTATGTATAAATACCGATTTATTGCATATTGCCACAAGGCATGTTGAGATAAATAATAAGGAGTCTCACAATTGAATAAAGCAATAAGGACCAAACAGCTACAGAAAATAAAACAGGAATAGAGTATATATAGAAAAACTGTGTTGTAAGAAAATCATGATTTCTGGATAGCCTTGAGTTTTTACTTAAATTCTTTGCTTTATATTTTAAACTGCAGATGATAATAAATAGCAAAAGTGTTGTGAAGATTTATTAGAAGAGTATATATAAAGTATCTGTTTGGCACATAGTAAGTCATTTAACAAATAATAGCTACTGTTATTAACTGTATGGGGAAAACTGAACAATTTATTAAGGAGGGTTCATTTGGGCTTATACAAAGTACTTAGAAGAGCTATTCTGAAACCATTTCTGTGTGTGTGTGTGTGTGTGTGTGTGTGTGTGTGTGTGTGTGTGTGATGGCCCAGTCTGGAAATCTGTTGATGTCTGTTGACTACTTTGTCAAAATAACATTTTTAAATATTTAAATAAAATGCAAATGCATAGTATTAAAAAGGAAGGCAGATATATTGAAATAGTTACTAACATATTTTACAAATTATGTTGTAATATATGTACTTCTCACCTAAGAGAATAAATAAGAAAACTTATTAATTTAAGCAAGTTATTTTTGTAGTTTAAGACAGATCAGTGTAGACTGCAATGGCCTCACACTAAACTCTAGTCTCGTCATTGATTACCTTCCTTCTACATACTATTGACAGATAGTTGATAGTTAGTGGGGAACACTGAAAAAAAACTGTTTAGCTCAAGCAATGGAAAACTCAAAATCTAAGTGTTCTGTGACCAAATGATTTTGCTAGGTGCAAAATAACTCAATAGATGGCCATTTTTATTGCATAAGCATCTGTAGACAGCAAAATGACAATCATTGCTATTTCCCTGATCAAAACAACAACTATGATTTTGCAATCATGAGACTATAAATGGAATTTTTAGAGATAGGCAAAAGTATAATGAGAAATAAAAGCATCTGATTTCAGAGATGTACCTTTTTCTAAGCCAAATTCACAGACCCCTGATTTCTACCTACAAACTTCATAGACCTCAAGTTAAGAATTCATGATTTAAATGTTTGAGACTGAGCTAAATTACCCTCAGCAAGGAGAACGGAAACACTGACATTATTTCAATTTGTTGAGATTTACAAACTGTTCACAAAATGTTCCCAGTAATTAATCATTTAATCTTCATGAAAATCTGGGTTAGGTATAACTACTCTTTATTACATCTGAGATAACTGAGGCATGGGATGATTAAAGTAACTTCCTGAGATTACATAGATGTGAGTAGGGAAATGAAATGGAATCTCAGCTGTATTGCCCCACAAAGTGTTAATGACTAAGCAAAAATGCTTATTTGAAACTTTTTTTTTCACAGATGTTTTTACACTCTTCTATTAATAAGTAAGGAAATTGTGGTAATATATATTTAGTCTAAAGAATTAAGTTTAGATTCATGTACGCAATGGTAAAAGCACAAAGATCTAATTATACAAAAAAAAATTGTTCAGATACTTGACTCCATGTACTAAGGCAACAATGAGAATACAGAGGTTGCCAAACTCTCCATGGCAGGTCTATTAAATCTCATATCTCCTATTTTAAAATGTTTTATTTGGTATTTTTCATATATTACCTTTTATGTGTCATTTCCCACTCTTAGTGCCATAGGAGGATTGTATTTAAAACAGTAAAACAAAATTATTGCTTATACACTCAATATTGGCTTTTGTATATTTTGGGTTCAACAATTCGTTCTTATACAAAAGTAATAATATTCTTCCTGATTAGTACTGTAGAATAATCAGTGTATATTTAACTCTATCAGTATATATATTAAATCTGAGAAAGACTTTCTTATTGATGTAATACAGAATGGAAAACACAGTTTTCCAAAGTATCAAATGGTAGAACAGTATTATGTAGCCATTTCTGACATTTAGTATTTTTTAATTCATTGATTGATTATCATTTGTGGTAATATGACAGATCAAACCTTATTTCCTGAGCCTTTCACTTATACCATCTTATACTTTTAAAACTCACAAAACAAATAGAAAAGTAATGACCAAAGTTCTATGAAGATGTAGATCTTCATATGTTAATAAATGTCATTTATTCAATCATCTTCACAGAAATGTGAACAATAAACTTGATGTGAAAGTCGCATATTACTGCAGAAAAAATTACATGAGTCAACCTGCCTCATTATGTTACTGCCAAAAAAAAAAGTGACTTGAGTGCCCCCCAGAATCTGCCTTACATTATGCACTAACTCATTTTAACATGTGGATATTCTAAAAGTATCAAGGTCACATATATCTAATATATGACTTAGGTCATATATGTCTTATTATACCTAAGGTCTCTTCAGTTGTAGTTTGAGGGTTAGAAACAAGAATATTTGGGGGCTCCTGGTGGCTCAGCCAGTTAAGCATCTGACTTTGGCATAGGTCATGATCTCATGGTTTGTGAGTTCAAGCTCCACATCGGGCTTTGCACTGACAGCGCAGAGCCTAGAGCCTGCTTCAGATTCTGTGTGTGTGTCTCTCTCTCTGCCCCTCCCTCACTTGCACTGTCTCTCTCAAAAATAAACATTAAAAGAAAAAGGATATTTTATGTAAGCTGATTACAATTTTAAAATGCGCATTTTGTCAACCAGGAATAGTATGCAATAAGAAGACACTGCCCAATGTAGTTGGTCTTTCAAAAGCCTATTAGGGCAAGAGTCTAGATTTATTGACTGACCATCGCTGTACTGTCATAAATTCCCTATTTGCTCTCATAGGTTCCGTGTGATTTGGCATAGAGAATCCATAAAACACTGCTATGGTCTTAAGATTGAAATGCAAGTCTCTGTGAGTAACAGGTTGTTGAAGGGATCTCAGACTACTAAAGGCTGCCAGAATAACATATAACTAAAATTCAATTAATCTTACAACTGAGATGTTATGGCAATGAGCCTTTTTTCTACTTTAGTAAAATATTTAACAAAATTATTTTAAACAGGCCATGCTATCCAAAATAAAGAAAAGAGTTTCACTTCTTTTGTCTCATTTTATGATGTGCTTCATTATTTAATGCTTAAATTTGAAGGACCTAAGTTTACTGAGATCATGGAGATATAAAACTTTACATACAATCTAGGGTTTTTCAGAGGACTTCAGGGGTATACCTTAGGATATTATATATAGATAATCTGTGATTGTTAGTATGAAGTCTACCAAAGAATGCATATCTCCTAGGAAAAAGGATATAGTTTCAAAAATACAACAGTGTAAATTAGAGATTATCTGTGTGCCCAGCAGGCTGCAAAGAATAGAGAGGTTATTTTCTAACTGCAGGAGTTTTCATCTTTTATAAACTTGCATTTTCCTTCTTCTCTTATTAAACAGTGTCTCAGCTGTCTTTTTCAGGAAACACTTTCTGAAGATGTCAGAACACTAGCAAACAGGGTTGTGGGCAGGCATAAAGTCAGACTTGTGTTTGTCTTATGAATTTTAAAAGAAATATTTTGAAGGCACTTTAAAGGGTGATATTTGTGCACTTATAATTGATTCAGAATAGACTTCAAAGGATGTAAGTGATAGAAGTCTACAAAATATTAATAAGTGATAAGAAAAAAATGGCCTAAGGGTGCTTAAAATTGCATTGTGATTTATTTAGTAAGATATCGAGCAGCTTCACTTGTAGCTCTAAGGTTCTATTGGCACACATAGAAAATATACTTAATCTGAAGTGGTTCTTAAAGTATTGTGTGAGGGGAATATATTTATAATTGAACCTTAGAGGATAGGTATCTTTTAGCCAAATGAAATAAGAAGGAAGTAAAGGAAGATTTTGGTCAAAGGAAGAACATGAGCTAAGAAATGAAGCCAAAACAATTATCCAGTAGGTAAAGTGCAATTAGCTTAATATTACCAAAACACAGGTATGGGAAGAATAGTGACAATACAAAGCTAAAGAGTTAAGAGAGCTCGGGCACCTGGGTGGTTCCGTTGGTTAAGCGTCCAACTCTAGATATCGGCTCAGGTCATGATCTCAGGGTTGTGTGATTGAGCCCTACATTGGGCTCCATGCACAGTGTGGAGCCTGCTTGGGATTCTCTCTTACCCTTTCCCTCTGCCTCTGCCCCATCAAAATAAATAAATAAACTTAAAAAGAAGAGTTAAGGGAGCTCAAGACAATAATAAACAGAACACACTCTGAAAATTCTTATTTACAAAGGCAAGAGAACTGAAAGGGTGTAAATAAGAGACAGATGTGTCGGTCTGTGTTTTGGATACTAAACTGACAGTAACATGGAAGACAGAGTGGACAAGTGGTAGAGCTAATGGGGTGCTTGGGTGGCTCAGTTGGTTAAGTGTCTGGGTTTGGCTCAGATCATGATCTCATGGTTCATGAATGTGAGCCATAAGTTGGGCTCTGGGCTGAGAGCTGAAAATCTAGAGCCTGCTTTAGATTCTGGGTCTCCCTCTCTCTGCCCCTCCCTGGCTTGTGCTCTGTTTCTGTCTCTCTCAAAAATAAATAAACATTAAATTTTTTTTTTAAGTGGTGGAACTGAAGACATGCTGACATGAAGTCTAGCTGAATTCCATCACTAATTATGGAAGCTATGGAAAATAGTATGTAACAATATGCATCTGTTCTAATTTACCAAGGTGAATGAACAAAAGGAACACAACTCAAATCTATTAAGGATAGAAATTCAATAGGATTTCTTGACTGAACATGTAGCAAATTAAGAAAAAGAGAAAATTTGAAGATTGTAAGACACTGCTTGTAGACTGGGAAGAGTAGTGGGTGATATAAGAAATTACTGAAAATAGCTTTTGTAGATGTCATGAATGAGAATCCTATTTAGATAAATTATATTTGAAATACTTGTTACAATAATTTACTCATTAGAGGGAAAATAATTTTATTTCTCTATAAAGGAAATACAATACTGTGATGTGTATATACCTATGTGTATGTATATATGTGCCTATTTTTGGAATTATTTTTAATGTTTTATTTGCATTTTTATTGTTGTTATATAATATTTTAGTCTCCAAAACCATCCTATTTTTATAGCAATTTATAGTACCTTTCCATAGGCACTGTATAATTTACTAAATAAGAGAGCCGGAGATTTTTTTCAATTTTTTTTTAATTTTTAAAAAGAAGTTTATTTATTTATTTTGAGAGACAGAGGTAGCATATGGCGGGGGGGGGGGGGGGGTGTGGGGAGAGTGAGAGAATCCCAAGCAGGCTCAGTACTGTCAGCGTGGAGCCCTACCCAGAACTCAAACTGACAAATGGGGAGATCATGATCTGAGTCGAAATCAAGAAGACACTGACTGAACCACCCAGGCTCCCCAAAGCCAGAGATTTTCTTAAAAAAATTACAATCTTGTAATTTTCCTTCTTACAATACTTTGATTTTCCCATTCATATTTTCATATTAAAAGTAAAATTCCTTGGGGTGCCTGGTTGGCTCACTCAGTTAAGGGACCGACTCCTGATTTCTGATTTAGGCTCAGGTCATGATCTCAAGGTCAGTTGTGAAATCAAGCCCTGCATCGGGCTCCCCACTGCGTATGGAGCCTGGTTAGGATTTTAGGATTCTCTCTCTCTCTCTCTCTCTCTCTCTCTCTCTCTCTCTCTCCCTCTCCCCTTCTGTCCCTCAACCACTTGCATGCATGCTCTATATCTTAAAAAAAAAAAAAAATCCTTGTAATAGTGCCAGGATTTGTTATAATCTGTGCCCTCATTTCAATATGACCCTTATGCAATGCAGATCACACTCCATCAATGCTAGCTCATGAAATTATTTGATTTTGCCCTGATTCCTCACTTGCATGTATTTCCACATGCCCATGTCCTGTCCTAGTCACCTTGTATCTAATTAATGCCAACTTAGATTACAATAAATATTTTCTCTTCATATTCCATACATTTTTTACTTGGCTACCTATCCTCTTCGCTGTCAAGAAGTCTAAATTATTTGTTAAGAAGAGAAAAGAAAAGAAAAAAGAAAAGAAAAGAAAATGAAGGGAGAGGGAAGTAGGGAAAGAAGGAGAAAGGAAGACAGAGAAAGAAAAAATTTTAAAGTAAAGGAGAAAAGATTTCACACTGAATTAAAATTATTCTTGTTCAGAGATAATTTCATATTGGGATTTAGTAATAAATATTGTTACAATATTGAATTGTTTTTAAAATGATTTGATTTGTAGAAATTACCCTTAATTTCAGCAATATTAAGTTAAAGTATATGTCAATTTCAAAGGAAAACAGGATTGCAAAAATAGCCCTTGCAAGTACGTTTAGGCCAGATTATTATATTTTTCTAAAGTTTGAAGCATTAAAAATACCTAATTCCTTCCTATTTAACCTAGCAAAGAGTTTTTGCACAGAATTTAGTATTATAGTATTTGTTTTATTTATCACTCACATCAATTGGAATTCTTCTTTATTGAAATTGTAGAAAAGAATGTTAGAAACATCTTTATTTTCTCAGTTATGTAACCTCACACAAAATGGTTGGTAAGTTATTAAATTGAGCTCAAATTCACCAAGTATAACAATCAAAGAAAGAGTTTTCCAAGACGTATTTAATTTTAAGGAGTAATACATTTTTAATAGTATAGTGAGGGATGAAGATATAAACCTATCATTTTTTAATATACCAAGAATATGGAGATACTAAATATTGCTTTTTTTTTCCCCTCACACATTATACTGTCTGATTTATTCAGCTGTGATTGAATTCTAGGAAACATCACATTTAAAAATTTCCATGATTTTTGTTATGCCAGCAAATCATTTTTTTCCTTGTATCATAGCAAAGCTCCTAAAAGTATTGTAAGAGAACTGTTCTCAAAGGGATCACTGAACAAAGTTTATTTATCATACATGGATGGCAGGTAATACGGTATTCCTAGTATCTGAGACACAGAGTAAGATACAAACACACACTCTCACTCATACCAATACCAATTAAATTTAGAATCATGTAATCACTTTCAAATATTTATATTGATATTTGCTCCTCTATTTAGTTGTAACGTAATATTATAACCAGGATCGTTTTGATTGGAATTAAAATTGAATGCAGTGTTTGTTAAAAACTCAAAATCATTAAGTTTGTCAACACTTCAGATTTTCTTGGTTCAGAATAGTAAAGAGGATATCACTTCAGTTAAGGAATACCACATTCATTGGGATTTTGAAAAGATAAATAAGATATGCCACAAAGAGAAGGGAAAGAATGAAAACCAGGGAAATAAAGTCAATGAACATCCAAAACGTGATCTGAACTTACATAATAACGATGTATTATGCCATAAATGTCTTTTTATGTGTTGTAAAACTAATGACAATTCAGTGATCCAGGGCATTTCTTATAAGTGTAAATCTCAGATATTTGATGGCCAACTTTTTATATTGGTCCATTTAAATATCTTTACTTCGGGGCGCCTGGGTGGCTCAGTCGGTTAAGCATCCGACTTCTGCTCAGGTCACGATCTTGCGGTATGTGAGTTCGAGCCCGGCGTCGGGCTCTGTGCTGACTGCTCGGAGCCTGGAGCCTGTTTCGGATTCTGTGTCTCCCTCTCTCTCTGACCCTCCCTCGTTCATGCTCTGTCTCTCTCTGTCTCAAAAATAAATAAACGTTAAAAAAAAAATTTAAAAAAAATTAAAAATAAATAAATAAATATCTTTACTTCAACAAGAGTACTGCACATCTTTTTGACTAAAATTAACTTATCTCACTTTGATATTAGATGATATTTGGTATAGTTGGAATAAATTTGTCAGAAACTGTAGCATTACTACTTCAAATATATTTGAATTATAGATGTTTTTGAAATTTCAAATTTTCCCTGTGAAATTCATGTTAACATTTTTGTTGGATGACTATAAATGTACAAATAAAATTATAAAGGCTATAGATAATGCTTTATTTAAATAACATTATTAATTGTTTAAGTAACAACAAATGATATTTCAGCAAATGTTTTTGAAGAGTCATGAAGTACAAATTTAATAAATGATGGATAATATACTATTTTAAATCTTTTATTTCTATAAAACATTTATTAGGGAAGAAGCCCTGTGCTTTTTGTTTGCAAAATTAGCTCTTTATTAATTTTTTAAAGGATGATCAGAAATCTGTGGAGAGAAAGAAGCAGTTTTCACTGTGAACAAAGGTGAAGTCAACTGTCTTTTGGAGGGTTTAACATGTTCGAAAGCTGGAACAGTTATATTACCAGAAGAGTATATAAAAAAACCCGGAGTCTTCATATATTGTACTACACTTGTAGTATAAATCTCTAAGATTACATTTTAGACTAAGCCACCTAGTCAAATGGTTGTCTATCCATTCTTCTCTAAGATGGAAAGTTCCCAACTTTGACAGTCTAACTTTTTAGAAAACATTATTCTTTGACATCAATACGTCTTGCACAAAATTGAATGGCAAGTGAAAGGCTTCCCACAGTGAAATCCTAGAAGATAGTGCATGCATGTGAAGGCCTCGCTCATTACAAATCACTTGTATGGGACAGTCTTCTATAGTGACTCTATTATATATGGGGAGAGAGGGGTGCTGCGAAATGGAATATGGTACAAGCAAACAGAATAAATATTCAAATATCTGGAGGAACAATTGGAAGCAATAACACACTGCAATAAATAGAAAGAAAAATGAAAGTAGAAAGAAGACCTTACACATTTCCGAGAATAAAAAAGACTAGAGTTTTTACTGGTGACATGAGGTGAGTTGATATATGTAGGTGGATACTATTGCTTGTTCAGAGGAACTACAGACAAATAAAATCCATGGAAGTAGAATAAAGACCAAACGTTAAGTGTGGGTTTCCTTAAGTGTGGGTTTCATAGAGAGTAATAAAACTGAACTATATATACATAATATCACAGTAAAATGATTCGTGTTGTCTTACAGAAAATATAGCCGGGAGGATGGCCATTAACTTGCAGTTGATTTGTTTCCTGTTAATACGATGATAGGAATTATGATGCTTCCACCCTTTTTCTCTGGATTCCATCCCATTTAGGTGTTGAAAGGACATGATTCTTATAATTATTCCCTCTTCCTTTGTTTGCCTTTATTTGCTGATTATTTCAAACAGCAAATAAACAGGTCCTGGTTCTCCATATTTGAAAAGAAGCAAAATTGGAAAGTTTTCTTATCCTGACATTTAGACAACCTCCCATATCAATAGCTCCAATTCTATCAACTGTCCCTTTAAAGAAAAATGCTTCCAAAGAATCGTCATTGCTGTCTTTAATTTGACTTCACTCAATGACTGTTCTCTAAATGTTTATAATCTGACTTTTTATCCCTCCCATTGAACTGAACTTGAAAGTGCGATTCTCAATGTCAAATCTCATGATCAGATTTTTGTTCATATTTTACTCCACCTGTCAACTATACTGAATATAGTTTATTATTCCATTTATCTTTAAACATACTATCTGTCTTGAATTCCGTAACACTGCATTGTTCTCTTACTTACTGGCTTTCCTGTCTTAGAATCTCTTGCTCATTCTATTCCTTTTATCAGACTTCGTTGCAGTAACTAAAAAGTCATTCTTGAACTCCTTTCTTTCACAAAATAAAGTGAGCTCCTTCAGGCTCCTGAGGTTCAATAATGAATATGTGCTTAGAATTCCACATGGATTCCACATCAGATATGTATATGTATTTTGTATGTATGTATTTCAGATTTAGAAATTCAATTCTTCTATATTATTTTCACTTGGATGTTCCTCAAGTAAATTAAATTTAAAATGCTCTAAATATTTCTTCAAAAGTCTTCTATGTTTTATTGGGTATCATTTCTATCCACAGAATTCACTAATTTAAGAATTTGTATAGCATCCTTGGTCTCTTATTATTCTGATCTCCTACGTCAAATATAATAGAAAGCCTTTCAGCTAAGCCCCTAAAATGTATCACACATTCTTCAATTCTTTACACTCCAATTGTTCCCATTGTAGACATCTCCTCAATATTTTTTTTTTTTTAATTTTTTTTAACGTTTATTTATTTTTGAGACAGAGAGAGAGCATGAACGGGGGAGGGTCAGAGAGAGAGGGAGACACAGAATCTGAAACAGGCTCCAGGCTCTGAGCTGTCAGCACAGAGCCCGACGCGGGGCTCGAACTCACGGACCGCGAGATCGTGACCTGGCTGAAGTCGGACGCTTAACCGACTGCGCCACCCAGGCGCCCCTCCTCAATATTTTTAAAATAGAATTCTGTAATAATTGATCTCTAAGTTTCTATTATTGTATGTTATAATCCATTCTCCTCAAAATATAAAATGATTCACCCTGAAATATTAGCAAGAAAATATTGATTTCTCTACTTAAGCACTGTTTCCTTCTTTATGGTAGATGGAAGTAAGTGCAATAATCTGTCTTTTATTTTGGAGGTGAGTCCAGGCATACTCCATGGCACCTAAAACAGTATGTTTTATCTCATGACTTCTGTCCCAACATGCTTGCTACTTTCTGGTTTGATCAGTTAATCTACTCACTACATTACAGTGGAACAATGCGATGTTGTGTCATGTTCAGTTGATTGAGATCTCTTGACTCTTATGACAGAGGGCATGAGAGTTAATACAAATTTTCACTGCTATGTATTCCACATGAATGTAATTTTTGAGGCTCTAGTTTTATCATAGGAATGGGGAAAAAAGTTGCAGCTCCTGGGCCAATGTCCATCCACCTAACATATAGCTGAGGTATTGCCAATCTACTTTAGCAGATACACTATATTGGAATAGAAGCTATAATTGGATCTATGATTTCCTTGGGTTGACATTCATCTACCTTTATTCTCCAGAATGTTTTTTGAAAGGGCCAGACTGGCAAATTACCAATAAGATTTAATAGGAAATACCACCGGTTTCACTTAAGTCTTCAAGAATCCTCAATCTCTGATTTTTATCCCTGTTTTATAATACTATATTACTTTTGATATATATAATAATATAATAGCACTTACTGATGCTTCTACTTACCTAGAAATTTTATCCTACTAGCCAAGGAATCAGTAGGGGCTTTCTTCCAACTATTACCAATGTCCATGCAAATTATATATATATATATATGTGTGTGTGTGTGTGTGTGTGTGTGTGTGTGTGTGCATGTGTGTGTGTGTGTGTGTGTGTGTGTGTGTGTGTGTGTGTGTAAAGTGGAAATAGCTGTAAGTCCTTGAACCCAACGGACCTACTGTGAGCCCAACCTGTCCCAACACACTATTTCTTGCCTGGACTCCCATTAGCTATATTCTAACAGTAGGATCTCTGGTTATCGATGTCAACTGGGCCCTTTGAGAGCTGAACAGTTTTCAAAAGTTTTGGTCATTGCTCTTTTCCTAGTGCTGGTTACCTAAATACCTGTAGGATCATATCAGGAAGAACTATGACCATATACACTTTACATAGTGTTGCAGGTTTTTTCTTTACCCTAAGGGACTGGCCACTCTTTCAGTCGGTGGGTTCCAATTCTACAATATGGTTGAAGTACTGGGTGAGGTAAGTATATGGCTTTATTTGGAGTGGCTATTTTCAGCCCCATTATCTTTCCATTTTTTTTATATTTTATTTTTCTTAAGTTTGGTAGATTGAGCAATTCTTTCTTTGACTGGAGCCATAATTTTTGCCCCAATTGACATTGTATTCTGTTAACTATCTCTGTAGTTATCTATGAGTCACCTCTTTCCCTTTCATCCTCCCTTTCTCATCTTGAAACCTGTGCTTACCTTTTTCTGATGGTTAAGTGCTGCCATCTAGCCTCTGAGATACCAGGACACGATCACTCTCATTGCTACCACAGAACAAGAGTTGTTTATCAACAGTTTCCATTCTCAGTCCTAAACTGTAGAAGACAGAAACCTCTGAGCTTCTCAGTGATATTCTTCCCTCACTCACTATTGTATTTTTTATTACTTTAGAAAATGGAATATCCTTTGGGGCTTGTCCATGAAATGATTTGTTGGCTTTGCACAGAATTTCACTTCTACATTCTTATTTCTCTAAGTATTTTATTT
This sequence comes from Panthera onca, assembly GCF_046562875.1. Classification (NCBI taxonomy): domain Eukaryota; kingdom Metazoa; phylum Chordata; class Mammalia; order Carnivora; family Felidae; genus Panthera; species Panthera onca. Next base: position 22,066,038 of record NC_138339.1, read on the forward strand.
TATTTTATTTTATTTTATTTTATTTTATTTTATTTTATTTATTTTATTTATTTTATTTTATTTTATTTCGTTTTATTTTGTTTCATTTCATTTCATTTCATTAATTACATACAACATTGTTGACTATAATCACTATGCTGTACACTTGATTTCCAGAACTTATTCATGTTCCAGTTGCAAGCTTGTACTTTTTAACAACATCTCCAGGTATTTTTAATCATGCTTATAACATCTGCCATAGCAGTTATGGAATCCCTACTTCACTTGCTTTCTCCAAATGTCTAAGACCAATCCTAGTAATGAGTTAGCACTATCTCTGAGAGTACTAGCCTAAGTATTTACTACTGTATCCTGGGAGAGAGAGTACTCCTAGTGTGATAACTGTTTCCTTATCTATGTTTTGTTCCCCTTGGTGCAGTACTCTCAGAATCTAATCGCAACCAAATTCTCTCACTTTCTTCTGATAAATGGTGACTTGTTATTTCTCCCATTTTGGGAACTAATCCCTTTGCTCTCAACATTGCTCTGTACCTCCCAAACAGGGTTATGTTGTATCTTCATCCTGGTTTTGTTGTGGTGGTCAGGATGGGAAGTAGGGAAGTAGGGGCAGATTCTAAGCACGTAATATGTTGTCATATAAGGCATTCTCTTCACATAAGTTCAACTCTTTTAGCAGTTAACTGATAAGATTGGGGCACTTCCGCAGACTCAAGGGGTATGATACATATTTGAGATTTATGATTTTTTAACTGTTTCGTACATAAGTCTTCATACAATATCTCAGTCCCTTATTCACTTCTAATTACTGCCTTGACTTTGTATCACAGATATATCTAGATAGAAAATTCAACCTTCTCAGAAGTTTTCTAATGTATTAACTCAGGTGTTTTCTAGTGTTATAAGCCTGATGCTCAGCTTTTTCTGCACTCTGGCTTCCTGAGAGTCTACTTATATGCTTCCAGGACTTCTCATGATATCCACTCTTAGTATTTAATTGCTGATCAATCATTGTCAGGTTAATCTTTTATTAACCTTCTTCACTACATCAGTTGTCCTCAGTAACAGCCATCCACTTACATTGTCCTAATGGTGACAATTTTCCCTGTATTTCAAGATACCTGCTACTTTATACAAGCTAGTGAGTTTTCTTCCAGTGGTGTGTGATCTTAGTTCACCACCCATGGAAGTTTTAGTAATTGTACATTTCAACACCACCCCATACCAAGAGCTGTCTGTCCATGGTCCACCCACCACCAATGAAGGGAATCTCTTGGTCAGCTGGTCAGTGATTAATCAAGGTCAAATAATCCAAGGGAAATACTTTCAGGATTAACAGCTATGGAGAATTAAGGAAGCAAGATTGGGCAGAGGAAGAAATCAGCTGCTGAAGCAGTCATACAGGAAAAAGTTGGCTGCTGATGCAGTAATACAAAAGCTCCAACCAATCTCGCAGGGAGCTCTGAAACCAGGATAACCAAGCAGAATTGCCTGAATTGAGACAAGGAGGCCAGAACCCTTCAACCGTTTATTGTTCAGTCATTGGATGTATGCTGGCTACGAGGAAGGGAGTTTTCCTTTACAGAGGCAACTCACTTCAGCTAAGGTTAATGTTTCAAGGGATACTTAGCTGTTAAAAGGCAGTCTCTAATATGCTCAGAAACCAAAAGGACTATTTCCTTCTTGAAAGCAGAAATTTAGGAATCCAGAGAGCAAACCATGGTGTTCATTTCAAAGAACAAATCATCACCACCAGATATGTAAATTTCCCTCTCTTTATAATCACTTTCTTTAATATTGCCTAATTTTACTTTATTTTCTTATCACTCCCATAAGTGAGCTTATTTTTATTGATCTTACTCATTTATTTTGTCTGCCTACACTAGAGCATAAGCCTCCTAAAAACAAAGAACTTTTTTAACTTGTTTAAGCCTTGTTCCCCAGCATCTAGGAAACACTTCCTACATGGTGTATAATCAATAGCTATTTGAACTGTCTTTGAATAATAGAAACATTTACACTGGAGAATAATAGGTTTTCTCGTAATAGTATGCAAGGGAGCAATGAGAACAGTTAGGAAGTACATTTGCCCAGATTAGGTTAGTATCTTAGTCTGGCCAGACTGCCATAACAAAATACGGTAAAACCTTGGTTTGTGAGCATAATTTGTTCTGGAAACATGTTTGTAATCCCAAACACTTGTATATCAAAGCGAATTTATCCATAAGAAATGAGGGAGATTCAGATGATTTGTCCAAACCCCAAAATATTCATATAAAAATGATTACAATACTGCCATATGACATAAAATAATAAAGAAAATACAAAACATAAACAAAAATAAATTAACGTGCACTTACCTTTGCAAACCTTCATGGCCGGTGTGAGGGAGACAGAAGAGAGGAGGGCTATTGTGTAGGATGACTTTTGCGATCACTAATGGATGTTGAATACAGTAAAGTATTAATAAACTCTTGTCATCTGCGGTATTTAATGTAACTGGCAATAAGGCAGCAGAGGAAAGGGTCTCCATCTGCAGGCAGTTGGACCTAGAATGAGACAAAGCATTCTTAAGCTTACTCTTATATGGAAAAGCAAAGGGCTGTCCAGAAGTGCTTAGAAGTGACAAAAAATACACTAGTGCCAGTTGTGGGCACCTTCCAACATTCCGAAAAATCACTGATTTCTGCCAAATGCTGTGGTCTGACAGAGAGCATCCAAGCATGGGAGAAGATCACCCATATTCCCATAGTGAGAGAGAGAGAGAGAGAGAGAGGGAAGAACCACTGGCTCAGCTGTGGTCATATGACTTTCAGCATCACGTAATACTTGTATGGCAAGACATCACTCATTTATCAAGTAAAAATTTATTAGAAATCTTTGCTCATCTTGTAGAACACTCGCAGAACAAGTTACTCACAATCCAAGGTTTTAGTATACCATTGACTGGGTGGCTTAAACAATGAATATATATTTGCCACAATTCTGCAGCCTGGGAGGTTCAAAATCAAGGTGCTGGCCAATTAGGTTTCAGGTGAGATCTCTTCTGGCTAATACACAACTGCTTTTACACTGTGTCCTCACATAGTAGAGAGAGAGAGTTCTGGTACCTCTTCCTTTTCTTATAAGGGCACCAGCCCTACTAGATTAGGGCCTCATCCTTATGATCTCATTTACCCTATCTCACCTCCTTACAGACTCTATCTCCAAATGTAGTCATTTTGGAGGTTAGGACTTCAACACAGGAATTTTGGGGAAACACAAATATTCAGTCCATAACAGGTTATTGTGAAGATTTTTTTATTAGTTTATTTCTTTATTTTGAGCGAGAGAGAGAGTAAGAATGCACACTCATGTGGGGGAGAGGCACAGAGAGGGAGGGAGAGAGAGAGAATCCCAAGCAGGCTCCACACTGTTGGCACAGAGCCCTCTGTGGGGCTTGAACTTATGAACCCTGAGATCATGATCTGGGCGGAAACCAAGAGTCAAGCATTTAACCAACTGAGCCACCCAAGGGCCCTTATCATGAAGAGATTCTTGAAAGAAGACTATAAAGAAAAACTTCCTAAATGAGGAAAGTAGTGGTGTGCTGGTTAATGTTTAACAACTGACTGTCAAGATACAGTTCAGTTAGAATGTTGGTTTACGCTTTTCTTTATGTTAACAAGTAAGAAAAAGTGAAACAATGAAAATGTCAGAACTCTGCTTATTCATCAAGATGCAAATAACTTTTTGCTAATCTGAATTTTTTTTTGAATACTGGGAGAATATATTTTTCGGCATTGTGGGGTGTATTTGTGTGTATTTACAATGTAATAACTGCAGATGCTTTGAAGTTCAACCTACTTCATTAGCATTTTCTCCAACTCTCCTAAGCCTGGACAATACATTGTAATTTATCCCAGTTCTGTAGTATGTTTTTGATATCTGTGGTGTGACTGTTCCCACCATGACTGATTTCAAACTGCCAAACTGATGTCATTAAAGTACGAGTTGGGAAGAGATGCATAGTGATACAACATATAATTATTTTCAACATGCAGGTAAAATAGACATAAATAACCTGAAGAACATAGAAAATAGTAAAGTTGGGGGAAGAAGAACAGGAGTTTTGAATAGATATTTTCTTGTTAATGCAATTTGTTTAACGATAACTTATACAATTTAATTCTTAAGCCATTTGAAAACTGGACTGCAAAGTTGGGGAAAATCTAACTCCCAGTTAGATGGGAGTAGCTCTAGAGATGGACTAGCTCTAGGATAGCGCTGCTTTGGTGTGAATGAGGGGACCTAGTGGCACCGCCAAGAGTCAGTGAGGCAAGGGATGGTAAGAAATGCACTTCAGTAGAAGGATCATGTGTGAATGGAAATGTGCTAAGAGACATAGACATAACATGACTGACAGACTTAAAGTTGTTCTGTCTATATGAAGAATAGTGTTTTTCGGGCCGATTACAAGAAGTAGGAAGTGGGTAAAATATTAAGGGACTCATATGCAATATTAAGAATTACAGTCTTCTCCTGGTAGAGAATGTATCATGCAAGATTGCGGTTATGGACTGGAAGTGGTGCCCATCTCCCCTCTCCCAGTTCAGCTGTTGAAACCCAAACCTCAGTGTGATGACATTTGGGGATGGGGCTTTGGGGACATAATTAGGTCATGAGGTAGATCCCTCATGAATGCAAATAGTGCTTCAGGAAGAAAAAGTCAAAGAGCTAACTAGCTCTTTCTCTGCCATTATGAAAACGCAATGAAAAGTAGACTGTCACAGCCCTGAACTTCTATCCTTCGGAACTGTGAAAAGTACATTTCTGTTGTTTGTAATCTACCTAGTTTATCGTGTTTCGTTATAGCAGTTCGATGAAGACAATTGGTTATGGAGCGCCTGGGTGGCTCAATCAGTTAAGTGTCTGACTTCCGCTCAGGTCATGATCTCACAGTTCTTAGGATCGGGCTCTGTGCTGACAGCTCAGAGCTTGGAACCTGCTTCAGATTCTGTGTCTCCCTCTCTCTCTGCCCCTCTCCTGCTCGCTCTCTCTCTCTCTCTCTCTCAAAAATAAATAAACATTTAAAAAAAAGACAATTGATTAGTTTTTACAAAAGAAAACTCCAAATCTCAGGGTCTTAAAACAACAGTTAATTCTCACTCTTTCTACGTGTCTAATGTTGGTCAGTGGAGGGAGTGCTCTGCTCGTTGTAATCGGATGGGTGTGCCAGAGCTGATATCGTCTCCACCATCTCCTGCTATGTAGCCTTCTTGGTGATGGACCCCCATGTTCACCCCAGTGTGAGAGAATAACTTGAATTGTGCACCTACTTTTAGATGGAGCCTGAGAGGTGTGACACACATCACTATCCTCATGATTAAATGGTCAAAGACAATCACATGATAGATCCAAATTCAGTGTGGTCGGTACCAAAGGAGACCCCAACTCCATGCTTTAGTGAATGCTAATACTGTCTGCCACATTGTCTGAGAATCACTAGAGAATCTTACCATGGTCTTGACATTTTGAATATTCAAACTATTTATGAAATAGCTATAGAAATAAATTGATGAACTTAACTACTCTATTAAAGTCCTATGTTTTAATTAACTTCATACATGGTAAAAGGATGAGTCATGCCTAAATCATCTCTGGAAACTGGAAACTGGACTCTGCTGCAAATGCATAACAGAAGGGAAAATAGCATCCCAATTTGTACAAAACTATTACAAAGACTCTTGGAATCAGGAAAATTTCCTAGTCACTTTTATACCGAATTTATTCAGAATTTGAAGAAATTGCTTTCTATTGAAACACACAGTGTTTTAACTATGGATCAGTTTGGCGGTATGCTGAACACGTAGTCACTTAAGAAATAGTTTCACTCATGCTCAGCCTCATATATATTTCTGGTCCAATTAAGTCAGGCCAAGATATTTTCACTTGAAAAACATGAAATTAATCAGAGCGACCTTCTACAGGTGAAACTGCTTTCGATTATTTGCCTAGAAGGAAGCTATGGGTGGAGAAGATACATATAACATCCTGTAACTGACTCCAGTTGTTTTGACTCTGTCTGAAAAGCATGCCACCAATTCTTTGTTGTGTATTTTCTTTTTGCCTTCCAGAACCACTTGCCATGTGGCTGTACTCTTCCCTTGTCCTCAGAGGTTGACTCACACAGACTGGGTTAACAGATCCCTTGCCTCTGCCTTATGGTTGGGTTTGGCCATTAAAGAGATCAGAGTATAGGAGATGGGTAAGAATGATTTGTTTATGTCCTTGTTCAGTCCTTTCCAGGTTTCCACAGGTCAGTTGCATCTCTTTCCTAAAGGACATAGTTTCCTTAGGAATCATGTAACTTCCCCCTTCTCCTGCCTTTGAGAAAAAACTCCTTGCTTTTATTAGCCAATGGTTATTGTACACATTTCAAATTTTAAACTCACCAAATGACATATTTTTCCCAGCAGGACCATAACTGATACACCTTCTTAAGCATATAAATGCAAATATACTTATGCTTAACAATACCCTCTCTGCACAGCCTCAAATGCATGCCCATGTTATGGGGTGGCCACACAATGCAAGCAATGGATGACTGTACTTACAAAATACACATCAAAATATAAATGATGTCTTCCTTACAGTGACCTTTTAATATCAAATAAATTAATGTATGTGAAAGTATTTTATAAATTGTAAAACGTGGAAAGTATTATTTTCTATGGATGATAAATGTAACTATGGGTTTCTATTGCTTATAAGACAAGCACTGTTCTTGCATGAATCAAACCATTAATTCTTGGTGGGGCTTAATTATTATTGAGGATATTTTTCTTCATAGGAGCTGTCATTTAAATGTGCTCGCCAACTAGCTTGTTTATCAAAACATTCCAGTCCCTTTCAAATTCTCATTTATATTGCCTTGTGTTTACCACTCCCATAAATTTGTATTATCAGCATATTTAACTATCTGGGCTATTTTGGAGATTGAAAAGAGAAGAGTTGATTCATCATGTGCAGTGTCTCATACATCTGTCATTTCTATTCTACTGCCATTTGGTTAGTTCAGCCACTTATTACTTCATGTTTGGATAATTGCAATAGATTTAAACTGTTCTTGCCTCTGAACTCACTCCCCCTATTGCATTACAGATACTCATATCATCTGGCAAAATGCCATCAGATTATACATTTTCTATCTACCTTCTTAGAATATGAGTCTTCTACCATCTTTTCTGTTTCTTTTTTTTTCTCTGCCCTTTATTCTAGTCTTCGTATTAGAACGTTTATCATCTATTCTCTCACTTTATCTATGCATCCAGTTTTCAAAATCTAAGTAAAACTCACCTTCTTGATAGAGTTTGTGCTGAAAGACCTATAGAACAAAGCTCCTAGAACTTTTATAGTTTGTAACAATTGTTAGGCACATTATGGGCCCCAGTGGTTATCGGATAGTGTAGTAATCTTAATTTAAATAAACTTCTTGAGACAAATGAACACATCAGACTTACTCATCCATTTCAACAACCAAACAATTTATTTTTGTTTTTGTAATAAATATTTATTAAGAACCTATTCTCACTCAGGTCAATTTTTCCCCATATTTGAAATGCTCCATAAATGTCTATTAACTTACTTATTGATGGAGAACACCGATTAGTAATCTGACACTAGATAATTTTTCAGATGCACATTTATTTATTTTTTTTTCATGTCAAGGCAGTATTTCTGTTAGGTGAACAGCTAGCTATTAGGTACTGGGTTAGCCACTTGTTTGAGTGAATAAACTAGTCATCATATAGAAATAATTAATGGCCTAATCATAGATGCTTTATTTAATCCATATATAAACACTAAAGCTATAAAATTAATGGAGATACACCAATCAATTTTTGAAGGTCTTCTGTGTGGCTGGAACTAAGCTCTGTGTATTAAATATTGTTATACGTTTGAATCTACAAAAAGCATAGTGGAGATTGTATTTATGTTGTGAATGAGGAAACTGTTCAATGTATTTAAACAGAAGTGTTAAAGACTATTTAAATTTACACTGACTTTGGATTTTTAACAATCAGTTTTTAAAAATTTTTAATGTTTACTTATTATTTTTGTGAGAGAGAGAGACAGAGTACAAGTAGGGGAGGGGCAGAGAGAGAGGGAGACAGAGAATCCGAAGCAGGCTCCAGTCTCTGATGGGTCAGCAGAGAGCCCGACACAGGGCTTGAACTCACAAACTGTGAGATCATGACCTGAGCTGAAGTCAGAAGTTTAACCAACTGAGCCACCCAGGGACCCCTCTGACTTTGGATTTTTACATGGGTTTGTGTGGCAGCACAACCTATGCTGTTGAACTTCTTAGATATTTATAAATAACCCATTTTGTTTGAATAGATTCCAAGAGTGGCTTTGATGTTGCTTACAAAAAGTACATATCAATATACAACAAAATTAAGCTGTAGCAATAATGGCAAATAGAAAAATATGGTCAGCCAATATGATGAAGCCAGGGTTAATGTGAATCCAAAAAAATCAAATCTAAACTTTTTTCTTCAATTTTGTCTTGGAGTTTCCTACATTGCTGATGTAGGTAATGAATAGTATTTATAGATTTGAAAAAACTAGTTCATCAGGAGAAGCCTGATTATTCTTCTTGTGAGTCCTAAAGAGGCTACTCTTTTTAACAGTTTATAACAGACTAACATCAACTCTGACTCATTCATTATATCTAAGGTGTTCATACACTGCTCCCTTTTGGAGTAGGGAACAAACAAAAAACACAAAGCAACATAATCTAATCCTTATACATAGACTTTGAATTCAGACAAATCTATGTAATCATCTTTCTAGGTATATGACTTTGGGGAATAATTGCCTACCAACCTTATTTTTCATCTGTATAAAATATGGGCAAAATCATAGTTACGTCATATCTTGTAAGGTTAAAATAAAACTAATACGCAGTCTAGCAATAAGCCTATACTAATTATTGTATACAATTAGTTGTTGAGACATAATGTATTACTAGTGTTGTGTATCCATTGCCCAGCTTGAGTTTGATTCATTCCTGACTATTATGCATAATGGAGGAATGGAAGAAAAAAAGAAAAAAAAGAGGGATGGATTTTTTTTTAATCCACTGCATAACTCCTTTCTCTAAGACATTGATTTTTAACCAGGGGTGATTTCAACATCCATGGAACATTTGGCAATGTCTGGAGATACTGCTGTTTTCACAGGACAGCCTTTCACAACATAGAATTCTCTGGCTTAAAATGTTAATAGTGTTGAGATTGAGAAACCCTGCACTAAGCTTTTGTCTGGTTACTCAACATTCTTCTTTGTCTCGTTCCTGGTTTCATGGACATTGGATATCCTCCTTTTTTACTGCCTCACTCACACTTACAGATGTTCTATTTTGATTTGTACATATCTCTTTTAGTTTTAACAAAATTGCTTTTCTCTGTATTTTAGTGTACTTGTGGAGGACTAAATGCCACTTCCTTGGAGCTTAGTGATTATAATTACCCAATTTCCATTTGCTTTAGTCTGAAGTAGAGCACCATATTTAGAAACTTCTACTTCATGTAAGATATTTAATAGCCTAATTGCTTAAATGTGTGATATTTCCTTCTTATATGATCTTTTAAATGCAGTGAGTGACTTGTGGTATCAAGCTGGATCAGATTTTCCTGGACTAGGAGGTTTTATGTGCTGAGAAGTGGGCTTTCAACTGCCCATCGGGTTCAAGTTGTTCACTGAGCTCTTAAGGCTCCCTGACAATAAATTAGTCCTAGTTGTGGCCACCAGCACGGGAACTGAATTGGTTTAGGGAATCACTGGTTATAACACTCCAGTTTTGAACTCAAGTCTTTTACAGGCAATATTTATTTTGCCGCTTTTGGCAGTTAAGTTGAGAAAGTGGAACCATCAAAACACAACCCATTTCCTGATTTATCAACGCCGGTACTCATTTCCTTTATTGGTACATACTCGCCACATTGTGCTGATATTCAGTTCTGATACCCATACATCGGAGAATAACTACAAAGCCTAAGCCATCTTCTAATTAAATATTATTCAGGCTAATAGGCTTATCTTCACCCACAAACCTCCAGATATTTTTAAAAGGATTAGAAGAAATACATGCCTGAGGGACAAACAGAAGTAGCACAGACTAGTCGGAGCCTCCTTGCCTAACATAAAGTAGATTAAATTAATGAAAGCAAGGTGTTCTGCATGTTAGGATTCTTAATATGTATAACTCATTAATAAGTTTATAATTAGATTTTGAAGAATTTGATTCTGGATATTATAGATTGCATGTATTTGTCTTGACAAATCAAAATGTCTGATATTTTAGTAAAAGCTCATTGGAAACCCCTGGAACAAGGAACAAATATTCAAATTTTATAACAATTGCTTATTCATTTAATACATAATTGCTCCACATTTAGCATAAGAGCTGGAGATAAAATATTTCTAAACAAGGAAAATTCTATCATCTCCTGGCTTTTATGCTTCAGATATTAAGACAATTTGGACTGCCTTGAGATTTTAGCTATGTCCCCAAAATTTCACGGTTATTATAAGTTTATGAGTTATAAATTTTTCTTTATTTTGACTCTGTAAGGCTTCAGTTTATACATTTTACATTTTATTTAATTATTACTACAGTATATGTTATAGCAATATATTTGAGAAATTATTTTAGCTTTTAAAAATGAATTTATTAAATACATTTATACTTTAATTACCAATTTAATGGAGCTTCCTGACTCTAGTCCCTGGTTTTTCTATATTACTTAACAGTTACTGTTTTCCAAAATAGAAATTGAAGTGTTTTGCTCATATATACCAAAGTTCAAAACTATTTTAGTTTGGAAATCAAGGGTCTCCAAAATATTTTTTCAAACTTTATTTTCAAACCTAAGGTGCCCATTTAATTCTGGTAAGCACTATAATCTATCCATCTATTTTAAACATTTGGTGTTTTCTATATATGCAATACAGTATGGAGTACCATTTCAAATACCAAATCCGCAATGACCTATCTTTTATCTATTACAGGATTCATTTTTTTTTCCAATAAAAATTTAGTAAATCATTTCTGTGTGTCAGAAACTGCGATCAGTGTTTGAGGATAAAGTGGTGGATTGAATAGGTAGGGCCCATCCTTAAAGGAGTGTATATTTTAGCTGTCATGGTTACAAGGTTGTCTCAAAGAAAATCTAAATACTGTTGAAAAGGGAAAGGCAGTCAAAAACCAACAGTTAACAACTAATGCACGGTTCATTGATTTTGCCCAAGTTTTGGGGCCACCATTTATATTGAGTCCTTTATTTTTTATTTTAAATGTGAAAGACTTTTAAATTATTTGTGTTGTAAAGGAATCTATCTAAGTCATAGTTTATGCTTTCATTCATAGAGGGATGGTAAATCTAGTTACTTCTCTGGTTTTATAAAGGAATTTACAAGTGTTTAAATGCTTATAAAAATACAGACAGGAATCCTGCATATTATTAACATGGCAACTATTAGTTAAGGAAGAGAACCAAATAGAAGCACAGATATTTAGGGATTAAAGATTGTATTTTGGAGCACATAGCAACAATCTCTGTGAAATATTTGGCTTAAAATATGTGTTTATCAAACACTTACCTGAACACGATTATACATATTCATACAACTATTCACATTTAAAGCAAGTAAGATTGAGCTTTTGTTAATTTTCTCAATTCATCGCTTTATCAAAACTAGCTTCTTGATGCAGAATACTGTCTGCATTTCCACAGCCATAAGGGAGAAGGAAAATACTCACTCCTTTTTCTCTTTCTGATTTTTCTTTTGCCCTAGCAACTTTCTCGAGCCCAAGCAACGGAATTTCATTTGTTAGTTCTGAAAGAAAGCCCTACCAGAAGAGCTTAATACTGAGAATACAGAACCACGAAAGGGCTGAAAAGAATTCTGACAAATGAGATATGAGGCCTGTAGTGCTTTACTTCTACATCTTTAACAGGCTTCAATATTGTTTCCAGAGCCATTTGGGCTATTAGAATTTACACACCCAGGCAAATCATAACCAACCTAAGTTATGAATGCTAAAACTTATTTTTTTCTACATGTTCCCTTAGTTAAGCAATTCTGAAGATTAATTATTTTGTGCTATGCAGAAAGGAGACTAAGCTTCCACTTGTCTGATTCACCTATCCCTGTTTGTGAACAGGGTTTTATAATTTCCATAAGTATTGTTCACTATTATGTTGGATGTTCTACAGCAGTCGTTCTGAAGTTCTAAAATGAAACAATATTTTATGCAGTTATGTTACATCACCTGTAATATCACCCTATGTTATCAAAATGAGAGTTGTTATAGAGAATGAAGTATTTTGCAAACAGAATGATTATAGTGAATATATGAAGTGCTTGGCTATCGGATATAATGGAAAATGACAGACACATTTTTTTTAAATTTTTTTAACGTTTATTTATTTTTGAGACAGAGAGAGACAGAGCACGAACGGGGGAGGGTCAGAGAGAGAGGGAGACACAGAATCTGAAACAGGCTCCGGGCTCTGAGCTGTCAGCACAGAGCCCGACGCGGGGCTCGAACTCACAGACTGCGAGATCATGACCCGAGCTGAAGTCGGACACTCAGCCGACTGAGCCACCCAGGCGCCCCATTTTTTTTTTTAATTTTTTTTAACGTTTATTTATTTTTGAGGCAGAGAGAGACAGAGCATGAACGGGGGAGGGTCAGAGAGAGAGGGAGACACAGAATCTGATACAGACACATTTTTAAAGAAGCTAAATCCCCTTGGAGCAGATTTCTACACTTGAAATATTGTATCACTGTTAGTACTACTACTGTAACTTTCAAGTTGTGATTTTATATCGCATATTCCAAAAGTTTTTTTTATCTTTTAACTGTATTTTGTCTTTACTGTCCATGTGAACTTGATAACCAGAGTTATACTTTTATTTAAATAATTGAATATTAGGGAAAATTATTTATCTTGTGAAAGAACATTGCATAATACTATACTTGCACTTTGGCTAAAAATCATAAATGACACACATGGATGCACTGATTTATTTACATAATGGAAAACTTTACCTTGCTTGTGGGCAATCTTATAATGTATGGTTCATTGATTTTGCCCAATTTTCAGGGCCACCCTTTATAGTGTCATTGTTAATTGCAATATGAAAGACACTTAAATTCTGTTTTAATAAAGGATCTATAAGCTATAGTGCATTTTCACGGTATCTGAAGAGAAGAGACTTTTTTCGGTCTCCATATCACTAAAGAAATGTGTCTGTTAGAATATAAAACTGATTTAGAGTGGAGATTGGCTCTTAAAATTTTCCCAGATGACCGAGTGACCATTCTATATGTTTTTAAAGCTCCCAAAGTTTTTAAGATCATTAAAAGATGTTTATTACTAAGAACGTTATTTATTCGCTTATTTATTTTACTAAGAGGGGTTCTTTAATCCAATGTTATGTATTAATAATGTAATACCTTAATACTTAACATATTTACCATGAGAAAATTGATATCAACAAGATCTTTCAGCTAATTTAAAATGTATTGAGTGCCCACACATCCACTCTATTTACATGAACCTGCAATTCTGAAGGTAAATTAAGATTTAGTTTCCTCACAAGATGTGTAAAAAATAAGGGCTGCTGGGTACCTTCTCCAAATTAGTACTGAAAGAATATGCAAAGGATATGGAAACATGAATTCAGAAACTCCCACCGAATAGTCACCACCAATAACATTAACAAACTCAGAAAACCTGTGGGGCAAATGGAAGACTATTTCGAATTGGTGTGTATATTTGTAAGGGAGTGTAGCTACAGGCAGAAGCAATATTGACAGGAAAGATATGAGGCAAGCTTTTTAAATCCTGACATTTGTCTCTCTCCGTGTTTCTTTACGTTGATCATTGCATTTGGACTTTCAATCTCTCATCACTTCCTTCTCTCAATTTCCTGCATTTGCAGATTCAAATCTAAAAAAAAATTACCTTCTCCCATTGATATTTCTCCCTATGAATCCCTGACAGGAGTCATCACCCATGGAGTTGTTAAAGGCAGGAGTGTTTGCTAGAATTCTCCACTGATGTGTATCCTTCCTTTCAACATAAAGTCACTGACGTGCACACAGATCAAGGCTCAACAGTTTTAACCAACACATATTAATAGGTAGAATGATCAATAACTTGAGTGGACCATGAACTAATCAGAATTAGGCATCTGAAGAGTACAAAGCTATTTTAAAAAGGCACACTAGACCACACTGAGATCTCTATCAGAACTATTGGAAGAAATAAAAGAAACTACTAGCCATATCAGAAGAAAAATAGCTGGACAGACCAAAATGGAAATACTACACTGAAAAATGTAATAATAAAACACACATTAAGGTAATGGGACAAACACCTGATTTTATTCATTTGAAAAATATATTAGTAAATTAGAAGATCGAATTGAAACTTGCTTCCAAAGGGCAAGAAGAGAGGAAAAAGAGAAAATATAAAATGAAACCTAAATGATAAAAAAGTTAGAAGTTGAAATGCCAATATCTGAATAATAAGAATTCGAGCAAGAGTGAAACATAAAAATGGAGATCAGACAGTCTTTAAAAAATGAATATAAAATCTCCAAATTTTAAGAAAGATGAAACACCTCTTCACATGGAAATGTCCATGGAATAACCAACATGGACGATAAGTAAAATTTCTATATCTGTATACATTAGAGTGAAATTTAGGCTAACAGTAAAGATGTTGAGAAAACTCTAAATGTTTCCAGATAGTAAAAGCAGGTCATATACCAAGGAACATAAATCAGAAAGACATCAGATTTCCCTCTGGGCAACTGGTTGCAAAAAAAGTAATTGATAAATAGTTTCCTGAAAGACACTGCACTTGCACCCATGAGTTTATAACTGAATTTTCCTCAAATGTGGGCACCACAGATAGGGACATGAAAAAAAGAAAGCATATCCATCAAAACCCAGAATTTAAATTTTGCATATAACAACAGGATGGGGGGGGGGGGGTGTGTGTGAGAAAACCAAAGGGACATGAGAAGCTGTTAAAAAAAAAAAAACTTAAGATAGAGGAAGATATAAATACTGATTAGTCTAAGAAATTAATAGGCATAAATAAATAAGAGTGGATCTTAAATCAAGAATAATGCCATTAGAACCAAAATGAAGTGAATAATTTTATGAAAAGAAATTTAAAGACCTGCATTGAACAAAGTGAGAATAAGCAGCTAGATATGACCAGCTTATAAGTGAAAGAACAAAATGTGAGCATCTTGCATGTAATGTTAACCACTACATCATTCTACTTTATTACTCATATTCATTACTTTTTATGCTATGAATCTATCTTTTGCTCTACTGATCTATCATTTTAGTTTCTATGAGTACTTTTCTCTCAATACTGAGATGCCTATGCCTTTTTATACTGACTAGTAAAAACTATATTTTTCTGTATATTCTAGTTCTTTATTTTTGCAGGGTAAAACAGGTACAAATTATTTAAAAATTATTATTAATATTATTGACCTAGTGATTGTGTTCCCATGTATTCCATGAAAACAGTTCTCCATGTTGAAATAAGTTTAGCAGTTGCTGACATAATTTCATCAACTCAGTGCATCACAGAGTTTTTATTCTATACATGTGTCTTATGAATCTCTAAACATGAATATACAGCCAAAGTTTTCCAGTCATATCAGAACCTCTCTTAGAATGTCATTCCACAAGCACAGACTAATAAATTCAGATAAACTATAACATGCCAATATCCAAATTTTATAAAGGGCCCATCTAACTCTTTTTTAGGAGTTGGACTTGCAAAAAACCTGTCAATATTCAATATCTGTTCTTCCACCATCTCACTATGTGAATTTTGACAGGTTACCTAGTTTATCTGTTCCTTCTTTTAATATGGATGACTAAAAGAGTTCTTATCTAATAGATAAGATGTTTTATAAATCTCAGCAATTATAATTTTGTTCCAATAATTTTGTCTACAAACTAAATTACTCTAAAAAAAACTCTTGGGGTGCCTGGGTGGCTCAGTCAGTTAAGCATCCAACTCTTGCGGACTTCAAGCTATGTTACAAAGTTGTAATTGTCAAGACAGTATGGTACTGGCACAAGAACGGTACAAGATCAGTGAAACAGAATAGAGAACCTAGAAACCAGAAATGGACCCACACATGTATGGCCAATTAATCTTTGACAAAGCAGGAAAGAATATCCAATGGAATAAAGGCAGTCTCTTCAGCAAGTGGTGCTGGAAAATGGGAGAGCAACATGTAGAAAAATGAACCTGGACCACTTTCTTACACCACACACAAAAATAAACTCAAAAGGGATGAAAGACCTAAATATAAGACAGGAAGCCATCAAAATCCTCATGGA
Organism: Panthera onca; assembly: GCF_046562875.1. Taxonomy (NCBI): domain Eukaryota; kingdom Metazoa; phylum Chordata; class Mammalia; order Carnivora; family Felidae; genus Panthera; species Panthera onca. The sequence continues at coordinate 22,082,476 of NC_138339.1, forward strand.
GAAAGCAGGTAAAAACCTCTTTCACCTTGGCTGCAGCAACTTCTTACTCTTGTCTCCGGAGGCAAGGGAAACAAAAGCAAAACTGAACTACTGGGACCTAATCAAATTCAAAAGCTTCTGCACAGCAAAGGAAACAATCAGCAAAACTAAAAGGCAACCAACAGAATGGGAGAAGATATTTGCAAACGACATATCAGATAAAGGGTTAGTATCCAAAATCTATAAAGAACTTACAAACTCAACACCCAAAACACAAATAATCCTGTGAAGAAATGGGCAAAAGACATGAGTAGACACTTATCCAAAGAAGACATCCAGATGGCCAACCAACACATGAAAAAATGCTCAACATCACTCACCATCAGGGAAATACAAATCAAAACCATAATGAGATACTACCTCACACCTGTCAGAAGGCCTAACATTAACAACTCAGGCAACAACAGATTTTGGGGAGGATGCAGAGAAAGAGGATCTCTTTTGCACTGTTGGTGGGAATGCAAACTGGTGCAGCCACTCTGGAAAACAGTATGGAAGTTCCTCAAAAAACTACCCTACAACACAAGAATTGCACTACTAGGTATTTATCCAAGGGATACAGGTATGCTGTTGCGAAGGGGCACATGCACCCCAATGTTTATAGCCATGCTATCAACAATAGCCAAAATATGGAAAGAGCCCAAATGTCCATCGATGGATGAATGGATAAAGAAGAGGTGGTATATATATACAATGGAGTATTACTCTACAATCAAAAGAATGAAATCTTGCCATTTGCAACTACATGGATGGAACTAGAGGGTATTATGCTAAGTGACATTAGTCACTCAGAGAAAGACAAATATCATATGACTTCCCTCATATGAGAACTTTAAGATATAAAACAGAAAAACATAAGGGAAGGGAAGCAAAAATAATATAAAAACAGGGAGGTGGAGCAAAACATGAGACTCTTAGATATAGAGAACAAACAAAGGGTTGTTGGGAGGGATAGTGGGAGGAGGGGATGGGCTACATGGGTAAGGGGTATTAAGGAATCTACTCCTGAAATCATTGTTGCGCTATATGCTAACTAACTTAGATAGTAAATAAAATTAAATATATTAAATATTTTAAATAAATTTAAAAAATAAATTAAAATTAAAAAAAAAGGATCCAACTCTTGATTTCACCTCAGGTCATGGTCTTGCAGTTCATGGGATTGAACCCCGCATTGGGCTCCACACTGACGGTGTGGGCCTGTTTGGAATCCTCTCTCTCCCCCTCTCTCTCTCTGTCCTTTCCTTGCTCATGCTCTCTTTCTTTCTCTCTTTCAAAATAAATGAATAAAATTAAAAAATAACAAACCTTTTATCATTTTGTGGTTTATGTCGCCTCTCAATCACATGCAGGATTTCTGGTCCAGTTGGTAATTTCAATTTTTTTATGATTGATTTTTCCCTTAAAATAGCATATTCTAATATAAAATATTTCTTCTGTATAAAACGTGTAATATGAATTTAATATTGCCAATATGAATAGTATTCTCTATGATAAATCTGTTAATTTACCAAATTTGCTTGTGAAGTTAAGTTGGAAATATGCATATCATTTATAATGGACTTTAAAGAAAATAGTAACTGTATGTTTCATATATCTGAAATAGTAGGTAGATAAATAATGTGAAATCCGTGAAGGAGCCCATACAATTCAACTCTTCAGTAAGCTTTTTTTGTTTTGTTTTGTTTTAGTTTTTTTAATGTTTATTAACTTTTTTGAGAGAGAGAGAGAGAGACAGAATGCGAGTGGGTTAGGGGCAGAGAGAGAGGGAGTCACAGATCTGAAGCAGGATCCGGGATCCAAGCTGTCAGCACATAGCCCCACATGGGGCTCGAACTCATGAACTATGAGATCATGACCTGTGCTGAAGTTGGCTGCTCAGTTGATTGAGCCACCCAGGCACCCCTCTTCAATGTTTTAAATACATTTTATACTGGGGCACCTGGGTGGCTCAGTTGGTTAAGAGTCAGACTGTGGTTCAGGTCATGATCTCACAGTTTGTGGGTTTGAGCCCCGCGTCGGTCTCTGTGCTGACAGCTGGGAGCCTAGAGCCTGCTTCAGATTCCATGTCTCCCTCTTTCTGCTCCTCCCCCGCTCACCCTCTGTCTAGCTCCAAAATAAACAAATACTAAAAAAAAATTTTAAATAAATTTTATACTTACATACATATTATAAATATATGAACTTAGGATAGTTTAAAAGCATTTTTGAATATCGTATTTTTGGGGTGGACATGCATGTAGAAGACCTTTGAAATATTCTTTTTTAAGATTTTCAACATTATACAATGTTAGAACATTATACAAGTTCCTACAAACAATGATAGGATAATTGTGAAGTTCAAGTCAGCAGAGTTTTATTCGGTTCAAATAACCACATTTAGTAGTTTTTGTTGCAATTTTGAAAGTTTATGATTAAGATTTGAAATGAATTAACAATTCATTTTCTAAAATTACATCCATAATTACCCATAATACTGCCAACTAGAAAACAAGCTAAATAATAGAAATGACCACTTTCCTTTCATTCATTTTGTATTATAAAATAGGAAAGTTTCAATATAGCTATTAGGCCATCATGGATTAATGTGTTGGTAAGATTTTATTCCTACGGGCATCTGCTTTACCCAAAAGTCTGAGATTTAATCCAACAACAGTCTCTTAAATGTGCATCCTTTGAAGGTGAAAATTACACAAATAAATTAGGCAAAAAAAAAAAAATCATCTTCACAACACTTAAAAATGCAAAATATTAATTTAAAACATGAAAAACTGCATTCATCTAAAGACTTACATTTACAAATGATGTTTGAGATTTTTTAAAATTTGTTTTAATGTTTATTTATTTCTGAGAGAGAGACAGAGCATGAGCATGGGAGGGGCAGAGAGAGAGGGAGACACAGAATCCCAAGCAGGCTCCAGGCTCTGAGCTGTCAGCACAGAGCCCGATGCAGGGCTCAAAATCACAAACCGTGAGATCATGACCTGAACCGAAGTCAGTCACTCAACCAACTGAGCCACCCAGGTGCCCCTGTTTATTTGAGCTTTTTAAGACACCAATGAAAATGAATATTCACTATATTCTTAAATATGTATCCATGAAAAATTTTTAAATTTCTATGGGTGATGTTGTAAAAAGCCTAGTGAAAGTCAGATGGAAGAAAAGAGAAATGATACTGGCGAGTCACTGCTCGATCATGGGTGTTTTTTTCGTGGGTTTAGCTGTAGATTCAGGTGCTCATGCATTACACATACACTAAATGTTAAAGTATGATGTAATGGTTTTAAAGCAATGACAATACCAGAAAAAATAGTTCTAAGTTGTTTTATTAAAAAAATAGAAAACAATATTTTATACAGAAAATTCACTTATCATTTATGGAGATTAAAGGTGAAATCTGAATATATTTAGAAAAGGTTAAAGCAAGGAAAAATAAACCAAATTAACCAATGAGCAAACAGTCTATGAATTTAAACCAAAAATCATTAGTGCGTGTGACAAATACAAAATATGACAAATACAAAAATGTCACTAAGAATATTTTGTGTAGTGAATATAGTCTTGATTTACATTCATGTGGTGGGTAAAAATTAGAACTTTCTATTTTCCCAATGTAATTCACCCCATGTCCCAGGTATTCTGGAATTCAGTTTGTTTATTTATTTTTTTAATTTTAAAACTATCCTCTGCTAATTTAATTTTTATATGTACTTTAAGTATGAGCCTGGGTGGCTAAGTCGATTAAGTGTCTGACTCTTGGTTTCGACTCAGGTCATGATCTCATGCGTTCCTCAGTTCCAGCCCCATATTGGGCTTTAAGTTCTCTGGGGGCAGAACCTGCTTTGGATCTTCTGTCTCCCTTGCTCTCTGTCCCTCCTCTCTCTCTCTCTGTCTCTGTCTTTCTCTCTCCCTCTCAAAAGTAAATAAACACTTTAAAAAGTATGAGACATTAAATTAATTGCCCTATTCATGATTCTGATTTTATAAATTTGTAGTCAAAATCTTTCTGTTGAGAAATTCCCTGTCATGGTAGCCTCCTCCCCTCAAGGGCCATTATTACAGTCTGACCACAACAAACACACATTCATCACCATTTATTCCAAGAAATGACGAGTCACAGAAAATGCTGGGGCCCTGGCATTTAACGATCTTCTCGCTTTTGAAATGCCAACAAATTTGCCCTCTTAAAGCCAACCAATGACTGCTAAATGTATCTGAATACTAATTAGAAATTCTCCTCCACTTGCAAATAACTCCTAGAACACTTGCCAGAAACTGTCTCAGCGTTTCCTCTTCTTATTCTTTAAAATCGACTCTCTTTTCTAACACCTTTGAATCCTGCTGAAACCAAAGTGATTTAGGTAGCTTCTCTCCCTGAAAGTTTATGAATAAAATACCTTCGTTAATTTTGTCTCAGACTTAGTTTTGTCTATGACACTTCAGAAGCTTATCTAACATGTTGTGTGACAAGTCAGTTGGATTGTAGGAGTCAATATATTGGAAATGTTTTTGTAGGAAATGAGATACATAGTCAAAATTTATGGACTGAAGGAAATTTATAAAATACTTAGTGTTATACTGTTATACATGCATTTGTACATGATAGGCTGATGGCACTATGCCATTACACTAGAGAAAGTGAGAGCTTGAATTGAAATCCAGAGTTTCTGATTTTCTTTTCCAGACCATTAATTTTTAAATAAGAAGGACACTTGGTTTAAAGAAAGTTAAATGGTGAAGAGACAAGTCACTATTTAAGGTTTCATGGATCATATCAGATGATACTACAGTAAATCACATATAATTGTACATATAGGGATTAATAAACATTAGTGATGATGACGATAATGAAGATGATATGATAATACTGATTCTATGGAATTCTGCTTTAAGATCTACAGGAAAAAAGTAAACATCAGTATTGGGATAATCACCTGATTTATTGTTATAAATAAAAGAGTGACAAATTATTAATATGGTACTAAGTTATCACTTGATAACTTAGAATTAACTTGGATTCTGTATACACTGAAATGATTTAAAGTTTAAAATTAGGTATTCACCTACTATTTATAATTTAATTTAATTAATAGTCAAGTCATATATGTGTCATGCTTTTAAATATAATGGTATTATAACTTAATATTTTTATGATTTTTCTATTTCTACTCACCAGGACAAATATGGGAAATTATTCAGCTTTTATGCATTTTACTTGAATAAGATTAAATTGACTTCTTAACAATACTTTTTTAAAGTGTGTGGTTTAATGTTAACTTTTCAAAAATCTTGACATATGCAAGTTTCATGTCTTCTTTTATTTGAAATGGTTCCAACCTAAGTAATGATCTCATCCTTTTTACTTAGTTTATGACTGACTATAATTCCTTGAGGGTAAAAAAAAAAAAGTTAACATTTTCTATATCCCATATGAGGTATGTTACTTTCACTTTACCATTAACATAAGAAATAGCTCTTTAAGTCAAGAAAGATAATAATTTTTCACTAATCTCCACAGGGGTACCAAATAAGATCAACAAAGAACACAGTGTTTCATTTTACTCCAGGGACCCTCAAAAGGTGCATAGTTAAATGTCATCCTTTTATAAGTAAATCATTCACAGTTCCTGAAGACACCTTAGAGCTTCTTAAACGTAATTTACTGCCAAGACCTCTATAGTTTTTATGGAGTCAAACCAAACGCATAGTGTACAGTTTAAAAGTACATTCATATACTAAAATGTTGCAAAAAGAGTTTTGAGACATTTAAAATAACACTTAAATGTTTAAATTATTTTTACCTTTACCTCTTTGAGAAACATCAATCTAATTATAAACCTAGAAATTATAGGCCACCTTTCAAACCAAAATGATCTAAGTTCATACTAATTATTAATAGTCTCAATTTGGAACTCATGGAAAATTCATTGATTTTTATTTTAACACATTTTATGATAGTTTTATTGAAATATAATTTATATACTGTAGAATCCTCCCTTTTAAAGTACGAAATTCAGGGGTATTTTATTATATTGGTAGAATTATATAAGCATTACTACTACCCAATTCCAGGACTCACAACAAAAAGAAAGCTGCATCAAGAAACAGTCTTGAGAATTCTAAATAAGACTGCTATTCAGTAGGTGAGTGCAAATACAGCTGTACCAGTCATTAAAATATTGAAAAACTTTTGTACCAGATGGTACTAACTGCTTCTCCAAGTGCCTGGATTGCTTCCCAACCTCTTCTGAGTATCCTTGGACCTCTCCATGGTTCAGAAACAGAAGATTAACATCTGGCATAGCAAGGGACTTCTAAACTACTGTTCAGTGCTGTGGCCTATATAATTCCTCCTGGTTAGGGCCGGTGCTAAATGGGATTAGTTATTTTAATGTCATGTCATCAGTAGAGAAAATTGTATCTTCATTTAAAGAAATAACCAGTAGAAAATCCATAGTGGTGAAAAAAAAATAACACAAAAGAAAAAAATATCAAATACTTAAATCAGGAATCAAAGAGGTGATATCATTATTGATCTCATTGAAATAAAAAGGAATATAAGAGAACACAACGAAAATTTTATGCAATGAAATTAGATGCACACACACCTCACTTTATTACACTTCACTTTTTTTTGCACTTTGCAGATACTGAATTTTCTACAAACTGAAGTTTGGAGCAAGTCTGTTGATGCCATTTTTCCAAAAGCATTTGCTCATTTTGTGTCTCTGTGACATACCTTGGCTATTCTTGCAATATTCCAAACTTTTTCATTATTTTTTCTGTGTTATGGTTATCTGTGATCAGTGATCATGACTCCGTGAAAGTTCAGATAAGTGCTACTATTTTTTAGCAATATTAATTAAAGTATGTATATTCTTTTAGACATAATGCTATTGTACACCTAATAGAATACAGTATAGTGTAAATATACCTTTACATGCACTAGGAAACCTAACAATTTACTTGACACTTTATTGAGATAGTTCTTTTATTATGGTGATCTGGACTTGAACAGGTGATATTTCCAAGGTATTGTAGTCTAGGTAAAGTAAACACATTCTTAGAAAGACACTAACTTCCAAAAACAATTCAAAATGAAATAGAATATCTCAATAGACCTATAACTAGGACACATATTTATTTTATAACTTTAAAAATTCCCACAAAGAAAAATCCTGGTCGAGATGGCTTCATATGTGAATTCTACCAAACATTTAAGGAAAAAAAATTCGTGCAGAAGAGAGTTTTCCAGCTCATTCCATGAGGCCACTATTACCTTACCATTTAAACAAGAAAATGACATCACAAAAAATACTATAGACCGGTATAACTTACAACTATAGACAAAAAAAAATTCTTAACAAAGTTTTAGCAAGCCCCAAATAGCAACATATAAAAAAAAATTATATATTATAGCCATAGGAGATTTATTCCAAGAATTCAAGGTTGCTTTAATACTGGAAAATCAGTTGATATAATAGTCCATATTAATATAATAAAGAAAAAAATGGCATGGCTATCTCAATAGATGTAGCAAAAGCATTTGACAAAATCCAATATCTTTACATAATAAAAACCCAAACTAGGAAGAAAAAAGAAATTCTTTGACTGGTGAAGGTCATTTACTAAAATTCTATAACTAACATCATATTTAATGGTGAAAGATTGGATGATTCTCTACTGAAATCAGATGTCTGCTCTCACAAAATCTGTCTGGTGTTTCACTGGAGGGTCTAGCCAGGGCAACTAGGCAATCAATCAATCAATAAAGGTTTATCATTAGGAAATGAAGAAGTACAACTATTTATATCTGCAGATGACATAATCTTGTATATAGAAAATCCTAAGAAATTCACACATGTACACACACACACACACACACACGCATACACATGCACACACACATATACACACAAGTTTGGAAATATTAAATGAGTTTAGCAAGTTTTCAAGACTTAATATTAATATACATAATAACCTAAATGTCTGTACTGTAGTGATGAACAATCTGAAAATGAAATTAATTAAGCATTCCATTTAAATAGCACATAAAGGAATAAAATACTTAGCGATACATTTAACAAAAGAAGTGAAAGACCTCATGGAAAAATATAAAACATTGTTGAAGGAAATTAAAGAAGACCCAATTAAATGGAAAGACATTACATGTTCATGGATAAAAAGACTGAATATTGTTAAGATGGAAAATGCTCCCCAAATTTATCTATAGATTCAACATTATTCTTATCAAAATCCACGTGACTAGCTTGTGGAAATTGACAAGACAGTTTCAAATTCACATGCATGTAAATGCAAAAAGACCTCAAAGAGCCAAAAGCTCATGAAAAAGAATGTCAAAGAGGGGTGCCTAGGGGCGCCTGGGTGGCTCAGTCGGTTGGGCGGCTGACTTCGGCTCAGGTCATGATCTCGTGGTCTGTGAGTTCGAGCCCCACGTCAGGCTCTGTGCTGACAGCTTGGAGCCTGGAGCCTATTTCAGATTCTGTGTCTCCCTCTCTCTGACCCTTCCCCATTCATGCTCTGTCTCTTTCTGTCTCAAAAATAAATAAACGTTAAAAAAAAAATTAAAAAAAAAAAAAAAGAGGGGTGCCTGGGTATCTCCGTAGGCTGTTCAGCTCAGGTCATGATCTCATGGTTCATGGGTTCAAGCACCATGTCCGACTCTGTGCGGACAGCTCTCGGAGCCTGGAGCCTACTTCAAATTCTGTGTCTCCCTCTCTCTCTGCCCCTCCCCCACTCATACTCTGTGTCTCTTTCTCTCTAAAAATAAACATTAAAAGAATTTTTAAAAAAAGAATGTCAAAGAATGCACATTTCATAATTTCAAAACTTAATACAAATCTACAGAGTGTTGCACTGGCATATAGATAAGAAATATGTATCAATGAAATAGAATTGAGTCCAAAGAATTAACCCGTATGTTTATACTTTATTGATTTTCATGCAAGTGTCAAGACCATTTAATAGGTAAAAAAAGGCCTCCAACCAATAGTGCTAGCAAAACTGGATATTTACATATTCTATGTAAAAGAATGAAGTTGAACCCTTACTCCAGGTCGTATGCAATGATCCATTTTGATGGCTGATAGACATAAATGTGAGAACTTAAATCATTTAACTTTTAGAAAGCATAGTAAATCTTTGTGACCTTCTAGTAAGCAATGTATTAAATGAATCACCTTACTCTAAAAGGTAAAATGGTTTTAGGATTTGTTTTAGAGCCCAAAGTTCAATGGCCAAAATGGTTTGCTTGCTATAATTTTGTAGTAAGTTTGTAAGGGGGAAACTACTTAATCTGGAAAAAAAAAAAGTAAGGTCAAGTAACCTGCCAGCTTCATCCCCGCCACTGCCCTCACTTTGTTTCCCATGCTGAGGTCAAACATGGGAATTTTTTATATTTATGGAATGAATACAGTACTATGATCTGCATAGGATAGCTTTGGGGTTACTCACCTCTCAATATGTTCTTAATGCCCACTTCATTCACTCATTTATTGATAAATAAATACTCATTAGGCACTGGAAATGGAGCAAAAAGCAAGATGGACAAAGACTTCCCTGATGGAGATGATGCCTTATGGTGGAGACAGGAAATGAACAACAAATAAATTAACATAATTATTAAAAACAAGTAAAACAAACGGGAGCAACCATAAAAGGGGAGTGCAAGACCTTCAGACTCTTCCTGTGTGGGAGCCAAACTACAGTTACCACACACCCCACAGTCACACAAGTGGTCTCTGTTCTCGCTCGGCTTGAGATGGTTTGAGACGTTACCACCAAGCTGGGAAGCGGCAAGGTGGTAGAGACTGACCCCAAGGCTATGCAGGATCTTACCTTGGTGGTGCAGACACTTCTGCAACAGATGCAAGATAAATTTCAGACAGTGTCTTACCAGATCGTTGGAAGAATTGATGGCATGACTAGTCACATTGATGACCTGGTGGAAAACATTGTAAACGTCATGACACAGGCTGAGATGGAAGAACTCTCTCGCTCAAACGCTCTCGCACGCTCTCTTCGTATCTCAAAATAAATAAATAAACATTAAAAAAAAAAAGTCGAAGTTTGCTAATTTATACAGAAATCTGTAATACCATTGCTGCAAGTTAAATGACTGAATGACTTTTTGCTACTACTATGTGTAGACAAGTTTTCTATTATAAACTGTGCATTCTTCTTATCATGTATTACATAGCTAGTTTATACCCCTTCTCCCCAGTTGTTAAACATGATTACTTCACATCTTGTACCTTGGGCAGTTGGGCTATTAAATATTAAACGTTTCCTACATAAAATTACCAAATTTGGGGGTGTTAAAAAATTCTCTGTCGGGGCGCCTGGGTGGCGCAGTCGGTTAAGCGGCCGACTTCAGCCAGGTCACGATCTCGCGGTCCGTGAGTTCGAGCCCCGCGTCAGGCTCTGAGCCCCGCGTCAGGCGCTGGGCTGATGGCTCGGAGCCTGGAGCCTGTTTCCGATTCTGTGTCTCCCTCTCTCTCTCTGCCCCTCCCCCGTTCATGCTCTGTCTCTCTCTGTCCCAAAAATAAATAAAAAACGTTGGAAAAAAAAAAAAATTTAAAAAATTCTCTGTCGAAACTATTTTGCAGCACTTAGACAAATGATATTGTCTACAGATATAGAGAAAAAAACATTTGTTATTATGAACAATGTAAAAATAAGGTTTATTAGCCTTAGTTGTTGGGATAATAATAACCTAAAGTTAAAATTGTATTGATGTTGAGAATATATAAACTAAATAATAATTATTTTTACTATTATTATTATTATCATATTTATTATTATCTACTGATTCATAATACTTTTGGACTTATCCTGATATTTATAAATGTGCATAAAACAAATTAACTAAATTTTTCCTTTCAAGATATGAGGTCCTGAACCTTATATTTATTTTAAAAAAACAGGAAAATATTTTATGAAATGAGTTGTCCATTCTATTATTTATATTTCTATAGTATTTTTTCTTCAGTTATTGCAGAACTAAGCTAGGTAAATATTTCATTTGTCCAAAGAAAAGGAGTAATTTATTGAAGGATTATAAATAATTTCCATTAAATAAATAGGAAAGGAACAAGATGCATGGATAAAGATGTGAGTCAGAACATATTTGAACCCCAACAAGTTTTTCATAAAAATGACAAAGTATAAATTAGGTTACAAAACCCAAAAATTCATAGGTGAGATCTGCAATGAAATTCCCCATGATAAAGTGAATAATGGTCCCCAAAGATACCATGTCCTAATCTCTGGAAGTGATGGAAGTTACCTTATATGGCAAAAGGAACTTTGGAAATGTGATTAAGGGTCTAAAGGTGGTGAGATTTTCCTAGATTATCTAGTTGTGTCTTAACTGTAATCACAAGTAATTTTATAAAAGCTAGGCTTAGAGAGATCTGATACAGAAGTAGGAAATGTGATGCTAAAGCAAGAGTTTTAGAAAGAAGAGTCATGAACTCAGAAATGTAGTCATCCTCTGGAAGGACATGAAAGCCAGCAAAGGCAAGAAAACAGAATCGCCCTAGAGCCTCCAGAAAGAAAAGAAACCTGATAGACATCTTTATTTTAACCCAGGTAACTGAATGAGCATGCCCAGGTTAAAAGGGGAGGGGTAAAGAGAGAAGGACTCTCAAGCAGGCTCTATGCTGTCAGCGCAGAGCCTGATGAAGGGGTCAATACCACAAACCGCAAGATCATGACTTGAGCCAAAATCAAGAGTCGGACACTCAACCAGCTGAGCCACCCAGGCACCCCTGATTTGGGTCTTCTGCATTCCAGAATGTAAAATATTAATTTGTATTGTTTTAAGCCACAAATTTATGGTAACTTGCTATAGTCATTTGCCATAGGAAACTAATACATTCCATAACAATATATCCCCCAAAACTTTAAAATATGAGCAAGAAAAGACCAAGCATCACAGCTGCAAGTATCTCATGGTATCAGAAGCTCAGATGGAAGAAATGAAGGGGGATAAAGGAACATTTGATAGACCCTAGATCCAGAACCCTAGATCTAAATCCAGGTACAGTACACGTTACCATCATGTACTCCAGAAAAGTCTATGAACATCACTAGAAAGTAGGCCAAGGCAGCACGGGCTAAAATTTACAGGGAATGCCTGGGGACCACAGGGAGATTTCCTGAATTTTGAGCAGGTCATGATCTCATAGTTTGTGAGCTTGAGCCTCACATCAGGCTCTGCACTGATAGGTTGGAGCCTGCTTGGGATTCTGCCTCCTTCTCTCTTTGACCCTGTATCACTTGCTCTCTGCATCTTTCTCAAAATATATACAAATTAACTTAAAAGAAGTTTAAAAAGAAATAAATTAATTAATTAAATAAAATTGGTCTTCATATAGCAAATTAGCTTCAACATGGAAACAAGCTGTCTCTCTAAACTGTAAGTTATTATGGATAATGGTAATGAGTACCTTACCTTAAAAATTTCCTTCTACAATTAAACTTAAATAAAAAGAATATGTGTTTATAGAGATGAGATATAGAGAATGAAAGGACAAGCAACAGACTAGTAAACAATCTTTGGAAAACATATATCTGATTCAGGATGGGTATCTAAAACATACAAATAATTCTTAAAACTTAGCATTAAGAAAACAACCCAATTTAAAAAACTGGAGAAGAGATCTAGAAAGACACCTCATCAAATAAGACATTCAGAAAGCAAGTACATACAGGAAAAGATGCTCGACATCATTTATCATTAGAGAATTGCAAATTAAAACAAGGTACCAGTGCACACCTATCAGAATAACTAAAATTCACAACACCAAATGTTGTTGAGCTTGTGGAGCAACAGGAACTCTCTTCTTGCTTGCTGGTGGGGATGTATAGGCAACTGCATTGGAAAACACTTTGGCACTTCCTTACAAAGTCTAACTTCCTGTTACCATATGGCCCAGCCATTGCACTCTTTGCTTTTACTACCCAAAGGTATTGAACATTTATTTCCAAACAAAAGCCTGCATGTTTCATAGAATACGTATTCATACTTGCCAAAGCTTCAAAGCAATCAAAATATACTTCAATTGGTGAAGAAGCTGTGGTATACTCATATAACGGAATATTATTCAGAGATAACAACAACAACAAAAGAACTGTCAAGCCACAAAACAACAGGGAGAAACTTCAATGCATCTTTTCTCAGTGAAAGCAATCAGTTTGAAAATTCTACATATTGTATGATTCCAATTGTATGGCTTTCTGAAGAAGGCAAAACCATGAAGACAGTCAAAAATATCAAGGATTTTAGGGGCTGGGTGAGTGGTGGTGATCCCTTGGAACATAGGGGTTTTTTTAGGGTAATGAGGCTACTAGTCTGTTGACACTATAATGGTGGATACATGTCATTATACATTATACATCTGTCAAAACTCATTGAATGTACAATAAAAAAAAGTCAACTCTAATGTACATTATGAACTTTGCTTAATAATAATGTGTCAATATTGGCTCATTTATTGTAATAAATATATAACACTAACGTAAAGTGTTAATAATACAGGAAACTGTGGGAGGTAGGTGGTGAGGGAGTCTATGAGAACTCTCTGTACTTTCCACCACCTAAACCTAACACTGCTCTAAAAAACAAAATCTATTGATTGCAAACAAAAGTACTGAGGAATATTCATTAACCCAAAGGTATAGGGTGTCAGGGATGGAGGTGTACTGACTTGTCTTGCCTTTGTGTGATAAGATAATCTAAAACCACACAATCCTTGTACTGTGTTATAAATTGACTTCTTAACAAATAGTTCTAGATTTTAACTAATTTAAAATGGAAATGTTTTTACTTATATAAAATGGGATGCATAATATCGTAAACTTAACATTACTAACACTTGCAATCAAGTCACTACATCAGTGAAGGTACTTTGAAGGTGAACAAAATTAAGGAAGTCAAATATTATCTTAAATGGTTCTAGGAGATAAAGCCCTTACTTTACTTTCTTTTCATGAAAAACATCAATCAAAATGTGATATAGAAGGGAATTTTGTTACATCAAAGTTGTTTATAAAATCAAAAGAACACTATGTTTTAATATGTTTGTACTGTTACCAAATCTTCAAATGTTTCTTTCATATGGCCATTGTTAATTATGGCCTTCAATCTAGCTTTATCATTGTTGAATAATAATTTAGATTTGCATTATGTGAAATGTGTTGTCAATTATATCAAGTACAAAAATTCAAAGACTGTCTTGATCTGGAGATATTGGAAAATTATAGGTGACATCTCCCATGAAATTTTAAAGAAAACTTTCCTTGAATATTAACTGAGGAAAAAAAAACAAAACTGTAAAACACATTTTCTTCCAAAAAGATGCACTCTCAAATCACACTCTCAAATAACACAAATCTAGAATATGAAAACCTTTTACAAGTTTTCAAAGGAAGTTTCCATACTAACATTTCTTTTTTTTTATTTAAAAAATTTTTTTAACATTTATTTATTTTTGAGACAGAGAGAGAGAGAGAGAGCATGAACAGGAGAGGGTCAGAGAAAGAGGGAGACACAGAATCCGAAACAGGCTCCAGGCTCTGAGCTGTCAGCACAAAGCCCGATGCGGGGCTCGAACCCACAGACCGCGAGATCATGACCTGAGCCGAAGTCGGATGCTTAACAGACTGAGCCACCCAGGCTCCCCCCATACTAACATTTCTATAACATTTTAACCTCTAAAAATAAGTTAAACATTGAGATCTTAGCTATATAAAGGCAATTCTCAATTTTAATTAACATATAACTAAAGAAGTTCAGGACAGAACCCTCTTTCCCCAGAATGTGCCACTTTGGCATGTGGATTATTTTGTGCTGAAAGTACCTGAGACGTGGTGGGCTCAAGAGAAACTTTTGTCCCTCCCTTAATTATGCAGAAAAATCTAAATTGGGGGTCTTTCCCAGAATAAAAGTTATTAACAGAAATAAATGTTATATGAGTGACCCATCTGTAATGGCAGGGCAAACTCTCATGTCAACTTAATTCTGAGTCCAGCCAGAAGGACCTTTGAAGGGACATGAATTCTTGCTCTGTGGCATAGCCTCTGACTTCCTCACACTTAGTGTGGAGTTTCTGAGCATTTTATAGATTGTTTTTCTGTTATATAGATGAACAAAAGATATGTTAAAGATTTAGACCTGAGATTAAGCAGTATCGTTATATGTCAGTAAAGGTGTTATACAAGCATAATAAAGCCATAAAATACTTAATTTTCTTGCATTGAATGTATACATTTAATGCTTTGGTTTTTATTTAATTTCTTTGTGGCAGTCTGTTCTCTGCTCCATATTGTATAAGTCCAGAAAGTAGGGGCCATCTCTGTATAAACCACTTTGTTTGACATCATATGAAAAACTGTGTACATGGATATATATTTAAATTTTATTGATAAGTAAGAAACATTTGATAAGATTATGTACCACTTTTGTTTTCCTCTTTCTTGCTTGTATCCCTTGATATTTCTTCAGTGATAATAGATGTTTGTACTAATTCTAAAGAAGTGATTTTAAAAGAAAAGTGTGGTATAAATTTAGAAATTTACTCTATCTGCTATTTATTTCATAAAAAAACCCATTTCTTGTTTAAATATCCCCAAATAGGGACAACCGGGTGGCTCAGTTTGTTAAGCGTCCAACTTTGGCTCAGGTGATGATCTCACAGCTTGTGAGTCGGAGCTCCACATTGGGCTTTTTCGGGTCAGCACAGAGCCTGCTTTGGATCCTGTTTCCCTCTCTCACTCTGCCCCTCTCCCGCGCTTTCTTTTTTCTCAAAAATAAATAAAAATTTAAAAAACCTATAAAAAATAAAATAAAATAAATATCCTGAAATATGTTATTTTATAGAAGATATGGAAATATCGACTGAAACTATTTCAATGCAAAAAGTTAAGCTCTTAAAATATTTTAAGATCCACCCTGAGTTTCAGATAATTAGCCTTAGACTAACTCATGAACACTTAAAAAAAATAATCCTTGTATTGTAGAAGTATTATTTTCAAAAGTCAAAATCAAATAGTAATAATTAGTTTCGATACAAAAGCCAGTTGCTGTGGAATCAAGTCTCCATATTCCATTACCCAACATTATTTTAAACCATTGGGAAAATTTAATTCATGCTATGGTACTTTGATGCATTTTTTTCCAATTATTCAACAAATATATATTGAGTATCTAGTATATTCCAGTCACTTTGGGAAAAATGAGAGAAAATGATGAGTAATAGAGAACTTTTTCCAGACCTTCAAGTCTTCCAGGAAATCCAAGCAAATTGCATTTTTATTCAAATACAATGGAAAATGTTATGAAAAGAGGCAATTAACCTTTTCTTAGTAAGACTTGAGAGTTTTGGGAAGTTGACACTTAAAGGATAAATCGAAGTTGCTAAGAAAAAGATAGTGTGTGTGTGTGTGTGTGTGTGTGCGTGTGTGTGTGTGTGTGTGTTCATGTGTGTGTGTTGGGGGTGTGTGTGTTCATGTCTGTGTGTATGTGTGTGCACATGCAAAAGAAGGGCAGAAAAATTCAAAGCTGGAAAATATCATGAGCAAAAGATTAGAAACTGAAGGGGTTTCATTAAAACTGATTTAGTTATTCTAAAATAAGCCTATTTTATTTCATTTTGGTACTTGCAACTTTGCTTTGTAGAGTCAGCTGCTATTTTTGGAAGGATTTCTCCTTTCAGAAGAGGTCCACTGTAGTAAATCATCCCAAATCACACTTAATGCCCATCCAATTTTACAAAAATAGCCACAAAACATTTCCATTCCACATACTCTTCTGCAATTTGACTTTCTTTCTCACCACGAAATGTAATCTATTTCTTAACTCCCTTGAAATTATGCAGGTTCTGTGATTGCCTAGATCCTCAGTATGTGGCAGAAGTGAGATCGTGCTGGTCCAGGCATAGCTCTTATCTAGTCTGGCAATTTCCATTTCCTGCCCTAGGAACCAGCTATCATGTATGAAGACCAACTACCCTGTGATTATCATGTTGTGAGGAGCCCAAGTCATGTGGAAAAGCCCTGGAAGATGGAACTTCATGTGGAATGGTTTAGACAGAGAGACTGAAAGTTCCGAGTGTACAGGTATTCTAAAAACTAACTCATCAGGCCAGGCCACGCCCGCTAGATACAATGTTGACAAAGGTCTGCCATTTTGGCCAAACCTTTTCCACATTCCTGATACACAGAATTGTGAAGGAAAATGTTTGTTTTAAGCCACCATGTTTTGAAATGATTTCTCACACCAGAGTATATAAAGGAGACAAACTCCTTACAACTTAAAGAAACACTTTGGAGTTCGCTACCTAGCTATAGCAATTGAATAGCAATGTTGCCAAACTATTTGAATAATAATAATGATAATAACATTTATTATGGGCTGAATTGTGGATCCCCCAACATTCGTATGTTGAAGGCTCAACCTCCAGACTCTCTGAATGTAATATTTGGAAATAGGGCCTTTAAAGAAGTATTTAAGTTTGAATGAAATCATATGAGTAGGCCCTAATCTGTGTGACTATATTTGGAGATGCAGCAGTCAAGGAGATGATTAAATTAAATGGACGCCCTTGGGTGGGTTCTAATCCACTATGACTGGTGTCTTTATAAAAAGAGTTAGAGATACTAGGGATATGTGTAGAAAAAAGGCCATGTGACAACACAGGGAGAGGCAGCTACTTACAAGGCAAGGAGAGAAGTCTCAGCAGAGCAGAAACTGCCCACATTTTGGTCTTGGACTTCTAGCTTCCAGAACTGCAAGAAAATACATTTGTGTTGTTTGAGCCACTTAGTCTGTGGTGTTTTCTCATGGTAGCCCTAGCTGGTACATGCTCATCTTGTGCCAAATTTGGTGCAAAGCAATTACCAATCAATTTCATCAGTTCCTTATAGCAGCTCTGCAGGTAAGGATCACTGACATTGCATGAGAAATCTGTCTCAGGCATTTATTATTTCAGCAGGTGCTAATATCACAAATAAAGGAATATCAAAGTCTACACAAATTCTATACCACATATGCAATATAAAATTATTGGCTAACACTATTTCCATGGAAAGAGGTCATTTGTAAAATCTTTGAGGGCCACTTTGAGCTCTCCCTTCTGGATTCCTTTCAATTATTTCTGAAAGTGCCAGATATACCAAAGGGGGCACATTCCATCTCAAACTTCCATGGAATTTTGCCTTTCCAGATCTAAAGTAGAAATGATGACTATTTGATATTATTTGGGTGCTTTTTCCTGATGAAAATACATTTTTGGTTCTTTATCAAACACCTTTTTTTTTTTTTTTTTTTTGCTACTGTGTCTATGATTTTAGGTTTTGAACATATATTTTACACACAGAAATAGAAAGTCCTTCTGGACTGAGGAAAAATGAATAGCACCTACTCCTTGCCCTAAGGGAGCATACAATTGAGTAGTGAATATAGACTCAAAGAACATACAAGGACTAGAATACAAAGAAAAATCTACATAAATCACAGATGCTTTTAGCTGAAAAGTGATTTAATCATCTAATCTAATAAACTTTTTATAGCCAGAGGGGATTGGCACAGCTATCCCATCCAAATGTTCTCTGATTTACTGCTGTCAGCCTGGAGGAACACTCGGAGGCAATTAGCTGGGCCTTTCAGAGATGTGCACCTCCAGGGGCCACTTTCTCAAAAGTGGTTACCCTTCCTTTCTGTCCTATGAAGAGTTCATGAATTTCTAAAAGAGTATGGTTAGATAAGAGATTAAGGATATGATGTCTTATTGTTGATGTCTGGTTTTTTTTTTCCTGCCCAAGAAAATCCTTCAGTTGTCTTTTGGAATATTTGATATTATCACTCCACTGTTCAAATGTTCCGATCAGCTGTGGGATTCTTTGGAATGCAAATGGAAAAACACTTTCAGCTATTGCCCTGGATCATGGTGACTTGGCTTCCATACAAAATTGCAATTCCCAACTACCTCCTCAACTTCCCTGTGGCAGAACCATCTTAACTCTCGTTAAAAGAGCTTTGTTTCTGCATCTAGAATTCCTTCATTTTCCACAAACTATGCTGCATCTCTGCCCACTCTTTTTTCCCTTCCATTTGAAAAGATTCTCTTTGAGAAAGATTGACCTACAGTTATTCCTTGTCTTTTACATTTTCAAATGTTCTAAGGGATGTTATTCTGTAGCATAAAAATATACTTTTTTTTTTCTATTTTCAAACACTAATCTTTCTTAGACATGCATTCCTAGCTGTTTGATTCCACTAAAACATTGCTACAAATCTTCACCCGCCCTTTATTCAAAACTCACTCCTCAACTCACTTGGATCTAATCACCAGTATCATGGCTCTGGTCACTTCCTGTTTACTAAGATTGAATGGCTCACTTAGTTTTCATCTTACTGGATTTAGGAAGCATTGAACACTGCCGATATTTATTTTAAGAAGGGTTTTATAATTTTTTTCTTTGGTTGCTCTTCTACCATATCTCCTGCATTTCAGTCCTCTCTGCGGCTTCAGGTTTTTTTGTTTTGTTTTGTTTTGTTTTTTTTCATGGCCACTATTTCCCTGCCCACATATTTGCAAAGAAAATGTGGAATAGAGGCAACCAGTGCCTTTTTGCAAGCTATGGTGGAATACCAGAGATGAATGTGGAACCGTCTCCCCACAGGAAAAGTCAAAAATATTTAACATACCATATGCAATTCTGCCTGATATTGTCCCACGGCCTGCATTTCCCCATGCCTCATAATAATTCTCAAGGTTCTGGGGTGCCTGGGTGGCTCATTTGGTTAAGCATTCAACTTCAGCTCAGGTTATGATCTCGTGGTTCACGGGTTCGAGTCTATGTGTAGGGCTCTGAGGGGTTCTACGTTGATGGCTCAGAGCCTGGAGCCTGCTTCATGGATTCTGTGTCTCCCTCTCTCTCTGCTCCTCCCCTGCTCATATTCTGTCTGCCTGTCTGTCTGTCTCTCTCTCAAAAGTAAATAAAACATTAAAAGTTTAAAAAAATAATACTCTAGGTTCTATTAATTTTTAACTTTATGTATTTATTTTGAGAAAGAGAGAGAGAATGAATGGGGAATAGCAGAGAGAGAGGTAGAAAGAAAATCCCAAGCAGGCTCTGTGCTGTCAGCACAGTGCCAGACACGGGGCATGATACCAAGAACAGTGAGATCATGACTTGTGAAATCACAAGTCAGATTGCTTAACCCACTGAGCCACCCAGGCGCCCCAGAACCTAGAGTTCTAGGCTCCCCTGTGTTCTATTATTATTCAAATCCTCAATTAACGTTTATCCCAAGTATCTTAATATTTATTTCCTTTCTGATGAAGTTTTTTGGGAGACAGTGGGGTTCGTGGGGTCTGGAGCCAGTCACCGAGCAAGAATTCTTGAGGACATCTTTGGTGCAAAAAGGTGATTTTATTGAAGCATGGGGACAGGACTCGGGGGCAGAAAGAGCTGCTTGGGGACCAGGAGGAGACACTGGTTTTATACTATGGAGTTGGGAGAGGTAAAGTCCAGAGGAAGTTGCCAATGAGATTTTCATATGCTAAAGAAGACTCCCAGGATCCTGGCGGCCTGGCTATCGTCAGGCTAAGATTGTTTTCCCTCTAGCAAATCATTAGCATTAAGACCTAGGGAGTTCCTGGAGCAGCATTTTACTCCGCCCAGGCTTCAGTATTTCTCAATGGGCTTTAGTTCTGTCTGCCATTTCCTTCTGCCTTTGTTTCCCACATCACTGTGGAGGGGTGATGGAGACTTAGGTCCTGCAGAACTATGATCTTTATCAGTTAACCCTTTGTTTTCCCCCTTTCCTTTGTTCTTGGGCAGTCAGGAATGCCAAGGAAGATCACACATATCCCACCTGCGGTGGGGGAGGGTGTTTGCGGCCTGTCAGCTCAGCTTATGCTGCCTCATCACTTCCCACTAGTTAGGAATTCTTTCTCCACCTTTAGTCTTCCCCTAACGTGTTTGTTTTCTAGATAACTCTTGACTATTGCCCTAACATGTAGAATCTGTGACTCTATTGACCTCGCAGGTTACACTTTCTCTCTTATGCATTATCTGTTTCTCCTTAGCTACTAGAACAACAC
This sequence comes from Panthera onca, assembly GCF_046562875.1. Taxonomy (NCBI): domain Eukaryota; kingdom Metazoa; phylum Chordata; class Mammalia; order Carnivora; family Felidae; genus Panthera; species Panthera onca. The sequence continues at coordinate 22,103,649 of NC_138339.1, forward strand.
AGGATCCTAAAAATGTGCCCCAGCCATCCCATCTTAAAATAACAAAAAATAGTGACAAGAATAAAAACAGTAACATTAACCACTGAAACAACAAAATTCCATTAGTCTCTGGATACCACAAGCCTCCCTTATTACTCTATTATTTTGTTGTTTCTTTTCATAGTAAGACTTCTATAAGGATCTGTTAACTCATTTCTTCTTTCTCAAATCCCTTTGTATCCCTCTCAAAAATGACTTTCATTCCTACCCTTTCAAAGATACTGCTCTTTTTTTTCCCAGATAGTCCAAAACACTGTTATCAATAGGTGCAACAAACATACAATTATTCTATCAAATTACCATCAAAATTTGCAAACACTTACTATTAATTTCTGTACCTAGCTCACTGTTTCTTTACCTAGCTATTCTAGCAAAAAGTTACCGGTCCAGCATCAATCTGTAGATCCTTCCTTGCTTCGTCAGTCACTCCCTCAGTCCTCTAGGCCTAAGGGTAGTAACAGCTCTGCTTGCTGTTAGTCCTGGGTTCACACAGTGTCTGTCCCACTTGCGGATTCCTAATTAGTCCTACTGTGAATAAATGAGCCTGCCACACAGTATCTTAGTTTGACTGGGCCATTTCTTTCCTATTGTGACTGTGAATTTGGGAGACAAAGATACTCTTATAAAGATTGATAGAACTCTACCAGGTGCCAAGTTCAAAATGCAGTACTAAATCTGCATTTTCTTGAGCCCTTTTGATGAGGGACCATAAGGCAAACTGAGAGTCAAGCACAAGACAACACTACCCTCCTCCCCCCAGGTGGGATATGTGCGACATTCCTCAGGCACTCCTGGCTGCCCAAGGATAAAGAAAAGGACAAAAACAAATGGTTAAATTGGTAGAGTCTCCGTCAATATACAAAGAGTTTAGTAAATTACAAGAAAAAGGCAATCTTATCAAAGCCTAATCTCCAGAAATCTATAGACTCAAGTTTCCTGGAGCCCTAACATCACCCCTCCATAGTGTTAGGGGGAACTAAGGCAAGAAGCAAATGGCAGGTAAAATTAAGTTTCCTTATAAACTGCAGCCCACTGACAAATACTTAAGGCAGGCAAAATAAAATGTTTCTCCCTACTGTCTTAATGTTAATGATTTGCTATAGGGAAAAACAAATTTAGCTTGGCAATAGCTGGGTCTTCAGTAATCTGTGTGTCTTTAGCATACAGTGAAAGGGCGGGCCAACGCCGACCGACTCCATCTTGTTCTGTGTCCTTCACCTTGACCACACCTCTTCCCCTTGAGTAACCCCCTCACCTGCCTAACAGGACTCGGACCCTTCCCCAGCCAATCGGCTGAGACCATAGCCATTACCTCACCAACTGCCCCTAGGCCCCAATAAAACCTTTGTCCTTTTGAAACTCGCTCTCTCTCCCTGGTCTCTCACCACTGTGTCGGTGCAGGTAGGGGAGTGAGCTCGAGCTAGCTCGAATAAAGGCTCTTTTGCTCTTACATCGGACTTGGCTCCCTGGCGGTATTTGGGGATCACGAATTCTGGGCATAACAACAGAAGTCTTTTAGGAAACTTTCCCTTTGACTTTACCTCTCCCAAGTCAGTAGTATACAACCTGTCATTCTACACAACTCCAGTACAGCTCTTCCTGCCTACGGGTCCTGCTTTAATAAAATCACCTTTTTGCACCAAAGACATCTTCAAGAATTCTTTCTTGGTTGTCAGCTCTGGACTCCACGAACCCCCACCATCATCCCAAAACTTCATCACTTGGTTCATTGCTTCATTCACCATTCTCCTGAAATAGACTCTGCAACAGTTTCCTGGTTTTCCTCTAGCTCGAAGGCTACACCTTATGAGTCTACTCCTATGAGCTTCTCCTTCATTATGTGTGTACTAAACACTGGGTCTCTCGGGGCTTGATCCCAGGCCTTTCTCTACCTACCTATGACTGCATATATTCTCAAACGGTGAAGACATGCATATGGTGATAATTCCTAAGTTGTACATCTCCATTCTAGATCACTACTAAGTTCCAAGTCAATGTGTAATTTACAACTGCATACAACTGCTCAGAAGTCTAAGGCCATCTTGAATTTCACATGTTCAAGAGAGAATTTTGATAATGCATTCTTCCAAATCTGTCTCTCCCTCCACCCCCCTCACTTAATTAACCAGCTAGATCATACCAAAAGGTAGGAGTCATTTTGTTCATCCACTTTGCTCATTACATTATATCCACTAAAATGTTTATTATATCCAGTTCTCAACAAATACTATAAAGTCTTCATCCAAACCGTGCTCAAGTCATTCCATCTCTCTTTCTCAATCAGTGAGACTGTAGTCAAACCATCATTAGTTATTTCTTTTTTTGTTTGTTTGAGCTGTCAGCACAGAGCTAGATGTGCGGCTGGAACCCATGAACTGTGAGATCGCGACCGGACACAAAGTCAGATGCTTAATCGACTGAGCCACCCACGTGCCCCTAATCACTTCTAATATCATCTGATTTTATCTTTCTTGTCTCCATTTATTACTATCAATTCATCGCCCACATAGTAAGCCAGAATATTTTTTTAAATATAACTGAGGTAATTTAATTCCTCATTTTAAAATCATTAGATGGCTTCACATTGTACTGAGAATAAAGTTTACCTATTGTCATATTTCACCTTAAACTACAGGACAATTCTTAATTTTGCTTCTAACTATATCCTCAACTTAACCTAATGCTAGGACAGTTTCAGTTTACTAACTCAGGACCAATAGTCTGTTTCTGTTACCTGTGCTGGTCTTCCTTCATTCTTTCACCTCCTGCTTAGAAATAGATGCTATTGATGGGGTTTTGGAGTGGTGGGGGTCGGGGGCCAATGGCCAAGAAAGACTTTTGAGACTTCTTTGGTGCAAAAAGGTGATTTTATTAAAGCACAGTGACAGGACCCATGGGTAGAAAGAGTACACCAGGGTTGTGAGGAGTGACTGGATATATACTATGGAGTTCACAGAGGTAAAGGCAAAAGGAAGGCCTCCAGAGGGACTTCCATATGCTAAAGAGGACTCCTGAGATGCCAAGGGACTTGCTATTATCAAGCTAAGCTTGTTTTCCCCCCTAGTAAGGCATTAACATTAGGACAGTAGGGGGTTCCTGGAGAAATGTTATACTTCATATTAGCCTCAAGTATTTGTTAATGGGCTACAGGTTATAAAGATATTGAATTTTAGCTGCCATTCCCTTCTTGTCTTTCTTCCCCACATCACTATGGAGGGAGGGTGATTTGGGGGCTCCAGAAAACTAAGTCTATAGGTTACTGGAGATTAGACTATTGATAAAATTGCCTTTTTCCTATAATTTACTAAGACATTTGTAAACTGATGGAGACTCATGTCCTGCATGACCGTGATCTCTATTAGTTAACCATTTATTTGTCTTCTTTCCTTTCTTTTGTGCCTGGGAGGTCAGGAGTGCCTGAGGAATATCACACATATCCTACTTGGAAGGAGGGTGTTTGTGGGGTGTTAGCTTGCCTTCTGCTTCCTCATCATTGTGACTGGAACTACAAATCATCTTGTGTCCAGAAAGTGAAAGGCATACTGGTGAAAGAGGCCCATGTGATGAAATTGCTGGGGTGAGAAGAAAACAAGCTTGGGGCTTGATGGTATGTTAGTCCTGGACTGCCTCCGCTGGACTTGCCATATGGGAAACAGATATCACCTATATATTTTGACCAATATTATTTGTGACTTTACAATAAAGTCAATAATACAACCAGTGTATTGTGTTGTAACAGCCTAACATGTTTAATGGGTATATCTTCATTAACATAGTGTAACAGGAAATGACACGATATAATAGGCAGAGAGGGAAAAGTTAGGACCTGAGTTCTTCCTCCTGGGTGGAGAAGAACACATATTTTGGGACAACACTGGGAGCCTCTGAGATACCAAACGATTTCTCTTAAGAATGCAAGAGAAACCACCCACTTCCCCCTCAGGTTCCCTTCAGGAATTTGACAATCAAAATACCTAACTAAAATAAGTAACCCATAAAACTAATGTTCCACGAGGGGCAGTATGACCATAGTCTGACTCGACACATAATGGACTCAAGGCCAATCAAGAATGAACAACCCAGCACCCAGAATTATCCAGCCAGTAAAGGTAGGAACTGAGCAGGAACAAGGGGGAAGATGGGGAGGTGACCAGAACCTTATAAAACAAAGACCCTTGCCTATTGTCGCGGGCATTCACTTTCAAATGCCCCCTCTCTGCAAAGAGAGCTTTCATACTATTCTTACTTTCTCATCTTATGCTCTAATAAACTTTTGCCTGCTACTCATTTTGCATACACCTCTTCATTCTTCAAAGTAGAGAGACAATGAATCCTGGGTATTGAGGTTAAAAAAAAATCCTGCAACAAAGGTATTATCTTACCTGCTTTTCTGAAATTAATACAGTTTTCATGCTTTTGTTTTTGGTTTTGTTTTTGGTAAGTTTTAGCATGGTATAACTATTTTCACCAGCTATAAGACCAGGAAGTAAAAAAGTACGGGATTTAAGGACATGTCCTACCCCCTAGAAGGGCCTAGTGAAGTCTTTTCCCACACATAGTAGGACTTTGTTTTGTAGAACTACTTGGACATATTTTATAAAGTTTCTTCCCTTTCATGAACCAGACCCACAATGTTTTTCTTGACTCTAAAGTGAGAATTGGGTAGGGTAGCTGCCTCCCTACTCACCCACAAGACTGTGGCTTTGAGGAGTTTCTCACGTTCTTGTTAGTGCATATTCAGCCAGGGCAATTTCACAACGTTCCCATTTAACTGTACCTTACAGTTTACGGCTCCAGAAAGTCCTGCTCCAGGTAAATAGATCTGTGTTGATTATTGCTATTCATCTTTCTGCCCAGATTTCAGTATCACTGTCTGCCTTGCACCTTAGGTTCTTTCATGGGTCCATTTTTTTTTTTTTTTTTGGTTGTTGTTGTTGCTATTGTTTCTTTGTTTAGAATGGAAGTGATAACTTCCATTCTCTTTACATGTTGAAACTAAACCTAGACGTCCGGAACACTGATTTTTAATATTCCTGCCATGAAGAGCACAACATTTTAATCCTATTTTATTAGAACTATCAACATGGCCATAACAAATAGAAATGGATCTGGAGAATATAGTCCTTCATTGAGCAAATACTTCCAAGTGACAAATCTGAAAAGGAAGCACATATTTTGGTGGTCAAAGGAGCTTCTCAGTTACACAGCATATGAAGAAGAAAGGAAAAAAAAATCAACACTCAAAAAGTACTTTTTGAATATCAGACACTATACTAGATGTTTTATAATTGATCTTATTTACTCCCCTTATTATTATGAGAGGTGATATTTTTGTCCTCCTGTAAGAGATTGGAGCACGGAGATTGGTCAAATGCCCAAGAACAACATAACTCAGATAATAGTAATCTGAAATTTGAACCAAAGTCCATGTAACTGCAGACCATGTGGTTTTGTAAGAAGTTTGATATTAGTAATTTTGCAGCAATTTTAATTTAGATATGATTGCATTTATAAAATTGAGAATAAGTAGTCATTTGCACTGTAAGATCTAATAAAAGAACACTGTAACTTTCTTTAGTCAAGTTGATTCTAATATACTTGACTTTGTTTATGTTTAAAACATGCAACATATTCAATCCTGATTTTCCTAAGCACGATCACATTTGCTAGATCACAACTGTTGCTGTAAGGGCTTTCAACCTCAACCCACTACCATCGGCAGTCCGGAGTTCCTTTTCTTTATGTTACATTTCTCTCCACTTTGGTGAATGGGGTTTTCTGAAGGCAGTGTCTCTTGCTTTTCCTGAATGGGAAAGTTATTATGAAAACAACTTACCTCTTGTTTGTTGCAGTTCTTGTATGGTTATAGTTTTTTTCTTTTCCAAGACCCCCTTCCTCTCTGTCCTTTATTTTTTGACTTAGTTTTTATTTTTGTGCCTCCTTTTCATGTAAATTATAAAATAAAGACATTTCTTCCTTTCACATTGTGTCTACTATAAAGACCTTGACACATTTTAGGAACTTAATGAATATTTGTTAAATAAATGAATAAATTAGTGAAATCGGATCACATTGGCTGTGTTAACCCATATTTAATAAATTGATTAGTATAAAATTCTTAATATAAAATCCTGACTTTTCTTCCTGTGTTGTAACTAGATTCATTCATTGAAATTAGATAGATGGAATATTACCATTCAGGATTAAAATGATTATGTTAAGTCTGTCTCAGAATTCAAAGTAATACTTATTAAGGGAAGTTTAAAAAAAATATATGAATTAGGGACCACTATTGAAAATCAAATACATAAATTGTCAAAGATTTGAACATGGCAATAAATATGTATTCTTCATTTAACTTGGTGGATTTCTTTAACTTAAAATATAATATTGCATAATTGTTTCATCCTAAGTTATACACACATTACATATATATATATTACAGATGCAATATATATATTATATATATATAGCTGCATAGCCACTAAGGGTAAGTAGCATATTTCAATGCAAATCACACTGATTTACTGCCAACTAATGGACAACTTTTTAGATTAATAGGGCTATAAATGTTTGTAAACATTGAATTCCACATAGCATATCTCCTCAGGGAGCTGTTTCATGTTAATGAGCTTTATATTTTTGAGTCTGCAATACCCGGAAGAGACACAAAGCACTAATGCCATCATCAGAGCATAATGTGAAACAGTTCATTCAGATAACTTAGTGTAAGGGGCAATGCTATATAAGCAATGCTGGATAAAGGAAATGAAATAAATCAACTCAGAGTAGACCACAGATTATGCTGGATAATATAAGTACAATAATATAATAAAATTGAGTTATTATAACATTATTATGCATTAGAATGCATTTACATATGAGAGTACTATCTAGAAAGGGAACGGATTTGGATTCCAATGGTCTGTTTTAGCCTCTGCGTTTCTAGTTACTTAATCTCTGGTTTCTAAGAGACCCAGTTTTCTTACCAATAAAGTATCCATAATATATGACTATTATTTAGTTCTTTTATTTTGAATAATGTTTTGAATGGAAGTATTTCACATATAGAAATAAATAGCAATAGTTGAAAATGTAGAATACAGTTAGAGAGTCAGTGTGCCAGATTCAGAACTAAAACATGCTCTCAAATAATAAAGTTAAAAGGACAGCAGTCAATGAGGTTTTCAACAAAAATTTGTAGAAATGAAAAAGAATTAAGGATAGAAGTTGAAAACATTCTTCTAGTCTACCCCTCTCTTGACATGCCATATCAATGAAAATATAAAACAGACACCATGAAGATTGATGTGCAATAGAATCAAAAGAGTGAAAGTATATCAAATCAATAAAACATTCTAAAGTCCATTTAAAAATTAAATTCTAGTTGGTTTCTATGATCTGGATCACATGATTATGATCATTAACAATTTATTACCTCCAACCCTTTAAATAACTTTAGCAGAAAATACAGGCAGTGACCCTAAAGAACTAAAGACTTAATTTTTTATTTTAAATGTTTTATTTCATATATCTTTTATTATTATCAACTTCCAATTATTTTTAGAAAAGCCAAAGAACAAGTGAGTAAATACAATACAAATACACATTTAATTACATCAAGAAATATAATTATGCTTTATATACATTGAAATTTCATAGATTATTCTTTTTGCCATAAACTAATAACTAATATGTATGAATGCTTTAGTCTATATACTTTAAAAAAAATTTAAGGTTTATTTTTGAGAGAGAGAGACAGAGTGTGAGCAGGGGAGGGTCAGAGAGAGAGGGACACACAGAATCTGAAGCAGGCTCCAGGCTCTGAGCTGTCAGAGCAGAGCCTGACGCAGGGCTTGAACCCACCAGCCATGAGATCATGACTTGAGCTGAAGTCAGACTCTCAACAGACTAAGCCACCCAGGCGCCCCTAGTCTACATATTTTAAAAGATATTATATGTATATAACTTAAGGCTTATAAAATATTTAAAGTCAGTATTATTATCCCAAGGTTTTTTTTAATATGTATTTATTTATTTATTTATTTATTTATTTTGAGAAACAGAGAGAGAGAGAGAGAGTATGGGGGAGGGGCAGACAGAGAGGGGGACAGAGGATCTGAAGCAGGCTTTGTGCTGACAGCAGACAGTCTGATGCAGGGCTTGAACTCACAAACTGTGAGACCGTGACCTGAGCTGAAGTCAGATGCTTAAGTGACTGAGCCACCCAAGTGCCCCTATTCTCCCAAGTTTATAGATGACTGACATAAGATTATAAAGGTTAGATTACTTATAAATGATCACATGGTCAAGAATTTGCATAATCGGGCTTTGAGTTCAGGCAGTTTGACCTCAGAGACAGTATACTTTGTCTTTATAACATAAAGTCTCTCATATGCAGAGTTCTTCATGGAAATACTACAATAATAATTGCATACATATATACTAGTGTAGATGAAAATCTATGTGTAGATGAAAAAGTCAAAATATTTTCGTCAGAATCTAATAACTGTCTGCAGTCTATAAACTTAGGTTCTCTTACTCTTTCTCCCTCAACTCTGACAGATGAGAAGTATAAAAGGTAATAAGTTTTGAATAATAATCAGGGAAAAAGAAAAAAAAGTGAACAGTTCAATTCAGATTCAAGATTGCATGTGATGTTCTATCACAATCAAATGTTCATTTGAGTATTTGCTTCCTTTACTGCTTCATGGTACTGTGCCTAAAAATTCATGTGTAGGAGTGAATGTTTTCACTCATGGCCAGAATGAAAAAGGGTATCAGTAGCTGTTCAATTATAACTTATAGTTGTTTTTTTTCTATTGTTTCTTTTCATACATTAGATTACTGTTTGACATTAATAAAGCTAAGGATGCAGAGGAGGTAGGAATGGGAAAATATTTTTAGTTACAGTGGCTTCTAGAAAGCACTTCTTTGTACGTACACTATTTTGTAAAGCAATGGCAAGATTATTTGATACAACTGTGTTGTCCTCTGGTCTTTTATCCTTTGGCTCAAAGGAAGACCAGTAAGAAAAATCATATCTCCCTGAAAGACTGGGGGCAACAAAATTAGGAAAAGAAGGAAAACTACGGAAGAAGAGAAGAAGCAGTGGAAACAGAAGCAGGAGGAGTAGGAAGAGGAGGGGGAGGAGCTTTAGGAGGAGGAGGAGAAATGGAAGGAAAAGCAGAAGTGGGAGGAGGAAAAGAATTAAAAAAATTTTTGTAATGTTTATTTATTTTTGAGAGAGAGAGAGAGAGAGAGCGTGAGGGGGTGGGCAGAAAGAGAGGGAGACAGAGAATCTGAAGCAGACTCCAGGCTCTGAGCTGTCAGCACAGAGCCTGACGCGGGGCTCGAACCCACAAACTGTGAGATCATGACCTGAGCTGAAGTTGGATGCTTAACCAACCCAGGTGCCCCATAGGAGGAAAAGAATTTGAACAAGAAGAAGGAGAAAGAGGAGAGGGAAGGAGGAGGAAAGAAGGATAAATGAATGGAACAATAACAACCACAAATAATGATTTTTCATGTTCAATCATACTCATTGAGCTTTTTATATATAACAAAATAACATACCTGTGTGTTTTATTTTTTCAAATATTGAATAAATAAAATAGTAAAAATACTTTTTCCTCACTGTACCTACTGAATTCCTAATCTCCTGTCAGTACCTATCATTTTCTAGACCTTACCTGAAACCAGATTGCAAAGGAACCAAGCTGATGTAAGCCACACTCCTGTGTCACAGAGGTCAAAGCATGGTGTAGATTGAAAGTGAAGTGAAAGTGGAATTAATCCAATACATTTGCTCCAGATATTTTCATTTTGTTTTGGTTTAATTGAATAATAGACCTTTGTGTACATAAAATATGACTTCTGTGTGTGTGTGTGTGTGTGTGTGTGTGTGTGTATGGGCTTTCTTATTTTGTAGTCATCTTAAAAAGATTTTGAAAAACAGTAACCTTTAGAATTACAAGGGAGAAAAAATTCTGATAATTTTAAATTGTAGAACATATCTAACTTCCATACTCTACTCACTGATGCAGGATAAGCAGTGACAACATGAAGCCATGTGTAACTTTTCTTTCAGAAATCAGTCATTGCCAGAAAAAGAGGTTTGCACCATTTTGCACCCCCCCAACTTGTTTACACCTCTTACCTTCCTCCTTAGAAGTTATCACTCTCCTAACTTTAGTGAAAATGATTGCCCTACTTTTCTTCATTGATTTGACAGTGATATATGCATTCAAAAAGTGTAGTTAATTTTGGAATAATTGTAGTAGGAAAAATAATAACCCCCAAAGATGCCCATGTCCTAATCCCTGGAACCTGTGAACATGTTACATTATATTGCAAAGGGGAAATAACTTTACAAATGGATTAAGTTTTCTAACCAATTAACTTTACTACTGGAAGTAAGTCAGGAGAAACGACTTGGATAGAATCTTTACTTTTGGAGAAACGACTTAGATAGAATCTTTTCTTTTACCTTTCCTCTAGAACAGTGTGTGTATGACAAGAAATAGAATTTATAATATATCTAAATTTATTAATAATTTGTCTTTAGGGACCCTGGGTGGCTCAGTCAGTTAAGCAATTCGACTTCGGCTCAGGGCATGATCTCACAGTTGGAGATGGAGCCCCACATCAGGCTCTCTGCTATTAGTGCAGAGTCTGCTTCAGATCCTCTTTCTCCCTTTCTCTCTGCCCTTTCCCATCTCTCTTTCTCTCTCTCTCTCTCATAAATAAATAAACATTAAAAATATTTTAAAAAAAGAATTTGGCTTTAAAGTGGTTGCAATAATTTATCCTTTTGCTAGGTAGTGCATAAGGATTACCTTAGTTTCATATTAGTGAAATTCTTGTAGTTGTCAGGCATTTTAATATGGATTATGCATAAGATTCAACCTCTTTTTGGAAGAGGCTAGGAAGATGTCAGAGTAAGAAGACCCTCGTTTCACCTTGTCCCACAGATGCAACTAGATAATGCTCACATCTGCATAAATAATCCAGAAAATGACAGAAATAAACAGTTTTTCAGACAAACAAAAGCTAAAGAAGTTCATGACCACTAACCCAGCTCTATAAGAAATGTCAAAGGGAACTCTGAGTGGAAAAGAAAGACCTTAAATAAGAGTAAGAAAAATAGGAAACACAAAAGCAGTAAAAATAAGAATATCTGTAATATCAGTCAAGAGATTCACCAATAAAAGGGTGTAAAACATAACACCATATACCTAAAACACGGTGGGGGAGGAGTAAAGAATGGTTTAAGCCTCAGCGACCATAAACACAATATAGACTGCTATATGTAGATGTTAGATGCAAACCTAATGGTAACCACAAATCAAAAACCAGTAATAGATACGCAAAAACTAAAGAAAAAGAATCTAAGTATATAACTATAGAAAACCAGCAAACCATGAAAGAAAGTAAGAGAAAAAAAAATCAGAGAACTACAAACAAAAAAGAACTACAAAACAACCACAAAGTACATACTAAAATGGCATATATATTGATAATTACTTGAATATAAATGGACTAAATTCTCTAACCGAAAACAGAGGGTGCAGGAATGATTAAAAAAAACAAAACAAAACAAGACCCATCTAGATGGAGCCTTTAAGAGACTCATTTCAGACCTAAAATATAGATTGAAAATGAAGGGATGCACCTGCCACTGATATAACACTGTACGTTAATTATACCAGAATTAAAATTTTTAAAAAATTAAAAAAATAAAAAGAAAGGGAGGGGATGGAGAAACATTTATTATGCAAATGGATGTCAAAAGAAACCTGAGGTAATAGTACTTATGTTAGACAAAACAGACTTTAAAACAAAGACTGTGATGAGAGATGACGAAGGACGCTATATAATAAAGGACGCTATATAATAATCCAACAAGAAGATATAACAATTGTAAATATTTATGCACACGACATGAAAGCACCCAAATACATAAAACAGTTAAAAACAAACATAAAACAACTAGTTGATAATATGTTAATAGTAGAGGACTTTAACATGCCATTTACATCAATGAACAGACCCTCCAAACAGAAATCAACAAAGAAACAGTAGCTTTGAATGACACACTGGATCAGATGATGGATTTAACAGATATATTTAAAACATTCCATCCTAAAACAGAGGAATACGTATGTTTTTCAAGTACACATAGAACATTCTCCAGAATAGATCACATATTAGACCATACAAGAAGTCTCAACATATTTAAAAGATCGAAGTCATACCATTCATTTTATTGTGACCACAACATTACGAATTTAGAAATCAAACACAAGAAAAAATCTGGAAAGAGCACAAATGGAGGTTAAGTAACATGTTACCAAACAATGAATGAGTCAACCAAGAAATCAAAAAATAAATAACATACTACATGGATTGAAATGAAAATGAGAACACAACAATCCAAAATCTTTGGGTTGCAGCAAAAGCTGTTCCAAGATGGAAGCATATAGCCACAAGAGGCAAGAAAAATCTCAAATAAACAACCTAACTTCACACCTAAAGGAGCTAGAAAAAGAACAAACAAAACCCAAACCAGCAGAAAGAAAGGAATAAATATGATTAGAGCATAAATATAAGATATAGGAACAAAACAAAACAAAACAATGGAACATATCAATGAAATTAGAAAACGGTTCTTGAACAAGATCAACATAATTGACAAACTTCTAGCCAGGCTCATAAGGAGAGATAGGGAAAGAGAAAGAGAGAGACAGCAAGACTCAAATAAACAACATCACAATCCACATCACAGGAATACAAATGATTGTAAGACAACATTATGAGAAATTATATGCCAACAAATTGGACAATTAGAAGAAAAAGATAAATTCCTCCAAACATATAACGTACCATGACTGAAGCAGGAAAAAATAGAAATTTTGAACAGACTGATTACCAGCAATGAAATTGAATCAGTAATCAAAAACTTCCAACAAACAAAAATCCAGGACCAGATGGCTTCTCAGGAGAATTCTAAGAAATAGCTCAAGGAGAGTTAATACCTATTCTTCTCAAACTTTTCCAAAAATTAGAAGACTGAGTAAAACTTCCTAATCCATTCTGTGAAGCCAGCATCACCTTAAAACCAAAAGCAGGTAAAGACACTACAGAAAAAAAGAGAACTACATGTCAATACCTCTGATGAACAGAGATGCAAAAATGCTCAGGAAAATATTAGCAAATCAAATCCACCAAAACATTTAAAAAAGCATTCATCATGATTAAGTGGAATTTGTTCCTGGGTTGCAAGGGTGGTTCAATATTCCCAAATCGATCAATGTGGTATATCACATCAATAAGGGAAGGAATAAAAACCATATGATCATTTCAATAGATGTAGAAAAAGCATGTGATAGCCTACAACATCCGTTCATGTTAAAAATCCTCAACAAAGTAGGTTTAGAGGGAACATCCCTCAAAATAATAAAGGCTTTATAGGAAAAACTCACAGGTTTTCCTCTAAGGTCAGGAACAAGACAAGGATCCACTCTCACTGTTAGCCACAACAATCAGACAACAAAAAGAAAACACACACACACACACACACACACACACATCCAAATTGGTAAGGAAGAAGTAAAATTTTCAATATTTGCAGATGACATGATAAGAGATATAGAAAACCCTAAAGACTGTACCGAAAAATTACTCGAACTGATAAATAAATTCAGCAATATCACAGGATATAAAATCAATGTACAAAAATCGTTGCATTTCGATACACTGATAATGAAGCAGCAGGAAGAGAAATTAACAAAACAATCCTATTTACAATTTCACCAAAAACACTAAGAAACAGGAATAAAACTAACCATAGAAGTGAAAGATCTGTACTCTGAAAATTATAAAACTTTGATGAAAGAAATTTAAGAAGACACAAAGAATTGGAAAGACATTCCATGCTCATGGATTGGAAGAACAAATACTGTTAAGTTATTAAACAATTTAAGTATATTAAAATTGTTAAGAGGTCTAGACTATTCAAAGCAATCTGCAGATTTATCGCAATACCTATAAAAATACCAACACCATTTTCACAGAACTAGAATAAACAGTCCTAAAATATGTATGGAACCACAAAAGACACCAAATAGCCAAACCAATCTTGAGAAAGAAAAACAAAACTGGAGGTCTCACAATTCTAGACTTCAAGGTATATTACAAAGCTGTAGTGATCAAAACAGTATGGTACTGGCACAAAAATAGACACATAGATCAATGGAACAGATTAGAAAGCCCAGATAAACCCACACTTATATGGTCAATGAGTCTTCAATAAAGAAAGAAAGAATATGCAATGGGAAAACACAGTCTTTTCAACAAATAGTGTTGGGAAAACTGAACAGTTATAGGCAAAAGAATGACCAGGTCACTTTCTTACATCATGTACAAAAATAAACTCAAATTGGATTAAGGACCTAAGTGTGAGACCTGAAACTATAAAAACCCTAAAAGAGAGCACAGGCAGTAATTTCTCTGACATTGGTTGTAGCAACATCCTTCCAGATATGTCTCCTAAAGCAAGGGGAACAAAAGCAAAAATACAGTATTGAGACTTCATCAAAACAAAAAAGCTCTGCACAGCAAGGGAAACAACCAACAACACTAGAAGATAACTTGATGAATAGGAGAAGATATTTGCAAATGACATATCTTATAAAAGGTTAGTATCCAAAAAATATATATACATATACAACTCAACACCAAAAAAGCAAATAATCCAATTAAAAAATGGGCAGAAGACATGAACAGTTATTTCTCCAAAGAAGATATACATAATAAACAGACACATAAAAGATGCTCAACATAACTCCTCATCAGGGAAATGCAAATCAAAACCACGAAAAGATATCCCTTCATACCTGTCAGAATGGCTAACATCAAAAACACAGGAAAAAACAACTATAGGTGAGGATGTGGAGACAAAGAAAACCCTTCTGCACTACTGGTGAGAATGCAAACTTGTATGGCCAGTGCAGAAGACAGTACAGAGGTTCTTCAAAAAATTAAAAATAGAACCACCCTAAGTTCAGTAATTGCACTAATGGATATTCACCCAAATAATACAGAAACATTAATTCGAAGGGATGTATGTACCCTTTTGTTTATTTCAGCATTGTTTACAATAGCCAAATTATAAAAGCCACCCCAGTGTCCATTGATAGATGATGTTTAAAGTTATGTATAAAGTCTATATATATAAACTTTTATATAAAGTTATGTATAGAGTTATGTATAAAGTTTATATAAAGTTATGTATAAAGTTTAAAATGATGTATATATGATACATAATTATAATATAATTAATATATAATATATATTATACAAATATTAGAAGAATGAAATCTTGCCATTTCAACAAATGGATAGGTCTAGAATACAATGCTAAGTGAAATAAGTCAGTAAGAGAAAGACACCATATTATTTCACTCATGTGGAATTTAAGATACAAAACCAACAAACAAAGTGGGGCGGGAGGAAAGAGACAAATGGAAAAACAGACTCTTACCTGTAGAGAACAAACAGTTAATAAAGTGGAGGTTGGTGGGGGATGGGTGAAATAGGTGAAGGAGATTAAGAGTACACTTCTCTTGATGAGAAGTGGGTAATGTATAGATGTGCTGAATCGCTCTATTTTACACCTGAAACTAATAGAAAACATATGTACGTTAATGAACTGGAATTAAAAGGAAAAAAATTCAACCTCTTTTCACATCATTAAGAATTTAGAATGTTCACCTTTGTGTTTTATTTTATCTTTTGTATATTTTTGAGTTGTTAACATTCTTATTGCTTTGCCTGAATTCTATAATGTATTTTGGATAATAGTACCTTTTCAGTTATACGTTCGAAACATCTTCCTTCAGTTTGTGATTTATATTTTAACCTTACCTATTTTATCTTTTGTTGTTCAGGGAAACAGTATTTAATATAGAACTAATTATCTCAGTCTTTATTTTAATCTTTTTGCTTTCATTTTTTAAACAATTTCTATTCTACTCAATATCACAAATATAGTATCCATTTTCTAGATATCACTTTCATTTAAACATTTTCATTTAAACATTTTTGTTTAAATTTTCATTTAAACATTTATATCATTAATTTATCTGGAAATTTTGTTTTATTTGTATGAGTGGCTCTAACTTTATTTTCTCACCATGGATAGCTAATTTTCTAATAACAGTTATTGAATGAATTTCCTAATGCGTTTGCAATGCTTCTTGAGTAAATAGCAGATTTAGAGGTTAAAATGACTAAATCTTTTTTTTTTTTTCTATTCCCTTTGTCTCTTTGTTTACTCTTTTACCAACATCATACTAGAGTTTCATTATAATTTTAGCTATTTTGAGGAAATTTTTCTTTCCATATTCTTATCCTTTTTTAGCATTCTGTTGGACTTTATTGTTTGTGTATTTATTGATTCATGTTCTTATCATTATATTTGACTTATCATTATATTTGAATCAATGTAGTAAATAAGGATATTTAGATTTAAATCCAATTTTCATCTCAGAAACTAAGCACCTTTAGTGACTCTGGATGACTGTGTTTCATTTAAATAAAGTGTGGGTATGCCATTCTGAGACATGTATTTCATCATGGTGTGATTTTATGATTAGTTCATTTTAAATGAATTCATTGCTTCACCACACTATTGATGGATCTTAGGAAGATGCTACTGATGAATTTTAAATGACTAAAATTTGTCCTTGTGAAATCATCAGAAATCATCTGCATGAAAGGGTTCATTCTGTAAGTTTTTAAAGTCACAATGCAGTCTTAAAGATCTCTTCTATAAGGTTAACAGATATTCATAGAAATCTGAATACCAACAAATCAGTATATAAATATTCCTGTTTTGTAGTTTTCTTTTTTTTTTAAAGTTCTAGACATTATCAACTAAAAGTTATTTGTGTGTGTGCGTGTGTGTATGTGCATACATATACATATGTGTATATATATGTATATATGTATGTATATATTTATATAAGTATGTATATATGTATGTATGTATACATACATATATGTACACGTATACGTACATACATATGTACACATATATACACATATAGGTATAAACATACACACACATATATTAATTGCATATCCTTTTTGTGGAACATGTTTTTCAGTGTTATCAAATATTAACGTTTGGCTGAGTTTCCTTGTTTTTAAGTATAAAAGAAAACGTAATGTGAATGTTTACATTTCAAGAATTAAAAACATATATATTTGTATCTTTCTAAAATTTTCAGTGAAAGAAAATATAATTCCAAGTGTGATTGAATGCTTCATATAATAAGCAATTCTGACTTTTCCACTCAGTCTTTGTCTTTGTTTTACTAATCATGTTGCAAGCTCTTACACTGTAAAATGGATATAACCACAATATAAAAATTTAGTAGAAATGAGTTTCCATTATACTTTAATTCATACATATTGTATTATTGGATCTTACATTTTCCCAAGGCTATTTAATAAACCTGAACTTTAAAAAAATCAATATTTCCTTTCAGTTTTACTTTACATTAATGCACTAAATTTTTTTTAATGTACTCATAATATCCTAATACTTCAAAATAGGCAGATGCATTGAGGCTTTGGATATCAGCATTTAAACAACATACATTTTTTCAGTGTATTGATTTACAATAAACACAGATACATTTTCTGGTGCAGATATATTGATTTACAAAACTAATCTCAAGAAGATACGATAAGTAATAAACAAAAAAATGCTTTCCACTAAGTTTTATGTCCTCAAATATTCTTCCTTTCCTAGGAATAAAAAGAAAGTATGCTAAAGGCAATGCATATTAATTGTGGAAGAACATCTAAATTTTTCTCTAAAGAAAATCATTTACATTAAACATATGAGGCAAATAAAATCGAGTCAGGAGGTTTTAACTGGAGCCTATGGAGGGATAGAGCTCCTGGAGAGGATCTGGTGTTGGATTTCAGAGGAATATATTAACTGTGTAATTGCACATAGAATTTTGTATGAATGCACCATTTTCTCAGGGGAACAGCCAACCCTTTTATCAGATTCTTTAAAGGGAGACTCATATTTTTAATTTCCTGAGTTACAAGAATATGTAATTTAAGAATTTAAGAAAAATATTTGTTTTGTAATTTGATTTGCTGTTTAAAAAAAGTTTAAAGTATCAAAATTAAAATATTAAATATTTTCTCGTTCTCTTATTTTTATTTTTATTTTTTTAACATTTACTTATTTTTGAGACAGAGAGAGAGAGCATGAACAGGGGAGGATCAGAGAAAGAGGGAGACACAGAATCTGAAACAGGGACTCAAACCCACGGACCACAAGATTATGACCTGAGCCGAAGTCAGACGCTTAACTGGCTGAGCCACCCAGGCGCCCCTTGCTTGTTCTCTTAAATGAGGAGCAGTATTTTGATGTTTGAATAACATATTATAATTTAAAGGGTTTTATCATTTAAACTTATATAAATTTACTTACTTTTTAACAAGAGCCATTGCTATTTGGTGCATCATGATTTGCAGATATGTAGCAAATTTACTTACAGCAAATAGTTCTACTCGGTATAGATATAGCAAATATAGATATTGCAAATAGTTATGTGGAGTCTAATATTTTGGAGTTATGTGACTCAGTTTTGCTGAGCTTATAAATATGCAGTACATCCAAGGAGTGTAGGTGGCAAAGTAGAGCAGATCTTACGGGGATTTTCCTTCAAAGGCTATAGCACTGGGTTTTGACCACTATACATTTTACGAGGCCTTTACTACTTAACAGATTTTTTTTTATTTTTATGAAAATTAAATCCTATTTCATTCAAGAGAAGAGCTCTTTTCTGTGAAATAAAATAGAACTGATCGGTTTTACACAAACAAGTTCACACAGATATGTTTGCGTAAAATTCATGTATGAATGTATTTAGGGAGAGACTTAGTGGTGGGAAATCCTGGAGCCCAGAGGTGCTTTCCTTCCTGAAGATGGGAGAACAATTCATCTTCTTCCCAGCTGTAGCAAATATCTCCTCTAACTGGTGACTTCGTTGCTGGAAGTCTTCCTCCTTCCTTGATCCCCATCCTCACGTGGTAAGTCTCGCGTCTCCCAGGGGCCCATTGGTCGTTAAGAGACAACTGGATAAATGTCCGTGGAAGAGAATGTCATGATGATGGAGTGGGTAGAGAGGAGGAAATTTATCTCATTCCACTGCTAAATTAGTGCTGGGAATTTCACCAATTACTCTTTCCTTGAGGAAGATCAGGATTTGTCCAGAGGTAGGAAAGGCACATAGATGTTGATCTTCCTGCCCATTTCTCCCACATGTGACATCTTCCAGAATTAATCTGTCTGAAAATAGCTCTCAGTTATTTTATTTAAACTCTCAGCAATGATTGAAATAAGTGCTCACCTCCCCCACTGTCTTGAGGAACTTTCTTCACTTTTCTTCTAAGTTCTTCTAAGTCCTGGTTCTTCCTTACCCTGTGGTTATTCTGTCTTGTCTCTTTTGACGGTTCTTCCTTAATTTCCCAGCCTTCACACTTTGGAATTCTCTAACTCAGCTAAAGAACTTTCCTTCTCTCTGATTGCATTCATTCTCTTCAAGATCTCATTAATTTATGGCTTACAATACCATTTACACTTGGTATAAGTAAATCCAGAGAGTAAAATCCAGGCCTCCTGAAATGGTCTGTAAAGCCTTCTGTCCAGATTTCTACTATATCTACCTTTATAATTTCTACCTCTACTGTTCTCCAACTAGCTTACTGTGTTCCAGCCACACTGCCGTTTCTCAGCTTAGAGTAATGCTCACATCTGTTTCTTTGCCTTGATGTTTTCTATGCCTGATAGTTTCCCTCCAGACATCCGTGTGGCTTCATTCCTTATCTCTATCATGTTACATTGCCAAATGACATTCCCTAATCCCTGTATATAAAGAGTACTCTAAACAAAAGATGAAAATATATTATGAACTATAAGAACCCATGTGATAGGCTGAGCAATATTGAAACACCCTTGAAAAATGTCCGTATCCTACTACCTCAAAACTGTGAATATTATCTTATATTACAGAGGACTCTTTCCAGATGTGATCATGTTAAGGATTTTGAGATGAGCGATTATTCTGGATAATCTGGTGTGCCAGTGTGATCACACAGCTCCTGATAAAAGGAACAGATGAAGAGTCAATCAAAAGTAAATGCAATAGTGGAAACAATAGTTTGGCATGAAGCAAAACGTTGAAGTGAAGCAGGAAAGAGGCCATGAGCCAAGGGATGCTGTCAGCTTCCAGGAATTGGAAATAGTGCAAAGTAGGTTCTCTCCTGAAGCATCCAGGAGGAATGCAACCCTGCCCACACCTTAATGTTATACTTCTGACCTCCAAAACTGTAAGAGGATAGGTTTGTTTTGGATGAAGCCCCTAATTTCTGTTAATTTGTTACAACAGCCATAGGAAATATACATTCGTCACATAATCATTTACCTCTCATACCATCTTCTCTTACTTCTACAGATCTTTACACCGGCCAGTCTGGCTGCCTTGCTATTCTTTGAACATTAAAGGTATGTACTCTCCTTCCACCTCATTTATCATTTTCTTTTTACATTTTTTAATATTTTATTTTATTTTTGAGAGAGAGAGACAGTCAGAGCACGAGCAGGGGAAGGCGAGGGGCAGAGGGGGGGGGGGAGACACAGAATCTGAAGCACAGCTGTCAGGGCTGACAGCTCAGATCCCCATGGGGTCTCGAACCCACGAACAGCGAGATCAAGTCAGAAATTTAACTGACGGAGCCACCCAGGCACCCCACCACCTCACTTATCTGCCTGCAAGTTCCCACACATCATTCAAATCTTTACTCAACTTACCTTCACAATGAGACCCTCATGGCCATCCTCCTCTCATGCCCCTTCTCTACATATTTCCTTTTCCTTTTCCTAGTTTCCTATTTTATTTTCTTTCACCTGTCACTACAACATGCTATTTTTTTTCAATTATTTATTTTATCCCTCTTTTTGGATTGTAAGCTTTGTGTGGGCAAAGAACTTTGGCTGTTTCATTTATTGTAATATCTCAGTACTTTGCATTTTTACTGGTATATTTTTTAAGTTGATTTATTTATTTTGAGAGAGAGAGAGAGAGAGAGAGAGAGAGAGAGAGAGAGATTGCATGCATATGAGTTGGGGAGGAGCAGAGAGAGGAGGAGAGAGAGAATCCCAATGAGGCTTTGCACTGTCAGAGCAGAACCCGATGCAAGACGCAAACTCATGAACCCTGAGATCGTGACCCGAGCCAAAGTTGGACGCTTAACACACTGAGCCACCCACGTGCTCTGATTACTGGTTTATATATTTTGATGTGATGAATGAAGTCTGAATGAAGCTCTAAATGAATGGATGAGAGAAATTTTCTTAACACACCATTTCCATTAACATGCACTGCTTTTCTCAATGGAATTTATAACTTTCCCACATATATTATAATGAAATTTTAATTTATTCATCATATATCTCTTTCCATACCATATGGTAAGTTCCCAGAGAGAAAAGATTTTTTGTTTTTGTTTTTGTTTTTAATTTACTTCCATATCTCTAGTGTTTGCCATCATTCTTGGCAAATAGAAGGTTTTCTAAGCATTTTTTTTCTAAGCATTCCTAAGTATGAATGAATACATTTAACAAGGTGTTTCATATCTAAAATTATATTGATAATTTAAAACATCATGAACAGATAATATTTAAAATAATTTTAAAAATTTTTTAAAAAGTGGCATTTCCATGGATCTTGTCCCCTTATTCTTGCAACACCAGAAATTAGATGAGTATTGCAGCACCTGGGGTAGCTCAGTCGGTTGAATGTCCAACTTCAGCTCAGGTCATGATCTCACAGCTTGTGAGTTTAACCCCTACTTCGGCTCTGTGCTGACAGCTCGGAGCCTGGAGCCTACTTTGAACTCTGTCTCCCTCTTTCTCTCTCTGCCCCTCCCCACTTGTGCTCTCTCTCTTTATTTCTCTCAAAAATAAATAAACATAAAAAAAGAAATTAGATGACAATTACAGATATATTCACTACATATTCACTAAATGAATGACTTAATGATGACCAAGATAATTCATACTGAAGACTTTACATCTCTTCTTATTTGAGTCATCTGTGGAAATGGCTGGTTATTTCAAGGATATAGACAGATTTTTTTAGACAATCTGTTCTGTGATTGTTTCTTGTACCATTCAAAGAAAAAGTAGGTAGTAAGCAAGATTACAGTCTCATGGGTCATATCTTATCCATGCTTGAACAATTGTTAAATGACATCTGGAGGGAAGTACATTTATTTCTCTCGATTATTAGCAAGTATATAGTCTTTGTCATGTAGTTAAAAAAATGCATACTAGCCTTGGATGTTGGGCTAGTGGAAAAGGACAGCGGGTAATGAGAACAGGGAGAAATTTATATGTGCTTCCACTGAGCGGGAAAAGGGCTAATTCATCCTAAAAAGGAATGCATTCAAGAAGGATGAATTTCATTCTATTTTAAGTTTACTCTACAACATATTTAGTATGTTAATTGTGTCCATTGGTGCATATTACACAGTAGCAGAACTCTATCCATTTATTTAGTTTGCTGACCTATTTATTTCTCATCTATACCCATGAGGGTAACTCATTATAATGCTTATTAACTGCTGTGTTCCTAACAAAATATTAAGATTGTAACGTCTCAGTAATCTTTTGTTGGAGAAGAAATAAAATTTAAGCTGTTCACATTATTTCTCACTGTTTCAAAATTATATATTGCCAATTAAATAGATGGTATTTTGCACTTGGATTGCAGATGCCTATGTAAATATTTATGTATGTCTAAATGAAGATACTAACAGAGATAAATACTATGCAGTTAATGACCAAGAAATCCTACCAGTGAGTCAACAATTAATGTTTATGTGTTTGTGTTATACTTTAGACAATAGCTTTTTCACAGCTAATTTACATATCTGTGGGCAAAAGATGTACATTTTAAATTTATATATATGCAAAGTTTCTTTCCTAGTATGTAATAAGGACTAGTAAATTTTATTCAAGAAAATGAACTTGAAATCACCCCAAAAAATGGTAGCTACTAGATTTACATTAAGATATATACAGTGATTTCAGTAATTATGGGAGAGTGATTTTGATGTTACAGATGCAATGATAAACAAGAGATAAATGACTAGGAGAACATTCTTACAATAAAGAAACCATGATACATTATTAACTATTATGTAGGAAAATCTCAAATAAAGCTATTTCTTATGAGTCTGAACTCTTCCCTTGTATAAGAGCAATTGCCTATACATTTGCAATGAAATCTTTTATTTTCATCATTAGGGAAATTGTTACAAGTTTTAATAGACAAACTTAAACTAATAGATTTTGAAATCCAATCTATAGATAATAGTCTACATACAGATGTGCACATATTCAGCTATAAATTTTTGCATAAAATAAATGTTTGATAATATGTAGCATGTTGGGGGGCGCCTGGGTGGCTCAGTCGGTTAAGCGGCCGACTTCGGCTCAGGTCATGATCTCGCGGTCCGTGAGTTCGAGCCCCGCGTCGGGCTCTGTGCTGACAGCTCAGAGCCTGGAGCCTATTTCAGATTCTGTGTCTCCCTCTCTCTCTGCCCCTCCCCTGTTCATGCTCTGTCTCTCTCTGTCTCAAAAATAAATAAACGTTAAAAAAAAATTTAAAAAAAAAAAAAAATATGTAGCATGTTGGAAAAATTGCAGGTTTTATTTAAAAGAAGTAGTTATGAATCCAGAGCTTGGTCTATAAATGCCAACATTTTTTACTGTGGTATATTAGATAAAATATAATTTTGTGTTATCACTCAACATTATTGAACATAATCCATTTTCCATCATGATATGCTGTTATTAATTTTTTTCTGCCATACTACAATGTTTACTTTAAGCCATATTAAAGTGGATATATTAAGTAGATCCTCGTCTATTTGAACACTATTGAGTTATGAAATTCTTGTTATATATCCATGTTGGATCAAATAAATTTCTAACTTTTGTCATTCAGTGTTTTTCTCTTTACTAAGCAGGGTTTTGATTTTAAGAAACCACCTTCAAATTCTACTTCATTACTTTATAGAGGCTATAGAGTGGGAAAGCAAAGTACAATATTTAGATATTGAAAGCAAGTAACTATGAGTAAGGGCCTGAGAGGCAATTTATGGTTAAAATGTTTCCAACACATTGTTGGAATAGATCCAAATTCCAATTTTCATTCCAAAGAAGTGCCAATAAAAATACCTACCTTTCTGACACTTAGGAGTTTTTGGAAGAGTAAAAACAAGATGTATAAATCAGGTAACTCAATATTTTATAACAAGTATGCACTTAATATAAAAATAATTGGGTTGACTCCACTTCTCTTTGCTATTTTAGGGTTTTGTTCTGTTCTGTTCTGTTTTCTGGCCTCTTTGTTGTGTTATAAGTGACTAGAGAATGATTCATATTCTCATTATCTAATGACTTCTCTGTGGAGTCCTCTGTGGAGGTTATATTCTATTTTTAGTGCTAAGGTAAAAATATGGAGGAGGTAAAATCCCCATGAAAGTGTTGGGGAAGGCAGTCTCCTTGGTCGAGTCTTTCGACTTTCTTTCAGCCACATGAGAATGGGTGCTGGGCCTGGAACCCTTCCTTACCAAGAGAGAGTTCTCATTGCTTTGTGCTGGATTTATCACCTTATTCAGACTCAAGGAGTGTCCCTTTGTTCTGCTGAAGCCTGTGTGTCATGTGGCACTTAGTCAACCAGCTGTATTTGTTCCCTGCAGGGAGCAGAATAAGGTCCTTCTGCTGTAGCACAAGAGGTGTGTATGCAGGCCAGTTGCCCTGGGTTGGCTGCCCAGGGGAATCCCCTGGACTCCGGAGACATGCCCACTACTGAAGCTGATCTTGGTCTACGTCTTTCCCACGTGAGTCAAGCGTTGTTCCGTCCAGTGTTTGCGTCGTTTCCTCTGATGATGATGCTACTAAGTTGTAGTGGGCGGGAGCGCTCATCTTCTATTCCTAGTAACACGCAGCAGATGACTCTTCCTCAAGAGAAAGCAAGCGCATAAAGTATAAATGATTTACATATTCAAAACTAAAATACTAATATGTCTGTTTATAAAATTTCTGGGTAAAATGATATATACTTAATATAATTCCATAGAGGGGTAAATTAATGCAAGTTATTTCCTACTGATTTGTAATGTAATTTGTGCATGTTAAGTTTGAATTTCCTTAGCAGAAGGGAACATAATTAACTGATTATGAGCACAAACTAAACTCTACCTTTTCCTTTTGATCTTCGTATTTGATGTCTAAACATAATCATTCATAAGGTGCTTTTTGTGAATCCTACATGTTTTCACTTTTTCTATTGTCTTTGTATTGCGTCCAAATATCACTACGTGTCTACCCTTCTATCCTTGGCTGGATTAGTAAAATTGGATATGAACAGGGAATGCTTGAATGGGGAATAATTTCCCATATAGAGAGTTTATTATTGATTATTTAGTCTTACTTTTGTAGACAGTCTTGTTATTCCAAGAATTGGAGTAATGTGTTATAAAATTTTAAAAAAGGAACTTAAAGAATGTATTTTATATGATTAGGGATGTATATAATTTCTTCTTTTGGAAAATATTTTTATTCATCTATTTTAGATAATCGTATTTGACTTCAAATACCAAAATAAATATCACTTTCAAATTCATAAACACACATACACACACATAGCCAACAATAAAAAAAAATTAACAAAGATCGTAAAAATACAACATGCAGTGTAAGTAAAGATTTTCTGCATATTATAAAACATAATTATTATTACTGGGTAACCCAAGAGTTAACTTTTATCCCCATTAAATTATCAACTGTGATAAAAATTTAAATCCCTGAAATGAGTCTGATGCTGCAAAGGAGGGGTGGTGCCTGGCTGGCTCACTTGGTGAAGCATGAAGCTCTTGATCTTGGCCGTTGTGGGTTTGAGCCCCATGTTTATAAAATTGTGAGTTGGATGTAGATATTACTTAAAAATAAAATATTTACACACCTAAAGGAGCTAGAAAAGGGATAGCAAATGAAACCTAAAGCCACAGAGGAAGAGAAATAATAAACATTAGAGCAGAAATAAATGATACAGAAAAACCAGTAGAACAAACAAATGAAACTAAGGGCTGATTCTTTGAAGGAATTAATAAAATTGATAAATCCCTAGCCAGACTTGTCAAAAAGAAAAGAGAAGGGACCCAAATGAATAAAAACATGAATGAAAGAGGAGAAATCAAAACCAACACTACAGAAACACAAACAATTAGAATATTATGAAAAATTATATGTCAAAACACTGGGCAACCTGAAAGAAATGGATAAATTCCTAGAAACATACACATTGCCAAAACTGAAACAGGAAGAAATACAAAATTTAAACATACCCATAGCCAGCAAAGAAATTAAATCAGTAATCAAAAATCTCCCAAAAAGCAAAAATTCAGGCTTCCCAGGGGAATTCTACCAGACATTTAAAGAAGAGTTAATACCTATTGTTCTCAAACTGTTTATAAAAATAGAAATGGAAGGAAAACTTCCGAACTCATAGGAGGCCAGCATCACCTTGATTCCAAAACCAAAGACCCCACTAAATAGGAGAACTACTGGCCGATATCCCTGATGAACATGGATGCAAAATTTCTCAACAAGGTACTAGCAAATTGAACCCAACAGTCCATTAAAAGAATTATTCACCACAATCAAGTGGGACTTATTCTTGAGCTGCAGGGGTGGTTCAATATTTGCAAATCAATCAATGTGATACACGACATTAATAAAAGAAAGGATAAGAACCATACGATCTTCTCAACAGATGCAGAAAAAGCATTTGACAAAATACAGCATCCATTCTTAATAAAAACCTTCAACAAAGTAGGGATAGAGGAACATACCACAACATCATAAAGGTCATATACAAAAGACCCACACCTAATATCATCTTCAATGAGGAAAACAGAGCTTTTTCTCTACAGTCAAGAGCAAGACAGGGATGTCCACTTTCACCATTGTTATTTAACATGGTAGTGGAAGTCCTACACTCGGTAACTAGACAACAAAAAGAAATAAAAGGCATCCAAACTGGCAAAGAAGAAGTCAAACTTTCACTATTCTCACATGACATGATACTCTGTGTAGAAAACCTAAAAGGCTACACCAAAAAATTACTAGAACTAATACATGAATTGAGCAAAGTTGCAGGATATGAAAGCAATGTACAGACATCTGTTTTATTTCCATGCACCAATAGTGAAGCAGCAAAAAAAGAAATCAAGGAATTGACCTCATTTACTACTGCACCAAAAAACCACAAGAATTATGGGTAGTGTTAAGAAACAATGCAAAGAGATCTTGTACACATTTTACCCACTTTCTCCCAAGGTAACTTCTTGCAAACTATGGTACACTATCACAACCAGGATTTTGACATGGATGCAGTAAATATACAGAATGTTTCTAGTATTGCAAGGATTATTTATATGGTCCTTTTATACCTGTCATTTAGACACACACATACTTTCTTGCATTCCCAACACCCTAATTTCCCAGCAATCACTAATCTCGTCTCATTTCCATAATTTTGTGATCCTGTTAATGGTATATAAAGTGAACCATACCATATCTCACCTTTTGCTAATGCTTTTTTTTTTTCACCCAGAATAATGATCTGGGGCTTCCTCCAGATTTTCACATGCGTCTTCATTGGTTCCTTTTTATTTCTGAATAGCATTCCAAGGTATGGTTGTACTATAGCTTGTTTAAAAATTCACCCATTAAAGGACATGTGTGTTGTTTCCACCTTTTGGCTATTATGAATAAAGCTGCTATAAACATTTGTATACATATTTTTTTTTTGTGATATATGCTTTTATTGTGTGTGTGTGTGTGTGTGTGTGTGTGTGTGTCTGTGTGTGTGTGATAAATACAAGGGAGTGCAATTGTGGGCCATGTGATAGTGCGTTTTTAGCAGTTAGCTGTTGTTCTGACTGGTTCTATCATTCTAGGTGTTCAGCAGTGATATATGAATGATCCAGGAACTCCTGCAGCCTTTTTGGCATTTGCAGTTGTCACTATTTTTTTTTAATTTTGTTTTAGCCATTTGAATAAATGTGAGAAATATACCACTGTGGATTTCTTTTTTTTTTTTTTTGCAGTTTTCTAATGAATTATGAAATTGCACATCTTTCACATGTGGATTTGCCATCCATATATATTACTCAATGAAACGTCTCTTCATTCCTTTTGCTTATTTCTAATTGAATTCTTTGTTTTCACTCTTAAATAAAGAGACTTAATTTCATAGAGTCTATTTACTAGCCCTGTAGCAGATATGAAGTTAGCAAGTATTTTCTCCCTTTCTGTAGCTTGCTTTTCATAGCCTTAACAGGGTATTTCACAAAGCAATTTTTTAAAATATTGATGAAATCATTTTTTACCATTTTATTTATTTAATTTTAAATGTTTTTTATTTTTGAGAGAGAGAGGGACAGAGCACGAGTGGGGGAGGGGCAGAGAGAGATGGAGACACAGAATCTAAAGCAGGTCCAGGCTCTAAGCCTTCAGCATAAAGCCCGATGCAGGGCTTGAACTTTTGAATCGTGAGATCATGCCCTTAGCCATGGTTGGAAACTTAATCAACTGAGTCACCCAGGTGCCCCCCTTTTTTTTTCTTTTATGGGTCATGCTTTTAGTGTTATATCTAAAATTTTTTGCCTAGTCCTAATTCTCAAAGACTTTCTCCTCTTTTCTCTCTACATTTTACATTTGTATATTTATCTTTAATTCTTTGATCCATTTAATTATTTTGTTGCTGTTGCTAAAGTTTAAGTCATTTTCTTTTCTTTTAAAATTTTAAAGGTTTATTTATTTTTGAGAGAGAGAGAGACACAGAGTGTAAGCAGGGGAGGGGCAGAGAGAGAGGGAGACATAGAATCTGAAGCAGGCTCCAGGCTCTGAGCTGTCAGCACGGAGCCTGATGCAGGGCTTGAACTCACAAACCGCAAGATCATGACCTGAGCCGAAGTCCGACGGTCAACTGACTGAGCCAACCAGGCTCATAGGTCATTTTTTTTCCTACATATGAATATCTATTTGCTCTTACGCCATTGTTGAACAGACTATCCTTTCTACATTGGATTCCTTTTGTATCTTGTCAAAATTCAACTGTGTGTAATTTGTGTGGATCTATTTCCAGGTTCTGTATTGTTACATTGTTCTATATACTTATCTTTCTACTGATACACCATCTTGAATAATGTAACTATATAATAAGTTGTTACATCAGGTGGACTGAGTCCTCCCACTTTATTCTTTTTCAAAATTATTTTAGCTATTCTAATTCCTTTGCCTTTACACATAAATTTTATAATCTTGGTTATATCTACAAAATATTTTGCTAGAATTTTGATAGGAATTGGGTTAAATATGCACATCAATTTGAGAAAAATTGATATCATTACTATATTAAGTCATCCCATCCATGCATAGGATATGTCCCTCCGGTTAATTATTATTTAGTTATTATTTTATTTCATTAGCATCTTGTGGTTTTCAGCATACAAGACCTGTATATGTTTTATTAAATTTGCATTAAACATTTCATGTAAATGGTATTATAATTTTAACTTTATGTTGTCCAAATGTTCAGTGGTAATATGTGGAAATACAATTGATTTTTATGTTTATCTTGTACCTTATGACCACACTGAGTTCACTTATGGTTTAGAAGGTTTTCTTTTTCTCTTCTTTTTAGATCAATTGGAATTTTCTACATAAACAATGATGTCTTCTGCCAGTAGTGGCAGTTTTGTTTTTTTCTCTTTTGATCTGTATTTATTTTATTACCTTTTCTTGTCTTATTGAACTGGCTAGACTTTGCAACATCTTGTTGAATGAGAGCAGCAAGAGTGGATATTTTTGCCTTGTTTCCAATATCATGGAGGGTAACAACCAATCTTTTACCATTGAGTATGATTTCGTTACAGGTTTTATATAGTATCCGTTTGTCAATTGAGAACGTTTTCTTATATGTCCTCTAAGAGCTTTTATCATTAATGGGTGTTGGATTTGTAAAATGACTTTCCTTCTTTGATTGATATGATCCTGTGTTTTTCTTTATTAGTCTGCTAATATGCTGGATGGCATTAATTGATTTTCAAATAAGAGACAGTCTTGTATCCCTAGGTTAAATCCCACTGGATCATGGCTTAGAGTTCTTTTTATACATTGCAGAATTATATTTAATAACATTTTGATAAGGATTTTTGCATTTATATTTAAGGAAAATGTTGGCATGCATTTTTTTGTATCCTATTTTTTTTTTGATATCAGAGTAATATTAGCTTCATATAATGAAGTTGGAGGTGTTTTTCTGTATTTTCTAGAAGACAATGTACCTCTCATTACCTGCAGTGAAAGATTATGACACAATACCTGACTTCAAAGAGGATTGCATGTAAATCCCAAACCAGGAATGGGAGGCATTTTGAATTGTTTTCAGCATTTTGACAGCATGCAAGGTTATAATACTGTCTTATAAATCCTGGGATGGAGTGCCTTTAGCCTGTAAAATTGTTAAGCTGCTATTTAAACCTTTGCCAGATTTCTATTTGATTCACCACAGCGTGTTATGTGTCACACACTATTCTAGGAAGTGGATATATCAGTGGGAAAATCAGACACAGGGTCTTTTCTGCTGGAGCTAAATGTTGGAGAATTCAGATTGTCTACTTACCAAAGGCCAGAGAGGCATCTTTTGATGGCCACTAAAATAGAGCAATATTTAGAGATAAGAAATCACAGTAGTGTTGAATTGTGACTTCTCCCAATATTTTATAACTTGCAACAAAAAGAAGACAAAATCTTGCCCCCTTGACTGGCTCAAGCCTAACCAGGAAACAGAGCAACTTTCTATTGCTATTGTTTGACTCTCTTGTAACTTGTATCTTTTGCTCTGTGAGGTCTAGGAATCAGGTTCAGGTGAAGTGTGTGTGTGTGTGTGTGTGTGTGTGTGTGTGTGTGTGTGTTTGTGTGTGTGGCTAAATTTCCCCAGTAATTGATTCAAAAACATTGATTAATAGCAAGTTTTCCAACCTTGATTAAAAATGACTGGGCTCTTGGGGTGCTGGGTGGCTCAGTCAGTTAAGCATCCTATTCTTGATTTCTGCTCATGTCAAGATCTCATAGTTTGTGAAATCAAGCCCCTCATTAGTCTCTGTGTTAATAGTGGAGAGGTTACTTAGGATTCCCTCTCTCGCCCTGCCCTTCTCTGCCCCTCCCCTACTAGTGTGTTCTAAATAAATAAATAAATAAATAAATAATACAAAAGAATGAGCTCTTAGTGATTGGAATGATGTCACAGGGATAGAATAGTGGTCCTTTATCATTGTTGCACATGGAAATCACCTGTGGTGTTTTAAACACTATTGATACCTGAGTGAAACTGCAGAATATTGAGGCCTGGGGTATCTGAAACTCAAAAGCCTCCTAAGTAATCCCAGCATGCTGCCATCCACGACAACCACTGATGTGGAGCCAAATAGTCTGACATTTCAAACCATAGGGAACTCTGATTTATTTGCCATTGAACACCAATTCCTTTTGCTTAAAAGAATAGAAAGCCATTTATTTTTGACATGGTAGTCAGGACAAGCGTCAGAAGTTAGAATAATTATGGTAAACAGGGCATAAACCAAATTTGTCAAGTCTCCAGTTCTTCGAAACCAGTCTACACTCCAGAGCTCAGCGATCTTAATCATTAATATTAAGCCCTTTAGGATAGTCCCTGGAGCACCGGGTCAGGAGATTATGCAAACATCTTGAGGCAGAACTTTCGGAAGAGTGCCACTGGACCTAGGCTCTTAGTAAGTGGCACAGAGGTTTTAGACACAGTGTGAGCACCATTGCTTGAGGCATAGTTAACGCTAATGTGCACTAGTATTAATAGGCACACTGATTTGTGTGTTGGAGACAGCCAGGCTGAAACTTAGGTAGCTGAGAAAGGAAGCTCATGAGGTTTGGATGAACTAGTGCAATTGTGGGCACTAATTAGATTCTATCAGCATGTGTTTATGGAGTGCCAGCTCTGGTAAGTTATAAGGCCTCAGCTGCAAGAAGGGAAATGAGGCTTACCCCCAATGTAGTTTGCATTCTAGATGGCATGACAGAGAGGACGGAAGAAAAGGAAGGAAGAAAGAAAGGGAGGGAAGTAGAAAGGGAAGGAGGAGATGGAAAAGATACAATGTTCGACGCAGAATTTAGTACACAAGAAAACAAAAGAAGGAAAGTAACATAGGGTTGCAGTGTTTAAAATGCTGCCCTAGACAGTCCTCACTGAGAAAGCGGCACTTGAGTATAGAGAAAAACCTTGGATTGTGAGTAATTTGTGCTTCAAGTGTTCTTCAAGATGAGCAAACATTCCTAATAAATTTTAACTTGATAAATGAGCGATGTCTCGCCATATTAGTATGCGATGCTGAATGTCACATGATCACAACTGACCCAATGGTTATTGAAATTCACTTTGATGCCCAGGTACTTTTGATTACAAGCATGTTTCCAGAATGAATTACGCTTACAAACCAAGGTTTTACTGTATACCAGAAAGTAGTAAGGGAGAATTTTATTTTAACTTATCTGGAGAACATCCTATTTTTCTTAGTTGAAACTTAAAACAATGTTTTAATTTTCA
Source organism: Panthera onca (assembly GCF_046562875.1). NCBI lineage: Eukaryota > Metazoa > Chordata > Mammalia > Carnivora > Felidae > Panthera > Panthera onca. The sequence goes on from NC_138339.1 coordinate 22,136,498, forward strand.
TGAAAGAATGTTTCATAATTTGATTCTCTTCAATAAATCTGATGTACCCTAATAGAGTGGCAAAGATCTCCCTTACTGTTTGCCAAAGTCCACATATAAGCATATAAAACTTCTGCAATCAGCTCTTATTGCAATATTTATAAAGTTAAACTTATAACTGTACAATGGTGGTTAACATATTCAATTATTGTAGGCCAATTTCAGTTTCAGTGAAGTCTTTGTGTTACTTTTAACATTATTTGTAATCGCTTCCAACCATCAGATACAGACGTGCACAATTTCAACAATCTTTCAAGACAGCTTTTTCATTTTGAGAAATGTTGTTGAAGTCAGATAATTAACAATGGTAACAATTTTTCTGATTTATGATGGGTATGGTATAACTATTGTATGTGCTTTTAATCTTCTATCACTATTTCAGTATTGATTAAAAACTGATAAACACTCTTTATGTTATATGTGCAATGGAAAGTAAATACATACCAGAAAGTGAAGTTAGAGGGGTTGCCTGGCTGGCTCAGCTGGTGGAGATTGTGACTCTGTTCTTTTTGTTTTTTGTTTTTTGTTTTTTTAGTTTATTTTGAGAGAGAACAGGAGAGGTTCAGAGAAAGAGGGGGAGAGAGAGAATCCCAAACAGGTTCTGCACTTTCAGAGCAGAGCCCGACCTGGTGCTCAAACCCGCCAACCATGAAATCATGACCTAAGCCAAAATCAAGAGCGATGCTTAACCGAGTGAGCCAGCCAGGAGCCCCAAGCATGTGACTCTTGATCGTGGTGTTGTGAGTCTGAGCCCCATATCGGGTACAGAGATTACTTAAAAATAACATCTTAAAAAAAGAGAAAGTGAAGCTAGAATAACTGAATCTTTCGACAGAATATTAATATTAATATAATTATTAATATATGAATATAATATGTATACATGTATATAATACAATTATATAATATATAATATGTTATAATTAAATATAATTTTTAAAAATCCACTCAACTTTGGTAGATAAAAATAAAATAATACAAAAACCAGTAATTCATATTTTAAGCTCTTTATGCCAATATGAATACTTTATAAAATGAAATATTTAAAAACAACATAGAAATACAGCATTCTTGTAATCAAAGGAGTCTTCTTATGGGCTCTGTAGAACCATGAAAAGTATTCAGTTATATAAGATCTTTATAAACAAAATAAAGTAAACAAACAAAAACTTTATTCTCATTAGGCTCTAAAACTGAGCATTTACTTCAATTATGATCACAACCCATATATCCAAACACACTCTACACTTTATACAATCTAAGCATTTCTTAAAGATCACCTAATACGCTCAGTAAACTGGATAATTTCCAGAAGAATCTACTAGGTGTGTAGAAGGCAGAGTCAACCAAGAGAAATCCCTTTGTGACTTTTGAATTGTGAACCAGGTGTTTATATAACTTTACAATAATAGTTATGAAGATAAAGTTACAAAATATAATCAAAATAACAGTTTACCCAGGGACAATAAATACACAGTTCATTACATGTTGAAATGGAAATAAAGTTCATGTTCTTTATGTCTATTTTTATATATTAACTTAATTGTTGGTGCTAGTGATGTGTTTCATGTAAGTGCTCAATCAATAAGAGTCATTTATTGTATGAGATACTAGCTGACAGTGTTCTCTTCATCTGTGCTATTGGAATCTTGAGAGAGAGCTTTCAGTTTTCATATGATTTACACTCTACTCAAAGTTACCAGACTTTGGAACGCATGGGTGGCTCAGGAGGTTAAGCGTTTGACTTTTGATTTTGGCTTAGGTCATGATCCCAGGGTCTTGGGATCAAGCCTCACACTGGATCCAGGCTGAGAGTGGAGCCTGCTTAAGATTCTTTCTCTCTCTCTGTCTCTCTCTCTCTCTTTCTCCCTCTGTTCCTCTCCCCCACTTATGCTCTCTCTGTAAATAATAAATAAATAAATAAATAAATAAATAAATAAAAGCAAAGTTACCAGGCTTCTATCGATGTAAAACAATTTTAGAACACAGCTAACAAACTCTGACTTAATTTTACCTCAACTAGACATGGACCATTCTAAATAGTACCATCCATTTTCTCAGGCATCACATGGTTTTACTGCATCAGAGCTAAATGATTTGTCATGATTTATCACCCAGAGAATGAGTAAATCTAAACTTTCTATTATTAATCTCATTACACTCATGCATGACTTAACATTATAAATTATTTTGAAGAGAAACATGTTTTGCTCATTTTTCTTTCATGTAATGTATTAAAATATAATTCTCATGCTGAAGAAAAATATACACTTGATAAGCAATGAAAAGTTATATTTTACATCCATTTAAATTTTACTTGAAAATACATTCATTTCATGCACGTGGTTTGATTGATTGATTGATTGATCGTTGACACACAATGTTACATTAATTGAAGGTGTGCCACATAGTGGTTTGACAATTCTGTACGTTATGCTATGCTCACCACAAGTATAGCTAACATCTGTCACCATACATCGTTAATTGCAATAGCATTGACTATATTCGTTATGCTGTACCTTGTATTCCCATGGCTTATTCATTCCATGAGTGGAAGCGTGTGTCTCCCACTCCCTTTCACTCATTTTCCTCTCCTCCTACCCCTCCCTTCTGGCAACCAGCAGTATGTTCTCTGTATTTATAGGTCTGATTCTGCCTGTTGTTTGTTTAATAAGTTGGTTGTTTTAGATTCCACATGTAAGTGCAATAGTATGGTATTTCACTTAGCATTATACTTTCCAGGTCCATTCATGTTGTTGCAAATGGCAAACCACATTCTCCTTTATGGCTGTATAATATTCCATTCCATGTGTTTGCGTGTGTGTGTGCGTGTGTGTGTGTGTGTGTGTGTGTGTGTGTGTGTGTATTTCCATGTTGCAATGTACATAGGGATTCATATATTTTTCAAAATAGTGTTTTCATTTTCTTTGGGTAAATCCCCAGTAGTGAAATTACTGGATCAGACAGTATTCTTATATTTAATTTTTTGAGGAAACTCCACACTGTTTTCCACAGTGACTGTATCAGTTTATATTCCCATCAACAGTGTACAGGAATTCCTTTTTTTCCACATTCTTGTCCACACTTGTTATGGCTTGTCTTTTTGATTTTAGCCATTCTGACAGGTGTGAGATGATTACCTCATTGTGGTTTTGGTTTCATTTCTCTAATGATTAGTGATGTTGATCATCTTTTCAGGTGTCTTTTGGCCAAATGTCTATTCAGATCCTCTGCCCAAGTTTCAGTTGAATTGTTTCCTCAGTGTTCAGTTGTATAGGCTTTCATATATTGTGGATATTAACTTTTCATCAGATACATCATTTTCAAATATCTTCTCTCATTTAGTAGGTTGCCTTTTTGTTTCATTAATGGTTTTCTTCATTGTGCATGCATCAAGCGTTAATTGAACAAGAGTCTACTTTAAACATATATTTATGTATACAGCACAATATTTGTATGTACTATAGATAATCAATACATAATGAATCAGATTATAGATTTACATGTTTAAATCTGTAAGAATAGAAAAAACTAATGATAATATCATAGCCTAGAAGACACATGATTTTTTTCAAAGGAATTATGCTATTAAAATATGATAGTTTTATTTCAGTTTTGGCTGTGTGGTCGAAGCAATTGATACTTTTGGTTTAATTATTATTTTCCCAACTTCTTTGCTATTCTACCTCCAGTTTTTAGCAAAGATATTATGGATAGTTTATATTTAATAACATTTATAGTGTTACTTTCAACAAAGACTCTTTAGTCAGTGTGAAAAACAAATGCTTGAATTGTTAAATTGTAAACTAAAATTTTTGGATTTGTGCATTACCCAAGTCACAATAATGAATATATTTTTTGTACCTGTGTTTGTATACATTAATTAAATAAACTATTCATTTATAAATTATACTTAAGTAAAAATATCAACAAGTGTAGAACAATGTGCAAAAACACTAAACTTTGGGGCACTGGCACCTGGGTGGATCAGTCAGTTAAGTGTCAGTCTCTTGAATTTGGCTCAGGTCATAAGCTCATGGTTGTGAGATCAAACTCCTGTTTTTTGTTTGTTTGTTTTTAATTTTTTAATTTTTATTTATTTTTGAGAGAGAGACAGAGTGTGAGCAAGGGAGGAGCAGAGAGAGAGGGAGACACAGAATCCAAAGCAGGCTCCAGGTCCTGAGCTGTCAGCACAGAGCCTGACGTGGGGCTCAAAGTCATGAACTGTGAGATCATGACCTGAGCTGAAGTCAGATGCTCAACCAACTGAGCCGCCCAGGTGCCCCATTCAAAGTCTTGTTTTTGAGCCCAGGTCATGATCTCATGGTTGTGGTATCAGGCTCTGTGTTGGAGACTGCTTAAGATTTTTCTCTCTCCCTCTCCCTCTTCCCCTTCCCCGCTCGTGCATGCAGGCTCACTCTCTCTCTTTCTCAAAAAGGAAAAAAAAAAAACCCAAAAAACAAAAAACAAAACACTGATCATTTATTTGTCCTGGTCCAAGCATCCTGGTCCAAGACCTACACCATATATCCCAATGATTGTGGGAAGTTAATCAGGCTCTAGAGTAGTCAGATTTCTCTTCTACAAATTAAGGGTGTTTGACTAAATATGTAAGGATGCTTGTGGCTGATGAGTTTTATATTTACAAATCCCTTCGATCAAGTGTATTCTATATTATTTTAGTCCCAAAAGATTTAAAATTCATGCTGAAAATAAATTTTATTTTAAATTTTTGTCTAAACTCTTCTATCATTTCCCTGGGTACAAGTAAAACATTGAATTCCCACTAGCATTTTCTGTGGTGTTAAAGTTCCTCAGAGAACACACTGAGAGAATTAACTACTAGTCACTCAGTATAATTAGGTGGCAGTATGGTGGGTACTATGGTTAAGAACGGGCCCTGGAGCCACACTCTCTAGCTTTGATATCACTTCTTCCGTCTACCAACTCAACTCCGTGATAGGGAGCAGGTATCTTAATCTTACCATATTCAGTTCCCCAGTTATAGAACAGGGGTAAATCAAAATACCTACCTCATAGTTTTTATGGAAGCACTAAGTTATACATAAAATATTTATAACATTATTTAGCACATATTAATCATTATAAAGTTGTTAGTTTTTTTTTTTTAATTTTTTTTAACATTTATTTATTTTTGAGACAGAAAGAGACATAGCATGAACGGGGGAGGGCCAGAGAGAGGGAGACACAGAATCTGAAGCAGGCTGCAGGCTCCGAGCTGTCGGCACAGAGCCCGACGCGGGGCTTGAACTCACGGACTGCGAGATCATGACCTGAGCCGAAGGAGCCGAAGTCGGCCACTCAACCGACTGAGCCACCCAGGCGCCCCTGTTAGTTATTTTTATAATGATGATGATCATCATCATCATTGTCATTGTCATCAGTATCTCAAAAGACTGTAAATTCACTTTGTTCACTAATATATTCCAAGCCTACAGAACAATGATTTCCATGCAGTAGTTACTCAATAAATCTTTGCTTAATGAGTGAAGGTATCAGAGAATATATGCATTCCTTTTCGTGTATACCATCATTCAGTTTCCAAAAATCCGTGAGTTGATACTATCCCAATGTAGAAGTGAGAGTAAAATTAAGAGAACCAAGAAGTATATAAGTGTAGTGTTTCTAAGGATTTAGTAAATTCAATAATCCATGCATTCATTCATTTAATTGTATCTGATCTCTCAGGTCTGATATTCCCACATTTCCTTCTAAAACAAATAAATTTTAAAAATGAAACAAAGAAATAAGAATAGGTATCAAGAAAGTTTAACAAGACATGGGTGTTCAGCTACTTGAAACTCTACAAATGGTCATTATGGCTGGGTCATCCAGGGACTATACCCCTTTACATGTTATTTCTAATTTTCTGCAAATTTAAAATCACATTCCTTAAGATTCTGTCCTTGCTTTTCTGAAAAGCTTGGTAGATGTCAAAATAATTATACAGAGTCTCTGCCTGTAACATACTCTAATTACATTATCTAATATGAAGGACGCTGTGATTTTCAATTTCTCCAACTCTAGGTCTAACTCTTATCCTGCTGTATTTCTAGTATACACAGCTTGGTCCTTCGCCATAATCATTCATACTGGAATGGGTTAAAGCTTGTTTAAATACTAACATGAAGACCCCAAACTGGTAAATGGAATATTTAGGTCAAAGTCAATACAACTTAAAATAAATATATAAAATAATGTCATTACATTCAGTGAAGAAGAACAACTACACTGAAGGATGGTACCTTGAATAATGTCTCCTAACTGTCATTGTGGGCCAAACAAAACAACAAACCTCAAATGTTAGAGAAGTGTATCAAATATCCTGACTTGTCTGTATTGATCAGATTGTGTGATTTTGTAGAATAAGTTCCACAGCTAAGGAGAATTAAGGAATCCAAAATGTGGCGAGAGGTGTCAGCCACTATAGAAAAGGCTTGAGAAGGCTATTATTTAATTGCTTAAAAATAAATACTCTGAATGGGGTGCCTGAGTGGCTCAGTAGGTTAAGCATCTGACTTTTATTTATTTATTTATTTTTAACATTTATTCATTATTGAGAGACAGAGAGACACGGGACATGAAGAGGGGAGGGGCAGAGAGAGAGGGAGACACAGAATCTGAAGCAGGCTGCAGGCTCCGCGCTGTCGGTGCAGAGCCCGACGCAGGGCTTGAACCCACAAACCATGAGATCATGACCTGAGCTGAAGTTGATCATGCAACCAACTGAGCCACCCAGGCACCCCATTAAGTAAACAAGTTTGACTACAGTTTTTAATATGTTGATTCCATTAGAAGTGGACAAACTGGACTAGGGACATGATACACTGAACACAATTGAAATATCAGACATGAGATATGCAATTTCATTTAATTATTACAATAGCACTATAAAGCAGAAATAGATATTAAGTGAACTTCTTTTAACTCAGAGACTAAGTGAATTGTAAATATTCAGCTTAAGAAATGGTACTTTTAGAATAGAATTATTTTCACCTTCAATACCATCTATTATTGTTCCTCGGTATATCCTATGAACTGAAAATATTTGCAAAACCATAAATTTAATTTTGCAAAGACAATTTTTTGATTTAATGTATATTTGGTACATGTAGAGGAGAATATTAGTTAGTGTTTGAGTCCAGTAAAGGGATAAAATATGCATTAATAAACACAATTTTTATTTGACTGCACAAATGACTTTCTTCATGATGTCAATGGTAACACAGGGATACGTTATCAGGGGAGCTTCCGAAATTGGATATCAGTGCTTTCAAAAGAAGAGCAAGTTATTTTCTGAATTGTTTTAAACTTCTGTCAAATCAAAAACAGAATGAAAGGACCTAGCGCTTTCTACGTTCTCTTTATGAATCTAAGTTTCCCTCATTCCACTGTAGACAAAAATAAAGTGTCAGAGATAATTGTAGCTATAGAAAAGAAATCCCTCAAGTTTGTTAATTATCAATTTGAAGAAAATTAAAAGCACCCAACTTTCACTTTATTCTTAGCCTATTCAACCAGCATAACGGTAGCAATTTTTTTTTTAGCACTCAGGCATTTAAAGTAAACAAGTAGAGAGAAGTACACATTTTCCTGAGCGACGGTGGGCACAGTGACATTATAAAACTGGCTCCAATTCCTTTTTACTATCCCCTTCTCTTCCCTTGAATCCAATGCTGGTCTAGGCCTCAGAATTTCATTTTATTTTATTTAATAGAAACACAGGTGATGTGATAGAATGGGATCTATAGGAATGACCTGCATTTTGTTTCCACCGGGTGGTGAAAAGGAATCAGACATAGATCTGTAACTGTATCTGTAGTAATTAGATAGCCTCCCTGACCTGTCATGACTCTAAAACAGGTACAGTTTGTTAAATTCAGAAAAGATCTCTAAGAAGTGAATCCCCAATTAGTGATATTTTATATTGGAAACACTTTTTCTTTCTTTCTTTTTTTAGAGAAATTCCCTTCTCATACATATATATATACATATATATGTGTGTGTGTGTGTGTGTGTGTGTGTGTGTGTGTGTGTATACACATATACACCCTTTAAAAATTTTTGTTCTATTTCCATTTGTCTTACTAAAGCGCATTGGACACATTACCCCACCATACATGTCAATGTATGCCCAAGCAAGGGCTAGTTATATTTCCATCAACAGTGGTCAATTCATGATTATATTCAAGAACACAAATTTCCTAAAACAACAACAAAAAGAACCCAACTAGATTCATTATAAAAAAAAAAAAAATACATCTAGTAAAGCAGGCATAAGGAGTGAACATTTTTTAAACTTCTTTTATCATAGTAAATAAAGCAGCTAACATTTGGGGTGCTATAACTAATAGATCTTTTTTTTAACTACAGAAAATTGCAATCTGTAATGATTAATTTGCATGGTATATGTTAACTCCTTTATCCTCCATTTCAGAATTCCAATTGCTACTACTTCTGTTTCTACTTCTACTTCTTTTCCTCCTCCTCTTCCTCCTCCTCCTCTACCTAGTTCTCCTTCTCATCCTCCCCCTTCTTTTCTCTCTCTTCTCCTTCTCCTTCTCCTTTTCCTTCTCCTTCTCCTTCTCCTTCTCCTCCTTCTTTTGTAAGAAACAGTTATTGTTGCGCTACCCTAATATCCAGATTTCACCCACAAACACCTCTGGAGAGGAAGTGCATTACTCTTTAGAAGCTCAAAGCACCCCTACACCTACAGCATTACTAATCCTTAAAAAAGGTATAGAGGTGTTGAAAAAGAAAATAGAAGGTAAGTATCAATTCAGTCAGAAATCATATACAGAACAGCTACTAATTGCCAGCAATATCCTAGATATTTACAATGTTACATTGAAAACAACTTAGTCCTCGCTCTCAAGAGGTTAGATATGCTTCAGAATTGCTAGAAATCGTTCTGCTCAATTTCAAATTAGTTTCATAACCATCCAGAAATATGTTGACAAAACTTTAGCTGGCTAAATGCCTAGGCATTTCCAATATATTCCAGCTCCCACAAAAGGGTCTCCAGGGTGCCATACTAGAGGCCTTACGTGTGTCTGTTCTTCACATTATAGAGCACTCACTGTATAGCCGCCTCATAGGAGGCTTACATTAGCATTAGAGTCTAATCATAAAGCCAGATACCAATCTCTCCCTCCTTCTTTGTCTCTATTCTATACTCTTTAGTCAACTTTAACATTTTTCTTTTTATAATATTTATCAGTAATACAGGAAAAAATACTACTGTTTTTTAATACTTATTTATTTTGGGGAGAGCACAAGTAGGGGAGAGGTAGAGAGAGGGGGACAGAGGATCTGAATCAGGCTGTGCACTGAGAGGTTGACAGCAGCAGGCCCAATGTGGGGCTTGAACTCACGAACCTCAAGATCATGACCTGAGCTGAAGTCGGTTGCTCAACCGACTGAGCCACTCAGGTGCTTCCCAAAATACTACTGCTAATAAACATTTTATGAATCTAAATGGAAACATTTAGAATTCTAATTTTTCAGCAAGATGATTTTAGTACATATTTTGAATATTCTTTGATACATTTCTCTCTGCGGTAAGAAATTTCTGTCTCCATATGGCTTGTGTCAAATTTAGTATGGTTATAACTTCTATGATAATACACAGTAAAATAATTCTTTGCATTCATTGTATACCAAACAGTCTCTCAAAGTTCAATGAGTAAAAATCAGCCAAGCTATAATGACAAAAAATTTAATTAAGAAAACAATTTTATATAAATCTTTATAAACCTGTACATGCATGCTGAGACTTTGCCTTCATTCAAACAGAAAGGCTTGGAGCCCACTATCTTAAAATATGCATGAAAATGCTTAATGCATACATAATCAACAAAACACTCAAGATTAAATAAAGGAAAGCTTAAGAGAAGCTTACTCATTGCTGAGGGTAAAATACACATATTTTGTTCGGGACTACTGTTTATATATGTAGTATTATTAAAGCCACTTATTAGAAAAACCAGTATAGGAAAATTTGTATTAATTATTCTGGATTTTTCCTCCATTTTTAAAGCTTTAAGTTTAACTGTTTTCACAAAGAATCGATTAGATTTTTAGTGTTTCCTGATTTAAACTAAGACGATGTGACTTGTTTTAAGTTAAAATATTGAATATGAAATTGCTTTTCAAGAATAATTAAAATTACATTTTTCAAATAAAAATATGTGACCAGATGCTTAAGGGTTATAACATGAAGCTGACTGGAAAATCAATAAAATATACCGTCATATTTGACACTTGAAACAGCCTGAAGTTTTAAAAGTGTTCTAGGAAATACAAAACATGTAAATGAGAACAAAATGGTCTAGGCTGGGGTATTAAAAGAAAAACTTTCATACAAGAGCAGAAATCATTGTGGCAGACAGAATCTAAGGTGGACACCATAATATTTACTTTATTGACATTTTAGTGAAATCTCTTTCTTTTGACAAAGGCGATGGGATGTCACTCCTAGGATTACATTATATAAAACTGTCTTGCTGGTGACTTACCTAGAATTTTGCTTTCCTGCTGATCATCTTGGGAACTGTCTATAGAGAAGGCCATGTAGCACGGAACTGTGAGTGGCCTACGGGAGCTGAGGGTGGTCTCCAGCTAACATCCAGGAAAAATCTGAGATTTCGGTTGTACAAATGCCAGGACACGGTTTCTGCCAACAAAGTGAGAGAGGTTGAAACTAGATTTTTCCTCAAACTTCCAGAAAGGAACAGAGGCTGCCTAACAGCTTGATTATTGTCCTGTGAGATAATAAACAGAATTTCTTAAGCTGTGCTTAGTCTCCTGACACACATAAAGTCTGAACTAATAAATATGTGTTGCTTTAAGCCACTGGTAATTTTCTACCCAGTAATGGATATCTAATATAATATTATTACAAATAAAGCAGGAAGAAATAAAGTAAGAGAGATATCTGAAAATACAGGAACATATACAAAGCTAATTCTATATAACAAGTAAAGAGTTTATTTTTTTTAAGGAGAAAAGTCCCAATAACTGGCTACAAAGCAAAGCATCAACATTATATATATGTGTACATTTTATATACACACGTGTCTATATTTATACATATGTATGTGTGTGTGTGTATATATATATATATATATATATATATAAACTATACTGTTATATACACATATAAAAGTATAGTAAAAAACACTTTAAATAGATAATTTAATTATCATAGGGAATTCTTTGTACAAATATCCACAATTTTGTTCAATTATTTTAGTATAGGAAATGCTAAACATAGATTTGTGCAGATTTTCTTTCTGGTCTCTCTCTCCCCTCTTTCTTTTACACACACACATAAATATTTACCATCTGTCTTCTGTGTTAACTTTTTTTAGTCTTTAACTATAGTCTAAAGACTGTTTTTGTCATTACAAAATTTTATATTTCAAAAATATAAGCATATTGTTATATTTGTCATGTAGTGATAAATGTTTAGTATTTCAGTTTTTTAGAAGAAAAATGTTAAGTTTTTTCCAAATTATTAATTTAGTCAGGTAATGTATTCATTTATTCATTGAATGGTTTATTTATTCATTGGTTCCTCATTTCATACAGTATTTATTTAGTATAGAATTTAAGCCAGGAATTATACCTTACAGTGGATGAATGGTTGGATGGATGGATAGATGAGTAGACAAATGATATATAAGTGATAGATGATAGACAGATGATAGATACATACATACATACATACATACATACATTACATACATATGTAATTAGACAGATAAATAGAGAGATGGAAGGAGTGGATAAATCAACTGAACACTAGATAAATGTGGTACCTCCCTTTCATAAAGGAATTTACCATTTAATGGGGTAGAAAGACCACTAATAAAAAAATTCAATTTTAATTTCATATAATCTATATGCCATATATATGCATATATATACTGGATGTACATGTATATTTTTATAGATTTGTATATGTATGTGTGTATATATATGTGTGTATATATATAATGTATATATAATATATATAATGTATATATATGTGTGTGTATATATGTAAATTCTATATTTGTTTACCTCAATATTTGTCAAAATGTAAAGCGTACTTTATTTCACATTTATCAAGAATCCCAGGTTAAGCTGTGATCAAACAATGAAATCCATCATCACATTTATTTAATGATCATTTTGACTAGCATTTTGCCACATTACCAGGGATTTGAAATTGAACATGACAAACCCTTCTCCCTAAACCATATAGTCTACAAGAATACAGTAGAAAAAAAAAAAAAAAATTTGCAGCCAATGCTTTATTCTGATACATAAAAAATCTTGATACAAACTGAGGGGACATTTTTAAGACCATAAGTCAAAGACACAGAAAATTATATTTAACTCTGTCCTTATTTACTTCAATCACCACTTAAAGTATTCATGGTGTTAATTTCTGTTAGTACATTTGAAGAACAAGGTTGCAATAGCGTCTTTATTAAATATTTAAAATTTTAACAGAGTAAATATTATGTCTTATGACAGAGAACATGTTACTATATATGTCCATAGTTATAAAATGGATATTTAGAATCTAAATCAGATGTTCATTATCCAGTATAAGTTTGTTATAATTTTGGATCATGTCCCCTGTATTTCACTTAATTTCCAAAATCAATGGCAAATGACCTGATATTAGTTACACTTAATTTGACAGGATTTCAGTTTCTATGTGTTGAATTGTTATGCCCAGAATTCGTGATCCCCAAAGACCACCAGGGAGCTGAGTCCGATGCAAAAACAAAGAGCCTTTATTCGAGCTAGCTCAAGCTCAATCCCCTACCTGCACTAACCAGCGGTGAGATACTGGGGAGAGAGAGTGAGTTTCAAAAGCACAAAGGTTTTATTGGGGTCTAGGGGCAGTTGGTGAGGTAATGGCTGTGGCCTTAGCCGATTGGCTGGGGAAGGGTTGGAGTCCTGTTATGCAGGTCGCTGGGCGTGTTTTGATCGGGAAGTTTGAACCGGTGAGCGGGAGGTTACTCAAGGGGAGGAGGCGTGGTCAAGGTGAAGGACACAGAACAAAATGGAGTCAGCCGGCGTAGGCCCGCCCTTTAAAAATAAAAGAAAATGTGTTCATTAAATGAAAAACTAAGCAAAGATATTTCTTATCAATATATTTTGTGTATCTCTCAATCAAAAATTGGTCATATCAAGGAGAGATGTTTGATTTCTAAATATAATACTTTGAAATGGAGAGATTGTTCACTGTTTCACTTTTTTCTCTGACACAGTCAAAATTGATGATTTTTGTCCACTATCTGCTAGTCACAAAACTGCCAAAATCTACTTGAATGCCTATGTGTATTTCTATATACAATCCAAAGAAATATAAATCAGCATAATCTGCTTTTCAGTCATTTAACTTTTTCTACTGGTAACTAATAAATATTTTGTGTTTCATTTCCTTCATGTCTATTACATAATTAGGTTATTCAAATTAAGCCAGATACATTTTTTTTTACTTAAAAATGTCAATTAAAGGAGAAAACAAGGGCACTGAAGAATTATCTACTAGATGTTAGGCACAGTTTGAGATCTAGGCAAACAGAATATAATGAAGAACAAATATCTAAACAAAAATTGAAAGAAAATATTTAATCTGCTTATATTTTTCAATCCTTTGACCTTAATCTTGTTTTTCAGTGGCTAAAGGAAGTTGGCTAATAGTTATCCTATATTATCTGTTAATGTTCTATTCTACTGGTTTTCCATAAGACATTGTCATAGTAACCTCCCTATGGATTCACCAACTTACTATTCTATTAAAATGGTGTCCCAGAGAATGTGTGAAATAGGTTAACTGCTGACAGCTCATTAAACCGGTAACTTTAGGTGAGCTCTGCATTGGGATATCTGAGAGAACACTGCTCTCAACTATTTCAGAATGCTTGGGGCTTAATCAAAGAAGAATAAAACATGTACCAAATGCTCATCTGCTAGGTAATATCTATTGAATAAAAATTATTACTAATCTAAAATGCAGTTTTCTTGCATTTAGTGTAGTAATTACAAAAATCACTTCTTCTCTTTGGATCTTGCTTTACTCATTATTAAATGGAGGACACTGATTGAGATGGTCTCTAAGATAGTTGTCCCATTAATATGTATGATTTTATATAATTTATAAAACAAATAGTCCCAAATTCTACTTCTAACTCTTAAAATGAATTATCTCTAAGCAACAACTTAAATAAAAAGTTTATAAATCTCCTCTAAGATAATGATCCCCATGTATTTTGTAAGTAGAGTTTTCAAGTTTTCTAAGCTGCATATTGAAATGCTGAAATATCAATCAAATTCTTGTCAAATGTGTTGTGAAAAAATGACTGAGTATGTCATATTAGTTGATTAGATAGCTATAGCCTTAGAAAAGTGTGTTAATAAAATTTAAATAAATCAAAATTAATATTTAGGAAAGGAGGAAATAACTCAATTTTAAGACAAGCTCATACTAAACAATAATTTTCTCATTTTAATTGTTCTAATGTATTAAGTTAGGCTAGAGAAAATAACTCAATGAATATAAAATATAGAATATTATGCATCAATCAACATAAAATGACATGTGAGTAGCAAATTTAGAGCAGTATGTATGCGAGAACAATTATAAATTCAACATAAATTATGTATTTCATATAATATTAAAATTAATTTTTGAAATTCAAGAAGGAAATATTGATAGAGTAACACTGTTCAAAAGAGATATTAATATTGTCCAACAAATAAAAATAAGTTTGTTATAAAATTACAAACATTGCCAAGTTATCCTTAGTAATAATAATTACAGTTTTTCTTCTTAGATGCATAGTACAATATAACATAGATGCAAAGAAATGCACAAAATTTCCTGTTTAATCAATAGGTATGGTGTTATCACCTATGTTGTAACTGCCTAGGTCAATAATTAGAAAAAATCCATCATCCACAAAGCCTCCTTTGTGCTTGTCCTTCACCCTTAGACTTAACCAGAATCTTGACTTTTTAAATTATATTTTTAAATTGATTTATGATCTGTATAAACAGTAGAAGTTTGTTTTACCTGATATTAAACTACATACATAAAATAAAATTTCTATGTAAGTTATACTATTGGTTAACATGCATCCCAGTGGTACAAAGCACTAAGTAGTTTTCAATCTGCAAATTTTAATACTGTTTTCTTAGATTTTTTTTTTCCTTATGAATAGACTATACTGCAAGCTAGAATTCAGTAAGAATATATAATATTGGATTCTTGGATGTACTGAAATATTGTACAAACTTTATATAAATGTTTAGTTAAAGAGTCATATGCTGGTATTAATTTATAAATATATGTAATAAGGAGAAAAGCCTAACAATTTTTCTGGTAATCAAGATTCATACTCTAATATAATGGCTAATGGAAATTAATAAGAAAACACATTAAATTATATAATAAATGAATTCCTTATAAAATGAATCAAAAACACAGGCAGTAATACAAATGAGTTCAGAAAAATCAACCAAATGCAAATAAACTGACATAAATCCCTACACAGGTAGCCACCTTAGAGTTAGAGTATTTTTTTAAAGGAAACCAGGAGTACCTGCTTGGCTCAGTTGGTTAAGCGTCTAACTTAGGCTCAGGTCATGATCTTGCATCTCGTGGGTTTGAGCCCTACATCCAGCTCTGTGCTACAGCTCAGAACCTGGAGCCTGCTTTGGATTGTGTCTCCCCTTCTACACCTCCCACATTCATGCTCTGTCTCTGTCTCTCTCTCAAAAATAAATAAACATTAACATTTTTTAAATTAAAATATAAAAAGGAATAAAGGAAGCCCAAGAAACAGAAAAAAATCTAAATTTTAAGAAATTAATTGACACAATTATGAAATGAAACTGCCTTGCTGAATATGAGTAAATATAATTAATAGGAAAATAATTGAATTCAATAAAATGTTTTATAATATCATAAAAGTATAAGTGAACAATTTATTCTTATCAATGCATTTACACACAATGTGAAACTCATATCCTAAATTCTTCAAAACTTGTCATCACTATCATAATCTAAATGAGTCTTCATAATGTTATTATCTTTTTATAATTTTTTTTAACATTTACTTATTTTTGAGACAGAGAGAGACAGAGCATGAACGGGGAGGGGCAGAGAGGGAGGGAGACACAGAATCGGAAGCAGGCTCCAGGCTCTGAGCCATCAGCCCAGAGGCCTACGCGGGGCTCGAACTCACGGAACTCGAGATCGTGACCTGAGCTGAAGTCGGTCGCTCAACCGACTGAGCCACCCAGGCGCCCCTTATAATGCGATTATCTTTAACAAAATCACATGCACACTAATCATCTCCCCAAAAGGTGAAGCAATGTCTCAAAGTTCAATTTATTCTTAGAGTTATGTGCATTTTGTTTCTAGATGAAACACACTTACCATTGGATTATTGAAACATGAATGAGTTAACTATTCTCAACTATTCTTATGTTAGAATGTCAAAGTATTGGATGAGGAGACACAAAAAAGGAGAAAAATCATTAATATATTTATAAATAAATATATATTAAAATAAGGCAGAAATACAATCATTAAAGTCCTCATTTCTGCAACTGGTCACATGATTATAACTTATTTATGATATTTATGATTGCAACTCCTCATTCTTATTCCTTTTATCAGGACCTATGAACCCAGTTGGTTCTGGTACCTTGCCTAACTGGGCAACCTAAATATTACTTCCTGATGGCTCTTGATCATTAGCAAAGCTACCTATCAGGGTAGGTTTCCACTAAATATCATCATAGAAGAAAACAAATAGGCTGAGGTTATACCCTAGGTTCCAAACAAATTTCTTATCTCCAGTGAGTAGAAGGAATATAATTCCCCTTTGGTAGTCAGGGCTGTTTACTTTGGCCAGTATAACTCCTTTCCTCGACTAAGGGTAATAGTGAGAGGAGCCATCCCATTTCTACCCTTTGATTCCTGGTGCTGTGAATCCCAACTGGTAGAGACAGAACTATGTATTGATCACTGATTCTGAGCATCTACCGTATCGAAGAGGGCTTTTTCTCAGTAGGCTAAAACATTATCCTCATTCTGGCACTATAACTAAATCTTCAAAGGCCATTCTACCATTCCTTCAGGCCACCTGCTGCAGCTTGATTTGGAATGTAGTGAAATCCCTGGACTTAATGACTGTGGGCCCATTTTTTTTTAACCTTTATTTACTGCAAAAATGAGTTAGTTCTCCAGTTTGAAACAGAAGTATTACTGGCAGAACATGGAAATACCTAACCAGGCAAAGTTTCTATTTAAGTGAGAAGAAAATTCTGCCATGTCCAGTATAAAAGTTCTCGAATATGACTTATATACAAATGATATCTGCTGATACCCTAAGAAATGATCCCCTTGCCTGTTCATAGTTGGATTGATCTTTGCTTTGGAATTGTCCATTCTCAGCAGTGGCTCTAGCCACATCAGCCTTAGTTAGGGAAAGTCCATTTTACTAAGTTCACGAATAACCCCCATCTTTGTCAACCTAGTCATTTTGTTCTTAAGCTTAATTGACAAGTCTAAATCTAAATGGATGGCCGTTTGACACGCACACAATGGTTTTCTTATACATCTGATTCATAAGCTCTGCTTCTACTCTCAATTGTCTGACCCTTTTTTGAACAATTTCAATCAATATGAACCCTAAATTGTCTGAGACTGTAAAACTTTGTCTTTTCCAAGGCCTTGGAAAATATTCATTACATGTAAAAAATATTCTTTTCTCATTCATCCAACCTTGAAAATAGACAGGAATATAAAATCCATATGGAATCTCTTAATTTATTTTATTAAAAAACTGGGCAGGTTGGCAGCTGTGACATTAACACAATTTGCTAACACTATTGCATTATGTATTACCTAATGTTCATGACTTACAATTTAAATATAGATTTTACTTTAGTTTCAAATTTTACCTTGATTTTCAGGTACTTTAAATTTTACCTTTAGTGTTTTGGCTTTAGTGTTTATCTTGGTGTTTACTGGTGCATTT
Organism: Panthera onca; assembly: GCF_046562875.1. Classification (NCBI taxonomy): domain Eukaryota; kingdom Metazoa; phylum Chordata; class Mammalia; order Carnivora; family Felidae; genus Panthera; species Panthera onca. The sequence goes on from NC_138339.1 coordinate 22,154,614, forward strand.
AGTTAGAACAATGTTGATTAAGTTCACTGTCTATTAAAGGTATCAATTACTCGGATTTTAGAATCAATCAACTGTAAAAGTTGATGGTTTTATTTTCAAACATATATAGTGCTTTTATAATATTTTTTTTTATTATACCTACATGCATAGAAATTTTCTTTTCATCAATTTGGAGTATCATGAAATTAATCTTCTGAAATAATTCTCTCTTTAATGCTGCCAAGTGGTAATTAATAAATTATTTTACAAAATTTGTTTGTATTTACTGATTTTTCTCCTTTTGTTGGGGGTAATATCAAAATTTTAAATATTGTTTTTAATCTCATTTGTATTCATTTATTTGTTGGTTATTTATTTATTTATTTTTGAGGGAGAGAGTGTGAGCAGGAAAGGGGTAGAGGGAGGGAGAGAGACAGAGAGGGAAAGAGAGAGTCTTAAGCAGGCTCCAAGCCCAATACTGAGCCCAACTCAGGGCTCCATTTCACAACCCTGAGATCATGACCTGAGCTGAAATCAAGAGTCGGACTCTTTTTTTTTATTTGTTTTTAATATTTAGTATTTGAGAGAGAGAGAGAGAGAGAGAGAGAGAGAGAAATGTGAGCGGGGGAGGGGCAGAGAGAGGGAGGCACAAAATCTGAAGCAGGCTCCAGGGTTCAAGCTGTCAGCACAGAGCCCAACAAGGGGCTCAAACTCAGGAACCGTGAGATCATGACCTGAGCCGAAGCTGGATCCCTAACTGAGTGAGCCATCCAGGCAAATCAGACTCTTAACAGACTGAGCCACACAGGCACTCCTTAAATACTGTTTTTAAACCAAAAGTTTCAACAGCGACAGGATTTTAAGTCCTGTATAAATGTGAATGACCATAGGCCAAATATTTACTTTTTTCTTCCATCATGATAGGAAAGGTAAACTTCCCACCCAGTAATGACAGACTCAGCCGTATCATTTCTTCCTTGGTCAAAAGGATGATAGAACATGTACTGCGAACAATGACTTGCATTGTGCTTATGCAAATAAGCTCTCCAAATTAATCTACTATTATCATGAAGAGAACATTGTTTGAAAGAGACCTGAATCCAAGCCACAGCTGGGAGTCCAATCCCACCGGCCAACAGCAATGACAATGAGAAATAAATGCTTCTATATGATTGGGGCAATAGACGATTAATGCAAACTCAGTACCTCTTCTCCACATTATTTATTTGAGTTTATAGTCACAGCTTGAGTATGTTGGTTAAATAACTTGCCCAAAATTAGAAATGTAAAGCCTAAATTAAAATAGGAAATCTGTTATTTAAGCCAGAGTATTAACACACTGTAACAATTTAACTCCAAGATCTCAAACCCTACACCCAGACAAAATGTAATCCCAATGAGCAATGGTATAGAAAGAGCCCTGGTTTCTACACAAAGTTGCATTTATGAAAACTAAAGTATGACTTAAGGAAATGTCTCATTAAATGGTGGGTCATTCACGTAGGTTTTCTTAAAGAGGTAGTCAGGTGTGCTACACAATATAATCATATATAGTAGGTTTGCAAGAGAACTTCAAATGATGCATGTCCCTCAAATTCTGTATTTATTGATGCAGTTGTGTGTCTCCAGCTCTGCAGTATCCATGCTTGTTCCTTTTCACTGGAACTGTAGTCCTTGTTCATTTCCTTCTTCACTTCATCAAGTGGTGACCCTCCATGACCTTTCTGGTGGTAATTACAATTCTCTGACCATATTTGGTCACATTAGATAGTTGGAAATGAACGCAACTCTAGGCCCATTTTGCTCCCTTCAGGGAAGCCTATTGAACCAGGGGACATGCATTTTTTTTTTCCTTGCTCTGACTCCTTTTCTATAAATAAATCTTAGGGAGAATTTTTGACTAGAACTTTCTCTAGCCAGTTGTAGTAGATTTATTCTATTATTACTTTCAAATGTACTGATAAAATTAAATTCTGTATTAATCCTTCTGTATTAAACTATCCTTAGTTCTCTCCCCAGAGGTAAGAACTGTCATCAGTAACATCTATAACCTTCTAAATACTTTCTCCATATCTTCAGATATATACACATATTATTGCAATACCTTTTATCCTTTGTTTATTATTTATGTATTTACTTATTTATTTCTTTAGAGAGAATGAGGGAGTACAAGTGGGGAAGACATGCAGAGCGGAGGAGAGACAAAGACAGAGAGAGAGAGAGAGAGAAAATCAGAAGCAGACTCCATGCTCAGTGGGGAACCCGACATAGGGGCTTGATCCCACAACTCTGGGATCATGGCATGAGCTGAAATCAAGAGTCAGATGCTCAACTGACTGAGCCAACCATGTGCCCCTGCAACAGCTTTTAGAGTTTTGGAATGTCTGTGTATGTGACTTTGTCTACAACAGGGATAATACTATTTCACTTTCAAATTTGCTTTTGGCTCCTAATATTAAGCTTACAAATCTCTTTACATAGAAATTTGCAAGGTGTAGAGATGCATAATTCCACTTCCTTGTTTATAATGGCAGGAAGATATTTCATAGTATGGGTGTATAATAATTTATGTAAAATTATTTGCTGATATAATTATTTAAATTTTTTTACTAGAAACATTGAGGGAATTAATATCCTTGTATATCACCTAGAGGTAGCATTATGGGGCCAAAATATTTGTACTCTAAAAGATTATATTAATTTACACACACATGAGGTCAATTTATTTTTCTAGAATGCCCCAGGGGACAACAGTTGAAATGTTCACACACATTTATCTCTCAAGACAAGCATTAATTTGCCACACATATACAATCTAAATCACTGAAGAAGAAAATAAATGTTTTCCTAATTGTTCCATAATTTTCAAGATCTCTCTTCTACAACAAAGTTAACATTTCACATTATAATGAAGAGCAGCGCTGGTTTCATTTCTTGAGGTCCTTATAGAAATACTTTCTTGAAAAGTCTTTTGTGAAATACTGTATCTCCTAGTACTTGTTATTTTACCAAAGCAGAGACTTGTGACTGAAAATGCAAGTTATAAGGACCTGAATTAATTGTTAGCTTTTGCGTATTTCCCAGTTATTATACTTTATTTGAGAGAGTACAGTTTCTGTTAGTATTACTGTTTGTTTTTCTGTGTACAGTAATTAATAATAACCATCAAGTGTCATATCATAATTTGAAATATTTGCTGTTAAATGCACACACACACACACACACACACACACACACACGATTTTAAAAATCATAGCATAATAAAAGGGGTGTGTCCTTTTATCGTCCTATATTACAAATGGCTTAAACTGAGGTAAAGAGGCTCACTAAACCTTCCCAAGATCATTTATTTAGATGGTAAGTGGTTTACTGATTGCTGAACTTGGAATTTTATTTTTTTTAATTTTTTTTTAACGTTTATTTATTTTTGAGACAGAGAGAGACAGAGCGTGAACAGGGGAGGGTCAGAGAGAGGGAGACACAGAATCTGAAATAGGCTCCAGGCTCTGAGCTGTCAGCACAGAGCCCGACGCGGGGCTTGAACTCACGGATGGTGAGATCATGACCTGAGCTGAAGTCGGCCGCTTAACCGACTGAGCCACCCAGGCGCCCCAAGAACTTGGAATTTTAAACAACAAATTAAATATACCACGTGACATAGAGCATTGTAGTCTTTAATGGATATATCAAATAGCTAATATATAAAAGATTTTTTTGGTATTGTTTGCGTAGTACTCAATATTAAAAGCAGGAACAGAGATACTGATAAGTAATTAAAGATAACAGCTTAATAGAAGTTCATGCTAATAGAATATGTTTGTGTTTTAAACATATTAAATCAATTGTGTTCATTTATGTTATTGCTGACATGTTCTCCCAAACAGAAAAGAAGAAAACTCTTATTCTATGCTTTCAAATAATTTAAAATAAGTTTTTTTTTTTTTGTGGTAGTGGATTAAATTATATTTGTTATAAAAGTAAAGGAATTTGTAAAACTTACATGATTTTTCTGAAGTTATTGTAGTCATGCCTATATATCTCCTCATCTTGGAAAAATTAAATGTGATTTGAACAATATTAGTTAAAAAAACAGAGAAATTGTGCCTCAGAATCATTCAACATCCTACAATTTATTCTGTGATCCAGAATTGTTGTATTCCAGATCTTACATTTCCATTAGTTCCAGTTTTATTTTTAAATAACAAACATAAACCTTGGTATTGCATTATCACATGCCTCACTTTTTTAACCTCAAAGCTATTTCTGACTGATGTTAAGATTTTTTGTGAAGAATAATGAAAAGCAATTCTGTGATTGTTTCTTAATCTATATTTCTTTCATAGCATAATTGTGACTGGCAATATCAGATTCATTGGTATGTTGAAAGTGAGCCATTTAAAATGTTTTAAAGCGGAAAACAAATCAATGAATCTTGATTAAGACATACTGCTAGGAAATTATTCTGTTCAGCTTTCACCTTTTGAAGTAGATCCAGGACAGATGTACGGTATATTAAAATATATGTCTTAATTTATCCCATTTATGCTTAGTAGTTTTCTATAAGAAGAAAAACAGTGGTACCCGCCTCATTTTAGTTATGAATGTCAAAAAACTCATGAATGTTTTACTTGCAGAATGCCACAAAGCAAGATGTGCACATTCCCATTGTCCCAGATCATTAAGCTGAGTGAACCATGCATATCGCTGAAACACTTCTGAGGAAAGTGAGAGGTAGCATTAAACCTTGATGCCTTTAGGAGACATAACTTAGCCCGTCTCAAATCACCCAGCTACAAGGCCTATTCATAGGAAGGAGAAATTTGCAAAGAAACTCATACTGAATTCATGTATGAGAAGACATAATCATCATGCTATTTTCTCAATGTAATCAATTTCTTACCACAATCTGGATCTTGCTGTCTATGCATATTAGAGTTATAATGTCTCTAACATCGATTCATAAAAATTGATTTATTTGTAAATTGAGAAATGTCTGACTGATTTTTACATACTTTTTCGTGTTGTAAATTATATATAACATTAAATTTGCCATTTTTATCTCTTTCAGTGTACAATGCAGTGTTATTAATTACATTCACAATGTTATGGAACCATCACTACTCTTCATTTCCCAAGTCTTTTCATCAACCCAAATGGAAATTATGTGCCCATTAAGATACAGGGGTATGATTTTTTAAACATTCCATGAAGCTATGAAGCAGGAAACTGATCTAAGTAGGATTATGTTTATAACAAACATAGGGAAAAAATAGACTAGAAGAAAATAAAATAATTACTGTTTGTCTACGGTAGTGGAATAAGCAGTCTATTTTACTTTCTAAAACTTTGGTAATTAATTCCTCCAGCTTTTGTGAGATATAATTGACATATAACATTGTGTAAGTTTAAGGTGTAAATGTGCTGATTGAATACACATATATTGCAAACTGATCACCACCATAGTGTTAGCCAACACTTCTATCACATCGCTTATCATTTTTTGTAGTGACATATTAAAATGTAACCTCTTAGCAACTTTCAAGTACCTATCACAGTTTTATTAACTATAAACATCACGTTATACATTAGATCCTCAGAACTTATTCATCTTATATCTGAAAGTTTGTATCCTTCTTTTTAAAGTTTATTTGTTTTTGAGAGAGAGAGACAATGCTTGCAAGCGAGGGAAGGGCAGAGGGAGAGGGTTCCAAGCAGGTTCTGTGACGTCAGCGCCAAACCTGCTGCAGGGCTCAGTCCCACAAACAGAGAGATCATGGCCTGAGCAGAAATCAAGAGTTGGACGCTTAGCCGAGCTTAACCAACGGAACCAATCAAGTCACCCCTGGAAGTCTGCACTCTTTGAACAACATCCCACGATTTCCTCCAGTACTCAGCCTCTGGTAACCGCAATTCTACTTTGTTTCTATGAGGTCAGCTTTTTTAGATTCCATACATATGTGATATCATACAGTATTTGTCTCTCACTGTCTTATTTCACCTCACATAATACTCTCGTTTCATCCATGTTGCTGCAAATGGCAAGATTTAATTCTTATTGCTGAACTTTATTCCATCATATATATACCCCATATCTTATTTACCCATTCATTTGTTGACAGACATTTAACTGGTTTCTATATCCTGGCTATTTGGGTCATACTGCAATGAACATTGGACATAAATATCTCTTCAAGATTTTATTTTCATTTCCTTTGAATATATACCAAAAAGCAGAAATGCAGGATCAGATGGAAGTTCTATTTTTAATTTTTTGAGGAACCTCACTACTGTTTTCCATAGTGGTTGTAACCAATTTACATTCCTACCAACAGTGCACAAGGGTCCCCTTTTCTCCATGTCCTCACCAACATTCATCTTCTTGTCTTTTTGATGACAGCCAATCTAACAGGTGTGAGGTGATATCTAATTGTAGTTTTCATTTGCATTTTCCTGGTGATTGGTGATGGCAAGTATCTTTTCATGTATCTGTTGACCATTTGTATGTCTTCTTTGGAAAAACGTATATTTAGTTCCACTGCTTATTTTTTTTTATTGATTTGTTTGTTTGCATCGAGTTGTATGATTTCTTTATGTATTTTGGATATTAACGCCTTCTCAGATACATGATTCGCAAATTTTTTTTCTGTAGTTTACCTTTTCATTTTGTTGATTGTTTCTTTTGCTGTGCAGAAGCTAGTAGTGTGATATAGTCCCACTTGTTTTTGTTTTTGTTGCTTGTGTTTTTGTTGTCATAGTAAGAAAAAATAATTAATTATACATCCTATTTTGGGCCCAAGTTTTTCTAAGTTTTTTATAGGTATTATTTGAAATATGCCATAGATATAAAGTATACTAGACTTAATAATAAAATGAACTACTTAGTTTAAGAACCAGAATGTTACTAGAAACCATTCAGACTCCTTGTGTGTCCCTCATTGATCCTTCTCTGTGGTTGCATTCCAGAAGTAACTAATCTGATTATTTTAATTATTTCTTCTTTCTTTTTATTTCTTTTTGGAAAAGAGTTTCACCTCAATCACATATGCTCATTGGCTCAATAAATAAAGTGTTTATTTTTCCTTGTTTGTAAGCTTTATAGAAATGGTATAATTAATCTAATCTAATCTAACATAATTAATATAATATAATTAATATAATATAATATAGTCTTCTGAGACTTGTTTTTCTTTCACTTGATATTGTTTTTAAGATTTTGGGCATATTCTATTATTTTCATTGTTTTTTTTTTTTTTTAATGTTTATTTATTTTTGAGAGAGCACGAGCTCGAGTGGGGAAGGGCAGAGAGAGGGAGACACAGAATCCGAAGCAGGCTCCAGGCTCTGAGCTGTCAGCACAGAGAGAGAGATATTTCTTTGAAAAATGTCATGGGAATTTTTATAGAAATTTCATTGAATCTACAGATGGCTTTGGATGCTGTTGACATTGTATTAATTATAATTCTTCCAAACAAGAACATGGGATATCTCTCCATTTGCTTCTGTCTTCTTCAAATTCTTTCACCAAAGTCTTATAATGTGCAATGTATAAATCTTTCACTTCCTTGGTTAAATGTATTTCTAAGTATTGTTTGATGCTATTGTAAATATTGTTTTCTTTCTTTAATTTTCACGTTTTACTGTAAGTGTAGAAACTTATTTCTGTTTGTTGATTTTGTTTCATACAACTTTAGCGAATTCATTAATTAGTTCTAACATTTTTATAATGAATTTTTTTCAGATTTTTGCATATAAGATCATACCATCTTCAAAAAATAAACAGCTCTTAGTTTTGTTAATCTTTTCAATTGTTTTTATGGTCTCTATTTCATTTGTTTTTCTTCTTATTTTACTCATCTCTTTATTTCTTCTAACTTTGGTCTTTGTTTCTTCTTGTTCTAATTCCTGGAGGTGTAAATTTTAATTGTTTATTTGAGATCTTTCTTATTTTTTTTCTTTTTTAATGTAATTTTTATTTTTTGCCAGAAAGAGAGTAGGTGCATGAGTGGGGGATGGGTAGAGAGAGGGAGACACACAGAATCTGAAGCAGGCTCCAGGCTCTGAGCTGTCAACACCGAGCCAGATTCGGGGCTCGAACTCACCAACCGCAAGATCATGACCTGAGCTAAAGCCAGGGGTTGGACGCTTAACTGACTGAGCCACCCAGGCACCCCAAGATCTTTCTTTTTCTTAATGTAAATGTTTATTACTGTAAACTTCTTTCTTAGAACCACTTTTGCTGCCTCCTTTAAGTTTTGATATGTCATGCTTGCATTTTCATTTGTTTCAAGGTATTTTTTTTTATTTTGCTTTTGATTTCTTCTTTGAACCACTTGATTTTCCAGAAATATGGTGTTTAATTCCCACACATTTGTGAATTTTAAAGCTTTCCTCCTGTTATTTCAAGTTTCACACTATTGCGGTAGGAAAAAAAAAATACTTCGAATTATTCCCATCTTGTTCAATTTGCTAAGACTTGTTTTGTTAAGTATGATTTTGTGTTGTTTCATCAGAATATGATCTATTCTGGGGAAAGTTCCACATGTACTTTACAAAATGTGCACTCTGTTTTATTGGATGGACTGTTCTGTATATATCTGTTAGGTCCATTTGCTCTATGAAGTATGGTTCAAATCCAACATTTTCTGTTGATTTTCTGTCTTTAGGATCTATCCATTGTTTATTTATTTTTTTATAATTTTTTAAATGTTTATTTTATTTTTCAGTTCTGCCTGAAGAAGTCATTTCAGCTTTTCTTATAAGGCAGATCTAGTGGTGATGAATTTCCTCAGCCTCTGTTTATTATGGTAAGTCTTTACTTCTTTATTTCTGAAGGGCAACTTTGTTGGGTAAGCATTTTTGGTTGGCAGTTTCTTTCTTTCTGCACCTTGTTTATATCACCCCATTCTCTCCTGGCCTGCAAAGTGTCTGCTGAGAAATCTGCTAATAACCTTATGGGAGATGCTATCAGATAGTTTTCTCTTCTTGCTTTTAAAATTCTTTATCTTTGTATTTAGATGGTTTTGTTATAATCTATTTTAGAGAAGATTGTTTTGGACTGAAATTTTGGGGTGACTTACTAATTTCATGAACTTTGATTTCCAAGCCATTATTTCTTAAAATGAACCTTCTACTTATACTCATCTCTTCTCCTTCTAGGACTTCAGTGATGAATACGGTATTTCTCTCAATGATATTCCGTAAGTCTAGTAGGCTTTCTCTAATTCTTTTTTCTTTAAGTGTTTATTTATTTTTAAGAGAAAGAGGCATGTGCATGCAGGGGAGGGTGAGAGAGAGGGAGACAGAGGATGCGAAGCGGGCTCAGTGCTGACAGCATAGATCCCGATGTAGGGCTCAAACCTGCCAACACATGAACCCAGAGATCATGACCTGAGCCAAAGTCGGATGCTTAACTGACCAAGCCACCCAGGCACCCCTCTAATCCTTTTCATTTCTTTTTCTTTTTGCTTCTCAGATAGGATAATAAAAACTGATCTGTTTTATAAATCATTAATTCTCTCTTCTACTTGGTCAAGTCTGTTGTTGAGACTTTCTGTTGAATTCTTCAGTTCAGTCACTGTTTTCTGTAGCTCCAATAGCTCTGTTTGGTTCTCTTTTATATTTTCAGTCTGTCTTCACATTTTCTTGTATTCTTTCTCTGTTATTGTTAAATTGCTTATCTGTGCTCTCCTAGTTCTCTGAGCATTGGTAGAGCAATTAGTTTAAATTCTTTGTCAATTCCTGGGTCTACATTTCTTTGGGTTCAGTCACTGCAGGATTACCATCCTTTTGGTGGAGTCACGTTTCCCTGATTTCTGCACGATCATTGTAAACTTGTATAGGTGTCTGCCCACTTGAAGAAGCAGTCACCTCTTCCAGAGTTTTTGGGCTACCTTCAGTAAAGGGAGACTTTCACCTGTGGGTAAAGACACACTGGGAGGATGCTGTGACTTTAAGTCTGGTGGTGGAGGACACCAGGTGTGAGCATATGTGGCAGCACTGGGTCCAGTGGGGCATGATGTCTCTTTGGCTCAGGCCGCTGCGATCCACGGAATCAAAGCGTGATTCTTGGAGAGGACCATGGTGGGACCACAGAGTCTGCACAGACCAGGGCTGTTGGGGTACACAGCAATGAATCCAGGTCCAGCAGCTAGGGACCAGGACAGGCAGTGGTGTCGCCGGATCTGGCGGTGTGCACACACTCATCTGTGGGGGCCAGTTGCAGGTGTCTGCACGGGGTGAGGGGCCAGTTGGTTGTAGACACATGCAAAATGGTGGCGGCCCGGGCTGGCAGCAAGTGGCAGGGTCCAGTAAGAGCTCATAGACGACTGAAGAGACACTGACTTTCAGCGTGTTCCCCTGTGGCTGTGGTTCCTGACCCCGCTCCCAGGGTGCAGACTGCTTTGGAGTCTGGTGATAAGAATCAGGACAGGGATGTGCCAATGCATGGCGGCAGGGGGTGGCTAATGGTGACCTCAGTGGGACAGGCCAATGACAGGCAGCTTTAAAGGCCTTGGCTGTCTGTGTGCTCTCCCGTGGTCATACACATTCCCCTCAGGTGTGCACACTGCAGTGGAGGCAAGTGACAGATGTCGGACTGCTGGTATGAAAGTGCACAGCTGGAAAGGCTATCCTTGAGTGCACGCCCATCTGGGGGCCAGATGTGAAGGCATCTTGCACTTGAGCAGACACAGAGGCCTGCGCTGGCTGTGGATGCAGTTCCCAGACTCCAGTCGGATGGGAGGGAGGGAAGAAGAAGGGCGTTTGCATCGGCAAATGCAAAGCCCTGCGGGGCAAGACCAGTGAAAACCACAGTGGGTCTGTGACAGCTCTGACGGCTGCCGTTGTCATCAGTGGTGACAGCTGCTGGGTTTGCCCGCACAGCTGATCACAATGAACGATGACTGCACGTGCTGTGGCTGCGACCAGTAGCCCCCGCTTTCTGTGTTCCTGGTTGTCTCAGACCCCAGATCTCTCCCACAGCGGTTTTTGTTCATGGAAAGCTGTTGATCTCTGTGGCAGAACAGGAGGCTGGGGTCTCCTGTGTCTCCATTTTGGTGACATCAGTTCCACTCCAATCAATTTTATAATATCTAGTTTTTGGTCTCCAGGCATACTAGAAAACTAAGTGTGTACTGAAATATTGAGTGAAACAGCTTACCTTATGAAATTGATAGCTTCCTGAAAAGTTGTATCTAAGTTAACACTAGAGCGTGTCCGTGTTTGAAGGTATATGGAAGTTTAAATAAAAAATCTTATTTTGACTTGTGAATCTCAAGCACAGACTTGCAGACTTACTTAGACTGATTTTTTTTTAAGTTAATTCATTTATTTTGAGACAGGTGGATGGGGGGCAGAGAGAGAGGGAGAGAGAGAATCCCAAGCAGGCTCCAGGCTGACAGGACAGAGTCTGATGCAGGCCTTGAACTCACAAACCATGAGATTATGACCTGAGCCTAAATCAAGAGGTGGCCACTTAATGGATTGAGTCACCCAGGTGTCCCATGCCTAGATGGATTTTTAATTGGGGGTTTGTTTTGCGCTAAAATGCAGAAAGGAGTAAAAAAGAAAGGAGTTGAAAATGCCTAACATTTACAATAAAATAATTGTTTAAAGTTTGATACCTTCCTGCAAATGGAAAACCACCAAACATACACTTTTCTTTAATTATCAGATTGTCTTTTTTCAAACAAGTATTTGGTCATATTTCCCCACAAGTTAAAAATATCTTTTCAGTGAGCAAATTCTAATACTTGAATGAATAGACCACCACACACAAATAGAACCAGGCTTTTGCCAGCCTAGATGTAAGATTTAAATGAAATATATTATCACCCTTATTCATATTTTGCCTCCAGACTCTGCTATAAGAGCTTTTCTACTTTGGAAATAAAATAACCAAAAGTTAATAAATGATTTAGAGGTGGGTAAGTGTTCTGGTGGATAAATTATTTGTGTTTATTCCCCAGATGAATAAATTTTCCTAAACAGATGGTAGAACTCACGTGAGCCTGCTCTTCTGTAAAGTTGAGTAAAAATAATTGAATCTATTTTATTTTTTTTAATGATTTATGTATTTTTTCTCAAAAATACTAGCAGGGTAGGGGCAGAGAGAGGGGGACAGAGGAATCAAAAGGGGCTCTGTGATGACAGCAGAGAGCCACATGAAGCACTCAAACTCACAAACCACGAGATCATGACCTGAGCTGAAGTCAGACGCTTAACCAACTGAGCCACCCAGACGCCCCGGATATATACTATTTGTAAGATTTGTTTTCCCGATTGGAAGGATGTCAATAGCATTCTATTTTTATTTTCTTTTGGTGAATAATGAGGAAACAAGGGTTATAATGAACTTACTACACTGAACAATATGTTCAGCTAACAAATTTGAGTTGCTCCATCCCTGCTCTTAAATCAATTTCTTTGTGCCCTTCTTCAAGAATGAACCTAAAGGAGAACATATATATCATTTAGAAGAAGACATCATTGATTAAGTGTGCCTTTTTTTATCCCTTTCACTATACAGTATTGCTAGAAGAAGAAAGCCATATTGTGGTAAATCCAGACTAGAGATCAATGGTATTGCTTAAGCTGTGAACAAAGGGAACATGTATAATCATTAAAATTAAGCATTAAAGTTTGATACTGGGAGAGGAAGCCTTGTATAACTTAGAGTAAATCCTTGCAAAAATGGAGAGACAAAAATGTCTCTTTAATATATTAAGCTGAAAAGATACACATGTGCCAACTGGAAAGAATTCAGCTATAGTTAATTGTCTATTGCAAATCCTACCGTTACTTCGGAGAAGTCAGAGGTGTGGTCACAAAGAATCATTAGCTAAGTTATACAAAAAAAATAAAATAAAATAAAAAAAAAAACCACAAGACTTTTTTGGTATTGAAATGCAATGTGAGTACATATTTTTATTCTATTATAGAGGAACAATAGCAGGCTCACACAAGTCAACGGATTTCTGTTTCTTAGACCACTAGCAGCCTTGTTGATATTATCTGAATATTAAAGAAAACTGAAGGATTGTTGTAACATATGTCAATAGTCCTATAGATAACTTGAAAAACCATGAGAAACTATTTTATAGTTTTTCCCATGATGTTATAAAGATTTAGGTTTAGCCTAACATAACCTAGAACAACATATAGACACCATTAAGTTTTTCTTAAGGACTAAAAATTACAGAATCTTGAAAATTTGTCACATTTATCTCCCAAATGGCTTAATCTTCACCCCTGTGTGTTTTTAACCTTGTTTCACATGAAGGAAGCTTTAATACTATCTATTTCAATACAGTCAACTGCTCTTTCTTTTCTGACATAGATCTAAAAGGGTTTAAAAACCCTGATGGCATCCTGCCAGGAATTAGCTGCAGGTAGAAAGGTAGAGGGAATAAAAAAGTAAACAAAGTTTCAACCCACTGAGAGAGCTGCTCCAAGCTAGATAATAAAGACAGCAGGTTTATATGCTGGTTTTTCTTCAGGGAAAGAATGTTGGACAGTTTCCTGTTGATTGATTCTCTAAATCTTTCCCTTTCATGTTCAATCTTTCCACAGTCTTTGCTGCCGTTTCTACTGTTCTTTCAAGTAAGAAGTTTGATTCCCAGCAGTGCTAATATTGGTTTCTTCCTGGACAAGAAAGTTATGAAAATCTTAAAGCCAATGAAATGGAATTTTTACATCATCCATTTATGTGACAAGTTTATTACTGCCTTTGAAAATTGTTTTACTCAGTTTCATTGTAGTCATCTTGTAGGAGTAGACAATGAAAAAGTAGCTTAAAAATTCAATTTTTTATAATAAAAAATATGTATAAGGGTTTTTATGTGGGTTCTTAAGTTTCTGCCAAAGAGAACAGCTCACATGAGCAATTCGTAAAAGCCTGGATTCAACTTTCTTTTTTTAATTTTTAAAAATGTTTACTCATTTTTGAGAGAGAGAGAGAGACACAGTATGAGTGGGGAAGGGGCAGAGGGAGAGGGAGACCCAGAATCTGAGCTGTCAGCACAGAGCCTGACGCAGGGCTTGAACCCACAAACTGTGAGGTCATGACCTGAGCTAAAGTCGGACGCTTAACCAAGTAAGCCATCCAGGCACCCCTCATTCTTGGAGTGAATTTTTCCATCTTCTGTGGAAGATGGTACAAGCCAGTGGTAAACATAGGAGTTATCTTGGGGGGAAAAAAAAGAGAAAAGAAAAAGGTTTGTCTGAGCCCAATAACATAGCTTTACAATTGTATGAATTATTTAATTCTTATAATCTGTGTTCTTTTCATTCTTTCATTCTTTCCTGGAAAGCTCCTTTCCTACAAACTGAGAGCTCTTCCTACTAAAGAAAATGTGAAAATGGCCTATTGGTTTCCAGTGATGCTTGCATTCACGTGACTATGGTAAAGGAGGCAACTATGGGTTAGTTTTCTAGTTCATTTTTCAATATGGTTGGTTGTCCCTGAAGATATCTTGTGATTTTTACTATCACTTCTCATGAGGCCAGAGAAAGGTGCTCAGAAGGGTACTTATGTTTCTGTTATGTGGAGGAAGAACTTGTAAAATATGATGCTAAGTAAAGACCTGGGTTTAATATCAGCCTTTTGTGACCAATGTTTAGTTGCAGAATCCACCTTCCAGCCTGTGTAGCCATTAAGAATACTAAGGAGGCCACGATGAAAGAGAGAATCAGAGAGTCTTACTTATTTATATTAATTGTATAATTTTTATCTTTAAAATACACTTAAAGACAATATTAATATAACACATTTACAGGGGCGCCTGGGTGGCTCAGTCGGTTAAGCATCTAACTCTTGGTCTCCACTCAGTCCATGATCTCAGGGTTTGTGAGTTCAAGTCTTGGTCTCTGCTCAGGTCATGATCTCAGGGTTCATGAATTCAAGCCCTATGTCACACTCTGCACTGACAGCACAGAGCCTGCTTAGGATTCTGTCTCTCCCTCTCACTGTCCCTCCCCAGCTTTATCTGTCAAAATAAATACATAAAAATTAATATATATATATATATATATATATATATATATATATATATATATGACACATATTCATGTATAAAAGTTTGTGTTGTTGTGTTGCTTTTGGGTGCTGTCTTCATTACTTTCTTTGTTTTCTCTCTTTTTTTTTTTTTTTTTTTTTTTTGGTCCCCACCAGGGACACCTGGGTGGCTCAGTCAGTTAAGCATCTGACTTCAGCTCAGGTCATGATCTCACAGTCTGTGAGTTCAAGCCCCGTGTCGGGCTCTGTACTGACAGCTCAGAGCCTGGAGCCTGCTTCAGATTCTGTGTCTCCCTCTCTTTCTGCCCTTCCCCCACTCGTGCTCCTGCTCCTGCTCTCTCTCTCTCTCAAAAATAAATAAACATTTAAAAAATAATAAATAAAAGAAAAGAAATGAGCACTGGAGATAACTTGAAAGGGGCTTTCAAGTTAATATAAATTGCCAACTCATATCAGTGAGCATTACCCACAACAATCCCCCAACACCAGCCTACGTAACATAAAAATAGGGCTTGTCAAGAAAGTGAAGCATGGAATTTTGGGGTCTAGTGTGAACTATTGTATTTCTCCTACCCGGTCCCCCACCTCTGCACTAAACCAGGGGAAAAGCAAGATTGCATCACTGGGGCCATGGAATCCTCTGCCTTCAGTGTATGAAAAGCAAGACTATTAAGATTTGCCTGTAGGTCAAGTGACACTATTGGGCTATAACCAGGCGCAAAAAATTTTGATGGGACTCTTCCTAGGAAAGTAGCCAACCAAGGTGAAGAACCAGTGTAGCGCTCTGGGACAAATTGAAAGAATATGGTCAAGAAACTTCTGCCTAATACTGCATCGTGTCAGGAAATTCTGAAACACAGAAGACCCTTAAGGGCTCCGAAAATTCATAAATTCATCCCAAGATAATTCAGAATTTCAATGCCTGCTATGTGAAGCAGGGACAGCTGAGAAGGAATTATAAACAGCATGAGCTGTGTTAGTTATCTCCTGTGTAATTTTTCTATCATAGCTGAAACAAATTACCTCATACCCAGTGGCTTAAAACAACACATATCTGTTATGTTATAGTTATGTAGGTTAGAAATCCCTATGGGTTTCACAAGACTAAATTCAAGGTGTCAACAGACCTTATTTCATTCTGGAAGCTTAAGAAGAGAATCTCATTTTTGGTCATTAAAGCATTGGCAAAATTAAGTTCCTTTCAGTTATCGGACTGATGTTCCTCCTTCCACTCCAGCATTTGACTGGAGGCAGCCTGTATCTCCTAGAAGTCTCTCTCTAGTCTTTTCCCCAAATACTTTACATCTCAGAACAAGGAACTGGGCATAACACCCTTCTTATATAAAAGCCATCTCTTCAACCTTCTTTCTTTAAAGCATCTTTTTTTTTAATGTTTGTTTGTTTGTTTGTTTGTTTGTTTTGAGAGGGAAAGAAAGAGAGAGCATGAGAGGGGAGAGGCAGAGACAGAGGGGGACTGAGGATCTGAAACTGAGTTAGAGCTGACAGCAGGGAGCCTGACACAGGGCTGGAACTCAGGAATCTCGAGATCATGACCTGGGCCGAAGTCAGATGCTCAACCGACTGAGCCACCCAGGCACCACTAAATCAACTCTGATCACAGATGGGAAAGCTTCTCTCCCTTTAAAGTCCCTTGTGATTTGTTTGTACCCTCTCAAACAGTCTAGGAGAATCTCATCTCAAAATCTGTAACCTCAATCACATCTTTAGAATACCTTTTGTCAGGTGAGGCTCATTGTCACGGGCTCCAAGGATCTGTATGTGGACATCTTTGGGGAACGATTATTCTGTTTACAACATGCATCTTTTTTTATTTCTCTTCCTCTCAACTCTGGACAAACCAGAAGATGGAGAAAGTTATAGTAAAAGAATAAGTACGGCTATTGAGGCACCCCTAGTCCCAGAATCTCAGTGGCCTAAACTGAGAGGCAGGGGAAATTGTGAATTGGATGTGAGATTGGAGTTTAACTTTGGACTGGAAAAAGCTTTGCTTAGAAAAGCTTCAACTGAACAGATAGCTATCACATCTACCCAAGATGACATTTAAAGGAGTGGGAAGGGGTAATTTGAACTACTTTTCTGAGAGCCAAAGCGAGACAAAAATCATTTTCTATTTGTGTATCCACAATGAATTCAATGCATTCAATGAAACGGTTACACATATTTAATGTTTTAATTTTTTGTTATTTTATTAGATTATTAGTGGTATGGTTATTTGGGAATGGAAAGTCTGTAACACGTGTGTTGTTCCCTTGTGTGGGGGGGTTGCAGTGACGGGAAAAAGAGACTCTTTGCTCCTGTTCATCTGACAGCTATATTCAAGAACACATTTTGATGTAAACTAAAGAAAAATCATTTCATAAAATACGATAATGGTAGACATAAATTACCTGCTCATCTGTTCTAGGACGTATATGAGACACTTGAGGATTGTTATTAGGTTTCACCTCACCAAAAAATACTTGTTCTTTGTCACGTTTTCTGTTATATATATGAGGGCCTTGAAGTCAAACAAATTCTCTTAAGTCACAACACCAATAAATAGAAAAAGAAACCTTGAATCTGCATTTGCCTTACTTCAAAGTAGGGGTCTTAACAAGTGGGATACTTATTTTTTTTCTCTCCCATGTTTTCCTTAAGTATATCTTTGTGGGCACACAAACAGCAGGAGAGAATTCAATACTCCTCTAAAAGCTTTATGTCAGGGCATTCTGAAAGGTGATTTCATTACTTTACAAAAGTGTGAAGGATGTGAAATCTAGATAGACTACACCATTTTTTTTAATTATGAGATTGGATATCATTTTCAGATAAATGGAATTTATCAGTTCCTCAAGGAATGAAGAATGTGCAAGGAGAATTTTTGAAATATCTTACAAGCCCAGAGGCAAAGACACCTTTGTTTTTTTTTTTTTTTTTAATAAGATGTTTTGGAATGAGATAATTAATTATACTGTATAAAAATGGAAGATGCAGTAAACAATGTTCAACACAAGACAGCAGTATTTACACCTTGTGTCACATTAAAACACTACTAATTGTCTGTAATAGTTATAAAACTATTATGTTTCCAAATGGGTGGCATACTTGAAAATGAGGATACTTTAAAAATTCAACTTTAAGTTATATTTAGGGAAATAAAATGTATCTTAATGTGAACCTCAAAGATGAAAAAGGAATAGGCTTTGGGGCAGATGGGCTAGGGTGTAGGCTAGGTGGGCATACAAAAGGTACACTCCAGGGACACCTCAAAGGGACTAAATTTTTGGAGGGCGGAAGGAAGGTTAATATTTTAATAATTTTTTTAATGTTTGTATATATATTAGAGAGAAACAGAGACAGAGTATGAGCAGGGGAGGGGCAGTAAAAGAGGAAGACACAGAACCTGAAGCTGTCAGCACAGAGCCCGATGCAAGGCTCAAACTCACAAACCATGAGATCATGACCTGAGCCAAAGTTGGATGCTTAATCAACTGAGCCACCCAGGTGGCCCCTAAAGTAGGTTTCTAATATAGTTAGTGATGTATTAACATAATACCAGCTGTTACAATAAACAATCCCCCAATCTCAGGGGCTTTAACACTCACTCATAGGATTCTTACACAAATTCCAATGCAGATTTTTCTTGAAGCAATGATTCTCCTTCAAGTGGTCACTCCACCTAAAGACCCTCTATCTATTTGTAGCATCACAGGGAGACCTCTGCCGGACACTCTTCATAGAGCAGAAAGATGAGGAGAAAATACTGAAGGGAATCATGAAGGTCTAGGAAGCCAAGTGGTGTAGAATTCCTTCTAGAATTAGAAAAAATTAACAAAGAAGCACCACGAGAGCAAATAGCGTTTGCAAGAGGATAAGCTTGAACAAAATCGTATCAGTAATTACATGAACATGAACCATCATGGTGGGAAAAACAAAATGGCCAGATGGGATAAAAAGCATGATGTGGCTCTCTGCTGTCTGAAGAAGTACACATTGACTACAAAAATACAAGGTTTCAAAGTAAAAAATAACAAATTCATCAGACAAATTATAAGCCTAAGAAAACTAGAATGGAAATGCCAGTATCAGAAAAAGTGCATTTCAGGACAATGAAGACAGATGATGGTTCATCATGACAAATGAGTGATTTGTCTGGGAAATAAAACTGATAAAAATATGTATTTATTTGAGAATAGAGTTAAAACGCATAAAGCAAACCCATCAAAACTAAACATGCAAATTGACAAATTCACATTCACGGTTGAAGAATTTTTATCAACCTCTCAGTAATTGTTAAAACATGCAACCAAAAATGTAAACTATGAATTTGAATATCATTATCAATCAATTTGAGCCACTTGACATTTTTAACACCACAGCTAAAACTATAGAAAATATAATTTCTACTACTGCAATTGGAATGTTTCTCTCCAAAAATCATATGATAGACTTTAAAACAATTAGCCATTAAATTCCAAAGGTATCTATAACCACAACAAAATTAAATTAGAGGTCATTAACATGAAGAAATCTAGAAAAATCCTTTTTTAGGGAGAAAATTAAATAAATGGTTAAAGAAGGAATCACAGGGAGGATTAGAAAATATGTCAAATTGAATTATAATAGAAAGAAAAATGCAAAATCACTGAGATATAGCTAATGTTGTGTTGAAGAGGAAACTATAGCTTTAACTGTTCATATAAAAACATTTTTTTAAGTTTAAAATCAATCAATCTATAGAAAGTAGGGAAGAAAAAGCAAATTGAGTCCAACGTAAATAGAAAGAAAAAAAATAATAATTGAAATAAAGAAATTATAGATGAAACTGAGAAAGACAAATATAGAGAAGAGATTTAAAACTCAAAATTAGTTCTTTGAAAGGTGAATACAATTTATAACTAGAGAGGCTAAACAATTTTTAGAAGAAGTAAAACATGTATTAGTAATATCAGAAATGAAAGGGGACATATTACTACCTATCTTATAAACATTTAAAAAAAATAGAAAACTGGTCACATGGGTGGCACAGTCGGTTTAAGTATCCGACTCTTGATCTCGGCTGAGGTCATGATCTCAAGGTTGGTGAGTTCAAGCATCGCATTGGGCTATGTGCTGATGGTGCAGAGCCTGCTTGGGATTCTGTCTCTCCTTCTCTTTGCCCTCCCTGGCTTGTGCTCTCTCCCTCCGTCTCTCAAAAAAAAAATAAGTAAAACTTAAAAAAAAAATAGAGAAAAAAGAGAAAAATACAAACACTAGACTGAGTTGTTCAAATGAATTTTAATAAATGATTAATAAAAATGCTGAAACAGAAAATGAATTAAAAGCAAAACCATTAAGCCCCTAGGCTTCACTGAGTATTCTACTAAACATTTAAGAAAGAAAAAATATTGGGGCACCTGGTGGCTGAGTCTGTTAAGCATCAGGCTCTTGATTTTGGCTCAGATCATAATCTCACCGTGCATGAGATCCATCCAGTCCCCCTTTGGGCTCTGCACTGATAGCACAGAACCTGCTTGGAATTCTCTCTCTGTCTCTCTGTCTCTCTGTCTCTCTCTCTCTCTCTTTTTCTCCCTGCCCTGTTCCCATGCACATGTGCTCTCTCTGTCTGTTTCAAAATAGACTTAAATATATATATATGTGTATATATATATGTATATATTTATGTGTATATATATATGTGTATATATGTATATATGTGTATGTGTACACATATATATACATCAATCTTCCTGAAACTCTAAAAAATAGAAGATGAAACAGTTCTCACCCCATTTTATGAGACTAAGTGCAGAATAACTGTGGTATCAAAATCTGAAGAAAAAATACAGAACAGAAAATTACACACAAAAATGTCCATTATAAAACTGGATGGAAAAAGTTCTTAAAAAAATGTCAGCAAACTGAATACAGCAATATATTAAATGTATAATGCCTCATGATTTACCCCATGTGGGATTTATCCCACGAAATTACATTAACATTTGAAATTAAGTTAAAATAATTCACTATATTATCAGAATAAAGATAAACAATGACACGAAATTATTTCCAAAGATGAAGGGAACATATTTGAGAAAATTCAACATTTATGCGTAATTAGGGAAAAAATTCAGAATATTATGAATAGAAAGAAACATCTTCTGTCTTTACTAGAAAATGTAAAATGACACATTTTTGGCAGTTCTTATAAGGTTAAAAACTACCTTATGACCCTGTGATTTCACTTCCATGTATCTACCCAAGGTAAATAACATGACCACTATAAAGCTTGTACAAATATTCATAGTAAAATTCCTCCTAAGTCCCTAAACTGTTAATATCCCAAGTGCCTATCAACATGAGAACAGATATGCAATGAAATTATAGTCATACAATAAAAATAAATAAAAACAATAAAAAGAAAAAACAAACCAGTACTAATACAGCCACCACCATGGATGAATTACAAAAACATTATTATTTTTTTAGATTTCACATGTGAATGAAATCATATAGTATTTGTCTTTCTCGGACTTATTTCACTTAGCATAATACCCTCAAGGCCCATCCGCGCTGTTGCAAACGGAATGATTTCCTTCTTTTTATGGATGAATCATATTCCATTGTATTCATATACTAGATTTTCTTTATACATCCATCAATGAACACTTATATTTTGTTCATTTCTTAGCTACTGTAAATAATGCTGTAGTGAAAATGGGGGTGGATGTATCTTTTCAAGCAAGTGTTTTCAATTCCTTCAGATAAATACCCCAAACTGGAATTGCTGGATCATTTGAGATATGTGTGTGTGTGTGTGTGTGTGTGTGTGTGTACATATATATATATATATATATATATATATATATATATACATATATATATATATAATTCTATTTTTTAAAATTTACAACCAAATTAATTAGCATATAGGGCAACAATGATTTCAGGAGTAGATTCCTTAATGCCCCTTAACCATTTAGCCTTTCCCCCCTCCCATAACCCCTCCAGTAACCCTCTGTTTGTTCTCCACATTTAAGAGTCCCTTCTGTTTTGTCCCCCTCCTTGTTTTTATATTATTTTGCTTCCCTTCCCTTATGTTCATCTGTTCTGTGTCTTAAAGTCCTCATATGAGTGAAGTCGTAGGATGTTTGCCTGTCTCTGACTAATTTTGCTTAGCATATTGCCCTCTAGTCCCATCCACATAGTTGCAAATGGCAAGATTTCATTCTTTTTCATTGCCGAGTAATACTCCATTGTGTGTGTGTGTGTGTGTGTGTGTGTGTGTGTGTGTGTGTATACATACCACATTCTTTATCCATTCATCCATCAATGGACATTTGGGCTCTTTCCATACTTTGGCTATTGTTGATAGTGCTGTTATAAACATAGGGGTGCATGTGTCCCTTTGAAACAGCACACCTGTATCCCTTGGATAAATACCTAGTAGTGCAATTTCTGGGTCATAGGGTAGTTCTATTTTAATTTTTTGAGAACTTCCATACTGTTTTCCATAGTGGCTGCACCAATTTACATTCCCACCAATAGTGCACAAATGTTCCCTTTTCTCCTCATCCTCACCAACACTTGTTATTTAATCTCATGTATATGTGGAATCTAAAAACTGAAACAAAACAAAAAGTAAAAAATGGAACTTAAAGATACAGAGAACTAATTGGTGAAGGGTTGGGGGTGGACAAAATGGGGAAAGGGATCAGAAAGTACAAACTCCCAATCACAAAATAAATAAGTCTTGGGGTATAATGTACAGCATAGTGACTATAGATAATATAGTTGTATATTTGATAATTGCTATGATAGTAGATCTTAAAAGTTCTCATCACAAGAAAAAAATGTGTAATTGTTTGGTGATTGATGTTAACTAGACTTATTGTGATGATCATTTTGCAATATGCGTTATACTGTATACCTGAAACTAATATGTTTATATGTTAATTATATCTCAATGAAAAAAAAAACATGATTTTTATCAAAAGAAGCCAGTGAAAAATAAGTCCGTCCTTAGGATTTTACACATACAAAGTTAAAGAACAGACAAAAGAAAAATATGGTGAATGAAATCAGAGCATTTCATTTATTATATGGTAAGGATTGACTAAAGGTAGTAAATCGAGGGCAAGAGTGAGATCATTCTTGAGTGAAGAGTGAAGCGTATTCTTCAAGAAGAATTTTAATACCTCCAAACCCTACTCCCACAAGTCCAGAACACTGGGAACCAGCATTGAAGATTATGTCTGCTAGGGACCAAAGACATGATTTATCGGATGTACTTATTTACTAATGGATTGACTGATTGTTTTTTTTTTGTTTGTTTGTTTGTTTGTTTGTGTGTAAAACTGAACTACAGCAGAGAAAAGGTACACAGAAACTGATATTATATTGCTCAGGCAAAGGATATCATGGTACCTGTCGATGTACAAAACCTAGAAAACAACCCGTACGGACTGATATGTCATAAAGGAGTGTTTGAGGAGTTTTATCTTCTGGAAGAAATGCCATTAATCAGTTGGTTGTCAGGTATGATCCACTGAGCCACAAGTTTTGGGAAAAGATAATTAAAAACAAAATCTCCTCCCAGTCCATAAAACCTCTCCACAAGTGTAGAAGAGAAAGAACCAAGTTTATTATTGACTAAGCCTTGGGCTAGAATGTGATGTGCATCACAGGCTAAGACAGAAAGAAATCCCACCCCTTTAAACAGCCAACAAGTTACAGACCATTACATGTGTCCTTAAGTGAGAGGACTTCACAGCACCATTTGTCACAAACAGTTCATCCTAAATTCACTTGGTATTTGGAGTGACCATCTGTGTTCGCTAATTGGTTTTCTCCACAGGAAAAATAAACTTCTGTATCTTTATGAGAGAATGTAGTTTTGCAACTTAGAAGCAAGTCGTCTGCTGAAGTCAGGCTCCTACCCACCCACGAGAACTAGGAGATAGGGGATGCATCCTCCTTGATGCTTATTTCTCAAAGAGATGGTTCCAGTTTCTTTGAGAAAGATATTCGTGGGTGGTAAGGCTGCTAAGAGGTTTATTTAGTTTTATAAACAAGTTTGCATACATTTCAAAGAGACAAATAATTTAGAAGTACAAACTCCTTCATGTAAATTACTTAGGAAAAGTCACATCCCTTCCCTTATTTTCAACAAAGAGAATAAGATACTTTTGGAAAATCTGGACCTGCTCTTACACAAGACCCCTCTGCCTTCTTTCCCCCCCCCCAATTTTTGATATTTTAAAGGATTACTAGGTAATGTTCTGATTAAAACTTAAAACACAGCATAAGTAAAATCACATTTCCCATTATTTACTCAATTATTTTTTTTTCATTTCAAATTTTAGTTTAATTTCTAGTTAGTAACATACAGTGCAATATTGGTTTCAGGAGAAGACTTCAGTGGTTCATCACTTACATACAACACCCAGTGCTCATCACAAGTGCCCTCCTATACCCATCACCACCTAGCCCATTACCCACCCACCTCACTCCATCAACCTTCAGTTTGTTCTCTTAGGGTCTCTTATGGTTTGTTTCCCTCTCTCTTTTTCTTTTTTTGCCCTCTACCATGTGTTTATATGTTTTGTTTCTCAAATTCCACATATGAGTGAAATCATATGGTATTTGTCTTTTTCTGACCGAGTTATTTCACTTAGCATAATACATTCTAGTTCCATCCACTTCATAGCAAATGCAAAATTTCATTCTTTATGATGGCAGAGTAATACTCCATTGTATAAATATATACCACATCTTCTTTATCCATTCATCAGCTGATAGACATTTGGGCTCTCTCCATAGTTTGGCTATTGTTGACGACGTTGCTTTAAACATTGGGAAGTATGTACCCCTCTGAATCTATATTCTTGTTTCATTGGGCAAATACCTAGTAGTCCAATTGCTGGATCATAGGGTATCCTATTTTAACTTTCTCAGAAACCTCCATACTGTTTTCCTGAGTCATTGCACCAGTTTGCGTTTCCACCAACAGTGCAATGTCACATCCTCACCAACACCTGTTGTTTCTTGTGTTGTTAATTTTAGCCATTCTGACAGCTATGACGTGGCATCTCATCATGGTTTGGATTTCTATTTCTCTGATGATGACTGATGCTGAGCATATTTGTATGTCTGTTAACCATCTGCATGACTGCTTTGGAAAAATGGCTATTCATATCTTCTGCCATTTCTTAACTGGATTATTCAGTTGGGGGTGTTGAGTTTGATAACTTCTTTACAGATTTTTGATACTAACGCTTTATCAAATATGTCTTCTCCCATTCTATAGGCTGACTTTTAGTTTTATTGATTGTTTCCTTCACTGTGCAGAAGGAAGCCTCACCCAACAGTTCATTTTAGGTTTTGTTTTCCTTGCCTCCAGAGATGTGTCTAGTAAGAAACTGCTAAGGCCTATAGCAAAGAGGTTGCTGCTTGTGTTCTCCTGTAGGATTTAGAAGGTTTCCTACCTTTCATCTAGTTAGATCTTTCATCTATTTTTAATTTATTGTTGTGTATGGTGTAACAGAGTAGTCCAATTTCATTCTTCTGCATGTCGTTGTCCAGTTTTCCCAACACCATTTGTTAAAGAGACTGTCTTTTTTCTATTGGATATTCCTTCCTGCCTTGTCAAAGATTAGTTGGCCATATAGTTGTAGGTCAATGTATCGGTTTTCTATTCTATTCCATTGATCTATGTGTCTGTTTTTGCCCTAGTACCATACTGTCTTGATGACGACAGCTTTGTGCTATAGCCTGAAGTCTGGGATATAAGGCCTCCAGCTTTGCTTTGCTTTTTCAGGATTGCTTTGGCTATTCGGGGTCTTATGTGGTTCCATGCAAATTTTGGGATTGTTAGTTCTATCACTGTGAAAACTGCTGGTCGTCTTTTGATAGAGATTGCATTAGTTGTGTAGATTGCTTTGGGTACTAAAGAGATTTTAACAATGTTTGTTTTTCCAATCCATGAGCACGGAATGTTCTTCCCTTTCTTGGTGTCCTCTTCAATTCCCTTCGTAAGTATTCTATAGGTTTTAGAGTAAAGATCTTTTTACCTTTTTGGTTAAGTTTATTCCTAGTCATCTCACAGTTTTTGGCAGAATTGTAAATAAGATCAATTCCTTGATTTCTATTTCTGCTGCTTCATTATTGGTGTGTAGAAATTATTGGTGTGTAGAAACAGATTTCTGTACGTTGATTTTATATCCTGTGACTTTGCTAAATTCATGTATCAGTTCTAGCAATTTTTTGGTGGGGTCTTTTAGGTTTTCTACATAGAGTAACACATCATCTGCAAATAGGTAAATTTTGACTTCTACCTTGCTGATTTGAATGCCTTATATTTCTTTTAGTTGTCTGATTTCTGAGGTTAAGACTTCCAGTACTATGTTAAATAACAATGGTGAGAGAGGACATCCCTATCTTGTTCCTGACAGTAGTGAAGAAGAAAAAAAAGAAGTAACTTTTTTAAAGCGCTTAATATAAACACTCCAAAATCTTTAACATGTTCCATAAGACTTCATCTTTTTCTCTGCCTGTATTTACCAACTTGCCTCCGTGCACTTTCCCCTTATCTTTCTAGCTTTCTTCCACGTTAATTCAAATTTTATTTTATTATCGTTTTTTATTTAGTAATTTACAGTATTTGACAAGTAATTTATTTCTCAGTTTTTCTCCAAATGGAATTCCCTTTTCTCCACTCCTCATCCAAGGAGTTCATGTTCACCCTCGAGCCAAAGCTTTCTCTGACTCCAATAACTTATATGACTCTACTGTACCCTTTGAAACTACCTTGTGTTTTTCTTACTTTGCACTCATCTCCCAGAAAAGTACTTGAGTTGTTCTGGATATTCAATTAATTTTTGTAATGTAAATTATTTTTTGAAGAAAATGGTTATAATAGAACTCTAGTCAAAAAACCTAAGCCCTCAAGAATTTAAAACACCAGAAAAGAGAAGAAAAAGAAGGAGAAGGAGAAGGAGAAGGAGAAGAAGGAGAAGGAGAAAAGAAGACAATTATTTAGAACTCATTTCAGTTATTAACTAATTTGATTTAACATCTGTTTAAAGTTGTCTATAAGATCAAAACCTGCACAATTTATCATGTAATTATATAAAGGCACATGAAATGTAAGCTATTAATTAAAATTTAATACGGAATTTAAAATGAAATAGTTAAGCAGACAGTTAATTGCATAGAATTCATTGGGGATATCAAAATTATTTTAATAGACTTATAGTATCAGTAATTGGATCAATTAGTTTATACAATAACTATTTAAAATTACTTTGCCATTGGGTTTTATTGAGGCAAAATTGTGAAGTTTTCAAATTGTACAAAACTCTCCTCAATATTCTGAAACAAATGGAACTCCAGATAAACAACACCTGGGTTTCAATAGAGTAAGCAAAGCTCTCAGTGTAGCAAGGGTGAATGTGCTAGAAAAAAAAAAAAAAAAAGAAAGCAAGAAAAAGAATGAATACGTTTGAGTTCTTACTCTCTGCCAGATATTGTGATCTAGATAAAGAAACAGAGAGGAATCATTTAAGTGTTTGCCCATCCTAATTTGTCAGATGGAATAAAACAGGTGTTTTCATGAAGTTGTAAATTAATTATGAAAATAATCTTTGAGAACAATCCCTTCAAAATATATTTTATTCCCAGTTAAGAGACTATCATCTCTGTCCATTAAATATTTTTAATTCTTGTTATGATTATTGCTGTCAATATTATCATATGTCTTCATGGATTTTCTTGTTAATACAGCTATATGAAATAATTTAATTAATTTAAAAAGCTACAATTTATTCGACTCTTACAATATGCTGGGGTGCTTTATTATAGATATAGATAGATAGACAGATAATAAACAAATAGATCTGGATAGATGAATAGATTTATAGAATCCTCTTCCCCATTTTAAAAATGATGAAGGTCATAATCTGAAGGTCTTGAGTAAAAATGATGAAACTGAAATGCAGAAATCTTGAATTACCACACATGTATAGGTAGGAACAAGAAAAAAGTGACTGGAACTCAGAACTCTCTGAATTCTAAAATCAATTGTGTTTCCCCTCTGCAACTTTACCTCTTACACACATATGCACAGGTAATAAAACAATCAAAACACCACTTATTGAAATGTAACTGCAAAAAACAAAAACAAAAATAAAACCTTCTTCCATTTGTAATCTGCAATTTGTTACCTACCCCCCCAAAATTACAAAGAAAAGAAAATGTAACTGCATTACTAACAAAGACCCCTATGTCCTACAGTTTCTCTAATATATGATAATATTTTGACTAGAATAAAATATTCACCTCACTGATCATAATATATATTCAATGCTCAGAGCAAAATTATAATCAGAACATGGATTTTAAACCCTGATTACTGATTAAGTTGTGCACTGAAGTGCTTTAATAATTATTCCAGGATTTTTACTGCTTATTTATTTGTGTTTGATTTCTCCATGTTTAGAAAAATATATTGATTCATTCTTTCTCATTAGATTTGAAAGGCAAGTACTGATTGGATCTCTCGTTCTATTTTTTAAGACACCAGAGAAGTTAAGTAATTTGCCCAAGTTTACATAGTTCCAAGGTGGCAGAGTTAAGGTTAACGCATACCTGTCCGACTCAAAACCCAAACCCAAATTGTCACCATCGTATATCGTCAATTGCGTGGAATAAATGCCATAAAACTAGTGGCAGTGTTGATTTCTTTGGTATCAAGACCTCCTTTTTTCAATTTCCAGTCATGATACCCTACCAATATCTTAGGCAAATCTCTTCCATTCCAGACTTGCTATTTGATGGATTACTGAATGACACTATCACCAAGTGGGTCCTGGTCAATTTTTTTTTTTTTTTTTTTTTTTTTTTTTGACAGGAAGAGAGAGCCAGTGCGTGCATGTATGCAAGTAGGGAAGGGGCTGAGGGGGAGGGAGAGAAAGAATCTTAAGCAGCCTCCATATCCAGCATGGAGCCCACCACAGGGCTTGATCTCACAATCCTGAGATCATGACCTGAGCCGAAATCAAGAGTCAGATACTCAACTGACTGAGCCACCCAGGTGCCCCCTGGTCAAATTTTTCAAACAAATATGAATGTCAATCTTTACCCACAACTGACCAATCAGTGAGCCGTAATATTTTGTCAGGCACTGTAGGTTATCTACCTAACAGCTATGCCTTATCCTCCTCCAAAGAGATTCCTGCTTTTGTTCTGGGGTCAGGGCATCTAGCTTCACAAGTTGACTCAAAGTTTATCTAATCTATCTTACTCTTTTTGTGATGTGTTTGGTCTAAGAGTGAGCTTTTACCTATTGCTCGCAATAGAAATATTTACATCCTAGAAAAGAAATGGATGTGACAGAAAAAAGTCTTATGCAGCCCTATAGGAAGCATAAAAGTAGACATTTTTATGCTCTGAGGAAGCCAGAGTGCAAAGACGGAAAGAATCTGTATCCCCAACCCCTCTGTCACATATGCAGCACCGTTAGCTCTAACTTTCTTGTCCAGTTGGTATGTTTTAAGGCAATTTCAGCCAAAAGCGTTTTTCACTGAGACACAAGTTTATCAGGTCGGGAAGATGAGTAAACTGCTTTTGCATTTTCAAGAGATCATGAATTAAAACTAAATTTTCCTCAGTACTAATTGTTCATTATCTCCCGTTGTTTCTGGAAACACAGCAGCTAACAATACAGAGAAATCCCTTCCCTTATGTTTTTATATTTTGAAGGAAGTCAGACAATAAACAATTAACTAAGTTGAATATGTCATATACCTGATAGGAATAAAATAAAGCAGGCAGATGAAAGGGAGTGCTGGAGGAGGGTTATTTCACCATAGACTTTAGGAGAATCCTCACTGAAAAGATAATATTTGAACAACGAACTGGTAGGAACAAAATATGTAGGTAATTGGGTGAAAGGCCTTCCAGCTAGCAGGGACAGCAGGTGCAAAGGTCCTGAGGCAGCAGAACACCTGGAATATTCACAAAAATGAAGGGGTCTAATTTGGATGCAGGAGTGCAGGGGAAAGTAGTAGGAGATGAAGTCAGACATTTTACAGAGAGCAGTGAGGGAACATATGGGCCATGTAAAGAAGCTGGTCTTTACTCAGAATAGTAAATGAGGACAATGGGGGACTTTGAGCAAAAGAATGATATGTTTTCTAACGTTTTAACATGATAATTTCGACTGAATTAAGAACAGACTGAGTGATGAAGGGAGAAGCCGAAAGCCCAGGTCAGAAGATATTGCAGTAAACCAGGGAAGAGACGACCCCTCCAATTGAGATTAGGACCCCTCTTCTATTCAGAAGAGATATGAATATTCTTATATGTGAATTTTAAACTAAGAAAAATTTTTCACAAAATTTGGAGAGGTGAAGGGATCAGAAAGTGCATTTCAGGCAAGGGCATACTGAAGAGCCAAAATGATCTGAACGATCATAAAATGTCTGAATGTTGGGTAAACTGTGTCTCAGCTCAGATTGCCATCACAAAACACCACAGAGTGGGTGGCTTAAACTACAGACATTTATTTCCCAAAGTTTTGGAGGCTGCAAGTTCAAAATTCAAAGTGCCAGCAGATTCTGTGTTTGGTGAGAGCCCTCTTTCTGATTTGCAGATGGATGCTTTTTTTTTTTTTTTTTTTTTTTTTTTTTTTTTTCTGTGTCTTCAAACGGTAGAGACAGAGAGAGCTCAGGTCTCTCTTTTCTTATAAGGACACTAATCCCATCATGGGAGCCCCACCCTCATAACTTTATCTAAACCTAATTGTCTCCCAAATGCTCCACTTCTAAAACACCATGACTTTGGAAGTCGGGGGTTCAAATTTTGCGGGGCAGAGGGGGACACAAACTTTAGTCCATAACAGGCTGTTTGAGGAACGATGACAGTGCCCTCTGGACCACAGCCGCCATCGTCACTGTCAACATGCTGCTCAGCCAAACATTCTACTTGTTACTGCACCGCCACCCGTGTCGGTTTGGCCTTTCAATCTGGTGAAATGGGTTTCTGTCCTTTCTCCGCGTGTTCCCAGGGCTGACTCCTTAAAAAACGTAGAGCCGGGTTGAACAATACGCAGTATGAAGACGTTTCAGATCAATGTAGCCTGAGAATTCTCCAAGCAGTGATTTAAATGTGATGTGTTCCTCCGAACGTGAAAATGAAGAATCGTTAACGTTACGGTCTGAGGGACTGCCGGGCTTCTGATTGAGATGTACCCTAAGGCCAAAAATTGTCCATAGAAGGTATCACATGGAACTCTCGAAACTGAAGCTCACAGAGGTCCACGGGGGGGGGCATCAAGGGCCAGGATACAAGCAGGGCTGCAAAACATGACAGGTATCAGAGGGGATGTATATGGGAGGCGGAAGAAAATGCCCTGTTACCTTCGGAAAAGAATAGCGATGGACAGCGGGGATCAGGCTTCCCTAGAACAGGGTGCAAGGTTCTGGTTTCGAATAGGACTTCGATATTGACAGCATTTGAGCCTCTGACTTTAAATTAATATGTGAATTATAGGATCTTCACTAGAATGTTAATTACTTAATCTGAAAGGCAGGGCGAAAAGATAAAGGAAAACTTTCTCAGAAATTAGATGAGACCCACCCCCCATGTATGTACTAACTTTAAAGTAATAATGATGTCAGCTCTGAAAATAAAATAGTTTTTAGATAGATGATAGAAGAAAACTCAAATCATTAACACTATAGTCATTTTTCAAGAATGGATTATAATCATGTTTATGTATTTCTTGTGTGTCATGCAATTTGATGAGTAACAATTCTCTTTAAAAAGTAAAATAATAATAATAATAAACATAAAAATAACTGTTACTTTTGAGGACATGTTATGTATTAAGCACTGCAGTTCAACTCCCTGTATTTTATCTTGTGAAATCAATGCAATAAACCTGAATGCTAGGTACCATTATTCAACTTCCAAGGACAGGAAACTGAGTTTCAAAGAGGTTAAGTAATTTGTCCAAGGTCACAGAGTCAGTGAGTGGTTTAAACCCAAACCCTGATCCCTGCCCACTAAATCTCTCTGAATCTTAACTAATCTGCAATAGAAATGTCTTTGCAATGTCCATGTCCATTGTTTTTGCTCTAAGCAAAACAAATTGTGACAAGGAACCACCAGAGAATATTAGAGGTGAAGGGAAGCTTATGAATCAAATACAGCAGCGGTTCTCACAAAGAGAAAGGCAGTTTCTTTGGTAAATGTGTGTATGGTTGAGGGAGAGAATGGAAAGATATTTTGAGAGTCAGTCATTTAGGGAGTTTTTAAAATTGTAACCACTTTGATAAACTTCTTTGGGTGACTCCTGTTAAAGGTCCTGAATTACAGTCCACCAGTTCTATCCGGTCACAGATCAGGATGTTAATTTCTGGAAAGTGTTTCATGGGTTTCTCATAATCCTTTAAGATGATTTCTGGAATCCACCCCTTTACTCCCTTTATTGTGATGCCCAGAAATCTGCATTGTAACAAACATACCAATTTAATCTTATTTATAGTAAAGGTTCATTGAACTCCCCATTTAAAAGTATTGAAACATTTGCAAAGGTTTGGTCCCTGATCAATGTTTGAGACAGTTAGAATCCCTGTCTCCTCATGTACTCAGAATATTTCAAAAAGCATAATATTTGCTATGGAATATTTGAAGAAGCTAAGAGAAACCACTGTTAATCATGTAGGTTGTGCCCAGTACTAAAAGACACATAATAGTAAGTCAATAATAGGTACTAACTGAATGAGGCCACATCACATAGGCTGACAAAAGTTAACTGAAATGGAAAATTCCTGAGTACTTAGGTTTCCATGGTTTGAAAGCGGAAGGCACTAAAATTGCAGGCAAGCTGAATTGACTACATTTTTCTGTGTTGTACCGAGTTTATGGTGGCCTCACATTACCTTTCATCTAGTTAGAGAAAGAAAGATTCTTGAAAAAGAGTGGAATCATAGTTTTGAAAGTTGGCAGAGTAAGGGAAGTTGCTTCTAACATAAGGAGTGTGAATCTTAATCTCAGGAATGTAACCATAAAGAATGTTTTCCTAATATAAATACATTACTCATATATTGGCTAAAGATTAGTGCAATTAAATTTCAAAATAAAAAGATATAATGTACGTACTTTCTAAGTTTGATAATATGATGATCTTCTGTGTTTTACTGTGATTTCTGTGATTACTGTGATCTCTGTAATTTAGTGTTTCCTGAGTTCATCCTTACCATCAAAACCGTATTTGAGTTACATAATTGCTACATCTCAAGGATCTATCATTGTAAAGTAAATTTATGTCTGATAAAGAGCGTTATTTGTTTTCCTATCCATTTATTTATTTATTTTTAAAAATTTTATTTTACATAATCTCTACACCCAAGGTGGAGTTCAAACCTGCAACCCTGAGATCAAGAGTCGTAGGCTCTACCGACTGAACCAGCCAGGCACCCCTTTCCTATTCATTTAAATTGATAACATTACATTCCTCAAATCTCTTGATTTCAGGTGTAGAAAACACTTTTCTCCCTCTTATTTAAACTGTCAAATATTATTAAATATACTATGCATGTAGTTCTTAGTTTTTCTTTAGGTTAGAACATAGAATAGTCTTGTAAAGGTCAACCCTCTTGAGGGCAAACTACAAAAACAACTTATAGTTATCAAAGTAGAATAAATTCTTTTTATAAAGTTTTGTTTTGATATCTTGTACTGGAGATGCCCAAACATTTTAGCCAGACAGAATCTTCCTCATGATATAAGGGTGGTGTTTCTCTCCCCCTCCTCTCTCCTCCAAAGGCTCCTGGAGTGCCTTCCTTCCTCTTAGCCCATGAAATGTGTGATCTCCTTTGAGATCAATATAAATGCCATTTCAGCCCTTTGTGGCAATGAGATTAGAATTCTAAATGTTCAAAATCCAACAGCTTTTAATGAAAAATGATCGGAATTATCACATACCTAGAGCTTAGAAAGGATGGAATTGTATTTGCACATTATTAAAGATCTGAATAATTTAGGTTATTTTTAGATTTGAACTGCTTAGAGGATTTTAGAAAGCTCAATTTGAACTGCTCAAGAAATGCACTAACTCATCCTGATTTCAGCAACCTTACATCACTTAATTTTTTTTTCACGGAATAAGGTTTAGCTGTTACAAAATGAACGTATCTTGGACTTCAGATCAATAGTGGAAAGATACTAAAATTTGTACGTGAAATTTATTTAATCACTATACTATCTTTAACACTTATTTTTCTTAGACGAATGCTTTGCTTTGTTTTTACTTTCTTTTTCCAGTTCTATGCTTTGCTTTGTTTTTACTTTCTTTTTCCAGTTCTCTGGTAAAACAAGCAAACAAACAAACAAAAAAACAATGTATTTTTTCTAAGTCTTATAAAGAATCTAGAATAATAGCATCCTAGCTATACATCTGTGAACAGAGGACTGAAAATGATTTGCTATAACCCAAATATGCTTTATATTTTCTCTAAAAACCTATCAATTCTAAACATTTGTGTGTGTGTGTTCAGTTTCTTTACAGGTACAATTTGAAATTATATGCCTCTATCTGTGTTGTGAGAACCACCTGGTGGATTACAGGTGCGCTATAAATATTTGGTATTATCATTAATGAAACATAGATGTTGAGACAAAAAGCTTGGGGCTAAGAGAGTAGCATATCTTACAAATAAAGAGAATTAGAAATGAACAAAGAATACAAGACAAATGGTCAAGGACTAGAGACCACATGCATTCCCAGTCCTCAGAGAAACTAGAAAGTATTTTAAACCTAATTTTCAGCCTAAAAATTAAAATAAGAGAAGTGAACGATAAAACAAATTAAAAAAAAATCACTCCTGATTTTTGACTGTAGGTTATGAAAATGACCAATTATCTAAAAATAAAACTGTAGCAAAAAAAAAAAAAAATAGACAATGTTTACATAATAAGGGCTTTGAAGCAATTGCTTTCTCTAACAGAATCTATACCTCCATTCAAGATCCCATCCTCACCTCTTCTGCTCTTTAAATCTCCTAACCTTTTTGTTATTAGGAGTGGCTTCTGGGGGCGCCTGGGTGGCTCAGTCGGTTGGGCGGCCGACTTTGGCTCAGGTTATGATCTCACATTCAGTGAGTTCAAGCCCCGCTTCAAGCTCTGTGCCGACAGCTCAGGGCCTGGAGCCTGCTTCGGATTCTTTGTCTCCTTCTCTCTCCGCCCCTCCCCTGCTCACGCTCTGTTTCTGTCTCTGTCTCTCAGTAATAAATAAACATTAAAAAAAATTTTTTAAACAAAAGAATGGCTTCAAGATCATTGAACTTGTGGCTAAAACTTCACAACAGACAATCGCAAACCATTAGTCTAATTAAAAACTTTCTTCACAAAAGCCTTTGAATCCAGAGGAATAAATGGCTTCAACTTCAACTCCAAAACTAACATTTCAACAAGGTGACCTAAATGTCTGATCTGACATACTGTATTTATTTTTCATTTTCAATTTTTTTTAATTATCATGGATTAAAATGGACTGCTTTGTGAAAAATTTTATGCATTTTCACACATGTATAGATTCATGTAAATTACCACCAGAGTTAGGATGTAGAACAGATCCATCACCTCCAAAAGCAAGCTAGTGCTATCCCTTTATTCTCATCCCATTCTCCCACCATGACCCGTGTCAACCAATGACCTGTTCCCAATTTTTACAGTTCTAATTTTTGCTTTTTTTTTATTCTCAAAGCTGTAACATAAGTGGGACCATACAGTTTATATGCAACCTTTTGAGACCAACTTATGTGACTCAGCACAATGCATTTGAGATCCATCCAGATTGTTGCGTCTATGAAAAACGCACTCATTTTAATCACTGAAAGGTATTCTATTCCATTCCATTGTTCATAGTATTTTACTTATTTATTTATTAGCCTCTTGTAACATATCTGGGATGTTTCCAGTTTTCAGCAATATGAATATGCTACAAATCTTCAGGTGAATTTCTTTGTATAGGTATAAGTTTACTTCTGGTTAAATAGTGAGCAGTGGGATTGTTTGGTCACAATGTGAAGTGTATGTTTAACTTTAGAAAAACCACCAAACTGTCTTCCAGAGCATCTGTACAATTTTGCATTCTGATCATCAATGTTTGAGAATTCTAGTTTCTCCACACCCTTTTCAGTGTTTAGTATTATCAGTATTATTTTTATTTTTTTGTTATTCTACTGGTCATGTACTGACATCGCATGTGTTTTGGATTTTTTTTTCAGTTTTCATTTCTATAAGGGCTAATGATTAATATTGGAAATCTCTTTACATGTTTATTTGCCATCTTTATATCCTCTTTGGTGAAATGCTGTCTGTATCTTTTAGCAATTTTTTATGTATTGTTTCCTTATTGTTGTGTTTTGAGGGTCTATTATATATTCTCAATGCAGAACCTTTCTTGGATATGTTATTTGCAAATGTATTCTTCTAACCTGTGGCTTGCCTTCTTGTTTTCTCAACACTTTCACGAAAGAAACATTTTTCGTTTTGTTAAAGACTGATTTATCCATCTCTTAAAAAAAAAAAAAAAAAGATCACACTTTTGGTTCCATGTGTAAGAATTCATCACTTGAAACCAGATAAAGTGATATAAACAGGTTTTAAGGTGCTGCTGGGCCAAAGTGATTCCAGAGCCTGCTCCTGGGTGGGCCCAAAGGGTTAGGGTTTCATTTAGGAACCACAGGGATGCGCTAGACATTTCTGCCTGTAGGTGGCAGTGTGAGGGAGGCATGTCTGAACAGCAGGCCGTTGCACAGCTATTTTCCTGCCAATGCAGTTAGCGAGCACTTTTATTTTAGTCTGGTGAGATGTGTGTAAGACTTCTAACCTATAGAACTGTAAGATAATAAAGTGTGCTGCTTTATGCCCCTAAACTTTTGGAAATTTGTTACAGGGAAATAGACACTAATATACTTGAAAACAGCTAGTCTAGTAATATTGGAGAAATTGGCTATCAATGCAGTAAAAATAAAGAAAATTTTATTCTGCCTCATACTGTGCACAAAAATCATTCCTATGTGGATTAACTACTAAATGTGAATGAAAAAAAACTTCTTGATGAAAATATTTCTATTGAGAAAATTTTAAAAGAAAACCTGCATGTTCAAAAAAATATTGAGATTCTCGATATCCCCACCATTTAGGAAAAGAAAAATGTTAAAAATGAGTTGATATTTAATTACTGTCAGAACAGAAATTAAAAGCTACTCATAATACTAATTGCTGACAGGAAATTGAGATAATAATAACTCATGTACTATTGGTGAGTTTATAAATTGGTAGGATCACCTGACATTGTAATTGCTATTATGCAGCAATGCTAAAAATGTGAAAAACCTAGCAAACTGCCTGGGTTTCTTTCTTTCTTTCTTTCTTTTTTTCTTTCTTTCTTTCTTTCTTTCTTTCTTTCTTTCTTTCTTTCATGTTTCAAGACAGAGCATGAGTGAGGGAGGGGCAAACAGAGAGGGAGACACAGAATCTGAAGAGGCTCCAGGCTCTGAGCTGTCAGCACAAAGCCCGATGTGGGGCTTGATCTCATGAACCTCAAGATCATGACCTAAGCTGAAGTCAGTGCTTAACTGACTAAGTCTCCCAGGCATGCCTCTCTTTTACTTTTACATTACTGTTGCAGGATTTTTTACCACAATTCCTGGGATTCGTTGTCTCATTGCTTCGAAGAGTGAACAGGTAGATGCAAAATCAGCAGCAGACAAAAGTTTATTGGAATATAAGATTAGAAAGGAAGAATAGTAGGAAAGCTCTCCTTACAGAGTGGGGACATTCAAAAACATTCAAAAACAAATGCCCGAGGACTATAAGCAAGGTCCTTGTTTTTTAAGGTTCTGGTCAGCCCTCCTTCTTTCCTTCCCCCTTGTTCCTTCTCAGGCTCTACCCTTATTGGTTGGATAGTTCTAGGGGCTGGGTTGTCCTTTTCTGATTGGCTCGTTTCCACAGTATAAGGGGTAGTCTATGGTCATAGTTAGGTCTTTTGTCAAATTTCACAGGGGAAACCTGAGGGGGACTAGGTTCTTAAGCAAAACCTTATGCCTGAAGGGGCTTGCTGTAGTCAGGCACTCCCAACATTGTTCCAAAATAGGTGTTTTTCCCCACCCAGGGACCTCAGGCCCTAATCTTTCCCTCTCTGCCTCACTGAATCCCAACTTCTATCATTACTACCACACCACAATACTTCTGACACCAGATATGTGGGTCTTTTTCCCACATCAAGCCTTTCTCTGTAAACACCAGCATGGTGTCCTACTGTGAGGGAAACAAAGGCAAGAGAAATGTAGCTGAAATTAAATCTCCTTACGGCTTGCAGCCCAATGATAGACACCTGAAACATTTGGGGCATGACCTTGCTCAAGGAATTCATGGCTGCCTTACTTCCTTAATGTTTCTGTTTTATTAAAGACTAATAGTGACCTTATCTGAACAACAGCTAGCCCCTCAAGGTCCCGAGAGTCTTGCTTTCACTCTCCTTGGAGACGTACACTCTCCCTAACCCACAATAACTTGAAAGTATAGAATCAGTCACTCCTCACAACCCCAGGGCAGCTCTTTCTGCCCACAGGTTCTGTCCCTGTGCTTTAGTAAAATCACCTTTTGCACCAAGGACATCTCAAGAATCCGTTCTTACCCGTTTGCTCAAGAACCCCGTCACTACAATTTAACTCAATTCTGACACCATCTCCTTGGAGATAGCATCAGATCCCATAGGTTAAGGACTCAGTCCCACAAGATTATCCCCCACTTGCAAACCCCAACACATGTAGTAGGTCCCCAACTTACTCACAACTTCTATCCAATTTAGCTGCAGATTGGAAGTTCTCATGACCCCCTTTCCTTGGATGCGATCATTTGCTAGAACAACTCACAGATTCAGAGAAACACTTTTATCAGTTTACTATATAACAGAGAATATGACCAAGGATACAGTGAACGGCCAGAAGAGCACCCTACTGGTCTCCCTACTGGAGACTGTGTTCACCAAGACAGAAGCTCTCTGAACCTTGTACTTTGGGGACTTTTACGAAGGCTTCATCATATAAGCATTGATGAGGGAGCATGGGGCAAGCTGAGGTCAAAGTGCAGGCTAATAGCACCCTCCCCAAGGTGGGACATACATGATATTCCTTGGACACCCCTGGCTACCCCAAAACAAGAAAGGACATAAAACAAATGGTTAAACTGGTAAGAGTCTCCATCAATTTACCTGAAAAAGATAATCCTATCACAGCCCAAAGTCCAGCAGGAACTCCCTACTATTTTAATGTTAATGCCTTGCTGGAGGGAAAAACAAATTTAGCTTAATAATAACTAGGCCTCCAGTAGGTCTTTAGCATATGAAATTCTCTTTGGAAACTCCCTCTTGACTTTATCTCCCTGACTCCTTAAAATGGTCACCCCCTACAACTCCAGTGCAGCTCTTGCTGTCCATGGGTCCTGTGCCCATGCTTTAGGAAAATCACTTTCTTGCCCCACAGACATCTTCAAGAATTCTTTCTTGGCCATTGAATCAGACCTCACTAACCCCCCCCCCATCACCCCAAAACCCTCCCATCATCTGGCATGATCAATCATGAACTCAATCTCCAGCTTTCTCTCCATCCTAGAAGATGGGCAGAGAGGAGGAGGTAGGGCTGAAAGCTCAAAGCTTCTAATCAGGGCTTAATGTTTCTGGTGACCAGCCCCCACCCTGGAGCTTTCCAGGAGCCCATCAAGGGCCACCTCATTGGAACAAAAACCACTCCTGTCACCCAGGAAATACCAAGGAATTCATGAACTGTGTCAGGAACTAGGATTAAAGATCAATTCTGAGAACAAAACCTACTCCTAGTACTCTTATCACATAGGAAATTATAAGGATTGTAAGATCTCTGTGCCAGGAGGCAGGACAGAGACAAATATATATATTTTTTCTATTATTTCACAATATCTATTGATTAACTGAGTGGGAAATCATTTTTATATAAGGCTACACAAAGAAAAAACATGACTGAATTTATACTATGCTTTACTGAGAAAAAGGTATCCTCTGAAATCAAACACAATTGGGCTTATTTTTCAATTCTGGTTTTGTGACATTGGTTCATGTTTACCATGTCTTCCTCTCTCTGTAAGTAAATTAAATGTAGCTTTCCATATTATAGCTAATAATATCTATATGTCTATGTTATATGGTATTATGCAACATATATATATAAAACACGTTTAGTAATATCCTGAGCACACAGCAATGCTCCCAAACACCAGTGTCTGTTCTAAATAGTTTATTGTATTATCTTATTTTTATGTCTGATTTATTTTCCTTCAAACCTGAATTATCTATGTTGATTGTAAAAAATAAAGATGAATATGGAAAATGATTATTTACCCTGCTACTCAAGTCCATCTGTTTATATCGCTGAATATGAAACCACCTTAAAATTTAGAGCCTTAAAACAACAACAACTCTATCATTTGCTCATGATTTTTAGCAACTAAATTGGGCTCAGCTGACACTTCAGTCTGTCTCTCCTGTGACTCAACTCGTGGCCGGGTGGTCAAATATCATTACTCTAGCTCCTCTAGCATTGGCATTTGCTCCATCAGACTTTTCAGCCTCCCCTAGAAGAGAGGCAGAATCTTCCTTTTTATTTCAGGAAAACATTCCATGAAGCTAAGAGCAAATATTCAAGGCCCAGAGATTTCCAGAGTCAATTTGCAGCATTACATTGGACAAAACAAGTCACAAAGCCGGCCCAGGTTCTAGGACTGAGAAAATAGACTCCAATCTTTGATAGAGAATCCGTAAAGTTACATTACAAAGGGAAAGAGGAATTATTGTGACCTTCTGTGCAAACACTCTACCGTACTAAGAAACAGTTATTTAAAAATATTTATTAATTATTGACATACTCTATGCAGTATTTATAAATCATGAATGCTTTCAAAGTAATTGGTCTGACAATAATTTATTTGATATTTATTAAGGTAATGCTAATCATGATCATTTAGCATGGCATTTCTGTGGGAATTTATATAACTCAAGTTATATTTGAGCATAATACATTAATTATTAATGTGCATCATTTAAAATTATGTGATCAAATTAAACTCATTCCCAGAACTCTATATTTATGCCCCTCAATTACAGTACTCATGTAATACATCATTCTGACTATTACACAGAGTAGTATATAAATCTTGCATTATCTGATTGCAGTGATATTACTAATGTTCTTGGAACTTCTCAATCATTTATTTAAGGCTATCTTAAGACGACCTAAGGTAAAAGTTTGCTTCTTTTCTCCCCTTTAAAAGTGACAACGAAGCCGAGAAAAGCAAATGGGATGAATACCACAGAAAGTCACTATCAGGCACTCATTAGAACCTGATGCTTATTGAAGACGATTTCAGTGAAAAGAATGAAAAGCAGAGAAATAGCTCTCCCTCTCTTCTGTATTTAGAATTAGCTAATAGCAAGCTTCTTTTCGTTAATGGATAATACTTCTACAAGTTTCATACATTCTTGTCATTGAAAAGAGTTACAAATACCAGAGACAAAGGTGGCCTCAAGACATACCCAGTGGTATTATTTCACCATTCCATAGGAAACCACAAAAAAGTCAACTCCCTCGCTTATAAAATAGTAACTCCATCATTTATTTTCCAAAGTTGTCACTACATTTTTGTTCTAAATTACAAATTTTATCTCATATTCTTCTTCACTGTATGTGTGTGTGTGTGGGGGGGTATTTGGTCACAGATTAATAAGTAGGTAAGTCAATGGATGAATGGAAAGATAAGTGAATGGAGGGATGGATGGACAGATGAAAAATATATAAATCAAGAAAACAATGCAAATTGCGTTATGACATGTCCCATTGAAAATCATCTAATTATTCTCATTTAGGATTTTTATACTCTTTAGCTCGACATAACCTTTCATGAGTTCTGCTTAATGTTTTTTATCTGCCTCATCTCCCATCACTTCTCAACATGCCCTAGCACTAGCACAATGAACTAACTGCAATTATCCGAAGGCCTTCTCTATTTCCAGACTATATTTATAATTTTTACATAACCAAATGTTTTTCCTTTATGCCTAGTCTATGCTAGTTGCCAAAAACTTATCTTAAGTACATTCCACTTGGTTAGCATTCTCTAGATTCCCTGGGCTAGATGCTCATTTGTGCACCCGTGCATATGCCCCAAGTATACCTTGTATCCAACTCTGTCATTTTCATGTATTCATTGAGTTTCTGAATGCTGCTCTGTCCCTATATTTTGATGCCTAATTATTTACATTGTCTAAAATTATTAGGAGACAAAGTAATCTTTGTCAAATATACAAGTTTGTAGTTAAATTTTCTCAAAAAGGTGAAGGAAAACCTAAACTATGAGTAAGCAATCTAAATTGCCGTATCTGTGTAGTAATATTTATAATTTATAAAATGGTTATGGTATGAACAGATAGATTCATAGATTTATTCCTTAAATAAGAAAAAATAAATAACAGGAATTGATTGGCCTTCAGTGTTTCAGGTAATTACCTTAGTAGAATTTGTAACATTCTTTTTTCTTATTTTGTATTTATAAATTAATTTGAAAAAATGTGTTTGCATTTATATAATCCACCTTTCTGCTGTGACCTACTGTAAATTAATGTATCTGGTACATGTTAGAAAAATACAGGGTATTCAAAATTTAATACACTATTATATTTTTAAAGTAAAAATTAAACCCACTACCTCTCTAAATTATATTTGAAAATGTTCCTGTTTTGACATTAACTGATAATTTTACTTTTTTAAAAATGTCACTATATCATTAAAGTAGCTATTAAGCTGCTAATAGGCACTTAACATTGTGGTGGCTTATTATAAATAGTGTTAAGAGTCCTACAATATTTTCATGCAGGTCACTTAAACGTATCACATAAATTAAATTAAATATAACCATCTAAGATAAAATGAAAACGACAATAACTAAGTAAAAAAGATTCTGCATAGAGACTATTAACAAAGCTTACAGATAATTTATGAAGTCAGTTTCTATGAACTTAAATTCCATATATGTGATCATTGCCATATTTTTAAATTTTATTTTGTCCTGAATTA
Organism: Panthera onca; assembly: GCF_046562875.1. Taxonomy (NCBI): domain Eukaryota; kingdom Metazoa; phylum Chordata; class Mammalia; order Carnivora; family Felidae; genus Panthera; species Panthera onca. The sequence continues at coordinate 22,197,760 of NC_138339.1, forward strand.
TCTCAAAAACACATTTTAAATGTGTTTAAAATTGATATTTTGATAAAACATAATTTTATTCTTTAAAAAAATTAAGTTTAATGAAAATAAAAACCAAAACCCCACATGAGAGGTTTAGCATTCTCTTATCCAGGCTTCTATCAACACCTAGAGTAGCAGGAAATTATTACTACCCAGATATGAAGTCGCAAAAAATGTAATGCAAAAATTTGCCCTCAGATGTTCTTAGCAGCAGTAATTATATTACCTAAGGAATGGAACCATCCCCCATGCACTCAATGGAAGGAAAACAAATATGGTTTATTCAGAAAGCATTATATTTTAACATTTTTTTAAAGCTTATTTATTTATTTTGAGAGAGAGTCAGAGAGAGAAAGAGAGCCAGGGAGAGGCAGAGAGAGAGAATCCCAAGCAGGCTCTACACTATCAGCCCCGTGCAGGTCTCAAACCCACGAACCATGAGATCATGACCTGAGCCAAAACCAAAAGTTGGTTGCTTAACCAACTGAGCCACCCCCATATCCCCAGACAACATTATATTAATCAACCACGTTAGAGGATGTATTGTGCCCCCCCCCCCATCCTTGTGTTGAAGTCCTATCCATCACCTTAGAAATGCAATTGCATTTGGAGTTAAGGTCTTTAAAGAGATAAGTGAGTTAAAATTAAATCATTAATGTGGACCCTGGTGTCCCTACAAGAAGAGGAAGTTTCCTTGCAAGAACATGCAGAGAAATCACCATGTGAACACATGAAGAAGCCAAGGAGAGAGAGACCTCAGGAGAAACCAATTCTGCCGACATGCTGATCTGGGACTTCCAGTCTCCAGAACTGTGAGAAAATCCATTTCTGTTCTTTAAGTCATCCTGTCTGTGGCATTTTGTCACAAGAACTCTAGCAAACCAACATAGGCCATAAAAAAATGAGGCCCTGATACATGCCACAACATAAATGAACCTTGACTACATTATGCTAAGTGCAAAAAGTCAAGACATCAAATATTTATATGAAACGCTGAGAATAGGCAAATTCGTAGAGACAAAAAGTAGACTAGTGTTGGTCATGGGCTTGCTAGGTGAAGGGGAGAGATCAAAAGTGACTGCTAAGGATTGTAGCATTTTTGCTGTGGTGAACAAAATATTCTGAAATCCACCGCAGGAACCGGGCCATTTTGACCAGTTTGCAGTACTTGTGATGATTCATCTTCCGCTGGTGAATCTTCAGTACATTTTTGCACTGTATCCGGGGTGCATCCAAGACCCTCCTCTACCCCCTGCTCAGCCTGTTCCCCCACTTGGCTAGGTGGACACTCATAGAGTTGGGCTGGAGCCATGGTCCCTGGGCCACCAGCAGCTACTCTGGGTAGGAGATGGATGCTCAGCCAGCTCTCCAGGGGACTGATGGACATCTTCCTGGGGACCAGCATCTCCCCAAACTCCAGCTGGAGCCCCTTGCCAGGGAGGGAGTCAAGTCCACTTGGGCCTGTTGGCTGTGTGCTGTAGCAGGGCTGACAAGCACCCCTGCCTATCACCCCTGAGATAGGCCAGGGCCGACTGCACAAACTTGTATGTACTCTAACATATGTATATTAGAGACAGAGACAGAGAGATAGAAGTTAAAATATAATCCACATCAATTATTTCCTCATTTATTTTTATTTATGTTTAGAGATCAGGTGTTCATCTATACTGAGGACTTTGTCCTATAAAGACTTCCCAGAGATCTCTTTCTATACATCACCAGTTGCTATCTGTCTTCAAATTCTCCCCTAATGCAAAAGAACCGTTCACCCCTTTATAGTCTAAATTGGACTGGGAGGTGGCTAAAGCCACTACATCACTTTTTAATCACTTCTTAATATATTGTTATTCGACTTCAATCTTCATTCTTTTTACTAAGACTTCTCTCTCTCCAACCAACTTCATTGTGATGGGATTTCCAACTCCCTACCTTACTTGACTCTTTAAAAGAATTGACATTATTGCCCATCGCCCTTCTAAATACTCTTTTTGCCACATCTATGACCCCTCTTTTATAGTATGTCTTTGTTTTGTAATCCTTGCTTAATCCCACCCATTTATGATGTTATTCAAGAGATAACAATTTTGCTAAATTTTATGTTATTCTATTGTTATTTATTTATTTATTTACTTACTTATTACTTTAGAGACAGAGAGAGAGAGAGCAGAGGAAGAGAGAGAGAGAATCCACGCAGGGCTCGATCTCAAGACCCTGTGATCATGACCTGAGCTGAAATCAACAGAGTCTCAACCGACTGAGCCACCAGGTGCCCCTCAATTGATTTTTAAAATCTACCACATATAGGGGTGGTTAAGTCCTGTGGTGGCTCAGTCGGTTAAGCCTATGACTCTTGATTGCAGCTTGGGTCATGATCTCAGGTTTGTGAGATTGAGCCCCGCATCAGGTTCTGCATTGACAGTGGGGAGCCTGCTTGGGATTCTCTGTCTCTGTCTCTCTCTGCCCTTCCCTCAACTCTCCATCAAAAATAAATAAACATTTAAAAAAACTGTGCAACATACATATGTAATCTTAAACTAGATAGTCTTGAGCTTTATATGTCTTTGAATGTTATCTAAGTGAGATATATATATATATATATATATATATATATATATATAATTCAAAATGACATTTGTATCTTAATTGGTGAGTTTTTGAGTAAAATTTTCTATTTAAACAACTTTGAAGTAGAAGATTAATCAAGCTCTATCTCATCTGACTTTTAATAATTTTGCTAATTTCATATGTACCACATTTCATTTAAATAACTATGCCTTTCTTTTTTGTAAAAATACTATTCCATTTCTCTGTGTATTTTAATCTGACATATATCAGATTTAAAATATAATACTTTGGGGCACATGGGTGGCTCAGTTGATTTTGTGTCCAACTTAGGCTCAGGTCATGATCTCGTGTTTGTGGATTTGAGTCCAGCGTCGGGCGGGCCCTGTGCTGACAGCTTAGAGCCTTGAGCCTGCTTCAGATTCTATGTCTCCCTCCCTCTCTGCCCTTCCCCTGCTCTTTCTCTGATCTCTCTGTCTCTCAAAAGATAAAGTAAACGTTAAAAAAATTTAAAAAGTATATAATATTTTAACATTTATTCATTTTACACTGTAATTTCAATCTATGGTAAACTAAATGGTGTTTTAATCATTTAGGGATCTTTACACAAGTTTTTCACAACTCGTTTTAATATAAATTCTTATCATGTCTAAAAAATACATCCAGGAGAAAAATGGTTCCAACCAAACAACTCATATGATTTAGAAACACCTTTATCTCATACCTTTAATCCAAACTTCTTGATTCAGACAGAAAGGGATTTTTAACAGTTCACTCTTTTATTCTTTTTTAAAATAAGAACTTTATCTTATCTTATCTTATCTTAACATTGTGAACATACAGTGCCAGAAGTAAAATCTATGCATATATTATGAAGAAGCATGTCTAATTTATCTTTGAAGATCACTTCTCCTTGAGTTTTTCAGTGCCTCTTTTATATTAAAAGAAGGTAGTGATTATTATTATTATTATTTTGTATTTTGTAACATGTATCTGTTTGGAAAATATAGACAATATTTTAAATTAATTTTGTCAATTAAATTTTATGTCTACTTTTTCTGTGAAAGTTCTTTTAAAATTATTTAACAGGAGGGGTGCCCGGGTGGCTCAGTTGGTTAGGGGACCGACTTCGGCTCAGGTCATGATATTGCGGTTTCTGAGTTCGAGCCCCGCGTAGGGCTCTGTGCTGACAGCTCATAGCCTGGAGTCTACTTCGGATTCTGTGTCTCCCCCTCTTTCTACCCCTCCCCTTCGCAAGCTGTGTGTCTGTCTCTCAATAATAAATAAACATTAAAAAATTTAAATTATTTAACAGGAAAGGAATATTATTTGATAGCACAAATTTGCATTGAGGAAAGGAAGGAAGATGTAAAAGCTTAAAAAATAGCTTGTTTTCTTTTTTTAAATTTTTTAATGTTTGTTTATTTTTGAGAGAGAGAGAGAGCACAAGCAGTAAGAGGGAGACAGAAGTTCCAAAGCAGACTCCATGTGCTGACAGCAAAGAGCCTGATGTGGGGCTCAAACGCATGAACGGCGAGATCATGACCTGAGCTGAAATCAGACACTTAACTGACTGAGCCATCCAGGCATCCCATATTTTTATTTTTAAAAATAATTTACCTCTCTTGAGAAGTTGATGCTGTAACAATTACATCAAATTAAAAATATTTTAAATATTTATTTATTTTTGAGAGAGAGAGAGAGACAGAAGATGAGTGGGGAGGGGCAGAGAGTAAGACAGAATCTGAAGCAGGTTCAAGGCTCTGAACTGTCAGCCCAGAGCCCAGCACGGGGCTTGAACTCACAAGCTGTAAGATCATGACTGGAGCCAAAGTTGGATGCTTAACCAACTGAACCACCCAGGTGTCCCCAAAGTACATCAAATTTAAAAGGGAAAGTAGTGTCTGTATACATTCTCCTTCTCATTTCTTGAGATTCTCTGCATTGCATTTACCTGTGATGCTCTCCCGATTCAAGCAGGGCATGGAGTCATCCCCCCACCCTGTAGGGTCTGATGCAAAGTAGTCAGCAAAGAAAGAGGTAAAACCCCCTTCCATTGAATCTAGATGCCATTGAGGCTTGTCATCTCTGTACTTCTTCCATACTCTCGCTAGTAGAAACTTTACTCTTGATTATTTGAATGCCCTAGTCTGTAGATAGGAGAAAAACAGGGGAAATTTTTATCATTTGATGTGTATACATGCATGGGGCAATGGGGTTCACATGAGGTAATCACTGCTTAGAACATTCTTTTTCTTTAAATCTTCACCTCTTGATTCTTTTTTAAGGTTTACCTTCAACTTTTAGCTAGTGCACTAATGTCTTTTTAATTTCATTATTCTACTCTATACCCTCAATCATTCCTTTCCTCTTTCTTATCTCCCTCGTATTCTTGTACTTGAAACAAGCCCATGTTTGTTTCACCTAAAAATAGTCTTTCATGAAGCTGACTTCCTCCAAGTTCAGACTTGCACCTTACTACCAACTATATTCAGCAGGTTTCTGTCAAACAGAAATACATGTCTTTGTGAAGCACAGCATACATTTCCTTAAAAAAATTTTTTAAGGGTGTTTCAAACCCTGTTTTGTCTGTTTCTCTGTTAATGTTCTAAATCTGCCGGAACAGGGCAAATTCAACTTGGTGTAGCCAGACTCTAGGCTTTACCCTTCAATATGTGTGTGTGTGTTTATCTCTATCTGTGTAATATGAGTTGATGTGCAATCATTTGGATTATAACTAAATGCTGTATTTCTCCAAGGAATATCTGTTACAGATGTTAATTATAGATAAGAGAGCAGTACTGTACTGAGAAAAATGTCATTTTTGTTGAGTTAAAATACTATCATTGTCATTTCTGAGAACAGCTCGCCATTTATTCTCGATTACCTTGAGATAGAGACACTGTTACATCTATATAATTAAATGTTTCAGGTTAATTGGACTGAAAGTTGTTCAATAGTAAATGCTAGTCACATATGCTCAGTTTTGATTGTTTTAGGCACATGCTAACTGAAATGTCGAGTGACTGAATTGGACTAGGGCAGCCTCTGCATAGAAAAAGCCAGCATCATTCTCTGTAATTTCCACTCTGGGCTGAAATTATGAAATTATGTATAATTTAGGAGTTATAATTTTAGTTGAACTGATGCTCTCTGTGGAATTTATGTAGACACAGCGGGGAGGAAGAGAAAAGAAAACAATTCTGGTGAGTCTTCGAACCTATCTTGGGAGCTAGGTTTACAGCTCTCTTTGGGAAACCTGTTAGCTGACAACCTAGCTGAGTCATGAGCAGAATTGATTTTGGATGTGAGACTTCCATAATATCCCAGAGGGTAAACCTTCAGAGTAAGGAGACCTCTTGGGCCTGGAGTGAAAGATGAATTTTAGGGTGCCAAAAGAGCCATTTTCAGAAAGGAAGAATTTGTATTAATACAACGTGTTCATCTACTCATAACTTTAAAAGGCCAGCTGGGCGCCTGGGTGGCTCAGTCGATTAAGTGGCCAACTTCAGCGCGGGTCACGATCTCATGGTTAGTGAGTTCAAGCCCTGCAATTGGGTTCTCTGCTGTCAGTTCAGAGCCTGCTTTGGATCTTCCATCTCCCTCTCTCTCTTCCCCTTCCCTGCTCACGCTGGTGCGTGGATACTTTCTCTCTTTCTCTCTCAGGAATAAATAAACATTTTTTTTCAAAGAAGGTCAAAGCTCACATCAGGTGTTTATAGGAAATTCTGAGAGAGTGAAGGATGACTTACACTTTGTATAAATGGAATGGTTTACTTTTCCTAGCTTGTATTACATTGTATTATAGAATATGTATTTATTCATCCACATACACGTACTGAAAAACTACTATATTTTAAATAATTCTATCAAAACTGGGAATAAAGGGAAAGAATAGGTATGTGCTGACTCATAAGAAGCTTCGAATTTTAGAATAAATGTGATAAAGCATGCCGTGACAGACATCTGGGCAGGCTACAGAATAAATAAAGAGTTTGAGTTGGGCTTGGGGAAGGTGAGGAAAATCCTCATGGAGTAAGTGATGCTTGACCTCAGTTCTGAGACTTTAGTGGGTTCCTCCCAAGAGGAACTGAGTGGTAGGAAAATGTCTAGTATGAAAACAAAGACATAGATGAGAAAAATAGCATAGTGCATTTGGGAACTGCCCAGATAGACTAAGAGACATAAGGTGGTGGAGTAAACAGGAGTAGATAATGATGTGAAGTTTATTTCTTGGCTGGGCCAAAAGGAGCTATTTAAAGATGGGAGCAGAAGGACTAGTTGTGAATTTTAGACAGATCAGTTCAGTAGGTCGAAGTGAGGATAGTTAATTTTAGAAGAATGATTTGGATACAGGAAGATAAATTAAGAGATGATTTAATATAGTCTAGACAAGAAATAATCATGCTGAAATACTGTGGATTGAGAGAAAGGTGCGTTTATGAATGAGACCAGGAAATCTGAATATTTAACTGTCATTATTCAGTGGATGGGGGAGTAATAGAAATGTGTCCTGGACAAAATTTCTAATTTTGCTGTCTGTGAGGTGACGGTACTTATTCCTAAATTAAAAATCTAACAAAGAAGTGTAAGTTTAGAGTGAAAGTAAATGCCTCCTTAAACGTTAGGTCCTGGGCATCTCACTTTTCTTACCCCATTACCAACACTGGTACCTCGTTTACTTTTGGTACCGATGCACTTGTGGCAGACCTCATAAAGATGCTTTATGAAGCTGAGTTCCATTTCCAACATGACCCTTTGTCGAAGGCACGGATAGACATTTTTCCAAAGAAGACGTCCAGATGGCAAATAGACACATGAAAATATGCTCAACATCCCTCACCATCAAGGAAATACTAATCAAAACCTCAATGAGATACCACTAGGAATTTATCTAAAGAATACATACACCCCAGTGTTTGTAGCAGCAGTATTAACAATAGCCAAATTATGGAAAGAGTTCAAATTTCCATCAACTGATGAATGGATTAAGAAGGTGTAGAATATATGTAGTATATATATATATATATATATATATATATATATATATATGTATATATATAGTGTGTATATATATGTAGTACATATATATATTACATATATACTACAATATATATGTAGTGTGTGTGTGTGTATACACACACACACACACACACACACACACACACACACACAATGGAATACTACTCAGGGATGAAAAAGAATGAAGTCTAGCCATTTGCAACAATGTAGATGGAACTGGAGGATATTATGCTAAGGGAAATAAGTCAGTCAGAGAAAGACAGATATATACTTTCAGTCAAATGTGGAATTTGAGAAACTCAACAGATGAACATAGGGGAAAGGAAGGAAAAATAAGATAAAAACAGAGAGGGAGGCAACCCATAAAAGGCTCTTAAATCAGAGAAAAAAATGAGGGTTGCTGGAGGGGGGTGCGGGTGGAGGGTGGCTTAACTAGGTGATGGGCATTAAAGGAGGGAAGTTTCAGGATGAGCACTAGGTGTCATATGTAAGACATCAGTCACTGGGTTCTACTTCTGAAGCCAAGACTGTATGTTAACCAACTTGAATATAAATTAAAAAAAAAATATTTCTTTGCTGTGGAATATAGAAATACACCTGATTTTCATATTAAAATATAAAAAAATAAATAAAATATACTATAACAAGATGTAAAGGGAGATTCCCTATCATCTTTTAAATAAGAACCTCTATTACAGACATTAGATACTTAAATTAGTATAAGACCTTTATTTCTTGGAAATAATTTTTAAAAGGAATGTTAGAAAGTCAATTCAATTGGTCTTGTGTCCTTTAACAGATCCAGTGTATGAAAAGGGATCTGACGTTGGACAGGAAAAGGATGAAGACATTTCCTAGAAAACAAAACAAAACAACACAAAAGTCTTAACAATGCTGAGTCCAAAGCATCCTTCAACCTTGGAGTAAATAGTTAGAAGTGAAACATCTTTCTTTTCAAACCAAGTGAATTGCATTTCCATGGCAACTTATTTTCATGTTTGAAATGATCTGATCCCCTGTTACCTTTCTAATAGTATCTGTGCTTTTCTCTCCTTCATTCTCCTCCTGCCACAAGGCCAATCCGAACACATCAGGAATGGCCTTTCCTTAACATCTCTGCATGATCTGTTATCCTACTATAACATTCTGCCACTAGATTTTCACACGATCAACACGTATACAACTCCTTCAGGTCTTTACTCAAAAGTCTTTGAAAGATTAATTGAGGTGATAAGGTAGCTGCATTGTCAACCACAGCCCAAACTTCTGATATTATTTATAATGCCTAATAGTTTCCAAAGTAATTACCAATTATAATTCATTTGTTTATTTTATTATTTTTTTAATCGTTTCCTTTTCCCTCTACTCACTGTGTGTTAGCTCCACAAGAATAGAGAGGTTACTTTGTGATATATGTCCAGCACATTTGAATAAATAGCCTTTGGATGCAGGAAATCATAAATATTTCTTTAAAATTTAATTAATTAAATTTCATAAAATGTTTGAATTGCATAAACAAAATTGATAAATCTTTATAAGATAATTTTATTGAATTTATTAATGTAATTCAAACATCTTGGAGAATTACTAATCAGCATCTGATAAAAAAAAAATAAGAAGAAACATGTTAACCTGGAACTCAGAACCCACTACCCATTTGTCTCTCTCGTGTTGTAAAGATCCTGATGGACAACCTCCTAGTAAATAGAAGAATTTTTTTTTTTTTTAATTAGTATTATATCCAAGCATGGGCTTGTATGACAGGCTTCTCAGACTTCTCCAAGGCAAGACTGTTTGATTTGCATTTTTAAAAAAATTTTAATGATTATTTATTTTTGAGAGACAGAGAGAGAGAGAGAGAGAGAGAGAGGGAGAAAGAGAGAGAGAGAGAGAGAGAGGGAGAGGGGCGGAGAAAGAGGGAGACACAGAATCCAAACAGGTTCCAGGCTCCAAGCTGTCAGCACAGAGCCTGACACAGGGCTCAAACTCATGGACTTAGATCATGACCTGAACCAAAGTGGGACACTCAACCGACTGAGCCACCCAGATGCCTCTGTTTGGCATTTTTGATGTACTGTATCTTCAAATCACAGGTAAGATTTGGCTCTGGTTACATCTGTAATCTCTGTAAGTCTGAATTTCCTATTTAACTCTTTTGTATTTTCTTACCAACCAACCTGTCAGTTACCTAAGCAATCATAGGAAATTCAAGAAATTAAACTAAAAGCATGTCTATTTGTAAAGTTGCAAAATTGTTTAAAATGTTGCAATCTCTTACACCATTGAAGTTAAAATCACAACCAAATTAGTAGATTAAACATTTAAAATCATGTAGACAATGTTAGGCTCTAATTTGTAAGCTTATTTAAAAAAAATAGTACTTGCATTGGATTTTCATTTGGCTGTCTGTGTGTGTAAAATCCTTAAATATGAAAAGGCATTTGCACTAGAAAATAATAAACTGATTTCTAAACTGTAAGAATTTAATTTACTACATTATCTCCAATTTCTCTTTTTGTGTGTGTGTATTTCTTCTTGTGGACTGGAATTTGACTAATTGTGAACATTTCAAGAGATACAGAGTTAAAGACATATAAACCATTTTGTCACAAACAAAAGGGGAAGTATTACAACCCCATTGATAGTCATTCTTATACTAGAGTTCTCAAAATCTATACTCTGTCAATGGGTTGTGTTTATACCCTTTTCCTGAGATCAATTTAAGCACTTAACCTACTTTTTATATAATATCCTTACTTTTTATAGCTTGATTAGGTTGTAAGAAATTCTTACTCCAAAGCAATTCATCATTTGATTAAAATTCATTGATCTAATGAGTCTAATTCTACTCTGAATTATTTCCTGATGTTTTCTTTCTTGTAGGATGTTGGCTCTTATTGATGTTTAAATGTCAAGAAATTTGATTCTGCAGATTTCTTCCTAGTCTTTCTGGCTTTAATGTCACAACACTTAAGTCATTTTGCAACTGCTTCTACCTTAGACCCTCCAACCAAAAACGATGTGTTTCTTTCTTCCAGTTATAATGGAATGAGTTCTATTCCTCTACCAATGTTTGGGGGGCTGTATCCAAACATTCTGGGCAAATTGTTCCATCCATTTCATCATTTATTAAAAATTGTGCTAATATCCTTACTTGATTTATAGTAATTGAAGAGGTTGGTTCAGAATAAAAAAGGAAATAAAACAATAAATAAAGACTGAGAAAGGATTAAGAAAACAAAAATGAAAAAACAAACAAACATACTGCCTATTACTGAACCCATTAAAACTATAAGTTATTTAAAAATATGACATAGGGGTGCCTGGGTGGCTCAGTTGGTTAAGCGTCCAACTTCGGCTCAGGTCATGATCTCACGGCTTGTGAGTTCGAGCCCCGCATCCGGCTCTGTGCTGACAGCTCAGAGCCTGGAGCCTGTTTCAGATTCTGTGTCTCCCTCTCTCTCTCTGACCCTCCCCCATTCATCCTCTGTCTCTCTGTCTCAAAAGTAAATAAACATTAAAAAAAAAATAAAAATAAATAAAAAAAATAAAAATATGACATATTTAGAGAAATAAAACATCACAGCAGGTAACATAAAGCCTATTCTTATAGTTTTTAAAATTCTGTTTATTCTCCTAAAGTTAAATATTTAAGGTAATGATAAAATTTTAATATTTTTATCATTTCAACTATATCTTTGTATCACTCAATATTTTTAATGATAAAATTCTATATGATTATCTTATGGTAAAATTCCTAAACATAATTGTAAATACAATAAAGAATTTAAAGCTGAGATTAATATTTTTATTTTATTTTGAAATCAGTAGATAGGTTTTGTTCACAGTAAGGAAATAATATTTGTCCAAATAGTGTCTTTTTTTTAAACTTAAAGTAAATTACATTGAGCTTAAATCTTAAATGTTTTATGCTCTTTTTAACAAATGATAATATGGAATATAATTTTAAAGGAATTGGAAGATTGTAGATAAGATACTACTAGAAGATTCTAAAGAATATATTCTTGGGGGAAAAGTGTAGAATTTCTATTCAGACTCACTTTCTATACGCTACTTACAAAAGTGATTGTGTTCAGTCTATGAAATCTCCTTAAGTTAATTAAGTTACAAGACTACCGACTGAATAGCCTTGTTCGTTTGAGTTTTTGGCATTGGTACTGTGAGTAAGTAAAATTGATTTTCTAGGGAATGATTTTCATTCAGTATGACCAACTAGGGTCTGGTTATCTGAGTATGAAAAACATGTTTTTAAAATGGATTATCTATAAAGCATAAGGAAGAACATATTAGAAGACTATAACGATTCCCATGAATAACGCTTCCATGAATAAGAAGTGTGATTTGGAGAACAATATCTCTATGTTTTTAGTAAGCTGTTGAGCAAGGCAAGGATTCTTAATTCAAAGTGCATTCAACATTTATAAAAGCCCAGCTTTGTGTTCACTTTCTGTGTTTGCAAAAGATGTGTATAATGTTAGTACAAGCTCTCAAATCAACTACACAATCCAGGAAGTTAAAATATACTAAATTAACACACAAATAAACAAGACAAACCAACTTAAGTATCTTTCAATTAGACGTATGTGTATGAAAACATTTCATCAAAGTGGTCAGGTATTATTTATGGTATGTAATTAGCCATGGAGTATTTAACAGTTTTTTCTTTAATTGTGAAACTTAAGAAATGGCTATAAAAATTTAACCATAGTTACCAAAGGCACTTCTTTGTTAAATGGCCCTGGAGTGTCTTGGTAAATTGTGATTTCCCACATTCCCTAGCAAATTCTTAGAACTAAATTTACATAATTAGGAGGTATTCTCAGAGGATATGTTCATTGGCATGCTTACACCTGAATTGAGGAAGGAGTGGATATGCAGGGACTTCTTCCTAAGGCTTCCTGAATATGAATGGAGAGGGTGCTAATTTATTTCCCTGCCTACAACATTCTAATCAATACATTAGCATTTGTGTTCTTGGAGTTCCCATTCCATGGCCATTTGTTTCTCTAATGTGAATTGGCATGACCACACAGGAACCGGAGATGGTAAAGATCACATAGATCATATAAAACGGTGGTCTTTATCCTATGACGCATGTACCTCCGGCATCACGGAAAAGCATTTCAAAAACTCATGCACAGGTTGTTTTAAAGTAATATTCTCCCAGATCCTTTACCTCCGTATGTACTTTTTCCTAGTGTGACCTGCTTGACAGCTACATTACCTATTCGAACTGCCTCCTTCACAATTATGCTTCTGTCATTTTCACGGGTACAAGCACATTTTTTGCATTTCAGTCAGGTGCATTACCCTATACTCTAAAAATCTCAGGACCGTTAAGCAAGGAGATAATTATATTATCCTTATACAAGCTTTTATAATCCTGCCATACATCTTAATTAACTGCAATTCTAATAAAATTTACTTTTATGATAAACATTTTCAAAAGTTGCAATCTATAATGTTATAATATTATTGTGGTCAGTGGTGAATCTCCAATAAATGAAATGCTATATCATAAGGCAGAATAAAGTCTTATCAGCATAGTAAAAATTTTTGAAAGTATATGTAAATTATAAATAATTTAAATACAAATATCCACAATACATTTGGTTTTAAAATATGTATATAAACATATGTGTAAAAATATTTATTGTAAAAATTCATTGTAGAAGTGAGATTGAAATCAAAGTTAGAGATCACTATAATGCAAAACATATGACTGTTAAAGGAGAGCTTCTTTATTCTTTCAAAAGGTGATTGTAGACTTGAAATTATTACATTCAATACATTTAGAAATGATGTAAAATTAAAACAATTTAAAATATTGTGGGAAATACATACTTTGCTACTCTTACATCAATGATAAAAATTTCATGGGTCAACTTGAAAATGCATTGAATATAAAAAATCATTTATGGTTTCAAGGAAAAAAAATAACTTGAAGATTGCTGATCCAGACTCCATTCTGTTTGCCTAATTTTCCTGTTTTCTTCTCTTTAGTTATAGATTTAATTTAGACAGATAACCTGAACACTGGCCACCACTGGATCATATTTGGATGACTTTAGAAGTCCCACCTTTCACTCTTGAGTAACATCCTTTTCTTAGTCTCTCATTTTCTGAAAGTTGTAGTCTTAAATGAATAGGATATTTGTTATTTAATTTGTTCTGAATACTTTTCATTCACCTGAGAATGTTATTGATGACTACATTATTTGAATATAAGAAAAAATATATCAACTATATAAAATAGGTGTAAAATATAGGTATATTTTATCTAAGGTGTAAAATATAGGTAAAAAATGTGTAAAATATAGGTATATACCTATAAAATAATAGGTATAAAATAGCAATAAATTAGGTACTTCTGATGGCAGGTAAAAATAAATTATTTTTAAAAATATAATTTACTTTTGGGGCGCTTGGGTGGCTCAGTCGGTTGAGCGTCGAACTTTGGCTCAGGTCATGATCTCGGTCCGTGGGTTCGAGCCCCACATCGGGCTCTGTGCTGACAGCTCGGAGCCTGGAGCCTGCTTCGGATTCTGTGTCTCCCTCTCTCTCTGACCCTCTCCCATTTGTGCTCTGGCTCTCTCTGTCTCAAAGGTGAATAAACGTTAAAAAAATTAAATATATATACATATATATATGTATATATATATAATTTACTTTATAGATCTAAAGAGATAAAATATGCACTCATCTAAGGGTATCTAATAAGAATTGATGGAAATATTTAGCTAGAATTTGAGGAGAAAAAAATAATAACAGATAAAATTTACTGAGCGCTTATTATATGCCAAGTATTTTATATTTTACTTTCTTATTATTCCCAAGGTAGGGCATGGTTTAAGATTATTATTACCCTCATTTTATACATCAGGAATCTAGTCTTTGGGAGATTACATAACTTACCCAAGTCATATGGGGACTAAATGGAAAAAGTGAAATCAAAACTCAGATCAATAGGATTTCAGACCAGCTCACTACCATGTCTGAGAGATAGAATTCACCAGTAGAGAGAAATACATAAACATGGGCAGGAAGAAAATAAGGAAAGTCATATAGTTTGCCTGATACCTAATGTCATACACAATAAAGCAATAGACATTATAGCTATAAATTTACATTGAGCATGAATATGAACAGTGCTGATATTAGTTTGTGTTTATCAAGATCAATATGATTTCATAGTCATTGACATCAAAGAAAAGAGTGACAGGCTACAGAAAATCTATATTTAATGAGCATGTGAGACAAACACTTTACTTTTATGTTTCTCACGATATTTTTTTAATATTTATTGTTTAATTTTTTTAATATTAATATTTTAAAAAATATTTTTAATATTTATTGTTTAATTTAATATTCATTGTTTTAATATTTATTGTTTTATTTCATATTTATTGTTTTATTGTAATTTGGGGGTTAATATTTAAAGGCCAAGTTTTATGTAATCCAAGATGTGAAATTCAGTGAATGAGAAATATACGTTATCAACAGTACCTACTTAAAATGCAAATTTTGGCAGGAACTTTAATGTGGATAAGAAAGTTTAGATGAAACTTCTGGTGATTATATAATTTTTTAAATTTATATAACATGTTGGTTTTTTAAAAAGTATTAGTTGAATCACTATTTTGAAAGTAAAGTCACATACAAAGGCAACACTAAAAATACATGTATTTACAAGCAGTTGAAAATACCAGCATAGTCTTCTTGACCTTGAAAACATAGCATTCTTCTGTTACCTCAGGATTTGAAAATTTGCAACCAGGAGGTCACAGATAGCAAATAACCCTCTACTACTTTGAACCCTGGTCAGATTATTCTCCACCCCCCGCCCCATATTTCTCAGTTACTTTTTATAATTTTTCTATTATAAATCTGTAATGAGAGATTAACCCACAATATCCCAACTGAGGGCTTTTAGTACAAACACAAATACCTACTTTAAGAAGCATGAGAAATATTCAAATGATATGCAATGTAATGCTAAATGAAAAGTGACTTTATTCCCAACTGCAGATTTCTTGCACAATGAAGTATTTAACATACTATGAATCTTCTGGATTCGTCTTGCACATCAGATCCAAATTGTGGACCAAGGTAACTTACTGGGTCCCCCCAAATTCAGGCTATGCCTTAGATTTTAGCAAAGTAGGCCTGAGATAGAGTTCCTTTTAGCTAGATAGTGAGGAGGGTCTTGTACAGATCTCACAGCCAGCCAGCCTACTGCAGCATGTAACCAAATGCTTAGTTAATTCAAATATACACAAAAAATTTATTGATGAAGTAATATTTGTACAGTCCATTTAGACTCTTGTGCCATAAGAAGCTGATGGTTTGTGAGCAAGCATTTGGTCTCATAAATAGGTTATTTCTTGGTTAGTGAGTACAATCCTCTGCCTATCATTGCTGTCACCAAAAAAAGGATAAATTCCATAAATTCTCACTGGTGACAAAAAGAAGACAAACAATTATAACATTTTCCTAGAGTAGATTGAGATATTCTATATAAGATTCGTGGAAACCCAATTTTGTATCTCCCACTTTTTTTTTTTAAACACTCCCATATATGCCTCCCTGAATTTACCGGTTAGTTTAAAACTGTGGATTTTGATGAACACTTAATACGACTCTGGAGAAGAGTCAAATCTTGTGTGGCTCCGAAGGTACTACACCCACCAAGGGCTCCCAGACTCTGAGGAAGGCCTTAGGAGGACCCAGTCAATAATAAACTGTAGAGTTGTTTCCAAGAGGAAGGAGGGAAGTGACTTGTATAAGGAGTCTTAACTGATGCAAGATGGATAGTACACCAAAAATATCTGACTATTAACACAGACTACCAAAGGTGTAACTAGATTAATTTTAGCGGAAAACAAAAAAAGCCTCAGAGAAGATGAACTGCTTTCAAAGTGGCAAGAGGATAGCCCTTGACAGGATGAACATATTTCTTTCATTTGCACCTGATAGGTGATAGCAAAGGAAGAGGCTAAAATAACTACTGAGTGTTAATAAGTAATTTATCTATCGTTTCCTAAAATAAGACTGTCATGGGCAAATTAGCTCTCCTCACCCTCAGGCTGAAAAATATGATCTTCCAGACTAAAAGTCCTCCTCAAATTCTGAAGCCTTCTCTTAGGACTCCCAGGCTAGAATGGACCTCAAGGATAGACACAGAAACTACCATATCACTTGTTTAGGGGCTAAACACACTTCAGAACTTCTAAATGCAGACAAGACCATACACGTCCCATAGAATTGAAGGTGCCTCCACCATCTCACCTCCTCAAGAGTATCCCAGGTCAGGGGGCAGATGGGAAAATTAATTATTCTCCAGAAGATATAGAAGCTTAAATATAGACTGGGCCCCAGAGCTTAACTTGCAACCTTTTCATTTACATTTTACGCTAACAGTAATCTTCAAATTTCATCGAATGTAATACTTACTAGGACATGTATTAAATACACATTTATCAAAGTAGGCATATTGGACCCTCTCTTCAATGGATATCATTTAATATAGAACTTTGTGCAACTACTATTCAAACAATTTTGTACATTCTCCTATAAGCTCACAGCAATATATAGAGTGAAATATCAAGAAAAGTTATGTGCAACACTGGTATATAGGGTCTAACCTTAAATGTGTCATGTTTGTGAAAGTTGAAAGATAATACTTGTTACCCTTACTATTATTGTTATTTATTATTGGACATTTTCATCATAGACACCAGTGGTGCAAATACTCGTATAGCTTCAATATAAGTCTAAAGTTATAGCTAAATCTTTGTTTCCTTATTTATGTTTTTGGAGTATAGTTTGAGAGAAGGATTTATTGCCTTAAAGAGTATAAGCATTTGAAAACTTTTTGATGATTTTACCATATAAGTAGGCAAATATTATTGTAGTATGTAGTCTTAAAATATGTACAACTGCTCTTAATTAAGTCATTTTAAAAGTTGATTTATTTATTTTGAGAGAGAGAAAGAAGGGGGGTGAAGGGACAGAGAGAGAGGGAGAGAGAAACCCCAAGGGACCAGTGCTGACAGCGCAGAGCTCGATGCAGGGCTCGAACTTGAACGGTGAGATAATGACCTGAGCCAAAACCAAGAGTAGGATGTTGAACCAACTGAGCCACCCAGGTGTCCCAATTAGGTCATTTTAATATATTCAGAGTTTTGCACACATCTCCAGAATCTAATTGAGAACATTTTCATCATCCCGAAAAGAAATCCTGTACTCAATAGCAACTACTTTCTCTTGTTTCCTTTCTCCAACTCCTGGCAGCCTACTAATCTACTTTCCCTCTGGGCTTACCTGTTCTGGCTTTGTTATTATTTTAAAACCTTCTTTTCTCAACACTGGCTATTGTTCAAAGATTGTTTCAAATGAGTCCAAAGAAAATCATTGCACTAAATCAAATTAGCACAATTATATACATAGAAGAAAAGGTATACTATTTCCTATACTTTACAAGGAGAAATAGGTAAATAGAACTATTACACAATAAAATATCAAGCAGTAACACATTATATTGCAAAAAGGAAAAGGAACAATTGGAGTGTGGTTACTAAACCTTATTCAAAGCTCTCTAAAGACCAGCTATTGTTTCTTTCCTTTGATAATCCTTCCTCGCTCACTCATGTTGCTGCTCATGTAAAACCCCCTGACACTTTAATTCAGAACTAAAGATTTCATGCCAATCCCTTTACTTAACACAGCAGGAAAGAATGAATTTGTACGTTTCAATAATATGCAATACCTAATTCCACTTTTCCTCAATTTAAGCTGCTTTTCTTAAATATTGCATAAGCCTGTGGTAATTTGATTTCATGTTTTCACTTAAATTATATACATTAGTACCACTGAAATTAATCTCAATGCAGCATTTTAAAATAATTAGAAGAGAAGCAGACTGGGAGTAACTTAAATTAAAACACATACCAAAATTATATGGCTTCCTAAGAACGAATAGTGTTTAGAAATAATTACATTCTGGAAGAAAAATGCCTAATTTGTATTGCATTCCAATTGCAGGCTATAGGTTACCATATTATATACAAGAGGAAAGTGAAAATGTTTATGCAGGAAAAAATATAATATATATTTATATATTTATAATATGCATTTTTAAATACACATTTATATTAAACTTTGATTCTTTTATTTAAACTTTGATTTTAACTATGATGAATTTCTTATGATCCATACCTTTTATACCCTAAAATAATGCACATAGCTATGGCTCATTTACTCTAATAATTAATGATTAGAGGCTGGGTGCTATAGTAAAAGTAAATTGGCAAGGTCATGCTAATTAACTTCTAATCTTGATTCTGGTATGACTGACTATGATGTCACTTGATCTCTTCCAAACTCTGTTTTATTTCTGAAATATTAAATCTCCATGTTACTGAAGTATTTCCCAAGCATTGATCCATTTTTATCTTTTATATAAATGACGGATTTGAAAATATTAATCAGATAGGTCATCTGATTTCTCTAAATTTCTTTTGACTTTAATTTATGTTGTTGTTGTTTACCAGCCTTAAAATGTACTTGAAAGTATTCAGTCTTAGAACAATTTCCAATCATATGTCATAAATGAAAGCTTTACTTTTTTAGTGAAATTTCAGAATTAATATACTGCTTTCAACATTGCAGGCAAAAGATACTAAATGTTCCTTTTTGATTGGTATAAAAAATGACTAAAGGAGAAAGTGTTTTGACTATATTTTAGATTTGTAGGGGAACTCTATAAATTATTATCTAAACCAGGTTTCTTTTGAGAGTGAAATAAAATGTTAATAAGGCATACCAAGGAGATAGTAGCTAAGTGAGAGTGTTCTTGGAAATGGGAAGCATATATATTTGCAAGCATATATGTAGGCAAAAAGCAAAATCATTTTACAGAAGAACCTAGAGCTTTAAAGATTATCTAATATGTCTCTTAGGTGTATCGATGAACACACCTATTTAATATTTATTGTTCGCTTCTCAAGAAAGAATGATCTCATTTGGACACTGTTTTTTGTTATTATTGTTTGTCATGCAGTCTATTTTCATAAGTCACTTGCAACTGACCTTCAGTGTAAATATCATAATCAATCCAGATAATGTCAGGGCAGCATTTTGATGCTCTCTCTTCTAACATACAAATATCAGATCTCTACTGGAATGTTCCAAACTCACCACTCACATAAAAACACTTAGGATTTCATTTATTACATATGTACACATACAAGATACATCTAATTAATTAGATATACATATGTACATATACACAGATACATATAATTAATTTAATTAGCTATTAAATATTATATAAATATACACGTAGATATACCTATCTCAAAGCTTGCAGCAATAGAATGCAAAACAACTTTGCAATGTGACATCAGGGTTCTGGTCTCTGCTTTGTCTCTTAGTACCACGTAGTGTCTAAGTTTGATTAGCTAGCAAAAGGGGATATAAAACTCTACTTGCAAGCATAGTTACAAAAAACAAATTCTGCAATGATATATGTAAAAATTTCATAAAATATGACCAGACTGCTCTATAGTAAGTAATGTTAACATATGTACCTATACAAGTAAAATTTAAATGTTATTTATTTGCCCATTATATGTACAGCCGCTTTACTGAGCCTCCCTTTCTAAATAGTTTCATTATTATTTTGACTCTGGGCCTTTCTTACAGTCCCTTCTTTCATGGATTAGTAGGATTTACCTTGTACATGCGTATGCATATGGATATGTACCATAGAGAATACCTAATGGCCTTCAACTGTCTGGGTATACAAAAATTGTGTCCACTTTGTAATTTGCCATCTCCTTCAAGCCCATTGCCATTTTACTAGTATTAAATTTTGGCTTAAAACATTTTATAAAAATGTGCTGAATGAACATGATGTGATCTCTATGACAGAGACTTGATTATGACTGTTACACATAATTCATGCTAAGAGGGTTTGTCATCATTAAATTTCATGTTTATAGAAATATTTTTGGCACATTATGCTAATACTGGAAGTTGAGGAAATCTGTGTGTTACACTTTTGACAAGTGTTTGAACTATTATATATATAACAAGTTATTTATGATTTGTCTAAAAACACCATAACAAAAATAATCAATTCTTTTCTGCCATTTTGCTGGCATAGTCATAATCAGAAAGGTGGGAGTGGAAAAGAAAATATGTCACATATCAAGAAGTATATGTCCCAGTTTTTGAATCCATATCACCCAGTGTTCTCTAGACAGATGTTTCTTTTGCACTGTAATAGTACATCTTGAAATGGAAACAAAATGGGTAGTGAACACCATGAATTACTGAAATAAATAAGGATAAACAATTAAAATACACTAGTCTAATTAATGCGTGAATGTGCAACAATCTTGCCTCCTAATAAAGAGAGGCTGATTTATGCACCTCGCACATTCTGCATTCATATAATTCCTATGTATTATTAAGGTCCAATATCGAGTTAAGTTATGTTTAAAATATTAAATTTCAACCATAATTAGATGGGTGTTGAAATATATTATTTTAGTTTTTACATTATAAAAGTCGTATACGAGAGGCCATAGAAACTTTGAAAGAAGGGAGGGGGGTAATGCTTACTTATTTGCAGATAATTGGCCGAGTGAGATCATCAGTCTCATGGGACCTAATCCTATACTCTCCATCTCAGTCTTAATGACACGTCAGCATATCGTCAAGGAAATGACACACATATAGTGTGAGTAACAAGAACAATTAATGCATTTCAATTGTAAAGGTTAGTGGGAAGACAAAACCAGTGTTTCCATTGCTACATATGTGAGTCATTAAAAGATACATGGGGCGCCTGGGTGGCTTGGTCGGTTAAGCATCCGACTTAGGCTCAGGTCATGATCTCACGGCCCGTGAGTTCGAGCCCCTCGTCGGGCTCTGTGCTGATCGCTCAGGGCCTGCAGCCTGTTTCAAATTCTGTGTCTCCCTCTCTCTCTGACCCTCCCCCGTTCATGCTCTGTCTCTCTCTGTCTCAAAAACAAATAAACGTTGAAAATAAAAGATACAAAGAGGCTAATTAAGAACGAGGTTTACTAATATTTCTAGCAATCTTAGAGGAACTATTCAACTTAAATATTCCAAAATAAATACGAAGTGACTTCAATTATTGCTTCAAACCGATAATTTGAACTACATAACTAACATAATCCTCAGGTTTTTTCGAACATTTTCACAGATAGCTTTTGCTCATTATCCTACCTAGGCTCACAACATACCTTTTTGGTATATAAGAAAGGCAGCTGAGCCACAATATGGGTGAGTTTGAGGATTCTCAAATGAAAATAAGAAAAAAATACATTAAAATTTAATGGCATTAAGATTTAAAATTTATTTTAATGTTTATTTATTTTTGAGAGAGACAGAGACAGAATGTGAGTGGGTTGGGGCAGAGAGAGAGGGAAGCACAGAATCCAAAGCAGGCTCCAGGCTCCTAGCTGTCAGCACAGAGCCCGATGCGGGGCTAGAACTCACAAACCGTGAGATTATGACCTGAGATGAAGACAGACGCCCCAAGGCATTAGGATTTAAATGTGCTACCAAATTTAGTAATAAAGACTTGCCAGCATTCTCTCTTTTTTCTTTCTTTTTTTTTTTTTGATGTTTATTTTTGAGAAAGAGAGAGAGAGTGCAATAGAGTGAGAGAGAGCATGAGTGGGGGAGGGGCAGAAGGAGAGGGAGACACAATCTGAAGTTCTGAGCTGTCAGCACAGAGCCCCATGCAGGACTCAAATCCATGAACTGTGAGATCATAACCTGAGCTGAAGTTGGATGTACAACCAACTGAGCCACCTAGGCGCCCCAACTTGCCAGCATTCTTTTTTTTTTTTTTTTTTTTTAAACGTTTATTTATTTTTGGGACAGAGAGAGACAGAGCATGAATGGGGGAGGGGCAGAGAGAGAGGGAGACACAGAATCGGAAGCAGGCTCCAGGCCATCAGCCCAGAGCCTGACGCGGGGCTCGAACTCACGGACCGCGAGATCGTGACCTGAGCTGAAGTCGGATGCTTAACCGACTGAGCCACCCAGGCACCCCGCCAGCATTCTTAATCAGAATACATACGCAGCAATTTTCCCAGCCCTGGTACCATGATTATCTTTTGTTTCTTTTTTTGGGGGGTGCATTCAGGGGAAAAGTAATGATCATGTAATCTACAGGACAAAATATCTGAAATCCCAATGAACATATCAATATATGACTTCACTAGTTATCAGAGAGCTGCAAATTAAAACAAGGAAGAAGCAGAAGTCCTCACGTAAAACTGTTCAGCAAAACCATCCAACCAACCAATCAAAACAAAACAACAAAAAGAGAAAGATATGTCGACCACGGGAATGTTGCTCTAATGCTAACCTTGGCAGTAACAGGAAGCAAAGTGATTTATTATGCCTTCCTGAATGGGGTTAAATATTACTAAACCAATTTGGGGAACAGTTTAGGATACCACATAAATTTGAAGAATTGCATTGCCTACTCATTTGTACACACATATATACAAAAAGACAAGCATAAGATATATTTGTAATACCAATAAATTGCTAGTATAAATATTCATGAACAACAGAAGTGATATATGCCCTGTAGTTTACACGTGTATGTTTTTATTTATGAAAAGAGATAGTATCTCACAGTTTAGCTAAAATAAATCAACATAGTATTTCAGGAAACAAATAGCAGAAAAATAGAAACAACACGATTCCATTTATATAAAGCATTAATTTATGAAAATGGTAGTGTATATATATTCTATGTGATCAGCATGTACATATGATAAACTATAAAGACATTCATGGACATACCCATTCTATTAGTTTACTAGGGATGATGTAACAAAGTATCAGACTAGGTGACTTATAACAAAAATTTATTCTCTCACAATACTGATGGCCACAAGTCTGAAATTAAGGTGTTAGCAGGGCCATGCTCCTTCTAAAGGTGCTAGGCTTATTTGCCTATTTGTAGCTTGTGGTCATTGGTGGCCATCCTTGGCATTCCTTGGCTTGTATCTGGGTCACTCTGATTTCTGCCTTCACCATTATATGGCCATCTTCACTTTGTATGTCTCTCTCTCTCTCTCTCCTTAAAAGGACACCAGTCATTGCATGCAGGTTAGCTTCATCCAGTATGACTTCATCTTGACTTGATTACACCTTAAAGATGTTACTTCCAAAAAACTCTCATTCACAAATAAAGGAAGTTTCACCATTCTGTTTCGGAGGGGGCACATTTCAATCCACAACATTGTATGTCTGTAATTTCCATATATTTTTTTAATGTAGAAAAGAAAGGAAGGTGGGATTGGATAGTGGCCAAGGTATGTCTCATACATATCATTCAGCTGACTGGATGGCACATATTCATTCATTTTATTTGGAGTGATCAAATAATTGTCTAAATTAGGCCAGTTCCAGAAGTGAAATGGGATGCAATTAGTCATTATTCAAAAATCACAAACCTAAATCAGGATCGTCCCAGACAACCTAGTTTTTGACAGATGAATAGACATCCTAGTTTTTATATTTTCACGTCAATGAAAATGTTTCAAAATAGAAAGATAATTATATTCAGGTATATTCACAACCATGGTTCGTGGCTTTTTTAAAAAGGAGAAAAAAGTTCAGACAATACACTTGGATGCATACAGTCATACATTGTTATTGAAAATTAAGCTGATGTTGAACTTCATGGCAAATGAAGTAACAATAAATAAGTAAATAAATAAGTAAATAAATAAATAAATAAAATTACCCTCCCTTAAAAAATTCTGGAGCCCAGATATATTAAGATCTATCAGTATTTAGGGTTGACCAGGCAATATGCTTTCAAAGAAAGACAAAATTTGGAAAAAAAAGTTAAAACCTTATTTGAATTTAAAGTAGAAACCTCCATAATAGTTGATTTTTGTACCTTAAGCCAGCAATTTGAAATATAATAGCTTATCTTTAAGCCTGCTTACATGGGAAAGACACATAAAGATAGGTACAACATTTTCTTCCTTACTTAAAAATTTAAGTTGGTATTTCATTATGTATTCAAATTTAACCTTCCTCTAACATTAAAATTCACTATCAAGGCTAAAAGCAAACATCAATTTCTCCAAAAGTCTGTTTTGACGATTTCAGACCAAAGTTTTGCTACCTGCTTTGGGCTTCCAAAGGGTACTTTGCAGTATACTTAATTAATGTATTCTGTTAAATACAATAGTTGTTTGTATAATATTCTATTTCCATATAAGTTTTTGAGACCATTTAGTTTAAAATAATACTTTATTCATCTTTGTATTCTCAGGAGAAATAGACAAAATATATTACATAAAGAAAGAGGCCATTAAATATTTGTTGAATATATATTATTGAGTGAATACAGGTAACGACCACATGTAGCACGTAACTGGGGACTTTGTGCTTAATTTTGAGTATCTGCAGTAAGGATATGATGTATTCATTCAAAAAACATCAGAAATAAGAACGCGCATATTATTTAGAAATTTAATGATGTTTTGTTTAAAAATGTTATGATGATGACTCTGAACCACTAGTATATCTTCATTTTAGTTATTACTCTCTCTCCCCAAGCATTCTCCTCATTTGCTCATATATTGAATGAAATTTCCCATTTTAGATTAAAATCTTTCCTAAGATTTTTCTATCATTTGATAATAAATCCATTAAAGATGTTGGAAATTCAAGTCTTTTATCACTCCAGATAATTTGATCTCAGCAGTTTTTTTTTTTTTCAACCAATCATGGTGGCCTTATCATATCTTTTGGTAGTCCTTGTTATCTTCTAGAAATATATCCACAAGTGAGCAGACAAGATGATTCCAGATGATTCCAGTTTACCAGTGCAGAGGTATAATGAGTGTGTGTTGGGAGGTCCAGGAAGGAGGAGAGTTGCAAGAAAGGAGAAAGTGGAAATGAGAATTTACATAATTCAATACTCTCAAAATAATATCTTTTCAATACTTTCTTAAAGGTGAAATATTGACATGAATTTTAAGGCTGATGAAAGAATAATAAATTTAGACAATTGAAAGCAACACCATAAAGCCTGTAGAGAATGTAGTCAAACATGGCACCTTTATATTCATTTGTTACCTTCACCAACTGTGGGAAAAGACCCATCCCCTTAACCTCATCAGGTCATATGCAGAGTTTTTCTGTGATATCCCAAGCTGGCTACCCTTAGGCAAATAACAAGGTACTTAGTGACAGAAGAGAAACGTCTTTTACACATGATCTGATCCATTGAGAAAGCCCTCTCTCTTGTGTTTATAACACTATGAAGGTAATTTACAATTGGTCTTTTTTGAAATTGGGACAATGTTTTCTTAATGGGTCTTTCTATCTGAAAACATTGCACTTTGCCTAGTGTTAAGAAGGAAACAGCTGTAGCCATCTATGTATTGTACTCATTCACCATCAAGCACGTGCCCAAATGCCTCTTCCAATTTGTAAAGTGGTCATTTGACTATCATTCACTGTTAGGAGAAAATAGTAAAGAGAAATGTCCCATTTTCTTCTCCCCTGTTCTATGATTGCTCATTAGTAGTTTAATAATTCTTGTCTTCATACTTGTATCTGTAAAGAGGTAAACATCCTTGTTTTCAACTGAGAATAATTACATAGACTTTTGTTTGATTCTCTGAGTGCATTTTTCTGCTAAAGCCTTTTTCTATATTTAGAACTTCAAAAGCTAGTCGAGCTAAATTTCTAAAGAAAACTGTTTATATGTCTAACTGAGCAGTAAATGTAGAGGTGTATTATACTAATTATGTTGACAAG
The DNA here is from genome assembly GCF_046562875.1 of Panthera onca. Taxonomy (NCBI): domain Eukaryota; kingdom Metazoa; phylum Chordata; class Mammalia; order Carnivora; family Felidae; genus Panthera; species Panthera onca. The sequence continues at coordinate 22,224,229 of NC_138339.1, forward strand.
TGAATTTACAATCAATAAATTAATGCAATGCTGGGTAACTAGCATAATTAATATGGCTTTACATAAAATAAAAGCTCAAGGGAAAAATATGAAATTCTAAGAGAACTGAGGATAACTAATTGGCTATTACCATTTTTATTTTTTATTTTCAGTAACAGTTTGTATTATTCAAGCGTATTCACCAACATTATTTCAATTATTTTTACCTTGTCCTGCTGCCAAATGTATGTCAAGTCACAAAATTAAGCTCAAAGAAATTTCCTCTGAAATTAAAAAACAAAAAAAATGACTGAGACAAAGATATTTTTATTATTTATCTTTTTTTTTGAGATCTGTAGATACATTGAAATAGGTCACATAATACAAAAATTGTGCAATAAGAATTTTTTTTTAGTACCAGGAAAATACCAGCATGTAAAATTTTATTGACATTCCTATGACCACCACAGCATCTTGTATTTCTATAGAAGTTTGACAAACCTAATAATGAAACATCCCCATTTTGAAGGCAAAACTATTTTCTGCATTGTTTATAAAATGATCTTTGCATACTTATAGGCCTACAAACACTGTGGATGCTACAGTTATGGATACTTTTGGAACGGTGTCCCTCTTGATTCTCATCTTCTTCTGGCCATGGAATCACACAAGAAGTTCTACGGGCTTGACGTAGCAGAGGACCACACACTTTGTTTGAATTTTTTGATTCATAATCTGCAGTTCTTTTTAACAGAAAGAGAGTTAAAAACAAACAAACAAAAAAAATAGAACTCTAGCCAACCAACTTACTAAAATAATCCTCTCACAGACTCTGAGGTGATCTTTAATATCCTACCTCCTACTACCTGTCTCTTTATGTAACTTCATTCCCCTTGGATGCAGGCAAGGGCTGTCACTGACTTCTAATGAATCCCTTGACGTGGTTACATTACATGGCGAAGGAAAGGGGATGTCACTGCTATGATTTCATTATGTTATACATCAGAATCCACCTCAATGGACTAGAATGAAAGGTTCTCCTTGCTGGCTTACTGGAGTAAACATCCGTATTGAGGAAGTTCACACAGCAAGGGAGGCCCCCTGGGAACTGTGAGCAGCCTCTGAGAAAGCTGAGGCTTTTGGTCATTTAGGCACACGTAAGTGAATTCTGTCAAAAATCTGAATGAGCCCGACAGCAGATCCCTCCTGGTCAAGCCTACAGATGAGAACAGCCCAGCCAACATGTTGGCTGCAGCTTTAGCGAGACCCTGAGCCCAAGGCCGACCAAAGCGCTCGACCCCTGAACCACACAATGAATGTTTGCTGTTTGAAACTACTTCATTCGCGTTGTGAGAATCGTGCAGAAATGATAATAATAATAATAATAAAACCATATTGAAGTATAATGGATCAAACATGCAAAATATATACATGTATAGTTTTCTTACCTTTCTTGGTAATTGGTGCTACAAAGATGGGTTTAATAAAATGTTGATTTGCTTCACTGGCCTTACTCGCACACACACCGCAGAAATAGCAAGGCACAGAGCCATCAGTCTACAATAACCTGGGTCCAGACAGAGCTTAGAAGAGGTTCAGTGGGAGAAGAAAATGGTAAGGTGTGGAAGAATACATCGTGCAGCAAATTTAGGAGCAAGTATTGGAAATACGTCAAGGAAAAGATCCAGAATCTACTTCTAATTTTTTTTAATGTTTATTTATTTATTTTGAGAGAGAGAGAGGGTGTGCAATTGGGGGAGGAGCAGAGAGAGAGGGAGAGAGAAGGAATCCCAAACAGACTCTGCACTGTCAGTGCAAAACCCAACGCCGGGCTGGAACCCATGAAAAGTGAGATCATAACCTGAGCCGAAATCCAGAATCTGATGCTTAACCACCTGAGCCACCAGGCATCCCTCGAAGCTACTTCTAACTGAAGCTCCCAGTCTCGTTGCATCCAACCGAAACCTGTAAATCGGATAGTTTATCTGGCAAATAAGGTCTGAACCTCAAACTTCATGGGATAGAGTTCATTTTCTAACAGTAAGGAGATCTATGTGGGTAAGAATAAGCTCATTCTTTCTAACTTATAAAAAAATTATTAGGACATCCAATAATGAAGGTCATCCTATAAACGTATATACATTCTTAAAACAGAAGACTATATTGATTTGTATCTGACACATAGAGATGGTCAAAGATGTATTTTACAGATGCCAGTCTGGTGAAGAGCAATACGTTTTGAATGTGCTCATCTCAGAAACAGAACGTGAAATAAACATGCATTTCCTGTCAAAATAACATGTTTTTCATGTCACATTAGGTTATTTGATGGGAAGATGTCTATTGTAGCTTTCAGTTTCCATACGTGCCACAGATATGCTAAAATTATAATGTATGATTGGAAAGTGCTATACATAACAATTAAATAGCCTTTAACAAACAGGGTGTTTAAAGGTTTTTAATATAACTGACCTCTATTAATATGACAACAGAGGGGCGTCTGGGTGACTCAGTCGGTTAGGCATCCAACTCTTGGTTTCAGCTCAGGTCATGATCTTGCTGTTTCATGAGTTCGAGCCCCACCTCAGGCGGCACGGAGTCTGCTTGGGATTCTTTCTCTCCCTCTCTCTCTGCCCCTCCCCTAATCATGCTGTCTCTGTCTCTCTCAAAAGAAATAAAGAAACAAAAAATATTTTAAAAAATTAAGACAACAGAATAGAATAGAATCGCACTTTTCTTGTGTACTTTGCAGTGTAATTTTTTAAGAAGGAAGAGAGAAATTAAAACTGTAAAACTGATGCTACCTGCTTTCGTTCTTGGGGAAGGAATTTCTGCCATGTGTTCTGTGTTCAGTACATACGTGGACCTGCCATGGCTATTTCTGTGTCTCTCTAGTCACTCACTGGGTCATACCAAAGCAAATCTACATACTGGGGCCTCTCATCCGAGCATTGGATTTTAATACACTGATCTAATGTTTTTGATCTATGGGTGGAGACTGGACAACAGACCTTTGTTCCTGGCCATTCCTACTCAATATTTTCTTCTGTAACATATTTTCCTAAGGACATTTTGTCGAATGAATTTAAATTCACTTAATAAAATACGTGAGAACTATACTCTTGGAATTCTCAGAAGCCTAAGATAGCCTAATTGTAGTTTGAATAAATTCAGAATTGCATTTAAGTGAAATATATTATAAATATCTTCAATTTTATTATTTGATTATAAAATAAAGGAAAATTTAGACAGCCTTAACAGAACAAAACAGTTATCCAAATTCGCGAGTTTAGTTGGTTATAAATTTATAATGCATTATCATTGCAAGGCAAGTAAATGGTAGAATTTCTCTAATCTGCATTAATTACAGATAGGCAACAGTGCTTCACTTTGTGCCAGTCATATCATGTCTGAAATAGACTGAAAGAAAATAGAGTAAAACCCTATGAGAATTCACATTGCAATACAATGTCATTAGGACCCCAGTCATCTACTTTAGACCACTTCTCAAGGGAGCAGACTAATGTTCTTTTCCTTGGGGAATATTGAGAAAGACACAAATGTGAGAAAGGAAGGCCAAGAAATGTACTCTTCTTGGAAACCTCATCTTGAATGTTCACAAGACAATGGATGAGACCCAGCGTCCCTGGAGGCGTATTTTTAAAAGAGAAGACTATACTGATTTTGTGCCTCAGTGCAATCCCTATGGAGCCATCAGATTGGCTCCAAATAACTGTAAATTCCCTGCGTTCTTTTCTGGGAACTTCACCTAGCCATAGGTATCATTAACATTCGAGTCATCCAGAAGGACCTCTGGGACTCTTGAGCTGCCTGGAGTCTCTCTTGCTATATATTTAGTCTCAGGAATTCACAGCCAAAATGTTGAAGAATCTTTTTTTTTTTTTTTAATTTCATTATGTAAATGGGGCCCAATTTATTAAGAAGAAATGTGAGTAGCAAGGGGCTATATAGAAGATTTACATATATTATCTTTGATCCTAAGGAGTGTAACACAAAATTTTATACAGATAAAGAATTTCTTTTGAAATAAACATTTTAGTAATATGATATATTGAAATATTCTTGCATTCAATAACTTGAATACATCATCATTTAAATGGATTAATTTGAGAGTCTAGCTAACTATTTCTTCAAATATAGTAGAAAAACAGTCTGAAACACCGGGTGTATGTGGTTAGATGACCACTCTCACAAGGAATCTCATTCCTGACATTTTATGCTTCTATGTGATCCAAAAATGTTTAAAATGTAAGTGTAGGTGGAAACTGTGAGATTACTTATAGGGAAAATAGGATTCTGATATTTTGAACATAGTAGAAGGAAAAGTTCTTAGAGGTTTGAATTAAATAGACTTGACTTACAACCCTACTTCAGTCATTTTCAGGCTAAGTGATTCTAGGCAAGCTACTTAAACTCTTGGGAATTAAGTTTCTTCATCTATACAATGGGAATAATAAGAGAAAAATCACAGAGTTGCCACTAACATCGCATAAGAATGTAATTATAAAATGACAATCTCAGGACTGTAAAAACTCCATCAGAGTAGAGAAATGTGGCAAATAATCTGGAAATTGTGTGGCTAAAATGTGTAAAATATATAACAAAACCCAACATAACTACTTAAAATGTGTAAATATATAACTGGACATTTTATCTGCAAAGCCTTCTTAGGTGTTTTTGTTTTGTTTTGTTTTGTTTTAGTCTTTTACACTGATGTGTATAAATCTCTTGTAGCTTTTGATATTTCAGACTTGTCTCAATGCCTTCACCTGCAGGGTGAACTCTTGGGCTTGAAAATGTTTCTTAGGCCCTTATTATCTGTCTTTCATTACTTACTATACTCGCTCAAGGTAATGAAACATCAGGAAATATTATTTGTGTTAATTTATTTTAGGAAGAACTTGTGATTTTACCATCAATGATGTAGAGATATCATAAAATGAACAAAATCATGTCCTCTTATTTGCTTTATGTGATCTTTGGATATAGTTGTGCATCATCTGTTTTATGTTTTGTGTTGATAAAACATCACTTGTTAAAAATCTAGGCAAGCACACATTTTTGTTCCATCTGTTTTTAGTAAGAAAAATACAGTAAATAGGAGTCAAGTTGGCAGGGAAAATTAGTTTTCCATATGCATTGGTATTTTTATGATATTTTAATCTCAGATGAGAGTAGGTGAGACAAAGAATGCTCCAGGTTGATCAGTTATATTGTTATTAATATGAGTTTACCTATGTGTCACTATGAGCAAATTTGTTGCCATTGTTGATCAAGGACAAAATACTAGAATAAGCAATTGTAATTTTTTTAAATGTCTATTTATTTTTGAGAGAGAGAGAGAGAGAGACAGAGCCTGAGCAAGGGAGGGAGGGCAGAGAGGGAGAGAGACACAGAATCGGAAACAGGCTCCAGGCTCTGCACTGTCAGCCCAGAGCCCCGTGCAGGCCTTGAACTCACAGATTGTGAGATCATGACTTGAGCCAAAGTCAGGTGCTTAACTGAGCCACCCAGGTGCCCCTAGAATAATCAATTTTAAACAAGCACTCATTTTACATAATGCAATTTAAAGTTATTTTTAAATATCTATTCTGTCCATGGCACAGTGTTAGATTCTGGGGATAAAAATATAAACAAATAATAGTCACTGACCTCAAGAACAGATTACAAATGACAGGGATATAAACATATTTGTTATCTAGGAAATAATGGTTGCTAACGGAAGCAATGTAAAGTTATAAAGTGCTATAAGAACACAGCCAGGGGAATAATTAACACTGCTTAACAAAGGTATTCCGTAATAAGATAGATAAATAATCCCTTAGGGAAAAAAAAATAGTTCACATAGAATAGAAAATAATGGTAATATATTACATAATGAGGACTTAATTTCAGACTGCCCCAGAATAGGATGTTTTGACTTATGATTTTTCTGCTTTACAATGATGTGAAAGTAACACACCTTCAGTAGGAAAAAGTACTTCGAATTTTGAATTTTGATCTTTTCATCTGGCTAACGACATGTGATAAGAGCCATTCTAACAGGTAGCAATTAATATCTCACTGTGGTTTTGACTTGTATTTCCCTACCAATTGGTGACTTCGGGGCACCTTTTCGCATACCTGATGGTCATTTGTGTGCCTTCCTTAGAAAAATGCCCATTCAGGTCCTTTGCTCATATTTTAAGTAGGATCATTTACTTTTTGCTCTTAAGTTATATGAGTTCTTGATGTGTTTTGAGTATTAACACCTCATCATTTATGTGGTTTGTAAATATCATCTCCCATTCTGGGGGTCACTTCCTCAATTTATTGATGATTTCCTTTGCTGTAGAGAAGCTTTCTTATCTTCATGTAGTGCCACTGAATTTTAGCTTCTGTTACGTGTGCTTCTGGTATCTTATCCTAGAAATCATTGTCAAGACCATTATCAATCTTTTTTCTATGTTTTCTTCTAGAAATTTCACAGTTTCAGATCATTTACATTTAAGTCTTTGACTCCTTCTGAGTTACTTTTTGTGAGTAGTGGGAGAGAGAAGTCCAGTTTATGCTATTTCACACTGAGGACCTGTGTTTTCATTTTTTCTCCTACAATCTAGCACTTCATGGACCTGTATATTTAATATGTATGATTTCCAGAGATCCAAAATCTTATACCAGGATAGTGAATAAACCCATGTTTTATTTGTGGTAATGGCTGAGAGGTTTTCAAGACGAGTTAAATTCAACATTGTTTTTCTTCTTTGTTTCATTTAAATTATAGAGCAAGTTACAGACCACAACACTTTTCTTCCCTTTGTAAAAAATTAATTCATTTATATACTTAAAACACATGTACTGAGGTCTAGCCATCCCTGAATACTATTCTAGGTGTTGGGGATTTTAAAATAATAGTAGTCATGATAACACTAACAGCAATGAGAGCAAATCCAATTATTTAAGGAGCCGTTGCTATCAAATAATATACAGGTATCAAAGTCTTGCCTAGTATTTTGCATTCATTATGAAAACGCTTGGAGTTTTGCATTTTGTTCCTCATTGAGGACAGTGAGCTTAAATTCAGCTATTCTCCTAAGGGAAAAAAAAAATCTAGGTTCACATTTGGGTGCCTGACTTGGGTCTATCACAAAACTCTATGTGCTTAGCTGAACCATGTTAAACCAAGACAGCCGTATTCATGAATCTGGGGCAATGAATTTAAACTTCATTGTAACTTTATAACTTAAAGGAATGTGCAGGAACTTAGAGGTAAAGACACAAATCAGCTCTCAATTATTTTCAAAATGCTATGGTTCATCTTTACTTTGAGTAAGTTGCTTTACTTTTGATGTTAAGTCCCAACATATTTGAGGAATAGATGTTGAGAATGGACCAAGAAAATGACTATGATGAAATTTGGGAGTATAATGTGCTTTAGCAGAGGAAAGACCCAGATTGTTATTTTAGGATACTTTGGTTTAAAAGCAAAACAAACAAACAAACAAACAAACAAACAAAGTCAAAAACACCAAGAAGGCAGAGGGTCTCAGTGGTAGTAAAGGTCAGAACAGGAATAGAGAAATAATATTGGGTCCCAGCAAAGACAAATTTCTTGTAGCACACCCAATATATTGCCTCTCAGTTATCCGTTATGTCATTCTTTCTTGCTGACAGAATCGCACATCTGTTCTGATAGCCACCACTCGGAGAAGGTGACTATAGCATCAGTTTCAGGGAAAATCATGAATCTTTTAAACTGATCAAACTCTTTCCTTCACTAGTGACTGATTTTGCCATAGGTATATTATGCAAATCTTGACCTGACAAAAAATCAGGTGTAGTATGTGGATGAGACCTCCAGGAAAGGTTTCTTTCTTCTAAAAGACATCATAAACCTGTGCCCTTTCTAGACCTAGGATTATACTGACGTTTTTAAGGGTATCAGTCTAACATAAAAGCGAAGTTCCACAGGATAGAAAAGTAAAAAAATAAATAAAAATAATTTGAATTCTTAAGAATATCATTGAGTACCTGGGGTGCCTGGGTGGCTCGGTTGGTTGTACTTCTGTCTGACTTTGGCTCAGGTCATCTCACAGTTTGTAAGTTCGAGCCCCGCATCCAGCTTTCTGCTGTCAGCATGGAGCTCACTTCGGATCTTCTTTCCGCCACCCCCCTCGCTGCCCTTCCCCGGCTTCACTTTCTGTCTGAAAAATAAACATTAAAAAATATTATCATTGAGTAGCTGATATGAAAATGCTATGTGACTTATTTCTCATATTTACATTTATTATTTTAACTGTGTTCTGCCTAGTTCACATCCTTAAAATGTCAAGTTAAGCTGCAATTTCAAAGTAAAATGCAATCACGTATTTGCTCCTTCCATAATCCCCAAAACATAAGTCAACAAATAAGGGTATATGACAAATTAGGGGATAAGATGGCTTGAGTGAGCTAAGCCAACAATAACAATTCTGAATTTACTCTCTTAGAAAAGTCTGGAATTAGCCGTTTACAGTGCATCGAGATGCACAGGGACTTTATGAACTGCACTTTGTTCAGTAACGGATACTGTCTTTTAAGGTTTCAGGTACTTTGTTCCTTTTTGAATTGGTTTAAAGCAAATCAAAGAACTGAGGACTTACCCCCATAATTACTTACCAGTTGGAAGTTAGAAAGAAAACAAAAGAACCTTTAATTCTTCTTTCATTGTCTTCATCCCCTTTGATCTATGTCCTATTGATGTGATCCATGTTTCCTTAGATTCAGAGGGAGCTTATGAGCTATTGTACTTTCATATAATCAAAATAAAATGTGAGAGGAATCAAAACTCTTTAGTTGAAAATTGATAAGTTTTATTCCCTTGATTCAAGTTAAGCAAAGTGTAATCTAATGCAATTTCAATAGATATATAACCATGAATTTTCAATTGTATTACTCATTCCTTCCTATCACAAATACTTATTGAACACCTATTTCTGTTCCAAGCATTCTCCTATGGTTTCAGGAAGTAAACAAAGTAGAAAACAGTGGTCTCTAACCTCATTGAACTTCTACTGTAAAGGGAAAGTAAACAAGTACATGTATGAAGTCAGAAGTTATGCAGAAAAGCAGATCAGAAAAAGGGAACAGGAAAAGCTAGCTGTATATGTATATGTCTGGTATAGGGTGGTCATACTTTATAAATGATAGTCACAGAAGGCCTCACAATTAAGGCAATATTGAACAGACACCTAAAAGAAGTTAATGGACATGTCATAGAAACATTTGTTCAAACCCTATTCTGAGGACAGAGATAAGCACATGCTAAGGCCCCAATATAGGAATTTGTTTTACATACTCCAAGGAGGCCACTATTGCTGGAAAACAGTGGCATGTTGCAAGAGGGGATGAGATCAGAGAAATAGCAAGGGAACACATATTGTGAGACATTGTAGGCAATTAACTTTAAGGTTATTGGCTTTTGCTCAGACTGAGAGAGGAATCCTTTGGAAGGTCTTGTAAAGAGTTTGCCCTACATTTTTTTTTTAAGTTTACTTATTTATTTTGAGAGAGAGAGAGAGAGAGAGAGAGAGAGAGAGCAAGCAGTGGGGTGGGGTAGAAAGAGAGAGAAAGAGAGAGAATCTCAAGCAGACTCCACACCAGTAGAGGCAGTACAGAGCTCAATGTGGGGCTCAAACTCACAAGCTGAAACCGATTCTGTCACTTAACATATTAAGTCGCCCAGGCACTCCTGAAAAATAGAGTGTCTAAATGTGATTTGGGGAAAGATAGTTCTTAGCTACAGGGTGTTTTCTCAAGCATTATAGGATGTTTAGCAGTATCTCTGCCCTCTGTCTACTGGATAGGAGTAGTTTTCCCCAGTTTTACACTGAAGCCACCTCCAGACTTTGTCTCCCCCCGGAATGTGCCACTCTGGCCTGAGAATTATTTTGAGCTGAAGGTGCTTGAGACACTGAAGGCTCAAGAGAAATTTTTGCCTCTCCCTTAAGTACACAGAAGAATCTAAATTGGGAATCTTTCCCAGAATAGGGTTATTAACAGAGATAAACTTTATCTCTGTTAAAATTGGGTCATAAAGAGTGACCCATCTTTCTGGTAGGACAAACATCTAATATACCAAACATCTGTTCTTCTTATCACCCTATGAAGTACTTTCCTTTCCTTAGTTCAGAATTACATATACATCTCATTTTTGCCTGACTTTAGAATTTCCATGTCTACGTGGATTTTCTGTATATATGCCTATAATTTTGATTTTCTTTTGTTAATCTGTCTCATGTCAATTTGATTCCTAGTCCATCTAGAATTCTGTACCTTTAAGGGGGTAGGAATTCTTGGTCCTCAACAAAAGTCACTACTTTAAAGGAAAGATGACTTACAGAAGAAAGGATCATAAAATAAGGTGGAATTTACTCCTAAATTATACAGATCTCTATTAGTTTCCTACAATGTCTTTTTTAGATGTCCTAGAAAATGACATTTTTGAAAATTGCATTTAGTTTTTATGAAGTGCTTCATCCAGTAGGCAACATTTGAACTGGATCTTAAAGAATGAATAGAATAGGAGTAAAGACTTTCAAACACAGAAATTAAAAATTGGAAAGACGTGCAATACTATGTCAACTGTGAAGGAAAAACAATTGATTCTGGTTAGAACCACTTTGGAAGGATGATACATAGAGATAAAGAGACCCATAGACACTGTAGAGGCAGAGATTCTAGACATTGTATTTAGTAGTTTCCTTTAGATGAGAGCAGCTGACCCTTTTCAAGGTGACTTGGCCATTTTCAAGAGGAAGAATTGCATGATATGATTTTGACTTCAGGAAGTTAATTGCATGGAGAATGGACAGAAATGGGGGACAACTAGGGACAATGAGGTCAATTAGCCCATGAATGTAATCTGGTAGTGCCTGATGACTGACAATGTCAGTGAAGTTGATGAAAAGGAACCAGTTTAAAGGAAACATTTGAACACGTTGTTGACCAGTTGAATGTAAGGATGGAGTGATAAGTGAAAGGATCAGTTACATCCCAATAGCTGTCTTTTGAAAGTACTGTCCAATTGTCTTTAGTGAACCCGTTTAAGAGATTTTCATTAACATGTTCAACCGCGAACATGATTAATAGAAAGAATGCTCTGATAGAAATGAAGGAAATCCTTCCTCTCTACTTTTCTCAAGGCAGATAATACCTAGATAACTATGTTTTTAATGTCCTTCAAATGTGTTTAATGAGATTGTTAAGGATTTTTATGATAGCTGCTTATGGAGTACGGTTTGTTTTGGGTGATCATTGGGGAAAAAAAAATAAGGTCTACATTTCCTTCTCTTATGAGTGACTTCTACTTTTACTTGAATACCTTGATGCTTCTTTATTTCTAGATCCTGCAGTGCTATAGACTTCAGAAAGAAGCAGTTAATGAAATAAAAGCCTAGAGCATACAAAACACTCTTTTATTAACTCTGTGGCTGATAGGGCCAAACTTTCAGAGTAGTAAATCCCTTAACTGCTGGAAGGGCTAGAGGCTGATCTGGCAATCCATAGACTAAATCTAAGGGCAGCAAATGAAATGCCCTCAGAAAATTAAAAATCACTTTTCAGTGAACATTCTTATCACCAAAAAACGGAACCATGATAAATAATATGTCATCTCTATTCTATCATAAAGGCCTATACATAGTAATTGGGCAGAATTAATTCCAATGAGACTCATTACTTTTTTCCCTGATGGCATAACTATAAACTGACATCATTAACTGTTGAATTTTTTTTTGTCACTACACCAAACTCATCTGATTATTATTTCTATTTACGTCTTCACTTGTAGCTTTTTTTTTTTTTTTTTTTTTTTTTTTTTTTTTTTTTTTTTTTTAGTCACTGACAATAGAAATGCTGCTAGAAGTAAATATGTTACTGAGGATTTATCTCCTTATAGATCTGCCTGAAAACAGTCACACAGCTGCATTTTTCACCTTCCCATCAAACTAAACAATTGATCTAAATTATAATCAGGATATTCTGGAACATTTTCCATAAATAATTCTTTTCAATTAATAATATTATCAAAGGAATGCTTTTGAATGCAAATTCAATGAAATATGATTTTCATTTTCTTGATATTTCACACTAATACATTTAAAATTTGTCAGCACATGAAAAACCATAACTTTTAAAACCAACATAAAATATAATGGGCTGAACTTTTCAAAGAGAAAAGTTATTCTTTGTGAAACATACTGACTCATAGACCTTTCCCTGAGAACTGTTAAAATACAAACTGAGGCATATTAAAAATTTTAAGAGTTCATTTGAGCAAATACCAGTTGGAACTGAGCAACTCCAAACCACAAGTGGTTAGGAGGGCTCCCAGGACGGGAGCTCTGGGAGGAACTTTAATAGAGAAAAGCAGAGGCAAAGGAAGAAGATTGATTGGCTATAGCTTAAAGCCTAGTTGGGTGTTTGTAATCCGTTGTCTTTAGTTTCAATTTCATAACCTTGAGGCATTTAGAAGCTTAGATTTTGGTTTGCTAACATAGATTCCTGCAGCATTAGAAGCACCTCAGTCTAATGGCTTCCTTTTTTAATTAATTTAAAACCAACAAAAAAAACTTTTAATCACACACACAGGGCAGGGGAGGCAACAAAATAATCAAAACTATCTGGAAAAGATGATTTTGATTAGTTTATTTTATAGCCTCATATCTGCATATTCATTGTAGTAAACTGGAAACTATGGATATTTTAACTTTATGCAATGATCATTATATAAGAGTAATACTTATATATTTTTGTTTTATACAAATCCTTTTTTTCATATTCTATTTTTCATGCATAACTAGTCACAATCTGTTTTTGTGATGCAGTAAAAAATGACAGCCAAGAGTGGAAAGAAGCCCGCATTCACTCAGACCTTGAATTATTCCTCCTTATTTGAGAAGTGTCCAACATTTACATATGTTGCTAAGAACTAGTCCGGAGTGTTTTGATCTCTGCAATCAGGTAAACAATACTTTGAACAGGTTTCCATTTGCTACTGAATGCAGTGCTTTTTCGGGAGTAGTGTATAGACATGTGTTTGTAACATCATATAGAACAGTTATGCATGGTGATTCCATGTGTGTACGGGTATGCTACTATATTTCTGCTTAAAGTGGTAAAGTTGAAATAAAAAGAAATGGGTGTGAACCAGAGACCTCACTCTGGCCCATGTTCTATCACTCATATTGTTCAATGACTTTGTTAAGTTCCTCTTCCTCATGAAATCTCTAAAATAAAGATTGTAAGGGCACCTGGGGGGCTCAGTTGGTTAAGCGTCCGACTTCGGCTCAGGTCACGTTCTCACGGTCCGTGAGTTTGAACCTGGCGTTGGGCTCTGTGCTAACAGTTGAAAACCTGGAGCGTGCTTCAGATTCTGTGTCTCCCTCTCTCTCTTCCCCTTCCCCCCTCATGCTCTGTCTCTGTCTCTGAAAAATGAATAAACCTTAAAAAAAATTAAAATAATGATTTTAATAAAGTAAACTGAATAGAATTATATGCATCTTCACGTTCCGTTAGAACAACTGTCTGGAATTTTGAACATGAAATTTGGTGATTTTTGTCTCTTAGATGAAAGTTTATTTTCAAAATATAAAATATTTGTGGCAGGTTCACATAATAAAATATTAAGTTATTATTGGCCTCTTTATGATTTTTCTCATCCTTGTCTAAACAAGTAGCTAGAGTTTGTAATTCTTTGTCTCTGAGAGTTTGAAGAAGCTCAAGTTAAATGAATGTTTTGTTTCATGAAATGCCCAGTTCAGTGAGAGAATAATGAATACTGGTCTAGAGCGGTTGAAGAGTATCAGAGGGTTGGAAGAATTTACTATCAAGACAGAAATCCTGGATATTTGGAAAAATTCTGAAGACTGTGATTCTCATCAGCTGTGATGACTGAATTCTGATTCCCAGTTGTGTCCTAGAAGAAATCTAAAGGGGAATAGTTAAATGGCAACCCCAGGGATGCTGGCTGTTAAACTCATCAGTTTCCAGCCTCATCAAAAAGTTCAAGTCCTTTTTAATGACATTGAAAGAGCATAGAGACATATAGGGTTCACCCCTCCATGACTTGGTGCTAATTAAGATACAGATAGCTTTCTGTAATATGCTTTAATAGACTCGGAGGTAGAAATTTTCAACAGTCCAATATCAGGAATTTAGTATTGCATTATTTTGACAAAAGACACATGGGCAGACAGATGAAAAGGCAGAGTGGCAAAAGAAAAATTTCACTATGTATCACACAATGCAGTCCTGAACCACATTCATACCTATGACTTACTATTTAACTTTCTGACAAACAAAAGTGCTAAGACCTCTGACCCTAGTGTTTAACTTCATTCTTTTAAAGAACTGTTCAGTGACTTAACTTGTTTCCACAACTGTGAAATAAGTATGTTAATATTTGAAATACATCCTGTGATATTTTCCTTCCCCTTCAAAAGTGATGCTTAAAATCTGAGCTGTAATGCCAAACGTTCATGGGTTATTATATTTGCAGGGCTAAAACTGGGAGCAGAATGGGGCACCTGGGTGGCTCAGTCAGTTGAGCATCGTATTTTGGTCCAGGTCATGGTCTCACGGTCCATGGGTTCAAGGCCCGTGTGTTCAAGCCGTGGCTTGAGCTCTATGCTGTCAGTTCAGAGCCTGGAGCCTTCTTCAGATTCTGTGTCTCTCTCTCTCTGTCTGCCCCTCCCCCACTCATTCTGGGTCTCTCAAAAAATGATTAAATGTTAAAAAAATTCATTTTTAATTGGGAGCTGAACAAATTATTTCTCCTTTGCAAGTCCTCTGATCTCTCCTCACCCTTTTTTCTTGTTTTGCATACTTTTTTTTTTTTTTTACTTTACAAATTCCCACACGTTATTATGTCCTAACACTCCCTGTAGGGCATGGCATGATCATTTCTGTCTGAAGAGTGTAATGGAGAAGGCAGTGGGAGGGCTACAAATTGTGGGTAAGAGCTGCTCATTTTAGGAGTTTGATGAGTTAGGAATCAGAACTTGTTTCCTCCCTAATTCTCACTTTGTCCTATTCAACCAAGCATTTTATAAATATGGCGAAAGGAAGACATCACAATTTTGTTAATTTTGTTCCATCTTGTTAATGCTGTGACAAACACAGGCTTCTAAATAAAATGTGTTCTCAAGCGGTCTCCTAAAATCCGGGTAGTTGGCATTTTCTTACTTGGTAAAATTGTGAAGGAAAGGAATGATTTCCAGACGAAAAATTGTTATCTATGTATCTAAATAAATCACATATATTTGCATGTTTTAACCTCATCGATAGTGTACGTATTCATGCTCAATAATTCCACATTTCATCTTCTTTTCGTAGTTTTGGCTATTGGTAGCAGTAAATATATCTTTATTTTTAAGGTTTTTTTAATGTTTATTTTTGAGAGGGAGAGCGGAGAGAGCGCGCACATGTGTGCGTGATTGGGGCAGGGGCAGAGAAAGAGAGGAACAGAGGATCCAAAGCAGTTCCTAGCTGACAGCACGGAGCCCGATGTGGGGCTTGAACCCACGAACCATGAGATCATGACCTGAGCTGAAGTCAGACACTCAACAGACTGAGCCACCCAGGCACCCCAATATATCTTTATTTTAAAGTAGTTGTAATGTTGACTCCCATTTAATTAGCAAGGATTTCAAATGTTACTTCTTTGTGCTTTCTTTTTTAATACGCTATGCCTCAGGCTTCAAAAGCTTGAAAAGGCAATGCGGGAAAGTAGGTCCCTTTCCTGCCAAAATGAGCAAGTTTCGTTGTTTGCCAGCAGAAATTTCTTCTACACTTCAAGATTTTTTCAACGTGAGAAATCTTTTTGAAAGAAGTCCCATTCTCATTTGCAGATCACAGAACTATTTTCGCTTCTTGTCCATTCTCACATTTGGATAAAACAATTTTGTTTTTGAATGCATACATAAGCCACCTGGCTTGCTTTTCATCCTCAGCCTAATGGGTGAATGGAATGAGACTGCCAGCAGCTTGAAGCAAATCTAGAAAGGGCTGTTCTGACAATTTCTAACTCCTGAAAATAGCACACTGCCTTTCTGATAGTGTATTCAATTTATTTAAATTGTTGTGCTGAGGGAAAAATCATTTTTCCTTCTGTTGCTCTTTCCATTATTTTCAGCGTCCTTAGCCATTTGACTTGATTCACTGACTCTCAGATCGCTGTCACCTTCCTAAATACAACATTGAAACTAGATAACTTTCCCAAGGATGGAGCCTTTTAAATTTTTCACAGATCAAATTCAATTGCACATCCAATTAATTATTGAAATGTACGTATACAACATACATGGGTATTTTTGCAACTGGAGACGAGTTGATAATAGCTGTGCCTCTGCAAGTGTAAATATCCACGTAGGATTTGGATCCCGGCAAAATCTCTGCGATGCTTATTGACAGACTAATTTCTAAGGAGGGAAGAAAAAAAAGGATGGGCTTCGGTTCCCTTTTGTCAAGTATTTATTATTTTGAGGTGGAAATGCCAATCAATATGTTTCTTCTCAAGATCTTTAATTTATATCTTGTGTTTGTGAGGCTTTTGTTTATTTATAGATGTCTCACCTTGTTTCACAAAGGATATAAAGCGACTTAAATACACATAGTACAAAAGGAAATATTGAAAACATGATTTGGAAGCTAAATGGCTTAAAGGGAAAACATCAGTGAGAAAGACAAAGCCAGAAGATCAGAAAGGGCATGCTTTGGTCAAAGCTACTTTACCAACAATGTTACTAGTGTAAAGATAGACATGACCTCAAACCAGTCTCGAAGTTAATGAAAAGAAGATGGCATTGTCAGATCAGTAATTCCTGATGATAATGAAATCAAGATAGCTACATAGAGAAAGAAAATTATACCACTCTTAAAACTGACTTTTGGTTAAAATTCAGTGAAATCAGTTCTTAAAGGGTCAGAATAATACAACCCGCATATTATTTTCTGCTGTTGTGGAAAATATCTATTTAATTACACCAGTTAAATGCTTTCATTGTATCACTTAACCTAAGTCAGTTAAATATGAGAGTATAGTAAAGTAACAGCAAAGGTAGCACTATATGCCATGACCTTGACTCAAGGATTTTTGATATACAGCCCTTCAGATGATTTTGATTTACAAAGTGAGAAAGGACGTAGGATGACCCAGTGGAGACTGCCATCTGATCCCTCAAAAAACAGTTTCAACCAACCCTGACTCTTCCATGAATATTAAAGTCTTTTACAAGCATCACCATCCAGAGCTTTCTATTAAACTTTAGCTCTTTGGCTTATTGTGACTTTCTTACCACAAAAGCAAAGCCTGAAGTAAAGTCAGTAAGGGCTTCAATCTTATAGTCTTCCTGACAGAAATCTCCACAAGTTTATAAAAGTATAACCTGTAACCACTTTTTATTTGATTTACAATAATACACCACAGCTTGCACTCTGTATGGAATAACTATGAGGTAATATACAATACTGGCTCCCTAAATAGAAATGCAATTTCAAATATTTTGCAATTGTACTATATGCTTTCACTCAGGACCATTACTTATTTTAAAATGCAATTTGATACATCTGTACCTAAACCGATTAACTGCACGAAAGGTATCCAGTACTTTCACTACCGTTAGGTCCCCTAATATGATCAGTTTTACTCGGAAGCATATGCCGAAAATAAGAACAAAATAGTTCTCAACAAGAGATGCTACTTCAGAGTGTTTTTGTACTTTGGTTTGTAGTCATCAAGCTGGGCCTGGCCTTGGAATCATATTAGAGTGTCTCGTCCTTGCTCCCAGAGACTCTGATTTAATCACCCTGAGGTAGGATCCAGTGAATTGGGTAGTTTTGAAAAGCAACTGAAATGATTTTAATAAGCTGAGATTCACCATGTTAAACCAATCAGTTCCAGCTTACCAGGAAATTAAAACAAGTCTAGTGAGAAACCTCCAGGCTCATAAACTGAAAAGATCAATTCGTTTTCTTAAAGTTTTCGGTTACAGCCAACTGCCCAGTTCTTCTAACATTTATTTTTTCCTGAAAATGTGGATGGAGTGAGAGATCTATGCAAACGGAGACGTAAAATTTCTAACATCCAACGGGATGTAAAATTACAACCCAAGACACGTAGTTTCTAACTTATGGGGGGAAAATAGTAGACACAATTTTTCATTTGAATGAGTTCTTGATATTAAAAAAAAAAAAAGTACAATCATTAGATATAGTCTGAACACGTACGGAGGTCTCTCTTGTTTATCCAAGGTCCTCTTCCATGGAGCAAATCAAAACCTTTTCAATCCAGGGGAAAAAATGTCCACTTTCTTATTTGAAATGGAGAAATTCACAGGAATTCTGGTTCAGATCACCTGCATTGGATTGGAACTTGATGGATCAGCCAAACAGAGTTCTTAAAAGACAAGTTTCAACCACCAAACTAGCAATCCACAAAGGCTCACTGTGGAGACAATGTCTGGTAACCATGGAGTGCTGTCTGTAGGTCAGGATTTAATCACAATGAAGCCAGGAAATGTCCCTTTCTGATAAGATCAGAATGGGCAGTACTTAGGGGCGGGCTCTTACTAGGCTTTGGTGGGACCAGCAAGCAAATATACCTTCTCTCCTATGAAAATAAACACATAAATTGAAGACAGTCGTCATTGTCTCTATATACCAATAATATTCCTGGGTAAGATAGGCTCTACTATTGTCTGAAGCCAAATTTGGTATAAAGTCGAAAAAATTAGGGAAAAGGTAGAATTTAACACAAGTTGCATTTTTGCCAGAAGAGAAAAAAGGTAGTTTGCAGATATAAAAATTGACAACTGTATATTTTTTGGTTTGCCTTTAAAATTAGAGCCAGTAATACTATCTTAACACCAAGATGAACTAATTTAAATGCACTGATGAATATTTTATTTTAGGAACATACAATTTGGGGGACACCTGGGTGGCTCAGTTGGTTGAGTGCCCAGCACCCGACTCTTGATTTTGCTCAAGTCATGATCTCACTGTCAGGGGATTAAGCCCATGAGATCAAGCCCTGCATTCATTGGGCTCCATGCTGATCATGGATCCTGCTTGGTCTCTCTACCTATATCATCTGTCCCTAACCCTCTCACACACTCTCTCTCTCTCTCAATAAATAAATAGACATTTATATATATGTATGTATATGTGTGTGTATATATATATCTATGTATATATATATATATATACACACACATATATATATATATATATACACACTATTTTCAAAAATATATTAATCTGGGGCACCTGCGTGGCTCAGTCGGTTGACCGTCTGACTTTGGCTTAGGTCATGATCTCGTGGTCTGTGAGTTCGAGCCCCGCGTCAGGCTTTATGATGACAGGTCAGAGCCTGGAGCCTGCTTCGGAGTCTGTCTCTCCCTCTCTCTCTGCCCCTCCCCTGCTCATGCTCTGTCTCTCTCTCT
Source organism: Panthera onca (assembly GCF_046562875.1). Classification (NCBI taxonomy): domain Eukaryota; kingdom Metazoa; phylum Chordata; class Mammalia; order Carnivora; family Felidae; genus Panthera; species Panthera onca. The sequence continues at coordinate 22,243,689 of NC_138339.1, forward strand.
CTCTGTCAAAAATAAATAAACATTAAAAAAAATAAAAAAATATATATTAATCTGCTTAAAAGCAAAATACTTCACAGTATAATTTTAAAAATACATTTCCAATTACTGGTTACTGGATATATTCAATTCTGTGGTAAAATATCCATATGAGAGGGTATTTAAAAAACATTAGTAAATAGATAACTTATTTACCAAACTAATTCTCGTGTGTGTGTGTGTGTGTGTGTGTGTCTTTTAAGTTTCCAACTTCCTCTCCATCCCTAATGACAAGGCTTGTTGTTTCAAATTAAAAATCAGTGAAATAACACAAGAGTATTGATTGAATTAAAATGTGAAAGGTCACCTGAGTTGCCGGCAATAAATAAAATAGAATACTTTTATATCTGAGGGGCCAACATTTGAAGGCAAAATTCCTTTTGTACCATAAGTGACATTTTAAAAATAAATCCTACTTATTATATCCTCTTCTACTTGTCTTAGAGTAGACTAAGGACTGTAAAGACTGAAATATGTCATTTTTACCCCACCCCCCCCCTCCCCAATAGGGACTGCTTCACCCAGTGTCAGGTCACTATGTTGTTGTTGTTGTTGTTGTGTGTGTGTGTGTGTGTATGTAGTTTTGAGTGCATGTGTTCTTTTTGAGAATCTCTCTTGGCTGTCCTTCCATTTCCCTCCCTTTGGCAGGTTGCTGCCTTGCCTGTGGTGAACACCATATTTTCCTTTAGGGAACCTACTCAGCCCCCTGGCAGCGACTCAGTCCTCAGGTGCACTATGGCATGCAGCTAGTAAAGCTCTAGCAGAAAAGGAGCAGACACCGTTTCATGAGCATCAAATCCATCATTCCAAACTATATCAGCCATTAGAAATTTATTAAAATTTGGATTGCTTTCTCCTTACTGGCTTCCATTTTATGTTGAGTAATGAAGTGAGCAGTATAAACCATGTATGCCTTTGTAAAGTTTATTTTATTTAGGCATCTTTGCATCGTCTGCTCATAGATGGATCTTTAAAAATACATAATTGTGTAGCTTATCTGGAACATCCCTATCATTAGCTTAATACACATTATTCTGAAGTGCAAATGGAAACAAGTCCGGGAAAGATCATATATTAGGTCACAAAAAAGTCTCAATTTAAAAAATTAAAATCATACAATATATGTTCTCATACCATAAAGAATGAAATTAAAATTAAAACAACAGAAGGAAATTTGGGATTCAAGAATATGTGTAAATTAAATAAGAGACTATTAAATAATCAATGAATCATTGAAAAAATCACAAAGGAAATTAGAAATACTTTGACATAAATGAAAACAAAATCACAACATTTGCAAAATTCTGGAATGTAGCTGAAAAATGCTCCGAGGGAAATAAATAACTATAAATGCTTATGTTAGAAAAGAAGAAAGGCATAAAATTAATAACCTAACCTTACAACATAAGAAACTGAAATAAGGAAAAAACAAACCCAAAACACTAAATAAACTAAAAAACTAAACCTAAGCAAACAGAATGAAGAGAAGACTGAAATTACTAAAACCAGGAAAGAAGTAGGCTCATTACTACTCACATTATAGAAATTAATAAATAAAAACATTTTGTGCCAACAAAATAGATATCTCAGATGTACTGAAATATTTTCTAGAAGACACAAACTACCAAAAATAATTCAGGAAGAAATGTAAAATCTGAATATACCTATAACAAGTAAAGTCATTGAATTACTAATCCAAAGGACAAAGCCCAGGTGGCTTCCTTGGTAAATTCTACCAAATGTTAAAGGAGAGGGAACAGGCGTTAACTCCGGGCTGTGGCAAGATGGCGTCCCTGGATCGGGTGAAGGTACTGGTATTGGGAGACTCAGGTGTTGGGAAATCTTCACTGGTTCATCTTCTGTGCCAAAATCAAGTACTGGGAAATCCATCATGGACTGTGGGCTGCTCAGTAGATGTGAGAGTTCATGACTACAAAGAAGGAACCCCAGAAGAGAAGACCTACTATATAGAATTATGGGATGTTGGAGGCTCTGTGGGCAGTGCCAGCAGTGTGAAAAGCACAAGAGCAGTGTTCTACAACTCTGTAAATGGTATTATTTTAGTACATGACTTAACAAATAAGAAGTCATCCCAAAACTTGTATCGTTGGTCATTGGAAGCTCTCAACAGGGATTTGGTGCCAACTGGAGTGTTGGTAACAAATGGGGATTATGACCGGGAACAGTTTGCTGACAACCAAATCCCACTGTTGGTAATAGGGACTAAACTGGATCAGATTCATGAAACCAAGCGCCATGAAGTTTTAACTAGGACTGCTTTCCTAGCTGAGGATTTCAATGCAGAAGAAATTAATCTGGATTGCACAAATCCACGGTACCTAGCTGCAGGTTCTTCCAATGCTGTCAAGCTCAGTAGGTTTTTTGATAAGGTCATAGAGAAGAGATACTTTCTAAGGGAAGGTAATCAGATTCCAGGCTTTCCTGATCGAAAAAGGTTTGGGGGAGGAACGTTAAAGAGCCTTCATTATGACTGAATTACGCCCATCCTGGAAGAGTGAGCAAGCGGTGGCAGTTCTGCACAGCTTTCTTCTTGCTGTGTTGATTATTAATATTTCAGCCTTTTAACAGAATCATCCTAAAATGCCACCCTTCAGCCTCACCCTTTAATGGAAAGCTGAAAGGAAGTGACAGCGTGGGAGGTCCAAACTTTGTCCCCATTCTGTTCCTCACCTTTCTGTCCCTGTTTATAGATTATGTAAAAGCCTTGTGGAAATATGAGATGTTGTCAAAATGATGCAGTAAATGAGCAGTGACAGAGTGCTACAGAAAAAATTTACTCTTCCCAGAATTGGAAGGTTTTTTATAGGTCTGTAACTTTCCCACACTCCTTGCTGAAGGCTTAATTAAGTACTTCAAAAATGTATCTCTGTTGTTTTACCTTCTTGAGGGGAAAGGTTATGTTAACCAGCCCTGGGTTGTCCACCCCAAACAATCTCTGTCGTTTTCAAAGAAGCAAAATGGTGTTATTTAATTGTCTCCACTCTCATCACACACAAGGATGCCTAATAATAGCAGCCCTTGTCTTCCTCTCCTCTCCTTTGCAAATGGTTCAGTGGCTAGAAGAGGCAGACTAATAGCTGGAGTTAAATATAAATAGATTAATAATACATAGAGAACAGCAGTACCAGCAAAGGAGAATTCTCCGAGAAATTGACAGCTCACTAAATCCTTCACTCTGGGTTACAGATGTCTGCATTGTCTTATTGTTTTCTATTTGGAAATAGGCAGGGTGAAATCTAAGACCTGTTCAAGGGCAGTAAGAGAGATTTACAGCCTCTACTGTTTTTATTTTTTTAAAGGAAAAGTCAACTCCTGAAATGTCTCTTAAGTGTAGTCGGTAAACTAAGAATGTTATTTTCTGTGTCAACAATGTATTTATGGAGAGAAGTAAAAATAAGTTCTACAGCAACACATTTACATGAATTATGGACTAGGATTCTTAGATTTCATAATCCAACATTTTGTGAGGGTGGTGGTGTATGTGCACGTATGCATAATTGTTCATCGTTCCTTTTTTTACCCATCTTTTTTGCTTGTTTAATTCTCTCTGCCCCGGTTCTTCTTTAATATATAGACCTGGTTTCCAAAAAAAAAAAAAAAAAAAAATGTTAAAGGAGAATTAATATCAATTATTTATACATTCCTCCATAGAAATAGAAAGGTTGGGGGTGGGACACACTTCCCAACTCATTCAATGAGTCTAGAATTACCCTGATAACAAAAGCAGACAAAAATATAGCAAGAAAAGAAAACTACAGACCAACATTATATATTGATCAACATAATAGCAATCAAATTCAGCAACAGATAAAATGATTATATTTCATGATCAAAGTGGGATTTAGCCACAAAATGCAATATTGGCTTAACATATCAAAATCAATCTGTGCATAAACCATATAAGTTGGACAAAGGGCAAAAACCACATCATCATCTCAATACAAATGTATTTGACAATATCAAACAACACAATGAAAATACTCAACATACTAGAGATAGGAGGAAACTTCTTTGAACTCTAAAGGGTGTCTCAACTGTAGCTATCACCATCTTAATGTTAGAAGACTGGAAATGTGTCCTCTGAGATCAAGAAAAAGACAGAGAAACATATTCTCACCACTTCTACTTAACATTATACTGGAGGTTCTAGTCAAGGCAATCAGTCAGAAAAGAAAGAAAGGAAAGAAAGAAAGAAAGAAAGAAAGAAAGAAAGAAAGAAAGAAAGAAGAAAGGAAAGAAAGAAAGAAAAAGAAAGAAAGAAAGAAAGAAAGAAAGAAAGAAAGAAAGAGAAAGAAAGAAAGAAAGAAAGAAAGAAAGAAGGAAAAAGAAAGAAAGAAAGAAAGAAAGAAAGAAAGAAAGAAAAGGCATTCAGATTGGGAAGAAAGACATAAAACTGTATCTATTTATAGATGACATGATCTTATATGTAGAAAATCATAAGCAATCCACAAAAAACATATTAAAACTAATAAATGAGTTCCTCAAAATTATAGGATCCAAGATTAATATACAAAATCAGTTTTACTTTTAAACACTACAATGAATAATATGAAAATAAAATTGAGAAAGCATTCTGATTTATATAAAAAAGAATAAAATAACCAAAATTTATGTTTTTCAAAATAAATGTACACTGAAAATTGCATATCATTGAAAGTAATTAAAAAGACCTAAATGAACAGAAAGACATCTCATGATCATTGTGATGATTTTTAAATTGATCTGTATGGATACAACACAATCCCTTTCAAAATCACAGCTGTTTTTGTTTTTTGTGGGGTTTTTTTGCAGAAACTGACAAGCTGATTTAAAAATTCATGTGATGGTGCACCTGGGTGACTCAGTCAGTTAAGCATCTGACTCTTGATTTAGGATCAGGTCATGATCCCCTGGTTTGGGGGTGGGGGCTGAGCCCACATCAGGCTCTGCATTGCCAGCACTAAGCCTGCTTGGGATTCTCTCTCTCCCTCTCTCTCTCTCTCTCTCTGCTCCTCCCCTGAATAAATAATAAACAGAATAAATAAATAATAAATAAATAAATAAACAGAATAAATAAATAAACATCTCTCAGAATAAATACACATCTTAAAAAATAAAAACAAAAACAAAAGTGCCTGTGAAAATGTAAAAGAAACAGAACAGCCCCAAAATCTTGAAAAATAGCAAAGTTGGAGGAGTCACACTTCCCAATTTCAAAACTTCCACAAAGCAACAGTAATCATTGTATTGTGTTAGTGTCACAAGGTAGACACATACATTAATGGAATAGAACTCAGAGTCCAGCAATAAACTTTACATTTATGGTCTGTTGATTTTCCATAACAATAACAAGAAAATTCAATGAAGGAAACAAGAGTCTTCAATAAATGATACTGGTCAAGTGGAAACCTACATACAGATGAGTGAAGTTAGAATGATGCCTTATGCTGTTTACAAAAATTAGCAAAACATAGATCAAATACATAAATGTAAGACTTAAACCTATAAAACTCCTGGAAGAAAAGAGGCATACATTTTCTTGACCTTGGATTAAGCAATGGTCTTCTGATATGATACCAACACAAAAGCAATAAATGGCTCAGTAAAGGTACTCAACAAAATTGAAAACATTTGTTTTATTTTTTTTTGAATTTTTAAAAGTTTATTTATTTTTGAGAGAAAGAGAGAAAGCAGAGTGTGAGCAGGAGTGAGGAGGGGCAGAGAGAGAGGGAGACACAGAACTCGAAGCAGGCTCCAGGCTCTGAGGCACAAACCGTGAGATCGTGACCTGAGCCGAAGTCAGACACTCAACCGACTGAGCCACCCAGGTGCCCTGAAAATACTTCTGTTTTAAAGTATACCATTAAGAAAGTAAAAGAAAACATATACTATGAGAGAAAATACTTGCAAATTATGTATTTGATAAGGAACTTGTATCCAGAATATATTAAAACTCTTACAACTAAATGGTAAAAAAATATAAATGGCTTATTTTAAAAAAATGAGTAGAGGATTTGAAAGACATTTCTCCATAGAAGATAATAAGCACAGTGGAAGTCCAATGAGATATGTAAAAAAGGCTCAACATAGTCACTAAGGGAATGCAAATTAAAGCCACAATGAGTTATCTCTTCACACCCAACAGGTAGTCATAAGCAAAAATATAGAAAGTAAGCATTAGAGAAGATATGAACAAATTAGAACTTTCAACTATTACTGGTGGAAATGAAAACCAGTGCAGTTATTCTGGAAAATAGGTTGTCATACTTCATAATGTGACACTTAGGGTTCCCATGCTCCATTTGCTCCACTCCTCCTAGATATACACTCAAGATTGAAAACATGCACATGTACAAATACACAAAAACACAAAAACGCAAGAATTTTCATAGAAGCCTCATTCGTTATAGTCAAAAAGTGTAAACAATGCAAAATGTCCATTGATGAAAAAAAGTGGCATATCCTTACAATAAAATAGTTTTCAACTGTAAAATGAAATACAAATACATGTTATAATATGAATAAATCTTGAAAACGTCAGGTTCAGTTTTCCTCTTGTCTGTGGTTTTAATTTTTTTTACAGTTTTTCACTTTTTATAGCCAGTTTAACATATCACAGAGGTAAGAAAATTTTGGCATCTGAATTTTGAATCTAAATACTTCTTTTAAAGTCTGTAATTAATGCGTGGCTCAGAAGGAGAATAAGGACTCTTCTTTTTTTTTTTTTTTAATTTTTTTTAACGTTTATTTTTATTTTTGAGACAGAGAGAGACAGAGTATGAACGGAGGAGGGGCAGAGAGAGAGGGAGACACAGAATCGGAAGCAGGCTCCAGGCTCTGAGCCATCAGCCCAGAGCCCGACGCGGGGCTCGAACTCACGGACCATGAGATCGTGACCTGAGCTGAAGTCGGATGCTTAACCGACTGAGCCACCCAGGCGCCCCGAGAATAAGGACTCTTCTAAGAGAGGGCTGAAAGACCCAAATTAAGCCCATCAGCAGATCCGTGGAAAATAAGAATTTGAGTGGGCAGAATAATTTTGTAGGAATGATCCAATTTAGGAATCATTAAACAAATACAAAAAATATATTTTAAATTTAGGAATTATAAGTAACTGAATACTGTGTGATAGATTGGTGATTAAGAAATATGGCAAAGAAGGGACTTTTTCAATCACGTGTCCTGCTGACCTCTCTCCAGCATATTTTATTCAACTGCAAGGGGCTAAGTGTGGCAAATTTGTTTACCTTTGGTGAAATTTTACTGTAGGTTTCAGCAAGTCTTTATTAAGAGGACACGATGGAGAGGGAACGAACCTCCTAAAATCACATGTGATCATGTCAATCCCTGGTGCTAAAAGGATAACATTTAAACTCTATTGCAACATACAAATTCTTCAAAATTGTATCCCGCTCTTTCCAATAATCATGTATACATATATATGTGCATATGTTCATATACATAATGTATGTATATACATCATATATGTAATTATACACATATCCATTAAAAACATAATTTGAATCATTTTCTGGATATATTACATATTTTTCCAAATCATTTCGTTTGATTATTGCTATCATCATCACTTTTGGTCAGTTGACATACAATCTCCTCCATTAAAATTCCCTTGTGCCACCACTAAAATAATTGCTCTTTCAAGTGTTTGGTGACCCCATATTAATTTGCATTTTAATTATTAGTAGTATTTCTTCTATAACACATAGTATATCTTTATGAAAAATAGAATACTTCTAATGTTTATTCTATAGCACCAGGAGATAGTAAACTGCTCATTTACTTCTTTCTTCCTAAAATGACTAACTGATTGAATTATACATGGTAGGTACATTCTAACCGTTTTATTGAGTTAAATTTAATTTCTCTTTTCTGATATCGGATGTACTGATGTATCTACAAGGAACAAACTAACATTCAAATAGACTGATGCTAAAAAACAAATAATTGAATTGCTTCTTTTGGTTAGCTCAATTTTTAGTAGGTTTCCATGAATCATTTTTTTTCTCATTTCTGTTTCCACTTCTATTTGTGCATATTGTTTGATGAGGTATTTTATATTTTTAGTCCATGTATTGTAGAAAACAGAATGGTACTCATTGCAACAAATTTTGGCTGGTCAACTTAATCTTCAGAAACATTCTAGTCCATGTTTGGTTCCTCTGATAATTTTAATAGCTTCTTGTAAGTCCTGAACTTGATTTTCATGGTTGTTCTGTAGTATAATATTTCTTTCATATCTGTAATTTATTACTTGAATTTTGCATTGACTTTTGCTTAAAAGATTGTTTTTTATCTCTGCCATTTTTTTAACTGTAGCATATAATTTTGGAGGTGTGTAGAATGTAAACAAAAGAGTAAAACTGTATTTGCCCCTTAACTTGGAATATCTTCAGTTTGGAAGGCAGTGTGTTTCTCTCAGTTTTAAATCATACCTTGGACACAATAAAGGAACACAGGTTTGTCTGTGTCCACTTCTTTCATAAAAATATTGTGAAGAGTTGTAGCAGATGAATAATGTGTTAGCATATTTTAAAGATAAACTGAAAGGGAAAAATCAAGCTTTGGGTGCTTTATTCCGATATTGAAAATCTCATATTTGAATTCCAAACTAAATATGTGTTGACTTACCCCATGCTTTAAAGTGAACCATACAGGTTCAGGGTTATTTAAATAAAAATAATTGTTGCCATAAATATCAGGCTTTTTGATAAGCACTTTTATTTAAATAAGGTCTTTTCGGTTTTTAAAACTATGGATGTTTATAAACTATTTGCAATTTTATCCAGTATCTTTAAATGATATTTTGGATAAGTACTCTAATCAAACATGAGAAACTTATTTTTCCTCTTAGCCTTCTGTCTGTTGTATATTTATCTATTTCACATTCCATTTTGTTTCTCAATTTGCTGCTTCCACTGTCTAAAGCTCACTTAGGACAAGTTGACATTTTAATAAATAATGTGTAGAATACTTGTAACTGCAAGGAAAGCCAAAATAAAATCTAATAAACAATCAAAGCCTAGCCACACTTCATATCTAAAATGTTCAAGAAGAAGATTTTTGTGCCATTCTGACAGAATCCTCCGTCACCCTCATCAATTTCACTCACTTTTTTTCCTCCCAGATCACAGTTAAGATTAGATGGGAGTTTGTTGGAAGCCAAATGAGTAAAATATGCTTGGTTATGGTTGGCTCATTCTCTTTCTTCTTATTTCTTCCCCGATTCATGTGACGCCTTTTGAATTTTGTAAAGCAGTTTTCCGATCAGTTGGAAGTCAGCAAAAATTTAGCATTAATGAGTTCATTTCCACAAAAATTGGCTTATTACCATGCAGACTTCCAGTGTTATATACTAGTGGTTTTATAGTTATTTTCTCTATTCTTTTATAAAAATATTCTTTTACCTGCCACATGTGCAAATAATGACACTGGTAGGACTCTCTATAAATAATTGCAAGCAATAAAAATATCACTTCAATAACTGATGGTAAATTAATTGAGTAAAATAAAATTTTTGTACAAATAAATGAATATAATAACTGAAAAAATGTCATTAACCCTATTCTTTAAAATAAATTTTATATAATGATCTATTAATAATTATATCTTAAATAATAGGGACTTTTAAATAAAAGGCAGTTGAGATAATTATGAATATAGTTATCTTCAAAGAATATTATACATGAATGTTATGTACTCAACAGATTTAAAAATACTTAAAGGTCATCTGGGTGGCTCAGTCAGTTAAGCATTCGACTTCAGATCAGGTCATGATCTCACTATTCGAGAGTTCGAGCCCTGTGTTTGGCTTTGTGCTGAGAGCTCAGAGCCTGGAGCCTGCTTCGGATTCTGTGTCTCCCCCTCTCTCTCTGCCTCTCCCCTGCTCAGATTCTGTCTTTATGTCTATTTCTCTCTCTCAAAAATAAACATTAAAAAATAAAAAAATAAAAATAAAAAAAACATTAAAAAATACTTAAAACAAGCATCTGAACACAAATTCATAAAGTAAATGATTTACAATAGAAACTGATCGATATTATTTAATTCACATGTTTATTTCTGGTATAAGTGTTTATAATAATTTGTAAAAGTGAATACTAACTAATAAATGTTCTTTCCCTGCTTTTTCTTCACCCTAGTTCATTGTCTTTCCTGATGTATTTAAAAGTAATGTAAATAAATTATTTATCCCCAATGAAGAGTCCTATAAGATCATACCTTTTCAATTAATAAGTTTTTCTTATACAAAAATTGAAGGACAGTTTTTTATAAACTTACCAATTATTAATATTATTTTGTCTACTGATTGAAAGAGTAGTCAATAAAACAAACTGTGCACCAATATAATTTTTAGATGAGATTAAAACTTAGATTCAGTGATTTAACTATATTCAATCTTAAAAAAGGGTATTCTTGAATTACATTAAAATACAGACATGAAATAGTCATTGCTTAAATTTATTGTAGAAAAATAAACTCACAATGTTATTTTGAAATTTATCACTCCAAGTGAATATTTGAGCAAATTTATTTTTTTAAATATATTCCACTATATTCTTTAGTAGAAAAATATGTGTTTTTCAAAGCTAGATTAAACATTTATACAGATGAACTTTGAGTGTTTTTATAGCACTGTGTACAAATACAAAAGAGGATATTCTATACTTAATAAGCATGAGTTTTACTTCTTTAATTTTGCAATATTTATTTATGAATATGGAGTTCTTTTGTGTAGGATCAATGGATTATATGTAGTAGTTGGTGTTAATCCTTTTTTGCCCTCATACAAATATTTTTGTCGTAAATAAACACATATGTAGTCGTTTGGGGTGGTTTTTTTGCCCTTATACAAATGATACCATGTTTTATTATTTTTGATCCTTTTAACTTTCTTTTTCACTCTTAGTTATCATTTGCAAATTGTCACATCTGTCATTGTTACCCCGTTGAGCTGTATGCTCAGTTTTTCCGAATTGCTCCTTTTAATTTATTCTGTGCCTGGAAAATGATTAGTAAGATTGGAATACCGTTTTCTGTAGAGGATAAGTGAAGCTCTTAATTGACCTATGCATGACCAATTTTATAGAAAGGGGAGCCAGACAAGTATTCCACTGTGTATGTACATTTGAGCTATAATAATTGCAATGTATTTTTAAATCTACATATTTAAGTACAACATAAACATTAGTCTCCTTTCACATTAAAAGGATCAGGTAGGTAGATAAATGTGATATCTTCAGTCAAACTTCAAAGGTCCATTTGTCCATTATAATCCTTAGCCTTCTTTGCATATATATTGAAGTCTTGTGATTGTGTTATGGCCAATTGGATGACTGGGAATGGTGGAAGACACTTCCAGAATAGGTCATTAAAAGCATCTTGTGGGGTACTTTAACTCTTTCTTACACTGACTCAGGAACTTTGGGAGCCATATGCTTCTAATAAAAAAAACAGTGCTTTCTAGACTTGATGTTCATACAGCCATCCAGGGTTCTGGTTAAAAGACAAATTCTGATAGAACATATTTGTGTTGTGTTGTGGTGTGAGATTGTACATTTCTAACAAGCTCTCAGATGCTGTTGTTGCTGGTTCGTAGAATTCACTTCAAGTAGCAAGGTTCTATTTTGTATAACCACAGGATAGACTGAGGGTTACCCAAACTGTATTTGTTTGTTATTTATTTGTTTATTTTGAAGAAGAGGTAGACAGCAAGTGGGGGAAGAGCAGGGAGAGAGGGAGAGAGAGAGAGAATCCCAAGCAGGCTCCTCACTGTCAGCGTGGAGCCTGAAGTGCGGCTCCAACCCATGAACCATGACATCATGACATGAGCAGAAATCAAGAGGCAGACGCTTAACACACTGACTCACCCAGGCGCCCCTTCCCCCATTTTGTATTTTATTTTGAATAATTGAACAGCAAAGCTTCATTCTTTCAAGTCAATGAGATACTGAGGTTTTACTGTTATACCTCATTATCCTAATTAATAAACTCAGCTTTTGTTTGTATATTTGTTTGTTTGCTTGCTGCTAAATCAACAGACTAGAGAGTTGGGGTTTGTGTAAGCTTTAATGTGACTGTACTTAAATAATATGAAGTATAGGTGAGTATACTCTTAAATTATACTTTATCATCTCTGGACAAAATGGCTAACAAGGACTAGATTCACCCTACCATCTTAAATAACTACTAAATAAGCCAAATATCTAAGACCATGCTTTTCAAGACCTTGAACATTAGGCAACTAAGCACAATGAGCATTTAGAGACTAAGCAAATAGAGTGAGCCTTACATTTGCCCAAGCTTATGCCTTGAGAAAATTTCCAAGCCCTAGCAGGAAGGGGAAATGCAGACAGAGTTCTGGGGAACTCACAGAGTCAAGAACTGAGCTGAAAGTCCAGGAACAGCAAAGAGAGAACAATGTCCAAAATGTATCGAAAATGAAAACTATAAACTGACAGATAAAAACAACTTGATAAAATCTACACAAAAGCAACGTGAAAATTACTCTAAGTCACATAATAGATTGCTTAATACCAGTCATAAAACATTCCTAAATGCAGTCTGAAAGAAAAAAAAAAAGATAATAATTAGCAGATTTCTCCTCAAAAATAACTCAGGAAGACATCAGAACAACATTTTTAAAAATGCTAAAACAAAAAAATAATCACCAAGAATTCTATACCAGTGAAACTGAAGACCTTTTTTTGACAAACTAAACAAGTCATAATTCATCATTAGCAAAGAACATAATAAATACTTTGGTAATTATGTAATATTTAAAATATGCATATATTTTTTTAAAATAATACGGTACGTAAAGTATAGTACATCATGGTCAAGTGGGTATTATCCTGTGAATATAAAATCAATCAAGGCAATTCACCACATTAGCACATTAAAGAAAGAAAACCATGTGGTCATCTCAATAAATACAGAAAAAGACCTGGCAAACTCCAACATCCCTTCCTGATTAAAATGTTTAGCAAACCAGCAAGGGAAGGGATTTTTTTTTTTTACCTGCTAAGTTACATATATGAAAAATCCACATTTGACTTCCAGACAATTTGGTAAAAGACTGCATGTTTCTCCATAGGAACTGGAACAGGATAAAAATGTCTCTTCTATTCAGTACAAAGTTGCAGGTTTTAACCATGGTAATCAGGCAAGGAAAGAAGTAAAAAGCATCTAGATAGGAACTAAGAAGTAAAAATATTTTTATTTGTAGAAGACCCATTTGTCTGTACAAAAATGTGATGGGATTAAGGAACTAGCAGGGCTAATAAGTGAGTTTAGCAAAGTATTGTGGGATACAAGATTAATACAAAAATAAAATTTATTATTATTTAATCAAAATTAATAATCAGAAACTTAAAATTTTAAAACAATACTAATTTAAACAGCATTTTAAAAACATGAAATGATTTAAGATAAATCAAACAAAGTTTGTGAAAGGTCTGTACCCTGAAAATAACAAAATACTTCTGATAAAAACTGAAGACTTCAAAAATAAACCTATACCAGGCTTAGAGGTCAGAAGCTCCATATCACTAATATATCAATTCTCCCTAAACTAATCTATAACTTCAAAACAATCTCAATCAAAATCCAATTATTCTTTTTTGGAGAAATTGACAAACTCACTTCAAAACTCATATGGAAATGCAAAGGATCTTGAACTTTTAAAAGAGCGAAGTTGGAAGACTGACATTATCGTTATTACAAGATGCACTATACTCAGTTTGCTAGGTATTTTATTATAAGAGGATATTGCATTTTGTCTCATCACTTTTTATGCATTAATTGAGATGATCATATGATTTTTATCTTTTATTCTATTAATGTGGAACATCACATTTATTAGTTTGTGTGTGTTGGAACATCCTTGCATCCCAGGGATAAATCCCATTTGATTATGGTATCTGATCTTTGTAATATGCGGTTGAATTTGTTTTGCCAATATCTTTTTGTGAAAATGATCTTCAACAACTTTTATATGGGACGAACATGCCTCAATATAATAAGGCCATATATGATAAAACTATAGCTAATATCATACTCAATGGTGAAAGACTGAAACATTTTCCTTTAAGATCATGAACAAGACAAAGGTGTCTACAATCACCACTCATTAACATAGTATTGGAAGTCCTAATCAGAACAATCAAGTAAGAAAAAAAAAAACCACACATCAAATCAGAAAGGAGAAAGTAAAATTCTTGCTGTTTGCAGATTACATAATCTCTTTTTTTAATTGAATTATGGTTAATATACAATGTTATATTGGTTTCAGGTATACCACACATTGATTCACCAATTCTATAATTACCTGTAGTCATTACATGTCAGCATGCCATGTTAGCACAATCTTATTGACTCTATTCCCAATGATGTACTTTTCATGTGCTTGAAATTATTTTATATCTGGAACTTTGTACCTCTTAATTCCTATTATTTTTTTTCCTCATCATCCACCCAATGTCCTCTTGCCTTATATGTAGAAAATCATAAAGACTCAACCAAGAAAATGTTGGGATTAATGAACGGATTCCATAGGCTTGGAGGCCACAAAATCAACATACGGAATTTAGGTGAGGTGTTATACACTAACAACATAAAATATAAAAAAGCACAATCTGCCATTAGCTTCATAAATCCCTGTAGATTTGAGCCTGTTCTCTGCAATTGGTGATATATTTCAGAGGGGGTCCTGTGTATTATGATTGTTCTCCCCTGTTCTGAAAAGGCTGATCAGCACCAGGGATCTATAAAAATTTCCCAAACACTTTGGACCAATTGCTCATTAATTTTTGTTCAAAATTAAAGGTAGAATTATTACCTAAGTTGTTCTCCATATCAGTGTGCTCTTTACCTAGGGATATCCTTGGTTTTTATTCACAGTGAGTCACTTTATAAATTCTGATTTGGAAACAGACAGAGAAACTTGATAAGTAGCTATGAAAGACAAAGAAGATAAAAACAGAGTCGACTGGGGAGCATCATTGCAAAGGCTTGAAAGCCAAGAGCCAACTTAGCTGAACTTGGGTGAGTTGCTTCACTCTAAACCTCACTTGTCTCACTTGGAGAATGTGGAAGATAATTATAATTATCCCAAGGGTTATTGTAAACATCAAATGGGAAAACTGGTGTACAATGCCTGGTGTAGAAAAAGCACTAAATAAATGTTAATTAATGTTAAAATAGATATACTCTATGTTATATATTTAAAAAGAAATATTATAAAAGTACTAATATTCATATTCATACTTATTCATATTCATACTTATTAGGTAACATATACATTTTTAAAACTTCATAGTGGTATACACCATGCATTAAGTTGTACTTTAAAAAAAAAAAATTAACGTTTATTCAGTTTTGAGAAACAGAGAGAGTGAGCCGGGGAGGGGCAGAAAGAGAGAGGAAATTTAGAATCTGTAGCAGGCTCCAGGCTCTGAGCTGTCAGCACAGAGCCCCACGCGGGGCTTGAACTCGCAAACCGTGAGATCATGACCTGAGCCGAAGTCAGCTGCTCAACAGACTGACCTACCCAGGCACCCCAGGTTGTACTTTCAATAAATAAATAACTCATTTTGGTGGATATGTATCACCTACCACTAGGCATCTGAATAAACCCATCAGTGAGAAATAAGGACTTAAATATTCAGAATATTTGTAACCAGTATGAAAACTCTAATTTGTCTCACACCAATTTCATAACACTATATGACCAATTTATTTGAGTCAGAAATATTAGTTTTAAATGGATTCTACACCCACCACTTACATGATAAAAATTGAGTTTCTGAGTTCTGATCAACATCGAGGGCAAGTTGTTTTGAAGGGAAAATGTCTCACAGATTATTTTACTAAAGACGAAATATCCAACTTTTTTGAAGTATTTATTTTGAAATTTTACTAACCTCAAAATAATTACAAAATTATTACACTAGATTACAGCTAATTGTTTAGACATATAAGGGGATTTTGTGTCTACATGCTATTTAAGGTGGCTGTTATTTTGATGGGCCTGGAGGAGATTATCACCGAAGCTTTACTCATTTGTTTGATAATCATCTTTTTACTTATGTACATTTTATAACAGCCCCAGGCTAACTGCTATGTTTTCCAGGGGATTCTGTATAGAGATTCAGACAAGATCCTTTGGGGCTATTCACCGAAGAGAATTTGTTTAAAAATACATTTTCAATAGCTGGTACCTGTTTCTGAGTGAATTAATCCAGCGTCTCAGCATATCTCCACAGTAAACAGAAGAAAAATATATACCCCTAATTATTTTCCAGGAAACATTTCCACATTTTATCATCATTTCAGGTATAAAAAGCAATAAACAAAAAATAAATCATGTTTCTTGTTCCCCACATACATTCTCTTAAATGATCTATTTTTTTTTTAGTTTCAATTATTTTACACATATTTAATCACATCCTTTTCCTTGAAAGCACACACTGCTTTTCTCCATTTTTAAAGTCAGTATTTCTTTTAATTTTTTAAATGTGATTAAGGCAATTTTGCAGGAAACGGAACACATTGTAACCATATCATGAGATTGGCTCGGACACTATGCATGTGTGTAACGACCACACCAACACTGCTATGAATATCTTGTACAAGTATTTATTGGACTATATGCTTTAATGTATCTTTGAATAATAAGTACAAGTGGAATAGTTGGTAATGTGATGTGTGTGTTTAGCAGTATGAGAAAATTCCAGAGTTCTATAAAGTGGTTGTAGCATTTATGCTCCCAACAGCAAAATGGGAGTTCAAATTGATTCCTACTCCTGACCTTCGGAGTTGTTATTCCTTTTAATTTAGCCATTCTAGCAGATGTTTATTGGTAGTTCATTGTGCTCTTACATTTCGTTTCCTTGATGAATAATGATAGCGAGCTTCTTTTTATACACATATTGGCCATATTTTCAAATACTTGCTCAAACCACTGTTTTGGGCTACCTTCTTTTGATTAACTGTGTCATTCAAATACTCTGAATCAAGTCATATGTGGGAAATAGGTATGGCATATGTTTTCTGCCAAAGAGTGGTTTGTGGTTTTAGATTTTTAATGGCATAAATACATTCAGAAATAAATTTAACGGCACAATCTGAAAACACTTTACCTTTTTACCATTTTTTTTTAATTTGCATTTTTTCTTATGTATTTTATTTGTCTTATTTGTCATCCATACTGGTGTGAATTTTCTGCTTTGGATTTCTGCTAGACTATTTTTTTGTGCATTTTTTAGTTTTGTTTTCAAAGTGTCAAGTTTCACTTATTTTTAAACATCAGTGGTCATCAGTTCTCATGACCTACTATAAAACAAAGTAATATTCAGTGTATAGTTTTATGGATTTTCATAAGTATATAAATCCACGTAACCACTCAAAACCAAGAGGTAGAGCTATTTCTTGTCACTAAGAGTTATTTTGTTCCCCTTCGCAATCATTGTATACAACACCATGTGTCTCATGCAAGCATCATCTGCTTTCTATTTCCCTGGATTTAACAAACCTTCTCTAAAAGTCACGGAGAATGTCTTTGTACCTGATTCTGTTGCTCAATGTTATGGTTGAAAGATTCATCCATGTCATCACCTGTGTCATCAGTGATCATATCTTATTGCTGACTAGGATTCTGTTGTGCGAATAGATCACCACCGTTTATC
Organism: Panthera onca; assembly: GCF_046562875.1. NCBI lineage: Eukaryota > Metazoa > Chordata > Mammalia > Carnivora > Felidae > Panthera > Panthera onca. The sequence continues at coordinate 22,261,430 of NC_138339.1, forward strand.
CATTTACACGCTGACGGATTTAAGGTGTTTTTAGGTTTTTGGTTATTGTGAATAAAGTTTCTATGAAGTTTTGAGCCCGTGAAATGTACATAGGTGTTCGTCTCTTGTGGATAAATAAGTACCTTGGAGTGAAATTTCTCAGCTGCATGGTAAGTGTATCTTTAAGTTCATAAGAAACTGCCAAACAGTTGTCCGTAGAGGTCGGATGAGGAATGCGTGTAGAGATCTGGTGCACAGAGCAGGGGAACGCCCACGCTTGCCTCTCTGCTCTTGGGCTCTCCTTTTGCACTTACTTTCCACTGTCTGTTTTATTCACCTTCCTATCGATAGCACCCAGATCTCCGCTGAAAATGTATTAGCCTCTTTTCTCCATCTTGCATAGAATCTTAATAGTTTTAATAGCGGTTAGTGTTTCCTGGGCGCAGACAGCTTTTGTGAAATGATCTTCCATTTTATTTGTCTGGAAGGGTTTAAAAGGATAGTTACTGATAGATAGTGGTGGAAAATTTATCATCACCTTTCATAAGAGAAATCATTTACATGCCTCCTTCTCTGTTTTCTTTTTTTTTTTTTAATTTTTTAAAGTTTATGTATTTATTTTGAGAGACAGAGTGAGTGAGGGAGGGCAGAGAGAGAGGGAGAGAGAGAATCCCAAGCAGGCTCCTCACTGCCAGCATGGAGGCCAATGCGAGGCTCAAACTCACGCACCTTGAGATCATGACAAGAGCCGACTGAGCCATCCAGGCGCCCCTCTGATTTCTAAAAATCTTTATTGTGAAGGATTTGTAACATTTCTTTGTTAGGTATTTTATAGAATTCACCACTGTGGCCATCTGGATCTTTACCTTTATGTGAAGGTTTCTGATTATGAATTCATTTTTCAAAATGTTTAGAGGGTATTCAGTTTTCCTATTTCTCTGGTCAGTATTGCATTAAAATTGTTCATTACAGGTCTTTATTATCCCTTTAATGTCTGGAATACGCCAGACGTATTTTGCTGAACTTAATGAAGAAGTAGTTCTAAATTTAATACAAATTTTTAAATTATGCCTGAATCGACTAGAAAATATCCAAGTGGGTTGTTGTGTTGTTGTAACCTACACTCATATTAGCCGGCACCAGATTTTTAGTTCCGGGGACAAAACCACCAGGAGAATCGCCACACACTGCTCGCTCTCTCTCTCTCTCTCTCTCTCTCTCTCCATCAGCTTGTGGAAGGCTAAGAAGCAAACATCATTTCTGGGAGATGAAAGGAATTGTTTATTTATTTATTTAGTTATGCTTCCTTTTTCAACCTCCTTTGTGTACTATAGAGAAATCCAGACAATTACTATTTATTTTTTTAGTCCACGCTTTATTCTATACACAGTATAAATTCAAGCGATTTGCCTAGAAGCGTCTTTTAAAAACAAACATCTCATTGTGCACCCATTAATGATTCTTTCCCATGTAATATATATAATTGAATTTATAACCAGTGAGTATTTCAACCTGATTGTGAGTTCAAAAGTGGAAATAACAAAATCTGTAGCAAATCTTTCAGTTTTATGGAGTCTTCTCTTAGGTAAGGTAGAAGAACATGAGTGGGCTATTTGAAAGGCTAATACAAACATTCTTGCCTCACTCAACTTGTGACTATAGGTCTCTGCTTCACTCCCTTCCAAATAATGTAAAAATAATTTATATCACTCATAATTCTTGAAACAACGTTCGTTGTTACTGATTATTGTCATTACTTAGAAAGGCTACGTCAGGACCTCATGAATTTCAGGACCTGCTCAGAAAATTTGTCATAAATTTAATACTTAAAACATATATACAATGATAAAAAAAAGATACATCCACCTGCTTGTTTTATAAGTCTGAAGCATGCTAACACCCTTTCTTTCAACCAGCTGGACGAGAGTCATTTTCTCAGCATCAATCTACTTTCTGTATAAAAGTATTTTTAATAATAGCCTTCAGAAACATGAATAACCTAATTATGAATTAAATATATTCCATGATGTGATAAATGAGTTATTTGTTGTTATTTGTATGCCCCCCTCCCCACCAAAAATAACCAGGTGCATTTTGTGGAATGCAGAATTCACAAATATTCATTTCTTATAAAATTCTCCCATCTTATATAACAAAATATTAATATTTCAATTTCTACTGGCTTCTGTAAATAAATGTATCTGAATTTATCATAATTAATATTTATAACGACCCTATGATCCATGGTAAAATTTGTCTATAAAATAACTTAGAGCATCCTCCAAATCTAAGATTTGGATACACATGGCAGAAAGTCTGATTTTGTTGACCTCTTCCTAATGGCCCTTTGTAAATTCTACATCTCTGTCCTACTCCAGGTGGAGACTCTTACTGGAAATCAGTTACTAAAGAGTCATTCACTTGAGAAAGTAGCATTGGGCATGGTCACTGTTGAGAATCTAATGCAATGTAAAAGGAAGTCTTCTGTAGCTCTAGGAAGTTCTTTGAAGGAAGACAAAATAGAAGTCTTTCTTTCTTTCTCTTTCTTTCTTTCTTTCTTTCTTTCTTTCTTTCTTTCTTTTTTCTGCTGGAAATATTTTCAACTGGTGGATGCAGTTATCAGCATATAATGTCTATAACTACTGTGATCACTCTTCTAATCAGAGAGGCAGAACAGGTATGGCACAGAAAGGGTGAGCTGTACGTGGCATTGTTGCACTACAGAATTTACCACTGTGTAACTCATTGTTTCAGACTATTTAATGAGTTTTCTGTTACTCGCTTGTTATTGATTATGTAAATGTTAACATATGGTATTAATGGATACACACTAATAATATAAATTTCTAGCAACAATATAATCATTAATTAGGTATTATTTTTTATCACATGGAATAATGGATAACGATTGAAATGTCAATATCTAAAATTTTTAATTTCAGAAAATAGTAGGAGATCACACAAATTGAAAGTTAGGAAGATGTGTGCCTTGTTTGTAATTATGCAGTTTCCAATCCCCCCCGCCCCCCCCCCCATCAATCTCTCTTTCTCATAAGATTTTTTTTCAATCAAGAAGCATTATATAAGCATCTTGCAACCAGAAGTTTATACAAATTTAATTGTTTCTAGAATAAAACTGTATAACAAAATTAATTGTGTTGAGGTATAGCCCATTGTCTGAATTAAATTGCACTGAATTAAAATGTTTCCAAAAAGTGTGTTTGGAATAAAAGAACACTGTAAATAAAGTGTATTTTTAAAAATCATTTATAATTACTGTGAAATACTCTAAGGCAACATGGGAAAATAAAGTTAAATTCCATGAAAAATAGTTACATAAAAAATAATTGGGCTTCTATAAATTATTAACAATGGAATTTACTTATTTAAATATTGAAATTGTCAAATGTGATTATCTGAAATTAAATGATATGTACAATACAAGAATAATATTTTTCAGATATAGTTCTTTATAAAGATATTAATGCAGAAAAATTGACTTTAATTGTTAATGATTTCTTTCCTTTTTAATCAAATTTTTAATGTTTTTATTAAACATTATTTTTGTATTTATTAAACATTTATTTTTGAAAGACAGAGACACAGAGGGCAAGCAGGGGAGAGGGATAAAGAGAGGGAGACACAGAATGTGTCAGTACAGAGCCCAACGTGGGGCTTGATCTTGTGAGCCATGAGATTATGACCTGAGCCGAAGTTGGATGTTCAACTGACTGAGCCACCCAGGTGTCCCAATGATTTGTTTCTTTAATTTAAAATTTGCATGCAATTTAGAAGAAAAATCTTTAAAATTTTATTCAGAACACAATGAGAATTTTCCCACCAAATAAAATATTTGAAGTTATTCATTCTTAAGATCTCCTAGGTAAAATGTGAAATGTGGTATTTTGGTTGGCTAGTCAAACTGCATTCTATTTATTCCTTGTGTTAGAAATTATACAATCATCTTTATATTTAAATTTAATTTAAGTGAAATGGAAAGCAAGGTTGTATTTGTATGCAATCAGTCAATCATCATCATAACAAAGACCACCTTGAATCTACTTATTATGTTAAAACAGAATTCAGTATACGTTGTAAGTAAGGTCTTTTCTGTTATTGTCATTAATTTTCACTAAGCTCAGCAGTACTGGTGTTCATTTGCATTCCAAAAGATAGTTTCAAATGGTATCATGGATTTAACTTGAAACATAAAAGCCAACAAATTCAAAGTTAAGCTCATATTCGATTTTGTTATAATCCCTGTTAAAACTGGGCTATTTTTAAACATTTGCATATTTTTCATTTATAATGCTCTCTAATAGGGTTGGCCTTACTGCTCAAAGCAACAGAATAAATGTTTTAAGACTCAAGGTTTAAGGGACTTTTGTCCATCTATGATTCTCATCGCCCCCACTGACTTTAAACTATTCGGTGTGAAAGAACCAAGTTACTTTTCTTCAGCAGTCATTATTATGTACCTACTATGTGTGGCACTGAACTTGTTGCTGAGGATTCAGAGATAAAAATCACAGTATCTTGCCCTTAAAATGCTCACAGTTGATGGGAAGGCAAAACTGATCTTCAAAATTGCATTTCTAGTATAAGTACTTTGAAAGAAATGCTGCTAGCCTGCTTGGGAACACAGAGAAAAGACATCTAAGTCAAACAGGGGAAGAGTAAAGGGAGCGTTTTAACGGTTTCTTGGGGAGGAAAGACTAACTCACAAAGGAGAAGCAATGAGGGAAAAGGACTTTAAGGTTTAGGCATACAACTTGTCTTCAAATGGCTCCACTTTCCCTCGGGCCTATTTCTGCAGACACAGCATGTAAATGAAGCTGGTGACAAAGATGGCCTTAATGTTTCCCTCAGCTTGACAAACCTGTAGACAGGCTTCTTCCTGACCCAGGCTTCCTGTCTCCCTCTCCTTAGAACACTTCAGAAAACTTTTGATTGTCAATTCTTTCTTCCCCCCTTTGACATGTAAATCTTCCCTCCTCATCTGTGGTTTGTAACCCACTAACGCCTCTCTCCGGGACCTGGGAGGCAACTCTTTGAAATGTAATCATCAAGAAAGATATTCTATCCCACTCTCTGTGAGAGGTTAGGAGCCTAACTTAAGATCCAATTAGCACACACAGATGACCTAATCATATTGGCCAATCTCTCTCCTAAGGTTCTCCAGTATTTTCCATTAGTTCGCAGTACTTAAAATTTTCTCATTTTTCGTTTCAGCACAGCTTGGTTCGGTCTCTCTTCTCTGTTGTAATAGTCCTGAAAGTCTTCCCTGCCTATTTAACTCCATTTCGTCCAATTTGTGTTTGATGGTTCCAATGTGTCATTTCCTCATGAACCAACTTTCGAGTGGCTGCATGGGGTCAGTCATAATCAGACGGAAATAGCATAATTTCATAAAATGGATTTTGTAGTTTATTATTCTTTTGACTCAAAAGAAGTGATGACTATCCTTGTAGTAAAACATCAGAAGTGAAATATAAAATATGCATTAAGATTTTTTAGAATTTTTATTAGAACTTTTAACCTAAAAGTATGGCATTAGTATTCATCGTATTGACTGACATACAAGACTACTATGTTATGAAGACTGCTAAAAGTGCCATGTATCTTATTTTTTGTTCTTTGTGGGTTTTTTAAAGTTTATTTATTTATTTTGAGGGAGAGCACAAGTGGGGGAGGGGCAGAGAGGAGAGACAGAATCCCAAGCAGGCTCCTTGCCATCAGGGTGCAGCTTAATGTGGGGCTTAAACTCACAGACCATGAGATCATGACCTGAGCTGAGACCAAGAGTCAGACTTTTTTTGTTTGTTTGTCTTGCTTTGGTTTTTTTTGTTGTTGGTTTTGTTTCATTCTGCTTTGTTATGACAAAACAGAATTCCTCATACAAAGGTAAATGTTGCTCAATGTGATCATGAAAATGTAGATATATGAGATTCTCTAATGACATGCAAAGAAGAAAAGTATCTTTCAATAGAAAGTTAAAAAGTAAATTTGCAAGACCCAAGAACTTTTCTGTGTGTGTATGTTTGCGTGTGTGTGTGTGTGTGTGTGTGTGTGTGTGAACATTATACAATGTGAAGAAATTTCCATTTATAGACCATCAACAAGGGCAAAGTTCTACAAAAACGAGTTTTGCATTCACTTCAGTTCAAAACTACACTTAATTAGTTTCCTATTAGTGTCAAAAATATACTTGTTTAAATTTAACAATATTTGCTTATGTCCTCACTGCATTTTCCTTATGTCTGTGGCTTGTTCTTTTAAGAATTCTGTTAAATAAGCACAAGTAGAAAAGGCACAATTTGTTTAAACGTTGACTTTTTTTTTTTAGCTGCCCTACTTTATAAATCAAGAACATAGCAAGCTTAGAAAGAGTTTCCCTTCAACATCCATGGCTTTTATGTATTTCTGAGCAATTTTAAATGGTTAGAAAGCTGTCTGAAGCAATTCATAGCTAATATGTTACTCTTGCATAATCTTGACTTGAGAAGATATTCTCCTCCTTGAAGTTGATCAGGAAAATAAGAGAAATATGGTACCAAAGAAACTTCCACTCAGAAAATATAGACCAAAGGTACTTTATTTCCCCCCTTGGTTTTCATTTCTGTCCTTTAGTCTTCACATGAAATTTAGGCAAATAAAAGTTTCTATGATTATTTAAAGCTTCTGAATTATAGGAAGTCTTGCAGTTTTGTCCAAACGTGGGCATATGCATTTAATATGTTATCACCTACAAAAATTTTAAATAGTGACATGTGTGGTTAGGTAAAAAAATATACATATATTAACATTTTTATATAAAGAATGACAAATTTACATTAAAATTACTTTTGATTTCATTTTCTCCAAAATGTGATGGTGATGCAATTACTTATTAAAATATTTCGATGATATATGTAAATGATAATGATTACCTGGTAATATAACAAAATAACAAAATAACTTAGGGTGAGTAAAGACTATTGGGGTCATCTAGTCATTTTAATAACAAAAGTTTTCAGAGAAGTTTTAACAATTCAGGCAATATTCTTGTAGTTAGGCAAAAATGTAATTAATTAAGACAAATTTCAATTTTTAAATTCTGTTTTTCAATATGCCACGTGTTTTTTTAAGAGATAACATATATTTAAGTGATTTTTATGTGTTCAAGTTAACACATAACTTCTTGTTATAACTTAACTCACTTTGTTGCTAATATTCAATATTAAGCAATACACACCTTTCTATAATTTATAAATAAAATTTTACTAATAACAATCCAAAACACATATAGTGATTGTTAATTTTCTAATGAAATTGTGATTACAAATGGCTCCACCTTGACACAATACATATATTATAACCCCGGATAAAAAATGTGAGATATGTATATCATTTTGAATAAACTGACAATTTATGTCAGAATATTCAACCCTAACTTTAAATTCTTTAGGGGAAAAGAAACATAACATTGCGTCAAATCTTTCAACAACATGTACAGTTTAATATTACCTAGTCCTTTCTATAGTTCTGTTGGTAAACCGCCATTCCAGATTCCACTGGTATGCATCCACTTTAAAAAATTTTCTCGGGGCGCCTGGGTGGCTCCGTTGATTGGGTGTCCACCTTCTACTCAGGTCATGATCTCCCGGTTCGTGAGTTTGAGCCCCGTGTGGGTCTCTGTGCTGACAGCTCAGAGCTTGGAGCCTGCTTCGGATTCTGTGTCTCTCTCTCTGTCCCTTCCCTGCTCACCCTCTGCTTCTCTCTCTCTCTTAAAAATAAATAAATATATATTTTTTTAATTTTAAAAATATTCTCATAGGCAAGCATTATGATTTTAAGTGCTTCCTCAGCATACTTATCTGGAAGGTCCTATTGTAGGATTAAAAATATGGTGTAACATCCCATGTTCAGCTAATTTTTTGGCGTATATATTTTTTTCCATTTCTTACTAAACAGGCTTTTTCAAACTTTACTGTGCATAAAACTTGCTGGAAAGCTTGTTAAAAATAAAGGCTTCTAGTTCTCAGCCACAGATTTTGTGATTCAGTAGGTTTGGGTCACAGCCAAAGAATCTTCATTTTTAACAAGTATGCCAGGTAATTATTATGGATATGATTCCCGGATCACATTTTTAGAATTACTATTTATCTTGATTGCTCATGCCCATCCTGTTTAACATTTAGCTTAATTTTAGACCTTTTCTCTCCCTCCACCTCTGTCTCCGTCTGTGTGATAAACCGACCATTATAGATATGTGGCAAAAGAAGTAGAATATTGAAGTGATTGTTTATATAAAACATCTTTTGAATACGCCTCCCCTAATGCCTTAAAGCCAAAGTGGGAACAGAACAAGTGCTATTTTAAGCACCATAATTATATTTGCAGTTCCCCTGACCTTACGGTTTTAATTTTAATCTAATATTTATTACCTCCAACTCTTTCATTTTGCTGTTCTGGATCAGGGTTTTGAAAAAGGACATTTTTGTAATTTTATCTCCCGTGTGTAAAATGACATCTAATATCATATAAAACCATTGCTGTAATTTACCAAATTGATGAGGCCATTGTTTTGGTGTATTACCAAGATGGAAGCAAATGCGACAATTAAATTATAATCCAATGTGTTTCAGATTATACACATTATTACATATGATTTTCAGAGGCATGAAAATTAAAAATGCCCATATTAGAATCATGAAAATGTGATAATTTAGTTAGTAATGTTTTTAACTGTTCATTAAAGAAGCTATCATTTAACTGGCAAGCCCAGCTATCAAATACCTCAGCATGTTTCATGGTAGCTCAGGCCATGTACAATTCCCTTGGGATTATTCTTCTAAAGTTTCTAAAATGTGCTTCTACTCATCGAATCTTCTGTTGACTTCCTACTCTATAGTCAATCTTCAGTAAATTATACTATTTAAGGAACTTTTTCATAGGAATCAAGACCATTTTATTCCAAGTACTTAAGACTACAAATAATAGAGCAGTTGAAAGAAACTGGGTGATGCACCCATCATCATTTAGTTCCATTTTTTTTCTTTTCCAGTTAACTACATGTGCAACTGAGTATCTGTGAAGTTCAGTTGTTTTCGCAGTGATGCATACAAAAATTCTTGCATAGTATCATTTAAAGATTGTATTAAATATTTCCTCAATGTCATCTCTTTTCAACCAATATATAAGCACTCAAAGTATAGAATTTTAATTTTTTTTTTAGTTTATTTATTTTGAGAGAGAGAGAGAGAGAGTGAGTGTGGGGAAGTGGCAGAGAGAAAGAGGGAGTGAGAGTCCCAAGTAGGCTCCCAACTCACGAACCACGAGATCATGACCTGAGCCGAAACCAAGAGTCAGACGCTTAACCGACTGAGCCACCCAGGTGCCCCTCAACACACATAATTTTAAAACAATGATTTTTAACACAGTTTGAATCCAAATCACCAGCTGAGCATTGTCAGCCTATAGAAATTCATTTCAATTTTTTTTCCAAGTATAATTACGTGAGTAGTCTAGAACAGAGGAGTGTGGACGTTTGTTTTCCGACACTATCTGGCCCTCTAAGTTATATGCAACCCTGGAAGCCAGGGAAGCATCAACATTTATGCAGTCCTTCTTTCTTGCACTCAGTACATTTTGTGAGTTGTATCCTGTGTGTTGAGTTCTGTGTCATACCCTGGAAACGCAAAAGTGAGAAAGGAAGAAATGGACCCTCACACCATGGGACCTTCACATTGACAGTGCACTGGGCATCCTGAGAGAAATGTAGGACTCTACAGAAGGTGTTATGCTGGAGCTGGTATTTAACAGCTCATGAGATCAGGGTATATCGCTCAGTTATTAGGAATTTGGCTGACCAGTTGATGTCATGTTCCTTGAAAACCATGGTGGGAATATTTAAATCATAGAAATCCACAAATGCTAAAATAAAAATGTGTTTGCTTGGGGGGTCCCAGGTGGCTCAGTCATTTGGGGGTCTTCGGCTCAGGTCATAATCACACAGTTTGGGAGTTCAAGCCCTGAATCAGGCTCTGTGCTGACAGCTCAGAGCCTGGATCCTGTTTCAGATTCTGTGTCTCCTTCTCTCTCTGCCCCTCTCCCACTCATTCTCTCTCTCCCTCTCTCTCTCTCTCTCAAAAATAAATAAGCATTAAAACAAAATGTGTTTGCTTGGATTTTGGTTTCATTCCTTCACCCCTTAACTGGCTTACGTATTTTTCATCACACCACTTTTTGAAATGCAAAATAAGGGCAATCTGCAAAGTCAGAGACTGAAGGCAGTATCCTTGAAAGTCTCCTGCATGGTGCAATGCTTAAACTGAGCAGAGAAGATAGACAAAATAGATCTTGATGGATAGAGAAGATAGATTTTTTTTTTCGTAGATGAAATTGCATAATCACAAAAGCAAAGATACATAGAAAGAGGTGTGATATCTCAAAAGCAATGAAAGAAGTTTAATATGGCTTAAATTAGAAAATAAAGAGAGAGGAGAATGACAGAAATTTATGCTGTGGAAATGAACAGGGAAATTCTCATGTAAAAACTTCCCAATCATATGAATATGTGTTTTTTTTTCTTTTAACTCAAAGGCAGTAAAAATATAATGCAGTATTATTTAATCATGTCTGCATTTGAAATATTAGTTTTGCTATGGTTTGCAGAATGGATTGAAGAGGAAATAAGAGTTCTATGGGAACTGGATAGGTGGATATGTTTTCTCTAGTCAGAGAGAGGATTTTGTCTCGAATGGCATTGCTGGGTGAACTGGGAAAACCCTGGGCCCTGGGGCCTTAACCTAGGCCAAGACAGACCTGAAGGAGGTGCTGAAGATTCTTGGTCTTGGCAGGAAGAATTCAAGGACAGACATGCAGCACAGGGGGTAAGTGACACAGTGGGAAAGTTTATTAAAATGACAAGTACACTTGAAAGATAAGAATGGGCAAGCTCAAGCTTAGGAGAGACAGAGCAAGCTGAATCCCTTTGGGTTTCTCTCTTTAATTAGCATTTGTTAACCAGGGGCAAAATATTTATTACTTCCTGCGGGGAAGCAGGATTTTATGCCTTTTTTTCCTTTTTTTTTTTTTTTTAAGTTTATTTATTTATTTTGAGAGAGACAGAGACAGTATGAGTCAGGGAGGGGCAGAGAGAGGGAGAGAGAGAATCCCAAGCAGGCTCCGCAGCTTGCAGCATGGAGCCTGACATAGGGCTCAAACTCACAAACCGCTTCGGAGCAGAAACCACCAGTAGGATGCTTAACCAACTGAGCCCCTCATGCTTTTTCTGCTAAACTTGGTCAGGGGTATCCTGTCATCTCATGCGCCATCTTGGGCCTGTCTGGCTTGATCTGACTTCTTGTGGAGTGCTGCTGGGACAGGCCTCTGACCTTCCCAATAGCCGGCCATGACTTCCTAGTTGCTGACCGCCAGGTATCCTGTTAGAATCTCACTGCCTACTCTAACAATGGTAGTGGCAATGGAGTTAAAGACAACTGGATATAAAAGAACTGTTTCATGAAAAATGAACAGGATATGGTCATTTGGATATGTTAAACATTAACGGCAAAGGGGAAAGTTACGACCTACAGATTTTTGATCTACTCATTCAGTGAGCGTTGTTTATTGAGATAAGAGGTATGCAGGGGCAGAAATGGGACCTAAGCTAAGGCAGATTTAAGATTGCCCATAAGGGAGATTTAAGAATATATTTAGTTTGAAGTCCCTTGTATAGGTAACATCCTCCCATAGAGTCGTTAAGAAGGGAGTTGGAAATGAGGGTCTGGAGGATAGAAAAGAAGTGAGGGTCTGGAGGATAGAAAAGAATTTGAGAGTGATGGAGAGGATACAGCCATATAATAAAAGAACATAAAAGACACTTTATGAAACTTTTATCATTTCTCTATTCTGTGTAATAAACCACCTTAAAATGAAGTAGCTTTAAAATTAATAATTTTACTTGTTTATCTTCACCTGTGTTAGCAATTTGGGTTGAGGTCAGCTGGATAGTGTTTTTGCTGTTTACAATTGATGTTACTCAGCACTTTGTCTTGGTCTGGATATTTTTAAATGGCTTTACTCATAGGTTGGCAGCTGGTCCTAGCTGTTTCCCAGACCACACAGTTTCAGCAGGCTAGCCTGGGATTTTTTACATGGGAAATTGTTTTCAAAACAGCAAGAGAAAAGGTAACCGTCAGTGAGTATTATTTTTCAAGCCTCTGCTTGCATGGTGTTTGCTAAGATCTCACTGAAAAGAAATCTAAGCTGGCTAAGATTTCACATGGCCAATCTCAGCCAATGTGGGAAGAAACTCTACATGAGTATAGGCACAAGGACACGTCATGCATTAAGGACTATTTCTGTAAGAGTCTGCCATAAACCTCAAGGATCAAGTAGAAGATAGAATAGCAAAGAAAATGGAGGAGGGACAGCTAGAATGTTGGTAAGAGAAAACTAGCAAAAACAAGCGTTGCAGTGGCAAAGGAAGATAGTAAGGAAGCTGAGTCCCGTTAATAAGAAAAGGTTACATGTTTGGTTTGCATATGGTATCTTTGCATCATTACTATTTCCATGATCCATTAATTTTAAGTCAGTTAGGATTACATGAAACTGTATATAATGAAAAGGAGCTCTTAAGTGGCTTAATCACAGAGGTTACCAATAGGAAGTGAAGTCCAGATATAAATAGTTCAGCCTGGTGCTAAGGATTAGCAGGGACTCAGATTCCATCTTCCCTCCACTGCTTCTTCTGTCATCTTCCACCTTCATACAGTTGCTTCACTCGAATTGCAAGATGGCCGCCACACCTCCAGGCGTGAAGAATTGAGAAAGTAAAAGAGAAGTCAAGGCTCTCTTTTAAAGAGGCTGTGGGAAGGACTGTTTCCAACACTTCCCATTGCCAGGCATTCTGCAATATGGTCACATTTAATTTTGCAAAAAGAGAAGCTTTGGAGAACGTTGAACTGGCTGGCAGGGGGTGGAGAGGATAAACAGAATCAGAGTTCTGCTACTAAGGTTATTCTATATAAAACTGCAGAGCCCATCACAAGCTTCTACCTACGTTGAGATCTACAGCAACCCAATGTTGCCCCTAAGGCACTGAGATTTACATGATTAATTTTCCTCATGATTTTTTAAAATGTAGGCAACACATACTAATTTTATGCTTTTTCAGGAACAGGCTATTTGACAGAATGGAGATTTAAAAAAAATATTAACTCCTAATAAAAAGCTAACATCTACTGAGCATTTAATTTGTACCTACCATCATTTTAAATGTTTTAAATGTTTGCACACATGATCTCAATTAAACTCCACGACAATCTTTTGAAATAAGTGCTAATATTTTCATTAAACTTAAAGATAAGGAATTGATCAGAGAGAGGGTAAGTAGCTTAGTCAAATGTATGTAATTAATAGGCTCTTGATCTTTTTGACACAAAAGGACAGGTTTTAGCTGGTATGTTGTGTAATACTGCACACTGTCGTGATTAAAAAGTATATGACAGGGGTGTCTGTGAGCGCTTGGCTCGGTCAGTTAAGCGTCTGACTCTTAATTTCAACTCAGGCCATGATCTCACAGTTTGTGGGTTCGAGTCCTGCATCAGGCTCTGTGCTGACAGTGTGGAGCCTGCTTAGGATTCTCTCTCTCTCCCCTTCTCTCTGCACCTCCTATATTTGCACGCTCACTCCTCTCTGAAAATGAATAATTAAAACTTTTTAAAAAAGTATATGACGAAAAGCACTTTCTGTCCAGTATCAACATTGTATTTAACCTATTATTAGGTTGAAACAAGTAAATTTTCCAGTAAGGCCATCGTTTTTGATATGAAAGATTTCATTCTCCCTCCATTATTTTTAAAAGGTGATTTCCTCTTATGGCTTTTATTTGAATTATATTCACTGCATTAACATATTCCATACATTAATATTTTTATATGTATTTATGTTTCAATATTAATGAATTTGTTTGTTACAATTAGTTATGAGAAAAAAAAAAGTTTGCTTTTAAAATACCCAAATTATTTTCATTATTATGACAAATACATACTTTGGCATTAGATTTAATGACCAAATGGGGGATAAAAAGATACCTTATAAGGAAGACTTCAGAATTTTAGAATGTTCTAAAATTGGTTTTAAAAATCCTTAGATTATTCAAATCCCAAAGAGATTATTTTTATACACAATAATGTGAAGGTTATATTAAGCAACAGGAACCTCTTGAATCCATGACTACTATCTGTTAATAGTCAAAGGTGTGTTTATATCACATCTGCAAAAGAAAAGAAGTAATAATATCTTTTGATTAGGTCTTTCTTTCCAAAATGTACTTTAACAAAGATCCTGAGACAGTCTCTCATGATAGAAAGCCTGAATATAATGAGAAAGGCAACCCAGGCAAGTATCCTACATTTATTCAAACTATAAAATTGCTCGTATCTGGAAAACTTGTGCTGAATCAACTTTATTTCAATGGAATATTGCAGCACATTCACAATAGAAGCCCAAACCTTTTACTCTGCATGATAATATGTCTTTATGTTTTTCAGAAAGAAAATTCTCAGAACATTAAAGAAAGTAGAAATTCTCATTATTCGAGAAGTTGGGTAGAAGAAATGTGATGACTCTGACTTCAATAAAAGGCAAGTTTTATTCCAAACAGTGGATTCGTTTTTATTAGGCACTCTATGTTTTTATGGTAATTGCCAATACAGTTTATGCAGGGAAGTCTGAACTATGGGCTAATATAGATTTCATTATTTTGTATAGAGAAGAAAGTAAGGTAAGGTTACCTCATCTCAAAGGCTGATGCTCTGATTTTTTTATTTCATTTTCTCATAATATCCAATAAACTGAAAAGTGGAGTATGTTAGGAAAACTCAAAGTCTAAGTCTAATGATGTACACGTTAAGCCTATACAATGTTACATATCTAATATATTTCCATTTATAAAACATAAAGTTTAGTGAATTTGCTGTGTTAACTACATTTATGTGGCCTTGAAAAATTCTCACCATCACTTTTTTTTTTTCATTCTTTTTTTTTTTAACATTTATTTATTTTTGAGACAGAGAGTGAACAGGGGAGGGTCAGAGAGAGAGGGAGACACAAAATCGGAAATAGTCTCCAGGCTCTGAGCTGTCAGCACAGAGCCTGACGCTGGGCTCGAACTCACGTACTGTGAGATCATGACCGGAGCCAAAGTCAGACGCTTAACCGACTGAGCCACCCAGGCGCCCCTCACCATCACTTTTTTAAATCTTTCTAAAGCTTTTTTCCCACGTGGTGTCTAATTCTTCAGTTAAGTATTTTATATGAGTTTATCATCACAGACGGGACTTATCTACAGCATCACAGATCGATAACCTTGTATATAGGTCCTTTTGGGGACATAGACAAGATACTTTGTGTAGTTATATACTCAGAAGGGACAAAACATCCCTCCCTTATTTTCATGCAGCCTACCAATATTGTTTCGAGAAAATGTTTAATAGCCTAGCATTCTCATAAACAATGTCCTAGATTGGGAATGTAGACATCTGGTTTTTAGTCTTCAGCTTGGGTGTATTTTGTGACAACAGACATCTATTTCAGGCCATATCCCATTCAATTCTTATGTGTCTACTGTGGCCAATCACTGGACTAATCCTCTAGGGATCTGGATATGAATAAATATTGGTCTTGTGGAGTAAGGAGAAAAACTTGATAAGGTAAAGAAGTGAGAATAATAGTCCATATTTCTGAGTAATTAATTTTATTAGATAGAAATGGAGATGATGAGAAATATTTTGAAGGTAGAGCTGTTTCCCTTCGAAACAGCATACCTGTATCCCTTGGATAAATGCCTAGTAGTGCAGTTGCTGGGTTGTAGGGTAGTTCTATTTTCAGTTTTTTGAGGAACCTCCAGAAGGGACACATGTACCCCCATGTTTATAGCAGCACTATCAACAGTAGCCAAAGTATGGAAAGGGCCCAAATGTCCATCGATGGGTGAATGGGTAAAGAAGATGTGGTACATATATACAATGGAGTATTGCACGTCAATCAAAAAGAACGAAATCTTGCCATTTGCAACTACATGGATGGAACTGGAGGGTATTATGCTAAGTGAAATTAGTCAGTCAGAGAAAGACAAAAATCGTATGACTTCACTCATATGAGGACTTTAAGAGACAAAACAGATGAACATAAGGGAAGGGAAACAAAAATAATATAAAAACAGGAAGGGGGACAAAACAGAAGAGACTCATAAATATGGAGAACTGAGGGTTACTGGAGGGGTTGTGGGGGGTGGGGATGGGCTACATGGGTAAGGGACACTAAGGAATTTATTCCTAAAATCATTGTTGCACTATATGCTAACTAATTTGGATGTAAATTTAAAAAAAATAAAAATAAAACAAGTGAATAAAAAAAAGAAATAACTAAAGGAAAAAAAAAAGACTGTGTACGAAGTTGGCTTGTGGCTTCTGCTTTCTAAACATCTGCTCCCATCTCCAATCCATGGCATGTTCTCACCAGCAAAGTGGGGCTTGTTTTGATTAAAGGATCTTTCTTGCTTCAAGTGTTCTCAAAATGAAAAAAAAGTAAACATAAAAAAAAAAAAAGATGAGATTGCACTATAGCTCTTTTGGGGTGCCTGGGTGGCTCAGTTGGTTAAGCGTCCAACTTTGGCTCAGGTCATGATCTCAAGTCTGTGAGTTCAAGCCCCGCATCTGGCTCTGTGCTGACAGCGTAGAGCATGGAGCCTGGAGCCTGCTTCAGATTCTGTCTCTCTCCCTCTTTGCCCCTCGCCAACTCATGCTCTCTCTCCCTCAAAACTAAATAAACATTAAAATTCGTTTTTATTTCAATTTAGATTGTACTATACTTCTTTCAATGACACATTTTTGGAAGCCCGGATTTTAGAGGTCTTTATGGAAAAGGCCGGTACAATGCAAAAATCAATATAGAACAGGAAATGAGACTGGTGCTATCAAATCAGAGTCCAGTATTTTAGAAGGTCAATAGCATTTAATAATGCAATAGGCAATATACTGAGTAAAAGAAAATACTTGCTACAGTTACTGATTCTAGGTAGTAACAAACCTTTTTCAGAATTAAATAACGGTAGTTCTCTTTTAATTTGAGGAGATCACTTTTTTCAAGTGACCATTAAGTCTCAAGACATAAATACGTCTAACTTTGGTATCACACACCATTTAATAGGCGGAACTGTTAGGTATTCCTTTGATCTACGTGTGCTGAAACAAAAGAATGGTCGCTAAGGGCATTCCGAACTGTGAACATCTGAGAATCTCTGATTTAGCTGACAAGTCAAAAAGGATACCGAATGTTAAGTAAAGTTTCTAAGGCTGCACATCTTGCGAAAGACTGATTGAAGGTTGAGACTCAAGCTCTTTGACTCTTGAGCCTGTGTTTTTGGTTATCATACTGTAAAATATGTAAAACTGTATAAATATGTAAATGATACACACCAAATCTTATGAATTTGTAATTGGAAACTCTAGAATATCCTGAAAAATAATGATAATTAAAGTTTAATACTATGGATATATTTATAAATTCATGGTCTGCAAACATTCTATAACTGTGACAACATAAAAGACAGTAACATCTTTGTATTTGTTACAAATCTTACCTGGTGACAAGACGACAGAGCAAATTTCACTTTTTGGCCTTTTGTTTTCCCATTGAGATAATTATTCCAAGTTATATATCTCCATTTCAGAGGGGGAAGTTTTCATCCATTTGAAATATCTTGAAAAAACTATTGATAAATTATACTTCATCAAAATTAGAAACTTTTGGGACACCTGGGTGGCTCAGTCAGCTAAGCATCTGACTCTCAGTTTGGGCTCAGGTCACGATCTCACGGTTTTTCAGGCTCTGCACTGACAGTGCGGAGCCTGCTTGAGTATTCTCTCTCTCCCACTCTCTCTGCCACTCCCCTGTTCACACTGTCTCTGTCTCTCTCAAAATAAATAAATTAACTTAAAAAAAATTTAAATAAAAAAATTGGAAACTTTTGCTTCAAAGGATCTTATTAAGTAAGTGAAAATCAAGCCACTATATACATATATGTATATGTATATGTATTCAAGATATATAAACTTTATATATTCAATATATGTAAAAATACATCTAAAATCAAGCCACCATATATATACTCAATATAATACATAATATATACAATGTGTATGTATATAAAATTTATATATTCAATAATGAAGAAAACAACAATAATTGGTCACAAAATTTGAACATTTTACTAAAGAAGATATATTGATTGCAAATGAACATGAAGAGGTGGTCAACGTCATTAGTTACTATGCAAAATACAATTAAAACCACAATGTGATATCTGCAAACACTGTCAGAATGGCTAAAATCAACAAAATAGAATATCAAGTGTTGATCAAACTCTAATTGGTACTCTCGTAGGTTGCCTGTGGGAGCTTGAAATAGAATCTCTACTTTGAAAAATTATTTGTCAGTTTCTTATAAAATAAACATATATTTACCCTATTACCCTCTAATCTTCTATCTAATTATTTACCTGAGACCTGAAAATTTATATCCACACAAAAGCCTATATTTGAATGTACAGTAGCTTTTTCCATAATCACCATAGTCTGCAAAAGAGTTAAATGTTCTTCAAATGACTAATGGATAAACAAAATTTCGTGTATCCATACGATAGAATTGACTTGACAAAACAGAGACCAAATTACTAATAATATGCAGACATGGATGAATCTCAAAAATAGTAAAATAATCCTAGCAAAAAAGGGCTCTTCTATGATTCCATTCATATGTCATTCTGGAAAACGCAAAACTATCAAGAAACACTTTGGATCAGTGGCTCACAGGGTTTGGTTTGGAGGAAAATATTCGTTAAAAAAGAGTCACAAGGGAACATATGTGATGATGCGGTGGTTGTTATATAAATGTATACATTTGTCAAACTTATTGCAATTTCAATTTCAATTAAATTTAAATGCTATTGTACCTGAAAAATATTTCACTGCTCTGATTTTTCTTAAAATCTAATTTCACTCTAAAAACTTATATCATATCCAAAACACAATTAAATATATGGTCATTTTTTCACAGCTTTTCAAATGATGACTCCAACATACTCTCTTATAATTCATTGTTTAATGATTGCTTGTATCCTTTTAAGAAACTTAAGATATAAACAAGATAGCTGGCTTTTTATATTATCGTATTTGTAACATATAAATGTTTAATATATACATGTTTATATTAGGCAGAATGCAGTGCAACACCGAGTTAATTTTAAGCTAAAATCTGATAAATAATCTACACTTGATGCCCTTCCAAGCACATTTGGATGCAGCAATAGCTAGCCTAGGGCTCTTCCCACTCCCTATTCTCTTCTGGAACAACACATACTTGGCCAAAGATGAAACATGTCATCAAGTCTGCCAGCTGTTGAGGTTTTATTTTTTTCTTTCAGCTTAATACAGTTAATCAGCTGCCAAATTTAAAATATCACTTTCTCCACTTTTCTTACGCTCTAATCTGTCCCCACCTTCTTCTTGCAATTAGCGTTTTGCTGCACATAATTTTATGTGTAATTCCCGTGAAGCTTCTAGCACACATCTGGTACATATTATGGGCTCAAAACTTATAGCTATAATAATGACAACTTTTATTATTATTTTATCTTCCTAAGAGATTTTTATTCTATGTGATTAAAAGGGAGTTATTTTTAAAATGATAATTCTAATATAGTTAACATACAGTGTTATATTAGTTTTAGGTGCACAGTATGGTGATTCAATAATTCGATACTTTACTGAGTGTTCATCATGATACGTGCACTCTTTTTTTTTTTATGATAAGCGTACTCTTAATCCCCATCACCTATTTGACCCCTCCCTCCGCCCATCTCCCCTTTGTCATCCTGTTTGTTCTCTGTAGTTCTCTATAGTTAAGAGTCCATTTTTTGATTTGTCTTTTTTTTTTCCTCTGCTTGTTTTGTTCTTAAAAGGCAGTTATTTTACTTTCTCTGTAGAAATTTATTTTGCAATCTGTTAAGTTTCATGGGCAACAACTTCTCATTTCTAGGCAGGGTCTAAAGTGTGTTCCACTGGTTCCTGTTTTGAGGGCTTTTTAGAAATTAGATCTATAATACCAGCCTTCAAAAGTAAATGTAATAAAAGCTCATTCTAGGACGGACATGGTGCTAAGTGTTTGAAATTCAATAACACACATAAACATTGAACTTATGGAGACACTATGTATGTAGCAAATGGTATAAAATTGCTGATTTTATTTGGAAAAAATGTTGTTTTCATTTAAGTAAAATAAAATATTGGATAACATAAACAATTTTCAATAGGGAAAAATAGTCTTTTTGCTAAAAGTTCAAGAACTTAAGTGAAAGTAATATTGAAAAAAGTTACACTTAGATTTTAGGTTTAATTTTTGCCATCTGAAATGGAGTCATGTTAGTTTTATAATGCTTCAGGAAACTTTTATGCAGTATATATAATCTTTAGAAAATGACAATTTTTGTTTTCTAATTCTTGGATATTTTGAAAAGTTTGTATGTTTTATTCTTTATCCAGGAGTTCTATGTAGTAATATGCTTCATTTTCTTTCAGTTCAATTTTAAAACCAATGAGTGCATTTCTTTTTATCATTAATTCTCAACTTCTCTTTTTGGTGGTATATTTATTTGTTTGTATTGTTTGTAACTACCAAGATTATCTATAGGTTTTGTTGAATCTGTCTTCCATTTGGATGTCAGGGGCAAGCTGGTGATCCACAGGGCCCATTAGTGAAATGCCCACGGGCAAACTGGATGTAAGGGAAATAATTTATCAACTGAGCAGAAATGTACAAACATTGTCAAGAGACCCGGAGTTCCTAATACTATGGCAAATTATCTCCCAAACATCAGAAATCCGAAGTGGGAGAGTTTGGTCCTCTCACATGCAAGAAGGTCTTGAAAGAAAAGGCATTTCCAGCTTAAATGAACACTTCTGAAAGGAACTGCTTGTATTTCATTGCCCGGAGAGTCCTGTGTTTGACAAAGTGCTAGGATATAGGGTAGAACAAGAGATCCTTGCCAGTACTACATTGTGGTGGTACTAACCATGTTGAAATCACTAACCATGTTGAAATCACTGCTTCTAATACCATCGCTGGGACTGTTAGTACTTATACTCTTCAGTTTCCTGGTTACAAGGGGAACAAGTCATGAAGAAGCAGTAGAAATTTCTTGTTCACTTATGGAGTCCGGCAACCAAAAAGAAGGGTAAGGAGAATGGTGATTTCCAAAATAAATAAATGGATAAATAAATGATGGAGGAGAGGGATGATCTAAAATCAAACAGGCAATTAAACAGATACCTAAATTTCAGTATTAAACATAAAACAACCTTTGGGAAATGTGAAAATTATTTTGAAAATACGCATAAACCACAAAAATATAACAGAGTACTGTTCTTTAATTAATAAAACTATATGAGACGTACAAGTAAAATGCAATAAATAAAAATAAGGGTACTAGAAAAAATAATATAAAAAGGTTTATTTTTTATTTTAAATGGTTCAAAAAGGTCGATCAACACCTTGTGGTTTTTGACTTTTTCCCACTCCCACTAGTTTTTTGCCTTTAAAATATTTTTTTTCCAGTTTTATTGATAAATGGCTTACATACATCAATATATAAATTTAAGGCATACAGGGGTGCCTGGGTGGCTCAGTCAGTTAAGTGCCCAACTCTTGATTTCAGCTCAGGTCATGATCTCACAAAATGAGCCCTGCTATTCAATAGGGAAAAAAATAGTCTTTTTGGTAAAAGACTATTTTACCAAATAGTCTTTACCAAATAGCTGACAGTGCAGAGCCTGCTTGGGATTTCCTCTCTCCCTGTCTCTCTGCTCCTCCCCTATTCATGCTCTCTCTGTCTCTCTCAAAATATATAAATAAACTTTAAAATAAATAGATTGATTGATTAATTAATTAATTAAAAAGCATACAGCATGATGGTTGATGTGCTTGATTAAACCAAAATAGAAAGAATAAAACACACATGTTTGACAATGAGAGAAGAGAATTAACTATAGGTGTAAAAAAAATTGAAGAGATCAACTGAAGATACTGATTGACATTTTATTGATGTATAAAGTGATGATTAATTCCAGTGTATAAAATTACCAATATTGTTTTGATTTTAAAGTGAGACCCAAGGTTCATGTATTTTCTTAGGTATTTTCCATTTAACTTTTAAAGAACAAGTAATTCTTTTTTTAATTAAAAAAAAAAAATTTAATGTGTACTTATTTTTGAGAGAGAGAGAGAGAGAGAGACAGAGACAGAGACAGAGCATGAGCAGGAGAGGGGTAGAGAGAGAGGGAGACACAAAATCCGAAGCAGGTTCCAGGCTCTGAGCTGTCAGCACAGAGCCTGACGCGGGCTCAAACTCTCGGACTGCAAGATCATGACCTGAGCCGAAGTTGGGGGCTTAACCAACTGAGCCACCCAGGTGCCTCAAGAACAAGTAATTCTAATGGTATTTAAAGAATTCCTTGCATTGAAATGATAATAATAATAGCAATAGCAACAGCAACGATATGTTTGAACATTTCATAGTTCTCTTATAAAGTCAGCATTAATCCTAAGAGCAAACCACTGGCAAAAGGAGACACAAATATTTGAGTGGAATAAAACAAAAGATCTACAAATTTCTCATAGTTATTTATGGGATTTGAAGAGATGAAAAAATTGTTATTTCACAAGCCAAATGAAAATACAATTGGACACTTACAGCCCATCACAAACCATAAAAAAATAAAATTTTAGTGAATTTCAAATTTTGTTTTTATTAAATTATAATCTTATCTGCTCAGATCTGGTGAGATATATTTCCCAGGCAGGAAACAGCAACTACAAAGAAAAAGAATCATAGACTACTAAGAATTAAAACTTACGGATTTAAAAGCACAGTCAACAGAAACAAAGGATATTAAGAAAATGTTTCAATTCATATGAAAGACAAATGATTTTACATGTTTCCTTAGTAAGAAAGGATTTTTTTAAGTATCCAACTTATTTATTTTGCATTTTGACAAAGAAGTAAAATGTGTTTGGTATTACTGTGAGCATTTATGTTACCAAAAGTTAAATGTATCATTGCCAGTTATACTCCAAATACAGGTCAGAGATGTAAGCAATGTATTACAAAGTAGAAAAGAAACAAGTAAATTGAGATATAAGGAAGAAAAAGATATAAGGAAATAATCATTGTTGAAAATATTTTTATTGAATGCTTTTGATATGTGAACTACTGTTACAGACATTATTTTATAACAATGAATGAAAGAGAAAAAAATAAAATTCCTGTCTTCATGAGTTTATTATACTTTACTGAGTAGAGATATTCACCTGAAAATTGACTGCTCGGTTATCTCATGCCATTTTATGACATCATTGTACCTATGAAGTGATGAACTATAATCATATTTCACATATTTTTAAATAACATACTGTGCTTCATATAATAATGTTTAATTTTACTTGGTTTATTTTTTCTTTGAAATTGTAATAATAATGTTCAAGGCCCCAAGGCTCTTACATATCTGTCCTTATTATGAAAAAATAATTTTCACCTTTTGCCCATGTAGATTTCAACAGACATGTCTCCCCAGCAGAAATAGGTAATCCACAAACACAGCAAAACATATCAAAATATTATTTGTAGCACTTTCCTGAATCAAAATCAATGTGCAAAAACTTATTTTCGATAAAAATGAAAACCTACCTTATATTTTAATTATTTTTTTAAGTACTCTATGACTAATACGGGGCTCGAACTCACAACCTCCAAGATCAAAGAGACGTATATGCACCACTCAATGAGCCAGCCAGGCACCCCACTCTATATTTTAAAGATACAGTGAAGGATGCTGAAAAACAGTTGAATATGCTCTTTGTTCCAATGTGTTACAACCACTAATTTCCAGCGGGTGAAAGTAACCTTTTATACAAAAAAAAAAAAAAAAAAAAAAAAAAAAAAAAAAAAAAAAAAAGCATGTTCCTTAGAAAAACACATCATCTAATCCTTTGCCCTAAAATCTACTTTGAAATCGAATAGTATACATTTTTTTAATTAAATACCTACCATAAGTGGTTATTTTAAAAACTAATTTATAATGGAAGCTTATGTATTTTAAACATCAGCTTCTCAGAATCAGCCAGTTTTAAAACCATGGGATGCCCCAGGCACTTTTACACTGTGACCTTTATTTTTCATTAAATGTGCTATATAAAATTGAATTTTGATGAAGTCTACTCCCTGACTTAGTCTAACCCTTAGTGACTTATAAAATCAAGCAATTAACACATTTAAAAAAAATCATTTTACTTCAGATTATCATGGATCATTTTCCTCACACCTTTGTGCCTGATTTGACCCATGGTCCCTGACCCTATGAATGATTGCTTCATGGGATACTTAAAGCTCATGATGCCACGTGAACCCACATGGACATGGCATTTATCTTCCTTTTAACAAGCCGTGTCAAAATAAGGAGACCTAATTTCACACGTTAGAGGAAAAGAGACAGAAGCACTAATCAGAGATGAGGGAAAGCACATGTGAAATGATTGTGGCTGGGCAGGGAGAATTTTCTTCCAATTACTAGTCTATATGCTATAAAGAAAAGATGATTAAAAACAAACAAACAAACAGAAGAATGAATAGCCTTTCCTTCATTCTTCTCTGGAAGAAAAAATACAGTAATTATTAAAATGGAGTGTTTACCAATTTGCCACATAAAAATATGGCAGAAAATGATGTAATGTTCATAGAGGGTGGCAAGTTCATTCTCAAATAAGAAAGGGATACAGATGTTAGAATAGCAAGCATGACAGTGGCACAAAGAAACTGTAGCCCTGTGCAATTCTCTCATTTCATTATAATTTAATTAGAGCAATTTGTTAAGTTCTATGTACCACCGTCAGAGAGAAAAATAGATTAAAATGGTTAAGTTGTTAGAAAATAAGAACATGAGAAAATCTGAAAGGAAACAAGCCATGTTTATGTAGAAAATTAAAAGAACAACTAAAGTTACGTTTTTAAACAAGCATAGGACATGTTTCTTATTCTAAATGCTCACCTATGCACACTCACACACACACACAAAGACTCTCACACACACAAAGACTCACCAGGGATCACCCGTCTATAGTATGTATCTGACTGAGCCACCCATGTGTCCCAACATTTGGTGTGATATTAATATAGCCACATGTCCTTTTCTCGATTTTAACTCTTAATCTGCCTATTATGTTTGAAATGAATTTCTTATAGACAATGTGTAGTTGGTAATCTTGGTTTATTTGTTTTTAGTTCATTCTGAAAATCTCCATCTTAAATGGTATGTTTAAGCTATTTACACAATTTATATATCATGTGTTTACTGATATGTTTGAGTTTAATTTACTGTTTTACTATTTGTATTCCTGTGTCCTCTTTGTTTTTTGTTCTGCTTTCCCTTTCCTACCTTCTTTCAGGTTATTTGAAAAATACTGGTATTGAATTCTCCTTGTGTTTTTGAATATATCTACTTGTAGAAGATTTTTTAATAGTATTCTAGAGATTACAAAATACATAGTTAACCCCTCACAGTCTAGCTAAAATTAATATCTTACTTAAATATCTAATTTAAATAAATTAAATGGAACGTAAACAAATTACCACAATATAAGCCCTGTTATTCTTTATTCTTACTCCTTTATATTGTAGTTGTCAAACACTATAACTATATATATTATATATAAGATATATGTACATATATAACATATATACATATACACATATAGAACATGTATAGTACATATATATATAAATAGTTGTATGTATATATATGTATTTGACAACTACAATATGAAGGAGTAAGCATATATGTAGTTATATATATATATATAACTTTCATATAGTTATATATATATAAAACATATATATAACTATGACATATAGTTATATATAACAATATTATTGTTTTGCTCTAAATTGTCAAACATAAATATTAGGAAATCAATGGAAAAATAGAATTTACTATATAACCAGATATTTAAGGTTTCTTCTTTCATTTTTGATATTCCCAGTCTCCATCTTCTATTATTTTATTTATTTAGAAATTTTTCAAAGTCCGTTTGTAGAAGCAGTTTTATTTTTATTTCCTCCATCTGAGAATGTTGCTAGATGTGGAATTTTGGATACTTAATTTTTTGTCAGCACCTTATAAATATTTTTCAATTTCATTTTGTGTTAGGTAAAGTGACATTTTATTCTTACTATTGTTTTGAAGATGTTGCCTTTGTCTTTGTTTTCAGAAGTCTGATTATGATGTTTCTGTGTATAGATTTGTTTTGTGTATCTGGTTGGAGTTTACTAAGCTGCTTGAATCTATAAATGTATATCTTTTGCTTACTTTGGAAAGATTTTAGCTATTATTTCTTTAAACATTTTTTTTCTTGCACCACATTCTTCTTTTTCTCTGGAACTCTAACATATGTTAGAATTATTATTTATCATCATCATCATCATCATCATCATCCTATTAGTTAGGGTTCTACAGAAAAACAGAAATAGGATATAACCAGAGAGAAAGAGAGATTTATTTTAAGGAATTGGCTCACATGATTTGGGGGACTAGCAAATCTGATATCTGAAGAGCAGCTTGGCATGCTGGAAATTCAGGTAAGTTATGTTGCAGTCTTGAGTCCAAAATCTGCAGGCTGGAAACTCAGGGAAGTGTGTAATAGTCTTGAAACAAAATTGCTTCTTCTTCCACAAGTCCTCAGTCTCTGTTCCTGAGCCCTTTAACTTATTAAATGAAGCCCACACACGTTATGGGTGAAGTCATTTGATTTAAATATCAATCACATCTAAAGAACTCAACACCTACACTGGTATGTGTGTGTGTGTGTGTGTGTGTGTGTGTGTATAAAGCGTATATATATGTTATTATAAGTATAGACTACGTATTAGCCTATAATGAATATTATAGGAAATAGTAAAAACTTTAAGGATGATGTCACATTAATACTTTGCCTATTGCTTTGTAAATAGAGAACCAAGAAGATAATATTCATTTGTTATAGGTAGCAATTATTAGTTATATGCATCCATATGGGACTGGGGAAAGGAAGGAAGGCCAACTTGGGTTCACTGCATACTGTAGATGGGTGATCCTTGGTGAGTCATTGTGTGTGTGTGAGTCTACACGTGCATAGGTGAGCAGTTAGAATAAGAAACACGTCCTAAGCTTGTTTTAAAATGTAACTTCATTTTTTCTTATTTTTCTACATAGGCCTGGCTTATTTCCTCTCAGACTTTCTCATGTTCTTATTTTCTGACTCTTGATCTCAGCTCAGGTCTTGATCTCAGAGTCATGAATTCAAGCCCCACTTTGAGCTTCATGTTGGGTGTGAAGTTTACTAAAAAAAAATCACACCAAGCATGCATCAAAAAAAAAAAAAAAAGGAAAAAAGAAAAAAGAAAAGAAAATTACTGTGGGAAGAGAGTGATAATGCATTATTATAAAATAATCACTTCTCTAAAATAATGCTCAAACCCTAAATGCACAGGCACCTAACAACAGAGCTTCAAAATACATAAGGAATGATTGAAAAAGCTAAAAGAATAAATAGAAGAATCTAAATTATCTACTGACACTTCAACACACTTCTCTGTAATCTTTTATAACTGGCAGAAAGAAAATCAGCAAGGTTATAGAGAACCAAGAAGCACTATAAAAAAACTGGATCTAATTTGCACCTATTGAACACCCAACTCAGAAACAGCAGAATACAAGTTCATTTCAAGTGCACATGGAACATTCAGCTAGCTTACTGTATCCTGAATCAAAAAATAAAATTTACCAAACTTGCTTGAACAATTGGGAAAACTTGAGCTTTGACTCAAATTCTGTTATACAAAATTTAATTCAAGATGGATCATTGATCTAAATGTAAAACATAAAACTATACAACTTTTAGGGGAAAATTTAGGAGAAAATATAGTCTGTGTTTGGCACACAATTTTAGCCATGACACCAAAACCATGACCATTAAAGAAAAAACAACACATTAGGCTTACTGAAGTGAAAAACTTGTGCGCCATGAAAAGAGACTGGGAAGAGAAGGGAAGGACAAACTACATCCAGGAAGAATATTTGCAATCTTAAATCTAACAAAAGAACTTTAGCAGGAGTCTGGGCTTTCAAAACCCAGAATTATAAACAACAAACAATGAAATAAAAAGTGACTAAAATAATAAACATTTAAGCAAAGGAAATAGGATATACAAATGGCAAATAGGTACATTAAAATATAGCTATTAGGGAAATGCAATTTAAAACCACATAATGAAATAGTACCACATATCCATTAGAATGCAAGACAACAACCATAACAAAAATACAATACCAAGTGTTGATGATTATATAGAAAACCTGAAACTTTAATACCTGCCAAGTGCGAATGCAAAATGTCCCAGTACAGCTGGAGAATAGTTTGGCAGTTGCTAATAAATCTACATGCATTGACTATAGGATCCAGCGATTCCTTTCAGGAATTTACTGTAGAGAGTTGAAAATTATGTTCATACAAAAACCTGTACAT
Organism: Panthera onca; assembly: GCF_046562875.1. Taxonomy (NCBI): domain Eukaryota; kingdom Metazoa; phylum Chordata; class Mammalia; order Carnivora; family Felidae; genus Panthera; species Panthera onca. The sequence continues at coordinate 22,290,068 of NC_138339.1, forward strand.
AAATGTTTGTAGCAGCTGTATTCATAATATCCCCAAACTGGAAACAACCCCAATGTTCCACATAGGTAAATGGATGAACCAATTGGGGCACAGACGCACAATGGAATATTTATTCCACAATATGAAGGCAGCAACTTGGGTGAATATCAAAGGAGTTACATTGAGTAAAAAAATCATCATCAAAAGGTTCTATACTGCATACTTATTTCTATGTTATATTCTTAGTAGGCAAATGCTATGGTTTTGGAGAATAAAGCTGCAGTTAACAGGGGTTGATGACTGGGGTAGACTGTAGCTGCAAAGAGAGAGGTGGAAGGAGCTTTTTGGACTGATGGAATTGTGGTAGTTACATGAGTAATTTGTATTACACACGCTCCTGTGTTAAAATTCATGTAACTGCATACAAAACATTCAACTTTATTTTAGATTAATTAAAAATCAGAAAAAAAAATGAAAAAGTGAGTGTGTATAATTAATGCATTTTAATGAAGCATTTGTGTGCCAATACGTTTTGTGTGTGTGTGTGTGTGTGTCCAACTCTTTTCATTAGAGATAATGAAGTTGGAGTTCATTCTATTTTTTTTTTTGCTACTGGTGAAAATATGCTCATAAGGATTCATATACTGCTTCTAACTTCTTTTCTCTAAAGTAGAATGGTGTATTCCAGACACTTGTGAGCAAATCTGAGGGTAAAAATCCACCAGAAAAATGGGAATGCAAATTGGTGCAGCCTCTCTGGAAAGCAGTGTGGAGGTTCCTCAGAAAATTAAAAATAGACCTACCCTATGACCCAGCAATAGCACTGCTAGGAATTTATCCAAGGGATACAGGAGTACTGATGCATAGGGGCACCTGTACCCCAATGTTTATAGCGGCACTCTCAACAAGAGCCAAATTATGGAAGGAGCCTAAATGTCCATCAACTGATGAATGGATAAAGAAATTGTGGTTTATATATACAATGGAATACTACGTGGCAATGAGAAAAAATGAAATATGGCCTTTTGTAGCAACATGGATGGAACTGGAGAGTGTGATGCTAAGTGAAATAAGCCATACAGAGAAAGACAGATACCATATGGTTTCACTCTTATGTGGATCCTGAGAAACATAACAGAAACTCATGGGGGAGGGGAAGGAAAAAAAAAAAAAAAAAGAGGTTAGAGTGGGAGAGAGCCAAAGCATTAGAGACTGTTAAAAACTGAGAACAAACTGAGGGTTGATGGGGGGTGGGAGGGAGGGCAGGGTGGGTGATGGGTATTGAGGAGGGCACCTTTTGGGATGAGCACTGGGTGTTGTATGGAAACCAATTTGACAGTAAATTTCATATATTAAAAAATAAAAAAAATAAAAAAAAAAATCCACCAGAAAAAAAAAAAAAGTAGAACAAATAATTACGTGAATGCAAGGGAAAATTACTACATCATTTCATGTTCCCACACAATTACTTGACTCTCTATTAGGCAAATTTGGCCTTGCAACTCAAAAAAAAAACAGGTGATGTACTTATATTTCTAAAGAATTTGTGGGAATTTAAATGCCTATAAGTTTCTGGGATGAATTTTGCATCATATAAGAATTATTTTGTTAATGAGACTAAAGGGAGTTAGGAAATTTGTAGGGTTTTATTAAGTTTCCAGATGCTTTACCCATTTTATGTCATTTAAGTCATATAATTTTATGAATTAATTTCTATTAACTTGAATGTGCATGCGCATGTGGAAATTAAAGATCAAATGGTTTTATATGTTCCCCGATGTCAGATAGCTGATGGGAAAACCAAGTGGAATAGGAACTAAGTACTATTTATTATATTACTAAGTATTACTTAAGTTCCAATTGTACCTAAACTTGTGAAATACAGAATAAAGACAAGACTGATGAGCTCCTAGGTAAAACATAGAGAGGGATAGTTCTAGTCCATGACTCAGGAGTACACTTTTCTAACTTGGGATCTTGGTGTGGCCAATTTCTAGGTCATCCTACAATCCTTTCTTCCTCCTTACGGTCTTTGCTGGATATATGACCATGTAATCAGAAATTATGTTCCCCGATCAGAAGTATCTGGGGGAGTTTTGTCATGCCAATATGATCTGACTGAAAGAGAAATTTTCTACCATATTATTTGCATAAAATGAACTCGTTTGCCCTCCTTTTCTGTTTTTTTTGTCCGTCCTATGTGTAGAATACGTATATAACCTACCCCTATGACATACATACATATATACATGTATATATACATGCGTATATGTATATAAAACCTAGCTTCAACTATGCAGACTAGGAAAATGTCCTGAGGTGTGGTGAAGGAAACCTGATCTCTGAATAACAAACTGGAACTGAGTCTCACTATGCTGCTGGGTTTTACTCCAGCCTGTCACGAGAGTAAAATGAGTGAGGAGTAAAATGAGTAAGAACAATGAAAAAGAAAACCTTGCTTTTAATTTATGTGGCTATATTATTTGAACTTTGATACAATAGTTTTCCCCATACTCTGGTGGATGTATTTGGTAAACCTATTATTTGTATGTATGGAAATATCATGAGAACTTCACAGGACAGATGAAATGAATAAATGTTATAAGGTTTAGTGAAAGAAGTAGCCATGTCTTCTTACAGGTGGTTGAATAATGCTGTTGAGTGTATTGTGATTGATTTGATTGTGATAACAGTTTTCAAAACAAAAAAAACCCACATTTGATATAAAGAAAAGGTCATATATTCATATTTATATTCTGATTATGTATATTCTTATAATAGTATTTCAGCCATTAACAGACCCTTAACATTTTGCATGGTCATTATGACCCGACATCTGTCTAGACTATAAAGCAATTCACCACATATAGTTTATTATTATTCATTTAATTTCAGTTCATCAAGTTGCAGTTAATAATTTAGAATGCTAAAGTAATAACTTGGACCTTATTGCCATTGAGTGAAGAAAGATGGAATAGTGTGCTACAGAAATGGCTTTTATTAAAAGTAAGAACAAGAAAAAAGCAAAAAAAAACCCACCCAAAATGTTAAAAAGCAAATTAGAAATCCTTACCTATAGTAACAAGTACCTATTCCTTGGACTGTACCCAGAAGTAAATTATATGAATAAGATAATAAATCTTTTAGGTCCACAGAGTAAAATAAAGGTTAAGGGCTGAGAAGAAAATTGCAATGTATTTTATTGGAACACGTTTACATCTCAGGAGCAAGTGAGTTGTGTTCCAGAAGTATGTTCCAGAATTAATTGTTTAAGGCTTAAAACACATACCTCTTTCACAAACATTTCTGCCCATAGGGTCAGTTACACAAGTATCATAACCATCCTACGTGATTGATTAATCTACGTCTCTACTCCTTTATCTCATCAACTGGCCTAGAACATACTTAACCATCAAAAGTATGGCAACATCATAGGCTTTTTCCTTCCCTCCAAATCATTTCACCATGGAAAAAAGTATGAAACCTCTAAATGCATCTAAATAATTCTAAATGCTTCCGACACACTTATTTGGTTATTTTTACAATACCTGTACTTGTCCCTTAGGAAAATCTACTTCCTCTGACTATTATCTATCATTGCAACCACTGTTCTTAATTCATTTTGCTCTGTTGGCCTTCTTAACCCATTATTTTCCTTATCCTACTTTTATTCTAGGAAAACTAATTACTACTGAAAAAAAACCCTACATTATGGTCACTATATATTCACTACATCTAGTCTTTACTGCTGCTAAGCTACATCATATTTGCCAAGTTGATTTTTTTCTCTTATTCTCTGCAGGGAAATATCGTTTACAAAAAAGTATTTAACTTCTCCTTTTTACATCTAAATTTGTTTCTTACACTTCGTATTGAAACTGCTCCAAATTTCAGCCACCATAACTATAAATGCATTTGTGCAGTATCAGTCAAGTTTGAGTCAAGAAAGCAAAAATTGTGCCAGGTCTTTCAACTGGAGGGAACGATATATAGGTAATTATGTACTGACAAACCAATGGAGGAACTAATGGACTAAAGGACAGTAAAATGGCTCTGGTTTCAGAAACTGAAGAAGCTACATCAGTGATTGCTGCCACAGGTAACACTAAAGCAGATTATTTTCAAGAATATTCTCAGAATTAGGACAAAAATGTATTTCTTCCTTTCTCCTCATGATATTCCAAGGCTGCTAAAAGACAATTCCAGCTTCCAATTTCTATGTAATATGCAAATGCCCCTTGATGGCAGAATCTAAGCTGGCATTATACTAGTAAGAATTCCCAGAACAATTGTTCTCCGGTTTCCAGTCTATATGATATCAGGGAGAGTTGCAAAAGTTGCTAGGAGAGAAGCTTAATTGACAACTGAAAATATGGCTCACATCCCTTTGCTTTTTGCCAACAACTGCAATGGACGAGATGTCTTCCTCAGGGCTAGAGATAAGCCTTCAATATGTTCACCGTATTCCTTTAATTTCTGTGCTCCCAAAACACATTTCCATCCATTATTCCTTCTGTCACCAATGTCTGCAAGATATCTGTCTCTGTTGGATCCTATCAGCTCTTACATTTCTTTCTGAAATGGAAAAAAAAATAAATCATAAGTAAAATTTCATAGAGCACAATCTCTCATTCTCACTAACACATTAGTTTTCTCTTCTGTAAAATCAAATTATTTTTAAAAGTTCTTTTCTTATTGTGTTTCTAAAAGTAATGTCTACACTTTAGACTTACAAATTGTTTTTTCCATTCCTATACCCTGGATGCTTTTGATATTTAATATGTTAGATGTTTTAAGCATATGTAATAATAATCAATTACTACAGTTTTAAGTAATGTTATTTAAAGTTGTTATTGCTGAAAAGCCCTCCACCAATTAAGTCAAGGTTACTCAAGTAAATTTTACTTAGTCCATAGAATTTTGAAGGAAATTATCTCAATTACAATAAAAAATAGATAAAGTAGCTCCATGTTTTGTTATACAAGGAAGTGCAATCTACTATCTTTTAAATCTGAACAATTGTGGATGATAATGCCTGAGGAAGTAAGTCTGTCACATGTTCTGGAAATACAGAAATCTATTTTAAATTCCAGCCATATTACAGAAGTGGATTATGTGTTAAAGGCTTCTTTTTCTTGTTCAGTGTACTTCCTAGTGCCAAAGTTTTTCAATAGCAACATGGCATCTAAAATTAAGTATGTAGCATATTTGTAAATAAACAAATTTTAATCCTTCAGATTAAGGTTTTCTAGGGTAACAGAGCTGAGTATATTCCCAAATTTAAGGTTATAAAAGGAAAATAGAGGTCAGTTTCTTAGTAGTCTCCATGAATCATACAGAAAAGTCCTGAGACCAGCTCTAAGGTTTATTCTATACTCTTTAAATAGCTAATAATACAAAGTACAATATAATTTTATAGAAATGAAACTGTTTTGGAACTCTTCACTTACATATTAATAATGTTGTTGTCAATGTCTTACTGTATTAGGACAAATTGAATACAAAATTAAAAGAGAATACATGATAAGAGTTGCCATCACTGGCTATTGGTAGTAAGTTACATGAAAATTTGTGATAACAATAAGAAATGTATTGATCTGAGAATTTCTCACTCAACAAACATTCATTTACTAGGCAACAGCTAAAGATCCGGGAAAATAAAAGTTTATTAAAGAACATTTCTCATCCTTTTAAGGGTGACATTTATAGTGTATTATTCAAGGTTCCCTGGGGGAGGGGGAGGGCAACGAAATGTACATAAGGAATTGACTCAGTGATTATGGCGGCTGAAATGTCCCCATATCTGCGGGTGAGTCAGCAAGCTGGAGACCCAAGATACCTGATGGTGCAGTTTCGGTCTGACGGCCAGCAAGCTTGAGATCCAGAAAGAACTAATGTTGCAGTTTAAGTCCAAAGACAAGAGAAGTTCTCCCTTATTTAAGAGAGGTCAGTGTTTTTGTTCTATTAAGGCCTTTAACTGATTTGGGGAAGGCCACCCACATTAAAAGAGCAATCCACTTTACTCAGTTTATTGAGTCAAATGTTAATATCATTGAAATATCCTCACAGACATATCCAGAATGTTTGCTCAAATATCTGGGCACTTACCGAGTCAAGTCAATAGATAAAATTAACCATCACATACAATGAGAGTCTCAATTTCATAATTACAATTGCTCATTTAACTAAGTCAGTATTTTGACTATAATCCTACTAACTATAGCAGAAAATTGTATAACTTCACACATAGATCTTTCAAACATATAGAAATTACTATTTTAATTTCTATAGTGACTTAAGATTTATAGCATATTTATATATATTTTTTTATCTCGTTGGATTCGGACAACTGCATTCTTTGGTATATTCTATTAATTTTATTTTGCTAAGTGAATTTTATTAAATTCCATTATATCAAGACTGTTGTGCAGGATGGCATTTCCCCTTAGGTAAATGTATACAGAAATTACTTTTGCTAGTTTATTTTCATATATTTCATAATAAAAATTTTTATAAAGTAATTTTCTGGTATATATTAATACTATATAATATAAACAATAGTAACAATAATATTAATATATAAATAATATTTATATAATATATAATAATAATTAATAATAAATTAATAATGTGTTTAACTAGAATCTAATGAATTTTTTAACTGCGTTTGGTCACAATCAATATATGTGATTGGTCATATGCTTGTCTATGATGTTTCAGTTTGAACGTACATCCAGATAAATGCGCATATAATTTGATAAGTAAGTAATTAAGGAAAGATCCATTCTAATTGTACATTCGCGTAGAGTGTAGAATTTGATTAGATATCACGGTTACATTGGGTAGTAGTAATCACCAATAGAATTATAGAGTTAATTGTAGATTTAATAATGCCATTTTATTAAGATCTGAATTTATAATTTAAAATGGTGCATAGTTACTGAAAAGGTCAATGTCTGTATTTAAACACTACTTCCTTTTTGAATAGGATTACGTTAAAAAAAGGTATTCATTATTGATTAAGATATTCAGAAATATACTTTTAGTTAAAGTGTTTTAATTGATAACTCAAATGGCAATAATTTTAATAATCATTCATAAATTTGTTTTATATAATATGTTAATAGCTATACATAAGCCTTCAAAGTTTAATTCTGCATATAAGGAAATTGAAGACTGACATTTAACTGAGGCAATGTAAACACTAGAGACCACGTAGGTATCTGCCTTTTTTATGCTTTTCCTCCCAATTTATCTCTTTTTCTAGTAAAGCCTAGGTAACATCTTATATGTATACTTTAAGATCCAACTTTATATTGGAATTTTTGCTTTACCAAACCTAACAGTGAAGGATCTGCTACAACATAATAGCCCAATACTTGCCTATGCAATTCAATCATTCCTACATTCAAATTCAAATTATATTTCAGCTTAAGTCTTCAACTTGCTATGTGAATATAATGAAACGTCAGACTATACTAATCATCATAACCAATTTATTGTAAATTTAGAGGATGCTTGGTAATCAACTATGACAAAATTGTGAGCATAATACTGGCCATAGGAACAGGTGAGGGACAATTAAAATTCTGGGATGGAAAAGACATGTAACATACATCACCAGATAGGATGTTTCTCCACTTTATTTCTTTTTAACAGTACAAACATGGCCAAAATTTATTTACTTGCATAGGCTTTAATCCTGACATATTTGTAAATTTTAATGGACAGTATTTTTTCTTAGAAGAGAGTATACAAATATTCATATTAATGCCAAATATTATCCTTTCGAAGGCTTTTTCTGAGTTTTTAAAAAAGAGGACCAAAATTCATTCTGATCCACATTAAATTGTTTGTTTTGTAATGACAAGCCCTATGACATTATGTCTTATAATATTATGTGTGCTAATCTCCTGAGACCTCTTGCTTAATAAATTGTCAACCAACTGGGGGATGATTTTGCTTCTTGACATTAAAAAATCCCACTTCAAAGTAAAGTGCTGTCATAATGGGAAGCTTAATTTAAATAAAATAAAATAAAAAAAAGTCAGAGGTTTCTAAAAGCAAAACAGAATCCAAACAACTTTTGTTATGTGAGTACTCCGTAAAATCAAATTCTTTTAATTTTTTAAGGTTTGTATTTGAACTATGTTAAAATAAATATTCTTGATATAATTTTATACATAAGCGTTTTGTATTACTAGCTGTTATAGAAATGAAAGCCCTTTTGAGAAGGCATTTTAAGGATTTAAATAATATATGAGCATAACTGAGAAATCTGAAAATGGCATTTCCAAGTAATGCTGTTATGCCTTAGCCATATTTGCTGAAATTACATGAAAAATAGTTTCAAAAGGGATGTAGAGTTTTTGACAGGATGCTTCTATGAACTTGAGGTGCTGACTGAATCAAGTCAAAGCATGGGGTTCTGTATCCCGAAAGCCTTCCTCTATGTGTGCTAACTCACTGGTCAAGAAAATGTGAATATTTCTGTCTTGGAAACTTTCTTGTCAAAAATGTTCCTTGGTTTGCATGAGGACACATGGTCAAACTGTCACATATAAACTATTTATTTTAAACTATAAACATTACTGCTACAATTATCTTTCATTCATTCAGAAACAAACATTGAATTCCGGGAGATAGTGTTAATCTTGAACTATATAACTACAATGTTGTCAATATTATTACAACCTGAAAGAAAAAAGTATAAATGATGACTATCTAATTGTCACTAAGTAATTGTAAATGTATTTTATTTTTCTAAAATGTTTGTTTATTTTTGAGAGAGAGAGGGAGACAGAGCATGAGTCGGGGAGCGTCAGAGAAAGAGGAGACACAGAATCGGAAGCAGGCTCCAGGCTCTGCACTGTCAGCACAGAGCCAGATGCGGGGCTTGAACTCACAAGCTGTGAGATCATGATCTGAATCGAAGCCAGATGCTCAACCAACTGAGCCACCCAGGAGCCCCTGTAACTGTATCTTAAAATTGATAGTTTTAAGTAGGAAAAGAAACAAAACTTAAAATCATTTATTCAGAAAGTAGTTTCAAACACCTTGTAGTTAATTACCTCCTCTAGGTAATATTGTGGTTTATATTTACTAAAAAATGATCTACTTTATTTTCTGTGATATAATAAAATAAATTTAGTTTTTGACACTAGATTCAAATTATTGCATATAAATATCAGTATCTCCAAGAAAAGCCATTTTTAACCATAGAAATGCAAAAGATAATGATAGTAAATGATATAAAAAAAAACTATCCTTTTTATAAAAGAAAGAGAATCTTTGTCATGAATCAAGTAATGAGTACTAGATACAAGTATTTGACATGCAAAGGAATAAAGGTGTTTTCAATAAAAGTTGCACTATAATAATCCCTCTACTCCTACATATGTATTCTGGGGGGGGGGTGTATTTCCAGAAGGAATAATATTATGTTTAAGATTTAACTCAAAGAATAAAAAAATAAAATGTAGTATCATACATAGAATACATTATCAACAAGGGAAACAAATCTGTTGATAATATCATTCAGCTAACAATCAATGATAGACTTGTGTAGTCAATTTTAAAAAAAAATTGGTAGAATCAAATTAAGCAAATCTGTATTTCAGATACAGGCATGCCTCAGAGATATTATGGTTTCAGTTCTGGACTGTGGAAATAAAGTGAATATTGTGATAAAACAAGTCAAATACATTTTTTGGTGTCCTAGTACATATAAAAGTTAGGTCTACGCTAGACCGTAGCCTATTAAATGTTTAATAGCATTATATACTTATAAAACAAGGTGCATAATTAAATATGCAAATTAATTTTTGTGAAAAGTGTGACACAGAGACATGAAGAGAGCAAACTAATGTACAAAAAGAGCGGTGTCCATTAATGAAAGAATACTTTATGGCTAAAAGATGCTAGCCATCATCTGGGTTTTCAGGGTGTTGCAATCCTTTTGCTGGTGGAGGGTCCTGCCTTAGTGCTGCTTCCGGCTTCTGTGTTAGATCTTGCTGTTTCACCTTGCACTTTCAGGTTATCGAGATGGCTTCTTTCTTTAGACCTCTTGAACCAAACTCTACTGGCTTCAAACTTTTCTTCTGCAGCTTCCTCTCCTCTCTCAGCCTTCACAGAATTAGAGAGAGCCAGGACTTTGGTCTGGATTGGGCTTTGGTGTAAGGGAGTATGGTGGCCGGTTTGGTCTTCTATCCATACCATTAATACTTTCTCCATATCATTGGTGAGGTTGTTTTGCTTTGTTACCTTTCCATGCTCACTGGAGTAGAGCTGTTCATTTCCTTCAAGAACGCTTCCTTTGGATTCACAACTTGGCTAACTGTTTGGCACAAGATACCCAGCTGTTGGCCTATCTCTGCTTTTGACATGTCTTTCCTCACTAGGCTTAATCATTTCTGGCTTTTGATTTAGATCCATAAGATCCTTCCTTTCACTCGAACACATAGAGGTCATTTTAGGGCTATCAATTGGCCTAATTCAAATATTGTGTTTCAGGGAAGAGGGAGGTACAAGAAGAGGGAGAGAAATGGGGAATGGTCAGTCAGTGGAGCTGTCAGAACACACACATTTATCGATTAACTTTGCTATCTTCTATGGGCACCGTTTAGGGCACCCCAAAATAATTACAATGGTAACATCAAAGACTACTGATCACACATCACCATTAGAAATATAATAATAATGAAAAAACTTTACCAAAATGAGACAGAGACATGAAGTGACCAAATGTTGTTGGAAAAAAAATGGTGCTGATAGACTTGCTCAACGCCATGTTGCTGCAAATCTTCAATTTGTAAAAAATGCAGTATCTGTGAAGTGCATTAAAGAGCAATAAAATGAGTTATATCTGTATAAAATAATTATACTTATGGCATTTTCAACATCCTGGGTAATACCAGATAGTTTTGAGCATGTTGACAATTTTTACTAATGTCTTGATATTAAACATATTTAAATGAGAGAAAACAATGTGGGTTTTTTCATGTATCTTAAGGCTTTTTTAAAAGAAAAGTTTATCAAAATTGATATATGTCAGTGATTCTCAAATGTGTCTTTTTGTTAAAAATACAAAGTATTGAGCCCACATGAAGCCTATTAATCAGAATCCTGAGATGGGGCCCAGCAATCTATCCTAACAAACCAAATAATACTGATGTTCTTAAAGAAACAAACAGATACTTATAAAATCTTTAGCATGGTATACTGAACCTTTAAATGCTCAAATTTTCCTATTTCCATTAGTATTTTGCTAATTGTATTTAAAATATGTTAATATTGGGGCGCCTGGGTGGCTCAGTTGGTTAAGCATCGGACTTCAGCTCAGGTCACAATCTCGCGGTCCGTGAGTTCGAGCCCCGCATCAGGCTCTGGGCTGATGGCTCGGAGCCTGGAGCCTGTTTCTGATTCTGTGTCTCCCTCTCTCTCTGCCCCTCCCCCGTTCATGCTCTCTCTCTGTCCCAAAAATAAATAAACTTTAAAAAAAAATTAAAAAAAAATAAAATAAAATATGTTAATATCAATTTTGAACAATTCTATCGATTTGAATTATTTGTTCAATATTTATGTATTCTTGGGTGTGTCTTGAATTTCTATTTTGATGCGTTGATTGGAATATGCACAAGCATTACTATGAGGCTGATTTTAATATTAAATATTTGTATTATGTTATATTGTCTTAGGGAGCAAATCTTATTATCTTTTATCATTCATTACTAACTCAATGGTTTTTAGTCTTTGTTTTGCTTTTAAACTTTCCATATACTAGTCATTGTACTTGATTCTGAAAATACAACAATGACAAGTAAAAAGTGCCTGTATTCACAATGATTTTATTACAGTGAGAGAGACAGATTGTGTGGTTTCAATGACGAAAATGGAAATTTAATGATTATCTCCCGCTCTTTAAGTGAGATGTATGTAGGAATTTTGTTACTCACCTTTCTGAGTCTTTTTTAGAATCCCTCAAATATTTGCTACTGTAGATGGTGATATATTTTAAAGAGAAATAGGCAAGAGAAAAGGTGCTAATCTTCACAGTCTAGAAAAGAAAAGAAACATAAAACTCCTTCAAGTCTTGCCCCCCACTGTTTCCTGGTTCTGCTTCCTCACTCTCCATGGTTGAGTCTGTGATTGACATTGTGATGGCTACTTTTCTGTATCAACTTGGCTTGTCCATTATCTCCAGACATTTGAAATAAACATTATTCTGGATGTTCTATGGCGGTGTTTAGGGATGAGATTTATAAATATCAGTTCACTTTGAGTAAAACATATTGTTCTCCACAACATGGTGGACCTTTCCAATTAGTTCAAGGCCTAAATAGATTAGCTGATAAGCAAGAGGAAATTCTGCCAGTAGACTGGCTTTTGACTGGAACTGCAACTGTTTCCTGTGTATCCCAAATGTTGTCCTCCTTTCAGATTTTGGACTTGCCAACCTCACACAATCATATGAGCCAATTGCTTAAAATAAATCTCTCTATATATGTACACATATCCTATTTGTTCTATTTCTCTGGAATCCCCTGACCATGCTATGATTGTGAAGATACATATTTGTGCACCTTGAGAGCTTAAGTGAATGTTCTGATACCATTTAGAATGTATGCAGGGACTGCTTGATGATGACCAAAGTTTACTTCCTCCAAGATTGTGAGTCCACCTGCTAATGCCTGTGGGTTTTGTGCTGTGTTTTTCTATGAATGTCAGTGTCCAACTTCAAAGTTGGAGTTAGGAGATATATATATATATATATATATAGATATATATATATATACATAAAACATCTGCATAGCATAAGACACATAATTTATTGAGTTTCATGCTACCTGTGCCCCCCCCCAAATCAGTTTTATATTATCTACAAAACAATAATAGCTAAAATTAAATGCATTCATGTAACCATATTTATCTGCTTTATATACTGTTGTTGAACTAGAAGTAAAAATAGTGAACATAAACAATATGGTCCTTGTCTCATAAATCATAGTTTAGTGGGAGACATAGCAAAGAATAAATAAGCATTAAATAATTATTATTTTTGATCTTTTCTATATTGAATGTCAACTGAAATTAAAGAATAAAAGAAAGGAAAGTAATCAGAGTACAGTTCTCTGAGAAGGTAATATTTAAGCTGAGCACTGAGAAATGCAAAGAAAACAATTTTACAAGACCGGGGCAATATTGACAGAAGCCAAGAGAATAATAGCACAGGCAAAGGCACTGAGACGAGATGGAACTCAGATATCAAAAAAAAAAAAAAAAAAAAAAAAATGTCATTGTTACTTTAAAGATTAGATCATTCTTTTGCTGTATTTATTTATTTTTGTGAGACAGTGAGTGGGAGTTATGGAAAGGCAGAGAGAGAGGGGGACAGAGGAGCTGAAGTGGAATCAGTGCTGACAGCATGAACCTGGTGTGGGGCTTGAACTCACAAACTGTGAGATCATGACCTGAGCCGAGGTTGGACGCTTAACTGACTGAGCCACCTAGGCACTCCAAGATTACATCATTCTTTAAGTCACTTTTAATCCTCCATGGGCAAGACTCCAACCAAACCTGCAAGGTACTCAACCCTTTGTATGTATGCATGTATGCACGTATGTGTGTATGCATGTATGTATGTATTAAAGTAAACAAAGGCTTAGAATTATAGGTTACTTTTTTAAGACCTCATAACTCATAAATGTGAAGAGCTGGATTTGAATGTACCTGTTAGGAGTCAAAACAATTTCTACTTCACCATTAACCTAACTCTTCTGTCTGGCATTGAGATTCATTTTTTCCTTAGCCTATACACTTCTATTCACTTCTCAGTGTACCTTATAGGGACAGAAAAGTGCTTTTGATGAATTGAGTAGGTTATTACTCTCTAAATTCAAGTTTTGTTTTCTCGTATCTAATATTTTACCCATTAATTTCTTTTACTTTTTTTTTGCCTTTCTAAAAATGCATCCAGTCTCCACTTTCTAGTTTAATTCCTATCAAATTAGCTGTTAAGTCCAGCTAAAAAACAATCATGTTCTTCTCTTAACTCTTATAGCTAATATCTATAACATTTAGTTAGCATTTAATCAAGCATCATCTTTTATTCAATATTTGACTTGTTCTATTTCTTGTTATTTATATATTCACATATTTAAGCTTAATCCATTTGAAGCCACCCTAAATTTGAGATCGAGAATGCCCTATTATACTTGTAAGTACCATAGTATTTAGTTGGTCATTTTAAAATTTATTTTGACCAGTGGGAAAAATATCTCTGGAAAAAAATTCATGAATACTTCCCAAATTACTAGCATTGCAAGAAGGTTTTATTTCCGTTCACTCAAAAAAACCAAATGTAAGTAATTGAAATCGATTAATGGCAGAGGTTATTGTCATTTGACATTGAATTGACATTGACAATGACATTGTCATTGAATTATGTCTCCAGAAAGATTTAAAAGGTCTAGTGTCTGGTGCCTACGAATGTGACCTTATTTGGAAATATAATATTTGCAGATGATCCAGTTAAGATAAGATTCTTGGGATGGACTCTAATCCAGTATAAATGCTGACCTCACAAAAAAAGAAGCACTGTCTACAAGGCAGAAGCTACTAGGAGCTAGGAGAGACACATAACACATACCTTCTCCCCTCATGGACCACAGAAGACAGCAATCTCAATGACACCTTGATCTCAGACTCTGGTTTTGTGAGCCGTCCAGGTTCTTTGCTGCAGCATCCTTTACAAACTAGCAGTTATTTAGTATAGTATTCAATAAATTGACTTAAATCCCTAGGTTTATAAAATGTTATTTTACAAATACAAAGTAAACAATGTATTAATGTATCATTGTTGCAAATTATAAAGAGGGGGAACTAGAACTAAAAACATTCTCATGGGTGTTTACAATTCAGGTATGGTTACAACGTGACAATATATGCTCTGGATGCTGTTTATTTACCTTCTCATTGCATGCCACAGTGAACACTGGGATGGCCCATAAAATCAAAGTCAAACTCATTCCAACATCCTTTTTTTTTTGAAAAACAAAAACAAAACAGAAAAACCAAGGTTAATTTAAAGTTTAAGTGAATAATATTAAACCACACAGTAGTCATTGACCTAGTTAATTGTCTCTGTTGTGTGTGGTTAACCCTCGGTAACAGCAGAAAGCTAATAATCACAACAAAAGACACAATACAATAGCTTATTCTTTGTCTTTAATCCTCTGTTAGCACACTGATTAACTCATTCCTGACCTGGTGTTCTTCCAGAGGTGAGATAAATCTTATTTAGAAACTGCTATCACGATACTGGGTGCCACTTGTGTCTCCCTGCTTTTGCTGTATGCTGGCTTTTCTTTGATGCTAGGCACTTCAGAGCCTTTTATGCATTTAGGCATATTAGGTATAAAAGCTTTTAATCACACAAATTCCTCTAACTGTTCCTAATCTATATGTAAGTCTCTCAGCTGTTCCTATTCTGATATAGCTGCTGCTGGATGAAAAACAAAAAAAACAAAAAAAAAAAAAAAGAAAAGAAAAGAAAGAAAAGAAAAGAATTAAGAAGGTTCTTACATTCTACTTGAACTGAACTGAAATCAGTTCAGTTAACTGAAATTTAACTGCCATGGTCATTGCCTTTTCCTTTCCAGGGTGATGCTCCTATGACCGTAGTGGGTACTCACATGTCTGTGATTAGAAGTGTGTGTAGATCTTCCCTGCAAAGTTGTGGTCTTCAGGCAACGAGATCATGACCTGAGCCAAAGTCAGACGCCACCCAGGAGCCCCGAAACAACCAATTTTAAACTGTAGACTGGATTCTCATTCCAAACGTCTTCCTTTTATTTTCTTTTTAATCATTTCACTTAACTTCATAACAACTATTTTTAGCTTCAGTTTTGTTTATTTGGGCTCAGGTGCATGATGGTATTTCTTTCAAATTCGGATTGTTTGAAGAGACAACAAAAAATAGTTCATAGCAACCTGTGGAATGAGACTAACTTTACTGTACCTCCAGTGTGTTAATCGTTACAACAACCCAGAAGGAGGCTTAGGAAAGCCTTATTAGAAACAAGTAAATAGATTTAAATAGTAACTAAGATCACACAACTTGTAAATGCAGACGAGAAGTTCAGACAGATGGCATGTTCACCCCAAAAATTGTATTCTAAAACTCTGTGATATAATCTCTTTTAAAAGAACCTCTGTTTTAAAGAAAAACTTGATTAATCAGAACAGACATAATCTAAAATCATCATTACTCTGGATTTGCTTTAGCACAAGTCACAAGCACAAGTCACAAGCCCACAACAGGCCTATGACTGTAAAAGGGTTGATTTAAGAAATGTGTACAATTAACACCCCCTTTATCTTTGGAGTAATTCATTTTTATTCCTCATATATCTTTTATGTCTATGAACTAGAGCTATGGCACCATGAATTAATGTAGCCCTTTTGAATGTATAAAGCACATTGATATATTTATTTAATTACTGTTGGTAAAAGCAAACTTCAAGGTGAATAAAAAATGGGTCTCAGAACTATAACATAATTAATGGCAAGGTGAATCAAAATTAAAACTTGGTGACTTTATAACTACATGATAGGGAAATTCTACAATTAAAGTTAACTATTGCATTTCTAAATCTTGAGAAAGATATTAGATTAATATCTGGACTTACCAGAACAAATATATTATTTAGGAAAATAGAAAGACAAAAAAAATTATAGAGAAGTAAGTCAACCAAATCTTCCTGTGAAGAAGAGAGATTAAGAGAGAAAGATAATGTGACAGTGAGTGAAAGAGACACTATAGAAATTGAGACAAATTTAGATAAATGCAGAGAGAGATGTGCAATGCTTTGTATTCTTTTAAACGCTACAATAATGGAGGAACTAAGCAAAATAGCAATTCAAAGTTTAGGTAGGTCTTTTGTTTTTTTGTGATTGTGTTTATTTCAGTCAAGTTGGATAAAAACTCAAACTGAAGAAATTACTCCAATGGGAAAAAATACAAGTAGGAAGGAGTTGATGAGAAGTTTGAACTGCAGACAATGAGGTTACAACGTGGAATATTTTTATCTTAAAAAGACAAACATTATCTTGAGTCTACGGGCTTGAGAGACCTCTGGTAACCCAAAACCCATAGATTTTTCCATCAACTCTAGTCACATCTGTATGAGATATAACATGACAATGTCTTTCTCTGTTATCTCACCTAATCTGGTCAGCAGTACAGCAGCAGAGAAGTCCAGAGTCTTCCGGGAAAATTCCAGTCTTTTCTCCTAGTTCCAAATGCAAGTTGCTCTGGGATCAATGTAAGCAGGTTTCCTGTTACCCAAATTTCTGTCCTTGTCTTTAGTATTATGTACGTTATTAAAATCAGTCTAAATGTGTTGAAGAATCAATATAGATTTAATTTAGTAAAGGGAAGTTTAGACTAATTAAGGTTCCTCATGTTACTGATCATAAGTGTTTTCCTTTTATCTTCTCTGCTTGCCTCCTTTTTTGAAAATTTTCTACTGAGTTTTAAATTTTTTGATGATGTACTTAATAGGTAATTAAAAAATGGATTTCAGTCCGTTAAGCCTCCGACTTCGGCTCAGGTCACGTTCTCATGGTTTGTGAGTCCGCACCCTGCGTTGGGCTCTGTGCTGAGAACTCAGACCCTGGGGCCTGCTTCACATTCTGTGTCTCCCTCTTTCTCTGCCCCTGCCCTGCTCATGCTCACTCTCTCTGTTTCTCAAAAATGAATAAACATTTAAAAAAATTTTTTTAAATGTATTTTAAAGTACCCAGGTGGCAAGCAGTATTCCTACCAATTAGCTATTTGTATATAATCTTTATATTTTTTTAAGAAACAGCAACAAATTACCTTAAATTAACTTCAGTGTTTATGGTTTCCTCTATGGAAATTCAAAATTACATACCTTAAAGCACTGTGCAAATATACATTCGGGCTTAATGATGCACATTAAGTCACATCAATAGACTTTTTTTTTTTTTTTTAAAGAAAATAGCTATCATTAAATATTTTTAAAATTTTGCTAGGAAAAACTCACTTATTTCTTGAGAGTCATGGGGCACAAAACATCTTTTAGATAAAATTGATAAAGAATACACTTTTTTGTGTATGACATTTTTTATGATTATTATATTTTTCAAATAATTGCATTAACTATGCTATCCAGAATGAGTCATGTTCAATGACAGTTGAGAAAAGTCACGTATTGGCTAGTAAGCTGTAGCATATGATCTCCAGAACCCTATTACATTTTAAGTTTTTGATTTCATGTTGAAATCTAGATGGGCTTTCAAACAATACATTATACACAGTAGTAGATAAAAATAGCTATAGTCTATGAAATGTTGTTGACATAAATGATTTAATATATTCTTATTGCAAATTCTTAAAGTTAGTGGAAGAGAAATTAACTTGAAAAATGTAAGTTTATGATCTTATTATTTAAAAATTATCCTTATCAAATTCGGAGAGCCACATTTTCAACACAAAGTGGGCTATCCATAGAGAATGGCATAATGACTCATTCAATTTTTCCATTATTTCACATGAAAATATAGTCTTCTAAAAATGAGGGGGATGCCTGGGTGGCTCAGTCGGTTAAGCATCTACTTTGGCTCAGGTCATGATCTCACAGCTCATGATTTGGAGCCCTATGTCGGGCTCTGTGCTGACAGCTCAGAGCCTGGAGCTTGCTTCATATTCTGTGTGTGTGTGTCTCTCTCTCTCTGCCCCTCTCCTGCTTGCTCTCTGTCTCTCTCTCATAAATAAATAAATAAATAAATAAACAAATAAATAAATAAAATAATAAGGGTTGTAAATATCTGATTAAAAGCAGGCATGGCTTATATGCCCTTACCAATATTCTTTAACATATTTTTCTGTTAATTTATTCTTTAAACAAATATGGACAGCACTAAAGATCAATATTGGTAAAGCATTTACAGTTTTAATGGTCCTAAAATCCAAAATGAATCAGTTAGGAGTTAACCTTTTAAAAGGTAGTTAAAACACAATTGATAAGTAATTAATATGATGAGCTTCCAAAAACATGAAATTAATCTTAATGTCAAAATAGAGTAGCAATATCCTTCTTGGAGAATAGCAAGTAAAGCTGTGTAGTATCTAGGACTGTGCCACATAAGAATAAATTACTTGAAATATACTGAAGTTTTTCACTTGGATACTATCTTTAATTTATTAAACAAAATCCTTTCCTTTGTAAGAGAAATCTGGCCTACAATGATAGATATTTGACATTCATAGTTTTAGTTTCCTCCTCAAACTGCAAAAAGAAAAATAATGTTTGTTTATCCATAAAGAATAGAGATGTGTTCCAAATTCCATAATGAGGTAACCTTTACTGGAAACACTTTGTCTGAAACTAGGTGATAATTCTTGTGTATGTTGTGGTTGAAAGTTAATCATCTTACACAGTTTTACTTGTGTGATAGTTATTCCAAGATCTGCTGAATGGTGAATGTGACATAAATTTGGTTTATATGCTGACTAAACTTCAACATATGAATGATGGATGATAAATGCATTAAAATAGGAAAATATCAACAAATGTAACATTGATTATTTTGGAGAGTCTAGAAAAATCAAATACAATATAACCTAAAAAGCCCATGTAAATTGTTCTCCAATAACATCTCAGAAATGATTTATTTACAAAAGAATCCATTTACTGTTTAGAAAATTGGCCAAACCAGATAAGCAGCTCCTAATTGGCCACTACATTCCTTTCTCAAAGATGACTTCATATGGGCTCGTTCTGATTCCTAAGTTGTCCATCTTGCTTATAAAGAGAACTTAGGAAGCTACACTTTATTTTATTTTCTTTAGCTTTTATTTATTTTTTATTTTTTTTAAATATATGAAATTTATTGTCAAATTGGTTTCAATATAACACCCAGTGCTCATCCCAACAGGTGCCCTACTCAATACCCATCACCCACACTCAGGAAGCTACACTTTAGATAAAAAGTTGAGAGTAAAACATAATACTCAAGAGCATGTATGTTTGCTGCACATTTTAGAAAGTTAAAAAAAATTAGTGAAGGCAATGTAAAAGCCTTACCCTTTTGGGTATATGATGGTAGACTGGGGAGTGTGACAAAAGTAACAGGTAGAGGGAAAATTCTGAGTGCCTTTCACCTTAATGGAATGGTTTCCATAGATATGATTGCTGCAATCATTGGAAACAAACTTATTTATGAATGTGGTATCTTATTGTGTATTACCCCTCTTAAATTTAGAAGAAAGTAACATAAAATTATCCTTGGCAAGTGGCTGAGAAGGAAACATATCATTTTTATTTCTGGCTCTCACACTAAGTAAATAAATAAACAAACAAACTCAAAGTAACCATAGAAAGAATTATTGTTTAATTTAATCACTTCATTGTCCTTGATATGTTTCTGCTCACCTTGTAAAGTTTATGTATATTCTGGTTTCATGAGTTTAACATTACATTTATTTTACTTATATTTTAATTTTGTGCTGTTTTCTTTTTCTTTTTCTTTTTTTGTTGTTGTTCTGAAGCTTCTTTCAATTTTATATAATCAGAGTGTAGACAGTTACCAAGAATAACAGACTCTTTGGGAGGCTTAGTTTAGTTTTCTAAAGCCAATCCCTTTGAAACTTGGAGAATTAGGGATGTATTTTTTGTTTTTTATCAATTATAAAAGTAACCAAAACATAGACAAACAAGGGCCTCTCTAAGAATGTTTACTGATCTAAACAGGATAACAGTAGAGAAGGAGAAAAGTAAATTTGAACATAGGATAAATACATCTCATCAGTGGATATTTACCAGAGATGCTTAGGATAAAATCAGTCATCAGTTCAATAGGAAAGGCCTTCAACTTTATGATCCTGACTTCGTATTTATATGAACCTCAGTATCCGGGATACACTTGAAGTCAATTGCATACCGACCTCATTCAGTTTAGTGTAGTGCTGTTTGAAGAATATCATTTACAAGTGCTTAGAATAACCTGTCATATTAGTTTATAATGGGTCATGTGCTTACCTAAAATCATCTCAGATATCTTCATGCTAGTCAGTATCCCTGAGACAGGTCATCTTTCAAAGGCTGAAAATCATCACCATTTCCTTAAGGCAGCGGCAAAGAGAGAGCCATATTGTATGGATACTTTAAGTTATTACACTTCTACTGCTGTCACTTGCGATCCCAGAGAACTGACAAGACACCAGTTCCTCTTGTAGGGCAGTGCTCACGGGAAACACTGTTCATTTGTTCCCAGTTTTCTCATATCGTCAAATTTAGTTCATTCATCCCATTTAATTATCAAAAAACTGGTAGACTGAGGCTACCGTATTATACAATATTAAAGATAAACTGAACTAATATAGTTTATCATCCACATTTTTCTCACCTGACATAATCCCATTAAACTAACTTTTGTTTGTATGTAAATTCTAAAGTTCATTATCACCTGAATGGACATTAACTGCACTTTTTTTTTTTTTTTTAATTCATTTTAGAATGAGAGAATGCAAGCAGGAGAGAAGGGCATAGGAAGAGAGAGAATCTCAAGCAGGATCCATGCCTAAGGCAGAGCTCACTGTGGGCATGGATCTCAGGGTAGGGGGGCTGGATCCTGCAACCCTGCGATCATGGGCTGGGATGAAATCAAGAGTGGGATGCTCAGCTGAAGGAGCCACCCAGGCGCCCCTAACTGAACTTTTTAAAGACCCGCAGGCTTGTTACTAGAACCTATTCACAATCTACACTCCTCCCCTGGGTTATATCATCATAGTTGTATATGTAGTGTAGATTCTTTAGTCCATAAATCACCATTTTTTACATATTCAGGAAAAAAGTGTTCCTCGTCAGTCCAGACTTGTTTATTACACTGTGTATTTATCATGGCCTTTTTGATAACTGGTAGGCATATAAACATGACATATTAAATAGTAACATTTTTTAAGTTTACCTGCTTATACCTCCCTCTCACTTCTATTTTTGTATTTACAGTGCTAATTCTCTGTAATCCACAGAGTTACCAAAGCCAGAAATCTAGGATTCCTTCCTTCCTTCCCTCCTTCCTTCTTTCTTTCCTTCCTTCTTTCCCCTTACTCCCTTCCTTCCTCCCTCTCTTCCTTCCTCCCTTCTTTCTTTCTCTCTCCCTCTCTTCCTTCCTTCCTCCTTCTTTCCTTCCCCTCTCTGCTTTCTTTCTTTCCTTCTCTCTATTTCTTTCTCTTTCTTTCTTTCTTTCGTTCTTTCTTTCTTTCTTTCTTCTCATACCATTGAATCTAACTGATCAAAAAATTCTGTTACTCTTCTCTTCAAATATATATATATATGTTTATATTATATATATATATGTATATATATGTATATATATATATATATATATATATATATACATATATATATATGTATATTCTCATTCTCTTCCATATCTGACTATTCTCAAACTTTCCACTATCACATGAAGTCAATGATAGATCTACATCTTAGTACCCGGTGATGATCTGCTCCTTGTGAAGGTCGCTGTAGATATATAGGTCTTCTGAATAACTCCAGAAAACTGCAAGATGTTTATTTTAGGCCTTTTCAACTCTTTTAGGAAAAGAAATTGTTCATCACTGTCCTTCATGATGCATCTATTGAATTCTGTGCTTTCAAAACAGAAGTTTAAATCAAATATGTCTTTTTGTGAGGAATTGTGTGTGTGTGTGTGTGTGTGTGTGTGTGTTTCTTTTTTTTAAGGAAGAAATAAGACTGTAGCAATAGTAGCAATGAAAGAATGGCATGGATTGGAAAAAAGGGCATACTTCTTATTCCTGTGATGGGATCCTACAAAATCATACACTATGCGAGTCAGTAAAAAATATAGGGAAACTCAAGGGAAATATAGGTGTAATTTTACCTATATTCTGAATCTCTGCATGCTATATTCCCCCCGATGCATTGTCTTTATCTAAAGTGCTAAAAAAGATAAGACATTCCATCATGCCTCTGTAGTTTAGCACAGAGCTGTGGCCTTTAACATTGTGCCAAAGGGCTGGCGCACCGAGTGTCTCTACCCATGTAACCCCAAATCGTGTTCAGAACACAGGGATATTTTTATAAAGGTGCATGGTTGTTTTACAAGTTTAAAGGTAAGCACAAAGATCTTGCTGTATAAAACAGGAGTTTTAGATAGGGAATAAAACAGATTCTTAACTGTATTTCATTTGGTAGATAAGACTAATGTCTTCAGCATTTCCAAGGGGCATACTTCTGAAAAATCAATTTGAGGAAGGAAAAATCATTAATCTCAGAGTGGAATTTTACACATACCAAGAAAGTCACATGGAGAATAGGCACAAGTTATCCTTGGTTGCCAAGGCAACTATAGTTTTAGTTTCTCTACTAAGCAAGCTTCCCCGTTGTCCTCAGTTGTACCATGGATGTTAACTAAAATGCCATGTCCTTTTGCAAAGAGTTTCAGGATGCTGTTTTCCTGAGGGCTAATCAATGTAAGAGATTGCCCGTGAAGATAAGTCAGACAAATACATCATGACCTAATTTTCTTTTCATCTATCCGGTAAATCAACTGTGAAAATAAGAACTGACCCATATGTTGGGGGCTAAAAGTAATCACAACTGACCTAATCAAGATTAAGAAGTCATCTATGTTTAAAAAAAAAAGATACCAAACGAGGAAGAGATTAGTAATTCTTTATTGAATCACACTTCAATTTAGCATTCCTTTGTTAAAGGTGAATATAGATTGTGGAGGTTAGGGGGCACTTGCTATAGGCTAATTATTTACAGACATGGCAAGCAAAATAGAATTATACTAGAACATGAAGGCAATGGTGATATAAATTTAGCAGAATCCATCAGTGCTTACAAGTCTAGTAATTTCTCGAACATCTTCATTTGTGCTGGGAACAATCTGTAACACTCTTCCTCTCTCGTTTGATATCCTTAAATCATAATACGAATTATGTTGAGTTTTTACTATATTCTAAACACTACTCTTTGGTATATTTGGTGCATATCTTTAGCAGCTGGAGAAATTTAAAGCAGGATGGATTATATAACATGCAAAAAATTACTAATAAAAGAACATGGACTAAAAGCATTATACTAGTATGCTTAGTATTTGAAAACTTCCTTCAAAGGGACATTAATCGTACCCATATTCCAGAGTGAATATGATAATTAGTAAGATGGCAGGAACACTGCAACCCTTCACACAGAGTAAATAGTTAAAATTTTCCCTTTACTTTTTCTCATTTAGATTTTATTAATTCAAATGAAGCAAATTCAGTGGAAGCTGTGATCTTCAAGGAATTTTTTTTATGAGAAATGAATCTGGATTGAGACTTTTTAAGAGGTATAGACCTTGGATAATTCAAGCACCTGCTGTTTATGGTGATGAGAAAGAAAGTAGGAATAAGCATAAGGTAATTGAATAGAATGGTGAAAAAAAAAGCATAGTGGATATTAAAGGAGAATGGACTAACTCATCACTGATTTTGTGGAGTAACAACCAGGCATGGGGAGATGTAAAAACTTACAAGAAAAATACAAGCTTATGGTCTAGAAGATAGTGTCAACCAAAAGAGTAAAAATACTTTAAAGGACAGTTGAGTAGATGGAATGTTTCTCGTGAAGATCACAAGAATGTGGAACATAACTTTTTGCCAAATCCTTGGATTATTTGGAGGAATGAAATATAACATAGGTGTGGAAATACAATACAATACAATACAATACAATATAAACCATTGATTGGGAAGAGTGGAAAGCAGTGTTACTGAAGCACAGTCACATAGGGGATAGTATCTTCCCAGAAGCTGGCTAATAGCAGGAAAAAACACTGCCCCTATTAATAGAAATAGGTAGTTGTTGCTTAAGGAGCAATTTTATGCACATGAGAATATTCCTTTAGGTGAGAGGATGGTGCTGTCATGAACAATTTTTCTGTGGTGATGCAGAATATTTGCATTATTGACTTATCCATGCTTAAATTCATATGAAGGACCACATTAAAGGATGAATGTAAATCCGTGAATGTGCTTCCTAAGTTCAAATACTCCAAAAAGTGCATTTTGCTGATCTGTGCATATTTGGGGTTGTATATTTTTACTGATATCACAAAATAATTTGTATCTGCCTAGAGATGTAGTAAAAGCAAAGATCAGATAGAACATCTTGAAGGAGAATTGTTGGAGCTGGAAATATCACAGTTATTCGTCTCAAGATTTTTGAAAAATTTATAATTTGGAAATAATGTTGTATTTCAGAAGAAGAGCTAAGACAGTACAGAGTGTCTCTTTGTATCCTTCACTCAACTTCCATTAAGGTTAATATCTTCTAATGTGTCCTGGCATGTTCTTCTTGGGAGCTATCTTATTTGAATTTCCTTAAATTCTTGATCATATATGTTATATTATATTATATTATATTATATTATATTATATTAATATTATATTATATTAATATTATATTATATTATAAATATATTTATACACACACACATATATATATATGTGTGTGTATATATATATATATATATATATATACATATATATATATATATATACTTTTACTTGGGCAGACTATAATAATAACAACTAATCATAGACTCCATCTCTCTAGTTTTTACACCAATTTTTTTTCCACTCCAGGATACAGTCCAGTATATTATATTGCACTCAAGCATCATACTATCTTCACTTTCTTTAATTTGTGACAGTTTCTCTCCCCTCCCTACTTTTTTAAAATTTATTTTTAGCATATTGTTTCTATCTAGACACTTCTGTTAGATCCTAGTCAAATAACTTACAGATACCATCCTTCTGTTTGGATATACCTGAATACCATAGATGTGGTGTCATCACATTGTATCAGACAGTACACGGTATCGACACGACTCATTCCATGACTGTTTTGATCACATAGTTAAAATATGGTATTTTCACATTTCTCTATTATAAAGTTACAGCTTTTTCTTTTCTAAAGTCTATTTGATAGAAGGAAGTCTCTAAGTTCAGTTCATACTCAACGGGAAGGGAATCAAGCTCCATGTCTGGACATATGTAAAAATCACCATAGTCAAATATTTTGAGGGAGATACTTTGAGTCTATGTAAATATTCTACTTCTCCTTATAATTATTGACCACAAATTTTAATATTCTTTAGTCCACAACAATTATTATTGCGGTTCTCTAATGTTCCTTTTTTTATTAACTGTTAAAAATTATTTATGACACATTTTAAGATGATAAGGAAGACATTATTCAAACTAGAATTAGTCTCAACTCCAAATAGAAATGGAAAGTGAGGATTTATAGCCAAGGAATATGGTGGGAGCCAGTGGATGGAGATGATTAAGAAGGAATATCAGAGGTAATGGAAGATTCTGGCTAAACCAACATGACAGGATTCTTGGTATAGATTGGCAAGGGTGATATGGTATCATCTAGCGGATGAGTAATTTGACCAGGTATCAAAGGTGATTAAGATATTTAGGGTGGTAGTTTCTCACTAACCTGACAGCAGGCTTCTTGCTCTGGAGGACAAGAACCAAAGATTCAGTCTCATCAAAAAAGGGCTTGGAGGAACCTGACTACAATTTTGTTAAGGACAGAGTCTTTGCCATTAACTCATTCCTTTCACGTTTATAAATCAGAATTCTTCTCTGAGGGAGATTTGAACCTTCTCTTTAATTAATTTATTTAATCCATCCTTTGTAACAGTTTGATTTTGTGGATATTTATTTTATGGCAGTTCACAATGACAGAAAACTCTTAGTTTACTTTTTTCTGAGGTAGCCCTCCAGTTGGCCCAAATTACTGTCTTCTCCTTTAGGCGCCCAAGGGGTTCTTCATTGTCTCTAGTCTATTTTCCCTCTGTTATTTAGATTCGGTAGTTTCTAAAATTCCACTTCATGTTCACTGATTCTTTCTTCTATCTTCTCAATTCCATTCTTTAAACTGTATAGGAATTACTCTTTCTCCCCTTTCCCTAGCCCCCACTTCCGGCCAGGGTTAGAATTGCTTTTATTCCCATCTATTTCTCTCCTCTTTTTCCTGCTGCTGTGACTTACACAAATGCCCACAGACTACTTTTTTTTCCCTTGCCCCCCGTATGTTGATATGTGTGTGTGTATTAATTACATTTGTATGTTATAAATATATATTTATTTACATATAATATAATATATAACATAACATTAGTAGATTGATCTGGATGGATTTCTCAAGTGCCTTGTGCCCCGATCAAGTCAACACTACATCAAAAACAATCTAAGTATTCTTCTTGATCTTCCACGTGAGCTCCCAGTGGAGTTCCAGGAGAGACAGCCTGAAAGGGCAGGCGATTCTCCTGTCCTTTATGGTCAGCTAGAGCTTTATACTGTCATGTTAGCCCAGAGTTAGCAACTCCTTTAAAGTTTCTACTTAAATATAGTCAACAGATTATATGACCAAGTGTCTGTCCCAGAGAAGCAAACACTGAGATCCCATTTCTGTCCCCAGGGACCTATCTTTCAATATATTTCAGGTAGTTGGACTTTCGGTTCTCCAGTGTTTCCAAGAAAAGTCATTAATTTGTAGTAGGTGTAGCTTTTTATCTCATCCTAAGGGGTGGGAGCAACATTCGTTTCAGCTCTTTTAAATTCTGACTTGAAAGTTGAGAGGAGGTTTTCCTTGCAGGTCAGAACTTGAAAAAGCTGGGAAGAGTGTTGCTCCCGCCCTTGGAACAAGGTAAAGAGCTACCCCAGCGACAGCAGAAAAATTATGAAGTGGAGATATGGAAACCTGAAATCTATCTGTTATCTCCTCCCAGTGCATCTTATTAATAGATTGTAAGTTTGAAAAATCAATCAAAAGAATATCTTTTTTTGTTTTACATAAAATCCTGAAATTTGGATAATGAACTTGAAGACAATCTGTGAAGAAACTATATACCTAATTGGTTTAAGTAAAATGACACAGCTCTGAATTCATTTTTTTCCCCAGCTATGTCAAAGCATTTTGATTAGATTGATAAAGAGCAGTAGAACTGGTGTTGATATTACTTTTTTTCACAGATAGGGAACATAGCAAGGCCATTGAGTAATCTCTTTCTGTAAATAATTCTATTATATACATACGAATTTATCAGTACCCTTCCTTATACTCAATTGGATAATCAGAATTAATTTTATCGTCTTATTTAATTATAATTTAGTATTTTCAGCATGCTTTGTAACATAGTGTTCCATAAATCTGATGAAATATAAACCAGTGGATGAAACACTGATTTGGTTAACTTAACTAATGTTATCTTCCTGAGCAACCGTAGAGTTGTTTTCATTCTTTATCAAACACATTTTCCCTCAAATACAATATTGCAATTACAGACTGTGCATGAAAATGTCTGTGCATTGTACTAGTGCCAATGAGTAATCTCCTGTTTGGGGCTATAAACATTTCAGTTCAGCTGTTCAATGCATGTTTACATAAGCTCACATCTTCCCACTCAACAAGATTTCTAAAAGAGCACAGCTCAGTGAAAAATTGAAGAGAGAATGATGAGTGGAAAACAAGTCTATTCTTAACAAGCTATAATCAAATCATTATATGAAGCTTTATTCTTCTGCATTTCGTATCCTAGTCCTTCAGCGAAAGAAACAGAATAGGGGAAAAAGTTGACAAATAATATTACAGTTCAAATTGAAATTCTACGTATCTTAAAAAGTAGATGCTGAGTCACAAAAAAGAAAGATTAATAACTGCTGTTTTCAAATGGCACTGTAAGAGGTTTTGTTTCCAGATACGGGTTACCCATGGAATATTGCCATCTAGTATAAGAAGTTAGGGGCCATATGTTGAAAATCATAGGAATTTTTTCAGGAGGTAACACATTGATTGCCCAGATTTCTAAACCCAATATTTTAAGAACCAATATTTTGCATTAGATGCTAAGAGAAAATATTGTGAAATAAAAATACTGACAATTCTCCCTAAAATCACTTATTTGGATGAATAGTTGAGCTCTTTTTTTACCACAAATTCCTGTGTTTACACAATGACAGGAAATGGGTGATCAAAGGTAAAGTGTCTGTCATGCTCTTAATGAGCATAGTACAGTATATGACATAATATACAACAGTGCAAGGTGGAAACATTTTATTAACGATACTTTCCCAGCTGCCTGAAGGAGGAAGTGATCCCAAGCCTGCACCCGACCTACAGATGGACAAATGTATTGTGGGCAAAATCAGGTGTCTAATTTCGTTTGGGGGCTTCGGTACTCAACTTAATGAATTGAAATCAACCCAAATCAAGTCCAGCCCGGCTTCTTGGAGATTTTATAAGATGGTAGTTTTGAAATATTTTTGTTTCATATACTATCATTTAAACACATGTGGGCTTTCAACGTGATACATGTATTATTATTAATTAACAGGATATATAAGAATCTTATAATCTGTTATCTATTTTATAAGATATGGAAGTAAATTTTCATTTTAAAAATATATGATAAAGATAAACTTGAGTTTATATTTGTTATACATAAACTCTTATTAAATACTTTTACCATTTTAATAAAGGTGATGTGACTGTGCATTTTCTTAGACATTTCTAATTTCAGCTTAACAATCAATTTTAATGTCTGTCATAGCTGGAAAATATATCTCCTAAGAATCCACAGATATACATTCATCAATGGCTCTACTTACTAAACTATGGTACTTATTATTAAATATAATCTTCATTTAAGCAAATATACATATTTGTACAATAGATATGTATGTGGACAGTCAGTAACATATGCACAGATATTCACATGTACATAAACACACACACATTGTTATATGTATGGTAGTTTTAAAATATAACAGCAAATTTTTTGACAGTGCTCCCATTGAGAAGCAGGAATCTGTATTTCTTCTTCATTTTGCAAACTGGACCATTTGAAACATCGTAACTCTTTCCTCAGGTAGCTAATGGCCTGGTTATAAATAATACACATTCAAAATAATCAGATCATAGGAAAAATTCAGCATAAATTGTTTTTATTGTGGAAAAAATATTGATGAAAGATGAAGATACTTGAGTGGAATTTCCATCTCTTCCATTCCAAATGTTCCAAAGCACATTATAATATAATATATTTGAAGAAAATCGTTTGTGCTATTGTAGCAGCAATTAGAATCTTGTCATTCTTTGTGGGGAAATGAAGACCACATTTATATAAAGTATTATAATTTATAAGTCTTTTCATGTTTATAATATAATTAATCTGGTAACTTTGTAAAGTAGTTCCTAATCAGTGTTGTGGAAAATGAAGAAAAGAAACATACGGTTGCATAAATCATATAAATAGTAAGTAGCACACTGGCTGAAACTGAAACAGATATCTATCAAATTCAAACCCAAATATCTTATGGTTGGTAAAAGATAGTTGATTATAGAAATAATGAAAGCCTCATCTGCAATTTGCCTAAAAGTCTCTTATTCTACACATTGTGAAATGCTAAATCTATTTACGATGCTTGCACTTGGAGGTGTGACAAAAATTTTCACTTATTTCCATGTTACAAAATATGCATAAGACATTACTCTGTCACAGGATTACATGATGTCACCTACAACACTAACTCAATTCTGCATTAGACTAGTTCTTTACTTTGTAGTCTTTACTTAATAAACAGATGCTATGTTTTGTATTGCTGTATTCAGAACTGTTACCGTGCCAATTATAACTTTAATCCAAATCTTTCCTCTTGTACAAGTGAACGATAAATTATTTTTAGTACCTTCTGTTTCAGTAAAAATCAGCAGTGGTCTTTTAGGCTTATATTCACCATGCTTTTCCATCAAACTGTGTTAATCAATTCTAACTATTAAAAATATATATCTATATTATACATATAGATATGTCTTTGAAACAGAAATAAGTATTTCCTCCATTTTTTTTTTAATTCAGCAATTCAGTACACATTATTACTTGCTTAATTTAATTGGGATAACACAAAAATTTCTTTATATTAACGCTTGTTAAATTTAAAGTAGTTAATTCAGCTGTTCTGGAAGAACAGAGTCAATTAGGATTTCCTTTAGTACTCCCTACTTTTAATTGTAGTTCTTATTCATACATACATACGGTTGAAACTATTGGGGGCACCTTTCTGAAGAGTACTGATAGTATATTTCAAAGTATGTTACTCTGTGTCAAGCAGTTAAATATTTTAAAGTATTTACCTAAAAAGTAAAACACTACGCAAGATTGTATTTTTTTTTAATGTTTATTTACTTTTTGAGAGAGAGACAGAGCATGAGCAGGGGAGAGGCTGAGAGAGAGGGAGACACAGAATCCAAAGCAGGCTCCAGGCTCTGAGCTGTCAGTACAGAGCCCTTTGGGGGCTCAAACCCACAAACATTGAGATCATGACCTAAGATGAAGTCGGACACTTAACTGACTGAGCCACCCACAAGCCCCCACAAGACTGTATTTTTAAAGATATTATCAAATATCTTAAGATAATATGGGGATGTAATAAAATCAAATGTCATGAATTATCACAAATTTATGGGGTTTTTTTGCTATTATTGCTGAAATTATTTTCTAATGTCCACTTCTAAATCAGATGGGTTTGTTTGCTTTGTCCTTCTCAATTCTCTAAGGTCAATTATGTAGTCTGAGTAAGCCATTCTTCCGTTGAGTGCTGTGTGTGTGTGTGTGTGTGTGTGTGTGTGTGTATAATGAACTGATATTCAGTTTGGATGAACATATTTTTTCTAAAAACACTTATATTTCTCATAAATATTATTTTTGATTTATAAGACATGTGTGACTTTTATGAAGTTATTCTTCTTCAAGATTTACCTCTTCCAGGTGGCTCATGTGGTTGAACCAGCGACTCTTGATTTCTGCTCAGGTCGTGATCGCACAGTTTGTGAGATCAAGCCCCATGTGGGCTGTCAGTGCAGACCCTGCTTGGCATTCTCTCTTTTCCTCTCTCTATGCCCCTCTCCTGCTCACACACACACACACACACTCTCTCTCTCTCTCTCTCTCAAAATAAATACATAAACTTGAAACAAAAAACAAAATAAAACAAAACAAAACAACAAAAAAAAAAGATTTACCTCTTTGTGGTTCCTGCATGGCTTAGTTGGTTAAGCGTCTGACTCTTGATTTCGGCCCCCATCATGATCCCAGGGTTGTGGGATCGAGCCCCGCGTTGGGCTCTGTGCTGGACAGCTTTGGAGCCTGGAGCCTGCTTCCGATTCTGTGTCTCCCTCTCTCTCTGTCCCTCTACTGTTCACACTCGGTCTCTCTCTCCCTCAAAATAAATAAACATTTAAAAAAAAAGAATTAGTTAACCTAACCAGCAAGAATAAGGAGTGCATGTCTTGCCAAAAAGGTTTGGAAGCTGGTCAGATATACGTAATTCAACCAGTGGCAGGTCACTGGTGAGCTTCGAATACATTTTCCAAAAAGAGAGCTAATCTGTATATGTTTTGTTGTGTTTTCAAATTCAATTACCAAATGTTTCAACAGTAACTGTAAATTCAATTTAGAAATTGTAAATTCTATGCTGTGTTTTCCACCTTCTGAATTCTTATGGCATCTTCTAATTAATTTAGATTTTAGATTTTTCTTTCCCACTTTCATCAGTTGAAACACATTAATTTTTTATACTTTGTCTCCAATAATCAATCGTCATAAATACTTGGAATTCCCTGGGATTATTTGTTGTTCGTTTGCTTTCCTTTGCTCATGGAGGATCTCTCTCCCTCTCTCTCTTTCTCTCTCATTTTGGTTAATATTCTTATTTGCCAAGGCTCTGTGGAGTCAGCTGTGGCCTGGGGCAAGTCTGTATCTTGCCTAAGATAGTTTAACATTATTTTCCAATGTCCTGGGTTAAGAAAGATTATGAGGCAGAATTTGGAACAAGAGGACAAAAAGGCATTGATCAATGATTAGGGACTGCTACTTCATAGGATGGGGATGATAGGACATATGTCATATACTTAAATGGTGACTATTTTCTGTTTGCCCCAGCCCTAGTTTACATTTGTCATCTTAGCTTCTCATTTAGTTTAGCATGTTTTCAAGCTTTTCTTTTTATAACAAGACACATTTTCTTTTTTCTTCAACCCTTCTCAGATGGAACACGATAGAAATTTTTCTTCCAAAGACAAATTGTGTATTTAATTAAAACTTACATATTAGATTTCAATACCTCACTCATCCGGCGATGAATATGTAATCTGAATAAAATGTTGACATTTGCATCCATTATAGAATCTGTGGGAATGGCCCTAATCATATAAAACCAGAAGAAACAAATATGTGGAGAGAATGACAACTTAGTTATTTTAAGACTATCTCCCTGGACAAGGAACTATCACAGGTCTATATAGAAAATGTCTGTGCATATCACTCTTTTAAGCCTGACTTTCCATTTAAATCAAATGCCTACTGTTCTGAAAGTGACTCCACTTACGTTCTCTTCCAAAGTTTTCTATGTACATGTGTAACATGGAACAATAGGTCAGTGTGTTTCTCCCTTAGCAGAAATTTAGATTTCTCTTTCAACTTGTTCCAAATATAATTGTTATTTTTCTTTTTACTGTCACTAGTAAGATTTTGGAAATGTTTGCACGCTTCAAGAACGATGTTGTAAATCAGTCTACATGCTATAATGGTAGTGGCTATATTTTGGTTGTAATTTGTTTAATATCAGTTGGAAATGTTAGTAAATTACTGGTAAAATAGTGAAATATTCCACAATAAAAATAGCAACAAACAACAGCTAGCAAACAACTTTTGAAGCTTTTAGTGAATTGCACTTATCAAAAACAAATATTTCAACAAGAAGACATTTACAGTTATCCTTATAAAAGCAAGAGAGGTCCAGACAATATTAAGGGAGTAGAGCTGCAATATCGTATGTGGATTAATTTTGAATTTTGAATCTCTCCACTTGTTGGAATAATAATTTTATAGAACACTCATTTTTAACTGGATCAGTGGATATTCAGTACTACAATGGGATCAAACTGAGAAAGGCTTTGACTTTTCAGCTTCTGACTCTAGAAAAACTATGGTTAATAATCATAAGTAGAAATAACTTATTCAATGAGTTTCAATTTTATGAAATGTTTGTCAAGGAAAGACACTTTAAATGCAGGAAATATGCAGCATCTGGGAAAAAGCTAGAATGTAAATATTTACACATTCAAATGCAGAAAAAAAATAGCTTTAAGAAAACACTCCATTAGTAGAATTTGTTTCTTAGCTCAGCACTTTTAGAGAAATTACTTTTCCAATGAAAAAATTATGGTTTCAATAAAGGAGTGTCTCAACTTCAAATTTTGCAACAATAAAACATAAATTTGAAGATGATTGCTTGGTACTTTTCTACAAAATGAACTAATACTATTGAAAAATAGACTGATCAAAAATATAATAAGCTTTTAAAGGCAACCAAGACTAAGAAACCAAGTTGCATAAATGAATATGCATAGTGCTTCCCCTACTCATTTTATTCTTAATTTGTTGCTCTTATAGTGAGCACATATAGCGTTATTTCACTAACTACTTCACTAACAAGGTTGTGTTTCTGTTTTAGAAGTCATTTTATTTTTGAATATTCATGTAATATAAATATTTACCACATTCTCCAACATACAAATTAATATTTTGGTAAAACAAGAATATTTTAAAATGAGCTGATTTTATTTAACTGTATTCTCCCTTTAATTCTGAAAATTGTCCCCATTTAGATGATAAGCTATACAGTCCATCATATATTGGCCAACTTTTTTAAAAGTTTATTTATTTATTTTGAGAGAGAGAGAGAGCAAGCTGGGGAGGAACAGAGAGAAAGGGAGAGAGAGAATCCCAAGCAGGCTCCATGCTGATAGCACAGAGCCCAACACAGGGCTTGATCTCACAAACTGTGAGATCATGACCAGTCCTGAAATCTAGAGTCAGACGCTTAACTGACTGAGTCACCCAGGTTCCCCTCCTCAACCTTCTTTTAGATCTTTTCTTTCACAATCAGGATAAGTAGAAAGGGAAGTGGCAAGAATTAACTAGATTTCTACTTTAATTGACTCACTAGGCAAGTTCCCTATCATTCTAGATGCTTTGTGCAAAATATACTGGATTAGCAGAAGTTACCAGTCATGAGTGAGAGTCAAGTTGATGTGAGTGGGAAATGCTGTACTAAGTCAACTCTCTCATACCTTGTCCACATTAGGACCGTATTGCCCGAAGCTGAATCAAATATTTGATCGCTCACTTGAACGACTCACTTTAGTTAAACAAGGAAGTAGTAAACTTTCTGCAAATGAGTTAAGAAAGAAGTGTTCATTCAGATGGTGCAGTATAAACATGTGTGAATTAAAAAATAGATGTACAAAGGGGCCAGGTGAAAAAATCACAGCATCCCTCTTTTTATAATCAATCATTATTAAGCACCCATCATGTGCTAGCTATAAACAAATATACATTGTTTACAAAAATATAACCTCTAGGGCACCTGGGTGGTTCAGTCAGTTAAGCATCTGACTTCAGCTCAGGTCATGATCTCACGGTTCGTGAGTTTGAGGCTCGATTAGGGTGAGCTCGAGCCTCGCTTCTGGTAACACCAGCTGCAATTTGGGTAAAAACAAGAGCCTCATTTCAGGTGAGCCTCACTTCTCTCTCTCTCTCTCTCTCTCTCTCTCTCTCTCTCTGCCCCTTGTGGGATTCTCTTTCTCTCCTTCTCTCTCTTTTTACCCCTCACTCACCTGCACCGTCTCTCTCTCTCTCAAAAACAAACAACCTCTATTACCTGAAATACATTGTAGATACAGTATTTAAGAGTTAGGAAGATATTTATAATTAAACAGAAGATGTTCAGGCAGCTCATATATTAAATTTTGAAATGGTGGAAAATAAAGAAGATATTTACAAACATAGTATGAATCTATTACTGACAGAAGGTATTTTTTAATGTTTATTTATTTTTGAGAAAGAGAGAGAGACAGAGTGCAAGCAGAGAGGGAGACACAGAATCTGAAGCAGGCTCCAGGCTCTGAGCTGTCAGCACAGAGCCTGATACGGGGCTCGAACCCATGAACTGTGAGATCATGACCTGAGCTGAAGTCAGATGCTCAACTGACTGAGCCACCCAGGCATCCCAAGAATATCTTTTGAAAGAAAAAGAAAAAAAAAAGAAAATCCTCATAGTTAATCCAAATCACAAAACGGATTCTCAATACCCCACTTACTGAGTTATAGTAATAAATGTTCTGCTAAGCCTGGATGCACATCTGAGATTTTTTGGAGGAGCATGAAATATCCTGTGACAGTCTTCAATCAGTAGTATGTTTCTATATTCCCAAGGACCTGGTCTTCAAAGCAATGTTGCAAGGCTGAAACCTGTCCCATTAAACATTAAAAAATGTATACACTTAACTTTCAGACCCATTGCTGAGAGGAATTTCTGAGCTTTACTATTCCTGGTTAGGTCTGGACATATAAACCAAGAAGGAGATTCTTGACAAGTTGGTACAATCTGCATGCAGAAGTATCTTTAGGAGCTTATGAAGGAAACGAGAGTTATAAAGTTGCAAAGAGCTGAAGGAATAATAAGAAAATATGCTAATAAGTAGCAAAAAATCAAAGACACTGTTTATCTTTTTGGAA
This sequence comes from Panthera onca, assembly GCF_046562875.1. Taxonomy (NCBI): domain Eukaryota; kingdom Metazoa; phylum Chordata; class Mammalia; order Carnivora; family Felidae; genus Panthera; species Panthera onca. The sequence goes on from NC_138339.1 coordinate 22,326,746, forward strand.
GAACTGGGCTTTCCTTTGCAAAATCCTGAAGTTGAGAGATGAATCTGAGATAATAACCAGTTTCATGTGAGAACATAGCTTAGGGAGTCTTGGATCTCTGTAAATGAGATACATCCAATAAGAAGCCAGAAAGTCACTAGGGGACTAAAGACAGTGTTGACAAATAATGAAACATAAGATTTCCCGTAAAGCTCCCTTTCTCTGAGATCTGAGCAAGAAGGTTTGACCCTTAGGTCAAAGTCAGAGAAGGATCCACGGCAGAGAATGGGTGCCATTGCATCAGGCCCAGAGTATCCCTGGCAGAACAGGACTGATCCTGCAAAGGTACGTAAGTGAGCAAAGAATCATAAACAGAGTATAGATAAAGAGAATTTGTAGAAGAATGTAATTAATTCTAAAGGATGCAAGCCAGACACTCCGTCTATTGCCTAAGATAGGCCTCAAGACAAGCCAACAAATTGCTTTCCTGAGGATAGGGCTGGACCAAAATCTTAAAACGTGTGTTAATCAGTTCCTTGTTCGAGTACCAGGGGACCAACTAGCTATACTGTTCATTAAAATCAGGGGACTGTGAATTGGCATAATAGCTTTGTGGCATATATGAAAGACATTCCTCTTAAAAACTCCAGGTTAATATGTGGTAGAAGATATAGACATGCAGGAGAGAAATACTTAAAAGCAATTCTTGATATAAAGGTTTCTTGCAGCACTCCAGTGTTGAATGGATAATCTATAAAGGAGAGAATCCATACATGTGTGATGATCGACTTAAAGGATTTACCCAGAAGTCAACCTGCGAGATTGAGAGATTCATCTAAAAAGGTAACACAGACAGGTGGAAAGACTATAGAAAATGCTTAACCACAAGTTAGTCTTTACAGCTTATGTTTATAAAAGATGTCAATATGATTAATTATAACTACTGTTCATTGCAATCAAGGAAAAGGACAGGATGCTATGAGACAATGGTTGTGAGTGTGAGTGCAAAAATGTTTTGAGTTGATTGTTCAGGAAAGTTCTTTCTATGATAGACACATTTAAGCAGAGATCTGAGGGACAGGTAGAACTTCATTATAAGAAATATAGGAATATCAATGATTATGTCAGAGAAAACAGGATAGAGGAATGTGCTGGGTTTGGAAAAAGACTGAGGTACTCAAGAAAATGAGGAAGGCAATGTGGTAGAAGACTAGATGTTGGTGGACAGAGCTCATAAAAGAGGCTGGACAATGGGGTAACATCCACAATCCAGTCATCCAGGGCCTTGTAGGCCATTGTGATCCATTTGTTGTTTTATGTTTATTTCCCTGGTATCTTTTAAGATTGTTTTCCCTTTATACACAGTGTCCTCCAGATTTGGTACAGTATACCTAAATATGTGCATTTGTTTGAGTTAATTGCATTTTGTTATCCTTAGCTCTTTCAAATTGATAGGAGGTGGAATTCTAAAATTCAGGACAACTAACAACCTTTCAGTATATGCTTCTCTGTTATTGTCTGTATGCCTCCCCCCACCCAACCCAGGAATACCCAGTAATTGAGAGGGTCTCAAAATCTTTCTGCCATTTATCTATACTTCGATTTTATTTCTTTGATATCTCTTCTTGTTGTGCTCTGAATTTTTAAATATATCCAATCAATGGAATCTTTTGATTAGGATTAAGCTAGCATTGATCTGAGGAACTCTTCTTCTCCTATCCTCGACCTCCATGGCCATCATGATATCTTCTTCTCTTCCTTCATAAGGAGTTTCCAGTTGGTATCATTTCTTGATTTTTGTCTTCATGTGTCCTTTAAGCACTTTAGTTACCTTTTCCTATCTTTAAGAAATATAAATGTACTTATTTTGAAATCATTTTCAAATTCCCTACTATTGAAAACCTTTGTAAATTACTTGAGTTCATTAATAATGAGGGTTTTTGAGAACATTTTCTTCATTTTTTTTCTCACTTGCTTTATAATCTTTACTTGTCAGCTCATGGCTCATTGTAAAAAGTTTTAGGTAGCACAATTTCTTTGTTTAGTTTTTTTGTTTTGTTTTGTTTTTTTAATCAGTGTCTTCTTCTCTCCAACTTGTGATTTTATAGTTGCCTGACCTCAATTCTGGGCCCCACTATTTGAGGCTGTTGTTCAGAAGTAACCAGGGAGATACCACAGTTCAAGTAACCTGGCCTAAGCCAAGGTTCGATGGTTTTCTCTTTTTCTCTCACTACCCCAGGTGACTAATATCCATAAAAGCCATAGCCCTATGGCTCAGTTTCAGATGTTTGATCATCCTACTTCCTGGGAGCCAGAGGTTTCTTTAGGGATTACTTACATACTATGAGCCTGGTTTTTGTTCCCTGCAATGCATGGGCCACTTATCCACTAGAAATGAAACTCCACATGCCTTTTCTATCCCTGGACGTGTAATTCAGCAGGTTCATAGTTTCAGCTTTTACATCATGCTGATAGATTGAAGAGTTTGTCTTGTTTTTGAGTAGGCCCTTATTCACAACTACAATGCAATATGAATTTGAGTCCCATTATGCCAAGGAGTGACATAATCCAAATTATAATTTTAAGAAGGTCACCTCTGCAGCTACATCCAGAACAGACTGGAAGGGCTACAGGGGAAGCGGTAATAGGAGAATGGGAAAGGGAGGCAACAACAATGATGGATTTGGGCATAAAGAAGTAAAGCAACAGTGTGAACCATAATCAGTGTCACTGACCTCATAATGTAACACAGCAACAAATCTAGCTCATTATTAGAAAGTGCGATTCATAGAGAATCCATCTCCCTAGATTATTTTCTCTCATTTTTATTCACCTTTTTCAAGGCTCAGCATAGATCACAACTCCCACCCATTTATTACCCTCCATTTGTAGAATTTCTATTTATTTTGTTTTAGTTTATATTAATGGCTTCTGACATTCTTTATCTTTAGGTTAATAATAAACTGTATTTGTGGGTCTGAAGCCTCCTTTCTTAGTTCCTCAAAAGCAGACAATGTGGTACATTTCCTTTTTGGTAATAAAATGTGTGCCATGAAAGGGAATTTAAAATGTGTGTGTGTGTGTGTGTGTGTGTGTGTGTGTGAATCAATTTTGATATTGCTGAGGGTAAGATAAAATTCAGAATATAAGTGTAGGCTTAGTTGAAAGTAACCCTCATTTGTTTCCCCAAATTTCCTTTTGGCATTAAAGGTTTAGTGCTCATATTTGCTCCTGTATCTCTGGCATTTTGCCTGCACATAGAAAGGTAAACTGTCCTAAAAATAACTAACTAAATAACTAGCTAACTAAAGAAATAACTCTCTAACTTTTTTAAACTTATATTATTTTTATAAAACAATCAAAAATTGAGGGTTTAAAAAGTTGTACTGTGATGTGCATTCAGACGAAAACAATGATTACTTCAATTGATCTTATGCTTAGTCTTTTAAAATTTTAAAAGCATTGAAGGCGTTAAAAATGTATACAGTTAAAGACAGTGATGTCAATTGGCATATGAAAAACTCTCAGGCATACACTGCAGGAAACCAATATGCAAGCATAATCCACATTTCACTGCCAAGATTATAGTTATTTGAGGAGTATCATTATACGTGCCTTCACAGAGCACTAGAATCATATGAAATACTCAACACCTGACACCTAGTCAGTGTTAAGCTAATCAATTTAGCAAAAAAAAAATAGCTCGTTTACAAATAAGTTTAAGACATTTTTAAAACAGAAAAACAATCATTCCTTTCATAATTGTCCTGTGAGGTGGTTAAAAGTGTAGTTGTCCTGGACATGAAATAGTGACTATAAAATGGCTGAATGCCATAAGAGATCTGTAGAAAAAATCATCTATAATTTTAAATTTTTAAATATTTCATTCCAAGATGTAAACATTTGTTAATTAAAAAAAATGTTTTTGAATGTGTATTTATTTTTGAGAGAGACAGAGACAGAGTGCAAGCAGGGGACAGGCAGAGAGAGAGGGAGACACAGAATCCGAAGCAGGCTCCAGGTGCTGAGCTATCAGCACAGAGCCTGATGCGGGGCTCAAACTCATCAACTGCGAGATATGACCTGAGTCCGAAGTCAGTTGCTTAACGGACTGAGCCACCCAGGACTGAGCCACCCAGGCACCCCAACTTGTGTTACATTTTTAAGACTATAGTCATAGCAAAATTTATCAACAGGAAAGTGAAAGATAATTTACCATCAACTCTTTTCCTCATTTTCCCCTCTCCACTTCATCTTACAGTTCTCCATCTTTTGCAGTAAGGTCATTTTTGTTGGTACAAAGAAACATAAACTTATCCTCTCTTTGCAGTAGCAACTTCCCTTGTGACTCTGGCCTCCTACCTATTCAATGGCATTTGCCAAGGCTTAATATGGAGCTTTTCTATTTGTAGGTCTGCCCTTCACAGAACATAAATCATGTGTGGCAACCTCAGATCACCAGCTTCCTGGTGGAGATGAAAAACATTTGCAGATTGTGATTGAAATTCTTTTTCCCCAGGCACTGCACAAGCCCCTCCCTCAACCTCCGGAGAGACTTTAAACCTCCAAATGAAGGTAGAAGTTTCTCATGTATATCCCAATGCCCAAAATCTGTCGAAGTTTTGCTATTTTTGTCAAGTTATGCATGCACGATTCTTACCATCCTTTTCATTTGAGTGAAATTCTAATTTTTTCTGTGCCAATATTGATATTTGATATAGTTTTTCTTAATGACTGACTTTGGTGCACAAATTTGTAATCCTTTTATTCATTGATTTTGGTAATGTACTCATGGTTTAACTTAGTTTTTGAAATTCACCACATTTTAATTATGAATTGAAAACGTCCTGAAAATTCTCCATACTCCTTCCACCATTAGCTGGCTGAAAATAGAAGAACAGAAGACTCTAAAGGCTGCAGAACCCCGTGATCAAAGGAGACTTGATCTCTGAGTGACCGTGTGGAACAGAGCCTCCGCTCCCTACCCCATTGCTGACAGTTTCCTGCTCAGGATATCTTCAAAAGTACACTATTGTGTGTACATATACATATATATATACATATATATATATATATACATATATATATACACATATATATATGTATATATATATATATATATATACACACATATATATATATAGTTTGAGAATAAATACAACTTTGCAAAATTCTAATAACTATTCTATAACCAGTTATATATGACAAAACTAATAACATGGATAAATGGTAAAAAGTGTAGTTGGTTATAGTATAGCTTTTTTGGAGATTTTGTCAAGTTGCTCTACAAATCATTCTCTAATAATATCAAAATTGAAATCACGAACAGTTATGTAAAAGAGTTCAAGTTGTACCAATCCTTGTTATTATTATTATTTTGTCATTTGCCATTCTCGGTCTCATTTCTTAGAATTACTTGTTAGAATTTTGTTCAGGCACATACAATAGTTTAATTACATGTCACTATTCTGAATTTAGTCGCATGGCCATACCCAGACATAGCATTTTAGCTATCACTGGGAGTAAAGCATAATTGGAAGTTGGACGGATAGTAAGAGTCTTTGTCTTTGTCTATTTTTATATTTTTAAGTTGTTTTTTTAATTTATTGACTTTATAGTAGAAGCAGAAAGAGCTGACTCCAAATTTATCAGTCTTCTAACCCATAAATTCTGCTGCCATCGGTTTTAAGATATCCTTTAACAATTTTTGATGTATTATTGCTTTTTTGGCTAAAAATAATCTTCAGTTTTCAGCATGTATTCAACTTGGAGGTTTTATTTATGATGTGGAAGAATCTATCATTTTAAATATAGACAGCACTTTGTTAAATCACCATTTAGTTAATAACCTATTCTTTCTCTATTTTTTTAATGATTAATTTATCAGACACTATATCAGTTTAAAGTTGTGATTCTCCTAACCTCATGAGGTATCTGCAAAAACTTGCAAGAAACTTTGAGAGAGTTTCTACCAACTATCTCAGGATATAGCTTCAAAGGTATTTTCAATTCATTGCCAATAAGCTACCATGAATCATATGTACTTTATTTTTTTATTCAGCTATATTGTTGAGCTTCCATCCTGATTCTAATGATAAATAAATTATCAAAGGCATTTTATGTAGACATTTTCACAGCTAGTAATATTTTGTCTTGTTAATTTTAAACTTTTTATATACAGCATCATTAAGTAGTGTATAGGCTTTTAGTGGAAGTTTTTTATGCGGATAAAAAATATATATTCCTTAAAAGCTTGGTTTGAAAAAAAATTCTTAAATTTAAATTTGATTAATTATTTTTACAGTAGTTCACAAAATATTTTATACTTTTCTTTTTTAATCTTTCAAAGTAGCAAATAAAATATACAATTTATATACTTAGAATTTGGGGTTAAAGCATTGTTTTATGCACATTTCAGAATTCATATTACTTTCATTTGTAAGGGAAGCTCATATACTTGCACATAAGCGAGATAGATATATACAGTTGACCTTTGAACAATATGGGAGTTGCCAACACCCCCACCCTATGCAGTCAAAAGTCCACTTAGAGCTTTTGATTCCCCTAAAACTACTAATCCCCTGCTGTTGACCAGAAATCCCACTGAGAACATAAATAGTTAATTACCCCAAAATTTAAAGTTATATTTATTATATACTGTGTTCTTATAATAAAGTAAGCTAGAGGAAATAAAATGTTATTAAGAAAATCATAAAGAAAACATGTTTACAGAACCATATGGTATTTACCAAAAAAATTCCTGTATAAGTGGACCCATGTAGTTCGGACCCATGTTTTTCAAGAGTCAACTGTATATTATTTCATCATGTACTGGCACATATAGGTAAAATTAATTCTGATTTTATTGAAAAATTATTTACTCTTTTACCTGCAAAACAATTATAAAAAGTATATTGCTAAGATTTAATGAACTAACTTATTGTTGTATGTTTAAAACTTTTTTTCTAGAATAAAATGCATAATGCTGCCTACAAGCATTTATTTGGTTTTGTTTTTCTTCTCTTCTCCCATTGTCTTTGTGTAAACTCTCACATCCATTCAGTATAATTTGGATGGAGCTGGATTATTAGATTATTACATAGCATCCAACTCCTATTTTGCATTTTTTCCCTTGAAAAGATTCAGGAAAAATGCATATTAAGTCAGCTATGTTTCTTCAATATTGTAGGAAGCCCTCTATTCAAAAGCATGGCAGAAGACTATGATAATAAGAGTTCCACGTATGCATGTTTTACTATTATACATAAGGAAGAGCAAGTCTCTAAGGAATGTAGTTATGTGAATTCTATAATGTAAGATCTGGCAATACAGATTTGCTACTTAGCTTATAGAAGCTATTATGGACTCCCATCTGGCATGCTTATACCCAGAGGGATGAGTCTCTCTGTACAAGGCATACAGTTTCTTTATTTCCCTCTTTAAAAATGAACCTGAAAGCCTAGATGGAAGGGAATGTGTAAAAAGTAGTTTCACATTCATCTCAATATAAGACTTACTTCAAAAATTAGTGAATGAAAGCTCACTGGAAAATGCATTGATGAGATAATGAAGAGAACCAGAGGATGTGCTTTGTTTCCTCCTTTTTGCTTAGTTTATCATATTTTTTTGATTCCACAGAGCTCCCCATCTGAAATAGCTGCCGAGAGCACATCAGTATCAATTTTATCATTTGCAGTTAGAAATAAAAATATCAGATGGCCTTGACTAGTGTATCTGAACATATTTCATTTTTAGTAACCTGGACTATGGATCACATAGCACTTTTGATTTAATATAAAGTCAATTAAAATCAAGGCAGTCTTCCTTTTGATTGAAGTAATTTTGCAGCAAATTGAAAGCAAGCAGAGCCATTTTCTGCAGTGGCTTTGCATACTAAGTAAAAAATGCGAATTGTCACCAGTAGTATTTTATGTCACTTTAATAGTTCTGAAGAATGATAGCAATCCATATTTTATAAACATACTTATACACATAAAGCTTTCATGATGAAACTTGAGTTGTTAGTTTCTCTTTTCTTCTAAAATCTATGAGTAATTATCATTATGTATTTCACTGAGGCAGAACAGGAACCCAAAATATCACATGATAGGGCACATGGGAACAAGGAAGCAAGCAGATAGACACATTCTTATGTAAAGTAATGAAACCAGGTATATCTATCTGTAACAGAATAAAATTCTTTGAATGTTCTTGCTTCAGAAATAGCCTGATGACCCCTTCAGAGCTTAAGTATGGTGATTTTTAAGATAAATTCTCCATCTATGCTTTGTTATGCATTGAATGCGGTGGTCTTGGTATTATTGGCTTGATATAGCATATGTTTGCACTTACATTTTCCCTTATGTTATTATCAGTTATCACAAACATACATTCAATTCAAAGGAACCATGGTCATTTTAAGGAAATGAATCCTGGGCCTAGACATAACAATATAGCAGGTGTTAAGAAAACCAACAGACCTCAGACCATCTTTCCCTGTAGTATGGGTCCTCCGCCTGTTCGCATGATAGCGAGGGCAGGAGAAAGAGAACTGTCTTTTCCTGATACGTCGGGAGGACCAAAAAGAACAAACACATGAGGACTGCAGACCTGAATTTTGGGCATACAGATATAATTCAGTGTTTTCTTAACTCCTAATAGACAAAACCGTGGTTTCCCAAAGCACTACTGGCGAGAGAATGTTATGCATGCAAATTAGAATTGATTGTTCTCTCTGATGAGTTAGAGGAAGACTCTTGTGCCCAGGTTAATGAGGGACTGCTCTTTGAAGAAGTAAAATTGCAGCTGAGTACTTACAGAAAACAGAACTGTGGAATGAAAAAGATGCAGGGATTAGTTTGCTCCAGATGTCAAGGACAATTTAAGAAAAGGAACAGAGGTGGAAGAGGGCAAAATATGTGAAATGAATGAAAACTAGGTTTGCCTAGGTATAGGGTGCAGGTAAGAAAGTCTTAGAATCTAGCTTGTATTGGTTCCGTGAGAGAGCAGAAAAACTTGCTGCCAAAATTTGTTCTTCACCTTGAACATACAGCACCCATCTGCATATTTTAGTAAATAACGAACATCATGACATAATGATCTTACATTTGTACGGTGCTTTAAAATTTACAACACGTCTAAATATAGGCTCTCATGTGACTATGAGGCTTAGAACAATCCTGTACTATGCAAAAGTCAGGCATTCTGAAATTCATATTGCATACTCATTTAATTAGTTTTCCTAATATTTACTGAGCATCTTCTATGTACCATGCCCTATTTTATGCTCTGGAAATGGAGTGTAAATGAGACATCTCCCCTCTTTAAAAGAATAGTAGATTAAGAAAAATATTTGGGGGCAAGAGGCAGACATAGAAACAACTGTGTTGTAAGAGTCAAAAAAATGTTGTTGACTACATGAATAAATAAGTGAAAGTTTTCATTTTTATCATTCTTAATTATTTCATAATTCAAAACACACTCTATGCACAACATCCAAATATTTTCACACTTAATCTGGGGGAAAAGAGATAAATAAATATTGCAAATATGTAGCACATCCTATCTATAGGAGTACCTTTTTTAGCTATGCAGATGGTCATGTGTTTTCTCTCGATTATTTTGGCTTAATGTGTGAACATTCTTTATCTTGACCTCGAGAAGGCAAGGTAATACATAGTAGACTTAAATCATTCACTGAATTTAAGAGATGTCTTTGCCAGTGATATATTGAAAGGTCTTGTGTAAATAACAGTATTTCACTTTCTCTTGGTATTCAAGAAAGGAAAATAAAAACAATCGGCACATTGGAAACTACTCAGACAAGAGAAAACTAATTTGGCTTGAAATGTTGTTCATTTGAAAATGGAAAAATGGAGAAATTAGCTAGGGATATACACCGATTGAATATTTAAGCAGCAACATATAAAGAATGCAGACAAGTTTATATTTAGGCCATCATATCAAATATTTTTATAAATATATATATATTTTTAATTTTACTTATCCTTTATTCAAGTTCTGAATTTTAGAAAAAGTTATCTATATCTTATTCAGGCCTCAATTCTGTTATCTCTGAAGAACAATAGAGAGAAAATATACCAAAAAAAAAAAAACACACAAAAAAAATCAGAATTAACAAAATTAGAAATAAGAAAGGTTCTATAAATTTGGGATTACACTATACTGTCGAATTATATGTATATAGATACTTTGAACGACATCATTCTTTCAGAAGACAACGGTAAGGATTTGTATATTCTTAGTCATTTTTTATTGCTTCTTATGTACTGAAACAGCAAGACCTTTAGCATAGGATTAAGTAACTCAGATGATTCAGTACGAGGCCAGTTTCTCTCAGTAAAGACCTAGCATGAGGGTGGCTGCTGTATAATACACTTATATTAAAGTAACTGCAACACATACATGGCCCCAGCTGGTTCTCCCACTGTTTCAAAGCAACATATACATGTGCAAAGGAAATCACCATTTAGTCCTCAGTCTTTATCTGTTCTCCGAACACTGTGAATTAGACAAGATTATTCAATTGTTTTCAAGATTTATAGTCCATCATCTATAAAAAGCTGAGACCTGCCCCATGCCCAGTTTGTTCTGGCATCTTCTTAGTGCTTCTTTTGCTTTCTAACATTGAATATTTGAAATGAGGAGGAAGATTCCAGGTCCTTTCCTCTTGTAACAGGAAAAAAAGAAAGGCAACATAAAACAGTCTTTTTTTTTTTTTTTTAACGTTTATTCATTTTTGAGAGACTGAAAGACAGAGCGTTGGCAAGGGAGGGGCAGAGAGAGAGGGAGACACAGAATTCAAAGCAGGCTCCAGGATCTGAGCTGTCAGCACAGAGCCTTACGCAGGGTTCGAACTCAGGAACCATGAGATCCTGACCTGAGCCTAAGTCAGACACCCAACCAACTGAGCCACCCAGGTGCCCTGAAACAGTCTTAAAACAACAAAATAATAACAACACAAATCCCTGAGAACATAAACACATTGGAAAATATTTACTACGTGCCTGTTACTGTGTGACATGCTTTACATGCATTCTATCATTTTATGCTTACAATTCTTTATAAGGCAAGTGTTTATAAAATAAATATATATTAAATTATATGTAAATGTATATAAATACCCCTACATAATAATATCTTACTTTTAAGAATGAGTAAACCCAAGCTTACCAAACTGAAGTATAGTCCAAAGTCACAGAGTAAGTGACAAAGACTTTTCAATACAGGTTTGCTGAAGTTCCAAGTGCACTACAGTGGGAAACAAAGAACACAATATCCATTTCAACTACATCTAAAATAAACTATACAATGAGTTAAGATTAATTTCTTTTTTTATTAATTTTTAATGTTTATTTTATTTTTGAAAGAGAGAGAGAGAGAGAAAGAGAGACAGAATGCTAGCGGGGGTGTGGCAGAGAGAGAGTGAGAGGGAGACACAGAATCTGAAGCAGGCTCCAGGCTCTGAGCCATCAGCACAGAGCCCCATGCAGGGATCAAACTCACGAACCACGAGATCATGACCTGAGCCAAAGTCATATGCTTAACTGACTGAGCCACCCAGGAGCCCCAAGATTATTTTCTAATATGCATTTGTACTTTGCTCTTCACTTCACCATCTCACTTTTGCTCATCTGGTGCTTTTGATGAATATCAGAAATGCTCCATCCTATATAATGAAACTGGGAGGCGGTATTTATTTTAAAGCTTTAAGGAACACTTCAACTTTTTAGGAAGGGTCAAAAACAACCCTTTGAAACTTATGAGAAATTCATATATGTAAACACAATTATTCCCCCCAATGCGTGTAGTTAGTCATGGACGTAAATACAGGTTTACCTTGGAGCCCAGGTTCGAGTGAACCACAGATATGCACTTTATTACAACTTCAGCATTTACTCTTTCTACGTTGCTTTTAGATCCTCTGTGTATGCCATATAAGAAATAAGTAACAGGTAATCATTTTTTTTTTATCTTTTTACTAAAACGTTCTCACTGTTTATTGCCAATATGTCATGGCACACATTTTATGTTATAGTCTAGATGCAAGGACCATTAATTAGGCACATTGATAAGTTATTAAAAAATAAAAATGCCCAAAAAAGATCATAAGACTGTATAATTTTGGACAGAGGCCTGCGAACTATTTCTCCAGTGGTGTCCTGCTCAACATTTTAATCAGGAAGTTGGATGAGCATACAGAGAAGAATCTCATATGTTCATTAAATTTGTGGGTCACTGGAAGCCTGAAGAGTTAGTGAATGCACTGCAGAACAATTACAATCCAGAAATGATCTTTATAACCTGTAATGATGGGCTGAATTGAACAAATGAAATATAGTAGCGATCTGCACATGGAAGATACCATACTTAGATCCAAATTGCAAATGATGTAAGAACTGAGTTAACATCCGCATGTGACAAAAATGTTTAAGTGATTCACAGCACAATAAATTCAATGTGAGTTAGCCTGTGATGTGGCTTTACGGAAGCTAGTCATTCAAGCTCAGCCTGAAAACAGAACTCGACTGAGTCTGTGTTATTTCTGTTCAGATATTTCTGTTCATATAATATCTAAAATGTTACTCTTAATTTTGACTACTGCCTTTAAAAATGATAATGGGGAAATATTAGGACATTCTATTTACGACCGTCTTAATAAAATAACGTAAATGATAATATTATAAAGGACATGTAAAGAACTGTATGAATATTACCTTTGAAAAAAACAATTTCCTTTGGAAACAGAATGGGGAGAATAGAAGCATTAAATCGGTAAGCAGCATGAGATAGGGAGATAATATATTCCAAATATTTTTAAAACATCATTTGGAAAAGGCAATGCGTTTGATAAGCATAGTTTGAAGGGTTTGAACAAGGACCAGTGGATGAAAACTATAGAGGAAATAATTTAGTGTATATTTGTCTGCTTAGCGCCTATCATGCCTTGAGTACATTAGTTGATTCTCTAGGGACTGAAAATACATATGTAGACATACTCCTGACCAAGAGAAATCACACAAATTAAATTACTTCCTCAATTATAAAATATATTTTATAAAATAGCATTTAAAGATCCTCCCTAATTTTGACATTCTATGCGTCCTTTACCTATAATTTCAGTTTCCTAGCAATTATAACTATCCATATATTATGTCCACCTTTTAAAATACGGTTCTCCCCCCGCATCCTCCAAGGACACATTCTGAGACCCTCACTGGATGCATGAAATCACAGACAGTGCCAAACCTTAAATATACCATGTTTTTTTTCCCCTATTTATACACAACTGTAATAAAGTTTAATTTATAAATTAAGCACAGTAAGAGATGAACAACAATAACTAAAAAATAGGATAATTATAACAAGACACTGTAATAACAGTTATGTGAGTGTGGTCTCCCTCTCCCTCTCTCAAAATATCCTTTGTAGTGTATTCACTCTTCTTTTTGTGCTGGTGTGAAATGATAAAATGCTTGTAATGAGAGGAAACAAGGTGAATGACGTAGGCAGTATGATGTGGCATTAGGCTGCTGCTACTTACTAACCGTCTGAGGTCAGAAGGAGGAACGTGTGCTTCCAGATAGTGGTTGGAGAAAGTAACTAAAATTACAGAGAGTGAAACTAAGGATAAGGGCAATACTGTACAAAGGAATATTCCTCAGTGAGTATGGATCTACCTGTAATTATTTGCATTGAAAACAAAAAAAATTAATTTTTTGTGTGTGGTTTCTTATTTTTATTATTTATTTATTTATTTATTTATTTATGTATTTATTTATTGGATTTTGTTTTTTTAATTTACAACCAAATTAGTTAGCATATATGGAAACAAAGATTTCAGGAGTAGATTCCTTAGTGCCCCTTACCCCTTTAGCCCATCCCCCCTCCCACAACCCCTCCAGCAACCCTCAGTTTGTTCTCCATATTTATGAGTCTCTTCTGTTTTGTCCCCCTCCTTGTTTTTATATTATTTTTGTTTCCCTTCCCTTATGTTCATTTGTTTTGTCTCTTGATGTCCTCATATGAGTGAAGTCATACGATTTTTGTCTTTCTCTGACTGACAAATTTCACTTAGCGTAATACCCTCCAGTTCCATCCACGTAATTGCAAATGGCAAGATTTCATTCTTTTTGATTGCCAAGTAATACTTCATTATATATCTATATATACCACATCTTCTTTATCCATTCATCCATTGATGGACATTTGGGCTCTTTCCATACTTTGGCTATTGTTAATAGTGCTGCTATAAACATTGAGGTGCATGTGCCCCTTCAAAACAGCACACCTGTATCCCTTGGATAGATACCTAGTAGTGCAGTTGCTGGGTCATAAGATAGTTCTATTTTTAATTTTTTGAGGAACCTCCATACTATTCTCCAGAGTGGCTGCACCAGCTTGCATTCCCACCAGCAGTGCAAAAGAGATCCTATTTGTCCGCATCTTTGCCAACATCTGTTATTGCCCGAGTTGTTAATGTTAGCCATTCTGACAGGTGTGAGGTGGTATCTCACTGTGGTTTTGATTTGTATTTCCCTGATGATGAGTGAAGTTGAGCACTTTTTCGTGTGTCGGTTGGCCATCTGGATGTCTTCTTTGGAGAAGTGTCTATTCATGTCTTTTGCCCATTTCTTCTTCATTGGATTATTTGTTTTTTGGGTGTTGAGTTTGATAATTTCTTTATAGATTTTGGATACTAACCCTTTATCTGCTATGTCATTTGCAAATATCTTCTCCCATTCTGTCGGTTGCCTTTTAGTTTTGCTGATTGTTTCCTTTGCTGTGCAGAAGCTTTTTATTTTGATGAGGTCTCAACAGTTCATTTTGCTTTTGTTTCTCTTGCCTCTGGAGACACGTTGAGTAAGAAGTTGCTGTGGCCAAGATCAAAGAGGTTTTTGCCTCCTCGAGGATTTTCATGTCTTCCTGTCTTACATTGAGGTCTTTCAACCATTTTGAGTTTATTTTTGTGTATGGTGTAAGATAGTGGTCCAGGTTCAGTTTTCTGCATGTAGCTGTCCAGTTTTCCCAACACCACTTGCTGAAGAGACCGTCTTTATTCCATTGGATATTCTTTCCTGCTTCTCCAAGGATTAGTTGGCCATATGTTTATGGGTCCATTTCTGGGTCTCTATTCTGTTCCATTGATATGAGTGTCTGTTCTTGTGCCAGTACCACACTGTCTTGATGATTACCACTTTGTAGTATAGCTTGAAGTCCAGGATTGTGATACCTCCTGCTTTGGTGTTCTTTTACAAGATTGCTTTGGCTATTCAGGGTCTTTTCTGGTTCCATACAAATGTTAGGATTATTTGTTCTAGCTCTGTGAAGAATGCTGGTGTTATTTTGATACGGATTGCGTTGAATATGTAGGTTGCTTTGGGTAGTATTGACGTTTTAACAATATTTGTTCTTCCTATCCAGGAGCATGGAATCCTTTTCCACTTTTTTGTGTCCTCTTCCATTTCTTTCATAAGCTTTCTATAGTTTTCAGTGTATAGATTTTTCACCTCTTTGGTTAGATTTATTCCTAGGTGTTTCATGGTTTTTGGTGCAATTATAAATGGGATCAATTCCTTGATTTCTCTTTCTGTTGCTTCATTGTTGGTGAATAGGAATGCAACCGATTTCTGTGCGTTGACTTTATATCCTGCAACATTGCTGAATTCATGAATCAATTCTAGCAGTTTTTTGGTGGACTCTTTTGGTTTTCCATATAGAGTATCATGTCATCTGCGAAGTGTGAAAGTTTGACCCCTCCTGGCTGATTTGGATGCCTTTTATTTCTTTGTGTTTTCTGATTGCTGAGGCTAGGACTTCCATACTATTTTGAATAACAGTGGTGAGAGTGGACATCCCTGTCTTGTTCCTGACCTTAGGGGGAAAGCTCTCAGTTTTTCCTCATTGAGGATGATATTAGTGTTGGGTCATTCATATATGGCTCTTATGATCTACAGGCATGATCTTTCTGTCCCTACTTTCTTGAGGGGTGTTATCAAGAAAGGATGTTGTATTTTGTCAAATGCTATCTCTGCATCTATTGAGAGGATCATATGTTCTTGTCTTTTCTTTTATTGATGTGATGAATCACATTGATTGTTTTGCAGATGTTGAACCAGCCCTGCATCCCAGGTATAAATCCCACTTGGTCGTGGTGAATAATTTTTTTAATGTTTTGCTGGAGCTGGTTGGCTAATATCTTGTTGAGGATTTTAGAATCCATGTTCATCAGGGAAATTGGTCTATAGTTCTCCTTTTTAGTGGGGTCTCTGTCTGGTTTTGGAATCAAGGTAATGCTGGACTCATAGAAAGAGTTTGGAAGTTTTCCTTCCATTTCTATTTTTTGGAACAGCTTCAAGAGAATAGGTGTTAACTCTTCCTTAAATGTTTGGTAGAATTCCCCTGGAAAGCCATCTGGCCCTAGACTCTTGTTTTTTGGGAGATTTTTGATTACTAATTCAATTTCCTTACTGGTTATGGGTCTGTTCAAATTTTCTATTTCTTCTTGTTTCAGTTTTGATAGTGTATATGTTTTTAGGAATTTGTCCATTTCTTCCAGATTTCCCATTTTATTGGCATTTAATTGCTCATAATATTCTTTTACTATTGTTTTTATTTCTGCTGTGTTGGTTGTGATGTCTCGTCTTTCATTCTTGATTTTATTTATTTGGGTCTTTTCCTTTTTCTTTTTGATCAAACTGGCTAGTGGTATATCAATTTTGTTAATTCTTTCAAAGAACCAGCTTCTGGTTTCATTGTTCTGCTGTACTGTTTTTTTGTTTTTTGGTTTTTTGGTTTTTGGTTTTGATAGCATTAATTTCTGCTCTAGTCTTTATTATTTCCTGTCTTATGCTAGTTTTGGGTTTTATTTGCTGTTCTTTTTCCAGCTCTTTAAGGCATAAGTTTAGGTTGTGCATCTGTGATCTTTCTTCCTCCTTTAGAAAGGCCTGGATTGCTATATACTTTCCTCTTATAACCACCTTTGCTGCATCCCAGAGGTTTTGGTTGTTTTGTTATCATTTTTATTGGCTTCCATATACGTTTTAATTTCATCTTTAACTTCTTGGTTGGCCCATTAATTCTTTAGTAGGATGTTCTTCAGTCTCCAAGTATTTGTTACATTTCCAAATTTTTTCTTTTGGTTGATTTCGAGTTTCAGGGCATTGTGGTCTGATAATATGCATGGTATGATCTTGATCTTTTGTACTTGCTGAGGGCTGATTTGTGTCCCAGTATGTGGTCTATTCTGGAGAACGTTCCATGTGCACTGGAGAAGAATGTATATTCCACTGCTTTAGGGTGGAATGTTCTGAATATATCTTTTAAGTCCATCTGGTCCAGTGTGTCATTCAAAGCCTTTGTTTCCTTGTTCATTTTTTGATTAGATGATCTGTCCATTGCTATGAGTGGGGTGTTGAAGTCTCCTACTATTATGGTATTACTATCAATGGATTTCTTTATGTTTGTGATTAATTGATTTATATATTTGGGTGCTCTCACATTCAGCGCATAAATGTTTACAATTGTTAGGTATTCTTGGTGGATAGACCCCTTAATTATGATATAATGCCCTTCTTCATGTCTTGATACAGTCTTTATTTTAAAGCCTAGATTGTTTGATATAAGTATGGCTACTCGGGCTTTTTTTTGTTGACCATTAGCATGATAGATGTTTCTCCATCTCCTTACTTTCAATCTGAAGGTGTCTTTAGGTCTAAAGTGGGTTTCTTGTAAACAGTATATATATGGATCTTGTTTTCTTATCCATTCTGGTACTTTATGCCTTTTTATTGGAGTATTTAGTCCATTGACATTTAGAGTGAGTACTGAAAGTTATGAATTTATTGCCATTATGTTGCTTATAGAGTTGGAGTTTCTGGTGGTGTTCTCTGGTCCTTTCTAATCTTTGTTGCTTTTGGTATGTATGTATGTATGTATGTATGTATTTTTTCATCTTTTCTCCCCTCAGAAAGTCCCCCTTAAAATTTCTTGCAGGGCTGGTTTAGTGGTCACAAACTCCTTTAATTTTTATTTGTCTAGGAAAATTTTATCTTTCCTTCTATTTTTAATAACAGCCTTACTGGATAAAGAATTCTTGACTGCATATTTTCTGATACAGCACATTAAATATATCCTGCCACTCCTTTCTGGCCTGCCAAGTTTCTGTGGATAGGTCTGCTGCAAACCTGATCTATCTTCCCTTGTAGGTTAAGGACTTTTTTATTCCCTTGCTGCTTTCATGATTCTCTCCTTGCCTGAGTATTTTGTGAATTTGACTATGATCTGACATGTTGATGGTTGGTTTTTGTTGAATCTAATGGGAGTCCTCTGTGCTTCCTGGATTTTGATGTCTGTGTCTTTCCCCAGGTTAGGAAAGTTTCCTGCTATGATTTGCTCACATAACCCTTCTACTCTTATTTCTCTCTCTTTCTCTTCTGGAACCCCTATGATTCTGATGTTGTTCCTTTTTAATGAGTCACTGATTTCTCTAATTCTTAAATTGTGCTCTTTTGCTGTAATCTCCCTGTTTTTTTCTTTTTTCTTGTTTTTTGCTTCATTATTCTCCATAAGTTTGTCCTCTATATCACTGATTCTCTGTTCTGCCTCATCGATCCTTGCTGCTGTGGTATCCATTTGAGATCGCAGA
Organism: Panthera onca; assembly: GCF_046562875.1. NCBI lineage: Eukaryota > Metazoa > Chordata > Mammalia > Carnivora > Felidae > Panthera > Panthera onca. Next base: position 22,345,392 of record NC_138339.1, read on the forward strand.
TCAGTTATAGCATTTTTATTTCATCCTGACTTGCTTTTACTTCTTTTATCTCAGTAGAAAGGGATTCTAATGTGTTTTCGACTCCAGCTAGTATTCTTAGTATTGTGATTCTAAATTCTGGTTCAGGCATCTTGCTTGTATTTGTGTTGGTTAAATCCCTGGCTGTCGCTTCTTCCTGCTCTTTCTTTTGGGGTGAAATCCTTCGCTTCATCATTTTGAAGGGAGAAAAGGAATTAATGAGGTAGAAAAAATTAAAAAAAAAAATAAAATTAAAAAATATTAAAATTAAAAACTTAAAAACAAACACACACAGAAAAAAAATTAAATAAATGATGCTTGATCCTAGGTGTGTTTTGGTCTTGGTGTTGAAAGTGGCTTGATAGATTAGAGAAAAAAGGGGGAAAAAAGAGGAAATCATTTGAAAATTTGAAAAAAAAATGAATACATTGAGATAGAATAAAATGAAATGATGGAAGTAAAATAGATTTGGAAAAAGTTACACAAAGTAAAAATGTATTAGAAAAAAATTAAAGAAAAATATTTTTGAAAATAAAAATGGATTTTTTCTCTTTCTGTACTCAAGAAAAAGAAAAGAAACAAAAAAGAAAAAAGAAGAAGAAAGAAAGAAAGAAAGAAAGAAAGAAAGTTGAATAGATGGACTAGCTAACAGACTGAAGTACGACTGAAATTACTTCGTTTTCCCCTAGAGGTCAAACTTTGAAGCACTTTATAGCCCATAACCTAAGCAGGCAGTGAGATTTGTGTTCTTGAAGAGCGAGGTTGGCCCTGTTGGGCAGGGCTTAATGTAATGCCTCTGTTCTCCACTAGATGGTGCTGCTAGCCTACTGGGGTGGATTGTTGTGGCACTTGTAGGTGCTTATGCGCATGTGCAGGAGCAGTGAAAATGGCATCACCAGCTACCCAGTCTCTAGTATTGGATCTCTGTTCTCCCTGATCTGCAATTGCGCACTGTCCTTTGTCTTCAGGTTCCATCCACTCCCCGGTTCTACACTGTCCATGACCAAGCCCCAGACAGCACCTCCCTCCTGAGTTTTGTCTCAGGTGTGGCTGCCTTCTCTGATCCCCCACTTCTGAGGCACTGTGGCTTTGACCTGCTCCGCCCCTCTGTGGAGGGTCTCACCAAGCAATGGCTGGGTGCCAGCCACACCCAGGAATGCTTGTGGGACTGTGCTGCTGCCGATGCCCAGAGACTGAGGCCAGGTGCCAGCCTGCCCCAGAAAAAGTTTGCGAGACAGTGTAGCAGCAGCACCTCAGGGGTTATGGAAAATCACAACACACACCTGGCACCGGGCTTCACCCCCAACGACCTGATTCCTGCACCAGCGAATGTGGCTGTTCTCTGGGGTCTGCTGGGCCCAGGTGGCGTCATAGACTCTACCAAATGTCCTTCCAGCAGTGGAACTGATTCTCCCAAGAATCTCCCAGACCCCACACTGCTCCTGGGGATTCACCCTTCCCACCAGAGCACCGCCAGGTATTGAGCTGTGGAGTTTTGGACTCTGGGCTCCCCCTGTTTACAGTCTTAATGGAAGCTAAACCCTCTCCTTTCTCCTTTCTCCCTTTTTATTTCCGTCCTTGTGGCTGTTTCCAATTTTCTACTTTCTCTCCAGCTGCTTTTGGGGAGCGGTGCTTTCCCCATATTCACCCCGCCCCGTCTCCATCTTCTCCCACACGCACAAGCAGCTCCCTGCCCTCCATGGCTTCTTTCTCCCCAATTTCACCTCTCCGTGCCAGGCACCTGCTGAATTATGTGGTTTAGGTTGTGCAGGTTGTTGTGTTAATCATCAGATCAGTTTCTAGGTGTGCAGGATGGTTTAGTGTTGGTCTGGCTGTATTTCATGGACATGAGACACACAAAAACTTCCATGCTGTCGCAGACAAAATTAATTTCTTAATCAACCTGTAGTGCAACTGAAAACACCACTATAGTTGGGATACTAGGCATATTTCTTTGAGAACCTAGGCCAGCTGCACTCTTAGGACGAGGTTCCAATCAGAGTGTTCAGACTTCGGTGAGGAAGATTAGAACATGAGATTTGACTCAGCTGGAATGTGAGCGCATAGAACCTACTCAGGAGAAATGAAAAACTCTTATCTTTTGAAGTATTTTGGAGAAGTCCCCCCTTCCAAGAGCCCAGCCACCACTGACCTTTATTGAGGAAAAATATCACACCAGATGGATGAACAGACACAAGTTGATTTCTTTGGTAGCAAGAGGGGAGAAAGTCTTGAATACTGTGCTGTGCCAAGACAAAAAGCTAGAGTCTTGAAGAACTGGGATGGGATGGGAATGGAGACCACAGGCCATTGTGTTTTCTAATTGGTCTTACTTAACAGAAAATAAACTTTCTGTCTTCATTTTACAATTTGGAGCAATATGCTGGGTCCTGCCCCACAGAATTTAGGCTTCCAGTCCCCTAGTGAGATTAAAAGACAAAGTCTGTATCTTTTTTGAAGAAGACATTAAAAGGGGTGGTTCCCAGGTCCTTGAGGAAGATATTACTAGGTTGTAAAAGTGGCAAGAGTTTGTTTTTTTTTTTTTTTTTTTTAAAGGAATTTACATCACAAAGAGGCAGAGAATACATTAAAAGTTTTCTAAGCAACTATTCTAAGAACATTGTGATCAGGGGCCCAGAGCCCCAAGAAGCCTGAAGAAACCTTAGTCAGGCTGATGGGAACCTTAAAGCCTCTTTGGTCACCTTATAAGTCCAGTCAGCCTTCCCAAGAGGCTTTTTTCTTTTTTTGCCTTTATTAAGAAAGTTGGTCCAGATTCCTATGATCCTTACAAACAGAAAATCAGCACTTCTTTCTAAATTCCACTTAGACAAAGACTACGCTAGTAAAAATTTTATATTTTAGAAAAAGTTTACTTTATTTCTATTTATTTTTTTAAGTGTAGAGTGCTCCTTGAAAAACTGTATGTGTTAAAATTATATACATTTAAGTGTTTACATTTATATATGAAGCAAATTTTTTTAAAAGGAACTTCCATGTTTCACCCAGCTTATTTTTTAATCAGGCTTTAACTAATCCTTAAACAAGGCTAAGAGCAAATTATATTTTAGAGTATAAGGTATGATTTTCAGTTACTTTTTTATAAAAATAGTTTTACTCTGATTGTAGTGCTTTGACATTCTTAAAAATAGCTATGTACTGTACGTAATCCTCTCCTTCCTTTTTGTGACTCGTCTTAAGGTTTTATGCTGAACACAGTTCAAAGTTGTTGAGTTTGTTACTGATGACCTGGTATAACTAATTTTTAAATCAAAATAGTTGTAACATCCCCTTCCCCTCAAGAGTAACTTTTATTTCTAGTCAGGAGAAAACTTTTTATTGAAATAAATTTATGCTTAAATTTCTTGCTAAAATTTTCAAAAGGAAAATGTATAAATAATGATTACAAAAATTTACATCTATTGAGGTCTGCCCCATGTAAGTCTAAGCATTTTACTTTTGTAAACATACTGACTTCTCACACCCAGCCTTGGAAATAGGCACTATGGCAGTGCAATAGACACATCTGTGTGCTCTAGAGTCAGAAGAATTCAATTCAAATGCTTCCTGAATCATTCTGGCTGTGTGAACTCAGGTGAGTTCATTAGTAACTGATAACTATCAAATAGGAACAATAATCAATCAACAGCACAGGACTACAATCCCCTATGTGTTACACAAATTGATTTGTAACTCTTTCTGTGCCTGATCAGTGCTTGACATGTAGTAAGCTCTGAATAGATGTGATAGATGATGAAACTGAGGCGTTGGGAAATTAATTAGCTTTCCTGTGTCATACAAGCTATTAAGTAGCATAAAGCTTAGATTAGAATTCCGGTTCATCTGAGTCTCATGTCTGATGTCTTCTAAATTATTACATCAGTTAGAAACCCTGTAGAAAGCAGATGCTGTACTCTAGGTAATGTGAAGAGAGTTTTGCTAAAAGATAATTCACATAGATTTAGTCCCAGTTTAAGAAAAACAGCAAAGAATGTAATAGGATATTTAGTTCATTACCATTCTTCCATTAATTAATATTTACATATATAATTAGATAATATATAATGCTAACAGTGCAATTCCATTCGTAGTGTAATACCATTTCCTACTGTATATCAGAATCCAATGTCATTCTTCATTCATTTTAAGTGCATTTGATCGTACAATCACAAAGAATAGTGAGAGAGAGCTATTTCTGCCCATAGACGAAGAAAGAAATAAGAGAGACACACTATAAAAATTTGAGGGATGAGAGGTGTATGGTGCTGTGGCCGTGGACTTTGGTGGAAGGGAGCGACCAACATATAATGATCTGACTGATAGCAAGAATAAGGTGTTAAATAACCAAACTAGATCTTAAGCATTCTCACCACAAAAGAAGGAGATGTTATGCGAAGTGATGAAAGTGTCAGCTAACTCTATGGTGATAATCATATTACAATATAAAAATGCAGCAAAGAAACACCTTAAACTTATCCAATGTTATATATCAATTATATCTCAATAAAAAAAAAAAAAGAGGAAAAACAAATTTCCTACGGTGACTTACTTGTTGAAATCCGGTCAAGAGCTGAAGAGTGAAGGAATGATAGTGTTTTTAAAGATATATCCACCATCATTTACTACACCTCTCCTCAATAAATGGAACTTAGTTTCCCTCCCCTTACGTGTGGTTTCCCTGACTATAATCTAAAGAATGGAACACGGCAAAGGAATACAATGTCATTTCCAACATTAGGCTTCTCTGTTTGGTATATGTGTTCCCTTCCATTCTCTTTGTCTCTGTCTCTGTCTTCCCCTCCCTCTCATCATTACTGTGGAAGAAAAAAAAAACAGCTAAGCTACCACTTGCTCATTTGAATGAGTTTTTTCCTAGATTTCCTTTCAAATCTGCTCTCTACATACGTTGCACCACATTTTTAACCTAGTAGGCATTTTAAAAGCTTTTGTTATTAGTAGTAAGAAATGTATCTTCTATTCATTGTTTATCCCCAGTTTAGAACAATCTCACAGAGAGTATATAAACACAATAATTTGTTGAAATGTTTGATCAGTGATAAACATTTAATTTAATGGCTATTTTTCACATGGATAGATGCTATCTTATATGTGAGTATGCTGAAATACTTGAGTGAAGAAAACTCAACAGGAAAAAAAAACATAAACACTGTCCATTATATGTTAATGGCTTATATCCCAAATGGGATGTTTATTTTATACATTCAGAATTCTAGAGAAGCAAGCAATTAAATTTAATATTTAACTGCAGTATTTAATAAACAGCTCTATAACATGTGAAATTATCAGGTTGTTTATTTATAATGTTAATATTTATAATATTATTATAAATTTTATATAATTATATAATTATATAATTATAATTATATAATTATAATATTTGTAATGTTAATATTTTAGTTCCAAATTGTATAAAACAGGAAGTACTCTGGACCCTTTGAAGAAATACATTTATACCCAATAAGTGTAGACTTTGGAACAGATGATGAAATACTCAGCCGAAACAGCTCTGTCTTAATAAATTCAGGGATGTCTGATTCTTTCTGAATTGTTTGTTTTTATTTTTGCTAGCAGGTGCTAATCTTGTTTGAACAGGTGGAAGAATGAGAGGCAAAGTGAATGTGGCTTGTGGAAAATATTTTGAACACATTATCTAAAATTTACCAGGATTGTTAGTGCTAATTTATAGCATCCATATGTAAAGATTGCCTGTCCTCAATTACCTTTATGATAAAATAAACTTCTTTTTTTTTTTTTTTTGGTAATTTGTCAAGTTGTGAAAAAGAATGGTGACTTTGTTTCTTTAGTTTCCTTTATGCATTGGAAAAACAACCATCTATTGAATAGTTCCATATATGTAAAAAAAATCAGACATAATGTAAGTGGTATTTCTATCACTGAGCTTTAGGAGTAAAGCATACAGGACTATTTGTTAATGTAATTATTCATTTATTTATTTATCTATCTTTTTCGAGTTTTTATTTAAATTTAGTTAGCATTGGGGCGCCTGGGTGGCTCAGTAGGTTGAGCGTCCAACTTCGGCTCAGGTCATGATCTCACGGTCCGTGAGTTCGAGCCCTGCGTTGGGCTCTGTGCTGGCAGCTCAGAGCCTGGAGCCTGCTTCGGATTCTGTGTCTCCCTCTCTCTCTGACTCTCCTCCGTTCATGCTCTGTCTCTCTCTGTCTCAAAAATAAATAGACATTAAAAATTAAATTTAGTTAAAATAAATGAACAGTGTAACAGTTTCAGGAGTAGAATTTAGTGATCCATCACTAACGTACAACACCCAGTGCTCATCACAACAAGCACCCTCCTTAATCCCCATCACTCATTTAACTCATCCCCCCACCCATCTCCCTCCATCAACCCTCAGTTTGTTCTCTATAGTGAAGAGTCTGTTTTCTATAGTTATGTAGAAGACTGAGTTTCACTCTATTTTCAATATTCAGAAAAAATACTGCAATGGTGCCTCTATTGAAGAACAACTCAGCCAAAATTGATACAGGAAAAATAGATAGATAGATGGATAGGTGATAGATAGATAGATAGATAATATAAATAGATAAATAAACTAGAATTTCTCGAAAATGTTACTGAATATTAGCATAGAAATAGAAATATGTGTGTGTTTGTATGTCTGCGTATATCTATCTCTCAGCAGAAATGTGTTGACTGACTTTTAAATCAAGAAATGTCTATTAGAAAATATGATACAAATTAGGTGAGAATAAAAAATTGCAGGGGTGCCTGGGTGGCTCAGTCAGTTGAGCATCTGACTTTGGCTCAAGTCATGATCTCGCAGTTCGTGAGTCTGAGCCGCGTGTCGCGCTCTGTGCTGACAGCTCGAGCCTGGAACCCGCTTTGGATTCTGTGTCCCCCTCTCTCTCTGCCCCTCCCCCACTCCTATCGCTTCTTAGAGAATCTGTATTAACACACTCCATGACAGTGCTTTTCCTAATTAGGAAGGGGTGGGTTCATTTGACTGTCACCAGGGCAGGACATTACCTGAATGTTTAGCATTTCCAATCCTAATACATAATTCAGTAAGGCTACAGGTTGAGGAAAGAATGTAACCTGAGGTTTGCTGGTTTTGTTTTTTGTTTTTGTTTTTCTTATGTTTTCAACTTGCTTTATACCACAGGAATGTTAACACGCTTGATGCATATTTACTTTCCTATTAGATGATAGAAACTAAAGCTCAGGAACTCCAAATAAGACTGAAAAGGGGCGCCTGGGTGTCTCAGTAGGTTAAGCATCTGACTTCGGCTCAGGTCATGATCTCACGGTTGGTGGGTTGGAGCCCCACGTCGGGCTCTATGCTCACAGCTCGGAGCCTGAAGCCTGTTCCAGATTCTGTGTTTCCCTCTCTCTCTCTGCCCTTCCCCTGATCACGCCCTGTCTCTGTCTCTCTCAAAAACAAATGAACGTTAATTTTTTTTTTTTAAAGACAAAAAATCTTTGGGGATGTCATTGTGGCAATCATTTCCTATATGAAAGGGAAACTCATAGCAAAGGTTGCCGGGAGAACAGTAACCTGTTAAGATCTGGTAAACAACATGAACAAACTTTCTATATTAGTTTCTTATTGCTGCTGTGAAAAAAGTACCACACACGTAGTGGCTTAAAACAACACAAGTTTGTTACCTCACAGTTCTGGAGATTGGAATGACATCAATCTCATTGGGCTAAAAGCAAGTTATCTTCAGGGGGGCTTGTTCTCTCCAGAATATTTTAGGGTAGAATCCATTTTCTTGCCTTTTCAGCTTCTAGAGATCATCTGCATTCTTGGACTGAAGACTCCTTTCTCCCATCACCGCAATCTTTGCTTCTATTCTTGATAACAATATTTCCTGTTTCTAACTCTGATCTTCCTTCCCTTTTGATTACATTGGACCCACTCAGATAATCCAGGATAATCTTGCCATTTTAAGATCCTTATTTTTAAAAAAGTTATGTTTATTTATTAATTTTTTGATAGAGAGAGTGAGACCAAGCCAGGGAGTGGCAGAGAGAGAGGAAGAGAGAGAATCCCAAGCAGGCTATGCCCTGTCAGTACAGAGACTGAAGTGGGCTTGAACTCATGAACTGTGAGATCATGACCTGAGCCGAAATCAAGAGTCATATGTTTAACCAACTGAGCCACCCAGGTACCCAAGATCCTTCTTTTATTATTATTTTATTTTATTTTATTTTATTTTATTTCATTTTATTTTATTTTTATTAAATGTATTTATTCGTTTTGAGAGAGAGGGAGAGAGGGGAAGAGAGAGAATCCCAAGCAGGCTCCACACTGTCAGCGTGGATCCCAACACAGGACTTGAACCCAAGAACCATGAGATTGTGACCTGAGCCAAAATCAAGAGCTTGATGCTTAACTGACTGAGCCACGCAAGTACCCCAACCCTTAGTTTAATAATATAGGCAAAGTCCCTTTTGCCATGAAGGAAATATATTCAGAGATTCTGGGTATTGGAACATGGGCATCTTCAGAGGAAAAGGAGTTATTCAGCCTACCACATCTTCCCCTTCCATTTCTCCTGAAACACAGATGGAAATTGAGGAGGGGAAACCGTTCCTCAGACATATGAAGTTTATAGGTTGCTTTGTTGGCCTGACTCTTGAAAATGTGAAGTTTTCTTTCATTTAAAATTATATATAAATAATACGTAAGTATATATAGTTATTATAGGTATACTTATGTATGTGTAGAAGATAAAGCTCAGGAACTTTAAATAAGACTTAAAAGGGGTGCCTCAATATAAATAAATAAATAAATAAATAAGTAAATAAATAAATAAATATAATTTATAAATAATTATAAAATAAATATAAAATATAAACATAAACATAAATATAAAATATAAATATAATAAATATAAATATAAATATATAAATATAATTTATAAAATATAAATATAAAATTTATAAAATATAAATATAAAATTTATAAAATATAAATATAAATATAAAAATTATAAAATATAAAAATAAAAATAAAAATAAAAATAAAAATAAATAAATAAATAAATATAATTTATAAATAATTATAAAATAAATATAAAATATAAATATAAATATAAATATAAAATAATATAAAATAAATATAATTATATAAATATAAATAAATAAAAGGGGTGCCTATACTATAGGTATACTCAAAAGTATACCTATAATAACTATATATACTTATGTATTATTTATATATAATTTTTCAATCATTAAATGCATATTTGTGCTTATTAAATGCATTATTTATGCTAATTCTATTCTGGACATTATGTTTAATCACATGGGGCAGATTCAATAGATCTTGGCTTAAATAGATTGTGACTTTGTAAGGAAATAAAAATTATTAAAAGTGATTATTATGTGGCATAATGTATGAGAGAATAGAAGCATTTATAAACTGTAACAATGGATAATAATGAACTCTTTATGGTGGTTGTGGAAAAAAAAAATATTTCTAGAAGCTGACACCTTCTCTAGGCTTCAAAAATGAAAATGAGTTTGCCAAGAAGGAGGGAAAGATTGAGGTGGGTATATTAATGAGAATAAAATCATTATAAGCAAAAGATGAGTGTGAAAAATATGAACAATTGAAATCAAATGGTATACCCAGGAAAGCCCAGGAGTTCTGTGATACTGGTCAAAATGCCTGAGAAAATCCTTGTACATAAGTGAGGATATGAACGAGCATTCAATTGGACAAAGAATCTTATATAGTCTACCAAACAACATAGACATTAATTAGTATTTAGTGTGGAAGAATTAAAAGTCAGGAGAAAAAAAAAAACAAAATGCTTTTAATTGATTAGATTGGCATTCTGATTGAGAAAAGATTTGAAAGCGTCAGACCAAAGTAGCGGGACATCAATGAGAATGGCATATTGAGTGGTAGGAAAAATGATAGGCGGACACAAGGCAAATTAAATATTAGGATGTAGAAGTGGCAGGACTTGGAGGTTGTCAAATCACATAATTCTGATTTAGGAAACTGTATAAAATGGGCCCATTGATTTAATATTGACAAGGTATTAGGAAGCAAAATTTCATGACCTTGGACCTTCTGGGTTTGAGGCAATTGTGTTAACCTAGGTAGAGCCACCAGGAAGCACTTGGGTGTAACTAATTGAAGCATTCCTCTAGACACATGTTGTAGAATTGGGAAATTCCACGTTAGAAACTGCATTGAAAAGTGTCAGAATCTTCTTGGGATAGTATGAGTTGCATCACTCTTGATAGGGAAGTGAAATCGATTAGAAGAGAACACCTATAGAAAATGTCCCTAAGACTCACCAAAACAAATTCTTAACATTATTAATTATTGGGGGGTAAAACTAAATGAAAGCTTGTTAAAAAGTAAATAGCAGATGAGGAATTGAGAATTATGGAGTATAGTAATTCGTCTAGCAACGAAAATCTCAAGGAAACACAAGTGCTTTTAGAGGAGCATGTTTTATTAGGGAGGGAGTTTTTGTAATATAGAATTCAGACCGAACATTTTCATGAACTTGAGGGAAAAAGGGTAGAATAAGGGATGCGAACATATGTGAAATAAGAGGAGTGACAGTTGAAGCAAGCTCTTGGGGGAAATATATTGGAACGTGACTTCCACTGACATAAGCACTGAGACAAAGTGGTAGAGAAAGAGGTAAACTCAAGTACGATGGGGAGCATGCTGGTGTTTGGAGGGTTTTGGTAGTCATTTGGTAAATATTTTATCTGTTGGTCTTGAGAGTGTGAAGCTATTTGAGGGCTCTCGGAATTATGTAGGATCTCGTTTGAAGTGAATGGAATAAGGAGTTAAATACAGTGAAAGGAAAGTGGGAGAAGTTTTGTGATACTCACCAAGACAAGAAACTATATATCTGTAATTTTATCAATTACAAAAGCTAACATTGATAAGGGGTTCACTAAGGGTGAAGCACTCAGAAGATCTTTACATTGTAATTAATGTGATTCTGACAACAACCTTATTTGTTCAGTCTATTGATTTATTAACTTTGAGATCCTGAAACTTTTAGGAATTTTATATTTTGGAGTAGCATAATGAGTATCAATACCTCTGGTTTAGTTCTCTCTCATATTTTAGAATATCTATAGCAGTGAAACCAGACTTTCAAGAATAGAGAGAAACCAGACTTTCAAGAACAGTCGGAGATTATGTTTTCAGAAATTACTCTTAGATGGATCACTTTTTTTTTTTTTTTTTTGGATTCTTGTAACTTGACTCTAAGAGAAAGTTCACTAAAGAAGCTCTTTATCTCGCATGCTCTCTTTCAATATTTCATTAGTAAATTGTCTAATTTCTTATGAATGCTAGGCTACATTGCACCATTTATTTGTCTCTAAGCTGGCATCTTGGAAGTTATTAGTTTTTCACGCACTACCTTAGTAAATTAACGTAAGTAAGTATTTCCCGATACTCCCAGAGGCCCGTGGAATAGGAATGGCCCATCCAAATTCAGTATTAATATCTATTCCAGTGTTCACTCTTCACATCATGAAATTCCAGTATGGTCAACCTGCAACACCTTGTGTAACTGACTGTTATCTTTGAGGACAGCACTATGTTACCGGATACCCTTTGGGGTTTTTGTTGGGAAACTAGCAATGCCGTGATGACAAAAGCTGTTCAGCCTTGAGGGGCGATATCCATTCGGTGTACTCACAGAAATTTCTGCTTTTGTGGTCATGAGCCCAGTGAGTATTAGTTATGAATGGTATTCATAAAACATATTATTCTATCCACTTTTTTTTAATGATTATTTATTTATTTTGAGAAACAGAGAGAGAGAGAGCATGAGTGGGGGAGAGGCAGAGCGAGAGACAGGGAGAGAGAGAATCTCAAGCAGGCTCTGTGCTGTTGCACAGAGTCCAAATGAGGTTCAATCTCATGAACCGTGAGATCATAACCTGAACTGAAATCAAGAATCGGATGCTTAACCGACTGAGCCACTCAGGCGACCCTGTTCTGTCCATTTTTAAGAGCGCCTTTTCCAGTGAGAATTTTCAGGTGATTTTCAAGTGTGATGCAGAGATTCAGCTCCTGAAACTCTTCTAAGAGTGTCATCCACTACCTTGTCTCCACCTCCTTCCCATTAGCTCCACAATCTTGATTCCTGCAAGACCCCAAATATCCATGGCACCTAACAACCACTTCTCACGAAGCAACGCAAATCTTACGTGTAAAGACACAGTAACCAAGAACAAGATGCTATAACAATTTTCTCAAAATATATTCAAAGCCCATAATAGAACAGGCTACCAAATGGTTGTCAGAAACAACACAGATCAATTTGTCAGTCTATAATTTAGAGTCAGAAATAGAGCTGATTCCTTAGCCTTCTGGCCCTCTGTATTACGTAAGTATGTGACACATAAGGTTGATAAAACAATCTGACCTTTTTCTTTGAGATAGGTTTTTTTTTTTTTGCTATATTTTTACAAGTCATAACTGATTCCTCAGTAACAGCTATAGCTGTTATAGCTACATACCTTTGTGTTATGTTTGTGTCAGGTAGTTTAGTAAATTGTTGTCATTGTAGATGGATCATGATGCTAATGTTCTCAAAGTAAAATGCCAGGATAAGCTCTCTTATTATTTCATTTTGTATGTTCTATGTTCATAATAGATCTTGCTAATCTAATAGCTACAGATACCATATATGCATATTCTTCTAAGGATTTTAACACCATTCCTAAATATCTCTTGTAACCCTTCTCTGTTTCATTCTTTTTCTTCCTATCTGATCTTTCATATTGCCCTTACATGTATTATTCTTACTGAGCCAGATAGATACATTTATGTGTTGTTAGATTCTAGGGGGGAGTTGTTTGATAATAAGTATAATGGTCATCAATTCACATTTCTATCAGATATGCCTATGGAATTGTTATAATCCCATTTTGCATCCTATGTTCCCAACTAGGACATACAAAGAATGAATTAACTCAAGGAGATAACCAAAATGTTTTCCTTTCAAAGAGGAAAAAAAAATCAAAATTAACTCATAAGAAAAACAATTAAAAGAGATAAAAATACACCACTCCTTTCATTAAAAAAACCAGCATCTGCTTTTAGATTATACATGATTCAGAACAAAATTTCTGTATAAATTGTTTTGATGAAAACAGGACAATGTTCTGACAAGAAGCCAGAAGATCTAATAAGAAACTCCCAAAAACACTTCTGTGTCCCTTCTCAAACTCAGGACTCTGGTCATGAAGGAAGTTGAGCAGGCAAAAAAGGAAATAAGAATGTGTAGGAAACATGGATTTTATTTTGATAACCTAAAGCATCAAGTAAATCTGTTATCTGATTCTTAAGCCGTTTTCTGACCACCTATAGTGGTTACTTGAAGGTGTTGTGAGGGCCTCTGCTGAGGGGTATTGGGAAATTAAGGGAACAGAGAAATACACTGTAGCCTCTGCTGTTTTTTCATACATAACAGCACTTTTTATTTTATTTTTTTAATTTTTTAAAATTTATTTATCTTGAGAGAGACAGAGGCAGTGCGAGTGGGGGTGGGGGCAGAGAGAGAGGGAGAGACACAGAATCCCAAGCAGGCTCTGCGCCACCAGCTCAGGGCAGGACATAGGGCCCGACTCACAAAACCATAAGGACCATCATGACCTGAGCCAAAACCTAGAGTCAGATGCTTAACCAACTGAACCACCCAGGTGCCCCCATATACAATAACACTTTTTAAACTTCAAATTGTTTTTTTAATATATTGGGTTTTGAGTTAGATATCACTTGCAAAAAGTTCCCCTCATTGTAAAAACAAATGATTCAGAAAAGAGTTGGACTGACCGTTCTCTAAAATTCAGTGGTCTTCTCATTAAAAAATTCATGTCTATTTTTTATGTATTTAATCTGTTATATAAAAATGGATTTCAAGAAACTGATAGTGGAACTCTTAGTGATATTTGACAATGAGCCATATGTTTTCTCAATTATACATATTTGCTTTGCTCGCATTTAATTATTCATTTATGCTAAAGAAAATCTTGTTTTCGCATCATTAAAACACTGAACCGATTGGATAACTCAGAGATCCAATGCATCAGATCTACTTTACTTCAACTAGAAAAGTATCCCTTTATAATGTCAGGTGTGTAATTTCAGTAAAATTATTTAATAAAATGATTTCCCAGTTCAGATATGACCTTCATCAATGGAATGTATTACATGAAATTTCAAATTCATACACATTTAATCTATCCTCTTCTAATTCACATTATCAAACTGATTTAACTTAGAAAATGGATTACATCCCATGTAAAAAATATACTTTATATGTTGGAGTTAAATATTTATTAATTTGTATTCATATAATTTCATATAAATAGATGGTAGATAGATAATTAGAAATGCATTTCTGACAAGGTGAAAATTGACACCCTTTAAGAGAAAATTGATATTAAACCAAATTTTTGGTCTTCTTTTCTAATTATTTTGAATTTCTCAGGTTTCTTTTCTCTTTTTTCTTGATCATTTGAAATACCATTTCCTGCTTAATGTGAACAAATCAGTGAAGAGTTTATGAACTGTCACAAAATGAATACACCAATGTACCTACTCCCAGATGACAAAATAAATATTAATCATTTATCAGAATTCACCTTTCATGCTCTTTTTCGTTCATTAATTTCTCCTGAGTTGACAAAAGAAAAATAAACCTCATGATTTTTAGCATTACAGATCAGGTTGCCTGTAATTTATGTAAATGAATCCATACAGTATTCATTCTTTTGTGACTGATTTCTCTCAATCAACCTTATGTTTGCAACATTTATCAACGTGGTTGTGTGTAGCACAGACTAATTCTGTTTCTGTCCTACATAGCAATACAATGAACATAGTGCTAGGATAGAAACAGTCTATATCTGGCAACAGTTGTGTTAGACAGCACCATTACAGCATATATTATTTTAATATGTGAATTCTATTGTTGAAAAATATTAGTGTTTTCTAAGTGGGCTATTATGAAGAGTTGTGCCAG
This sequence comes from Panthera onca, assembly GCF_046562875.1. Lineage (NCBI taxonomy): Eukaryota > Metazoa > Chordata > Mammalia > Carnivora > Felidae > Panthera > Panthera onca. The sequence continues at coordinate 22,360,433 of NC_138339.1, forward strand.
ATATATTTGTATATACATCTATTGGTTCTTATATGTACTCATTTTTGTTATCTGCATGTCTAAATCACCTATGTAATATATCTCCATCTCCATATCTATCTTTATCTAAGGGAATGTGTATGTTCCAATTAAATAGACAGTGTTGAAGATTTTTCCAAAGTGTTTTTAGTAATTTACCTACACCAGGAGTCATGAGAGTTCTTGCTACTCCACAAGCATTTCAACCCTCAGCATTATCATTTAATTCAGTTTTTTCCCCCAACTTTACCTATTCAGAGGCAATGCAGTGACATCATATCATGATCTACCTTGTATTTTCTTGATCATCAATGAGATTGAATAGCTATTATATTCTTATTGAGCTGGATATCCAATTTTGTAAAAGACTTTAAAAGTTACATCTTTAATATGATATTCTTTAACTAGCAGAAATTAGATTATTCTTGCTCAGAGCCTTTGTTTGGTATAAGCCTTTAGTATTCGTCTGGCACATATCTGCTACTGTTTTGTAGCTTTCTTTTCACTCTCACAGAAGGGTCTTCTGATGAACAAGTTTACTTAGTTTTAATGCATTTCAATTTATAAATATTTTTTCCTTGAAATTAGTGCCTTTTGTGTTATTTGTTAAAAAAACAAATTCCAAATATCAAGACTTGAAACCATTCTCCCAAATTTTCTTCTAGAAACTTTATGGTTTTATTATCAGTATGCAATCTACAATTGCCTTGGGATTGATTTTCAAGAACAAAGTGAGGTAGTAGTCAAATTCCTTTTTTTTCTCCATAAGGATATTAAAAAGATTAAGCTCACTTTTCCTAAAATAAATGTCTGCAGGTTTGAGGGTTTTGGTTTTTTGTTTATTTGTTTGTTAGTTTTTTTGTTTTTTGTATTCACTATTGTATTGAATTGATTTGCTTATCCTTGCACTTTGCTCCTATTCGTAGGATTTTTTTCAACCATTTTAATTTTTGCCTATTGATGACATATATGAAATACAGATTTTATTATTTATTTTATGCAGCCATATAATTGAACACTAATTGTTTTTCTATTTTACTTGATGTTTAGGAATTCTCAGGAGGAGAATGGTGTGCCATCTATAACAGTGATAGTGTTTTTGCAGTCTTTTTGGTATTCATGACCATGTATGTATGTATGTATGTATTTTTACCTCGGCTAGAAAATTCAGATCAATATTACTACGAGTAGTTATGATACACAAGCATGTCCTTTTTACTTTCTTGAATAACAATGTTGCTAATGCTATGCTTATGTATGATATTGAATTTTCAATTAGATAGAAATTTGTTTTGTTGTCAAGAAAGGATAATTCTAATTCTAGGAGATAAAAACTTAAAAACACACAAAGTAGTAGTGAACACAGTATTTCTAAGGGGCAATGTTTCTAAGGAGAGGATTGAAACAATTTTACCATGAATTAAACAGTACTTAATTTTGTTAATATTACTAATTTTCTTGTTAATTTTAATGTCATACTGCATTTTAAAAAACATGTAGTTCACTTTTTCATGGATATAAAATCATTTATTTTATTCAATGACATACTAGATGTTTAAATGGCATTCGATAATTTATATTTATGGATTTACTATCATTTCTGCTTACATTTCTTCTAAAATGTATTATCTTGGACTAGTTGCCATGACTAAATTGATAAAATATATTTAGAGCACATACATAATTTGATCCCTAAATATATCTAGTTAAAATTTTTTAAATCCAATAAAATCATTGTTCCAATTAAATGTTACTACCGGCTTAACTGAGTGTCCTTTGGAGGAAAAAAGGCAATGGGAGATAAACACCTATTTTAGGTATAATAGTCTGTGGAACTGGAAAAATGGGAACATACCCTAATATTTTGGAAAGCAAGGCCAATGAATGGACAGAGCATAAGTCAGAGCTATGTGTCAGGGCCACTGGACTTGGCATATCCTTTTAGTTGAAATATATTAAAAATATACTTACTGGGGTGCCTGGAAGGCTCAGTTGGTTGAGCGTCTGACTTTGGCTCAGGTCACGATTTTGCAGTTCCTGGGTTCGAGCCCTGTGTTGGGCTCTGAACGGACTGTCTGGAGCCTGCTTCAGATTCTGTGTATCCCTCTCTTTCTGCCCCTCCCCAGCTCATGTTCTCTCTCTCTCTCAAAAATAAATAAGTGAGCTTTAAGAAAAAAATACACCCACTGGACTTCTCTCAACAAGAGGTAATAAAAAGAACAACTATTTTTAAAGAGTGTGTTGTGTGGAGACAACTCAAATACGTAGCCACACACAATTGTGTTGGAGACTGGGCGTAAAATGTGTTAAATCCCTCCATTGACCACCTTCCTTACCTTGGAATGTCACTTAGTCTCCCTAGAAATTAATTCCTTATATCTGTGATAGACAACATATCAGTAATTTGTATATATAATTTTGTAAAGGCTAAATGATCCGTCTGGATAAAATTCAGCTCAATAAATTGTTAGCCATTATCATCTTTGTGTTTTTTCCTATTGTGTTGTTGTCCTTTAATTTGAAGCCATTCAGATCTGCAGCCGTCAAAAAGGATTAAAAGAACATTAGAATTCTAACACGGGTGGGTTATTTCCCAGAGAGTGTTTTACACATTAGCCAAAATATGAGTTAGTTTTGAATTCCCTTACCTGTAGTTTGCTAACACTGCATGTAGTTAACATAGTTCAATGCCAAATTATGGCATGGGAAAGAATGCAAATAATATTTAAATTCTTCAAATTTTTGAGTAAGTTGGCAATGAAAACTCCTTCTAACTTTCTGATCAGTAACTGGAAAAGAAAGGGACAGAAATGTAACAGTCACTGAATATTTTACAATTCATTTACATAAATGTTGGCAAAATAAATGATATTTTTTTCAAAAGCACAGAACTCTAGATCTAATAAAATATGCCACTCTTATTATTATCAATAGGACAGGTTCTAAAAATGTTGGCAGATCTATATAGCTAGGTTAGTTGGATTCAGTCATTCATTTTTATGCTTACATAAATATAGCAAAGGTGGAAATACATATTTGTGGATGTACTAAAGTTTGTTTTAAAAGCATATGTTGAGAAAAGGAATGATTTCTTGCACAATGGCAAACACACACACAAAAACCTATATGTTCACATTACATAACTTCACAATTTATTATAAGCACATGAAATTCAGGTTAAATTCCACTTCAGAATCTCAACACTGATTCTGCTGTGGTCGCATGCAGTGGTAACATTATACCGATAAAAGCTCACAAGGAACTGTGCATTTTAGAATGGCCACAACTGGCCTTTGGTACAAGACTAACTGAATAAGTGGCTGCAGGAAAAAAGAAAATTCTGGTAAATCTAGCAAGACCGCTATTAACTTTGTAGTGAAATTACTGAGTTCAGTTTGATGAAATTATCAAACTACGCTTTGTCATTCTACTCGAACAGGTAGTGTCGGTGTCTGCAGACATGTTTACAGTTATTTTTTTAAACTAACACTTGATAAGCCACTTCCGAGTTCGAGATGGATTAGAAAACTTCAGTTAAAAAAATGAAGAAGTTAAAGCAAAATGAAAAGGAAATGAACACAGAAGCTGCTGTCGTTTATCATACCTTAATAGAAAAATTCTCTCTCTTGCGGAATTCAGTGGTTCATCATCTTCAGCGATCACCTTTGTGGTTGGAATGCTGGTAGCCGCTTCATTTCAGAATGACCACATCAATCACCTCTTAAAGATTTCTCGTCAGTGGAGTTAATAAGAATTGGGCACATCACTGTATGATTTAGGAGAAGGGAAAGCAACTTCTGATAATACAGAGCCAGAGACATTATGGGTGAGTTACTGTTTCGAGGAAGATTTCAGGAAAAGTCACAAAAAATGTCTTGGTAACTGCAGACGGACGTATTAGTGGCTGTAGTGGGAGACGAACTGTTGGCGGACTAGTTAAGTGTGTTTGAGCTAAGCCCACATTAAGAAAAGTAGACATGTTTCTAGTATGTACGATTGCTGAGTTAAGGCGCTTGGTCATTTCAGTTTAATTATTTAACAATAATAATCTGCCTAATATCTACTTGACATATTGAAACATAAACAAAAATATAGAGTGTTTTGGAGAAACACTAAAATAAATAGACATGTTCAAATTTAAACTGTGTGACATAATCCTCTATCTACATAAAATTCTAGTGTATTCCTGTTTTCATAGAGGTCTGGCCAGCAGGGTTTAAGCAAAGCATGATGAATGTGGAAGAGTTCCAGGAAAGTAAATAAAAGGAGGTGATAAAAACTTTAAAAATTATTTATGTCAGAAATGAAAATTATGAGCAAATAATATTGCGTTTTATTTAATGAAAGCTATACTGTTAATGTATACATGTATACTTAAAAACTTTAAGGTCATTAAAATTACATTGAAACATTAAATATATAGAAGGGATATTTGGTTTAAATAAAATACAAATACAGGGGCACCCGGGTGGCTTAGTTGGTTGGGCATCCAACTTTGGCTCAGGTCATCACCTCCGGTCTCTGAGTTCAAGGCCCACATCGGGCTCTGTGCTGACAGTTCAAAGCCTGGAATCTGCTTTGATTTCTGTGTCTCCCTCTCTCTCTCTGCCCCTCCTGTGCTTGTGTTCTCTCTCTCTCTCTCTCTCTCTCAAAAATAAATAAACTTAAAAAATACAAATGTTAGTATATGAAGATCCCATAACTAAGAAATATACTGTTTTCAAAGTGGGTATATTTCTGCAGTACTAAAAGACACTGCTACCATGGATCAGCTCGTTTATAATAAACAAACAAACAAATAAACAAATGTATACACTGTGTAGGGTTCTGATAAGTGCTGTGAAGGAAAATGAAAAAGATGAATAAAAATATATGAATGTACATGTACATACACATATACATTCTTGCATATACACTTGTATTTGTATATGCATATATATGTGTGTGTGTATACATGTTTGTACATATGTATATGTGTGTATGTATACAACATGTTTTAAAAGTAAATTTATTTGGGGGAGGAGTTAAGACGGCGGAGCAGCATGGAGACCCTGACCTTGTCTCATCCCTGAAACTCAGCTAGATCAGCACCAAACCATTTTGAACACCTAGGAAACTGATCTGAGGATTAACCCAGCAATCTGCATCACTTGTGCCACAGAACTCAGCAGGTACATGGTGAGGAGAGATGAACTGGGGGAGAGAAAAGCCATGTAGGGTAGTGAGCTGGTTTTGTAGAAAGAGGACAGAGGAAGGGAGAGGGGGAGAGTGTGGCACATCGTGATCATGCAAGAATAGCATCCCCCCAAAAGTAGCTGGAGAGAGATAGAAAGAAGGAAAACACCCACAGGGGACTGAACAAGGAATCTGATCCCCAAAACCATTAACAGGAAGAAAGGAGATGGTTTCAATACCACCAGGATTCTATAAACAGTGGAGCTCAGAGTCTGATGTTTCAGAGCTCAGTGCCTGGCAGTGCTCTGGTGAGGAAGTAGGGTGAATCTCCAGAAGCAGGCAGCGGGGTCTGAGAAGTCCATGTGCCACATGGGGAGAAGTAGTTCCCTGGCTTGGAGTGCATTTGGAAGAGGCCATATGGCCTCCTTTCAGGCCAAGGTCCCAGCAGAATCTGGAGAGCAGCCATGTTTACAGGTATTGGGACAAAGACCAGAGTGCAGCGAAACCTAGGGCAGCTGTGTGTTGTGATTTACCATAATCTCCAAATCTCTGTTGCCACGTGATTACACGAACATTTTCTGGGGCAAGCTGGCACCCAGCCATTGCTCAGTGAGACCTTCCCCAGAGAGTCATCACTGGTCCAAGCCTAACAAAAGATGTAAAAGATCTGTATGCTGAAAACTATAGAAAACTTATGAAGGAAATTGAAGAAGACACAAAGAAATGGAAAAACAGTCCATGCTCATGGATCAGAAGAACAAATATTGTTAAAATGTTGATACCACCCAAAGCAATCTACACACTCTAGGCAATGCCTATCAAAATAGCACAAGCATCCTTCACAGAGCTGGAAGAAACAATCCTACAATTTGTATGGAAGCAGTAAAGATCCCGGATGGCCAAAGCAATCCTGAAAAAGAAACCCAAAGCTGGAGGCATCATAATCCCAGACCTCAAGATATATTACAAATCTGTAATATTCAAGGCAGTATGGTACTGGCACAAAACCAGACACTTAGATCAATGGAACAGAATAGAGAACCCAGAAATAGACACACAAATGTCTGGCCAGCTAATCTTTGACAAAGCAGGAAAGAATATCCAAAGGAAAAAAGACAGTCTTTTCAGCAAATTATGTTGGGAAAACTGGACAACGACATGCAGAAGAATGAACCTGGATCACTTGCACCATACACAAAAATAAACTCAAAATGGGTGAAAGACCTAAACGTAAGACAGGAAACCATCAAAATCCTAGAAAGGAAAACAGGCAACAACTTCTTTGACTTCAGCTGCAGCAACTTCCCACTTGACATGCCTCTGGAAGCAAGGGAAACAGAAGCAAAAATGAACTGTTGGGACCCCATCAAGACAAAAACCTTCTGCACAGTGAAGGAGATAATCAGCAAAACTAAAAGGCAACCAATGGAATGGGAGAAGATACTTGCAAATGATATATCCAATAAAGGGTTAGTATCCAAAATCTATGAAGAAGTCATCAAACTCAACATCCCCAAAACAAATAATCCAGGGAAGAAATGGGCAGAAGTCATAGACACTTTTCCAAAGAAGACATTCAAATGGCTAACAGAAATATGAAAAGATGCTCAACATCACTCATCATCAGGCAAATACAAATCAAAACCACAATGAGATATCACCTCACACCTGTCAGAACGGCTAACATTAACAACTCAGGCAACAACAGATGTTGGCAAGGATGTGGAGAAAGATGAACTCTTTTGCATTGCTGGTGAGAATGCAAACTGGTATAGTCACTCTTGAAAGCAGTATGGAAGTTCCTCAAAAAATTAAAATTAGAACTACCTTACAACCCAGCAGTTGTACTACTAGGTATTTATCTAAAGGATACAGGAGTGCTGATTTGAAGGGGCACATGCACCCCAATGTTTATAACAGCACTATTGACAATAGCCAAAGCATGGAAAGACACCAATTGCCCATCAATTGATGAATGGATAAAGAAGATGTGGTGTATATATATAGATATCTATATATATACAATGGAATATTACTTGGGATCATAATGAATGAAATCTTGCCATTTGCAACAACGTGGATGGAACTAGAGCATATTATGCTAAGCTAAATAAGTCAGTCAGAGAAAGACAAATATATGATTTCACTCATATGTGGAATTTCAGATACAAAACAGATGAACATAAGGGAAGGGAAACAAAAATAACATAAAAAAAGAGAGTGAGACAAATTACAAAAGACTCTTAAATATAGATAACAAACTGAGGGTTGTTGGTGGGGTGTTTGGTGGGGGGGATGGGCTAATTGGGTGATGAGCATTAAGGAGGGCACTTGTTGGGATGAGCACTGGGTGTTATATGTATGCAATGAATCACCACATTCTATTCCTAAAATCACTATTACACTATATATTAACTAAATTGTTTTTAAATAAAAAAAATAAAATATAAAGGAAATAAAAGATCACAGATAGTGCTGAACAGAATCTAAGAGAATGCCAGACTGGAGCCTCAAGGAACAGATATGACTGGTATCTTTATGCAAACAACGTGGCTTTACTGAAGGAAGACTTTACAATTGCTTCACCTCTAACACGTAATTGAAATCCTGCTTTTCAAAGGGAAGGTGATAAATAAGGGGCTAAAAACAAGGATAATTGAAGATTCCTCCCAAAAATGGATTAGAAGATTGGGAGCTAAAAGATGAAAAGGGTTTAAACCCAAGAGACTCTCAGAACTTCTTGATGGGCTGAATATTTCACTGAACTGGTGCATTTCCAGACCTCTCTCAGTTCAACAGCTTCTAAGTGAGAATTAGTACCAGGCTGTTAAGAGTGCTTGAAAGCTCAAGAAAAACATTGTTAGAAAAGAACTAAAAAATATGACTCAGTTGTATAATTTTTACCTAGCAAAAGTTCACTCTCTGGGTTTTGACTTGATTTTAATAAAATTATTCTTTTAAAAAAAATAACGTGGGGCCCCTGGGTGGTTCAGTCGGTTAAGCGTCCAACTTGAGCTCAGGTCATGATCTCCCAGTCTGTGAGTTTGAGCCCTGCATTGGACTCTGTGCTGACTGCTTGGAACCTGGAGGCTGCTTCGGATTCTGTGTTTCCCTCTCTCTCTGCCCCTCCCATGCTTACATTCTCTCTCTCTCTCAAAAATAAATAAACATTTAAAAATAAAATAAAAATAATGTAAATTTATTTTCAAAAAGTTAATTTTCAAAATAAAATCCATACTTATGAATATAGAGAAAATATATACACAGAATGTAAACATAAAACTCTTTCTTTGACCGTATACTTAAAGAACATTCTCCTTTGTGATTCTGTACAATACTAGAAATCGTACCGGCTTATTATTTATAATAATATATTTTAAATGCCTGCCTGATACTGTTTTCTCTATGGTCCATAATGGATTTAATTAACTTTATTTTGAAGTTATCATTGTATTACCTCCAAAATATTTACTATGCATTATTTTTATTTTCATTTCATACATAAATCTTAAGTGACATATTTCTCAGCTCTTGGTATGATGCTTAGGGTATGATTCAAATACATTGGAATAGTTTTATCTCATTAAGTTGTTCTTGTAAGGTACATTAAAAACATATTTATCATAAACTTTAAAGACTCTACCAAAACAATTGTTTGGTCATAAAGTCATTTAAAGCATATTATATATGTTATTATATATATATTTCCTTTCTGAAATAAAAAGATAATTTAATTTTTCTTAAAATTATCCATTTACTCTTACAAAATGTTTTATATTATTTTACATTAAAAATCATTTTCTACATCCCCTTTCTTGTGTTTTATGTACTATTTCATCAAAGTTTACTATATCACTTGAATGTGTGAAAAAAATATGAATGTAGGGTTAAAGCCATCATCACTACCCAAAGGGAAACAACTCTTTAATTTTTTTTTTTTTAATTTTACTTATTTTTTGATAGAGAGACAGCACAAGTGGGGGAGGGGCAGAGAGAGAAGGAGACACAGAATCGGAAGTAGGCTCCAGGCTGGGAGCTGTCAGCACAAAGCCCGTCGCGGGGCTTAAACTAACAAACTGTGAGATCATGACCTGAGCCGAAGTCGGACGCTTAACTGACTGAGCCACCCAGGCGCCCCAAGGGAACATAACTCTTTAAAGACAACCCTGATCAAGATATAGGATCTTACTAACACGACAAGCCTGCTTAGTGCTGGCTATAGGTTATTTCTCCTATGAACATGTAACCAACGTTCTAATATTTATCACCTAATGAGAGAGAATAATGGACTCTTAAAGATGACTGACCATATCTTAATCTCTGGTACCTATGAATATGTTATGTAACATAGCCAGGAGGAATTAAAATTGCAGAATGAATTAAGGTTGCTCGTAAATTGACCTTAAATGAGGAGATAGTTCTGGATTATCTAGTTTGGCCCAATGTAATTACGAGGGTCCTTGTAAGTCAAAGAAGACAGCAGAAAAATCAGTCAGAGGATCTGTGACAACAGAAGCAGAAGTTGGAGAGAAGTAGTCACTGAAGTAATCATTGATGATGAAGGAATGGTGGAGGGGGCAGGTCAAGGCCTAGGAATGCAGGCATTCTCCATAAGCTAACAATGGTTAGGAAATGGCCTCTCCCCTTGGTCCTCCAGAAGGAATGCAGTCGTGCCCACACATTGATTTTAGCTCAGTAAGACACATTTTAGACTCTTGACCTCCAGAACAGTAAGAGAACAAATTTGTGTTGTTTTAAACCACTGATTTAAAGATAATATTCTATAGCACCATAGGAAATTAATACAATAAAGAATCTTGAGTATTTTTCTCTTTTTGAATTTTATGTAAATGAAATAGAACAGTATGAACCTTCTGTATCTGGTTTCTTCTCTATGGCATTACAATTTATGATAGTGATGTACAAGCTCTACTTTGTTCAATTCACTGCTGCTTCGTATTCCATTATGGGAATATATGCAAATGTATGTATCTCTTCCAGTGTTGCTGAACCTTTTGTGATGTTTCCAGTTTGGGATGATTATGAATAATGCAATTTCAAACATTATTACACATGTATTTGATAGAGAGTAGAGAGATAGGAACAAATACATGGACAAGTACACATTTATATATGTAGGATTTTGTATATATGAGTAGAATTTCTGGGTCATAACATATGCATACATTTAATTGAAGGGATTCTGTCAAAATGTTTCCAAGTGGTTGTACCAGTTTACCCTCCCACAGCTAATATACTAAATCCCGGGTGCCCCACATCTTCAAATATGTAATACGGTCATTTATTTATTCACTTGCTTACTTGTTTATTTAATTTTAGCCATTCTACTGTGAACGTGGTCGACTATAATCGTGGTTTTAATTTGTACGTCTCTGATCATTGTGTTTTGTGCAAAGCCAAACAAATTTTCTCTGGAAAAATTTTTTTCCAGATATTCATGCATTTTAAAAATGTACTGACCGTTCAGAGTAGCTATCTGAACCAAAAGTGAACTTGGGCTGCCTCATTGAGTTCACCTCCTTCCTCACCCCTACCCCTGCCATTATTCCCTGGCAACAGCTGATCATTTTCCTGTCCTTATTGTTTTACCTTTCCCAGAATAAAAATGGAACCATACACAATGTAGCGTTTTAAACCTGGATTCTTGCAACACATTTGTGCTGTTATATAATTTTTTTTCCTTTTTTTTTGAGAGAGAGCGAGAGTGAGAGAACACACCCACATGAGCTGGGGAAGAGACAGGCAAAAGGAGAGGGAAAGAGAATCTTAAGCAGCCTCCACACCTAGCACAGAGCCTGAAGCAGCTAGATATCACAACTTGAGACCATGATCTGAGCTGAAATCAAGAGTCAGACGCTTAACCGACTGAGCCCCCCAGGACCCCCCTAGGGCTGTCATGTAAATTTTCATTACTGAATAGCGTTCCATTGTATGAATGTACCACAGTTTACCTATTCACTTGTTGATATGTATCTAGAGCACTTTAGGTTTTTGTCAATAGTGAATAAAGTTGTTATAAACATTTATATGCAGGTTTTTTATGAATTTGGATAAATACTTAGCAATATAATTTCTGAGTCATATGTATATATTTAACTTTATCGTAACTCCAAACTGTTTTGCAAAGGGGTTGTATCATTTTCTATTTCCAACAACAATGTATGTGAGTTATCTACTATAATAGATATTCACTGATATCTTGGTTATCTCATGGTTATTTAAAATTGTATTTTCCTGATAATGATGCTGAGAGTCTTTCCATATGATTATTGCTATCATATATATTCTTTGGTGAAGAATCTTATTTGATCTTTTGCCTGTTGTTTAAACAAGTGCGCCATGATTTCCTTATCATTAAATTTTAAGAGTTCTTTATATATATTCTGGGTGTAAGTTCTTTATCATAAATGCATTTTATAAATTTTAAGTATAACCCATTGCTTTTATTTCCATTTAACAGGTCTTTCACAGAACAAAAGTCTTAATTTTGATAAAGCCCAATGTACCTTTTTTCTTTTATCAAATGTGTCTTTATGTCATATCAAAAATTCTTTCCAAATCCAAGATCATGCTAGTTTTGTCCTATGTTTTCTTTTTCTATACATTTTGTATATTTTTTTCTTTTATATTCATGTTTTGGCCTATTTTAAGTTAGTTTTTGTATAATTTGTGATGTATGTATCAGGAATCATTTGTTTAATGCTTATTTATTTATTTTGAGAGAGACAGAGAGAAAGAAAACGAGGACAAGCAGGAGAGGGGCAGAGAGAGTGAGAAAGAGAGACTCCCAGGCAGTCTCCATGCTGCCAGCGCAGAGCCTGACTCACGGCTCCAATGGATGAATCATGACCTCATGACCTGAGCCAGAATCAAGAGCGGGACACTTTCCTGACTGAGCCACCCATGTGCCCCAGGAATCTTGTTTTTGCATACAGGCATCTAGTTAGTCCTACATAATTTATCAAAAAGTCGGTTCACTCTGTACTGAATTGCCTTTGTACCTTTGTCTAACATAAACCAACTATATCATTGGTTATACGAGGATATTTCTGGGTTCTTTATCTTCTCTGATAACTAATGATTTTGCTTGCATTTTATACGTTTCTGACCTATTTGGAAATATTCATTTGTGAAGTACCTATCCAAGTTTTTTGCCCAGTTGTTGATTAGAAGATACATATATGTATATATATATATCTTCGTATATAAATATATAAGATTTTATTTAAATTCTAGTTAGTTAATGTATAGTATAATATTGGTTTCAGGAGTAGAATTTAATGATTCATCAGATATTATACTTTTTAAGTGTATTTTCCTTAATGTTATGAATCTTCAGAAATCTTATTTTCAGATAAATATTCTTTATCACATAGTTGTTAACTCTGATTTTTACTAATATATATTTATAAATTCTAGAGACTCATGCATTTAAAATGTAGTGACAACTAAAATCTGGCATTCAATCTACCTTACTCTGTATTTTCATATTGTATTGTGCATCCATTAGTAATGAAGATAGCACATTTTACTATAATTACAGGTTATATGTCTTTCTGCTCCCACTCACTTGTAAGATTTCTAGGGGCAGAAACTATGTTTTATGTTTCTAGATCCAGAACATTGGAGAGTTTTTGTCATAGAATTTCCTATATAACTAACTGCCCATTTCTATCTATCTATGTATCTAAGTATCTATCTACCTATAATCTATCATCAATCATCTATCTACAGAGAGAAGCACTTACTTACTAATGCATTTCCTTCATGATTTTTCCCCATTCCCTTCACTACTCATTTGCAACAGATTAGTTTCAGAGGAACCTGTGTTGTTATTTTCCCCTCTCTTGAAAAAAAAATAATAAAGATTGAACTTTCCATTGGAAGTGTTTCCAATAATCAATGCACATTTATTACATGCATCCCCCTCTCTAATCACTTGGTTATCAACAGAGTAGATTCGTATGTGTTTCCCTTCAACGTACACCCTTTATATTTTCTAATGAGCCAGGCCCTCAATATTGTGCTAAACAAAATGTATACCAACATGATACAAGACAGTCTGAACACCGTGCAGTTTTTGTATTTCTTGCAATTTATTTGACATTGTCAACCCTTTGCACCTGATGGTGTTTGTCTCTTCTTGGCCATGGAAAAAACATTTTGGGCATTTAACAGACAATTTACTTTTGTCTTGATTGAGACATATAAGACCATTTTTGTACCATTAAAATGGAAAATTTAACAGACTGTTAATAGCATATTTTCAAGAATATTTCCAATGCAGGCCAATGTTTTCCTTCTGCTTCCTTAAGACCTTGAAGCCCTGACTTAGGTAAACTTTCTTTGGTATAAATAAAGACCATAGAGGACCAACATTGCTCTTTGATCTTCCAGATATATGTTCTAAGAGGGCATAAATCCTCTCGAATTTGGGCTTAGAATAGTTTTGAAAAATTGGGGGGAAAATTCAGCTCATATAAAGGAGTTTTCCCTAATATTTCATGTCCTTAAAATCATATATCACCTATTTGGCATTACTAGCTGAAATCATCATGAAATAAAAGTATTTACTAGTGGATTTAGTCATTATAAAATTAAGTGATATTTATTATGTTTATCCCAGCCCACTTCATCAGCTTCTTGTTCTCATTTTCTAACTATAAACAGCATCCAATACAGTGCAATGAAATTATACAACTAAGTTGTGAAATGAAATTGTAAGATTTTTAGAAGGTGTAGGATGTATGAGAAATCATGATAAGATTATCAAATCTCACACAACGCTATTGTCACATGGGGAGCTGGCAGCATTTGACCAGTTACCATGAAAGAAGGAAAAATGTGAAAATGTATATAATTTTCTGTCTTCACTGACAATGAATTAAATACCAAGAGAGATCAATGAAGGTCTGAAATAATTATTGAGAAATGACACACTTTAAGGTCGGTGCAAAAGACAAATGTAAAATAGATGTTCTGATATGCTTTTTTAAAAGAAAATATTTGTGCATCATTTCTTTAGGAAAAATATGGAATAAAAATGTAATTTTACTAAATACAAAGTGAGGTTTGTATAAAATACATTGAGGTTTATTTTTCAAAATAAGGAGATATAGTCTCCACAAAAATAAAGTTTCCTCTTCTTAATCGGCTCCCTTAAGGTGGTATTTACAAACCGGATATCTGATAGGCATAGAAAGTAGCATCAGCTTCCAACTTCCAAAATGATCTCCCTGTTTCTACTTTTGCCTATTTATAGTCTCTACCCATCAGCCCGTAATACTTTTAAAACTAATGTAAGATTATGTGACTTTTATACTTGAAGCCCTCCAGGAGTTTATATCTCCCTCAAAATAAAATTTAAAGTTTCCATTATACTAAGTCCGTACAGGACATAGCCATCCTCACATACATCAGCTGTGACCTCATGACTTCCACTTTCTTGTTTGTTCACATACCTCTTCCAACCCTGGCTTCTTCAGTATTTCTTGAACCATCCAAACACACTCACTTTCTGTGCCTCAGCATTTAACTATTTCTCTTGCTAGAATGCTCTCTCCTTTGATCTATATCACTTGTTGCTTCACTTTATTTAGATATATGTTCACATGTCTCCTTATCTAAGATGACTTTATTGATTATTTTGGTTCCAATGACCCTTCCCCCAAATGATCTGTCCCATGATCATACTTCATTTTCTTTATCAAACTTTGCATCACTGGCAGGGTATACATTAATTTGTTTCTCTCTCTCTTTTTTTCTGAGCTTGAGGACTTTCTTTTGTTTACCACTATTTATCTCACACCTAGCATTTAGTAGATAATCAATAAACATTTAACTTTGAAATAGAAAAACATACTAATGGCAATAAATGAAATGGGGTAGGCAAACAGCTCAAAGTTACTAGGCACTAACAATCAAGAAATAATATGCTCTACTTAATGTATTGTCTTTAGTACAGATGCTGTCAAAGCAGGCACAAATGTATTGCCTTTTAACATGTCTGACTACCGTGGGGAATGCCTACAACCAATAACAGACCTAAGAATACATAAGGGTCTTTTACGCCGGCTTAACCATTGTTGGAAATATTTCCTGTGGATTTTATAATGAATTTTTATAATTATATTATATTATATATTATATATATATATATATATATGAATTTTTGAATTTTGAATGAATTTTTATAATTACACCCTTCCCTTAGAACTATGAGAAAATCTTGATAGTGGTAATGATAAAAGTAATGTTAGGAATATAACAACCATAGGTATAATGATTGAATATTTGTCACAAACCAGATAGTGATCTTGCATATACATATAAACATATTACATATATTATCTTGTACATTGCCCTCTTTGAAAAGCACTCTAATTATATATTATAAACATGAGTAAATCCAGCTTTTGGGAAATCTAGAAATGTGCTCAAAGCTGTGTTCTATGTGACGGAAAATCCAGAAGCAAACCCAAGTCCACCTGACTTTAAAATATTAAAAACGTAACCTCCACCAAGATGATGTTTCGTAATTTGATTCTCCATATGTAATGGCCTGTCATGATGATGAGGGCAGCTCCACCTCCCTCCTTCACAGAGAGAGGAATAATATGACTACCAAAAGGTAGTAGCTAGTTTTTTTAAGCACTTACTTCCCAGATTTCATTCTAGGAAACTTTTCATTTATTACCTCTTTAACAAGAAGTAAGTGGCATGGGAAGATTATTTTCTCCATTTTACACATGAGGAATACAGGACATTAAGTTATTTACATTTCTCTCATAGTGCTCAGAAGTGCCAAATAATTCCCTGCACCCCCACTCCATAATTGTTTTACAGTGAGACAAACAGAAGGTTGTAACATAGGAAGGTCACAGCAGGTGTCTAGTATCTTCATTCAATGCTTGATCGGCAGGTGTCTTTATGAGCTGAGCCTGCTTTTGGAGACAGTAGTCCAAGCAATTTGATTTTGTAGACATCAAGAATCACTCCTGCCCTAGCACTTAGTAACTAATGGTGCTGGGAACCTTTTTTCTCAACTTGATAGGAATGTCCGGTAGCCCAAAGAGGACTCATAACTCCCTCTAGATAGACATGTTAAATATGATTGCCAGATATTGTTAGGTTTCTCGGACTGATATCTGGCTTGTACAGCTTTTCTTTGACAGACTCACTGTTATTTTCTCAGATCACTGTCCTACTTTCATCTATTATTGACAAAGGATCTAGGGAGATACAGACTGTATATTTCCATCTGCCTTTGTGATTTTTTTACTCATGAAAGTAGACTTTTCCAGTTTTTATTCAAAATACTTCATGATGGTTTGTTAAGCCAGAGATTAAATTATTAGCAAATTAAAATCTGCTTTACTTTACAAGTCATTATGGAGGGTAGAATGGTCATTTATGGTAGTAAAATATTTCATAATTCCTGCAAATTACACACACACACACACACACACACACACAGTGTGTATGCTTCTAGGTGTTTACCAATCAACCCTTCAAAAACAACAGATGTGATTTGTACTCTTGGCCAATTTTCATGACATAAAAACTCCTGCCATGGAAAATTCCAAGCTCCTGTGTTAATTTTCTAGGGTTACCATAACAAAGTACCACAGACTAGGCAGTTTAAACAAAGAATAGCTATTGGGTCACACTTCTGGAGGATAGAAGTCTAAAATCAAGGTGTTGGTAGGGTTGGTTCTTTTTGAGGGCTGTGGGGGAGGCCCTCTCTTCTTGGCTTTTAGATGGCTGTCTCTCTAAGTGTCTTCACATCATCTTCCTCTGTACATATCTGTGTTCACATTTCCCCTTTCTTTTATCTTAAAGTTTATTTATTTTGAAAGAGAGAGAGAGAGAGAAAGAGAGAGAGAGAGAGTGCATGGGAGGGGCAGAGAGAGAGGGAGAGAGAGAATCCCAAGCAGCTTCCATGCTCATCACAGAGCCAGACACGGGCTCAGTCCCACAAATTGTGAGATCATGACGTGAGCCAAAATCAAGAGTTAGATGCTGAACCAACTGAGCCACCCAGATGCCACTCACATTTCCCCCTTCTATAAAAATACCAATCATATTGGATTAGGGCTCACCCTAATGACCTCATTTCAACTTGATTACTTCTGTACCTATTACTAATGGTGACCCTATCACTAAATTCAGTCACAGTCACATTTTAAGGCACATGGTGTTAGGACTTGAGTTTTGGACAGACACAATCCAACCTATAACACTACCTATGTGATATTACAGAACACAGATTTAGGAAGAGACTAATAATAATACATTAAATAGTTTTTCTACCATACAGTAGACAAAAATAATCTCAAAAGGACAGATAATAGCAAAATTAAAAAAAAAATAATTAGAAAGCAATGGGTTGTATTTTACCCTTGAAAATATGTTTTATTTTGGGGTGCCTGGGTGGCTCAGTTGGTTGAGCGACCGACTTCGGCTCAGGTCATGATCTTACAGTTTGTGAGTTCGAGCCCTGCGTTGGGCCTTGTGCTGACAGCTCAGAGCCTGGAGCCTGCTTCCAGTTCTGTGTCTCCCTTTCTCTCTGCTACTCCCCCCACTCATGCTCTGTCTCTCTCTGTCTCAGAAATAAATAAACATTAAAAAAATAAAAAAAAAATAAAATACATTTTATTTTATTTTGTTTGGCATCCAACTAAAAAATTCTTGACATTTAAAAATAGGCTCTTGAACAACTATAAAAAACAAAACAAAACAAAACAAAACAAAATAAAATAAATAAATATAGGCTCCTAATAGCCAGTGTATGCCACTTCTAGTAAAACTATATGTAATCTCTCAATGTTTAATGAAAACATAAGTTCCGGGTTTTCATGTCCATTTAATTCCCATCTCTCTTGGATCACTTCTTTAATAAACCCTAATAAATCTTTATCCCTGTTCCTTCCACTCAATTTTGCTCTGAACCTAAAGCTGCTCTAAAAAATAAAATCTATTAAAAAAATTACAATCGTCTTATGCTTGTAGATTTTGATGAATAGTTTGACTTTATATTGGAGGTTGTAATTTTTAGCTTATATTAAATTTGAATCCATATCTTTGCATAGGTGTGACCCCACCTATTAGCAACTAGTGAGCATATCCATTCTCAGTTGAATTTGTATCTTATAACAAAATATAGACTAAAAGAGGAAAAGTATGTGATGAAAACATTTTAAATTTTAATATTTATTTTTTGAAAACACATTTGTGTACTATAGTAATTCTTACCTTTCATGTTATAGTTGTTTTAAAATATAAGAAAATTTAGCAATATTATCTGTATGAAGATTCATTTTTTCATACATACTCACATATGCATATATATTTTAAAAATGTATAGATAATTCAAAGCCAATTTCAAGAAACGAGTCATTAAAAACAATTTAAGAACATTTAATTTAATACAAAAAGATAATTATAGTCTTTCTAATGCTTTCCTTGGAAGATCACACGTACAGATTCAACTTTTAGTGAAAAAAAAGTTGTTAAATTTTATATTTATAGGAGATTATTAGAATATAGCTAAAATCTACATATGGTTTAAATGGCCATTTGCTATTTGAATTATAATGAGACTTATACTTTTATATCAGAAAGTACAATGATAATGTTATTTCATTAAAACTCAATGCCACTAATACTTTGGGTATTGATTACAAATAAGGAATATATTCTTGTTAATTATTCTGTAAGCTACAGAGATTTCTATAAATATTGTCAATGCAGATTCTATTTGTATGACTTCACACAAAAACAAATTAAAAAAATTGAGTGATTCAAAAGTTTTTTTTCCGTCAACATAAAATAAATAGGTAGTCATATTTAATTCATGAACTTATTGTTTGGGTGCTATATTAACCTTTAGTTATAAGATATGAATTATATAATTAACGGTCTACTTAAAAAAATAAATATGCACTTCTTTCCCTCCCACGACATCATCACTGAATTTTTAGATTCTCTTCCTTCTAATTTTTGTGGCATATTTCCATGTGATATCTTATTTCTTTTCCATAACGACTCTGAGCCACCTAAGATTAACTCTATTACATCTACCACTTGGGCTATTGAAACACTCTCTTCACAGAAGTAATTGTCTCATGCACGTCTTGCTCCACTGCACCATAAAAACCACTTTCGAATTAATCTTGCTAAATTGCATATGTGACTATATCATTTTCGTACTAAAAAGTAGTCGATGGACTTCCAATTGCCTCTTTAGTAAAAGCCCAGAATGAGCTGTTCAAACCCCAATTAAAATATTCCACAAAAATATCTGAGAAGACATTTTTTTTTCAACTACAATTTACTAAAAGCATATTTTATACTACATGGTACCACACTATTCAGAATACAAAAGGTGAGCAAAACACGATCTCATTTTAGAGAGGGCATAGTCTAATGACACACACAGCAAACTAAGTCAACACAAATCAGTATGATCAACGGCGGTATAATGTGCTAGGAGAGTAAATATAAAAATAATAACCTACCTGGAAGCCTAAAGAAAATACTCATGTGGAAAGGAATATCCCATAGAATTTATTCTCCCCAGTGTGTTGAGTCTAACCAGAATGCCTTCCTGGGCTGAGGTAGTTTTATTGATTACTTCAGTTAAAGTCAAGGATGAATTTTGTACTGCCTTTTCTAATTCGATGACTTCCATCATAGGGATAACTTTCCAGAGTGTGAATTTAATAACTGTGAAATATACCTCTTGGAAACTCCCCCAAGAAACCAGAGGAAGTTTGGAAGAGGCAAATGTATTTTGACTATATTTTGTATGTGGGATGTGTTGTGTTTTGGAACTGTGGATGTCTGTTAGGCTGAATTTTTCTTTTTGTTTTTTTTGTTGTTTTTTTTTTTTTCATGGAGCAGCAAGTGCAAGTCCTGATGGAGAGGCAAGGCGACGATGGTATGGGATGCACAGAGCATCAGAGGGGGCTCCCAGAAAGGAGGAAACAGGTGCGAAGAGCAGCTTCTGTCACCCACCCTTCCCAGAAGCCAATTTCATGGGATCTCAGGAGTACTTCAGAGCCAGCAGGGGAGACCTGGCATGAGAAACACCTAGATGGCCTGTGAGCTAGCCGCCCTTGTCCCAGATGCAACTGCCAAAAAGGAGCCTGCCTCATGTCATCTATCAAGCAAAACCCAGTCGCCTTCTTGCCCCAACCTCTGACCCCCACCCACCTCTTGCCCGCCAGACCTCACAAGCTAGAGTTAACTGCACATGCACAGGACACAATTTCGAGCCTTCCTTGAGGCCTAAAGCCTGGTGCCCGAACGTAGGCTTCTGCTGCAGAATCCTAGGGCCCAACCAGACATCTGTCAAGGTCCACATGGTCTCCAAAAGATATCGATGTCCAAATGTATATCTGTAATTGTTATTTTATATGGCAAAAAGAGACTTTGCATTAAATCAGGGATCTTGAGATGCAGAAATTGCCCTGAGTTTTCCTGGTAAATCTAATTTTAGTTACAATCATCCTTATAAGAGGAATACAGAGTGAGGTTCTACTACAGAAGAAGAGTTCTATACTATGTTTATGGCTTTGAAGTTGGAGGAAGTGACTGATCCAGGAAATAAATACAAGGAATACAGATTTAGAACCTCAGAAAGACAAAGGAACAGATCTCTCCTCTAGATTCTTCAGACAGAATGTGACCTTACTGACACCTGATTTTGGATTTCTCACCTCTAGAACTGTAAGTACATAAATGCATGTATGTTTCAAGCCATCAGATTTTTGGCAATTGGTTTCAGCAGCTATAGCAATATAATAGTGTGGTGCAGGAGCTGGAATCACCCTCTGCTGTTTTCAGATGAATTGCACGGTAGGGTTAAGGAGGTGCAGATTACGTCATGGTCACAATTGATTTTGTGAGTTTGAAAGAAGTGTATCTAGGCATTTTCTCTTCGTGAAGGAGGACACAGAGCTGACTCAGAGAGGAAAGATTATTGGTATTCTTCCTATCTTCATGCCTCCCAGGGTCTAATGTGTTTTTTTTTTTCCAAGTGCCAGGACTTTTCCTCTCTAAAATCACCAGAAAATTGTGAGTCCCAGTGTAATAGCCAGATATTAGCTTTTTACTAATCATCTTTAACTCACACCCACAAGTTTTCCTGTAAGAGTCAAGTACTAGAGAAACAAAGATATTTCTTTTCAAAATTCATCAAGATCTATTATGTACTGAAATTTGGTCCACATGGGCCACTACAGGGGAGCTCTGCAGTAAGCCGTGAACTCAACCAAATGCTCATTATCCTTTCACACTAGGACTAGAATATCATAAAGAAAAGTGTAGTCTTTCATCGCAGTTCTTTGGCTGGTACATAATGTTGATTTTCCTTTTTTTGATTACAAGATGAAGATAGCAATTTTCATGTTTATTTATTATAAGATGTTTAAATAGACTTTGTTTTTTAGAAGAGTTTTAGGTTGACAGCAAAATTTTATATGAAGTACAGAGTTCCCATATATGCTCAACTGCCGCAATCCAACCTCCCCACTCTCAACATCCCACCTCAGAGTGTACTTTTGTTACAACTGATAAAATTACATGGACACATCATTATCCACCAAAGTCCATAGTTTACATTAGGGCACACAGTCAGTGGACTGGGTTTTGTCAAATGTGCACCACATCATCTACCACTGTTATAGTATCATATAGAATAATCACATTAAACTAAAAATCCTCTGTTCTCAGCCTATTCGTCTCTCTCCTCTGAACTCTTGGCATTCACTAACCTTTTTAGTGTTTCTTTGGTTTTGCCTTTTCCAGAATGTCAGAGGTCAGAATCATGCAGTACAAAGGCTTTTGGTTTCTCTCAATAATGTGTTTCACGTTTCCCCATATCTTTTTATGACTTGATGACTCATTTCTTTTTAACACTAAATAATATTTCATTTTCTGAATATACCGCAGTTTGTTTATCTATTACTTTGGTGAAGGGCATTTTGGTTGCTTAGAAGTTTTGACAATTATGAATAAAGCTCCCATAACTATCTTGTGAAGGTTTCTGTTTGGGCATAAATTTCCAACTCCTTTGGGTAAATATCAAGGAACAAGATTGCTGAGTCAAATAGTAAAAATATGTTTAGTTTTGTAGCAAACTGTCAAATTGTCTTTGAAATGCTTGTACCATTTTGCATTCTCACGAGAATGTGTGAAAGCTTCTATAGCTTCATATCTTCACCAGCATTTGATATTGTCAATGTCTCAGAGTTTTGCCCTTCTCATAGGTTTTAGTTGTATCACATTGTTCTTCTAATTCACAAATCCCGAATGTTATGTATGTTGGATATCTGTTCATATGACTATTTTCTGCTTGTATATTTTCTATGCTGAGATGTCAGTTCAGGTCTTTGGCCCATTTTTTAATTGGGTTGTTTATTTTTTTATTGCTGAGGTTTAAAAGTTCTTTGTCTATTTTGGATGTCAGTCCTTAATCAGGTATATCTTCTGCAAATATTTCCCCCCTCCCCAATCATAGCTTGCATTTTCATTCATTTTTTTGACAGTATGTTTCACAGAGTAGTTTTCTTTAACTTATTTATTTATTTATTTATTTATTTATTTATTTATTTATTTTTAGAGAGAGAGAGAGAGGGTACAAGTGATTGAGGAACAGAGAGAGAGAAAGAGAGAGAGAGAGAGAAGCGGGGCTCACCCAAAGCAGGGATTATGTTCACCTGAAACGGGGTTCAAGCTCATCCAACACAGGTAGAGCAGATTTTTTAAAAAATTATTTTAATGAAGTCCAGCTTATCAATTATTTCTTTCATGGATCACTTGATGTTGTATCTAAAATGTCATCAACTATACTCAAGGTCATCTGGATATTCTTCTACATTACTTTCTAGAAGTTTTAAGGTTTCAGATTTTACATTTACATTATGATCTATTTTGAGTTAATTTTTGTGAAGGTTATACGGTCTGTGTCTATATCCCTTTTTTCTTTTTGCATGTGAATGTCCAATTTATCTAGCACCATTTATTGAAAATACTATCTTCTCCATGATATTGGCTTTGTTCCTTTGTCAAAGATCAGTTGTTTATATATGTGGGTCTAGTCCTGGGCTCTCTACTCTGCTTGTTTGATATTTTATGTGGAGTTTATTATTCCACCAATACCACACTGTCTTGACTGTGCAGCTTTTATACTTAAGTCTCGTAGTGGAATGGTGTCAGTTGTCTATTTTGTTATTCTCTTTCCAAATTGAGTTAGCTGTTCTGGGTCTTTTGCCACTCCATATAAATTTTAGAATCAGTTTGTTGATATTCACAAAATAACTTGTCCAACTTTAATTAAGATTTTATTGAATCTATACATGAATTTGGGAAGAATTGACCTCTTGACAATATTGAGTCTTCCTATTCATAAATATAGAATTTTAGTTTTTAAAAAAAATCTCATCAGAGTTCTGTAGTTTTTCTCATATAGTTCCACTATTTGTTAGAGTTATAGCAAAATTATTTATTTTAGGGGGTGCTAATGTAATTGGCATTGTGTTCTATTTTCAAATTCTATTTGTTCATAGATCACATATAAACAATGATGGGTTTTTGTATATAAAACTTGTATCCTACAACTCTGTTATAATTGCTTATTAGTTCCAGGAGGGTTTTATTTTATTTTATTTTTTTTTTGTCATTTGTTTAATATTTTCTACATAGATGTTTTCTAGTTTTACTTCCTCATTTCCAATCTTCATGTCATATATATACCTAAATGCCCTGGCTAGAACCTTCAGTACAATGGTGAATACTAGTGAAGACAGCAGATATGTTTATCATGATTCTGATCTTAGAAGGGAAGTAAACAGTCTTCACCATAATGTATGATGTTACTTGTGGATATTTCTTAGATGTTCTTTATCAGGTCAAGGAAATTCTCTTCTATAATTCATTTTCTGAGTGTTGTTATCTGAAATGGTGCTGGAATTTGTCAAATGCTCTTTCTGTATTTACTGATATGGTTCAGTAGTTTTTGTTTTTCATCCTATTGGTATTATTTCTCATATTAATAGATTATATTAATTGTTTTTCTCTTGTTGAACATTTGAATACAGTCTTTTAATATTATTTGATTTTGTTCTTATGGGCAGTTGATTGGAATCAGTTGAGTCTTTTCAAGGTTGGCTTTTACAATTTATCTGGGCAGATCCAGAGCATTCTTATTCAAGGGTTAATTTTGTCTTGCTCTCATGGCAATACGTTTCTGAAAATTCTGCTGCTATATCACATATTTTTTTTCTATCAGTCATGCAACAAATTATTCCCGATTCTATGTGATCTACAGATACTGTCCTTTCTATTCATTTATGCTGATTTTCGCCCCAGGCTTAAGTAGTTTCTTCCACACATGTAAAGATCAAAAATCAGAGGAAAAAAATCCAGGAGCTCCTCTGTCGAATTTCAAAGCACTCTTTTTGTATTGCTCCCTCTATCCAGTACTTTGTTTAGTAGACTTTATCTGCCTTTGCTTCTCTAGACTCCAACAATACCTACAAATTAGGCATAGTATCACACTCTCTGGGTTCCGCTTCCCTGTGCTACAGTCTTCAAACTGCCTCCACAGAAGTTAGACAATTACAAGGCAACCAGTCTCCATCCCCCCTCTCTGTTTTTTGCACGTCCTTTGATTCCTGGAATTCAAAGTCTGAAAACTATTTTTTCATAAAATTTTCCAGTTTTCTAGTTGTTTAAGACTGGAAGGTAAATATGATTGCCATGGCTTCGTCTTGGATGAGAATGACATTTCTCGTCTTATACGACGATTTATTCATTTATGTAAATCCATGTGACATATGGATAACTTATAATGGATTCTTATTTTATACAGTGGGTTATATCATTATTTATAACCATACACAGATTGTTGTGTATTTATCCAATTGGAGAATCTTCAAGCTGGAGTCTGTGTTTTTTTGACACGACCCCATCATTCTTTGCACATTTGTTGTCTTGCACAAAAAGATGTCCTGGCTCATCTTGCACCTTTATTTTTTAATACTATTTTATTTCTTTATGCCTTCCTGGAGTCAGAAGTCACATTTCTTTGAAGAACCCTGGCTGTATTTAGTGAAGAACAGTATTTCAAAACCAAAATCTGGGTGCTAATCTGTGTTCATTGATCCCCATACCGTATTGTGCCAGCACTATATGGCTTCTGATTATTCAAAAGTATTTCTTACATTAATGTTTCATAGTTTCATTAAACTTAACTTTTAGCATTTCATGCAAAAGCTATCCCAAGCTTTGTAGGTTTCTTTCTTACCATTAATGAAATGTCTTCTTTATGTTTAGTTTGGGGTATGTAAATAAGTTGCTATAATATATTTAGATTGTATTCAAGTACCTTACTAAAGTCATAATTTTCTTATTTTCTTAGATTTGCTAGGTGTTATTTGAAAATAGTAACTTTTGTGCCTGTTCTATGAGTTAAAACTCATAATTCTATTTCATGTCTTAATAATTTTATAACTAAACTGGAAATTAAAAATTAAATGTATTAGTCATCCACTAAACATTTAAAATGGATAAGTTGAATAATATTATGCTTGAAAATAAATTTAATAAGATCTCTTTATAGACTTCTGCTCCCAAAGACAATATTTCATCATCCTCGTGTGTCCTGAAATTTTCTATAGCAAATTGTCCCAGTCTGGTTCTCTGTTACACATAACACAATTCTTAAGAATATTAGTAATTAAGCAAGCCCACTAAAAGAAAATCTGCATTAAGCAGAGTCAGGTAATCTCTTTATTTCAGGGCTCATCAGAGCCATTGCAAATCTAATGTGCCCTATGATCCTATGGGTTTTGTGTTGAAAATAAGGATAACTGTTGACCTTGAAATACTTTGTTCTGCTTTTCTACTCTTAACAGCTCCCTGAACTGAGATCTGGGGAAAATCCTTTAGAAAATAGTATTCTCTGACTTGGCTGTTCTTGTTCTGATACAAAATTTTGTGGAAACTTTTTTTCATTCCTCTTTTAAGGATTTGTTTTCATAATAGAAAAATCTTATGTTTTCACTGGTTTTACTTATATAATAATTTAAGATATGCACATATTGGTTATTTGCCTACAACTACTCTCTCACAAGATGCACATATATTAATAATGATCTAGAGTCACAGTTAAACATGCTAAAGTTATGTCATTTAACATACAGAACAGGTTAGGTGTAGGATGTAACATGTATGAAGAATACTGAAATCTGACTAGTGCAACATACTGAAGCTGATCTTTAAAGCACTTTTATATATTCATAATATTATACTTTTATGCATATAGGTAATACTCAACTTAAGTTGACATTTAATATTTAATGCCCTCGAAAAAAGGACATTATGCTTCGTTTTAACAAAATTAAAGTGCCTTAAGATATAATTTTTGTATATCCAAAAGGTCTGCAATAACTACATAACTGTTTTTACCAATGAAAGAACATTAATGGTTAATGTGGCCACTTCCTGAATTAGTTTGATGAATTTTACGGACTGTATCTTGTCATCTATGCAGTCTGTGATTTGACCTATGTGTTCTCTAAATCCTTTCTGTTTCTGTAAATTCCTATGAATTATTCTTAAATTAAATCTTAAAACTAATTTGCCTTTCACCATGTACCAAATTGAACTGCATGACAATGTGAGAATTTGCTTCAAAACAAATAGGCTCTATTCCCCTTTGAACTGTCTGTGATCTTAGAAGTTTGACACTGGCTGTATTGGGATAACGCAAACAGCAAAGTCATCTCCTGCTTCTGTGACTATTTCTGTGACTCTTTTGGTAGAAAAAGAAAGGGAAAATAACTTTCCCTCGCTAAATATCACATTTTATATCTAACCACATAGGGCATTCAGTCTTGTTGCTATGGGAGCATCTGGCATTTGCTCTGCTTGGATGATCTTGGGAATTGAAACTTTCAACAGCCAAATGAGTTCCCAAGAACTTCTAGGGCCTTGGTGGATAGGATTCTAATGAAGATCAGTTTACATTTTTTACATGACTTTCATTAAATAAACACACAGGAAGCTAAAACAAACCTGGAGGTCTTTAAAGCACTGATATCTTGGATTTTGTGGCAATAGTTACATGCTGCTAAGTCAATCATTTCAAAATGATAAAAATTATTTTCAGCGTTGGTTTTCAGTTTATTGCAGTCAGCCTAGTTAAAATGCACTTCGTTATTTAGAACTCTCCTGAATGATTCATTTAAAAAAAAATTTTTTAACGTTTTGTTTATTTTTGAGACAGAGAGAGACAGAGCATGAACGGGGGAGGGGCAGAGAGAGAGAGGGAGACACAGAACTGGAAGCAGGCTCCAGGCTCTGAACCATCAGCCCAGAGCCCATCGCGGGGCTCGAACTCACGGACCAGGAGATCGTGACCTGAGCCGAAGTCGGACGCTCAACCGACTGAGCCACCCAGGCACCCCTGAATGATTCATTTTAAATAAATGATAACTGTTCAACTTTTACTTGGCTTTTTTCTGCCTCACGTTATAATGTATCAACAGTGGGGAAATTCTTTTGAAAAAGATTTTCTTCAGTAATGATTTTGAGGTTGGTTTGTTCCTATCTTTGCATTTTCCCAAAATATTAATGTTTAGAAGATCCTGAAAAATCTTTTAGTAGCTCATAAAATTTTTGATAAAATGAATACCATATATTGATATCTTTAGCATTATCTGTTAGATAAGAAAATTTACATTTTCTGTGCATAGTGATTGAGAAGTTATAAGTAATTTAATTTTTTTTTTTTTTTTTAGCATTTATTTATTTTTGAGAGACAGAGACAGAGCATGAGCAGGGGAGGAGCAGAGAGAGGCACACACAGAATCTGAAGCAGGCTCTAAGTTCTGAGCTGTCAGCACAGAGCCCAACGTGGGGCTCGAACTCACAAACCAGGAGATCATGAAGTCAGATGCTTCATGAGTCTGAACCAAAGTCAGGCTGACTTTGATGGCTGAATCGACTGAGCCATCCAGGTGCCCTTTGAGAAGTTATAAATAACTTACATTTATAATCATACTTTGATTGCCATTCTTGCTTCTTAATTTTATATTTCTGATTTTCACAAACTTACAGGTAGTAAGTTACACTTCTGTTTTGTTTTTCACTGGCTATTAATTTATTCCTTAAAATCATTTTATATATTGCCGCATAAAGGAACATTTTATACTCTTTTTCTTTCCTTGTGTGAACAATTTATTTAAAAATACAGAATATGGAACAGTTGCCAGCATGTTCATTTATTTGTTCAATGCCTCTGGTTCAGCAAATTATCAAAGCTTACTTGAATTATAATGTCAAGATTTATTAAACAATTTGCTTATTTTACCCTAACCTAAATTAAACTACACTAAAACAATATTGTAATTTACATGTGCCTAGAAAATGAAGCACTTTGTGCTTTTTTTTTTTTTTTTTTGAGAGAGAGAGAGAGAGCACAAGGGAGAGATGGAGGGGTAGGGAGAGAGGAAATCCCAAGCAGGCTCCATGCTGTCAGCACAGAGTCCGGTACGGGGCTTGATCTCTTGATCTCTTTAACTGTGAGATCATGACCTGAGCTGAGACCAAGAATTGGACACTTCACCGACCGAGTCACCTAGGTGTCCCAACAAAGCACTTTTAAAATAGCTTCTTATAAACTAGAGTTAGGTTTTAAATCTAGATTTAAATATTAAATTAGATTTAGATTTCAACTGGTGAAATATTATATATATATATATATATATATATATATATATATATATTTCTTTTTACTACCTCCAGCTTAAGTTCTGAACCAAACTCAACTTGAGTAGGCTACTTTGTCTCACTCTTCTCCTCCCACTCCTTTTTTTTTTTTTGAGTCAAGAATTAAAAAATATAAAAGCTTGAAGTGATATTGCAAATTATACAATTTAAAGCCATAATAACACATCCTACCAAATGAAGGCTTTATACTTCTATATACTCATAAATGTTTATAGATATTATACATAGCACATATATATTTTATAGATAATGTATAGTATACATATTTCAATTTCTACTCTAGCTCAGACAAATTTTAACCACCCTAGGTGTTATGCAGTATAATGGACAATTACTATTTTACTTGTTCCTTAATACCATAATCAGTCTGCTGGACCTGTGATTTCATGGTTACCTCCTTTTTTGTTTGTTTGTTTGTTTCCATCTTGGGACAAATGCAGTATGTAAATAGAAACTGCAAAGAACTTTACAATCGATTAAAAAGAAAGAGAGAGAGAGAGAATCCCATTTACAATGACACCAAAATCCATACACTACCTAAGAATAAACCTAACCAAAGAGGTAAAAGATCTGAAAACTATAGAATACTTATGAAAGAAATTGAACATGAGACAAAGAAATGAAAAAACATTCCATGCTTATGAAGTGGAAGAGCGAATATTGCTAAAATGCCTACACTACCCAAAGCCATCTATACATTTAATTCCATATTTATAAAAATACCACATGCAATTTTCATAGAGCTAGTATAAACAATCCTGAGATTTGTATGGGGTGACAAAAGATCTGAAATAGCCAAAGGAATCTTGAAAAAGCAAGGAAAAACTGGAGACATCACAATTTCAGACTTCAAGCAATATTACAAAGCTGTAATCATCAAGACAGTGGGGTATTGGCACAAAAACAGACACATAGACTGATGGGTTAGCACAGAAAACCCAGAAATAGACCCACAATTGGACGGTCAACTAATCTTCAACAACACAGAAAAGAATAGCCAATGGGAAAAAGTCTCTTCAACAAATGGTGCTGGGAAAACTGGACAACGACATGAAGAAGAAGAATGAAACTGGCCCATTTTCTTACACCATACAAAACAATAAATTAAAAATAGATGAATGAGCTAACTAAATGTGAGATAGGAAACCTTAAAAATCCTAGAGAAGAACACAGGCAGCAACCTCTTTGACACAGGCCTTAGCAATTTCTTACTAGACACATATCCAGAGGCAGGGGAAACAAAAGCAAAAATGAACTATGGGGACCTCATTAAGATAAAACAAACAAGCAAACAAACAAACAAAAAACCACAACTTCTTAACAGCGAAGTAAACAATCAGCAAATCTAAAAAGGCAGGCTACAGAATGGGAAAAGATATTTGCAAATGACATATGAGATAAGGGGTTAGTATCTAAAATCTATAAAGAACCTATCAAACTTAACACCCCAAACAAATAATCCAGTTAAGAAATGGACATAAAACATGAACACACATTTTCCAAAGAAGACATTCAGAATGGCTAAAATTAACAGCACAGGAAACAACAGATGTTGGCAAGGATGCAGAGAAAGGAGACCCTTTCCACACTGTTGATAGGAATACTAACTGGTGCAACCACTCTGGAAAACAGAATGGAAGTTCCTCAAAAATTTAAAAATAGAACCACCTTACACCCAGCCATTACACTACTAGGTATTTAACCAAAGGGTACACAATTGTAGATTAGAAGGGTACATGTTCCCCGATGTTTATTGCAGTATTATCAACAGTAGCCAAACTATGGAGAGAGCCCAAATGTCCATTGACTGATGAATGGTTAAAGAAGATATGATATAAATATATACAATGCAATATACTCAGTCATACAAAAGAACAAAAATTTGCTATTTACAACGACATGGATGGAGCTAGAGAGTAATACGCTACGTGAAATAAGTTAGTCATAGAAAGACAAATAAATGATTTCATTTATATGTGGAATTGATGAAACAAAAACAAATGAACAAAGGGGAAAAAAATAGAGAGTGAGGCCAACCAGGAAACAGACCCTTAACTATAGAGAACAAACTGATGGTTATCAGAGACGAGGTGTGAGGGGGGATAGGTTAAATAGGTGATGGGTGTTAAGGAGGGCAATTGTGATGAACACTGGGTGTTATATGTAAGTGATGAATCACCAAATTCTACTCCTGAAATCAGTATTAGTCTATATTTTAACTAACTAGAATTTAAATAAAAGCTTAAAAAAAAGAAAAAGGAAAACAAGGAGAATGAAGGTAGTAAAAGTGCAAATGCCCTTTTGGTCCATGTATTAATCACATACCTGCACACATTGTAGAGCCAATTTCTTAGGAACATTCTGGCCAAAATTTCAGTTTTATGTATTTATATTTATTATTATTGTTAACATACCTAACTCAATGTATACATACATGTATAGTATATATTTATAAATATATATATATATATAAATAGACAAAGTATATACCCACTTTTGTATATACATACTGTTTAATGTATTATGTATTTTGTACATGTAAGTTTTTGTACATTTATATGTAAGAATATATGCAATATATATACATATATGTATATATATGTATGTGTGTGTGTATATGTATATATATGTGTGTATATATATATATATATATAAAACTTTACTTGAATTTGGAAATATTTAAGCCTTTAATTGGTAAGACGTGTTTATGGCTTTACATTGTATAATTTTTCAATATCTCTTCTAGCTTTTATATTTTTAAATTCTTGACCAAGATAAAAATAGATGGGAGAAGGAGAGTGAGACAAAGTAGCTTACTCAAACTGAATTTGGCTCAGAACTTAAGCTGGGGATAGTTAAAAAAAATCTAATATTTCACCAGTTGAAATGTAAATCTAACTTAAAATTTAAATCTAGATTTAAAATCTAAATATAGTTTATAAGAGGCTATTTTAAAAGTGCTGTTGTTTTTTAAGCACATGTCCTCTCTGTATCCTTTCTACTTGAGACTTGCTTAGCCATGACTTAAAGACTAGAAGCACTAGGGGCACCTGGGTGGCTCAGTCAGTTAAGCCTCCGGCTGTAGCTCAGGTCATGATCTCACAGTTTATGAGTTCGAGCCCCACGTCGGGCTCTGTGCTGACAGCTTGGAGCCTGGAGCCTGCTTTGGATCCTATGTCTCCCTCTTTCTCTGCCCCTCCTCTGCTCACATTCTGTCTCTCTCTCTCAAAAATAAATAAACATTAACAAATATTTTAAAAAAATAGAAGCACCATAAAGGCTATATATCCTCTGATTCTCATATTTTCAAATGATTTGCCTACACTTCAATTTTGAGGAGATATCAAAGTATACATATGTGTATTGCAGCTCTACATTATTCCAGGAATTTGATGAGTTTGTGTACCACACATCCACATTGTCTCTCAGCTCTGTGTTGGATAGTTTCGTATACATTGTATTTTTATTAGTTTTTATTTTTGTCTGTTCTCTTGTTCAGACACCACGTTATTGGAACATGTGTCACCTAAGTTGTCTGAGTCCCACTTTACCAAGTTTTTTCTCACTGTACTATCTCGCTATTTCTTTCTGTAGCCTTTTTTATTGCTTCCATTTAGATTTTGTACTATCTTTCGACAACTCATTCAGATTTATCATTCCCATTTTCCTCTCAGCATTTTATTTTCTTTTTCCCATCTTTTACTCTTTTATAGTAGGATTTGTAAAGTTTTTATTGTAAGTGGTTTGTACATCTATTCTATACTCAATTATGGTTATTCCCAAAAGGTAAGATTTCTTTATCCTAATTTAATTCTTTGGTTCAATTAATTTGATTGGTTTTTCTCACCATTGTAGTTAGAATGGTCATA
Source organism: Panthera onca (assembly GCF_046562875.1). Taxonomy (NCBI): domain Eukaryota; kingdom Metazoa; phylum Chordata; class Mammalia; order Carnivora; family Felidae; genus Panthera; species Panthera onca. Next base: position 22,393,315 of record NC_138339.1, read on the forward strand.
TGCGCCAAATCCGGGAGCACACACGAAGACATGCACTCTGCTTGGTTTCTCTGCTCTATGCTTATTTTATGTTAGGATCATTTTTTAAAAGATATTAAGCTGAAGCACTTACTAATACTCACAGTTAACTTTTAGGCAGTGGTTTAGCGTATTTAGGAGCTGTGATGCCATGGCTTTCTGTGCTAGGTCTCTGGAGAACCTTCACACATACATATGTATCTCTTTTGACTGAATACATTATGAATCATCACTCCTTTTGCATTAAGGCAATTCCGACTAGGTGTCATAATTAGCAAGAGGAATTTCAGACCTCATTTCCTCCCTCTGCTGAGATTATAAGTATAGTGTGTAAACTACCCAGCTACATTCAGCTCTCCTGCTTACAGTCTTGCTGCCTAAGTTACCTTAATGTATGTTTTTTCCTGGATAACCTGAAGCACTCAGTAATTTATCCTTTATCATTGATTGTGAATGGCTACCTTACTCTCAATAGCACTATATACAGATATAGATATAGATATAGATAGATATATGTGTGTGTGTTATACATATATATATATGTGTTATACATTACACTTTGAACTAAGTATATACTGTACATATACTTTCATGTAAACAGTAGAAAGAAACTTAATAGTAGTTCTTTTTTTTTTTAATTTTTTTTTTTTGTTAACGTTTATTTATTTTTGAGACAGAGACAGAGCACGAAAGGGGGAGGCTCAGAGAGAGGGAGACACAGAATCTGAAACAAGCTCCAGGCTCTGAGCTGGCAGCACAGAGCCCGACGCGGGGCTCGAACTCGCAGACCGCAAAATCATGACCCCAGCCGAAGGCAGCTGCTTAACCAACTGAGCCACCCAGGCGCCCCAAGAGTAGTTCTATTATAACACATATACATATTATATAATATATATATATAATATAAATGTATAATAATGTGATATGTATATAATATATGTAACATGTAAATATATACACTTTACTAGTACCTATACTAGTAAATACACAGCACATATGTAAATATATAGAATTTATAGTATTTATATTTTCATATATATATTGCTATCTAAATTATTATTTCATATATTCACTAGTTATTAACTTTTATAATGTTTTAAAAAAAGGTAGATGAAACAACTTGATAAACTACTGCCTAAATCCATGCTTTACAGTCTTTTCTTTTGGGGAGCCTGTGTGGCTCTTGGTTGAGTGTCAAACTCTTGATTTCGTCTGGGGTCATGATCCCAGAGTCATGGAAATGAGCCCCATATCAGGTTCCACGCTGTGTGGAGCCTAAGATTCTCTCTTAGGGCACCTGGGTGGCTCAATTGGTTGTCAGACTCTTGGTTTTGGCAGAGGTCACGATCTCCCAGTTCATGGGATTGAGCCTTGCTTGGGAGCCTGCTTGGGATTCTCTCTCTGCCCCTCCCCTGCTCATGTGCACTCTCTGTCTCTCTCAAAATAAATAAAGTATAAAAGAAAAAGATTGTCTGTCTCTTTCCCTCTGCCCATCTCCCCAATTCATGTTCTCTTTCGTTCTTTCTCTCTCTCTCCCCCCAAAATAAAAAATAAATTCTTTTCCTTTCTTTCTTTCTTTTTCTCTTTCTTTTTCTTTCTCTTTCTTTCTTTCTTTCTTTCTTTTCTTTTTCTTTTTTTCCTCTTAGGGTCACTTTTATTAAAAGTTAAGTGCCATTCTTCTCATGTTCATTTGGTATCACAGTGTATGCTTGGGTTTTGACATTTCAGAAGGTGCTTAAACCAGCAAATATAACCTCAAACTTTAGATTGAAAAAGTACAGTGATATGGAACAAGAAAAAAAAATCTCTGTTTCTTTAATTCTTCAAAATGTCTTTCTTTTAAGAAGTTATTCAAAATGAATTTCTACTCTTTCATCTGATATGCTAATCTGAGTGTTCATTACAGAATATTGTTTATGTACTTTGAAAACTACTTGGGAAGCATTACATGACAGCTGTCTTCTTAATACCCTCACAGAAATTAGTTCTTCTATTTTGGGAAACTATCCCAGTGATCCCAATACAGCTCCATAAATAAATATGTAAATCTATTTCAGAATTATCCACAGACTGTATATTATATATGTCTGTGACTCAAAGTACTTGCTTACTAAAATATATACCTATACACAATGATAGTATGCAAATCGATTTAACTTGATATAATTAAAGCAATTAAAACTAATGATGCAATAAAAATAAAAGACAGGTAGATAGACATACATGCAAAACTTATTCACAGTAATATCTGCTCTGCAATTAAATTTTCCTCAATAAAGTTAACACTTTCCATTAAAGAACTCCATGTAATTCACTAATTTAAATATTTACGTTATAAAATAAACATCTGCTTGTAATAAAGTTCATTTTTACATTTTAACACTAGTCTACTGAGAAAATTCATTCCTGAAATGAATGAAATCAAAATAGGGACAAAAACTGAGAATGCCAAAATTACCATTTTGAATAATGGTTGAGAAAATTATTATGTATAAGAATCAGTTTTGTAAAATAAAATATTGCAATAAAGACATAAATGTTCTGTTGCAAATATAATTTTAAAGTATTAAGTGATACAATATAACTCATAAAACATTATTTAAAATACTTAATTGACAATTCCTATTTAGGCAGAGAAAGAAATATCTTCTAAATCATTGCTTTTATGGCTTTCTATTGTAATTGGTCAGAATACATCCTGCTAACATTTTGTAGACTGCATATTGTGTATATTGATAAATTCATATGTTGTTGGGAAATGACTATATCTGATTATAAATGCATATAAATTGCAATAAAACTTTTGTCTTTTTTTAATTTCTTTTTTTTAAATGTATATTTATTGTTTAGAGAGATAGACAGAATGTGAGCAAGGGAGGGACAGAGAGAGGGGCAGACACAGAATCTGATTCAGGCTCTAGGCTCCCAGCTGTCAGCACAGAGCCTCATGCGGGGTTCGGACCCACGGACTGGGAGATCATTGAAGTCAAGTGCTCAACCGACTGAGCCACCCAGGCGCCCCGTTGTCTTTCGGTGAAAGGTTCTTTTAGAAATCCAGTAATTTGCAAACTTCTGAAGATCATTTAATAATCATCATTCTGATATTACTTTAATGTTGTTATGTTTTATGTTTTTGCTGTGATTTGTAAATTTAGTTTCTTATAATAACAAAAATAATGTTGCCGAAATGAAATGATTCAAACTGCACGGTGTAGTCTGTTGTCGTTTTATTTTATTACACACTTTAGTGACATGAGTGTTTTAAAACTACATCTTGTATATTGAAGTATGATTAATGCATAATAATTATACAAGTGGTATTTTAAATAAATGCATACTGTTAAAAATAAAAATGCATACTATCAGTTACATTCAGTAAACAAAATTCATAAATAAAAAGTGTGTCTATTAGATGGAAAGCATGACTGACAATTGTATGCAAATGTCACTTCTGATAGCTAAATTCAGTTACAAGTATTATATGAAATTATCAAGAATGAGGTCGCAGAACTGTTTTAGAAGCACAAGTATTATAATAGCATGAGTATCTGTGAAGCGTTCCTTTGACTTCCGGGTAAAAAAGCTAGCAGATTTTCAGTGGCATTTTAGAAAACAACTCTTCTATATCACTATTGGAAAGAAACAGTCACAATTTCTAGATATGTAAGGTATTAAACCATTCAGAAACGGGAGAGAGAATTTTGACATAAATTTCAGTGCCCAATCAAACTTTGCAAATCCAATTAGTTCATTGGTTTTTAAAGCCATTAAAGAACAAATAGATGTTTTTGTATTCAAATATGCTCATGCAACATAAGGAAATAGTAATATCATTGATATATTATATGAAAGGTCAATTATGAGTTAAGTAGAAATGTATCCACACTTCCACAATAATTAGCCAATAGAATTAGAAAAAAAAGAAAAAATTTTTGTAAACATATTGGAATATCATCCACACATTTGACCTTAAATAATGCATTTATTTCCAAAGGAAGCTGAAATACTTCACATAAAATGAGTTCTCATGTGTTTCTTATGGATGTTTTAATCAAAACATATTTGCATAATATATTCTTTCAATTTCTCAAAGTTTATATTGTAATAAGAGAAGGAAAGATATAAGAGACGATAAAATTATTATATACATACATTTTTGTACCCTGTAATTGGTTGAGCTGTCTAATATTAATGTGACTTTCTTTAATATATTAAAACTTTGTCAGATGCCGGGTGCCTGGGTGACTCAGTCGGTTAAAAGTCTGACTTTGGCGCAGGTCATGATCTCATGATCTCATGGTTTGTGGTTTGAGCCCCATGTCCGGTTCTGTGCTGACAGCTCAGAGCCTGGAGCCTGCTTCCGATTCTGTGTCTCCCTCTCTCTGGCCCTCCCCTGCTCATGCTGTGTCTCACTCTCTCTCTCAAAACTAAATAAACATTAAAAAAAAAATTTTGTCAGTACCAATGTAGATATTATTTATGATTTTAGAATTTGTTCTAAGTAAAAATACACTCTCTCTCTAGAAGAGAAATCAAAATTAGAGGTATGAATAAAATATCAGTAGTAATAGCATCACAAAATAACCACTGTCAATATTTTTCTGTCTTTCCTTTGATGTTTTATTTTCTCTGGATTTATTCTACTCATTTATATGAAAAGTAGGATCTTAGTATGACTTGTTCCCTCAGAAAAAATGATTATAAAATATTTTAATATTAATCTCAATGATTTTATTAAGTGCCAACCTGTTATTTCAAGATCTATTTAGCCTCTTTATTTCAAGGTTTCTTTATTTGAATAAATAATTCAAGGCAAAACATTTTAGTGAGAGTAAAAAATATTTTTGAGCCTTTCAAAACTAGTTATTTTTATATCACTTCTTGCTTGATTATATACACAAAATTATTTTTATATTTGTTATATAAAACAGCCTGGGTGGCTGTTGCTTAAGTGTCTGACTTCAGCTCAGGTCATGATCTTGCGGTTCACAAGTTCGAGCCCCGCATCAGGCTCTGTGTTGACAGCTCAGAGCCTGCAGCCTGCTTTGGATTCTGTGTCTCCCTCTCTCTGCCCCTTCCCTGCTCATGCTCTGCCTCCCTCTTTCTCTCAAAAATAAGTAAACATTTAAAATTTTTAAAAAAGATATAAATATGGAACATGTATTATAAACTCTGATATACTCAACTATTTCCTCATCAGTGGGAAATACATTATACAATGTAGAGTGATACCATAATGTGCAAAGCAAAAAAAAAAAAAAGGAAATCTCTTAATCTCTTAAATCTACTATAAAGATATAATTAATTCAGTGTCTTTCCTTGATAAGGTGGTGGCTTTTTCAAAAGCTTTTAAGGTATCATTTATATGTCATCTTGCATTTGCTATTTCAAGGGCAAACTCACATTAAATGTATCATAAAATTATAACCTCTTTTATCTTAGGCCTATACAAATTTTAGGAAAACCACTTAGACATTGCAACATTTTTTAAATTTGATACGGAACGTCAGATGATTTCTTATTGTCTCAAGTTCCAGAAAAATTACATACGGTAATTTTGGTAATGTAATTGTGATAAAAATCTGATTTATTCCCAGAAAAATAATATGAATATTATGGGGGAAAATGGTAAAATGGTGTTTATCTGCACTTATTCTGAATTAGGTGACTTTTTCCTTCCATTGCTACAATTGTAACTATAGAAAGCATTTAAAACATTTTCATCTGCCAAACGTAATTTGTGTGTATCAAAGCATCAATTGTAATGTGCATATAAATCACCCAAGGATCTTGTTCAGATCTAGTCTCAGATTTGACACTTCTAACAAACGCCCAGGCAATGTTAATGGTACCTGAACAACTTTGACTGCCAGTATCCTCAGGAAATATTTCTTCACCGCCACTCTTGATGTTTATATCTTTCACGATAGACGTGTCTATAGCCATTCTGTTTATGTCCTACGGAGAATTTGAAAATAAAATCCAAGTCAATTTAAGTATTTGCTTCTATAAATATTGTAATTTTACTGTCTGTAGATAGTACGGCATAATCCAGTTGGCTTCTACCCATTTCAACAGGTTGACAAATGTCGTCTTCACTACAGAGTCTGCTATTTCTTTCACTCTTCTGCAATGCCCTTCAGCTAAATGCAAAATTAAAATTGAGGTGAAGTCTTTGAATTTGAATTTCAGTGTTTCTACGTTTCACTTTTATGTTGGAGTAGATTTATGAGTTACAGTTTCACTTCCGCTGCGTTAGTTAAGTATCCTACTTTGCTGCATTTAATATTTTCAGTTTTCTTTCAAAACTTGTCTGTCTTCAATTCATATAACTTAGATTTGTTCAGTAAAGAGTTTGTCAACATGACACTGACCCCAAATAACTATTGCTTCAGAGACACTATTTCATTTGAGGATATTTTACAGCATGTACTATCTGGGAAGGTTGCTTATACATTTCTTTCTTTCTTGCAATTTTTGAATTAGTTCATCTCTCACATGGAATGTGTTAACACAGTGCCTTAACTGGTCTGTCAACCTCAAATCTCTATCCTGCCTTATCCTCTTAAAAAGTGCCACTTGATTTAATTTTTTAATGAGTTAGTAACACATCCTATCAAAAATTTTGCCTTGTTTATAATCCCGACCACATATATTTGAGGCCAAAGTATATGACAGTAAAAATAATGTAATATTTTTCTAGATAAATGTCTTTTTTTGCACAAATTGATTTCACACCTACCTACAATAAGCACTATTCCATAATTGTTTACTCTTTAAAATGAAACATGATGTTGCTTTTTTCTTATATTAACATTCCCTTACCTTTAACTTAGAGCAGGTATAATCAAAACATACTTGAAAGAACATGATTTCATGGTAATATGAAGCATGTTGTGGAGAAAAAACCTTGTTATCTGAGAAGCACATGAGTAGGCCTAAGTTAAAATGATAAAGAAAATTTATTCCCAGGGTGGTCACACTTTCTCCATCTGCTGCATTATATTGTAAACCTGCTTAATTTGGTTTTCAAATGTTAGCTAACAGCTTGTCTAAAGGTTTTCATATTTTCTTTTCATGGTTCAAAATTTGTATGTTGCGTTTTAAAACACATTCTCTGTTTGAAATAATAAAAATAAAGCCGTTCGATGCTCATCTATATTATAGGTTACGTATGTCACATTGTAAACAGGTGTTAAATTTTATGGCTTTATTAGATTAATATTAGAAAAAGTAAACATATTGTTGTATTTTCATGCAGGCTTTCAATAAAACTAGAACATGAAAGCATACAAAATTACCATATCATGCATAATATATTTAGAAAATTGTCCCCATCAGCTAGTATTAATGATATTTCCAATTTCATAAAGATTTGACTAAGATTACTTTGTAAGTTTGAGAACTGTTTTTAGAATTTTTTCCTTTAACAGTAAGACATAAAAGAAAATAACTGGGTTTTTTAAATATGTGTTTACTTTTTTAAAAAAATTCTGACTTAAGGCAAAGAGATTAAAAGATTTCCATATTTGTAATGCATTAGACAATGGTTAGAGATTTCTTTGTTAGATTTTATAACATACATAAACCATAATCAAAAAAATACGATAGGGTGCCTGAGCAGCTCAGTCCATTAAGTGTCTGACTCTTGGTTTCCACTCAGGTCATGATCTCACAGTTCATGAGGTTGAGCTCCACATAGAGCTTCATGCTGGTAGTGCAGAGCCTGCTGGGGTTCTCTCTCTGCCTCTCCCTGCCCCTCCCCTACTAATGTGCACCCCGCACCCGCTATCTCTCTCTTGAAAATAAACCTAAAAAAAAATTAAAAAGTGATAGTGATTTGCCAGCTAAGCAGATGTTCTGCTTCTGGGGCCTCTGGAGGTTACATAAGTAGAACCCACAACTGTTACATGTTCCCAATATCAATAACCGATATCAAGAAGTTTGTATCATATACTAATAATGTTTACAAGACTTATCACTTTTTCTTGCAAACAGTACTTTTGAATAAGCATCAGTAAATACAAGATTGGACAATATAAATTTAACTTCCTGAAGTTGTAAAAGTGTCTGTGGTGTTGGGACCCGAATTCACAGAGAGTCGAGTTTTGAACAGTTCACTTTTAGAATCACTAGCCCAGAAAATGGCCCTTGAGTCCTTACCAAGTGAGGTCATAGGCTACTGCTCTACCTCTGGGGATTGTATTTATCTGCATTTGAGAGGATCTATCTCAAGGGGCAACACAGATTAACCCAACATACAGATTAAGGTGGAATCAGAAACTTTTTTGTTGTTAGGACATGCTTGGATAAGCTTAAGCACAATTTCTCTATTTGGTTTTCATACAATATGGATATATATATACATTTTTGCATCCCACAGTTTCCACTGCCCTACATTATTCTTGTCCCACAACCTGGGCAGGGGAGGCCCTTCTTCTTTAGCATGCCATTATAATAACTGAAAAATTTTCCATTTCTCAAAGCTATTGCTTTGCATACAGAGATTCAACAATTCAAATAAAATTGTTTTTTCTCCAATGCCCTCTGTTTAATGACTTCTACCAGTTACTTATCAATTCAGGAATAGATTTTTTCCTATTTCCCTGGGCTACAATTTTAACCTGCATGGTTGGGTATTTTAATCAACCGTTTCTCTGTGCTTTATATTTGCATTTCCCAGTCTTGGCATTTCAGAGAAGAGATTTAGCCTCAGTCAATATGCTTTAATAGTAGATATCTGTAAGTCTTAAACTGGTATAGGATTTTTAACTCAGCTATCATAGGATTCTTTTTTTATTCAATTGTTATGACAGATAAGAAAAATACATTGGGAAGACATGCTAAGAAGCTGGGACCAGCAAGAGCTGCTGTAAAAAAGTATTTAAAACATCTGGATTATCTGGCTGTCTGGATTTCAAGGAAGAACTCACAAAGATAGTGGTACACCGGGGAAGAGAAAAATAAATTTAAAAAATGTAGTAAGGTTAAGAGCTTAAAAAGGGAGAAGGAGTCATTTCTATGGTCAAGGTAAAAGTTTAGAGTATTACAAAATGATATTTTAATTCCCTAAAGAGCTAACGTGAGCTTAGACTTAGGTGAAAATAGTCATATCGGCTGCAGATTTCACTTTTTCAATTTAGGGAGAGTATGTCCTGAACCGGAGGTTATAATTCCCACAAATCATGTCGGATCCAGCTAAAGTGTCATGCGCTTCCAACAAAATTTACGTATCTCAAAAGATGAGGTTAGGTTTGTTTGTGATTTGTTTTCATAGCCCACTGTTTATTATTGCAACTATCCCCAATTTGTCTATTGCCCGGCATAGTAGGCACTCGATAGATCTCAACAAATATTGGTTAAATGAATTCATAAATGAATACACTGGTTTCATTAGCATCAAGGAAGAAAGGGTTGAAGAAATAAAAATCAAGGCTTAGAAGTGTAATATGTTGCCAAAAAAATCTGATTGGATTAGTTAGTTAAGAGGCTCTAGTTAATCTTAGTAAAAATCATTTTAATGAAGTGGAGAAGAAACAACCTAAATTTTACTGGGTTGAAAGTAGAGAAGAGATGATAAACTAGAGAAATTATCACAGACTATTCTTTCCGGAAAATTAAATATTAGGATTAAAAAAATGTTTATGTATTTTGAGAGATGGAGAGAGAGAGAGAGAGGAAGAGGGAGAAAGAGAATCCCAAGAAAGCTCCATGCTATCAGCAGAGAGCCGTATGCACGGCTCAAATTCACAAACCGTGAGATCATGGCCTGAGCTGAAATCAAGAGTCAGATGCTTAACTGGCCAACCTAGGTGCCCCAGTTAAATACTAAGGGGTTAAAAAAAAGCTTGGTAATTATCAGAAAAGTGTTTTGGATGGATCAAAAAAAAGTCAGAGAAAGGGAAATGTTTAATGAAATCAGCATAAAAGGAGATAGATTAATTTCCTATAAAATGCAAGAGAAGATGGGGTACCAAATGCAGGTTATAATTAACTTTTGTCTCTGGTCAGATTCCTTAGAAGTGGAACCTAAGACACAGATTTATGTACAAGTGATTCATTTGGGAAACATAAAAGAGAGTAAACAAAGCAAAGATTTAAAAAAAGTCAAACAAACTGAGATATCAAAATTGATCTCAAGTGAAATTCAGTAGTGTCCTAACTCTGCAGGAACCTCTAGCAGGAAAGTGGCAACTCAGAATTTCTCCCTACTCCAGGAAGGAAAGCTGGGCTTCCACACTCCTGCCACAGTAAGTCATTGCCTGAGAGTTACCCTAAAGATACAGAAACTGTGGAGGGAAAACATTTCTATTAGTCCAAGATTTCAGAGGCTCGTGTGAAGAGTAAAGCTCCCAGAAGCTATGGGAACACATAAAGGTAAGAGAAACCTGGCAGAACCTTGTTTGGAAAACTGACAGTGACAACTACAGATTTGAATGGGGGTTTTATAGTTTTTCCTTTGATATGGGAGTCAGCCTGGGATACATAAGTTTCTTGGGGTGCAAGAACCTAACACCGTTTCTGACAGTTTCTGTTCTCTCAAGGAGATTAGGTATCACTTCTTCATCTGTTAGTGTAAGAATAGCTTACGTGTTTCTAGAAGATCAGATGAAAGACTCAAATATTAGTAAAATATAAAAGAAATGTGGCCTTTGACATAAAAAAGTATATATGTCACTGGTATATACACACACACACACACACACACACACACACACAGAAAGAGATTCTTTAGTAAAATCACAAAAATCCAGTGCTGAGGTCTTGCAATAGATCATTCAAAAATAAGACTTCAGCAATACAATAAGGCAGGATTCCTTCCAGAGAAATACCACACTGAATAGAGTTGAGATTCATTCATGTAGGTACAAAATTCTAATCTGTTATTTGCAATTAAAAAAAATGGAAGTGTCACCTGAATAACACATTTTTTTTTGTCAGCAGGTGTATTGTACTTTTTCCTTGCTCTCATCTATTTGAAGAGACTGAGTCATAATTCGAAGGACTTAAAGTGGTCAGATGGCCTTGCAGATGGCTTTAGAATACTTGAAGTACTTGGTCAGATATTGCTTGTGATGATGCCTGAACCTCTCTTTTTACTCTTCTTCCATGGGTAACGGACCTTTCCTAAACTTTTGGGTGTTGCTCTTTACTGACATTTATTAATACATTCAATTAGGTTTCACTCAGGTCCAACCCGGCAGGTAACATTCAGTCTCCTTGTGAGGACCTTGAATAACTGTGTTCCTACTTAATAATGCAGATTTGAAAGTTTAATTCTGATGACTGTAATTAAAATAAGAGACAATTAAGAGAAAGGAAACCACTAGTAAAGTGAGAAAGGACTGATATAATATATTTTTAGAGGTGATAACTGGAGAAGGAACACAAGATTAGATAGCTCATCATCTATTCCCAATTTCAGGGTATTTGACAGGAATTTGAAAGTTGTCTTACATGATGAACACCATTTTCACGTGAAAATCGGAGGCAGTGTCATGTTATAAGTATAACAGAAATTCGTGAAAGATTGGGATGGTCTTTGTGAGGAATGTAAACACCAGGAATGTAAAACCCATGTGCAAGGGCTGAGTAAAGTTAACGATTTTACTCAGGAGCATCCCTGGAGACATGACTGAGCAAGTTTTTGGCTGTTAGACAAGGGCAAGGAAAATAAGGTCATAGGTCATAGGTAATCTGAAGTGTGAAAGGTAGTTGGAGAGGCAAATTTGTGACTCCAGGAAAATGCAAATTGACACAGAGAAAAATAACTTTTATGAGACTAGAATTTGCAGTACAAGAGAAGTTTCTGCAGAGCTGAGGAATAGAGGATAATGATAAGAGAGAAGGGTATTGGAATTTAAGATTTCCAAGCCATTCAAAGTATGACCAAGGCTGCGTATTAACAATGACTGCTTGAATTGATTAGGGAAGAAAATAATTGGTTTTTAAAAGTAAATATTAGCATAAGTATCATGGAATGTTACTCAATAATAAAAAGGAAAACACTGTTGACGTATGCAACCAGTTGGATGAATCATTAACAATTATTCTGAGTGAAGAAAACTCAATACCGTAAGGTTACATAATGAATGATTCCATTTATAAGATATTCTTGAAATCACATAATTATAGAAATAGAGAATAGGATTCTTGTTGCCAGAGAGGGCAGGAACAAGAAGCGAGGAGGCTGGGAAGGGAGAGGATCTGGCTAAAATAGGGAAACAGGAAAGATCCTCGTAGTGATGAAAATGCTCTGTATCCTGATTGTATCAATGTTAATATCCAGTTTGTGATATTAGAGTATAATTTTGCAAGACATTACCAGTGGGGGTAAACGACTAAAGAGTATGAGAGATTGTTCTCTATTATTCTTACAATTGCATATAATTCTACAGAAATCCTAAAAATAATTAATAAAAAGTTTAATGTTAGCCTTTTTAATTTTACAAACACAGGCATAATAATTGAAAATGGTTAGTGGAAAAGATGTTAGTGTTAGGTTAGCAATACTTTGAATAAACATAGGCAAGCGATCCAGATTTGAGAGATCAGAACAAATAGAGAATCATTGCTTGAATATATTTGAAAGTAGATGAAAAACAATTAGTTTTCAATGCCCATAGGTAAGCTAGAAGCATAATACCGTTTTGTTGGTCTTACTACCTGGGTGGAAAAATTATAGAAAAAGGAATATTCTTTACTTATGAATGCTTTAAGGAAATCATATTATGCTAAAAGAGCTAGGAGTCAATAAAGAAACCATTCAAAGCAATGCTTCCAGATGAAATGAAGGAGTTGATTTATTTTAAGGAGGTCAAAATGGCACAGCGGAAGAATTTGAGAAATGAACCAGTGATGGAAGTTTCATTTCAGAGAGTGAAGGTAAGGCATGAGAGAGAACTGTAGGAGGCTGACTGTATATAAAAAAAAAAAAAAAAAATCTGGGCATTTCATCAAAAACATCTGATTACATCAGTCCTAAAGCCTACAGAAATTTCCAGCTTCTGCCAAACTTGCAATGATGAAGAAAACTGACTGATTGAGATAAGTGAGAATTACAGTAACAACAGTATTATAATCAGGGATTAGTAAAGCGTTTCTTATGATGTAAAATGAGTCATCGAAATGCAAGAAAATTAGAGGACTGGTATGTAGATTATAGGGCCATCTGCTGAAAAGTATAGATTTATTTTCTTTATCATGGATTCATGTGCTTTTTAAAATTTGCCATGCGATACATCTGAAATGTTTATATGACTGCATGTACGTACATACATGAACGTGTGCACGCACACACACGCTTCCATATAATAAAAATGTCTTTGCACTGGAAATGAAGTACTTCCCCCCTTAAAAATCAATGATTGACTGATTTGGTCTTTTTGTAAAACAGTACATTTGAGACAGTTTCTATCATTAAGATGACCAGAATGGAAAGTTTGATGGCAATAGTTGCATAACGTTAAAAGAACAAACATTTTAATAGTGGGTGTATTAAACGGTAATTCATAATATAAAGATTCTTGCATGAGCTTCTTGTATAAAGACCTCATGTATGAGCTGTCTGCATGATGTACATCAGACACCATTCACATTTGATCTAGATACATGGACACACCCGTGAGTTACTATTTTTCCATTTCGATCTTTCAACCAGCCATTACTGTGCCAAAGTGAAAACAAAAACTTTACCATGCATGAAAGTCAAGAAGGTCAGCTTTTCTATCATAGATTCCTACAACTCCCTTCACCATATGTTCAGTGTTTACACTAAATGATTTTTCTGGTTCTAGAGACTGGTCTGGTGTGCTTTCTTCCTGTTGCTGAAGTGGGAATTCAAGTGTGGTCCCTTTGAGGCTCAACAAGTTCCCTATTGTGACAATAAGTGACCATGTAATAATACATAGTGCTGCTTCCTGCAATGCTGGAAATCTAGTGGAGATACAGAGACCAGGATAACCTGAAGTTTTCCCCTGCTTTCTGCTGCTGCCATTTCTGCTGCTTGAAAATTCTCTTATTGCCCACCCTTCCTCTGATGACAGCTGTAGAACAAGGCTTCCTCGTCAAAATTATCCTCTGAAGTCACAGCATTTTCAATTCAGTTCTATGACATCTGGAGGTTTAAGTACATTTTTGTCAAGAAAGACACTGAATTTTAAAAGAGGTGAGCGCAAGCCTGTTTTCTGTGCTTAGAAGTGGTAAACAATCTTCCCTGTCAACATGTTTCTTTGTTGTTAAACAAGTTTTTTTCAAAAGTAGTTAAAGTTGCAGACCTGTTATTTCATGAGAGATATGCATATGGTTATCTTGTTCAAAGGGGATAAACATCTGCTATTCCACAGAGTCATAAATATGTCAGAAAGTACCACAGAATTTGGGACAGTTTGATAAGGAACAATTTCTAAACCACCGATATCACTGCATTTGAAAGAATAATTGTAGTGATTGGGCAGGTCTGCAAATCACCGAGGTTTGGTTGCTGTTGTTAGGTCTTTTTTCCCTAAAAAAATAAAATTAGTTTAATACTTTAATACAATGTATATTAATTAAGGTGGGGAAAATTATAAGAACAGAGATTTGAAATTTTGCAAGGAAAGCAACTTTGGCAATGTATCGATTTGGTGGAGTGTGTTTATAGAACACAAAGCAGAAATGCACGTTTGTCTTTCCTTGTCATTTCCATCCCATCTTGTATGTCACCTTTATTTTATCACGTTTGCCATCACTTTTGCATTCAATCTCTCGAGAAGTATACTTAGTATACAATAACAATCATTTTTATCCTTCTGTCGTGCATCCGACTTTCCCTGACCCTTTACATTTTGGCAGCCTACTATCTAATCACAAATATTATTTAGTGAATATTTTGGTCACCTGATGAGGATGATGTTGAATATAACATTTAATGAGTAATTTTTCGTAGAAAAGCTAAACATTTGCTTTAGATCCTGTTTTAAGAGCCATTTATACTTATTTTATTGCAAGTTCTTCAAGTCCAAATTTTAACTTTCCCATGCAAATAAATTAAGAAAACTAAAAAAAATATGGTGTAATGCTTATACCTATTGAATAGTGCTGTGATAAATGTTTAAAATCCCAAGTCAGAAGTAAAATTTACATGGCTGTAATTCTGGTACTTTATCTTAGGGTATTAAGTATAATTATAAAAGACTTGAACTGTGCACCCACAATAGCCAGTAATCATTTCATATGAATTAGGTTTTTCTCAGCATATTGTTATGCCACTGATTGTTTTTATTTCTTAAATTAAGATGTGCGATTTTTGTTCTGTTGTACAATATGCTCCTGAATGAGATATAAAGTCCATTCAAAGAAACACGTACGAATACGTCATACGACACATACATTTAAAATGTTTAAAAAGAACAGTAAGATATATGTATATGAGAGCTAGTCGATCATTATTAGTTGTCACTTTCTTGTGTTGTCATTTATCCAACTGTTCAGTCACCTTTCAGGCATGTAAACCAGTTTTAGTTCCTACTTGCTGCACACCATTTAATTTTAGATAAATCAAGTATAAACGAAAAATCCATGAAAATCAATGTTGACTTAAAATTGTTTCCAGTAATGTAATAAGAAATCCATAAAATAAAAGGTTAGTTTTTATTAGTGTCTTTAAGTGTATGTGTTTCAATCCTGAATCGACCACAAATCAGCAATAGGGCTCCAAGAGGTCACACGTTCTGCCTTAGATAGTTTCCCCATTTGTACAATAAGGATAGAGCACTATTATGAATTACAGTATTGTGCATAATTTATATGAAGCCCTTAATATAATTCTTAGTACATATTTTATTTTTAAAAATTTTTTTTTAGTGTTTATTTATTTTTGAGAGACAGAGAGAGACAGGGTGAGCGGGAGAGGGCAGAGAGAGAGAAAGAGAGGGAGACCCAGAATATGAAGCAGGCTCCAGGCTCTGAGCTGTCAGCACAGAGCCCGACGCGGGGCTCGAACTCACAGACCGCGAGATCATGACCTGAGCCGAAGTCGGACACTCAACCGACTGAGCCACCCAGGCACCCCTCTTAGTACATATTTTAAAAATAATGAATGATAGCTATTTTTATAATGAACTTAATTACTATAAGTATTATGTATATTAAAAATAAACTGTATTAAACTATATTTTTAAATATTTAAATATTGATGTTGATAGATACTGTATTGTAATTTACTAGTTATCTGCTACACTCATATTAAGCGGTAGAATCACATTGCCCAATAGTTAAGAGGATGCGCCTGAAAAATGACTGAATAAGTTCAAAATTATGGCCATGACAACTCACTTAACCTCCTTTCCTTAGTCTCTTGACCTTTATAAAATTAGAATAGTAATTATATCTATGTTTTTTTTGTTTCTGAGGATTACCTTAAAGTAATCAGATATATAATTAATAAAAGTAATCAGATATGTAATTAACAATTTATATGACTTTTGTCCTCTATGTTATTTCTCAAGATTTTACTATTCTAGACCAATCAAAAGGATCTTTACTAGAGAAATTTGAAATGAAACTATGAGTTACTGCCTTTTAAAACCTGAAGTCACTATTCTTGATCAATATAAGTGTTGAGAATAGACGTTGAAATAGCAAATGGATATACTGCTGTTTGCACTACAAATTGATCATAGAAAAGATTTTTCCAGAGTAACAGCAGACAAGATCCTAGCAAGTATATATAAATTCCCTTCAGCATTTCTGTTGTCAGTGTGAAGTCTGCTTAAGTGCACAATTTCATGGTTGACTAGTCATTGTCCTTGGTTGAATTTATTTTCAGCGATGGTTAAAAGATCATTGGTTTTCCAGTTGCTGCTCAGCGGTCATAAATCTATATGGAAAATACCTATTCTAGTGAGGTCTTAAACTTTAGATTACATATGTATCTTCAAGTCAAGAGCTCAGCAATCGTAAAGGCATCAATACTGCATAATTGAACTTGAAATTTTTCGTCTCAGTCACTAACAAAAGACTGATTCTCAAATAACTTCTCAAATAAATAATATATTGTGTCTACACACCACAGAAATGAACAATATAAGATGAAAATTAACTTCTTCCCAATGAAGATACCTAATGTGTTACACAAGGTTGTTTTAAATAAGTAGTCTTAAGTAATCTGTCAATTCTCTTTATTGTTTTCAAAGTCTGTTGACAAGAGACGTTGATATTCTCAGTTTTGTTATACATCGTGATTTTGAGATGGTACTAGGAGTGCAAGAATATTCAAGAAATATTGATATTAGAATAAATCAAAATGGTCGATATTCATCTCTATGTCAAAGAAACCATATTTTTGACACATAAATTTAAAAAAAGGACTTATTTGTATCATGCTATGAACTGTATTTCCTCCTAAAATTTGTATGCTTAACTCCACTAAGAAAAGTTTACTTCTTGCATGTTTATGCAAATAACTAATTTCTTTTATTGTTTACCTCTAAAAGATGTACAGACAAGTAGTTGATGTGGAAATTTAATCTTTTAGGTTTTCTTCTTTGTCAGCAAATGAGTCAGTCAGTAAGAATCATGAATATTTCTCAACATATGTAAGATAAATGATTTGAAATGAAGCATTCATCACTTTAAAAGGTACAAATCCATTGTAAAGAATCTTCTTTAGATAATAGTATTTTCCAGCACACAGGATAAAGCAGCTTGTTAATTGCTATTCCATGGTGTTTAGAAAACCCAACTGAGATTTATGTCTGAGTTGATGTATTAGTTATCCACTACTGCATAACAAATTACCCCAAACCTTGGTAGCTAAAACCAAACATATATTTTTTTATCATAGTTTCAGTGGATCAGAAATTTGGATGTGGCTAAGATCGGTGGTTCTAGCAGAAAATATTTTATATGTTAGAGTTACGATGTTGGCAGGAGCTACAGTTATCTGAAGATATAAAGATAGCTCCCAAACTTGGCTCTTGGTAGGAAGACACAGTGCCTTCCTTACTATTGGTCAGTGTCCTTCTCAAAGTTCTGCTATGTAGGCCTCTTCATAGGCAGCTTAAATGTATTCATGTCACGATAAGTGCTGTCTCCAGAGCAAGTAATGTAAAATAGAGAGAAAAGAGAAGCTATAATGGTTCATGTGACCTAGTATTCTAGGTTGCAAACCATCATGTCTGCTTTGTATCAGTTATTAGAAGCAAGTAATCGTGTTAGGTCCACACTGAAGGAGAGGGAATTAGTCTCTGCTTGTTGAGAGCTAGAGTATTAGTAGACAGATTAAACATATGTAGACATATGTAAACATATGTAGACATTTGTAGACATATTAAAACAGTCTCCTTTCTAGTCATAGGTTCTTTTTTTTTTTAATTTCAGTGCAGTTGACATATAATGTTATGCTAGTTGCAGGTGTAGAACATAATGATTCAACAAGTTTAAGCGTTATGCTGTGCTCACATGTGTAGCTACCATCTGTCAGCTCACAATGCTTTTCCAATATCATTGACTTGATTTCCAATGCTAGCCATAGATTATTTCTATTTATTTCGCATACAAAAGATATTTACCCACTCAAAAAGCCTCTACCATTTCCATCCTAGGGTAAAACCAATTAGAACCTCAGAATCTTAACATCTATGTACAGATAGAGCTCATGACATGTTGTTCCTTAAGTATATCTCCTTGATTGCAGCTCCTCTTGATTTAAAGACCAGTGAAATAAAGATACACATTACTGTGCCCTCAGAGCCCCAACATACAATGGTGGGGCAGACATAGCATAAATGACACAGAAAATTCTGTTTAAAAAGGGGAAAACCAGAGGCACACAGCAGTCATGCCATATTGTGTGTGTGTGTGTGTGTGTGTGTGTGAGAGAGAGAGAGAGAGAGAGAGAGAGAGAGAGAGAGAAAGGAGGAGGAGATCACAGACCTAAACACTAAACCTAAAGGTATAAAACTTCTGGAAGAAACCATAGAATAAAATATTTGAAACTTGAAATCTTGGTTAGGTAAAATTGTATTTGATGATGTCAAGAGCATGACATATCTATAAGGTAAAAATGTGATAAATGGGCTTCATCAATACTAAAAACTTTATAAGCCCTTGGCTAGGAGAAAATATTTGCAAACCATAAATCTGAAAAAGAACTTGCTTTCAGAATACACCAAACCCTAATAACTAAATAGTAGGAAAATAAGCAACTCAATAGAAAAATATGTAAAGATTCTAACAAACGTTTAACTAAAAAAGTAGTATAAATAGTAAGCAGATGAAAAGCTATTTGATAACAACATTCATAGTCATATATTGAATTCATAAACCAA
Organism: Panthera onca; assembly: GCF_046562875.1. Classification (NCBI taxonomy): domain Eukaryota; kingdom Metazoa; phylum Chordata; class Mammalia; order Carnivora; family Felidae; genus Panthera; species Panthera onca. The sequence continues at coordinate 22,412,643 of NC_138339.1, forward strand.
ATCAAAATGCTGTATCATCATACTCCTACTAGCATGGACAAATTGAAAACAAAACAAAACAAAACAGAAACAAACATGGTAGCATTAAGGGCTCCCAGGATTCAGGGCAACTGAATCTTTCATTCATAAGTTGTAGGAATGTAAAATGGTATAGCCACAGGGAAAAACATAGAGCATTTTTTCTTAGTATTAAGCATTCACCATCACAAGATTCAGCAATTCTAATTTGGTAGAATTTCTATTGAAAAAAAAAACTTTGATCACGCAAAAACCTGTGTATGAATGCTTATATCACCTTTACTTATAATTACTTCAAACTGAAAAGAACCCAATGTCTATTAGCTGACGAATGAATGGATAACCTATGGTATATCCATACTGTTCAGCAATAGAAATGAATTAAATATTGATACAAACAAGACCATGAGTTAAGTTCAAATACATTATACTAAATGAACGAAACAGGATGCCCAGTACCATACACTCTGTGATCAAATGTAGATGACATTCCAGAAAAGGCAAAATGGTAGCAAAAGGTCATGGTTATGGGAGTTGTCTATAGAGTTGCCTTTTCAAAGGGACATTAAGGAGTGCACTTGTGAGGAGCATCGGGCTTTGTATGGAAGTGTTCAATCACCAAATTGTACACCTGAAACTAATATTACACTGACTGTTAACTAACTGGAATTTAAATAAACACTAAATGTAAATAAATAAATAAATAATATTGCCTAAGGGGATTTTTTTTGGAGGGACGGAACTTTACTATATTTAATTTGGGTTTTGCCTACATTAACATGTATTTCTTCCAAAACCCACAGAACTGTAGCTTGAAAAGAGTCAATTTTGCATTATGTAAATGATTCATCAATAATTGAGAAAAGAAACTAAAGAAAGAATGAAGAGGGGAAAATTGCCGAATAAAAATGTTCTCTGTTTCTAAATCAGGTCACAGTTAATGGGAGACTGTAGACTTTAGTTTACCTTCAGTGAATTAAAGAATGGCAAATGTGAAAGCTAAGAAAGGGTCAGCAATAGTTTATTTAAAAAATTAATAAGGCTACAATACTACAGTCTTATCGAGTATGCATCTTTATATGGAATTCCTAATTATGCTTGTCCAGAAGCCTGAATGGAGTTAACTTAACCTTAGCACTTACGCATACTTTTCTGGTCATCTGTACTCTCCTGCATTCTCATCCTCAAACATTCTGGGTCATTTTTCAGCTAGCCTTCCACCAACTATTATTTTACCTCTTTCAATCCTTGAAATTCCCTTGAATGTCCTTGAATGTCCCTTGAAATTCCCATTTAAAATAAAAGACCTCCTGTGTAAGTGATACTTAGCTTTATGTTGAGAATAGCTCTCACGTGGAGAATTCTCGTTATTTCACAAAAGCTCAGAACCGTGACCAGGGATATCTCGATCTTGTAGCTCATCTCTGATTTTAGATGTCTTCTTATACAAAATACCTATTTCAAAACCACATGCCCCCTCCTCTTTCCTCTCTCTTGATGTTCATGACCCTGTAATTATTTTGAAGCCACAATGTAGCTTCTCTGAAATAAAGGAAATAGTGTCAAGCAGTTGAACTCCGACCTTGAGAATAAATGTTTTAAAACTATCAAAAAAAAAAAAAAAAAGAAAGAAAAAGAAAAATCTGCCTACTCTTCTTTGGTCATAGATCCAGGAAATAAACAAGTAACCGCAGAAGAGGTTTCATGTCCAACAATCAGTTTGCCTGCGACTCTAACTTTTGAAGTCCATCCAGATCAGTATTCATTCTGTTCCAGGACTAATGCCGAAAGTCAGCCAGTTCCTTAATTTTATCTTAAAAATCTGCCAAAATCCTTAGTCTTTCTGAGTTGTGGAAGTCATTCAATTTCTTAATGATTTAGTCTCATTGTTTTCTACAGGTGCTGTTCCTTTGCTAATACATACAGATTTGTTTCAGATATGTGTAAGTGATGATCTCTCCTCTCAGCCTCAACTTACAGAGTTTGAAGAGAATCTTCACCAAATAAGTAACCCCAACTTCAAAGTGGGTAGATGAGGAATAACTACAAATCAACTAATCATAGTGTAGCTCCAAATTAAAGTTTTTGCATAGACCATGGATTTAGCACATCTACAGAGAAAATAGGTAAAATAATTAACTTACGCAAACAGCTTGACAGAGAGGAAACTAGACAATAGATAAGTGGCTAAGAAGCAAGTGTTTGGCCAAAAGACTATTGAGGTCATGTAAAGGGTATTTTAGGGGCACCTAGGTAACTCAGTTAGTTAAGCATCTGACTTTTGCTCAGGTCAGGATCTCATGATTCATAAGTTCTAGCCCTTGTCTCTCTGCCCCTCCCCACCCCCTTCTCAAAGTAAATAAAAAAAAATAAACAAATAAATAAAGGCTATTTTAATCATCTTCATTTTGAATATTTTAATCCCCAGGCCAGATCTGGGACCTATGAAAATCTTCTGTGCACTTTATTTGCAGAAAGTATGAGTCAGAGCCTGATAACTTTAGGCAAAGACCAAAGCAAGTGTTCAGAGTCCATCAACATAATAAGGGTACCATCTGGTCATGTCCTGCCTGACTCCTAGGCATGTTCTTGAAATTATATTTGTACAATTTTGAGTTAAAAATTACCATACGTCATGTGGTTCTAGAAACACGACTGTGCTTTGCCACTGACCCAACATGTGCCATTATCACTGATTAGGTCATTGAAGTTGTCAAGACCTTTTATAATTTTATTCATGTCAATGAAACTTTTTTTTTTCAAATTTAAATATTATTCAATGCTCAAACATTCTTCATCTATTCTTGTTTGCTCTTCTCCTTTTATGCGTCTGATAAAACTTCTTTACTTTTGTTTCTGGATTTCTCTTCATTTGTTTTACTAATACATTATTTAATGCTTGAGGAATACGGGTAGAGGGTATACATTCTTTAATGCTTGAGATGAGTTTTGTACAATACTACTTACGTTTTCTCCAATTGTCAATTGTATGTAATTTATAAACTATTGTTTTCATAAATAATAAAAATTAACAAACAATGCAAAGCTTGTGAATTAAAAAGCATATTAGTCACTGCGAAATCATTCTATAAACACTGTTAAATGTTTAATAAAATATACAAATCTGATATATCAGATTGGAAAACATGTTTTAAATACTCTATAGATATATAAATGTGATATCACAGATATAATTTGATCTTGGTTCCTGGCTCCTAAAAAACCTTGAAATTTCATAAGTGCTAAGGGTGATAGGAGCATCTTTTGTTCTAATGAGGTGACTCTTGGAGGGCCCCTAGATCCATGGTTTCAGGATGGAGACTGGTTGCCAAAAAGATCAAGCTTCCATTAGAAGCTTGGGACTTTTGGCCCAAATCCTCAGTCTCTGGGGAGGCGAGAGAGTCTGGAGATTGAGTTAATAATTGGTTGAACATGTCTATGCAATGAAGTCTCCATAAAGATGCCTAAAAATGAGGTTTGGAGAGCTTACAAGTTGGCAAACACATCCACATGCTGGGAGGACAATGTGCCCCAAGTCCATGTGATAGAACCTCCTCTGACATCCTTCTAGATCTCACCCTATGTGCCTCTTCATCTTCATCTGCCTATTCATTTGTATTCTTTACAATATCCTTTATAACAAACCAGTAAATGTAAGTAAAGTGTGTTCCTGAGTTCTGTGAACTATTCTAGCAAATTATTGAATGCAAGGGTGGGCGGTGGGAACCCCTGACTTACAGCTAGTTGGTCAAGAGTACAGGAGGCCTGGGACTTAGACTTCCCTCTAAAGTGAGAAGTGGTCTTATGGAACTGAGCCTGTAATCTGTAGGGTCTGCACTAACTCTCAATAGTGTCAGAATTGAATTGTTGAAAACCCACTTGGTGTCTGAGGAATCAGAAAGTTTGTTGATGGTGTTGGAAAACACCATAGAATAAAGTACACATAAACCATTGACATGATTACAAAATTGGAATTATAAACCATTTTTAAACATGAAAAATACCATGGGTTTAATTTTATTCTATACTCTGCATTCTAATTTTATTTCTCAACTTCCAAGAGTTTCCTATCCCTGATCTTCCTAAGGTTGCTATTGTCTTAATATACCTAGGCTAAAACAGGGAAAAAATGAAATTCTGGGTTGCTGCAGGATTCTGGTGTTGAACAATTGATTCTTGTCAAACACGGAGACTAGTTTCACAGTTCAATGTATATACTTGATGCATTACGTTGAGAACATTTTCTTATTAAATTTATCATGTGTTATGTCTTATAATTCTGTGCCCTTGATTATTACATAGATTGCCATTTTTTGACATTTTATATATTTTTCAGGACTGACATGTAATTTATTTTCTTACAGTTGGCATTACTTCACCCATTGTTCTGTCATTTTGCATATTGACATGGTACACTGATGTCATATGAATGCTGATACGTAGAAATGTACATAATGTAAGAAAAAAATATGTGTGTAGGTACATATATATCATGTTTGTTACATTTACTTAAGTTTTATTTATTCACCATTAACTTTTATTACATCTTTCTTTCTTTACATGTCATATTATTTTTGCTGAATAATTTTCAAGGGGAAAATCTAGTTAATAAATCCTCATTTACAAATATCAACACAGTGTCAACTTGTCCCAGCTAAGGACAATTACCAATAGTTCTTAGTTACTATTCTCCTGACCCTAGCTACTGCAGTTTCTCATCTTAAGAATTAATTTAGGAATTCCATTGGGAAAAATCACAGAGTCAAAAGACACCTATTTTACTGAAATTCTCTTGCATATTTCTAAGAACCATTTTAATTCAATTAAAACATATATTTTTTTAAATCTAGTTTTTTCTCACTGCTCTGTTTTTTTTCCTTTTCAGTTTACCAGCATTACTATTGATTTATTGTTATTAATGTATTTCTTCTATCATTTAAACAAGCTCTAAGGAGGGAGAATAAGAAATTGCTTCTTTGGCCTAATAGTTGGGCACCAGCGGTTTCAAAATTACTCTTAAAAAAAAAATAATGCAGGTGTGCACCTCCAAGAACTATTTGGAAACTCTTTCCGAACTATGAAAGTTCTTAAAGATATAGTGTGCAGAATTTGGGTGTGTATGACAGAAAACTTTGTAGACATAATTTCTGGGGTTATTTGTGTTACACATGATTTATCATTAAAGAATAAATTCTCCAAACGATGGCACCCTACAAATGAGATCTAATACTAGCATAACGGTAGCCTGATTTTGGAGGAATATTACTTTATCTCTCTACATCCCCATTTCATATTTTGTAAATTGGTTTGACATTGACATATTCTAGACTTAAGTAAATTTTGGCTATAAATAAATTGCACATGTGTGGTACTTGCTCTACATTGGGAAATTTTTTGTGGCTGATGTAAACTCAAATCATTAGCATAAAATAAGGAACAACTGCCTCATATCATGTAAATTAGGACGTCAAGGATGGGTGAATAAGCTACCTACCACGTTCAGCAACATAATTGTGAAAGTTCTGCATTTTTTAGAATACAACTTAGTGACAATAGCTTTCTTTTTTATAGAGGATTTAGAAAAATATTCACATTTCATCTCTTTGGACTGTCAGTCTGAACTTGCAAATCAAAAGAAATTCTGAAAGAAGAGTTTGATTGTCTAAAACCAAGTATTCTAAATTATGGAAATACACCTCAAAGAAATGAGGGAGAAATCATAATGAAGCTGCCTTCTCTTTGGAATATATTCTCCTAAAATGTTGCAAAATAGAAGTTATTAATGTCTTAAAATATTCTTTTTTAAGTTGAAAAATTCTGCCATCTCAAGCAATCAGAAAACTTTACATGAACTTTCCACATAGTAGACTTTTCAATACAAATCTTTAAAGTTTATCTTGACCAGAGTTGTAAGATATGACAAAGCACTTTATGAGCAGAGGTAATTGTATGTTTTTTCTCAAAACAAGTGAACCATATTTTGATGCTCATGTCGAATATGTGCAAGGTCTGTGTCCACTTCTGATGGACTGGTGATTCAATTCTATAACTCCTTCACAGAAGCCAATGGTTAGAGACTCAGATTACCTGGTAGCAACCAGCAAACACTGCTTTATTTTACTCAAATCATCTTAAAGAAAAAGGTGTAAAAATAAGAATATTAGAAACTAATGATGGGAGATAGCCATCTACCAAAATCTGAAGGAAACAGGAAACTTTCTCCTGAGTGCAGTGTCACTGGGGTGACATTAGTCTTGGACTATTCATGCTGTTTATTGTGCAGATGTATAAAGATATAGGGTGGGGATAACATGTTTGGCTCACACTCAAATTCTTCCATACATTGAAGACATGGGGGCTAACTTAATGAGAAAAAAGGATAGTCCTTTTTCATGATGCTATGGAAAATGAATTCTGACTTTTGTAGAATTTCCCAGCTTTGTTCCCTAACCCATGCCCCAGCTACAGTATATCTCATTCAGTTCTAACCTTTACATTTGCCTTTGGAAGACATAACTTCCATGATTCAAGGCAAACATGCTTAAATATAATGATACACTGTGTCTGAGGACAAATTATCTCCAGCAAATTATTTAATAGGCCAAAAAGAGCCATTAGAATAGAAAATTGGTTGGGACACCTGAGTGGCTCAGTCGGTTAAGCATCTGACTCTTGATCTCAGCTCAGGTGATGGTATAGCAGGTCAAGAGATAGAGCCCCATGTAGGGCTCTGTGCTGACAGTATGGAGTCTGCTTGGGATTCTCTCTCTCCCCCCTCTCTGCCCCTCCCCTCCCTGTTCTCCCTCTCTCTCTCTCTCTCTCTCTCTCTGTCTGTCTTTCCCTCACTCTCTCTCTCTGTCAAAATAAATAAATACACTTAAAAGAAAATTGGTAATTTTATTGAATCATAATTACACAACCTACTATAGACCGTATATAATAGTGTTTGGTCTTTAAAATAATCTGAAAGATAGTTCTCACACGTGGAAGAGAGACCGAGACTATTTGAATCATGTTCTAATATAATTAGAGGTTTTTAAAGTATTCCTAAATTTAAGCCTTACCATGAAAAATATAAAAGTAATGAGTCACTTATACATTGTTTGAGAGTTTTGGTAAAAAATAAAATCTTAAAAACAGAAGACCCGACAGGTTATATTTTCTTTCAACAAAGTAAAAGCTATTTTAATTGTAAGTATTAAAAAATATATTGTATGTTACTTTACCAACGCCTGTCATTCATCTGACATACCTTAGAATAATTGCACACACACACACACACACACACACACACACACACACACAAATGTGCTCATGCCCACAAAGACATATTTATTATATTCCAATGAATTGATGGAAGTATTTATAAGTTTTGGATGCTTGTTTGGGAGAGCAATAAAGAAGGAGGTGGAGGAGAATAATCCCATTTTATTCACAATACAAATGAAACTATTTATTGATGTCTAACATAATCTTCAATTGTGATTGTTGCTTGTTATGCTTTTTTACCTCAGCAATTAATTATGAAAATTATCAAGCATAAAGTTGAAATAAACTTATAAATACTATATTATATTAAATAAATATATTACTAAATTTTCTCACATATCTATCCATTTACCACACTACATATCCATCATTTATCTTACTATGCTATGCATTTCAAAACAAATGGCAGATATCAAGACACTTAACCCAAAATATTTCACTACACATATAATTAAGTAAAGTTCATTCTTGTATATAGATTTAATTTTTTTTAGCTAAAATTAAATACAATGGCATGCAAAAACTTAAGTGTTTCATTAGGTAAATTCTCATAAATACATACACTTGCCTAACCCAAAACACTATCAAGGCAAAGACAGTTATCAACACTCCAGAAAATTCCCTCAGGCTCGTTCCTCACTCCCAAACACAGAAACAACCACTTTTGGGATTTTTCCACCATAGATCAGTTCTGCTTCTTTTAGAATTTAATATAAATGGGTTCATACATTGTATGCTCTTTGCATAAATGTTTGTTCATTAGCTTTCTTTTGAGATTTATATGTTGTGTGAATTGAAAGTTAATTTTTTTAAATGATTAACAGTGTTCCATTATATAAAATGTCAGATTTTGCTTACCAATTCCATACATCCAGTTGTGACTGATATTAACAAAGCTATTATTAAAAATTATTTACTTAGGGTGAGAGTTAAGAGAGGAATTGTGGAGTCAAAGGATGGTTTGTTTTTCCTTAGTTTATAAGAAACTGGCAGAGATTTTTACATGGAAGTGAGGAGTGAACACTTACATTGTTCCAAATTCTTGCTAACATTTTGTATTGTCAGACTCCATAATTTTAATTATTTGGTGGATATACACTGGCATCTCATTATTACCTAATTTACTGTTCCAATAAGATAAATGGTGCTGAATATTTTTGTACTCTTATGCTTTGCTGTCCATTCATAGATCTTCTTTGTGAAGTGTCTAGCAGTCTCTTGCTTGTTTTATTAGGCTGTTGGGGTTTTTTGTTAAGTATATCTGGAGTAACAATCTTTTGTCAGATGTATATTTTAAAAATATTTTCCTTAGTCTGTGGCTGACTTTTTAATCGGGTTAACAATATTTTTGGATTTTGTTTTCTTTTGATATGGTCTATTTTTTATGTCACTTATGAATAAAAACAAAACTTTTGTGATGCCCAATTTGCAAAGATCTTCTACGGTTTTAAAATTACAATTTTAGTTCACATTTTAATTTAAGACCTTCATCAAATTAACTTTTATGTATGATGTAAAGCAGAATTCAAAGTTCATTTTTGTCGTATATGGCTATCCAACTGTTCCAACACCATTTTTTAAACACATGTATTTCCTCATTGGATTGCTTGGAGAAAATTAAACAAAAAAACAACTTTATTTATGTCACAAATCAAATAGAGAAGTGTGGGACTATTTGTGGTCTCTTTATTCTACTTCATTCTTCAATTTGTCAATTTTTATGCCAATATCACTCTAACTTTCTGTATCTTTATATAAGGCTAGAAATCAGTTAGTCTGCCTTACTCAAATATGTCCTTTTGGAACATCATGTTGTATGTTTTATCTTTGAATTTCCACATATATTTCAGAATCAGCTGGTCAATGTCTACCAAAAAATATCTGCTGGGAATAGTATTGGGATTACAATAATCTATATAGTAAATTAGGAAACAATGACATAATACTGAGTCTTCCATATACATGTAAATTTACCTCTCAACTTATTTGGCTTTATTTTTTGTCAGTAATATTTTGTGCTATTTAAGCATAAGCATTTTGCATACATTTGTTAAAATTTTTCCTAATTACTTTACGTTTTTTGATGTTCATTAGAGTTTTTAATTTTTCATTTTACAGTAGGTTGCTGCTGGTACTTCCAATGTAGTTCTAGTTCCAATTCTGACCAAAATAGACTTATAAGTTTGGATTTACCCTCCCACCTAAAACATTTATGTTTAATTTGACAATACACATGGAACAATAGTTTTCAAGTGACGACACATCGGTCTATGAAGGGCATCAATCCCTGGGAGGTGAGAAGGAAAATAAAACCTCACAAAACAAAGTGAGCCTCAATGGTCCTCAGAGTTTCCAGGTCTTAACATATGGAAGGGGAGAAGAAACAAACACTAAGTCTCCCAGAATCTAGGCGGTGGAGTTGAAGTTTCAGGTGGATTAAGGAAGGCGTTTGTAGGACATAGGACTGGAGAGAAGAGAGCCGCCTTTATTTAGCGTCTAGAAAACTTTCACGAGCTTACTTGTGAATGTTTTTCCAACCTGACCTCACATAGCACTCCCCTCGTTTACTGTGCTCTGTTTGGCTTCCTTCTCACACTCGCGTGCTTGGAAGTGTGCAGCCTCAGACATTCACAGTTGTCCATCCTTCCTCTGAAGACCTCCTGCTGGACACTCATGTAGGTTACTTTTTAACTCTCTCTGTTTTATCTCTACTCAAGGTTCCCCTCATCAAATGTCTCTTTTGTGACCATCTGTCAAAAGAACGCCCTACTTTCTGCCATTGCTCTTGCTTCTCTCATTCTTGTTTACTTTCTTTGCGTCTTTTATCGTTACCTCATGTTGTGCTAAATATTTATTTCCTGGTTTTCTTCACTGAAACAACCATGGAAACTGTATTCCTGGAACCCACAATACTGCCTGACATTTAGAAGGCAATCAATAGATATTTTTGAAAAACAAATGAAGGAATTACATATATATTATATATCAATATTAGTACAACTCAGGCATATTTATGCTGATATATTTGCACTTATCCATATGCTGTATGCATATACACATACACATATAGGTGTATATAATTATCATGAAAATGATTTGAAAACATGCTGAAATTCTGAGTCGTGTAACAAGTCTTATAAAAACAGTAGCATAACTGAGGCAAATTACTAGTGTTCTAAAATATAGAAAGATGAAAATATTATTTCAGACTATAGCATAGTCTTGTTAGCCTGCAATTTGTCCAACACTGCAAGAAATTAATTCACTTTTTGGGGTGCTTGGGTGTCTCAGTCCTTTAAGCGTCTGATTTCAGCTCAGGTCATGATCTCATGGTTTGTGAGTTCAGGCTCCACATCGGGCTCTGTGTGGGAGCCTGATTGGGATTCTCTCTCCTCTCTCTCTCTGCCCCTTCCCCACTCATGTGTGTACATTCTCTCTCAATATAAATAAACTTTAAAAAATTAATTCATTTTTATTTTATTGGATTAGCACTGCAATTCCAATATAGAAAAATATTTTTGTTATAATAGAACATATACAATATATAAATATTTTTCATAATATAAATACCCCTTTGTTCTCTTTACTTCAATATTATCCTTGCTTGCTATTTCCCTTTAAGAAGAGAAACGTTAAAATGTTGACATTTAATTAAATATTTTAAAAGCAAACAAGTATATCTAAATGTACCTGTGGTTAGTGATTACAGATATTTCAGTGAGGAAGCTGATACTCATGTCAAATGATGCATTATGTCTTCGAAATTTCTCAGGTACTATAAAGTTTGTGATAGTTGACCACAACTGGGACTCTCATTTGTACTTCTTGTACTTATGATCACTTAGCAACATAAAGAAAAAGTTTGTAACTGGGCTCTACTCACCACTAAGTTTTAGTAATCTGTTTGTGTTTCTACGTTTGTTTTTGAAGAGTGCTATGGGATACATTTGAATAACCTTGTTCTGTGAGGATTATTGCAATCAATGGCCACTTTTCAAGTGTTATGAATCCTTTTTTTTTCAAGTGTTACAAATCTTGACAAACTTTGTTCATCTTTTCAATCAGGTGCAAAACTCAGCTGTACCAATATTTTTTAATTGCTTGGCAAAAAGTAGCAAACATCTGTTCATACACAAGGTAGTTTTGAATTAGTAATCAAAATAAATAATGCTGTGTATTTTCAGATGGTACATGATTTAGTAGGTTGAATACATCTGTGTTACATATCAAAAAGACCACCATTTCAATAAAAATTGACATCGTGCTCTAAGTGATATTTCTATTCTTAAAGAAAACTTTAAAAAATTCTCAATCTTTATATATATACAAATACACATACAGATATATATGGGGGACATTGCAATCTTGCTAAAAACTGATTGTGAAAATTAAGACTATAGTATGTAAGTTTAGATGTCAAAATGTTTTCTAGACAAGTTTCGAAAATGCAACTGGAAAGTGCACAAGTTATTTTACTTTGCTTAGCATTACGGATTTGTTTGATAGCAGCTGATCATGGAAAAGGAAAGACTTTAATTTAGCTATACACATTTTCTATCGACTTGTATATTATCCATAATAATGAATGTTCTTCAAAAGAAGTGATTTAGCTTTGCCCTATGATATAATAAGAATTACTAGAAAGCCATGTTGCATTCTTGTGGATGTTTTTCATGAAGAACAATGGGAAAATGCTACTTCGGCATGAAGTTTAGCTTAATAGTAAGAATTAAAGTCTTTGGTAAAGACGATATTGACACTTTTTGCCTAGAATTTACTACAACTGTGAAAGTCAGATACTAAGATATCCTTGTGTTCTTATTATGTAAGATAACATTCCAGCTAGAGATGGAAAAGCATTAGCTAAAAAAATGGGTGTAAAGTAAGAAACAAACTGCCGAGAAGGTACATCTATTGCCAGCCATATTTTCAGGACCATTTGTCCAAAGAATACTTTTTCTTTGGTTGAGACTCAGATTATTATTTCTTTATTTTGACCATGCCAGCCTTGTTCTATACGGTAAAATTCTCTTCAATTCAAATTATTTATTCTTGAGTAAATAAAAAAAAAATCTGCTTATAATTGTAAATGACGTACATGTTACTACAAAAGACGGCATTTTATGTCTATTACAAACTAGTAATAATCTTAATGTTAAAGAGTTGAAGGTACATGATATGTATTCTCAACATGCTATTTTATAAAATATAACAAAAGAACAAGTATGAAAGTCATAAAAAATTTGCCCTTTGGAAATATTATGAAAAATATAGAAGTATGGGTATGTCACTTGGGTTTACCACACCATTATTTAAGATTATATTGATTTTAAAACTCTAATTAATCAATATGAAAGGCATGGTTAAATCTCTTTACCATCTGCTATTCCATGTGCATTAAAAATTAAACTACAAAATATTTTTGTGTAGGAAAGTGAAAATACATAAAAGTATATGATACAAAATAAAACAAAAGAATAGCAAACAATATTTTCTTAATTAGCTTTCTTTACCTTATCTACTCAATCTTTATGACCTAGGCCTTCACCTTAGGAAAATGGCTCTGTAACAGTAGCTTTCATTTGCATATCGGCAGTTGATCTTAAATATGCTTATTCTTAAACTAAACAACATCTAGAGATGTTATGTGCTATTTTTTCTTGTTTATTTTACTTTTGATTGGACAAGTTTCTCTATTCTCAAGAATAGGAAATATGATATTTGGCATAATGTGATGCATTCCAAAATATCCTCATAAATCATGTTTGTGGTGAAATCAGTCACCAAAGTAACGACTTTTTACAGTCTGCATTGGACAATTATTCGCAATGGCCCCTTTGACATTCCTTACACCAAATGATACTCCACTTTTATGGCTAAGCCACTACCTGTGGTGTAGTTTCCTGTGGTTGTTATAGCAAAATACATTTAGTGGTTAATCAACAGAAATATATTCTCTCACACAAGCTAGAAGTCCCAAACCCAGCAGGGCTATGCTCCCTTTGTGGACTCTGGGAGAGAATATATTAATTGTCTGAATATTCTCTTCCACCTTTTGATTGCTAACAGCAATCAAGAAGTGCCTTCTTGACTTGTGGCTGAATCGTTCCAATCTCTGCCTCCATATTCACATTGCCTTCTCCTCTCTGTGCCTGTCTTCGAATTCTGTCTCTCTCTTACAAGGGTATAGGTGATTGCGTTTAGGGCCCTCCCCAATAATCCAGAATAATACTTTGCTTAATCTTTAATTTAATCACATATTTTGTCTTGTAAAGGTATTATTCACTCTTTTGCCATGTAAATGATATTTTCAGGTTTTGGGGATTAGAACATAGATGTACTTTGGGTGGGGGGATAATTTAGCCTACGACAATGACCAATTTTATTTTCCAACAAGTTTGGGAGCATTACACACACCACTCCTTATCAGGATCTACCTACCTTTGTGCACTGATGGAATTAGTCAAATGTACTAAAATAGTATATTAAACAGCTAATGCACAATTGGATTTGTAGTCAACAAAGTACATCTACAACTAAAAACATAAAACTCACTCTATTAACATAATGCTATTCACTCCAAAATGACACCATTTCGCAATGCCTTCTCTCCTTCCAATGTCACTACATTCTGCACTGTAGGAAGATGCCATCTCCTCAAGGACCAAGTTCAGTGTCTAAAGAACATGACGAGGAATGTGTTAGTTTTCTGTGGCTAACAAATTATCATAGAGTTGATGGCTTAACAAATAGAAATTTATTTTCTCACATTTCTGGAGTCCAGCTGCTCAAAATCATGGTGTGGGCAAGGCCATGCTTCCTCCATACGCTGTCAGGGAGAATCTGTTTCTTGCCTCTTCTAGCTTCTGGTGCCTGCTAGTGGGTATTGGCTTACCTTAGCTTGTGGCTGCATCTCTCCAAAGTCTGACTTCATGGTCACTTTGGCTCCTCCTCTTCTGTGTGGATCAAACATTTGTCTGCTTCTCTTTTATAAGATTATGTGTGATTAGATAGAGAGGTCACCAGGATAATCCAAGATAATCTCACATCAAAATCCTTAATTTAGTCACATTTCTCAAAAGTGTACTGGGTAAGATAAAAACCATAGTTTTCAGGTGTTAGGCTACGGATATATCTTTGGGAGGTGTTATCACACGACCTTGTACATCAAAGAACATGCTGGTAAGCATTAACTGTTAAATGAGGCAACTTCTGTTGAAATCCATCTTCTGAAACCTGATCTACCATTCTGCTAGTCCTCACTTTCAAACGTTCACAGCATACTTTCACATCAGTTTCATTGCTGGTCTTTGATTTTACCACTTTTTCAATTCTGCCTTGGGCTCCTCAGAGAGTTGACTCTCAACTTTCCCAGACTTTGTGTCTAATGTAGAAATTTCTACAAATATAGTCCTGGCTCTATATAAACCAATCATTGATGGAGAACATATAGGCAATATTCTGGTTTTGGTGTGTGCCTAGTGACAGGGTATAAGAGGAGAGTTAGAGATTTTGACATTATTTGGATAATTAAAAATATGAACAACACTGCAGGCTAAAGAAACTTGCATCTGTGGGGATAATGATTGAGTTAGAAATTCTATAATTATACTGGGCTTGGACCAGTTATATCTTGGGCTTTAGCCCAATTACCTCTTAGGCTAAAATCTTCCTATTTGACTTTGAAAACTAAATTTTACTATTATAAGGCTCTTACTTTCATCATCTGCACAATGTGTTGATGTCTGTTATACCTATAGAAAAGGGATTATTATGAGGATTGGGTGAATGAACAAAGGCAATAGATGAGAAAATACACATACTAGATTGACCGGATCAATGTTTTTTGAAAGATAAGAGTAGTGGCCCATTGCACTGTGAGGCTTCAAACACAGATGCAGTGGAAGTAGACACTAGGATTGAGGAGGGTGTCCTGGCCATTTTCAGAAAAAAGAATAAATATCCATACCGTAAAATTACATAATCTGTATTTCTCCATGCAGATATATGTGTATATGTACACATATTTGTACATTTCATATTTAAATGAAATAGTGTTACATCAGAGTTTTAAAACTAAAGATAACTTTATAATTTATCAAATTCCTTATTATGAGCACAAATTAAATGTCCATATTTAATTATGTATTCCATTGGTTTTATGAACATAAGAAAAGGCTTCCTTTAGCCACAGCAAATAAACCAAGATCAGCTCGACTTAAAGTGCCTCCATGCCAGTTTTTATGGTATACAAGTTTCAGTCAAATGATTTAACACGTTTCCTTCTGGCTACATCCTATGCCAAGTCATTCTTGGACTCCAAAATAATTCAATGCCTGCCTGTTTCTTCTTTGATATGATTGAGATACGATGGCGTCTACTATATTATTAATAACATCATATTCTGTTGATAGGAAAGGTAAAATTGAGGGTTTATCACAAGCAGAAGAAATATGATCCAAGATTTTCCAAAGCAGGAAATACAGTTCTCTTTTACAGAAATGGCCAGGAATCACAGATAAAATATTTGGTAGTATATAAGAAGAGGTATGATATCCTTTGAAATAGATTTATACCATAATGAGATTGAATAACACCTTTGCAAAATTAGGAGAAATAGATCCCTAGCTGGGGGAAAAGGTAAATGGTTCAATGTTAAGATGAAATCCTCTGCTTGCCTCTCAACCATGCCAAAGCTCTCAAACCCATTCTAAGATTTGGTTCTGTCACTTCATAGAATACCTGATTGACCTAGTGGGTTGCAGTAGGATTGCTGCGCAAGAAGAAAAACTCTGAAGCATGAACTCCCAACTTAAGATCCAAACGTGTGGTGCTCATCTCTAAGGTAGCTAAACATTTCACAGGTTTTCCAGCAAGTTTGGGCTTATTCATTGAACTTTGTATGTATTTAAAGGAAGAAAACAAATGGCTGTCCCTCACATTTTATTTTTTAACGTCTTTTTATTTTTGAGAGCGGGAGAGAGAGAGAGTATGTGAACAGGGGAGGGTCAGGGAGAGAGGGAGACAGAGAATCTCAAGTAGGCTCTGAACTGTCTGCACAAAGCCTGATGTGGGGCTCACACTCACAAACCATAAAATCACTACCTGAGCTGAAGTCAGATGTTGAACAGACTGAGCCACCCAGGCATCCCTGGTCACTTTTTAAAATTGAGTAAAATTACATAGCTATTCAATGGTCAGGTTTCTACAGATAGGAAGTATACTTGATTTTTCATTTGGGCTACCTCAGCTCATTTTACTAACAAATAAGATCAAGAATAATTTTGCATAACTTTAGTAGAATGACAGGGAGTAGGATAATCAGCCATTCAACATTTGATGCTTTCCTTAGCCCTTTGGAAATTCTCTTACCTGATTCAACAGTTTTTTGAAAAGGTACCAATAGACTTGCTCGTAAAGATCAGAGCCCTGCTACTTAAGGAAAAATATACTCATTTTATAACCCACGAATCTTGGGCCCCTTTTAAGCTTTTACTTTTATATTTCTTACAATTGTAATGTAGATTTAATGACTTGTTTTCCTACCAAATGTCTTTTATATGCCACCAACCCCCTCCAGTTCATTCCAGTACAGTGTTGGCTGGCTTCTTCCACTGCAACCTGACCATTTTTCCCTCTGAAACTAACAAGTATTTTGGAGGAAACGATTTGAGATGATGCACATAGCTTTCAGTCTCTTCGTGTTTTGGTCCTGCAACAACTATGATCATGGTGCCTGATGGCAGAATTCTGCTTTCCACATTCCTTTCACGTTGAGTGGAATTCTTCCACAAGGGAGAGCTGTCACTTCCCTGTGCCTGTATTCATTCATTTATTTATAGATAACAGTATGGTTTTATGGGTATTTATTTTATTTGATGGGTTATAATCCAATGCTATTGCTATTTATATTTCTGTTGAAATCATTTTAGCTTTGACCTCTGGGAGTTCTTTTATCTTGGTTCTTTTGCACTTACAACATGCCGTGTTCTGTTTTGAATGTTTCCTAATTTTCTGCGGCCGTTCTATTCTTCAGGCATGTCTTCTATTTTCCTAGCCTGCAATCAATCCCTTCTCTAAAGAGTCCTGTGAGCAATGTTTCTAGGATCTCTGCATTTAGTAAGCACACAGAAGTACATTTAAACGTGAAGTTTTTCCTTTTGCTATGAAGGAATATATGAGCCTTCATCATTGGAGATTAAGAAATTCTTTAGTACAGGGATTCCCCCCCCCCCTCACCATTTATCTCCTTTCCCTCTTTGTGTAAAGTTCTATTGCAATGGATCAATTATTCATGCTATATATATATATATATATATATTATTTTTTTCAAATCTGTTAGATTTTCTGCACTAATATTTGATAATATGCCAGTGTTAAATTTTTCTGTCTCAAAAATGTGTTTGTTAGGGTATACAATTTTCATTTCATTTTGTCTTCTGCATTTTTTTCTTAATGGTCATAAATTTTAGTTTTAAATCTGCCTCTACTTTCTGACAACAACCTAATTTTGACTTACGTGAGATATTATCATTAGTCGCTTCAAGGGTATTAATTTTATTTTTATAAAATTCATGCTGCTGAGACAGGGAAATCCAAGGGGCCCACAAGAGAAAAAGCTGATTTTTTTTTTTTTTCTTCTTATCCAGCTTCTATTCTGGCTAGGACCTGCAGCCCCAACCCACTCTATACATGTCTCAGAATACAAATAGCATATGTCCTCCTTGTTAGAGACAAGGAATTAATTATTTCTCTAGAATAGATAACATCCACGGAAGGACCAGGTGAGAGTGACCAGACAAAGCTATCATACATGTATTCCAGACCACTGACTCTAGACCTTTTCCAAGACCCCTGACTTCAGGCAGTAAGTGATTTATGACGGGCACATGGACTTTCTCCTCATTCTGACCAGTTCCTATATGCCCAAGAAGACACATAGACCAGAGCACAATTGTCATAAAAAACCCAAACCCCGAACAAAGACAAGACTCCTTCCTTTCCTTTCTGAACACCCAGTCCATCTGTATTTGCTTTTTCTTCAATAAACTCTGCTTTCACCCCCTGCTGGCTGACATTTGATTTCCATCCTGTATGAACACAAGGACCCTCTTGGCTGGTCCTGCAGGGGGTGCGGGTGGGGTGGCCCTCTGTGTCCTCAGACCAACCTGCCTGCATCACTACTTTTCTAGCAATCTTTGGTGTTTTGTTATTGACTTCCTTAAGGTGTCCAACAACTTTATCTATAATTGCCTTCTAATATTTATAAGTAGGGGTGTCTACTGAGATATATTGTTTACTAACATATATTTCCTTAGTATGAGTACCACTTCCTACTCCTCTGGCCATGGTTAAAGGAGTTTGGCTAAAAGTGAGTTAGTGGTGTGCATGCATAGGTTGCTGGTAAGGAAATGTGGAGAAAATACCACTCTGGAGTGAAGATGGCCGTTTCTTAGGAAAACGGGAAGATATCCAAGGATTTTGCTTAGTTCTGTTCTGGGTGTCCCAGATGAGTATTTCTCCAATGTAGATTCTTGTGGACATAATACAGGAGGAAAATGCAGAAAACAGCTGCTAAGTGAAACAGGTGACAGATACAGCTGTTCCACAGCTCCTTAAACATTTACCCTGTCAAGAATGTCAGGGCCACTTCCAAAAGACAAAAATAAAAGAAGAAACAGAAACAAGAAAAATCCTTCTGTTTTTCTTCCTCTTATCTTGAAGCTAATCCTAGCATGATCTGAAAGTGGAAGGATTCACTCCCCACCCTCCCCAAACTGAGTGCTAAAGGGCAAGGTCAAGTGACATTGTCTTTCTGTTTGCATAGAGTAGCAGGTTCCTGCCCCTTTGAGGTTAACTAGCTCTGTGATCATCACATGCATTATATTTCAGGAAATACCTGCTCAGGTAGGGAGGATATACCCTTTATGGTTTTTCAATAATGAAATTTGTGCTGATTTTAATAAGTATTTATTATGTAATTTTAACAAGTTTCTAGTATGAGGAATGTTAATCATCTGTGTTCAGATAACCATCTTAAAAATTTTTTTTGATGTTTTTTGACAGAAAGAGAGAGAGAGAGAGAGAGTGAGTATGAGTGGGGGAGGGGCAGAAAGAGAGGGAGACACAGAATCTGTAGCAGGCCCCAGGTTCTAAGCTGGGCACAGAGCCCAACAAGGGGCGCGAACTCATGAACCATGAGACCATGACCTGAGCCGTAGTAGGACAATTAACTGACTGCCTGAGCCACCCGGGTGCCCCAAGTCAACCATCTTTGAACGAGGAATAAGCACTGAATTTTAAAGCAAGTCAAAATCAGAAACAACAGTTTACCATAAGGATAAAGGAAGTTATACTACTTTTTAGAAATTGCCTGAACGAACCTTGTTAGCTTTTAATAAGATTTTGTAATGCAAAATTACTTTCCGTTTTACTGGACCGTTTCCTTAACCTCTTATGTTTTGTTTGCTTAAGGAAAAACAGCTACTTTCATTGCCTAGAGTTTCCGATAATTCTGATTTTGTTGCTTGCATAAGCAAGCAGGGAAATAATGGTTCTTGTTCAATGTTAGCAACCTTTTTGGTGTCATCAAGTCAGAATTGCTAGAAAAAGAAAAAAGAAAACAGGCAGTTCATGAACCATATTTAGCCCGCAGACATGTTTGTTTGGGTCATAAATTGTTTAATTCTTTTCATATTTTAAAATTTCAATATTTTATTTCACATCTAGATTTTCAGCTTCTTAAAAAAAAATTCACCATATCTCGCAATAGCGGACAAAATCCATTTGCCACATGGGAAAATTAGCTGCAGCTAACGTAAGACCATACTTTTAAAATGGTATCCACTTTCCAATTTGCCACAGACTTTAGTATTCCCTAATGATATCCAACAATATTTGCACAGTGAAATATAGCCCATTTCTATCCACTATATTGAATATCTGACTTTATTAAAGATTTGACTTTGCAATGCTTTTCCAATGGAACAAGATGAAGGAAATAACTACAATGCCATCAATATTTGTTACGGGGAAAGGAGAAGGGAAGACAAGACCTCTAAGTAGAATAAATACTTTGGTTTTAGAACACTAGGGGTAATTCACATTATATTCAAATATTGCTGTATAAAGCGGCAATGAAACTAGCAAAGTGACATTGTTCTCTGCCTGCTATTTTTCAGTATTACTGAAAATTACTTTTCTTGTGGCATTGACTGCCAATTAGTAACCACCAGGAGGTAGCCATCTTCTTAGTTTTCAATTTTTACTAGAAATAATTCTCATATAGTGCTGCTCCTTTAACAAGCACCTTTACCATGCGAGACACATATAAAAGTGATTAAATTTAATAGTCTCATTGCTTTTAAGCAAAGCCATATGGTGTACTTAGATTGCAAATTCTAATTGAAGTCAATGAGATTTTATGTACAAAATACTTTTGAAAATGTAGCTGTATAATCAAATATATATACAATGTACCCCTTTTATCTTGACAGAAGCATAGCCCAGTACCTTTTTTCATTGTCTTTTTCATGCATACTCAAGAGCATTATAGCTGAACTATGTCTTGCCATGAAAAAAAGAACGTTAAAAGTAATAATAACAGTTGCTTGTGTATGTCCAATGCATCTTTTTCATTACCTTTCTATCTAAATTTTAATATTACAATAATCCCTGAAACTGTGCCTTGGTTTACAAGAGCAGTATGTAACTGTGACATGACCCAATCCATTCACATTTATTTGTTCTATTACACGCCGGGAATTGAAAGCCCCATTAAAAACAAAACAAAACAAAACAAAACAAAACAAAACTACAAATGCAGTGGCAACACGAAACAAAACGTGGAAATAGCCATAGCCTTACCACTTTCCCTTATTTAGAAAATGTTCATGGAGTTTTACGTTCCTAATGTAGATGTAAAAAAGAGAGAGAGTGTTATTCACCAGGGGATAGAAACCAATGGGACTGCAGAAGGAGGAAAATAATGTTATCTTGCCAACCTCTAGACTCTGATCATACTCTTCTAGTTATTTGGAAAACACAGGGCTTGGATGATGTTTTGGAACTGCCTCTGGCGGACAGCAACTGTGCAAAGACAGATTAGATTGCAAGGTGGAGGAAGAAGCATGGAGAAGGGGGGCAAGGTGGTATCTATTCAGTGAAGGCTCCGCAAACGAGCTGTGGGAGAAGATTCTGGTAATCAGGAAGAGCAAAGCAGTCCTCATATGGCTAAAAATCACAGAACCTTATTATTGAGCTCTGCACTCTGCTAAAAGACATAATTAATGATAAGCTCTCGGGATGAAGAAAATAACTGCAGTCACCCAGAAGAGTTGCTTCCCAAATTCTAATTGCTAGATGGCCTAAGGACGGCCATGTGTGCTGAATATCTCTGCAAAAAAGAATTTAAAATAAACTAATTCCTCATTACCTGTAAAAAATAGGTTACTTCCAAAAGTGTAGTGATACTGAATTTACTAGAATAAAAATTTGCATTTACTTGTTTATTTCTTGTAAAAATAATATCGTCGTGTTAAAAAGAGAATGGTCAAAGTTGTAAAACTTTACACTCTACTACTAATAAAACTAATTTCCCAAAAACATTTGGCAATTGTGGTGTATATGAAGCTATGGTGTTGTATGCACAGGCATGGATACACACATGAAGCATACTGGTTATAGTAAGATAAGTTATTTTATATATTTTATACAGGGTTACATGTAGCCTTACATATAGTGTTATAGTGTTCTATAGTGTTATATACTTATACAAATATGGTGATTATTGCAATAAAGTTTCAAATATGAAAATGCTAAATGACTGCATAATATTCCATCAATTATTAAATCTCTCCATTTACTATGTCTCCAAGTGGGGCAACCGGGTGGCCCTCAGTTGGTTAAGTGTCCAACTCTTGATTTCGCTCAGGTCACAGTCTCAAGGTTGTGAGATTGAGCCCCGTGTCAGGCTCCACGCTGACAGTGCAGAGCCTGCTTGGGATTCTCTCTCTCCCTCTCTCTCTGCCCCTCCCCTGCTCACATTCTCTCTGTCTCTCTCTCAAAATAAATAAACTGGGGTCCCTAGGTGGCTCAGTTACTTAGCTCAGGTTGTGATCTCACGGTTCACGAGTTTGAGCCCCACATTGGGCTCTGTGCTGACAGCTCAGAGCCTGGAGCCTGCTTCGAATTCTGTGTCTCCCTCTCTCTCTGGCCCTGCCCCATTCACACTCTGTCTCTTTCCCTCAAAAATAATACACATTTAAAAAATAATAATAAATAAACAAACTAGAAAACGTCTCCTTGAGTTTTTATATGTGTTTCAAAGTAAACTTTTAATTTTATAATTGTTTTAAATTTATAGAAGAGTTTCAAAAGCAATACAGACTCCATCGAACCCACACCCAGTTGCTTCCATTGTCTATAACTTCCATTAGTATGATACATTTGTCACAACTAATGAAAAACTATTGATACATTATTATTAACTAAACCTCATTCTTACTTTATATTTCCTTAGTTTTTACCTAATGTATTTGTTTGTTTGTTTGTTTTTGCTTTTGTTTTTTTTAGTTCCATGATCTCATCTAAGATACTGTATTCCATTTAGCCATAATGTCTCCTTAGCCTTCTCTTGACTGTGACAGTTTCTCAGGTTTTCTTCATTTTCATGACCTTGATAGATTCAAGGAATACTGGTCAGGTATTTTGTAGAATGCTCTTCAATTGGGTATATGTCCTGAGGTTTTATTCTCATTATTAGATATGGTCTATGTGCTCTAGAGAGGCAAATCCTCTCAGAAATAAAGTGTCATCCTTATAACTTCATATCAAGGGCATATGCCATCAATATGACTTAACAATATTGTTAAATTTGATCACCTGACTAAGATAATATTTGTCAGACTTCTCTATTACCAAGTGCTCTCCCCATTCCGTTTTCCATAATGTACCTTTTAGAAAATCACTATGTGCAGCACATGCTTATTCTCCACCTCTGTGAGAACAGAGTTTTTATACAAATTATCTGGAATTCTGCACGGAAGATTGCCAAATTTTTCCCATTTGTGTATGTATGTATGTAGATATGTATATACGTGTTCGGTATGGACATATGAGCATTTCGTTCTTTGGCTTATAATCGAACACTTCATTTTGCTGCTCATATTGTTCCAATTTGTCCTTTGGAAGCTCATTCAGTTGGTTCCTTTGTCTCTTTGATATAATTCATTGTTGTGTGTGTATTTTTTGAGCAGTTCCTTACTTTCTAGCCTTGTAAGATGCTCTAGGCTTATGTTACATACACTTTGTCCCAACTCTAGAATCCCCGTTTCTCCAAGGAGAGTTAGTTCCCCCTAATACTAGAAAGTATTAGTTCTGGGTGTCCTTACTGCTACCTCGATGTCCCTGCCTCTAGACCACAGAGCTGACAGACAAGGGAATAAAGGTGCCTATAATAACCCTTGTAGAGCCTCATATTTATGCACATATAAGAATTTCTAGATGTAACCATCTGTATCTATATTAAATCAAACGTTCACACTGATGTCTCTAGCTCTAATCTATTACCACATGTATCACTCCAGCTTTCTCCTCTTGCTTATCTGTAATCTTGCTCTCCAATAATAAGAAACCTGGCTCCCACCACTTCTCATCTATGTAGTTAATTGTTCAATTCTAGTATACACGCACAATGGTAGAGGAAATGTTAACCCATTTCCCTGATTATGTGTATTTCTAAAAAATTACTAGGTCAAAGTTTATTTATTTATTTATTTATTTATTTATTTTGTTAACGTTTATTTATTTTTGAGACAGAGAGAGAGAGACAGAGCATGAACGGGGGAGGGTCAGAGAGAGGGAGACACAGAATCTGAAACAGGCTCCAGGCTCTGAGCTGTCAGCACAGAGCCCGACGCGGGGCTCGAACTCACGGACCACGAAATCATGACCTGAGCCGAAGTCCGCCACTTAACCGACTGAGCCACCTAGGCGCCCCAAGATCAAAGTATTTTTAAAACATGCTTTGTTTTGTTTGTTTGTTTGTTTTTTTGGAGGGGGACACTTACAAAAGTTATTTATTCATTCATTCATTTATTTATAGTTTCAAGTTTTTATTTAAATTCCAGTTAGTTTAGTTAACATATAGTGTATTATTAGTTTCAAGAGTAGAATTTAGTGATTCATCACTTATATACAACACCTAGTGTTCATCACAAGTGCCGTCCTTATTGACCATTACCCTTTTAACCCATCCCTGCCCACCTCCCTTCCAACAACCCTCAGTTTGCTCTCTATAATTAAGTATCTATTTTATGGTTTGCCTCACTCTCTTTTCCACCCTACTAAGTTCATCTGTTTTGTTTCTTAAATTACACATATGAGTGAAATCATGGTATTTGTCTTTCTCTCATTGATTTCTCTTAACATACTACACTCTAGTTCCATCCACATCATAGCAAATGGCAAGATTTTATTCCTTTTGATGGCCATGTGATATTCCATTATGTGTGTGTGTGTGTATACATTTACAGTAAAACCTTGGATTGCAATTAACTTGTTCTGTGAGTGTTCCACAAGATGAGCAAGCATTTCTAATAAATTTTAACTTGCTAAATTAGTGACAGCTTACAATATGAGTTGTATGCGACTCCAAATGTCACATGATCACAACTGAGCCAATTGTTCTACTCTCTGTCTCTCTCTCTCCTTCGCTGTGGGATTGGGTGATCATCTCCTATGCTTGGATGCTCAGTCTCGGGCAACCATGTTTGGCAGAAATCAGTGATTTTTCAGAATGTTGGAAGGTGCCCACAAACAGCACTAGTGTATTTTTGTCATATCAAACCACCTACGGACAGTCCTTTGCTTTTCCATACAAAAGTGAGCTTAGGAATGTTTTGCTTCATTCTAGGTCTGCTGCCTTCAGATATAGACCCTTTCCTCTGCTGCCTTATTGCCAGTTACATTAAATACAGTATATGACGAGAGTGCATTAATAATGTACTGTAGTCAACATCCATTGGTGATAGTGAACATCTTCCTACATAATAACCCTCCTCTCTTGTCTCCCTCACTCCAGCCATGAAGGTTTTCAAAGGTAAGTGCAGGTTAATTTGTTTATTTTTCTTTATATTTTGTATTTCCTTTATCATTTTATACTATATACAGTATTGTAATCATTTTTATATGAATATTTGGGGTTGTGGAATGAATCATCTGAATTTCCATTATTTCTTATGGGGAAATTCACTTTGATATACCAGTGCTTTGGATTGCAAGCATGTTTCCGGACCAACTTATGCTTGCAAACCAAGGTTTTACTGTTTATATATGTTAAGAAACAAGAGAGATGAAGATATATATGGGAAGGAGGAAAAAAAAAAAGAGAAAGAGGGAACCAAACTGTAAGAGACTCTTTATCATAGCGAACAGGTTGAGGGTTGATGGAGGAAGATGGGTGGGGGGATGGGCTAGATGGGTGATGTATTAAGGAAGGTACTTATTATGTTGAGCACTGGGTGTTATATGTAAGTGATAAATCACTAAATTCTACTCCTGAAAACAATCTTGCACTGTATGCTAAATAACTAGAATTTAACTAAAAATTGGAAGGGGGGAAAAAAGACACTGCTGGAACTTTTGCAAAAGTTCCTCTGAAACTAAGATTTTTTTTGTGTGCATATCTTGATGGCTATAATCTGGATAAGTGCATGCTGAGGAGCTGTGCCTGGAATTCTTAGTCCTCATTGCTTAGCTGTTAAGCTGTTGCTTGGCTATTTTTCTCTCCTGCTGTCCTGTATCCTTTGCCTTTAGAAAAACCTTGTATAGGCTATGCTTTGTAGAGTCTTGATGTGCAATCATGACCCTGTGACAAAGACTTACTGGGCTATCTGAGGAGGGACTTATAATAACTCCAGACTCCTGCAGAATTCAGACATGATAATACAACTGGGACCCAGGAGAAAATGGAACTGAGAGAGTGATAACCACAATGACTTTTTACCTCTCTTCTCTTCTCAGTTGTGCATCTTATTTATCTTACTGTTTTTTAACAGTGAGTACTAGCACCAAAGCTAGACAAAAGACTTGAAGTTCCCTTGCGTGAGGTGGATGTGGTTGAGATGTATGGCTTTTGAATTATGGAGAGAAGATAGAAAGAAAGTGTCACGGATTTAACATGGTGATGCTGTTTGAGGATGGTGTCTTCGGGACGTAATTAGATTTAGATGAGGTCATGAGGTTAGGTCCCGTGTTGGGACTAGCACCCATGTAAGTAGAGACCAAAGAGATTGCTCTGTTTGTCGTGTAAAGACACAGAAAAGAAAGAAAGAAAAAAAAAACAAAGGCCAACTACAAACCAGGAAGAGGGGCCATAGGTTGACGCCCTAATCTCAGACTTCTGTTGCTGAGAGGACTGGTAACACTGAGCCCTGAAGCCTTGGCCCAGCCCATCCAAAAGATGTCACTGGAAGCTCTTGGTCTCCCCATGAGAAAGAAGTTAAGGGCAGACATAACACAGTGGATGGGAAGTACAAACAGGAAAGTCTATTTATTTATAATTTTTAAAGCTTATTTTTATTATTTTTGAGAGAGGAAGAGACAGCAAGTGGAGGAGGGGCACAGAAAGAGGGAGGGAGAGAATCCAAACAGGCTTCGCACTGTCCCATGCAGACTCAAACTCACAGACGGTGAAGTGAGATCATGACCCAGCCAAAGTCAAGAGTTGGACGCTTAACCAACTGAGCCACCCAAGTGCCCTCAAATAGGAAAGTTTCTTAAAGTGGAGCGCAGATCTCAAGGTCTGAGAGCAGGTGAGCCTAAGGGAGAGCTGTGCCCCTGGAGTCTGGGTTTCTCTCTTTTATTGACAGTTGTTAACAAGGGGGTGGAATATTCATTACTCGAGGCAGGGATTTTTTGGAAACAAGGTTACATGTTTTTTCTTCCTTGTTTGGTCAAGGGTTTCCTGTCTTGGCACCCTTAGGGAGGAGGTTTTCGTATGGTAATAAAGTATAATGAAAGAATAATGTGAATTTTGGCCTATTGTGTCATCCACCTTGGGCCTGTCTGGTTTAATCCTGCTTCCGGTGGTTTTGTTTTGGAGAGATTCCTGACAGGTGTCTGATTCCCTCAGAGCTGGCCATGAGTTCATCTTTGCTAGCCTACAGGCATCCTTTTAGAATTAACTAACTGCCTACACTAACACTTCCAGCCTTCATAATTGTGAGCAATCGCTATCTGTGGTCTAAGCTACCTAGTATGTGGCATTTTGTTATGGCAACCTGAGCTACGACGAGAAATGGCACCACAGGAGGAGTGCTGCTGTGACAATCACCTAAAAATGTGGAAGTGTCTTTGGAACTGCGGAATGGGTAGAGGCTGGAACTGTTCTGAGGTGCATGTCAGGAAAGCTGAGATTGACATGAAGGGACTTATTTAAAGGTGATTTTGATGACGTCTCAGGAAAAAAAAAACAAAAGAGGAGAGCTGCACAGAAATCTACCACCTTCTGAGAGAATACATAAATAATCATGAACAGAATGTTCGTAGAAATAGGGACAGTAAAGGCCATTCACACAGAAATGTGGGGGATGCTATTGGAAACAGGAGGAAAGGGATTTTCTTGTTACAAAGAACCTGGCTGAACTGTGTCCTAGTTTTTGTGTAAGGTACAACTTGGAAGAGATGAAACTGGATAATTTGAGGACATCTCTAAGCAAAACGATGAGAGAGAACCTTGGTTTGTCCTGAGTGCTTACAGTAAAACGTGACAGGAGAGAGAGAAAATTGAAGATGGGTTTGTTAAGCCAAAAGGAAGAGCCTATTTATACTGCAAAAAGGGAGAAGGCTTAATCGGAAGAAACGCTAAAGGGATGCCTCAGCAATCATTTGATAGAGATTATGGGTGTGATTTGTAAACCTAAGCGGCTATGCTAGGAATAGAGACAGGATTATACCAGCAAAGACACTGCCAGTTTGAACTAAAAGGGGCAGATCAAACAGGAAACGGATGAAGGAATGCCATTGGAACTTCTTGGACTCTAAAAGAAAGCACAAAGAGCTATTCTGCTGTGAATAGGCATTATTCCCCAAGAAAATGAAGGAATGAGGACAAAGGCAATGCGAAGATCATCAGGGCTGCTACTCCCATCACAGGCTGGGGGGCAAGACTAGCTCCTCTTCAGTTTTCGTTTCAAAGAATAGGGCTGACTCTCTGACTCCAGTCGCCACCCTGGTGGGCTTGCAGGGCAGAATAATAAACCAAGAAGTATTATTCTTGTGTGTTGAGATCTAATAGAATTTTCTTTGCTAGGTTTTGAACTTGCTTAAGACCCGTCACCCCTTCTTTCTTTCCTATTTCTCCCTTTCAGACTGGAATGTCTGTCCTCTGCCTGTCTCACTGTCGTATTTTGAGAGCACAAAAATGGTGAAATGCTATGGACTGAATTGTGTTCCTCCAAATTTCGTGGGTTAACGCGCTAACCCCCCACCACAGTGGTATTTGGAGGTGGGGCCTTTGAAATTTATTTAAGGTTTGGGGCGTCTGGGTGGCTCAGTCGCTTAAGTGTCCGACTTCGCTCAGGTCATGATCTCGCGGTCCGTGAGTTCGAGCCCCGTGTTGGGCTCTGTGTTGACAGCTCAGAGCCTGGAGCCTGTTTCAGATTCTGTGTCTCCCTCTCTTGACCCTCCCCCGTTCATGCTCTGTGTCTCTGTGTCTCAAAAATAAATAAACGTTAAAAAAAAATTAAAAAGAAAGTTAATTAAGGTTATATGATGTCATAAAGGTGGGGTCTTAATGATGGGATTAGTGTCCTTATAGGAAGAGACCACATAACTTCCTCTCCCTCTCTCTCTGCCATGTAAGGATACAGCAAGAAGGGAGTCTTCTGTAAGCCAGGAAGAAGGTTCTCACCAGGACCCAACCATGCTGGCATCCTGAGTCTCTAAAACTGTGAGAAGTTTATTTCTGTTAAGCTACCATTCTATGGGATTTTGTTTTAGCAGCCTGCACAAACGAATACAAGACATCATCATGATCCTCATGAAATTTTGTGACGTCAGGGAGGATCGATGACTGTGGTTCACTTTCCTATTTCTTCTTTGCCCCGATTTAAAACATAAGTCTAATGTTTGATGTGCTTGCTTCCTCCATGGAGGAAGAAGTTACTCTTATGCCCAAATAAGACCAAATACCATGACGTGGCATTTGGCAGTGCTAGTGTTATGGCCGTTACTTTCAGCTCACTGAATTTTTTTTTCAATCCTATTTAAAGCAGATCATAACTATGCTAACTTGATATATTAAGCTTTTGTTCCTGCCACTCTTACCCTCAATGTCTATGAGCAATGTAAACTCCTTTAAGCCTATTGTTCTTTTTTTTTTTTTCAAAATGTTTTATTAACTTCTCTATAGTATTTATGGCCCCTCTTATTCAGTCACTACTTAGTTCTTGTATCCTGGAGACGTTGTCATATTTGGGACACTTCACCAAATACATTTGTCAAGAAAATTGCGTAAATCTGGGGGGAAAGCACAATGCCCTCTTCTAGGAGAGTGCAAATATTTAAACAGGATATGAAAAAAAAAGATGCAATGTTTGCGTTTTATGTTTTTCTCTGTGAGTCACTATGTTTAGCCAGATGGAAGGTTCTTATATTGAATTCACATTCATTGGTAGCTCGAAGCATAGTGAACTCCTGAAAAATTACATTTTTGTTCTCATACACCGCTTATAGTGTAAATTTTGTTCTATACACTGCTCACAGTGTATATTTTGCTCTTATACACTGCTTACTGATGCATTGATGCATTGTAAAAAGTATTATGTTAAGATAAGAAGGAAATATCTACGTTGTATGGGCAATTTTTATCAAAACTATCTTTCTAATCAGTCATGTCTCTATTTTTTAAAATATTTTTTAATGTTTATTTATTTTTGAGAGAGAGAGAGAGTGAGTAGGGGACGGGCGGAAAGAGAGGGAGATACAGAATCTGAAGCAGGCTTCAGACTCCGAGCTGTCAGCACAGAGCCTGATGTGGGGCTTGAACCCATTAACTGTGAGATCGTGACCTGAGCCGAAGTCAGACGCTTAGCCACTGAGCCACGCAGGCGGTCCATGTCTCTATTTGTTTTAACCAGAGAAAAAGAAATGAATAAAACCCTCAAATCAATACTGTCATAATGTTTTAATTTAAAAATATTTTATTTGGTTATGATCCTTCATTACAGTAAAATAGTATATTTATTAATAATAATTGTAGTTATTTGACTATATAATTTACATTATAATAATGCATGTATCTAATATGTATGCTCTACACTTTATATGCAACCCTGTAGGGCACTCTAGACTAAGACTCAAGGAATGATCCATCTACAAAAGTTCACCTTAATTTAAAGTATTTGTAGAGATAATTAGAATACTGGATCTGTTCATTAACATTTCAAATCTCATTTAAATGTAAATTGTAATATTCTCTTTTTCTGCAACACTAGGTAGTTAGTGTCTTTCATGAGTAATAAGTAATTTGTTCCCCATTAGCTACAAGAATGGATAAAGAGATAAATCAAAATCTGATAAGAGTCACGGTTAAAATGGTAACCTATGAGGAAAAGAGTATACAAAACATTTGTTTCACTATTATTTCATTATTAAAAATACAACCAATTTACATTTCAACAGCTTTGGTATTAATTGGTCTCTGTTGTGGTATTTGTAATAAATGTATGTAACTATGAAAATATTTTTGTAAGATTATAGAAAAAATTAGACTTAATTTTGCAATATCTTTGTTTCACAAACGCTCAGATTTTAAAAATCTAAAACGCACTTTGCTTAAAAATAGAATGTAAAAAGAGGAAAAATCATAAAATATTAACATAAGCCACATGCAAAGTATTCCTATAATGATATCACACCAATGTAGAAATAGATTTTTTGGAACCACACAGATAAAAAACTTGTTAATGTCCAGTGAACTGATCTCTGTGTTCATCAGCCTTATTTCACTCTTATTTCTCCATTTTGTCAAGTAACTTGTAATTGTTATTCCAGCACTCTTTTAAAAATAATGTTTCTTGGGGCGCCTGGGTGGCGCAGTCGGTTAAGCGTCCGACTTCAGCCAGGTCACGATCTCACGGTCCGTGAGTTCGAGCCCCGCGTCAGGCTCTGGGCTGATGGCTCGGAGCCTGGAGCCTGTTTCCGATTCTGTGTCTCCCTCTCTCTCTGTCCCTCCCCCGTTCATGCTCTGTCTCTCTCTGTCCCAAAAATAAATAAACGTTGAAAAAAAAAAAAAAAATAATGTTTCTTGGAGCGCCTGGGTGGCTCAGTAAGTTAAACATCTGAATCTTGACCTTGGCTCAGCTCATGAGTTCAAGCTCTGTGACAGGCTGTGCACTGACAGTCCAGAGCTTGCTTGGGATTCTCTCTCTCTCTCTCTCTCTCTGCCTTTTCCCCATCCATGCTTTCTTTCTGTCTCATAATCAATTAATAAACTTTAAAAAGTATGTTTCATAATTAAAACAATGTTCCTGCCAATTTTTCATAAAATTACTTTCTGTGTGTGTGTGTGTGTGTGTGTGTGTGTATGTTAGAAGTGTGTACACTTAATATAGTGTGAAACAAATAATAAAATATCAGTATTTTATCAATACTTCCCTTGGTATAGAAATACTGCCATGTCTCCAATATCTAATTCTCAATCGGTGAGCACTGTTCTACCCACTAAGTGTTTGGAAAAGGCAACATAATAATTCCATGGTTGAAGGTATGAACTCAAGAATTAGATTGTTCAAATCTTTGGTGAGTGACATTGTTTGTTATTTATCCTCCCTGTGCTTTATTTCTCTCATCAAGGAAATGGGAATACTGATCTACCTGCCTCAGAAGTTGTTGTGGTGATTAATTTAATACATGTAAATTACCTATAACATATTAAGTGCATAGTACAAATTATCTCATGATGTTTTAATAATAATATTATGTAAATTATGCAAACTCATGCATGGTATGTAAATATTCTCTCTAGTTTCCTTTCAAGTGTAGATAATCCCTATCTGGGGTTTTAGAATTATTTATTGCTTTCATGAGAGGCCTAGATCTTAGGATGGGCTGTTATCAACTTCATATCACCTTGCTGCTAGTATCATTCCCAGCTCTGAAAAGCTCTCACTTTTCAAACACAGAGGCTCCAGAAATGGATGTTGGCCAGAGATTACAAACTTGAAGTTAAAACACAGGTTCTGGATATCTAATGCATAGCATTGTGGTTATACTCAAAGTTGCTGTAAGACTAGATCTTAAATATTTTCACTACAAAACAGAAATTATAATTATGCCACTAATAGAAGTGTTAGTTAACACAACAGTGGTGATCATATTGCAATATACATAAATGTATCAAATCAGCAGGTTGTACCCTTAAACAATGTTATATGTAAATTATATTTTAATTAGAAAAAGAAGTGTAACCAGGGTGAGGAGATTTTTCCCTGTCAAATAGGAAAAAATACAAATGATAATACATGGTGTTGTTGAAGATATGGGCAAACAAGCAGTGTCTAATGCAACTCATAGGTATATATATGTTTTAAATGTTTATCTATTTATTTTGAGAGACAGAAAGAGAGAGAACATGAGCAGATGAGGGGCAGGGGGGAGGGAGAGAACCCCAAGCAGTCTCTGTCCTGCTAGTCCAGAGCCCAACACGGGACTCAATCCCAAGGACAGGAAGGTCACGACCTGAGCTGAAATCAAGTCAGTTGCTTAACCAACTGAGTCACTGAGGTGCCCCTAGGTATAATTTGATATAATATTTCTGGAGGACTATTTAGTATTGCATATACAAGTCTAAACTACGTATTTTTTGAGCAATATTGCTTTCAGACCTTTATCATTAGATTTCACTTCTGAAATTTGCTTCATAATTTTATTTTTAATAGGGGAAATTTGGAAACAATCTACATATATTGCTAAAAATTCTGACAGTAGGCCTTTGTTAAATACAGTATGGTTTATCCCTTCTGAAATGTCTGGAAGCTCTTAAAATTAATGAGTGAGTGTTTATGATGTGAGAAAAAAATTCAATAATGTATCAAGTGGATAAATAGCCATAGAGCTATATGTTGCATATAATCTCATTTATTTACCTAGTTGTTAATAGATGTTGATTAAAAGTCAACAAGAACTACAAAACAGTACCAATAGGAGTTCCTCTGGGTGATAGATGGAGAGGTGTCTGTGGGTGGTGAATCAGCTTCTATGCGGTCTCTGATGACGCCTTCAGGTCATGCCCATCAGATGGTACCAGACTCCCCTTATCCCCTTTTAAAGTACCTTCCTTATTCCAGAAGATGAAGAATCCAACGAAAGGGCACTATATTTTCTAGACTCCCTTGCAGCTCAGTAATTTCAGTCATCTTGCAATTTAAAAAAATACTGCTGTGGACTGAATGTGCCTCCTCCAAATTTCTATGTTGAAGCCCTAATCCCTAGTATTATGGTAGTTGGGAAAGAAGCCTTTGGGAGACAGGTTTGTATGAGATCATGAGGATGGGGCCCTCATAATGAGATCTTATAAGTGTCCGTATAAGAAGAGACAACAGAGAGCTTGCTGCAAAGATCTCTCTCAACCATGGGAGCCAGAAGACGAACTTCTGCAGGACAGAAAAGAAAATCTCACCAAGAACTCACTTAGCACCTTGATATTGGACTTTCCAGCCTCCAGAACTCCAAGAAAGCTGTTGGTTGTTTAAAGCAAAACAAGCAAACAGACAGACAGAAGTTCCTCCTGTTCAGTGATGTTGGTAGCTAGCGACAACATCAGCCCAGGGCTAAAACAGAGAGCTAGCAAAACTTGTTATGGGAAAATAATCATGTGTTCTCCTTACCCAAAGCTCTACCTTTAGGATGGTGATAAATAGGCTGAATCTATAGATAATGCCATTGGTATTTTAGACATATATGGCTTCCCCTTCTAAAGATGAAGTATTATCTGGAAAAGCCATTAGCTTGAAATATATGACTATCATTTTATTGTTTGTTCTGTTGCTATGTGTTATGTTCTTACTTTTGAAGGATTTCAATTATGCCAATGCTTTTATGGTATGACTCTATTTCTTCTTATAAAGTGCTTTGACAAAAAGAGTCTAACTTCTATAATCATGAATAAGCATAAATATAAACTTTATAATCTTAGTATTGAGAGAGTATCTTTCAAAGTTAAATTTTTCATATTTTCCACCTAATCTATAAAAATAATGGGCTAACAATAGACAAAGAATATACATTGATCTTTTGACATAACTTGTTATTTCTATTAGTTCCTAGTCCTACCTGCTAGAGATGTTTCCATTTGAAAACATCTGTAGATAATGGAGTTTATTTATTTATTTATTTATTTATTTATTTATTTATTTATATATTTCATAGTCATGGCTCCATTCAATTTTGTTTCTTTGTTCTTGTTCCCTTTTCCATTTTTAGAAGAATATCAGGGAGACTTGATATTATGACATTGATCTATCTTGAAATAGTGCTTGGCAAAATAAATAAGTTAACACAAAGATGGAGCATTCGGACTGTACTTGGTGTTTGGGATTTATTATTCTGAATACTTTGATAATACAAAGTTGCTCAAGAAGAGTGAACCTTAATAAGTGCTCTCAGAGGAGCTACAGAATAAGCATGACAAAAAAGAGGGGTAGAGGGGCGCCCAGATGGCGCAGTTGGTTGAGATTCCAACTCCTGATTTCAGCTCAAGTCATGATCTTGCAGTTTGTGAGTTCAAGCATGTTGGCCAAAGTGAATCCAGTGCAGAACCTGATAGGGATTCTCTCTCTCTCCTTTTCTCTCTACTCCTCTCTCTCTCTCTCTCTCTCTCTCTCAAAATAAGTAAACTTTAATTTTTTTAAAAAAAGATAGGTAGAGAATTGAAGATATAGCTTGTATAATATGAAACTCTTCCTATCTTCTTCAGCTCATCCTGAGAATCAAATGTCCACCATGTCGTCGAGAAGCCTGGAAGTTGCACTCGGAATACTGTGAAAATCTCTGTTACTTGCTGTGTAAGCATTTTAGTTAAGTGTTCTCTTGGATACTTTTGTGAATTCTGAACATAAAACCAACTAATACTGAGTTCCTGACTATGTAGCATGCAGATTAATAACAATAGTGAGATTCATGCAAAGACATCCCCCTCACCATAAATACAGGGATAAAAGGTTTATTGGATTTAAAATATGATAAGGAGAGAAGTACTTTCAATATTTTTATGTTTGAATGGTTGCCAACTGATCCAAGTTTGAGCTAATGAAAATTCAGTGGCATGTGACAGGCAATATCAATGGAATTTAGATTATTCATATAATCCTTTTGTAAATGGCAAAATTAGTAGAAAAAGAAAGCCAAAGTGACAGGAAAGTTATAAATGCTCTTAATCCTGGCAGCCACAGAAAGCATTGGCAAAAGTGAATCCAATAACCAGGGAAGAGGGAGACCCTAATCACATTACTTTAAGATTAGTATTGGAAATAAGAGCCGGCTCATATTGCCATCCAAAGCTTCTATGAGACTTAAAAATATCATAATTATAGTGCTATCCATGAGACATTTAATAACAAAATTTACAGCTGTCCAGAGACAGTGTAAGAATAAAGAATTATCTACTGAAACTACAGTGTAAAATAATTAGCATATATACGTAAAAATAAAGGATGCCTGAAGAGTCTTTACTATTTTGAATTCTCAGGATAAATGAGTAGGAGTCTAATAACTTCATAAGAGATATACCATTATCAAGGGTTTACTTGATGAGTACTAGCTGATCAATAATCAGATGTGATAGTCAACGTTTATTAAAAGTGAGTTATATATTCTTACCTAACAAATTGCCACAAACTTAGTGTTTGAAACACAGTGTGTTTGTTAAGTCATACTTTCTGTAAGTCAGGAATTTGGAAAATGTCTTAACGAGGTTCTCTACCTTCGCGTTTCTCACAAGCTCGAATCCAGATATTAGCTATGGATAGAGACTTATTTGAATGCTCACCTAGGGAAGGATTTGCTTCTAAGCTTTTGAAGCTGTTGGCAAAATTCAGTCAGGAACAACCGTGGAACAGAATTCCTGGGTTCTTTGCTGAGAACCTGAAGTTTTAAGTTTTTTATTTATTGTTTGGTAGAGAGAATGCACCTGAGTGCAAGCATGCAAAGGAGGGGCAGAAAGAGAGGAAGAGAGAGAATCCCAGGCAGGCTCCACACTGTCAGCCGCTTGATGAGCGGCTCGATCTCACAAACCATGAGATCATGATCTGAGCTGAGATCAAGAGTTGAACACTTACCTGACTGTCCATCCAGGTGCCCCCGAGGACCTGAATTTTTATTTTGTGCTGGTCTTCACGAGTTATGTAGCTAGCCTTAAATGGGTGGCTTACCAAGAATAATTGTTGACACAACATATAGAAGTTGGTTGACGCATTCTGCAGCCAGCTAAATTCAGAGGCCAGTCATCAGTATGAAATTTTAGGAAATTGCTGTATGATTTCCCCAAGCATTGGAAGACAAAACACTGTGTTTGAAGGATGATCCCACAAATAAGAAGGAAGCATAACATTCAGTGGATTTATTTGCATCTTGATGGGTCCACCCTTTTCATTTGGTGTTGAACAGGTTACACTCATATCAAGTGACCAGTAAAGAAACAAAATCCAAATGGAGTCTTTTGTCACACTTAAAAAAGGCTGTTGTCCAGACTGGGCAACTGACCAACATAGTCTCAGTGTCTTATGACAAACACAAATTGATACGTGTTGAGTAGCAGGAGAGGCATGCTTTTTATGACTTCACCCAATTGCAGTGAAATATAACCTGTGATAGTATATGTGGGAAGGAAATCAGGAGAGTAGGTATTTTCTGATGAGTAGATGTCTCAGCTGCCTGCACCACACAGACAAATTCTTCACACTTGATGAGTGATTTTCTTCACACTCTTTCTTAGGCTTATAGATTTCATTCAGTTTATTGAACTGCATAATGTCAACTAGCTCAGCCGAAGATGATCACTTTTTTCAATATTGTATTAATTTGTCAATAATCAGGTCTCCATTTTGTTTAAAACAGGTAACACATATTTTGCCATTTATCATGTATTTAGTAATGTGCCCCCTATTGATATTCTGTGTTTGCTAACGTGTTTCTCAGAATAACAATGTAATTGGTGAAATCTTTCTTCTAACTCACATTTTTGGAAATAATCTCTTATGCTTGTGTAAATTAAAAATATTTTAGGTCTTTAGTTCCTAAAGCGGAATATAAACTATGGAAAATAAGTGCATTCTAAAGACATATAAATTTTGGAAAATGTCACATAAATTATTAGCAGTGGAAAGAAAAAAAATCCTTAACTGTGATTCAAGACATTGTACTTTTTTTTTTTTTAGTTTTATTGGGAGTATAATTGTCAAATAAAAACTGTCTCTATTTAAGGTATACAACCTGATATTTTGATATATAGATGCATTAAATTTTTTAAAGTTTATTTATTTATTTTGAGAGAGAGAGAGAGCATGAGTGGGGAGTGGCAGAGACAGGGGGAGAGAGAGAGAATAGCAGAGCTCGATGAGGGTTTCTAAATCACAAACTGGGAGATCATGACCTGAGCCAAAGTCAAGAGTTGGACACTTAACCAATTAAGCCACCAAGCCACCCTAGTATATGGATACATTTTGAAATGATCAGCTCAATCAAGCTAATTAATATATCCAATCACCTCAAATAGTTATCATTTTCTTTTTTTATGTGGTCAGAAACACTTAAGATCTACCTTCTTAGAACATTTCAAGTATATGATACAATATTGTTAACTCATATCACCATATCCTTTGACCAACATCACTTTTCCCCCCCATCCTCCGAAAACCACCCTTCCACTTTCTGCTTCATGAGTTTGGCTATTTTAGATTCCACATGTATGGGGGATCATGGAGTATTTGCCTTCATGCATCTGGCTTATTTCATTTAATATAATGTCCTTCGGGTTCATCACAAATGTTGTTGTAAATGTCAGAATTTCCTTTTTTTTATAAGGCTGAATACTCACTGTACATATTCACCACATTTTCTTTACCCATTCATCTGTTGACGGACGTTTAAGTTATTTTCATATATGGCTGTTGTGAATAACCCTGCCATAAGCACGGGGATGAAGATAATTCTTCAAGATCCCGATACCATGTTTTTGAATATATATCCAGAAGAGGGATTGCTGGATCATTTGGTAGTTTTGTTTGGAATTCTTTTCACTAATCATCAAGGAAACGCAAATCACAACCATCATGAAATGTAACCTCACCTCTGTTGTAACGGCTATCATCGAAAAGACAAAAAATCATTGTTAATGAGGGTATGGAGAAAAGGGAACACTTACACATTTCTGGTGGGAATGTAGAATTGGTGGAGACATTTTGGAAACAGGATGTTGAACTCTAATGATGTTCTGTCATTAGTTAGCCTTGTGCCCTTTCACATGTCACTTAAGCTATCTGACTGTCAGTTTTCACATTTAGAGAATAAACGTAACAGCCTGGGTTGTCTCTATTGTCTTTTACAAATACCCTATGCCTATGTGAACAGTCTAGATATAAAATTGGACGTGTTGGTTGAAATAATATCGGGTATTTTTCACTTCTGACTCTTAACTACATTTTAAAAGAATGGAAAA
Source organism: Panthera onca (assembly GCF_046562875.1). Classification (NCBI taxonomy): domain Eukaryota; kingdom Metazoa; phylum Chordata; class Mammalia; order Carnivora; family Felidae; genus Panthera; species Panthera onca. Next base: position 22,451,647 of record NC_138339.1, read on the forward strand.
AAGTCCCCCTTAGGCTTCAAGCACACACCTACATAAACATTAAGACTGCTAACAGCGTTTTACAAAAGAAAAAAAAAAAGAAATTGTACTTACCATTTTAAATGGATAATTTAAACTCAAATAAATGTTTATGCGTGAAAAGAAGCTTGCCAGTTTGTATTTCTTTTAACAATGCACTATTGTTCTTTACAGACTCAGATGTGTAGCAGTGGAAGGATAGCATTATCTGTTCCACCATCTGCCAGGGAGTAGACTGTAGGTATAACACTGGTTATTAGTGGAAACAACAGTACGCAATCATACCTGTGAGTTTGTAAGGCGTAATAACCATTAAAGTATACTGAATCTTTGACTTTTATTCTCAAAACTTATCACATAAAATGCCGGTTTTGCCTTTGGATACAAATTTCCACACCTACATTCGCTGCAATATTATTATTTTTGGGGGGAGGGGGAATGCTCAAAAAATGAAGAGAATGTTCCAACAAACCAAGGGTCATTACATATCAATATAATAAATAACTTAGGCTACACTTTTAAGATTGCTGTTGCACACTTGGCAAGGTTATGTTACCAAATATAAAATTTAGCCTTTTAAGGGATAACCATTTTGTAGTTACTATTCAATATCCATGAAAGCATAATGAAGGCATGCTATATGGCCAAGGGGAAAAGAGATTTATACATTTGCCCATGAAATGATCTGTAAATTGAGCGTAGAAGGATCTCTGAACTGACACTTTTCATATAAGGGAATGTATTTTTTTTCTCCATTTTATTGAATAAACTCACTGGTGAAAGATATTAATTCTCTGGTGAAAGACTGTTTTCATAAAACAAGTCTTTCTAGATCAGTGGTTTTTGTTGAGCTCTACAAACGGGCACACTGCTTCTTGGATTCTATATCCCTATCTGTTCCAAATGTTAATAGAGTCTAGCCACATCACTGAACTTTGCTCTCACTACTTGCCAGAAGTTTTATTCTAAACTTTCCAAAAAATCTTGTGAACCATCACATTTATTTATTTTGCAATTACTCTTATTATAATAGTGTTTGCATTAAAAAAGGAACCATCTTTCCTTTAGAAACATTCCAGAAATAGTGACTGATTTCACTACACCTTTGTGTTTCCATCTTGGTGTTTATTTAGGGTTCAGATTTTGTACTTTCTAAACTAAAACTTCCATAATATGATGCTGTTTCTTTTTCTATTCATGTTTTGTTGACAGTTATAGTTAAACATCTGCTTCTTGCTTGGCAAAGTGCCATTAGTTACTAAATTTCTCCTAAAATGACACTTTTTTCTTTGCCTGATTCTCTTGTACATTAATAGTCTTTTGGTAGACAATTCTGCCTATCAATATATACTAATAGTTTTAGATGTCAAGTGAAAGTAATTTATGACAATGTAAAGAAAATCCCAACTGTTTTTTCAAGGTTGTTTGAGATGTTAGTTGACTTTATGTGGGCATACCCATACGAAACTAATTATATTTATAAAATCTCTATTAATATCCTATTTTATTCCTAATATCTGAATCAGTCACATGAACCAATAAACTATGCTAACTTTAAAAGAGTTGAACATATGGCCTAATGATGATTGTGTGAACAGGGTAGTTTCCTACAACTACTAACAGGGAGGAACTTGAACCACCGGGGATTTGAAGCAGCAGGATAAAGGAGGGGAAGAGGTGTTACCAGAACACAGAGAAAGGACTGTTTAAAGAGAGCTACCTTATATAAGCACTGACTTTTGATAAGAGGATGACATCATAATGAAATAAACCCTCATAGATGGAGCTTAGACAATAAATATCCCAACCTCACTCACCTTCGTCCCTGCTGGCACCCATCTTTGGTCGTTGGTCACCAGAGCACAGAGAGCAAGAAAGACTTTTGACTTAATCAAGGTCTGTCCGTCTTCACCACAAAAGTGGGGTTGAATGAATGGAAAATATCCTGTACATTACATCCCTTCTGCTTCACTACATCCACTATTGTCATCTCTCAGTTGAAAAACTGTGTATCAGAGAACACAAAAAAGCCTATCAGCTATCAGATGTGACAATTAAGTCACATGTCCACCTGCAACTTAAAATATTAGGTACCACCGGGCTTTTCACATAAAACAGCAAAGAGATTAACATTACGGATAGCTTCTACTGTCTCACTTCCACAACTGTTCCTGAGTCTAAGTTGATAATCGTTGCTGTCCCCCTCTACCAGGCTTTCTATATTCCATTTCTCTTCTCCCAGCACATCACCTAACAGGGCCTCTATCTGGTGGAATGATTCAAAACTTTAGTCTTATAGGAGTTGAGTCTCTGCTGATCTGATCTTTATTGTCTAGTTATCTATTGACTAGGATGATTGGACATGAAGGTACCAGAAGTAATTTTAGTGACTCCTTTAGAGTTCAGATATGATCTTCCATTCCTGCAATGTCTAGCAGCAATCCACTTTCCCTATGGCAGTTAGGATTCCCCAGTCGATGTCGCCATATCTGCTTATTCAGTAGTAAATCAATAGCCCTAGGACAGTCTCGATGTCAGATTCAGTGAAAGAATGAAGAGGTTCCTTATTAAAAGCCTTCTTTTAGGTCGCTGATGCTTTCAAATCAACTGAGTTCAAAATCATGGTGCAGGAAGAAAACAAAATCTCTGAAGGGTTATGATAATTATGACTTAAAAAAAAACAAAACAACTGCTAGTTTTATCCTTTGTTTCCTTGCTATGACAACAATGTCACCAAATACTGGATTCTGGTTTAAGTCATGTCTAAAACTATCTTCCGAGATAACTGTTCACGTTTTTAGGGCTCTATTTCCCAGTTGGTGTGGTACCTGACTTTTCAGCAAGTTATTTCACTACCCTATCAAATAAACTGATTCCAGGATAAATTATTTATTGTCTTTTTGTTTTTAAAGTTTATTTATTTTGAAAGAGAGAGAAGAGAGGAGGGGCAGAGAGAGAGGGGAAGAGAGAATCCCAAGGAGGCTCCGCACTGTCGGGGGTTGATTTCACAAACATTGAGAATCATGACCTGCACTGAAACCAAGAGTTGGATGCTTACATGATTGAGGCAGCCAGGTACCACAGGAATCCATAATCACAAAATGGATTGTCTACATAAAAAAGATCTTGTATGAGATCTATCCCACATCTATCCATGTGGGATAGATAAGATATTCTGTATGTCCATGAATGTTAGTGCCAGCAGAAGTATTGCACCCAAAGAGTGCAAGTCTATTCCCTGACATGTGTCTCTGTTCACATGATGAGAAAGCACCAGCCTTCCATGACAAACAGTGTTTAGTGTTATTCTTCCGCTCCCAGAGAACTATCTGATTGCTCTCCACTGAACAATGTCCATGAAATGGCACCACTTCTGGAGTTATGTGTTAGCCTCTGCAATGGTGGGCACTGATCAGTGGAGATAATCGAATTGGAGTTGGTGGGTGGAAGTTCATACTGCTGAACCCAGCACTGGCCTTGGTCTTTGCCATCTTAACTGCTAGGTGCACAGGTTCACTAAACAGAGGAAGGGGCTGAATGTCATTGACAAACATGGGTCTTAACATTTGCATTTTGATTTAGATCCTCTTCCACTGGGATAAATATTTTCATGGGCATTAAAGAAAGAAACAGCATCTTCCCATTATATTGCTAAATTTGAATTTTTTTCCAGGTCTTTAAACAGCAAGATAAGATATTAGCCTCTGTCTATGAACTACTACATATAGAATACTACATATAAGCAGCATTCTGTGATGATTAAGCAGAAGACTAGACTATGTTTATTTCTCATTTCAATCAATAGATAGGTACCATTCCATGAAGCCACAGAATGATTCTAGGGTGTGATGACAAAACAATAGTGTCGTAGGCTGAATCGTGTCCCTGTAAAATTCACGTGTTGAAACCCCAACCTGTAGTGCCTCAGAATGTGATTTTATTTTGAAATAAGACTTTTAAATAAGTGATTAAGTTCAAATGAGTCCATTAGGGTGGACCCTAATCCAACCTGACTGGTGTCCTTATAAAAACAGAAAATTTGGAAACAAAAAAAAAATACCAGGGATGCACACATATGAAAAGACCATTTGAAATCACAGTGAAAAGATTCTTTAAATCCAAAGAAAGAGGTCCCAGAAGAAAACAAATCTGCTGATACGTTGCTCTTGGGCTTCTAGCTTCCAAAACTGTGAAAAAACATATCTGTTATTGAAGCCAACCAATCTGTGATATGTTGTTATGGTAGTCCTAGCAAACCAATACAAGTATGGACAGGTATAACAGAAATCTGAACCTGCTCATACCATTTGAACCTTTCATACTGGTCACTCTATTTAATACTTCCCTTGTGGAATTGAATTTTTGAGGTGCACATTCTATTTAATGGGTCAATGAAACAATTAACCCTCAGTTCAAAATAGGTTGTTCAGGTCAAATATTAATTTGGTGTAACTATAGTTATGGTTAGGTGATCAACCTCAATTAAAATGCAGAATCAAGCCAAACTCATTTTCAAACAGAATAAAGTATCAGGTCCCTATATTTTACCATGCATTTTTTTTTTTGGTGATTGAATTATTTTTTAAGACTGTGTGTGTTGCATCCATGTTGATGTGTACACCTGTAGCTTGTTCATATTACCATGTGTGTGATACTTCACTATATTAATAAACCATAATTTATTAAACAGTAGACAAGCATAGGTATTTTTCAGTTTTAGGTTATTATGAAAAATGTTATTAGGAACGTTCTTGGAAATGTCTTCGGATTCACTTGTGCATGCAGTCGAGTTGTGTACTTGCCTAGAAATGGAATTGTTGAGTCACAGGATGTAATGATTTTCAACTTGAATAGATAAGCTAAACAGTTTTTCCAAGGTAAAGACATCAAATGTAAGACTTCTACCAGTATATTGAGATTGTTTTGAAGGTTTCCATTACTTTACCTCCCCTTCAATACTTGTAACTGCCAATCTTCTAACTTCAGGCATTCTATGAGTTTATATTAGTTTCTTCTAGTGGTTTTAATTGGGATTTCTCTAATTATTCCTGAATTTGAACATCTTTTTATATGATTATTTGGCCACATGGATACCTTCTTTTGTGAAATGCCTTTTTATTTCTCTGGCCAATCTTAGGTGGAATTAAATTGAAATTTAATTTTTTCATAATTACAAGGTATCTTCTTTTACCCTGCAATGTCTGTATTTAGTCTCTTAATTTTAACATTTCTACATTTATCAGTAAGAGCATAAGTATATTATGAGACATAGGTATGTAAATAACAGAAAAGACAAGTTAGTTTAAAGCGAATATAACTGGGGGACCTGGGTGGCTCAGTTGGTTAAGTGTCCAACTCTTGATCTTGGCTGACAGTGCAGAGCCTGCTTGGGATTCTCTCTCTCTCTCTCTCTCTCTCTCTCTCTCTCTCTTTCTTTCTGCCCCTCCCCCACTGGCACATGATCTCTTTCTCTCCATCCCTCTCTTTCTCTTTCTCTCTCTAAAAACAAATAAATAAACTTAAAAGAAAACTTTTTAATAAAAAAATAAAGTAAATATTACCGAATTGAAGCATCCAGACGTGGGGATGAATGGGTGAGCGGGATTAAGAACCACTAGAATATTTAAAATTATTTTAAGATTAATATATTGAAATCTTTACTTCTGGAAAGAAAACAAAGAAAAGGAAGGAAGGAAGGAAGGAAAGAGGGAAGGAAAGGAGAGAGAGAAGTGATGTGGGGGAAGGGAGAAAGAGGGAGGGGAAAAAAAAAAGAAAGAAAGGGAAGGAGAGAAGAAGAGAGGAGGAAGGAGAGAAACATAGTTCCTCCATAATGGCTCCAAAATCCTCCCAGTTACTGGGGTCCAAACCCTAGGAGGTCAACACTTCTCTTTTCTTTTTCTTTCACTTGTAATCATATGCAATTGCTCTACTTCTATATTTAATTCATATCTAATGGTTCTTCCTCTAAAATTTCAGAAAAGAGATCAATATGGCTGAGCATACTCAGAACAGAATGGTATTATAAGAGTTCACAGAAAATTACTTGGTCTGGCCTTGTTGGTTTTCATTTGTCATGGTACAAATTTAGAATGTATTCTAATTGAAGAAATGACAGTATATAAGTGTATTTTGGATTTTTATGTTACCTCCTCAGGACACCATTCATACACACACACAAACGTAAGTGCAACACATTTACCCTTCCAAAATAATCCCAGCTAGAATTTCCTATCATCACTCTTTCACTATCTATGCAGAATTCATAACGAGATGGTATTATTCTGTTTGGCGATATGTGTCATTGTCTATTTCTATGAATCTCCTTCAGAAAAGATGTTTCCGTGTCATTTTTATATCTCTTTTTCCAATACTCAGAGGCTCACTAAGATAGAGTGAAACTCAGTACAAAATTGTAGGATTTGTATTTGAACTGGCTGGAAGCAAGGATCTGTCTAGGATTAGATAACAACAGGGAGGGGCTAAATGATGGTATTGCTTTATTTTTATTTTCATTAATTACAAAAATTAAAAGCTGAGGCAATTCATTACTTTTCAGCTCATGGCTAGTAGGAATGGATGCGGACAAAGAAACTTCCAGTAATTCCAGGTGTCCTGAAGATAAACTGAAACTGTGTGGGATAATACCCAAAGTCGAAAACATAAGGTACCATCTTATCTAATGTAAAAATATTTTCATATAAACGTTTGGAACGCTTGATTATGCAATGTAAAGTTTTAAATCAAATAAATGTAGTAACATTTCTAATGGCTGGACATAAAGCATATGGCTATGTTCATAGCTATCACATTATCTAAGCAATCTGTAAAGCACTAGTTTCATGAGAGTGAACTATTACTTTAATTTTGGTCAACATCTGTGATTTTTGCATTAGAGAATAACCTGGCAATAAAAATAACAATGGTGCATACTAGGGATGCTGGATTTCTTTTTGTATTTTCTCACACAGCATATTTAAAGTAAAGCAAGATGATTGCGCTTTTATTAATGCGACAGACTGACAATGGGATGTTCATGGATCTCATCTTTGGTTATGTTATTTCCAAGTACCCAATTATCTTTTACTGTATGTGGAATTGAAAGGTACCGCTTGTATTTAGAAGGAGAGAAACGAGACACGTTAACAGTGAACAAAGGATTCATCTAATGAATGTTAATACTCTCCCTTCCAATCTTCAAGTGTTTATAAAGTTAAATGCTCCAAAAATAGATATTCACACCTCAGAGTAATAAGATAGCTATCTCGTGGAGACAGAGATAAAAACAACTCACAGAGAATTGGAAGTGACCTCACAAACTCATCTAATAATTCATCATAATTGTTTTTTTCTTATTTTCTAGGAGAGGCTGGATATCCTTGCTAAATTATCTCTCAAATTTAGTGAGGTCATCATCAGACTTTAGCTTCCCATGCTTTGCTACCTATTACACATTTGCAAATTACTTGTTAATCTGAGCCTCTGTAAAATTCCATACAAACTTTTATTATAGCACTTATACCATAATATTAAATATTTTATATTCTCATCTTTCCTGTTAGACTCTGAACTCTTTGGCAGCAGGAATTGTATTTATTCATATTCAAGAAAGTAGACTCTAGTCTTTTGGAAGAAGGATTCTGGAACCAAATAGTTTTGAGATGAATTTTCAAAAATATGAGTTACGTGGCCTTGAACAAATGAGGGACCTTCTTTCTTCTTCTGGTTCCCATTTGTAAAAAAGGGATATTCATCCTAAATTATTGAATTGAAGTAACAATTCAGTTAATTAATATTCTATCTCTTCTTATTTATATCCTAAGTTCTCCATGGAGTGTCTGATACTGAGTTAAACACCTATTTGTGACTTCATTACTGAAATTCCATGGTGAGCTTCAGCCTTATAAAACCCCATTGAATGACACAAATAGATGCTTGGTAATTATTTCTTCATTTACTGAAAGCATCAACAAATGAATAGTGAAAGAATAGGGTACCCTTTATATCAAGGAAAATTAGATTAAGAAAAGTTAATTCATAGTATAATTTTCTAAATTAAGAGAGGAACTAATAACAAATCCTTTACATGGTTCACATTTTTTTTCATATAAAATGTCACTGTTAGTAGAGGCATCAATTGAACATCTCAGCTACGTTTGCTGACCAACAGCCCACATAATCTAACTTAGAGTTACCTAAATGAAATCTATATTGTACTTTATACTTCATGGATTCTTTTTAAGTATTTATTTTATACTTGTGAAAACATAATGCGTGAATAAAGAGTCACTTTAACGGGTTCAAGGGATCACATAGATGCTGGAAAAATCTAAAATCCCTTCTCTAAGAAGCAATGACTTATCCAAGGTATTTTCCTCTTCTTGGTACTTCTAATGCTCAGATGGTCAGTAATCTCCATGACTTGGGTCCCTGCTTGTGAAACGTAAGTCGCTATAATAAACTGTTTGAAGACTAGATACATAGAAGTAGGACAAAATCAAGTTGAGAATGATATTATTGAGAAAGACTAATAAGGGTGAAGATAAAGTGTCTAAAATCATTGAGAACAGGACACAAAGCCACATGGTCATTTAGTAAATATTTATTGAGCTCCATTTATATACCAGGCACCCTTGTAGGTGTTTAATATAGCTATAGACTAAATGTGCAATATACATGTATATGAGAAGTCGAGAGCAAGAAGGACACATAGGAGTCCTAGGGGTACCTCACTGAAAGTCAACATTTGAAGAGAGATATAAAGGAAGTAGGTACAGTAAGGGGAAAGGATAACATCTGGATATCGACGGAAAATAGTTTTTTGGAAGTTGTATGAAGTGACCGTGTGGGGGCAGGATGAACAGTTAGAAGCCCTGTTTGGCCAGAGTGGAGAGAATAAATGAGATGCATTGGAAGATGATGTCAGAAAAATTATGGGATAAATCCTGAAGGGTCAGAATTTTGAACTTTATTGAGTGAATTAAGAATTAGTTACGTAGCTCCAAAGAGTGAAATGACATGAATTGACCCAAGTTTTAGCATGCACTGTTGAGAACAGACAGTAAGAAAGAGGGAGGTGGTGATAACAGAGGCAATGGACAGGCTTGGAGAACCAGATGTGCATACCAGAAGGACACCAGTGAGGGTCAGGACGTCCTTGTCACATTGCAGAAGGCATCAATGGAGGGGGGAGAGGAGGGTGGTGTGCCTGGATGGCTTAGTCAGTTAAGCATCGGACTTTGGCTCAGGTCACGATCTCGCGGTTTGTGGGTTGGAGCTGTGCTGACAGCTCAGAGCTGTGTGTGTGTTTGGGGGTTGGGATTTGTGCTGACAGCTCAGAGCCTAGAGCCTACTTCCGATTCTGTATCTCCCTCTCTCTCTGCCCCTCCCCTGATTGTGCTTTGTCTATCTCTCAAAAATAAATAAACATGGAAAAAAAGAGAAGACACCAATGGGACACTCTTTAAAAAAAAACCTTAGCAAATGCAAGAAGGAGCATAGAACACGAACACTTGCGAGTAATATTTGTGTGCAAGCTTATAAATGAAATTGACATCTAGTTTTATTTTCTCTTTAACATTTCTATCAAATTCATTTCCAGGATTATACTACTGCATGAAAAGAAAATGGATAAACTGTTTCTTCTTTCTATGCTTCTGTTATGGCAATGTAAGATAGTGCTTATACTTACAGCATGGACACTGGCATCGGGCAATGTTTAAGGAAATGCAGTGGATTGAAAGGAATAGTAGATAAGTTTAGATAGGTAAAGGGGATTAAAAGTGGGTGAACCACAAAAGTCTCTTTGGTTATGGAAATGACTGACTTTTATTTTGAGTGACCTAAGACACCATTTGAATGTACTTGCCAGGGAAGAAATTTAAAATGCTCTAATATCTCATAAAGTTCAATCTGGTTGCTGTATTGACACTAGGATATATAGGGAGACATGAGAGGGCAGGAAATCCCTTGCAATGATCTTGATGGAGTTCAGATCAAGGAATAGTAGCAGAAGTGGTGAAAATGTACTTTTTTTGGATTCTTTGACCTTCTTCCACCTTCATTGTTTGCATACTTTTTTTTCTCTTATATTGTGCTATTATAGTCTTTTTATTTTTGTATTATCCCTCTGGATATTTAAAGGATTAACATGCAACAATGCTCACATGGAGGTGCCTGGGTGGCTCAGTCAGTTAAGCGTCCGACTCTTGGTTTCAGCTCAGGTCATGATCTCACGGTTTGTGAGTTCGAGCCCCTCGTCTGGCTATACCCTGATAGGGCGGATCCTGCTTGGGATTCTGTCTCTCCCTCTCCCTGCTCCTCCCCTGCTTGCTTTCCCTCTGTCTCTCTAAATAAATAAATAAATAAATAAATAAATAAATAAATAAAATAGCACACATGAATTCCATATTTGAGAATGCCGCAGATAGTTCATTTATAGTATCTCTCATTTACTTTTCTTTCTGTATATTTGTTTTGGTATATTCTGTGAAAATGGTGTCTGTCTGTCTGTGTCTCTCTCCCTCGCTCTCTTTGCATCCAATTCAGTTACATGTACACATATTTTAAACATAAATGCATGTATGAATATATATGTGTGTACGTATTACTGCTTCTAAGTTCAGGATACTTGCCTTCTGTTTTATAACCATAGATTTCATAATTAACTGATATTTTATTGTTTTCCGCATTTTGTCATCTGCCCATTTAAATCACAGCTTTTCTACTTTTTGAGTTATTTCTTTTTACTTGTGTCTCTGTTGCCTACACTTCCATATCTTTTTTTTTTTAAGCCTTTTAAGTAGATATTAACTGATTCTCTGAGCGCTGCTTTGTAACGCTTAGGGAGGGGAAGCATCACCAATGATTGTGGTTAGTTTGATAGGTGGCCCGAGCCAAAGTCCTCACAGAGGAACCTGGGACAAAGGGCCTCCTGGTGTTTCTCATCACAGGACTCCCCGGCGGTCCCTGTAGAACTTCTGAGATCCTGCTATTTCAGTATTCCTCTGGAAGGAAGGGTCCTGCAAGCCTCTGCGTCCAGCCTGATTGGGCCATTCTCTGAACACCCTCTGATGCTCAGTGTATCCCACCTTCTCCCTGACCCTCCACCAGGACTGCGCTCACTCCCCACAGTCACCGGAAGCCACACATCACACCCTGTGAGCTCCTGTTTGACTTTTCTGGAAATAATACAATTTTAGTAACTTCACAAGAGAATGTCCATTCAAAGAAGTATATCATTCTTCAGCAAAAATACTTTGTTTTATTTTTTTCTTTTCTTACCTTTTTGGGTTTTTTTTTTTTTTGCATTTTATTCAGTTTCTAGTACATAAAATTGAGTGCTTTCATGTTATCTTTTTTTTTGGGTATCTCAACTGCTAAGTGATGAATTATATTCCTTATAGCCATAGCATGTGTTCTGTGACAAAGTAAGTGACAACATTTAATTATTTTGACTTGTAAGTTGGTATGTCTAAACATTTTTAAATATACATGTCTTCTTAAAGGAAATGCAAAGGGGAAAATATTTAGACAGATACTCTAGAGTTCTATGCGTATGTATTCGAATCATGGGGAAAATACTAGGAAGCTTAATTATGCCAAATAGACTCCATACTTTGGAGGAAGGTATTAGTATATTAGGAGGATCATGAATTCTTATATCTCAACCAAATAATACTTTATAGAAATAGGACCATCAGTTAATAGGACGGGCTGGTACATTTGATAGATTTATTTACATAACTAGGTTATTTTTTTCCTATGCATTTCTTGTTGTGTAACCTCTACCAAAGAAACAAGAGATCTAGCAAATGCAGCCAGTGGAGGCGAGATACCCATTTGTCAGATGTCATCACGTCAGACGTCTATGGAGCCACGGAGTCTCGGAGTACATAGATACATACCAAAACAGAGCAAGATAGAGAGGAGGCTTTTCTGTAAACCTCTCCAAACTTCCTCAGCAGAAGGAGGAATGTTAGCCAGGAACATGTGCAGACGGTTCATATTCAGTGAAAAAATATCAATAGCTTCAGCTGCGCAAAGTCATTAGGGTGGGACCTCAAGAATGAGTGACATCCTGGGGCGCCTGGGTGGCTCAGTCTGTTAAGCATCTGACTCTTGATTTTGGCTCAGGTCATGATCTCACGGGTTGTAAGATCTAGCCCCGTATCAGGCTCTTCACTGAGCACGGAGCTTGCTCGAGATTCTCTCCCTCTTTCTCTCTGCCCCTTCCCAGCTCACACTTGTGCTCCCTCTCAAAATAAACAAACAACCCCCCCCCAAACCCCCAAAACTTAAAACAACCAACTCAATACTGTCAGTTATAGATACCTTAGGGACCAATTCAGAGCAAAATAGATTAAATGAAGCTTCCATATTCATAATTTGTTAAACAATATATTTTTAAATTCCTTACCATCCACCCAGTAGTTTCGAATGTACTACCCTTATCTATTTACCATTGTTCAGTAGATAAAATTAACCATTCCTTGGTTTTATTGTGATAACATTTCACTCAATTTATCATTTAAACTTTAATTTTGTTAGAGGATTTTGTATTATTTATAGATACACTTTATCTCTTTGAGCTGAATAATATTTTAAATATGTATAGGTGAATACATCAGTTTATATTTTCAAAAATGTACCTCTTTTATGATATATGCAAAGAACTATTATATCATACTGGATGTGATAAAAGTCGAAAATGCTGAGTGCAACTAACAGATCAAACTTAGCTAATGTTTCTAGGGAAGAAATATAATAACACTTGGCCCTAATAAAAGGAGAGGATTTGAAAGTTGTAGATACAACTGTATCTACAGTATGCTGTAGATATACAGCGTATAAATACGCTGTAGGTAGCGTATTTATAGAGAAGGGGGCTACAAAATCAAGGTGAAAAATACAGTATGCCACAAACCTGACGAGGGCTTAGAAATTAGGTAGGGAAATTGTAACAAAAATGTTCATGAATTTCAAATAGATATGATCTGTGGAATCTAGGAGACAGAGAATTAGAGATAATTCTCTCGCCGTGGCGGTAGTGAGAATAAAAAGAAGACGCTGGCACCTTGTAAGCATGAGAGTCATCTAATGGAGAGGGTGTGCCTAAGTCTGTATTGAGGAGTCAGAGGAGATGTTTGTAGTCCATCATTGCCATTGTAAAAATATAAGGCAACCAGAAAAAGAGACTATTTTGAAAAATATAAAATAATTTGGCATTTTTAGTAATAACATGATACCTTTATTTTTTAATAAATCTACTATTTCTACTATGTTCATTTCTAAAAACAAAGTTTCATAGATATGGTGGAGAGAAAGGTTACTGGGGGAGACTATCACTTTATCTATTTATCTATCTATTTTCTATGTATCTATGTATGTATGTATGTATCTATCTATCTGTCTTTCTATCCATCCATCCATCCATCCATCATCTATCTTTTTTTCTATTATCTGTGTGTGTGTGTGCTTGTGTGTAGGGGGGTGTTTGAGGTGGTGATAATATGGAGTAGTGGGAGTGATGGATAGTGTAAGAGACAGGGAGGATCCACTTTATGTAAGTCACATAGGAAAACCACTGTGATAAAGTGAAATTTGAGCAGCGATCTGAAGGTACTGAGGAACAAGACATGAATATCAGGAGGGAAATATACCGGATGGAATGAGCAAGAATTAAGGCCATGGTTTGGGAATGAATATGCTTGATGAGTTTGATTAGCAGCAATGAGGCCAGAATGGCTGCACCAGAATGAATAAGAGCCTTAAAAAATGAGATCAGAGAAGAAATCTGGAAGCTGACCTTCTAAGCTTTTGGTAGGTCTATGGGTACTACTCTACACAAGATTGAAAACTATAGCAAGAGCTTAACAGAACACTGACATATTGCTTCTTTCTTTTTTATTTATTTTTAGTGTTTGTGCTTTTGAACCGACACTAGAGAAACAAAGAGTGCCAGCTAGGAGAAATGCCAGGAGATTGTTGCAATTGCCTAGGAGAAAAATCACGGTCGCTTGAATCTGCATAGTTCTTTGTAGGGGACTGTGAGAATAATCAGAATCAGGATGTAATTTAAAGAGACAGGAGAGAAGACTTTCTGAGAGGAGCTCTAAGAATCATTTAGAAGAATGGTTTTGCTGTTTCCTCATGGGGAAACTGTGAAGAGAAACATATTTGTAGAGAAAAATCAAGAGTGTTGTTTAAACCTTACCAAATGTGTGATGACTATTAGATAAATAAATAAAAATCAAAAACACATTTGAATATAAGAGCCTGGGGTTCAGGAGAAGATATAGGGATGTTAATACAAATTACAAGTGTGCTGAGACTAAGGGGTATTTAAAGCTGTGGAACATAACAGGATCTTAATGCTATTTAGTTTTGGATGTAAATTTCAAAGGTCTTTCATGGTAACTCACCTGCTCCTACTGTTTTATTCCCCTTTGGAAGTCCCCAGGCTCTCCCCATTTTAAAAGTCATTTCTGTGGTATCCCAAACCTTTTCATGTTCATCGTCATCATTATAAATAAATAAATAAATAAATAAATAAATAAAATCACACATACTGGAAAGTTGTTCTCACTCATTTTAGGGGATTTTATTATGTACAATTTTCTCAGTTCATAACATGTAATAGTTTTCCATGTGTCCCAACTATATAATATCTACATGATGTTCTGGGGCATACATTCACCATTTATTAATATAGTCGATCATTTATAACACTGATATGAAATATATTTCTACCACACACTGCTGCACACATCTGTGTGTATATATATGTATATATATATACACAAACTTATATTTGCATATGTATGTGTTCATATTATGCATTTTTTCAAATTGTTTCAAAAGAAAGCTATAACCGTTTATATTTCTACCATTATCTATGAGATTATTCTCCTCATTTCCATCCATAGCATTGGGTCTTGCTGGTCTTTTAACTTTTCCTGATTACTCTCAATTGTATAGTTACAGGCCATTGTTGATTCAACTATGCATTTCCTTGACAACTAGAGAGAGTTTTCTTCCTTTGAATTGCTACAATTTCCAGGGGGATTTTCTCACATATATTATGCATTTCTTATATACTGGTTGACTGTCTCACTTGAATTTCTGTCTTTTGATCTCCTTTCATATGACTTAGTGTATTTTTCTCAGGTTCTACTTTGATGAAATGTTCACTTCTCCAGTGGTGGTCCTCTATTAACTGGATCCCGTAAATATTCAAAGTTTACTCCAAGTATATCTTTCAACAATATATTAATGCAGAGGCTTTATTTCATCAAAGTCCTCTGCAAGCGCATTTTTGTTTATTTGTTTTCTGAACCCCAAGAAGCTGGGTGTTATCCTTGGAGCTATCATTCTACTCTGAGCATTGTCCTACAACATAAGACCCTTTTTTTCCCTCTGGGATTGGGGAGAGAGAGAGCTAATACAGTAGCGGTTTTCTAGGTCTTGTAGCTATTATGTATTCCTCTGTATGTAACATCACCTGTATCCAGGTGAAATGCTCTGAACACATACATGCTTTACAGGAAGAGGCAACGCAGATTAATGACATAAACTTGGACTCTGTAAAAGACAGGTACGTAGTCTGGTTTCATGGTATGTGCAATCTGATGGAATGCATGGGAAGCTTTCTGGCTTATGGTAAGAGCACAGTATAGAACAACAATAACAGTAATAATAACATCAATAACGGTAACAATAACAAGCTAACTACAGAAGTGCCCATTGATTGAGCAAAATAACAACAGCTGACTAACCAAGGTAATTAGAAGAACACTGCTAGAGCAGGATCAACATCCTCATACTATATGATGCTAAATATGATGGACAACTTCATGATTCCCTCAGCGAGAGATGAAACTTACACATACGTCAAGAAAATTTCTTCACGAATGGTGTTGTTTCTGGTTGCTGTCATATATTTCTTATACAGCCGATTAAAATGTGATTCCAGTAATATGTTGCAGTCATTTAACCATTTAAATTATTAGAATTTCATCTATAACATCCACGAAAGCCTGGTTATCAGTTGCAATAGATGCTTACTTGTTTATAGAGGAGAAAATGACCCAATGATTTCCTGCCCCAAATGGTCACAAATCTGTCAAGAATTCAAGGCCTAACCCATAAATACAATGCCTCCCAATGCTTAGAAAATATTTGTTTTTTTATTGGTGGCATATAAAATATCATTGACAGAGGTAGAGACTTTTATATTCCTGTAAAGCCTTAGGAAAAAAAATTCCTGATTTTTCCAAATTATGCTGTTACTTTGCCTTTAAAGCCATTTATATAGCATATGATTTGGTGGTGCTATAACCAATATTTCCAAAGTTTATGTTTAATTTTATACAAGATCAAATGATTTTGAATATTTTTTATTAGAAAGAAACCATTTTCTTCAACAAAAGTGTTTTGAAGCATTTATACATTTAATGATGTATTAATGGTAACATGATCATTCCCTGCCTTTAGAGTCTAAGTTCTTGGCATATTGTGGAATTGTAAAAAGCAAAATGATTCTCCTAATATACATCTGTGTATTATCTCTAATAGTTGTCCCCCTATTGTGGATGTAGGTTGGGACCGAAATACACTGATATAAATGATTTGCTAGATGGAGATTAAAGTCTCCGATTGACAGAGAAGGTAACAATCTTGTCCCATTATTTGAAGTAAATATATACAGTAAGAATTTCTGATTTCCAAACAGTTACATTGTTGTAAAATTCTAGCTTGATTTGGAAAACGAACAAACAAACAAACAAAATGAACAAATAATATAGACCAAAGGAATTATCAGAATACGTAAAAAGATCAATTCTGCCAATTGGATAGTCTAGATGATTTTTTTTTATGTTCTAAATTGTTCTATGTTTGTGTGTATGCTGCTATTTGACATAAGATCTACAGAAATGCTATTTCTTTGCCTACTTGTTTTTTTTTTTTTTCAGTTTTGTTTTCCTCGCATGTCTTTTATACCCCTTCCAGCATTGCAGAGGAGAGTTTAATTTTATTCCTAATTTCTAGGTCTCTACTTTCCATTTGAATAAATATTTATGCTAATCTTGGATAGGCAGCTTGCCCTCATTCTCTGCTTAATGTTAAAGTGAGTTCAGCCTTTAATAGCTGAAACTTTCTAGATTCTGATTCTTGATTCCTCTTAGATCTTCTACGCACAGTAAGCGGTTTTCTTTAGTCTGGAGTTTTTTTGTTTTTTTTTTTTTTTCCAGTTTGTCCACTCTTGAACCAGAAACCCTGACTTTAGGTTCTGTTACTGTCAGGACCAGGCTGCTCTTTCCCCCTGAGACATTTCCTTGAACCAGGCCTCCAGATGTTTGCCTTGTTGTCTCAAGGTTGGCTCCCTGTGAGCAAATAAATGGTTAAGTTCTCAGAAACTGCTTTTCCTGAATAACCAGTGAAAGAGGTTTCCTCCCCCAGCCTCCTGTCTTCGTAGCATTATCCTGTTCTAAGTTGTCATCTTTATTGTGCATTTCATATTTTTATATGAATTTTTCTTATTATGTTTAAAAAATATACAAGGCTTGCTTCTCTCCACTTAAAATACAACAGGTTTCTTATGAACAGACACTTTGCCTAGGTTTTTGGTTCTCAACACAATACTTCTGCGTTCTCATTGGAATGAATGAGGTGATGAATATACAAACACTATCACTGAGTCAAGTTCTTTTAATCTCGTTAAGCAAATTTAAAAACAATATTCCTAAATAGCATTTGAGCCTTAGAAATGTTGACATAATCCATCATCATATAAATGTTTGTCAGTCAGGGGCGCCTGGGTGGCTAAGTCGATTAAGCATCTGACTTTGGCTCATGTCATGATCTCATGGTTTGTGAGTTTGAGCCCTGCATCGGGATCTCTGCTGTCAGCACAGAGCCCATGTCAGATCCTCTGTCTCCCTTTCTCTGCCCCTGCTCCTCTCACACGCTGTTTCTCTCTCAAAAAAATAAATAAAAGCAATGTTCATCAATCGTATGTGACTACTCAGGTTAGGTGTGGGATGTTTATTTTTTAATTTAATTGTAATGTAATGTCAAATCTATAGTAGAAAATCAGGATTGTCTTGATTTTATCATAGGTAATTAGGGCATTTACTAAATAAATAATGCAAAAATGTAAAACTTCTAAACGTAAGACAATTTATACACAACAGTACCATCCGTCAGTTTTGCACTTTCCAAAATGCATTTGATACTTATTACTGCAATTTTATGAGTTCACCTATATCCAACATTATCTTGCACAAATAAACCAGATTGTGCTGCTGTTTAAGAATGGCTATTAAATGTGGATTTGCATCCGTGTTTGACTATAGAATCTTAGAATATATTTTCAACAGCACAGCACCATATCTTATTGAGAAATAGTATACATTTCACTCAGGTAAATTATTCAGTCCTCATGATTTGAAATTTTATAGTCTGGGTAAAAATCTCATCCCTTAGCACCTTTGTGCTGAAAGATGTAAATTAAAATGATATCCAGTTTCCTGCTAGGGAAATGACTAATCCAGAAGAGGGATACAATTTTAGCATGAGGGGAAATCTAGTTTTAACCTACAATAGGTCTTAATCCAATTGTTTTAGGAATATCCCTTTCTCATCTCTGAATGTGCTAGTTTATATGGTTTCCTTATGTTGAGACTTCCATGAAAGCCAACCAGAGACTTCCTAATCCAGACAAATGTTACAATTTCATTTTATCTTTAAGAACAAAATTGCTCAGGCCTGGAATTTTCAATATTTTCTGCAGAAAACTATTTTATTTTTATTTTATTTTATTTTATTTTATTTTATTTTATTTTATTTGACTTTACTTTATTTTATTTTATTTTATTTTATTTTATTTTATTTTATTTTTAGGAACTAGACATACAATCTCCTGAAAGTTTTGTCTTGAAACTAGTTTTTCTGGAGTCTTTTATAGCTGAACAAATAATGAATCCAATAAAATATTTTGGTTGGTGAAAAATACATAATTAGAAATTCTGTGGTGTCGATTTTAGTATGTTATTTTATCTCTAATGAGAGCTTTGTAAGAGCAACAGGCACTGTTTCTATCCAGAAACAACAGTTTTATTAGCATTAATCACAATCTTCTTTTCTCAAATATGTCCTCTTGGTTTATAAAATTAAAATGCTAGATTTTAATCCACCTCTTCAATTTGTGCTCTCATTTTGTTTTCCCTGAAAGCAACTTTTTTTTCCCTCTTTCTCATATAATTTTAGTTTGTGTTGCTTTTAAATACATGTTATCATTTTCTTAGGGATATCATCTTTCTCGGAGCTTACACAAGAATTTTGTGCTAATGCGTTGTGTGCCTATCAGTCCTGCTCTTTTAGCAGAGAATAAACCCCCTATATACTATAATATTTGTGATAATATCTTCACTTAGTTCTTGAATTTAATGGCTTCTTCCCAAGTAACAGATTCAGACAAAGGAGTTCTACCGAAAGCATCGTGCTGAGAACGAAGAGCCTCACCACGCAGAGGAGTATGGTGCACCATCATTCACCATCCATTCCTTCACCAAACTTCACTGCTTCCAACCACCCAGACATGATTTGAGAGTCTAGATTTTATGGAATCATAATGGCTGGTCAGCATGAAATTATGCGAAGCAAGATAGTTTCTGCAACGTTTTGATTGTCTTTTAAGTCATGATAAACAGCATTTTGGACTACCTCTTGGACGGGCACCCTTTGTTGATGTAATCCACATTTTTATACAAAATATAATTGAATATCTCAGGGGCCCCTTGCTTTAGTAGCCATTGGCCATTGGCTGTAGCGCTGCTTCCTGTTAAACCTGGAAACATATGTTTCCAAAGTACAGTGTCTCATCTGCCTGAATGAAATGCATATTGTTTCTCAATAAGATATGGCTTTATGTTGTTGAAAATACATTCCAAGATTTTGTAGTCAAACGAGAATGCAAATCCATGTTTAATAGTCATTCTTAAACAGTTAGCAATATAATTTAGTTGAATAGTGCAAGACAATGTTTATTATAGGTGCCTCATAAAATTACAGTTTATTCAGTAAAAAGGTCTGCATAGTGACAGACAACCTGTATGGGGTGGTTTTTTTTTTTTTTTTTTAATGTTTATTCACCTTTGAGAGAGAGGGAGAACGAGGGAGAGAGACAACGAGAGTGGGAGGGATAGAGAGAGAGGGAGAAACAGAATCTGAAGCAGGCTTCAGGCCCTGAGCTGTCAGCAAAGAGTCCGATGTGGGACTCGAACCCATGAACCATGAGATCATGACCTGAGCTGAAGTCAGACGCTCAACAGACTGAGCCACCCAGGCGCCCCTGTGTGCTGTTTTTATCATGGAAAAGTTATTTAACCTAAGTCTATGAGGGCAAAAGTGTTCAACTTTATTTCATGTGGTATCCTCAGTACAATAAGCGATACTAGTCACAAATAAGTCATTCAAGATGGTTGCTAAATGATTGAATAAGTGGTGAGTCAATGAAACTGGTTTTCCAGCATCTGTCATTTTTCACCTACTGATTCCTTATTTTTTTCTTTGCAGCTCCTAAACTAGTCTCTTTCAAGAGGATTATCTGATCTTCAAATACTGTTATATTTTCTTGCCAGGAAAAAATTACCTACCTAAATCTTCAGCCCGGTTAACTTCATATCATCACCAATGCTATATTTAGGGTTTCTACAGACCCCTCTGTTGTTACAGACTTCAGTGTCACAAACTTTTACCTCTAGACCTATTTCTCATGCAAGCTTTTCCTAAAAGATCACCCGCCTCATAAGGAAATGAGAATTATGAGTTATAAAGATAATTTCAAAGCATATACTTCACTAGAGTAGCTTCTAACTGGTATCGGTTGGAACAATTTCAATATAATAGGAAACTCACCTCAAATAGGCAGGCTTTGAAAACTGCTTCCTCTGCAACAATTGTTAAAGTTAGTCTAACTTCAGCTGTTCTAACAGTTAATATTTTTATCTTATTGTTGATTCAATTTGAATATCTTTTAGTGACTAGTGGTGCTGAGCGTCTTTTTATGTGTTTGTCACTCATACGTGTCTTCGTTGATGAACTCTCTGTTTGAATTATTTGTTCCATCTTTAAAATGGTTGTTGTCTTATGATTTAATTTCAAAGGTTCCTTATGGATTCTAGCTACAAGCTTGAACCAGACATATGTTTTCTAATATTTTCCCCAAACTGATTATTGCATTTTTTCACAGTGTATTTAAAACAGCAGTCCTCACTTGATAAAATCAATTTTATCAATTTATTCTTTTATGAAGTTTTGGGGGTTTTTTGGATATTATTTGCAAAACAATCATTGCCTAACCTAAAGTTAAAGTGATTTTCCCTTCTGCTTTCCTCTTCCAGATCTAGATTTTTAAATTTATGTCTATGATAAACTGAGTTAATTTTTACGAGATACAAATTATGGATTAAAGTTTATTTATCATCATGTAACTTCCCAGTTGTTCTAGAACTATAGGTGGAAGTGACTGTCCTTTCTTTAATGAATTGATAATCAATCTTATTTTTGTTGCTCTATTTATGAAATTCTGTCCTATTGATCTATTTGTCAATCTTGATGTTAGTACCATGTGTTCTTAATGACTGTAACTTAATAGTAAGCATGAAGTCAAAGAGTAAGGTATACAGTCTCCAAATTTGTTTTTCTTTTCTCTCTCTTTGTTGTTGTTGTTGTTGTTGTTTGGTAATAGTTTTGGCTGTTCTATGTTCTTTGCATTTATGAATGGATTTTGGAAATAGTTCCTCAATTTGTGACAAAGATTAAAAAACCCTGCTTGCTAGGATTATGATGTGGATAGCCCTGAATCTACAGATTGTTTTGGGAGAGAAGTATCATTTAACTATACTGAGGGTTTGTTTTTTGTGTTTTTTTTTTTTATTTTCCACTGTTTATATTTGGAGAGAAAGGGAGAGAGTGAGCTCATGGGCTCATGTGTGTAGGGTGCAGGAGCAGAAGAGCATGAGTTGGGGAGGGGCAGAGAGAGAGGGAGACAGAGTATCCAAAGCAGTCTCTGTGCTGACGGTGGACAGTCAGACATGGGGCTACAACTCACCAACTGTGAAATCACGACCTGAACGGAGCTGGACACTTAACTGTCTGAGCCACCCAGGTGCCCCGAGGTGGTTTTTTTTTTTTGTTTGTTTGTTTGTTTTTTTGTTTTTTAATTATAAGAACATAATATAGTACTTTTTAAAATGTTAGATTTTCTTTAATTTTTCTCATCAATGTGTTTTTTTTCCATTTTGTGTGTAAAGATCTCACATAAATATATCATAATTTATCAGAATAAATGGTAGCATAATTTTCAATCCCTAAACGTACTTTACATTACATGGAAATGAATTTTATTTTTAAAGTGATTTTCTATCCCACAAATGTTGTAAACACACTTATTCTTTTTTGAAAAAGTTTTCTCTATAGATGACCAAATACTCTGAGAATAAAAATAGTAACATTACTTCTTCCTTTCCAAACTGTATACTTTGTGTGTGTGTGTGTGTGTGTGTGTGTGTGTGTGTGTGTGTGTGCTTTATCTTGAGAAGAGGAATAAATAAGGAGAAACAAGGTTTCAGGATGAAGCAGTTGGATGGCTGGTGATGACATTTACTGAAATGGAGAACTGGGCTTACGCTGTATCATGTTCTAGGGGGAAAAAGATTTAGGTTTGTAACTTGTTAGGTTTAAAATACTGTTAGAAATGCAAGGGAAAGATTATGCATGCAAATGGATAGAAGAAATTGGAGTGCAGGGTACAGGATGAATCTGAGAATTGTGGGACGTCTGGGTGGCTTAGTCAGTTAAGCTCTGACTCTTGATTTCCACTCAGGTCGTGATCTCACAAGGTTGGTGAGTTCAAGCTCTGCATCAGGCTCCGCGGGCAGTGCAGAGCCTGCCTGGAATTCTCTCTCTTCCTTCTCTCTGCCCCTCCCTGTCTCGTGCTCTCCCTTTCTCTCAAAATAAATAAATAAAAACTTAAAAAAAATACATATTAGAAACTTATTTAAAATATCCACTATGCAAAATTCTGAGAGATCCAAAGCAGAGAGAAAAACAAGTGAGTGTGCCAAATAGCGTAATTTCAGATGATAGAATAACACACGCTGAATGAAAATATTGGGTTTTTGGCAAGGCCATAATAAATAGTTGTGAGCAACTGACATTGTGTAACTGAAAAGCAAAGAACAGCTAGTTTAATACAGGAAAAATTAGGGTAAAATTACTAGGGGAGAAAATTGCAATGATTATATTATATTCTGTGTTCTTTAACAAATCAGCAGAACAGATGCTCCTTGCCCATGTAAAATTAAAAAATATCAAATACATCAAGTTTAATTACAAAAGTAATAAACTGCTGATATTATTATCAATATTTTTGATACGCTTTTTCGTATATTTGGGAATTGAATATATCATTCAGGATGGGGAGAATACATTATCACAATGTCATTTGTCATCCTATACTCAGAACCTCCAACTTCCTCCCACAAACGCACTTTGCTTTGCTATTTACAGCAGCTAATAAGGCAGTCAATAAGATCAGGATTAATTCTGGGAATTAAAGTTCGGGAGTAATATAAGGCATTTTGCAGCTGCCACTATGTGGTCTTTCGTATAATTATAACTTTAATTTTGCTCTGTATTTCAGAACAAGGCCTTTACTTTTTTCTTCCAAATTATAAGGACTAAAAACAAGTCCAGTTTTGACAAGTCACGTTATTGTATTCTCACAGACTTTTTGTGGATTCTATTCTTTAGCGTTAGGGGGACTTGACTGCAGTGGTCCTCTGGGAGGCCTTTTTATGATTCTTTTGTGTCTAAAAGAAATTATGAATAACATTTTCCTCATTTCTTTCACTTTAAACTACATTTCATAAGGCTGGATAAGCATAATTTTTTTCCAGCTGTTTCTATGGCTGCTTATGTTTTTGAGCACAGTCTTTGCAGCACTGATTTCTAATTCATAGAACATTCAGTGAACATTGTTCTTACTCAGTATGCATATTACTAAAAGAGTCTAAATTAGTTTTAGAAAGTTTAGGTACTTAAAACTGCGATGATGTATATAAGCTTGTAATAATCATTAAGATAAGGGAAACTGCAATTTTGCAAATGTTTTCTTTTAATTTTATAGATTGGTTCCCCTTTTAAAAATGTTATGGAAAAGAATATTTAGTTTACCTATTTCCTTACAACAACAAAGCAAAATACTCTTAAATCGTACAGAGTCAATATGCACTATGTTGGCGATAAAAAAAAAAAAAAAAAGTTTAGAAGTACAATGTTACGTAAAAGTTTGGGCATTCTTAAAAAAATAATTTTTAGAGTAATAATAGCACTGTTGATGAAATTTGAGATGCTATTGGCACAAGATTTCAATGCCATTAAGTCAGTTCAAAATCTATTTCTATTTGCATTACACAGTGAAAAATTTAGAATGTTTTTCCACTTTATTTTTTCTCAAGAAAGTATTATATACAATATACAATAGGACCTTTATAACATTGTTAATAGTTTAATTAAAGGTTTGCCAATCTTCCTTACCACCTTCACTCTGGTTTGACTACTCATTCTTTTTTGATATCGCGATATCCTCAAGAACCTCTTTGTCTTCTTTTGCCACTTTCCATTAAAAATGAAATTTACTTGAGGATATAATAAAAATAATTTGTGGTGAGGATGGTTTTAGATAATCCATACACATCAGTTGGTATAACAGCAACATACAGTAAGTGTTATATAATTATTTAACATTGTCTTGAATTTTCATTTTGTCTTATATTTCTAATAATAATCCTCAGGGCTGGTTCACCATCTAGATTCTAATGACAGGATGAACTTTTTTGCTAATTTTAGTCAGGAGATCATGCGGGATAAAATCATGAGTTGAGCAATATATTTCAAGATTATTAAATAGAGACATAGGTAAGAAGATTCCCATAGGTATCCTTGTGACCTTTGTTGTTGAAAGAAATGCTACGTATATACTAAAACATATATTAAAACATATATACATGTGAGAAAGATCTAGTAGTCTGGGAGAGTTTCGATATATATTAGATGAGAAAGTAAAAAACTTGGTACGGATGGAATCTAAAATACTTGGAAGATATTTGAATAGAAATGGGGCTATCTTTGTTTTAACAACTGGAAAAGAAAAAGAGATACTTAGTATCTGTGAAGTGGGTAAATTTCAATCAAATTCTATTTTCCATGTACACAGCAGTGATAAAAGGGGGATTATGGGAGAGTGTATTCATCAGAGAATATTAATAAGAGTACAGAGATTAGCTATTGCTTACATAACATGTATGAACCCGCATGTCCACATTCTCTGTTGTGTGACTTCCTTGAGTAACACATAGTCTGCTCTCATTCTGAAATGGAGAGAACAGACAGTGAAATTCAACTAGGATGTGAGGATTGTTCCAGTTGTGAAACAAAAGGACAGAGCACTAGAAAGTTGGGATTTATAGAAAGCTATTTTTGAAGTGATGGACCGAGAAATTTGAGATTAATAATGAGGGACATAAAAAGCGAATGAATATCATGAAAGCAGAATATTCTGAACGAGCTTGGAGAACAATTGAAGATTGAATGAAACAAGATGCAAGGATCCTGTTTGTATGTAGGGAATGGGATGTGTGTGTGTGAGCAGTTTTGATGGTGAAGCAAGATAAGTGATAAAACGGATTATGAGTTTTGCTGTATCTTATTATTGGAGTCAATGAGAAAGAATTTTATACATAGAAAATCTGAATTGCTAAAAGGCCAAGAGCTTAACAGTTTATTTCATGGATGCTGGAATTACCAGGAGGGTTATAAAACATGGAAAAGAAAAGACAACTTTAAGTCAAATAGCAATTCTTTCCCTCCCTCCTTTATTCCCTTCCTTCCTTCCTTCCTTCCTTTCTTTCTTCCTTCCATCCTTCCTTCCATCTTTCCTTTACTTGTTTACTATTATTATTCAATAAATTAAGAATAAATAAAAGGAAAGTGAGAGCATGCTTGCTCTCATTGTGAAATGGTAGAAACCTCAAAATATTAGAAATTCTTAGGAAAAAAATACCACCAAAAATCTCTTTGGATATATACGGATCAAATAGTATATAAATCCCACCTCTTGCAGTAAAAGTGACAGGTGTGGGGGGGAAATAAACAGCCATCATAATGGAAACCCTCAGTGGAACTGGTGCCCTCAAGTTTGAGGGTTAGTTAGCAGATACAAGAAGAGAAGGTATTGGGTATGCTCAGGCAGGGAACATGAGAAGTTTTCTCATCTGGAGTTCATAGGGTTAGGTCTTCGAGGCAGAGATGTAAAGAGATCAATGGTGGGGCTATGCTAGCACTTTGTGTTTTTGGCTGATCAGAACATGATAATTATGAGAAAACCTGCAGAAACACAGTGTAAATAGTGTTTGGTTCTTGGAGATGTTATCCCAACTCTACAACCTTATCTCTTTGACATTGACAAGTCAGTGGAAATGCTAGCCTGTAACTTCCCTAATTTCCAAAGCTCTGTACTTATTTTCTTTTCTCAATTACAGCAACCTTGTCCAGCAATTTCCAGAATGTCTAAATACTCTCTCTGTCCGCCATCCAGAGCTGGAGAAACCTATCTTTTTCTTGAATCATTTTTCCTGTTTGTCCCAAACCCATAAATATAGGCACTTTTGCTTCTGTAGAATTGCAAAAGAATTTGTGACATTTTCGGAACTACCAAAATCATTGTGGTGATTATTTTCTAACCTAAGAAGCATATTTAAGAAATCAGTTTTGCATGAATCTTCTGAACCCAGAAATCATTGGGGGGGGGGCGGGTCTCTCATTTCCTCCAATCCTATCATCCTTAAACTTTCCTTTTTTTTTTTTTTTAATTTTTTTTAAACGTTTATTTATTTTTGAGACAGAGAGAGACAGAGCATGAATGGGGGAGGGGCAGAGAGAGAGGGAGACACAGAATCTGAAACAGGCTCCAGGCTCCGAGCTGTCAGCACAGAGCCCGACGTGGGGCTCGAACTCACGGACCGCGAGATCGTGACCTGAGCCGAAGTCAGACGCTCAACCGACTGAGCCACCCAGGCGCCCCTATCATCCTTAAACTTTAATGCTGACCAAAACCCCAAGGTGATTTTTTAGAACACAAATATCAAGGAGCCCCTGGGTGTCTCAGTTGGTTAAGTATCCAACTCTTGATTTCACCTCAGGTCATGATCTCACAGTTTGTGAGTTCAAGCCCCATGTCAGGCTCTGTGCTGACAGATTGGAATTCTTTCTCTTCCACTCTCTCTCTCTGCCTACCAATCCTCTGCTCTCTCTCTCTCTCTCTTTCTCAAATTAGATAAATAAACATTTAAAACACAAATATCGGGATCAAATTCCAGACATCCAGATGAAGGAAATCTAGGTTTGAGGCCTAGAATCTTCCACTTTCAAATCGCGGGCGATTGTGATGCAGCCTCTCCAGTGGAGCATATTTTGAGAAACTGGATTCTCAATTTACTGTAGTTCTTAAGACAAATTTTGAAGGCCACGTTTGCCCCTAGTTTTTGAAGAAACAAATTCAACAAATTCAACAAATTCTTCAGAAATTAAAAGAGAAGTAACTATATGGAGAGAGAGCATTCTAATGAGTTTTGCCATAGTAATCATTTCACTACACATATGTGCAGTAGAGCATCATGTATATCTTAAATATACAGTTTTTTTTTAAATTAAAGTAAAAAATAACTACTTAAAAAATATTCCTTAATTATCAACCTTGGATAAAAAGCCATATCAGGATTCAGAAGCAAAGGTGAAACCGAGAAACACCTGATCTTTTTTTCTTCTCAGGCTGCAACAAAGTTTCAACAAGGTCAGATTAACTTCAGGTCTAGCTACAGACTACTCTCTATACTCTCTGGTCCCGGATACATTGGTTGCAAATTTATTTCACTTCATCAGAGGGCCTAACTCTGATACGTTTGTGCCTCAGAATATAAATAATATACGTGCATTGATGTTAAGTTTTAAAATAAACACTGACATACTTCTAACTTAAAAGTTTACTCAATTCAATTATATACATTACAGACGTGAGACAATTTACTTATAACAATTAAGTAATACCACCATGGTTATCAAACTGAAAATAGTGAATACAATTGGTTTTTTTTTTTTTTTTGAATAGAGTGTTTCTAAAAGATTGATGACAAAGGTTAACTGAGCAGAATTTGCTTAATAGAAAGGCTTTCCTGGACAATCCCATGCCTACTTTCACTTGTTCCAACAGCTAACATGGTATTTTGTACCTCATCCCCCCCCCACCCCGTGGTGAACTCTTGATTTAAAATATAGAAATGAGGGGTGCCTGGGTGGCTCAGTTGGTTTTCTGTCTGACTCTTGGTTTCTGCTCAGGTCATGACTCATGGTTTGTGAGTTCGAGCTCTGTATCAGCCTCTGCACTGACGGTGCAAAACCTGTTTGGGATTCCCTCTCTCTTTCTCTCCTTCTCTCTCTCTCTCTCTCTCTCTCTCTCTCCCTGCCCCTCCCTCACTGGCACTTTCTCTCTCTCTCTCTCAATAAATAAATAACTTAAAAAAAGAATAAAATAAAATAAAATAAAATAAAATAGAAATACTTTATAGGTTTTCTCTGTCAGCATGCTGCCCAATGAGTAAGCAGTGTGTTTTCATGGAAAGAGCCTGAGTTAAAATCCCAGCTTCCACTTAAAAATGGTCTTGATAACATGCTTACAACTGAGCTCCATTCATCTCATAACAAAAATGGTGATACGTTTTACCTGAAAATAAATACTGATGAACATTCATGAAAAAAAACCAAACAAACAAACCCACGTGTATGCTATGTTATCTGTGTGTATATATAGTATATGTACACACAAAAATACATATAGTATATGTATATGGATAACATATATATATTTATAAATAAGTAGTACACTTTTATAAAAATATTACATTGTGAATTGTAGGCAATAAATCAATGTTGACTCCTTCTCATCCTTGAAAAAAGCCAAAAAATTCTGTGGGCTAACACACATTCTGTAAGACATGAACTGGTGAAATGAATTAGACATGCTGGCATCTTCTAAGAAGAAAGATGTTAAGGTAAACCTATAAATCCATCAGGACTCTTCAAAACTATCAGTATCATGATAGACACAAATAATAGGGAAGACACATAATATCAAAGGAGACTCAAGTTACATGATAACTAAATATAATGCTTGGACTTTTATTGGGTCTTGGATTGAAAAGGCAAATAAGCAAAAATAAACAGGTATAAAATATACAAATTTGAAAAGCAAATTTGAAAAGGAACTCTACATTAGATGGTATTATTTTCAGTATTAAGTCTCTGGTGCAATAACTATATTATCATTAGGGTGTATTTTTCAGAGATGCATTCTTTTTTTTTTTTTTTTTAATTTTTTTTAACGTTTATTTATTTTGGAGACAGAGAGAGACAGAGCATGAACGGGGGAGGGTCAGAGAGAGGGGGAGACACAGAATCCGAAACAGGCTCCAGGCTCTGAGCTGTCAGCACAGAGCCCGACGCGGGGCTGGAACTCACGGACTGCTAGATCATGACCTGAGCCGAAGTCAGCCGCTTAACCGACTGAGCCACCCAGGCGCCCCAGGGATGCATTCTAAAGTGTGTAAAGGACCAGGATGTTTGCAAATTTCAAATGGTTAATACAGGGAAAGAGAGCAAGAAAAATAATGAAATACTAAGAAATGGAAACTGCAGAAACATTAACAATTGGTCACAAGAAATGAACGACATACAGGTTTTCAAATTTTTTATAAATAAAAATGGACAATAATTTAAAAATGAAAAATCCTTTGACATACACATTTAGAGGGTGGGTTTGATTTAGAAAACAGTACATTTTGGATATAAAATGTAATTTTCTTGCTCTTTGATCACTTTTATTAAATGATTTTGTTACTTTTCCTAAGTCATATATTATATTTAAGCCAAGTTTGCAGTTCTGTTAAGATTTTCAATAAACATCATCAATTTAAATAAAGTATAAGATATACTCTGGTACTTCTGCTCAGACAGAAACATGGTACAATGTTAAACTAGGAAAGCATTTTAATCAAAAGTCAAATGTAAGCTGATTTAAATATTAGAGAATTTATCCTAAAGATAAGTGTTAACTATTTATGTAAATTGAAGCAATTGTGAACATAAGAGCTGATTTTCAGTACTTTAATTTGACTTTCTAAACTAAAATCTACAAAAGGAATAGTAAAAAATAAATGTCTGCTATTTTCAATTACTATTTTTAAAATTTGGTTACAAAAAGAGTTGACATCATTTTAAGTTATGAAAATACAGAATGTGTCACTGATTGCCAGTTGTTGTTCAGATCCAGTCTTAGTCAGATTTATCTCAAGAGAAAGATTATGATATTATCAAAGTTGGATGTCTTTCCAAGCACTTTTTTTCACTAATTATTTTTGGAATTTCAGGGAGTCAGGAACATTTGAATTGACTTAGAAGGGGATTAAGAATCAAATGGAAACATCTGCTCTTGTCGACGTCGTTCTTTTTCACCAGCATCCATTTTATACAGAACATTTTTTTGTTTTATTTCAAAAGAATTAGTGCTCCAGCAAAGTAAAATATGCTTATTAATAATTTGCAGATAACACTGGCAATGTGGCAATCTACAATGATGTAGAAATCTAGAATGGTGGTGAGAAAGCAACTCCATATCCCCTAAAAAAATGACCAAAACAGTAGGTATAATCATACTAGGTGATTGTGTTTCTCTTTTGAAGTGAAAGCTGCATCAAAGTACAAAATGTCCTTACTTTTCTTGAGACAAAGTTTGTAGAGTGATTCTGAGGCACTCAATTGATAATTCGCTTCCATTTTTATGTGTACTATTTTAGAAATAATCAGTTGCCATGTTCTTATGATTCAAACTTGGATTTTTTAAATCACCAATAGAATGAATTAGAGAATGTGATGTTTGGAAGGAGAGATCCTGAGTCAGCCAGCTAAGGTCCAAGCAATCTCATTTGAAAACCGTGACCTTGAGCAAATTACTTAGCTTCTCTGTTTCTCATTTTACTCATTTGTAAAAAATGAAATAATCATAGTTCATATTACATAAAGCTATTGTGAACATTTAATTAATTAATATGCTTAAAGTCTAATGAAACAACGCAAATGTTTACTTATGAAACATTCACATTTCATTTTCCTAAGACTCTCACTTGAATCTTGGCATTTGAGATGTCATTCTTCCTTTCTCTTCCTTTCTCTCTCTCTCTCTCTCTCTCTCTCTTCGTCTTTCTCTAGAAATAGATATATTTCTCTCTCTATGAAGTTCTTCTCATCCTACCAAATCTTCGTTTTTACCTTCATTTTTCCCCTAAAGTTGAGATTGTAATTATCAAATAAACAGTAAGTTTTAACTCAGGAGAGATTTATTTAAAAAGACTATTGCTGGGGCGCCTGGGTGGCTCAGTCGGTTAAGCGGCCGACTTCGGCTCAGGTCATGATCTCACGGTCTGTGAGTTCGAGCCCTGCGTCAGGCTCTGTGCTGACAGCTCAGAGCCTGGAGCCTGTTTCAGATTCTGTGTCTCCCTCTCTCTGACCCTCCCCCATTCATGCTCTGTCTCTCTCTGCCTCAAAAATAAATAAACATTAAAAAAAAAATTTAAAAAAATAAAAAATAAAAAAATAAAAAGACTATTGCATAAGGAGAATGTTGTAACCACAAGATCTGCAGTTTAAAAAGCAAACCAAAGGAAAACTTTTTTTCTTTTTCTTTTCTTTTTTTTTTTCTTTCTTTTTCTTTTCTTTTTTCTTTTTTTAAATAAGGAGGAGTAGCACTGTGTAAGGCTAGCGGGAACTTTGTAGCAGAACTTTATAGCCGGTGGGGGTGAACAGATGGTATTATGAGGGATGTTTAACAAGATTTTTCCCCGCTGGAGTCAGTCTGTTCTCAGGATGAGCTGTAAGGGAAGATGTTCTGCATTTTACTTCTTACTTAAAGCTTAGAGGCAAACCTAAAAGGCAAACGATTTATACTATTTGAAGAGGAACCAGAGTATTTAGGGGCAAATCTAATGTGTCATCCGAAATAAAACCTGATTAAATTTAAGCCAAGCCAAGTCAGTGGGTAAGTAATGGGCAGTTGAGAGCATTTGGTGACCACCTATCACTCCTGGGCTAGCCAATAATCAGCAGGTCTCTGCTTCAGAATGAAAGTATGGGATACTGAAAGCAATTCTTATCGGAGATTAAAGAGAAAAATAAAAAGAACAAAATTCACTACAGAAGAAGCAGAGAATCCGAGATAAACTTTTGTCAAATAATAAAGATGACTTATTTGGTTCAAAGTCCCTCAAGGACGATAGGTCTTCAGAATTTGAAAATGGAAGTAATGGAATGCCAACGAAAACCAATTAATAATATATATTTTTCAAACTGCAGTTTGTGCTACAATCTGCTGTAGCATTGCTTATATCTTAGAATGAGAAAACGAATAGGAGTAATGCTTTTGGTTAGATGACAGCTAGAATCATTTCTTCCCAAGGAGTAATTAATTTACATTTATGAAGTTTTTCTTTTTGATTGTTAACATAGAAAATATATTTAATGGTTTCTAGTTCATTTAATTTTTATCATATGCAACAATTCTTTCATATAAAGCAAAATGTCTGTTATATTTTAACAGCTATAGCTTATATGTTAGTGATGCAAATTTAATGTTAATTAACATAAATATATTATATAATTATTGATACTTACATGTACATAAGCTTTAAAGTTTGTAAGTGCTTAATATATGTTATAAAGAGAATTTATAATTAATGGGAAAGCAAAAATCATTTGCACAATGATGTTGTGGAAATTCTGTCGTTGGCAAAAATTGAAATAAAACATTAATGTGATAAACACATACCTATTCATGCAAAATCAACAACAACAACAACAACAAAACCGTCATTTGGATCCAAAATGTTAACATCTTTATATCCAAGTTGTGGAATTAAGGTTGATTTCTATTATCTTTTTTTGAAGATTTGTTCAATAAGGTTTTCTTTATTATAAAAAGAAACAAAATAGGTAAATTCATTAATTTTTGATTGAGCCATGAATCACCTTTAATTACATGGAGTTCTGGCATTTCCTTATTTTAGTAATATATATCAACATTAGGTCATTTATGGTTAGAAAACTCTAACATAAGTAGATAGATGATAGATAAATGATACGTAGGTACATGGATAGTTAGATGTATGGATATATAAGGTGATAAAGTGGAGGTGAAAAAGAGGTTTCTATGTTACACAAAAACCAATATTTTGTATTACATCCTCAGTATACACTTTTTTCTCATTTGATTCTTATAATAATTTTATGAAATAAGCATAATTTCCCCTATGTTATGGATATAGAGATTTAGTGCCACATACATATTCAAATATCTAGTAAATAGAATTTTACTAGAACTTTTTGACAAGTAAACCTGATAGGTGAACCCACTTATTTTTATTTTTTAGGCCTGAACTAGAATGAACAGTGATGGTAAAAATGGCCTTAAGTACTTATTTAAAATATGTATCTCTGACTTCCACTCTGTATGCTCTGAATCAAAACCTCCAGAAAAGATCCTAGAAAATCATTTTATCATGCATCTTAGGTATGTATTAGTCAGGGTTCTCCAGAAAAACAGAACCAATAGGAAATATCTGTAGATAGATGATAGATAGATAGATAGATAGAGAGAGAGATAGATAGATAATTATGAGAAATAGGTTAATATGAATGCCCAAGAAACCTCACGTTCTGCTGTCTAGAAGCTGGAGACCAAGAAAAATCAGTGCTGTATTTCAGTCCAAGTCTAAAGGCCTGGGAAACAGGGAGTCAATCATGTAAATCCCGTTCTGAAGTCAGGAAAAGACTGATGTCCTAGCTTGATCAGTCAGGCAAAAGAAAGAATAAATTCTACCTTCCTCCACATTTTATTTTATTCAGGTCCTCAATGGATTGGATGATGCCTATCCTTAGCAGGAAAGGTAATCTGTTTTACTGAGGTCACCAAGTTTAAATGCAAATCTCATTGAGAAATACCTTCACAGACACACCCAGAAATAATGTTTAGCAAAATAACTGGGGACTCTGTAATATGCTCGAGTTGACACATAAAATTAACTATCTCAAGTCTACTTCTTATCAACTCAGTGCCCACACACACCTCCTTAAACTATACTTAATTTCTAAATAAAGGCAACAACAAGGTCATAACTCTGTCTAGCATGATATAACCATCCTACATACTGAAAATGCACTAATCCCTTACCCAGAAAGGAGACAAAGTCTTTGTGTGAGGTTCACTCTTCTTCTTGATATGCTATAACTTGAATACTATGATGTAAAATTAAAAATATTAAAAACTGTAATATAAATTCAACATCTATGATGTTATATGATAGGAGAATAAGAGAGGAAAGAAAGAGACATTTGCTTTATAACACACACACATCACACAAATGTATTAATAACAAACTAAGGAGGAAATAATTCAATAATTACAGACCTTGTTTCTGTAACCAGCCATGTGGTCATACCTGGTGTTTATTATAACTACTTTCTTCCACGGCCCACTCTGTATTCTCTTTGCCTTCAGCAAGCACCTTAGCTGGTCATGGTTCTTTATCTGGTGGGGTGACCCAAACCTTCATTCCTGAAGGTTTTGAGCCATTGGGAACCTTGTCTGGATTGGGTTGTTGTTGTTGTTTTTCATTGTCCTTAATCATAGAGCATGATACTACTAAGAGATCCTCTAAGGGATTTCCTATATTCCAGGTATACTCTTCCTTACCTCTACTCCCCTTGGTAGCCATGACCAGTTTCCCAAAACAAAGTAACTCTCTTCTTTGCCTGTTGACTCAGTAGCATGAGCAACCCAAAGTGGCCCAGTGACAATCTTAATTCCCAATTCAATGAAATCATTGTTATGTCTCCCAGAGGAATCATTCCTCCCTCTGGAACTAAGACGTCCAGGCAAGGAGAGCATAAAGTCAGGGAACAGAAAGCAAAAATTTTGCTGGTGGATGACAAAAGTTAATATTGAGTAGTGCCGCTCCCATTCCCATCCTTTGACACCTGAACACATGAATCTTGGCTGTAAGAAAGAGCACCATATAGTGGTTTCTGATTCAGAGCAGATGTAGCCTTGTAGATAGCCTGTCCCAGCTCTGTAAGGTATTGCCACCTAGCTATTCCTGTAACTGAGTCTTTAAAAGGCCATTTCACCATTCTATCGAGAAGGCTATTTCAGAATGGTGTGGAACATGGTGAGAACAGTGAATATCATGAGCATGGACCCATTGTCACAATTCTTTTGTGGTGAAATGAGTTCTCTGTTCAGAATCAATACTGTGTGGAATACAATGAAAGTGGATAAGGCATTATAGGTCTGACTACAGTTGCTTTGGGAGAACCATGTGTACAAGGAAGGCAAATCCATATCCAGGCTGTCTATTCCAGTGAGAACAAAATGCAGTCTTTCTATGATGGGGGTACTTCAATGTAATCAACTTGCCACCAGGTAGTAAGCTGATTATCCTGGGAAATAGTGTCATATCAAGGGTTCAGTATTGGTCTCTGTTATGCTGGCAGATTGGTTATGCAGTGATGGCTGTAGCTAGGTCATCCTTTGTGAATGGGGTTGCTAAGTCTATGTGTAATTTCCATTCTTGCGACCATGGCCACTTTGATCATGAGCCTGTTGGACAATGACAGAGGAATCTGGGGGAGAGTAACTGACTGGTATCCACATGACAGGACATCCTATCTGATTGATTATTAAAATTCTCCTTCGCTGAGGTAAATCTTTTGTGTGCATTCATATGGGAGAAAAATGCCTCATTTTTATTTTGCCCACTCAGAGAGGTCTATCCATATATCTGTTCCCCAAATTTTCTTATCAGAAATTTTCCAAGCATTTTCATTCTAATTCCCTGACCATTCATCTAAACCATTGGCTATAGCCCATGAATCAATATATATCAATATATAATGCCACATATTACCATTTATCTTTTCTTTAATTTTTTTTTAAGTGTATTCATTTTTTGAGAGACAGAGTGCGAGCAGAGGAGGGGCAGAGAGAGAGAGAGAGAGAGAGAGAGAGAGAGAGAGGGAGACACAGAATCTGAAGCAAGTGCCAGGCTCTGAGCTGTCAGCACTGAGCCTGACCACCGTGAGATCATGACCTGAGCCAAAGTTGGACACTTAACCAACTAAGCCACCCAGGCGCCCCACCATTTATCCTTTCAAGGAAAGTAAACATCCAGTGTCCTGCTTAAAATTTCTCCACTCTGGGAATTTACTTCCATCATTGTTTTTGAGGGGTGTCCCAGAAATGGGCTACAGTACTGCAGCTGTTCATGTTTAGATGGTGTGTACAGGTCACACAGAACCCTTTTTGAACCAGGCTGGAGTATTTTCTTCCTCTGCCAACTGATCAAAGAGAAATTCCCATGGGACCATGCTTGTAGGCTGGGAGAGAGGTCTGATAGCAGAAGTAAGGATCCGTCGATATTTGGGTCACTTGTTTATGTAATTTACTACAGGCTGCCTTCAGAGCCTGGTTAGGTCTGATCACATATCCAGAGCTTCCCTTTGATGATGGAGTGCTGCTCCTACTTTTTGGCTTGATGGGTCAGCTAACCCAGGAATCCGGGTGTGATCATCAGGCTGAGCAGCTCAGGTTGCATAGTAACTGGATGCTTCCTGGTCAGTGTTCAATCTTCCTAAGGAATAGTAACGGGTCAAGAGATATTTTTCAAAGGGAGAGTACTTAAATGCAGAGGATGGCACATTTCGATCTAAACTCCTAAGGGCCTGAGCTATTATTCACCTGTAAGTATTTGCCCAAAGTCCAAATAACAGCTGTATCTGCAACTGCTACTTCAACCACTGGATCTGCTGAATCCTGTGGCCTGGTGGCAGACCGCTAACACAGCTGTATAGATCTCTTGCAGACCCTTCTCTTCTTCTGGGTCCCCCTACTAGCAGCTTATCTGGTCACTCAGTTAATGAGCAGAGTAACATGCCCAAATGGAGACTATGTTGCCTGCAAAAATCAAAGAGGTCCACTAGACGTTATTCTTATTTTTTGTTGGTATTGTTGTTTGGCTGTAGGAAGGGCCATATGCAATAACTGATTATTCAACTTGGAGAGGTTAACTCCATATGTTCCCCACCCCTTTGCAATTTCCCTGAGATAGGAGGCCGTGAGTTTTTGTTGGATCTATTTCTTACCAGGTAGCATGCAAGTGTCCTGCTGATAAATCTGGAGTAGTTGCTACTTTTTACTGAGTCCAATCAGCAAAATGTCACCAATGTAATGAACCAGTGTGACGTCTCCTGGAAGAGAAAGATGATCAAGATCCTTATCAACCAAATTACGACGTAGAGCTGGAGAGCTGATATACCCCTGAGGTAGGACAGTGATATTGATGGAGTCATCAGATGAAAGCCAACTGCTTCTGCTGACCTTATTGACAGTGAGGGAGAAAAAGGCATTTGCCAGATCATTAGTTACGTGCCATGTACTGAGGGACGTGTTAATTTGTTCAAGCAATGAGACCATATCTGGTATAGCAACTGCAATGGTAGTTGCCACCTGGTTAAACCTACTGTCATTCTCCAAATTTCATTTTTCTTCTGCACTGGCTAAATGGGTGCATTGAATGGAAATGTGGTTGAAATCATATATATGGTAGAGGAAACCCTAGTGGCTTCCACATTCCTTCTCACAATAATGGGTCTCACTGCACAGATCAAGGAAACAATATAGCATTCTGTCAGCTGCTGAGTGTCTGTTCATTTCCACATTCTGGAATTAGGAGAGGGTAGACCACAAAATGGGTCTTGGAAACCACTGGGCCCACTCTGAGATGAACTTGAGCTAAAACTCCACTTATTACTGCTTTCAGGCCCTACTCTGATTAGTCGGCCACAGTGATGTTTTGGGTCTCTTGGACTTAATGTCAGTTATAATGTCCAGTAGTTCTTGAAAGTTCTGATTATTTCATTCTTCCCAGTGCACAGTGTCCTTGGTAAGGTGTGTAAGTGTCCTTGGCAAAGGCTAGAAGAAAGATTAACAATATAAATTTTTGGCGGTTTAATGATGTCCTTTCTCTAAAGGACCTGGCCTCCCCTTCTTTCAAGGGGTTTTGGGTCTGTGAACTGGCTCAAGTCAGGGGTCATGGCTTTGTTTTTATAATTCAGATTAGACTTTTGTTCATTTGGAATAGAACTTCACTGCTTTACATGGGTTAAGTAATAATTTAGTAGGCTTTTTGCTTCTTGAGACACATTGATCAACTATCAAATGCCATAGATCTGTGACAGCAGACTATTTTGATTTCTGTTTTGACTCTGCTATTATGGTAAATCGCATTTACCTTGCCTATGGTATTTGAGTGCCGCCGCTTAGCCCCTGACACCTAGGGATCTAGTTGGTTCTGTTTCATTCAGGTGTCCCAATTCAGTGACTACAGTTACCACCTTGAGGTCTGGCCTGCAGAGAAGAGTGATGATAGAGTTCTTCAAGGATTCTGGGACTTGATCCCCTCATACAATCATTTATCTTTGTCGTGGTAAAATGTATGTTTCCTGGCTCTTTCCGGTGTAGTCGAGTAGGTCTTAGATGACAAATCAACTCAAACTTTCCAAACTCACTAGGCTGAATCTCTTTCTCTACATCAAAGCAAGGCAGGTCTGAAACTTCTGATTTGTTCACCTTTTGGTGCATGTTTCAGTCACCCGGGCAAACAAATAGTGACAGCCCTTCTAACTTAGAGAACTGCCATATGAAATACAGATGTCTGCCAAGTGAGTTCATGTCAATACATTCTGTGTGATCCAACTTTATGTTCTTTCCAGGAACATACCATGGCCACATTTATTCTCTGGTTTTCTACCTCTATATTTGAAAACTTAAGTAGTTATTTTGGAAAGAAGTACAACTCCGTATGGGTCACACTCTGTACTTCACCTTTAAGGGCCTCCTGAGAATGAAGCCCAAAACGAAAGGTTGAAAAACAAAGAAGGGTAACAAGGGGTGGATCTTGGGCAGAATATGCATTGTCCTGCAAGGTAACTGCCTCAGGAGGGGCCATTACAGTTTCTTCATTGAATACAGGGTTAATTCCCTCTGAGTAGGGTGGAGAGGCTGATACTATTGGAAGCTAGGACACCATTTCTGATGGTGGGGAGGCCTATTCTATTGAGGGTAGGGAGCCTTCTTCCACTGGCAAAGAAGACTCTTCAGAATTTAGGGACTTAATGTCTTTAGCTTCATCAGAGTCTTTCCATAAATCCCCATCCCAGTTGGAAGGATCCCATTCTTTCCCAATCAATGCCCTTACTTAAATAGTTCAACTTGTACTGTCATTCAGCTAGTCTTGGGCTGACATTTTGCATGTTGTATTTAGCAGTCTCAACCATGTTGCTATAGGAGATAAAAATCTTCAAGGCACACATAGAAGCTCTTAGATCATTTACTGGTGCTTTACCTGGGAATTTGAGTCCCTGAACTCATTCTTATCTTGAACCACTTTGTTCAGTGACATTAGGGGTAACCAGCCAACCCCTTTATATTAGTTTTCTAAAAATCTTCAAAAGCATTATATAGAAAGTCACCAAGCTCCTTGCCTCTTATAATTAGTTAATTAGTGGCATCCAGTGCATTTTGCATATTTCTATTGTTAGACAATGACATTGATGATCAGTGCTTTCTTTGCTACTTAAAGTAAAGACATTAACATCTTTAACTCTACTCAGAACATCTATTCTAGAAACTGTGACCACTTCAAAAAGCTCACCATTAACATTTTGTTCCTCTAGAACCACTCTTGGCACCAAAATCTGTAGTAGTTAGGATTCTCCAGAAACAAAACAAAACAAAACAAAACAAAACCAATAGGATACATGTAGAGAAAGAGATTATCGTAAAGACTTAGCTCATGTGATTATGGAGGCTGAGAATCCCACAATCTGTTCTCTGCAAGCAGTTAACCCAAGGAAAGCCAGTCGTGAAATGTAGTCCGAGTCCAAGAGAACCCAAAAGTCCTCAAACCTCAAAGTCCTAAGAACCAGAGAAGCTGATGGTTTAAATCCCAATCTGAGCTCAGAAGACTGATACCACAGTTCAATCAGTTTAGCAGAAAAAAAACGTGAATTCTTCCTTCCTCCACATTTTGCTCTATTCAGGCCCTCAGTGGATTAAATGCTCCCCACCCACACTAGGGGGGCAATCTGCTTTACTGAGCTCACTGATTGAATTGTAAATCTCATCAGGAAGCACCTTCAGAGGCACACCAGAAATAGTATGTGGCCCAATATCTGAAATAACTCACGACCTAGTCAAGTTGACATATAAAATTTATTATACCGGTAATTTTTATAATTCACAATGAATTGATGTATGAGATGATTTCTAAACCGGTTTTTATACTTATCCTTTAATAACTTTGTAGGAATTTAGTTGAATTGGAATTTTGACTTAACTTTTCCTCACAATTACTTTTGAAATGGTATTTATTTGGAATTCATTTCATACTAAACATTTTGTTAAGCTAAGCCCTTCTTAACTTGTATCTATTTTCATCATTACAGCCATACTTTAAGAGGTTAATCAATTATTGCATTCATTTTAAATATGATGCTAAGAAGGTTAACATGGATAAGCTACTTAATGGGAGACATGTAGCCATGAAATGACAGAAACAGTATTTACATTCAGATTTCACTGTTATCTTTATTTTATAGCATATCATTTCTCCTGTTAGTTATGAAAGTCTAACTTGATTACAAAGAAATTTTTTTTTTCTAAAATCAATAGCAATTTTCTCTACACACCCAGGATAAATTCATTGGGACATATATAAAGAGCAGTATACATTCAAAACCAAATCACTCAGGTTATCTTTATTTCTACAAAATTGGGTAGAGCTCAAGATTCTCAGCTCTTTATACAGGACATATTTGATGATTTTTGAATTTTCTTCCAGCACTACTATTTTATTTGTTTTAGTTTATTTTTCTCCAATTTGTCTCCTAAATTCTTTTGTCTGGGGTAATCAAAATTAACAGAATCTCCAATGCTAGATCTGTGACTTTTGAGACATTGAAAATGTGTTATTTATTAAATAATAGAAAATGATAAATGCTATAATAAAGATCGATATCTATAGACCCCATTTAGCACTATCCCAGACAGACCTAGTCCTCTGATTCATTATAATAGTCTAAATCCTGAAATGCTTATAAAGAAGGAGAGACCATTAAATATATATGTATTTACCTATATCTTTCTAAATATAGATAAATATGAAGTATGCATACAGACACATATACATATGCATACACGTATGTGTATATGTAGATGGATAGATAGGTAGATAGATAACCTTATAACTATTTTGGTATGCTTACCCCATGGATTCTGAGTAACTTTTTAAATTAATGAGCACTAGAAAAATTCTAATATTTTTCTATCAGTGATCATTTGCACATTATACTCAAAATGTTCTTACCACTTCCATGAGTTCAGAATAACCAACAATATGTTTTCTTTACAACTTCTGGCTTTCTTTGCTACTTGTTTTGACTTTACCCAATAATTTTCACTCATAAAGGCTGACACAAAATGTTGCAATTGATAAGATTACCTGAGTGAAATACAGGAAGCATTTCATACCCAATGTTCAAATGCAAAGAAATGTTTAAGAGAAAACAAGGCAGAGATCATCATGTAATTGGTTAGTCTTTTGATATTATGATAAGTTCCAAGAACAAAACCACTGCAGCCTGGGAAAATTAACCAATAAACATAGGAGTAATAGGCAGAAGAAAAATTGCTGGATACATGTATTGACTTCAGGGTAATTAAATAGGATGGGAAATCTATACCGATTATGAAATGCTAGCACTTCATGTAGATGAAAATTATACAATTTCCAAGAAGTTCGATCCCACTTTCACTCCCAAAGTGGTTGTGCATGTGTATTTTTTAATATTTAAGATTTTTAACAATATCATTAATTCTAATGTAAGACATAAATACACAGACATACATAGACATAGATTTATTTGCATATATTTGCATTTATGAAATTATTTTCACGGTTCTTTGTGATAGGTTATTATTACACCCATTTTGTATCTGATTTCGCCTAATCTAAGAAAATGTAAGTGAATTTCTCATTTCCAAACAGCTATTATGTGTCATTTTTAGTCTGTCAGTTTTTAGAGCCCACAAGTTGTCTCACAGGCCAACATTTCTCCAGTCATGTCCCATGAACTATAGCATTTGTACAAGGTTAGTAACGGTTGAGTGAAAAAAGCATTTTTTTGTTAAGT
Organism: Panthera onca; assembly: GCF_046562875.1. NCBI lineage: Eukaryota > Metazoa > Chordata > Mammalia > Carnivora > Felidae > Panthera > Panthera onca. The sequence continues at coordinate 22,494,136 of NC_138339.1, forward strand.
AAGTTTGAGAAATATTGGATTAAATAGATTTTGTTAATGTAAGACTCCCCAGAGCTATTCATGTAAAAATGTGTGGTTCTGATATCCAAAAAGGAATATAATATATGGCATTTCAGAAGACTTCTGTTCTATGGATCACACATTGCAAAAGCTTATATCTTCTATTGTCATCTCCAAATAATGAAGCTTCCATAACGTGTGCAGACTATGGCCCATAATTGTTGAAATCAGGCTTTCGTTACACAAATTGATTTTACAGCATATTCCAATCAGCTACTTTTTTTACGTGTACATTGTTCACTTTGCCACAATGAATAAAATCACTATGAGTAAGAATAGTTAAGCCCTATAGGCTTCAGGAAGATTTTACACGTTATTACTTCACTTCTGCTGCAGATCCTCTGACCCCTAAAGAGTGAGAATGTTTCTATTATCATAGTCCTTTTCTTACACAGAAAATTAAAAAAAAAAGAAAAATAATGGGCAAAAGAAAGAGTACTTGTAGTAATAAACATAAACTTAGTCTTGGAATGTTAATGTTCTTTTATGAAAATAATGAATTTGACTTGATTAGGTGAACAATTACTAGGGAAAATTACTAGGATTTTTTTTAGAATTCTTTAGAGGATATCTATGTATAATCTTATTTCCTAAATTAAAAAAAAATAAAAATGCATTGACTGATACTAAATGATAAATCCAATGCAAACATTATTTTTTAAAATCCTCATGATTGAGTATACTTGCTTCTTTTTGTACTAAACTTTTAAATTTTAGAATAATTAAGAATTATGGAAAAATTATAAGGATAGTAGAATTCCTTCCTGAATACCCCTCCTTTTCTCCAGTTATTAAAATGCTATGTTATGAAGGTTCATTTTTTCTCATTTAATGAAACCATATTAATAGATTATTTTTAACTAAAAATGAAGCCCTTTGACATACCCCCATTAAAATTGCTTGTTTGTTTTTATTCTTGAATATGTCTTTATTTTCTGGAACTATAAGATGCTCCAGGTTCAGGTGGATTATTTCCTGCCCCAGTCTTCTGTTTGATTTTGAAATGATAGTTATTTGCATTATTCTAAAAGAGTTTGCAGGGATCAAAGAAAAGAGAGTTTGTATTCATTTTGAATTTGTTCCTGAGAGTATTCCTTTTCTCCTCTTTATCTTTGCTAAAGAAGGATATGAACCCAAGAGTCATCCAATAACATTTGTATTAATGGAAAAGGGTGTTGTGGTTCCTACCTATTTAAGGACACTGGAAAATGAAAACCGTGTCTGTAAGGAAGTCAGAAGGGAGATTTGGATTTATTCTGAGAAAACCGACCACGCTGACAGTTTTACTCTTACAATATCTACAGAGGTTTGCAGCATAACTGAATTTGAAGGGGGAAAAAAAAAATCCCAGAATGTTAAGCTATATTTGCAAAATGTGATTCCTACAGATGTCAAAAATACTGTCTCTCTAATTTTACCTTCATTACGAAATGCCTTCAGGCTCAGGCTGTGTAACTTTTCTATGAAGCACTTAATCTCTACCCAGGCCCCTTAGGAAGATGTAATAGCAATCAGTAAATAACAGTGCAGAAGATGTTGATTACTATTGAATAAACTAAAACGCTTTCCATACATTGCAAACTAAAAATGGATCCCTCTCATCACTTATCTTTTTTAATGACATTTTAAAGTCTAAGGGCCTTATTAATCAATGCTTTATATGATGTTTTCCAAAGATGTACGTGTATCTTGCTTAGAAAACAGAAGAGAGGCAGACATAATGAGATTCTTCTGAGGAAATTAAATTAAATCAGTATTCTTAAACATTAGGCACTTGATAGAGAATAAGAAAAAAAAGTGCTAAAAAAAAGATGTACTAGAAAAAAAAAGTGAAAGAAAAGGAAACTATTATACTATTATTGAGCAACAGGGACAGATCCTTTGGTGGTTAGTTTCTCAAACAGTTTTTGATTGGCATTTTGTCTTTTCACATTACAAAAAATGAGAACTCTGAAAAAAAAAAAAACACTTGTTCAGGTCCTCATTAAATAGTATGGTTAAGGCCAAGTGTTGAAGCCGTGCCTAGTTGGCTCCAAAATTTGTGCTTCACTCACTATACATAAAAACCCTGACATATTGGCAATTTGATAACATTTTAAACATAACGATGGTATTTAGCTGTTATTTGCAAAGGGAGAAGATTAGATTTTTCACTTTTAGTTTACATTCCATATGGCTTTATCAAAATAATCAATGTATTTATAGAAAAATTTAAAAGATAATTTTAACATACTAGGTCAAAATTGAGAGGTGGATATTTACTTGAAAGATTTTCTTTACCATGTTTAGAGTTTTAGATGGTTTTATGGAGGAATAGACAAACATTAAATGGTACATATTTAAACTGTACAACTTGAAAAGTTTTGAAATTTATATACACCCATGACACCATCACTGCAATCAAGATGCTAATTATATGGGTTTTCTAGGACCTTTATGGGTTTTCTAGGACTGCCATTACCAAGTACCAACGACTGGATGGCTTAAACAATAGAAATTTAATTTCTCACAAGTTAGAGACCATAAATCTGATACCAAGGCGTTGGCAGAGTGAATTTCTTCTGGCAACTCTCACCTTGGCTTGCAGATGGCTATCTTCTCTTTGAGTTTTCATGTGGTCTTCTCCTTAACTGTTTCTTGATCGAGTTGTTTACTTATCTACTATTATTGAGTTTTCTGAGTTTGAAACCATATTTTGGATAAGTGTCAGATGTCAGATGTGTTCCTTGAAAATATTTTTTGCCAGTATGCCTCAACTTTTTATTTTCTTAAAAAATGTCTTCCCAAATAGCACTAGTTTTAATTTTGATGAAGTTCGATTTAAGGACAAAAAAAAAATGTTTTCTTTGCTACATTGTGCTTTTAAAGCCATAGCTAAGATATCTTTTCCTAATGTAAAATCACAAAGATTTTCTACTATACATTTTCCAGTAATTATACAGTTAGGTGTTATGTGTTCTATTATCCATTTTGAGTCGACTGTTGTTTATGATGTGAAGTGTGAATCAAAACTCATTTGTTTAGTGTTTGGGTTGGAATAGTTGTTCTTTGGCTAAATCTACAGTCTTCATTCACTTTCATCTCATAACTAATATATTTGATAGTTAGGAAGTTTCAGTTTTTCTTCTGTAATATTTACTTATTTTTAATATCTCCTTATAATTATAATTAAAAAAATTGATTCTTCCCTGACTCACTCTCATAAGTTACTGGTAACTTACCACATAATGAATATTTAGTAAGTGTCTAAGACAAATACGTTAGCTTTAATGATATAATTAGCTATATCTATCTATCTATCTATCTACCTATCTATGTATCTATCTATGTATATATATTCTTTTATGTTTGAAATTGATAATATGCCCCCATAAAATAAAATTCAGAAAGAATGGGGAAAATGCATCACAAAAATAGTGAAAAACAGAAACAAAAACAACTCTTTTCCATCTGTATAGCACCCTCTGAATAAAATTAAGGAATATTTACTGAACAAATAAAAAACATAAATGACGTGATGTGTGTAATATGGAAGCTCAAATTGTTTTCTAAGAACTGGCATGGAGACAATGATTCAATTTACTGAGGTACAGGGTAGTAGACAAACATCGTCAGGTTCTTATGGAAATATTGACTTGAGCTTGGGGTACCTTCATCCCAGGGAATATAATAACGTAGCAAAAAATTTGTTATTCATGTCTAAATCTCTTCACAGTTGTACGGAGTAAAGATACAAAAAAATACCTATATATATTTGGAAATAAAGAATAACACTTTTTAACCTTTATTTATTTTTGAGAGAGAGACAGAACATGAGCAGGAGAGGGGCAGAGAAAGAGACACACAGAATCTAAAGTAGGCTCCAGGTTCCGAGCCATCAACACAAAGCCCAATATGGGCCTTCAGCTCACTGACGGTGAGATCATGACCTAAGTCAGATGCTTAACCAATTGAACCACCCAGGTGCCCCAAGAATAATACCTCTAAATAACTCTTAAGGCACATGGAAAGAAAATGATTTAGGTGGATGATAAAAACTACAATGTAAAAACATGTGAGATCCTACAAATCCAAGCTTAGATGGAATTTCATAGTCTTAAGAAAAATATTAGGAGAGAAAATTTAAAATTCAGAAAATTAGGGGCACCTGGATGGCTCAGTTGTTTAAGCATCTGACTTCAGCTCAGGTCATGATCTCACCAATCATGAATTCGAGCCCCACATAGGGCTCTGTGCTGACAGCTGGAGCCTGTAGCTTGCTTCTGATTTTATGTCTCCCTCTCTCTCTGCCCAACCCTCTCACACTCTGTCTCTGTCTCAAAAATAAATATTAACTTTTTTTTTTAATTCAGAAAATTAAACATACATCTCAACACTTTAGAAATACATGGACAAATTAAATCATAATACTGGAGGAGAAAGTAAGTATAAAATTAAGAAAAGAAATTAGTTAAATAAAAGAGAGCCAGGTTTTTTTAGATGAAATAGAAAACTCTGAGAAATATGAATAGTCCTCTCTATTTATTAAAGAAATTGATCACAACCATTTCTATATGTGTGCATATTTTATAAAGAAAAAAATTAAGCAAACCTTAGGGAAAGAAAACTGTTAAAAAAAAAACAGAATATTTTCTAATAGATAAACAGTCTAAAATATCCTTAATGGCAAAACCTTGGTGTTTCAACAAAGAAAATTTATAGGCTAGTGTTTTGCACATGGTTATTATTGAAAAAGTTCTGTGCAAAATATTATTAATCCAGCTCCAGCATGATATAAATTAATAATGTATCATATAAAATTTGAATTTAATATTTTTAAAAAGTTTAACATTCAAACATTAATCAGTGGAGTTTAAAGCAAAATTAATATTAAAGGAAAAAATGATAATCTCAATTGATAAAGGAAATGGAATTTGGTAAAATCAAAATCTAGTAATGGTTAAATGATTAACAGTTTAGGAAAAAAAATATTTCTCTCATACAATGTTTACTGGCAAGATATTGATATTTTTCCATTTTCTTCTCAATAGAATGGACTTGGGAATGAAACAAAATAGTTAATAGATGTACCTAGGATCTGAATTTTCTTCATAGAGACAATGTAATGAATACCTATCTATCAAGACACCGATAGAGCTAAGGGTAACTTCTTCAAAGCTACAGTTTATGAGATGTTCATTTTAATGCACCACCATGCATAACAAATTCTCTTGAAAGCTTTTTATTTGATAATCATATACTAAGCATCCATTATGTGCCAGATTCTAAATGTACTATTTTCTATTTTGTTTGAATTCATTTAATGAAGCCAATTTTTTTAACTGAGAAAATGACACAGAATACAAAAATATACATATACATGTGCTTATAGTTACTCATTTGTATTAGTATTATATAATCTAGCAATAGATGCTTCATGTAATAGAATATCATTGAATTATTAAAAAAAGGGGATCCATAATACAAAAAAGTCATCATCTTCTGGCATTTTCACTGATTGTTTTCAAGTGGTTGGTTAACGATTGGTTTCGTTCATGCCAGAAACAAAAGCCTTAGAGAAACATTGATTTTTCAAATTTTAATAGGGAAAGAATAGAAACTCCATTACAATTTTAAGTAAGTGTCACAAAAATTGCTAAAAAACTCAATCATAAGTGAGATCAAACATACTACCCTCAGGAAATTATTGTTTGCGGCTCTATCCTTGAGACAGTTCCAAGTTCCGAGCAGTTCTTCATGTTTTTGTGAGAAACCTATATGACATAAAATTTGTAAAGTTAACAGAAAAGCTAGATTTGCATGTTTTTCATCAATTTGCAATATGTCCCAAATAAAACAACTTTATTCAAAAATGTTTTATATGTGAGTTTCAAATGTTACTATTTATTAACTTTATTTAAACGTTATATACATATGCATCTTATGGCCACTGGGAAAGCATTCAATAATCTTAAGGAGATGCAATGAAGAATTACATGTATTTATTTTAAATACTAGTTCGAGATTTATTTTTAACTACCAACAGAGATCAAATAATGTTTTAAGTGACAGTTGGAAAATACTACGCAGCACATTGTTACCAAAACAGGACAGAAATGAACAGATACCTAAGAAAGGAGATTTACTTCATATGTTAGATATATTTGAGAATGTTAAAATCGTACCAAGCAGAGATCACATTTCTAAGAGCCATGTTAAATGAGGTGGCCATAACTAAAGTATTACTTAGGAGGTCCTGGAGCATAAAGCAAAGATAGAAAGCTTTCGAGGAATATGTTTTGCATTGTGTTGCCTTAAAAGAAGTATGTCATAAACTCTAGTCTTGACTAAGTTACCATATACTCTGTCAAGATATCTTTCATATTAGAAAGGGAGTAATGAGAACGTGACTTATGCATTCATTGGATTGACTCTATGAAGAAAAAGCGGATCCTAGTTACTTCTAATACTTCTCGCTTTACCTTACTTAAGTAAATAAGTAATAAGTAAATTCAGTTACGTATTTTGAAAAATTATTTTTAACCCTTAATTTGTGTTACTTGGAATGTCACTAAAGTATGGAAATTTACGATATAAATTGAGCTTGTCCTTAACTACCAGACATCTGTTTCAAATTTTCCCTTTAGGTTACAGCTCGTGGTAAGGTCTGCTTCAAGTGCAGAAAACACACCTACAGGCACATTTAGAAGAGTTGGCTTTCTTGTTCTCAATGCATAAGAAGGAGGATGTGTCCTGCCATGACAGTCAGAGAATTGCCTATTTCTCAAGAGAAAAGACTGAGCCCTATCCTCTTACGGTGATGCTTCAGAGAAGTTAAGGAGGAAGGCGATAATGTTTTCTCAAATGTTGTCTTTTGTTAAATAATCTTGTCTCTAACCTCCCATGACCTTCTGTTAACACCAAATAATGTCTAACCTTCAACCCCAGAATTCTTTGTTTCATGATGTTCAATAAGTAGTCTACCTCATCATGTTCTCAGTTGATATCAGTAGATTCTTGTAAACCCTGCATGAACAACAGCAAAACAAGAAACAAAACCCAAAAGATTTTATAGGGAGAGCTAATTTTGAGTAACAGACCCTCAGTTTGGCAGGAACTGTAAAACTGAAGCAAATAACTGGAGTAAGGGTTCATATGCCTCCTAACGACCAGATCGTCAGACATGTATTAGTATTCAATTGTTGCCATAAAACATTATTGGAAATTTAGTGAATTAGAACACAAGTATATTCTCACAATTCTGTGGTTCAAAAGTCTAGGTTGGCTCAGCTGGTTATTTGATTTTAGGTTTCACATTGCCAAAATCAAGATGTCAGCAACTGAGTCCGAGAATTCGGTTCCAAGTTCATTCAGGTCGCCAGCACAATACAGTTGCTTCTGGTAGTGGGGCTAAGATCCCTACTTCCTTGCTGGCTGTCCGTTGGCTGCCACTCAGACCCTGCTAGAGGCTTCTTTCCCGGGTCCTTGTATATAGTCCTACATCACAGAGCCAGGGTCGGTGTATTGGATCCTTCTCACTCTTGGAATCTCTCTAGCCTCTTCTTCTAGTACATATACCTGAACGAGTCTTCTGTTTGCTTTTCCACTTTAAAGATTTCTATGATTACATTGGTCCCACATGCATAATCTAAGATGGTATCTCCATTTTAAGGTCAGTTTATTATTGGCCTTAATTACATCTGCAAAATTCCTTTAGAGCAGTAGATAGATTAGATTGCATAATAAGGAAACTGTAATCTTAGGGAGACGTCTTTAGAATTCAGCCTACCATGCCAGTCTATGAAAGCCCTTCTTTGTCTGCCTATTACAGGGTCAACTCCGTACCCAAATATCAATACGCAAAAATGGCAAGAACTGGGTGGGTGATGAACTCTAGGACTACGGAAGTCTCCTGATTATACCCTGAGTGGAATTAGCACTAATAAAAATATTTCCTGGTTAAGAACTATAAATTGCTTTTTTAAAGAAAACTAATAGTTTGCCTCAGTTTTTAAATTACTTGGATCTATATCAGTATTACCTTCTTGATCCCACCCCCCCCCCCCACCAGAGTGGATCATACACTTACGTTATTCTCTCCTCTTTCCTAACCACAATCACCTCCAGACTTTGCAAATACTTACTCTCATGATTATCTGTTGCTATGGTTTGCTGCCATTTGGAATTTAGTCCAAACATCAAAATCTGGTGTAAAATGACTTGGCGGTTCTTAATTCTTCTTTCCCAAACTTCTTTCCGTGTTTCACAGAACAGGGCAACAGGCTAGTGTGTGTGTGTGTGTGTGTGTGTGCGCGCGATCTTGTGTATTCATATGACCTTTAAATTATAGAACTTAGATACGGGTCCCGATTATGGGATTAAAATGTTACTTTCCTCTTATGTCGATGCAAAAATACATAGGTGACACGATTTGGAATAATCTTGGGTTTAGGAAAAGACTTTCTGGACACTAAATTAGTAGATGAATCAACATAGGTAAAAATTCTGTTTTGACCGTCATACATGTATTTTAAATTAAAAGTGAACAAAACTAAGGAAGTGAACAAAACCACTTAAGTTAAAAGTGAACAAAACTACAAGTATATAATGATGGATTAATAATGAAAATTATTAGTAATTTAGTAAAATAATGAGCAAATAGTATTAAAAAGTTTTATTAAAAAGTATTAGAAAGTTTATAGAAGAAGGTGAACACACAACTTGATATTAACCCAAATCAGGTAATTTATAAGTCTATTGTAATTGTTGCACAATTCATATTAGGTAACTGGTTTTAGACACTTTGTGTTAGTAGAAAATATTTCTGAGCTACTCCTTTGAAGTGAAGAATGGGTAGTGATATAGGTCCCAGAGAGGTCCTAGGGTCCAAGAGAAACACATGCTACCATATTCAATGTCTAATCACAAAATACATCCAAAACAGAAAAAATGGGAAATCTAGTGTAAGTATAATTTCCTGAGTAGATGGCCACAGGAAATGTATCACTTATCTATTTCTACGTAACATATTATTCCAAAACTTAGTGACTGAAAGAGCACTTAGGGAGAGTAAAAAAAGAAATGTGTCAAAAGAATTTAGTTAAATTTATAGTAATTCAAACATTATTAATCCTTGTGAAGTAATACATCTAATTAATAATTCTAACAGAGAGATAAACTATCATGGACAAGTTTATGATAGAGAATTATGAATATGCTGATTCATGTCTTGATTAAGAAATTAACAATGTTTGAGCACTATAATTTTGGTTTGAAACTTCTCATACAGGAATATAATTTTAATTCAATATAAGTTTTTAAAAGCATGGTAGGAGAACTAATTTTATAATAAATGATTAAATGTATTCAAGAATTACTTGGTCTATTATCTAACTTCAATGGTATATCATTATATTTTAAATTATGGAGTACTTAGCTAAGGATAATAGTTGAGAGTTTACAGATAAAGTCTCATTTTTTTTCCTTTAAAAATATACTTTTTGGGGTGCCTGGGTGGCTCAGTCAGTTAAGCAACAAACTTAGATTCAGGTCATGATCTCACAGTTTGTGGGTTTGAGCCCCGCATTGGTCTCTGTGCTGACAGCTCAGAGCCTGGAGCCTGCTTCCGGATTCTGTGTCTCCCTCTCTCTCTCTGCCCGTCCCCCACCCACAGTCTGCCTATCTCTCAAAACTAAATAAACATTAAAAAATTAAAAAAATATATATATATATATATACCTTTTCTATAACTTAATCTAGTAGGCCAACATTACCTAGTACCAAAACCAGACACAGATTTTACAAGAAAGAAAAATTACAGATAAATATCTTTCATAAATATAGATTAAAAAATCCTCTTAATGAACAGATAAATGGATAAAGAAAATTACATATATACATGAGATATTATTTGAATACGCACAAGAAAGGAAATTTTGCCATTTACGACAATAGGGATAAAATGTGAGGGCATTATGCTAAGAGAAATGAGCCAAACATAGAAAAACAAATACTTTATGATTTCACTTATATGTGGAAGCTAAAAGAAATAAGCCAACAAAAAGGAACTCATAGATACAGAGAACAGATTGATGGTTGCCAGAGGTGGAGAGTAGAGATGAGCAACATCGGTGAAAAGGTGGTCAAAGTTGCAAATTCAAATTCCAGTTATGAAATAAATGGGTCCTGGGGATTTGACGTACACAACATGGCGGCTATAGTTTATTAATACTGTATTGTATATTTCAAAGTTGCTAACAGTAGATCTTAAAAGTTCTCACCACAAGAAAAAATGTTTAACTATGTGCAGTAATGAATGTTAACTAGTAATTTTAGTAATCATTTCACAATATATACAAATATAGGATCATTATGTTGTACACCTAAAACAAACATAATGGGATGTGTCAATTATATCTCAATTTTTAAGAAGTAATAGTCCTAATGATACATGCCATATTTTATTAGAAAACACTCATCCAGACATATAGATATAGCAAGATTACTCTAATTCATAACTGGAAACTCTAATAATCCTATTTGAAATCATGCAAAAGACTGAAAACTACTATTGCTCAGGATGCAAGAAGAACGTGTAGAATAACACTGCCTCAACAAGATATGGAAGGAGTAAGAAGGTATAATTTTTAACTTTTGTGAAAGATAAAGGAAAACCTCATTAAAAGAAGAAAAAGGACAGGCATATATTGTTATTGCTTCCATGTATGTTTCTTCACTTCATATAACCTAATGTTGCTGTTCACCCTTAAACTGAAAGGCCCATCCATTCTACCCAAGCCTGAAGCTTAACCTCCACTACACTTTAGGCCGACAGAACTTCTGCTGATTTTATTTGGCTCACATGGACAATGTGCAACCATCCGGAAGTCGCCAGCAATTCTGCACAAAGGCATTCTTTGCTTGGGAGCAACAAAGGATTCATAATTCTGTACAGGAAGGGTTTATGGGCAGTAATCCAGTTGCAGTGGGAAATAAAAGTAGAGTTTGCAAATACTTTTGCTTGAGTGTACAATTAAAGAACATTTAAACGCTATGAAGCCCCTTCCACATTTTTCAGTCCAAATATAAAAATGTCACCCCCCATAAGTTTAAATAGTAGCAAACAATGCAATCCCAACATACGTTTTGGAAAAAATGCTCAACAAAATATCAGCATACTGAATCCAATGTTGTTTAAAAACAATCATACACAATTACCAGATTTTATTCCAGGCACGTAAGGCAGGTTTTACATTAAAAAATTATCACTTTAACAGATTAAGTAAGAAAAGTCACATTATCATATCAATAGATGTGGAAAAGCATGGAACAAAATTCAACACCCATTCATAATAAAAATTCTCAGCAAACTAGGAATAGAGGAAGCTCTACTTGATAAAGAACATGTGCAAAAATCCTTTAGCTGACATCACAATTTATGGTGAGAAACTCCATGTTTTCCTGCTAAGATAGGAACACAAGGATGTTCACACTCACCGCTTCAATTCCACTTTGTACTGATAGCTTTAGCTAATGCGGTAAGACAAAACATGGCAAGAAAATATATGAAAATTAGCAAAGAAGAAATAAACCTGTCTTTGCTTGCAGATGACGTGACTATGTAGACAATCCCAGAGAAATGACAGCTACAAAAAGCTCATGAAAGAAAATGTGATTATAACAAGGTTACAGGGTATGAAGTTACTATGCAAATTTCAATTTCGTTCTCATGCACCAACAATAACCAATTGGAATTCAAAATTAAAAACAGTACCATTTATATTCACACCTAAAATTTGACATAATTATGTATAAATTTAATAAAGTATGGACAAGGTCCATCTGGAGAAAACTTCAAAACTCAGGTAAAAGAGAGCAAAGATTTCAATACGTGGACCTACAAGACCCACACAACTTTAATCAACTGATCTTGGACAAAGAAGAAAACTCAATTCAGTAGATAATGGATAGTTTTTTTCAGTAATTGGTGTGGAAACAACAGGACATACACATGCAAAAACATGGATCTCATTACCGACTTTGCAACTTTGACAAAAATCAACTCAAAATGGTTCATAAATCCATTAAATAATCAAATGTAAAATGCAAAACTGTATATTATCTAGAAGCCAACATAGGAGAAATCTAAATGATCTTTCATTTGGTGATCACTATTTAGATACAACACCAAATACAATTTATGAAGGAGAAAAATTGATAATGTGGACTTCATTAAAATTAAAAACGTCTTTGTGAAAGACACTATGCAGAGAATGGAGAGACAAGCTGCAAATGGGGAGATAATGCAATAATATGTATGATAAGGGACTGGCATCTAAAATATGCAAAGAACAGTTAAAATTCAAGAATAAGAAAACTATCAACCCAATTTTAGAAATGAACAGAAGATCTGAACAGGCATCTCATTAAAGAAGATACAAAGATAGCAAATAATAGGGGCGCCTGAGCATCTCAGTCGGTTAAGCCTCCGACTCCGGCTCGGGTCATGATCTCGCAGTTTGTGGGTTCCTTCAAGCCCTGCATTGGGTTCTGCGCTGATTGCTCAGAGCCTGACAGTTCGGAGACTGGAACCTGCTTTGGATTCTGTGTCTCCCTCTTTCTCTCCGCCCCTCCCCCGTTTGTGTGTGCACTCACTTTTTCTCTCTTTATCTCTCTCTCTCTCTCTCTCAGATATAAATAAACTTAATTTTTTTTAAAAAAGAGATAGCAAATAACCTTGTGAAAAGACACTCAGCATCATATGTCATTGGGGAACTTCAAATGAAGAGAACAATGAGGTATCATTAAGCACCTGAGAAAATGGCCAAAATACAGAGCATTGACAACGAACGCTGAGGACGTTTGGAGCAACAAGAATTCTTGTTTGTTGCTGGTGGGAACACCAAATGGTACTGCCAGTTTGGGAGACAGTTGGGCAGTTTTTATAAAGCTAAACACACTCTCACCATATGATTGACCCATTCCCCTCCTTGATGTTTACCCAAGTGCGTTGAAAGCTCATGTCTACACAAAAACCTGCACACAAATGTTTGTAGCATATTTCTTTTATCAATTTATTTTTTACTTTTCAGTATACAAGTATTTCATTCCTTAGTTAAGTTGGTGCTGAAGTACATGCATATAAGAAGAATTAAAACTAATTATAATTATTTTCTTACATTTAGTGATAAGCAATTGAGTAGAAGTCTCAAGACTCGATCTACACTTAACCTGCAAGTACATGAACACCAAACGTCCAACTTAGTATTTAATATGACTTTGTTTACTTTCCTTTTTGTAGTCATTTCATTGAATTATAGTGAATTCCTACAAAATCGAAATTTTGTAAGTAATAGTGGCATTTAGTCTCCATTTCTAATGATCAAAGCTGAGGGGAGCTAGAATAATAAGAAAGTCTGTACTCAAGATGAAGTTAAGAGCAATCTGTACATTTAGCTCATACGCATTGCCAGCTAAGACAGCTGATGTAATTTAAAGAATTTTGGTCGAGTTTCCCTAAAATTCCTTATTCCTCTTTTTTAGTGTCAGAATAATTGCATTATTTTTTGTAGTGTCAAAATGATTCTATTATTATCTAATTGAACCCCAAACCAGTAACATTAACTTATGTGAGGAAGAGAAAACACAAAGTGATCAGCACTTCCACTTGGCGCGTTGCATTGCTGTGGGTTTACGGTTCCCTGAGGCAAAGCTGTAGTCAGAAGGCAACTGCAGAGAAGTTTTGGTTTTGTTTTTGGGGTGTGTGTGTGTGTGTGTGTGTGTGTGTGTGTGTGTTAATATCAGGGCTTGAGATAGTGTCTGGAAAACACCCAGAACGGGAAAAGGGAAAGTATGAAGCCCTAGGACTTAAGAGGGAGGTCAGAAGGAATGATTGCTTGGGAGGTGCCTGGATGACTCAGTCCTTTGAGCCTCTGACTTGGGCTCAGCCCAGGCACGGTTTGTGAGCCCGATTCCCACATCAGGCTCACTGCTCCAGTGCAGAGCCTGCTTCGGATCCTTTCTCCCTCTCTCTCTGTTCCTCTCCCACTCGCTCTCTCTCAAAAACAAATAAAACATTCAAAAAAGAAGAGATTATTGCTCTAAGGTGGGTAAAAGGATGCCATGTATAAACTTCAGTGGTTTAAATAATTTTGTTCATGGTTTGGTGAGCAAAAATATAGGATAGCTTTGCCATTCATATGCATGTATTACCAATGAGGGTGGTCAGTCTTTGAGGAATAGTAATTGACTTCTGTAGTGTTTTCTTTTACAAAGACAGAATATTGTCAGATATTTCCTACAGCACATGGCCACCTTGATAATCTATTTCTGAATAGTTTTTTTCTTTTATGTTTTGAAGTGTGTATGCCACTACATCTATAATTGCACCAGTATTATAACATAGGACAATTCAATTAAAGTGTTTGTTCAAGCTAGACTTAATTTATGAGCCTCAATAGGTCACCTGCTTTATTTACTGAGCAATATATAACACAAACCCAAGCTCTTGTAATCCATTATAGAGACTGAAATAAATCACTATTGTCCTACAGAAACTCTGTCAGAGAACCTAATGAAAAACAGAGGTAAAGAATTTGATTTTATTCCATATCTACTTTTTCTTCTTTCCTATTTTCTTGAAAATTTATATTTATTGGAGAAAGAGCTATTGGAGGTGTGGCCAAGATCCATTTTCGTACCTGACATTTTACAAAACCATCATAAAGGTGACCGTAGCTTTGAAATAAGAAATATATAGTTGATCGTCATGACAAAATTTATTTATTACTTGGGGTTTAAATATTCAATTTAAATTTATTACTATTTGCCCCTGAAAAGTAAATTATCATCTAATAGTCACTTATAAAATACTAGGCTTTGGGTCACAGAAGCAGAATGCTTAAAGTAGCCACGCTGCCTTCCAGCCTCCCAGCCTCCCAGCCTCCCAGCGTTTCAATAACGCTCTTAGCCCCTGATTTTGTCACCCATGTAACTCTGAAGGAACAGGTTTTCTTCATTCCAGAGGCTTTTCAGTCGCAATGCTGCCAGGCTTAAACTTGTAGCAGCCTCAGTCAACTGAGTCAGGCTGCCGATCAAGATGCAAGTAAAGGAATTTACTGGAAGTACAGCACAAATTCATAGTGGGCCGCCATGCCCTCATTCCAAAGAAAAGGAGCAATCTGGAAAATGTCACCAGATATTTCTCTACCATTAGTTTTGTCTTGAAAGACAAGTGGAAACAATACTAAAGGGTATGAATAAACGTACACAGTCCTTAACATATTTTACCAGTCATCTGGCTTCTGGTCATGAAGCAGAAGTCACTTTTCTCTGCTTCACTTATCCACTGGAATTTCATAAAACTCATTTTTGCTGATGCTGGTAATCTGTAATTGAATGGTAATTCAAAGAACCGGAAGACTCTTTTGTGAAAATCATCAAATCAGATTGGATTTGAGACTGGGGTGAATGGTTCAACATGCATAAGGCATGTTCTCAGAACCCAAGACCGTGCTTAACCAGGTAAGAAGATGGAATACACCCAAGAGTCCTGCGGTGGTAGGTAGGCAGGAGCTATTTCCCTTCAGTGGTGAGAAGATACATCTGGATTATTAAAGAGCAAGATTTCTAAAAGATTGAAGAAGCAGATAACTCGAAATTCTCAGAGGCGTGGTTGAGTCTTTGTGCTTTCCCTGTATGCCCTCAAGTCTAACTAGAAATGCAAACCAAAAGTATTCAATCACAACTGGTACAATGCCTACCCATGTTAATATTTTAACAATTAACCTCTGTTAAGGATTTATATATTCCATAGCCTTTCCATTTGGGGGGAAGGTGTGTCAAATTATCTTAACTAAGCAAAAGTCTTTGCTATCTGTTACATGATCTGTTTTCCTGCTGATCTACTTTATTTTCAGTTGGGGTGTGCATATTTTTTTCTTTTCTTTCTTTTTACTATTTTGTATAATTCTTTTCGAAAATGTTGTCTAGGTGGCCATCAGAGGTGATGAGGTGGTCCAGAGAAGAGAGAGAGAGAGAGAGAGAGAGAGAGAGAGAGAGAGAGAGATTAACCTTTTACTAATAGCTCCAGCAATATCTGTGGGGATCATGATGACCTCTCTTATTTGTTCCAAATGCTTCTGTCTCTAAGCCCATCTCTGTCTCAAGGGATGTTGGATGCTCTATTGAACTAGAGTTGTTTTACTTTCAAAGAGGAGAATTTAGGGGGGATGTGGGGACAGTTGGGGAAAATATTTTCTATAGATACTTTAGACAGATGTTACACAGTTGCTGTTTTTTTCAAGTATCCAAATAAATGTGTGAATAATTTACTTTCTGTAATAAGTATTAGATATTTGGACTCGTTGCATACTGATGCTGAAACGACAATAAATTCAGAAAACCAAAAATTAGAAGTAGACTATCTCAAATGTAGACTATTTTTTATTTTTTCAATTGAGATGCTTCTAAGAAGAAACTTCCTATCACATTGCTTCTCCTTGGGAGACATATTGTTATTCCACTCTTAAGTGCTATGGAAAGAGGTGTTTTTCTTATTAACTGTGAACATTAGGAAGCATGTTTTTTCTTTCCATCTGACTAAAAGGAAAAGTACACTAAATATGTCTTCTTTTTATTTCCAATTTTCTCATGAAATTTTATTTTGTAATATCTTTCATTGGTGCACCCTAAGAACTCTGATCAGAAACATTCTGTCTTTTCTTCCATGATTCGCATCTGTTTTTCTTATAATTGCATCTTTTTGTGTTTTTCACCTCAATGCTCTTGCCTTTGCAACCTTTTTAACCTTTCAGTAGTTCTTTATAAGTAAATTGGAATTCTACTTGAAATTCTAAGCAGAGATAAACTTTCTTTTATGGCTTATTAATATGAAACTATTTAAAACAGACCTTTGTGCTAGAAAGTTTTAATATTTAATAATATTAGGTTGATTCAATTTATTTAAATCAGAACAAACTAGAGAATTGATAACTACACATTCTCACATTTTGTTTATATATAAGCATCCCATTTTCTAATAAATCTTTCATATTCAAAAGTTACCTTCTTAACCCCATTTCCTCTTCCAGTGATATTTTTATATTTCCATTTTCACCAAAGCTGCTGTATTAGTCTATATTGCTATTTCTAATGTTTTGTTCCACTCTTTTTTTTTATTTATTTTTTTAACGTTTATTTATTTTTGAGACAGAGAGAGACAGAGCATGAACAGGGGAGGGGCAGAGAGAGAGGGAGACACAGAATCTGAAACAGGCTCCAGGCTCTGAGCAGTCAGCACAGAGCCGACGCGGGGCTCGAACTCACGGACCGCGAGATCATGACCTGAGCCGAAGTCGGACGCTTAACCGACTGAGCCACCCAGGCGCCCCTTCCACTCTTTCTTAAACTGATGTCTATTAGGTTTTCATTCTTTTAACTGACCCCCAAAAATGTCTCTAATATCTCTGTGCTTTTACCTTCACTTGCTCCTCCTTATCTACTTCCCCTCTTGGTAGCATTTGACATGGTTCATTATCCCTTCCTACTGGGTACACCATTTTAATTTGTTTTCTATGTGATCACATTCTTCCTTGGTTCTAGGATAGAACTTCTCACTATTGCAGTCTTCTTTGTCCTTTTGTTGTTGTTGTTGACACTGATGAATTTTTAATAGAGAAAGGTACAGGATACATCTTTGATATTTTTATTTAGTCTACTTTTCCTATCTTCTTCGATGATCTCATCCAGCGTAATGATTTTAAACAGAACCTTTGTGCCAAAGACTTTGAATTCACATCTCTAGCCCAAATTCCACACGTTTTCAACTGTTTACTCATCACGACTACTTGAATGTCTGATAGACGTGTTGAATTAAACATGAACAAAACTGCTGATTCTCTAGAACATATTTTACCTATAGTTTCCCTTATGTAAGTTCACGGAAAGCCCATTTTTCCAGTGCGGGGTCCGAGACCTCGTATTCTTGGATCCTCTCTTTCCCTCATGTGTTATAGTCAACCACCAAGAAAAGCTGTTGGTTTCAAATTATATCCAGAAATAGATCCTTCTCACACTTTCACAGCTTGCATCTTCATCCAAGCCACAGCCATTTGTTTTCTGGCTTATGGCAGTGGCTACCGAATAGTCCTTGCATCTATCCGTACCCCCTGGAGTCCATCCTTAATGACACAGGACTGGAGTGACCCTTTTAAAACACAGATCAGTTTGTCAGTCAGAAATTTACCAGTGGCATCCATCCTATTCTGCATAAGATCCACAGTCCTTAAACTGCTTTGTAAGTTCTCGTATAACTTGGTCAGTTCATCCCCATTCTGTGTTGTTTACTGCTCTCTCTCTCTCTCTCTCTCCAATCTCTCTCTGGCTTTCTCTCTCTTTCTCACTTTCTCTACTCTAACCACACTGGTATCTTTGTCTTTCCTGGAATATGTTAGCAATTCTCCCTTCTTCATTTGTTCTAGTCAGTTTTCTGTCTGGAAGAGTCTTCTCACAAATATTTCCATAGTTGATTCCATCACCTCCTTCAAATTTTAATCCAAATTTTATCTTTCCATTTGACCACAGAGAACTCTCAGTTTCTCTTTATTTTGTGGCACTTCTTGGTATTTTTTTTCTGTATCACTTATTATGTCTAACATACAGTTTCATTTATCCTTTTATTATTTGATTTTTAAATTGCCTTCCTTCTTTTCCTCCACAGTCTTTATGTATACTTCATAGGAACAGACATCTTCACTGTGTTCATTTAGCCTAGTACACTTTATATATTCAATAAATATTTACTAAATATGTGAATACTCTTTATACATAGTACACAAGGAATTTTGATTGACCACTGATTCACTGATTTTGTTACCCTTTTTGTTGTAGATATTATCAACAACAAAATAAAAATAAATTTAAAAGGTATAGTGTATTGTATACACAGATACAATAAGAAGGAGTGTTGATGGTAGATAATTCGGTGATGTTTACATCATAGGACTCAGGTTCCTTTCAGTTTTGTCAATATTTATGAAATTTGGACAAATATATTAAAATCAGGGTGGCAAAAGGAATACTGAGAGGTCTATATGAGTTTTAGAATTTCTGGGATGGCATTCAAGGTTGGTGATAAGATTTCAAAAGACATAGTTGTGGAATAAAAAACAAACTTCATGAATAAGTGAAAAACATGCATGTTTATGCATTGATTGTGTGTTTAGGGACACATGAATAATTATAGAGCAGTGGTTCAGTGAAGGTATGGGCTTCAAATCTTTGTTCCTCAGATGAGATGGCCTGTGACTAGTTACTCCATCTTTAAGTCCTCAATGTCCTTATGTGTAAAACAGGGTCTGTGCAATGCCTGTCCTGTGGAGTAGCTGTGAGAATTAAATAAGATTAAGCAGTTAGACCATAGAAAAACTTGTTCCCCCTGTAGCAAACATTCAATATATTTTTAAAATATTCATGCACATAGAGAGAAATTTTGGATACAATTATACTCACCACATTGAGTTTCATGTTTGAGCCTTCCCTACGAGTGTACAGGGTATGAGGACTTATCACACTGTAAGCGTTACCATCCATTCGAAATACTTTAATGACTAGAAAAGGTAAATATAATGAAGTCCAATCAGATAAACATTTACTTTATACACAGTCAACTGTACCAATCCAATATGAACTGAGAATGTATTAAGATGTAATATGTACTTTTTATTCACCAAGACCCCTAAATGGAAGGCAACTACTTCATTTGCTTCCCATCCTAGTAAAAAGTTATATTTCATAACACATGAGGCACATGAAGAAAAGCTCACTGGGTTACTTATTAACTACATTTATTCTGTTTCTTTCGAGTGTTTGAAAGAATTTTCCAAGATAATGTTAATTATACATGAGTTCACGCCATGTGTTCTCTTCAGAATATAACTCAATATTTCACACTCAGAAACTTATTTTGTGATGAGCCATCTGTAAACAGATGTTAAACCAAACCATTGGAGTTCAAATAGCGATAAAAACAGGGAAACTCCATTCTCTGATTTTATAGAATGTAGGAGGTTTTCTATTAAAATAGCCAAAGGTTAGAGGATTAGGACCACACTAAGAGAGGGACGATGAAATGTCCTATGATACACGATCAAGTCAAAATCAACAGAGCGTAATCAACTATGTAGACTAGGAATGATGGAAAGAAACAAGTTAAAAATAAAATCTCAGATCATATAATAAGTTCATATTTGGCAAAGGCTAGAACTGATACCTCAAAAAAATTTAAGAAGTGTTCTAGATACTGATAATAATGCCATTTTCTCATGTTAAATCTCATTTTCTTTTTTTTGTCACAATGTAACTTTCAATGGTAATACATGAAATTAATTCTATAGAAAATCTTTCCTTGGGCTGCCTGGAGAAAGCAGAGCTTCATAGTTTTTTTTTTTTTTTCCCCCAATACCAGAAGCCAAACTCATTTATTCAAAGATCATCTATTGTATACTTTTCTCTCAGGAAAACCCTTACATTTTAAGAGATAAGAATATCCATTAATGACTACCATGGACAATGCTAGACTAAATCCCAGAATTATAGTCAAACTAACTGTTCTACATACAAATGAAATGCAATATCTTCTACACTTTTCTTTTTTTTTTTTGTGAGGAATATAAAACTTTAAAATCATTTTAAAGATGAGTTACAAGTGAATACTTTTGGTCTCTTGAATTTTAGAACTTACTTGAATTTGTAACATTTTAAAGTGTTATTATTCTACTCCACACTTTTTACCATTTTAAATAAATGAGCAATAGAAATTCAGTCCATTAAATTGTTACAATGTTTTTAAAATAATCTTTATGACACAGTTTTAACTTTCATATCTTAAAAATTACTCTGCATTCTTGGTAACATCAAATAGGTAATTCCCAACTACTTTGGGCATACCAACAAGGCAAATACAAAATTATGAAAGTATTTATAACATAGAAACTGAGTCAAATAAATAGCAATGTGCTTACAAATAATTATAATCTTTACTTTCCATAAAAAGAAAATTAATTTATAAAAGTAACTGATGCATAGACATATATTTTGAATAAAGAAGGAATTCTGTGGATACAAATCTTCTGATATTACTGATAAACTCATTTAAACAGAGTAACATTTATTATATGGAATCCTATAACAATGAAAGCTATTAAATGAGATAATGGTTGCTAAAGTATCACAGAAAAACAACTCTGATTTATACTTTGGTTTAAATAAATAAAATAATTTATATAATTTGTATTTTGATAAGTACATGTGTATTTATATACACATAATATATCTGAGTCTTGGCCATACTTTATTATGCTATAGAGAAAATCGGTAGAAGTATAAGTTTTGTTGGCCTTTTGGAGCAACGCTGCATAATAGGAAAAACTCTAATGGGGAGAAGAGGCACAGTGAATGCTCTTTATACAATAATACGCTTCATATGTTCTCTCTCCTGCAAAAATGTTTAAAAAGTCACAAATAAAATTGAAAGGAAATGTAGCCCTGTAGTTGTACAATAGTATGTGGTTGTTAACTCAGCATAAAGCAAATTTTCAATATGAAACATTTTCATCAGTTTACCATGGCTTAACCATCTACCTTTAAAATGTCATGGATGTTTGAACATAGGTGAGCAGGCAAATTTCATATCCTTCTCTCTAGAAATATTATATTTGTGTGTAAGTATTTTCTTGAGCATGCGTTTGGGTGTGTGTGTGTGTGTGTGTGTGTGTCCTCACATGTGATGTGTGATTGATGTGGGACTCAGAAGTAGAGTTCCAACTCCAGTTTCAGGGGCAAATTCCAACAATATAAAAAGTAAACCTTAGATGGGGCACCTGGGTGGCTCTGTCGGTTAAGCATTCAACTTTTGATTTTGACTCAGGTCATGATCTCATGGTTTGTGGGTTGGAGACCCCCATCGGGCTCTGCACTGACAGTGTGGGGCTTGTTTGTCTGTCTCTCTCTCTTGCTGCCCCTTCCCCCTCAAAATAAATATATAAACTTAAAAAAAAGTAAACTCTGGGGAACCTGGGTGGCTCAGTTGGTTGAGCGTCCAACTCTTGACTTCAGTTCGGGTCACAATCCCAGGTCATGGAATCGAAACTTACATTTGCATTGAATATGGAGTCTGCTTAAAATTCCCTCTCCCCCTGCCTCTGCTTTAGCTCTCTCTCTCTCTCTCTCTCTCTCTCTCAAAAAAGTAAACCTTAGTGTCAGAAGTTTGAATCAATAGATGTTTTAGGCAATAGTAATGAATAATCCTTGACAGACTGATTTTCAAACATTTGTGTATCTTGAATGTATGTCAGTAAGATCAAAGAGAGTAAATTCCTTGCTAAACTGTAATGGAACCAGAATTAGAATTTCAGTCTTCTAACTACAGATATTAAATGCTTTCTGTATGGTATGATGGTATTATTTTTCTCCAACTCCCTCAGGACTCCTGAATCTAAAATTGTTAACATTAACTGTAAATATTTTCCATGTGTCTATTCAGTAACATTCCACCAGCCCTTAGTTAGTAGGTAGGGTTGAGTCAGCCACTAATAAACTGAATTATGCTTGCAGTTATGTGTTACTGACAATTACTGACAGATCAAAACATTTCATAATGTAATCATTGATAGATTAATGATATCATAGAATGTTCTAGTGTCATTCATTCATTCCCTGAACAAAATCTATTGAGGAGTTGTTATATGTCAAAGCACTCTATTAGCCTGCAGGTCTAGCAAGAAGAAAATGCTGTTGTACCTAAATATCTTCAGCTTATCATCCCATTATTTAAGCAGGAATCATCCCAGTGAACTTACGTCATTAAGGTGTTTCACTTAGTTTAATTGTCTCTTTTAGCAGTGGCCTAAATGTCCTCTGTTCACAGCCAAAATTCAAGTCTCATTACAGTTTTAAAGAATACTTTGTTGCAGTGTGCTAAAACAAAATAAGATGGAGACCAGCCACGAAGATCCCCAGAACAGACAAAACCTAGTTAAGCCAGGAAGCAAAATATAATCCAGTTTATTTCATGAATGTAAGCAAAAGTCATCTTTGGTTATTTCTCATAAATGCGTCTGATAATCATGAACAAAACAAATCCTCTTCCTAAAATGGTATATGATAATCATTCTAGCCAATCGCCTGCTGCCTGGGAAACCCCCATTGTAATAAGCAATCATTGTAAAGGTCAAACAAGTTCTCATTTTCACTTTATAAGCCCTCTTGTAATGTCACGCCTGTAAGCCCCATACCAATCTTGTGGTTGAAGTCTCTGTTTTGGAACAGTTTGTTTCTGGCTCAGTGAAATATTCAAGGAAAGCTGTCTGAATTTTCTTTTGACGAATCACATCGCCATTGACTTTATAATTGTGCAGTGCATGTTAGACGACTATTTGAAACAAGTTAGCAGACTACTTACAGTTCAGCTCTACTCAAGAGCAGTACATACATATCAGCAATACGGCCAAAGTGAAGTCAGGGAACAGCTCTTTCATTCAATCATCTGAGAAATATTTGAGTGATTTGTATTCATATATCTAAAGCAGGTGTCTTGCTACTCGCCTTAGTCGGATGACTTCATTTCTGAACATCAATTTCCTCATTTTAAAAAGAGAAACATTATTGGGGCGGCTGGGTGGCTCAGTCAGTTGAGCGTCAGACTTTGGCTCAGGTCATGATCTCAGTCTGTGAGATCGAGCCTGGCGTCGGGCTCTGTGCTGACAGCTCGGAGCCTGGAGCCTGCTTCGGATTCTGTGCCTCCCTCTCTCTCTGCCCCTCTCCCATTCATGCTCTGTCCCTCTCTCTCAAAAATAAATAAACATTAAAAAAATTAATAAACATTATTATATCCCCTCTCATGATTATTATGACAATCAGAGATCATATGATACACTTTGTAAGTTAAAAAGTTATATAAATTAATATTTACACAAAACTCATTTAGATTTGGTCTCTTAACTTTCAACACCCGAACACATCCCTTACAGTGTAAGAACAATTTTAAATTCTTTGAATATTTGCTAATTAATTGATATGAAGGAAATATTTAATCCGGAAGAATTATTCTTATGAGCAAAGCTGTTCTCTGATCTTTATTCTTCAAGGATACTTTCTGAATATATGTCATACTAACAGATAAAATCTTAAGTAAGAAAGCTGGTGTAGTTCAAGGACACTTAACTATTAAATTCTGACAAAACATATTCAAATGTCAAATATTTTGCATTTTCTTTTACTGTATATTAATGTTTTCACACATTTCTAATTTAAAGTTCTACATGACTATGACATAATTTCTTGAGTATTTTAAGTCTCTTGAGTGGATTTTATTACAGAAATAAATAATTCAGAGAAAAAGTGTTATTTCTCTTTTTTCTTTCACATAGAATAAAACTCAAATTAGTGTGACAGTATTTTAGCAATGCATTAATGAGAAACGGGGGAATTTGAGAATATTTTCTTACATTTGTGGCAGATTCAGAAATTTATTCACATTGCATCAAGCTGTTGATAGAAAAGAAAATTTCTTGACTCCATTCGAAACTTTTGGGTTTTCCTTATTAGCTCCTACCTGATCTAGATAGAGGAGTAATAAAAACATTTAAAATCTTTTACATTTTTTACTTGAGAACCCACGTTGAATTTTACGAAATGATGTTTGGCAACCATCAGGATGCACATATTTGTGGCGTTTGTTTTCCAGAGTAATTTGTATATTTGATATTTCTATATTATATTTTGAAATAGTCATCCATGTTTTTATTCCTTACATAATACCTACTTGTCTATCAACTGTGTTAGTTTTGAACACACAGTAACTGATTTATTCCCACTGATTATTACTTTTGGATCAATAGTAGCAATTACAATTGCATTTTGTAGTTTCATTTATTTTAGTTGTTTTAGCTACATAAATAAATTAGGAACGCTTGCATCTTCCTTTGTGTTTTGAACCCTATTAGCTAGTTGAGAAAATAGGTATTTATTGAATGGTTGGTACAACTCACACAAAGGAAAATTCAGGCCAGAGATCGAATTTTTAAGTTACCTTTAACTTTTTTCATGTTTAGTGCTTTTATTGATCTAATTTGGTTTGCTAGTAAACATTTTGTAATATTTTCATTTTTTTTTTAATGTTCATTTATTTTTGACAGTGATAGTGGGGGAGGAGCAGAGAGAGAGGGAGACACAGGCCCCAGGCTCCCAGATGTCAGCACAGAGCCTGACTGGAACTCCAAACTCCTGAACCACAAGGTCATGCATGACCTGAGCTGAAGTCTGATGCTTAACTGACTGAGCCACCCAGGTGTCCTGCTAATACACATTTTTAATTATGTAATCTTTTATAGTTTTTTTAAATTTTTTCTCTTTTTTCCAAGGTATTTGAGTGAAATAATCAAGATTTCTGCTATTCTTTTTTTAATTTAGACATTTTTAATGATACTGATTTGTTGAAATGTACTGAGGTTTTGTGGGCCAATAGGTTGTCAATTACATAGATAGTTCACATCTGGTCAAAAAGAATTTTTATTCTTTGGGAATTGCCATAAAGTGTTTCTGTTTGATATATGCAATTTAAGTATATATTTTCACATAATGTAAATATATAATCCTAGGTACAGTTTTTTTTTTTTTTTCAAAGTAGATCTTTCACCTAGAGTTTGTTTGTTTGTTTATTTATTTATTTATTTATTTATTTATTTATTTATGTTTACTTTTATTTTTTAGAGGAGATAGAGAGAGAGTAGGAAAGGGGAAGAGAAAGGGAGAGAGAGAATCCCAAGTAGGCTCCACACTGTTAGCACAGAGCTTGATGTAGGGCTCAACCTCGCAAACCATGAGATCATGACCTGAGCTGAAATCAGGAGTTGGAGCTTAACGGACTGAGCTACTCAGGTGCCCTCAGCCAGAATCCTTATAAAGAGGGCTGCATGTATAAAACCTGTTACTCCAATCTTTTGTAGTTTTTCTTATCTGTTTCTGCATTAATATACCATAAGGACTATTATAAAAATATCATATTAAAATTATTAATTTAGCCACAGTTCTATGTGTTCTATTGATTAAAAAGTCTATGACTTTTATTTCTTCTTGAGATGTAATACATTTGCAGGTATAAATATTCTCTAATGGTTTTACCTTAAATTCATTTTTAAAGTTTATTTATTTATTTTGTGCAGAGATCGACAGCAAGAGAGGGGCAGAAAGAGAGGCAGAGAGAGAATCTCAAGCAGGCTTTGTATTGTCAGAATGGATTCCGATGTGCGGCTCGAACCCATGA
The DNA here is from genome assembly GCF_046562875.1 of Panthera onca. Classification (NCBI taxonomy): domain Eukaryota; kingdom Metazoa; phylum Chordata; class Mammalia; order Carnivora; family Felidae; genus Panthera; species Panthera onca. The sequence goes on from NC_138339.1 coordinate 22,520,495, forward strand.
ACTGTGAGGTTATTTACCTGAATTGAAATCAAGAGCTAGATGCTTAACCAACTGAATCACCCAGGTACCCCTTAAATTCTAATACACTTAATAAAATTTGCCTCCCCAGTGTGTTGTTTTAGGTATGCTTTTTTTGCATTACCTACAATATTATATTTTGATTGCAATGTATCTTTTATAGACTATCTATTACTTGACTTGCTTTGTTTACTTTATTATCTAATCTGAAAGAATTTATTTTTAATCATGAAGTACAGGCAATTGACATTTATCTTAAAATGCTATTGTACATTGTCACAACTAAATTTTTTTCTTCTTTCTTTTTTAAATTTATTTGCATATCATTTTCTTCTACTGCTTTGAAATGTGCTCATTTTCTTACATTTATTTAGTTTTATATTTTTTCCTGTATCAATTCCATGTCAAATGGAATGTATAAAGTGTAGTACATAAAGTTTAACATATAAAGCTTACACATTAACCTGTTTTTTAAAATTTATTTAGTTAATATACAGTGCAATAATGATTAGGAGAGAGAAACAAACCATTTTGTTTTTATTCTTCTAATGGGTACTTGCTTAGTAAGACTCAAACTCAGTTTCCTTATTAATATTGAAATTTATCAATATCTGTATCTCTCTTGGAACTCCAATGTTTTCAACCCCTTGGTTTCTCATGTTTTTCCTGTTCTCCTTACATTGGTCCATATGGGTTTCGCCTCTAATATTATATGTTGATTTCTATGTTTATACTTTTATTGCTTGGTCATTTTTAAAACTGAGTGATCAGCAGATTTTTATTAAAATGTTATTTTTCTAATTTTGTATGTCTTATTGCTTCAAACTGTATTAATCACTCTTCTTGTTTGGAATATCTCCGAAGTTATTTCAAAGATTGTCTCTTTTGTGGTAATATTCCTGAGATTCTGTATGCCTAAAAATACATAATTCACTCTGACATTTAAATAACAATTTAGATCAAAGGTCAGTAAATTTGTTCTGTGAAGAGTGAGATAGTAAATATTTGAGGTCTTGAAGGCCATGTGGTTTCTCTCTCGAGTACGATTTTCTCCCCTTATCCAAGCCTTCCATGGGTTCAGTTAGTTACTCATGGTCAAGCACAGTCAGGAAACAGATGATCCTTCTCCTAAGGAATCATCAAGGTCAAGAATAGCCTAATGCTATGTCTCCATGTCTACACCATTCACCTTGTTTAATCTCATCACGTTCATCCCACACCATTACAAGAAATAAAAGGGTGAGTAAACCACAAAAAATCTATTTTGAGAGAGAAGGAGACCACATTCACATAACTTCTTTTACAGTATGTTGTTATAATTGTTCTATTCATTGTTAGTTATTGTTGTTAACCTCTTACTGTGTCTTATTTATAAATTGAACGTTACTGTAGGCATGAAAGTATATGAAAAAATGTAGTATATGTAGGGCTTTGTACTATCTGTAGTTTCAGGTATCCACCTGGGGTTTGGGAACATATCCCCCCATGGATAAGGGGGGGTATTATACGTCTGCCGTTATGTGAGGAGTGCATCCATAGGCAAAATATAAATGAATGGATGAGGCTGTGTTCCAATAAAATTTTATACAAAATAAACAGGCTGCCCTGCAGGCCACCATTTACTGACAACTAGCTTGGATATATATATATAAAATTCTGAGTTTATTTTTCTTATTGTTTGTATAATTGCAGGCATTACTACACTGTCTTTTTTTTTCCACCTAGCAATGCATCTGAGAAATATACTTTAATTTATCTACTGTTCTTCTATGAGTACTCTCCTCTTTTCTTTAGAATTTTCTCTTTTTTGAAAATCATTTCAGATTTCACAGTGTGTGTCCAGAGTTCTTGGTACGGCTTTTCCTTATTTTGATTATTGTTAGTCTGTCTTATTTATCTTTACAGAGATTTATGAGCCTTTCAATATGTTTTTATCATCCTCAGAAATTATTTTTTTATTTGTGCAAATATCAATTCCTTTCTATTTATATCATTTTTAACTTCTAGACTCCTTAACAGTTGTTGAGTTACATCTAATGTTTTTCTCATTTTCTCTCTTGTCTGCTTTATTTATACCTACCTCTTGGTTAACCAACTGAGCCACTCAGGTGCCCTGAAAATTTTTTTAGTGTTTATTCATTTTTGAGAGACAAAGACAGCAAGAGTGGGGGAGGGGCAGAGAGAGACAGACACACAGAATCCGAAGCAGGCTCCCGGCTCTGAGCTGACAACACAGAGCCTGATGCAGGGCTCAAACTCATAAACCATGAGATCATGACCTGAGCCAAAATCAGATGCTTAACAAACTGAGCCACCCACGCACCCCTCTTTATTCCTCTTGGGTGTGATCTTTTTTATTCTGATTTTATTCTGATTTTTGCTATTGTATTATTCTCCCATTCATTTCTAACATTGGATTCTTTAGCTCAACAATTGTTTTTTTTTTTTCATATTTCTAATATTTTCTTATCAGAAAAAAAATATTGTTTTAATTTTTAGTTTTATTTAATTAATTCTGCTTTCTCTATGACAGGGTTTTCCATCATTAGCTCTTTTTTTTTTTTCCTTAATGCTCCTTTTTCCAAGTATTTGACCAGTTTTGCCTGTAATTTTTGCTGCCAAAGTGATTTAAAACTACCTAATTCTACTTTGTGCTTTTTCAAGTAAGATTTGAGTTAGTAAGTGTCATCAACCTCAGAATAGGCTGTCTCGGTTAATATGCTACCCACCTTCCCTCCACCTCACGTCTGGTCACCCTTGCGACCTCCACTCATACCAGAATCTGTCCCCTAGTCTTCTCAGTATTTGTGCATCTCTGAGCTTTTGTGTCATCACCACGGGAGGCAAAGAGAGAAAGCTAGGGAATACCATCCTGCCTTATTGCTCTAGGAAAATGACCCTGGGTATGCATAGGAGGGATTCCCAAATAAAATTAATCCTGTAATTTATTAACCTTCAATGTTGATTAGCACTGGGCTACAGTTTAAGAGCTAGATGCTCGATGATTTTAATTGTATAAATCTGCTGACTACATGAAAAGGAAGTTGGGAAAGGGATACAAGGAAAAGTGGAGGTGTTTGGAAGGAGAGTTTTATTTCAGGCCAATGAATTATTTTGTGGAAAATAGGTTTATATCTGGTACATCTTGTTGCCTCCTTGAGAAATTGGTTTCCTCACATGTAAGATCAGGAAGCGGATTGGATTACGAGTGGTCTAACTCTCCTCTCGGTTATTAAAGAAGCTCTATTATCCTATGACACATAGATTTTGCAAATAAATTTTAAAGAAAGCATGTTTTCCTCAGAGCAGAAAGTTCCACCTTTTCAAAATCTGCTGTTACATGAAATGCATAAATGAAGATTGTCAAGTGACAGAAGCCGCATAGAAGTCATTTTGGTATTTAAGATCTTGGGAGTGAACCATGGGAAAGAATTTTGGATTTGAATTAACGTAAGGTTAAAATCTACCTGGTGTCTCACAATCAGAAAAACTATTTGAATTTTCTTGAATGCAGGCCTCCTTTTAACACTTTCATCTTATAAATTCTTTAATTAAACTATTTTAAGTAGATTAAATTTAATGAATTGAAGTATGGGAAGACAAAATAAAGTTCCTTTTCTTCTCACCTCCAAACAGTTCTTAAATTATATTTAATCTTTTAAAAGATATGGAGGGATGCCTGGGTGGCTCAGTGGGTTGAGTATCCGACTCTTGATTTCGGCTCAGGTCATGATCCCGGGGTTGTGGGATTGAGCCCCGTGTGGGGCTCCACGCTGAGCACGCAGCTTCCTTAAGATTCTTCCTCTCTCTCCCTCCCTCTCTCTTTCTGTCTCTCTCTCATTCTCCTTCTGTCCCTCTCTGCCCCTCTCCCCCACTCGCGATTTCCCTCTGTAAAAAAATAAAAATGAAATAGAAAGAAACAAACAAAATGTATATTTCAAACACTTCAAAAGTCTGAATCTCCTTGGAGGTGAGCCTCCTTCCCCACTATGCACCCTTCCCCCTCCTTCAATTCAACTGCCTGGGGAACACCATCCTAAAGTGGCATAAAATTACTTAATATTTTCAGTGTCTATGAACTCTGTGAAAGCATATTTATAAAAGTAGAAGTTGTGATACTTTAAATTAATTTAAATTTGAGATAATGAAATGTTTACACTGAAATTATTGTTTTCATTTTTGTTCCATAATGCAATTAGCTTAATAATTCTTCAGTGTCTACAACCTTGAGAGTTCTGATGAAGTAAATAAGGAAGCACTTGTATTAATTTTGACCTGAGAAGATACATGATACTGTAAATTATTCAGTTAGTGTGAGATTTTCAGAACACTGAAAATTGTATTCGCCTTGGAATTTAAATACTATTTTGAGGATGTATACTAAAATATATTATAGTAACATTAAACTTCTAGTAGTATTCAACATTCGATCATCTACTAGTTATCAAGAGTGAAATATCATTGCAATTTATCTTCTATATAATTGCCTCATCAAACTTTTATATGGTGATTTTTTTTCTCTTTGAATTTTAGTAGAAACATAGTCATGTTATCTTGCTTAAATACTTGATTGTTAACCAAAACGCATTACTGCATTTTTTTTATACTGATGGCTAAGTAATTTATGCAGATAATTAAAGAAGTGCTTCAATTTTCATTACATCCTTAAACATACTTTCTTTTCAATCTAGATTAAACTTAATGGAGTCATTTGCATGCACTTTTCACTGATTTGGAGTTTGTTTGCAAACAAATTGGTATTGTAAAACTTATTGACTTACTCTCAGCATATTTCCGCATTTTATTGATGTATTGAAATACTTTCAGTACTATAACAAGCTTTCTTAAAGAATTTGTCACTAGCATCAAAGGTTTTCTACTCTACTGTTAATGTTATAGTAAATTAAATTAGGTGTAAAGACTTGCTGAATATAGAAATTGTTATCCTAAGCCCTAAAATAAAAACAAAAAATAAAGATACAAGCATGGAAATTACCTACCTATTTTGCCTGCCTGCCATTTGGTAGGCTAAACAATTTTTGTAACATACATATTCTTCTATTTAGAATATGAATAACCTTGACGTTATATAAGGAAATATTAAATAATTAAAAAATATTAATGTTTATTTATTTTTGAGAGAGAGAGAGAGAGAGAGAGCAGGGGAGTGGCAGAGAAAGAGGGAGACAAAGAACTCAAAGCAGGCTCCAGGCTCTGAGCTGTCAGCATAGAGCCCGATGTGGGGCTCGAACTCACAAATTGTGAAATCATGACCTGAGCTGAAGTCAGACGCTTAACCAACTGAGTCACCCAGCACCCCAAAGAAATATTAAATAATTTATTTATGTTGAAGCAATACCACTTTTAGTTAGCTTTTTTATAATGTTTTTTTTTTTTTTTTGCATTATTCACGTGGACTTGATAATTATTCTTAGAGATTATTGTTTTCTTTCTTGGGATACATTTTAATAATAATAAAGCAATCATTTTTAATTTTTTTTAATTTTATTTATGCTAATTAATTTATTTTTGAGAGAGAGCAAGCAAGTGGGGGAGGAGCAGAGAGACAGGGAGGAAGAGAATCCCAAGCAGGCTCCACACTGTCAGTGCAGAGCTGGACGCGGGGCTCAAACTCACCAACCGTGAGATCACGATCTGAGCCCGGATCAAGAGTCAGACGCTGAACTGACTGAACGAGCCACCCAGGTGCCCCTAAAGCAATCATTTTTTAAAGGGATAGGAAAAATATTGTAGTGATGCCAACTGAAATTACCAAACATAAGTTCCAACTCTACTGAAGCTATGGTATAGAGCGTAGCTCCCACAGTTTATGTGAGCCACAACACGTAATGAAATTCTCTCAGAATCTCCTGAGTAGAAAGCTCTTGGAAACAGACTGAAAGTCCGGTTAGAGGTGATCTATAACAACCTTCTAATTTATTTGGAAGATGTTTATGTTTAATATCATAAAGTTGTCTGCTCCTTTCTTGTTACACTGCTTGATTTTTACCATCCCACGTACTTTTGCTTTCCCTGTTGATAATCTGCTAATCTGATGATGCACCAATTTCTGCGTGCTCCTTTCTTTCCTTCTTGACTTCATCTCCGTGGGCAGTAGGCTTTAGAAGAAAAGCAGCAATCAATATGGCTAACTACTTAATATGAGAGATAATTTTTACTTGATATATTCTTTGTTGAATAAAGACAATAGTTTCATTCAACTTAATTCATACAAATACATGAAAAATTATGTGTCCCGTGACTGTCTCCAGTAAGAATTCAGACACGGATTCTGCCCACAAAAAACTTTTCGTCAATTGACAGGGGTTATCAGCAGAATCTTCTGAGTGTCAATCACCTGAAGTTTGCCTTGTTTAAATCATATTTTCAAAAATAATCATATGTTGGGGTGCCTGGATGGCTCAGTCGGTTAATCATCTGACTCTTGATTTTGGCTCAGGTCATGATCCCAGGGTTAAGGGGTCATAATCCCATGCTGAGTGTGGAACCTGCCTAAATTTGTCTCTCTCTCCCTTTGCCCCTCTTCCCTACTTGCACTCTCTGTCTCTCTTTAAAATAAGTGGTAAAAAAAAAAAAAAAAAGTATCTATATGTTGAAACGCCATAGGAGAGAATCCTCAAAAATTATTTTTGAACTGGTTTTTTAATTCATCCAGACGGAATTACACAAGATGTAGACAATGTTAATTATTCTCTTTTGATACATATTTAGTTCCACAAGTGTATATTCATGTTTTGAGAAGTAAAATGAATCCAATTGATCTACTACTCTCAGATATTCTGTAATACTCTTAGAGATCTAACAAAAGTACCAAAATCTGATACAATGCAAATTAAACACAAATATTCAGGTGAAAAAAGAAATTTGCTAAGCATCTGAAGGACATAGAAATTTCTCACACATGTTTGGCTAGATCTTAACATTTGTCTTAAGCATTTCATGGTTATTTAAATTCAAATACTAAGTCAAAATTTCATTCATATATTTTAGTAAACTTCCTTGGCATTTTAAAGCCACATTAGAAAATATTTTGCATTTTGTTGGTTAAAATTAAGTCATTGTGACAAACTTATTTATTACATCACTTAGGTTATTACAGAAATGCTTATTTTACACTAATACAAGCACGTAATATTCATTTTTGAAAGGCAGTGATTTAGAATGAGATCATAAAAGAGATGAAATGAGATAATCAGAAAGTTAATATCAAACAGTTTTTGAGGTTAAAGTTAATGACTGTCATTCTTGTAAAAATGCTTTCCTTTGTAATTTTATACTGCTGTCTCATACAACATTTGATTTATTCCAACTGTGTTTAATTGGCCCAGATGCAAAGATAAGGTGACAGTTGTGACCTTGAGACTGTGACCTGTGCAGTAATGAGGAAATGACTTTATGTCACAAACCTGTACATTACTAAGTTTTAGCTTGTGAGAGTGAATTCTTGTGTTGCTTAAATCTTCCAGAAGAGGCCTTCGAGTGGAGACTGAGTCGTCAGTAATCTGAGGATGTGGAAGGGTGGGATTGCCCCATTCTCTGAACACTGTTACACACAGAAATGGTTAGCGGTATGCGAGAGATACTGCCTTTCTTTATTCATCTAGGCTTTGCTTTTTAAATATCAAGAATGTACCCCAGGTCCTGGTTTATGCTAATTTCTTTGATTTGTCACTATCAAGAAAGAGCAAGGACCTTTGATTTGTTCGTGATAGGCACCATTCTGTATTGCTGAATTCCAATCAAGAAATCATTCCATTGTATCACTTAATCTGTTCCTTTGAATGTTTATTTATTTAGTTTGAGAGAGAGAGAGAGAGAGAGAGAGAGAGAGAGAGAGAGTGGGGGAGGGGCATAGAGAGAACTGGAAAGAGAGAATCCCAAGCAGGATCCACTCTATACACGGGGCTGGGTCTCACAACCATGAGATCACAATCTGAGCTGATATGAAGAGTCAGACATATCAGCTGACTGAGCCACCCAGGCACACCACACTATCTATTTTTTTTTAAGGCACAAAGCAGCTATTCAATATCCTTTTAAAAGGAAAAAAAAAGTTTAGAAGAATCCATACATAAGAAGAATCCAACATAACAAAAATATGGTACTCAATTTGCTACTGCAGCAGGATGCAGGGCTAAAATCTCAGGACTTGAGTTCCATTTCTTTTTTTTTTTTTTTTCCTAATTCACTACTTTTTATTTTTATTTTTTTTTTTATTATTTTTTAATATGAAATTTATTGTCAAATTGGTTTCCATACAACAGCCAGTGCTCATCCCTACAGGTGCCCTCCTCAGTACACATCACCCACCCTTCCCTCCCTCCCACCCCCCATCAACCCTCAGATTGTGGCAAGGAGAAAGAATGAAATATGGCCTTTTGTAGCAACATGGATGGAACTAGAGAGTGTTCTGCTAAGTGAAATAAGTCCTACAGAGAAAGACAGATGCCATATATTTTCACTCTTATGTGGGTCCTGAGAACCTTAACAGAAGACCATGGGGGATGGGAAAGAGAGAAAAAAAAAAGTTAGAGAGGGAGGGAGCCAAAGCATAGAGACTCTTAAAAACTGAGAGCGCCATTACTTACCCCAACTCTTCATCAGTCTGAAACACTTTATTGGTACTTCGACAGGTTTTCATATTGTCCCTGAGCGAAGATCTCCAAAGCAAGGATATTTATACTAGATAAAAATTGCATCTCTTTTATTTCCTCACCCTGATATTCAGAAAAATTCTTTTGATTTTGAGATAGTTGAGATTTTACTAGAATTCCAGTCAATATGATAGCTCTTTGCTTTCTTCTCATACTGGTATAGAAGTTGTGATTAGGAATCACGGGGAATAACAGCAGTGCACTTGGGTGCGGGTATTACGTTGTCATTCACCTGGAATATCGCTTGTTGTTCCTTAAAGGTTGGACATTATTTTTTATAAGTCCGACTAACGGAAGCATATTCATGAGCATGTAGGAAGGCGCATGTATCTCCTGCCTGCTTTAGTTTTCCTCTGCCTGACCAGTAAAGACTGTGCTAAGCCACTATAAATTAAAGAATAAAGGAAAAGTATGACAGGATTTTACAGATAAGGCTAATTTATGTCATTCTTTTTATTCTTCTCTGCATAACTCACCAGGTAACAGCTTGACATAAGAACAAAGAGAAGGCAAAGTTGCTGGTGAAAGCTCATAATATTTGATCCTTGTCATAGAAAAGGAAGTCAATTTCGATGATTGCTTAAATGTAAAACACGCTTGTGAAAAAAATGGAAGAATCTTAACACCCTTGATGTCTGTTTATTATATTATCATACTACATGTTTCTGAATCTAAAATGAAATAAAATTCTACTTTATTTGATCGTTTTATGTTTTTCTTTTCCTTTTTGCTTTATTTCAGTGAGATCATCTGACATGAGTTTTTCTCTATAACAAATTTTTAAGAGTTCAGTACATGATTATTGACTATAGATTCAAGAGAAGGTAATGCAAATATTAAATAGTGATATATTTTAATAAGATAACAACAACATAACATAACATACAGAACGGAACAAAACATAATAACATGAATCATGTGTGTGTCTGGGTAGCCAGAAAGAGCATCAAAAAAAAAAAAAAAGGAGAGAACATTTTGACATTTTGAAAGTTTTTTTTTTTTTAATTTATTAACGTTTATTTATTATTGAGAGACAGGGAGACAGAGCGTGAGCAGGGGAGGGGTAGAGAGAGGGGGACACACAGAATCTGAAGTAGGCTCCAGTCTCTGAGCTGTCAGCACAGAGCCTGATGCGGGGCTCAAACTCACAAACTGCGAGATCATGACCTGATTCAAAGTCAGTCGCTTAACCAACTGATCCAACCAGCCACCCTGAGGAAAGAGCATTTTAAAAGAAACAACATGAATCTCTAAAAGTAGTTCTATATTGATGTATTTCAGGAATTTATGCTTACTTATATGTTTCTGTTTGCCAGTTTTTAGAAAATGAAACTCTATTAAATGTATAAGGAGAAATAACATGATATATATCACTATCATGAAAAGTAGTTCTTTAGAAGTTAAGGAGAATATTTGTCATTATATGGACTTTTAATTCTGAACATTATATTTTATGATCAGCATCAAACTTTGATTTGGGGGGTGTATAGTATTTTGCACATTATATTCTTTGTCTTCAAACTGTTATGTAGATAATACTTTTGATTTGATATAAAATAACAATTATTTAAATAAAACTGAATAGGATTTCAATACATAGAACAATTTGAACCTGTGTCATACTCATCAAATATCAGAAAAACACACAGATTTCTGACAAAGCTTTCCACATAGTAGGTTAGGATTAACATTATTCCATTAAACTGATACTGTCCAAAAACCTCTTATACAACCATTTTTATTGGAGCCATACATTTCTACTTAGTTTATGTTTCTTGAAAATCTCTTTACTTGACTTCAAGTCAAGAAAATGAACTAGCTGATTTGTTTCTGATTCATTTTACATTTGAAACCACAAACTTTGTAACAAAGTAAACATAAACATGCTGTGTTTTCCCTTATGACCCATTTCCTGAAATGCAGATGTATATACATGTCAACTAAATTTCATCTACTGACCTCTTGTGATCTATGATACCAAGTACAAATTTTTCTTTTAATTGGATTGTTGGGCTCCGTTAGAGTCTATTGCACATTTATGTTTTCCTGCAGTGAATCTTGTAAAATCTAAGAGGCTTACTGTCTGGTAGGCTAGACTAATTGCCGTGGTGACCCTGCAGACCTTATTTTGGATGAAGGTAAGGAGAAAAACAAACAAACAAACAAACAAACAACAAAACCCAATTTCATTTCAATAGAAATACCAAACAAATCATTAGTGTTCAGTTTCAATTACTTTTTAAGTGTTTTTGAGAAGCAAAGAGTAACAAGACAAAAGGTATGATCAAAACATATTTAAGTAAAAACACAGCATATTAACAATGAATGAATTAATCAAGTTCAGAATAATCTTGAGATAGGTTATACCACTCTATATTTTTTCCTTCCAGCAAGACTACAATAGAGAAAGCAGAAAAGTATCTGGAAATGTCTGGGTTTTAGGTCACATATTTGAAACAACTCTTTAGTCTTTTTGGTCTAAAAGATACGTTTGAACATTTCATATGCCTTGGGAGAAAGATGGCTGCTGAAATGTGATAGTTCTTCTCTACTTTTATAGATACAGTTGCCTGATGAACTGGCCTTCCACAAGCTGAAATTAACTCAGCAAAGACATACTTCTTAATATGTGGGCTGCCTCCAATAATACTCCTGGAATTTCTTGATGAATTGGAAGAAATTGTATTTGGCAAAGAGAGATTTCACCATACTTTCAAGAATATGATATTCTAATAAGTCTCCCTTTAAACCTATGGACTTTAAAATTTTTATAACAAGTACTCCTATGATAATCATATGGATCAAAAATGTTTTACCGTTTAAAATTTTTAAACTACAAATTTCCACTTTGAAGTAGATATGAAAGTCAATTATTATAGCAATAGTAAAGTGATAGGTATGCTATTTCATAACAACGGAATATGTTATTTTAAATTATCGTATTTTGTTCTATCCAAAATTAAAAGATTTCTATTAGCCAAATGCATGTCTAAGAAATCACTAATATGAGCATAGCCCCTTTTTTTTTTACTAAGATGTCTTCTTTGTATAAAAATTATTTATATGTTATTTTAAGTTAAAATGCTGCTGATTTTTCAAAGCGTGTATTCTTTTCATAAATAGAGTTATCGTGTGAAAAGAGCTTAGTAAGAAGTCTAAATGTTTGTGTCTTTTCCAATTTCTATGTTTGGTTTATTTCATAAGTGTTTATAATAGAGTATTGCTAAAATAGATAGTATAATATATAGATAATATATGAGCAACTGTTATGATCTGAATATTTGTGTCCCCCTAAAATTAGTATGTTGTAACTTAATCCCCAATGTGATAGTTTTTGGAAATGGGGCCTTTGGGAGATAATTAGATCATGAGTGTGGGCCCTCACGAATGGAAAAGATTTCCCTATCAGGTAATGAAGGGACCAGGGCTCTCTCTCCACCACATGAGGATAAATGAAAAGTGGGCAGCCTGGCACCCAAAAGACGATTGTCACCCAAACTTGAACGTGTTGCACTCTGATTTCAGACTTCCAGCCTCCCAAACTGTTGAGAAATAAATGTTGGTTAAGCCACCCAGTTTATGGTATTTTGCTATAGCAGCCTGAGGTAAGACAGTAATAAAACATGCAAAAAATGAAATATTATATTGAATACATGAGCTGTCACTTATCATAAATAATATAGATACGTGCCATCGATAAATGCAGCTGTGACTTAATTCTGTGAAATCTAACTTAACTGTCTTAAACATTCTCATAACTTCCTATACAGATTCTATAATTACTGGGCTTCAGTTAAAGCAGTATATTTCTGTTCACCAAGTGCTCAGAACTACCTGTTATTTGGCTTGACCAAACATTGGACTTCTGTCCTCTCCACAGAACCCTGAACTTGAGCTCACTGAAGCTTAGTAGAGACAACATCTTCCTTTAATTGCTCATTCTGAGCGCAGAGATAAATATGTCCCATTAAACCATCTTGATCATGCCTGCTTAACTCCAGCTCGCCACAAATATAAGTTCCTGTCAGCCATGCTTACCTCTCTTTCAGTTTACCCCAAACTTGTTTGTCTGTTTTATTTTGAGACATTTGTCTTTGACAATGCCATTTTGCCTTCACAACGCATCTTAACGTAGTAACTGAAGAGAATTTGCCACATCTGGTCAAGAGTTAAAGATACAAGTTTCAGAATATATAATGAACTGAGCATGTAGCATTGCATTAACAATAAATATATTGAAATGCAAGGAGTCCATTTGGCTAAGAATACGACCATTTCCAGATTCAACAAAGAGTAAACACTCATGTGGCATTGTGTATAATTCTATGCCCTGAAATGAAAGAGAAATGGACTTCAGATGATAGATACAGCTGTAATTAAAAGACTAGAAATCTAGGGCCGCCTGGGTGGCTCATTGGTTAAGCGTCCGACTTTGGATCAGGTCATGATCTCACAGCTCGTGAGTTCAAGTCCTGCGTCGGGCTCTGTGCTGACAGCTCAGAGCCTGGAGCCTCCTTCTGCTTCTGTGTCTCCCTCCCTCTCTGCCCCTAACCCACTTGCATTCTGTCTCTGTCTCTCTCAAAGAAATAAATAAACATTAAAAAAAGAAAGCTATGGATGCTATTTAAACATCCAAATGGAATATAGTGAAAGTATGATAAATATCTTGGCTAGGACAATTGTAAGAACATATACATTTTTTCTGATATCTCAATGTTGATACTGTTTTAGAGTAAGAATAATGCAATTCAATAGCTTTTTCAAAGCAAGTACTGTCTTAAACAGTACTGTCACACCCGCTTTCACTTTTAAGATGATAATAGAGAAATTCCTGTTAATAAGCAACCATTTAATTATTATTAAGGAGGGCATTAGATTCCATTTTACTTTTAAGAGAGTAGTTATCTGAATGAAATACACCATCACTGTTTTTATTCTTCAGACAGAGCTGGCATTCATTTACTTTGATTTATGGCACTTCTATTGCTTATTCACCTTAAATTACATTTCATTGTTTCCGTCTTGAACGGTAATAGTGTCATCATCATGAATGAGTTTCTCACATCAAAAAATGTGTACCTGCTGTTTTCCATCTGCTTTTCTTGCTCTCTCACCTTGCTAGGACACCTAGGAAGCTACATAATAAATCAGGCAGAAACTCCTGGTATGAGATATCTCTTTACATACTGGACCCTCAAAGAAATGAAGTTAATTTGCAAAATGGGAAATGATTATTTTTTCATATTCATGAAGAATTTACCACTAACATTTTCTTTTATTATTTACATGGTGGCATAACACAAAAATCTAAATAACATCAAGTGTGCATCCTGATGGATTTTTACAAATTTTAGGAGTTTCGTAATCTACTCAAATAAAAAATTTAAAAAAATGTATATTCAATATAAGGTTGAAAGCCTATAAGACACAGTAAAATATCTGTGTTCTAAAATTTCAGACACCGAGTTTACTTATGCTTTTCCACTGAAAATTCTATGAGATATATTATACTTCATTTCAAATTTCCCTGAAGCTTAATCACAGGTATGTCTGTCTTCACAAGTACTTTAAAAAAAAAAAAATACGAGGCAAAAAAAAAAAATTGTAAATGATACTTCATTTGATTTGAATGGAACATTTATTCTTGTAGATTTTATTGCTCTGGGAATGAAAGTGAGGAACTAAGCAGAATATATGCAAACTTTCAAAATATTTTATTAATGCAGCCATGGAATGCTCTATCATTTTTTTTGTTTTCAAAGATGGGAGAAGTGATAATGTAACTTAATGTGCATAGGCAATTCTATCATGCCACCTCCCCCCCACTATATTATTCAGCCAGGTACTTGGAATCTTATGAAAATGTACAGCATATATAAAAATAAATATATGTATATGATTTGTATAGATACACAATATATTTTGCATTACTGTGTTTGAAGATTTGTTTCTTCTAATACATATGCAATTTTTGATCAGGTAAAAGTTTCACCAGCAAAAGGAAAGCTCATCCTGTTAGTTTACTCACCTTTGTCCCACATTTGTCCAAAGAACCTACTGATATGAAAGTCCTAATTGATCTCTTTGCTTCTATTTTTCTCCCGGCCAAGCATTTAAAATTGCCAAATATTGACTCCCTAGAACAATCTGTTGATAAAGCAAAGTGACATTTATTGCTTACCATAATAGTGGAAATTAATCCTTGAGAGAATCTTGTAAAGAATGGGAAAAGACAGAATATATTTGCGGTTGGTTGGGATCCTGACTTAAGGTGAGGCTTCCAGTGTGATGTCTTGATGAGAGTTGGAAAAATGCATAATATAATAATTCAGGATTGGTGGACACAGAGTCATCAGTAGTCAAGCCCAGGACAGGCACATCTTGCAGAGTCCTTCATCCTAACTGAGCTTTGATTTTTAGCAGTTGAATACTTTCTGAAAGTTTTTTAGCAAACAATAACAGTTACATACAATGTCGTCTTCCTGAACAAATGTTTTCTAGACTAGTATGGACATGCTAATGTGAAGAATGGAGTAGTAGATTGTATTAATGAAGACATTAAGGTGGGTGGGTGGGTGTAGATGGATTTGGTTCTCAGTATCACCTTTTATTGTGACTCTTTAGCTTAAGCCAAAGGGTAGAACATCAGCATCTGGAGAAGTGATCAATGCATTTCTTCATTTCTAATAGAGTGGTGTAATCACATACTAAATATTTGAGGATGTTCGTTTCAACCTTTATGAAGGTCCAATTTTCTTGTTTTTTGCTTGGAAGGTCAGTTATTGGATCATTCAATAGGATAGCAGTGTCATAAGAGCATTTAAGATTCTAATGGCCACACAGATGAACACAGCGACACATAAAATACTAAAAGAAGGATTGTTATCAGAGCCTGTGAGTCAGGTTTAAGCCAAGGCTCAAAGCGCCTAAATTAAGCCAAGAGAACAGATCTTACCTTCAATATGAAGAGCCCACAGAAACACATGGCATTATTTAAAAAAAAAATCTATATAATTTTTTTGTGTGTTTCTCAGATCTGGGACGAATATTGTGCCTGTATCCATAGAGAATCTTCCAAAGGTCTGTATGGATGCAAACACAATATTCTTCTCTTAAAAGAGCATGTATGCCTTATTGAGAAGCCGATACTATATCTATAAAGACCTGTTCCAAACTAACGTTTAACTTAATGAGTCCTTGGGGCAAAGAGTTCTGTGACCTCGAAAGCTTTACTGAGTTCTCTTGCTATCTTCTGACCTATGGCATATAGTACCCTCTTTACTGCGTGGGCCTCTTAGAAAGCATAATTTGCAGAGGCTTAAGGACAGAAAAACATTTTAGAATTGTCCTTGAATTATTAATATTCTAGATTCCTGGATGTCTGGTTTATTATAGTGTTTGCCATGTAAAAAATCACTTAGTGGTTGAGCCAATTTCACAGGAAACCAACTGATTACCAAAAGACGCTGGTATCATGGGAACCTAAAAAAAACAATGGGTGGTTCTAAAAAGAAAGTGTGCACAAATGTAACAAGTAAGATTCATCATTCCCTTGGGCCAAATCATGATCAAATTACAACTAGTCTTCTTATGCCAGAAAGTAAATTAGAAAGCAGAAAGTAATTTTAAAAATGTGAGACTTACAGATAACAGATGTCTGCTTACGAATTGTCCAAAATCTTAAACCAGCAAAAAGAAAAGAAAGTAGCCAGGAAAAAACAAATGACACATGCAGGCATGCATGTTAAAGTTCAATATGTAATTCTAGCTCTGTGGATTTTGTTCTCCGGCTCCTGAGTGGAACCTATGTAACTCCTGAAGACTATTCGCTTCTGGAACGTTTCTAACAATCTTCAGCTTGACCTTGATAATCTTCACAATCATCAAGTGAGTCGAGAATTACTTATGTTTCTGCATGACCCAACCTTGACGTAAGGGCAGAATTCTTGGACTGTGCTGATGTGATGATGGCTCATAGTATCTGGTCAGGATTTTTCCAGCAGGGTTCAAATAATGTCTTTCTCTGATACTAATTCAGAGACCAGTTGTCCAGATTTTGTTCATGCGGAGGTTAGCTCAGATGTTAGGAATGGCTGCCCACAGCTGGTGGCAATATTCTATACAGCATCGTACGAGATATTTGTTCACGTCTGCTTGTCCGAGTGTGAAAATTAGAATTGGCGTGATATTCTCAGAAACATGGGGTGGCCTCTTTGTGATTTTTAAGGGGGGGTAGCAAACCCAGAAGGTGTTGATCTCGCTGTCATTTAAAGCAATAGCAACACCTTAGGCCATGAAAGTTTAGAGCCTCTGAAAGCTCTACCAATTTTGGTTTCAGAATTCAATTTGTGTTTACCACCTTTTCCAAAGATTGGATGTGATGGGGACAATTAAATTTCTTATTAATTGCCAAAGCTTTACAAAGATATTTGTAATGGTTCCAGTAAAATGCTTACTTCTGTCATGAGAAGAGTTATTTTGTAATTTCCTACAGTGTGAACACAAAATCAAGTGATTCTTTGTTACTGGTAGAGTCATAAAGTTCCAGCAAAGAAAGGCTTTATCCTATACCAAGAATAAGCACATAGTATGTAGTATGAGGAACATATTTAAAATGTTTTGCAAGTTAGCTGCATGAAATCTGCTGGAAGATGGTCAAAGGGACTCTGGTATTTGGGTTCTTGTCAATATCTTGCTTTTACAATTTTACTAGAATTATGACAATGACGGATAAAGCATGTACTCTAAAAATTTTAGTGAAGCTTTCACACAAATATTGATTGAAAAGAGTGGCCAATTTGTAATATTGTGATAAAAGTCCAAATTGTTCTGACTAATGCCTTATGTTAAGACCATTAGCAAAAATGGAAGACAGTAAAATTCTCACTTTAATTTTAACACATGATATATAGATATATGCTTAGTTGGGTATATTTCTTGGATCAAAAACAGATCATGGAAAAAAAACAGATTATGAGCAGTTAGGGAATTACTTTTTGACATAATATATCTTCAGAAAATTATTACAATGGGTGTTGAACTAAAATAAATAAATGAATAGATTGATCAATCTATCAAAGATAGATATAAATAATTATTGTAGAAGTGCTTGTGACTGATCTTGAGTAGGTTTATTATTAATCCTGAAAATTATACAATCATTACTATATGTATTTTAATATAATACATTCAATATAAGGAAGACTTTCTCTTCTGATTGTCAGTTTGATAAACAATCCAACTCTTAAAATAGTTTTTTTTTATATATTTTTTTAATGTTTATTTATTTTTGAGACACAGAGAGACAGAGCATGAATGGGGGAGGGTCAGAGAGAGAGGGAGACACAGAATCTGAAACAGGTTCCAGGCTCTGAGCTGTCAGCACAGAGCCCGACGCGGGGCTCGAACTCAAGGACCGCGAGATCGTGACCTGAGCCGAAGTCGGACGCTTAACCGACTGAGCCACCCAGGCGCCCCTAAAATAGTTTTAAATTAAATTGTTTTCAGAAAATGTCCAAACTTAAATTATTTCTGTTGTCTTTTATAATGTAAATGTATACCCTTTGTAGGGTTTATAATAATTAAGGTGGCAAAAACATAAATGTCTTACCAAATCATTTGGACGTTCTCTTCTGTATAGGTGTATTGTAATGCTAAAAAAAGGGGGATCAATTAAAAGTCTGTATTGATAGCACAGTTTGTTTTCCCTTTCAAATGCATTCAACTACTTATAGATTATCAAATGCTAAGTTTTACATTTGTATAGGATGCTTTTTCCTGTGTGATAACTTCCTAATTTTATTTACCTTTATTACGCTAATGATCACATACATTAGTTTGTATTCTAGAGTTGGCAAATAAATTATAGTGAGATACCAATAAAAGAGATTGCTATCTGAAAAAAATAATTTTGGATTCATATTTCACTCCATTTGATGTCAAAAACCAAGACTCCAGGAACATACATGTAGCCAAAGTTGGATTTATTACTTGGAGAAACAAGGGACACTACCCCATGGAACAAACCGTGGGAATGTTTGGTCATTTTAGTGGTTGTGTAGTAACTTTGTTTCCAGTGTCTAATTAGAAATGATCATGAGTTATTTGTTTTTTGTTGTACCCATGTCACAGAGATTTCTAGTCAGATATTTATGTCCTGCAAAATTGTTAATGTCAGTAGGGGAACCACATGACCTATCAGAGAGCAGCTAGACCAGCTACCAGCTGTCATCTGTCAGGTATGATTATTTCTTTTTCACGCTTTACCTTTAAAAAAATCAATTGCATTTAAACTAAAATACAAAAGTCAATCCATTAAGATTTTAGGATAACAGATATGCATCTATGTAATTTTACCGTGACTGAAAACCAAGTAGTATAAAACATGAGACTAAACAGTTTTCTATGCATAAAAATCAAAGATGTTTGCGCACACACACACACACACACGAGAATATGGCTATGTATCACAAGGCAAAATGAATGGAAATGTTTGTAGTAGATACCATCGGTAAAGAACTGAGTCTAATACATATGAATTGCTATAAGTGAATTAGAATAGAACAACGAGTCTAATAAGCAATGAATGTAAACTGTCAGTTTATAGAAAAGGAATTATATTTGGCTCATAAATATATGAACCAATACTTTCTTATAAAGAGAATCACAAATTAAAACAACAACGAAACATTATTTTCAGGTCATGATTGGGGAAACAGTATTAGGGAAACAGTCATTCTCATAGTCGGTATGAATTTAAATGTATGAATAATTAAAATATATTCAAAGTCTTTTGAAAAAGGAGATCTATAACTATTAGAAAAATCAAGTACTACTTCTAAAGAATTTTATTTATTAAAAAAATCACTTTGAGAGGATATTACAACAAATCAATATTGTAAATTGTTTAAGATGAGCACACCCTTGTTTTACATTTTTTTCATTATATGGTTTGTTTTAATATTACTTTTAATTTCAAGAAGAGTTATAATTTCAGTTTGGGGGGAAAAACAAGGTTAGGTTAATAGAGAAAAATCAATCTCAAAATATTGAAATTTTTAGGAGGCAAAAAATTATTCTAGTTGAGTGAAATTCATGTATTTGTTTACTTGCTTAAAACATTGTTTATATCACATTTTGCTTATTCATTTATTCATGGAAGGACAGTATCATTACCTCACATTTTAGCTATTATGAATAACACAGCTATGAACACAGGTATACAAATATCTCTTTGAGACATTGCTTTCAACTCTTTTGGGTATATGTTCACAAGTGGGATTGCAAGTTTTTATGGTAATTATATTTTTAGATTCTTCTAGAACCACCAAACTGTTTTCCGTAGGATCGTACCATTTTATATTCCCAGCAACAGGCACATGAGTCCCAGTTTCTTCACATCCCTCCCAACTCTTGCTCTTCTCTGGTTTTGTTTTTTGTTTTGCATTGTTTTATTTTGTTTGATAGTAGCTATCCTCATGAGTAGAAGGGAATATCTCAGAGTTTTGACTTACATTTCCCTAATGATTTGTGATAGTGAGTATTTATTTATGTGTTTATGCAGCCATTTGTATATCATTTTCGGAGAAATGTCCATTCAAGTCCTTTACTCACTTGTAAAGTAGGCTATTCATTTTTTAAGCTTTTGAATTTCAGGAATATTATTCAGCCTTAAAAAGGCAGAAAATTCTGACATATGCTATGACATGGATGAACATTGAAGACATGCTAAGTGAGATAATTCAGTCAACAAACACTGTATGATTCCACTTTTATAAGGTACTTAAAAATTATACACGGAAAGTAGAATGATAGTTGCCAGGAGTTGGGAGGAGGGGGAAATGAGGAGCTATTGCTTAATGGATATAGAGTTTCAGTTTTACAAGATAAAAAGAGTTATGGAGATGGATAGTGGGGATGTTGGTACAACATTATGAATATATTTAATACAATTAATAGCCATTTACCTTTTTTTTCTGGATGGAATGTCAAAGTGACTAAGGAACAGAAGAGCCATATTATCATAAAAATAGTATTTTGAGTATTGTGAATCATAGTCAAAACCTGTGAGTTCCGCTAAAATTATGTCTACATATCATATATCTACATATCATATATCATTAAAAATATAAACCCGTGAAGAAGCTACTAAGACCACTGAACTACTACTTTGGACACAGACGGAATGCCCAATAGTGCCATTGCTCAAAGTAGATTGATGGTTTGATATTAACCATTAGTTAAGCCTTGACAGCTTTTCAATTAAAAAAAAAATTAATGATTATTTTTGAGAGAGAGAAACAGAGTGTGAACGGGGGAGGGGCAGAGAGAGAGAGAGAGAGAGAGACAGAATCTGAAGCAGGTTCCAAACTCTGAGTCAGCACAGAGCCCAGTGCTCAAACCCACAAACTGTGAGATCATGACCTGAGCCGAAGTCAGACGTTTAATCAACTGAGCCACCCAGGCGCGCCAAGCCTTGACAGCTTCTTTAAAACTTTGATAGTTTAACCAAAATACAAAATTTTGCTTCACATATGGAGATATAGGAAAAAGTGATCTCATCCAAATCTGCAGATGCTGAAAAAAGTTAATGATGATATTATAAATAAGCAAAGATAAAAACTGGGAGAAAGATGAAGGAGAGATATAGAAAGAAAATAGAAGTATCATCTATAAGTATATAGAATTTCATTTTACTGTGGTGACTTTTCTCTTAGGTTAATTTTTTTTTAATTTAAATAGTAGTTAGTGAACACACAGCGCAATATTGGCTTCAGAGTAGAATTCAGTGATTCATCACTTACATGTAACATCCGGCCCATCCCCCACCCACTTCCCTCTGTCAACCCACAGGTTGCTCCCTATCATTAAGAGTCTCTATGATTTGTTTCCCTCTCTTCTCTACCCCCTCTCCTTCCCCTATGTTCATCTGTTTTGCTTCTTAAATTCTACATATGAATGAAATCATACAGTATTTATCTTTCTCTGATTGACTTATTACACTGAGCATAATCTCTTAGGTTAATTCTGTCCCCTTCTGGAATCTCAATAAATATTGAGATTCTGGAGAGTAAAGAATCCTTGCACACCAATTATCTGTCTATTCTCCCTGACTGAATGAAACCTGTAATTTATATGGAAATTTTTTTTAATAAATGGTTGATAAGATTCCCATTTTCTCTGCTCACCTTTATAATTTTTTTTTCAGTCGTACGTCTTTAGATTTGGGTGAAGTAGATAAATTATTACCGGGTAAGAATGTCCTCAGAATCTGCCATCTCTGTTTATTTAAATAATTCTTGTGGATTGATTTGAAATTCAAAAATAGGCTGAGAATTTAGATTTTTATCGAATTCCCTTTTTTTCATGACTGTAATGTAAATGGTAATGTAAATAGTAACAGTAATCCTCAAACTGCAAATTATTTATTAAAATAATAACATAACCTATATTTTATACCAACTCTATTTTATGTAGCAGTCATTCTTTTAAAATAACCACTTAATGGTGTGGGATTTCAAAGTATGCTAATGCTAGGTCACAAACTTAATATATTTTTTTTATAATATGTTTTATTTATATGCCATCAACTATATATGCCAACTGAACATTTGCACAGAAGAGATTAAACAGCTCTTTTTCAAGAGATTTCCAGTGAACCCTAATGACCAGAGCAGCATCTGTAGATAAATTTTCAAGCGGTCCATGTGTGTTTGCCATTTGTGGTGTGAGAATTTAGCATATGTAGTGTTTGATGTTTTAGTCATAAGACTGAGGTATTAATTAAAGCAAACTTTTTACTTTAGGCAAGTGGAAGACATATTGCTATAACATATTTATAGTAACAAATGACGTCTTTGTAACATTCTTTCTGCAAATAAAACTTTTACTAAAGGAAGCAGCCTTAACCTATATCCCATGCTTCTGTGTCTATAACTGTCATCACAAAATGGGCAAATTTTAATATTTGCCAGCATCTGTTTGGACCTACACAGAGGCATCTATACGCTGGATGAGGATAATTGTCTTCAACCTAAACTTAATGTTTTGAATGCTCCTGAAATTTACCATCTCGTTGAGAAGGGAATCAGAAGTATGTTTACTAGGGCATAACAGAAGTTAGATTAATGTAGGTCACGTCAAGGATTGCTCAGCCAAGTGCTTTGTAAAGATTAGTAACTTTAGCATTTATTTCCAATCACCCATATCTGATACGATATGGGTGAGCCAAGCTTGACCACTGCCACATTTCTCACTCCCTGAAGAATTGTTCAGTACTCGACTCAAGAAAATGAATGAATCCGGTGAAGTCAGGTAGCTACCTCTCTCTGACTTCTAGTAAGAAGAGAGAAAGAGTGCTATGTGAAAGGGCTAACTATGGACTCCTTTCAATTTGTGTCACAATTTCCTAGGTATGTTAAAACAATACGATAGATGTTCAAGGTAAGAAAAAAAATACACGTAGGAGGTGAGTTGAAAGAAAATCTTTACCTGAGTCCTTTTATATGCCATATATAAAAATGAATGAAAGATTTTCTTTAAAAATGTGGCAAGCTGTTTCCTCTTTTAATTATTATTTCATTACAATTTAATTTTTTGTACTTACTGTGAAATCTAATCTGAAATTAATGTCAATGGCTGTAATATTATATAGTGATTTCTCAATGAAATTAGCGCTGCTGTTTAAACGTGACAAAAATAGTTCTGGGATCTTCTAGGCCTCAGTTTTGTAACTGAGTATACTGTGACACACAGAGGTGAGTTTAAGAGATTTTGGTGTCTGTTATAAATGGTTTTTACTTAGTAAGTTGATAAATATTATGCATGCTTCAAGAATACTGCCAAAGGAAATTCTCTGGAGCATGCATTGCTGTTTTCATTTTTCCTTCTACATATTTAAACAAGGGTCTTCAGTTTTTATTCAGAATAAGATAGTTAGCCATTTGTATTTATCAACTACAACTTTGTATCACACCAGAGAATATGACAGAGAAATGATTTGAATAATTAATTTCAAACCTTCCAAACTATATGACTCAACATCTGGCAAATTTACAAGAGAAAAACATTAGAATTTTTATGACGTGCAGTCACCATTCATTCACTGTAACTAATGTTTATGAGCGACAATATGGAAGCATGTTCTGGTTCTCTATTCCCCTGCCTCCACCATGGATAATGTTACAGGAACAAAAGTTTTGTGTACCAATTAGTGAGTAAATAAATGTAGATGAATACATACATACACAACATAACAACATTTTAATAGTTGATACAGCTGTCAAAAAGTTTTTCTGCATACTGTTTAACCACACAGATTTTTTTTGAAATTGACTTGAACAATAATTGATAAGTTTCAGATACCTTTGGATATTAAAACACAGGTTAAAAAAGTAGTGAATGCATTTTGCTGAAAAGGGGAGCTAATTCTTCAGCCCTTCTTTTTTAGGAACTAAGTCCTAAATACTCATTACATATTTGAGAAATTATATATCACACAAAGCAGGACAAAAAGCACCACAAAGAGTAATTTTTAAATTTTCTTCTATGAATTTGTATGTGTACACGTGTGCAATATTCTCAAAATAAGAGCAATCTTAAAAATATCAGAATTACTAAATATGCGTTTGTCTTAAAAGTGATGCAATTCATTCCTAGAAACTTTGTCAGAAAACAGAATGTAGGAAATAATTTTATTCTGAATTAGTGTATCTAATACATATCCGAGACTTCACTCGTTTTGCCGGTAGACGAACCACTTTCACTGATACTGGGAGATGTATTCTTAGAAATACGTTTGTGCAGCCAAACAGTAAACAGATAAAACTAATGAGAAACCAGTCATCCCACCGTAAAGTGAGCCAAGCTCTCTCCTTTGTCTCTAAACATAGGTGAGGATAAACAACACAGCTACTCACGCTCAAGTAGTCGCACAGCCCTAAGAGCTGGAGGGATCACGAAGGACGCCTGGGTGGCTCAGTCTGTTAAGTGTCCGACTGTCGCTTCCGCTCAGGTCATGATTTCCTGGTTTTGTGAGTTCAAGCCTCGCATCAGGCTCTGCGCTGACAGCCCGGAGCCTGCTTGGGATTCTCTCTCTCTCTCCTTCTCTTTCCACACCTCCCCAGCTCACGCTCTCTCTGTCTCTCTCAAAATAAATAATTAAAAAAAAAAAAAAAAAAAAAAGAAATCTGTTTCTGCAGCTGAACAGGAAATGGATAAACCTAAGGAAACACCAGTCGTCTCATTGTAGAGTGAGCTACACTCTCACTTCTGTCTCTAAATATAAGTGAGGATAAACAACAGAGACACTCGTGCTGCCGCACTGAGAACTGAAGGGATCGATAAAGTAAAACAAACAGTTGTGTTTGTTTATTAAAAACCAGCTCAGCAAAAATATTGAATATTACACTTGTAATTATTCTTACTTTTTAGCACTTAAAACCATCAAAATCTTTTCTTCTTTCCCTTAGCGGTATTTATTTCTTTGAACAACATTTAAGGGAAGTACCGTGACATCTGGTAAGTGATTTCCATCACTCGTTAAATCTTTTAACCATATTTTAAGTCGAACTTCCCCATCAAAAATCTGTTTCTGGAGACCCATCTCAATAAACTTGTAAATATTCAATCCAGAAAGAAGAAATAGATTCCGTACCAGATTCTTGTCTTGCGTTCATAAATGCCCTCCAAAACTAGTTTTTTAACACTGAGATTCATACGACATTAAAATAGGAAAATATTTTTGACTAAATGAAATCTATTCCTAAATTAGATCTGTCTAGTGGATGGAATTTTATTAAGGGTCTCTACTTTTTCAATGTTTAATAAAGCGCTTATGAAGGTGATTTGATTAGATTAAAATTGAAAGCATCATGCTACAGGTACATGTAATACCTGCCGTGTTAGCTGACATTTTATCTGTGAAACTCTTAATTGCTTGCCAGGTGTCATGGTCATGTGATTCAGTGGTTAGAGATCTATGCTGCTTGAAGAATTAACTAAGTGCAATGGGAATGTTTATTTCCACACAGAGATACTTAAATAGATAGGAAATATAGATGCATATGGAAACTGAATGAGCTTATACTTTAAAGTGAGACACATTTTACTAATATTTACATTATAAAATCATACACTGTCATTTCTTTAGGAAAACGTGTAGTGGTCATGATTTATTGTTCAGGTCTTCTTCTAAAGAACCATATTATTTTTGTACAAGTTGACCAAATTCAAAATCTCCCTACCTAAATGTGAATAAAAAATAATGTCATTATATAAACATTGGATTATTCAAACCACATTTCTTTTGTATTCATCAAGTAGGATTTTATTTTCGCATTGAACAAAGGCAGGACTCAGAATTATATGAACACCATTTGTACTATTTTTAGAGCATTATGAAACAGTTGCTGTTATGTTGGTGTTTTTCTCAATGCCTCGTTCTGTATCATCACTGCGTTTAAGAAACAATGAGCCGCTTCTTACTATCCAAAACTGTTAATGCAATAAAGTCAAGTACGTGTATGATCAGTTATAAAAGCTGTAAGGGAGAACAAAGTGAAATTTCTATGTCAGTTTAAATATAAAATGTGTGTAGTATGAAAAATATCTTAAGTGCAGAGTTCCTCTTTAAAACTTCAGAATTCTTAATATTATATGTGTTTGCATATGTAGTTTTTTATGTTTCTCTTCTAAAAATTACATGTATTAAACAACATGTCCCCTTTGTGAAAAAAGCATATCTATAAAATACAAAGAGCCACATGCTGCTTTTCTTCTGCCATTCCTTGTGCTTCTTTTAAATAGTCTTTTTAAACTTGGTGGAATCTCATTTTAATATTAATTGTAACATTTTGCACTTAGATAGTGCTTTTCCTCTGAAGAAAGCCAAAGCACTTAGCCGTGAAAAATCTCAGCCATCAGCCAGGACAAGCAAGTGAGAAAGGACTCCATAAATGAAAGCCAATTTAAACTAGGAAATGATTTGAATTCATACCCCTTTCAATCAGGCAACAGGAAGAGAACCAATTTTTCTCCAACCTTAAGGGTTTGCAGCAGAAGTGAAAAGTAAATTGCACTACCGGGGACCTTGTGGTTCAAAAGACATATGGGAAAGAGGGAAGAACAAGAATTACATACTAGACCTGTCTACATGAGGCGAGAAAATGGAGTACAGCATGCTAAGCATGGCTTGATTCATTCCAAGGAGCAAAACTTAGGAAGTGATACATTTCTGGGCAATGCATGCTGTTCAAGAAACCCAGGAATATAGTAGAAAATGCACCATACCCCACACATGTGTGCACATGCGTGCACACATGCCAGATTTTCCCACCGTATGAATGGTATTCAATGCACACGCATGCCTTAGTGTCAGAACTTTGTTTAAATCCTTATTCAGTTCATTGAGAGCATAAAGGCTCAAAGCCTTTATGCTTTCATGTGAAAAGTGGAGACAATGACAGATTTCTTGACAGATTGTGAAATTGTAAGAAACAGAATATATATATATGAAAAAATATAATTATTTTAAATTAATGTTTAATTCATTGGAAGTATTCAGTGAATGATAAATGTCATTAGTATACTTATGCAGATATAATTTCAGATGACAATATAATTTAATAAAGACAGTGATTCCTTTATTCAAGGGAAACAATATCTCTATTTTTATTGGGAAATAAAGATTATTTTAAATGGCATCGTGATCTTCCTTCCGTTATCAATTTGTTTTTGAAAATTCATTACTTGGAATTTAAAAAAAAACATTTTTAAGTTTATTTATTTTTGAGAGAGAGAGAGAGAGAGAGAGCAGGGGAGTGGCAGAGGGAGAGGGAGAGAGAGAATCCCAGGCAGGCTCTGCACTGTCAGCATGGAGCCCCATGTGGCGCTCGAAACCTTGAACTGGGAGATCGTGACCTGAGCCGAAAGCAGGGGTTGGACACTTAACCGACTGAGCTATGCAGACGTCCCTCATTACTTGGACTTGTTAAGTAAACTTTATAAAAAGCAAAACTCAGAGCTCCTCTTATTTCATGAAGTTTTCCTTTCCTGATAAAATTTTGAAACACAAATTTTATTTTATGTTAAATACAAACCTTATTATATGGAGTCACTTAGTTTAATGATAGTTTAAGTTGAACATTTTTCTGTAATATCCTCAATAAAATACTCTTAACTTTTCCAAGAAAAATTTAACCTAAAATACATTATCAATAGTAAGAAAAATATTCATATATTAATTCTGTGAATTGAGAATGGCTTAATATTAGGTGTACCTGAGTGGTTCAGTTGGTTAAGCCTCCACTATTATTTTTAAATTTTTTTTTAATGTTTTATTTATTTTTGAGAGAGAGGGAGAGTACGAGCGGGGAAAGGGCAGAGAGAGAGGGAGGCACAGAATCCGAAGCAGGCTCCAAGCTGACAGCACAGAGCCCAATGTGGGGCTCGAACTCATGAACCGTGAGATCATGACCTGAGCTGAAGTCCATGCTTAACCGATGGAGCCACCCAGGCGCCCCAAGCCTCCAACTCTTGATTGCAGCTTAGATCATTCATGATCTCAGGGTTGGTGGGTTCAAGCCCTGCTATTAGCACAGAGCTTGGGATTCTCTCTCCCTCTCTTTGTCCCTCTCTTGCTCTCTCTGTGTCTCTCAAAAGAAATAGTTGTTTTTTTTAAGAGTGGCTTAATGTTAAGAAAAGTGGTATTTTGTTTTCCTGCTTTGTGTAAAATTTATTTTTAAAAGATCACCCTAAACCTCTTACATATATTCTTAAGAACAAAATCATCCCTCCTCTCTTGATGTTTTTTTCCTATCCGCAACAGTACCTGAGGATAATCTCACCCTTCCAGTCTCCATTTCACATTCTGATATTTCTGCCTTCAACAACTCATCAGACTGCCTTGACTAATCTGACAATTTCCTGTAACAAGTACATTAACTCCATGATACTGTGCTTGGACTTCGCATGTGTTACCCAGTATTTGCTTGTTCGCTTTGGAAGAAAAACATGTTATCTATTTATTTCATCATCTCATTTTTGCCTTATTCTCATCCTATCTTACTCCTGTTTTTACATACCATCTAGCCACTTTTAAGTAACTAAAGATCACTTGTATCCAATGCAACACTCAGGATATTTATAGGAGCTGCTATCCTGGATGACAAAGTATGAATCATCTTCATGACAGCAGTCAATGCCAAATCTAACTTTACTTGGAAGCAGTATTAATCCTTGTTTATCTTTAGTTCAAAACACTAATTAATAAAACAATAGCAATACTGGAAACCATTTTCGTAACTACAGCAACTATACTGGCTTCCATACAAGCAGAAAGTTTGGCTTATATCATTGCATTTCACATATTAGATCTCACCTCGCTGTTGAATCTCTTTGAGGCTTTATTTGGACCTCCATTACTATTAAGTTCTTCACCTTCCATTTAAAGGGAAGGATACCTCAGCCATGGGTTTCTGAGGACTCATCAGAGGATAGTACTTCACATTAGATGGACGATTATTCAACATTAGGTGATTTTTTTTGCAGAGGTGTTCATGATGAGATATATAACAAATATGCAGTATGTGATACTAATCTATCAAGGAAAACTGTAACTCAGCTTAAAAATCAAGATTCTTATTTCCTGAAATATTAGCAATTATAAAATATATTCTTATAAGTAGAAGACGTTCTATATTTAATGATACAGATTAGAAAATGGTTAAATAAACACAATTACCTTAAATTTCAGAATGTTTAATGACAATATTTCCTTAATACTTATTGGGCACCCATTATGTACTAGATTGTATTCAGTGAAAATTATCATAAGATCACTTTTATGATATATGTATGTAAATGGCTATGCAAGTGAGGCACCTTTTAGTTGAACAGTAGAATCAAAACAGTATTTCTTGAAATAGATATTCAAACCTATTTTATACCTCCATTTTCACTTTAGCAGCCATGTAAGATCTATTTAAATTGAAACTTCAAGAAACTTCTAATTGCTACTGTCTAGCAAGGCTGTCAAAGAAGACAAGATCCACTATTTTTATTTTTACTTATTTTGGTTTGAGGATATTTGAGATATAATAATGCACTTATCAATACAACATCAAAGTGGAGGTGTTCCCAATATTAATGTTTGTTATTAAGCTTTTCAGCTGTCTGGTAACTCAAGTGGTCTATAGTTGAATACACTCTAATGCCAGATGGAATATCAGAAAATGTGTATGAGGCTTTAATTATCTGAAAACCCAAAATGAACCACTACTCATGATACCTGGGGATTTTAATGAAGAGCGTACATATGTTCTTCTTGCTAATTGAAGATGAGCTTCATTTTAATGGATTTAATCTCCTGAGAATTTAAAACATAAAAAAGAGAAGAATTGAAAAGAATTTTAAAAACCCAAAGCATACTTTGCAAAAACTCTTCCTATTGAACGGAAAATTATTGGAAGGTTGTATTTTTTTTATGGCAAATGATTTTGTTGAATAGGTAAAATATGTATGACATAGAAGTTCCGGAAAGCATAAGTATTACTTTTCTCATAGTTATCAAACAAGTGATATGCAACCAAAACATTAGTGATACATCTGAATAAAGCATTAGATCTACAGATTTAAAGTTGAGTATTCAACACATTTTTTTAAAATGGGCTGTAAATAGTACATTAATAATAGTGAATATTTAGCGGTAGACAATTCTTAAATGTAGTTTAGAATAATTAAAGCTTTGTTTTGTAAGTAGTGCATACAGAAATCATAACAACTGTAAGAGAAGGGAAAAATGAGTGTTATTTGAAAGTGAAAATGGATCAAGGGGCAAAATCAATTTAAATGCACTTTAAATGTGATAAATACACAGTACTTCCAACAGCTGCCATGTTTATTGGGAGATGTTAAAAGTTAGCTGGAAGTCACATGATTCGTTCAATGATGGGTTTATGTACCAGTTACCACATGATGGTATCAGTGGCTAATCCAAACGTTGCGTGGGGAATAGAAAAGGAGAGGATTCCCCATGAACAACTGGAAACGTAAATATGAAAGAATAATCCTGGAGAAGAAGGTGAGACACAGAGAAAGAGATGTTGTTAGAGGAAAGAGATGTTCCAATCACACAAAATGCTGTAGGGTTCAAACATGGAGGACGGTTTCGAAGGGCCAGAGAGAGACTTAAATGACTATGAAAAAATGTGGGGAGTGGGTATTGGCCGGCTTTCCCCTGGCACCACCCAAGGTAGTCAGGGTGGTGCCAGTCCACCTGACAGATATGTTGCTTATCTTGTACTAAGTAAAAATGTCATGATATCTTGAGGTTCTCATGCATTTCCTTGAAGTAACTCTCAATATTTCTGGTTGCCCATTCACCAACCACTAGCTATGACAGTCACCAATATGCTGACTGCGCTGGACACATCTTTCTATGGCAGACTGATTTGTTCTTTTTGTATTTTTATAAATTACTCTCACTAAACGTTTATTTATTTT
This sequence comes from Panthera onca, assembly GCF_046562875.1. NCBI lineage: Eukaryota > Metazoa > Chordata > Mammalia > Carnivora > Felidae > Panthera > Panthera onca. The sequence continues at coordinate 22,551,688 of NC_138339.1, forward strand.
TGACAGAGAATTCAAGTGGAGGAGGGGCAGAGAGAGAGAGAGGGAGACAGAGGATCCGAAGCTGGCTCCCCACTGACGGCAGCAAATCTGAAGTGGGACTCAGACTGACGAACCTTGAGATCACGACCTCAGCTGAAGTCAGATGCTCAACCAACCGAGCCACCCAGGCGCCCCTAAATTACCCTCTCTAAATAGCATAAGTACATACTCTGAATCTGCTCAACCCTGGGCCCCAGTGATATCAATTTTCTTAGCTGAGGTTTGGATTGAGGAAACAGCTGTACTCGGGGGTGATTTACCAAACAAATGCCATCTCACGGGTCCATATATGAGAGCCATATGGCCTTCACCAGGTGAGAGGCTGAATAACAATCACGTTATTATCTTTGTTCTGGAAGAATGTCATTCCCATCAAGACACTTTGTTTTGAGCCCACTTGTTCCAAAACTTGATTTCCACTTTTAACGAGCCAAAGCGTATCATGTGCTGAAATTTCAATTCTGTTGGTGACAATGTGAGGAGTCTCCTGTGGTTTGGAACTATATGAATCTTAGAACTAAATTAACGCTTTTCTAGAAAGAAAAAAAATAATAATTCACTGGTTTTAATATCATTCCAGAATGCAGAGCATTTGTTAAAGTGATGGCTCACATTATTCCTGGGCAATAATTTAAAGGACCTATCTATTGAATGTATTGAATCCTGCATTGTATCTCTAAGTCTTGCCATTTACTCATGGTGACATACGATAATTAGGGGGAAGGGGCCCAGGACCTGGCATGAGACACCCAGCAAGAAACAGAAGAAATTTCACCAGGTAAGTGACACAAGTATTCATATGGCAGAATAAATAATAAGCAGCAGGACCCCAAGCCTAGAGAGGATTATGTCAGCAGATATGCAGGACCAGGAAGCAGAAATAACAGAAATCGTAGAGTCAGCAGTGTACTACTGTTTAAACAAAAGAGAAATACTAGAAAGTATCAGTTAAAACCTTTAAATATATATATATATATATATATATATATATATATATATATATTTTTTTTTTTTTTTTTTTTTTTTTTTTTTTTTTTTTTTGCTATGTGATACTGAAGCTGGGGTTTGCCCGCTCTGTGACCCAAGCTTCCTTGTTAACTATTTGCCAGTTAGGTTCTACTAATTGGTAGCACTGGTGGGAGAGTAGAGAACAGGAGGAGGGGAGAAGAAAGTCCCTTCCAGGTCTGAGCCCCAGGCAGGCCCCACAACGGTACATAACGGTTCGCATCCTAGTGGGCACTCCCGCTGCTTCCCGCACCAGCCTTGTGGGAAACCCTCTTGAGTCACAAGTTCCAGAAGCTTCCCTCTTCTTTTGTCTTCTACCAGTCTTAGGCGCAGTAAGTGCTTCCTGTAATTATTATACTCTGGATTACGTTACAGATGACATTTTTGTCATCTAGCCCTCTAACACCAGTGTGGTCTTTGAGAGAAATCTCTCTTACAGTTTCTATTCTCTTAAAGGCCCTCTTTTTGATAAAACACGACTACTTTGCCTCCCTCTCTTCCTTTATTTCACTTCTTGGGAGAACATAATGCCTCTGTCAACCTATGTAGCCACCTGTTTCCAAGGACCTGAACCTCACTGGAGAGGCAAACAACTGTATGGACTGGGTTAACATTAAACTTATGATAAGAAGTCTCAAATGCATATTCTCAATTCTCCTAAAAATATTTCCTTGTTTTTCTGGTATCTGTCCTCCAAAGTGATGCTTCCCTGAACTTTAATATACCCTGTTGTTTACAATCCCTTTCTCTTACCTCATAGGTCTGTCTGAAACACTTCAAAAATAATGATAATAAAAAATAAATGGAATTATTTTGCTAGACAAATACATGCATCTACATATTATCAACTCAGACCTATTTTCTGTCTTCTTAGATCATAGGCAAGGCCAACCTCTCAACTCTATTCGGAACCCTGTACTTTATAGTTTCTCAAAGACTTTGCAGCTGGAAGTGTCTCTTTTTATTGGATCATGAATATCAATGTTGCTAACCAATAACTCCATTAGCATACGCCTATAGTATTTTCTCATATTGTACGATATCCACCACTAAACCACGTTTCTGTCACAGCTAACGCCCATTTCTTTGTCCATTTCACAGCAAAGCTTCCAGACAGTTCTTTAAGCTTCCTTTTCACTTGTGCTCATTTCTAATTCTCCTCTCGAAACATTCAGATTCTGACCCCACCTCTCTGCTCAATCTACCAATTACAAAATCCCCCAAACTTCGACGCTGTCTGCCTTTTTCCACTTCTCAGAAACAGTGGCCACTCCTAGAATTCTCACTGATGGGCTTTCTCCTAACTCACAGGTGTGCCTCCTTCGGGCTCCTTCTCGGTTCCTCCTCTCCAACCTTTGCAAAGTCGATCTGATCCGTTCTCTCCTCTCTCCACGATCTCATCCGGTGCAATGATTCTATAGTTCATTTCCGTGTCTAGGGTACTCCTGTTGATATCTCGGAGCCAGATGTGTCTCCTGTTCTCCAAACTCCTGTGTGGCGGCTTATCCCACACACCAATTTTCTCATGTGAGTCATTTCCTCACCTCCAGTTACTCCCTTTTTCCTCTATTTTGTGATGTTTGTAGTTCCTGTAACTCTGTGAAATTATCCGGGTTATTTTCTTCCAGTTTATTTTACTTAGTTCCCTCCACTAGAATACAAGTTCCATGAAAGGGGGGCATTTTTGCTTTGTGACTGCTGCACTATCAGCTTTTACAAAAGTGACCGTCGTATCAATAGCTCTGTAAATTTTTGTTAGACACATAAAGGCATGGACAACCCCTGAGAAAGGGTTCTGTTGCCTGGTAAAGTATTTCCTTATAGAATATATTCATTTTAACGGATTAAATGGAAATACACGTATGGCTATTTGAGCGAAGCTGTGTCCCTGAGAATGGATTAGAGTTTAAAGTTTCAGTTACACAAGATGAATAGGTTCTAGAGATCTATTGTACAACATAGTGCTTAATTTTAACAATATGATGTTGTTCACTTAAAATTTTAAAAGGGTGGATCCATGTTGTGTTCTTATCACACACATCACCAGATTAATTAAATAAAATAAATACAAAGGGAAACTCTGGTTACCTTGATTGTAGTGATGGTATTATGGATATATACATATGTCCAATTTCATCAAATTACATGGATCAAACATGTTCCCTGTTTTTGGCATACAGTTATATCTTAATAAAGCTGTTAAAAATAACAGGAAGCGTCCTTTGTAAGATTATTCTTTTTAGGGTAGCTTATTTTTGTTTGCTTGGATACATGTTACAAAATATCAAATACTATCAAGCTTTGTAACTGCTGAAGTCTTTATAGATTTTATTAAAAATATATATGAGAAAATGTTGTCTACTAAATCTGACCCTTTCCTGTCAATTTTGTTACCCCAAAATTGATAATAATCGCTAGTGTTTATCAAACATTTATTGTTGATGATACATTAACTATATTTCATAAATGGTTTTAATAAATACACAAGAAACTTTTTGATAATTAATTACTCTACATGTGGAAGCTGAGGCTTAAAAAGATAAAATTTTCGTGCTAAACCTACCAGCCAGTTAGTGCTGGGAATTATAGCTGAAGAAAAAGTGTATAACACTTTCCCGAAGATTAGGAATTATTGAAGAATTATTTATTTAATCCGATATGGAATCCTTTCTATGTAACAAATTTTCTGATGTGGATCCTGTTTGCTGTTCTTTGAATTCAAATTGTTTGTTTTCTTTATATGAAATGCCATGCAGTTTGGAAAACTGCTAAACATTTCCATTTATTTTACTTTTCCTCGAGAAAGAGTGTCCTTAAGCATAAGTAATTTTACCTCTAATGTGACTATCTAAATGCTTCATATATTTAGGTTTCCTTCATGAATCTTAGCACATATTTTTAGGGAAAAATTATAACTCAGCTACACACTGCATTTTATGTCTGGATATAGATGGGGTTTTTATTAAAAGTCGGAGTTTGTGTTGTGTTATTTTATTATAGCAATAAAAATTCATTAGCTTTGATCAGCTGACTACACAAATAACCTATCTGAAACTCCTAAAGTATGCAAGAGAAACAAGCTTCTAAAGCCAAAATAATAAACCACTTTCAAACAGGAAAAGTTCAAGGTTGGTAGAAAGCAAACTCATGTGTGAAACCATTTTAACAAATAACAAAATCCTTTTTTTTTTATGAAAACATCACAGAATTGATAGATTAAAACAAAGACAGAAATAAAAACTTAATATGTAAATATATGCTGGGCCAGGAAAAGACCGCTGCAGCCTGTGATGTGATCTTCTTAATAGAGGTGGGGCTGCTGGTCTACAGAAAATGGTTGCTTCTTTAGGACCTTAAATATATGACTTCAGGCTACAAGTCCTATGGTCTTTCCCTAATTCAGAAATGCCTTCTTTTTTTTATTTATTAAAAAAAATTTTAATGTTTATTTTTGAGAGAGAGAGACAGAGTGTGAGCGGGAGAGGGACCTAGGGAGAGGGAGACACAGAATCTGAAGCAGGTTTCAGGCTCTGAGCTGTCAGCACAGAGCCTGACACGGGGCTCCAACTCACGAACCATGAGATCGTGACCTAAGCCTAAGTCCGATACTTAATGGACTGAGCCACCCAGGCGCCCCAAAAGTGCCTTCTTTTGAAAAACAGAAGATGCACATTTACATGACAATTACACTTAGAAACAAAAATTAATGCAGGCACACAGATTGTTTCCCTGGTTGGCTTTAGTAATTTTACGAAGTTTATAGATAATACACATTTTATGCTTTGTAGTCTCTGTTGCCACTGCTCATCTCTGCTGTGGCAGCACGATGGCATGAATAATGCCGACCCAAATGGGTGTGACTGTGTGCCAATGATGCATTTATAGATACTTAATTTTGGATTTCATATAATTTCAATGCATCGGTAAAATGCAAAATCAACCATTAAAAAATGTAAAAAACATTATACGCTTACAGTCCTTGCAAAAACTATGTTTGGGTTTGGCCCATCAACCACAGGTTACAGAACCCTTCTCTTGCACATGAATAAGCCCACTACCAGTCCCCGTCACCTACCATAAGATGAATGAATTTATTTTATTGTTGTTGTTGCTGGATGTTTAAACAAGTAGTTTTAAAAACAGGTGCAGGTAAATTATTTAAACATGTGTTTTAAGATTTGAAAAAGCACATCATGTTCTTAAGCTGGGAAGAAATTTAATTAATTCCAGCAGCCTTTGCATTGTATTTCTCATCATTGAAATTGTTTTGTATTTAACATATTGGTGACTCCTTTGTTTCTGAGAAATTACCATGACTGATTATGTCTAATTTCCTTGTGGCTTATGAATTTTCTGAAATTAAACAACAGGTTTTATCAAATTTGGTAGCATCTCAGTAGTTAGTATGATGTTTTACATCTTGCTACTTAAATTGTGGTTCTCAGACCAGACTTAGCATCACCTGATATCTTATTAAACATGTAGAATCTCAGTTTCCAACTCAGGCACGCTTAATTAGAATCTGCATTTTAACAAGGGATTCTTATGCACATCACAGTTGAGAAGCTCTGTTTTAACATACAGCGAGCACTTAGATATTAATAACAACTTGCTAAAAATATGCCCTATCAAGGTAATTTCCTTAGGCGCTGAGGAGATACCTCAAAATACCTAAAAAATATTTTAGCTTTATGCATCATTGAAAATAGGCAAGCACCAAACTCTCCTCTACCAGGATCACATGGGTAATAGCACTGGGATCCATTCCTTGTGGTCATTTTGTGGACAAAGAGAAATGTTTAGTCTATATAAATATTATCATGGAAATTCATGGAAATACTGTTAATGTGGTTTTTAAATAGTTTAGATCATTAAAGTGTTGACAGAAACTTTCCTGGACTGTTATGCAGTTAATTCTCGCAATGCCATTAGTATATATGAAACCATACCTTGGAGATATTGTGCATCGGTTTCAGACCACTACAAAAACAAATATGGCAATAAAGGGTGCAATAGCATTTTATCTAAAGAAATCATGCAAATGAAAGAAAAAATACTTTATTATTAAAAAATGCTAACCATCATCTGAAATTCCAGCGAGTCATAGTCTTTTTTTGGCAGAGGGTTTTGTCTTAATGTTGATGGCTGCTGATTGATAGGGGTGGTGGTTGCTGAAAGCTGGGTGGCTGTGGAAATTTCTTAAAATAAAACAATAGTTTTTGAAGATTGTTCTATCAACGAATGCGCCCCTTCACGAACGATTTCTCTGTGGCACGCAGTCCTGTTTGACAGCATTTTACCCACAGTAGAATCTCTGTCATTATTGGACTTCATCTTCTCAAACATTGCCACTGCGTTATCAGTTACAGGCATGGAATATTCCCAATTCTTTGTTGTCATGTCAACTTTCTTCACTGCATTTTCACCAGGGGGAGCTTCCATCTCAAGAAACCACTTTCTTTGCGCATCCAAAAGAAGCGACTCCTCACCCATTAATGTTTTATCATGAGATTTTAGCAATCAGTCACGTCTTCAGGCCCCACTTCCAATTCTATTTCTCACACTTGCAAATTACTTCCTCCACTGAAGGCTTTGTCTCCTCAAAGTCATCCATGGAGGTTAGAATCAACTTTTTCCAAACTCTTCCCACGAATCATGACTGTTTGTAATGGCGTCTACAATGACAAATACTTTCCAGATGATTTTCAATTTCCTTTGCTCAGATCCACCAGAGGAGTCACCATCTACAGAAGCTAGTGCCTTACAAAATATATTTCTTAAGTAATAAGACTTGAAAATCAAAATTACTCCATGATCTATGGCTGCAGAATGGATGTCGTGTTAGCAGGCATAAAAACATTAATCTCATACATCTCCATCAGAGCTCTTGGATGATCAGGTACGTTGTCAATGAGCAGTAATATTTTTAAAGAAATCTTTTTCTTTTTGAGTAGTTCTCAACACCAGGTTAAAATATTTAGTCAACTACGTCGTAAACAAAGGTGCTGTCTTCGGGGTTTTGTTCTATTCGTAGGACATAGCAGAGGAGATTTAGCATAATTCGTAAGGTCCCTGGGATTTTCTGAATGCTACACGAACATCAGCTTCAATTTCAAGTCACCAGGTGCATTAGCCCCAAAAGAGAGTCAGCCTGTCCTTCGATGCTTTGAAACCAGGCATTTACTGCTCCTCACCAGCTATCAAAGTCCTAGATGGCATCTTCTTCCAAAAGAAGGCTGTTTAGTCTACACAGAAGACCTATTGTGTAGTGTAGCCATCTTTATTAATTTTTTTAGGTAGATCTTCTGGATAACCTTGCTTTTTTTATGTTTTGGAGATGGCTTCTTTCCTAAGACCTCAGGGACCAGCCTCTACTGGCTTCAAACTTATTTTCTGCAGCTTCCTCCCCTCTCTCAGCCTTCATAGAATTAAAGAGAGTTAGGGCTTTGCTCCAGATTAGGCTTTGGCTTAAAAGGATATTGTGACGGGTTTACTCTTCCTTCTATCCAGACCACAAAAACTTTCTCCATATCGGCAATAAGGCTGTTTTGCTTTCCTATTATTCATGTATTCAGTGTAGTACTTTTAATTTCCTTCAAGAATTTTTCTTTCCTTGACATTCATAGCTTAACTAACTGGCACAAGAAGCCTAGTTTTCAGCCTCTCTCAGCTTTCAACACGCCTTTCTCACTAAGCTTAATCACTTCTAGCATCTGATTTCAAGTGAGAGATGTGTGACGCTCTGAGGCCATTGTAGGGTTATGGATCAGCCGAATCTCAATACGGTTGTGTCTCAGGGACAGGGGAGGCCTGATGAAAGGGAAAGAGATGGGAGAACAGCCAGTCTGTGGAGCCATCGGAACAAACACAACATTTATCAATGAAGTCCACCATCTTATATGGGTGCAATTCGTGGAGCCCCCCAAAAATTACAATATAACATCAAAGATCACTGATCACAGGTATCCATAACAAATACATTAATAGTGAAAAAATTTAAAATACTGTGAGAATTACCAAAATGTGACACTGACGCAGAGTGTCTGTTGGAAAAGCTGTGGAAAAAATGACGCACTCGACTCGTTCAACCCGAGTTTGCCACAACCTTGAATTTGTAAAAAATGCAGTAATTGTGAAGCACAATAAAATATTGAAAGAACAATAAAATAAGTTATGCCTGCATCTAAAAGGAAATAGGGGTTCTTTATTTTTTAGAATTGACTTAATGATATTTTTCAAGACCCCAATCCTGCTGAAAGCAGAGAAAATAAACATTTATACAAACAAAGTAAAATAACTTTAAATGACTAAGTAATAACTCTGTCATGTTAGGTTTAAATTCTTTCTATTTTTGAGCATCCATCGTATAGCAATTAGTCATTGCAAAGTCACTTAGACTTACCTGTCTTTATGTCATGCCACGGACCACTATTTCAATGTGGTAAACTTTACAGATTCCGTTTCAGAATAACATTTATAAATAAATAAAATTAAAAAAGAATTATGGAACAAAATTATTATACTGAAATATGATTCTGAAAACATTAAAATGTGGTATAGCAATAGATGTGTTTATTAATGAAGTATTTATTATGGGTTTATCAATGAAGGAGCTAGCAGATGGTATAATAATTACTCTCCTTTTGCAATAACAATAACTGTAAAAGATGATTTGGTCTAAGGGCGCCTGGGTGGCTTACTCTGTTGTGTGTCGATGTCGGCTCGGGTCACGATCTCACAGTCTGTGGGTTCGAGCCCCGTGTCGGGCTCTGTGCTGACAGCTCGGAGCCTGGAGCCTGCTTCGGATTCTTTATCTTCCTCTCTCTATGCCCTTCCCCTATTCTGTCTGTCTCTGTCTTTCAAAAATAAATAAAACATTAAAAAATTTTAAAAAAAGATAATTCGGTCTATCTTCAATAACTGTCATGTGATATGAAAATCTCTGTGATTTCCATTGTTGAATCAAAAGTATGATGATACAACTCAGTTTTTTGCTTATGTTACAAATTGATGGACATGCTCTATTTTAGTTCAACGTAATTGAAAGTACTTTTTTTTTTTTTAATTTTTTTTTTCAACGTTTTTTTATTTATTTTGGGGACAGAGAGAGACAGAGCATGAACGGGGGAGGGGCAGAGAGAGAGGGAGACACAGAATCGGAAACAGGCTCCAGGCTCCGAGCCATCAGCCCAGAGCCTGACGCGGGGCTCGAACTCACGGACCACAAGATGGTGACCTGGCTGAAGTCGGACGCTTAACCGACTGCGTCACCCAGGCGCCCTGAAAGTACTTTTTTTTTCATATTCCAGTTAATGAACTTCCTAAGAGATTCTCAGATTAAGATCTTCCATGTGAGGTTTACTTGCCATGTTTTTATTCTCTTACCAACGATGTTTTTTGTTTTTGTTTTTGTTTTTAGAAGGCAACATTAAATATTCTAAGAACATAACAGAGAAAGGTATTAGGATCCTCTCCTTGGCCATCTTGGTCCCAGAGTGGCAAATTTGGAACAAGTTGGAAACTGCTGTTAATTTCTGTGATGGAGTTATTTTGTCCTTCTCTTGTCATCTACCAATGAATGCAATGCCAGAGAAAGTCATGGTCTCTACTTTTGACAATACCAGGAAACTGCCCTTGTGTGTGTTTGACATTACTTTGGCTCACTAGAGTTACATGTCTAACTTAAAGTTCTGGCAGTGAACTTGACTTCCTGGTCTAACAGAGCCACTTAACACTAATACAATGGCCATGTTTAGAACACTCCCACACATGTAGCTTGTTCACACCCTGGCATCAGGGCACATGAAACCTGGGTTTCTTCCACACTGCAAACAGTTCATGGATAGTCAGGGGAAGTGCTGCTCAGAATCCTTGTCTCATTGTCATATCTTTGTTACTACAAGATGTTTCAGGACCATTCTCTCTGGTGTGGCTGTATTCTAGGGGTCTTCATGGAACATGGCAAAGCCCTTTTGTTGTTGGAGTCATATCTACCCAGCACCTTACCTTCATCCTTACAAAATTTTGGTACGGAATGAAACATCCAGGTCACAAAGAATCTAAACATAGGCAAAAATTTATCACTTCCTCCCTTCCCACAATTCTCTGACCCGGAAGTGACAGGTTTTCTATGTCCTCTTCCTCTTTAACAAAATATGATAATGGTCACATATTACCTTAAGTTCTTTCTTGCCTGTGGTCTAGTAAAATATTATTACTGGATCAGTTCTCCAAGGCCTGTCCTTCATATGCTAACAAGAACTACAATTATTCAAAAAATCTCTTTTCCTTTTTGTGCCAAATCAAATTCTAAAAGAATGGTTTCATGATGGAGTTAGCAGGATATTGACCGTGTGATTTTAAGCAGTATATATTTTCTGTATAAAGTGATAAATATCATTGATTAAATATCAGAAAACCAAGGCCACAGCATTTTGAGGAAAGCAAAAATAGAATGGAAAATGTAAATGTGTATGTCGCGGCATATTAGATCATTCTAAAAGTTAAACTAAAACTAAGATTTAAGGATTTAAGGAATGCAATTAAGTTTTCGGAACTTTGATTTTCAGTTGCTTAGTTTATAATAAAAGTTGAACTTTTGGAATCGAAGCAGATGGAAGTGTGTTTGATAGACTCTTCTTATTCTACCATTCCACAGTCATTTGCGCAGATTTTGATGGGTTTGCAGAGCTGTATGAAGCAACATATATTATGATGTAAATGCCATCATTATGACATATGCTTAAACTTCTGCTGAGAAATAAATAAAATATCTTGAAATGCCTGCTGTTTATCCCAGCTGTTTATTTCTCACAGCCCATAAATGGAAAAGTCACACAGTTTAGCATTTATATGCTAGAGAGGCATTTGGAAATAATTAAAACTCTTCCAGAGAGTGCTTTCTTTTTGTTTTGAACTGGAATTAACTCATAAGTTCAAAAAATGAGGGCAAGGGCATTAGCTGAGAATAAATAAAGGATATATTTTTTTCCAGGATAGTGAAGAAATGATCAAGAATTGCGTTGGCCTCTCAAATTTCCAATAGTGGAGTAAATAAGCGAGAAGACGTATCTGGAAGTAAGTTTAAGCCACTCGATCTGTATGCCTGGCTGCAGTTCCAGTGGAGACACAACTGCCACTGGGAAACTTGCTCCTGTGCGTAAATTGAGTTGATTGCAATGAATCTGAATTATGCTCATACTAATACACGCAAATAAGGTGACTCAAGGAGGTTTCATTTCCGTCACTAAAAAATGGTGCAGTATTTTATGAAATTGAACACTAAAGTTGAAATATTCTGTAATTAAAAGCAAATAAATGTATTTTATATAAATATTTTAATAATTGCTATTTATTCTTTCATAGATTGCTATAGTCACATAAGCCTATTATGTAAATATCCCAATTTGTTTAACATAAAATTTAAGTTGCTTATTTTTCTAAGGACGATACGGCAGTTCATTTTGAATTCGTTGTTATGAAAATGGTTAAATGGGCCAATAGATTTTGTCTACCTTCTCACTCTAATTAACTATTTATCACTATATTAGATAAAACTCTATTATAATGACAGAGCACACCACTTTATAGAAGGCTCACATTTTAAGAAATGGCACGGTATCATATTTTTTTATTTTTATTTTTAGCATTGCTGAGATAAAAATGATCCAAAGAACTTCTCAAACTTTTAGTCATAATTGGTCAATATTATGTAGCAAACAAAACACATCCTTATTATACAAAATAGTTGGTGGGAAAATGATTTTTTCATTATTGTTGCTGTCAAATTAATTCCAGAATCGTATCCCAAGATTTTTGTTTAAAACAAATTTGATCGAAAAATTTTGTATACATATTAATCACATATATATTTTTAAATGATCCTTTAAGACGTAATGTATTTAATAGTTACCATGCCTCAATTAATAATTCTATGCTTTCTTATGGGTAAGCAGGTTAAGCAAGTCTTATTTTTTTTAATGTGCAAAGCAAATCTTTTACCTGGGATTAGACTTACTTTGTATGTGTGTGTATGTATATGGATATATACATACATGTTGTATTGATTGTATCCATGTGAAAAAGTAAAATGATTATCTTTTAGTAAAAATAACTTATTTTTTAGTATGAATAAGGCAATAGATGAACCTGGCCTAAATCTTGGCCTCATCCTTCATGTGATAAAAATTGGCACTGTTTTTTCATTTGTATGAGATTCACACACACTATGCTGGAAAATAACTGAGGGAAAGTCCTATTTAAAGTTCAACGATTATGTAGGCTTAGAGACTGAAACTTTAGAAAAGAGCCAGACTACTGGTTTTTGTAAAGCTTCCTGATTTTTCATAATAAAAACAGTTTAGTCACATAACATTTTCTTCTACAATTTATTCTGTTCTCTTCGATGGAAATGGTCTAAACAGCCATATGAAGGCAGAACTTAACCTCTAGGAACATATATTTTACATGACAATTCTACGTGGATGCCATCTTATTCAGTCATTTGGATAGATTTCAAAATTTTTAAAAATGTGTGGCCCTCAACACTAGATAAAATGATCATTTGTACGTAAAATTCACAAGGTTTAAATTTGTAAACACTGCTATACGAATAGTGTATTTGTGTTTTTAATAATTTTGTCCTTAGAAGACCTAAAAGACTAAATTTATATCTTCTCCAAAGTAACAGAAAATTGAGGCTGAATCACTTATTATCATAAATATGCCTAAAATATCACTAGAATTTATAGTGTAATCATGAATGTATTCATTTTTTCAAACACTCATGTTAAGATAGTGAACAAAATTTTCCAAAAGTTTACTTATTTAAAATTTATTCTGATGTCTGGTGAGGTACTATTATATTGGTCAAATTGAAGAGTATTTTCAGCTTAATAAATTTTTCTGTTTACACCTGGATGAAAAAGTTAATTTTAATGCATATTTTTAAATCATCAGATTATTTATTTCTCTCTTATAATATTAGAATTTAGTTGGTTAAATGTATAAGAGGTATACATTTAAAATTGATTAAGTTTGGAGTGCCTGGGTGACTCAATTGGTTAAGCATCAGACTTCAGCTCAGGTCATGATCTCACAGTTCAGGAGTTTGAGCCCGTCATTGGGCTCTCTGCTGAGAGCTCAGAGCCTGGATCCTGCTTCAGATTCTGTCTCCCTTTCTCTCTGCTCCTCCCTCGCGCTCTCTGTCAAAAATAAACATTAAAAAGAATAATTTGATTATGTTAAAAGAAGAAATCAAGTCACAAGCTGTACTTCTACTCTTTTTCTTTAAAAAAATTTTTTTTACATTTATTTATTTTTGAGAGACAGAGACAGACAGCGTGAGCAGGGGAGGGTCAGAGAGAGAGAGTGAGACACAGAATCAGAAGCAGGCTCCAGGCTCAGAGCTGTCAGCACAGAGCCCGATGCGGGGCTTGAACCCACCAACCACGAGATCATGACCTGAGCTGAAGTCGGACGCTCAACCGACTGAGCCACCCAGGTGTCCCTACTCTAACTTTTTCAATTAAGGAGGATTCATTTTGTCGGGGTACTAACTGTACCAACCAAAAGAAATAGTCTTGCAATCTTGCTCAAACTCTATCTAAATGATATGGATCAAACTGTTCTCTCTTATCATTGAAATATTTCTAGAAATTGGATTTCTCTTTGTATCCAACAATTTAACCTCTCTCTCTCAATGTAAATAAATAAGATTTACCAAAAAAAAAAAAAATATTTAAATAAATAAATAAATAAAAAAGTACTGATGAGGAATTTAATCCCATAAGATAAGTAGTTGAAAACATCATTTGCTTAGAAAAAGAAGAGTGGAAGACTAAAGTCAGAAGTTGGGTAGAACAATATTTAAGAAGAGAAAATAAGGAAAGAAAGCCAAGGGGATCAGTGAATTAAAATAATTAGGAAATGGCATTCATCCTAGAAAGGAAGAAGTAAAATTATCTCTGTTCACAGATGACATCATCTTATATGTTGAAAACATTAAAGAGTCCACAAAATTCTGTTAGAACTAAATTCATTCAGCAAATTTTAAGGATACAAAATCAATACACAAAATCAGTTGTGTTTCTACAAATTAACAATAAACAATATAAAAAGGAAAAAAAAAAAAGAAAAGAATTTCCTGTAGCATAAAAAAGAATAAAATACTTAGAAATAAACTTAACCAAGGAGGCCAAATAATTGTGCACTGCAAACTATAGAAACTTGCTGTAAGAAATTAAAGAAGACACAAATGAATAGAAAGACATTCCATGTTGATGGGTTGGAAGATTCAATCTTATTAAGATGTCACTATTACCCAAAGTGATCCATCTACAGATTTAATATAAGCTCTACCAAAATTCCAAGGGTGTCATTTTTTGTTGTTTTGCAGAAACAAAAAAAAAATTCCTAAAATTCATACAGAATCTCCAAGGACTTCAACTATATATTCACATAAGTATATGTGAATATATAGTTTTCCTAGTGGTACTTGGAAATAATGGAAAAAATGTATATCTACATGCAGAAAAAAATGAAGTTGAAATACGATTTGAAACCATTCACAAAAAATCAATTCAAAATGAATTAAACACCTAGATAGAAGTACAAACCATTCAGAAGAAAACAGAGAGGAACATCTTCTAGACACTGAGTTTGGCAATGATTTCTTGGATTGGATACTAAAAACACAGGCAACAAAGGTAAGAATAGGTAACTTGAAGTACCTCAAAATTTAAGACTTGCATGCATCAAAGAACACAATCAACATCTTTAAAAGGTTACCTATCGAATAAGAGAAAATATTTACAAATCATATATTTATTTGGATATACAGAATATATAAAGAATTTCCAAAAACTCTACACCAAAACACACCAAAAAAAATCCAATTAAAAATGTTGCAGCATCTATAGAAAATAGTGAGGTGGTACCTCAAAAAAATAAAATAAAAAATAATGTTACCAGATTATCCAACAATTCCACTCTTAATATATATCCAAAATAATTGAAAGCAGGTACTCAAATATATATTTGTACACGCATGTTCATAGCAGCATTCCTTACAATAGCTAAAAGGTAGAAAAAAAAACCAATTGTACAATAGATGCATGGATAAGCAAAATATTGCATGGAATATTGTACAGCCTTAGAAAAGAAGGAATTCTAACTCAACAGCATAAATGATCATTGAGGACACCGTGTTAAGTGAAATAAGCCAGTCACAAAAAGATAAATACTGTATAATTGCACTCATAAGAGCTACCTAAACTAGTCAAGTTCATACAAACAGAAAGTAGCATGGTGGTTACCAGGCACTTTTTTGAAAGGAGAAAATGTGGAGTTGTTTCTTAGTAGTTATAAAGTTTTAGTTTTATAAGATGAAAAGAGTTCTGGAGATTGGTTACACAACAACATGAATTTATGCATAACTACTGAATTAGACACTTAAAATGTAAGAAACTAAATTTTTATGTGTATTTTACAATTAAACAAATATGGAAAAACTGAATAAAAATAAAATGAGAAAGGTAATAGTGTGAAAATCAATATTAGCTATGTTTTCAAAAAGTCAAGAATGGATAATGTTTTTAAGAATAGGACTCAGGTATCAACTTTAAATAATTCTTATTAAAAGACTATATATTTTAATATACATATTAAAATAAATATATATAGTATAACTACTAGATATATTATATATCTAGTATATATAGTAGATATATATACTAGATATATATAGTATATCTACTAGATATACTATATATATTAGTATATATATAGATATATAATATATATATAATATATAATATATATATTATATATATATTATATATATAATCTATAAGTATAATATATATATATATTAGTATATATATAGTAGTAGATATATCTACTAGATATACTATATATATTATATCTAGTAGATATACTAGATATCTAGATATACTACTAGTAGATATACTACTAGATAGTATCTAGTAGTATAACTACTAGATATATATATATCTAGTAGATATACTACTAGATATATATATATATATATCTAGTAGATATACCTACTAGATATATATATATATATTATATATAATATATATTTATATGTTTGATATATTTAATACATTAATATATTTTAACATATATTTTAATACATATAGTGATATAATATATGAAGTGATAAATCCATACCTAAAACACTTCTAAGAACTAAGATAGAGGGCTGAAATCTATACTATATTTATCTATACCATTGTCTTTATCAAAACAGTTTCAATGGTATCCTGGAAAGAGGAAGGAAAGCTATAATTATCGGGGAAGGGAATGAGGGTTAAAAATGAATATAGTCTATTAAAAATACTATCAGAATGGAAATATGGAATCACAAAATCATAGGTATAAGAGCAAAGGCAAACATTATTCAAAGCTTAGGTAACTAACTAGGGTTGTGTTTTATAACTTGATTTTACAGGCTGCCAATGAATGTTGCTTAGATAGCACTTTCTCTAGGAAGTAGCTATTGACCTTTCCATTGTCCTCGACTTGGCTGGATCATCCTGTCAACGTTGTATGTAACCCGTCATAGAACTTATTATAAGCCTTTGTAATTTCTTGCTTATTTCCCCCTCGAATGACTTCTGTTGAAGGCAGAGTTTATGTCCATCATATTTATCATCGTATCTCCAGTGCCTGGCACAGAATTCAAAACAAGACATGTGAAAAGTGATGCCTTCCAGTTTAAAGCCTTAAATTAAGAAAACAGAAAATATGCGTTCATTTAGAAAAGATTTTTATGCCAGGGCATAGGATGAAGGAGAGAGAGAATTGAGAATGCTAATGAAAGGGTCAATGAAATGACCCACCATACACATAATTTAATTATGGCAGGAAACAAAATTTGCTGTAAGCTGCTCAAAGACTCTACGTTCTAAGCAGCTAAAAAATTAGTGAGAGTACCGTGCGATTGAAAGATTTGTGACAATAGATGAAAGCAATTCTGGAGTCAGTTTATGAGTTGGCCATCGAGAGTTCAGCTAAAGTTTAAAGCAAAAGTTTAATGAAATATAAAGAAAACCAAAATGAGTCTAGAGCATTATAATTGTATACACCGAGGCATTACAGTCTTCACAAAGACAACAAGACTTCTGAAATACAGCCTTCTAGTTTCTCAGAGGTACACACACAGGTATAAACCAATTTAAATGATATGATGAAAGTCACTGTATCTATTTGTCACATTTAATATGCTACTTATTTTTAAGCATACAATTCTTGGTCCAATTTTTATGGATCATTTTCTATTAATAGGTTAAAATTTATTTATTTGTCAAGGGCCTGGAAAAGAATATTTTAAACATTTTAACATTTTTTTGACCAATACAATATGTAGTTTTATGAGTTTAGGTCAACTACAAAGTTACAGAAAACACAATCATCAACAAGACAAGGCTGTCATTCTCTCTGGCACCAACTGCAACTCCAGGGTACTCGCTGGAGAGATTCTCAGAACTCGGTGTAGTCTGGTTATGGCTTGTTGAAGGATGGATGGATACAAATTAAAAGCAGCCAAGGAAAGAGGCACAGGGGTAGGATGTGGAGAAGCACTAAATGCAGAGTTTCTTCCCTGGTGGATTCCTGAGGTGTTACTTTCCTGGTGTCGATGTGCAGTAATACAGTAAGGTTTCAGCATTGTCAACTAGGGCAGCTCCATTTTAGTCTCCACTTGTTTCTGGGGTTCCACTTACTCCCTGGTTGATCTCAGTCTCCATTTCAAATGGTAGAGTGTAACCCCAAACCCTAACCTATGTTACCTCGTTGGTCTTTCTGTCCTGTTCAGCCCCACCGTCATTGGGTGAGGTTGGGTCTCTCCACAAATATACTCCTGTCAGGTATGACATTTCAGAGGAAATTAACTCCCTGAGGCCAATAGCAAAGACCAGCACTCTTACAGGATAAAGTTAAATTTCTTACAACTCAAGTGCATTTGCCAAAGGTCCACATTTATGTTAACCTTTTAAGTATTCGCAATAGTGATTCCCTAAGATTTCAGACAATATTGTTTGTAAAGTCTCTCGTTCTTTTTATTCTTCTGAAATATTAACAAGTGCTTACTAGGAATAAGGACAAAGATAGAGCCCCAAAGGAAAAGATAGTATTTGGACACAATCCCATTTACATGTCAGCTCTAAGATGTGGCTTGCCTGTTCAGTGTCCTTGGCTTATCATAGAGTTAATTAAATTTTGTGTGTTTTCTTTGTAATCCTTCGTGCAATGTCTCTGATTAACCTTCTACGTTTTTCGGCAATAATTTAAAAAATAGTGTAGTTAGCTCATTTCTATTGCATGTGTTCTTTGGTATTAGAAAAATCACTGACTTTGTAGAAATTAAATCTAAATATTTTTATTAGCCATAAATCTTATATTTATTTAGCAGAGGCCTTGCCATCATGGGATGTTTTTCTATTAGAAACTTTGACAAATGGGTTGTAACCATAGAAATGATTTGTGAGACAGCAGGAGTAGCCAAAATAGATTAAATTAATGTGTTAGGTTTAGTGTTCACACAGCATGCTTTACTTTAATTGATTACTCTATGGCCAAACTTAAATTACTAATATCAGTACTGATAGAAGAAAATGAATATTTAATAAAACACCCTTTGTTTCATAGTAGCAGATTAATCTAAGTGAAAAAGCTATTATTTGTAATAAGCTTTTAAGGCTACTTTGATATCTTGAATACATGCAAGGTTAAAGTGCTCATAAATACAAAGAGCAGGATAAGTTGAAATAATTTAATGAAAAGTCTCTGCAATTAACTTTGAATTATGATCCATTTGGATTTTAAAATTAAGTAATATACTTAAATTGAGAAGAAGTGGCAATAAATTGTCTCTAGCTTTGAAATGGCAGGAGACTCATTTATCAACGGGTTATTCAAAATAAAATTGTATCAACAAAAATAACAGAATGAGTAAGTAGAAACCTGATTTATTTATGAATTTTGTAATGAATACTTAAAGTCCACTGATTCTTGCATGTAGATAATCTCAATGCAAATAATTCATAGATAATGTAGGTTTAGTTTCCCTATCATCAATCATCTTCATTATCATTAATACAACAGGTTTTGGAATAAAACTCAAGTATATAGCATTAAGGAGTAGCACAATGGTACTAAAATTAAAAATAAAATTATGTAACTAAGAAAGAAACTTTGTAATACTGAGATTAAAAATAGCGTAATGTTCCAGGTAAGGGGGAAAAAAAGACAAATTTTATGTAATCTTAAATAGTATCTTATTCAACTCCCAAAGATAATTTCATTGTGTATTTGTTTAAATCCCTTAACCTGGAGATGTGTTACAAAAAGGATTCTGTGTACGCTGTAAGATCAAAAGTGCGTAATACTCTAGCGACTCTAGGTTTGTTGAACCTCAACTGCGTCTCCGGCTCTATGGATTTTATTCCATTACATGCTCAAATTGAAAGTCAATGCTTGGGGAAAAAATAAATTCCTGGTTTTTAGCCCTCTGGTCCTCCCGAAATGACTGAATTAGGGGATGGAAACATCACCAGTGAAAACCAGAAGGTTCAAGCAAAGTCACCTCAATGCGAATGCACCTGCAGCCACCCGAGCGAGGTCCCAGAGGTAGAAAGACATCACACTCAGTTTAATGTTCCGCTGTTGCAGTCTTGAAATCCTGAAGAATTTGTGAACAAGGAGAACTCAGTTTTCTTTTTGCATTGTGCCTCTTGAATTCTATAGCCAGTCCTGAGTTCACACAGCCATAGAGAGCGTCAAACCTGTATGTTACATCAGCGTGGAAGACTGTCATGTCTTGGTCAAGAATGGACTGACTGGGCACAGTTGCTGGCCATGTGGCTTTAAATGAGCCACTGACTTCAGGAGTACTTGACGGGAACATGACTCTTCTCTGACACTCAGAATACGCCCATGACTTTGTGCTTCATTCCTTTATAAAACACAACTGCTAATTTAGGCTGGCTCTGTGGAGAATATTCTCCATGGCACAGTGGTGAAGACAGCCTTCTTGATTTAATAAAAGCAAACAAATAAATAACAATAATAAACAGGAAGAAAGAGAAAGAGGTGTGATATCAATATTAAGTTGAAAAAATGCAGGGGGAAATTATGTTGAGTATAAAGAGGATTATTTTCTGAGGACAAATGCATTATCTACAAAGAATATGTAAGAGTATGAGCAGTAAACACATTTAAAATAATGAAAATGTGATGAATACAGGTATTGCAATCTAAGTGGAAATCTTTAAGTCACCTCTCAAAGTTATATCAAACAAATCCATAGAAAAATCTGAAATAATATATATTTTTAAGAACATAATTAACTAGTCTGAGTTAATAGGCTTATATGGAATTTTAAAATTAGGTCAGATAGACATGTAAAGAGTTCCCAGATGTCTGGAAAATATTCAAAATTTATGTTCTCAAAGCAATAAATAAACTTTAATCAATTGTTAAGAATGGAAAAAGTCCACAGTACCAGGCCTCGGTGCAATAATTCATGAATATAATAAGCTTAATGCCACAATGACCAGTAGAAAATTATAATACAGAACTCATCTAAATAGCTCTAATTGCTCTGAAAGGAAATGAAAATTACAATGAGTGTTTAGGAATAAAGAACTTACAGAACCCTACATACCAAAATACATAACGTATGCTTAAAGCTTTAGTCAAAGAAAACATGAAAAGGTATACAATCTATCAGTTTAAAACATTTTATTTTTTTTTATTGAGATATAATTGACATACAACATTATATTAATTTCACAGGTACACCATAATGACCGGATATTTGTTTATATTGGGAAATGAGTGTCACAATAAGTCAAGTCAACTTCCATCAACACATACAGTTACAGAAGTTTGTTTTCCTTGTGATGAGAACTTTTAAGATCTATTCTCTTAGCAAGTTTCAAATATACAATACAGTATCATTAACTATGGTCCTGATGTTGTGCATTATGTCCCCATGACTTATTTTATAACTGCAAGTCTGTACCTTTTTGACCCACTTAACCCATTTAACCCACACTCTATCCAGTTGTTTCATTACTAACAAGAAGCAGTGAATATATATCATGTAATTATTAAATTGCAATTAGTTTATTTAAAAAAATTGATAGAAAACGAACTGAAGGTATAAATAGATACATTTTAATGAGACCTTATTATATGCCAACGCTGGTCTACATATATTACCCGAATTATCAATTTCAGTCTTTAATGATACTATTGTTGGCCACATTTCACCTAGGAAGAAACTCAGGCACAGAGATGTCAAGTAAGTCAAGGGCACACAGCTGTGTACCTGGAAGAGGGGGTTTACGAATAAAGTCAGTCGAGGTCCATAACCTGGGCGTTTATTGTTTAAGCGCTACCCCTGATATATAATAAAATAGGTCATACTGACCATACTCATCAAACCTTGTTCCGAATTCTTTACATGTTTTAATGACATACTAAATGGATTAAAAAATCATAAGAAAACATGTTGTGCTATACCCACATGAAAGAGACTTCTATTCTTTCAATAATAATTTCAGTCTTTTTGGACATAAACTATTGTCCAGTACGTTTTATTTTAAGCTTTGAAGGTCATTTTAGCTGATGTTCCGACCCCAACTGGTGTTCTGACCCCAGCTATATTTTTTGAGGGACAGTGTGGGAGGAGGGAGGTGCACTGGAAGTAGATGCAAATGAAGACCTCGTGGAATCCATGGGAGCCCACAATCCTGGAATTATAAAAGGCACATGCAGTGGACCCTGGAAAATTAAAATTATGGGTAAGGACACACACTAGCTTTAATCTTTTCAAGACATCGTCCTCAGCACCTCTGCCTGGAGCACCATCAAAGCTGTCACGGCAAGAGCTACCAGGGCAATTACACCTGCCACCACTGTAATAACCCAACACCCCAAACTCTCCCAACTCCTCAGCCAAATGCCCCATTTGGCAAGGTCACATTAAAAGAGAGACTGTGCTATTGGTTAAGGTAAGAAGCATAGAATGGGCTTGGGAATCGTTCTCTGTCATTTCCATGCACATGGTAATGCCCAGGCAGCACACAAATCCACAAACAACTGAAGCTCACATTGAAAAATATGTGGTGACTCGTTTGTTTCTCTTGCTTTCTTATAAGATTTATAGGAGCAGAAATAATTAGTTTTCAACACGTTACCTAAATGATTTGGTTTAATTCATTAAACATTTGATATAAGCGTGTTCACAGAATTGGTGAATATTTAAATGGCTGATGAGTGATGAACTTTATAGAACACTTCTACCAAACAAGAAAGGCACATCAAAGACATCACAGAGTAATAGCATTGTATACGGCTTAATACAGATCTTCTTTTTATATAATCCATAATGGACCAGCATAGTTTATAGTTTGCCTTGACTGTCATCAAAATTAAAAAGAAAAATCGATTCATACTGAAAGAGAAAAAAAATAAGTAAATGTATTGCTTTTGTGTTGCTGACATCGTGTACCATTCCTTGCAAAATGAAGAATGACAAATTGAAAATTACATGACCTGTGAAATACACTATCATTTACCACAAGCCCTCCTGTGAAGATTTTATATAGTAGGATAAATAGTCTGTCAAAAACAGAAAGAAATGACTTATAAAACTGTCATCTAGTTGAGTGGCAGATTTTTGTAGGAATATTTTTAATAAGAATGTTGAGTTGTATATATTATATATATATAATATATATTATGTATCTTTTTTTTTTTTTTTATATTATGTATCTTTAATGATCTGGGTGCTAGCTGTAAATCCTTACAAAGAAAAAAGCATGCAGAAAAGAATATCTCTTGTGAAAATGTAGTTAGTTTATAAGTTGGATCATGTAGTAAATATACATGGGCTTGAATCTGCATAAGGAGTGGATTTGAAAGGAAAAGTTTAAAATTGTTATTCTGTTTCTTAGAATCAAAAGAAGAGAAAAAATGCTTTTGTACAATTGGGAGTGGGAGATATGTGAGTGGATATTTTCTAAACTACTTTTAAAATAAGTTTCTAATAAAATGGAATTCATATTTCCACAGCTAGTGAGGGGAAAAAAAACAAAATAAAACTGTGTGGACAGATAAAATAACACAAGGGAAATACGGAAGTCACTATTTCAAAAATTTTGTATTGCATTATGTAGAAACTGTATACAAACAAATAAAATATAATGCATTGTACTTGTATGTAGCTCCAGGGGTGTTTTAATTCAGAAACTTCCTTATCTCATAGATTCCCGTGGATGTTTCACATTTGCATTCTGTTTTAAAGAATTTACAATGGAAATCTTCAAGTTGCCTTGAGGATGAATTAAATTAATTTATTACGTCAAAGTTCCCAGGGAAAAGATTTCGTAAGTGAAACAGGAGAATTCAGTTTGCTTATTTTACTGACTTAGGAGGACACACATATAAGTTTTGAAAATTTGAATTACAAGCAAGATTGTCTGAGAATTCACTTGTCTTCCTCTTTTTTGATTAGTTTGGGAACTAATCAACTCACAGACATTTCTTCAAAGATAATTCCATCTTTTTAAAATGTTTTTTTTTTAATTGATTCTTGAGAAAGGGAGAGAAAGAGAGAGAGAGCTCAATCTCCAGAACCATGAGTGCATGACCTGAGACCATGACGGAAACCAAAAGTCAGACGCCTAACGGAATGCGCCACCCAGGTGGCCCAATAAATTCCATAATTTGCTGGATTTCTTAATACGGCTTCTGGATTATAATGATTAACTTGTATATTAAAATCTCATGTGTGGAGAGATGATTTTGGTCCCAATCAGGATGGTGGGATTGGTTGTTCAGTAGACCCTGAGGTGGATGGTAGCCAGGAGGGTGGCACTGCCTGGTGAGGGACGTGGAGGGATGATCTTGTAAACTGTGGGTCGTCAAAAAAATGCACACGTGGTCTCAGCACCAGAACATCAATTACATTGGTGATCCATGATGCCTGGATCTGGAGCTGGCCTTTCAACCATTTTATTCTAATATTGTATTGATTTATTTTTTGCTTCTGTTAATTCCATTCTTATAAAGTTCAAATTTTTTTCCATGTAGCATTGATCAATCTGTCAAATAGGGGTATAATTTTCAAAACTGCCTTTTGGCTTACTTTTGCAATAACAGAATGTTGTTTTCTTCTTCAAAAGATCAGCCATTGGAACTATAGTCACACATTTTTTTTTCTTCTCAAATGAAGATGGTTTTATCATAAACAGTAGTTTTAAGTTGCAGCATGCCTTACACTTGACCTATATATTATCCTTACATTTTTGTCAGTTGGATTCTTTCAATCTGTCTTCTCGAAATAATGCTGATTTTTCCATCACGGACCAGACAAGAGGTAAACCATGCTGCAATTGCAATGGGGACAATTTACCAAATGAATTGATACCTAAAACAATGAATGGAGTAAAGAATGCAGTACTATCAAATCTAGAAAGCAGCCACTATCCCCAGGCTGATACATAGTACAGAATTTCCTCCCTTATCTCTACCCTCCACCCCATGCTGGCGCTCAGACCTCAGTGGGGAGGGCATGACTATCGCCCAGAGAGTGGAAATGTTCACTGAGGCTTAGGACGTTGGCAAGCAGTGGACTGCCTCCTTCTTGCTGGAAGAGGAATCTAATGGGGAACTACATTTGGTGGGGGTGGTGTTGAACTTGCAGAGAAGTTGTCAGAGGCACCCAATGAAATGCTGCTTAACCGAGGTCCCGCAGAACATGCTGGAAAACTCCCTTCAGGATGCACTGAAGCTTACTCCAGCTTTCGTGTCCTGAACACAGGCTGAGCACCTCAGTGGCAAGAAAAGAAGGCAGAAGAGAACCAAGGAGCGTGTTCCTCCTGCAGTTCCTCCAAGGCCCTCTACTACATGCCTTAACTCCTTGCCAACTGGCAACGTAGGGATGCTTACAAAAATTAACCATCCAAGACTTCATATACCATTGTAAGTAATTTGAAAGTTTGTATGTTATTATGAAGACATTGGAGAGAAATGAATGGTCTCAAACACAGTGAGGCTGAAACATTTGTGGCCAAAATATTAGTCTTAAAAAGTCATGAAGATATCTGCAGATTACAAAGACAGGAAAAAGAAGATACCAACAAAGGGCCAACATTAATGAAATAGAAAATGTACTGTTAAGAAATCAATTAAGTCGGGACGCCTGGGTGGCTCAGTCGGTTAAGCGGCCGACTTCGGCTCAGGTCATGATCTCGCGGTTTGTGTGTTCGAGCCCCGCGTCGGGCTCTGTGCTGTTTCAGATTCTGTGTCTCCCTTTCCCTCTGACCCTCCCCTGTTCATGCTCTGTCTCTCTCTGTCTCAAAAATAAATAAAAACGTTTAAAAAAAATTAAAAAAATAAATAAAATTAAAAAAAAAGAAATCAATCAAGTCATGTTTAAATGTAACACAGCAGAACAAAGAGGAAAGAAAGATGTTTAAAATCAATTTTTTGGGGCAAATCACACATCGATACAAAAAAATTGACAAACTCTATCCCAGTCTCACAGCATAAATAAAATTATATTCTGGGTGAATTGCCTATCTGAATGTAAGAGGTAAAATATTGAAGCTTCTTGAAGATAATCCTGCAAAATAGCTTCATGATTCTAAATCAGGCAATGTTTCATTTCATTTTAAGTTTGTTTATTTATTTTTGAGAGAGAAAGGGCGAGAAGGAGAGAGAACGCACAGTGGGGAGGAGTAGCGAGATAGAGAGAGTCCTAAGCAGGTTCCACGCTGTCACCACTGAGCCCAAAGTGGGACTGGAATTCACAAACTGTCGGATCATGATCTGAACCGAGATCAAGAATCAGATGCTTAACCAAGGGAGTCACCCAGGTGCCTCCAGGCAATATTTTATTAAACAGGACATGTAAAGAATAAGTAAAAATTTAAAATATCAATAAATAAGACTATATTCAAATTGAGAAATTTTGTCATTCAAAATATACCACTGAGAGTTAACAGGCAAGACAGTGACTGAAAGAAAGTATTTAGGTATTTACAATATACGTAACTCATAATGACTTTATATCCAGAGTTTTTATATGTGCATGTGCTTGTGTATGAGGATGCGGGTGAGGGTGCCTTATTTTATTGTGCTTCACTTTACTGGGCTTCAGAGTACTGCATTTTTGACAAATTAAAATTTGTCTGAACTCTG
The DNA here is from genome assembly GCF_046562875.1 of Panthera onca. Taxonomy (NCBI): domain Eukaryota; kingdom Metazoa; phylum Chordata; class Mammalia; order Carnivora; family Felidae; genus Panthera; species Panthera onca. Next base: position 22,577,968 of record NC_138339.1, read on the forward strand.
TGTTGAGCAAGTCTGTTGATGCTATTTTGCAACAACGTTTGCTCACTTTCTGTCTCTATGTCACATTTTGATAACTCTCACAATATTTCAAGCTTTCATTGTATTATATTTTTGATAAATATTATTTATTTATTTTTCAGGGGGCAAGAGAGAGAGAGCAGGGGAGGGACAGAGAAAGAGGGAGAGAGAGAACCCTGAGATCATGACCTAAGCCGAAATCAAGAGTCTGACGCTTAACAGCCTGGGCTACTCCAGCGTCCCTCATTGTATTAGATTTGTTATGGTGATCTGTGCTTAGTGATTAAGACTCACTGAAAGCTCAGATGATGGTTAGCATTTTTGAGCAATAAAGTGTTTTTGATGAGATATGCATATTTTTTAAAGGCATAATGCTATTGCACACAAAAAATACTACAGTATTGTCTAAACATTGCTTTCACATGCACTGAAAAACTAAAAATTCATTTGGCTTGCTTTATTGTTGTATTTAGTTTATTGAGGAGGTCTGGAACAGAAGCTGAAATATCTCTGAGGTATAGCTGTATACACCAAGACAACACTTGCTCAGTTATTTCACAAAGAGGATATCCAAAAGGTCAGTACAAATATGCAAATAAGTTAAATATCATTTGTCTTCGGGAAATGAAAAATAAAATCATAGATATTATTAAACACAGACCTAGTTAATTATATTAAGTATTGAATAGCGTGTTCTATTGAATAGAACTGGACCTCTGGGATAAATACTTTGAAAAATTTTTGCCACTGAGCGTATGCATTTCCTATGAGTCAGTTATTTCAGTTCTAAATTCACATACATCTGACATACGTGCATATAGGTCTCAAGACACAAATATAAGAGTGTTCTTTGCTGAAAGATATGAAATCATCCCAAATTCCCATCCAAAGTAGAGTTGAAAAACATTATGGTATATTGACCCAATGATAGAGTAATATACATCAATAAAAAAGGAATGAGTTGTGTCTACGCAGCAATGTGATGAGACTCAATAAGATAATAAGGTACAAAGAACAAAATAAGGTAAAGCGAAACAAACTCACAATGTACAGTTCCATTTGTATAAGATCAAAAAGTGGGTAAGCTCATTTAGAAGCCAAGACCAGATTAATTTTAGAGTAAGGAGTTGTGATGCCTAGATGAGGGCAGGAGGAAGTTTCTAGAATGCTGATAATAGTCTGTTTATTGACATATGTGTGTTCATTTTGTGCATATTTTGGCACATACATGATACTTCAATTTTTTTTTAAATTTGCAGATATTAGGAAAGAAATGCAAGTACAATGAGTAGCACTTGCATTTAGATATTTTGGACCTCATAGAGAAAGCTTTCTGTGCCCATCTTCTGTCACTGCTGAAGCAGTGGTGTATACAGAATAACGCATTCATTTAGATATCAAGTAAACAATGCGTCCAGCAATTGCAGAAGGAAGGTATATGACGACATAGTGCCGGGGCAGAGACAGAGGTGAGCAAATGCAAAAAGGTCAGTTCTAAAAATTCTGACTGTCATGATGGTGGGACTCTGGTGGGAGCATGGGAGCCACCTTGGCTCTAAGTAGAACAGCTAATTCATTTCTATGGGACATGGATTATTTCTAATTTTACTTCTAATTACAAAGGTAATAAGAGCTCAATGTTGGAAAAATGGAAACAGAATAGGGTAAAATAGTCATAACTGAGACTCTCAAAAGAGTTATAAAATTCACTTTTATAAGATGCATATATATATATATATATATATATGTATATATAGGGAGAGAGAGAGAGAGAGAGAGAGAGAGAGAGAGAGAGGATACTATATTCTAGATTGTATAGATTGCAGTAAATTATTTTTTAGAGGATAATACTATAATATGTGTTTATATCCAGTAATGTTAAGTCCTTCTAGTTTTCTGGTTCATATGATAGTCTTGCCTACATTTAGTTCTTTGAGTTTTCATGTAAATTTTAGATTTAATTTGTCAAATTTCACACACACACAAGGGATTTTGAAATTTCTGACATGTTTTGGTTGTTTAACATTAAAGGAAATGTAATTTGGTGGCCTTTTTTTTTGTTTTACGTATTCCACATATATCATTTTCATATCATTAGAATAATATATTTTATTATATAAGAAAAAGTATTATATCCTAGTTTTGAAATTGTTTGCATTTTGTGGAACCACAATAAACAGCTCTTTGCATAAAGGTGATACAAATTGTTTTTAGGGTTTTCCAGTATGGTGTTTACAAGATATTAAAAAACAAAATCCAACTACATACATTTGAAAGATCGTATTAGCTTCATTCAATGATGCATGAATCGGGCAGCATCCCACCTAGCAGATAGAAAGGAGCTTTGGGGAGCAGTTCAAAACGAGAGACTTTTGTAGGTAGAAGGTAGTGGGGACAAGGAAGTCATCCAAGCAAAAGGTGAATTTGTTGTTATAAGATCGCTGTCTTGCAGGGCATGGTGGGGGTCTATTCTATTGGGTGAATTACCTCGCTAGGGCTGACCAAGTAATTCCTGATTGACTGCTATAAGATTCCATTTCTGGGAGAACCAAAACCGTAATTAAGTATTTGTGTCATTTGGGCCTTGGTATAAGTGACCCCATTTGGGGTCTTGTTTTTAAGAAAAGTGAACCAAGTCAAGGGACCTGCACTATGAAACCTCTCGGATAATTGTTGTTTTGTGTATCATTTCCAAATATTTTCCATTTTAACCATCAGCGCATGTGATTAAGTTACAGACTATTACTAGGATCGTATGCCATAACATTAATTTTTCTTTGTTTTGATCCAAAATATCATTAAGTATTATCTTTCAGACCTTGAAGAGAAAGATAGTGTTGTGTGTGTGTGTGTGTGTGGGTGGGTGGGTGGGTGGGTGGGGTTGTGTTTTGTGCTTCTGAGAGCCAGAGAAAGACAGACAGAGACAGAGATACCAAGGATTATTACATGACTGCATGACTACAATTCATTTTTATTTTTTTGCTATGTAAATAATCAAAATGCTAATTATTTCCTGGAAAATCTAAATATTCTAAATGATGCATATTATACTTTTATACATTTAATATAATTCATTATTTTTATTATTGTCAATTAGCTTAGATAATGTACACATAATTAAAGGGCTATGATGCAAGGCTCTCTCCAGAACTGCATGGAGTAGGTTATTTTATAGCAAGTAATTGTAATGCGAACATGCAGGAAGTTTTTCTAAAAGCATAAATTCGAGTATATTAAAATAAGTTTCAAATTTTCTTTTCCTTGGATGAAAGCTTCTTTTGTAGTGCAAATGGATTTTAATTAGAAATCTACATTTAAAAATCATATTAAAGGGACACTATTTTTACTGAGCTATGCCAGGGGGTAAATAATATTAATGCTAAATACATATCTTTTAAGAAAAGAATAAAATGAACTGTGATATGTCTTTGTTTAAGCACAAAGTTCCAATACTGTGCAATTGTCCTTTGAATGAAAGTTGAATCACATTTTCTTTATTCTAGCATCAAATCTGAGCATTTCAAGAGGTAAACAGTGATACTTTGATGCTTTGCTTCAAAGCATCCAGAGGAAATTAATCAAATTAATCCATTCTTCTTCCTACTGGCAACAAAAATTATTCGCCGCTTTGGACTCAGGGCATTTCACAGGACCCTAATGAGTATTGGGAAGGGAGGAAAAAAAAAGTATTAAATGGTGGCATTAAGGATGAGATTGTAAGCTACTCAAATTCTTTCTTTATGCCAGATTGGGGATGTAATGAGTGAAGCAGGAAGCCCCTGGAGGCTTGGAAACATTGCAGAGCGCGCTGCCTGCCTATGGAGGCAGTGGCTACCCAGCATCTGTGGCTCTTTGCCACATTGGAACTCAGTACTAAGTTTGTCAGATATTCCAGTGTTGGTGGAAAAGACAGAAATTTGTAGTTTAATGTGAGCTCTGTCCATTTTTGAACTGTTGGTGTTAACAATGTCCGTGTAAGCAGAACAAAAAAGTTGGGAAGCTCTTCCTTATTAACTGAACAGAAAAACCATTACTTAACCTTGGACCTATCCTACCGGAGACTGTTATAATCAAAGCCCCTAAGAGAATTTAAAAACATTTAAGTGACAACTGTCTCTGAAGACAGTTTTTCCTTGGGGCTATATAAGAGAAAAATTTATTTCTTGCCTGAGACCATTGGTTGAAGACCAAGCAACTTTTTTTTTTTAAGTTTGTTTATTTATTTTGAGAGAGAGAGAGAGAGAGAGAGAGAGAGAGAATACCAGCAGGGGAGGGGAAGAGAGAGACGAATAGAATGAATCCCAAGCGGGCTCCACATTGTTAGTGCAGAGCTCGGTGCAGGGCTCAAACCCACAAACTGCGAGATCATGACCTGAGCCGAAACCAAGAGTTGGACACTTAACTGATGAGCCCCCCAGGGGCCCCCAAGACCAAGCAACATTTAATCATGCAGTTAATATAAGATTGCTTACATATTTTCCAATCATCAAGTGATTGCTATTTACAAGATTATTTTTAGGAGTCACTATAGGACAAGCATTCTCCAAAACAAGAGAGGTTGCTCTCAAAACTTTTATTTTTTTTTTTGCTGAAACTATATGCTCGCTTTCTGTATCTCTTCCAAACCTTTAAAGGGATTCTCATACTTTTTCAAAATTGTAGCTGTAGGGATAGCTAACTTACATCAGCTCTGCAGGCACACTCAGATTCTAAACACAGCCCTGGTGTTTACCCTGAGTCCCGGGTTCCTTGTTGAGAAAATCAGGGTCATTATGGAATACCTCCTAGGCTTGTTCTGAAAATTTTGTAAGGAACTCTTTAAAGCCATCAATGCAATAACTGGAAAACAGGAATTGTTCCATACATCTTGATTATTATTATCTCCTTTCAAGTCACTCTATTTTGCCTGGTTGACATGAAAACATTGTTGCGGGTGTCAGAAGACACATTTTTCTCCCAGTGGAAACTTCACATCTTTCTAGTAATCATCTTCTTGGGGAAAAATAGTATTTTTATTCACTGCCGCTCATTTCTAATGCATGTTTCAGATGACCCCCTTTCTGATCTTTTGAAAATTATCATAAAATTATAAGTGGCTTTGACAATTATCTAGTTATTAGACACAAATGGATACACAGGAACTGAGAGAAATTGAGTGATTTGCCTGGGCCAAAAGTAAATGAATAAATAAATAAATAAATAAATAAATAAATATGCAGAACTGGGGCTAAAAGTTTTGTTTGCTTCTTTCTTTTGCTTCATTTATACATCTCTTTTTGAATATATTTATAGATTAAAAAAATCTTTGAATGTCTTAATTCACAGACTTTATCCATTAAATTGGAAAGAATGGGATACATTCATAAGAGAAAACTCTTATTTATATGGAAAAATGCGTTTTTCAGTTTAGCTATCATGGGCCAAACATCTGGGTACCTGTCAACCGATTTTACATGATTGACATGGTTTGCATTCACATCCAGATGTTTCTGCATTTTGAGATCGACTTTCACACATTGACAATATAAATGATCAATAGAAAATCGTATTTCATGGGCATTATGAATAAAGGTCAACACATTTATTTTGGATCCTCTAAATAAATATTTCTTAAATGTCATATTTGCATAGCATTAAAAGTTTTCAGCAAATGCTTGTGAGGAGTGCCCTTGTGACACTGATGATTGAATACATTATCTTGTCTCTTTCTAATGAAGAAAGCAGTGTATTGCCAACCTTATTTGAACTAAGGGAACCCCTCTGACCACTTCAGATGTCCAAAATGGATTTTATTTTGGAGGATGATATTTTGCTAAAATAATATGAGATTTATCTTTACTGTCCGCTAAAGAAATAAGGAAAATAAAATGCCACGGGAATTGTTATTTTAATGCTGTATTCAAAACAGTAAAAGTTAAATATAGAACTTTGAATTGCTGTCCTCTTTTCTCCTCGGCTGGTAGAATATGTTAGTAGTCTGGAGATTGGGAAATTCAACCTCACACAATACATCCAACTAACGAGATTGCAGAAACATTGTGCTCTCCATCATTTCCTTATCAGTGACAGTCAGTCCATTAAAAGCTCTAACCCCAAGAAGTGAATTTCAGTTTTAAACTTTTGCATTCTGAAAACACTCTTCCCAAGACTGTTAATAGATAAGATGGATGCCACATTTGGTGACAGTTCAAGACACTTACCCTCCCGGAACTGTTTTGAAACCAACAACAGGCCTATTATCTTCTCTTAGAAAGACATTTTATAGTGCTGTTTAGTGAATTGTGAAATTCTGAAAGAAGTTTTATTTACCTGTGTTTTTGTTTCCTCACACAATGTAGTATCATATGTTACAATACAAGCTTGTGATCTACATTTTAATTGCATCTTTTCAGGAAAATTGAATAGATCTACGAAAAACTATCTTCCTCTGGATAGCAGCACTATTTGGCCTTCTGAGAACAGAAAGGTGATGATTTATCCCTGGATCCTTAATATTTTTGGTTGCAGTAAGTTAGGCATGCTCACAACTGAAAGAATTGTAGGATAATCTATGCAGCCTTTCCAGACTTAGTGTTTGTTAATTTTAAGAGAAGAAATTTAACAAACTCAAGCACAAAGGTATGACTTCACCTCCTGACATGGAGGAGATTTGCACTCACACCAAGGTCCCCAGGAAATAACCATGACTATAGGGCATGGCATACTGGGGGAGTTTAAAGTCTTACTATTTGAAGTGGTTTTATAAATCCGAAGGTTTATAAGTTTCCTTCTATGGATGTAGTCAGAATAAGTCAAAAGAATAACTGAATTCAACTCCCAAATTCAGCCCCAGAGATTTCAGAAAACAATAGGGAAAAATTATCTGAAGCAAGTAGGCTTTTGAGAAGACCGGCATCTAGGCCACTGTTCTATCTGTTCCTCCATGAGGATGGGCGATAAGGGCATAAATCGATGTTTCTGGAGCTGTTCAATCGATAACTACTGGTTTGAGATGTAAAATAAGCAAGGAACGAATCAATCGATACTTAGGATCATTTGGTGACACGAAAAGTGCAGAAATAAGTATTGCTAGAAATAGCGATGCAGGAGCTGATTTATAGTCCACATACAATAGGAAATAACACAGGCGATTTTGTATATACCTACTGGAGCAATGTTGTGCCACAGTGACAAAAACACGGTGTACGGGAGAGGTGAGTGCTCGTGTCCTGCCAGGTACAGAGATTAAAATCTGTTCAAAAAATGCAGCAAAGGACAGTTGGCTGAAAATCCCATGTACATCAGAGGATACTAAATAGAAACAGGATCTTAGGTATACTTGAATGAAGTACACGGCATTTAAAGCGGAATCATTTACTTTCAGTAAAAACGGTTCTCATAAGACCTCGGAAGCTAGGAGCACTGTAGAGAGATTGTCAGGGTGAAATTATCAAACAGATCTCAAATATAAAAATTTAATATCGATAATAGCCAACAGTTTGGGTCATTTATTCTCTGTGCAATAGCATGCTGTATGTGGCATATTTTATTTAATCTTTGCAATTAATCTGTAAGGAGACATTGTATGTATGTCAACTTGGCAGGAGAATAAATTGAGTTTAATACAGATTAGGTATCTTTTCTCAAGATTGTGAAACTTGAAAGCATCAGAATGAGGGTCTGAAGCAAGACAGTATATTCCATAACCTATACAGTTAAGAAAGAATTATTCTAGATATTAGTATATGTTATTTGATGCTAAGAGACTCAATCCATCCATCTAGGGTTGGAGGTAACACTAAAAATATTTTTTTAATCAAAATTTTAAGAAAATATTTTTAAATAAATCTAGTCCAAACATAATTTTAATTTTACCTTCACAATGTACTAGAAATATAGTTTAAAACTTTTTTCATAATTCAAGATTATTTAAATTTACATTAATTAAACATGGTAACAGGAATATATGTATGGATAATTAGAGTAAGTTTTTCAGGTAAATTTCCTGTGTCTAACACAAATTGTAAATTTCAGCGAGCAAGAAAAATAAATTGCAGCTCTTGAACAACAGCAGCCTCCTATTATAAACACCATGTGTAATATAACTCTCCATAGTCATAACTGTAAAAACCATTTGGTTAGCACAGTTTTTTCGCCTTTTTTTGGGGGGGTAAACAAGAGAGATACTAAATTTCAGAATGAGGAGCTATGGCTAAAGCTTTTTGTTCTGTATGTCATTAGGATAAATGGTATATAAATATTTCCATGTTCATTCTATGTATTTACAGCAAAGCGTAATGATTAAACTAAAGCTTTGAAATCTGGAAATCACATTTCCCACTTCTTTTCCTCTAAGGGTGTCAGATTAAAAAAAATTATGACTTATGATCTGTGCTTCAATTTCAGTTAAATCAAGACCACATGAAAGAACTAGGTACTGACAATATTAAATTTTTGCACATATGTGACTTTCCAAAACACCACAGCTGTCTGCTCCTTGTTCTTACTCATTTTTCCTTTGCCTCCTCGATTAAACTTTTCAGCACATATCATGTTTATCTTAAAAGGGCCTTGAGTTTCAGTGTTATCATTTCGTTGCCCCATTTACTCTTTAAATGTCCATAAACTGCTGTTCCCCACACCTGTTACAAAGATGCTATTATTATGGTATCTGACCTTGATATTGCTAACTGTGACTCACAGCATAGTATTTACAGGATAAATCCAAACACCTTAAGTATAGATAGGTGCAGAAAAATCTAGTTAACAAAAACTGACGCTTGTAAGAAAAACTAAAGCAAAATGCAGTGCTTAAGCAAATAATATCTCTTGACATACTACAAAGAGTATGAATATTACAGAGTCTATATTCATTGTCACTCACATCGAAGTGGTGAATCCACTGGTCATCTAACTGGCCTGGCTAAATTTTAATGGCTAAGGTCACTCTCCATATAGGCATATTAGTTATTTGCCCTGAGATGGGATTGGGATGTTGGCTCTCCAACTGAGTGATGCCCTATCTTATCAACCCGATTTGACAGAATTAAGACAATTTTCAATTTAAAGTATTACGCAATCTTTCCTCACTAATATTCATAAATTTTGTCTATACTTGAATATAATTGGATTATTCACGATTTTGAACTTGGCTCCCTATTCCAAGGCAAAAACATACGGTTTTATAGTATATTATAGCAACTGCTAGGTCAAATACCCCAATTTTAGCTTCCTTCCACCTTTACAATATTAAATCTGTTAAACTAATTTCCAGAATGTTTTGGCATATAAATGAATTGAGCTGTGTATTCTTAATCATGTTTATGTGTGTCCATTGCTATTGATACTTTTCTTTGGATTTTATTAAACACCACATTACATTGTGTCAAGTATAAAAATATTTTTTTCCTAAAAAACTGACATATGAACCATGAAATCCATTCTTAATTCTAGAGGACAAACTGCTGGTTACCAGAAGGGAGGTGGGTGAGGAGATAGGTTGAATAGATGATGGCAATGAAGGGGTGCACTTGTGGTGATGAGCGCCGGGTGGTATATGAAAGTGTTGAATCAGTACATTGTACGCTTGGAACTAATACAACACTCTATGTTCACTAACCGGAATTAAAATAAAAACTTAAAAAATCTTTTTTCCTAAGACTTAATTGCCATTTGCAAGTGAGATTTGAGATTTGTGCTTCTAAAAAAAAAAAATGCCATTCAATCTGTGGTGCAACACATGCGAAGTTCATTTCAACCTGTATCCTAGAACAGTTTAAACACGGTGAGACCTGATTTCACATATACAAAAAATTCCTCTCTAAAGCCATATGCTCTCTGAACCTGTACAAAATGGTAGTTTTTGTAGAGTCTAAAAAATTTCTTCAACAACATTTCGTCATCATTATGTGTATTGTTCAGTAGTCTTCTTGTTCCTTAATTAAATTTGCAAATGTATTTTAAAAAGAACAATGAATTGTATTTAATAATTAAATATATTAGCACAGAATTATAAACAACAATGACATATCACCTTGCAATTTCAATATCAGAAGGCATGAAACCCTTCTTATTTTTTCCTGAAGAGATCTGACAAGATTTTATATACATTTTGAATGTGTTTTTTTTCCCTTTTCTTCCACTTAATTTTATAGTCCTACCAAAATAATGAGCCCTTTAATTAAGCTAAAAATTATGGAGGTTCCCTAAAGTGTGGCAGCAAAGGAATGGAGGTATCAGTGACTGAGGGATGGGTTAGATGGGGAATCAGCAAATTGTCTTGACGGGGTTTTTGGAGTTGTCATGACAAGGCCATTGAATGGGTCTTGTAATTGTAAAGCCTGGGCACAAATTGGTTGGTGAGTTTCTTGAGCCGCCATTAGGGATGTGCTATGAAAATTGTATGACAGAAACAGATGACAACATAGGCACAGTCTGTGTGGTGGTGCCTTGATGGTGTCTTGGGTGTGGACATGTCCAGGCGCTTGGCAGAGTAGAGTTTCACTGTGGTCTCATCTGGGACGTCTGAAAGATTGGTGGAAGCATCAGCTGGTTCTAGTAGTCCATGTGGGGCAGTAGCCAAATTCTCCCTGTTGGTACATTTCCAACATCTAGGTGAATCCAAGGTTGGTGAAGATATAGTAGGAATAGATCAATCCATAAAGCATCTGGGATGCCTGCTCAGTTAGGTCGCTCTGGTTAGGGTCGTCTCCAATCTCTTCATTAGGCTCCAGCTGTGGATGGGGAGGCACCTGCTCACTGAGTCCAGTGAGACTGAATTTGTTCTGGATGTAGTCTTCGTGTATTTCATAGAAGAACGCATTGCCACAGAGCCCATAGGACCAGTAACATTAACACTATTTTTCAGATGGTTAAACCACTTACTTTGAATTTATTTATTTTTCCATATCAATTTCCCGATGCTCCTTGGTGTCTATAATTTTGATTCTCTTGACTGTTCTTAAAAGTCTCTGAAAGTTCAGTTACTTGTTTTTCTTTTCATTCACAAAACATGTGATAATTAAAGTTTTTTTCTACCTATTTTAATAAAGTATTTATAAAAAGCAGTACATGGGAATGACATTTTTAATTTCTATGTCCTTTAAAGTTTTTATTAATATAGTATTTATAGAGAAAAGTGCCCATATCAAAAGGGTTCAGCTTAATGGATTGACTTCACAATCAGAAGACAGGCGTTTAGTCAGAGTCAGATCAAAAATGCCATAAGCCTAGAACATTCTCATCCCAATCACTACTCCAGTTAACTACTCTCCTGATTTCTAAAACCAAAGACTAGTGTTGCCCTGTTTGCAATAATGTTAATAAATTATGCATTATGCACATTGTAAATAACTGATGCAGATTTTGTGAATATTCCTTAATTTTTTATGGCTTCTCATATGACTGGACATTTATGTGGTAGTTTCCAGTTTGGGCTGATAAATAATGTTATTATGAAAATTCTAGTACATGCTTTTCAGTGAACTTATGCAGATACTGCTGTTGGGTTCAGGTCTATACGGTGTGGAATTAATGATCTTTAAAAATGTGTGTGTTGTAGATACTGCAAACAGCTTTCTGAACTGGTTTTATGCTGAAGTTTTGAGGACATAATGGACCTTGATATTTGTAAGGAATCTAAAAACTCAGCTTTTCCTTTTACACATTCAGAAACATGTGTGTTTAACTTTATAATATTTTATTTATTTTATTATCTCTTCAGAACCTGAATCAGCAACCCCAGGCCGAATACGCTCTCCTGGTGATTCCCACTGTCTGCTAAAGTTTGAGGATCTCGGCGACAATGCCATCTTTCCCTACCTGGTAGGGTCAGGGATCTTTATTAACGGATTGGTATATTTTTCAATATTTCACCTAGGTTTACAACATAGGTATGACGGGTGCTAAGATTTCATTTTTTATTTTATTTTTTAATGTTCATTCATTTTTTGAGAAAGAAAGAGAGAGAGAGAGTATGAGCATGGGAGGGGCAGAGAGGGGGACACAGAATCCGAAGCAGGCTCCAGGCTTTGAACTGTCAGCACAGAGCCGGATACGTGGCCGAAACTCGTGAACCGTGAGATCATCACCTGATCCGAAGTTAGAAGCTTAACCCACTGAACCACTCAGGCATGCCCAGTGTGGAGCCTAATGTGGGGCTTGATCTCAAGACCCTGAGATCAAGAGCTGACTGAGATCAAGAGTTGGATAGTCAACAGACTGAGCCACCCAGGTGCCTCAAGGTTTTCATTTTAAAATGATTCCCTTTACAGTGTTAACTGTGAATGAATTAAAATGGAAAGTTTAGGGGCACCTGGCTGGCTCAGTCAAACATAGGACTCTTGATCTCTGGGTTGCGATCTGAGATCACAACCGATATTGCGTGTAGAGATTACTTAAAAACAAAACCTTTAACACAAAATAAAATAAAATGAAATGGAGAGTTTACTGAATCAGGGACTTTTATAGTCCAACCACCTCCCCCCAAATGCAAAAGACCTAATAAAGGAGTAATTAGGAAGTCGGTACTTTCCACTTAATTTTTTTGATAACTTTAACTGCTCTAAAAAAATAGTCTATTAATTTTGAAAATGTACTGCATTTTAATCTGCCTGTGCAATGCCTTTGGCAACTTGGACAAATAGTTAATAAGGAAAAGCCATTTTAATCATTTATTAGTTTTAAATATATATATGTAGGTAATAGAGTTTTCTATCCCAAAATATATCTTCTTGTTCTAGAGCTAAGGCTGAGCTATAAACATTGGCAAAGTTTTGTGGATTGTGCTTGAGTTACGAATTTCTAAAACTGAATTATCACGGGACTTTTTGTATCATATTTGGTTTTTCTTTTGTTAAATTTTATTTTTTGTATATGCTTTTATTTGCAGAAAGTGTTCTGGTGATTATCTGGCTAAGTTTTTCAAAAAAAAAAAAGAATAGTTATAGATTTAACAATACAAGAGATGGGGCCCCTGGGAGGCTCAGTCGGTTGAGTGTCTGATTTTGGCTCAGGTCATGATCTCACAGCAGGTGAGTTCGAGCCCTGCGTCGGGCTCTGTGCTGACAGCTCGGAGCCTGGAGCCCCTTCGGATTCTGTCTCTCTCTCTCTCTCTCTCTGCCACTAACCCACTCACATTCTGCCTCTGTCTCTCTCAAAAATAAATAAATAAACATTAAAAAAATAAAAAAAAAACAATACAAGAGACAATTACATATGCTCAAAATAAACACATTCTAATGGGCAGACTGGTGAAATTTCCATTTTAATTAAAATATTTGACCTCAACTATAAATTTGATCTCTTAACAGCTCAACTATAAATGTTATAACTGTCATGAAAGGGATTTGAGAACTACTCCAAAGCAGCAAGGAATAGAATCAAAAGTGTTATTTTTATATCACTCAAAAAATACCAGTTGAGTTCATTAATTCCAGTCTGTCAAAGTCATTGACATGCTGTATGAGACGCAAAAAATAAGTTTGTAGACCTTAGCAAACCAATTTTTATTGTAATCAAGTAATGGTGAATTAGGCCAGCTGAATGTTGTTTCCATACTGAAACTCATCTGCAATATATAAACACAACTTAGGACCAAATTGGTATTGCGGACGATGGATGGGGTTATTTTTTGATAAATAGCAGGATGCGTACTCCTTTTCATATTTTAAAGTGAAGTTAATAAGATTTTATGTTTTTTTTTTCTTGACCTTTGAGACTGTCATTTCATACCTAGTAGATCAATTCAGCACTGGTAACAGAACCAAACAAGTCAGTATACATGTTAAGAAAGGTTTTGATTTGCATGGAAGGTGGTGACAGGAGTGTTCATGAGGTTATCAGACCAACAGGTGATATTGACTGTCAGGAGTGTAGGTAGATAGGACACAGTTTTATCCAGTGAGAATTCTGACGAGAAGGGAACTGAGATTATTTGGGCACAATAGTGTTCAGTGGGAGGAACTGGTCTTCTATCCCATTAGATAGCCCTGCTGTCTGAGACCCTGGTGTGAAGGCACCTTATTAGCTGACTGCATGTCGGGATAGTAATGGAGTCCTGTTATGACTCAGGAGTAACATGAGGGTATGAACAGACATCCTGAGGCTGGACCAGCTGTCATGAGGTTGTATCATGGATGACACGCAAATGAATCGTCAGACTCAGCGGGGGTTTTATTCCAATGAGTGTATGGACAAAGGAATGGGGAATAACCTGAGATTCCTCAGAACAGTTTTAAGAGCTGTGATCTGCTCCTTCTGATAAGCGTTCACGGCTACGCACCGAAGTCTTGGGAATGAAAGAGCCTGCAAACCCTCAACGTCGCCGTGTGAATTTAAAGTTTAGATGTGTGTAAGGAGTTCAATATAACCTGACACCTTTGCTGATGTTTCACTTTGCTGAAGGATGTGGGCACATCCATTCAGTGAGCCCCCAAATTCAGGGAGTTGGGGTGGATGCAGATACAGCTGAGTGCCTGTTCACATGCTTCTCGCCTTGCTTGTCCTCCACTATGAATTCCAGAAGGAAAGAAAGCACACTATTGGTGTCCACATCGGACATACTCACCTTCTGCAATGGGAACATCCTCCTGACATATTGGTGATCATCATCTGGTTGGTGAGCTCTAATGTACAGCTACATTTAGCATTTTTAGGTTGATGAGAAAGGGTCCCCTTTCTCTTTTCCAGCCTGCAGCTCTCCAAGGAAATCAGCTGGTGGTCTGCCAGGTACTGCAAGTTCTTACACAAGTGCTGGATACAAGGGAGCTTGTCCCCCTGGCAACCCCTTGCCATTTTCCTACTCTAACTCGACAACTGAGAACCATCTTTAACGCCTTTCAAGGGCCATTCTTCTAAGAAGAGAAACTGAAATGGCCTGCAATTCTCAGGCATGGACCTGGGGCTAGGGTGACAGCTGGGTTTAGAAGGGAGGCAGAGGGATGGGGAGGTAAAGCTGGAGTTATCCCTCTTGAAGTCTGCAAGGCGTGACTAAAATAGGTCTTCGTGGCATTGGGTTTGCTTTAAACAATTAAAAATTAGACTATTGACCAGCATATTCGTTAAATGTACTAATAAGACTATTGATATCTGTGAAGCTCTTTTTTAATCAAAAAGAGCATTTTTAATGTGCCAAGATATAAATTATGGGTACTTCAGGATTATTGTATCATGGAATTTCCCACAATATTGGATTTTTATGCTCTTTTTAATTATGTCGGCCACTGATATTTGAAGTTTGATTTGTGTTTATAAAGTTTCCTTAAAAGATTCTTATGAGAGCTGAAATGTTTGACAATTTAGAAGTTATAGACACTTTTAGAAGGCAACTTGGTAAGGTACCACATGCTGTGAACATTGCTTTTTGTGCTTTCCAAGTCACACGGGGATGCCTGTGAACCTGACCTACACAAAGTAGTTATTTTGGTTCTTTAAACTGCCTGCCAAACTGTTGAGGAAGCTTTTTGATTTGGGCAGACGGCCACTTCAAAACAAATCAAAATATAATATTTGGTCTCTGAACTTACCTACATTCAAATCTTTGGATATGAATGCTAACTCAGATTGAATTTGGGGTCTGACTAATTGTTTTTGATGTTCGTAGGCAGTTGCATGAAATATATTTGATCAAACAGCTAACACAGGCTTCACTTCTTATTAGTTTGTTGTGTAATATCCCTTTGGTGCTGTATTATTTGAAATAAAAAATTAGAAGATAAAATATTAATATGTAGTTCCTACCCAGAGTAAGATAGACAAGATATGTATTAACAAGAGACACTGGTCTATTTCTGAGCCTATGCATGTATAGCTTACTGCTGAAATGTAAAAACATTTCAAAATGTGTTATTTACCGACAAAGTTTATGAGAAATGTGAATATGAACAGAATACATAAACTTACTGGTTTTTAATACAGTGGTATGGCATAGACTTGAAACAAAGACATAGATTTCAAGCAAACGAAGGTAGTTATGTTGATTTAAGGAGCTCTTTCCAATTTACTCATATTCGTTATTGTCTTAATTTAGAGCTAGCTTATATTCCTCCCTTCTCTCCTTCCTTCCTTCTTCCTTCTCTCTCTCCTTCCCCACTCCTTTGCTCTTTCTTTCCTTCCTTCCTTCCTCCCTCCTTACCTTTCTTTCTTTTATCTCTCTTCTTCTTTTCCTTTCCTTTCCTTTCCTTTCCTTTCCTTTCCTTTCCTCTCCTCTCTTTTTTCTTTCTTTCTTTCTTTCTTTCTTTCTTTCTTTCTTTCTTTCTTTTCTTTATTTTTCTTCCCTTCTTTCCTTTTCTTTATTTCTCTCCCTCTTTTACTCCTTTTCTCCTCCCTCCCTCCCCCTTCCTTCCTTCCTTCCTTCCTTCCTTCCTTCCTTCCTTTCCCCAAGTTTGTGTGCATTCTCTTATATCCAGAAAGAAAAAAATGAAAAGAGACATGAAAAACTCATAAACATGGTTATATATAAGAGGGTGCATGGTTGAGAAGAAGACTTGAAAATCAGTTCACAAAATATAACTTTTTATGCAGTTTTGGTTCTGGAATCTTGCTGGTTCTTTACATAATTAAAAAGGCAATAAAAAGCAAGTTTTAAATAGTGTAGGAAAGTGAAAGTGATGTTTATTATACAGGCAACATAACCAAATAGAGACAATGGTTAGCCAAAATAAAATACAGTAACTTCATAATACTCAGTCGTTTATAATCTTAGGAACACAAAACTGCCAATAATCTTAAACCACACTCAGTTATACTTTGATAGTTAATATTGTTATTATGAATTTGACATTATTGTAAATATTCTAAGATAATTGAAATAATTCATTGTATCACATTCTCAATAATAGTTAAAGAGGTACAAATATGAAATGTAAAGAATTAGCAAAACTCTGATTTTCAATTTAACATAAACATATCAAGGTGGATTTATTATTTTTTTTTAATTCAATGTTTTCTAGCACTCTTCACTGAAAACTCTAGAAGCTAATAATCAATAGCAATGAATACTCTTTGTAACAAGGTATTGGTGTCTAAATACTATTTTTTTTTAAATGTGTAAATTTGTTTTATTTTATTGTGATAAGAATATTTAACATGAGATTTCTCCTGATAATACATTTTAACTATAAAAAACATCACTGTGGACTCTAAAGACAATGTTGTATAGCAGAACTCTAGAACTTTTTCATCTTGCTTGAGTGAAAGTTCACACCTATTGACGAGTAACTCCCCATTTCCTCTCCCCACCGCAATCCCTAGAAACTACTATTCTACTCTTGGATTCTATGAGTTTGACTACTATAGCTACCTTATATAAATCAAATCATGTAAAATTTGTCTATTTGTGACTGTCTTGGTTTACTTATAATAATGCTCTCGAGATTCTTCTCTGTTGTCACAGATAACAGATTTTTCCTCTTTTTTCAGGCTGAGTAATAATCCACTGTAGGTATATACCACATTTTCTTTATTTGTTTATCTGTCAATAGACATTTAGGTTGTTTCTTGGCTATAATAGCAATTAAATAAACATGAGACAGGTAACATCTCTTCAAGATTCAGATTTCAGGTATTTTGGAGTAATGTCCAGAGTGGGAGAGCTGAATTATATGGAAGTCCTATTTTTAATTATTTTAGGGGACTTTATGCTATTTTCCATACTGGCCATACCATTTTGTATGCCTACAAACAGTGTGCAAAGGTTACAATTTCTCTACATCCTCACCAACACTTGTTGTCTTTTTTTTTCTTTTAATATAATAGCCATCCAAAAAGATAAAGTGATATTTCATTGTAGTTTCGATTTGCATTACCCTAATGATTAATGACATTGAAAAAAAAAATTATATGCCGGTTGGCCATTGTATGTCTTTCTTGGAGAAATGTCAAGTCCTTAGGCTATTGTTGAATTGGGTCACTAACTTTTTTTTTTTTTTAATTTGAAATATAGGAATTCCTTACATGTTTTTGAGATTATCCCCTTATCAAATATATGGTTTTCAAATATTTTCTCTAATTCATGGTTGCCTTTTAGTTTGTTGACTGTTCCTTTGGCTGTGCAGACTTTATAGTTACATGAAGTCCCACTTGCTTATTTTTGCTTTTGTTGCCCGTGCTTTTGGCATCATATTCAAAAAATAATTTCTGAGACCCATATCATGAAGTTTTGTCCCATTTTCTCCTAGAGGTTTTATATTTCCAGGTCTTACATTTAAGTCATTAATCCATTTTGAGTTGGTTCCATATGTAACGTTCCATTCCATTCTTTTTCATGTGGATACCCACTTTTCCCAACACCGTTTGTTGGAAGAGACTCTCTTTTTTCCCTTGTGTGTTATTCAAACCCATCTCAAAGATCAGTTGATTTTATGTGTGTAAATTATTCTTGGGTTCTCTATTCTGTTCCATCAGTGTGTATGCCTGTCTTTATGTCAGTACCATGCTGTTGTAGGTCCTGTAACTGTAATTTATTTTGAAATCAGTAAGTGTGATACCTCCAACTTTGTTCTTCTCAAGTTTGTTTAATTTTCACATATTTATGAATTTTCCAGGTGTCTTTCTGCTGTCGATTTCTAATTTCATTCCACTGTGGTTGAAGAAGATACTTGGTAGGTATTTAAGCTTCTTAAATTTGTTAAAACTTGTTTTGTAACCTAACATGTGACCTATCTTGTCAAAAAACATGTACAAAAAAAAAAAAAAAACAGAGAAAGACAGATACCATATGGTTTCACTCTTATGTGGATCCTGAGAAACATAACAGAAACCCATGGGGGAGGGGAAAGAAAAAAAAAAAAAAAAAAGAGGTTAGAGTGGGAGAGAGCCAAAGCATTAGAGACTGTTAAAAACTGAGAACAAACTGAGGGTTGATGGGGGGTGGGAGGGAGGGCAGGGTGGGAGGGAGGGCAGGGTGGGTGATGGGTATTGAGGAGGGCACTTTTTGGGATGAGCACTGGGTGTTGTATGGAAACCAATTTGACAGTAAATTTCATATATTAAAAAAAAAAAAAAAAAAAGACATGTACAGTTGAAAAGAATGGGTATTCTGCTGCTGTCGGGTAGAATGTTCTATATATGTCTGTATATCCATTTGGTCTATTGTGTTATTCGGATCCCCTTTTTTCTTATTAATTCATTTGGGTGTTCTTTCCATAATTAAAAGTAGAATGTTGAAGTTGTCTACCATTATTGTACTGTTTTTCCCATCAGTTCTGTCAATGTTTCCTTTGTATATTTAGATGGGCTGAATTTGTATGTATATATATTTGTAATTGTTTTACCTTCCCAGTGGATTGGCCCTACTAATATTATATCATGTCATTTTTTTGTCTTTTGGAACAGTTTTTCCTCAAATTGATAATAAATTTTAAGTGTAATTTATTATCACAAGTTCATGAAATATATCTTTTATTCTTTTCTCATTTTTGAAAACTTGTATTTATAATCATGGTTATTCATATTTGATAAATACATTCAAAGTATTTGTAAAACATTTAAAATTTATAAATGGAAATGTATTACTCAATTTTTTTTCTCGATAATGGAGAAATTTAAGCAAAACCAATAAGATTTTTAATTCATAAATGTGGTAATAAAATTGAATATAACTTTAAAGTATTGGATAAATATAATTAAAGAATAAAATAAACCTGATAATAAGAATAAGTGCTTTATTATTATACATTTAAATTATCCTGATTACTATTTTAAAATACATTAATATATATATATTTGCATTGCAAATTTATAGCTAAGACTTTAGCTATATTAATATCGTGAATATTGATAGATCTGATTATCCTTTTGGATAATGGAATATAATCTTTCATCCAATTATTTAATTTTCCTGATCCTTATGAGATAAAAAAGTTAATATTTCTAAATTTGCTATTTTTTGTATGTGTTTTATAAAAAGTTATATTCAGTCATAGCTTAAATGATTAAATTCAAAATGAAAAATATTTCAAGACCTTTATTATCTTGATAATTTGGGCCCTTTTAAAAATAAATCACCTGTTTTTAGCAAAGATACCCTTATTAGGAAATTATAATTGCTATTGAAAAATTAAAACAAATGATCAACGATTACTTTTGATTATATTTGTTATTGGGAGAAAGGAATTATAGAAAACTAATCAAACAGAAAAGAAAAATTACATCTTTTAATTTGTAAAAGAGTGTTATATGATGCTCAGGTGTAAAAATAAGCAACATCATAGGTAAATATTATAGAAATATTATAGAATAGTATAGAATAATACTATAGAATGAACTAAAAGATGCTTGGACAATTATTTCAGACAATATAATTGTGGGGTTTGGGATAGGATTGAAAGTACCAACTATGCTTTACTGGAAAAAAAAAAAAGAAAAGAAAAGAAAAAAAAAGAAAAGAAATGGCAACTTATATTCTATTGCCAGAAGAACTGGAGGATTTAAGTAGAATAACTGGATGATTTATTCCACAAGCACATATTTTTAAATATCGATGATGACTTCAGTAAAGCTAGAGAGATTTTAAGATTCTTAACTTTAAATATTAGAAATGGGGACTCACAGCTCAGATCCTGGAACCTCCTTGGGATTCTGTGTCTCCCTCTTTCTCTGCCCCTCCCCCGCTCACACTTGGTTTCTCTCACCTTCAAAAATAAAAATAATAAACATTGAAACAAATTGTAAATATTAAAAATGATCATGATTATACTTTGCATGCTAAAATTATTTAAATCTTACTTTTAATTTTACATTCCCGATGAAAGGAACTCTCTTTTATTGTAGCTACTTTAATGGTACCATTTTTGATACAAAACAAAAGTTTTCTACCTAAAAAGCATAATTAATTAAATTAAAGGCACATTCCAGTTGTGAGTGTGGCCATTTAGACTATGAAGTCATAAAAAGGGTTCAACAATCCACTTGGTGGAAATTTATTTATTTATTTTTTCAATTTCTTTTTTTTATGTTTATTTATATTTGAGACAGAGACAGACAGAACATGAACGGGGGAGGGTCAGACAGAGAGGGAGACGCAGAATCCGAAGCAGGATCCAGGCTCTGAGCTGTCAGCACAGAGTCCGACATGGGGCTCAAACTCACGAACCGCGAGATCATGACCTGAGCCGAAGTGAGAAGCTCAACCGACTGAGCCACCCAGGCGCCCCCACTTGGTGGAAATTTAGTCTAATTGAGAACAATTATTTTATTTACTTGTAATTCACATGATGTATGCTTATAAATAGAAGTGGCTGCTAGCCAAGTCACTAGGTAGGTGATATTTCAAATTCAGCAATAAATGCAAGGGAAGAAAGCATTTTTGCAGATAAAAGATGCTAGAAAAAGTGTTTTTATGCACGATTCCAGTTTGGTAAATCTTTTGCATTTTCAGTTGTTTAGATGAATTCACCAACAAACATTCTGACGCCACAAATGGCTATTGTTTTTAAGTAAATCAGGTTATACTTTTAAAATGTTAATTTTTATGAATTCATACATGCACATTAAAGAAATCGCAGTGAAGGATGTCAATAATGGAAATTAACAGTCTTACACTATTTCTTCACTTCTAGGTCTTCTCTCCAGGGGACTTATTCAATATTGGCTATATTTTGGTTATTTCTTTCACAAAATAATATTTAAGTTATTTTCTGAATTTATTAAAATCAGATCACATGTATTATTCCCCTAAAATCAAATATAAACAGTTAGCTTGTGCAAGTCCCCTCCTCCATCTCTGTGCTTGAAAATTATTTTTTGTTTGGGGTTTTCCAATAATTATCTTTAAATATTTTTTAACGTTTATTTTCGAAAAAAAAATTTTTTTTTACATTTTATTTTTTTTTTTTAGAGAGACAGAGCACAAGTGACAGAGGGGCAGAGAGAGAGGAGGAGACACAGAATCCGAAGCAGGCTCCAGGCTCTGAGCTGTCAGCACAGAGCCCGACACTGGGCCAGAACCCACAACCCATGAGATATGACCTGAGCCAAAGTTGAACGCTCAACCGACTTAGCCACCCAGGCACCCCTAACAATTATCTTAAATACAAACAATATAACTAAACCTCAATTCATATTTCTATCATCTTTTCATTTGGTTTCTATACTTTACATGATCATATTAATGCCCTTCATTTTCTACAAAGTTTTCTTCACAATCTGCTTTGTGTTAGTTTCAGCTTTATGTTTCACAGCTCTTAGATTTTCATTCTCTCCTTTAAACATAACATCTCTTGGCCTAAAGATTGACTCTTAAAGTGAAAGCCAATAAACAATATTTGTATTATTATGGTTGCAAACAGATTGAGTAATAAAATAGCAGTTAGATTTCTATCCCTAAAAATTCAGTCATAATCCAAATATAAATTGAGGGACGATTTTAGGCTAAAAGGATTTTTTCAACTGGTAAAAAGTCATTTTAAACAAGTTTAGAGAACAGTGCTCTTCCTCAGTTTGTGATTTTTGGAGTTTATATTGACCATTTAAGAAATCGCATTGTACTGCTTTTATCCTCAATATTTTTTCAGTTTCCATTATGCTTGTCATTGTGTTCTACTACCATTTTTTTTTTTTTCTCAAAAGTACCTGTAATGGTCTGCACTGGAATTGCATTACTTGCTCTGTTGGGTTTTCCATCTCTCTTTCTTTTTTTCACTTTGACTTTCTTCTGTTTAATTTACATGTCAGAGGCCAATTTATCTTTTTTAAAAATGAATTTGGCTTTTATTGTCAAATCTAAGCTGCACTTCGGATTCCAAAGACTTAAATTCGCAATGAAAGATCTTCCTAAACTGTGAAATTAACATGTAACATTTCTGAGTCCTGAACTCTATGTACATACGTGTATGTATATGTATTGTATTAATATATATGTATATATAGTTTTATGCATATATATGTATGTATATATAGTTTTATGCACACACACACACACATGTAATTAGATAGTATGTGTTCCCTCAGCTGACTGGCAAATAGGTCTGTCTTCTAGTTAGCTCCATGCAGATATGAGTCTTGCTAGATGAGATGATGCATAGAGAAATCTTTTCTTTTGATGTGATCATAGCAGGTGGCTTAGCTTTTGAGAACATAAACACCAAACTGACAAAGGCTTTATTTATGATATCAGCATTCAGACTACTAATCTTATTTAGAATTTAAATGTTATTATTTTTTTTAATAAAATGCTCATTCTGAGATAATTGCAGATATCTTAGCAGTTGTCAGAATATAGAAGGATCTTATGTACCCATTACCCTGTTGGTCTCAATGCCAGGATATTGGCTTTGTTACTGTCAATACAGAGAACAATTCTATCACCCCAAAGATCTCTCAGTGTCTTTTGTGACACATGTACTTCTGTGTCCTTTCATAGACACATGTCCTTCTTCATTAACCCTTGACAAGCATTTATCTGTTCTCCATATTTATGATTTTGGCAGTTCAAGAATGTTATAAAAATGGAATCCTATAGGTATATGAACTCTGGGAAGTTTGCATGCTGTCAGATTCTTTCACTCAGTTTTGTAACTTTGTTTTTTTTTTTTTTTTCCCTCAACATAATTCTCTGGAGGTTCACCCAAGCTGTGTTTTTCAGTGCACCTCTCCTACTTATTGCTGAGTAATAGTCTATAAATTAACCATTCACCCTCTGAAGAACAATCTGGGTCAGTTTGGGCTTTGAGGTACAAATAAAACTGCTACAAACATACAGACATGGATTTTTGGGTGAACATGAATTTTCATTTCTCTGAAATAAATGCTTAGGAGCACAATTACTGGATCATGTCATAATGTATTTTTTTTTCATAAGGGACTGCCAAACTAATTTCCATAGTGGCTGAAGCACTTTGAATTTCCACCAGCAAGCGATATATGAGAAATTTGGTTTATCTTCACCGGTCTGTGGTGTTCTCATATAGTGACAATGTTTTGCCTATTATTGCAAATGTATAATCATTTCTTATTGTAGCTTTAATTGGCATTTCCTTAATTACCCATGTTTCTGCACATCTTTTCGTGAGCTTATTTGCCATCTGGACATCCTTTTAAGTGAAATATGTCCTCATGTCTTTGGTCTAATTCCTAATTGTGCTATTTATTTATTTGTTTGCTTATTATTTATTTATTTAATTACTGTTGAGCTTTGATAGTTCTTTATATATTATACATACTAGTTTTTTTTTTTTTTTTTTGGTCAGATACATGGTTTACAAATATTTCTCCCATTTTACAGTCTGCCTTATGCTATTAACAAGTTTTTCAGAGAGCAAAAATGATTTTAGTTCGTATGGACGCCAATTTATCTTTTTCTAAAATGAATTTGGCTTTCACTGTCAAATCTAAGCTGCACTTCGGATTCCAAAGAACTTCTCCTAAGTTTTTGTTAAAAGTTTTACATTTTGCATTTTAAACTAATTCCATAATCATTTTGAATTAAATTTTGCATGACGCTGTGATTTACTTAAGCCAAGGCTTTTTTTTCCCCCATCAAATTTTGGCACTGTTGGTTGAAAAGGAGTTCTATTCTCCGTTTAATTATTTTTAACTCTTGTAGAAATCATTTGGGCATATTTGTGTGTTTCTTACTAAATCCTCTACTCTCTTCCATCGACCTACGTGTTTATGGATCCACCAATGACACACAATCTTCATTATTATGAGTACCGTACCAAGCCTTAAAATTGAGTAGATTGATTCCTTCTATATTCTCCATTTTCCAAATTCTTTTTCTCCCTTCTGGTTCCTTGGCTGTTTTCCATATATATTTTAAAATAAACTGGTGTATACAAAATCCTCACTAGCGTTTTGATGAGAATTGGTTTAAACTTACATATCAATTTTGAAGAATTGACATCTTTACTGATATAAACTGCATTGTGTCTTCCCAAAACTGATATGTTGAAGTCTTAATGCCTCAAATTTAACAGTCTGAGAATGTGACTACATTTAGAGATAGGGTCTTTAAGGAGATTATTAAATGAAAATGAGGTAATTAAGGGAGGCCCTAACCCAACATGACTGGCAGTTGTGTAACAGACACACAAGAGGAAAAATGTCAAGATGTAGAGAAAAGATGGCCATCCACAAGCCAAGGAGAAAGGCCTTGGACAAAGTACAACCTTGTTGACACCTTAATCTTAGACTATTAGTATTTAGGATTATGAGAAAATACAGTGCTGTTATTTAAGATATTCTGTCTGTAATACTTTGCTATAATAGACCTTACAGACTAACACACTTACCTAAAAGTTAAAGATTTCAGTCTACAAACACTGTATTTCCATTTTTGGGAAACTTTTTTATGTCTGTCATTAGCAGTTTACAGTTTTTTGATGAGTCTTGCAAATATTTTACAGCTACTTTATTTAATTTTTGAGTGATTTTAGATTACATAGCATTTTTAATTTCAGGGTTCATTTGTTCATTCCTGGCATGCAGAAATATAATTAGTATTATATGTTTTTCTGGTATCCTCTAACCTTGCTGAATTTATTAATTTTAAAGAGTATTTTTTGAATGTATGTGTATAACTAGAGTTTGGCTTGTGTATAATTATGTCATCTGCAAATAGAGAGAGTTTTATTTTGTCCTTACTCATGTAACTGTCTTTTCATTATTTTTCTTGCCTTATTACACACACTTGCTAGAACTTCTCATACTATATTAAATGAGAGTGGTGAGATTGAATATCTCTTTGTCTTACCTTGAAAGAAATAATTCAGTCTTTCACCATGAAGTTAACTGTGTGAGTTTTGATTTTGATTTTCTTTCTGTTTTTGAATATCATATTCATTATTTAACAAGTGGAAACAATTTCCTCTCTATTCGTATTTTTCTGGGAGTATTTTGTTTGGTCATTTGTTTTTCCATCATCAGTGGGTTGTAAAATTTGTCACATGCTTTTTCTACATTGAATTATATGACCGTGCAATTTTTCTTCTTTAGAACATTAATTGGATGCATTATGTGGACAGTTTCCAAATACTGAATTTATCTTGCATGCTGTAAATAAATATCAGTTGGTAATAGTGTAAAATTCTTTTTTATATTGCTGTATTTTACTCATTAATATTTTGCTAAGGATTTGAGTATCCATTTCATAACGGGCATTTATATGTTGTTTCTTTTTGTGTATTAGCTTTTTCATGTTTGGATATTACTGTAATAATATGCCCATAAAATGAATCAGTAAGCTGCTGGTTCTTCTGTTTTCTGGAAGAGATTTTGAAGAATCGACCTTAATTTTTCTCCAATTATTTGACACGACACCACATACAGCTAAAGAGTTTCTTTTTGGCAGTTTGTTAATTACACATTCAATTCCTTTGTTGGTGCCCTATTTCATAGGGGATATTACGTTGTGTTTCTTAAGGGATTAACCAATTTAATTTAATACATCATATTTATGTGGGTGGAGTTGTTCATAGCTTATACTTATTAACCTTTGAGGTCTGTAAAGTCTATAGTAATATCCCCTTCTCTGACTTTGGTCTTCATAAATTGTCTTTTTACTTTGTCAGACTTGTTAGAGGTTGGGCAATTTTGTTGATCTTTTCAAAGAATCAGCTCTTTGTTTCAGATTTTCTCTATCATTTTTCTGCTTTAAAAAAATTTTTTTAATGTTCACTTATTTTTGAGAGAGACACACACAGAGTGCCAGCAGGAGAGGGACAGAGAGAGAGGGAGACATAGAATCTGAAGCAGGCTCCAGGCTTGGAGCTGTCAGAACAGATGCGATGCGGGGCTTGAACTCACAAAACTCGAGATCATGACCTGAGCTGAAGTCGGACGCTTAATCGGCTGAGCCACCCATTAAAAGGAGCCATCCCTCTTTTAATGACTATTATCTTTATGATTTCCTTTATTATGCTTGCTTCAGATTTACTCTGTTCTTCAGTTTCCCGTTTTCTGAAGTATGCCATTATTGTTATTATTTTTCTCTTGGCATTCTTTTAAGAGTGTTCCACAAGATTTGATATGTTATATTTCATTTTTATGCAGTTCAACTCATTTTTTAAAGTTTCCCTTAAGACTTTCTCTTTGATCCATGGATTACTTAGATATGTTTTGTTTAGCTTCCAAATGTTTGAAGATTTTACTATTACCTTTCTGTTATTGATTTCTAGTTTGATTCTTTTGTGGCTGGAGAAATTATTTTGTATGACTTCAGCTCAATTTTTTTTTTTTTATCTATGCTTTATGGTCCAAGATATGATCCATATTGGTACATGTTCCATGGCACTTGAAAAGAGCATGCATTCTGCTCTTGTTGAATGCCATAGTCCATATCAATACTATCATGTTTTTGAGTTCTTTATCCTTGAAATTGATAGTTATTCTATCAATTGAAAGGAATGTTGGAATCACCAGCTATAATCTGTGGATGTGTTTCTTTTTTTGTCAGGTATGCTAGTTTTTGTTTCATGTGTTTTGTAGCTCTGTTATTTGCTACATACACATTTAGAATTGTCATGCCATACTGGTCCATTTATCATAATAAAATTGTCTCCCTGTCTCTGATAATTTTGTTTGCCTTAAAGTCTACTTTTTCTGGGCTCCTGGGTGGCTCAGTTGGTTAAGCTACAGACTGGCTCAGGTCATGATCTCATGGTTCGTGAGTTGGAGCCCTGCAGTGGGTAAAGCTTAAGTACCATTTCAGATGAGCCCTGCTTCTTTCTATCCCTCTCTGCCCCTCATGGGATTCTCTCTGTCTTCTCTTTCTGCCTCTTGCTCACTTGAGCCCTGTCTCTCAAATTAAAAAATAAAATCTACTTTTTCACATATCAATATGATGACTCTTGCATTATTTGCATAAAAATACATTTTTCCATCGTATTTGTTTCAACATACTTGTATTGTTTTACTTTAAGTGTGGTTCTTGTAGAGGGTATATAGTTGGGTGATTTTTTTAAGGTTATTTATTTATTTTGAGGGCCTAGGGGCAGACAGCAGGAGAAAAAGAGAATCCCAAGCGAGCTCCAGGCTGTTAGCACAGAGCCTGACTTGGGGCTCAAACTTACAAACCATAAGATCATGCCCTGAGTCAAAGTCAAGACTCAGAGGCTTAAACCAACTAAGCCACCCAGGCACCTGAGGGGTGTTTTTTAATCCACTCTGTCAATCCCTCTTAAGTAGTGTACTATATAATTTACATTTCACATAATTATTGGCATATTTAGGTTAGATCTGTCACTGTATTTTTCTTTCTGTGTGTTCTTTGTTTTTTGTTTTGTTTTGTTTTGTTTCTTTTTTCTGCCTTCGTATTGGTTACTTGAACATGTTCCACTGGAATTTCATTTTGATTTAGCAGGTGTTTTAGAGTGTATCTCCTAGTATACTTTTGTAGGGGCTCTCCATATTATATACACATAACTTAGAACAGTCCCTGGTGACTGGTGTATCATCCTTTTAACAATTTGAATAAAACTTAGAATTCTTGCCCTCTATTAAGTGAGCTTACACTCTCCAATTATTAACACAGCTATCTTAAATATTTCCCACCCATATATTTATAACTACGTTGAATAATGATGTAATTATTGCTTCAGCCATTAATCATAATTTAGAAGACACAAGAAGCATGTTGAATATAGACATTTTTGGTTTGTTTCCTGTGTCTTTTTGTTTTTTTTCTAATTTCCAAGTTTCCTTCTTTTACCACTTCTTTTATAGTTAGTAAATTTCTTAATGTTTCATTTTTTTTTTTTAAGAGTAGATCTGCTGGCAACAAATCTCTTAGTTCTCTTTTATTTGGGAAGATTTTCTTTTCATCCTTAAAGGATATTCTCATTGGATATGAGATTCTGGGTTGACAGTTCTTTTCTTTCAGCTTTTAAAAACTATGTCACTGTGTTCTACCTTCCATCCTTCTTTATGAGAAATTGGCTATTCCTATTTGCTTTTTCTCATTCATATTCTCCTTTGTTTTTCTTATTGTTTTTCCCCTTTTAGGTAAGCTTTTTATTTCTACTTCCAAGACTCTTTTGTCTTTAGTTTTGAGAAGTTTCAGTACAAGGTGTCTCAGTGTGCCCTTTTTCTCTTCTCCTTCAACGGAAGAAATGAAGCCACCATTTTCTCTATATTATTTTTTGGGAATAAAACATTTATTTGTCTAAGAATTTTCTAGGTTGTTAGGCTGCTCTTTCTGGCCTGTTAGCTCAAGAGAGCAGGCTTTTATCATGACTCTTTTCTCGACCTGTGGCAATTTGCTGGTTTCTAACTTTTTGAGCTGCAAGTCTGAGATATGTCACTCACCACTATGTTATTCTTTCAGTGAATTCCTTCTCTTCATCTTTCAGAGTCTCTTTGAGTTTGCTTTATATATATTACCCAGAGTTTTTAGTTGTACTTAGTGAGTGGAATCGGAAAAAGTACATCTGCTCCATGCTGCAAGAAGTCCAAAATTAAATGTAAACTAATTAAAACAAAATTAAATGATATTAAAAATTACATTAAAGTTATTTTTTAAAATTTTTTTGATGTTTATTTATTTTTGAGAGAGAGAGAGAGAGAGAGAGACCTGGAGAGACAGAGAAAGAGGGAGACACGGAATCCAGAGCAGGCTCCAGACTCTGACCTGTCAGCTGGGCTCGAACTCACAAACCGTGAGATGACCTGAGCTGAAGTCAGACGCTTAACCAATTGAGCCACCCAGGTGCCCCAGTAAGTAAAATTAAAATTTAAGTCCATAGGCACATTACTTATACTTAAAGTAGCCACATGTGACCAGTGGTTACCATCTTGGACACAAGAAGTAATATAACATTTACAACATCTCTAAAATATCTAATTTGCGGTGCTGCTTTAAAGGTAAGTGTTCTAATGTTTTGTTTTGGGGAAAATGCCTGATGCTTCCATCAGTAGGTTGGTAGGAAGTGTATTCATTAGATGACTAGTATAGTTGTCTCATTAAAAAAATACTTTTTAATAAGTTCATCTGTTTCATTCATATTTCTTCATTTGCCCCTGCTCCTCTTGACTCTGAGCACAAAGCTTGCAATATGCAAGAACAGGTAGATGGGCTGTTTACTTTACCCTTGAGGATCAGGCTGTCTTCACTCTTCTTCCTTGTCGATTAATCGCTATCACATAATTTCCAACTTCTTAAAACTTTACTCAGTGGCACCTGGGTGGCTCAGTCAGTTGGGCTTCCGACTTCGGCTCAGGTCATGATCTCACCGTCTGTGAGTTCAAGCCCTGCGTCGGGCTCCATGCTGACAGCTCAGAGCCTGGAGCCTGCTTCAAATTCTGTGTCTCCTTCTCTCTCTCTGACTCTCCCCCATTCATGTTCTGTCTCTCTCTGTCTCAAAAATAAAATGAAACATTAAAAAAATTTTTAAACTTTATTCAGGTTTTTTAATAATTTCTGTTCTTTTAGGGGTGCCAGGGTGGCTCAGTTGGTTGTCAGACTCTTGATTTCAGCTTAGGTCATGATCGCAAGGTCTTGAGATGGAGCCCCTGTCAGGCTCCACACTGTGCTTGGACTTTGCTTAAGATTCTGTCTCTCCCTCTTTCTCTGATTCTCCCCTGCTAGCTCTCCCTCTCTCTCTCTCAAAACAATAATAATAATAATAATAGTAATTCTTTGTTTTTATCTATAAGTGCTTCTTAGGAACACGAGAATAAAGCCTAATTCTAGTATGACTTCTTTAATGACAAATAGCAATATATTACTTCTGTTCAAGAAAGTAGGCAATGGATTCACTTTTTTTTTAATGGTTCCCAATATAAATACACATTATACATACTATTTTTGTTTATTTTATTAAGAAATTATATTCTATTCAAAAAGTGCAGAAAAACTACCTAAATATCCACAAAATAGGAATTCATTATTGAATAAATGCATTGCATGCATAATTTCTATGCATTTTTATTTTTATTTTTCCTATAGCATATCCAATTTAATAGAACTATAATTAGATTAATGATTTGAAATAATCCACTCAGAAAAATACACAATTTTAATAATCTGATATTTTGTTTTTGAAATAGTTTTCTGCCTTAGGTTAATAACCCCATTTATGATAATTAAAATAGAATTTAAAAATATGAATTTCATTCAGCATTAGAATGAAAAATAAGATTATAATGAAACTAAATTATCATAGATATGAATTATCAATTGAAATGTGGATAAAACATGTTTATCATAATAATAATTTCCATGGGTAGGATATGTTAAATGTCATTTTTAGGTTTTTTAATAAAAACTGAATAAAAATTATGGTTACTAATAGGCTCATGAATTTATTTTCCAATTTCCTTAAAAATTTTTTTAATGTTTATTTATTTTTGAGAGAGAGAGAGAGAGCATTAGTGGGCAAGGTGCAGAGAGAGAGGGAGACAGAATCTGAAGCAGGTTCCAGGCTCTGAGCTGTTAGCACAGAGCCTGACATGGGGGGCTCAAACTCACAAACCACGAGATCATGACCTGATCCGAAGTTGTAAGCCTAACCAACTCAACCACCCAGGTTCCCTTATTTTCCAGTTTTCTTTACATTGATCTTGATTTTTAATTCTTCATATCTTCCTTTTTTTGTTTATTTTATGTAGTTTTGTGTATATATTTATTTTATGATATTTAATGAAACTCTCAAGTGTTACCTCTCTTTATTATTGCTTTCAAGGTAGTATAATTCCAGTGGCAGGAAAGAAAAAAAAAGGTGTAAAGAATAATAATAGTATCGGGAAAATCAAATGAAATAATATGAGTAACATTATGCAAGGAAACAGAGTTGCTAAGTGCGAAATTTACATCTTTCTGTCTGTTGCTTTATGTCTATGTCTGGGGATGGGAGTGGAGGAGGGAAAGAATAAAGGGAGAGGAGGTAGACTGGGGATAAATAGGATTTCCATTTCCAATATCACATCCTTAGAAAAGAATGTAGACTAGATTTTGGTGGATTTGGCTGAAAAACCACAATCCAAGTTGTCTAAAGTTCTTTTTGAAGGGTATTGGGTGATTTGAGTCTGAGAACGCTGTTAAGCATAGGAAAAATTGAGCTTTTCATATTGACAAGACTCTTTTTTTGGAGAAAGGGTCAAAGTTAGGGATTCTGGAAACCGAAAGAAGCTGGCTGAATACTCCTGCTACTTTTACTGTGATGGCTGTGGCCACCTTGCTTACCTTTCTTCGACTTTCATTAAATAAAAATTAATCTTAGTGTATTTTGGCAGGAGTGGGGGTGGATGGAAATGGGTGTACCTCTGTTGATTAAAAAAAAAAAAAATCCCTTATGTATCATGATCTAATCAATTGATTTCAGCTCCATCCTCCCCCTTTTCTTACTTTATTACTGTCTAGCCTTCTCTCCCAGGAATTTCAGACCTTGTTATTCATAAATGGCATAACTTTGTGCATGCTGTATCTTTATACTTAAAAGTTTTCTTTATAATCAAAAGATAGCTTGGCTGATTGTAAAATTATTGCATCACAGTTCCTTCCTCTCAGTGTATTTTAGACAGTGATCAAACTGTCTTCTTGCATCGAATAGTACTGTGAAGAAGTTGAATCCAACTTGATATTTCACACTAGTAGGAAACATGATTTTTTCCCTTGTCTACTCCTAGGATTCTTTCTTTGTATTTGAATTCTAACATCTTTGCCAGAACATGCTTTGATTTAAAATGTTAGGTATGAGGGTTAGGTATCATTATTTCTTGGAAATCTCTGAGCCCCTAAGGCTGCACATTCAGTTTGCATTTATTTCAGAAAAGTTTTGTTTTTAATTATACTTTAACTCTATATTTTTAATATTTCATTTGCTTAATTCTTAAAATAATAATAGTGCATGTTAGATATACCTCGTTTTTTTAGTCTACCATTCTTTGTATCATATGTACATTCCTCTTTTTCCTTTCACCTCCCTCCCTTGCTCTCTCCGATCAGTATTCTTATAACTACTTATGACTAACTTTTTCCACTTATAATAGGCATTTATTTTCTTCAGCAAATTTTTATTTTATTTTTTTTTGTTCTGTCATAACATTTTCAACTTTCCTGCATATTCTTTGAGCATTATTTAAGTCTTCTTGGCATACTTGTTTCGCATTGTTCAAATTTTACTTATTATTTATAAAGATATCCATAAATTAGATGAGAAAACAGTCATCTCCGTTTTTCCTTTGTTTTTCTGTAACCATCCTTCATCAGAAATCTCCCTTTACTTTTTTAAAGAAATAAAAAAAAGTTTTATGCATAGAACCCATGTCACTTTCTTTATAATTATGACCCATCTTTGAATTATTTTTGCTGTCTATCCAAGATTTTGGCAACTGTGGTAACTGGAACTATCTGGGTCTTGGATTCAAAGATGTTTCCAAACTCCTCTTCAGCAAATTGTTTGGTTAGCAGAAAATCTTCCTTGGTAGTCAGCATACATTTGGTTAAACTGATTCATCCCCCAGCAAAACCCCTCGCTTGATTCGGTCCATTTCAATAAAGGGAAACCATTCAGCACTTAAATAAACATGGAGAAATCTATAACTGATTATTGGTTACAAGAGTGATAGGATAGCTAAGGTGTTAAGGGAAGAGGACAGTTGTTTCTTCATAGATCCAAAAATTGTGACCACCTTTAGGTTGCAATCCCATGATCACTTTGGCCCTGGGACTGCTGAAAGTGATGTGCAAGCACTCTATGTGCTTCTGCTACTGTGAGAAATGTATTTTGTTTTTAGGCTAAAACTGGGAACCCATTTTCCCATTAATGCGAAACTACTCTCAGACATACTGACATCCATTGTTATCTCAAATCACCTTTAAAAAATCAGCTTTTTGAAATATGTTACACATTGTAAAATCCACCCATCATAAGTAAGCATATGATTTAATGAACTTTAGTATATTTGCAGAGCTTGTCTGTCTTTCTCTGCACCACCCCCCCACGTGCCCCTCTCTTAGAAGAGAGGTTCCATGCCAAAGAGACCACAAGTAGAACACCTTCCCTTGCCTTTACAGCATTGCAACTGTCACAGCCTGAGTTGTTGGAAGAAGCTAAAAGAGGCAGCAACATAATATTATTTTTCTTCTTACTACCTTCTGATTCTATACAGTACTTCTTATTGACAGAAACTAAGAGAAATCCAGCTAGCGGCATTTTCTAAAAAAACAAAAATAAAATAAAAATGTAGTTTGCTGACTTTCAGTCCAGAGATACAAAAGAGTGTACACAAAGAAAAGTATAGTTTTGAAAACCCATAGACAGTAATAAGCACACCCCTCAGCTCACAAAGTCATGGGCTGACTCTATTTCAGTCTTAATCCCTTTGGGCTGCGATAGCAAAATACCATATACCAGAGGGCATATAAAGAACAGACACTTCTTTTCTCAGAATTCTGGAAAATGGAACCCTGAAGGTCAATATGCCCACAAATTTGATATTTGGGGTTGGCTTGTTTCTGGTTCATAGACAGATGATGTTTTTACTGTGTCCTCATATGGTGGAGGGAGGAAGGAGGAGAGATTTCTCTCTGGCTTCTTTTATAAGGGTATTATTCATTCACAAGGGCTCCACACTTTTGACCTAATCACCTCTCAAAGGTCCCACCTCCAAATACTAACACACTGGAAATTAAGTTTTGACTTATGAATTTTGTGGGGGATTCAACTTTTAGTTTACAGCAATACTTCTCTATTCAGCTTTCACAGAAGCAATCAAGCTATGGTAGAAAATATGCAAAATGGCTTGTTACCTTGTTTTTATTTTCCAACTATTTACTCTTCTGTTGCAAATGGCTGGGTCCCAACAGGATATATTCTACTCTACCCATAGCCTTCCTATAACTTTTGATATTTTAGCTCTAATTTGTAGAGGTTATGCAGGATATGATAATTTTATATAAATATATTAATATCTTGGGGGCTGAAGAAATTTATGAAAATAAACATGCACTTGTTGAGGTTAACATTTCACAATGGTTAGTGTAATTCAGTTTGTATTTTGAAATTCTGATATTTTTCTATTGTATTAAAGCTCAAATTTGCTACTTTTTTTGGCTCTTTAAGGCATTTCCCATAGGGTGAGAAAGATGAGGTTAAAGTAAAATGCTTTTAGTCTACTATATTTTTAGAGAAGTTTTGCATTCTCCATGTGTAACCCCGTCTGAGAAGAGTTTTCTAATTGTCTTTCATGATAAACAATGCCGTTCCTTCATCCAATACTTTTTGTTATTGCTGTTGTAAAGCTCATATAATACCTCTGATCACAGAAGCAGTACCATAAATTACAGATCATAAAGGTATGGCAAATGCCCTTACACGCAGGCACAAGTCAAAGAAATGTTTGTCTAACTGGGACATCACTTGCAACTGTATTGCATATACTGTATTAGTATTCTCTAACTGCTCTAATAAGGTACCAAAAGTATAATGTTTAAAGCAAAAGAAATTTATTTTCTCCCAGTTCTGGTGGCTAGAAGTCTGAAACTGAGATGTCAGCGGGAGCCACGTTCTCCTGAAGACTCTAGAGGAGGATACTTGCTTGTCTCTTCCCAGCTTCTGGTGGTTGCTGGAAAATACTTAGCGTTGCTTGACTTAGGGTTCCTTTACTCCAATCTCTGTTTTCATCCACACACAGCCTTTTTCCCTGTGTTTCCTTTCTCTGTGTCCCTCTCTCTTTATAAGGATGAAAGTCATTGGATTTAGAGTACACCCTAATCCGGGGGGGCCTCACCCTAACTTGACTACATTTGCAGAAACCGCCATTTCCAAACAAGATCACAGTCAGACGTTCCATATTTGAGGGCATATATATATATATATATATATATATTCCTTTTTTGGTGATACAATTCAGCTCATGATATAACTTAATATTATTAGTAGTATGGAGCTTTCAGATTTGGTAGATTTTTTTAGGCCAATGTCAACCAACATATAGTATATAGATTTTCATATCAAATTGGAAAAAATTATCTCAAGCAGAACTTCCAAAAAGGAATAAGACCTCAACTTTGAAACTACTAACATGCTTATTTTATTTTCTATTTAAAGTAAATGTACAAAGGATGATGTGTGTGTGTTACCTGTGTCTACATGAATTTTATTTGCAGGAATTTTCAAAATACTTTTTTTAAAGTAATCTCTGCACCCAACATGGGGCTTGAAATCACAACTCCAAGATCAAGAGTTGGTCACTCTACTGACTGAGCCAGCCAGGTGTCCCCATAAATACTTCTTTTAAGTTTACTACTGTACAACTGAATTTTGGAGCTTAGACTAGAAGGGACTGCTAAAATGACACATGCATCAATTCTGATAACCAACTTAATTCAACCAATATTTTTTCCTTTTTTTTTATTCAGATATAATTGACACAGAACATTGTATACATTTGAGAGCTACAGTGTGTTGATTTGATGCATTTAGATATTGCAATACTATAACCACCATATTATCACCTAATATCTTTATCAAGTCACATAATTATCATTTCTTTTGTGATGAGAACAATTGGGATCTGGTCTCTTAGCAACTCTGAAGTTTTATAATACAGTATTGTGGACTATAATCACAATGGTGTGCTTTAGATCCCCAAGACTTATTTATCTACTAATTGTAAATTTGTACTATTAAATAATGTCTCCGCTGTCCCTCATCCCCTGGTCCTTGGTAACCAGAATTCTACTCTCTGTTTTCACAAGTTTTTTTCTTCAATTCTACATTTAAGTGATGTCATACATTATTTAGTCTTTCTGTGTCTTACTTATTTCACTCAGTATAATGCCCTCAAGGTCTATCCATGTTGTCACGAATGGCAGAATTTCCTTTTTATGGCTGAGTAATATTCTATTGTATATATCTGATACATCTTTGTCCATTCATTATCGACAAACGTTTCAAATTTTTCACATTTTGAATAGTGCAAATAATGTCACAAGAAACATGAGAGTGCAGATATCTTTTTGGTATTCTATTTTCAATGGGAAAGGAATAATCCTCAATAAATGGTGTTGAGAAAACTGGATAATTACATGGAAAAATAAAATTTGACTCTTACCTTACCACACTCAGAAAAATGAACAGGAAATGGATTACACTTTAACATATGACCTGATATCATAAAGTTTCTGGAAGAAAACTTATGGAGGAAGCTCCTTGACATTGGTCTTGGCAATGATTTTTTTGGATTTGACATCAAAAGCACAAGCAACAAAGGAAAAAATCAGTGGAACTACATAAAACTATAGAAGTTTCTCCACAGCAGAAGATAATCAACAAAATAAAAGACAAGCTATGGAATGGGAGAAAATATGTCTAAATTATATAAGGGATAAGGGGTTAATGTCAAAAGTATATGAAGAACTCCTATAACTCAATCCAAAACCACAAACAGTCCAGTTAAAAAATGGGCAGAGGAAATAATCAGATATTTTTTCCAGAGAAGACATCCAAGTAACCAATGAACTCATGAAAACTTGGTCAAGATCAGTCTGAAACAGCTCTCTGATGTATAAATCTTTCACCTCCTTGGGTTCAATTTATTCCTAAATATTTTATTCTTTTTGATGCAATTGTAAATGAATTTTTTCTTAAATTCTTTTTTTATAGTTATTATTAGTATATAGAAACATAGCTGATCTTTGTATATTGATTTTTTATCCTGTAACTTTATTGAAATTGTTTACTAGTTTGAACAGTTTTTGGCAAGTCTTACATATTTTATATATATAATATCATGTTATCTACAAACAAAAACATTTTTACTTCTTCCTTTCTGATCTGGATGACTTTTATTTCTTTCCATGTGTAATTTCTCTGGTTAGGGCTTCATGTAGTATTTTATTTTTTTATTTTTTATTTTTTCTGAATTTTTTTTAATGTTTATTTATTTTTAACATTTTTTAATTATTTTTGGGACAGAGAGAGACAGAGCATGAATGGGGGAGGGTCAGAGAGAGAGGGAGTCACAGAATCTGAAGCAGGCTCCAGGCTCTGAGCTGTCAGCACAGAGCCTGACGCGGGGCTTGAACTCACGGACCGTGAGATCATGACCTGAGCCAAAGTAGGACGCTTAACCGACTGAGCCACCCAGGCGCCCCTTCAAGTAGTATTTTAAATAAAAGTGGCAAGGGTGGGCATCCTTGTCTTGTTCCTGATCATAGCATGAAACTTCTTAGCTTTTCACTATTGAGAATGATGTTAGCTCTAGGCTTGTCATATATGACCTTTATTCTGTTGAAGTATGATCCCTCTATACTCATTTTGTTGAGAGTTTTTTATCATAAATGGATGTTGAGTTTTGTCAAATGCTTTTTAACTGCATCTACTGAGGTGATCATACGATTTTACCCTCCATTTTTTTAATGTGTACCAACTTGATTGATTGGCAGATATCAATCCATCCTGATACCCAGGGATAAATTCCATTCGTTCATGATGTATGATCCTTTTAATCCACTACTGAATTTGGTTTGATTATATTTTATTGAGGATTTTTCCATGCATGTTCATTACAGATATAGACCTATAATTTTCTTTTCTTGTAATATCCTTGTCCAGCTTTGGTATCAGATAATGCTGTCCTTGTAAAATGAAGCTGGAGGTGTTCCCTCCTCAGCTATGATTTGGAAGTATTTAAGAAGGATTGGTATTCTTATAATGTTTGATTGAATTCACCAGTGAAACCAGCTGGTCCTATGAACAAGCTGGGAAATATGAGAGAAAGGAAGCCCTTATTATGTCCTAATGAGAAAGTCTAACTGAAGAATCCTATGGTTAGGGAAAGAGGTCTTGGTTTCTATGGAAGTAAATTACTCTTAGTTTGAATGACAACTGCTCACATGCCACTGGGTTTTAATTAAGCATGACTTTAGGATATCAAATGATCATGTGACCACAGCTGCCCATCATCAACTGGGCATTATCAGATCACTGAGTCATAAAGTCATGTAGGCATTGTGCCTACATGTTGATGTGTCAACTGACACATCATAAGTTGACTGTATATAAAAATAACACAATTGAGGATTAGACCAAACAGTTATGAAAGGTTGTGCAAATTACATGTATCAATCACTCAGATTTCCCAGTCACCTACAAGGGTGAACTGTTGCTTTTTCAGTAACTTTCTTGCCTTAAGTCATTCAAAAGTTATAGCTTCCTGGCTTGCTCAGTCGAAACAGCATGCAACTCTTCGTCCTGGGGGTGTGAGTTTGAGCCCCATTTTGGGGGTAGAGATTACTTAAATAAATAAAACTTGTATTTATTTTTTTAATGTTTTTTTTTTTATTTTGTGTGTGTGTGTGTGTGTGTGAGAGAGAGAGAGAGAGAGAGAGAGAGAGAACATGAGCAGGGGAGGGGCAGAGACAGAAGGGAAGAGAGAATCCCATCCAGGCTCTGCACACTGTCAGCACAGAGCCTGACACAGGGCTCAGTCCCATGAACCGTGAGATCATGACCTGAGCCAAAATCAAGAGTTGGATGCTCAACCAACTGAGCCACCCAGGAACCCTAATAAATAAAACTTTTAAAAAATGTGGCTAGATACTTTAAGGGATATCTGTGATAAATAGTACTCACACTTCCCCTCTCTGAGAGAAATGATGGCAATTTTTCTCCCAACAATGCAGGACTCATTTGTAACATGACATGTAGAACTATTGGAAGAATACAATATCTTAGTGTTACAAATGGTGTCCTGTTTCTATATATCACCACAGGTGCTCTCTCTTTTACTCTCTCTTATTCCAGCTACCACGGAAAGGACTTGGTGAACATAAGAGAAGCTTTCCTCAAGTCCATATCATATAACTTTTGCCTTCACCATGTGGCTTCTCTGTTGGCACAAAGGCATGAGGTTAAGATAAAACTAGGAGGAACAGACCAACTGATTCCAGTATTCCCTAGCCTTTCCTATTTTTTAGCCCCAAAAGTCTCCCAGGAAACCCACAGTCCCAGGAAAACCAGTACAGCTAATCACTCTTAGTACAACCTGGCTGCCTTAACATTTACAAAGTGGAGGGGAATTCGGGAAATATGGAGTAAATCTTTAAAAACTATGGAATGGTTGCCGATGGATCAATGCATTCTTCTTTAGTTTCCTAGTTTTGAGACCTACTTCAAACTACTTCTCAGTCCCCTGGTATCTTGTAATCAATAGCCCATCGTGGTGGAAATAATACCTCTTTGTTTTGGCCTTCCCTCTAGTTCTGTTTTTTTGTTTTTTTTTTTTTCCTACTGTTATTCACCATTGTTCCCTGAGATCACTTGCCTAATGATGTATTCATATATATCTTTACTTAAGTTGTGCTTTCGTAGGGAATAATTATAAGATGCATTCTATATTGATAAAAATATTTTTACTTGGATTTGAATTATAAAAGAAGCTGAAGTGATACTGAAAGGCATAATGAATATCAGACATGAATTTATATTATTCAGATACAAGGTTTTTCTTAAACATTCTTCTAAAGTTAAACGAAAGTAGATTATGAAAAAAATAAGAGTTTGGAACATTATCTCTTTTTTTTTTAATATAAAAAGCTACATAATTTGAATCAGGATTGAATCCTTCTTTGAAAGATCAGAGAATTAGCTCACCTGAATTTCCTCCCACATTTCCACCCATTATCTTCCAATTTTCATCATTTCTGTTAAATGTTTCTGCTATAACCTTAAGTTCCACAGTTGTCTCATGGAAATTATATTTTAAAATAGATTAAAAAGTCCTCTTACCATATAAAGACAAATAGAGATGGTTTCAGAATCTACATTACTTCATCCACACCTGTTTGAAAATGATTCTCACATTTAAAACAAGTAAAGAAAATGCTAGAATATTTCTGATATTTCCCATCACTTCATTGATAGCAATTCAATTGTATCAAAGTCGTCATGTTTCTCAGCGTTCCTCAGTAGTGCATGTTCGAGCTCTCCCAGCAATTCAGCACACGCTTCAGTCTCTTTGCTAAAGCTTCTCTGGTCACAAGCTGTTTTGTCACATTTATCTTAGCTTCTTGGATTTAATTGTCTAACGTGTTTGTTGTTTTGCTTTGTTTTTAGTATTTGTGAGAGCAATTTGCCGATGCTCCCACATAGGTTTCTGCATGCTTGTGGAGGCGTGAGCGCTGCCTTTATTCGGTTAAAAAAATAAATAAATAAAAAGACTGGGTAGAAAATGTTTACTTCACACTCTGTCTCAGAACTTTTCAGACACAACGCTTTTGTCTTCTGTGAAGAAATGGCACTCAGTCCCTTGCTTGTTTCTGTAAGAGTGATTCTGTTTGGTTGGATTTTGTCATCAAGAAACACCAACGGGTTTTAGATTTTGTTTTTCAACTTTTCAGGTTTGACAATGTACGTATTCTGTTTTTAGAGTTGAACAACACCTAGTTAAAATGGGGTCATATTTTATTTATCTGAAAACTGTGCTGATGGCTCATTTGTCTCCTGGCACTGATAGGCACTCACAAGAGATCTGGGCCCAGCTTGAATTTCACCCCACAGAAGTGATTTTTTTTTCCTTCTGACTGGTTGGTTGCCTAAATTCTTTTTTTTTTTTTTTTTTTTTTTTTTATTCCTGACGTTCTGCAACTTAAAATGGATATGTTTCAGAGTCAATGATCTGTATCACTTCCCAGTGAGCTCTTGGAGGCTTCAAATTCAGTGATTCCTTCTTTTATGAATTTCCTTTCAGAAAAATGTTATTTTAAAATCTTTTCCTTCTCACTGTTAAGATGCCTAGAAACACCAATTATCTTTAAGTGGGATTTTTTTTTTCTGTCCTCATTATCTGTTACCTTATTCCTAATTTCTTTAAACTACATCCTTTTGGAAGTTTTTCCTTTTCTTTTTGTCACCGAGTCTATTTTCAGCTGTATCCATTCATTTCCTTGCATGTCTAATCATTCCTTAGTTCTGTGTGAGGTTCGCTTTATACTCAATGGACTTAACACAATTTTTCTTTTCAACTTTGAGTTCCTGTTTATTGGATATATTTTATCAATAAATCTCTATGGGAATTTTTTTTTCTGTGCCTTGAATTAGGTTTTTGTTAAAATTTGGTTCTTTTCTGTCTTTTTTCATGCTAGTTTTCTAAAAAATAAATACAGCATTTTTCTATAGTTGTCTGGCAATATATTTTCCCATTGGACACACTTGTGAAGACACCTGCCTGCATGTTCCATTCGTTATCATATTACCACTAATTTTCTTTGATGTCCCCCGCCCTCCCCCCTGCCCCACCCTTTCTGCATTAGCTAAAACTTGATTTTGGCTCTGTTTCTGATTCATTCTGAGACTTACTTTAAGATGCTGCACATTCCACCTGTTTGTTTTTTTTTTTTTTATTTTTTTTAAATGTTTATTTTTGAGAGAGAGGGAGAGACAGAGAGTGAGCTGGAAGGGGCAGAGAGAGAGAGAGAAACACAGAATGCGAAGAGGGCTCCAGGCTCTGAGCTGTCAGCGCAGAACCCCTGGCAGGACTTGAACTCACAAACTGCGAGGTCCTGACCTGAGCCGAAGTCTGACGCTTAACCCACTGAGCCTCCCAGGCGCCCCCTCCTTTCGTCATGTTATTAATTATTCCAACATTGTGAGTGAATGCATTTCATGGCCTGTTAAATCTCTTGCATTGTGGATTTATGGTGTCTCCAAGTCTCGTGCTTTTATAAAAGATATCCTTCTACAGGAGTTTGATTTTTTTTTTAATTTTTTTTTTAACGTTTATTTATTTTTGAGACAGAGAGAGACAGAGCATGAACGGGGGAGGGTCAGAGAGAGGGAGACACAGAATCTGAAACAGGCTCCAGGCTCTGAGCTGTTATCACAGAGCCCGACTCGGGGCTCGAACTCACGGACCGTAAGATCATGACCTGAGGGGAAGTCGGCGCTTAACCGACTGAGCCACCCAGGCGCCCCAGGAGTTTGATTCTTGATTTCGGCTCAGGTCATGATCCCAGGGTCGTGGGAGTGAGCCCTGCGCTGGGCTCAGCGCTGTGTGAAGCCGGCTTAAGATTCTCTCTCTCTCTCTCTCTCTCTCTCTCTCTGTCTCTCTCTCCCTCTGCTCCATTTCCCCACTCACACGCGTGTGTTCTAAAAACAAAACAAAACGAAAACAAGAAAAGAAAGAAACAGAAAAAAAAGAGATCTTTCTAGGGGCCCAGTTGTCTTGCTCTCAGATCACTGAGGCCACGTCCATGACTCCCCATCACCAACCAAGGAGACTGATGGTAAACGTATCCAGACGCGTAGCAAAGCTGTTAACCAACCACAGAGCAAGTGGGGGAATTGTGGTCCTCTCTTATGCCTCTATCCCCATGCAATGCCCTTTCTGCTCTGACGAGCTCTTTAGATTAGAAATGATCTCCCTGCCCCCCTTCCTTTACTCCCAGCCCAGAAGAAATCATGACAGTGAACCCTGGTACTTTGCATGCCTAAGGCTAAACTTGTTAGTATTCTCCAATCGCTTGTGCTTGTCTAAACTTTGAGAAATAGTGAACGTGAAGCCTAACTTCTTAAGTTTTATCTTGCAATATTTGAGTAGCTGAACATCAAGTGACTAGAAAACTATAAATTAGATATATTGTAATGTAGCACGTCTAAAAGTGTTGAAGTAAAGTTCACTAGAACCAAATATTCTGAGTTGAAACTCGCGAAAGAATGTCTAATTTATCATGATATAAAGAGGTCAACATTGATAATCACAAGCAAAAATTGTCACTTGAATACCAAAGGGCACTTGTTTTAAATATTAATTGATGCACAGCATGAACAAATAAACATTAGTGGGATAGCAAAAGTAGTTATTTCCTTTTTTACATTTTT
Source organism: Panthera onca (assembly GCF_046562875.1). NCBI lineage: Eukaryota > Metazoa > Chordata > Mammalia > Carnivora > Felidae > Panthera > Panthera onca. The sequence goes on from NC_138339.1 coordinate 22,621,722, forward strand.
TTAATGTTTATTCATTTTTTGAGAGAGACAGAGGCAGAGTGCAAGTGGGGGAGGGGCAGAAAGAGAGAGAAGCTTCTATTACTTGTATAAGCTTTCAGACACATTTATAGATGAAGAAACTTAGGTTGAGAGAAGTAAGCACTTGGCCAAGGACACCCAAGTAATTAGGAGACATCAAGTGTCCAACCAGGCAGGTTAACTCACCCGGCCTTGCACCCTTGCTTCAGGAATGGATGGATTTCTCCACAGCCTACAGCTCCATGCCTTACCTCACTGTTCCTTTCCTCAGACAAGAACATAATCATATAAAATCATTGCCATTAACCTGGCCTTCTATACTACAGGCTAATGTTTCATATTTTGACCTTCAGATAATTGTTGACTGAAAAAAAAAAAAGCCAACTTCCAAATAGATTAGTACATGCTTTATTTGTCATCTTATGGAGACTAGAGCCCAGGAGACATCAGATTGCTCTGAAGAACTGGTCCGAAGCTTGTTAGCTTACAGAGATGGCAAAAAAAAGGGGGGATGGGGTATATTTGCTTGTGAGCAGTTCTCCAAGGTATAATTGTGTGTCATCGGCTATAATTTGTTTGGTTGTAAAAAAGGTTTCCCGATTTCCACATAGACACAGGGAAGACCGTTACTCTATCCTAATACATGTTTCTATCATACCTGATTGCTCAAAAATAGTGCCTGCACGCCTCTGCCCAAATGGCTTTCTGGTTCTTGTTTCAGATATCTCCTTGAGGTCACCCGAAATGGTGCAAAAGGCTAACACCCATCATCTACTTTAATGTCGTGCAGTTTTAGCTGAATATTTATTTATATTCTTCTTTTTTTCTCACATTTACTATTGAGTTTAGGTGTACAGTTCTTGAAAACAAAAGGAGGGCAACCACTCATTTTAAGCTTTGAAAGCGTAACGGTGCAAGTTTCTATTTTAGCATTTATTTTTGCTCATGCAAAACTCTTTGTTTATGTGCCAATATCCATCGCTTAATTCTTATTACCTGGAAGATATAGAAAGTTTCTTAATCCTTGTTGTATTCCTAACCCAGCATTTTTGCTTGTCACTTAGGAAAAACTCCTAATGTTCACTGGACTTAGTTGAATGGCTGTGAGAAGGTTCTAAACAACAAATAAATAACATCTATGACAAAAGATCGCTTTAAGATAATGGGCACTAGCTTAACATGAGCCTACCAGTTGCATTCGAAGAGGGAAAAAAGCATACACTTCTTTATCAGGGACTTGAAGATTTATACTCTTTCCACACACGTACTCCCTCCCTTCCTAGTCACCAATAAGTCAGGGATTTTCAGTTACTTGGTTCTGATTGTGACTCAGGAACACAGGTTTGCTCTTTCTCAGCAAAGGTTTAAGCCCAGCTTCACAAATAATAAAACATCGGTAGTTGTTTAATGAAATGTATAAAGTAAGGGATCAAGGCTAACTTTTCCAGAACTCACTATAAAATTGAGAGATTGGTCACACATTCACCTTGAATTTCAGTCATTCTTGAGACCGTGATGAAATATGCCATCATTTTCTGAAAATAGCAATATGCACGGGAGTAGGGTACGTCCTAAATCCATAGTCATCTTAACATATATTGAAAAAAAATGCGCTAAACTATCATGGATGTCGATCTTACAAGAGTGCTTTGAATTTGACTCACTCCCTTCTTTAAAAAAAAAAAAATGTTTATTTTTAGGAGAGAGGGGGAGAGAGAGAGAGAGAAAGTAAGGGAGGGCAGAAAGAGAGGGAGACACAGAATCCGAAGCAGGTTCCAGGCTCTGAGCTCTCAGCACAGAACACAATGCAGGGCTCAAACCCACAAACTCCGAGATCATGACCTGAGCCAGAGCCGGAGGCTTAACTGACTAAGCCACCCAGGCGCCTTTGACTTCCTATCTTCTCTATTGCATCTTTTTTCTTCTTTTCTATCACCTCACAACCTAAGGCAATTTTCTTTCTCATGAGTACTCCTAAAATGTTTCTTTGTAAATCTATCACGGTAGCTTCACTGGTAATTTGGCGGCAGGGTTGTGGGGGGCGGGGGGAGCACCTGGATGGCTCAGTCTGTTAAGCATCTGACTCTTGGTTTCAGCTCAGGTTATGATCTCATAGTTCATGAGCTCGAGCCCCACATTGGGCTCTGAGCTGCCCTTGCAGAACCTGTTTGGGACTCTTTCTCTCTCTGTCTCTCTCTGACCCTCCCCTGCTAGTGCACACTCTCTCTCTCTCTCTCTCTTTTTCAAAATAAATGCATAAACTTAAAATAAATAAATAAATAAATAAATAAATAAATAAATAAATAAATAAAGGTACATAGGGCCTTCCAGTGATTTCTGAAGAGGCATGATCTCCTGATATGAAAAGCAACAAGAGAAGGAGTGAGCGAGGGCAGAACTCTCCATGACTTTTATGTTTTCTGGTAAATGCACAGTTGCCATACAAATTCAGTACAGAGTCATTTTTAAAGGACTAGAATGTAGAAGCAGCCCATCTTTAACATGCTACATGAGGAAACAGCTGAATTTTATTATAATGTCTAGTATAACACCTTTAGTTTAACATTCGTATCAAACTCTCAATATTTGGCATTGCAGTTGTCTCAAAAGCAAAATTCTCATAAACTTCTAAAAGCAAGTAAGTGTTTCTCAGCTTAAACACAAAACATGAAGCCGCAGGTTAAGATGCACCATGGTTTTTTTTTTTAAGTTTTGAAAAACGTATCAGTCGGATAGGAGTGATGAAGAGGAAGGTCTGGGGGAGCCACTGCTAAAGGGTGTACAATTTCTTTTTGGGTGATGAAAGTATTCCAAAATTCAGGGGTATCCGAAAGGTAGCCACTTCCTGAAATGTGACCATGTTTCTCTCTAAGCGCACCTAAGAGTATTTTCTCTTTTCGAGTATAATTATAATAAGATTTTATTTTTTTCCGTTCATTTATTTTATTTTCACAGAGAGAGAGAGAGAGAGAGAGAGAGAGAAAAGGAGCGAGGAAAAGGCAGAGAGAGAGGAGGATAGAGGGTCCCAAGTAGGATCTGTGCTGACCACAGAGAGCCCGATGCAGGGCTCAAACTCACAAACCCCTGAGGACATGACCTAAGCCGAAGTCGGACGATTAACTCACTGAATCACCCAGGTGCCCCAATGATAATAAGATTTTAAAAGTAAGTGATTCAAAAAACGTTTAGTTTATAGCAACCCATTACGTTTACTAAACTGTGATTAATCTTAAAACCAAGACTCTGTTATATTTTCACATAGATTTCTTCATTCTGTTTCCTCATCCATAAAATGGGGGCATGTATCTTATGATGATGTAATGTATGCAAAGCAATTAGAATTTTTCCTAGTGCCTAGAAGTCATTTTATAATTACTTATTATGAATTATTAGTGGACAGTGTATATTAATTTTTCCAAAAGACTGTTTTTAGGGACACCTGGGTGGCTCAGTCGGTTAAGCGTTTGACTCTTGGTTTCAGCTCAGGTCATGATCCCATGGGTTTGTGAGTTCGACCCTCCCTGTCAGGATCTGGATCTGTACTTGAGATTCTCTCTCTCTCTCTCTCTCTCTCTCTCTCCTGCTGGCACTCGCTCTGACTCTCTTTCTCTGTCTCTCAAAATAAATAACCATAAAAAAAAGAATGTTCTTATTCTCTACCAAATAGTTTTCATATTTCCATTAAGTTTTTTTTCCCATTTTTTTTCTTCAAAAGCTGTCAACTCCTCTAAGAACGTGAGACCTTTGAACACCGATTTTCAACTCAATTATTTTGGAATATGTTTGTGTGATCACAAAACTTCAATTTTTTTTTCAGAAATCCTAGGTCTTTACAGGAAACAGGACGATCCAATCTGAAATGAAAACAAAGTTAAAGGAATACAATTCAACTGGCATAGATATTGAAACTTTTTTAAAGATAGAGGTTGTCATTTTTTTTAAGTTTATTTATTTATTTTGAGAGAGAAAGAGAGAGAGAGAGAGCATAAGTGGGGGAAGGGAAGAGAGAGAAGGAGACAGAGAGAGTCCTAAGCAGACTTTGATCTGCCAGAAGGAGCCCGACTTGAGGCTCGAAACCATAAGCCATGAGATCATGACCTGAGCCTAAACCAAAAGTTGGATGCTCAACCAACTGAGCCACCCAGGGATCCCTAGATTTCCTCAATAATTCTACGCTCCAATTTACCATGCCCCCATCGAAAATCTCAATATTAATCCAATTCTTCATGCTCAAGTCAGTAATTTATTACACATTTTTCATGATAAAATTGGGTGCTTACCCAATTGTAACTGCGAATGGATGGATGTGGCAACTCCAGCCAGAGAAAGGAGTGATTACCAAGGTCCCAATCCCTTTGGAAATTTAGGTTTGGGTCACAACCTGGTCAGCTTCATGGGCTTTTGACCTGTGTAGTCATGAAGGGTCCTGTGCTTAGAAGGACCTCATGCTTGGCTTATTGCTCTGCTGTGAATGTCTCGAAATTCTTAGTAACGTTTGAACACAGAAGTACTATTATGTAGCTGGTTCTAGGTCATGAAGCCAGATAAGCTACCAAGTTCTGTGGTAATAGTTAAGGATGGGGAGGAAATTAGCCTGGTGGAGTCAAGGAGGGAGATGAGTATAAAAAGTACTCTGAGACCACTTGCAGCAATGGTGGTTGTATCTCTCCCCACTGTCTTCTCATACGTTTCCCCTCAAAAACAGACTCACAAGAACTATGGAGAAGCTGCTTTCCAAACATGGTTTGGAGAAGAGGATCTATGTGAAGCAAGAGATGCGTGGGAGGTGTCCTGCTTATATTCCCATCCAAGAAAAACTTCTATGGGCAGGATAGCTAGTTGACAGCCGCCAGCTGCCCCAAGATCAGCCAGTGTGTTCATGACAGACTGTGCTTCTCCAATGACTAAGCAGTTTGATGTGCTGCAGCATATTGTGACCTTCTTAATAGGAATAAGTGATTTGAATCACTCACATTCACTGACTATTCTTAACATGTACAGCTTTTCATCTTACTTGAACTGGGTCATCAGGAAAATGATCCTCGCCTTGGAACAAAACATACACTTTCAGCATTCTTTCCACATGATTGTAGAAAAATAATCTCAAGTGAATTCCATGGTAGCTTTTACATGAATTGCTGCTGCTGCAAATCAGTGGGAAATGTATGTGGGGGGAAAAAAAAACCCTATTATGTTTTTGTTTCTTAATCCACTTAGATTGTATTGATTGCATATTATATTGCATAGTGCCTCTTGGAATTAACTATAGCTTTTTTTGTTTTTTATTTAGCATCACAAACTTTTGAAATGTTCAAACATGAGAAAGGCTTATTGAAGGAAATACGCTACTATTAATATTTCTTATGGTACTTACATCACGATAACATGAAAAGTAAAATGGCTGCTTTTGAGTGCTAGAAAAGAAAGTAGAAATAAGCATAGTTTCTAAGCACACTTCATTAGGAAATGTTTAAGTTAATTTTGAAATTCTTAGTATAAATAGGATTTTGTTTCATCTCAATTGGTAGTTAATACAAGTATATGGGATGAGTTAAGTTTTAGTAGCCGGTAAATTGAGGTGGTTCTTGAATCTTTCTTTGGCTGTCTCTTCCCTTCATTTCATATCAATCAGAAATTCTTGCCAACTTTATGTCTTAAATCTTTTTTGAAGCTCTCTCCTCCACTCAATTTCCACTGGCATAGGGCTAACTCGGGTGCTCGTTAGCTCTTCGTTCGGGTACTCAAATTCCGGCCTCCCTTGTGACCCTCCTCCTCATTGCTGGGCAGTATGATTATTATGAAATGGAAATAGGGTCATGCCTCTGCAATTTACATCTGTCAGGGACTTCCCACAGTCTAGTTTTAGATAAAATACTTTTTGGCAATATGTTTGAGACCGTTTGTGATCTTGCTTCTGCTTGGTCCTCAGACTCACCCTTGTTATTACTCTCTACAAAAACTCTGTACCTGGCTGTACTGAACTACTTGTCTTTGTTTGCAGGTTTCATGAGTGTTCACAGCTTTGCAAGTTGCATCTGTCAATACTGCCTGGAATACATTTCCCCCAGTTCAATAACAAAAAAATAGAACTCATTACTCTTTTTCCACTTAGATTTTTTCTAAAGTTCATAATTAACGTGGATACGCTGCCATTGAAAAGAAAAGTGGGTGGGGAATGGGCTAAATGGGTGATTGGTATTAAGGAGGACACTTGTGATAAGCACTGAATGTTGTATGTAAGTGATGAATCACTAAATTCTACTCCTGAAACCAATATTACACTACATGTTAACTAACTAGCATTTAATATTTATTTATTTATGTATGTATGTATTTATTTTTATTTTTGAGAGACAGAGAGAGACTGAGCATTAGTGGGGGAGGGGCACAGAGAGAGGGTGACTCAGATTCCGAAGCAGGCTCCAGGTTCTGAGCTGGCAGCACAGAGCCTGAAGCAGGGCTCAAACCCATGAATCCTGAGATCATGACCTGAGCTGAAGTCAAGGTCAACTGACTGGGCCACCCCGTAACTAACTAGAATTTAAATAAAAGCTTAAAACAAAGAAAACCAAAAATATCCAATAAATACTCAAATGCCTTTAAAAAATAAATTTTAAATTTAAATTTCACCTAAAAAATAAAAAAATAAAATAAAAAAAACTCAATATAAAAACATCTAATTTGTTTATAATACAGTAATATAATGTATGCATGTTAAATATTATTTCATTTCCCATTTCAGAATAATTGAATGATAATATCATATGACATTTCCCCTAAGCCAACTTCACTGGTTTTCCTCTGATAAGCAAGCAGGCAAATAACAAATGACTTACCTTGAATTAAGCACTTCCTCTTCTGCCATTTCCTCGAATAAATTTCTAATAGGTACCTTCAGGTACTGTATCTGGAAAATATTCTAACATGTCCAGGAAATTCTTAAAGACTATCTGTTCCCTTCCATATCCTAAAAGTCTTGAACAATACTTACTGCATGGTAAGTGCTCATGTAATATTTAGAGAATGAAAGACGTCAAGTAATTAGAAACTAAACTCAATTTTGACTTTTCAGTGTTATTTTGAAAATTTTATCAAAATGGCAAAACACAACTATTCAGATATACAAATATATTTGGCCGTGTTCTTGTTTAAACGTTATAAATATTAAAATACAGTGTATTCCAATAGCATTTTTATTTGCCTATGTATGTGGTACCTTATTAGTTGCTTGAGGAGCTCAGATAAATAAAGCACTGGCTCTTTAATCAATATGTTTTCATACTATGAGTGGGTGATGAAAAAATGGCTGGTACCATTAACTGTATCCTGTGTTACTACTATTTAATCGCCTAGAAGATATTTAGAGGTGAAATTTAATCATGTTGTAACCTTAATTCCTGTGTGTGAAACAATTTGAACACATTCAAAATATGCCTGTTATGGCAATATAGGCATATTTATGCACAACAATCACTGGACATAATAGGTAATTAGTTAATATTTTTGGGTTGAATGAACACATCAATATAAATAAATAATTCGGGGCGCCTGGGTGGCGCAGTCGGTTAAGCCTCCGACTTCAGCCAGGTCACGATCTCGCAGTCCGTGAGTTCGAGCCCCGCGTCAGGCTCTGGGCTGATGTCTCGGAGCCTGGAGCCTGTTTCCGATTCTGTGTCTCCCTCTCTCTCTGCCCCTCCCCCATTCATGCTCTGTCTCTCTCTGTCCCAAAAATAAAATAAAAAACGTTGAAAAAAAAAATTTATAAATAAATAATTCATCAACTATAACCCTTTCATTTCAGTTGCATGCTACACTTTTTTTAAAAAAGAGAATGGCACTTCAACACAACAACAAAAAGAGTGAATAGATGCAATTATATACTTTTGATCAACCCACTTTTTTTCTGTTTTTTTTTTTAAGTAGGCTCCATGGTCAATGTAGGGCTTGAACTCACAACTCTAAGGTCAAGAGTCACATGCTGTACCAACTGAGCCTGCCAGGTGCTCCCCCAATCTATTTTTTACATGCAAAAAACTTAAAAAAAACCATAATTGTAAATTCCCTGTATCCCCAGTAAACTTTATAGCTCAAATCCGAGAGTTTTTAAAATCAACTTTGTCGAAATTATATTAATTTATATAAGCTTTCTTAAGAAACTGATAAACGTGAAGGCTATAAAGTAGTGTAGATTTGTGGCATTTATTTTTCATACGTCAGATGGGGAAGTCCACTCAGTGAGAACGCCCAGACTGCCCCATGCTGTCCACTCTGATTGCATCTTGTGAGCTTTGTTTTCTCTTTTTCCATTAAAAACTAGGTTCCTAGTTTTCAGAGCTTTGATCTCTGACCCAGGCATTATAATTTGATGCAAATAACTTTTGAAAGGCTGATATTTCAGGACATTTTTGCAAATTCCCTAAGTGGGCTTTCTTATATTATATAATGTTATCATAAATTACCACAAATTTAGGGGCTTAAAATAACATAGACATTATGTCACATTTCTGGAGATCTGAAGTCTAGCTTCCCAGGGTCTCAGAAGGCCCAAATCAAAGGGTTCCCAGGGCTGTGTTCTTCTCTTCAGGCTCTAGGAGAAAATCCATTTTCAGGCTTATGCAAGTTGTTTCTGGGATTCACTTCCTCATGGTTGTGGGGCTAAGATCCCCATTTTCTTGTTGGCTTTTGGCTAGAAATCAGGCGTCCTTTTCAGCTTTCAGAGGCTCCTGGCTTTCCTTGGCTCTTGGCCCCATTCCTCCATGTTCAAACCAAGAAGTGTGGGTCAGATTCCTTGCATTCTTGTTTAGTTGACATGAGGCAGCAGAGATTTTTTTTTTCTTCTTGTGGAAAGCATATTAAATAAATTAACTATAAATACTGAGTATTTGGGGCGCATATTATTCTATAATGGTGCTCTGTCTCAAAGAAAGAGTGCAAAGGAAAACATAAAAGAAATTCTTCATTAAAAGTCTCTCTGATATCCCGCCTCTTAGGTGTTTTATTGGTGGTGGTATTGTTATAAGTTGCTGTTAAAAATACAGCTCCGGACCAAAGCCATCAAAGGGCCAGTGCATTTGGTGTTCCTTCTCCGCCATCTTTAGCGTGTTCATATCAACCACTCATCTTCATAGAATGGCTGTGAGCTTTAGACACCCTGTCACTATTCGAAGCATAAAGAAAAGACTAGAAAAAAGATAAAGCGCCCAAGTGCAAAAGCATAAGTGCGTACCCATGGAATCTGGCCATTCTTTAAAACATTCCCAACAGGTCCACTCAGTGACTTGTTTTCATCTCATTATTGGAACCTTGCTACATTGCTTTCTCTAGATGAAAAACAACTAGGAAAAATAGTGGCGCTGAATTGATCGGGTTGGTGGACACTGTTGTGTCTGAGACATTATCATCAGACAAAAGAGTATTTGAGTATTTGAGTATTTCTTGTCTTACACTTAATACAGAAAATAAGGGAAATCAAACTTATGTGCCGTGGTGACCTAAAATGTTCATTTTGTTTGGATTGAAGGAATCGATGGTCACTAAGCTTCAGATAGGGAGTTCAGTTTTAATTTGTAGATTCTAGATCATATAGTAATATTTTATGTTGTTTTCAATTGTTAATTATTCTGAAAAGTTATTGAAAATTTTAATGTTAACTTCGTGTGATTAAGCCAAATATCTCAAAAGTGCTGGCGATTCTAGGCCCAATATATTATGAAATGTAGAATGGTGTGAATGTATAATCTTCTGCTTTATCTCAAATCATACCTCTGCATATCCCAAATCAAGCTTTTAACTTGACTTTCTGTTATGTTTCTGTTATGTTATGTTCAATAACATATCAGTTAAGTTAAATTTGAACTAATATATCCTAATCTATATAATATTTACACATCTGACTTATGTGACATTTTTTGACTAGCATTCAAAAATAGCAATGCTATAGCATAAGCTATCTAAAAACAACAACAACAATTAAAATCATGCTATTTTATACTTTCAATGGTCTTTGTCCTTGAACTTAAAAAAAAATCAGCCTCAGATCAATGAATGTTAATAAGATTTTGTCATGTAACCAGAAAATCAACAATATGCTTTAACTGCACTGTTCTCTTGTCTGGATGGCATAGTGTAGATGATGGGTAATAAAAAAAATGAGATTCAAAGCAATTATTTCCCCAACCATTTGGTCCTGGGATAATTGTAGTCATTTGAAAATATTTAGATCTGAACCAAATGAACTTACTATTGTATAAAATATGAAAGTCAAAATACATAATAGTAATCTTTGAATTTCAAGGGTAAATCACTTAGCTATAGTAATTTAAAGTCCTTGAGTATTTATTATAAAGTGTACTGCACAATATGAATATACAAGTGGCTATATATCCCCCAATAATGCATTGATATTCAGCTATTTCAGTAATGAAATAGACCTCAGCAGAGGACTGTTCTATGATAGAAACAATCATTCTTAGTGAGGTATGTATTTAAGGCTATGTCAACTTGTGAGAAACTTACTAGGTCTTTTGGTTTAAAACCTTCTCTGTTTAATAAGTTAAAATATTGTTTAGAGCATTCCAAGGACATTTTATTCTAAGGGCTTTTCGTCATAAAATATTTTCAGTGTAATATTTGCTATCATGTGAAAGTTCTAGAAGTTAGTACATTTAAGAATTTAAAATTTGTCAGAGTCAGATGTGAAGTTGTCTTTTAGAAAGTGAGACCTAGGAGACAGACTAAAGTTCCAAATAACACAATAGTACTTTTATGTACAGAAAACACACAGTTTTTAAAACAATACAAAACAAAACCAAATTAGTAGACACAGCAGGACACTTGTAAGAAGAATTGAGCTGGCGTAGCTGACAAATTGGAGAAGAGTGATAGTAGGCTGGAAGTACCATCTGAAACATCTGTGCACTGAAGAAATTGAAAGAGTTTGCCTGCTCTGGAAATTTCTTTCTCCATGAACCCCACTGGCCTCTCAGAGCAAAGGTCTAAAAGTTCACTAGGATGTGCCCATTCTAATGCAGTCGAGGGAAGGAAACAGTAACCGCGAGGGAGGGACAAGTACCTTCACTCAGATTGTTGGTTTATAAACACCCGGGGTGCTTCTGGAGTGTAATGTGAAACTGGACCCTTAAAGCTGAGGGCAGGGAAAGTCTGAAGAAAGCGGCAAGCCACTCCAGGTTGGTAGGTGACAGTTTTAATAAGCAAAGGAACTTCCATAGGAGGCTTATTTGGGGTGGCAAGATTAATGGATCCCAGCACTTCCCTCCTCCCACCAAATATTAAAAATTTATATAGAGGCCATAACTGGGTTCAGTAACATATGTGATGCAGGTATTCTCAACACCACATCACTCTCTCAAAGCTCTATTCTTGGAGCAGCCTCTGGTGGTGGAAAAGGCAAGTAGAACCCATACCCCCAGGGGAAGGGGAAGGAGCCTCAGAGAGCCCAGGCTCCAGCTCCTGGGTCAACGGGCAGTCACGTCTTCTCAGTGACACCCCTCAACACACATCCTCCTCATCTATCTATAAAACAAAAGCCGAAATCTGAATGAGGAATAACGCTGCTGGATTTAGGACATTTGAAGGCCAGTTTCAAGGTCCTCGTATGATAGGTGAAGTGGAATATCATTTGAAGGTAAAAACAGATTGATTAAAAATATAAAGCTGTAGAGGCGCCTGGGTGGCTCAGTCGGTTAGGCGTTGGACTCCTGATTTTGGCTCAGGTCATGATCTCATGGTCATGAGATTGGGCTCCACACCAAGCGTGGGGTCTGCTTGAGATTTTCTCTCTTTCTGTCCTTCTCCCCTGCTCACGTGCTCTCTCTCTCTCAAATAAATTTTTTTTAAATATAAAGTTGCATATTTAAATCCTATGGAAATCACTATAAATATACGAAAGATATGTAAGTAAAAAGCCAATGGAGGAGGTAAAATGATATAATAGATAATGTTGATTTAACACCAAAAAAGGCAGAGTAAGAGTATGCAAAGAATAGATGAAATGAGTAGAAAGCAGCTAGCAATTTGGTATATTTTTAATCCAACTATGTCCACAGTCTCATTAACTATGAATATATAAATATAACTTTTTAAGAACTGCAATTGTCAGATTGGATCAAATAGCAAAATCCAATTCTATGTTGTCTATGGGAAATACAGGAAATATGATAAAGTTGGGTTAAAAGTAAAAAGGATGGAGAAAGACATACCATACAAACACTCGCCCAAGAAAAAGATGGAATAGCTATATCAATGTCAGAAAAAGCAAGCTTCAGAACCACATATATACTCAGGGTTAAGAGATGCAACATTATATTATGATGAGGAGTCAGTTCTTCAAGACGACATCATGACCCCAGATGCATATGTCCTTTATAACAGGGCATCAACATAAAGAAGCAAAAATGGATGCTAGAAAAATGAACAGAGACTTCAACAATCCTTTCTCCGTAATTGCTAGAACAAATAGATAATCAGTAAGAGTAGAGAAGACTTGAATGTTATCAACCAAATAGTCCTAGTTGATATTTGTAGAACAAGCCACCCAACAACAGCAGAACACACATTCTTTTCAAGGACATGTTGAACATTCATTAAGATACACCATATAATAGGCCATTGAAACAACCAAACACCCAATTTCAAAGAATAGGAATCATAGCAACTACATTCTAATTGTATAATGGACCTGAATTATAAATCAATAATCAAAATATAGCTGAAAACTCCTCAACTATTTGGAAATTAAATATCCCAATTTTAAAAATTTTGAATTTAATACAAGTAAAAATACAACATATAAAAATATGTGGGATACAACCAAAATAGTGCTTTCAGGATAATTTATAGTATTAAATATTTACATTAGAAAGGACTAGAGTCCCAGACCAATAATCTAATGTTTTATCTTAAGAAATTTAAAAATTTTTAACGTTTATTTATTTAGAGGGAGAGAATGCAAGTGGGGGAGGCACACAGAGAGACGGAGACACAGAATCCCAAGTAGGCTCCAGGCTCTGAGCTGTCAGCACAGAGCCTATGTGGGGCTTGAAGTCGTGAGATCGTGACCGGAGTTGAAGTCAGACACTTTACTGACTGAGCCACCCAGGCACTCCTTATCTTAATAAATTTAAAGAAATCTTAATAAATTTAAAGAAACGTAGGCAAATTAAATCCAAAGCAAGTAGAAAGAAGGAAATAATAAAGGCTGGAGAAGAAATTAATGACATTGGAAACAGAAGAAAATAGACAAATTCAATGCAAGCGAAGGGATACTCTTTGCAAAGTTTGATAACATTGATAAGCCTGTTGTTACAGTGACAACAACAGAATTTTCTGCAGGAAGAATGAAAAGCTGCCAGTATTAAGAATGGGAATTAAGAGGACAGCAGTACTGATAACATCAGTTCTAAACTGAATCCACGTCTTTGAGGAATTTGCCCTACGGACAGCCTGTGACCTCAGTGCCATCACAGACATGGGTTTGAGAGTGATGGATTTGAAGCCCTTAGTCAAGTCCATTCCTGGGACTTGATAGTAAATGAAGAAAATCTTCATGGCCACAACTTCAGAAACCTCCACGTTATACAAACAAAAGGGGGTGGGGCTGTGCTACAGTAGACGAGACAAGCGAGACAGAACTCACAAATCCAATCTGTAGTGCTTTGCTAGATCTTGGGTCAAAAACAAACAAATACAAATATCTATGAAAGATAGCCAGTTGGATATTTGGGGGAAATTAGTATACAAACACCATGACATACTTGACAAAGAACATGCTTATGTATCAGTGCTAAATTTTCTGAGTGTGACAATTTTTTTTTGTTTTTTTTTTTCAATATATGAAGTTTATTGTCAGATTGGTTTCCATACAACACCCAGCGCTCATCCCAAAAGGTGCCCTCCTCAATACCCATCACCCACCCTCCGCTCCCTCCCACCCCCCATCAACCCTCAGTTTGTTCTCAGTTTTTAAGAGTCTCTTATGCTTTGGCTCTCTTCCACTCTGAGTGTGATAATTTTACCGAGCTAGATAGAATGTCTTTTATTGAAAGGAAATGCATGCTCTAATATTTAAGTGTGAAGTATCAGAAACTTAGTTTCAAATAATAAGTATGTGATTCAAGATGTGTATTGTTGTAAGTGGATATGTTTAGGTAGGTAGCGAGAGATAAGGATTATATATAGCAAATAATGAAATCTGGACACGCTAGGTAAAAGATATATGAATGTAAACTTTTAGTTCCTGAACATCAGAGATTTTTATACTAAAATTTGACTTATAAGCAATAGCTGTAGGGGCACCTAGGTGGCTCAGTTGGTTGAGGTTCTGACTTTGGCTCAGGTCGTGATCTCACAGTTTGTGGGTTTGGCCCCAAATCAGCCTTTGTGCTGACAGCACGAGCTTGCTTCAGGTTCTGTCTCCCTCCCGCTAGTGCTCTCTCTCTCTCTCAGAAATAAATAAACATTTTTGAAAATTAGAGGTACCTGGGTGGCTCAGTCGGTTACGCGTCTGACTCTTGATTTCGGTTCAGGTCATGATCTCAAGGTTCATGAGTTCCAGCCGGGCATCGGGCTCTGCTCTGTCAGTGCAGAGCCTACCTGGGATTCTCTTCTTCTCTTTCTGCCCCCACCCCCACCTCCCTCTCTCAAAATGAATAAACTTAAAAAAATTAAATATGCCACCCCACTCCCAGCCTTCCCTTGTCAAAGAACAAATACTAGCTGTGTACAATCCTTTATTATATAGGCAGTTGAAAAAAAGCCAATCCACCTGACAATGCTTAAAATTTTTTGGTTGTTATGTGCTTGAGTACCTAAGCCCCTGCATATCTCAATTCTTCACCTTCTACCTCACCTCCTCCAAATTCCAGTAAAAGCCTTAGTAGTTGCACCACTACCTGACGTTCTTACCGCTTTTAGTTGGGGGAAAATCGGCTTCCAAAATTCCACCCTGAATATTAGCATTCTAAGTATCAACTGGTAGCATACTCTTTCCAAAGGGCTGAGCCTGAGTCACAGAAGTAGTGTTCAATTCTAAGGAAGCAGAGGCAAGGGACGAAGTGGGGGGAGGCGGGGAAGGAGGGAGAGCCAATACAAATGTGGATAATTGAAAAATCGCAGAATACCATTATGACTCTTAAGAGCTCAGAGTGACTTCATTTCTGATCCTTCTATTAGAAAGGAGAAATAAGAATGAATTTACCACAAATTACTGAAACCTATTTGCTAAAGTTTACCGCATGGAGCCTTAACTCCCACACGTTATCAGATCGCGTAAGTGAATGGGCCAAATGAGGCCTTCTACCAGCTTTCACAGAGAGTCCTCAGGAGGTGGGGGGAGCACGACATGGGCATTTTGCAAGGTACCGTCAGGTTGTGCACACATGAAGATTCTGTGCTCGGTCAGAGTTTATGGTCACCCTGGAAACAGAAACAAGAGATAGCAAGGTGGAGAAGATCTGAATGATACAGCGTGTGTGAGGGTAGAGGGGAAGCTGTGGGTGGTGGGGACTGGATTTACGGAGCCGTTTCTAACATGCAGAATATAGCAGAAGGGGTGGGTTGTTATTTCCAAGATTAGGCTGTAGAAAGACTGGCTGCCATGTTGGGTGCTCTCTTTCACACTCTCTTGTATTTGCTCAGGAGCAGCCCTGTGGGAAGCTCACGTGGGAAGAGATTGAAGCCTGCAAAGGACCATATAAATGGGCTTGTAAGTGGATTCATCCTAGCTTTTCACCTTGAGGCTTTACGATTGACCATCGCCTCAGCTGGCCAATGGCTTGACTATAATTTCAGGATAGACCTTGAGACAGAGGCATTCAACTAACTCACACTCCGATTTTTGACTCCTAAAAACTTCTAGAACATACATATTTCTCATTTGAAGCCATTAAATTTGAGGATAATTTCTTACACAGCAATAGATAATATACTCTCCTATCACGTCCTCCTTTGTGGGCTAAGTCATATTTTCCCTCATGTCTGGAGCTTGCAAATAGTACGGCCTGTATAAAAGTCTCTTCTCTAATGCTTCTTCTTTTTAACTGCAGCTCCTTATTAAAATCTAAACTGCTAATCATATCACCTTTACAAGACATTGTCAAGACTTCCCATGTGTTTAAAGGGGCTCCTGGGTGGCTCAGTCAGTTAAGCCTCTGACTTCGGCTCAGGTCATTATCTTATGGTTCATGAGTTCAAGACCCGCATCAGGCTCTGTGCTGACAGCTCAGAGCATGAAACCTGCTTCAGATTCTGTGTCTCTCCCTCTCTCTCTGCCTCTACCCTGCTCATGCTCTGTCTCTGTCAAAAATAAATAAACATTAAAACAAAAACAAAAAACAAACAAAAAAAAAAACTTCCCGTGTGTTTGCTTAAGTTATCACAGGTTGGAATTATATTTTTGTATGATTATTTGACCAATGCCTGATATTTCCATTAGATTGTAAGCTTCATGAGACAAGGTTTTGTTTTCTTTTGATTTTAATTCAATCATTGATCAGAATGCCAGACACAATTCTTGGATAGTATTATTTATTCAAATAACATATGATTATATGAGAGGCATAACTACCAGATGAGTAGTGCAAACTTTTCAAAGTTTCCAGGAGTTTCATCTGGAAATTCTAATAACACAACAAAAATAAAAATAAGAAGAAATTTGTTAAATCATTTGGAGATTTAATTTCACATCAAAAATGCTTTTCCTAATGAGAATTAATAGTCATGGGAAAAAAAATCTCTTGTTTGAATAGAACAAAAATGAAATGTATAGAAATACTTAGAAATATCCAGAAATTTTTAGGGGTGCCTGGGTGGCTCATTTGGTTAAGTGTACAACTCTTGATTTCAGCTCAGGTCATGATACCACAGCTCATGGGTTTGAGCCCCATATCGGGCTCCGAGGCTGACAGTGTGGAGCCTGCTTAGGGTTCTCTCTCATTCTTTCTGTCTCTCTTTCACTCTTGCCCTCCTTCACTCACATGTTCTCTCTACCTCTCCTCAAAAATAAATAAATAAACTTAAAGAAAAGAAATATTCATAAATTTTTAGGTATTCAACGGAAGAAGCATTATTAAAGTCTTAAAAGGACATTAAAATAAATGGAAACGAATACCTGTTCTTACATGGAAAAAAAATCAATATAATAAAGGCATTTCTCTGTTAGTCATGTGATACACTAACATGATGCATAGTAATTATGTGAAATATATATTTTTAAATTTCACTATTATATTCTGACTTCAGATAGAACTGTCTAGCAAGGAGGACTCTGAGAGGAGTCTCTGGTGTCAGAGAGCACTGCCACTTGCTACCTACAGGACAGCAGACAGGTAACTTCCTCTTTCTTAGACTGAAGTCTTTATCAGAGATGTGAATTTCATCAGTAGAAACTCTTTGATTTTTTAAAATAAAGATTAGGATGGGTCCCGGGGTGGCTCAGTTGGTTGAGCGTCGGACTCTTGATCTGGGTTCGGGTCATGGACCCAGGGTCGTGAAATTGAGCCCCACATCAGACTCTGTGCTGAGCATGGAATCTGCTTAAAATTCTCTCTCTTTCTCTCTCTCTTTCTCTCTCTCTCCCTCTGCCCATTCGCATGCTCTCTAAATAAATGAAAGAAAGAAAGAAAGAAAGAGAAAGAAAGAAAGAGGAAGAAAGATTAGGGCAAATCATTCATATTTATAGCACATCGCCTGATAAGTATAAAACAACTAATTTGTGTTTCCTTGTTATTGTTATTAGTACTATTACTGCTATTATAGTTAGTACCACTGCAGCATTACAAATCTGAGGATCGATTTCTGGGGAGCCTTTGAGTGGCAAAATGAGTACATACTGTGCTTGAAGAGAGTCTCTCAGCAGAACCCACCTGGAGATTCTTGTCAGGAACTTAGTTTCTTGGGCACCACATTAGCATATTTGGGGAAGGGGATCTAGAACACATGCACATGTTAAAAAGAAACCCAAGTGAGTTTTCACTCACACCCCAGTTACAAATTGTAAAAATCACCATGTTAGCTTATGAAGCAAAGTTACATTCTCTACAGGATTTCTCGTCTACGTTCAATTTAAATTCTAGGAAATACCCAGTTGTAATTTATTTGAAACCAATGGACTTTATTTACTAATAAAATCTACATCTACTTTATTAGTGTATTTTTCTTGCTTAATTTTTTAAAAGCACTTTTAATATATGTACATTAATCATATCTTTGAGTTTGATTACTGGAAAGCTGGATTGCAGAAAACTGGTATACAATTTCATTAAAATTAATTATAATAAAGTTTAAAGTAATCACATTTCAGAATATGAAACTCATTCTAATAGGGATTAAATATTAGCTGCTATTTACATAAATGCAATATAATTCAGAGAACTGTAGTCATACCCTAACCTCTGACTGCCGTTAACTCCTTTTTCTGTTCCCTCACTGCGATATTACATTAAAACGATGTAAGATTTTGGGGTTCAAAGTGACTAATGACATGTGTTCATTTCTTCTTCCTTCTAAAATCACATTGAAATTACAGAATAACCACAAAATAAAGTAAATAAATGAATTAAAGCCTGGGAGCTCTTGAGAAGCCAAGAGGATACCTTTGGAAGAATAAAATTGAGGTATTTCTGGAGGTTATAAAGACAGCAAGATATTGCCTTTACGTGACAAACCTAATCTGAAACTTCCACAGCACGTTATGGACAAAATGAAGAAACTTCAAAATAGAGAGATTTCAAATGTTCCCAAATGCGCAAATCAAGAAACATGTTCTGGGAAACTACAGGAGGGTGTCTTGTAGTCAGGTATGAATTTCCTCAATGCTGTGTCAGTTATCTCTTCTCGTTTTCGACAACTATAGTGTTTATCCCAGAATAAATTAGTAAGGATACGTCTCTAAAGAAATGGAAGAACATAGTTCCTCAGAGAGGGTTTTGCATCTGGAGAGAGAAGCTGGGAGGTGCCCAGGATGAATTCTGACCATTGCCATAGAAAGGTCTCTTTCTTCTGATGCATCAGGAAAGCTGCATGTGACTCAAATGCATAATTATAACAACCAGAAATCAGTAAAATAAAACTGCATTCACTGTTTGAAAAAGAAAAATATTTAATGTTAATGTTTAGATTGATGAAATTAATAGTCAAATTATAATAAAATTCTACAAACTTCTACAAAAAGGAATATTTGTACTTGAATGAATTCACATTTTCCTTATTATCTGATGAGGTGATAAAAAAATATTGATGGATGGTCCCACTCTCCAAAACATATAGCAACTTGTGTAAGTGTTGTAAGAAAAAATATTATAAAAATAATTATATATCTAGTTATAATTATAAAAACCAAAATACTAACATTGAAGAAAATTCAAAAATAAACTGCATATTTTTTTGAAGTTACAAGTTTTTATTTAAATTCCAGTTAGTTAACATATAGAGTAATATTAGTTTCAGGAAAAGAATTTAGTGATTCATCGCTTACAGAAAACACCCAGTGCTCATCACAATTGCCCTCCTTAATGCCCATTTTTTCAAAATAAAATTAATCATATAGATACTCCCAGAAAAATTGAAAATGAATTCATATAATAGCAACAAATATAGACACACAAAATAAATTTTTAAACTAGGAAGACACAACTAATGTTAAATTGTGATGGTTAATTTTATGTGGATAAGGGATGTCTGCGTAGCTGCTGAAACATTATTTCTGACTGTGTCTGTGAGGGTGTTTCTGTAAGAGATTAGCCTTTGAATCAGTAGACTGGGTAAAGAAGATTGCCCTCACCATTGTGGAGGTCTGAATAGAAAAAAAAAAGTGGAAGACTAAATTTACTCTCTGCTTGAACTACAAAATAATACATGCTTAACTGAACTGCAGAAATACAGTGTTCTCTTGTCTTTTCCAGCAACATATATGTATTGTCCATTTTGCAATCTACTATGGCTCTCCTTATGAATTTAAAAAGATATCATGCACCCGTACAAAAATATACACATATACACATAGTAGATATGTTTGTTGTTTCTTTTTTTTCTTTTTTATTATTTTTAAAAAAATTTTTTTAATGTTTATTTATTTTTGAGACAGAGAGAGACAGAGCATGAATGGGGGAGGGTCAGATAGAGAGGGAGACGCAGAATCTGAAGCAGGCTCCAGGTTCTGAACTGTCAGCACAGAGCCCAAGGCGGGACTTGAACTCATGGACCGTGAGATCATGACCTGAACCAAAGTCAGACGCTTAACCGACTGAGCCACGCAGGCGCCCCTGTTGTTTCTATAAAAGTTGGAATCAAAGGGTTGACAGTACTCTGACACTTAAACAACAATCACTCCAGGAAGAACATGCAAGTCACATCTAAAAACTGTGTAATATTTATTTATTTATTTATTTATTTATTTATTTATTTATATGTATGTATTAGAATTTATTCAGCATTTTTATCACTTACCAACTTTCAGGTTGTTGGAAGTATTTGTATATGTAGGATGAGTTTATAGACAATAAGAGATATTTTAGATGATAGGATCAAACTTTGGGTGTAGAGATATGGTGGACAGAGGGATCAAGAAAATCCATGCAAAATATATTGCCGTGTTATAGGAGAAGTTATGCATATTGATATTTTTGTTGCTCTTTGTTTTACCAAGAATATATGCAATAAATACATGTCTATGTTGCTGTTAAAGTTGTTTTTAATTTAGACAGGATTACTTAAATTAGATTATAATTTGTAAAGAAAAGACTGACATTTTTAAGATCTAGGGAAAATAGGAACCATAATTAAGAAATGCATTTCTAAAAAAGTTTTTAGGATGAAATACAAGAAAATGCAGAAACAAAGGGAATAAAAACACAAACAGAAGAATTTAAGTGAAAATCAGATATAAGACTAAATATATTATGGATTGCAATCATTGTGGGTTGATTTACTACTTGTATTAAGTGACAAATTTTCTTAGACTGGCCATTTTAAAAGTATACTACAATATTTACATTGGATACATCAAAAACTTTCAAAACATTTAAAAATAATATGATCTCCAGATTCATACCCAGAAACTTTAAGTGACATGAAAACAGTATCTTCAATACGAGTTAGTCAAAATAGAATTTCTGGTAAAAATAAAACATCAAGGGTGTGGTGTCTTAATGTGGTGTCTCTTCTGATTGGATGGGGGCCCCCAAATGTGGGGCGATGGGTTGGGTGGAAGCTGGTGGTGTAGAGAATGAAAGGATTCAGCCAAAGCAGAACACAGGAGATAGAAGTTTATTCAATACCTCAGAGTGGTGGGCGGGACACCTGAGGGAGACTGTCCACAAGGAGGCAGTAGGTGGGACCTGATTTTAAAGAGGGAAGATGAGGAGGTATGGCAATGTATGGAATGTTGGTAACTGAGCCTGGTTGCAAATAACCCATTGGTCAGTTAGGGCCCAGGGGTATTTTGGGGTGGGTCACCTGATGGGCCTGTAGTCAGCCAGGGGGTTGGCATCATTTTGGCCCCTCTGCTTTGATTAAATTTCCAGGGCTCAAACCTGTTGTCTAAAAGCTGCCTGACAAAGAGGTTTGTAGAAGGTTAGTAAAACATCAGAAATGCATAAGCCTAAAATGGTCTAGCATTTATGTGCATGAGGAAAGTATTCTAAAAAGTGAAAGAAAAAATAGAAAATAAATATTTTCAAATTTGGAAACAGTTCTGTCCAAACACAACAAAGCAAACAAACAACTAATAGGAACAAAACAAGGGAATATTATATCATAATAAAACTTGATTTTACTTGTAGTTAAATATATCTTTTATATATTTTAATCTATAATATATGTGCCCCATATATGAATAACAATCTATTCAAACATTGATGATGTTTTACACACTAAGAAAAATCTCACTAAACTTGGATAAAAATGAAATCATATGGATTATGATCCAATAAATACAAATATAATAAAAAACAATTTCCAGGGCATCCATGTCTAAAGAAGTGACTAAAAACTAAGAAATAAATGAACTATACATTCAAACAAGAAGATAACATAAGAATAATTATTTTCCTAGTTTTGGATGGTAATGATTCATTCTTTGTTTTTGTTATCATGCGTTATCTAGCAAGATTTAAATGCACATATCTTTCATCAAATACAAATCTGAGCAGGAAATAATATGCACAATGTGTTTACTATAGCATTATTTGTGACAGGAAGAAACTTTTTCGGGCATTAATATCTAAACTAGGAAATGTGCAACTAAATCATTTTTTAAAACCAAATAATAAATCATAGTGTGTAAAGAATGTTATATAAACATATTTGGTAAAATAATATTTTTAATAAAAATATTATGAAATAACATGGTGTAGAAGATATTTTTTCAAGGTAAATAAAAATAATGTGTTTACTGATAGATACCAAAGAGTTTGCTAAAATAAGTTTTGAATTAGGAGATCGATACATGGTGGTTCTTATTTATCATTTCATTTCTCCTTGTGTTATTTATTGTTTGGCTTAAACATACTGTATTCTTTATTAAAATAGTCTATATAAAAAGAAAAAAAAGAAAGGAATTAACAAATAAAATGAGTTGTGGGGCATAAGGGGAAGAATCAATCAGTTATCAAAAGGCATATGTATAAAAAATTATACAAATTATTGGAAAATTTTACCAATTGAGAAAAAAGACATAACATAAATACATGATATTGTAGAAAAGGAGGCTAAAATACCAATCCAGAAGAAATGAGAATACACGGGAAAATCATTAAAATTTATATCAACTTATTGTGAAAATAAAAAAGATCATTTTAAATAGAAATATAAATTATTGAATTTGATTCTAGAAAAAGAAAGTGGATTTTTGTATACATAGTCAACAATATACATTCATAAAGAGCAGATACAAATAGTTCTTCCTACTGATTAATTATAATAAATCTTCAAAGACTGTAGTTTTCAAGTATTTCAGAACCTGAAAATACAACGGAACATTGCTTTGTTTCTTGACTTGCTATAGAGCATAGAGATAGCTAAAAATTTCAATGTTCATTCTTTGATTCTACCATAAGCTTTATAATAAAAAAAAATCACAGAAAAAAAGAATATTATAGATAAAATTCACTTGTACATTGATAAATTGAAGGCAGAAGTTCATTAAAAAAAAAAATACCACTACTGCATATGTTTTAAATCAGAATATTTCAATGGAAAAAAAGTATTCTTATAGATTCAATTGTGTTTTCCCAAAATTTGTACGTTGAAGTATTAACGCGAGTACCTTAGAATGTGACTGACTGTATTTGAAGATACGGCTTTTAAAGAGGTAATTAAGTTAAAATGAAGTCCTGAGGTTGGGTCGTGTCAGACTGGTATCCTTATAAGAAGAGATTAGGGCATAGAGGAAATAATCACTGGGACACGCACACAGCGAAAAGGACTTATCAAGTAAGTGACTATTTGCAAGGTGATGAACAAGGCCACAGGAGAAACCAAATGTGGGTCACCTTGATCTTGGACTTCCAGCTTCCGAGACTATAAGGAAATAAATTTCTATTGTTAAACCATCCAATCCGTAGTATTTTGTTAAGGCAGCTCTAGCAAACTAATACGTATTGATTTTTTACCACGTGTGATAGTTTTATGTATTAACTGGGCCAGGCTATACTTCCCAGTTGTTCAAACACTACTCTATGCAGTATTTTGTAGATGGGATTCTTTTCTTAAATTTATTTTATTTTACCTTTTTTTTTTTTTTTTAGTAATCTCTACACCCAATGTTGGCTCAAACTCACAACCTCAAGATGAAGAGTTGGTCTTCTACCGACTGAGCCAGCCAAGTGCCCCAGTGATTCTTCTTTAATCTTAAAAATGATATTCTTTAACCACTTGACTATAAAGGCATTATCCTAGATAATCTTTGTGGGCCAGATTCCATTAGCAGAAAAGCCTTAAGAGCCTTGAGGTTTCTTGGAAGGAAGAAGACTGCTGCCTGTGGGCTGAAGCTTTAGCTTATGCCCCAGAGCTCCAGTTTGCTTTTGTTGACAGCCTGACTACAGATTTTAGGCATGCGTAGCATTCCCCCAACTATTGAATAAGCCAATACCTCGCAATAAAGATGTCTTTCTGTGTTTTCCCGTCTCTCTCATTCTCTTTATATCTATTCGTGTCTTTATCTTTCTATATCTTCATCTTGACATATGCATACTTAAGAGTGAAATTGCTGAATCTTTTGATAGGTGTATGTATAGTATACATTAGCAGACCATGCCAGTTTCCCAAAGTGTGGTTATACCAGTTTGTGTTTGTGTGTGTGTGTGTGTGTGTGTGTGTGTGTGTTTACATGTACATCTTCTATTGGTACTGTTTCTTTGGTGGAAGAAGTGGATTTTTATTTTTTTTGGAAGAATTGGATTTTAAATAAACATTAGTCCCCTTAGTTTTCTGAACCTGCTGAAACAGTTTATCAGGAGCTTGGCTTAAAATAACCACAATGTATTGCATTTATTATCTCACAGTTCTGGAAGCCAGAGGTTCCAAATCGGTATCGCTTAACCAGAATCACAGTGTGAGAAGGGCCACCCTCCCTCAGAGGCTCTACAGGAGAATCCAGTCCTTGAATTTTCCCATTTCTGACGTGCCATCACTCCAACCTTCAAGGCCAACATCTGTAAGTCTCTCTATGCCCCATTTTTCACATGGCTTTCTCCACAATGTGTGTAAAATCTCCCTCTGTGCCCGTTTTATAGGGATAATGTGATGGCATAATCCAGGATAATCCAGGATAATCTCCTCACACAAGATACTTAATTTAATCACATCTAAAACCTTGTGTTTTGGGTAGTTTCTTGTTTTTTTGTTGTTGTTGTTTGTTGTGTTTTTGTTTTGTTTTGTTTTTTTCAGTTGTTAGGTAATATTCACAGGTTACAGGGATTAGGATGTAGATATCTTTTAGGGTGTCATTTTTCATCCTACCACAAAGCAGTTACAATTTTAATAGATACATAGAGAAATAATACTTTTATTTAAACTGGTATTGGAAAGTAATTGATGTAAATAGTATTGATTTCCGAAACATTTCTAATGAAGATACAAAAGTAGAGAAGTTTATTTCAATTGAGAATGTGTATCTGTGGAAACCATAACCATCATTCTTCATGAATACATTGTGAGAAATAGATAATGGAAATGAATAAACTCTATAAATCACTGTATAAATAATAAATGCTGCTAAAAATCTACTTATTCTGTAGAGCTTCAAGAATGTCAAATGTATTGTTATTATGAAATTATCATAACAAATTGACAGAGGAGGAGAGCCATTATGGAGTCATAGCAGTAAATAAAGAACAGAATTAGGCATGAAAATAAACAAAACCCAGTATTATTAGTGCTGAATATTAAGACAACTAGAAAAAAAAATTACTTTACCAGTCATATTTAAAGTCTACCAGTTGCTCTCAATCAGGCCTG
This sequence comes from Panthera onca, assembly GCF_046562875.1. Lineage (NCBI taxonomy): Eukaryota > Metazoa > Chordata > Mammalia > Carnivora > Felidae > Panthera > Panthera onca. The sequence continues at coordinate 22,647,210 of NC_138339.1, forward strand.
GGGAACTGGAGTTCACTGGTTATAGAATAGAATCCCATAGGATAGTGGTAAATAAATAGATAGACAGATAGATAGATTATTATCATTTTTTTCAAATAGCAAACTAAGCTTTCACACTATTCATTAATCTTATTGAACTAGCACCTGATCCTCAGAGAAATGGTCTCAATCTCATTAAGTTTAGGCAGCTACCATTCCCGAGAAAATAAGCAGAGAGGGAAAAAATATTCTATTTATAGGAGTTTTTAAAAAGAATGTCCATCAGAAACTCTGTGGCTTGAACATGTACAAAAATACATCTATTACGTTTAACTGGAATGGGGCAGAGTGAATCAGTTTCCCTGTTCTGAAATGTTAAAGGGCAGACATTTCATTTTATTTCTTCCTGGCTTCTCTACATTAAAAAATGATTCTGTTTTTGACAGACTGCTGCTGTAGATGGCCTTGTTACAGTGCACGGTCATCCCGGTGAATGACTTTGATTACTCTAGATCTTGATGCGGTGAAAATCATGTAAAAAAATATAAGAATAGTTTCTTTTCAGTAAAAAAGGAAAATGCCACGAAGTTTTCTCTTAAAAGACTAAAAACCCTTTCTATGGAAGTGAGAGAAGTCCAAGCATCCTTATTTTATTAGCAAAGGCTTCAAAGAGTAACCAATATTTTGTTTTCGAAATTTAAAGGCTAATCTCTCTCTGACTCTCTCTCTTGCTTAAGTTCATCTGAAATTGTATGTAACGTATACAATATATCTTTAATTCTTTGGAATTAAGTCTGTTTTTATAAATAATATCTGTCAATTATTTAATGGAAAACTAACTGGACATGGTATTTCTTTCTTTGCTGTTGATTTGTTTTTTTTCCTCTGTTGTAATTAAAAATAATAATAATTCAAGCTTTATTAACATACAATGTTATATTTGCTTCAGATGTACAATATAGTGATTCAACAAATCCACATATTACTTAGCGTTCATCAAAATAAATGTACTCTTAATCCCCTTCACCTATTTCACCCTTTCACCCCCCACCTCCTCTTTGGTAAATGGGTGTTATTCTGGTTTTTTGGTTTCTCTCTCTCTCTTTTTCTCCCTTTGCTGGTTTGTTTTGTTTTGTTTTGTTTTGTTTTGTTTTGTTTTGTTTAATCCACATATGAGTGGAATCATATGCTATTTGTCTTTCTCTGACTGACTTATTTCACTTGTTTCACATAACATCATACTCTAAATCCAAGCATGTGGTTGCAAATGGCAAGATTTCATTCTCTTTTATGGTTGAAAATTATTCCTTTATTTATGTAGCTGTCCACTTTCCCAATGTCATTTGTTAAAAAGACAGTCTATTTTCCCCTTGGATATTTTTCCTGGTTTGTGAAAGATAGAGCTGTGAGCTTATTTCTGGGCTTTCTGTTACGATTTGTCTGTTTTTGTGGGAATACCAAACTGTTATTCTTTTATGGACTGTAATTATTTAGGGTTAATTTAGGAATATGATGATGGGGTTTAATATTGGCACTCCAGTGATGATTATTTGGAATTCAATGACTTGAGTAGACCAGAGTTCCGTGAAGGAAAGGGGCACTTATGTTTAATGTAGGCTACGGTACTATTTGGGGCTCTTCAACTTAGGAAAGAGAATGTTTCCATTGCAACAAATCTTGCTGTTGAAGTATGAGGTAACTGTGTGTATAAATGCAGGGTATCTCTTCCCATGGCACTTAAAAATTGAGTCCTTTTTCCCCATACCTTTAAGTATAGAGTGATTTCACTTCCCAAAGCATCTCCTATACTTCCATGGAAATTACTCTTGACTGAGTGTTATCCCAAACTATTGGTCTTGTGTGAGAACTCATCAGCACTTAAAACATACCATACTTTTTTGATCACTGCAGCTTTGCAATATAAATTGAAGTCTGGAATTGTGATACCTCCACTTTTGTTTTTCAAGATTGCTTTGGGTCTGTGGGGTCCGTTGTGGTTCTATACAAATTTTAAGATTGTTTATTCCAGGGCTGTGAAAAATGCTGTTGGCATTTTGACAGGGATTGCAGTAAATATGTAGACTGCTTTGGGTAGTACAGACATTTTAACAATATTTTTTCTTCCAAAACAAGAGCACGGAATGTCTTTCTATTTGCCTTCAATTTCTTTCATCAGTGTTTTATAATTTCAGAGCACAGATCTTTCATCTTTTTGGTTAAGTTTATTCCTAGATATTTTATTATTTTTGGTGCATTTGTAAATGGGATTGTCTTATTAATTTCTCTTTGTGCTGCTTCATTATTGGTGTGTAGAAATGCAACTGATTTCTGTACATTGATTTTGGATCCTGAGACCTTACTGAATTTGGTTATCAGTCCTAGTGGTTTTTTTGTTGGAGTCTTTAGGGTTTTCTACATATAGTATCATGTCATCTGCACATAGTGAAAGTCTGACTTCTTCCTTACCAATATGGATGCCTTTCATTCCTTTCTCTTGTCCCCTTGCTGGACAAGACTAGGACTCCCAGTATTATGTTGAATAAAAGTGGTGAGAGTGGACAATAGTCTCTCCTTCCTGATCTTAAGGGGAAAGCTCTCAGTTTTCCCCATTTTCATGTTAGCTGTGTGTTTTTCATTGTGGGTCTTTATTATGTTGAGGTATGTTCCCTGCAAACCTACTTTATTGAAGGTTTGTATTATGAATGGGTGTTATTCTTTGTCAAATGCTTTTTCTGTGTCTATTGAAATGATCGTATTTTTTATCCTTTCTTTTGTTGATGTGATGTATCATGATTGATTTGCAAATATTGAACCACCCTTGTATCCCAGGAATAAAGCCCGCTTGATGATGGGGAATAATTTTTTTTAATGTTTATTTACTTTTGAGAGAGACTGAGACAGAATGTGAGTCAGTTAGGGGCAGAGAGAGAGGGAGACACAGAATCCGAAGCAGGCTCCAGGTTCCAAGCTGTCAGCACAGAGCCCGATTCAGGGCTTGAACTCACGAGCTGTGAGATCATGACCTGAGCTGAAGTCGGACGCTCAACCAACTGAGCCACCCAGGCACCCCAATTTTTTTAATGTATTATTGTATTCAGTTTGCTAGTGTTTTGTGGAGAATTTTTGTATCTATGTTCATTAGAGATATTGGTCTGTAGCTCTCTTTCTCAGTGGTGTCTTTATCTGGTTCTGGAAACAAGGTAATGGTGGCCTCACATAATGAATTTGGAAGTTTTCTTTCCTATTCTATTTTTTGGAAAAGTCTGAGAAGAATAGGTATTTATTCTTTAAATGTTTGGTGGAATTCAGCTGTGAACTGTTGGGAGTTTTTTTTATTACTGATTCAATTATATTGCTGTTAATCAATCTGTTCAAATTTTCTATTTCTTCCTGTTTTAGCTTTGGTAGGTTATATATTCCTATAAATTTATCCATTTCTTCTAGGTTGTTACTTCCCCTTTTTCATTTCTGATTTTGTGTATTGAATCCACTCTCTCTCTTTCTTTCTTTTTGATAAGTCTGGCTAGAAGTTTATCGATTTTAATGATACCAGCTCCTGGCCAGTGCATTGTATTCTTGTTAATAAATAAGTTATAGCAACCTAGTTATATTGATATAATTTACACTATTTAATATTACGGTTGAACAATGTGTGAGAAAAATAAATTTTGAAATATTCTAGAACCATTAGTAAATAAAGAGGAAAAGTAATATCTTTTTTTAATTTAATTTTTTAATGTTTATTTTTGAGAGACTGAGAGAAAGACAGAGCGTGAGCAGAGGAAAGGTAGAGAGAGGGGGAGACACAGAATCTGAATCAGAATCTGAATCAGGCTCCAGGCTCTGAGCTATCAGCACAGACCCCAACACTGGGCTGGAAACCACGAGCCCGTGAGATCACGACCTCAGCTGAATTTGGATGCTTGACTGACTGAGCCACCCAGGGGCCCCGTAATTTTTTTTCCTAAAGTTAAAATTAGAAAATAGAGCAAGGACATATGTTTGTTTACATATCCACAAATAAAAATAGTTAGAAAATTATTGAATTTAAATGTCTAAAATACATTATGTAAGTAATTATATCAATATACATAGAAGGTATGTTGAATAAGCTAAAACCATTAGTTTCATAATTTAAAATTATCTGTGAAGCAATATAGAAAAAGTTCCCGCCATACGTGTGATGAGGAATGAGTTGACTCAAAGCTCAGGAGTACAAAGGCTAGCTATTTAAGGTCTGATGACAATGCAGAAAGGCACGTAGAATGGAATCTTGGCTACAATGGAAGAGATCATTGTTATGAGACTGAAGACAGAGATACATTAATATCAGGGGGTTTAGTAAGGTTTTTGGTGAAGAAGCAAGCATCTGAGGTAAATTTTGAGGGGGCAATATCAGTAGACGGGTATTTGGGTAAAGTGGGACAATCACTTGTAGAATGCCGATTAGTCAAAGGAAGAAATACATAAGCATGTTGAGAGAGTGAAAATAACTGTGAAAAACTTTTGGGTGTTTGTTTGTTTTCTTCTAAATTGTTTCTTCTAATTGTTATAAAATGCCCCTAAGAAATTACATACGAAATTAAAAATTTTATCACAGGATAGGAACACAGACTAATTCTAATCACTAACATACCCTGCTTTAATATGGGTCAGACCACATTTTATTTCTTATGTATTAATTTATCTATTCCTGACAACAGATAATAGAGGTATTATCCCCATTTTATAGATGAAGAACAAAGACCTGTAAGGGTTAAATAACTTCTCAAGGAAACACAGCAAGTAATAGGCAAACCTATTAATTTAACCCAAATAGATTGTCCCTAATATCTGTTCTTAACAATGACTCTATATGCTGCTTCTCCACTTTTTAAGTGTGATGTCCTAGAGCGAATATAACAACACTCCAATTCTCATCATATTTCATATGAGTAACATTTCAAACTACGTCATTCAAGTATAAAAACGTATTTTTACAAGAATACCAAGATTACTAAAAATCTTATAAATATTCTTAAATATTTCTTCTCAATACTTTTTCTCAGTTTTGTCCTTCAACTTGAGTATATAATGTAAGTGGGAAAAGGCAGACTCCTTTTTTGAAGAGTAGGGAACATGTATACAAATAAGACTGTTTTAAAAATTTCATCATTATTTCTCCAATTTAATGGAAAATATTTATTGATAAAGAGAAGAGTGGTTGCTGCTGGAATTCTGTGAAATAAAACAAAAAAAATCTATGAATAAGAATAAGCAATCTGAAATATATATATAATAAATATACACATATACATATATAACATATATATATATATATATATATATATATATATATATATTATGCAAGCTATGTACTAAAGAACATATGGATTTGATTCAAATCACACCAATTCTTTCTTTTTTGATCTTGGATTGGAATATTTTTGTTCATTCATATTTAAATCTACTTTAGAAAACTGTATTATTCCATGAAAAAGTGCTTGGATCTACTCAGCAGTAAAATTCAGAAAACTCAGCAAAATCTGCAAACAGTGATTTAAAAAAAAATTACCCAAGAGTTCTTAGAACAGAATCACAACAAATGTTTGCGTTCTGAGTATATCTTTGGTAACTGTTTACTCTGATCATCCTGATACCCCCGATGTTAACTATCTTCTGAGATCTGGAGATTATTTGTCAGCTGCCCAATTTGTTCTGAAAATGTTAGCTCTCAGGGGAAATCTTCGTCTTTCAGCCCTCTCTGTTTCTCACATTAGACTCTAGCTGTCAGCACCACATTATGTATATTCCTGAGAGATGACACAAAGATTCTAAGATGTCTCCTAATTAGATAGGAATATCAGAGAGAAAGAGAGAGAGAGACAGGGAGAGAGAGAAAGACACTATTTTACGACAGTTAAAAGGTCTTTTGCTCTTAACCTATACAAAATTGTTAAATGCTTTAACTAATTTCTGTGTTTTAGGGAACCAATTTTTCAAGTATGATTTGATTATTATTATTCCCTTGGAAAATGTCAGTTAATATTTGCTGCATTTGCCATGGTGTTCATATTCTCTGTTTTACCCAATTTACTTTGCCTTCTATTTATATATATCAAAATGCATATTTATAATCTTTTGTGAATATTTATCTTAATTATTGTAGCAGGCACATAATTTCTCTAAGTGATAATATTTAATAAATTGAAGCAAAAGTCTCTTTGCAAAGGTCTATTTTTTGTTTTGTTTTAATGTCAGCACATAATTTATGATGAAGATTCCCAATGGTCTGTTATTTCCCATGAACTTTATGAAGTTAATTTTCAACCTAACGCTCTTCCCCAGTGATACAAGAAACGGCATACCTTCATATAGAACCCATTTTTGTGATACAGAAGTTGTGTCTGTAAAGAACACTAGTAACTTAGCATTGTTATCGGACTGGAAAGGAAAACAGTAATACAGCGTAACAGTTGCTTAACTAAATGGCTTTTTTTTTTTTTTTTTTTTTTTTTGAAAGAAAGAGAGGTAGGGGCTCCTGGGTGGCTCAGTCGGTTGAGTGTCCAACTTCCACTCAGGTCATGATCTCACAACTCCTGAGCTCAATTCCCCTTGTCGGGCTCTGTGCTGACTGCTGGGGCCTGGAGACTGCTTACAGTTCTGTCTCTCTCTCTCTCTCTCTGCCCCTAACCCACTCACATTCTGTCTCTGTCTCTCTCAAAAATAAATAAACATTAAAAAAAGAAAGAAAGAAAGAAAGAGACGGAAGCGGAGGGGCGGGGCAGAGAAGAGAGAATGTCAAGCAGGCTCTACACTCAACCCTGGGACCATGACCTGAGCCAAAATCAAGAGTCAGACACTTAATGGACTGAGACAACAGGGCACCCCCATAATCATCATTTAATTAACTCGTTCCTGTCATATTCAAAATAATTAAAGGTCCAAATCAACCTTTCCCTTCACATCTATATTACAATCCATCCATATGATTTACATGATTTTGTTTTTATTTTGCGTTTAAAAATAGAAAAGGTATAATTATTTACATGCTATTTATCTTTCTTTTTCTTTTCTTTTTTCTTTTCTTTTCTTTTCTTTTCTTTCTTTTCTTTTGTTTTCTAACAATGGGAATCCTGAAAGAGAAACATAGAGGGTTTTTTCCCCAAAAGTGTTGTATTAGGTAATAATAATATCAAAACCAAAATAAATCAGTAACTTAACGATCTTGGTTTCAAAACTTCTGTTTATCAAATCAACTTTTCAGAAGTCAGTATGATCAATACACCTGGGTAAAGTTAATATGGACTCTCAAAAAATATAGACTCCAGGGGCACTTGAGTGGCCCAGTAGGTTAAGTATGTGACTCTTGATTTTGGCTTGGGTCATGATCTCACAGTTCATGAGATCGAGCCTCACATCAGGCTCTGTGCCGATAGCATAGAGACTGCTTGGGATTCTCTCTCTTCTTCTCTCTCTCTGCCCCTCCCTTGCTCACTCTCTCAAAATAAATAAATAAACAAAAAAACATATACAGACTCCACATATTTACTTTCCCTTGCCTAAGATATGTTTAATATCATTAAACATTTGACTTATATACGTCTAATACCTTCACAAGCCTGGAAGAGACATTATCGTTTAGTGGTTAAAGTCCAAGATTCTGGTGCAACTCCTGACTGCCACTTTCTAGTTGTATGGCCTTGAACAAATCACTTGAACTCTCTGGTCTTTGATTTCCTCATCTATAATATAGAAACAACAATAAGACTGAATGTACTAATTCATGTGAATCTGTCTCTCAGTGTCGGGTATGACAAAGTAAAAGAAGTAGCTCTATTTTACTCATTTTTATAGCATTTTTGCTTATTTGGTACTGCCTGTCACTTTACATTTATCTATTATTGATAAATGGAAAGTGTGAGTCAGAAAGCACTCATTCTCATTAAAGTTAGAGGTAACATACCTAGATATGTTCCAAGTTTTGTTCTAGGCGTAAGTTTGAATTTTTTTGTTGCTTTTCTTTTGTTTTGTGTAATCATACTTAACACATGAAGGAAATGTTTTTCACTTGACTGAAGCTAGTATTTTCTTTTCACTTTTCTTTGAAGTTCATTTGATACATTTTTCTTGAAAACACGGTAAGGGTTTAAATTTAAATAGTCACATACACCATTCATCTTGTTAGGTTAGTTTGGAATTAAAGATGATTATGCCCAGTGGTTCCTCTTTTCTACTAGCAGCCGGTCTCAGACTCAAGTTCAGCTTGAACTTGAGCTCAACAAGTTCAGCTCTAACCTGGGAACTTCAAGGAGAGAAAAGACCCAGAAAAGAGTGTTAATTTCTTTAATGGCATATTCTCTTAGGTGAGGGTGGGCCTAAATTAGTTTGTCATCTTTATAAGGAGTAAAGAAGTTAATCACTATCACATTAGTCTGCTAATATTATTTGGCTTTTCACTAGTGGGTAACCCCACAAATTTGCTTGGCTCTCCTAGTTCTTTATCATGATCTAACACTGCCTGGAGTTCAAAGTGTGTTGCCCTTACCTACCTGTCCATTCAGAAAAGAATCTACACCACATATCCTATTGACTTCAGGTCTCCTACTCTAAAGTTTCTTAGTAAACTTCTTAAAAATTCTCTTGACTCATCAGTTAAAAGATCTATGAATACAGTCATTTAGGCTAGAGGATGTACTTGTGGGTTAGAACATGACTTTCACTGGACGTTTAACTCTAAAGGACTGGCAGAAAGAGGATATAAGTACCCTCCACATCAACACACAGCTTCTCTACCTTCCAAAAGTAACTAAGTACTTGATGAAGCACTCAGAGTCATGGTCCTGGAACCATATAAAGGAGGTTCAGTAGCTCAAAAAGGAGGTTCAATAGTCTCTCTCCTTGACAAAAGAAGTTGAGGAAAACAGGTATGGAGACTAATCAGAGAAACATAGGGATCTAATTAGGGTATTATCTATAATATAGGCATTCTCTTAAAGGAGAGCTCACTGTGTCAATCCTCTGTGAAAGCATTAACAAGAGTCTGTCTCTAATATACATCTTTTCTTTAATTTAGCATAAAAGGGCCCCTCTTATGCCCCTTTGTCATTAGCATTGGTGCATAAACTTCATTGTGATACAGAGTTGTCTTTAAATACCCACTTTTCACCTACTCATATATTTCTTATTATAATATATCTTTCTCTTCGAACTCATTCTAACATTAAGGTAAACTGAGTTCAGTGTTGCCGCATATGGTGTAAAGAAACCTAGTTATACAACCTACAGCAGCAAGATTCTCATACGCACATGTTTCTTTTCTGGATGTGAAAAATAAAGAATTGTTCCATACACTCCCGGAATGTGACTGCCCTGAACAACCCTGCATTTTTCTGCTTCTTATTTTATCCAATTTTGTGGGGGACTTCGAAATACAATTTACGTGTGGCCACACTTTACTGCATTTTCACCATTATGAGATTAAAAGGCCAATATCATTTTAAAGGTCGTAACTGACAGGTTGTTTGCAATATTTTTATAGCTTTGCAAGGAAAAAATTAATTTGTTGCATCTGTTCATACTGGAAAAACTCTCTTTGGAAAACATACTTGTAAAGTCTTTCCTGTGGTCAGGACTGATAGTTCTGCTTTCTGGGGTACTGCTTTCTGGGTTTCTAGAGTCTCAATGATACTGTGAGGGTTAAAATGTAAGTGTAATTAACTTAAGGTATAAATTCTGGGCAATCATAGGATTGTGAAATGCTTAAATCATCTTCTACTCTACCCTCCACTTTATCTTATCTACCTGTCCTATACATGTTGTTGTAGCCCGGGTTTCCTCAAAAGCAGAGCATGAGGTGAATCTTACATCCTCAATGTATATTGGAGAAAGTCAAATGCAAGCAAGTGTGGGAAAAGTGGAATAGGAGCTAAAATGTGTCTTACCAAACTGAGCATAATTTCAAAGAAAACAAAGATGATTTCTCAGCTATGGGACATCTCCATGAGATTATTCAGAACCACTGATGTCAGATCAATTCCTTGATGTAAGAAAGGGAAGACATTTCTCTGCTGGCTGCTTCCCATCTCTTGTCTCTTATTAATTAAAACATTTGTAAGGCATTAATTCACCTTAACTGGGCCACCGGGAAGGCAGAAATCTCCAGTTGACCTTAAGTCCAACTCAGTCAAACTGGATGCTAAAGCAGGTGCAGCTCATGCCCTGGAGGGCACAATAGCGGTCACACCTAATAACCATCCCTGGCCCCATGGCTACCGTGAGAGACACTTATGGTGTTCAGAGATGAGGTGCAGTCACTGAATCCAGGGCTCTGCAATTATTCCCTCCACTCTGAACAAGGGAAATGAATGAGACCCAGGTAACTATGAGTGTACATTAACTCACTCTGTAACAGTTTACCCTTCGTGACAATTAAATAGCATGTATACAAATCTGTTATTACAAGAAGAGGTCCTTACTGCTTTCTCAAGAAAGGAACAAGTACAATACTTCAAAGTAGCAGTCAATTTGAATATCTTCAGATATAGTTCTTGGTGCTACAGGCATCTGAAAGTCAAAGTCAATATTTATCTTCTGTTTCTTTCACCATTCATTTTAGGTTTCACTCATCTTTGGCCAGCACTTTGATTCTCATTTGTCTATGTGATGGAGTGATAGATTTACCCTCTTGAGGGGTACCACTGTTGATAAGGGCTTCTATCAATTAGTTCTCAAACCTTTAACTGTCTTGTCACAGGAATATGTTAGCTCTCCTGCTTTCTGTAATAATTTAGTTCACAAGGACCTTGACCATCTTGATATTCCAAAAACAACATGTTTTTATACCCTTATATTAATGGTCTCATGCTGAAATGCCTGGATGGCTCTGTCAGTGAGCATCTGACTCTTGATTTCAGCTCAGGTCATGATCCCAGGGTCATGGAATCAAGCCCCAATTTGGGCTCCATGCTGAGCATGGAGCCTACCTAAGATTCTCTCTCTCTCTCTCTCTCTCTCTCTCTCTCTCTCTCTCAAAAAAAAAAAAAATCATGCTAATTAGAACAGGGAAGCAGTAAATAGGATGTACTCTTATCTAGTAAGACACAGGCACACCAGAAAGTGAGAGATAGAACTTTAAAAAATTCACTTATCTGCCATATTTGTGATGTGTATGTGGGTGTAGTGTTGTGTAACATCCCAGGAAATTCTCCTAACTGATGAAATACTTTGTTATACTTTGAGCTCCCAACCACTATAAACGCAAGGTGAGTTATAAATGGTTCCCTACAACCAGAGATTGTATAGAGAGAGATGAGAAAGACTTACGCCTGGTTAAAAGTTTGCTATGGTCTGCTGTCACTATGGAAAATGGACAGTTATCTCATTACAGTGCCCACCTCTCTCCCTGGTTGACCTCGAAGGCACTAGTGATGAGAAATAGTACTATTAGGCAGAATTCAAACGATACACTTGGTCATTTAGTATGTATGGAAAGAAAGGTGGCCTGAGATATGGAAATACTCTTATCTTCTGTGCTGTGGTGGAAAACTTGGCCAGAGGGTCGAGGGCTTGAAAAGAATAATGCTAGAAGTTTAAGGCTGATGAAATCTAGGTAAACTGCACATGGCTTATTCAGAATTCTTTAATAAGGACTGGATTGGAGACTATGGGAAGCGTAAGTCATGCTTTGTATATCCACCATGGGAGAAAAGAAGCCATGGAGATAAGTGGCTATTCTTACTAGTTCAAGCCCTGCAGTATCAATAGAGAAAAAGTCTTACATTCTAATCAATTCTGAAGATTAAATTTACTCAGGATGTAGATTTGGGCTTTCCTATTCTCAATTCATACTTTTTTTCCCTGAAAAGTTGAGTAAACTACATTTACAACTTAAATACAATTTCTATGTTGAAGATACCCAAATTCAGGATTTAGAGGAGGCAGTACTTGCTTAGAAGATAGTGATGGAGAAGCCATGGATGTAGGAGGACTATAAGACAAGACTACAAACTTGAAGGCAGTCAAGAGATGTGAGCATTTTAATTTGTTTAATGTTTTATTTTATTTTTGAGAAAGAGAGACAGAGCATGAGCAGGGGAGGGACACAGAGAGAGAGAGACACAGATTCCACAACAAGCTCCAGGCTCTAAGCTGTCAGCACAGAGCCCAATGTGGGGCTCCAAACCACGAGCCGTGAGATCATGACCTCAGCCAAAGTAGGATGTTTAACCAACTGAGCCACCCAGGCGCCCTGAGATGTGAGTGTTTTAAAAGGGAAGGAGAGTTCATTCAGTTGTATTGACGGTTGTTGCTAGATCAAATAAAAACAGCTATCAGATTTTCACAAAGCCAAGCCATTAGAGTGTTAAGAGCAAAACACAAATGGAGATTGGTTGAAGAATGGGTAAATGCGAGGTTGAAGACATCCTGAATTTACTGAGAATCTTCACAAACAACTTCCCATTTCCTAGTAACTTTTTTTATGCTTTACCCCTTGGGATCAGGTATAATTTTACCATATCTTAAATGACAGATGCTAAACAACTTAATTTTTCTTTTACTAAAGCCACTTACTCTTTCACCTCTTCCACTTCACTTCACTTACTTTTTTTTATTTTTTTTATTTTTTATTTTTTTATTTTTTATTTTTTATTTTTTAATATATGAAATTTACTGTCAAATTGGTTTCCATACAACACCCAGTGCTCATCCCAAAAGGTGCCCTCCTCAATACCCATCACCCACCCTCCCCTCCCTCCCACACCCCATCAACCCTCAGTTTGTTCTCAGTTTTTAACAGTCTCTTATGCTTTGGCTCTCTCCCACTCTAACCTCTTTTTTTTTTTTTTTCCTTCCCCTCCCCCATGGGTTTCTGTTACATTTCTCAGGATCCACATAAGAGTGAAACCATATGATATCTGTCTTTCTCTGTATGGCTTATTTCACTTAGCATCACACTCTCCAGTTCCATCCACGTTGCTACAAAGGACCATATTTCATTTTTTCTCATTGCCACGTAGTATTCCATTGTGTATATAAACCACAATTTCTTTAACCCTTCATCAGTTGATGGACATTTAGGATCTTTCCATAATTTGGCTATTGTTGAGAGTGCTGTTATAAACATTGGGGTACAAGTGCCCCTATGCATCAGTACTCCTGTATCCCTTGGATAAATTCCTAGCAGTGCTATTGCTGGGTCATAGGGTAGGTCTATTTTTAATTTTCTGAGGAACCTCCACACTGCTTTCCAGAGCGGCTGCACCACTTTGCATTCCCACCAACAGTGCAAGAGGGTTCCTGTTTCTCCACATCCTCTCCAGCATCTATAGTCTCCTGATTTCTTCATTTTGGCCACTCTGACTGGCGTGAGGTGGTATCTGAGTGTGGTTTTGATTTGTATTTCCCTGATAAGGAGCGACGTTGAACATCTTTTCATGTGCCTGTTGGCCATCCGGATGTCTTCTTTAGAGAAGTGTCTATTCATGTTTTCTGCCCATTTCTTCACTGGGTTATTTGTTTTTCGGGTGTGGAGTTAGGTGAGCTCTTTATAGATTTTGGATTCTAGCCCTTTGTCCGATATGTCATTTGCAAATATCTTTTCCCATTCTGTTGGTTGCCTTTTAGTTTTGTTGGTTGTTTCCTTTGCTGTGCAGAAGCTTTTTATCTTCATAAGGTCCCAGTAATTCATTTTTGCTTTTAATTCCCTTGCCTTTGGGGATGTACCGAGTAAGAGATTGCTACGGCTGAGGTCAGAGAGGTCTTTTCCTGCTTTCTCCTCTAGGGTTTTGATGGTTTCCTGTCTCACATTCAGGTCCTTTATCCATTTTGAGTTTATTTTTGTGAATGGTGTGAGAAAGTGGTCTAGTTTCAACCTTCTGCATGTTGCTGTCCAGTTCTCCCAGCACCATTTGTTAAAGAGACTGTCTTTTTTCCATTGGATGTTCTTTCCTGCTTTGTCAAAGATGAGTTGGCCATACGTTTGTGGGTCTAGTTCTGGGGTTTCTATTCTATTCCATTGGTCTATGTGTCTGTTTTTATGCCAATACCATGCTGTCTTGATGATGACAGCTTTGTAGTAGAGGCTAAAGTCTGGGATTGTGATGCCTCCTGCTTTGGTCTTCTTCTTCAAAATTACTTTGGCTATTCTGGGCCTTTTGTGGTTCCATATGAATTTTAGGATTGCTTGTTCTAGTTTCGAGAAGAATGCTGGTGCAATTTTGATTGGGATTGCATTGAATGTGTAGATAGCTTTGGGTAGTATTGACATTTTGACAATATTTATTCTTCCAATCCATGAGCAGGGAATGTCTTTCCATTTCTTTATATCTTCTTCAATTACCTTCATAAGCTTTCTATAGTTTTCAGCATACAGATCTTTTACATCTTTGGTTAGATTTATTCCTAGGTATTTTATGCTTCTTGGTGCAATTGTGAATGGGATCAGTTTCTTTATTTGTCTTTCTGTTGCTTCATTGTTAGTGTATAAGAATGCGACTGATTTCTGTACATTGATTTTGTATCCTGCAACTTTGCTGAATTCATGTATCAGTTCTGGCAGACTTTTGGTGGAGTCTATCGGGTTTTCCATGTATAATATCATGTCATCTGCAAAAAGCGAAAGCTTGACTTCATCTTTGCCAATTTTGATGCCTTTGATTTCCTTTTGTTGTCTGATTGCTGATGCTAGAACTTCCAGCACTATATTAAACAGCAGCGGTGACAGTGGGCATCCCTGTCGTGTTCCTGATCTCAGGGAAAAAGCTCTCAGTTTTTCCCCGTTGAGGATGATGTTAGCTGTGGGCTTTTCATAAATGGCTTTTATGATCTTTAAGTATGTTCCTTCTATCCCGACTTTCTCAAGGGTTTTTATTAAGAAAGCGTGCTGGATTTTGTCAAAGGCCTTTTCTGCATCGATTGACAGGATCATATGGTTCTTCTCTTTTTTTTTGTTAATGTGATGTATCACGTTGATCGATTTGCGAATGTTGAACCAGCCCTGCATCCCAGGAATGAATCCCACTTGATCATGGTGAATAATTCTTTTTATATGCTGTTGAATTCGATTTGCTAGTATCTTATTGAGAATTTTTGCATCCATATTCATCAGGGATATTAGCCTGTAGTTCTCTTGTTTTACTGGGTCTCTGTCTGGTTTAGGAATCAAAGTAATACTGGCTTCATAGAATGAGTCTGGAAGTTTTCCTTCCCTTTCTATTTCTTGGAATAGCTTGAGAAGGATAGGTATTATCTCTGCTTTAAACGTCTGGTAGAACTCCCCTGGGAAGCCATCTGGTCATGGACTCTTATTTGTTGGGAGATTTTTGATAACCGATTCAATTTCTTCACTGGTTATGGGTCTGTTCAAGCTTTCTATTTCCTCCTGATTGAGTTTTGGAAGAGTGTGGGTGTTTAGGAATTTGTCCATTTCTTCCAGGTTGTCCAATTTGCTGGCATATAATTTTTCATAGTATTCCCTGATAATTGTTTGTATCTCTGAGGGATTGGTTGTAATAATTCCATTTTCATTCATGATTTTATCTATTTGGGTCATCTCCCTTTTCTTTTTGAGAAGCCTGGCTAGAGGTTTGTCAATTTTGTTTATTTTTTCAAAAAACCAACTCTTGGTTTCATTGATCTGCTCTACTGTTTTTTTAGATTCTATATTGTTTATTTCTGCTCTGATCTTTATTATTTCTCTTCTTCTGCTGAATTTAGGCTGTCTTTGCTGTTCTGCTTCTATTTCCTTTAGGTGTGCTGTTAGATTTTGTATTTGGGATTTTTCTTGTTTCTTGAGATAGGCCTGGATTGCAATGTATTTTCCTCTCAGGACTGCCTTCGCTGCGTCCCAAAGCGTTTGGATTGTTGTATTTTCATTTTCGTTTGTTTCCATATATGTTTTAATTTCTTCTCTAATTGCCTGGTTGACCCACTCATTCGTTAGTAGGGTGTTCTTTAACCTCCATGCTTTTGGAGGTTTTCCAGACTTTTTCCTGTGGTTGATTTCAAGCTTCATAGCATTGTGGTCTGAAAGTATGCATGGTATAATTTCAATTCTTGTAAACTTATGAAGGGCTGTTTTGTGACCCAGTATATGATCTATCTTGGAGAATGTTCCATGTGCACTCGAGAAGAAAGTATATTCTGTTGCTTTGGGATGCAGAGTTCTAAATATATCTGTCAAGTCCATCTGATCCAATGTATCATTCAGGGCACTTGTTTCTTTATTGACCGTGTGTTTAGATGATCTATCCATTTCTGTAAGTGGGGTGTTAAAGTCCCCTGCAATGACCACATTCTTATCAATAAGGTTGCTTATGTTTATGAGTAATTGTTTTATATATCTGGGGGCTCTGGTATTCGGTGCATAGACATTTATAATTGTTAGCTCTTCCTGATGGATAGACCCTGTAATTATTACATAATGCCCTTCTTCATCTCTTGTTACAGCCTTTAATTTAAAGTCTAGTTTGTCTGATATAAGTATGGCTACTCCAGCTTTCTTTTGGCTTCCAGTAGCATGATAAATAGTTCTCCATCCCCTCACTCTCAATCTAAAGGTGTCCTCAGACCTAAAATGAGTCTCTTGTAGACAGCAAATAGATGGGTCTTGTTTTTTTTTATCCATTCTGATACCCTAATGTCTTTTGGTTGGCGCATTTAATCCATTTACATTCAGTGTTATTATAGAAAGATATGGGTTTAGAGTCATTGTGATGTCTGTATGTTTTATGCTTGTAGTGATGTCTCTGGTACTTTGTCTCACAGGATCCCCCTTAGGATCTCTTGTAGGGCTGGTTTCGTGGTGACAAATTCCTTCAGTTTTTGTTTGTTTGGGAAGACCTTTATCTCTCCTTCTATCCTAAATGACAGACTTGCTGGATAAAGGATTCTCAGCTGCATATTTTTTCTGTTTAGCACACTGAAGATATCGTGCCAAGCCTTTCTGGCCTGCCAAGTTTCAAAGGAGAGATCAGTCACGAGTCTTATAGGTCTCCCTTTATATGTGAGGGCACGTTTATCCCTTGCTGCTTTCAGAATTTTCTTTTTATCCTTGTATTTTGCCAGTTTCACTATGATATGTCATGCAGAAGATCGATTCAAGTTACGTCTGAAGGGAGTTCTCTGTGCCTCTTGGATTTCAATGCCTTTTTCCTTCCCCAGTTCAGGGAAGTTCTCAGCTATAATTTCTTCAAGTACCCCTTCAGCACCTATCCCTCTCTCTTCCTCCTCTGGGATACCAATTATGCGTATATTATTTCTTTTTAGTGTATCACTTAGTTCTCTAATTTTCCCCTCATACTCCTGGATTTTTTTATCTCTCTTTCTCTCAGCTTCCTCTTTTTCCATAACTTTATCTTCTAGTTCACCTATTCTCTCCTCTGCCTCTTCAATCCGAGCCGTCGTCGTTTCCATTTTGTTTTGCATTTCGTTTAAAGCGCTTTTCAGCTCCTCGTGACTGTTCCTTAGTCCCTTGATCTCTGTGGCAAGAGATTCTCTGCTGTCCTGTATACTGTTTTCAAGCCCAGTGATTAATTTTATGACTATTATTCTAAATTCACTTTCTGTTATATTATTTAAATCCTTTTTGATCAGTTCATTAGCTGTTGTTATTTCCTGGAGATTCTTCTGAGGGGAAATCTTCTGTTTGGTCATTTTGGATAGTCCCTGGAGTGGTGAGGACCTGCAGGGCACTTCCCCTGTGCTGTGGTGTATAACTGGAGTTGGTGGGCGAGCCGCAGTCAGACCTGATGTCTGCCCCCAGCCCACTGCTGGGGCCACAGTCAGACTGGTGTGTGCCTTCTCTTCCCCTCTCCTAGGGGTGGGATTCACTGTGGGGTGGCGTGTCCCGTCTGGGCTACTTGCACACTGCCAGGCTTGTGGTGCTGGTGATCTGGCGTATTAGCTGGGGTGGGTAGGCAAGGTGCACGGGGGGTGGAGGGGCAGGCTTAGCTCGCTTCTCCTTAGGTGATCCACTTCAGGAGGGGCCCTGTGGCAGCGGGAGGGAGTCCGATCTGCTGCCAGAGGTTTGGCTCCGCAGAAGCACAGAGTTGGGTGTTTGCGCTGCGCGAGCAAGTTCCCTGGCAGGAACTGGTTCTCTTTGGGATTTTGGCTGGGGGATGGGTGGGGGAGATGGCGCTGGCGAGCGCCTTTGTTCCCCGCCAAGCTGAGCTCTGCCGTCCGGGGGCTCAGCAGCTCTCCCTCCCTTTGTCCTCCAGCCTTCCCGCTTTCCGCGCAGAGTTGTTAACTTATGACCTCCCAGACGCTAAGTCGCGCTTGCTGTCGGAACACAGTCTGTCCGGCCCCTCCGCTTTTGCCAGCCAGACTCGGGGGCTCCGCTTGGCCGGCGAGCCGCCCCTCCGCCCCGGCTCCCTCCCGCCAGTCCGTGGAGCGCGCACCGCCTCGCCGCCCTTCCTACCCTCTTCCGTGGGCCTCTCGTCTGCGCTTGGCTCCGGAGACTCCGTTCTGCTAATCCTCTGGCGGTTTTCTGGGTTCTTTAGGCAGGTGTAGGTGGAATCTAAGTGATCGGCAGGACGCGTGGTGAGCCCAGGGTCCTCCTACGCCGCCATCTTCCCTCCCTCTCCCACTTCACTTACTTTTGAACTAAAAAAATAAAAATGTCCTGACCCCTTACTAGTTTCCTACTCTATAAGCCTCTCCACTTTCTTATCCTGTCATTATACATCCACTCACTCATCCAAAAAAAAAAAAAAAAAAAAATGAGTAGCTAATAATTTTTGAGATAGTGTGTCTATTATTTTACTTATATTATTTCAGTGTATCTTTATAGCAATTTTACAGGCATATAAATTATTTTTACTCTCATTTTACAGATGAATAATCTGAAGCTCAAAGTCACAAAATACATAAGTGGTTGAAGTGGGTTTCAAACCCACTCATTCTGATTCCATACTTGTTTTTTAATCACAGCTCTCTATTAAATCCTCATCAATCATTTCCACCACTCTGCCATTCAAATTCCACACACTTTAAAGCTTCTCATGAATTAGCTCTCGCAAAATGTCATCACTGAGAAGTGACCCTCTGTATCACTGCTGTCTCTGTTCTCAGCTGTTATCCTTACCTTACACTGCATTGGAATTTTTGAGGTCAGAAGACAGAAAATTCGCAGTCTCTTTGTCAACCACATTGTACTTTTTATTTAGAAACTAACTACTAGGGTACCTGGGTGGCCCAGGTGGTTAAGTGCATGACTTCAGCTCATGATCTCATGGTTCCTGAGTCGGACCCCCACATTCAGCTCACTGGTGTCAGCATGGAACCCACTTAGGATCCTCTGTCCCTTTCTCTCTTTCTGCCACTCCCCCCACTCACCAGCATGCATATCTGCACGCACGTGAGCTCTCTCTCTCTTTCTCAAGAGTAAATAAACATTAAAAAAAATTAAAAAATCAACTCCATGCTTCTTTTTCCACACTTCCAAAGGATGGGTGCTCATTTCTTATGTAAACGTTCATCAACTGTCTCTGCATTGGATTCTATCCCCTCCTGCCTGTTTCAGTATTGACATGTTGCCCTGTGTTTAGGACTTTCCCCCCTTTTACAATCTTAGTACTCTTAGTAGTCACTCTTTTCTTTATACATATAAAAATGTGTATTTCCCACAGTAAGGAAAAAATAAGTTAACAACAACAAAGCTATTCTCAAACCTATGTATTCCTGAGACTACTGCATGATATATTTAATTATTAATGTTTGTCATAAAACAACAGTCTCTATATCCTGCCTCCTGTCATTCAAATACTACTTTCAGACTTTTCAATCCTCTGCATCTATCTCTATTGAACAGCTTTAAACAATATTGTCAATCATCGCCAAATGTGATGGAAACTTTACAATCCTTGTTTTATCTGACACCCATTTTACCTGAGATTATTAATACATTTCACATTCTCCATACTCTTTTGTCTACTGAATTTTTGTCATGGTTCACCTGAGTCACTAAGCAATGTCACTTTCTGTATCTTTATACATTCAACAGTTCTGTTATACCTTAAAAATATTGATGTCCTCATACCACAATGCTAGATTTGATTAATTATAAACTATTTACACAATGAAATACTATGTACAGTGTGAATGAACTATCTAAAAATTATATAAACTATGGATAAATTTCTCAAACAGTGTTGACTAAATGAATAGAGACCCAATTTGTAGAATATAGTGCATGATTTTCTTTCTTGATCTGGGTGTTAAGTACATGGACATGTTTATTTGTGAATAAGCTCTGTGTGTGTATCTATCTATCTATCTATCTATCATCTATCTATTATCTATCATCTATCTATTATCTATCATCATAATCTATTATCTATCTATCTATCTATCTATATCTATCTATCTATTATCTATCTATCTATCATCTATCTGTCAATCATCTATTATCTATCTATCTATCTACCTATCATGTATCTGTCATCTATCTATCTATCTATCTACACATACATATATCTCACTTTGAGCAATCTCTTACACACTTGTGGTTTTTGCTATTATCTGAGAATCCTCTCCAGATTCCCATACCTATTATGATACTGATGCCCATAACAATATGCTTTACTTACTACTCACTCCATGTTGCCACCAATAAGTATATCATATGATGTCTTCAAATAAATCATTGCAAAATTAAACAGGTTAGTTTCCTTCCAAACTAGCTTTATCCCCATATCTTCACAGACTAGTCAAACTGGTCCTCCTTATCTGTACACATCGAAAATTAATAAAAGTTCTTCCCATTAACCATCACAAGTATTAGTGCTTTAATTCAGAACCTCAGTTCTCACAATGAATATGTCATGGAGCTCAAGGGTAATGTACTTGCTTCTTCTTCTCAGTCAATATTCTATATTGAATTCAAATGATAAAACTAAAACCAAATGTTCATCTCACTCCATTATTAAAATATTTTCAAGTATCTTTAGTGTAAAGGCCAAATTCCTTACCAAAACGTCTCTTAAGTCCAGGAGGTCTATTGCCCAACCTAACTTTTTAAAAATTTTTATTTAAATTCCAGTTAGGTAAACATACAGTGGAGTGTAATATAGTTTTGGGTATACAATCTAGTGATTCAACACTTCCACAAAACAACTGGTGCTCATCACAAATTTCATCCATCCCGCTACCCACCTCCCTTCTGGTATCCATGTTTGTTCTCTATAGTTATGAGTCTGTATCTTGCCAACCTGACTTTTTTAAACCTCCCACGTAAAAATTACCAGCAAATAGCTATTCTAGAAAAACACTCTGACAATTATAGGCGTGTTCATAGATATTTATAAAATATAATAAAAAAGCTAAAACTAATAAAGAGAATAGATTATCCCCCCAAATACAGAAACAAAAGCATACTAGTAATATTGAATCAGTACTTAAAACAATCTGATGCTTATCCATTTTTTTTCAATGCTATAAAAGAGATTTTAAAAAAATGTTTTTCTTTGAGAGAGGCAACCTAATGGGACATGCAACACATTTGAGAAGTGATAAGACGACAGAAGCCAATAAAAGTGTCCTGACTAAACTCAGGGATAAAAATTAAAAGAAAGGAAAAGAAAAGTAAATACACTGGACTTAGGAAGCTGCAAAAAATGTACTGAAAACAGAGGAATGGCATGAGGAAATAAACACTAAAAAGCTGGGGAAGATAAAGATTTATGTATTATTATGAATGACAGATGTGGTATAAAAAGATATCTAACATGCATAATTTTGTCGCTGAAGAAAGAAACAAATGAAATGAAAACTAGAAACACTTCAAAGAAAAATAGAAGAACTATTAAAATAGGGAAATATCTGAAGTTATAGAGTAAATGTAGGCATAATAATCAACGCGAGGATATATCCAAAGTGAAACTACTGGACTTTTTGAATAAAGGGTCTTGAAGCCCCGCAGGCAAAATAATAGTAAGAGTAGTAAGAAAGATGAATTTACCAGAAAGAAGAAAAAAAAATCATTTTTGTATTCTGAACTATTGTGTGTAGGCCTAGTTTACTCCTTATCGTTTCATTGTGTGGCTATACCTCAATTTGTGTATCTATTCTATTGTTGATGGGCATTTGAGTTGTTGTTTTTTTCTTTTTTTTTCCTTTTGGCTATGATATGCAGTCTTGATGTCAATAGTTTTGTGTATGTTTTTAGGTAGATAAATACAGGTATTTCTTTAAAAATTTTCTTTAAACATTTATTTATTTATTTTGAAGAGACTGAGAGAGACAAAGCACGAGCAGGGTAGGGGCAGAGAGAGGGAGACAGAACCTGAAGCAGGCTCCAGGCTCTGAGCTGTCAGCACAGAGCCAGATGGGGGACCCAAACTCACGAATCATGAGATCATGACCTGAGCCGAAATCAGATGCTTAACCGAGTCACCCAGGTGCCCAAGGTATTTCTATATATGGACTACTAAGAATGGAATTGTTGAGTTATATGGAATCCTATTGTTCAGCTTTAGTAACATACCAACAGTTTTCCAAAATAGTTGGGTCAATTTTACTCACTTGTTTCTTAGCCTTGAATTCTCTTATTTTTATTACTTTAATATATCTAGCAGACAATTGGACAGCTCTGCTCAAATTACAAATGTCCCAAACTTAACTCATGGTACCACTCCATCAAAACTTCTCTTCCAGAATCCTTTTCTTAGCAAATGAGATTTACATTCACTCAGTTATCATGCAAGACATCTTGATATCTCTGCCCATCACTCACAGACCACAAGAAATCTTGATTCTACCTCTTTCCTCATTTATTTTCTCTATACTGTCGCCTTCAAACTGCCACTATCTCTGTTTAATTGCTGAAGCAACCCTGATTGGTTGATCTGAATATCTTTTTTATTTATTTATTTTATTTATTTTTTTATTTTTTAGTCTCCAGTATAGCATTCACACTGCAAAGAAAACAATTTATACAAACACACATTTATCATACTGTTATCCTGTGCAAAGTATTTCCGGAGTTTCTTATTCCTATTTAACACAATCCAACATTAAGAATATTTTTAGATTTTTCTTGATAAAATTCACTTTCTACCCTTTAAACATTCTCTTCCTCTCTCATTATATTCTGTTCATGTTGAACTGTCATTTTTAGGGACCTCCTAAACTCCTGAGGCTTAGCTAGCTCTGGAACGTGTTTTCTTTCTTCCAACTGTAGCTTACCCTGCATTGTGTTTTACTTCCCTGTGGCATAGTCAAAGGCATGTTTGGTTCTACTTAAAACAGAGTAGGAAACATGTTTTCCAGATGTGAACTTGTTTCAGTAAGATCCTGGAAATGTGGGAAGTTTGGATGGTTCCCATGCATATGGAAAGTAGGGGGGAAATACATAGCTATTTAAATAAGAAAATAAAAATAAGAAAATAAGTTGACGAAATAAGAAAATGGGTTGCCAGAAAGGAGGCCAGACACTCTTGTACATAAAGCGTACTTTTCTCTTGATCATTTATTTCTGTTGATATTAATAAATGCATTTTTCTTTGTACTTTTCTTCTTCTTCCTCCATCTCCACTCTCTTCCTCCTCCATTTCTTCTCATTTGTCATTTGAGTTAGTTTTTAAAAATATTCGTTACCTGTGTCTTCGATACATAGAGAGGGGAAATTTGAAATTCACTGCTGAAAGACTTAGGGACATCAAAACAGCTACTACCACTCACATTGGAGGTCTAAAAATGAATAGCTTACCTGCTATCAACGGGTTTTTAATGTATAAAATTGTGCATTAATATTTTTAATGTACACAAATAAAAAAAAATTCTCTCTATGTTCTTTATCTCACCCTTTATTTCTACTGATGCATAAATCTATGAAGTTTTCTCTTTAGCCATTTATATTCATTTTCATTTCATTTAGTATGTTTTGCTGTGCTCAACACTATATAACTTACTAATTAAATTTTATTCCATTAATACCTTTTATTTATTTTACTTCATTTTGTTTTACTTCCTCACTTCCCTTCCAAGTACACTCAAAGATACTTTCCCATTCTACCCTTTAGGCTGAAAATGCCTTCTTTAAAATCTTAATGGAGAAATTAATAATTAAAATGATACTTTATCACTGTTATGCTGAAAATGTTGCAAGACCACCTTACAGAACAAGCTATTGTAGTCTCAGTGCTGAATTAAGCTGCATTTTGACCAGGAAAGAAAGAAAGAAAGAAAGAAAGAAAGAAAGAAAGAAAGAAAATGAGAGAGACTGTCATTCCCTTCAAACCTCTCTACAAACTTCAGTGTGGAGGCATTCTACAACCACTCTTCAACAAGGTCTTAGGAGAGTGGACAGTGTATTAGAGGTGGAGGAAGTAAGTTTACTGAAGGGCTATATGCAAATTTACCTCTTTTTCTCCAGCACCCCCACCCCCCACCCCTAATTACATTAAAGGAAATGACAGTAAAAGAAGCTTTTTGGCAGAAAGTAAGCAACCTATTCTTTCAGCATTAAACTTGATATATTGATCTATATTTGAAAAGATAGTTTGAGTGATTCAAAATTTGCATATTTTTATACATGATACCTCCCCTCACCCCACCTTTGGCATTCAAAGTGACAGTTAAGAAAAGTAGCAGGGAATAAGTGCTTGGGATGCAGTTAAATGCAGCATAAATGGATCCTTTTAAAGAATAACACTTTTAATGGTTACTTAACCTACATATGACTCCATTTCTTCGTACAGAAAAATAGGGATAATATTTATCACTCATAAAACTTTTTAATATGTCACCTCATTAATCTCCTACCCCTCTGTGTGACCCTGAGAGAGAAAAGCTCTAGATAAAACACAAGAGCTATAAGGCTGGCACTCAATTTTAGATATAGAAATGGATAGACCCAAAGGCTTGAGCTATTGCTATTTAAAGCTGTTGCAGGAGTCTCAATCTTTCACAACAAGCTAGAACTAAATAACCTGGACTTTTGCCTCAGTAAGTTACTTAAAAATATAATAAGTTAGTATAGAAGGACCCACCAAAGCAATCAATATCTTACAAAATTGCCAGACTGTAATATGTTTTTTAAATGGCATTAGTGTTAAATGCATTAACTTTAATGAAGAACCTGGAAATGGTCTCTTAATAACCTTATTGGGACATGACTACTTTTAAATGGCTTTCACTTTGTCCTTGGAATTCATATGATGCATGTGACAGAGGCTTGCTCAGTGTTAACAGAGGATTAGATGAAGGAAATTAATTAAGGCTTCCTTGCAACGTTTTCCCCTTGAGCCATTCAGTATGCTGAAGTGATATGACAGGGTACTATCCTTTCTCTAAATCTACTCATTAAATAACTCAATTGGGTTTAAACACACATCTTCTTCTTTTCGAAATTAGACCATAATTTTTTCTCCTTGTCTTTCTAACCTGACCCCTTCGAGCCACTGCCTCCTCTGTGATTTGTAATTACCTTTTAGCTTCCAAGAATAGGACAGCCACGAAGTGTGTCCATGATTTTGGAGTCCACCAATTCACTTTCTTGAGACCCGTCTTCAATTGAGATGACAAATTTAAATAGGTTAGGGACATTTGATTAACTAATCCCCCGGACAAATAAGTATCTGGAATGATTTCCTAGAATTGAAACCGTACCTATCAGTTATGTTCTCTGATAGTAGATGGAACTCAGGTCTATGACTGAAATTTTCAAACACAGTTCATACCACACTTTAATAGTTAGTATAACTATTACTTTTCAATTTTATATTTTATAAATAAATAGAATCATTTGTCTTTAAGCTCTCACAAGTTGTGATCCGTATCTGTCTTCCAGGCATTATTGTTATAAACGTATTAATTCTTTGATATTCAAGGCCATTACTTATAAAATAATATAAAGTAAAAGTAATATTCACAAAAGAAAGCTTATGTTCTTTTCTAAAGGAAAGAGAGCA
The DNA here is from genome assembly GCF_046562875.1 of Panthera onca. Taxonomy (NCBI): domain Eukaryota; kingdom Metazoa; phylum Chordata; class Mammalia; order Carnivora; family Felidae; genus Panthera; species Panthera onca. The sequence goes on from NC_138339.1 coordinate 22,673,078, forward strand.
TTCGACTATGGCAATGATATGTGAAAAGTAAATTAAGATATAATGCTTTTTGAAAAATTATATCAAGTTTGATGTTTTCAGGTAAACAACTATAGAGTTCTTGGTTTCTTACATACTAGTCTCAAATAAAAAGCTCAAGTTTTAAAATATTTGTTAAAATGCCTGCCATTTTGATGTCAAGGAGGAAGATGTGAAGACATCTCTCTGAATTTAAGGTTAGACTGCTCAGTCTTTCTCCTTTTCTTCATCAAGATACTTTTTTTACACATGACATTAATGAGGAAACTCAACCTGGAAAAAGAGGAACATGACTTCTGTGTAAAATAATTATCTAGGAAATCAGGCTTAGATGATCAATGGCATGGTAGAATTAACAATGCCCACTGATGAAAATGGAAATCAAAACTTGCTCACACAGACAAATTAAAGGGTATTTAAAACACTAATATTATAATTAAAACCATGCACATATGTATACATACACACACACAAAGCACTATTTATCCAAATTGTTAATATATTTTGTTGATTGCATTGTAGTAATAACTCTCTGAAAAAGCCAGTGTTATTATTCTTCATTAGGTTGGACTACCTTTTCTAAAATTAAAAAAACAGAAATGATCACATTAACAAATTTTACCTAATTTATAATACTAATATACTAATGTAAAAAAATCCATAGTTCACTGGTTAATATATTTGTTGATTCATTAGTTTAATTACTATAAGACTGACAGTTCCATTTTCATGCAAATCAGACATGTGCAAATTTTGATCAACCTTAATACCTAAGATTAAATACTTAAAATACCTCAAAATACAAATGTGACAAGGTAAACTGCATTCAGTGTTTTTTAGAATTATGGCAATTAAGATGGTTCCAAAACAATATCTTGCAAATATTTAATGAGATCCAGAAATATTATAACACATTCATGCAAAATTTTATTCAAATCATTAGTGAAAACATAGTAATTCAACTGTCTTAAAACATGCACATAACATTGTAAAATAAATCGGAAACATTTGAATTCTCACATAAATCTAAAATCTCTATCTTGTGCATAATAATGAAAGTTATATTATACCTGCTAAAAATGTGAATTCCAAAATTTCAAGATTTCCTGTAGGGAAACAACCTCAGTCTGTTTGTAGAGTTTCTGATACATAGGTGAAGAGTATAATTGCAGTTGCAAACTTTATCTTTTTAGCTTGACCATTAAAAAAAAAAAGTTGATCTGAGTCACAAAAAGTACAAATTTTGTTTTCATTAATTCACCTACCAGTTCTTGCCTAGTGCTCTGTTTTTTAATAGACCGAATCTCAAAAGAATTCCTATTAATAAAGATACTGTCCTATGACATTCAAGTATATCGTTTATAGTAAATCCGGGTAATAAGTTGGCAGCTGATAAGAACCCCCCACAACAGAGACTTTTCTATACTGTTTGCCTAGATTTAGGTGAGCATTCTAGTATGATGCAGTTCCTACTAGTTACAGTGATTTTATTAGTTGTCTACAGTGGGATTCCTCAATATGCGATCTTTACGACACTTTAATCAGAATCAGCAGGTGTGTTTTCTTCAAATGTGAATTCCTAGGTCCCACCAGAGACCAAATGAATCAAAATTTATGTGGTAGAGCGTGAGTCTGGATTTTAATGATTTGTCCAAGTGGTTGTTATGCACATTAAGTTGGCGCATGCATGTGCATTTTTCTTTTTCTCTATTCCTTTTTTTTTCACATGTGCATTCTTAAGTCCAAGTAAAGAGTAGATGATACACATATCAAATATTTCACATAGGTGTCGTTCACAAATAGGACCAGGTGATTGAGTACTGATAAAATAGTTTAAGCGATGTTAACAATTATAACCTGCTACACAAACTGAGTACAAATGAGCAATATTTTAAGATTCAGGGTGCACCAAGGTCATGGACCTTCTCTAGCTTTGGCGATTTTCAAGCTTGCCTGATGAGTCCCATGGGGTGCTTAGTAAACTATAGATAATTATGTTTCAACACAACCTACTGAATAAGGACTCCTTGGAGCAGATGCCCGGTAATCAATATAGTTAACTATCTAGACTGGTGACATTTATCCTCAAGAAAGTTTGGGATATACTTCCTAGTGTATTCTCAGGCTGGCACTACAAAATAATCATAATAACTTTGACCTAACTTGTTAAGATTTCTCAATTGCTAGTGTGGCATTATATCCTTAATTAGCACAGATACTCTAATCTGTTTGAATTATGTCCCTGATATCTGTTAGGTACACCCTATATGCTCTTACCTTTTTCTTACAAAGGATTGAATTAAAATTGATGTCCTGTTACTATTCTTGTATTTGCATAGGATTGTTTTTAATGAAAAGTCAATGCCCTCAATATCTGTACAATGTAATCTGTAAGCTGTCGGATACGATATTCAAAGTCTGTTCAAAAAATAACTATAAAATTCAGTTGTCTACATTCAGAGCTCATTACAATCCATTTAATACTCCCCCCCACCAAAAAAGCAGTTCTTTAAGATATTCTTCTTTAAGGATAAACTGTGGTTTAGAATGGATTAAAAGTGCAGCTATCTTTCTAGATTCCAAGATACTACAAAGCTATTAAAATCAAAACAGTATGGTACTGGCACAAAAATAGATGCATATAGATCAATAGAAAAAGAGTCCAGAAATAAACCCACACCTATATGGTCAATTAATCTATGACCAATTTCAATTGGTCAATTTTCAATTTTCAATTTCAATTGACCAATCTATGGTCAATTTTCAATAAGTGGTGCTGAAAAACCTGGACAGCTACATGCAAAAGAATGAAACTGGGCCAGGGCGCCTGGGTGGCTCAGTCAGTTAAATGTCTGACTTCAGCTCAGGTCATGATTTCACAGCTCCATGAATTTGAGCCCCACTTTGGGCTCTGTGCTGACAGCTCAGACCCTGAAGCCTGCTTCAGATTCTGTGCCTCCCTCTCTCTCTGCCCTCCCCTGCTTGCACTCTGTCTCTCTTTCTCTTAAAAATAAATAAAAACATTATTCTTTTTAAAAAAGAATGAAACTGGGCCAACTCAAAATGGATTAAAGACCTAAGTGTGAGACCTGAAACCATAAAATTCTTCAAAGAAAACGTAGGCAGTAATCTCTTGGACTTTGACCTTAGCAACATATTTATGGATATGTTGCCTCAGGCAAGGTAAACAAAAGCAAACATGAACTATTGGGATTACTTAAAAATAAAAAGCTTCTGCACAGCAAAGGAAACCATCAATGAAACAGAAAGGCAACCTACTGGATAAGAGAAGATATTAGTACATGAGATGGGTTTAATATCCAAAATACATAAATAATTTATACGACTCAACACCAAAACATAAACAATCCAATTAAAAACTGGGCTGAGAACCTGAACTGCCATTTTCGAAAGAAGGCATCCAGATGGCCAACAGACACATGAGAAGATGCTCAACATCACTCATTAGGGAAATGTAAATCAAAACCACAATGAGCTATGACTTCACATCTGTCAGAATGGCTAGTATTACGAGGCAAGAAATAACAAGTGTTGGTGAGCATGTGGAGGAAAAGGAACCCTTGTGCACTGTTGATAGAAGTGTACATTGGTACAACAACTGTGGAAAACAGTATGGAGGTCCCTCAAAAAATTAAAAATTAAAATATTGTATGACCCAGTAATTCCACTATGGGGTACTTAATTAAAGAAAATGAAAATCCGAATTTGAAAAGACATATGTACCTCTATGTTTACTGTAGCATAATTTATAATAGCCAACGTATGGCAGCAACCAAGTGTCCATTGATAGATGAAAGGATAAGAAAGATGTGAAATACACACACACACATACACACATGCACACGCGCACACACACACACACACACACACACACACACACTGGAATGTTGCTCAACTATTAAAAAATGAGATTTTGCTGTTTGCAACAGCATGGATGAACATAGAGGGTACTATGCTAAGTGAAATAAATCAGACAGGAAAAGACAAATACCATATAACTTCACTTTTTTGTGGAATCTAGAAAACAAAACAAACAAATGAGCAAACAAAAAACAGACTCTTAAATACAGAGAACAAAATGGTGGTCGCCAGAGAGGAGGTGGGGGGGGGGGGATGGGTGAAATCGTTGAGGGGAATAAGAAGTACAAACTTCCAGTTATAAAATAAGTAAATCATGAAGATAAAAAATACAGCATAGGAGGGATGCCTGGCTGGCTCAGTCAGTTAAGCCTCCGACTTTGGCTCAGGTCATGATCTTGTGGTCTGTGAGTTCGAGCCTCACATCGGGCTCTCTGCTGACAGCTCAGAGCCTGGAGCCTGCTTCGGAATCTGTGTCTCCCTCTCTCTTTGCCCCTCCCCCACTCATGCTTGCTCTCTCTCTCTCTCTCTCTCTCTCTGTCAAAAATCGATAAACATTAAAAAAATTAAAAAATACAGCATAGGAAATACAGTCAATAATGTCGTGATAATGTTGTATGGTGACAGATGGTGACTACACTTATTGTGAGCATTGAGTAAAGTATAGAATTGTTCAATCTCTATGTTGCACACCTGAAACTAATATAACATTGTATATAAATTGTTCTTCAATAATAAATTTAAAAAATAAAATAATTAAAACTAGAGCCTCCTTGTCTGTTCTTTGCTAATGTTTTATGTTCTGAGAATCAGAGAACACAAAAGGCAGCATCACATTCTGGTCTCATGAGAGAGACAGAATGGCAAGATTTGGGAGATACATGCTGAAATAATCACATCATGAAGACCAACTATGACACTAGGTACACAACCAATTAAAAAAAAATTCTCTCTCTCTGTCCCTCCCCCACTCACACTCTATATTTCTCAAAAAAATTGAATAAACATAAACAAATTTAAAAAATTAATTGGGGTACATCCACTTGGAGAATTTGGAATGGTAATGATTTCCCCCCATTATTATGATTTTACATCATAGAATCACTTACCATCTTTAATAATTCTATTCTTTCTAAGACCGCCAACAAAAGGGACTTATGGTTCTTCTTTTTATTGCAAATATATTTTTTAAAAAGTGTGTCAGCTCTAATATCGAAGCTATAATACAGATTTTTAATTATTGGCACTATACTATAAAGCACAATAAGGAATATCCTCTTTAAATAAAATGAGGGTAGTATTTCACTGGGGAATAAACCCAATATATTTTCTGTCTTTCCATATCTTCACCCAATGAGGATATTTTATAGGCTAATTTCTAAATAGATAATTTTATAGAATAATTTCTAAATTTAAAAATATGATGAAAGCCATGTTTTGCTCAAGGACACTATTTGACACACACCATCTAGGTTGATTTGACAAGCTTCAGAAGGCAAAACACTGAGTTTTGAGTTTGGTCGTGTCCAGCTTTTTTCTCCTCACCCTAGAGAATCTGGCGGCTTGAACTGTTGGGACACCACCATTTTTTTCTTCTCACAGTTGAATCCACCGTGACAGAACACTCACATCCATGAGATGCAGCACCAGCGAATAGCCTCCCACAAATCCACTAGACATCACAATGTTCTATTTGATGAAACCTGTTGCTTCTTCACTTTTATTGTTGATTTCAGGTGCTTCTTTACGTGGTCATTTCTTAATCATGTCTTATTGCTTTGTTTATACGTTTTTCAACTCTATCCCAGTTGATCTGGACACAGCCACTGCCACTGAAGAATGTGAAGAAGAAGGAAGCCAAGGCACGTGCTCCAAGTTTTCCAACTTCCTAGAACCAAATTCCTGCGTACCAGTCATCCGCTCTTGCAATCTGGTTGACTATTGGACATTTTTCTAATACAGATCCTGAACCGTGGCCACTCAGTTTCTACCAGTGGTGTCTTCTTAGATACTCAGTTAAATCCAGAATGTTTTAAGAACCGTCATCCTTTCATATACCAGTGAAAGAAGCCCCATCTACACTGGCCTGGCCTTGAATCTAGACCCAAGTAGAGATGACTCAGCTGTCAATGAGGAGTGGAATTGGAGGGGAGGGTCACAGACAGAGAAGGAAGAGCTTCAACACCTAGGATGGCCACCGAAAGTAAACAAATGTCATTTCTAGGTAAAGCAGTTTCCTGGTTCTGCCCTAGAATGTCACAGCTCTCTCTCCACAAGCTTTCTCAACCTCTGTAATTGAGGGAATTTACTGCTTTCCCCATTTTTTAAAATTAAATAATTTGTAAAATGAATAGTATCTTATTTAAAAAAAGAAAACAAGCTCTTGCCTCAGCAGGATAAATATGAGGACAGTTCCAACTGTTAGGTCCTCACAGGCGCTCCCTAAGGGGTAGAGTCGATGCTACCTGGAATACCTGACCATGTTTATCAGTGCAACAGGTGAAATTCAACGCAAATATGGGAATAGAAAAAGTAATATTTAACAGCAACTACATCAGGGGCAAACACAAGCATATTCAAACATAAGCATTCACAAACTTTTACTTAGTCTTTGACTTAAAAAGATAGATTCTCTGGGGCGCCTAGATGGCTCAGTCAGTTAAGTGTCTGACTTAGGTTCAGGTCATGATCTCACTGCTCTCGAGTTCAAGCCCGGCATTGGGCTCTATGCTGACAGCTCAGAGCCTGGAGCCTGCTTCAGATTCTCTGTGTGTCTCTCTCTCTGCCCCTCTCCTGCTTTCTCTCTCTCTCAAAAATAAATAAACATTAAAAAAAAATTTAAATTAATGTTTATTTATTTTTCAGACAGAGAGAGACAGAGAATGAACAGGGGAGGGTCAGAGAGAGAGGGAGACACAGAATCTGAAGCAGGCTCCAGACTCTGAGCTGTCAACACAGGGCCTGATGTGGGGCTCTAGCTCACAGACCGTGAGATTATGACCTGAGCCAAAGTCAGAAGCTCAACTGACTGAGCCACCCAGGCGCCCCAAACATTAAAAAAAAATAGAGATGGATTCCCTGTGTCCGATCAATGTCAGTCTCATTGGATATACTAAAATGAAATTCAAAAGAAGCTGAATAATTCAAATCATTCTAGAATTATAGACAATTAGACTAGAAAGCCTCTAAAATACTGAGAAAGAGAGAGAGGGAAAACAAAAGAAAGGGAATAAATGCACCTCCCAGGCCAGGTTGTAGAAATCATGTTCTCTAAAAGTTGAAAACAGGATTTGGGAGCATAGAAATTTGGGGCAGGTTCTCATGTGAGAGATCTAATAGATACTATAAATGAGAAAAGATGTTAAATATGTAGGTTTTGTATTATAAACAGAATTTCTTTGCCATTTCTGAGAGCATGCCATCAAGATTTAATTTAATGTGTAATTAATTTCCTCTCTGTTGATGCTATTTCCTTTTCTAGACAGGTCAAGAGACAACTGTAGATTATTTGTGCTCAGTGATGATGGGCATAGTGATAATGATAGCGAGAACGATGATAGTGCCTGGCTATTTATACATACAATGAATTCTGTGAGAAATGCCTACAAATATTTTATAAACTGTATATCTGCCTTAATTAGGTCTGTTTTGTTTATTATAAATAAAATAAATAAAAATTCGCTACTCAATAATAGATATTAGTTACTCTAGATTTTTTAAAAATATATTCTTCCTTGTCAGCTCTCAATGTTTTATTTCTTAAAGGTCTGATACTGATTTGGTTATTCTTATGTGTAGTGGAGTTACCAGCTTGTGGCCGAATCATGCCCACTCTAGTGTTCAGGCATGTTTGGACACATATCAGTTAGGGCGAGGAAGGACAAGGAAGTCCATCTTTAGCAAAAATTGGGGGATGGAGACTTACTCTGAATGTTTGTTACTGAGTAAATGGATTTGAAGACACGCATCTAATTCCTCATCTGTAATCTACAAGTGACATTGAAAAATAAGATGCCACCCTCAGTGAGGATGGAAGTATTCGTGCGAAGGGCTGCTGTATAGGTTATGGTAGCATCTTTGGTAATAAGATAAGTTCTGTGGTGGTTATGGAGGTTTAAAACTTTTTAGATGGGGAATCAAGCTTTTCTGCATATATGAACATATAAGAAAAACCTATTATTCTTTAAAACACCTGCCTTATATCACTTTAGAGGTAAAGGATGTTCCTCCCTTATTATATCATCTATTGATGATACAATGTATTGATGATATAATGTATGTATTTTCATGGCACTACCTTTTAAATGGTCCTTCTTTTTTTAAATTATTTTTAGTGTTTATTCATTTTTGAGGGACAGAGAGAGACAGAGTGTGAGCAGGGAGGGGGAGAAAGGAAGACCAATAGAAAAATAAGACTTGAGGGGCGCCTGGGTGGCTCAGTCGGTTGAGCGTCCGACTTCGGCTCAGGTCACGATCTCGCGGTCTGTGAGTTCGAGCCCCCCGTCAGGCTCTGTGCTGAGTGCTCAGAGCCTGGAGCCTGTTTCAGATTCTGTGTCTCCCTCTCTCTCTGACCCTCCCCCGTTCATGCTCTGTCTCTCTCTGTCTCAAAAATAAATAAACGTTAAAAAAAAAAAATTAAAAAAAAAAAAAAAAGAAAAATAAGACTTGATGAGTAAGAAAGGCAAGTTTCATCAATTTTGTTCGTGGAATATGTATACCCCAGAGTCTGTACGACATTTCTCATTTTAATTGATAAAATAGCATATGAAATAGCATAGCTTTTCTTTAGCTGCTATACTATTTCTCTACTGTTCATCAACAAAACACCTCAAAAAATACCTCATTGTATGCTTACTGCTTTCAAAGTTTTAGAAAAATCTAAAATTGCTACTTAAATCATTATTTAACCCATAAAAATAAATTTATTATTTTGTGAAACTTACTGTAGGAGATGTGAACAGTCACTTTGCAATTCTACATTGTTTTCTTTTTTTGTGGCTTTATATCCTCTTGTCTTTTAACATACTTCCACAACTCCATCACCCTTTAGCTCATAAGAAAAAAGAGTGGCATTTATAAATATCAAGTAATATGTGTTATAGCTTTGCTAAACATCTCATCACCAGTTTGTTGCAAGAGATTTATAAATCAGATTTTCATTAAAACATAGAAAGAATCAACACCATATGTTGTGCTAAATCCTATGCAGCTGCTGCTACAGCAGCTTAATAATGTGTAAACAGGAAGGCATTCAGTACTTTGTATAATATACAAATCGTAACTTTTTTCAAATATTTTTTAAAGAGTAAGATTAAAATCTAAGAAAGCGTGGTAAAATGAAATAACTTACAAGTGTTAACATTTATTTTATAGAAAGGGAGTTCTCTTTGAATCAAAGCTAAATGGGTATCTATAACTGAAATTAAAATACCAAAGTACTCTTGGAATTGAAATAGAAAAGCAGACTCAAAGAAGAATGTTGTGTATTAATATATCTCCTCTGGTAATCTTAACTTTATTGCAATGTACTGTTTGCCTAAATATCAATCTCGCTGGCACTTTTATTACAATCCTGCAAATGGAAAGAGAGCAAATGAACCATTTACTGCCTTTATTTTCTAAGTATAATCATGTTTCTGTTTTCCATTCAAAGATAGTCAACTTTTTTTTTTCCCTCCAACATAAAACATTCCTGGGTGTAATGACCAGATATGGTAAGAGTTTGATATTACACACCCTGCTTGTTTATCTTACAATGTACCAAATGCTAGAATCAATTATTTATAAATTTTAGTTGAGAAGTTAGGAAATAATGCTCTAATGCAAAAATTTGCATAATTTAAATAATGTTTATGGCCAAGCACATATGAGATGTAAACACTACCCTGCATATACATTTTGAATTTATTGGACTTAAAATAACAACACTATAGGAGGAAAATCTTTTTTTAAAAGCACCATAAAACAAGACGGTAATTTTCTTTTTAAATGTTCATCTTCATATAGAAATTACATGCTTCTTTTCCATTCAGAAGAAACATCTCAGAGTGATGATGACTACTTTTCCTATGTTAATATAAATTTGCATTATTATTACGATGATCAAAATGGATGAGTTCATGAAGTAGTGTGAAAAAAATATGTTCTTGTCAGAGAAAGAAGACAGGCGGCTATTTCCTTCCAGGATGAGGACATTATGAGAATAATCTACAGACCAATATTCTTATTAGAGGCAAAGAATCTTTAAAAAATACAAGCAGAATGAATTCAACAGCATAGAAAAATAATTATATATGACCAACTAGACTTCATCTGAAGAATGAATAGTCAATTTTATATATGAAAATTCTCAGTGTAATGAAATAGATTAATGAGTTAAATGACACACAAGATTGTCTCAATAGATACAGCAAAAGCTTTTGCCAAAATTCAACACCCTTCATCATAAAAGAACTCCAAAAGCTAGGAATAAAAGCAAAATTCTTCAACTTGTTAAAGAAAATCTATGAAAACCCCACAGCTAAGATCAAAGTTTATGGTGAAAGACTGAATGCCGTATGGCCTACATTGAGAACAAATACATGTACAACAGAATGAAAGAATTAAGTTCTTCAGAAAACACATGAAAAAAAATGCAAGATAGGAAACTGAACAATATTGTTGAAATAATTTTTATAAGATTTAAATAATTTAAAAAAAATTCCATATTCATGAATAGCCCATGTTTATTGTATATGGCGGCACTCAAATAAATGTATAGATTCAATGCAATCCCTATCAATACCCAACCTGGTCTTTTCCCCAGATTCTAAATTCATATGGGATGCAAGGGCCACCGATTAGACAAATAATCTTTAAAAAAGAATATCAATCCTTGAGGGTTCATACTTTCTGATTTCAAAACTTAAACCAAAGCTACAATGATCTAGATTGTGCGGTATTGGCATAAAGAAATACCTAGAGAACAATGGAATAGAATTGGCAGACCAGAAATAAACCTTTACATTCATGATCAATTCATGTTTGATAAATCTCCCTAAATAATTCAATAGGGAAATAATAGTATTTTCGATAAAACATACGGATACAACAGGATATTCACAAGCAATAGGTGCAGTTGTACCAGTTCTTTATACTATACATTAAAATAAACTCAAAATAGATCACTGACCTAAATGTAAGAGCTAAAATATTAGACTTTGAGAAAAAACATAAGAATACATCTTCATGGCCTTAAATTAGGAAATGGTTTCTTCGACATGTCACCAAAACACACAGGACCACAGAAAGAATAGATAAATTTCACTTCATAACAATTTTGCTGCAAAGGGCACCAGCAAGAAAGTGAAGCTTCAATGTACAATATTTACAAATCATGTATCGGATAAGACATGTCTAGGAGACCACATAAAGAAGTATCACAACTCGGGGCGCCTGGGTGGCTCAGTCGGTTGGGCATCCGACTTCAGCTCAGGTCACGATCTCACGATCTGTGAGTTTGAGCCCCGCGTCGGGCTCTGGGCTGATGGCTCAGAGCCTGGAGACTGCTTCCCATTCTGTGTCTCCCTCTCTCTCTGCCCCTCCCCCGTTCATGCTCTGTCTCTCTCTGTCTCAAAAATAAATAAACGATAAAAAAAAATTTAAAAATAAAAAAAAAAGAAGTATCACAACTCAATAACAAAAGATCATCAAATGGGTAAAGGATCTTAAATGACATCACTCCAAAGTAGATATACAGTAGACAATAAACATGCAAAGATGCTCACCATCATTAGTCATTGTAGAGATGTAAATAAAAATCACAAAGAGATATTAATTAACATTCAGTAGGATGACTCAAATCAAAAAGGCAGATCATAACACCTTTTGGCTCTAAGGTTGACAAACTAATAGGAATATAAATGGTGTAGATTCCATGGAAGATAGTTTGGCTGTTTCTCAAAATGTTGAACAGAATTATCATATAATCCAAAAATTGCCCTCCTAGGTATTTTTCATAAGTATATACCTATGAATAATAAAAACATATGTCCACCAAAACTTACATTCACATTTTCATAGCAGTGGGGTTTCTATTAGCCAAAAAGTGGAAACATTCCAAATGTCCATCAATTGATGATTGAGCAAATAAATGTGAGTATATCCATACAATGGCATATTATTCATTGATAAGAAGGAATTGAGTACTGATCATGTGACAATATAAAAGAATCTTGAAAAAAAATTTGTTAGATTAAACAAAAAGACATTTATAAGGGCCTGGCTGGCTAAGTCAGAAGAGTATGCCTCTCTTGATGTTGGCGTCGTAAATTCAAGCTTCCCGTGTGGCATAGAGATTACTTAAAAAATATTAAAAAAACTTAAAAGGAAGACATTTACAAATACCACATGTTATATGATCCTGTTGATTGACATAATTAAATTAGTAATACACAAAAAATATATAAAAATATTCAAATGCATAGAAACTAAACACTTCATCTGTAAATAACATTTGGGGAAAAAACTCATAAGGAAAAGAGGATGTATTTCAATTGAGTGAAAATTTGATCTGCTGTTTTTAATTTGTTCAGCACAGCTGAAGCAGTTTTGTGAAGTGTGACCTTCTGAGTGTGACCTTACTGAGGGAAAAAAAAAAAGAATGAAAACAAACAAATCTTGTCCCTTAAAATGCTAGAAAAAGAAAACTAAATTAAACCCAAAGAAAATAGAAAAGAAACGATACAGGGGAGAATTGAAATTGATAAAAGACAAAAGTAGAGAATTTATCTACAAAATAATAATTAGGTAAAAATTAGAAAATGCGACGCAAAACAGAAAAACCAGTGGCCTCAAAATATGTTTCATGAAATTGATATCTATGATAGACTATTCATGGAATTCACAGTATCTTTGGGCTCTTCCATTTCTGATGCCTCACCTTCCTTTAAAGGCTTACCTAATTAGGTCAGTCCCACCAGGACATTCTGCCTCTTGATTAACACAATGGGCCTAATAGGAAAGTAATCACAGTAGTGATGTCCTGTCATAGTCACAGACGGCACTCATACTCCAGGGAAGGGCATGATATAAGTCAGTGTCACCAGGGGGCAGGATCTTGGGTGGATATCTTAGAATCTTTTCTACTACAGGATTCCAATACAGATATTAAAGATCATAATTAGTTTTTATAGCTATTTTGTCTGCAATTTCCATAATATACTATTAATCATTTAAAAAGTATTTCGACTATGCTTGAAGAATTAAAAAAAGGTGCTACTATTTTAGGGGTGTACTGATTTTACACATTTTGGTCTAGAAGTCTCCTTCACCCTCACTTCTGGTAGCAACTCCCCAAGGAAATCATCATCCTCATTTCTGACAATATAGATTATTTCTCTGAGGCCATTTTGAAAGTTAGTTCTGGAATAAGCCTTTCTAAATTTGTCTTTTCTTTCTTTCTTTTTTTCTTTTACGTTTTTCCTTCTTCTCATGTGCTTCAAAATTGACATCTCACCTTCCTCCTAGACAGCATAACAACAACAATATGCATTTCCTTAGAGAAACTGAATGTTTCTTAGAATCAAGAGAAGAGCAGTTTTATTTACCAGCAGGACGATTCCTTACCCCAGCGTTCATTTTACTAGTTTTGCTGCATCAGATAAAGTCTCAAATGTTCAGAGTTCAGAAAGGATGTGCTAGGTCGTTGCCGTTGCTTGCTCATTTTCCTACCTTAGTTAGCAATCGGTTTTCTCTTCATATAGAAAAACTGGTAATTAAACCCAGTCTCTAATACCATTTACATATTTACAAATTTGATGATAAGCTTATCTTATAATAAATATTATTTGTTCTTGAGTTTCCATCCGTGTATCACTCGATAAGATTCGGCCTTTATTTCATATTTTCAGAGGTGCTACCATTACTAAATGTAGTGAGTTTTAATATGTTCATTTGACTTCCATAAATATAACTTTAATAATACACATGAGGGGCGCCTAGATGGCTCAGTCAGTTCAGCGTCCAACTCTTGATTTCCACTCAGGTTACGATCTCATGGTTGATGATTTGAGACCCGCGTTGGGCTCTAGGATGACAGCGTGCAGCCTGCTTGAAATTCTTTGTTTCCCTCTCTCTGACCCTCCCTGCACATGCTCTTTCTCTCTCTCTCAAAGTAAATAAATAAACTTTAAAAATATATAATAATACACGTGAGAAAGAGACAGATGAAAGGAGTAAGAGGATAACTATGAAAGCTTGAAGAAGAGTGAGAAGTTGCAAAATAGAGAAAATGAGAAGGGAGAAAAGTCTATACTGCCTGAAAAATTCACTTGCTATTGAGAAAGTTATTGATGGCATAGTAAATATTTTGTGTATCAGTTAATTTAATTCATGACTACACTGACTGATTTTTTTTTAATTTCTTAAATTTTCTGGTGATACTTTGGGTTTATCAGAACCCAACTTTTATTTATTTATTTTTTATTTATTTGAGAGAGAGTGAAAGCGAACTGGGCAGAGAGACAGAGGGAGAGAGAGAATCTTAAGCAACCTCCATGCCCAGCGCAGAGCCCTATGGGGGGCTTGATCTCACGAGCATGAGATCATGACCTGAGATAATATCAAGAGTCAAAAGCTTAACTGGCTGCACCACCCAGGCGCCCCCCAACTTTTATCTTCTTATTCCTAAATCCAGGCTTCAGTTAATTCTGTTAACACCATGTCCATTTGTCTTGATGGTTATTTACAAGGCTTAGAACATGAAATTGTCAGTATGATATTTGGTTTTTATCACGTGAAGATACCCAAACTTATTGCAGTGCACAAGGTTAAAATAGATATTTCCTGTTATACCTCACCATGATTTACAGTTTACGATTTTTTACATTTAGTTTTTACATTGGCATTTTTTCCTTTTCCGATTCATTTTATAGTCTTTTACTCTTTCCTCATCTTTTTTTTTTTCCTTTTTTTTTCAATATTAGCTGACGGTCACTGTTGCAAATTTTCTCTTAGGTCTTGCAGTCTATTTGGTCATCCAAATTCTAGAGCTTCTCATAGGATTGAAGGAAGCCTCTTTCAACTAATATCAAGGTTCAACCTCTGTTTCCTTCACTTCTTTATGGAAGTTGTCACTAAGAGTACCATGCAATGCGCCTCATGCAAATAAATCTCTGTCTCAGAACGTCATTTCTAGAGCATCTCAAGCTAACAGAACCTCTACCCATCAGCTCCTTCCCTTTCCCATCCAACCCGTACTCCACTGACTGGTGTTATTCTTGACAACCAACCCTGCAGTCTCTACTTTGCACTTCGCCAGTCCTTAAGGACAATTACTGATACATCTAAAATAGGTACAAGTAGATCCTGGCTTTGTGGCAAGAATTCACCTACCTCCAACAGGTGATCCCACTTGGGGCAGACAGAGGGTAATGGCAGTCATTTTAAGACCACCCTCCCTACTTCATTCCTTATGCTTGATTATGTCATGGCTTTCAATCATTCAATTGTGAAATCTAATGGCATGAAGGCAAAATTGTGCAAGAAGTAATGCCTGTATCCTTCCCATGTCTTAAAAAAATGGTTAATGAGGAGGTTTCTGGGTGGCTCAGTCAGTTAAGCGTCAGACTCTTGATTTTGACTTGGGTCATGATCTCACAGTTCATGGGATAGAGTCCTGTGTCAGGCTCTGCACTGACAGTGTGGAGCCTGCTTGGGATTTTCTCTTTCTTTCTCTCTGTCTCTGTCTCAAATAAATAATAAACTTAAAAAAATAGTTAATTAACTAGAGTGGGCAGTGCATTTACAGATTTAAAACATCAAATATTTAAAGAGATGTACTTACAACCATGCTTATGTCATTTTGAAACAGAGTGGCAATTTAGTATTATATTTAAACTCAGAGAATTTCTACAAAATTTTCTTCATATTTCCCCTTCTGAATTACATTTTCTTCTTTTGAATTTTGCATCTGGTCCCCATAGGAATCCTAAAATTTTTATCATTATATCACAATTGTTTTTAATAACCTACACTATTATATCTAACTGATTTACAAATAAGGAAACATGTTTTTTAAGTTTATTTATTAATTTTGAGAGAGAGAGAGAGAGAGAGAGAATGAGTGGGGTGGAGGGCAAAGAGACAGAGGGAGAGAGAGAATCCCTAGAAGTATTTATGCTGACAGAACAGAGCTGGACACGGGGATCGATCCCACAAACAATGAGATCATGACCCAAGCTGAAATCAAGAGTCAGATGCTTAACTGATGAGCCATCAAGGGGCCCAAAGAAAGCAGATTTTTTAAAATTTATTTTACTTTACTTTAACTTTATTTTAAAATATATTTATTTATTTATATAGACAGAAAAAAGCAGGGAGGGGCAGAGAGGGAGGGGGAGAGAGAGAATCCCAGGCAGGTTCCATACCACCAGCTCAAAGCCTGATGTCGGAATCAAATTTACAAAACGTGAGACCATGACCTGACCTGAAATCAAGAATGGGCCACTTAACCGACTGAGCTACACAGGCGCCCCCAAAACAGATTTTCAAACAAATGTCATTGTTTTAAAATAATGTTAACATATTTAATTAAGACTGGAGTGAAAGAGGGGCACCTGGGTGGCTAAGTCGGTTAGGCATCTGCCTCTTGATTTTGGCCCAGGTCGTGATCGCATTGTTCATTACATCAAGCCCCATGTCTCGCTCCGCACTGAAGGGCATGGATTCTGCTTGGGATTCTCTCTCTCTGCCCCTCCCCCACTTGCTCACACACACACTCTCTCTCAAAATAAATAAACTTAAGGAAAAAAGAGTGGCATGAAGGAAAATATCCACCCTCCCATGCAAGTTCCTTCTGAAAATTTCCCTTAATTTCCAAGTCATAATGCATCACTTAGTGGTCAAGTTTGTAAAAAGAGAATATTAAACTGTTGTCGTACCTAAGCATAAGAAATTTGGAATTTGTAAAAAAATCCCGAGGTAGCTGTTAGAGTAAAATATATGATTTCAGCATCTCAGAGTTTTCCCTGTGAGACCTAAAATGAGGAAAGGCACATTTGCCAAAATGAGTAAAGTGTGTGTGTGTGTGTGTGTGTGTGTGTGTGTGTATGCGCCCGTGTCCATGGTGGCACAAAAGGGAGAGAGAAGAATTAACTGGAGGTGTTGGTTTGAATAGTTAAGAAACAAGCAGACTGGAAAAATGCATTCTCAGTTACACAAAAGTCTTAGACACCTAAGGGATTTAGCCAGATTACAAAGTTACTACGAAATAATGGTATTTTGTAAAGCAAAATAAAGCTGGCACAGAAAGTCAGAGTAGACCATTTGGAGGCATGGACATTTCCAGAAGGAACTTCTGTCTAAGTCTTCAAGACTGGGGAGAGGGCACCCTGGACATGATACACAGATGCAAGAGAAAAGTCTAGGGAAAGAAGAGGCCAGAGAACAATACGAAGATAATTTTTTTTGTATGACTATTAAATTTGTCTGGTTAGGAGAAAAGTAAGGTGCAAATGTTTTGAAAGTGGTTTTGAATACACAACTAAAGGAACAAGTTAGAGCATTTGTTATAAATACGAGGGGTTGTTCTCAGGAAGGTGTTAGTTGAAGGCATGAAAGTAGATGAGCGATTTGGGAGAAGTCTTCTGTGAGAACAATGGAGTCATGAGCGTGGACTCTTTGGTGGATAAAACTGACAGAAAAAAACGTCACACACGACTCAACAGAAACTTGCTTACTCGTGAGAAACCTGTGCAAACTGCCCCAAGAGTCTGCAGTAAAGAAAATAAATGGTTTGAACACTTTCACTACTTGCCTGCCATCTGTTATTAATTGCAGTGACTGAGTGAGTGACTATTTGGGCAGCTGCTCTAAAGTGAACGAAATTTCGGGAATAAAAAATATATGGCATTCATTGAGTCAAAAGTAAAGTTGACGATTAAATGAAATACATAAAAAAGCATTCGTTTTAAATCGCACTTTAACTTCTGGGGTTGAAAATGTTTTTCATACTTGTGCAAAATTTATAATGCAAGAGACCAAAACTAGGGAGACATAATTCAAAAACGGCAGAATCTGGCAACCTCCATTTGATTAATTTCTGGAACTTATTGATAAAGGATATCTGACAGCATATAGAAATCACATTTTTATTTTATTTTTGTTTGAATTTAATAAATAGCACTTTTTAGGTGCAGAATTTAGAGGATTTACTAATTATTAAAAATATTTAATGTCCGCAACTATTAAAACTATAATCATGACCAATTCAGGTTATACTTTAAATCTATTAACAGGCTTAGCTTTGCAAGCTAAATCATATACAAGATAAAACAGCAACAAATTTAGTCGATTTGCTCTTTTGGAAACATACCAGTCCCTTATCTTAATATTGATGAAAAATTACTATTATTATATCATTGCATAAAGACTTTGAAAACAATTTCATAAGTGAACATGGAAATTCACCCTGCCACCTCTTCAAATAAGCAAATAGGAAAATGGTGAAGAATCATTTACATAATGGACAAATGTAAATTCATTCTAGTTATAGAGAGAAGCTCCCTGCTGTCTTGATTATATTATGCTTTCCTGCTGCTACATGAGCTCACACAAAACTGAAAAGAAAAAGAAAAAGAAAGATTAACACTGTGCAGTTATGAGTTCAAAGCAAAGAAACAGGAGTGCAATGTTCCATTGATTTTTTCACCCCTAAAATCTCAGCTCGTGAATTATCCTTGCTACAGATCTTTGACACATAAAATCATCTGCTTGAAAGATAAACTATATGGAATGGCATATATGAGAATCCAGCTTTAACTGCTAACTTTAAAGAATTTAAGATAAAGGAAATTACATTTTATTGTGGTTGCTCATGATTGTTTGTTCAATGAGTTGTCACAGAATCCAATTTCCACATTACCCATTTTCTGTGTAACAAATTGATTCCTTTGTTTCATTTATGGTGAAGTGATATTTCTACAGTCTTCTTAACTTATTATGAAAAGCATTTCCTAAATCACCAGTCTTACAGAGGACGAAACTTATCTGTTTAACATAATAGTACTTGTTCAGTTATAATCAGTCATAAGTACATGATTTGGCAATGAGTTGACAGTATGAGGAATATATTTCCAGTGATATGTATTTTATGACACAATTTATGTCTCACATAAATAAAATTGAGAATAATCTTACTTAATGCAAGTTAGGAAACAAATACAAACTGGATTCCAATACAATGCTCATAACCCAATGGAACTCCATGTTCTAGGATTATCTCCAATTAACATGTAACTCAAAGGCTAAATCTCCCCTTCCCACTATTCTGTGAATGGAGACTGTATGGCACAGTGTTATGAACCAAGTCTACCTTCTCTGACATCCCGTGACTTTTATTTATAGGAAATTTAATCTTTGGCAAGTTTCTTAATCTTCTGGTGACTCAAATTCATCACTGAAAACAGGGGGGCAAGAGTTCTTACCTCATATATTGTAGTGATAATTAAATGATAATCCAGGTAAGAGCGTTTCAACAATGCTGGATCCGGTAAAGTGTTCATTAATGATGGCAATCATTATCGTCGTTTATATTATTGCAGCTACCACTGTTGCTGTTGGTTTTACTACTATAAGCATGTAGTTTTAAACTTCCAAGGGACTTCTATTCTTGTTCAGAAATTGTGTTTCCAGCTCCATCTGAAGTCACCAAAATTGAGGTTTATTGTTTGCAACTGCTGACATTCTACTACTGTGTACAAAGTGTCTCTTGCATTACTCTCCAAACTGTCAGTGACAACTTTGGTTGAATGCAGTAAGCAATTACTCAAGATTTGGGCATAAGGAGAGAAATCGTTATCCAAACACAAAAGAGCAAATTACTTAACTCTGCAATCTCTGGCACGATTATATTCCTCGGTTTATTCATAGAACCCAATTATCACCTTGTAGCCTATGATAGCCCTTTGTTTCCATATTTTTTTCTAATTCCAAGTTATCCCAAGTTCTAGACTTCTTAGAGACTAGAGGATAAATAACAATCCCTTCAAATGAAAGCCAACTTATATTTATTATGTCAATTCAGACCATTCGTCATTTGTTAATTTACTTAAACAAAAACAAAACAAAACAAGTGAATATTTATTCTTTCTTTCTGGCAGAGATTAGAGGACTATCAGGCAGCAAGAGTTATTGGGAAAGAGTGGAGTTTAGGAGCTGGGTGCCCAGGGAACAGAGGCTGCTACCATTAACGCACCTCCTACTTCCTGCTTCCTTCGTCTTTGTTTCTCCTCCGTCAGGTGCTTATCCTGCTCCAAAAACATTTTACTCCTATAGTAAACTCTATAAGTTGCCTAAGACTTGTTCATATGCATTTTAATATAAAATTATTTTTCTTTAATTAAATAAAATTATTTGCATAATCCAATCTCCATCCTGTATAGAACTTTTAAATCTGAATTTTTGTATTCATGTACTTTATTAGTAGCAATTAGCTTCCCTTAAGATAAAACCAGCTCATGATGAGCATCTTAGGCTTCATGATAACTGGTCACCCTGTTTTACTAAGGCACTGTAGCAAAAAAAAAATGATTTATCATAAAGAAAATTATATGTAGAAACTGTCATAGTTTGGGTCCAAAATTCCAAAGCTCTGTTCTGTGAATCTTTTATACCAGCCTACAAAATGTTCCATACAACATTGCTGTCTGCACAGACACTTAAAGCAAATTGGATCTGTTGGGTCATATGGTCCAAGTGGCATAGCAGCTTTCCTGGCAGATGGACACTTTGCAGAGACTTATTCTTGGCCCACTCAAAACTTGCAGCTTTTCAGGATAGTCAGTAAATGGGCAAGAGTAATACAACCAAATCATGTATGTGGCATCCCAAATTAAAAAAGGCATATAGTGTGTAATAGCTTTTCTCAATAGTGGGAGGGGCTAGAGGCAGCAATTTTTGAGAGGAATATTTCAACATGCACCCCTGAGGTGGACTATCTAGAAATTTCACCAGGGATTCAGGCTCCTGAATTTTATGGGATGCATTTGCCAAACTTTGGCATGTAGGTGTCTTACCAAAGTCTCTAGAATAGCTGATACATCGTGTTAACTAAATTCAAATCATTACCTTTTATATATAATGGATAAACATGGCATCCTTTTGAATTGACAGGTGTTTTAGGTCACTATAGATCAGACTATGTCAGAAAGCTTAATAGTTGATATGTCCCTGTGCTTGAACAGTACGGATATATTTCTGGCAATGCTTGCTGAAAATAAAGTACTTCCTATATTCTTTTCTCAGAAGCATAGAGAAAGAGCATTTTCCACACCTACTGCTGCCTAAAGTTGCCAGGTGACATGATGATTTGCTCCAGCAATGAAACTACATCTGGATCAGCATTTATGATTAGATTCTTTGCATGATTGTGTTTTCGATAATCCAATTTCATAATTATCATTACATCTGTCCTGTGCACAGACAGAATAGGTAAGTTGAATTAACTAGGGTAGGAATTCCTCCCATTCAGCATTGTTTGTCATTCAGAGAACTTTTATTAGCATCTAATATGTTCAATGGATGGGCTAACCTTAAAACCGAAATTTATTCATAATATCTCTTGGTGGAATATTCCATGACAGCACTGTTACAACACATTTTTTGCTATTTATTTATTTATTTATAATTTTTTTAACTCAGATATAATTGGTATAAAACATTGTATTAGTTTCAGGTGTACAACATAATGTTTTGATATTTGTATATACTGCAAAATGATCACCATAAAACCTATGACCACACATATTTAATATTTTTTCTTGTGATGAGAACTTGAAAGATATAGTCACTTGCCAACTTTCAAAGAAACAATACAGTATCATTAACTATTATTCATCATGCTATGTGATGATAAAATTTTCGGAAATATAAACATTGTAGATAAAGACAAAGTTTTCTTTTATGGTAATACTGGGAGCGTTCAGTTTTCCTAAAGAAACTTGAACAGGAAAATTAATGTCCTGAGAACATCCTTTTCTTGCTCCAAGTTTTCCAGCCCCTTTAGATGCCACAAAAGGGTTCAGTCGGTTGAGCCACAAAGAAACTTGCTATTTGACTTGGTTCAAATCACTGTGCAGTAAGCATGCCGAAACATGATGAGATTAAATGGTAAAAATTATTAAAATACAAAACATAGATCAACCCTGAAAATGCCCCGAGCAGACAAAACAGTGTAATCATACAAACAAACATAATCTAGCTTATTTTGCAAGACTAACTGACCTGAGTCATTTATCGCCATCTAACTCTGAAAATGACAAGCAAAACTTAAACTGTTTCCCAGTATTGATATAAGCCTACCAGTAATGAATTCTCTATCATTTAAGAGACTTATAATACTGTAACCAATCACTATGAATAGTGACTGCTTTCTTACTTTATAAGCTGCTTTATAGCCACGAGCCTTATTCCATGTTTTGGTTT
Organism: Panthera onca; assembly: GCF_046562875.1. NCBI lineage: Eukaryota > Metazoa > Chordata > Mammalia > Carnivora > Felidae > Panthera > Panthera onca. The sequence goes on from NC_138339.1 coordinate 22,695,437, forward strand.
GAGTGCTCCAAACATGAGTATTCCATGTTTGGTTTGACTGTCTTTTTTGATGTGTGCACGATAAACTTTTACTAATTCCTACTTCAATGATTCATTGGTTTTACTTGTATTATTTCTGAACTTTTGACAAAATGTATCTTAAGAAAGAAGACATTAATTTGTATTCACTATAAAATCAGTATAGATAACTGACGACTCTAGACTGAGAGATTTGGAACTAGTTCACAGGGGAGATGGATTGTAAACTTGGCCTTAAAAATTGTTTCATGGTTGCAGACAGTCAGGAAGAACAGAGTAGGGTGAAGGAGCAGACAATGAATATTATAAAAGCATCAAAGTATCCTCTTCGTTGTCGATGTCATGGATCCAAGCTTCCAATTGTTATTTTCTTTTATTTTTATTAGTAAAGACTGAAACTTACTTTAAAGCACACATTATTCAACAACAAAACTATTGTGATAGTGATAACATAGATATTGATATTTTAATTTATGAATTTCACCTTCATTTTAGTTAAAGCCCAGTGAGTATCCTTATGTTGGTTGCTTTAAATTCTCCATCAGCCGTGTTTCTTAAGTCTGTTTTGCTCAGATCTCTGGCGGTGGACTTACTTTTTTCTTTCATTTGGGATGAATTCCTCCACCTTGGCGTTTTGTCTGAGTCTCTGCCATCTTCTTTGGCGGGAAAAGCCAGTTCTGTTTCTTGCTCCAGAGAGTAGTGGCTTTATAAAGAAGCGGTCATGTAGCGTCCAGGGCCTGGAGCTTCAGGAAGCGTCGCTGGCCTGTGCTGCTGTGCTCTGCCGCTGTGTTTGGGCTGCTGTGTCCCCCAGTCGGTCCTCGGTGCAGGGTCTCCTTGCCTGCTGCCGGCGGTGTTCAGTCCCTGGCCTAGTTTTAAGGAGGCGTGATCTGGTGTGCTTGTGAATTGAGACCCGATACTACTTCCACCATATCTGAAGCCCTGCAGCACTGTAGTTCTGATGACACCCACTCGTATTCACTATTGGTTGTTGTTGTTGTTGTTTGTTTAATAAGTATCTATTAGTATTGGTGTGAGAATACAAATGGGGTAAAACTTTTCAAGGACCTATGGAAAAGTAAAATTTTCAAATATTTACTCCAAAAGTTTATAATTTGAAATAAGTGCGCATTCTTATTTTAGGATATTCATTATAAATTATTAGAGGTTTAAACATTTGCTTTACTATAGAAAGATTAATGCTGAAGAAAAATGTATTTTTCATTTTCTTCCTTCCATCTTTCCTTCCTTCCTTCCTTCCTTCCTTCCTTCCTTCCTTCCTTCTTTCTTTTCTCTATAAAGGGAAACACAAAACATGACCCAAAGAATGTAGTTCCCATTTGGGGAGCCATTTTCAACTCTCCTTTAGTTCAGAGCTGAGATTACTTTCCATCATTGCTGATCTTTAACCCTGGAGTTAGCTCCCTTAGTGTTTAGTCACTCTGCTATTTGTCCTTGACTTTCAACTGAAGTGGCTCCTCAAATTCTTCCTTCTGCTTTCCTAGTTAGGTTTATGTCATGTACTACCATGTACTAGATATTATTTACCTCCAAAAGATCCTAGAAAAATTCATATTAATGCTTCATGATGATGACATACTTTTTAAAAAAAAATTTTTTTTTGAGGGAGTGAGCAGGAGAGAGGCAGAGAGAGAGGGGGACAGAGGATCCTAAGTGGGCCTGCACTCACAGTAGAGAGCCCTATGCAGGGCCAGAATCCATGAACCCCGTGAGACCATGACCTGAGCTGAAGTCAGACGCTCAATCGACTGAACCACCCAGGTGTCCCAGTGACTCTAATTGTCTGCAAAACAGCACTGAATTTAGACTTTTTCTGTTTTATCCAGAAACTTTATTGGAGTATGGAGTTAAGATGGGACAATTTTCACAATCAGTAGGACTACAATAATTAAATGCCTTTAAACAGGATGATGGCCTTTATTCAGAAATCCTTCGATGTCATCATCCAAGAACATTATCCAAGACAGGAAAGAAATAATTAATTAAACGCCATTTATACACTATCACTGAAAAAAAGAACATCTACAGTTTTTAAGTTTTTATGGCAGATATAATCTATAATGACCCATTAAGTAATCAACCACATGTTAACAATATGCAACTTATTTTTTCCTCTAGAGATTTTTGCTTCTTTTTTAGGTTTTCCTGAGGATATCTTTTATATTTTTGTATATGTATTAGGTCATATTCTCCTGTTAAAACACTGAAATGAATTTGCATTAGAATTCTCACATAGAGGGGTACCTGGGTGGCTCAGTTGGCCACACATCTGACTTTGGCTCAGGTCATGATCTCAGAGTTTGTGACTTCAAGCCCTATGTCAGTCTATGTGCTGACAGCTAGGAGCCTGGATCCTACTTCAGACAGATTCTGTGCCTCTCTCTCTCTTTGCCCCTTCCCCGACTCATGCTCTGTCTCTCTTTCTCTCTCAAAAAATGAATAAAAAAAAATTCTCACATAGAATAAACTTTTAACATGCCTTACAAGGCCCAATCCAACCCAGTTTACTTTTTTCATTTCTTTTCATCTTTTCCCATAGTTATTATTATTATTGTTGTTGTTATTATTCCATTTTAAAGATATATTTATCTTCCTTCTGTTGGAATATTCTGCCACCAGACGTCTTTCACTTGTATATCCGCTCAATTTTACCTTTTCAGTGGGTCTTTGTTTAGTTATTTTTGGTGGTAGTGACAACATGAGATCTACTGGCTTAACAAATATTTAAATGTACAATACAGTATTGTAAACTATAGGCACTATGCGGTACAGGAGATCTCTAGAACTTATTCATCTTGTATAACTGAAACTATTAGGGCTTAAAAAGGAAAAACATGCTGTCATACGTGACGACACAGATGAACCTCGAGAGCATTATGGTAAGTGAAGCCAGCCAGCCACAGAAGGACAAATACACTGGTTCCACTTACATAATGTTCTCAAGTAGCCAGATTCATAGAATTAAGGAGTAGAATTGTAGTTGCAGGAAGAAATATGGAACTATGGTTCAACAAGTCCTTCTTGATCACCAAACTCCTGCTCCCTTTTTACTCTCTGAAATATGTTCTATTTCATTTACTTCTTAGCATTTACACCTACCTAAAATAATTCTGTTCATTTTATTTTTGTAGATGTTTTTCATAGCCTATTGTCCATTGGCCACATAATACAAAAGTCAAAAATGCTTTTGAATTCTAGATTGTTCAGAATTTGTATTTTTATAATTTTTATTCTAATTAGAATAGGCACTTGGTGTTTTAAAGTCATGCGACAGACATCAATTTACAATGAAGCAACCATTCTCTATGTCACCATTCCCTAGGAGTAGCTCAATTACCTAGAGGCAAATGCTTTCAATAGTGTCTATTTTTATTTCTTTCTTCTTCCAGTGGTTACTTCAATAATGTTCTATATTTTAAAGTGAAAACTTAATAGAACTAAAGTGAACCATGTGATTTTTGAGCAACTTAATGGGGAAGTTAACTAAATTTTTAAATATGTAGGGAAAGGGAAATATTATGTTAGGCACTTTATTATGTGTCTTTCCCTTATCAACCTCAATATAAAATTTTTTTATAATGCATTTTTCCAAAGTAATAAAAGAAAATTTAATATCATGTAGCAAATATTTAAGCAGGAGATGAAATATTATCAGACTTTACCTCTAATATCCAGGTAAATCATGTTATGTGTCAAGAAAAGTAGCTCTTAGATAGAGATAAATTGGATTTGAAGAGATAAATCCAATCAACAAAGGATTCTTGTATCAGATTGAAATGTCAAAACTTAAGATGATGCATTAAAGAGACTAGTTTTGCAACTATAACAAAATCATTCTTTTTTTTTCTAATTTTACTTTAGCAGCTAATTTAACACTTTACCTGATGATAGACTAAGACTAAAGAAATGAAAAAATGACACTCCATCTATTTTAAGAATGTTGTAAAACATTGTCTTATTATAAGTATAGCATATTGATGTAAAATGTTTCATACCAGAGCGTTGATAAAATAAAAGGTATCTTAAGAGTGTGTATATCATAGCTACTATTTGTTTCTGTTGTTTGTTTTGCTTGGGAAGGACTTTATTTGTTTATTTATGTTACAAATCTGTGAGTAAATTGTGGGATTTTATAGTTGGGATTCAGGTATCCCAATCAATAGTTTATACTGATTCAACATTAGAAGGGAGATTAAGCATTTACAGCATTTTAATCCTTGTCTGCAATCTCAATTCATATAACGTAACATTACATGTGACATATAATGTTGTATTATATGTTTATATAACATACATTACAGCATTTTAATCTCAATTCATATAATGTTACATATAATGAATCTCAATTCATATAATGCTACATTAAGTATGACATATAATATTATTTTATATGTTTATATAACATGCTCACAAAAAAGACATAAAATTAATGAATGTATTATTATTAAGGTCTAATAGTATAAGTGCTTAATTTTACCATCTGTCTTAGTTTTCTTAAGCCCAAAAACCTATTTTGTTTTCTATTAAGTATTAAATAGTTATTTCATGCTCAAGTAATAAATATAAAAAGATAGACAATAGGAATGTGTTAGTAGTTAATCATAATTTTATTTTTTTAATTTTTTTAATTTTTTAACGTTTATTCATTTTTGAGACAGAGAGAGACAGAGCATGAATGGGGAAAGGTCAGAGAGAGAGGGATACACAGAATCTGAAACAGGCTCCAGGCTCTGAGTTGTCAGCACAGAGCCCGACGTGGGGCTCGAACTCACGGACCTCGAGATCATGACCTGAGCTGAAGTTGGACGCCCAACCGACTGAGCTACCCAGGCACCCCATAATTTTAAATTAATATATATTTTATTTGATACTGACATAAAGTTGCAATGACTATTATTACTATTATTATTTTATCACTATCAATACCTTTGTGAAATCTTTAATTTGGCAAAAGAAGACTGTTAAAGTTAATAGGTAGGTACTTAGAACAATTTCACTGTTATGGATGAGTAAAAAGACTGTAATCCTTTCCATTTGATTTTTTTCCTTAACATCTCTATCACCTTCCTCAAAATAAGACTGCATTTCTTTTTTCCACTTTCAATGTTTAATTATCATCATTAGACTGTGCTTTTTCATTAATGGATGTACTACATAGTAAATTCTCTGCATCTCAGAATTACTTCTAATGGGTTAAGTCAAGTGCTCCAAAAAGAATAAGGATTGGTAAGTTTCATTAACCTACCTCTGTATGATTTATAGTCTTGTCTCTTGAATAATGTAGTTTGAGACAATATGTAAGAACCTTCACAGCGAAGGTGCCTTTCTTCTCTTGCTACATCTAAAGTATCACTTATTCCTTCTATGAATATTAAAATACTGGCTTAAATTATAATAGCATCTTTCAGGGGTTATCGTTAGTACTTCAAGAACAAATTTGATATCTTTCATGGTAGGTGATCACAATAAATGAGACAGTAACTAAAGAACTCAAATAAGAAATGTCGGTCTTATCCAGTCCATGACTTTTGACCCTAAATCAATTATTTTGCTCAGCAGGGTGAAAACGAATTCATAGATTGATGTTGGAAAGTTGATATGTAAGATCATATTTTAAAATTCACATAATGATTGTGGAGAAAAATTAGCAATAATATTTTCTTATTCCCATAAAATTGAACTCCTGGAAACATAGCCTAAACCACTTCAAGTCTTATTGGTACTTCCGATTAATGATATAATTTTGAATATGAATTTTGACCCCTGTAATCCTGTTTCCTTATTTTACAAAGTTAATAAATATTGTAGTTATTATTAACATTTCTTTGAGGTTGATAAAAAATAGAAAAGAAATTAAACGTGGAAAACAGGGGCGCCGGGATGGCTCAGTCAGTTAAGTGTGGAGTTCAGCTCAGGTCATGATCTCACAGTTCATGAGTTCCAGTCCCATGTGGAGCTCTGTGCTAAGACCTTGGAGCCTGCTTTGGATTCTGTATCTCCCTCTCTTTCCCTGCTCCTCCCGCCCCCACTCATGTTCTCTCTCTCTCTCATTTCTGTCAGCAAAATGTTAACTAAACATTAAAAAAGAAAAGAAAAGAAAATTAAAAAGAAAACAACATATGTGCCAATTATGGAGATTCTAAAAGGATAGTAGGTACCAATAATAACCCAGTAAGTTCTCATTATGGGGAAAAGTTCCTCTAATGAAGCCTGCCACTTTGTAGAAATACAGATCCATTAGCGAGGTAGTATTAGCCAAAGCATCCCTAATAACTAATTAGACGGCATTTTGCAACCATGTCCACTATGTGCTATTTCAATTTCCATATCAAAGTTTGCTTGTTTGTTTGTAATTTTAATACTCTTTATCAGGAAAAGAAATCTCACAATGGACTAACGCTCTTTGAGAAGATTCTATTAATGACTAATACTCTCAAAACGTGAAAAGAAATGTGTGAAACTATATGCTATGTTGGAACAAACAGGCTGTTTTCCGATAACGAACTTGACTTGCTTTGACTGTGCATTTTTCTTAGAACGTAACTTTGAAATGGCATACGTCAAAATGGCAGACCTAAGTATGTTAACAATAATTACCCAGTTAACAATCGAAAGAGTATTTCCACAAATATACTCGAACACACTTAAGTCTACCCTTCTGCCACCATTTATGTAACAACATTCTCTAAGAGATTACACATGATACTATTTCTACTGTACATTATTACCTTCAAATGCATTATTAATGACAAACTGAACAGTTTTTTAATATCTAATGGTTAGCGACAAGAATAAGAATTTTCTTTTTCTGATAATGAAGAAAGTAAACTATTTCCTCCTTTTGATTATTACATTCCTTAGGGGGGAAAATAAATTTGACTAAAAACAGTTGTTTGAGATACATTTTCCACATATGTGCACATTTGCTTCCTTTTTTAAAATCCAGGGGCAAGATGCATATAGTCAAGGGAATGAAGTGAACTAAGTCTCCAACTACAGCATGAAGATGTTTACGTGTGTCTGTAATCACCATAGAGAACAAGATACGGCACAGTTCTAGCACCCTGGAAGGTACTTTGTTGTCTCTTCTCAGTCTCAATTAGCCCCAAATTAACTGCTATTCTCAACTCTGTAATCATCGGTTACCTGTGACTGCCCTAGAACTTCCCATAAATGGAGTCGTACATTTGATATTATTACTGTCGTGAGCTAATTTCATTCAGTATTATATATGTGGAGTTATTCGTGCTGTATATATTAGAAGTGTATACTTTTGTATTGCTCTGTACCATTTTATTACGAGATTTGCCACAATTTATCTATTCTTTTCTATTTGTTAAGTATATGGACTTTTTTTGTGATTTTGACTATTATTAATAAATCTGTTCTAAACATTATTTTTGTGTGGGCTTATTTCTCTTATGTATACATTCAGAAATGGGACTAATGAAAATTATATCCCAAAAGTTATATTCCAAAGTGGTATTATAATTTTTCTCCCCTCTCAGCAATGGATGAGAGTTCAGTTGCTCTTTCCCCTATTCTGTACATGTGCTATTTTCAGTCTTCTTAGTTAATTGTAGTTATTCTAATAAGTGTGTAACAATACTTTGTGTATTTTTAATTTGCAATTCCATGGTGAAGAATGATATTATTTTTTAATATATTTATTAATCATTAAAATACTCCGTATCTGAAATTATTTTCAAAAGATCTTTCTTATTATTTTTATTTTTATTTCTTCCTTATTGATTTTTGGAAGTCCCTTGTATGTTCTGTAAATCATGACTTTAATAATATACATAAAACATATATTTTTCCTTGCAGTATTTCTTTGGTGTTTTCACTTTCTTCATGAGCTCTTTTGAGGGGGAGAAAATCTTGGTTATGAAAACCAATCTTTGTTTGGTTTTTTTCTTTAGTGTTTTTGACTCCTAAATTAAAGATGTTTGCTTATTGCAAGGGCACGTAGGTATCCCTCTTTATTATCTTATAGAGGCTTTAGGTTATTTTTATTTTCTTTTCACCATTATGTCTATGAACTAAGTTGGGTCAATCACACTGAATTGTGTAAGACAAGTATCAAGTTCATTTTTTTTCCATTATGGACAACAAATTATGTAATTCAATGTCTTTGACTGATATATTTATTCAACATCATTTCCTCTATTTAACCTTTGCTATAAATCCAGCAACCAAATATACAGGTCTATTTTGGTACTATCTATATTGTTCATCTATTCTTTCACCAATACTATAGCTGCTGGTAACTGTGACTTCTTTTACAGCAATTTTTGAAGTCTGTGATATATGTCCCCAAATTTATTCCTCCTTTAGAATACATTGACTGTTCTAGATTCTTTGAATTTCAAACTAAATTTTAGAACCAGCTCACTTTCTACCAGATCCAAAAAATATTACATTTGTAAAAGTGGAATTTTAGAGACCACATATAGCAATGTGAGAAAAAAAAATTGATACTTTGACAATATTATCTAAAAAAATCATATCTCTTTAATTATTTAGGACTTCTTTAATGTTTTTTCTGCAATATTTTATACTTTTTATTGTAGAGGTATTGGAAATCACCTATTAAATGTATTCCTCTGATTTTATATTTTTAATGTCATGATATTTTATATTCAAATTGTTTGATAATGCTGTATCAATACATAACAATTATTCATATATTGACTGTGTATCCAACAAATTTGGTGAACATACTTATTACCTGAAAAACCTTATTTAGCAGAGCAAAACTATGCTTATCTGTTTATAATTCACTGTAATGTTAAGCAAAAAACAACCTATGGAAATTAATTGCACAAAGATTTTTTTTTAATAAAAGGCTCTGACATGGGTTGACTCCCAAGTATTAATAATATAAAAGACACAAGATATATATCAGAAATTAAGAAATTCACTGAAAAAAGTAAGTCAGGATAAACAAGATCAATTACTGTATATTACTTAGCCATCAAAAAGAATGAAATCTTGGGGGCACCTCGGTGGCTTCGTCAGTTGAGCGTCGGACTTAGCTCAGATCGTGATCTCACGGTTCATGAGTTCGAGCCCTGCGCTGCCCTCTGTGCTGACAGCCTGGAGTCTGAAACCTGCTTCAGATTCTGTCTCCCTCTCTCTCTGTCTCTCCCCCATTTGTGCTCTGTCTCTCTCTCTCTCAAGAATAAATAAACATTAAAAACAAATTAAAAAAAAATAGATGAACTGTCAAAATTGAGAAGGGCATATACATCCATTCAAACTTTTAAAACAATGAATAGAATCTTGCCATTTGCAATGACATGGATGGAGCTAAGCGTGTGTCATGCTAAGTAAAATATGTCAGTCAGAGAAAGAAAACACCAAATGATTTCATCCATATGTGGAATTTCAGAACCAAAATAGAAGTACGTATAGGAAAAAAAGAAAAGAGACCGGCAAACCATAAAAGAGACGCTTAACTACAGAGAACAAACTGAGGGTTGCTAGAGGGGAGGTTGGTGGGGAGAAGGGTTAAATGGGTAATGGGTTAGGAGGGGACTTGTGATGAGCACTGGGTGTTATAATTAAATGATGAATCACTAAATTCTACTCCAGAAACTAATATTACACTGTATGTCAACTGACTGGAATTTAATTTTTTTTAATGTTTATTTAGTTTTGAGAGAGAGAGAGAGAGAGAGAGAGAGACAAAGTGTGAGCCGAGTTGGGGCAGAGAGAGAAGGAGACAACAGAATCTGAAGCAGGCTCCAAGCTCTGAGCTGTCAGCACAGAGCCCCATGCTGGGCTCAAACTCATGCAGTGAGATCATGACTTGACCTAAAGTCAGAAGCTTAACCAACTGAGCCACCCAGATGCCCCTTAGCTAACTGGAATTTAAATAAAAATTTCAAACAAACAAAAACATAAAATAAAAATAAGAAATAAAATAAAATAAAATAAAATAAAGTAAAATAAAGTAAAATAAAATAAAATAAAATAAAATAAAATAAAATAAAATAGAAATCTACTGGTGTCATTAACATTCCAGAATTTAATTTGGTATAGATACTATTACATGTACATTTTAATAGACAGGTACTGGCTGACATTTGTATATCTATATATTCACCAGTTATGTGTGTGTATGCATATAATCAGCATCTAGCAGTGCTGTATAATTTTGTATTCTAATAATTTCTCCTATATAAGGAATTCAGGAGTAGAAAACATTAGGCCAATGGTAGAATGACAGGATAAACTAGGATTTAAGAGGAAAGAAGCAAAATAGGCAAATTTTAGGTCTATTTTTGTTTTGTTGATGAAAAATCTACTTATTATTTATAACGCACCTTAAATGTTTCTTCTCTATGAAACAGCTAAAAAATAAATTCCTTTCTTTGCTCAAAATATTAGCATACAGGGGCACCTAGGTGGCTCAGTTGGTTAAACGTCTAACTTCAGCTCAGGTCATCATCTCACGGTTTGTGGGTTTGAGCCCCGCATCAGGGTCTGGGCTGACAGCTTGGAGCTTGGGGCCTAGAGCCTGCTGCAGATTCTGTGTCTCCCTCTCTTTCTGCCCCTCCCCTGCTTATGTTCTCTCTCTCTCTCTCTCTCTCTCTGTCTCTCAAAAATAAACACACGTCAAAAAATTGTTAAAAAATACTAGCATGCATTCTTCTATCATAACACACAAAACTTTTTTTTCTCTAAGAAGTCAAATAATTGTATTTATGTTATTCATTGTGTCACTAAGGGCATGGCAGAAAACAGAATTCACTTAAGATGGTTTGAAGAGCCTTTTAGGCAGGCAACAGGGAGGTGAACATTAGCACACTACCAACAGCTAGTCCCAACTGCCAGATGTCTGAATCAGGCCATCTGAGAGGTTCCAACCCAGTAAAGTCATCAGGTGACTACAGCCATATGACATGATATCAGGCAAGATCAAGAGAAGCCCTATCCAGACTGCCAACCCATAGCATGATTAGAAATAATAAATACTTGTTCTAAGTCATTTGGGTCTGGGGTGATTTGTTATGCAACAATATATAAAGAAAACAATGACCATTTTATATAAACTCTAATAACAGCAGATGGAAAATGATTTAGTTTATCTTAATGAAGCCGTATTTATTATAAAACTAACACTAAAAATTATTAAAGTGGAAACTTCTATAAATACAAATGAGGATTTCTTCAGTAAAATTCTAAGTGATATTCAATGAATACTTAAATGTATATCCATGACTACGAAGAAGGCAATCTAGAAGAAAACCTGATACTTCATGAAGTAAAAAATCATTTTAGAAAAAGGCAACTCTTTATTTTAGTATTATATTAGAGGGGGGGAAGCAGAGAATAAGCTGAGCAAAGGAGTAGAGGGAGAGAGAGAGAGAGAGAGAGAGAATCTCAAGCAGGTTTCACGCTTAGTACAGAGCATGAAGACATGGGGCCCAATCCCATGACCTGGGATCATGATCTGAGCCAAAGTTAAGAGTAAAATGCTCAACCAAGTGAGCTCTCCAGGCCCCCCAAGAAAAAGTCCACTCTTACTTCTGATTTAAAAAGAATGAAAAGCACACAAACAGTATACACACATATATGCAAATACACACACACACACACACACACACACACACACACCCCTTGGCACAACAGACAAAATGATAAAGAAACTGTGCAAAATAATATATTCCTACATTCCTATTTATTTTCCCATTCTACATGCATTACCATTGACTAACTTTCCGAGTTCATAACTATCTTTGTTTTATCCATTTCTTTATAATGTACTGTTACCGACTGAACTGCATCCTCCCAAAATATATATGTCAAAACCCTCACCCCCAGTACCTCAGAATGTCACTTTATTTGGAGATGGAGTATTTAAAAAGATAATTTTAAAAATTATATTTTAAGACTTTAAAAGAGGGTATAAGGGTAGGCCCACAATCTGATAGGACTTGATGTCTTTATGAAAGAAGGAAGAGCCCCCACAGGTGCATGTGTGCAAAGAAAAGGCTATGGGAAGACCAAACAAGAAGGTGGTAGTCTTCCAGCCAAGGAGAGAGATCAGAGCTGCTGGTGCCTTGACTCTGGACTTCCAGCCTTCTGAAATGTGAGAAGATAAGTGTCTGTTGCTTGAACCACCCCATCTGCCATAACAAAATATAGCAGCTCTAACAGATACAGGGGGGGCAGACCTTCCTTCTGCCTTCCTAGGTTCGATAGCTGGGTCTATGAACTAACCTGAAAACAGATTAAGAGGAAAAAAAGGTGTACACATTGATTAACTTTAATATTTGCACAGGGGCGTGACAGGAAAGAAAATGAATACCCCAAAAGGGCAGAGATTTGAGGGCTTACATACTATCATAATAGAGGAAGAGGGAGGAGTATGCAGACAATTTAGGAAAAAGTAAATCTTTTTAGAAAAGACAAATAGGATTTTAAAAGAATAGGTGGGAAATAGGATAATTTGTGACAAAGTTTGTCTGAGTATGGTGTCAACTTCCAGTTGCTTCTCTTGAAATAAGAGTCAATCTTTCCAGGTTGATGAAACTCTTGGAGTGGGGAATTATGACAGTAGGGTCCCTTTGGAGCATTTGTTTTTAAGCAGGTAAAGGGAATCCAAAGGAAGTATTTCCCTGTATTTGCTGTTTCTTTAAGTGCTTTCGCTCAAAATAATCAATACACCAAAACATCATATTTTGGGGTGGCATGTCCATATCCTGAATTCCTTCTCAGACTACACCTTATTACATACATTTTTTTCTATTGCTTATTTCTGAGAATTCTTCTAAAATCATATGCTATTTTTTTCTGTGAAGACTTTGATAAAATCTAGTTTATTTTCTCTGTTAGTGTTAATCTTGTCTCCCAATTTCTCTTATGTGTAATATTTTATTTTTTGTCCTTGAAATAATTATTATTGGGTGTGAAAATGTGTCTCACTTCCTCTGACTTGCCACACATACTGAGTCTAAATCATCAGCTACTTCAAGGGAAAAGATTACTGTTATCATAGTTAAATTAAGCCAAAACATAACAATCTGGCCCTCAATAAATTCATATGAACACCTTTGTGGCATAAGTGTTGTTTTAAAGGTAAATAGAGTTGCATTATAAATATAATCTTGCCATTGTAATGATTACTCTATGCCTTAGGCTTATCATTGCATTTAAAACAAAATTAGAATCTACTTTATCTTATAAATGCAAAACTTAGGATATCAAGCATTTAATATAACTACTGTCAAAATACTACAGATAGAAAAATAAGCACGCCATGTGTCTTTTGAAACAACTTTGAAAGATTTCCTTTGACAACTCACACTCAAGAGGCATACCCCAGGGTCAAATTTAACACTTTTATTTCATTGTTTTTAAGACTCTGTTGCTACAAGCACATGCTTTAGTTCATTTTGTGTTACACTGATGTATTATGTCATGAAGGATTATTAGTGATTAGGAACAATAGTGGGTCAACCTAAAGTTGATGTTTAGCGTCAGAAGAACGGCATGACAAACCAGAAATACAAGTCTGTCAAAGCTTGCCAGGGATTCTACTTCAAAATGACAAAAATGCCTGGGTTTTGTTGTACAGTTTTCACAGGCATTGAAAATATGATAGGCTACTTCAGAATCCTTAATGCCAGGGCTATTAATTTCTTACATAACCCAAATGTGAGAACAAAGAGAACAAAATGTTACCAGGGCTTCCTAAAATATCATGGGGTAAGTGACATATACCATCCTACTTTCAACATTTTAAAAGCAATTCATTGACTTATCCTTGATAAGGTTGAACAGTTATGATGGAGCAAGAGACAGAAAGAGCCCTGAGCTATGGCCCTTCACAACGGCTGAATTCTACTGCGAGAAAAAGGTCACGTGAGAAAAACTTACTGCTCAGTGCAAGTTTGTATATGGATTTGTTAAGTAGCATGGCTGGACCGGTCAAGATGCAGATTAATGTGCCTGTGTTTGTCAATCCTCAGAAGCTAGAAGGGCCAGAAGAGATTTCTTGACATGACCAGAATGAATCATAGCTGAGAAGGAAAGTCTGAGGTCAGAGCAAATGAGACATCACCAAGAATGATATATAATGAGATATGCAATGACAAGAAGGAATAACCAAGGAGTTAAGCTGAAGATTCTCTTTCTCTCTCCTCTCTCTCTCAAACACACACACACACACACACACACACACACACACACACACACATACACACACGCAGACAAGCCATACATTAAAACACATTAAAAAGGAGGAACAGGATTTAGAATAAGATAAAGTTCCAGAGAACTGCTTTATGAAGGGGACTGACCATATGACATGAGGATTTGAACAAAATAGACAATTATACAAAACTAAGGGCCATGGACATTTAAAATTCTTTTCTTCTTTTGCTGCCACTGACTTCGTAAAAAAGGAAGCTAACCGAAGTATTTTTCATGTATCTGATACATATACCGAAACACAACCAAAACAAAATGATTAACAAAAATAAAAGCGATGTGCAAAATTGCCCCACAACTAGGACAGTGGAGAAGAGCTACATTGTGCCGATATAACAATCAACCAGAAAAAAAATACAAGTGGTTCACCACAAAAATTTATTCACTGATCCTACATGTCCATTTTGCAATAGCAAATAGTGCTCTATCTCAACACATACTTTTATAATTTTTTAAAGAAGGAAAAGAGAATGTGGCAATCCACTATTTTTTAGCCACTCAGCATGTAAATAACATGTCATTTCTACTCTTATTCCATTAGATAAAGAATGTCATACGGCCATCTCGAATTTCAACAGAAAAACATTGTATCATACTGCTGTGTGGGCTGATATCCCAGACAGGGTAAGGAAGATGGAAAAGCACTAATATATTCTATGATTCTAGAAGTACAGCAAACTGATGAGCGCCTGTCATTGGGGTTGGAGATTTAGAGGCTGACGTCAGTTGTAAAAGTGAGAAATAACATAACAAATAAATTTGGTAGCCTAAATAAGGTACAACAGCTTATTATTGTATCTTTATTAATAATATTATTAACCATATTTCTTATTATGTATTATTCTCTGCCAGTCACCTCTTCAGATGAAAAAAAAGGAAACTTTATTTTAACAACATAAATCCATATGTCTAGCCATAATCTTTGAAGTTTATTGGCCACTAGGTCCTAAATGTGTTACCCCTAAGACTTGGAGTAGAATAAAAAATAACCTGAAATCTAGGTCACAGTAAAAACAGAATTTCTCACAGGTAGTAGTCAGATGGTAACACAGCCCTCAAGATGGGACCCCACTCCCTGGTGTGGATATGCCTTTTATAATAATAACTTTGAATGTAGGTGGAATCTATGAAATGATGGATGTAACCCCCATGATAGAATCGTTCTATGGCAAAGGTAAAGGTAATTTTTGCAGATGTAATTAAAGCCTCTAGTCTGTCGATTTTAATTAAATCATAATGGACTTTTCCTGGGTGGGCTTTACCTACTCAGACGACTGCTTTACAGATACTAAAAGCAGGGAAGAGATTTGAACAGTAGAAAAGTGATACACAATATTACCTTGATCACAATGATAAAAATCTAAGCATGATGATGGCTTGAATAAAGAACATAGAATGCCCTTGTGGGCGCTTATTTTCACACTTCTATCACTGGGAAAGTGACTAAGAGAGCGGAGACTGAAAAAGGTACCTTATTTCACTACATAAGAAGGCAACATGGAATGCCTCAGGATGAAAAAGGACGTGCCTCAAGGTAAATACTTAAAGCAAACAAAGATACAGCACATATAATATGTCTTATGCCTGATACAATTCCAAAAATTTACATATATTAAATTATTGGATACCATATCTTAAAGGAAATAAATTAAAGAAAGCAATAGACTTACTGAAGGTATATTTAAACAATAAGTTAATTGGAAACGGTAAGTTTTTCCTAAATGCCTTTCATCAGATTGTGAAAATTCATTTTAAATCTTAGAGAAAAAAAATATTCTCATGGTGGGTGTTAGAGTCTTGCCAAATGTATTTCGTGCATCTTCGGAAGTAATTATATGTTATCATTTATATCATCATTATGGAAAATGATACTGGTTCATTTTGAATGTTGAACTAACTTTGCATTCCTTGGATAAGCCCTAATTGTTCTAGTATGTATTATTTTTTAGAACATACATTTGAATTTTTTAATACTACCAGAGCAAGAATTTTTGTATCTAAGCTTCATAAGTAATATCATTCCATAATTTTCTTTTTCTGTAATATGATTGTCAGGTTTGACACTAGGTACGCGTAGACTCAAGTAGAAGCTAAGAAAGTTCTTGTTCTGTCTTTTATGACAACAGTTGGATAATATTTTAATTTTTTCTTTCCTGGTCTTTTAGAGGTGGGGAAATTTGGAATAAGTGACAGATATTTTAAGAGCTGAATGAACTAACTAAATTTGTAACTAAAGTATGACGATTAAAGTTTGCTCAAAGTGTTCATCATTTAAAAAGCTTACAAAATAAAAAAAATATTTCAATTGTTCAGTGCTTTAAGAGTATTGTCTTGAAAAAAAACTGTATTTAAAAGTCATTTTGAATTTTATTATAACAGGAAAGTTGAAACTTTTAATAAAAAGAATTTTATTTTCTATTAATTTTATTTGCTTATAGATTTTAATGTGACAATAATTCAATAACTTCTTGATATATAATAAAGACTCTTACTCCACATTTATATAATTTCTCATTGTATTATATAGGCATACACATCTGTACATACATTTGTGTTTTTGCATACATACATAAACGAACACTGCGTGTTCATAGAATGCCCTTTAATGAGGAACATTGGGAACCCATAACCATAAATCTTGACACTGGAAAAATCTGCAAGGAAAATCTAGAGGCAGGATTCAAGAAATAAATGTCTATTGTTGAGAAAGTATTAATTAAAAAATAGAAAATATTTTGTTGATTGTTACTTTCTCTGTGCAGAAGCTTTTAATTTTGATTAAGTCCCAACAGTTTATTTTTGCTTTTGTTTCCCTTGCCTCAGGAGACACATCTCCAAAGTTGCTACAGACAATGTCAAAGAGGTTACTGCCTGCGTTCTTTTCTAGGCTTTTTATGGTTTCAGATCTCACACTTAAGTCTTTCATCCATTTTAAATTTATTTTTGCATATGTTATAGGAAAGTGATCCAGTTTCATTCTTTTGCATATTGCTGTCCAAATCTCCCAGCACCGTTGAAGAGATTGTCTTTTTACTGTCGGATGCCCTTTCTTGCTTTGTTGACCATACAGTTCGTGTTCATTTCTGGGATTTCTGTTCCATTCTATTGATATATATGTCTATTTTTGTGCCAGTACCATACTGTTTTGATCTCTCCAGCTTTGTAATATAATCCAAAGTCTGCAATTATGATACATCCAGCTTTGCTTTTCTTTCTCTTTTTTTTTTCTTTTTTTTAATTTTATTTTTTTAATTTACATCCAAATTAGTTAGCATATAGTGCAACAATGATTTCAGGAGTAGATTCCTTAATGCCCCTTACCAATTTAGCCCATCCTTCCTCCCACAACCCCTCCAGTAACCCTCTGTTTGTTCTCTATATTTAAGAGTCTCTTATGTCTTGTCCCCCTCCCTGTTTTTGTATTATTTTTGCTTCCCTTACCTTACGTTCATCTGTTCTGTGTCTTAAAGTCCTCATATGAGTGAAGTCATATGATATTTGTCTTTCTCTGACTGACTAATTTCGCTTAGCATAATACCCTCTAGTTCCATCCATGTAGTTGCAAATGGCAAGATTTCATTCTTTTTGATTGCCAAGTAATGTTCCATTGTGTGTGTGTGTGTGTGTGTGTGTGTGTGTGTGTGTACCACATCTTCTTTATCCATTCATCCATCAGTGGACATTTAGGCTCTTTCCATCCTTTGGCTATTGTTGATAGTGCTGCTACAAACATCGGGGTGCATGTGCCCCTTCAAAACAGCATACCTGTATCCTTTGGATAAATACCTAGTAGTGCAATTGCTGGGTCGTAGGGTAGTTCTATTTTTAGTTTTTTGAGGAACCTCAATGCTGTTTTCCAGAGTGGCTGCACCAGCTTGCATTCCCACCAACAATGCAAAAGAGATCCTCTTTCTCTGCATCCTAGCCAACATCAGTTGTTGCCTGAGTTGTTAATGTTAGCCATTCTGACAGGTGTGAGGTGGTATCTCATTGTGGTTTTGATTTGTATTTCCCTGATGCTGAGTGATGTTGAGCATTTTTTCATGTGTCAGTTCGCCATCCAGATGTCTTCTTTGGAGAAGTGTCTATTCATGTCTTATGCCCGTTTCTTCACTGGATTATTTGTTTTTTGGGTGTTGAGCTTGATAAGTTCTTTATTGATTTTGGATATTAACCTTTTATCTGATATGTCGTTTGCAAATATCTTCTTCCATTCTGTCAGTTGCCTTTTAGTTTTGCTGATTGTTTCCTTTGCTGTGCAGAGACTGTTTATTTTGATGAGGTCCTAAAAGTTCATTTTTGCTTTTGTTTCCCTTGCCTCCAGAGATGTTAGGTAAGAAGCTGCTGCGGCCAAGATCAAAGAAGATTTTGCCTGCTTTCTCCTCGATGATTTTGATGCTTCCTGTCTTACATTTAGGTCTTTCATCCATTTTGAGTTTAGTTTTGTGTGTTGTGTAAGAAAGTGGTCCAAGTTCATTCTTCTGCACGTCGCTGTCCAGTTTCCCCAGCACCACTTGCTGAAGAGACTGTATTTCATTGGATATTCTTTCCTGCTTTGTCAAAGATTAGTTGGCCATATGTTTGTGGGTCCATTTCTGGGTTCTTTATTGATCTGAGTGTCTGTTTTTGTGCCAGCTTTTCTTTTTCAACGTTGCTTTGGCTCTTTGGGGTCTTCTGTGGTTCCATATAAACTTTAGGAATGTTTGTTCTCTCTCTGTGAAAAATGCTGTTGGTATTTTGATAGGAAAGGAAACAATTAACAAAACTTAAAGGCAACCTATGGAATGGGAGAAGATATTTGCAAATGACATCGCTGATATGTCAGATTTGGTTAATAACCAAAATATATAAAGAATGTATCAAACTAAATACCAAAAAAACAAATAATCCAATTAAAAAATGGGCAGAAGACATGAATATACATTTTTCCAAAGAAAACATACAGATGGCCAAAGACATAAAAAGATGCTCAACATCACTGATAATCAAGTGACTATCAAAACTATAATGAGACATCATCACAACACCTGCCAAATTGGCTAAAATCAACAACACAAGAAACAGCAGGTGTCACTGAGGATGTGGAGAAAGGGGAACTCTGTTGCACTCTTGGTGGGAATGCAAACCGGTGCAGCCACTCTGGAAAACAGTATGGAGTTTCCTCAAAAAGTTAAAACAGAACTACCCTATAATCCACAAGTTGCACCACTAGGTATTTACCCAAAAAAATACAAAAATACTATTTCAAAGAGATACATGCACCTGATATTTATGGCAGCATTATCTACAAAAACCAAATTATGGAAACATCATCCATCAACTGATAAATGGATAAACACATATATACACATAAACACATATATATAGTTTATATATATAGTTTATTCTAAATCTCCAAAAGGGATCATTTGAATATAGTTAAAATGAAATTATATTCTGACTGTTTTTTTTTTATCTTAAGCATTCTATAAATCATGATTTTTTGCAGTCTGTCTCCTATTTCTGTCAAAGGTTATGTTTTAGATAGGATAATGACAATAGCTGTTGATAAACAAAACAAAAAAAAAAAAACAGCTTAAATTAAAATACCATGTGACCAAACGAAGCACCACTGTTGAATACAGCAAAGTGAAAAGTCTTGTGACATTTTTTTAGCTTTTGAAATCACGTTTATTATTTTAACTATAGTTCTTTCTTTTTTTAAGCTTTTTTAACGTTTATTTTTGAAACAGAGAAAGAGCACGAACGGGGGAGGGTCAGAGAGAGGGAGACACAGAATCCGAAACAGGCTTCAGGCTCTGAGATGTCAGCACAGAGCACCACACGGGGCTCGAACTCACGGACCGCGAGATCATGACCTGAGCCGAAGTCAGACACCCAACCGACTGAGCCACCCAGGTACCCCTATAGTTCTTTCATCTATCTATCTATCTATCTATCATCTATCTATCATCTATTTTCTATCTATCATCTATCTATTATCTATCATCTATCTATCTATGATCTATCTATCTATGATCTATCTATCATCTATCATGTATCACTATCAAGTTTTTTTTTTTCTCCAAGTACAACACCTATATTTCTATCTTATGGATTGTTAATATTTACCATAAACACAACCTGAAATGTCTGCAAATTCTAAATTAACAAGCTTTACTAATGCTTTTAATTTCTACTTGTCTAAACTGTGAAGTTGGGCAAATTCCAAGGTCTTTCTGAGGATTCAATGGGACGATGCATTAAATCAGGCGGGTGGCACTACAGTGCTGACGCTAGAAAGTGGAAGAGGCTGGTCAGTAACGCAGGTACTCACACAAATGAGGTGATTCAGCACAAGATGATTTTCATTTGTATTCTGAAGTCAAGGATTTTTAAGGGCTCTCTCCACTTTATGTCATTTAGAAAAGTATACATATGATATATAAAAATATCAAGTGTCTACCTGTATGAAAGAGTCTGACTCAATTTGTTTTTTTTTATATGTCTGACTGCTGATGGTTTTTAAGCTTCACAATTTCCTCTTCCCTTCCTGTTCCGCATATGAGCAAGCTGATAAGAAATCCCAGGTATTCGTTCCTTCCTTTCTCCCCTGCATAGGGGAATACTCACCCCTGTCCCACTCCCTAACTTTCAGAAAAATCCCAAGCTAATCTTTCTTTACTCTCAACCCATTTTCGGGCCTACTTGGGAGCTATCCTGTGCTCCCCAGAAAGACCACTTATTTAAGTAATAACTCATTTTTAATTTATTTTTTTTATGTGGGA
This sequence comes from Panthera onca, assembly GCF_046562875.1. Lineage (NCBI taxonomy): Eukaryota > Metazoa > Chordata > Mammalia > Carnivora > Felidae > Panthera > Panthera onca. The sequence goes on from NC_138339.1 coordinate 22,716,463, forward strand.
TCCATACCCAATATGGGCTTGAAGTCATGACTTAAAGATCAATTCACACACTTTGACTGAGCCAGCCAGGCGCCTCAGTAATAACCCTCTCATACCCTCTTGATGTGTATGTGTGGCATCATCAGTTTCAATAATTGAAGCAAATTTTTGGGGGGGACCATCCTTTATCTGCAGATGCCTACGATACTACTTTATGATCCTGTTCTTATCAAGAACTTAATAAAGCAAATAAAGTTTTATTTTAAGTGTTCATAGACATTTTTAAGGGAAAAAGTAGTCAAATACCCTAATTCTTATATGTAATGTAAATGAATTTTGCTTAAGCTAATGCATTTTATACAGCTTTAACCATTAGAGGTCCTGAGTCAAAAGTCATATTATGGGGTGTCTTGGGGCTCAGTCAGTTGAGTGTCTTACTCTTGATTTCAGCTCAGGTCATGATCCTGAGGTTGTGGAATTGAGCTTGGCATCGTGCTTCTCACTGAGCATGGAGACTGCCTAGGATTCTCTCTCACTTTCTCTCTTTCTCCCTCTGCCCCTCTCCTCCTCCCCCCAACTGTGTTCTCTCTAAAATTAAAAAAAAAAAAAAAAAGTCATATTATTTCAACAAGTTGGAGTAACCAGTTTTACAATGCTAACTTTTTATGATTCTTTTAAATGCATGTTTATAATTGTCATATTGCATATGTTCTATTAAAGTGCCTTTAATGTATACTGCCTTTAATGATAAAATTTAAAACCACTCATGATTTAGGTAATATATTGCTACATAACAATATCTTTAAAAATTCTTCTAACGGCTCATTTAAAGAATAAAAACAAATAATTCTTAACAGTTTGGCTCATTTGCATTATAAATATATTATAAATATGTGGTATGCACTTTACTTGTATATTTTTAAACATTGTCATCATAGACAATACAGTTTCTGGGCAGGTACTTAGAGAAGTCATGTGTAGGTTTTTCATCCCTGAACTCTAGTTGAGTTCCCAACAATAGGCAGGATCCACTGGAAGGCATTACATGTGTGAGCCTTTATATGAATCCTGCATCCGGCCATGCTCTATTCTACCCCAGCTGATGCTACTCAGTGAGGAGTTGTCCCCAGCGGCCCTGCCCAAGTTGAAAATTGTAAGCAAAATAATTTCTTTTTGTAAATAAATTATGGTTCTTGGATATATGGTCATTTCCAACCTCGCACCCATATGTATTCACTTATTTATTAAAGTTCGTGGGGCGCCTGGGTGGCTCAGTGGGTTGAGCATCCGACTTCCGCTCAGGTCATGATCTCGCGGTCTATGAGTTCCAGCCCCGCGTCAGGCTCTGTGCTGACAGTTCAGAGCCTGGAGCCTGCTTTGGATTCTGTGTCTCCCTCTCTCTCTGCCCCTCCCCCTCTCATGCTCTGTCTCTCTCTGTGTCAAAAATAAATAAACATTTAAAAAAATTTAAAGTTCAATATATATTCATTGAAGGGTAATAAGTCTTGGCTCTGAGGACACACTGATTGTGTAGGGGTATGTTCACTAGTACATCTCTATGTCACACACACACTACACATTCCAAACAATACCCTCATAAATACACACAATAAGCTACATGTGCATACACTAGAAGCAGGTATAGCAGAAAGCAAGCAAATGTTAATTGCATAATTGACTAAGAAAAAGACCTTGATGAAGATTTTTCAAAATTATTTGATTCAAGTTGCAATATAATACCTTCCAATGTTCAGTTCCATTATTCTCTTTTAAATTACGATTTTCTTTACTGTTTAGCATCTCCTTTCTTTTTATATGCCTAAAAGACACAACAACCAATTTCCTGTATCCCTGTTTGGCTTTCATTTAGCTGGTTGTGTTAAGACAATCTGTCTTGAAACCGTATTATTACTGGCTTGAAGGCCCCGGGTAAAATCTTACAAACTCAACAGCGTGATGCACTGAGGTTTCATAACAACAATTTTCACCTTTGTGGAAACACATTCAATGAAATGACAAACTGTGATGTAATATTTCCTTTGGAGAATAAGGCACACATTTCTCAATTCTACACAAATTTGTGTGGTTGGTTTCCGTATAAAACAAAAGTGTTGTTATTGTTATTTCCTTACCGGATTGCTGAAACCACATACGTTCTTTTATTTGTTGTCTAAAAATCTACTGTATTGACTTTCAAAGTATCATAAACATGGCAATTAGTACCATTTTTTCAAGTTGATTTGGAAAAAGGGAAAATTTTCACTTTATATTTGTTCCTCCAGTATTCTTTGAATTAAAAAAAAAAACAGTTACTCATTTACCATGAATGAAAATATCTTAGTCAACTCAAGCAGCTGTAACAAAAAGCCATAAGCTGGGTGGCTTCTCAAACACAAGTCTATTCCTCGCGGTTCTGAACGCTAAAAGTCTGCAATCAGGGAGAACCGGTGGCAACTAGGTCAGGTTCTGGTGAAAACCCTCCTCTGGGTTTCAGTTTGCTGACCATCTTCACGTGGTGCCAAGAGAACTGGCGAATCCTCAGGCTTCTATAACGGCGTTTATCTCATTCACGAAATTTCTGTCCTCGTAACCTAATTACCTCCCAGAACCTCCCACCTTTAGCTATCATCACATTGGGACTAGGGCTTTAACATATAAATTTGGGGTGACATAAACATTCAGTCTATTGAAGAGAGTATATAGTAAATGATCTCTCTGTCTCAGAACTGATCAAGGGGTTAAAATGTCAAGATAAATGATGTCTGACAAGCATTTGTACAAAGCATATATGTACCATTTGTTGAAAAAAAATATTATGTATGTGAATTCAATCTAAAGTCCCATGAAACACTAGCTATATTGTGCTCTTTTCTTTTTTTTTCTGTTTTTTTAAAGTTTTTTTTTTATTAACTTTTGAGAGAGAGACAGAGAGAGTAAATGGGGGAAGGGCAGAGACAGACGAAGAGCGAGAATGCCAAGCAGTCCCTGCACTGTCAGCACGGAGTCTGATGTGGGGCTCTAACTCACAAACCATGAGATCATGACCTGAGCCAAAACCAAGAGTCAGACGCTTAACCAACAGAGATACCCAGGTGCCCCTGTGTTCTTTTCTTTTTTTTGAAAAGAATGAAGATGAGTTGAACAAAGTACATAGTGTATTCTTGGATAGAACATCAAAATTACTCAACAAGGAGCCAAAAAACGTAGATCAGAATTTTAAATCCATCAGCTATTAAATACATAAACTTCGGTCAGGCTGTTACATAGGCTGATTCTGCCTATGTAAATAAATAAGCAAAAAAATAAATGAGAAGGGGGCTTGTAGAGTGCATCGTAGTCTCAACACAAAGACAGTGAATGTATATCTGCTAACAAAACATTCTATAAAGTAATTACACTTGTAGCTGATGTCAAAAGCCAGAAAGAATTGACAACATCCTTCCTCCCAAAAAGGGAACATTGAACCATCCACTGATTGAAATGAGGAGGCACAGAAACCACCAGGAGCCCTGAACCTGAACATCAGGTCTAGAATGTGAGAACAACATCAAGGGTATATGTCCTGTGCTCGCTTTGGCAGCACATATACTAAAATTAGAACGATGCAGAGAAGATTAGCATGGCCCCTGCGCAAGGATGACACGCAAATTTGTGAAGCGTTCCATATTTTTAATAAATTTCATATATTAAAAAAATAAATAAATAAAAAAAATAAAAAAAGGGTATATGTCCTATGTTTGTCAGGCATTCAAGGATGGGAATTCAAAACATTCTTACCGTCAACCCAGATTTGTGGTAGAAAACACAGATCTGAGATGTGCAGACAGAAATGCCATGTGAAAGTCATGAAGCCATCCTTGCAGTGTGTGCGTGTAGGAGCCAGACCGCACTATAGAATAAAAAATGGTTGTAAAACAACAACAACAAGGGGCGCCTGGGTGGCGCAGTCGGTTAAGCGTCCGACTTCAGCCAGGTCACGATCTCGCGGTCCGTGAGTTCGAGCCCCGCGTCGGGCTCTGGGCTGATGGCCCGGAGCCTGGAGCCTGTTTCCAATTCTGTGTCTCCCTCTCTCTCTGCCCCTCCCCCGTTCATGCTGTGTCTCTCTCTGTCCCAAAAATAAATAAAAAACGTTGAAAAAAAAAAATTTAAAAAAAACAACAACAACAACAAAAAGGTAAGAAAAGCCTTATGAGAACTTCTAGTTTTAGAAGCGGTGAATGCCTAAACCAAGATCATTGTGATCCAACTGAGAAGACAACTTTTGCTGAAGATAAGCAGACAAAACAATTATAAGATAATTAGAGATAATACATAGATCCAAATAAAAGGAAAAGTCACTTAAGGTGTTATAATTATAATACAATCTGAAGGTCTTCCTACTGTATTCCAAGTTATATAAGATAAGATAAGAATCTTTAAAAATAACTTCAATATAAATATAGGTGGATTATAAAAATGACCAAGGAGAATTACTAGAAATTAAACAGTATCAACAATGAAATTACACTGGTGAAAAAATACAAAACTTAAGGGATGGGCTAAATTGATATTACAAAGCTGAAAATAGAATTAATACATTTAATTAATAAATAAAGAATAAAGAATTAGTAAATCTAAAGGAGGAACAAGAGAAATTTTTAAACATTGTTCAAAGCGTTAGAAAATAAGACAAAAAGCCTCACAAATATAACTCAAAATGGATCACAGATCTACATGTAAAACACAAAACCATAAAACTCTTAGAATACAGGAGAAAATGTAAATGATCTAGTTAAAATATAAATGTTATATCTAGATGACTTTTTAGAGATAACACCAAAGGCATGATCCATGACAGAAATAATGAATAAGGTTGGATTTCATTAAACTTTAAAAATCTACTCTTTGAAAGACAATGTCAAGAAAATGAGAAATAAGCCAGACTGAAAGAAAATGTTTGCAAAACGCAAATCTGATAATCAATAGTTACCTAAAATATGCAAATGACTCTTAAACCTCAATAATAAGAAAACAACTCAATAACGGATGAATCAAAGACCTTATTAGACACCACAACAAAACAATATATTCAGATGACAAAGAAGCATATGAAAAGATGCTCACTATATGTAATCAGAGAAATTCATATGAAAATAACAATAAAATTCCACTACACATCTATTAGAATGGCCAAAATCAAGTACGCTAACAACAGCAAAGGCTGACAAGGAGGTAGGGCAATAGGAATTCTCATTCGTTTCTGTTGGGGATACAACTTGGTACAGCCACTTTAGAAGACAATTTGGTGTATATATATATATATATATATATATATATGTTTATACATATATATACACATATATATGTACATATATTTGTTTGTTTTTAATTAAACCTATCCATCATGTGATCAAACAGTCACATTCTTTGGCATTTGCTCCAAGAGTTGAAAACTCATGTTCACACAACAACTTGCACAAATATATTTACTGCAACTCTATTCATAATTGTCAAAATTTGTAAGCAGCCAAGATGACCTTCAGTAAGCAAATGGATAAACTGTGTTGCCCCCAGACAATGGAGTCTTATTCAGTACTGAAAATAAATGAGCTACCACACCGTGAAAAGACAAAGAGGAATCGAAAATGCAAATTACTAAGTTAAAGAAGCCAATCTGGAAAGGGTACATGCTGTATGATTCCCACTATATGACATTCTGGTGAAGAAAGAATACAGAGACAGTACAAAAGATCAATGGCTTCTAGGGACTGTGGGGGTGAAGAGGGATGAATAGGTTGTGCACGGAGAATTTTTAGGAGTGAAAATACTTTTTACTTTACCATAATAATGGATACATAGAATTATACATTTATCTAAACTCATAGAACATACACCAAGAGTGAACCATAATGTCAACTATGGACTTTGGGTGATGATGATGTATCAGTGTAGGTTCATCAGTTGAAACAAATTTTGCACTCTGGTGGAGGATGTCAATAATGGGGGAGGCTACGCATGTATGAGGACAGAGGGTATGTGGGAAATCTCTGTACCTTCCTCTCCATATTGCTATAAACCTAAAACTGCTCTAACAAAATAAAGTCTTAATTAAAAAAAGAATATATATCCATTTAGGAGGCTATAAATTAAAAAAAAAAAATTAAAACATAAGTAAACCCACAGAAAACGAAAGGAAAGAAATAAAATAAATCTGAAAATAATAAAATAGAAAATAAACATATAATAGTGAAAAATTTTCAAAACAAGACAATGAAATTAGTAATGGGAAATGATAGGGTCCTAAGAAGTATGCACATTTAGAAAAAGAAAATAAAATAAGAGAGGTTAAAGGACTTAAGTTGTCAATTTAGTACCAGGAAAATAGAACGGTGATGTAATGGCTAAGAATTTTCCAGGATTAAAGAAAAGTATTTGTTGTTTTTTTTTTTTTAAACTTTTTTAATGTTTATTTATTTTTGAGAGAGACAGAGACAGAATATGAGTGGGTTAGGGGCAGAGACAGAAGGAGACAGAATCCAAAGCAGGCTCTAGGCTCTAAGCTGTCAGCAAAGAGTCCGACTTGAGCCTAGAACTCTTGAGCTGTGAGATCATGGCTTGGGCTGAAGTTGGACGCTCAACTGAGTGAGCCACCCAGGTGCCCCAGAAAGTATTTGTTGTTATATTGCAAAACATGTTGAATCACCAGCAGGGAAATTAGAAGGAAAAAAAAAAAAACTGAATTATTGGATTCTTTTTCACTGTTGCTTCTTATACCCACATTCCTTCCTTCCAGTTTCTTTTTCTATCATGTTGGATATCTAGAGGGAAGGATTATTAGTAGTAAACCCTCATTATATCTGAAACGTATTTATCTATCTTCACTATAATTGACAGACTACCGAGGTACAGAATTCCAACTTGAGTTATTTTCTTTAAGTCTTTAAATGGATTATTCCATTGCATTTTGGTTTCTATTGTGTGTGAAAAGTTGCTGTCACACGACTATCATTCAACTATATGAAATTTGTCTATTCTCTTTAGTGCCTTCCAAGCTGTTTTTTTATTAATCCATGTAAGAAATTTAAAGATATAATTTAATACAGAGGAAAATGGTATCTGAATATATCAGTGGGAAATAAGAAGCAAGAATGAAAAAGCATTGATAAAGTGTTGATAAACCTTTATAATTATCTACAGAAAAGAATATGGCTATGTACATATATGTATATATAAATTAAATGAATATATATATGAATTAAATGAATATATATGTATATATATATGAATTAAATGCCAAAAATAATGCTATAAAACATAGGGAAAGGACAAAAGAAAAATTCAAGTTTCTCAAAATTGTGACATGGCTGAAGAAAAAGATAAAGATATTAATTAGCATTAAACATAAAAAGATATATAAATTAATGCAGGTACTTATTTGTGATTAAATTGAAACTTGATAAATTTAGTCTATCTATGCAACTCAAATTCCCCAGTAAAAGTTTATATGAAATTGTCAATCATTTTATAAGAATATCAGATAATATACATATCTTCATATATACAAAGAGATAACTATAGTCATGGGTTTGTTAAAAAATAGTTAAGGGGCGCCTGGGTGGCTCAGTCAGTTAAGCGGCTGACTTCGGCTCGGGTCATGATCTCGCGGTCCATGAATTTGAGCCCCGCGTCGGGCTCTGTGCTGACAGCTCAGAGCCTGAAGCCTGTTTCAGATTCTGTGTCTCCCTCTCTCTGACCCTCCCCCGTTCATGCTCTGTATCTCTCTGTCTCAAAAATAAATAAACATTAAAAAAAAATTAAAAAAAAATAGTTAAGTATACTGATGGCTTCTCAACTTTGGCGATACTGACATCTTAGGCTGGGTATTCTTTGATGTGGGGCCTGACCCGCAACTTGTATTATAGGATGGTTGTAAGTATCCCAGAACCCACTTACTGGATGTCAGTAGCACCCTTCTTGTTGGATAATCAAAATCTTCAGATAATGATGGCCATTACTAAAGAAGAAAAGAAGGAGAAGGAGAAAAGAGCATGGAGGAGGAAGGAAGGAGGAGGAGGTGGGGGGAGGAGAAGAGAACATAATAAATGTTAGTGAAAATGTAGCAAAATTAGAATAGTTGTGCACTTATGATGAGATGTGAAATGGTGAAGACACTTTAAAAAAATGTTTATTTTAGAGAGAGAGAAAAAGACAGAGGGTGGGGAAGGGGCAGAGAGAGAGAGAAGGAGACAGAGAATACCAAGCAGGCCCCCTGCCATCAGAGCTGGATTTGGAGCTTGATCTCACAAACCATGAGATCATGAACTGACCTAAAATCAAGACTTGGACACTTAACTAACTGAGCCACCCAGGCATCCCGGTGAAGACAGTTCGATGAACAGTATGGCAGTTCCTGAAAATTAAACATAGATTTACTACGCCTTCTAGCAATTCCACTTTAGAATATATACCAAAAGAATGGCAAGTAGGAACTTGAACCGGTATCTGTACACCCATTAGTAAAAGCATTATTCACAACAGTCAAATTTGGAAATAACACACACGTCCATTGACAGATAAATGGATAAACAAAATGCGGTAGATTCACAGAATACAATATTATTGGGTTTAAGAAAGAAGGAGATTCTGAAGTATGTCACAACATGAAAAAACCTAAGGACGTTATGTTAAGCGAAATAAACCAGGAACAAAAGGACAATTACAGTGTGATTCTACTTATAAGAGGTACTTTAAGAAGTCAAATTCATGGAGATAGAAAGTAGAATGGTGGTTGCCAGGGTCTAGGGAGGAGACTGGGGGGCGGGGTTAGTGTTTAATGGGTATAGAGTTTCAATTTAAGAAGATGAACAATTTTGGAGATGGATGGTGATGATGGTTGTACCACAATGTGAATATTCTTAATACCACAGAATTACACGCTTATAAATTATTAAATGGTAAATTTTATATGTTGCAAATTTTCCCTGTCTCTCTCTCTGTCTCTCTCTGTCTCTGTCTCTGTCTCTCTCTCTCTCTCTCTCTTTCTCACATACACACACACACACACACACACACACACACTCACACACCAATAAAACTTCTAGGGACCACACTAAGGAAACAAACAGACAAACAAACAAAAAAACCCACCAGACTTTGCCAAATACCCTAGGGATAAGAAAATCTTCCATTGAGGACCAGTGAAGTATGATAACATCAAGTATTGTCAAATATGCACAAAAAGGGACACACACAATGTTTTAGTTGCAAATTGTTTCAGATTTTGGACAGAGATTTGGCAATATCTGGTGTATTTAAAAATGCACTTATTCTACAAAATTACAATCGGATTCCCAAGTATACACCTTAGAGAAACTCACATCTGTGCCCAACGACAAAGGGGTCACAGAAATATTCTCACCAGTGCTGTTTGATGTATATATTTATATATACATGTATACCATGTGTATGGTAACAACTTAAATGTTAATCAACATAACTGTTTTGAATATATTCTAGTACATTTATGACACGGGACAAACCATATTCCTGGATAGAAATCAGAATGCCACAAATGATAGAAACAATAGGCACCGATAACTTGTAAAATTGCAGAATCATACTGTACGGTTATTTACAAACAAATGTAGCAAGGATCTATAAAAATCTAGGTAGATGACAAATACACATTCTGGACAGCATTTGCCTCAAATGGGGTAGGTTGAAGACAAAAATTAAGGAAAGATCAGAGAGCATTACACAGGAAATTTCAAAACTACTTTTATTATTTTATTATTTAAATTTCAATGGTGGGCATGTTACATCATTCTTTATACATACCTGCACTTCCAAAATAGTTCCTAGATGAATTTTAAAGTGACATAAAATAAAAACTATGTGTAAATAAGGTTATTTCATCATTCCTAAACTTAATGGACTGGTACAATTTTTTCTTTGATATTTATTAAGCTCATTAGAAAATATACAGAATAGTGGGTTCGTTTGGGCAAATGCTATTTTATAGCTCTCATCTCATGTTTCTGACATAATATAAGAACAAAAGATTTCTATATGAAATAACATTTCAATATTTAAAAAAATTCTATAATTATAAATAGCCCTCTCAAGTTGCATTTCTTACACACTCTACTTGCTTAGAAAATAACATGCGGTTCCACTGATTGTTATTAAATTAAAATTAATATAAATAAAAATTAAATAACTTTAGGGGTGACATTTGCCTGGTTTTTCATTCATGCAATACAAATTGCAATATGTACTGTATCTAAAGGCAGCATGATAACGTCTTGTATATTAATGAAGTGGAAAATGTTAAGACTGGGGCAGTCACAGGGAAATGCATTTATGCACTTATGCTTAAGTACTTGTACACTACTTAAAATATTCTGAGGTTTTTTTCTATCCTATGTGTTGTTAAAACTTGGATCTAGAACCTCAGAAAAAATTGATGGTGAGTGAAAATGTTAAAGGAAAAGAGTAAAAAGGACCTTTCCCCAAGTTCAAAGACTATAGAAATCCAGGCAGTGATTGCTTTTGACATGCGTGACAGCTCATTATCCTATAGGTTCACAGAATAGAGTGAATTTAAACTCTGGTATCCTGCCACATTTCCCTCATGCTGATAAATATCAATTTTAAATTTGTCAGATGAGAAGATGTCTTGTGCACTTGCTAGGAAAAGATATCCATTTATTTTTAAATATCTCTTGCTCTAATATTAGATCATAAATTACTTGACAGTTGAAGACGGCAAAGCATTTTGCTGATAGAGTTCCTGGCCAGACAGGGCAGGGGGTGGGGAGGGAGTTATGGAGTTTTACAATTTGAAATACTGAAAAAGAGGTCAAAGTGATTTAAATTCGGAAAGAATGCCACTGTCAGAGTGAAGAGTCTTTCATCACCCTCATATTATCTGCCAAGAATATTTAACTTTCACTCAAATTTCAACTTTTTGAATGATTTTGAAAAGTTAGTTACCTTATTAATACCAACCAGCAAGACTGACAAGATAGCACAACCAAATAATTTACTAGGTGGTGAACTGCTCCACAAACTGAGTGAACAGGTAAAGGAATTTCTTTATGAATATGGAAACCTGTGCCCTTTAAATAAGCACACTTCTCCTCGTTAATTTAATTTTTCATTTGGATGAATAGAAGAAGATAAAGCGACACATTTTTCTCTGTCACAGGTATAAAAATATCTCAGTCTCATGCACAAATGCAGAAAGAATAATCAGAGAGATAATATATACAGGTAATAAAAATGTAATAGGTGAAACTTGTTACAGTAAATGTGTGTACTCATATAAAAATGTAACTACTGTATACTCTTGTGCTGAAAAGATTTTGTAATAGATAAGAACCAAAAAAATCCACCTGTTCTAGACTTCCCTACTGTAACTCAGTCACATCATGTCTGGCTTAAGTTTTAGAGTTTTAGGTCTTCACCCCCTGCCAGCAAATAATATTCTAATCAGTTAATGACTCCACATTTCTTTAAAAAAATCTGACAGCATAAAAGTCATCCTATTACATATTTTCACCTCGTAAGAATCTACACGAAAAGTTTACCTGTTTGCCATTGTTAGCAAGATTATACTTAATGATGAAATAATAACATAGACACTTTTTATTTAAATACCAACTAAGAAAAAAAAATCATTAATCCTAGTGGAGAAGATGCCACTCATCAAACTATCAGTAGCTTTCTTACATTAACAGACCTGTCATCTGTTGGTGTAAAACCTTAAGTCTAAAATCAGAGCCCTAAGGTGAACATCAAAATCTACTATAACATTTCTGTGTTTCCAAATACCCGCCAAAGCACAAACAGATACAGTAGGTGATGATAACATATGATTCCGCTTGACCTCTTCATGTCATTGACTAGTTTTTATAAAATTTCTCCTAAATAAAAAAAAAAACACGTGTGAACAAAACAAAAAAAAAAAAGTTCACAAGGGAAAATCTTTTTGCCATATTTACATGCTATTTTCCTTTCTAATGGTTTTTTAAGATTTTTAATTATGTAAAATGCACACAAAATTTACCATCTTAACTATTTTTAAGTGTACGCTTCAATGTGTTAAGCTCATTCACATTGTGGGCAACCCATCTCCAGATCCTTTTTCGTCTTACAAAATTGAAATTCTGTGCCTGTTAAATATCAAGTCCTCATTCTTCTTTCTTTTCAGCCAATGGCAACCATCATACTACTTTCTGTCTCTGTGAACTTGACTCTTTTAAATACCTCATATAAGTGGAGTCAGACAACTGATTGATTGATTAATTATCCTTTTGTACCTGGCTAACTTCACCTGGCCTAATGTCCTGAGATTCATTAATGTGGTAACACGCATCAGACTCTCCTTTTGAAGGTTGAATATTCCAGTGTGTGTATATATCATATTTTTTTTTTATGAATTCATCCTTGGATGGACACTTGGGTTGTTTCCACTCTTTTGATATGGTGAATAATGTTGCCATGAACACAGCTGTATAAATATCTCCTTGAGACTCTGCTTTTTAATCCTTTTGGATATTCAGAAGAGAATCCTGGTGCTGCACGCATTGTCCGTACCCAGGAGCTGGGGATGTTCAACAAACCCATCGACCCCACCCCCAGTAGTGCCTCTACTCCGGCACCCTTAGACCTGAGTCTCCAGTCCCTGCAGCTGTAAATGTTCCATCACTGTCAGTCTAAAACTGAACTAAAAGTCAAAGATCTCTTATTTGGAGAAATATCTACTATGAAATAAACATTATAATAAATATATATTTTTATGTACATATATACTTCTACATTTTTGATAACCATTGCATATACTTCTTTTAGGGGGATGGGAGATGAAGAGTAAAAGAGGACACATTTTTCATTTTTTTAAAAACTCAATTACTCCACTTCACCCAGAAATAAATACTCCACCCAGAACTCTTCTAGCATGACATTTTCATATGAGCATAGCCCTTTTTTTTTGCACTCTTGCACCTATGTTGAGAGAAATGTAGACAAGTGAAAATTATATTAAAGTAAAAAAAATTCCATTTAAATAACAATGAGTGGTATTCTTAATATATTTAATTAGAAATGATTTGTGAGACTTCACGCTGGGACCAAATCTTCCCAAATTTAAGGAAATGATGGAAATACAAATGCAAAAATTTCAATACAATCCAAGTAGGAAAAACCCAAAAAAGAGGGACACAGAGATACATTATGATCAAACTGTTGAAAGGCAAAGATAAAGAGAGAATTCTTAGAAACAGCAAGAGAAAAGTGACTTGTTAAATACAAGGGATCTTTAGTAAGATTATCGATGGGTTTCTTAGCAGAAACTTTGCAGACCAGAAGTCAGTGGGGTGATATATTTAAAGCGCTGAAAGAAAAAAAAAAAAACCTGTCAGTCAGAAATTCTACCTCTGATAAAAATGTCCTTCACAAATGAAGGAGAAACGGGGTGCCTGGGTGCTCAATTGGTTAAGCGACCAACTTCTGCTCAGGTCATGATCTCACAGTTCATGAATTCGAGCCCCGGGTCCGGCTCTGTGCTGACAGCTCAGAGCCTGGAGCCTACTTCAGGTTCTGTGTCTCCCCTTCTCCTGCTCATGCTCTGTGTCTCTCTATCTCTCAATAATAAATAAACGTTATTTTTTTTAAATGAGGGAAAAATTAAGACAGTTGTTGATAAACAAAAGCCTAGAAAGTTCATTACCACTAGACTTGCCCAGCAAGAAATATTAAAGGCAATCCTTTAAATTGAACTGAGAGAATGCCACATGGTAATTCAAAGCCATTCAAAGATATAAAGTTCTCCAATAAAGGTAAATAGAAGACAAGTAGTAGTATTGTAATTCTGGTTTGTAGCTCCACTTTTTTATTATGCTACAAGATTTAGAGGCAAAGCCATAAAAATAACTATAAATCAATAAAAATACAAGTTGTGACAATAATACCATAAAGGGCGTGAGGAGCTACAAAGAAGCAGAATTTTGTGTGTGATTGGTTGTCATCAGTTTCAAATAGATTTCTGTAACTTTAGAATACTGTATGTAGCCACCAATGGTGACCACAAAGAAAATATCTATAAAACACATACAAAAGAAAATCAGAACAGAATCAGAACCTGTCAGCACATACACACAAAAATCAGACACAAAGCTAGTCAGCTAGGGAAGCAAAGAGAAACAAAGCTATGAGAGACAGAAAACAAATAAAATGGCAATAATAAGTCCTTACATATCTGTAATCATTTCAAATGAATTAAACTCCTGAGTAATTATTCCTTATTATAAATGGCTTAAACTCCAGAATAAGGAGATACAGATTGGCAGAAAGAATTATAAAAACAGGATCCAATTATTCGATGTCTACAAGAGATTCTACTCACATCTAAGGATTGCATAGGTTGAAAGGGAAAGGTTGAAAAAAAAATACATTCCGTGTAGATAGGAGATATAGAGGAGTCAGAGAGGGAAGGACTGTAGAAGCTTCTAGGACGGCCCCTGCACGCATTACTAGAGAGTAAACTCTGCAAACTCAGAACATTATCTGGAGTGGCCAGGGCTGATGTCTCTGAGTGGTGATTGCTGCTCAAACCCTTCAGGATGTAATGCAACACCCCAGAGATTTGTCATCTCTTTCAAGTCTCTAATATGATCTCACATCAAAATCCTTGTCTTTAAAAGTAATTACAGATATATCCATCTATTTACTCCCAACAGAGGACCGCACTCCATGTCATTCAGATATTGTCAGTTCCTGTAATAAAAGAACACAACCCATCCTTTATTTCATCAGCAAGTAGTTTCTGTTCTTCCCTCACCTTGCCCGAGGCTGTCTGCAATCCACTAGAGGCCAATTATTAATTCCTCAGAAAAGAAACATCTAAGGCATATAGCCTTTAGAACTTCAAAATAGAGAGTTGTGCCAAGGATTCTAAGAATCAGCATCTCCAGCACTCTATCGTTGCAAAAGCACGAATTCCGGACTGGCAGACCGGACTCAAGAGCAGCAAAACAAGCAGATGATTTTCAGCATCAGCCTGCTGACCCCAAACTGTCAGACAAGAATTAATGATATAAAATTGAGTGAGAGGTATCAGAAAATATTTACGCTTTAAAAATCTACTCATAGAGAGATGATACCAAACAATATGAATTGTACCAGTTTCAAGCTGTAAAGAACAGAAGATCTTAGCCCAGAAAGTAGTAGACAGTATACAGCATTTATCTGTAACAAAAATAAAATGCAATGAGCTCTTTGGAAAAGCTAGCGAGATTTGGCAAAAATTCAAAAATGATTTACCAAATATCATGGAACCACACCTTGACTAGGCTGGAGAGGAACCAGAGTCCAGTACTGATTACAAAGTCATAAATAAGACCAGCTATATATAGCAAGCATCATTAGCTCTAATATGACCCTCATATATATTACTAATTTTGGACTATCTCAGATATTAGAAGACGAGTGTCACTATATCTTCACAAACCAGCCTTTTTGTCTCATGCCAGTGAAAGGAGCCTCTGATGTATTCTGTTGGGTAAGATCTCCACTGCCTTCCTGTCTATCAGGGTTTCTGAATAAAGACTCTGAATGTTGCTTTTTTTTTTTTTTAAGTTCTCTTCTCCTGCCTAGTGTTATTGCCATTCGTATTAAAATTTTACTTGCTTTTGCTGAATTGCTATGTGCTTTTATTCAAATTGAAGTGTCAAAAAAACATCAAGTGGTAAAGACTGGCCATACTACAATATATTTTAAGATATGAGATTCTAAGACTTCTCTTACAAAAAATCATTCTTTAACATTGTGCTTCCGTAAATATCACCAGTTAGTGGATTTATGGTGCCTCCAAGTTTCGTGCTTTTATAAAAGATATCCTTCTACAGGAGTTTGATTTTTTTTTTAATTTTTTTTTAACGTTTATTTATTTTTGAGACAGAGAGAGACAGAGCATGAACGGGGGAGGGGCAGAGAGAGGGAGACACAGAATCTGAAACAGGCTCCAGGCTCTGAGCAGTCAGCACAGAGCCCGACACAGGCTCGAACTCATGGACAGCGAGATCACGACCTGAGCCGAAGTCGGCTGCTTAACCGACTGAGCCACCCAGGTGCCCCAAAACACATGAATTCTTAAAGACAAATGTAATTCGGTAAATCTTTTTGTTAATTTTCATGAGTTCATGATGACTGTTTTTCTTTTTCCAATTTGGTATCAACTAATATATCAACATTTGCTCTTTTATATATGCCTTTAGGAATTATGTATTAAAAATACCCTCCTGAAAAAAAAAAAAAAAAGGGGGCGCCTGGGTGGCTCAGTCGGTTAAGCGGCCGACTTCGGCTCAGGTCATGATCTCACGGTCTGTGAGTTCGAGCCCCGTGTCGGGCTCTGTGCTGACTGCTCAGAGCCTGGAGCCTGTTTCAGATTCTGTGTCTCCCTCTCGCTGACCCTCCCCTGTTCACGCTCTGTCTCTCTCTGTCTCAAAAATAAATAAAACGTTAAAAAAAATTAAAAAAAATAAAAATACCCTCCTGTAGAAGATAGGCGGAAAGATTACAATTATATTTTGGTACTTAATGTGATTTACCCCTTTTCTGTCTATACACCTGGACACCTAAAAAAACAAAAACTAGTCTATATTTAGTTTTGATTTCATACATTCTATAGCTGATTACAGGCACATAATTATGTATTTGTTCTGCATAATTTCCAGTTTGATTGAAGGGTTTTCTTATCACTCTTTTCATAAAACACACATAGGTGATACAGTTTTTGAATAACTTTCTACCTTCGAATAATTTACCTTCTACTGGATAGAAGAATGCTCACTTAGATGAGCGAGGGACTCTTGGTAACTGTGTTTTTTTCTCATACACTATGACCCTTTCTCCTGACCTTCACACAGCAGTTGAGGATATGTTATCCTCTTAAGTTAATTTGCTTTTCATCCTAGAAGCTGATAAAATTTTCCTTAATGCATGGATTGCTTACCTTTTTCTGTCCATTAATCTGGTCCAATTTTCTTTCACTGTGTACATGCATGTCTTAGGTTCATGAAAATCTTTATGGACTTAATTACTGTTTCTTAATTAGCCATTTTTTTTTGTTTCTGAAACATCAATTATTCCTATTTCAAATGTTTAGATATATTCACTAAATCTTCAATAATTCTCCTCATTCTTTCTTTTATTTATGCCATTTTACTGTTTTCTTTCTTTCCTTCTTTCTTTCATTTTTTTTTTTTTTATGTCAATTTACTGTTTTGAGGTATTCCTTGCCCTGGAAGTTCAAGGCTAATAATTCAGGACTCAAGGGTGATTATTTTACTTATTGAGTAAATTAATTAATTAATTAGTGTTTCACTCCAGGAAATTCTTTATGATATGTACTTGAATATCATTAAACTTTTGATTATTTTGTTATTCGTCTGGCCATCTCTCTTCCAGCAGTTTTAATTGGCCATGTTTCTTTTTTTTATTGTTCTTATGCATCTTTTTCTGGATTCTGTATGCATTAGAAGGATGATCATCTTTATGTGTCAACTCATTTTGGCTTAAATATGATTGTTGAAAATCCTACAGAAAAAAAGTAAAAGGAATTGAAAACTTCTAACTCCATGTGCTGATATTAAGAAAGACTGCAAATCTTGTGGTTAAGACATTCAGTATTCTGCTAATCCAAAATCAAAACATAATGTAATTTTATTCATGTTAATACACTTTGAGAGGATGGGCAGATGTTGGAAATTCTGCAACTTTAATTAATATTTTAATTCAAGTATGGCTAATGTAGTGTGATATTAGCTCTGGTAACCATCAGTTATTTGTCTGTAGTTAAGAGTCTGTTTCTTGGTTTGTCTCTTTTTTTTTCTTTCCTCAATTGTTTTGTTTCTTATTTTCCACATGTGAATCAGATCATATGGTATTTGTCCTTTTCTGATGGACTTATTTCACTTAGTATTATACTCTCTAATTCCATCCAACTTTTTGCATGTATTTGCATTCTATATTATGTTATATTATATTATTTATATTATATTATATTATATTATATTATATTGTATTGTATTATATTATATATATTAGTCTTCTAAATTATCTTAAAGAACATTCATTTGTTTAGTTTATGATTTTATTTTCCTTAAGGAAAAAGCAAAATACACTCAAAGTTAACTTCCACAAACTTAGTTATCACTAAAAAATTCTTATTGAATGAAGAGTGAAGAAAGATAATTCAACCTTATATTGACATCTGTTGTCTTTTGATTAATGGTGTTAATAAAAGACTAGAATATCAACAATATAATGGTAGAGATTTAAATATAATCTTTGCAGACTGATAACTTGACTATATAATGCAAGTTTCCCATATTACTTTGCTTTCTAGAAATTCTTTGGGGACTACCTAAGAAGATTTACAAAGTTCATTAGAACTCATGTTTAATTATTTGTTTTCAAAAGCTACTTTCAAGGCTTCCGGTACTAGAAAATGCGCAACAAAATCACCTTCAGTAACTAGTACTGTTAACATGCCAGTTGAACAGAAAATTTTTTAGACTTGAATTAAGCATTTTCACACACTATAGCCACAATATCAACTAGTTGTGATGAGGTATATGAGGAAAAGTTACCTCATTCTCTGCCTACCAAAAAAGCTTCCAAAATAACAACTCCAAAGAAGTTAAGACTATTATTTTGATCTTTTCCAAATCAAAGCTTGAAAAGAATTTTTTAATTCTGTTGGATAAGAAATAAAAATTACATTCGGAGCTACAGCTTAACAAAGTAGATTATCATTCAATGTTTAGCTATCATACATCTCTTCATCCATTTTGGAAGCAACTTGTATAACGAAATATTTTGTACCACCGTGTTCTGGAAATACCAATTTTTAATAATATATATTTTTTGTTACGATAGGGGAAGAAGATCATCTGCTCTATGTTCCTTCTAGCTGGACTTAGAATTGAATCAACATGAGACAGGTTAACAGGAGAAAATCAAATTTAGTAGGCATGGGTGCAGAGCATACACACAGACCTGAAGTTTCAGGCAACAAAGTAACCGGAAGCTTCTATGAGCTAAGGAGAGAGGCAGGGCCTGGGGTTATTAGCAAGAAGGTGAAAGGTGTTCAGAAAAACAAGGTTGCCCTATTATGCAGACAGGTTCCTTAGGTAAAGTGGAATCTCTGTTAATAGCTCTTTTTCTTTTATAGGCTCCCCTTTCCAAAGTACATTTAGGCATTTGAGGGTAGGAGAGAGGTTGTCCTACATCTGCTGTGTTTTAATTACTTTTAACTCGAAGTAATCTTTAGGCCAATGTGGCCCATCTTGGGGCAGCTTGTCCTGGGTCCCTATACCCGCATACATGATTATTAAAGCATATCAGAAATAGACATTAAAGAAGAATATAAAAAGTAATGTTCCTATTCCTATTTTAAGTCTATGATTTTTTTTTTTTAATCTGGATTACTGGAAGTTTTGATTCTTAGTCCATAAGTTTAAAGATCTCTTCCTTTCTTTCTTTAAAACAGCATACTTTTCAGGCTTTCACAATCTCTTGATCTGGGGCAGATAAATTAGTTTTAAAAATCCACAATTACATCACTTCTTCAGTAATCAAAGTCCTTTGTAGATATCAAATGGAGGCCTATACTTGACTTTCTCAATACAGACAAAAATTATTGTCTAGATACAATGACAAAGATTGATTGGTCTCAACTGTGAGCCTTAAAATTAGAATGGCTTTGAAACAATTGGAACAAACTATCTGTTACCAGGATTTTGTCAAATTTTGTTTTCAGAGAAGACATCATTGAGTGGAAGTTAAAACCAGCAACACACATGACATAAGCTAATTTTTTCCACCATGGAACCCAAGAATGTATCCAGAAAGGTGTGAAAGATGATATAGTACAACCAAACAGTGATAACAATCAGGCAGGGATAAACACCATTTGTTTTATATTATCGAATGGGTCATGCAAATCCTAATCTTGGTAAATCTCTATAGGATAAAGGAAAAAGGAATTTGAATTTTACAGTTTATAAGGAATAAGAATGCTAATAAAACTGTACCTGAGGCATTTGGGCAAATTAGGTGAGCTGAAGTTGATATATATATCTTACTCTTTGCAATATCATCCCAGATATGGGGAAACAGGTAAACTCATTCTTCTACTTGTATCAGGTCACTCTCCAAGGCCAGATAAGGGAGCTGGGCTGTAGAATGTCCAATATATCTTCTTCTAATGCAGCCGGGTGAGCACAAAGTGGGACCACTTTAGTGGTTCAGTGACACAATCTCTGCCGTTTTCAAGAAAATGTAAGAAGATTAAACTTAACACTTGAAATGTTGAAGGTTATTCTACCTTTACTTCCATTGTCTGGTGAAATTCCCAGAAAGACTAACATATTTGTCTTGGAAGGGAAGGAAATTAAATGCAGATCTTATCGATCCAGTAAAAATCAATTCTCTCTCAGATGAATAGTTTATAAAAAGGGAAAATGACAGCCTCACTAACTGTAATACATGTCTGAAGACAATTTAGAGAATATTACAGTTTTTAATATATAAATGTAATATACATACAATATCTTTGCAACTGAAAACCATATTTTGTTAAAAAAATCAGTTCCCACAAATTGTCTGGTATAAGGAATTTTTGCAGATCAATTATATCCACTTATAAGTTAAATAAATCCTAAAGCTAAATTATTTAAAAAAACCCCTCTGAATATTATACAATTTAAACCTATATTAAGTTTATTTCGTTGTAATATGTGTGATGTGCTATGGGGTAAGATCCATGAAAATAAGAGTTTTATGGGGCCTAAAAGTGACTTCACATACACATGAGATTACTTTGTAATTTGAAGGCTTTGATGGGTTACGTAATTTGGTAACGGATCTAGAAACACTGACCTACGGAAAATTTGACAGAATCAGTATTATTAATGCCAAGGGTTCCGTCTTTCCATTTTCATTCTTCTAACAGAGATTCTGATTTTAACTAGAATCCTCCTACACTCTTAAAGCACTGTTATTCTAAATTTCAGATGTTTTTGCAAATGACACAGGCAGGAAAGAAGGAAAAGTTGATGTTGGGACTTCTAGGAGAGGGTAATGTTCAAAAATCTTGGAGACAGGTTGGGGAGAGCTACAGTGAGTAGAAAGTGTGAGTAGAAAGGTAATAAGGTAATAAGGATCAAAGGGGTGATATTACAAAGGAGTTGTATATATGTGCGTGTGGACTAAGTTTGAGAAAAACAAAAAAATAAATAAATTTATTTGAATTTATACTTTGCTTCCTATATTATGTTCTTTTAACTTCAAAATAAGCTCAACCTTACACTATAAGTTATATCTCTATCTGTATTTCTTTCTATTTAAATACATTTTTATATAGATATGTGTGGAGAATAAATTAGATCATGTAGTATATGTGAGCATTCAGACTTGGGATTTATTTTTCACGTTTCACATAATATGAAAAGCAATGAAAGGTGAAAATATGAGTTAGCTATTCTTCACTTAATGGAAAACACAGCTTTTAAATGTTATTAAAGTTAATTTAATAAATCTACCCCTAATTTCTTTTAAAATATATTAAAATTCCCAATCTTGTCCGAGATAGTTTTGTTGAATTTGATTCCAAAGTTTACATAATTCCAAACTATCAGTAAGCAATCTCACATATGTGAAACTAAGAATAATCTTACCCCCTTTGGGTAACCATTTCTAAAATCCCAATGGGTCAGGTGTACTAGGAAGAGACACCTCAAGCACTATTCTGTCTTCAGTGGGGTTATGACTATGGCACTGAACCAGTAACATGGCAAGATACAAGTCCATGCAGCACATATCATTCTCCTGAGACACACTGTGGCTAACAAAAGATTCTTGTATTGAATGTAGATCCTCTAATATAATTCAGAGACAGTAATAATAGACTAATAAATAGATAAGAACTAAGTCTAGGCTACAACCTAACTTGTAAAATACATTTCTATGTAGAGTCAGAAGACGGAAATTACACCAGTTGGCCTGTGATTCATTTCTCTCCAGATTATTAAAAGAATATTCCAGTAGAAAATAAGCAAGCAGTAGATGTGGTGTAATCTCCTTGTAAAACTACTGGCAATAAATCTTTTAGTAAACAGATTAATGGTATTTGCTAGAAACAGATTACAAACTATGCATCGCTCTGAGCAGAATGATCCTAGTTTAGTACTGGTTATAGTACACAAACCTAGAATCTAAGGATTTACAAGGTATGGCTCGTTGATCAATGGCATGTAAACCACACAGCTCTCTGGGATGTAAAATAAAGATGTCTCAAAACTGAAGTGTTCTCTGCAGTGTAAGATTATCCACATAGCTCATTTAGAGAATTCCTTTGCTCTAAGTCAGAAAGCACGTGCCTGATATGAAACAGAAGTATCTACGTAACTGCCCTGTTTTTTTTTTTTAACCAAACCTCTTAATGTTTGACTATGCCCCTTGATTCTTTGCAAGCATGAAATTATTAAAAAGGCTAGATTCTAGGAGTAAGTTCTCTGATTCATGTGAGTCTAATTTGACAATTCAATTATTCATGTTAGCACAGTGATAACTTTCCCAGGTCGCTCAGAGCTTATGAATATAACTTCATGTTTTAAGTCATCGAGGTTACTTTACCAACGTCTACCAAAGTGCAATAAATCTCCCCCCTCCCTTGGTTTCTTAGTTAAATTAATTTCTAATCTGGTGAGGCATCATGGCTGAAGATTATATGGTGAAGCATTAACAATAAGATCATGTGCCCTAAAAAAAAAAAATGAAGAGCAATGCCAGATCTCTAATGCAGAGTAGGATGTGAGCATGGAGGGATAAAATCCTTTCTCAAAACCATAAGCTATCCCCATTAGAAGAACATAACCCTTATTGATTTTTTAGGCTTGCTCAAAACCATAAATTATCCCCATTAGAAGATTATAACCCATGTTGATTTTCGAAAGCTAAGGGAGATGAAGAAAAAATCCTCGCTGGTCAACAAGATAAAAGATTAAGGGTAGAAATTTGTCGGGGCACCTGGGTGGTTTGTTTAGGTAAGCATCTGAGGCTTGATTTCAGCTCAGGTCATGGTCTCGTGGTAGTGGGATGGAGTCCCACGTCAAGCTCCCTGCTGGATGTGAAGCCTGCTTAGGATTCTTTTCAGATTCTTAGGATTCTCTCTCTCCCTCTCCTTCTGCCTCTCTGTCTCTCATGCTCTCTCTCTCTTTCTCTTAAAAAAAAAAAAAAAAAAAGAGGAAGGGATAGAAACTTGTTGATAGAGTTAGAAAAAAAAATTGCATTTTGTCATTTAGAACATGCTCTAAGGTTTTTAACCAATTTGACAGTAAATTTCATATATTAAAAAATTAAAAAAAATAATAAATAAAAATAAATAAATAAATAGAACATGCTCTAAAGTTAATGTTCCCCTGTGTTTTCTGTGAGTGTGTGTGCATGTGTGGGTGGATGAGTGTATGGGCTGAAACACATCCTTAAATCAAATCAGTTTACACTTAAAGTTATAACATTTGCTAGGTTTTGAAATGAGAAAGACGTATTAATCTTTCATCATTTTCAAAAGTATTCGTCTGATTAAGAAGTTCTTAGGGCTAATGAACATGTTGTCTTAGAAAATCCGAAGCAGTGGAAGATCACAGAGTATACAGCTATCGTGCCTTGATTTACATTCCGTAAAACTAGGAAGTGAATTGTCAAAAGTAATCGACATCTTCGGTGGAAGGAAGCTTCAAAATTATGAGAGTTTAGCTCTATATGTTTTGCTTTAGACAATGCATGAATAAAATAAAATAAAACTGAGGAGACAACTATTGAATCCATCACGTAAGTAACATGTTTTATTTAAAGAAAAATAGGACTTTTAACTTCTCCTAACATACCTGCAATTGCCAATTATGGTAGATAGATAGGTTTATAAGTACAGTTGTTAAATCAGCAAACTATACCTTTACTCTCAACTACTTTGAAGTATATCTGAAGTTTCTATGAAGTATTTTACAAGGTTCTTCTGTGGGAAAAAAAAGCACTATAAGCAATGTTTAAGGGATATGCAGTACTTAATTATTCCACTGACATTAAAGTTATGTTTAAAAATTATTTCATAAATTATTTGAAACAAAACCTTAGACTGTACATACATATGAATTACATGGACCTTTTCAATGAACCTAACAAAAGACTTAATAAAAATATTTTAAATCTTTCTGCTCTTATTAAGAAACATTAAGTAGCCTGCCATGGAAGGTAACTACACAGATGTTCTGAGGTAATTAAATTTAAGAGGCTATTAACAAATAAAGTGCCTATTCACTTTCAAGTAAATATTAACTACTTAATGGAAGAGTAATAAAATTTAGACGTTAAAATAAATTGTTCTCTCTAAAATTTGACAATTTATTATAATTACCTTTATGTAAGTTTTATGACAGCAAAGAATAAATTACATTCTTATAAGCTTTTTTCCACTTGCTCCGATTGAAACATGAAAGTCAAATTGAAAACAAAATAATAATAAAAGAGATAATAGTAATAAAAAAAGATATTTACTATGATGTCACATGCCTCTAAATATTGCTCATGTATTATCTTTGCAATAATTATTCTATTTCTCTGAAGAACTATTTCCTAACCATAAAGAACACAAGTACATGCATTATATTACTTAGTCTTCAAAACTTTATGTAGGCAGTTATTTTGCTTGTGTGGTTTATTATTTTTGTGTATTGATAGCATAATTTTATTGAAGAATAATGAACATACTGTTATTTCAGCTTTAGGTGTATAATATAATAATTCAACAATCCTTTTTTTTTTTTTTAGTTGAACAATTCTATACATTACTCAGTGCTCATCACGATAAATGTTTTTTTAATCCCCATTACCTATTTCATCCATCTTCTCACCCACCTGCCCTCTGGCAACTCTTAGTTTATTCTATTCGAGAATCTGGGTTTTTTGTTTGTTTATTTGTTTGTTTCTCTCTCTCTGTTTTTTGTTTTTTTGTTTTTTTTTTTTTTGCTGTTCATTTGTTTTGTTTCTTACATTCCACATACGAATGAAATCATATGCTTTGGTTGACTTTTTCACCTAGTATTACACCTTCCAGGTCCATCTATGTTGTTGCAAATGTCAAGATCTCATTTAATTTTATGGCTCTGTAATATTCCATTGTACATATTCACCACATCCTTTTTATCCATCCATCTACTGATGAACATGGCCTCCTTCCATAGCTTGGCTATTATAAATAATGCTCCAGGGGCGCCTGGGTGGCGCAGTCGGTTAAGCGTCCGACTTCAGCCAGGTCACGATCTCGCGGTCCGTGAGTTCGAGCCCCGCATCAGGCTCTGGGCTGATGGCTCGGAGCCTGGAGCCTGTTTCCGATTCTGTGTCTCCCTCTCTCTCTGCCCCTCCCCCATCCATGCTCTGTCTCTCTCTGTCCCAAAAATAAATAAAATACGTTGAAAAAAAAAATTTAAAAAAAAAAAAATAATGCTCCAGTAAACGTAGGTGCATGTATATCTTTTCAAACTGGTGTTTTCTTTTTCTTTGGATAAATACCCAGTGGTAGAATTACTAGGTAACATGGTAATTCTATCCTCAGGCAAGAAAAGCAAAAGCAAAAATAAACTACTGGGATTACACAAAAATAAAAAGCTTTTGCACAGTGAAGGAAACCACCAATAAAACAAAAGACAATCTACTGAATGGGAGAAGACATTTGTAAGTAATATATTTGATAAGGAGGTAATTCTCCAAAATGTATAAAGAACTTATCCAACTCAACACCAATTAATCCATTAATTAATTAAAAATAGGGAGAACCCTGAATACACATTTTTCCAAAGAAGACATACAGATGGTCAATAGACACATGAAAAGATGCTCAGCATCACTCATCATCAGGGGAATACAAATCAAAACCACAATGAGATACCACTTTACACTGTCAGAAGAGCTAGAATCAAAAAGACAAGAAATAACAAGTGTCGGCAAGTGTGGAAAAACAGGAACTCTAGTGCACTGTTGGTGGAAATGCAAATTGGTATAGACACTGTGAGAAAAAGTATGGAGGTTCCTCAAAAAAATATTTTGCTCCTAGATCAGTTAATTTTTCCCGTAAGAAGTTAAGCAAACTGTCCGAGACATACAACTTATGATGGTAGAGTTTCAATATTAACTTGCATTGTCTGAAATAAAGGTGCTTACTCACACAATTATACAGACTTTAAATAATGAAACAATACCTATCTAAAACAAATTAGAGCACTAAAGAACTTTTAATAACTGGAAAGCCAAAGATATAAATTATTCCATCTTTATTTTCCTTTTCTTAAAAAAATAAACGTTTCTTTCAAATATTTAACATATTAAAAAAAACAAAAACAAAAACAAATGATATTCATGTTAGTGATGTAGTTACTGGTCAAGTTGAAAGATATATTGCCAAAAGCATTCTGAAATGTTTTACTTACATATTCATGGGAGAGATTAAAAGGCAACAGGACCAGAATTACCCTTGTTTCAATATTGTAATCAATACTAAAAGGGTCAGGAATGGCTGTTTTTAACCCTGTTGTATTCGTTTCCTACAGCTTCTATAATATATATATATATATATATATATATATATATATATATTATAAACTGGGAATATATATATATATATTATAAACTAGGAATATATATATATATAAATATAATATATATATTCCTACAGCTTCTATAAAATATATATATATATATATATATATATATATATATTATAAACTGGGTGGTTTAGTAGAACATAATTTTTTCTCTAACTGATGGTTAGGTCAGAGACCAAAATCATGATCACATAGGGGTAACATTCTCTGGGGGAGAATCAGCTCCTGACCCCCTCCAGGTTGCTGGCTTTGGATGATCTTATGGTTCTGAGTAACTCCAATCTCTGCCTCCACCTTTCCATGGTCATCTCCTCTGTGTGTCTCTCACAAGGATAATTGTTACTAGGTTTAGGGCCTACCTTAGATCCAGGGTGATGTCATCTTGAGATCTGTAACTTATTTATATCTGGAAAGCCCTTTTTCAAAAAGGATCACACTCACAGGTTCTGGGAGTGAGGATCGGGCAAACCTTTCTGTGGGGGGACACAATCCAACCCACTGTATCTGGTTTCACAAGAAAGACTGCTCTACTAATGGTTGGTTTTCCTTTTACTTACAACCAGAATAAAACATATCCAAATTAAATTCCTTTTCCTTTTCCAAAAATTCCAAAAACTCTAATAAGGCCTTTTCAGTTCTCAGACAAATAGTGCTGAAACTTTTTTTTTTCTCCTTTGTGCTTAAATCTCAATTCAGACATATGTCTTTTGCTACTACAGAATATCATTACTGTTTGCAGAGATTATCACTTGTGTAGAAAAGGGCTATGCACCTACTAACTGGGAACTGGTAATATATCTGCCTTGAAGAAGGCATGGAGGGGACACCTTCATAACTAGTTCTGCTGAGGTTTTGTAGAGTATGAACATCTGGCTGAGATTAGGGTTCCAGTCAGGGTATTATAGTTCAAATGCTGCTCTGCTACTTTCTTGCTGTTGATCTTGAGTAGCTTACTTAAATCAATGTATGTAGGAAACCTTTCCTTATCAGGCAATGGTAGGGCTCCCCGCTGTAAAAGACTGCAATCATTTAGGGCCAGTCGTGTCCTCCTCCCATGATTTTTGTTGGACGACGTTTTGTTTTGGTCCCACTAGAAAACCTAAACTGGCACCAAATTAAGTCAAGAGACACAGGGACTGTATTTCCATACTCAGATCCTCCAAAGCCCCATGTCTCCTCACTACCAACTAGCTCTGTATGTATATAGGAGTATTGAATTGGTGGGTCTCTCCCCTAGTAAGCCATAAAAACTGGTTTCTGGAGCAATGAACTTATCTACTTGCATTTGCATGAACAGGTTACTCAAGTTATTATTTACAGTAAAGAAGGAAAATTTGCTTTAAAGTAATTTCTTCCTGGGGTGCCTGGATGGCTCCATAGGTTAAGTGTCCGACTTCAGCTCAGGTCATGATCTCACAGTTGGTAGGTTCCAGTCTCACGTAGGGATCTGTGCTGACAGCTCAGATCCTGGAGCCTCCTTCGGATTCTGTGTCCCCCTCTCTCTCTCTCTGCCCCTCCCCTGCTTGTGTTCTGTCTCTCTGTCTCTCTCTCGAACATAAATCAAAATAAATAAATAAACAAATAGATAGATAAATTAATTAATTAATTTCCTCCTTCCAACAATATACTTAAAACTATTAACACATTTTCAGTGCAGCGTTCTTGAAACTATTGGTAACTTTCTGTTATACACACATACATATTTGAAAAATGAGAAACAAGATGAATGATTAAAAAAATCCTGTAAGTGGCTGGATCCTATTGCATTTTCATCTTGTCTATATCTATATTTTAATCTAGAATGCATTACTGATGTTTAAAAATGTGTAATACATGTACATATGTACACTCTAGGGTATAGATAGAATTTTCTTATAGTTATGAAAGTGAGCAATGAATATTTTATTTGACTATCTATGCTAAGCAAACTAGCATTGGGAATCTTTTCTGCTTTCTTCATTTTTTTACTCCAATTTACTCATTGAGTTGTCATACATTTAAATATATATTTATATTCTATGCTTAAAATTTTTCAGTGGTTCCAAACATTCTTGAAAACTAAAGCTGTCGTCTACATTCTTTAAATTTCAATAATGTAGGGTGCTGTGATGGCTCGGTGGGTTGAGTGTCTGACTCTTGATTCTGGCTCAGGCAATGATCTCATGTTTCATGAGATCAAGCCCAGCCACTGTCAGTGTGGAGAGTGCTTGGGATTCTCTCTCTTCCTCTGTCTGACCCTAGTCTGCTCGCGTGCCTTCTCACTCTCAAAATAAATAAACTTCAAAAATATAATAAAAAAATTCAACAATCTTCCCACTTTGTTTCTTATACAAACAACATACACTGTATATATAAAATATGCATTACACATGCACGTTATGATGTTATATACATTAATAGATATATTATGGACAAAATGTGTATAAAAACTATATAAATTCACATTATATTAACAGATATGTACTCTACTTACTTATTGTCAATTCTTCAAACTTTTAACTAACTCTTCTTTATATTACCAACATTTATTTATTTTTCAGAGTCATCTCACGTCCTTGTTATAATAATCTATTGATTATCACAACCAGAAATGAATTATCTATTAACTTATATCTAGAATTCTGGATAAGGACAATGTAAACATTTCAATTTGTTATGATAAATATTCTTTAATTATTTTAGTTAATATGTTTTTCAGTATCTTAATCTCCCAAATAAATTGAAAATTTCTTGAGAAAAGCGGCCACATTTTATAACTTTTGTTGTTTCTCCTATGATGCCAAAAACATACTAATATAAACTTGAGAGATAATTAAAACAAATTAAACTACTTAGCTAAACTTATTAAATTTATTAGTCAAATTGTGTAATATATCATTAAAATTCATTAATATGTTAGAGGGAGGGGATACCCTTGGATTAAAGAAATTAATGTTATAAATTAAAAACATTACCATTTCATCTAAAGAATTTCATCTAAATGAAATTACTATTTCATTCTAAGAAATTTCTATTCCTTACAAAAGCATAACCATCACAAACTAATGTTTTACTTGGCTGAGTTTAAACTTAGCTTCTTTTGTGAATTTTCAAAAATAAAAAAAAATTAAAAATAGTAGAATATGGTTGACAGACTTAAAATATGCTATAAATATATGTGCCTGTGGTGGGAGGGATAAACTAAAATCCACAGCTATGGTTTTTAATAATAGCCTTTGAGTAGTCTGGAAGAATTCTCATGATAGCCAGGTATAATATATCTCAAAGCCATAGTGTAACCACGAGATAAAACTGCCCTAAAGTGGATGAGGTATGCTAGCAAATGGTTATTTATTAACATATACAGTTCAATAAAAAAAATAAGTTGCATTAAAATATACATTATACTTTGATTTTGATAGCAGAAAAGAAATGCAGCTATTTCTAACACTAATCTGAATTTTCCACAGGCTCCCTGTAAATCACTGGTAAAGACTCGAATACTCTGCTCAAGAACCTGCCCATATTTGTGAAACATTTTGTCAAATATCTTTGGGAATCCAATTTAAAATCTAGCTAAATATTTTGATTGGGATTAGCATCGAGTGCAATTAGATATGTAAATGAAGACAGTTCTAAGCTTCAGGAACATATCTGGGTTTTATATTGTTATGTTTATTTCTTCTTTTATTCTTAAATTTGTTTCAGGTAAGTATTTAGCTTGGAAAATATGATATTTATGCAGTTATATATATTTCCATGAAATCCACTTTTACATTATATGCTAATAATTTAATGTTTTAATTATCTAATTGAATTAGTATAGTGACTAGTTTCTTTAGGTTTATGCCTTTTCTAATAATAGGCAATTCACACGTGATGTGCCTAGTTAAAGAACTTTCAGAACTGAAGATCGAATTTGGAAGTGAACTCTGAAATTAATTTTAATTCAGAATTCTGCAATTTATTTATTATTAACATACATTAATACACTGAGTAAATAGTCTAATTCCTAACTCAGTGATTCAAAGTGCTTCTGTAGCACTAGAATGATGCAGATAAGTTTTGAATCTTATCTCAACACTCTTTATTTCATGTATGGCTTACATATGTTTTCAGTTCAAATGTTTAGAAAATCTCTGGGTAATAAATTTACAGATGTATTCTCTGTGAAATGTTGCCAACTCTTTTAATATATATAAAGATATTTAATAATAAATTGATACTTTAGCATTGATCATTTGTAAGTATACTGAAAAATTTAATGTTTAGGATTGAGGTATATTTTGGAAATAGAAAATGAGATAAGAATGAATGTTTAATTGTGAATTTCATTTTTTTAAAGTTTTTATTGTAGTTCCAGTTAGTTAACATAAAGTGTTATATTAGTTTCAGGTACAATATAGAAATTTTATTGCTTGTAAATAAGGTTCATGATTATCCTTCCTCCTCTGTTAGAATTCATTATTACTTGGATTTTCCCCTTAAACCATTTTTTTCTTAACTCCTGAAAAAAGCTTTTCTTTGGGGGAAATGTGACTGTCAATAACTCAGCTTCATGTGATACTATAAAGATAATGGAAGTTGAACATCTTTTTATTTTTTTTTTCTTAAACATAACTGTAAATCAAGGAAGAAAGAAACTTTGAAAGTCATCTCAGCAAACCTTTGGCAAAAAAATTAAGCATGTGATGGTTTATAAACACAATTGTGTGTATGCAATTAATGTTTATCACAAATAAAGTTAGTTTGTTAGGTAAATATAAAGTATGAAACACTTATTTTATATGTTCTTTTCTATCCATCTAAGATAAACGTCATTAAACAAACATTCTCATGCCAATTATGTGATTAAGATCTCATTCTTTAGTCCTTCTTTCTAATAGTTTCTGGCAAATTAAAGATAGCCAGATTTTTTGACAACCCTTCCATCAAGAGATTGGGCCTATGTCTTACACAAATTACAACTGTGAGATAATAATATATTCCCAATGCAAGGAAGGTAATGTAATGAAAAATGGCAAATGATTGTCATAGTTTGGACTGCTATAACAAAATACCAAAAATTGGGAGGTATATCAACAACAAAATTTATTTCTCAGAGTTTTGGGAGTCTGATCAAGGTGCCAGCATGGTTGGGCACCTGGGAAAAGCCCTTTTCTGGTGATTGCAGGCAGCTGACTTCCTGTTGTATCCTCACAGGTGGAACAGAATTATCTAACTCTCTGGCTTCTTCTTCAAAGGGCATGAATCCATTAATGGAGTTCCACTTTCATGACCTAACTACCTCTCAAAGGCCATACGTCCAGACACTATCACATTTGGTTAATTGATTCAACATTTGAATTTTGGGAATACCCAAATATTCAGTCCATCGCAATGACAGTTAAGTGTTTTCAAGAACGAGGAGCAAGCAGACCAATCATATACTGCTTGGTGGAGATGCTCAAACACACACACTCTGCCGCTAACCACTAAAACATAATATACATGTAATTTATGATACAACAATTCCACATCTAGTATATACCCCAAAAGTAGTGCAAACTATGTTTACCAAAATTATGAGTAAGAATGTTAATCACAACATTATTAATTTTTTTTTAATGTTTATTTATTTCTGAGAGAGGGAGAGAGACAGAGCATGAGCAGGGGAGGGACAGAGAGAGAGAGAGGGAGACACAGAATCCAAAGCAGGCTCCAGGCTCCGAGCTGTCAGCACAGAGCCTGATGCGGGGCTCGAACTCACAGACCGTGAGATCGTGACCTAAGCCGAAGTCGGACACTTAACTGACTGAGCCACCCAGGTGCCCCATCACAACAGTATTTATAACAGCCAAAAACTGAAAAAAATTCCAGTTAACAATAGAATGGATAAATTATGGTATGATCACAAGTAGAATATTATGCAGCATTGAAAATGAATTATCTGTTAACACAGACAACAAACAGTATGGATAGATCTCACAAATATAAGATAGCAAAATAACTCAAACATGAAAGTGTACAAATTTATATAAAGTTCAAAGTAGGCAAAACAAGTCTATGGTTTAAGAAATCAGAACTGTGGTTACCATTATGGGGGTGTGGTGACTAAAAAGCTACTCAAGGGACTTCTGGATCATTGATAATGTTTATAAATCTAGGTACTATTTACATCAGTAGTTTGAAAATTCAGCAAACTTTACTCACAATATACGTGTTTTTTAAATATTTACACTATGAATATTATGCTTCTATTTTTTTTTTTTTTTGTTTTACTTTAGGTTATAAGGTCTCCAGGTGTTAGCAAAGTGTCCTTTGTTTCTGTTGGAATAATTCAGGTACAAATCACAGATATTTATTTATGTTAAATTCCATATGGTAATATCTTTTCAAATATGCCTTATTGACGATGTATTTTACAGCACTGAGTTGCAGAAAAAAAAATATTAAAAAGACTAAGTCTATTTCAATACCTATTTTCTATTTTATTTTATTTTATTTTATTATATTATTTTTATGTATTTTTAAGTAGGCTCCATGTCTAATGTCAAGCCCTATGTGGAGCTTGAACTCATGACCTGAGATCAAGACATGAACTGAAATCAAGAGTCAGACAACAAGCTGAGGCACCAGGTGCCCCAACAACTATCTTAAAAAGATTTCTTGTATTTCTAAAATAAAGAATATTTATTTAATAACGATAATGATAGCAATGATAATAATAGAAGCAGTAGTAATGGTGAGTATTTATTAAGCACTAATAGTCAGTGGGTATCATATTATGTTCTTTATATCAGTTAGCTCATTTAATTCTCCAAAGAACCGAAGAGAGGTGACGTTAACAACTTTTGATCATATAAACAGTATTTGAGGTAACATGCCGCCAAAACATTCTCCTAAGTTTGTTTTGAGTTTTCCATTTGTATCTTCATTTTGATCGAGTATGTTGGTGAGTGGTTCGTGGTATAAATTTATGCTGTATTATGGTTGTTCCTTGGTTGTTTTTAGGGACAAGCTCCAATGTTTCTGAATGCATTAAAGTGACTCAGGATGTGTTTCCCACACATAAAGTACAAGAAGTAAATTAATTAGATGGATGAATTAATTAGCCAACCTCTAAGAACTCCTTACATGATACCCATGTATTAGTATCTTTCTCTTTTGCTTGAGTACGAAGTGAACTTTTTAACTTCCAACAGATAGAATATGGCAGAAAGGATGGAATTAGACTGTAGTTTCCATTTGGGGCACATACTATGTCCTTGGACACTTTCTTTCTTGCTCTTTCTTAGCTTGCTTATGCTAGGGGAAGTCAGACCCCATGTTATGAGGCATATGTTAAAAAGCCCATGTGGCCAGGAAACGAGGCCTCCCGAAATCATACGGACAAACATGGACTCAACCACCACCCACTTCTGCAATTGAATTTCCAAATATAACCACAATTGTAAGCCACAACTTGCCAGTAAGTTGCCAGTAACGACTTGCACACGAAGGCACTGTGGCAAAGACACCCATCTAAGCTGCCCCTGGATTCTTGACCCGATATCACACAAACCGTGGGATACCAAAGATTTTCTGGTGATTTGTTATGTAATAATAAATAACCAATACAGACTTTGGTACCTGTAAGTAGCAGTAACAAACACCTAAAATACGGAAGTGGCTTTGGGACCGAGCAATACTTTTAGGAAAGTGTTTGCAAAAAAAGTAAAAATGCCTAGAACACACCATGGGATTTTAGAGTTGAAAAAGTTGCTGGTGCGTGCTTAACGGACAATGACACCTCTCTTTAAAAAAAGGTAGAAATGGGTATCCTTGTTATGCAGTAGCATAACATTTAAATGCAGTATGACAAATACGCCTAACGAACAGTATCTATCTAATATTTTAACCAAAGTCTTGAAGATGTCACATGACTTCTTCTTACTTCTTATAGTTAAATGTGAGAGGAACAGAGAAATTGAAGAAAAAACTACTAAATAAAAGGGAGTCAGGCTCAATAATTTTGAAAACTCAGCCCCTTAAGATGATATTTGATACTAAAATAAAGAAGTAACTTCCAACAAATGACATCCAAGCAAAGTTCTGCAATCCAGGGTTCTGCAATAAAAACATTACTTAATTATGAAGTAAAAGACATAAACCCTGTAAAGATTTTAAACGTACGCATCATAGGTCGTCTCAATTACACAGTAGGGCTTCTAAGAAAAATAAGAACATTGTCTCTCAGTAGAAGGCCAAGGTAAAAAGTGGTTGATCTTGAAAAGATCTGTAGGGGAGGCTTTTGTCTAATTCAGTAGTCTCCAAGAAGATTCCCAGAACATCCATACATTTCCTAAATGAGTTACATATGCAGAAGCATCACCAGCACTTACTGAGGGAAGACAGAAACAGTACAAAGTAAATAAAGTTGTTGGACCCTCTCAAACACACTGGCAGGGAGTAGGCTCAAATTGCTGCTCGATAGTACACACAAGCTAAAAGAAGCATTGAAAAGGAAGGATAATTCAGGGGATAGAACTACGATTCCAAAGAGTGACACAAAAAGCATTAGAGAACGATTCCAGGGAGTTGTAACCTACTCAAAAAACTTCCAATATTTGCTGCCTGGATAGAACTATATGGGACAGTGACTCCTTTGTTCCTCCAATCATTCCCATTTTTAAACAAGAATGTCTACCATGGTTATCCTACGCCTATCCCATCATTTCCATTGAGTGGGTCAGAAGACAGGTAATCTGCCTCCTTAATTTTGTAGGTGGAGTTCAAGTGGAACAGCACTTAAGAAAAAATACTTAAGGAACCAGGGAGCCTCATTCATACCTAGACCTGATACAGAAAATGAGACTCTGGATTTTAAGCAGATGCCTTTTGAAAACCTTCAACAGGGGTGTGTATATTATATTACATATGGGAAGGACTGGGTGCTAGATGGCAGACTGTGGTAGGTACCGTTAAAAAAATGGCCCCCAATTCTCCATCCTCCTGGTATTTACAGCTTTGTGTAATTATATCCATTTATTTGTATTCAGATATTGAATATTAATATGCTATCATTTTAGTAATATATGATGCTGGACTTTGTTGAAAAGATTTGAAAATAAGGAAAACATAAGGAAAGAAAAAAAAAGAAATGAAAAGTTTATCCATAAATTTACCATAAGAAAATGTTTTTGCATTTCTTGCCAGTCCTGTGTCATTTTATCTTTTTCAAAATGGTCATACAATGTTCACAAAACGGTGATAAACATTTCATATTTAATCAAATTTGAGGCAATTGTGTGCATTGGTAAGTTTTTTCCTTAGATGCCATAAAAGGGCATAATGGTTTATTTTCTATGGTTAAGATTTTACTTACAGATAGGTATAAGATGTGAACTCAAAGTATTATTTGGTCTAATGCTATTAATACATTGAAGCTCTTGTTTCAAATCAATCCCTTATCAGTAAGTACATAATATGAAATTATTCAATTAGTGAAATTGTTAGAATATAATTATGAAATGTCATGACTGATATTTTTCAAATATATCATGAATGCTGTCTTTTCAAAGTAATTACCTAGTTGTCTGCAAACTTATATTGATGATCCTGCCACTGTTCAAACTATTTGAGGAGTCTTTCTTTTAAATTTGTTTCCAAATTAGAGGCGCCTAGGTGGTTCAATTGGTTAAGTGTCCAACTTCGGCTCAGGTCATGATCTCACAGTTTGTGAGTTTGAGCCCCGCATCAGGTTCTCTGCTGTCAGCACAGAGCCTGCTTCAGATCCTCTGTCTCTCTCTCTCTCTCAAAAATAAATAAATATTAAAAAAATAAATAAATAAAAAGTAAATTTGTCTTTAAATTAGTTATTGAAATACCTTCAATATTTATATAGCTTCCTAATTAGAAGGTAGACTTAATTTCTGAAAATATGCCCAAAGCATTGTGGGGAAAGTCTGGGTAAACAAACTGGGAAATATTTTTATTGAATACAGATATTTTCTATATACCTTGAAAACTTCTATGAGCTAAATTCAAAATGAGAAGAAATGAGGTTTCAACAATCAAAGCCTCATTACAACATGGCTTATTGTTTCAAAGTTAGCACTGTAAAGTTGAATATTCATTTGAGTCTGTAAGCTTAGTATGCTTATAAAAATAATCCTTCACATTATAATCACATCTAATACATTTCACTAATTGTGTCTTTATGGCTTAATAGAGTTATTTTTTTTCCCAAAAGCATTCAACTTAGACAACATTAATGAGGTCAGACCTAATTTGCAATAGACTCAGTGAAATGAAAAATTAGGTTAGCTTGATTTAACACAATTGGCCAAAAGGCCAAACTAAATCCTTTTTTTAAAAGATAGATTCCGTGTCTCCATCCTGTCCTCTTAAGACTTGATACACTTGTAGTTTGTTCTGACAATGAAGTATTTAGTTATTATAGTTTTGCATGCATCTCTGACGATGTTAACTAACTACAACCTTGGGCAAGTTGTTTTACCTCTCTGTGCCTCAGTTTCTTATTCGGTACAATAGAAATAATATTTACTTTGTGTTACTTTTGAAAGGATTAAAATAAGTGACTCTATCATAATGCTTAGTGGAGTGCTTCCTACATAAGCACTTAATAATATTTAGCTATAATTATAATCATCTTTCTATTTAATTAATTTCTTAATTATCCTACTCCCTCCCCAACTTTCCGCTCACAGCTTCTTAGGCCTAATGTCTTATAAAATACCATTTGTCAATGTTTTCATCCATGGATGTCCACGTCTATTTCCCACTCTTGACCTATTCTTTCTTTAGATATGTTTATGAATTCAATTTATGTACAGCCATACCTCACAGACTGAAAACCAATTTGTCTTTTTCAGATGATTTTTATATCTAAAGCTGATTTATTGGGTAAACCAGAATAGTAAACTAGCAGAAGTCAACTTTATTTTTTATTGTTCTCACTCTCAGGTTGTTCTTCAAATCATCCTCCCCTGACTCAAACGCTCAGGCATATCTCTTCGCTTTTCTACTTACCTTCATTTACTAACAAGCCGTATGCGGTTCTCAGATATTAAAGACCGTGGTCAAGCCTAATATTAAAACCTCAATTGATCCTTCAGTTTCAGCTTTTATTCCACACTCCTGTTAACTCCACCTGAATTTGGTTTTATGCCTGTAGTAGGACATGACAGGATTATTGTATTTATTCCACTTTCGGGTTTTTGTTTTTTTTTAATTCTATCTCCTCATTTACTTTTAGCCTTCAGATTCTAGAATGGTAACAGGAAGTAAAGGGAAGGAGGGGTAAGGAGACTGGTTAAAATCTGATCCTGGAATCTTCTTCAGTGCTCTGCTTCATGCGACTTTTTTGTGATTTTTTGAAGGCTTTTTTGAGAACCTTCCACTGCATTTCTTTGATACAAGCGGTTCAGTTTCTTACTGATCAACTTTCGTAATCACTCCCCAGTTGTCTTTTTTGATGGGTGACTCACACTGGCACTGGGTTCACTTGGGCTAGAATATTTTCAAGGTAGGTCAAACTCAGCTATCGTCCATAAGGCCCACCTGAATCTTGAGGACACCTGACAAAATCTGGAAGGTCAAGTTGCTCTCTCTGCATTCTGTTATCCTACATGGACATAGTAAGTCCCTCAGGTGGAGAATGATCCAGGAACAAGTCTGGCACTAACTAATCTCAGTACACTAAGATCTCTGGGGGGCCCGGGTCATGTTTTCCAATGGCTTCTCATTAAATCACTCCCTTTCTTGGTTGGAGGCAAGGAGGGAGGAGGCATGCACTGACATTCCCCAATAAAAAGGAGGAAATAAAAATGCTTAGCATTCAACTAACTTCCCCCAAATAAGTGTCCACAATTTAAACTTTTTTACTTCATTTTATACACTCTTAAACTGAGTGATAAACTTATGACCATCCCTTAGCCTTGCAACCCCATTACTTTTTCTAATTTCAAGGGTCTCAGCCAAAATTCTGAAAGAACAGATACATTTCACTTAATATCCAGATGCCTTGTCATGCCCTCCTTCATTATATATTCAATTCATAATTTTAACCCGAGCACTAATTCTTATTCCCATTATTTCTAAGTACTTAGGAGAGAACATTTTATTATATACCTCCTGATACTGATAGTAGTTAACAGTGTTTAGTTACAATTTAGTCACTAATTAGCTGAATTATCTAAGGCAAGCTAATAATAATGGAGCAGTATGAAAGTTTAAAAGCCCAAATCTGGTCAAATTTGTATATGGAGTGGGACTTGCTGAATTTTCATTCTTGTCGCATGTGTAAGTTGTGTGACTTTAGAGCACTTAAGTCTCTCTAACCTTTAGTTCCTCTTCTGTACAGTACGTATATTAAAGCCACATAACATGAGAAAATCCTCTCAGAGCCTGCATGTTAATCCTTCGGCTCAGTGTGTGCACGATAGAAACACTTAGCATGTCGTGAGCACTCATGGTTTCTCTGAGTATCCCCCTCCCCCCTCCTGTCTCCCTCATCTTCCTTTTGTGCAACTCCCCACCTTCAGAACCACAGGCGACCGGTTTTTCCAGCTCCCTCCTGGAGCACCGTCTCAGGAAAGGCATGCGTTGTGAACATGGGCCACAAGCCTCTTTTCTGAAACTTTTGAGAAGTGGAGGTGGAAAAACAAAAAGAAAAGTCTTGCAGAGACAGATGGCGTGTGGGCCACACGGGCACTTGTCTTTAGTTTGTATTGTTCTCCGGGCACCTGCTCTCCAATCTCTTGTCCTTCCTCTGAACCTCTGATTGTCTCTATTTCTTAAAATAGGTAGAATCATTTTATGAGGCATGGGATCAAGAGCACTGGCAGATTCAATTCATTATTGTTACTCTTATATCTGTCTTAAGTTACTTCTGAGAAAAAGGTATGCATTAGCCAGGCATTCAAGATGTAATATTTTATGCAGCTGAATCGTTCCTATCACCTTCTTCCATGAGTCTTTGCAGCTCCCTTTCCTCTGTTAGTCTTTTTTTTTTTTTACCTCAAGTTAGATAATATACAGTGTAGTCTTGGTTTCGGGAGTAGAACCCAATGACTCATGTCTTGCATATGACACCCAGTGCTCATCCTGAGGAGTACCCTCCTTAATGTCCATCACCCATTTAACCCACCCCCATCAACTCTCAGTTTGTTCTCTGTATTTAAGAGTATCTTATGGTTTGTCTCCCTCTCTCTTTTTATCTTATTTTTCCTTCCCTTTCCCGATGCTCACCTGTTAAGTTTCTCAACTTCCACACTAGTGACATCATATGATCTCTATTTTCCCCTGAACTATTTCATTTACATAATACTGTTTGTCTTCATTTAAAAAAAAAAATTAATGTTCATTTTTATTTTGAGAGAGAGAGAGAGAGAGAGAGAGAGAGAGAGCTTGAGAGGGAGAGGGGCAGAGAAAAAAGGAGACACAGGATCCGAAGCAGCCCCCAGGCTCTGAGCTGTCAGCACAGAGCCCGATGTGGGGGTCAAACTCACAAAGCGTGAGATCATGATCTGATCCCAAGTCCAACGCTTAACTGACTGAGCCACCCAGGCGCACCTACTATTGAACTTTCTACTGAAGAGTTCCCCAAATTTCAGGCGTTGCTCCTTCTTGGCCGCGTTGCTCCTTCTTGGCCACGTGCTCCTCTTTGGCATTGACTTCCAGCAACTATTTTTTCTTCCAGTGGAAGCTCTTTAAATATCTATATTTTTATCCTGAGTCCCATGCCTGCATTTTTCTGTCCAGTAATTACAGAATGCCTATTTTTGGATTTTAGCAAATTTCTTGAAAATAAAAATATGTAAGTAATTTTAAAAATTAGAAGAATTTACTGAATTTGATTGTATCTCCTTCTTCCACACGTATTTCCTTTCCAACGTGCTCTCTATATCTTGTGAAACAACACTGTATTCTATCAGTGAGCCACACAGGAACATTTAGGTACATTTTCTTCAAATTTCCATAGCCTATTACTTGTAAATCTGAGTGATATGACTTGGCAAGGTCTTCTCCTTCATCTTTCCCTTTGCAATAATACCGTTGCCTTAATTTGCTGCTCACTATCTCCTTCCTGAGTTGTTGGGTTTGATTTCTTACCACTTTTCAAGCCTCCATTGTCTACTCATTCAAAATACATGAATTAGACATTCTGCTACAAGAATAAGTTCTCCAAGCAGAAACCTAAACTTTGCTTGTTTTCTATTTCCTTCAAACACCTTCAGTGACGTCCGGCTGCACACGTAAGAGCTCCCTCACAACAGTCATGTCTTAAGTGTTTTGAGTAAAATTTGTAGCTGGAAAGAAAATGAATTTTACTGTTATATAGTCACAACTATGCACGGAATTCTTTTCCGTGCATCACACACTTTGAAAGTCCCATCATTCCTTTTGGTTGTTTCTCCTTCCTTCTCCGCTCCATTTTACAATCTCCATA
Organism: Panthera onca; assembly: GCF_046562875.1. NCBI lineage: Eukaryota > Metazoa > Chordata > Mammalia > Carnivora > Felidae > Panthera > Panthera onca. The sequence goes on from NC_138339.1 coordinate 22,757,557, forward strand.
GTACATTTTACTTTTATTTTTTTTTAACATTTATTTATTTTTGAGAGAGAGAGAGAGAGAGAGAGACAGAGAGAGACAGAGAGAGACAGAGTGTGAGCGAGGGAGGGACAGAGAGAGAGGGAGACACAGCATCGCAAGCAGGCTCCTGGCTCCAAGCTGTCAGCACACAGCGTGACATGGGGCTAGAACTTAAGAGCCTTTAGATCATGACTGAGCTGAAGTCGGACGTTTAACCCAGTGAGCCACCCAGATGCTGCATATATTCTACTTTTAAACCATACTTCCAGCTCCCAAGTTCCATCTTAAACTGGTGGAGCATCTTAGACATCATTTCTTAGCTGCATTTTGGTGGGGCAAAATCAAAATGTTATTGTATATGGATAGAGCGTAGGTTTGTTAGTCTTCAGAATCTGCAATCACATTATTCTCTTGCTAAGTTGTCCTATGAGACAGTTGATATTTCAGGTAACAAAGGTTCTGTATCTCTAATCAAATATCCTTTAATTAGTGGTAAGCAGTATCCTAAAAGGGAATGAAGGCAAAGATCCCATAGTTACAGGTATGGAATAATTTTAAATTTCCTCTGCTGATGTTTAATTTTGGCCCCTGGCATGATTTCTAATTTATTTTTCTACCATAATATCCTCTGGTGAAGACTGCAAGTTACGTGAATATATTTCCCTTATTTAGAGATCTTCTTTGAAGATTTTTATTTAAGGCTATGATTTTCCAGTCTATGAGATTTACTTCAGAGTCTCTCTTACATTTACATATTCAATGTGACTAAGATTTGGACTATGAGATGGAAATAGAGGTGTGGATGGGACTTCAAAAAATTATCTTTATAAGAAATGGTACATGTGTTCTTTTTCCTCTATAAAAAGAAACTTTCCTTATTTTTCCAGCCTACAAAGTAGCCATGATGATAAAACTCAAGTAACTTTCTGGGATCAGGAGATGATGTTTATATTTTGCAGCTGATTTATAAAGACAACAGAGAATAGAGATAAAAGAACCCCGAGTCCTCTAGAAACCACTACATGAGCCCTGAACTGCCATCTCCAGAATATTGTTTACATGATAGAGAAACAGATTTGTATTTTTTCCCCAACAGTGTTCTATGTACTTGACCCCAATCCCAAATATTATACCTTCCCATTTCTCCATTTATTTCCTCTCTAACCCTGTTCCATATGCACACACATACCTGAAAACACCTGCTAATCTGGAGCTAATTCATATATAAAGCCAACTGGGTGCATCTCATCCCAACTCTGAATTCAGTGACATCACACTGGGAGCTTGAAATCAGCAATAGTTCTCATTTTTACTAGAGAACTTAGTGAATATGATACATCAGGTGTCATATTTTTTAAATCCTAGACCACAGTTATTAAACCCAGCACACTGCTATACTGCTGTGCATGCTGCACACACATGCACACACATGCACACACACACACACACACACACACACACACACAGACCAGGCCCAAGCTACAGTACACAGTCTATCATTCTGGACATGTAGACTGTACTTGCCCATTTCTTTTTCTTTTCTTATTGTTTTTAATGTGTATTTATTTTTGAGAGAGAGAGAGAGTGAACAGGAGAGGGCCAGAGAGAGAGGGAGACACAGAATCTGAAGCAGATTCCAGGCTCTGAGCTGTCAGCACAGAACCCAACTCGGGGCTCGAACTCAGGAACCCCCACGAGATCGTGACCTGAGCCGAAGTCGAATGCTTAACTGACTGAGACACCCAGGTGCCCCACCCATTTCTTTATCTTCATTCTATTCATCTACTCTCAGAAGACTGTGCATCCATAGTCTGTCCATGTCACTATATCAACCTTTGCTTAGTAAATATCAATTTATTTTTCAAGACCCTGTATAAAATAGTCACTTTAAACGCTGTTTCCACATGTAATGGTTCATCTAAGAATTAAATTCACCTTCCCTGTTCTCCTATTGAAATTTATTTGTGCCATTACATTACTCATTAGAGTTTTCTCTGCATTATTATTCACCACCCCCGCCCCCAACCCTCCGCCAGTAAGTTGAGATCTCCTGGAGGGGAGAGGAAGTACATCATTGCTTTTTACTTAAAGTGCCTACCAAAATTTATTTCACTCAGTTGAAACTGAACAAAAGATTTCTGAGCTTAATTGGCTTTATTACTAGTTTGGAAGCATCCGTGGATGAAGGGTATTTTATTTTTCTTACAACTTTCTAGTATAGTGCTGGTTTTACAGAAAAGAAGTACATATTTCTTTTGTTGTTGTTATTTTCATTATTATTTAAATGTTTCAAATGAGTTAATATTATGCAGCATAAATTCTTAATAAAAAAGATCAAACACATTGATCTCTGAAACAAGTTTCTCTGGCTTTTGAAATCATAACCTTCTTCATGTTCTGGCTCATTTTTATTCCATTTCAGACACATCACTTAAGTTTACATATGCATGGTGTGATGATTAAATAAAAGGTGATGCTATTCAGAAAACGGTTTATTTTCTTTTTTTTTTTTTAAGGAGGGGGAGTGTACATGCGCGAGCATAGCGAATGAGAGATGGCAGAATAGGGAGGCAGAGAGAGAATCCTAAACAGAATCCACCCTTAGTGCCGAGCCTGACAATGAGGGGCTTGATCTCGTGACCAGATCATGACCTGAACCAAAATCAAGAGTCAGAGGCTGAACAGATTAAGACATACAGGTGTCCCCAGAAACCAACAGTAGTTGGTTTCATACTGTATTTACTAGTCAATCCCTTAAAAACTTAAAAGTAATTTCAGTAAACATTAGATAACATAGTCCATTGTGTATTAATTTTGCATTATATTTTTGAGTACATTGTTTATGTTTCCTTTTTTTTTAATCCTTCGAGTCATTCATTTCCAGGTAGAAAATATCTAATTTAGTAAGTGAGACAAGGCAAACTTTTGTTTATTTACTTAAATTACAGGTAATATAATTTGAATATACATATAATATACATACATACATATATATGTGTAAATATATAATTTATTTTTATTTATATAACATATATATAAATGAAACCTAACTATTAAGAAGAATGAAGTGAGATAGTACATCATTTGCATCATGATCTTGCCTGAAATTTTCTAAGAATTATCATGGAGGGCTCTTATGAATACAGACTTTTAAATATTTGCCACTGAAAATGTTTGCATGTGAAAACAATTTTAATAAATGTATTAAAAGAAAATAAGAGATCAATCCCCAATCTACATTTAACTAGTTTTGTGCATAAACTTGCTTGAGATGCATTTTCCTTTAACGAATCATAGTAAGATTGTTTACGGTATGTACACGATGGGAAATGAAACAGTGCTAAGAAATATATTTTTTTAATGTGTTACATTTTTCCTGGGTGCTAAGAATGAACTCTAACCACCTTTACCTTTTTTTGTAACCAAAACTGATATAGCTTTTAACATTATTGACTACTTCCTACTTTAAATATTCTCTGTCCATCCTTTTGTCTACATTAGGATTTTCAAAAAAAAGAAAAAAAAAAGAATTAATATGCTATATGTAACCAAAAGATAGGTAACTGATGGATGTTACCTAAAAACCTAAAACTAACTTCAGTACATATTAAGTGACACTGTACATTTTATATTAACTTTACACTGTATTTTTGAGTGAAATTTTTTGGTTTGGTTTTGGTTTTGTTTTCTACTTCAAGTCATTTCCTTCCAGGTAGATGGAGAGAGAGAGAGAGAGACAGAGAGACAGAGAGACTGTAAGGAACTGGCTCATGTGAGTGTGGTGGCTGACAAGTGCCCAGATCTGTAGCCGTTAAGCTGGAGACCCAGGAGCACTAATGATATAGTTCTGGTCCAAGTCTAAGGGCCTGACAAACAGAAGAGATGATATAGTTCCAATCTGAAGGCTAGCATACTTGAGGTCCAAGAAGAGCCAATGCTTCAGTTTGAGTTTGAAGGTAAGAAAAAGCTGATACCCCAGTTCAAAGACAGTCAGACAGGAGGCAGTCATTAGCCACAGGAGGTTCTGCCTTTTCCTTCTGGTCTGGCCTTCAGCTGATTGCACAAGGCCCACCCACATTATGAAAGCAAAGTACTTTACTAAGTATATCGATGTCAATGTTAATCTTGTCCAAAGACATCCTCACAGACATAGCCAGAATAACGTTTATCCAAATGTCTGGGTATTCCGTGGCCCAGTGAAATTGATCATAACAGTTAAACACACTATATGTGATATTCTCTATCTCTGGCCAAGTCTTAAGGGATTCCTCTTTCTACAACTGTCTTCAAGAGTTTTTCTTCCCTAGAGTTTTCTACGAATGCTTTTCAGGGTGATCTCATACACACACATAACAAAAAAGATTTGAACAGTTACATCAGAATAAAATTAATATCTATCACTCAGCACCAATCTTTATAAATTACTGAATGGATACCAACACCGAGCACAAATGAACCGTTGTGCAATTGAAGAAATCTGATAACACAGATTGCAACTCTCAAAATTGCCCTTTGCTCCCGTTGTATGAACATGTTTAGTTTCAGATTTAAAAGATAAGGTACTTTCTAAGCAATATATGAAGGAACAATGATTATGCAAAGGAACCTTATTTCCATAAATACAAAAATTCCATTTTTTTTACAATAAGTAACCTACACAAGGAATATGCTGCAAAAATATTTTATAAGTTGGATTCTTCATTGTCTTTCTGCTGGCAAATAAGGTTAATATATATTCCAGAAAGGTTGATCTGTAGCAGACTCACAAGATTGTACTGAAGTTATTCCTCTTCCCAGAGGGCCCTGATAGATAAGAAATGAGTTAAAAGCTTGTACCTGACCTTAAAATGGGAGGATTATCCTAGATTATCGAAGTGAATCCAAGGTAATTGGATGAGTCCTTAACAGTGGAAGAGTCAGCGAGAGAAGGGGTTGCAGAGAGGTTGTTGAAGATGTCCAGAGGGTGGGAGAGATTCCATCCATCATTACTGGAGGGGCTGACATAAGGGAAGCATGGGAAGAAATGAAGACAGCCTCTAGGAGCAAAGACTGACCGCTGGCTGACAAGCACTGAGGTAATGGGGACATCAGTCTTATAACCACAAGGTCCAGCATTGGACCACAACCTGAATGAATTTGGATGCAGATTGTTTTCAACACCTTACAATAAGCTCTTGGCTGACACCTTGATCATGGCTTTGTGAAATGTCGATCAGAAAAACCATGGAGCCAACCAGGCCTTCTGACCTACAGAACGATGAGATAATAAATAGGTGTTACTTTAAGTCGCTGATGGTAATTTACCATGACAGGAATAAAAAAGTGAATGCAATTTTCAAAATTAAACTTATTTTCTTACAGCTCCTTTTATTCATTTCTCAACTCCTTTTTACTTTTTCAATCTCAGACGGGGTGGGGGCGGGGACTCATTTTAATTTGGTTCAATAGGCTCTTCAATCACCTGTGAAATCCCATTGGCAACAAACCTGAAACTTTTTTTCCCCCCTTCATTGTTGTGGGGGAATCTCTTGTTTTACTCTTTGGCCTCTCCCCTCTCACTCTGAGACAAATTTCTCTGGTCCTCCCTCTTTTAACTCTTTTAATCAGCACTGCACAAGGAATCCCTGCTCCTCTACACGCAAATTGTCCAGCCAACGGGGAAATCCCTCTCCAGGGCAAAGAGAGGTAGGAGTGAGCAAAGGGCACCTGCAAAGGCAGCGTTTTACCCCATACACGGTGGCAGGGAGGCGGTGCTGACAGTGGCTGTGCCCTTCCAGCTCCTTCACCGCTACTCTGCCAGTTCCTTGCTCCCGGGTCCCAAGGTATGCAACAGCTCAGCTGTTAGCTGGTGCCCAGAGCGGGCGCAGTGGCACCTCCTCAGCCCCTCCCCTGGACACCAGAACCCGGAGGGGACAGCACAGCGGGGAGGAGGGACCAGGACTCACATGGTTTTCAGAGTCCAAGAGCTGGTATTGGGAGGGGCTCGTTCCCAGCACCTACTGTCTTCATCCTCCCACCCAGAGGTGGCGCACCCAAGCTCACCCACAGGCCAACTTGAGTGCTCCTGGGGGAACAAGGCTGAAGAACCCATGCCACCAAATATAGAAATACCTTCGAACCTTCTGAGAACCGTGGCATGCATCTGCTGTGAAACACACACAGCTGGTCACCTCGCTACCGCTACGCTACGGGTAGTTAGCTGTTTTCCAGCCCCTTTGGAAATGCAGTGGCGGGTGGCAGCCCTCAATCAGCTTGGTCCTCTCTACCCGCGCCCCTGAGGGACCAATGCAAGGTCCCACCTCGGCTTACTTCCCCACCTTTTTTTTCCAACGGAAACAGTTATTGAATTCACCCACTCACCTCTTTCTTCCACCCATTATGCTAGTTTACTCACTCTCTTCCCTCTTCTTAATATCTAAACCAGATTCCATCTTTATTCACTATTTTCTGTCTGACAAATTCTCTGTTCTGAAGAGTAAAAATTGTAAAAGAGAATCCTACATATAGAATCCTCTGACGCTCTCTTTTTGACTGAAGGATAAAAATAACTTCAGGGCTCCTGGGTGGCTCGGTTGGTTAAGGGTGGGAGTCTCAATTTCAGCTCAGGTTGTGATCTCGTGGTTCCTGAGATCATGCCCTACATCAGGCTCTGCGCTGACAGTGCAGAGCCTGTGTGGGATTCTCTTTCTCCCTCTCTCCCTCTCTCCCTCTCTCCCTGTCTCTCTCTGCCCCTCTCCAGTTTGGGTTCTCTTTTTATCTCTCTCAAAAATAAACTAAAAAAAAAAACTTAAAAAAATAATAAATAACTTCTTAACAGCTTGTCAGCCCCTTCGTTAACAGTTTCGTAAGAAGTATCAGTAGAAACCCATGAAAATTACCTCACTCCCACATTCGGAGGAGAAAATCAGAGTCAAAACCACATCCAAGGGGTGAGGAGTGGAGCACGAGCTTAGAACCACCAGCAAAGATTTAAATAATGCATTCAGTTTATGTATCTTTTTCCCATCACAAGAAAAAACAATGACTGCCACAGCAAATATGTCTCTGAAAAACTACCAAGCACTTGAAGTCTTTGCTCTTTAAAGTCACCCAATTGGAAAAGGAACCACACCAATGAATAAGTGTCAACCAACTTACAGTCACACTGAAGTAATCCCACCTCCACAATTAACACCAACCTGCTTTTATCTCTGAAAAACTACTAATCCGTCAAGTCCATACATTCCAAAGCTACATAAGATGGCAATTTGCTCTGCTCAGAAAGACTATCCTTTAATAGGATAGTTTTCTAAAACCACAGGAGGCAACGATTTGTGCGTGTGCGTGTGTGAGTGTGCATGCATGTATTTTGTTTTGGATACCAACTGGTATTCTCTTCTTTTGACGGGGTACAATGATCTGGGGTCAGTAAATGACTTGGCTGTTAGTATCAAGATCGAAAGATCTAGGACAACAGTTTAAGAGTGATGCGGGTGGACACAAGGAGAGAAAACAAAATGTGATGATGATTGTGTCTCCTGTTAACGCTGATCAGAAACGATTCATCCTTAAAGAGGCCCCAACAATCAAAAAGACAGGTATGTAATCCTATGACCATGAACATTTGGTCCTAATGGTAGAGATAAAGGATATGTATGGAATCACCAAAATAAATACTCTCTCATAAAGACTAATTCACCTACCCCCACTGGGGATATCCCAACCCAGCATGAATAGAAACCAGCACTGTGCCTTTAATACAGCATAATTCCAGAGAGTGAAAGATAGATGTCATGAGGCCTCTTCCATTGTGAAAGGGACAGCAATTTGACACCAATTTTTAATATTGGTCTGTTTTCCCTGACTGTATTGCCTCTCAAAACATTAACAATATGAAGACTTAAAAAATGCTTCATCTATTTCTACGATATTTTACATAATTTTGTCTCTAAATAATTAACTATGTTAATATCACAGGAAGTATTATAATGGGGACATGACCTCAGAATCCACTTGAAAGCTAAACTGAAGGCATTATCTCCTAAGTGGCTAGAGACTCATTGAGAATTTTTAAAAGTTTGGAAGTCACATTTTGAAAGCTGTTATTTAGAGAAATTAAACACTCATTTAGGAGGGAATGATGCAGAAAAGATTTGTGTATGGTTGCCAGAAGCAAGGCTATTTCAGTAATCCAGGTGTGAGATGATGAGTTCCAGAACTAAGGTGGTAGGAGTCAGCAAGTAAATAAAACAACACATTTAAAGACATTTAGGGAGAAGAACTGACAAGGTTTGATTGCCTATTAGAAATAAGTAATGAAAGAAGGAAATGTATTAAGAATAACTCAATACTAAACTGTACACAAATGATTTGCTTTCTGAAAATCATCTTTTCTATTTCATAAAGTTAAATGACCATATAGAAGTGGCTATAATGGGGTAGACAAAATGGAGATTTAGAAGGCGATCAAATTATTCAATAAAAGATATTAATTGAGAGTCTGTTTTAGGACAGGCACTAAACAATAGGCCAAAGCTTAGAGTGACTAACGACTAACTATGAATAACACAGACAAAACATACTTGCTTTAATGGGCACTTATTTAGGTGGGGAGCGGGGCAAATCGAGATAGCTAACTCATTTTCATAGCATTTTAGAAGATTATAAGTGCAGTGGAAAAAACAGATCCTGCTGAAAACGATCACAAGTTTTGGGATGTGTAAAATTTTGAGTAGAGAGATTAGAATAAGCCTTGCCGAGAAGGGACATTGGAGCCAAGCCTAGAAGTGAGTGAGTGGGATGTATGGTAAAGAGCAGTCCAAGTAAAATGAACAGCTGATGGGGAGACGCTGACACAGAGTTTCACAAAGGACACAGAAGCCAGCAGCAGATTAAAGAAACTCCCACTAGCGATGTTTGCACAATTTGAGCATCTAATTGTATTTTCTTGGATATGTGTCTACTGGTTTTTGAGCCCATCCTTGATTTCTGATGCACAAAATTATTGGAGGCTTAGTTTGTATGTTTTGATTCTCCGGACCCCAAATCACTTATGGGTTAAAAAAAAACTTGCAGATAGTTTTCAAAAACATGACAGGGGTCTAGTCATGTTCACTGTTGGTGCGTTATTATTACTTCTAAGCTTTCTTGGTGGCCTATCTTATCTGCTCATCTGTTTTTTGTTTTTTTTTATCTATAAGCTTATGTCATGTTTTTCATTCCAAGCCTTCTCACTTTACCCTTATTGGTATCTATAGCTCCCTTTGCCTCCAGAGACTCTGAATTCCCAACTACAAAGGTGTTTTATTTCCTTTTGCAATGTACACAAAATAGAATAGGAATTGCTTCACCAATATCACGACTGATAACATACCACCCAAGTTCAAGATTTCTTTTCTCTTTTTGTCCTTCAGGCTACATCCCGTAGAGGAAGTGCAATCAAAGTATAGTGTTCAAAATTACTTGAAATAATTAGTTCCCTGTGTGTAGGTGGATGCATATATTCTCTGCATATTATAAATTTGATGTAGTTATGTTTTTCTACTTGTATTTAATTTTAGCTTTATCCTCCTGTTTGATACAATTTAGATTTAATTGCATTGTTTGACTTTGGGAGTAATTAACATAATTCAAATATCAAAGTTTCATTCCATTCTCTATCCCTGCTATCTACCATTGCTGTTCTTATTGATAAATGATTTAATTGAATTAGCTTTGTGTTTATGATGTGAATTTCTTTTCTTTTTTTCAAAAATGAGATCACACATACATATTCATGTCTTATTTTTTTGATTTCCTTACAACAAAATGCAGTTTATATATGTATATGGTATCTATCTAATTGCCCATTGCTTTTTTTGATAACAAGTAACATTTTGTCCTAAGAATTACACTAGATCAAAAAAGTATTTTCACTCTATTTTACAGCCTTATAGTATTCCATTGATATACAGTTTTGCTATACTCCATAGCTGTATGGTCCATAGCTATATAGTTAAAAACCATAGTTTTCAACCAATGTCATGTCAGGTTGTTTCTGATATTTTACTATTTCAAATAAGGCCACAGCGAATATTTTTACATATGTTTGGATTGTTGGAAGTATATGGAATTCTTATACGTAGAATTGCTAAATGTAAAGTATAATTGCAAATACAGTTGTTGGTTTAAGATGTATGTATTGTACTATATACAAAGGAGTTACACAAGTTAACAGATGCATTGGTTGTGCTTAAGGGAGCCTGTTACCCTATAGCTTGCACTAAACTATATTATTTAAATTTTGCTGTAATGAGATAAGAAATGGTATCTTGATATAATTTTAATTTTAATTTCTTAAATTATGAGCATTGAGCGTTCTTTCAAATTTTTAAGAGCTACTTTAAATATGTGTGTGTGTGTGTGTGTGTGTGTGGTGTAGTGTATACTACACATCCTATGTGTGTGTGTCTGTGACTTTTGCACATTTTTCATCAGGTGTTTAGTCTTTTTTTCCCCTCAATATTCAAGAAAATGTGGCATAGGGGTGGCTCAGTCGGTTAAGGGTCCAACATCAGCTCAGGTTATGATCTCACAGTTCATGGGTTTGAGCCCCAGGTCTAGCTCTGTGTTGACAGCTCAGAGTCTGGAGTCTGCTTGGGATTCTGTGTCCCCATCTCTCTCTGTCCCTCCCCCTTCATGATCGGTCGCTCTCTCTCTCAAAAATAAACATTAAAAAAGTTTTTTTTCAGTAAAAAATAAATCAGCAAACACTAAAAATGTGGCATGTACACAATGGAATATTATTCAGCCTTAGAAAAGGAGGACATTCTGTTACTTGTAACAATGTGCATGAAATTAGAGGACATTATGCTGAGTGAATTAAACCAGACATAAAAGGGAAAATCACACATGATCTCACTTATATGAATCTGAAATAGTCAAATGCATAGAAGCAGAGAGTACAAGGATGGTTGCCAGGGCCTGGGAGGTATTAGTGAAAGGGTACAAGCTCTCAGTTTTGCAAGATGGAGATTTATCTAGCATAGAGATTTATCTAGCATAGAGATTTATATAGCATAGAACCTATAGTTAATACTATATTATATACTTAAAAGTTTGCTAAGAGGATAGATCTTATGTTAAGTGTTAATGTCACACATAAAAAATAATGGCAGATATAGAGGGTAGGAAGAAACTTTTGAAGGTGATGGATACATTTAGAGCATAAGTTATGGTGATATCAAAGATATATACTTACCTCCAAATACACCAAGTTGTATTCATTAAATATGTGCAGCTTTTTGTAGGTCAGTCATACCTCAACAAAGTGATTTAAACAGTATTTGCATATTTGTGCGTTTGGCCTTTTTTCTGTTATATTCACTGAAAAAAATATGTTCCAGTTTATATTTACTTTTCCATAAGTAATATTTTATTTATTTTTTTCATGCAATTGTTTTAGATGGCTGAATGTATTGATCTTTTATTATATCTGCATTTTTTAAATTTTTGGTTAAAAAGTATTCTTTCACATCCAGATTTAAAGGGAATCTACACAGAGTTTCTTCTATTGTTTGTATAATTTCATTTTCTTTTAAACTTAGGTAACATTCACTTGGTATTTATTCTAGCACACGTATGTTTTATGTATTCGATTTTATCAATTTTTCTTTTGCAAAATGACTATCCAGCTTTGCCAACACCGTTTCATAAAAAGTTCACCTTTTCCTCAACTGTTTGAGATGCCACCTTAATTACATATGAAAAATGTCCCCTGTTCTTGGAAGTATTTATGGACTGTCTGTACCATTTCTCGGGTTTATAGTCATTAGAATGGTTTGTCATATATTTTGTTATCTGACAAATCTAAGGTAACTATAATCCTCTATTTTCAGATTTTCCTATTTATTTTATATACATATAAACGATATATTTCATATTTATTTTTCCATGTGAGCTTTATAACCAACGGTCCTGTGTGTGGGGGAAGGGTATGCTATATTTATTGGAATTCGGTGGAACTGACTGACACTCTATTACTCTAGCAGCTGTTTGCAGGTGGATTGGTGGTGAGAATGGTGAGCAATGAAGGAAAGAGGATGAACAGGCGATAACGAAATAATCTTGGTGAAAGATGGCTAAGACTTGGCCAGGTTAGTAACAATGGAGATGGATTAGTGCTAAAAGTTTGAACATATTTAAAAAAAAAAAAAAGGTGGGCGCTTGGGTGGCTCAGTCGGTTGAGTGTCCGACTTCGGCTCAGGTCATGATCTCCCGGTCCATGAGTTTGAGCCCCGCGTCGGGCTCTGTGCTGACAGCTCAGAGCCCGGAACCTGTTTCAGATTCTGTGTCTCCCTCTCTCTCTGACCCTCCCCGTTCATGCTCTGTCTCTCTCTGTCTCAAAAATAAATAAAAGTTAAAAAAAATTTAAAAAATAAAATAAAAATTAAAAAAAATAAAAAAAAATTTTTGAACATATTTTAAATGCCATAGCAATGGGATTTCCTAAACAAACAAACAAAAAAAAGGTATGTGAGGTATTAAAACCAATTATATTTCCAAGTACTCTGGCCTGAGCTACCAAATTGGTGAAGCTGTTCTCTACTAAGGAATGGAGAGCTGTAGAGGAAATAGCTTTGGTGAAATTTGTGAGTTACAGATCAATCCCATCTTACTTTTGGTGCGTTAATTTTGATTGAGTTGCTTCCTAGTAGTGGTACATTTTCTTTTTATATTATTATAGAATCAATCATAATATGTCCTTATTTTTTTTATACTTCACTCTCTCTGTGGTTGAGCCCTATTTTTCTGTGTTAGCTTCATTCCGACCCCTACCTTTCTTTTTTACCCTGATCATTCTTCTAAAAGTCTTTCTTTATTCTGAGTCATAATTAGAGAGCCAAAATTTCATTCTGCTGTTTACCTCTAATAACATTTGTTCATTTTAATCCCCTTATTTACTTTTCTTTGAGTTTACATTTGATTTTTTTAAGTTACTGATTTGACCACTTCGCTAAATTTGCTTCATTCTAGATAATTTTCTAAAACATTCGATTAGCATTATACATTTTTCTCCAGTAAAATTTTTGGTTGAATTTGAAAACTTTTGCATGAAGATTTTTAAGTTCTTAAAATTTTATGTATTTTATCATTTCAATTATTACTTGCTTGTGAGATAATATCACATCTCTCTCAAATGTTTGTTCATTTTAACAGAAGATCTGTCTTATCTTCTGTAAGAAATATTTGGAATATATATTTTTTCTATATAACTCTAAGTACACTTGAAACAAATCAATCATTTTGTATGCAATCAAACCCCTAGATTGTGAAGACTTGTTATTTGGTAATTGAAATATTTATGCCTTAATGAAATACTCAGATAGAACTAAAAGTGTTTGCAGCTGCTTTGTTTCAGAAATGGCTTTAAAATGATTGTAATGTCAATCCTTTGTGACTAGAAAAAAAAAAAAAAACTTCAAAATAATTAGAAGCCATTTAGTTTTAGAATAACTTCTCAAAGAATTGGGAATTAAAATTAATACCTAGACACTAATGTCTCTCATTAGTTGAACTGTTCATAATCAATAAATTTATAGTTCTAAAATGCTTAAATTTTTGGAAAGAAGAAGTATGTAGTGGTTTACAGATAAGTGTCATTTGACAAAAATTTTACAAAGACAACTGACATTTTCATTAGTGAGATTAAAACATGGGAGCACAGGGGTGCCTGGGTCGGTTTAGCGTCCAACTTCAGCTCTGGTCATGATCTCATGGTTTGTGAGTTTGAGCCTCACGTCAGGCTCGGTTCTGACAGCTCAGAGCTAGGAGTCTGCTTTGGATTCTGTCTGCTTTGGATGCTTTCTCCTTCTCTTTCTCTGTCCCTTCCCCACTGTGTTCTCTCTCTCTCTCTCTCTCTCTCTCTCTCTCTCTCTCTCTCTCAGAAATAATAAATGAATAAACTTTATGAAAAAGAAAAATATGGGAGCACAAGGGCCACAAAAGGGGCAATGTCCTTGGGGGTTGGTAGGCTTCAGCTTTAGCAGGCAGCCCCTGGTGGTGGTATGGCATGACTGGCTAGAGATTTCTAGCACCATGGCCAGCTTCTTAGCTGTCATGGACAGAACTGATGAAATGCAGAAGGATCTCCTTAGTAAAGACAAAGACATGCAGTTATCCACGAACTGAGAAGAGTGAAGCTAAACACGTTGAGAAAAATGATGCTGACCCTATCTTTGTGATGAACAAAACCATTTCAACTCATTACAATTTGCCAGGCATCTGAGTGGGTGGTAATCCTGGAAGTCCATTCCAGCTCTTGTGGACAAACAGCCTTGGAACATGTACACCCTGGTGACCAAGTCCCGAGGAATTTAGTTTCTTACTTTCAAAGGTCATGAGCAAGGAGAAGTGAATACGTCTTATGGGCATTCTTGTGCCATGATGATGGACTGTATGACAGAGAGGGCATTGGAAAGTGAGTATGTGGTCAGTTTGTTCAGAGCTCCAGAGGTTCCTGCAATCTTTGGAGCCTTCTGTTATGATACAGTTTTAGATAAGGGACTTGATGAGTAGATGCCAACAAAAGAGAATCTACATTCCTTCACCAAAGATGCTTGCCCTTTGACTTATAAAGATCTTCCATTTGAAACGCTGGAAGTTGAAACAAATTGACATTAGAAAGACTTTAACACAACAAGCAAAATAGATCTCGTAGAAGAGAAGGCATCTGGGAACGCTGAGGATATCATCCAGCTACACAGATTTGATGACTTAATTGATGTGAGGAAGGGTTCTCTTAGTCCAAGAACAAATATTTGTTCCTGTTATGTAGCATCAGCAGACCACTTTCTAAAATTAAAAAAGAATATTAAATTAAAATAAAAGTCTTCTATGAAACAAAACAAAATAAAACATGGGAGCACAGGCTTCTCAGCAGGCCAGGAGTTACAGTGGTTGTGTGATGCTGGCCTTGTTAGCTCTGACGCCTTTCCTCGGTTTTTTGTTTTTCCTCCTACTATCCTCTGGAACTCTCTCTCATCACCTCTCCATTTCCATCATCTCACCTTTTCAGAGAAATATTCCTGTGGTTTAGCTCTTTGTAGGCTATGTTCTCTGGTTTCATTTTAAAACAGCGTTTGGGGTGCCTGGGTGGCTCAGTCAGTTAAGCGTCCGACCTCAGCTCAGGTCATGATCTTGCAGTTCGTCAGTTCAAGCCCTGCGACGGGCTCTGTGCTGATAGCTCAAGGGCTGGAGCCTGCTACAGATTCTGTGTCTCCTTCCCTCTCTGCCCCTCCCCCGTTCTCACTCTGTCTCTCAAAAATAAATAAACATTAACAACAACAACAAAAACAACAACAAAACTGTTCCTGGGGCGCCTGAGTGGCTCACTTGGTTAAGCCTCAGTCCTGATCTCCTGGATCATAGATTCCAGCATTAGGCTTTGAGCTGTCAGCGCAGAGCCTGGAGCCTGCCTAAGGTTCTATGTTCTCCCTGTCTCTCTCAAAAATAAATAAACTTTTAAAAGCATTAGTAAGTTAAGAATAATAATAAAATAATAGTTTAAAGAAAGTGTTACGCTGGGCCACCTGGGTGGCTCAGTGGGTGGTTAAACATCTGACTTCTGCTCAGGTCATGATCTCACAGTTGCTGAGTTCAAGCCCTGCATTGGGCTCCCTGCTGCTGTCAGGAGGGACCCTGCTTCAGATCCTCTGTCTTCCTCTCTCTCTCTGCCCCTCCCCCACTTCTCTCTCTCTCTCTCTCTTTCAAAATAAAAGTTAAGTAAAACATGTCCTATAACCTAAACTTGACAATTAACTAGCTTTAAACACAGAACTGAAAAAATTTTATATAAAACTATATTTTCATTCTGGTTCATTTCCATGTGTTAAGCCTAGAGCCCTAGTTAAGGGCCTCCATTCACTGTAGCTAAAGACAGTCCTACAAGACTGGGATTGTTACTTGATTTTTACTATATTCAGTACCATTTTTTGCACTTACTGCATTTGCAACTAATTGACTTAGACAAAATGACCCCAAAATACACTTTGTGCATATGTCAAATAGAAAATGAAAAATAAACACTTTATGTTTTAGAACAACTGATATCAGAAAACCCGGTGACTTAAGGTTGCAAAGGACACCTTGAGAAAAACACAATAAAGCACAAGAGTAGTGGGCAGATTGTAATACTGATAGGCTCCAAAGGATTTAAAGAAAATCTTTCCATGGAAAGACACCAAAACAAAGGTTTAAAAAAAAAGTCTATGAATAAAATATAACCAATGCATATACGTGATTTGCAGGATGATATTTATTCTCTATTTCTTATATTTGTATCAGGTTTAGGAAATTTCCACCATTCTCCCAAGAGGAAAGTAGTTGGTGGATGCATTCGGCTCAACTCCATACACAATAAGGAAACGTGGGAATTTATAGCCAAGGAGCAGAGTGGAGAATTACCAAGAGGAAACATCAGAGGTGACGATGGGGGCGGATTCTGGCTAAACTCACCTACGGGCTTCTTTTTTTTTTTTTTTTTTTTTTTTTTTTTAATTTATTTTTTTTGGGACAGAGAGAGACAGAGCATGAACGGGGGAGGGGCAGAGAGAGAGGGAGACACACAATCGGAAACAGGCTCCAGGCTCCGAGCCGTCAGCCCAGAGCCTGACGCGGGGCTCGAACTCACGGACCGCGAGATCGTGACCTGGCTGAAGTCGGACGCTTAACCGACTGCGCCACCCAGGCGCCCCCACCTACGGGCTTCTTGCTGAAGGCGGGCCAGAGTGCTAGGACATCACCTGGGGAATGGTAGAGGTTGAGGACCCATATTAGATATCAAGGATTCTGACTAAACTGATAGCAGGATTCTCAATGAAATTGGGTAATGCAGAGATGACCATGGAAGCCGAGAAACCATACTTGCCAAGAGTTCAGAGTAGAGCTTAGTAGGCTGAGTAGAGCTTAGTCAAGGAGGGAATCTTTGCCACAACTTCTCCCCAAACCTACTGCCAGCTCTATGTTTCTCTATACCCCTTATCATCTTCTAATACAGTATGCAGTTGATTTATTCATTTTGATACATTTCCCCATGCTAGCATGCAAATTACAAGAGACCATGGATTTTTGTATCTAATTTATTCCTTGCAATTGATCCATCAGCTACAACATTGGTTGCCCAGAGTAGATACTCAGTAAACATTTGCTGATTTATGATCTATTGCCTAATTTTTGTTGGGCTTTTGCTATAAAATAATTCATGAGAATTCCTTCTAATAACACCTAGAACAAAACCTTTAGTGAATGAAAGCAGTGATCATTTTGTCATATTTTAAGAAGTTAGATCTGTAAAGGGTTAATATAATGCTGTAGAAAGTGAAAGCTGACCCTTTTGGCTGACAATCCTGAATAAAAGGTGTAATTAGCATACTGTTTTGCCTCTTAGATACAATTGATTTTACTGTTGCTAGAAATAGTAAATGGAAGAATTCACTGATTTTATTCTTGTGGATGTTTCTCCTCTTCCATTTAAAGCACCTGAAGTGTTGCTGATAAGCAGCCTTGAAATTTGACAAATATTCTCTAATTTCCTCCTGGTTTTCAAGTGTGCAAAACACAGGCCAAAAAAAAAAAAAAAAACAAAAACAAAAAAACAAACCAGAAAGCCAGAAACCTTGTCATAATGTCAAAATGAGAATAAAAGGAGGTCTAACCTCAAAAAGAATATTTTTAGTTGAAATATACATTTGTATGTGAATATTCTAAATATTATCGTTCTGAGTAACAAATCCCATGGATTTCAGGTACTCTGGGAAGAATAGTTACAATGCATTTGTCAATGATTTGCCTAAATTTCACCTACAGACTTTTAAGTGCTGAGGGGATTTTAGTGACCAACAGAACAAGATGAGTGCCATTCACGCCCTCACTGAAGTTACTTATGAGAAGACATGGATTCAATCATGCATATACACGAATTTTAAAACAGTGTGCAGGGGCACCCAGGTGGCTCAGCTGGTTGAGCAGACTTGGGCTCAGGTCACCGTCTCGCTGTCTGTGAGTTCCAGCCCTGCATCCGGCTCTGCGTCGACAGCTCGGAGCCGGGAGCCTGCTTCAGATTCTGTGTCGCCCTCTCTCTGCTCCTCCCCACTCACGCTCTGTCTCTCTTTCTCTCAAAAAGAAAGAAACAGGAAAAAATAAAAATAAAATAAAACAGTGTACAATACACAGGGCGTGTTAGCAATGTACAGATTGTGCAATTTAAACCGCTTTGAGGTCTATGAAGGGACCCTTGAAAATTTGATGTGAAAGCTGAGACTGTAGAAAGAAGTAAGTAAATGCTAACCTAAGTAGAGAGGACATACAAGAGGAGGGGTAGTCTATGGAGAGGGTGTGAGGTGAGTATTTCTCTGAGCAATGCAGGACATTGAAGGACGCTCCCGCAAAAGCATAGAACTTCATCGAAGAGAGGTGGGCTATGGGGCTCAGAAGATGAATGGCCTGATCACATATATGAAAAAGGTTAAAATTTATCTTCAAGATAAATGAAGCCATTTGAAGATAAGTCGGAGCTGAAGAAAGAGATTGGTCATCAGCGGCACATGCATGGTGTTCTGTTTCAACCCTAACTGGTCCTAGTTCAGTGTAGTTCTGACATGAACACCCAGATTTAGCATCACACTCCATAAGTCTATGGACATGGTTTCCAGAAAGAATTAAAATCACCTTTATTCAGAATCAGAAAAATATGAATCAAAATAGTAATTATACCCTCAGATGAGGATGTAGCAATCCCATTCTAAGCTTTCAGTTATGTGAATATAGTTTTATTTTTCAGTTTCTCTCTTGAACTTGAATGTACATATAGTAGTATAATTCATTGTCTTCAGCGATCCATAGTTTGCTCCTTTCAATACAAGACCCTTGTATTGGGGGGTGCCCGGGTGGCTCAGTTGGTTAAGTGTCCAACTTCAGCTCAGGTCATAGTCTTGCGGTTCACAAGTTGGAGCCCCGTGTCAGGCTCTGTGCTGACAGCTCGGAGCCTGGAGCCTGCTTCGGATTCTGTGTGTCTCTCTCTGCCCCTCCCGACTTATGCTCTGTCTCTCTCTCTCTCTAAAAAATAAACATTAAAAAAAAAATAAAAAAAAACAAGACCTTTGCTTTCTTTGTTTCTGTTTCCCTTTTATTTTTCTCACAAAATCCAATTTTCACTTGTAGAAGTAGCTCAATCATCTGCACTTGCAAACTTATTCCCAAACCAGCAATTCCGTGTCACTGGCTGATTCCATGGGGCTCTTGCATTTTTGCATTTCTTGTGAACCAAGGCAATAACAGCTGCATTTTTAGAGAAGCCTGAATCAAGCTTCACAGTCTCTGCATTCCTGTTACAAAACCCACTCAATGTGTTCATGTCACCTGTCACCTGTCTCTCTTCACATCTTCCTGTGGGAGTTGGGCTTGGGAACTGGCATGAGAAAATACTGGTACTGTCACTACTGCTCTTGCCATAAATAATAAAGTCTTTTGGCTCTGACCAGGAAGTATTATGACTTCTGCCAGCATCCATGAATGAGAGACAGAATAATGAGCTAGCTTGCAAGTAAAGTAACATCAGAGCCTTCACAGCTCTCCATTAATATGAAAAATAAAAACAAAAACAAAAACATCAACTACTCTTTGTATGAACTAATAGCGTAATAGAGTATCCTGATATGCAATAGACAAAATGAGAGGCAAATTTATCGTGATCACACAATGATATAGGGGCTAGTCAACTTGTTTATATGATAAAAATGAGGCTTCAAGAGGTAATGCCAACAGGAAAAACTCATACTAGATACAATATTATGCAAGGAGAAAATTCTGTCAATCCAGGGAGCCAAAAAATTACAGGTGCAATTTTATTGGTGAAGACATAAGCTATTAATTAGGATTCAAACTCTGATATTATCTATCCTAAAAAGATAGGGTTCTGTTGCAGCCGAAAATATAATTAAACGGGGTGGGGGGAGATGAGATGAGGGCATGGTAGCATTTCTCATTTCCAAATACATGTAAGCACTTCAGAATATAGCTGATTGGTTATAGCGTGTGTAACACCCATATACACACATACACTCCTGGGATTCAGTGTTTGTGCTAATAGTGTGATCCTCAAGTTTCAGGAGAAGATATGCCCTGGAAAGAGTTCTCATTTTGGAAATGGTTAGGAGAAATAAACCACCACAGTATTCACCATGTGTATCCCAGGAGCTCTTCCAGCAGCACTAAACGGCAAGAACTGCTGAAGCTGGAGAATTCACGGGAAGGACAAGAGCCGATTTATCATAGCATGGCAGGCCCCTGAATTGCTAAAGGGTCAGGTGCATTCTGCCCCAAATCTTTCATCTTTCTAAAAGGTAATCTCTCAAACAGCACTTGCGAAGAGCTCCTCAGCTACACAGTACCTGGATTTATGACCTACAGAGACACTTGGCATGGTGGTGGACTGAGATTTTGCTGTCTCACATGTTTTTGGAGCGGAGGTAAGTGCTACGTTCATCTAAATCGCAGCTTCCAATGGCCTCCCTCTATCAGGCAGTGTGTGTCAGGGAGGCAGAGCCTGCATATAGCAAGGATTCCAAGATGTATGAACATACGTTTGCAGGTGTATGTTTGGACACAGGCATGCACATACGGGGACTTACGCATTAAGCCCTCATGATTGCTCACAAGGCTGTGGGTGAGTTGGGTCGGTCTCCTGATCCTAACTGGGCACGTTCACATGTTTCCACTTAACCCCAAGTCAGACAGGTGGTTCACCTGATGCAGACTGGACTTTCTTATGTACCTGTAGGTCAGCTGGTTGTCATTTAATCTGGGATGACCTTGTCTGGGTCCACTAGGGCTACTTGCCTCGTCCATGTTGCTTCTTATCTTCCACCAGGCTCTCCCATACTTCTCATTTGTGTCTCGGAGGCAGAATTCCCAGAGAGAGTGGAAGGAACACAAGGGTCTTGAGCAAAGGCCCAGAACTTCCACACTATTGGATCCATTACTTTCCATTGGTTGAAACAAGTCACAGTCCAGCTCAGATTTAAGAATCCCCACCTCTAGGGGTGCCTGGGTGGCTAAGTCAGCTAAGTGTCTGACTTGATTTCAGTTCAGGTCATGATCTCACAATTTCTGAGTTCCAGCCCTGCACTAGGCTCTGTGTTGACAGTGTAGAGTCTCCCTGGGATTCTCTCCCTCTCTCTGTCCTTCTCTTGTTTGAGCTCTTTCTCTCAAGATAAATAAACAAATGCTAAAAAAAAAAAAAATAGCAATCAATCAATCAATCAATCAATAAAAAGAATCCCCAGCTCTAAATAGCCTTTTCTTAGAAAGGACTGTTGCACATTTACTATCCCATCATTTTGTTTAATTCTCTGATCAACACATATAACTATCAGAAGCTTGAGTGATTATTTACATTTTTATGTTTTAGTTGTGCTTATCTATCTTCACAGATGAGAATGTAAATTTGGATTCTTGTCCACTGCCAAAACCTCAGCAAATAAAATAGTTCATGGCACATAGTAGGTACCTGATTAACATTTTCTGATGGTTCAGTGAAGATTCCCTAACTGCACAGGAATTCTTTCTTTTTAAGGGCACTGAAAACATTTATCCTTATACTCTAGTAAGAGACATCCTGCAAAAATAGGTTGAAAAGGAAGCAGGTGAAGTAAATAAAGCAAAACTGATTTTATTATATTTATAAATATATGTGAAAGAATCCACAATGAAAGAAGATCCATCTGAACATATCAGTTGTTCACTGGTTTATTCATTACTAACAAAAAATTTGTAAAAAAATCATTAAATCTGAATATTCTTTCAATTAGCAAATTATTCATTGAAACACAGATCATCAAAGTTTCTATTTTTAAACATTTAGGAAATAAAGCTAGATTTGTTAACTGTTAGTTTTATTTGAACGCCTGTGCTTTATCCAGGGAGGATGAAATAAATTATTCACTTTAAATGGAGAAATACATTAATAAATTCTGATCACCTCTATTCTGTGAATCATCTCTTTTGCATTGCAAAAAAAAAATTAATGTCTCTTCCCACCCTGAATAATTTATGTACTCTCCTCGGTCTTTGCAGCAACATAATAAATGTACTGAGTTCCTGGCAAGTTGAAGATTCTGTTCACAAAGTGTGGTAGATTTTTTAACACACTTTCCATGTGCCTCTCAGTCATCTGCCTACTAATTATCAACGAGGCTGTCATTCAAGCAATACAATCTAAACCTTTTGCGGATTTCTGACCGAACTACGTGTCCTACATTCTCTATCAAAGTTAGTCAGGCAAATATAATGTTAATATTTTTTTTGCCTTTTTATGTCCCTAAGCAAGAGAACTTATGTTTAATACAGACTTAAAACTGAGTGTCCTGGAGATGGGGTCTTGAAGTTCTCTTCCTTGCTTGACCTTTAATAGTGAGAGGACCTTGGGCAGGTAGTTTTTCTCCCGTCTAAGTCACCGTTATTTGTTTTGTTTTGTTTTGTTTTTTAAAATCTGTATGACGGTGATAGTAAAACTTTTTAAACTTTTAGGTAAAATACCATGATTATGTGATACAACATCACAAACTTATTAGAACAGTGCCCCGCACAAAGAAATCCCTTTATACATTTAGTTATTACTAATAAATAGAATTTATACTTTCATCAATTCAAAACTAAATATCATTCTCTTATTAATGTCAGAATATGTCCATTAAAATGTTATTTCATAGAACTGATGATTTTATGAGAGAAATATCATTACTTTATTTGATTATAATAGAAAAATGAAGGAATGGAAAAATATATATAATATGGTATGTTACCCTTGCCCAACACAGATAAAATTGGTCATGCATGTATTTTCACTTCATTTCTTAAAGAACTCAACTTGAAAAAAAAAATTCATATTCAAAGTAACCAAATTTTAATTAAATGTTAATGGTGAGAACAGCTCATACGGGCATACGCACGGAAATCCGGGATTACTTTCACTAGATGAACTACTGTAAGTTTAAAACTGCTGAGATGTCCAGGATTTACTTTGATGGTACCATTTAAGTGAACAAATTGAGAAAACCAAAGAGAAGTGCTATTTGGTTGTATTGGGCGGATGTCTTCCCTGGAAAATAACCAATTTCCCATGTAAGTCACAGGTTTTTTTCGTTC
Organism: Panthera onca; assembly: GCF_046562875.1. NCBI lineage: Eukaryota > Metazoa > Chordata > Mammalia > Carnivora > Felidae > Panthera > Panthera onca. The sequence continues at coordinate 22,780,735 of NC_138339.1, forward strand.
GTACTTTAAAAATACCCCAAACTTCAGACAAAAGTACCATAGCAAAGAGCATGGAAAAAAAAAGTGTTTTTTGTGTTTTTGTTTTTGTTTTTGTTTTCAGAGGGAGGCCAGAAACTATGGGGAAAGCTTAAAACAACAGAGCACAAAAGAGAGAAGCACACAATTAAGAACTGTAGCAGCATAGTTTAGCACATTCAAGGAACGTGCCAAGGACAGGAAAAAGGAAGACTTGTGTAAAGAACCACAAAAGCATGACTTTAACAGCAATATCATAGAAGGAGAAATGAAGAAGAGAGAAAAGAAAAAAATATGAATATTTACAGTATGGTGGAGAAGAGTGAAAAACTCTAGTAATAACACTGGTAATCTGGGCCCTGATTTACTAAAGTGGACAACATTGAAACATAAATATATGAGGAAAACTATTCTGGTAATTCTCCCACTTGAATCCACAACATCAACAGAAGACTGTGTAGGTAGGTCACTTTAAAAAATGGCAGGTGTTAGCATGCACCCCGATATTTATAGCAGCATTATCTACAGTAACCAAATTATGGAAACAACTCAGGTGTCCATCACCTGATGAAGGAATAAAGAAGATGTGATATATATATGGAATATTACTCTGCCATCAAAAAGAATAGAATCTTGCCATTTGCAATGACATAGATGGAGATAGAGAGCATAATGCTCAGAGCAATAAGTCACTCAGAGAAAGACAAATACCATATGATTTCACTCATATGAAGAATTTAAGAAACAAAACAAATGAGCAAAGTGGGGAGTGGGCAGGTGGAGAGAGAGGCAAATCAAGAAATAGATTCTTAGCTACATATAGAACAAACTGATGTTTAACAGAGGGGCAGTGGGTAGGGGGTTGGGTGAAATAGGTCATAGGGATTAAGGAGTGGACTTGTGATGAACACTGAGTGTTGGATGGAACAGGTGAATCACTATATTGTACACCTGAAACTTACTATTACACTAAATGTTAACTAACTGGAATTTAAATAAAAAAATTAAAAAAAAAATAGCAGGTGTTAACTCAGCATTGGGTAATGAATTAAGACTACTTAATAAAGTGGGAATGATACTCAAAACAATCCCATCATCCATCTGTGCATGCATCCATACACGCGTCAGTGTACCTTTGTATCCGTCCATTGTCAGTTAGTGGATCAGTCCGTCTAACAATTGTTAATTAACTATTTTACATTGCACTGAATATTCAGGGTACACAGGTGACAAGCATTTTATTTCCTTTAATATATAGTAATGCATATTTATTTAAAATATGTGTTTACATTAAAAAAATTAAATATGTAAAAGATCTGTATGCTGAAAGCTGTAGAAAGCTTATGAAGGATATTGAATAAGATACAAAGAAATGGAAAAACATTCCATGCTCATGGATTGGAAGAATAAATATTGTTAAAATGTCAATACTACCCAAAGCAATCTACACATTCAATGTAATCCCAATCAAAATTGCACCAGCATTCTTCTCGAAGCCAGAACAAGCAATCTTCAAATTTGTATGGAACCACAAAAGAACCTGAATAGCCAAAGTAATATTGAAAAAGAAGACCAAAGCAGGAGGCATCACAATCCCAGACTTTAGCCTCTACTACAAAGCTGTAATCATCTAGACAGCATGGTATTGGCACAAAAACAGACACATAGACCAATGGAATAGAGTAGAAACCCCAGAACTAGACCCACAAAAGTATGGCCAACTAATCTTTGACAAAGCAGGAAAGAATAGCCAATGGAAAAAGGACAGTCTCTTTAACAAATGGTGCTGGGAGAACTGGACAGCAACATGCAGAAGGATGAAACTAGACCACTTTCTTCCACCATTCACAAAAACAAACTCAAAATGGATAAAGGACCTGAATGTGAGACAGGAAACCATCAAAACCCTAGAGGAGAAAGCAGGGTAAAACCTCTCTGATCTCAGCCACAGCAATTTCTTACTTGACACATCCCCAAAGGCAAGGGAATTAAAAGCAAAAGTGAACTATTGGGACCTCATGAAGATAAAAAGCTTCTGCACAGCAAAGGAAACAATCAACAAAACTAAAAGGCAACCAACGGAATGGGAAAAGATAGTTGCAAATGACATATCGGACAAAGGGCTAGTATCCAAAATCTATAAAGGACTCACCAAACTCCACACCCGAAAAACAAATAATCCAAGGAAGAAATGGGCAGAAGACATGAATAGACAGTTCTCTAAAGAAGACATCCCAATGGCCAACAAGCACATGAAAAGATGCTCAATGTCACTTCTCATCAGGGAAATACAAATCAAAACCACACTCAGATATCACCTCATGCCAGTCAGAGTGGCTAAAATGAACCAATCAGGAGACTATAGACACTGGAGAGGATATGGAGAAATGGAAACCTTCTTGCACTGTTGGTGGGAATGCAAACTGGTGCAGCCACTCTGGAAAACAGTGTGGAGGTTCCTCAAAAAATTAAAAATAGATCTACTCTCTGACCCAGCAATAACACTGCTAGGAATTTGCCCAAGGGATATAGGAGTACTGATGCATAGGGGCACTTGTACCCCAATGTTTATAACAGCACTTTCAACAATAGCCAAATTATGGAAAGAGCCTAAATGTCCATCAACTGATGGATGGATAAAGAAGATGTGATTTATATATACAATGAAGTACTACTTGGCAATGAGAAAGAAAGAAATCTGGCTATTTGTAGCAACATGGATGGAACTGGAGGGTGTTATACTAAGTGAAATAAGTCATACAGAGAAAGACAGATACCATATGTTTTTACTCATATGTGGATCCTGAGAAACTTAACAGAAGACCATGGGGGAGGGGAAGGGGGAAAATAAAGTTACACAGAGAGAAGGAAGGAAACCATAAGAGACTCTTAAAATACTGAGAACAAACTGAGGGTTGATGGGGGTGAGGGAGAGGGGAAAGTGGGTGATGGGCATTGAGGAGGGCACCTGTTGGGATAAGCACTGGGTGTTGTATGGAAACCAATTTGACAATAAACTATATTTAATTAAAAAAATAAAAATAAAAATAGACTATAATGTATCTGTAAAAAATAAAAATAAAAAAAATAAAAATAAAATATGTGTTTAGGTTGTATACATGTATTCATAAAGTTAAAGTCAGACTTTACATCAGTCATCTGTGAACTGAAGTTCAGTTATGAACCTGCTTTTAGCAAAATACTTCACATGTGTAGATCCACTCATGTGGAGGTCAACCTATCAGTGCCTATTCAGCATTAGTAAACTTTTCATTATTGAGGTGTGTTGTGGAGAGGCTGGTTTGAATAGGAACATTCCATTGAGAATGCTTGTTTACAAAACCCCCATTTCCAGCTGATGTGCCAGCATTTATCCTACTGCTACTGACTACTTCTTCACTGATGATGGAGTACAAGTAATACTTCATTGCTTTCAGTCCTGACATGGAACATTTCTTACATCAAGTACATATTCAGATAATCATTCTACCAAAATTTTAGGTGCTAATTCATTACTAAAACTCTCTTTCCTTAGTTTAAAGGAACACTTTTTTTAATATTTGTCCTCTGTAAAATAAAACTACTTGTAAGATTATTTATCTTTATAAGTCATTATTATCTTTTTCTGTATATATGTTAATTACATATATGTGTTATATATATGTTATATATAGAGAGAGAGATATTAGATACATATTAACCTAAGTTTTCACCACAACCAAGAAATCTAACATATTATAATTATTGTTCTGAGTCAAGTAATTACGAAGGAATCAAGATCAGAAATACTTTTAATAGTAGTTTATGATAAACTCTCAGATCTTCTAGAAATCTTCTAAATATTTTATTTCACATCATGTATTTGCCATAGAAAAAAAGAAAACAATGGTGCAACCTGAATAACTTGCACTTGGTGATGACAACTGAAGTGCTATGTGGTGCTCTCCCTCCAAATTGAGTCTACAGATATTCTTGCTGGTTCCCATTGTCTAGATGGATGTTTCTCTTTTCTTCTCTAAGATGAATTTGTTGACATTTGTTCAAAATACCATCACTTTCAGTATCCTCTGGGAACTTGCCCCATCCATCATCCTGTGTTTCATGTGTCTTCATTTGTCTCATTTCTACTGGCCACCTCAGAGGAGTAGCACATATACACCAAACTCCTGCCAAGGCAGTGTTCACTTGGACCTTGTTCTTCTCTCAATCTTATGGTACATGCCTCTTTCTAGGCCATAAAAATTTGCTAGAAAGAATGGCCTGTAGCTGCTACTTCTACTTCTTAACCTTCTAGTTTTTTGTTTCCAAAATTGTATCCTGGCTTCTACGTTTTCCATGTCAATGAAATGCTTTTCTTAAGTCATTAATGCATCATCATATCTAAATAAACCAGGATTTTTTTTTGTTTTCATCCTTTTGGCTCATTAATCTACATGTTAGTCTCTTGTATTAGTTCACTTCCTTAGAATATGTATCCCAGCAACCTTGGTTCCAACTTATAGCATTGCGGCTGAATTCTGATAAATAGAATGTAGGAACATATGATGCGTGTGACTTTCAGGACTACCTCTTTCACAGTACTCTGAGCTTTCTGTATTTGTTTACCAGTGTATCAACCATAGAGTTTCCATACGAAGACTCACAAATAGGAACAACAACAACAACAAAATGGTGGGTTCGAAGAAAGAAACCCTAGTTTCAGAATACTCAAGCAGAATAAGGGTGACCACAAGTTGTCCCAGTTTGTCTATGACCTTCCCGGTTTTAGAAATGAAACTCTTGAATTCTGGGAATCTTTTCAGTTCTGCACAAATCAGGAAGGTTGGTCATCTTTAGGTAGAATGGTACCCACTGAACACTGTACTGTTATTGAACTAGGAATAACTATTCTACTCTATTAAGACATAAAGATTTCAATTTTTTTTATACCAGTCAACTTGAATAAACATTCAACTTGAATAAAAAAGAATCAATTATCTTCCTTCATATTGCTTCAACTTCCTGTTGTACTTATTACATTTGTAATTATTACTACTTAGTCCAGAACCTGATAATTATCTGATGTTCAATTATTTTTCATCATTCATAGATCCAATCAAACCCTAAATATAAGGACCTAATCCTCTACAATCTCTAAATGTTTTCCTTCCCAGACGTGAGCTCATGTTCTCCTATTTCCTCACTTAGAACACTGACAATCATACTTAGGGTCATAATATAATTAATTATTCAGTGATTTGTTAAAGGTTCCCTGAACACACCTGAAAGATTCTGATCATAGGTCTGAGATGGAGGGCGGGGGGGAATCTATTATTTATTTATTTATTTATTTATTTTTAATTTTTTTTAATGTTTATTTATTTTTGAGACAGAGACAGAGCATGAACGGGGGAGGGTCAGAGAGAGAGGGAGACACAGAATCCGAAGCAGGCTCCAGGCTCTGAGCTGTCAGCACAGAGCCCCACGCGGGGCTCGAACTCACGGACCGCGAGATCATGACCTGAGCCGAAGTCGGACGCTTAACCGACTGAGCCACCCAGGCACCCCGGGAATCTATTATTTAAATCACCCTTATGATACTGATAATAAATGTGACAGTTTAGAAACACCAATGTGGATTGTTGCTAAAGCCTTATTATGGATGGCTTGTGCATTAATAAAAATCCCCTTCGTAGTAGGAGTTTGATAATAATAATTTTCTAAAGGAAAAAATAAGTTTGCATGTCTGTGGTAGAGTAAATAAGTTAAAATAATCCTTCTCCAACTTGTCCCTTGATTAGCACTTGATTTTAAATGTGCGTGATCTCTACAGGTTATATTTAAAATTTAAATCTAAACAACAAAGACTGAGGAGCCTGGGTGGCTCAGTCAGTTAAGCGTCCAATTTCAGCTCAGGTGTTAAGTCAACATTTGTGAGTTCGGGCCCCACATCCGGCTCTGTGCTGACAGCACAGAGCCTGGAGCCTGCCTCAGATTCTGTGTCTCCCTCTCTCAAAAATAAATACATATTAAAAAAAATTAAACAACAATAACCAAAAAAAAGCAGTACAACAGTAACAGGTAACTCAGCTGAACCTCTTCAAGAAATTGTCAGATTTTGATGATGATCCTAACCCCCCTTAAACATGCCAGCTTTCACATAGGAAATTAATCTGGTTTGACTCATGTGAAACTTTTTTGAATATGTTGTCTTAAGTATTTTTAGGGTGATCACAAGGTGTCACTTGAGATAATGTAAGGCAGACAGAAGATGTGCCATTTTGGGTGGGGCTGTTCAAGTGGCTTTTTCATTTCTTTTTCAAACACTGAGTACATTTGTTTCACTGAATGTAAAATACGATATCCTTGCAATCAGGTGCGGAGCCAGACATGGCCCTGTTTTACCTCATTTACTTTATTCTGTAATCTCCTTCCTTCTCTCTCCACCCCCAGATCGCCTGTTTCCCTTGTGTCCCTGCCAGTGCATTCTCAAGAGCAGTGATAATGTTCCTAAGGAGGCATAAGTTGGTTCTTGATGTGGGGTGTGTTGACAAAAATAATACTTTTTAAAAATACAAATCACAGATTTACAGATGGTACATAAACAGACTTATGGTGCATATGTGGCTTGAAAATTTCCTTGGGGTGGTTATTAGGAAAAAAAAAATAATTAAAAGGGCCCCATAGCAGGGTGCTCATGAAAATAAATAAATAAATAAATAAATAAATAGCTAAGAAACACTGTTAGACAATCAAGAAACAGTTGCCATTGCTCTTCCAACTGGTTGTTTCCACTGCCTAGAAAATTCTTTCCTGGATATGTGCACAGCCCAGTCTGCCCAAAGTATTTTAAATTGCATCTCACTCTGATATTTTCCTTTCCTGGTTATTTTTCTCCTTACCCCTTAGCACTAACAGTTGTACTTTAAGTTTCTTTCTCATTGACTAAAATAAGACTTCTAACACCAAGGATTTTGCCTTTTTCAGTTTGTTCTCCAGAACCTCGAACATCGTACGCCTCAAAACGAGAATGCTGTCCATGAGGAAGGAAGAGAAGCCCAGGCCTTTACCTTGTTTACATACTTATAGTATAGAAATGTACTTAGAGTATTATTTGTCACTTGAACTTAGCAAAGCTACGTTCATCTCTGGATCCAGGGCACTGGGGTGTCTGGGATATCCTACCAATCTGAGGAAAGGCCAAGTGAATTGGCTCAAACTGTAGCTGGGATAAAGTGGTGTCGTAGACATAGGCATGAATGGACACATCCGTAGCAGCCCTGTCTCTTGGATCTATGAATTGGATACTTTCATGAGCAGCGGATACTCTGCGTCAGATTTTGCAAAACTACATAGGGCCTAGGGCTTTTTAGGAGCACCCAGGCAATGGATCACGTGCATTGCTTGCCTTATGAAAACACTCCGCATGTGCACAGAAGGGAAAAACATCTATCTCCTCTCCGTTTCTGATGTTTCCTTAATAGTGTAGGGAATTCTCTTTTTTCTCTTTTTTCTCGGTATTCACTCAGACTCCTTGCTCCTCCAGATCTTGGAAAGACGGAATGATTTATGGGAATCGTAAACTGGGAAAACATTACTGTGCTTACCTAAGTCAGCTGCCCTTTCCTCGTCTTGGAATCAGGCCTGCTCATGGCTGTGTTACTTCATGACACAGAATTTACCTTGTCTGTGTCTATGCTGTCTGGGCTGATTGGCTAAATTTGCTGAAATTTACTTGATATAAACCCATCTTAGCTTCTGTCATAAACATGACCTTTTGGCCTGTACATAGCTGTGTTTTTCTTCTAAATTTGTTCAGAAATCGGGCACAGAAAATACATATTTGTAACCTTGTTGGATACCCCAAATTGTATAGCTCATCAATTCCTCTTTTATTCACTCATTTATTCAAATATGCATTTAAGCAACAATATTCATTGAGGCTACTGCTTTTTATGGACTGTGCTGGTACTAAGAGAACTTACAATTTAGTCTCTGAAGTACAGGGAAGTCTTTTTTGGTTAAGAAAACAGAAAAAGTTGCTTCTACATTAACATTTCAGCTGTACAAAAGACAGTGTATAGAGAAAACAGAAGTCTCCCAAATGAGTGTTCTGCCCGATAAGCCAAATGCTGAGCCTTCTGTGAACGTATAGATACTACCGTGTGGCAAGGATTCATTAGAATCCTCAAATCACTTAGTAAATTGTCAATATTCATAATTAGAAAGAAGACAGGTTGCTGGTGTGCCGTGATTGCAACACATAAATTATAAGGAACAGAAACTAACTCAAGGTGCGGAATTTATTTTGTCCAATTCCAAGATTGGGGATGACGCTGTTCTTCAGGTAGAGACCCTGCATAAAGATTTAAAATGTTGTCAGAGCTCCTACCTTTGGTAGGAGAGGATCATCTTACCCTTCCCACAGCTTCAGTCATATGCGTATACTCTTTCTGCGTCCTATTTCTAAATTCCAGAGACAGAGTATCTGATAAGCCCAGTTTGGAGCAATCATCTTTCTTTTTTCATCAATTACAGCCAGGAGGTTGGGTAACATAGTGGAAAGATAGAATGTCTCGTATGTAAGGTAAGAGTTTCTAAGAGAGGTGTTGCTGGTCAGACCTACTGTAAGTCTCCTTTACCCAGAGAATGAAATCGATTTTAGTAATCACTCATGTCAATGTTTATTCATGATCTTTTGAACCAGCTTATAAGTATTTTGAGCTTTATGAAATTTGAAATTTTTGTCTACATTAACTTACCTGTAAGAATAAGAGGAAAGCAGCCTGCAAGGAATATTTGGGGGCAATTTGGCTTTAGTATATGTGCCTAGTGGGGTGCCTGACTTCAGCTCAGGTCACGACCTCACGGTTCATGGGTTCGAGCCCCTCGTCGGGATGTGTGGAGCCTGCTTCAGATTCTGTACCTTCCTCTCTCTCTCTCTCTCTCTGCCCCTGCCCACTCACACTCTCTCTCTTTTTCAAAAAATGAATAAACATTTAAAAAAAGGAATGGTTTAGTATGTGTGCCTATTTATTTTCAACTATTATTTTGTGATTTTTTTTTTATCTGCCATAAAACAGTAACTTTCCAATGCGGTTAGACCAGAATTAATGTGTATTGGGAATAATTTATTGTCCATAAACTAAAATGTGACAAATTTACAATGTTAAAATAAAATAGAGAACATTTGTGTTACTGTCACTCTCTTCCTTTCTTTATGGGATCTTAAAGAAGGAGAGGAAACGATGGGGTTATTGTCAGCTGGCAATTAGATACATGAGAGAAATCACATGATATATACCAATGAGTTAGTGATCCTAGCCTTTGCTGCAACCTCTAATTTATTAAAAATGATTTCATATTTGGCCCCTGGCCCCAGGGTATTGCTGGGTTGAGTGATATAAATGATTCATTGCAAAGTTATAAGAATCTGAGCTAAACTAAATTGATTTACTATACAAATGATACAGCACCACTGCGGGATGAAAATCAAAACAAAATAAAACAAAACAAAACAAAACAAAAAAACAATAATGCATTTAAAAGTCTGCACCAGTCAGCCTAGATATAGGCAAAAGGATAGGGTAACAGGAAGCCAGGCTAGAAGAGTCTGCAGGAGAAAAGGCAGATTGGGACAATAGAGCAGTTAACTGCTACTGTGTAGGAGGTGAGGTAATCATTTACCAAAGAGCGCTCAGAAAAGTTTTGCTTTCTGTGATAGCTGAGATAATAACATACTAAGACTGCTCCTCTAGAGAGTTTATTTTTATTCACTTTTGACTCATGTCTTGAGAATTCCATAGAATGTGAATGCCATCTATAATGCCGGCGTAGTTCACAGACCAAACGACATAGTTATTCTGAATCTAAGCATTCCAAGAGATTATTCATTACCTGCAGTAACTCAAATGGGTCAGCATCAAATATTTTATTTTTGAGGGCCACATGTGCAGATTTTGGGCCAAGTTAGAGTTAATACAATTGATTGCTTTCTTGGAGCAGAAAACCATTAAATGTTATCAAAGATAATCAGATATTCCTAAATTTACCAATTTCAAATATGGCTAATATCCCAATTTTCTAATTTCTCCATTTCCCTAAGTTGAATGGATTTCCCTATAATTGGCATTGTTTCACCTGGACCGTCCAAAAGTATAATAAGAAATAGCTTCCTTATCTATTTTGAAGCAATCCTCTCTAAAAGCTAAAAGGTTTTAGTCTGGTATACAATCAAAGAGGATTGATAGGTAGACAACTTCAGTGCATATTTCTCAAAAAAAAAAAAAAATGTGACCACTAAGAGTGATATTTAATTTTAGAAAACTACCTTTAATACATGCAGGATGTTTTGAAGAAGGCTGATAGCGAATAATTCAAAGTAAAAGCTAATCTTCATTCCGATAAAGTCAGAGCTCCTGTGGCTGCAATTAACATACACTATAATCGATACAGTTTATCCTTAGTCCTCAGAAGCTGAAGCATAAGGAGCTGGACAGAGCCCATAATGTAACCGACTGACTGTTCCTAATATATCCAGTAGTGAACAAAAACAAGCAAAGAAAAACAACAATAACAGCAAACAGATAGTGGAGATTCGTTTTTCAATCTAAAGAATCCAGAGCCACTGATCATATAGCATATGTGAAGAAGATCCACCTTGCCCTAGTAAAGCCCCCGTGGTAAGCAGAATAATGGTCCCTGAAAATGTCCACATCCTAATCCACCAAAGGGCACATTACAGATATAATTATGGTTGGAAGTATCAGCATGTAGAGATTATTCTAGATTCTCTAGGTGGGTCCAATCTAACCACATGAATCCAACAACCGTAAATCCTTTGCCAACTACAGTTACAGAAATAAGTGATATGGAAGGAGGGTCAGAGAAGTCCAATGTTGCTTGCTGGCTTTGAAAAGGGAAGAAAGGGGCCACGAGTTCAGTCATGTGGGTAATCTCTAGATGTTGTCAAAGGCAACACAAAAAAATAAACACACAAACTCATTTTTCCCTAAGCCTGCAGAAAGGAACATAGTCCTATTGATACCTTGACTTTAGCCCAGGGAAACCCATGTCTACTTCCAAACCACACAACTGTAAGATGATATATTTTTGTTGTTTGCAAGTCATTAAGTTTGTGGTAATATTTGAAAGCTGCAAGAGGAAATTAATACATCACCACCTAAAATGTTGTTAGTTAAACTTACCAGGAATATGAATTGCCTGAAGAACTTGAAAATGCAGTTCTTGGGCCAGTAGATCTTAGTTTGTACCCAGGATTCTGAACTCCTAATAAGGCCCCAGGTTATGCCAATACTGCTGATCCATGGATCATATTTTTGTTAGCAAGGACTCAAAACGTGCTTAGCTCTCTGGCTTGATGTCAGTCTGAACCATCCATGGAACTCATGAGAGAAAAACTGCGTGCCAAGCATTCTAATTTTGCTTAAGAAAGTTATCTTGCACTATTTATTGTTGTTTTCTATTTCTATTTTGAGTCACCCTGTGTTCAGTTTGTGACCCTACATCTTTACTGATTCATAAGCAATGCCGATTATAAAAAAATGTTTTTTTTCTATTTCAGCCCCCTGACTTGTCACGAAGTTCTTTCTCTCTCTCTCTCTCTCTTTCTTCTTTCTTCTTCTTCTTCTTCTTCTTCTTCTTCTTCTTCTTCTTCTTCTTTCCTCTGTCTCTCTCATAATTCAACTATTCTTAACTGCTTTGCATATTAACACTATCATGACTGGTCCCGGCATGTTTGACTCAACAACAATCACCTTGATGACCAACCTTTTAAGAAGATATTTGCCACCTGTTCAATGTTCAGGAGATAGAAAACATAGCTTACTATTTAGAGTAAAAAATATGCTATTTAAAAACATGCCCCATTTGAGCAAAGACATGTCATATAAACAAATCTAGACAAGTGAAAATTACAGAGTTTCAGAATGCAAGGATCATTAGATGTGATCTTTTAATTAGTGTAGTCTTTTGTGTGTGTGTGTTATTCTATTGCTTCTGGTTATGAATAGTCCATTGTGACAACATTCTATTTTTGGATACATTAGAATCTGAATAGATCCTTTCTGTTAATCAACCATATCTCAACTTTCAACTTTACATTAGAATTCTCTTAGAAGTTCAATATAGATAGATAGATAGATAAATAGATAAACTAGCTCCTTCTCCACTCTCCAGATATCTCTAGAAAAGGGAAGAGATGTTAACTTTAAAATTTGCCTGGATGACTCAAATCAGTGACCAAGTTTGAGTACTACTCACACAAGGTAATACTTCTGAGAAGATTGCATTCTTCTTAAAGTACATAAAATTTACTTTCTAAGATAATTTGAATTAAATATTATGCCGAAAGTCAATTTTCTACTCCAAAGATAATGACATAGTCAAAACTATTTGCACAGAGAATTAGTTATTTATTGCTATATAAACAACCTTTCTAAAATTTAGTGAATGAAAACATCAATTTATTTTGTTTATGCTTCTACAGTTTAGCCTGAGTTCAATTAACGGTTCTGTCAGGCTTACCTGAGAGCCCGCATGTGGCTGCAGCCTTCTGGCAGATCAAGTGGGGCTGAGGTGGGGCAAGATGATGGAGAAGCGGGCCAGGGCTGTTGGCTGGGGTACCTTGGTTCTTGTCCCTGTGGCCTCACCAGCTCATCAGTCTAGATATCTTTCTTTCTTTTTTTATTTTTTAAATGTTTGTTTATTTTTGAGAGAGAAGGAGAGAGAGAGAGCAATAGGGGGAAGGGTAGACAGAGAGGGAAACGCAATATACAAAGCAGGCCCTGCTCTGAGAGTGGAGAGCGTGACACAAGGCTCGAACTCACAAGCCGTGAAATCATGACCTGAGCCAAAGTCTGACACTCAACCGACTGAGCCAACCAGGGGCCCCTCAGTCGAGATTTTGTATATAGCAGTGTCCGTATTTGAAGAAGTCAAAAGGCCATGTACAAGTGTTTCTCAAGCCCCTTTTTCTGTGACATGTACTGATACACCATTTGTCGAAACACATAACATGGCCAGGTCCAGAATCAATGTAGGAAGTGATTAAACAAAAGCACAAATTCTGAGAAGTATGACCATTTGGGGACCATGAAGGTATATCACAATTAATATGTGTCTGCACCAATAAACTTTGGACAGGACTAATTATGCAATATATATTCTGATTTCAGCTTTTTCAAAATGGCTTTTCTTCTGAAATAGAGCTTATTTACAAAAGTATGTGGAACATGACTGTCAAGCTTAATAAATGAGAAATGATTGCAAATACACACTGTGGTGACCAAAATTCAGCACAAGAAGTGGAATTTTTTCAACATTCCCCTGGATACCCCTTTTGAATCACAAACGTTTATTTACCACAAGTTATCTGCTTCCCTGACACTGTGAGAAACACTTGCTTCTCTTGGGAACCACTTTCAACAATTTTTATCCCGTTTTTGAACTTTGTAAGAATATAATATAGTACTTATTATTTTCTATTCCAGTCATACAGGGTGTTGCATGGAGCTACACATCATTGATTTAATGGCTATATGCTATTAATTTTATAAATTTTATAAATACACCATATTTTCTTTGTTCACTCTACTGCTGTTGGACATTTCAGTTTCTAGCTTACATTTATTATATTTATTATATTTGTTATGAATAATATTGTCATAAACTTTGTTATAAATATACACACATTAAAATTATGTATATTTTTCTAGGTTCCAGTGCATGCAAATATATATATATATATATATATATATATATATATACACACACACACATATATATATACATATATATATATATATACACACATTCCAAATATATATATATATATATATATATATATATACACACGTGTATACATATACACATTCCCAAAATGTATATATAATCTCAGAATAGAATTATTTCTGGGTCATAGAGCATCTGCTCAAATTTAAAGACAATAAAATATAATAAACACTTTAGCAGTATGTGGATAATTTTAGTGTTTCATATTCACTTGATGAATGGATTTTAACATTGTATAATTCTGTATCTGTCATGTGATAATTCCATTTAACTTATGTATAGATTTGTTTAAAATTGTTTAGGGGTTTCTGGGCATCTCAGTGGGTTAAGCGTCCCACTTTAGCTCAGGTCATGATCTCACCACTCTTGAATTGGAGCCCTGCACTGGGCTCTGTACTGACAGCTCAGAGCCTGGAACCTGCTTGGGATTCTGTGTCTGCCTCCCTCTCTGCCCCTCCCCTGTTCATGCTCTGTCTCTCTCTTCCAAAAATAGAGATTAAAAAATTAAAATACATACAATAAAATTGTTTATGTTCAAATTTAATTACCTGTGAATAATGAAAACTTTCTTTTTTCTTTTTTTCTTTTATTTATCCTTTCTTCTTTTTTTAAAAAAAATTTTTAACGTTTATTTATTTTGGAGACAGAGAGAGACAGAGCATGAACGGGGGAGGGTCAGAAAGAGGGGGAGACACAGAATCCAAAACAGGCTCCAGGCTCTGAGCTGTCAGCACAGAGCCCCACGCGGGGCTCGAACTCACGGACCGCGAGATCATGACCTGAGCAGAAGTCAGCCGCTTAACCGACTGAGCCACCCAGGCGCCCCTATCCTTTCTTCTTAAATATACAAATATTTTCAGATCAATTATGATGAGAAATGATGGGAACAAGTAAATATTTTTATATGAGAAAATAAATGTGCAATTCAAGCATTGTAAAAAATTGTATTTTTGCCTTCTAGACATCAAATCATCATCTCAATTCTATCTGCAGCTATTACGCATGTTATTTATGCCTATGAACTTTAATTACTCTATTTTCGTTGACATTCATTATTATTTCTCTATATTAAGCACTTTAAAATGAATTTTGAAGGGATGTTATGAGAGCTATTTTTATTGCATGTTAATATTATTATGTTCATTATTTAAGAAATAAAAAGCTTTTTTTTTTTTTTTTTAAATCCAGTGTGTGAGCATTCAATTTGTATTTTAGATACTTAAACCCCTATGTAAGAAGTGTCAGAGTCGGCTTGGGCTGCCATAACAAAGTATGAGAGACTGGGCGCCTATACAACAGAAATCTGTTTTCTCAGTTTGGCTAGGTTCTGGTGATATATCTCTTTTTGGCTTGCAGATGACTGCATTCTGGTCTTGTCCTCACATGGCAGAGAGAGACAGACAGAGAGAGAGAGAGTAAACTGGTGTCTCATTTTATAAGGGCTTTAATGCCATCAGGAGGAAGCCATAATTGTGATCTCATCTAAAGCTCATTATCTTCCAAAGTCTATGTCTCCACAAACCATCACATTGGGATTGGGGCTTCAATACATCCATTTGAGAAACACACAATTCAATCCATAGCGAGATGTACATTTCCCTCCCTCACTTTTTTTTCCCTTTTTTTTTCTCCTTTCCTCTCTTCTCTTGTTATTTTTCTTTCCCCTCTCTCCCCTCCCTCCCTCCCTTCCTCTCTCTCTCCTTCTTAGTCTTCTTTCCTTCTTTATTGTTCTTTGGTTGAAAAGTCTTTAAATCAAATTCTTTAGACAATAATTGTTTTAGAGTACTTTCATTTTATGTTAGTATTCATTTCATGATAATCTTTCAACGATTTATTATCTCTTTGGCACTTTCAGATTGTCACAACTTCTCTCTAAATCCATTGGGACTACCTTTAGTGAGGATTGAACAAGAAAACATATATGACCTGATTGACCTACACGCTTCACAGCAATAGCATCTTTCTTCTGCAGTAAGATTGTCTTTAAAGCCTAGTATTTATATGTAGATAAATTAACTAATCCCCTTTTCATAGCATATCCACATGTCTTTGTTTAACTAAATTGACCTGTAATTATGCATTTAATTTAATACTTTCGTTCTAGATAAAAGACTAGCACCTGTGAGGTATTGAACTATGAGTTATACCTTTTAACTCTGCAACATAGTAATTTATTGTGGTCCTTTTTATGTTGGTATATATACACTCTTGTTATAGAGTTTTATTTCTGAATACATTACAAAATGGTAGTAAAGCATTCTTGTCACTTTGTGTTTAACATGGTGGATTTGGATCTGAGGTATATTTGCTCTGTACTTTTACTGAAATATTTACTCTGGCAAAGTATAAACAAAGATAATCTAGAGGCACAGTCAGTTAAATGCCTGACTTTGGCTCAGGTCATGATGTCACGATTCATGGGTTCGAGCCCCACCTCAGGATCTGTGCTGACAGCTCAGAGCCTGGAGCCCGCTTGGGATTCTGTGTCTCCCTCTCTGCCCTTCCCCTGCTCATGCTTCCTCTCTCTCTGTCTCTCAAAAATAAATAAACATTAATTTTTTTAAAGATAATCTAAACACTGGTTGTTTATTATCAAAATGAATTAATTCCATTGGAAACTGTTTACTCCAAGAGAGTTTATCAACCTTTTTTTCCTCCATTTCTGTAAAATTATTTTGAACATACAGATGTGCACCTCTCCTCATTTTTTATATTGGACTACAGATTATTTTCAACTGAAGTTCAACTAGCTTCAACAGATGCAATTTCTGCCTTATTAAAAAAATAATGTAATTTTAAAATCAAACTATTACATTACTATTTTAAATATATGCCACATAATACAAGTTAAAGTTGAATCCATATGCTATTTTTAACAGTCAGAATGTTTACACTCCTTTTTCTCATTTAACTTTTATTTGTATCTTGTTTTCTTCACTATTTACCCCAATACAGTGTACTTTTTTAAGAAGCGTATTTTTAAGGTGGCCGGGTGGTTATTTCGGCTCAGGTGATGATCTCACAGCTGGTGGGATCAAGTCCTGAGTTGGGCTCTGTGCTGACAGCATGGAGTCTGCTTGGGATTCTCTCTCTTCCTCTCTCTCTCTGCCCCTCCCCCCCTCACTTCCCCCTCTCCCCTTCTCAAAATAAATAAATAAACTTTAAAAAAGAAGTATATGTTTAAGAAGTATATTTTTAGAAGTGTATTATTCTCCAAAGAATGAGAACATTAATTTGTTATTTACAAGCAATTTATATTATCTGAATTAGGAAACTTTTTTTTTTCCTGGAATTAGTGATGGTAACAATTAGTAATAAAAAGTAACCACAACCTCTCTCAATTCTGAAAAACACATTGAACTGCAATGTGAAATTTTATGGGGTAATTTCTTCTTCAACAAGATTGAGTGCTGCCTTGGTAAAGTAAACTTCTTTGGGCACAGATTTTCCGAACTGTCCCTGTTTGAGGCACACACAAATATTTTACCACTGAAAATATTGCCCCTTTTAACATTTTAGGGTAGGTGAAGACTCCGCTTTATTTTTATAAAATTAAAGGGCAGAGGGTGATTATAAAACAAACAAATTAGAATATAAAATCCCAGTGATACCTAGGTCACAGATATATCATCAAACAAACCAATTTTAGGAAAGAATCAATTAATTTCTTAAAAATTACTGGTGCCCATGTACTCTTTGTAAAGTCTTCATATATCTCCAGGGTTAAAAACACCAAAATGTGAAGATTTGTCATTCCAAGAAAGAATTCAAAGTACATTTTTTCCTCTGAAAATTTGGTAAGGCCTTCCACTATAGACTCTGAACGAGCCATCCCTTTCTGAAAGTAATGGTCAATTAATTAAATAAGGAGGCCAGGAGGCTGAGGTGGCTGCAATTCGGGGTGCCCTACATAAGCAATCTGAAACTTAAAACAGAAATGCCTCAAGGTTACTGAATCAAACCCTAGGGACAACCAGTAACTAGCCGCTAACTACGCTTTAAGCTATAGCCAATCAGAAATGTTCTTGCTTGGCTTCCGCTTTTTCCCCCATAAGTGTCTCCCAGAACTCCTGTCCCTGGCGGGGCACTCCCAACCACTTCTGACGTTGCACTTCCAGATTGGAATTGATTTTTACTCAAATAAACTCTTAAAATTTTTAGCATGCCCCAGTTTGTGTTTTAATGGAAATAAATTCGTGAAATCCCTGTGTGAAAAAGTAAGTATCAGCAAATGTTTTTGAGACAAACTTATTAGTAGCAAATATTATCCATAAAAGAGCTTATTTTCCAAAGAGTTCACACAAGTGAGGGCAGAGGGGAAGGGAGTCACTGAGTTCAAATTGCTAAACAGAACAAAAACTAAGATGCTAATTCATTAAATGCAAATGATTATTACAGCATAAGGAAAAGTGATACATAATCATTAGTAACCCTTAAAACACAGACTGAAATAAAAATGTTATAAATTATGCTTAAAATATTGAAAAATATTGGGGCCCGTGGGTGGCTCAGTCAATTAAGTATCCGACTATGGCTCAGATCATGAACTCCCAGTTCGTGGGTTCGGGCCACGCGTCAGGCTCTGTGCTGACAGCTCAGAACCTGGAGCCTGCTTCAGATTCTGTGTCTCCCTCTCCCTGTGCCCCTCCCCTGCTCACACTCTCTCCCTCTCTCAAAAATAAACATTAAAAAAAATTTAAAAGTATCGAAAAATATTTGCTGAGGTTTGAACTGAATGTATTATTATCTTGTTAAAAAATATCTTTGGGTTTCTGGGTGGCTCTGTTGGTTGAGTGACCAACTCTTGATGTAAGTTCAGGTCAGGATATCAGAGTTGTGAGATTGAGCCCTGTGTTGGGCTCTGCATTTACATGGAGCCTGCTTAAGAGTCTATCCCTCTCTTTCCCCTGCTCTCTCTCTCTCTTTTGAAAATGAATTTTAAAAAAACAAAAAAAAATCTTAAAACAGTTGGGTAAAGAGATCTCTGCTACTTCTTTTTGCTTCAAATGTGTCATTAAAGACAAAAACCTGGGGCGCCTGGGTGGCTCAGTCGGTTAAGCGTCTGACTTCAGCTCAGGTCACGATCTCACGTTCTGTGAGTTCGAGCCCCGAATCGGGCTTTGGACTGATGGCTCAGAGCCTGGAGCTGCTTCTGATTCTGTGTCTCCCTCTCTCTCTGCCCCTCCCCCGTTCATGCTCTGTCTCTCTCTGTCTCAAAATGAATAAACGTTAAAAAAATAAATAAATAAATAAAGACAAAAACCTAAGGAAGTCTTCTAGCCCTTCTTTCTAGCACATCACTTAGTTATTTATCTTTGGTCAGTCTGAGTTGTCATCACTTAAGAAGCTGTATTAGGTTACATTTCAACTAGTGATTTTTTTTTTTTTTTTTTTTGGTAACAAAGTAGCAATTCTATGTGCATCATTTTTCCTTCTTATTTCCATGTGTTGAAGTAACTAGGATCTATGTCTTTGGGTAAGGCTAAAGAAAAACTCTTTTCTTTTTCATTTTTTTTTCCTTCTACCTGGGGGAGTAAACTGAGGTTTGAAAGAAGCCACCCTTCAGATCTCCAGACCTAAAAAATCAATTCTGCAATCCACCTTTGCCCGGACAATGTAGTCTTAATGGTAACTGGTTCTTGCCAATCTTTTTGTTTGTTTTGCTTTTAGTTCAAGTGGAAATTAATTATTTTTTGTGTGATTTAATTTTTGACTAGAGGTAAAGAGCTAGATACCCTTTATTACAGTAATCTTGAGTCCCCTTAAGATATCTTAAAAGACAAATCTGTGAAGTACAATATAGAATACTCATCATTGTCTTACATATATTTACATAAACATTAAGTGTTTTTTAGGACTATACACAAAAAGTATTATAGGCATAGACAGAGATGTACATGAAAAATTACTTAGAAATATGATTATGCTTTAGAAAATTATACATGACAATAAATGTTACGTGTAATTTAAAATTCTGTGTTTTAATCTATTGAGAGAGAGACAGAGAGATGACAGGCTGCACATTAAATCTTTTGTGCTAAGCCCACATCACCAAACCAAGACTTAGTACCTTACCTAACAGCAGTTCCAGCCTTTTCCAGAAATGTAATCTTAACCAGTCAGTCCTGAATTTCCCGGTCAGCACTAATGAATTAAGCCACGTGATAGACCGCTGCCATTCCCCCAAAGGAGGGCGACCTTGCCTGAAACAATCCATTCTTGCCTAGTAGCCTCCTTGTCCTGCTCCCTTTCTGCCTATAAAAATATTTGGTTTTGTACGGCTCTTCTGAGCTTTCTGTTTGTTAGATGGGATGTCGCCCCATTCATGAATCATTGAATAAAAGCCAACAAGATCTTTAAAATGTATTTCGCCGAATTTTGCTTTTTAAGAAATGCAAATAAAGTGTGGAAAACATCTCCCATACTATGAACAAAATCCGGATAAAGTGTTATAAATACCATAGTATGGAAAAGAGCTTACATTCACAAAAAGAACAGAACTAAAAACCAAAATATATCACCATTATTTGTTCTTTTAGTAAATCATAATTTTTAAATTTTTATTTTCTAAATGTATTAATAAGCCTAAATTACTCTTTTAAGGCAGTTGTACAATAATGTCAATATAAAGAAAAAGGAAATCGTGAAGATAATTTGTACAACTCAGTATATCTTACAGTGTTGATTTTAACTGTCTTCTTTCATGCTTTTCTTAGTATTCCTAACCTTTTAAGATGTTTACACCTTTTTATGAACATATTTTCTTTTGTATCTATACCTCACAGGAATACAAATGAAGGCATTTAAATATATGTGTGTATATACATATATACATATATAATATGCATGTATACATATATATTATATATACATGTATATATAGTTATACATGTATATACAATATACATGGATTTATAATATATATATTCTTATATTGATAGTTTGATATCATGTCCTTACATTTTAGATTTATTCTGAACGAATTTTTCAGCAGATATTCTATTTGTAGTGACTTTTGAAGAATATTACAATACCTGTTAAAAACACAATGGGTTTAACTCCAATTTGAAGGCATTTCTTTGTATTCTCTGTTGAAACCGCAATTACAATTTGCATTTAGTGACATTCTGATAACAATATACAAATGTTTGTGCTCTTAAAGTTTTACCATGCATTTGTCATGCTCAAGTTCTATTAAATGTCCATTTATTTAATTTTGGAGTTCCATGAGAGAATCCAGGGGAAATTTATCAGTATTCATATATTAATGTTCACCTTATTCTGTTGAGCTCTATTGGGTGTGGGTTGAAGAAATTATAACTGATTGTGAGCGGTTTCCGTGCCCACGTTAAAAGTCTCCGACTTTCTGTTTTGGCATCAAATTTAAACAAAATAAATGTAACCCACTAGTGTAAACAGCCTAGGACTTCAGATACTGATCTGAAGCAAAGCTCCACTCCAGAAACCAGAGATGGTTTTTCTTTTTCTATTTCCCCTACAGAGCCTTAACTGAACTGAAGAATCAAGTGCACTGGTCCAGAGACTGAAACAAAGCAGGGGTGCTAAAGCCCTGCGGGGGTGGGCTTTACCTGCTCAGGTATTGACCATTCCCCATCTTTTACTCCTGGGGCTTGCTTTTGCCTCTGACACCTTCCCCTTGCTTTCACATTTCTCCTCCTTGCAACAGGTTCCTCCTTGCCGGAATCATTGGTCTCAGTAGATTCCCCATGTTAATTAGGGATGGATTTTGACTGACATATCAGATCTCAGAAGTCAGATTGTAGGAATGCGACCTTTCACAAGACCCCCATTCGTCTATTCCACAGATCCTGAACTGCAGGTAATGTTTGTTTGGGTGTTTGTTTCCAGTAATTAGCTCTCAGGCTATGTAAACCATCACAAAATTTTATATGACATTAATTCTCATGTACATGAGAGCATATCATATATAGTATATTCTCATATACAGTATATTCTCATAGCATATTTTACATATACAAGGAGGAAGAAGATATTTTTCAGCCTCTTATGATGTGTTTAGTTTAGTTACCAAGGAACCGAATGCATCACGTGCTTGGCGAATTCTGTGTTTTTTGTGTCTTATTTCAGTCAAGCTCCCACTCCACCCTCACAGGAACAACTAAGGCTTTGAGAATCACTTCTCCCAGTTTATCTTGCAATGAAAAATATTGACTGAAAATAATGCTTATAATGTCCCATGCATCGTTCTAAGTGTTTTATTGATTTAAAATTATTAATTTCTCAAAAGAACTTTTAATTTCTCAAAAGTTACCACTGTTATTCCTGTTATACAGATGAGGAACCTGAGGAACAGAGAGGTAAAGAAAGTTGCAGAAGGTCACACAGCTTTTCAGTGTGGTAGATAGGCAGTGCAGCATCTCAGTCCGTGGTCCTAAAGGCACCGTTTCATGGCTTCTGACTATCACAAATGCCCAGAAATGTTCTTCAGGCTCTACCTGTCATACACATTCTCTATTGACTTTGACCAAGGAGCTGGGGACAGAAGTGGGAAAGTATTGAAAGTTGTTTTTTTTTTTCCTCTTTATCTCTGAAGAGTGTGGTGACCATAATAATTACAGAGCTAGTAGGACAAACTCTTAGTGTCCCGTCCTTGGTGGCAGCAACCACTTTTCCTCGTCAGATCAGTTCCGCATCAGGATCTCGGTGGTTGTCCCTGGAATCTTGCTACTAAATTAGGTTTCCCAGTTCTCCAAAAGGCGAGCTTCCCAAAATCCTTAACAAATGTAGTAAAATGCTTCATCAGTTGAATTATCAGCCAGAGTTGCGTTTATCACTTTCAGCCAGGAGTAGTAACTAAATCTGACTCATCATTTTCAAGGCAACTAACTGCCTCAGGACGATGTATGAACTTTATGTATAGGAGGATTAGAGGCTTTGCTTCAATTCTTGCTACAGATTTTAACTCTTCATTCATGTCAGGGATATGAAGTCAATCACCACATACCAATTATATTCAACTCCTTATTGTCAAGAGCTGTGCGGAGCTGAGGAAGAACTGAACTATCATTGTTAGAGCCGATCAAAACAAGTCAAGGGGTGCCCAGGGGGATCAGTCGGTGAAGGATCAACTCTTGACTTCGGCTCAGGTCATGATCTCAAAGTGCTGAGATCGAGCTCTGCATCGGACTCCACACTGGGCTTGGAGCCTGCTTGGAATTCTCTCCCTCTCTCTCTCTCTTTCTCTCTGCCTCTCTTCTGCTCTCTTTCGCTCTCTCAAAAGGATAAAACTGAAATAAAATAAAACAACAAGCCAAAATTAAAGTAACAGTCAAGGCTTAAATTGCTTATTGCAATCATATAAGCAAGAGGCTAAATCACAAAGATGTCGGCTGCTGTCATGTTCGATTCTTGAGCACAGATCAGCACCAGATGCATCAGTGCAGCCAGGGGGAAACGTCTCAGCGCCAAAGGATCTCTGGACAAAAAGCTGCTGCCATTTTATTGGCCACAGGAGCCAAGAGAAGGGGGGAGGGGACAGGGCCGGGAGTCAGAAAGTACTGAGACAGACTCAAGTGCCTTTATGGTTTCCCCTCCTCCCCTCTAAGGGGGTCTTATCAGAGGTGCCAGTGGGAAGAAGCCCAAATGGAGGTGTGGGGGCCCAGGATGCAGACACGCTTGGGGCTTGGCTGGTCACAGTGGGGCTGGATTCTTTTGCTGTCACTCCCTTCAGAGACCACAAGGCATCGGCTGAGGGCCCTTTTGGGTTTAGGGGAACTTCTCCCATGAGGTTCCACAGGGAAAGCCTTGTGACTGCCTGTGGTTGGGCCTGGAAGACCTGTATCGTGTTTTGTTCAGAAGCTGGACTCCTCGCTTTTTCACTGCACTAGTGCGTCGGGTTTCCATAACATAGTGCTACAGACTGGGTGGTTTCAACGACAGAAACGTATTTTCTTACAATTCCAGGGGCTAGAAGGCTGAGGTGTGAGGAGGGTTGGTTTCTCCCAAGTCCTTTCTCCTTGGCACGCAGATGCTGTGGAGTTGCTCGGGACATGCTAACCCCAAACATGGCAGCTTGGCATACTGAGTGTTTCCAGCCAAGGAAGATTGAGTGACCAGCAGAAGCAGGTTCCTCCTCCCCCGAAACAGGTCATAAAGTCCTTGACGAATCTGAACAAGCCGGCCTTGCTAAGTTCCCCACAAAGTATCACACTTACTTCCTTCTCTTTGATCTATCCTATTCCTCGAAGACTGTCCGCTCTTCAATAAGCCTAGCATAAAAATACTCAGACCTAACTGTGTTTTCATTCTGAAGGGAAGGAAAAATTCTTCCCTACCCTCAGGGTCTTCCAGCTAAATTGAGAATGAAATTTAAAGGAGACATTAACAGGAGGGGGAAAAAAAATTAATACATGCACAGGGAGGCCTTCGAATAAAATTGGGACCCCAAGAAACGACCAACGCAGGCATTTTTTACACTTTTTTAGACACAGAGACAATACATCTGTGAGGAACTGACAAAGAAAACTTACTTCGAGATTTTCAGGAAGTAAGGAATTCTGAACAGAATGTGGACTGTGGTAGTAAATTACTAAAAACTAACAAGGGTTCTTGATACAGGCTTCTCGGCTCTGGATTCCCCATTTCTGGTGATAAGGCTGCCCTTTTATCTGATGGTACCTCTATCTTTCACATGAGAGATTTATTTCCTGCTTTCGGGGAGATAGGGGAGGATCTGAGTGTCCTTCTTATACAGGCTGTCTCTTTAACTAATTTTTATTTTAAATATTCAGTATGCCAAAGTGGCACATTTGGGGGCAGCCTATTCATGGCCCCTACAGTTTTGTTATGAAGTTTCCTGTGTCATGTAAAACTTCTCTTAAATAGGCTGATATGCTTTCCTGCTGTTAACGTCTTTGCCTGTTTGATTTTCAGACCCACCTAAGGTCTCTACAAAGATTGGGGAAAACTTTTTCCCTCTCATATAGAGTCTTGATCTATTTGGGTTACTAGAGGGAAAGGCCACAGAGTGAGTGGTGTATAAACAATAGAAATTTATTGCTCACCGTTGTGAGCCTCGAACTCTGAGATCAGGGTGCTAATATGGCAAAGGCCCTCTTCCAGGTTGCAGACTTCTCTTTGAATCCTCACATGGCAGAACGGTCTGGGGGCGGGGGAGAGGGGCACCTGGGTGGCTCAGTCTGTTAAGATGATCTCTGTCTCTATCCCTCCCGCTCTCTCTGTCTCTCTCTCTCAAGATAAATAAATAAACAAACAACAACAACAAAAAAAAACAGAAAGGAAAAAGAAAGGACTAGGGAGCTCTCTGGGGTCTTATTTATAGGAACACTAATTCTGTTTATGAGGCCTCCACTCTCATGACCTATTTGCCTCCCAAAGGTACCACTAACACCATAGCATTGGACATTAGGGTTTCAAAATGTGAATTTGGGGGACACACACCTTCAGACAGGAGAACTAGTACAGCACAGTCTCAGTTAAATTATCAATGTTTTAGGAGAGTCCTCCTCGCACGGCTGTATGGTATTCCCAAGGTGATAGTTGTCACCTTGTCAATCTTAGTTTGTATTTAAATATTGGGGCGCCTGGGTGGCTTGGTCCGTTGGGCATCTGACTTCGGCTCAGGTCATGATCTCACGGTCCGTGAGTTCGAGCCCCGCGTCGGGCTCTGTGCTGACAGCTCAGAGCCTGGAGCCTGCTTCAGATTCTGTGTCTCCCTCTCTCTCTGACCCTCCCCCATTCATGCTCTGTCTCTCTCTGTCTCAAAAATAAATAAACGTTAAAAAAATAAAAAAATAAATAAATAAATCTTGCTTGCTCTCCTGCTCTTTATGTGCACACACACACACACACACACACATAATGTTGCTAATTAAATAATATAAGTGTAGTGGAAATTGTCAATCAGATCACTTAAAAATACTGCAAATTTTTATATATTTTTGTAAATATTTGCTAAGGTTTTATTTTGTTTCATTTTTTAAAAAATGTATATGTCTCTCTCAAGATCACAGCACTTGTCTGTTGTCTGGACCACAATATTTCTTAAGAGATAGCATCAAACTTTTCCAATGATTTCTTCTTTATTGATAGAAACAGGTGCTTTTTAGCTTCAATAGGTGTAAGATTACTTTTAAGGCTCATAATTTTGTTCATTATGCTAAAGCTTCTCTTACGATCTGCTGAGCTAAAAGCAATTATGCAAAAATATCACAATACTTAAAATAGTATCTAAGGTTTTTCTATATCCAGTATCTTTTTTGTGAATTAAGTCACAAAACTATGAATAAGAATGTCATATTTAATTAGAGCAAATTTAATCCACTAGGCCAGACAAGAAATGCTGTGGGTTGAGTACAAAGAGTGTGGGGCTGACGAGGTTTGAATCGAAAGCTCTGCCACTTATACCAGCTCTCTGCATCTCATTTTCCTCCTGGATTAAAAGGATGAAATAATACAACTTAAAGCAAGCGAAATGAACAATCACAGATACTAGGCATTGCGCTGGCCTGTAACCCTGGAGAACCTCTGCTGTGCCAAGCATTGATCCTTTAGTTTCAGGATCGTGGGAATCTGGAGGCGTTTCCCAGTGACATTCCACGGCAGCAGAAAAACACGGGTAATACTTAAGAAGCAGTGGTTCATATGTGAAGCGTAGAAGTAGTTTGCTATCTTAACGTCTAGTAACACCAGTATTTTAATATCTAGTAAAGCCAACACTAAATAATATAGGATACCATCAGCATGCTGGCTGCGTATTGGCTGTGATCACACTCTAGTTAATGTGTGAAATTCTTTCTGAGTGAATATGAAACAGAAGAAGGGAGATGAGAGCAAGGCTTTTGTGGAGAAAAGTGAGTGGATTGCAGTTAATAAGCTGAATATTTACAGGAAGAAAAGGAACAAGAGAGATCTTTGAGCCAGAAGAGGGGTTCAAGAAGGAGATGCTGGATGGAAGTTTCCAGTGAATAAAGATGGTGGCCTTTTTCAAGTGTTTGGAACTTGTGGTAGCTGTATAAAAAGTTTTGCCAGCGGATAATCCAGTCTCCACATTACAGGTAACTTCGTGTATCATTTGTGTCCAGGGACCTGGAAAGGCAAACATTCAGAGTATACTTGAATCAACAATTTCCATTGGTATAATCAAGCCCTCTTCTTGCCATATTTGTAGAAATGCTTTATTTCTGCATCCAGACCCCTCACCAAGGGAAGAGTAAAGCTTAGCCTCTGTTTTTCATCTACCTGAAAGAGTTACCATGTTACCATGGTAACAAAACAAAACAAAAAGCCCTATGAGGTAATCATGTATGAATAAATTCATGGAGTTGAGACAATGTAGATGAGAAAGTCGAGCTAACAAGTAGAGGACCTGGAATTTAAGCCTATGCTTGATATCAATAGCCATTCTTTTAACTACTCTTCTGTAACGACTTTGAGGAATCAATGTACCAGTATATATAAATCTATGGATAAAGATTATCTAAATTTCTCAAAGACTTTGTATAACACTTGCAAATTTATAATAATAATAATAATAATAATAACTATATTAATTTGATAGTAAAATTAATAACATTTATAGAATATCCATAAGGTAAACATATTACTAGGGGTTTTACGTTATCTTTTTTAAATCCTAAGAAATACCCGGTATGTAATTTTGTGTCTCATTTCACAGATGAGTTGAATGGGAATCAAAGGCGAAAACCAGGTTGACTGAGAGTAAGTGGGCAATGCCAAGATTTGAATATGTCATGCTCCAAGTGGCATTAATTTTCCACTATGTTAACCAAAGTACCAAGATAGGATAAAAGCTCAACAGAACCTCTTTAATAATTAAATTTTCCAAATGCAGTAAGGCAGGTATTAATCAAGGGGTATATTTTAATGATCTCAGTGTATTCATTCATATTAAAAATACTTGAAAAAAATATATGAAACAATATTAGACACTGAGATCCCATTCATATACTCAATTCTGCTGCTTAGTGAGAAGCAATTCAATGATGCGTTTTAAAAGCAAACAATCATCACATGATATTTGCTTTGCAAAGGTATATTTTATTCTTACCAAGACAGGAATTTTTGAGCCATTGTGTAGATTTTTGTGTCATTTACTCTGTAAGAATGCAGTTAGGGTTATAGTTAAATCAGTGTTTTTCATCCCTGTATGTTTTAGTATTGTAAACAGCAAAGAAGTTTGAAAGAACAATAAATCGACATCAAGTCAAAGAGTCTGAACACCAGGTGCTTAGCGATATCTATTTTAAAAGTCTAAATCTACTTCTTTGCCAGCTAATAGCTTCCCCTGAGCAGACATGAGGAACAAAGTCTATTGGGTGTTTGCATGCATTTAAGAATTGTTTCATTCATTATACTCTGCAGGTGCTTTCTCTCAAGATACATTCTTGTTAACAAAAAACAGGGTTTGACAAGGTGTTTTAAACATGAGAGCAAGGGTATATCAGTCCTGGAAGGAGCAGAGTAAGTTAACTGTAATGCACCCAACTCTGTAGTTAACCTGATTTTCAAAATGTCAATGTTAATGACATGACACCAGCCTACAGTAGCTTTTGGGGAAAGAAAAAATAATTTTCTGGTCGCAAAATACACTGAAATTATAAGATTTAGATGCACAGGGGGTCACTGTGGGATTTAGTGTGGTACAGGTAGATGAGGCTTTGGGTTTTGAAAGGTATATGCAAGTTTTGCATTTGACCCTATTTTTTCCACTTCGACTTCCTTCACTCGGTGATTTTCCATCTTTCTAACAGGCATTTCTGTCATCTCCTAAAACAGAAAGAGCATTGAAATTGTGGAAGATGAGCGATCACCTTAAATGATTGACTGTCCCCATCAACTGTAATCGTTACTATTCTCTATTATCAGAGTCTTTGAATCCCTTTAATTCATTATCTGTATTTTACAAGAGAGCCTGAAAATTATCTGTGCTATTAGGAAAAGAGCCAAAATGTAAAAGCAAAGTGTGAACCTAACTACAGCAAATCATATTATATAGACAGTTCAGAGCAAAAATAATGTTAGATAATTTAGCTAATTGAAAATGAGTCTTTGTAGCCTAAATTTTGAGAGGAATAAACTCCATTTATGATCATAGTAATTCCATTTCTATTTCTGTCTCCATTTTTCTTTATTTATTTAGTAAACTTTTTTTTTTATTTAGTAAACATTTATGTTGTCCTGCTTTATTCCAGATGCTTTGCTAAATTTGGGGAATATAACAATTCAAACATACATGTCAAGGAGCTACCTAAACTACAATGCAAGATGATAAAAACAATGTACAGTATTCTATGCAAACACAAATGTGGCAAGATATTTTGATTTGTAATAAGAAATATATATTTGGCTTTCATCTCGTTTCTGGCACCCGTGGAATTTTCTAAGTGATAAAGTCCCATAAAGGGGTCTTTCGTTATGTTAGTGAGGTGACATTTTGGACTGCATGTAAGGATGGGGATTGGTTGCCAGGGGAAGCATGTGATTAGAGGGTTGGAACTTTTGGTCCCACTCCCTGACTTCCAGTGAGGGAAGAGGGACTGGAGGCTCAACCAATCTCCACTGACTGATGATTTAATCAACTGTGACTTTGTAATGAGGCTTCCATAAAAACCCAAATGAATAAGGTTTAAGAGCTGTGTTACTGAACACATGGAGGTGCTCAGGGAATGGCCTGGAGAGTAAATGGAAGCTTCCTGCCCTTTTCCCATACCTTACCCTGTACAACTCTTCCCTCTTGCTATTCCTAAGTTATGTCCTTTTATAATAAACTGGTGATCTAGTAAGTAATATGTTTCTCCAAGTTCTGTGACCCTTGCTAGCAAATTAATCAAACCAAAGAAAGGAGCTGTGGAAATCTCTGGTCTATAGCCAGTTGGTCAGAAGTTCAGGTAACAACCCGGGCTTGTAATGGCATCTGAAGTGGGACAGGGAAGTTTTGTGGAACTAAAACCCTCAACCTGTGGAATCTGATGTTAGGTCGGGGTAGAGTGTGCCAGAATTGAGTTGAGTTCTTGGACACCGGGAGTGTGTCCAAGAACTGCTTAGTGGTGTGTGGGCAACCCCCCCTACTCATATTAAAATTGGGTTCAGACACCCTTTCATGTGGGTATAACTAACTGCCTGGACGGAATGACTAGGAAATCCCAAGGTTGCTAAGAGAGGGAGTCCTATGACAGAGAGATGAACAGTAGATGTAAAAACAAGGAGACCTAAAAGCCTACAGAAAATATAAGAGCTATAAAGGAGGAGGAGGGAGCTGGGCAAAAGAAAATGTGGTTAGGAGGCCGCTCATGAGATTCTGACTAGAATTTCTGGGACCAAAATATTTGGGAACGTGTGTGTGGAATCATTTGTACATTAAAGTTTGAGATAAATTGCAAATGACATATTTGACTGTGTGTATCTGAAGAGCTTGAAAACAATTGGCCAAAACCAGAAATCATCACTGAAGTCCTTTAAGGATAGAAAAAGCTCAAAGGAATTCACTCTGGGAAATATAAAAAAGAATTTAAAGCCAATTGCAAAAATTTGCAAAAGATGACCTTGTAGATGAGGAAACCATTTTATAGACACATTGTATGTTTTTTTCTTTTTGTTTTGTTGTGTTTTTAAACAAATCAACCCTTTCATTTTGATGTAGCATCCTGTTTCAGAATATCTCAGAAGGATAACTCTTGGGAATTTCTAATCTGAAACTGAAACTCAAATGGTCACAGCATTTTATATCCTGAAATTTTAAATTGTCATTGTCTATTTCAAAATCAGGTTTGTCTCTTAACGAAATGGAGGGATACCCAATGCTCACTGCATGTTGTTTCACATCTTATACTATTATAGGTTTGCATTTTTAAACTTTTTCTTAAGTTTATTTATTTATTTTTAAAGAGAGAGCAAGGGGGTGGGAGCAGAGAGAGAGGGAGAGAGGCAATCCTAAGCAGGCTCATGACCTGAGCCAAAATCAAGAGTCAGACGCTTGACCAGTTGAGACACCCAGGCGCCCCAGCATGATATTTCAGCATAGTTTATAAGTGTAATACTTATCTAGACATCCCATATTTATTATTTTAAATTCAAGCCTAGCACAAAATCTATTTTACTAATGCTAAACTACCTTCAAGTTTCCTTTGTGTTTGGCTCAAAAGAGAAAGAAAATGATATTGAACGCTGCACAAACCTGTCAAACCCAATCATGTAGGAGAACTTGAATTTTTCTAATGGAATACATTGAATATCTCCATTGTTGCCCCGAGGCTCTTTACTCCCAGCCCTGTTCCTTAATCGCAAAATGCCAAGGACTCTCTTCATTGTACTTTGCCTCCCATGTTCAAATTAAAGCAGGTTTGGTCCATTGTTGGTCTCAAAGTCAAATGCCTAAGCCTAATTCTGGTGTTACAGCTAAATTGTGTCCCCTCGAAATTCAGATATTTAAGCCCTAAGGCCTCAAATTGTGAATGTATTAGGGTTTTTAAAGAAGTGATTAGGGTAAAATAAGGTTATATGAATGGGCCCTAATCCAATGTCACTGGTGCCTTTATAAGAAAAGGAGGAGGTTAGGATACAGAAAACATGCAGACCAAAGGCAGATCATGTGAGGACACAGACGTAGGATTATTATTTTATTTTATTTTATTTTATTTATTTTTTTTATGGAGAAATAGCTCTAGAGTCAAGTCACAGGGAAAAGTTGGAAAGAGTATTTCATTATATAGTTTACTGTTATTGCTGGTAGTAAGTGTTTTGTGTTTTTGTTGTTGTTGTTGTTGTTGTTGTTGTTGCTGTTAATCCAAGGCAATAGACAGGCTGCCTTCATTTTGTCCTCTTTTAATTTAGCACCTACTGTGGGCATGTAGGTCTAGTGCCTGCACTGCTCTCAAAAATGAGAAGAAGCCCTACAAGTGTTTGTGGCTGGTGATTAATTATCAGTGTTCTCAGTGTGAATAGTTATTTCCATCAACAACAACAAAAAAGATAATTGTAGAGACAATCACTGAATATGAAAATTAATCTATTAGCAAACTCATCCAGGAAACCAAGGGCAACTATCAGACTAAACTCTTAACACATGATACTTAGATTTCCAAAAGAAAAGTTAAACATTTGCTTTGTTTGCAGAAAATATACAAAGAAAAATATACATTGAACATTTTACTTTAAATGAATAATAAATGATTTGACAAAAGCATTTGCCAGCTCCTACATTACATTTCTACTTTGTGATTACAAATATCGGTAAAGAAATTTAACATTTTGGTCAACATCTGATAATTCCTACTTTAAAATTCTTCTTCGTGATCCAAAAAAGAAAAAAAAAATCAAAATCTTAATAGTTCATTGGACAAAGGCTTTCAAACAGACATCTCTTAGACTTTAACAAATTCAAAATATCTATAAAGTGTTCTGAAACATGCTTTTATCAATCTATATAAAATATAATTTCCCCCAAATAAGTTAATGATATTACAACATTTGATAATACATTATATTCATGATAGTGTTGAATAACGAATACATTGGAAATAGTAGTTTAGGAATTTAAATTGGCACAGACCTCTTTGGGAATCATTTGGTAATATCTCATTTTAATGCATATATATTCTTGGCCTTAGTGTTTTTACTTTTAGAAATTCATCTTAAAAGTACATATGTACACATATGTAAAAATATACTTTAGTAATGACTATCGCTTCATTGCTGTTAATAGCAAAATTTAAAACAACTGAAAACCTGTTGAAACAAATAACATGGGTCCTTACATCAGGATCTTTTATGCCATTAAAATAGATGCAGTAGAGACAGTGGGTACTAATAGAGGAAGATATGCATTATATAATGTAAAGAAGCAAAGAATGTTTGCAAGCAATATTAAGCCACTCATTTCACTTTCTGGAAAAATGAAAATAAAGACCTCGCTGCCTTGCATTTTCATCAGTGGCTACCTATTCTATTGTGCCCCTCCCAACCAGACTCCTTGGAAGAATTGCCTCTATTCATTCTCTACATCCTCTTTGCCTGTTCCCTCTTAAACCGTTTACTCAGCCCTTTGACCCCATTACCCCTAAGAAATCTCCCCTTGGCAAAATCACCAATAACCTCAAGTTAGCTAAATCCGATGATCACTTGTCAGTTTTTGTCTTATTTGACCTGTCTGACTGATCAGTGATCGATAACTGGTGTGAATATTTTATTTTTCTAGAAATCTGTGTCTCATATTTCACCTACCACGTTCTTCTTTTCTTGCTAGCAGGTACGCAGTGCTTTTTAAACCTTCTTAATGGATTTATCCTTACCCGTTAATATTGGAGTGACCAGGGATCATTCCTTCCACCTCCTTATCACTTATTTTCTTTGTCCTTCCATCTGGTTATATGGTTTTAAATTGTATGTATGTTCTGAGACTTCTCTGAATCTCACACTCTATAAAACGAGCAAACAAAAAACAAAACAAAAAACAAAACAAAAAAAACAGAAACAAAAACCAAAACCTTCTAATTCAGCATCACCACTTTCATATCTATTAGGTCACTTAAATGTAATTATCTAAAACAGAACTCCTGTTTTCTTCCAAATCTATTCTTTACACAATTTTATCAGTTAGTGGCAACTACATTGTTTCTATTTGGAGTCATTCTTGACCTGTTTTCTTCTTATACCACATTCACTCCATCCAGAAATCTTATTGGGTCTACCTTTAGAAAATATACAGGATCGGATTTCAGACCATCTCCACTATTTTCACTCTGTTCCAGGCCACCATTACTGTTCTTCAAAGAGACAGGAAAAGAACGAGTAACAGTTCTAATATAAACTCTCTAAGAAATGGGAAGGGGAAAGCTTTTTCCTTTATTTTCAATAGGGAAATTTAAGTCTCTTATTTTTATTGATTGATTTAACCTTAGCATTTTTTTAATTCAAGTCAGTTATCATACAGTGTAGTATTGGTTTCAAGAATCAATTCAGTGATTCATCATTTATATATCACAGCCACTGCTCATCCCAACAAGTGCCTTCCTGAATGCCCAGCACCCATTTAACCCAGCCCCCCACCAACCCCCCTCCAGCAACCCTCAATTGGTTGTTTGCATTCAAGAGTCTTATGGGTTCCTTCCCTCTCTGTTTTTATCTTATTTTTCCTTCCCTTTGCCTGTGTTCATCTGTTTTGTTTCTTAAATTGAACATATGAGTGAAATCATATGATATTTGCCTTTCTCTTAATGATTTATTTTGCTTAGCATAATACACTCTAGTTCCATCCACCTTGTTGCAAATGGCAGGATTTCATTCTTTTTGATCGCCAAGTAATATTCCACATTGTGTGTGTGTGTGTGTGTGTGTGTGTGTGTGTGTGTACCACATCTTCTTCATCCATTCATCAGTCAGTGAACATTTGGGCTCTAAGTGTCTTACTTTTATATTGTAAGGGCAAAAGTAAATTAAAATTAAGAGACTTATTTTTAATTTACTTTTGCCCTTACAATATATATGTATCTATTTATACATTTTAAAAATATTCTGGATGCATCCACTAAAACTCTAAAGAGCTTTCTTTGTATGTATGCATGTACATATTTTATTCTTGGGAGCATGGCTTGGTGTTTTTGGGCAAAAGGAAAATTTTTCATTTACTTGAATTGTAGAATTACATCTGAACTTTTTCCCTTACTATAAATATGAATTTCTATTCATAATTATAATAACTTAAAATTTTTTATTACAAATGAAATCAAATTCTGGCATCTGACTTCATGCTAACTACTTTACTTTAAAATATGATACATATTTTAAAGTGGTCTTAGACCCAGCTTTCATTTCTTTCTGCATTCATCTGCTTGCTTGAATATTTCTACTCATTATCAAGCATAATAAAATGGTTATGTTTATTCCTTAGGAATTAATTACATCTGTTAAGCCAGATTGGGGTCAGTTTAGCTAAAGAATTAGTTCTAGGTCACAGGCCACAATATTGGTGCTGTCTTCATTGTGTTGGAATCAACACATATGAGCACGTCTTACCAGGGCCTTAGTCCAGGGCTGAACCAAGCTCTATGTAGGGATGGAGACTGGCTCTTGACTTTGTAGTGAGATGATAAGTAAAGTAATACATCTTTTCAACTTTTCTAAAGGTCAGTCACAAAAGGTGGCAAATAAAATAGGCAAGTTGAGGATGTATTTTGCTGTAAGTGGAGATAAATTCACCCCTTATTACATATAACAATTTTGTTTATTGGTTCATTGTTATTATCATACTCATCATCATTACATTTATACTGATCTATTAGCAAATAATGTAAAGGATTATTTTCTCTCTTCAGAGAAGCATATGGCCTAAAAACAAGTTATACAATATTGAAGAAAGACTTTTTTCAGTCCTACTTTAAGCATAGACGACATTTTGAACCTTAAGAATATCCAAAAAAAGTTGCAAAAGACAGAGCAATGTTGTAAATTAGAACAAAGAGAAGTCTGTGATGCTATAGAGAGTGAGACCTAGTTGTGCCAGGGAACCATCATCCATTTCTTCTCATCTTGTTATAAGAATAATAGAAATCATAAGCTATAGAACTTACATACACAGAAAATAATTGTATTTTCAATTTTTAATTGTGAGCAACATTAAGCATAAAAAATAGAAACACTGTTTTTAATATCTAAACTCTAAAGCAAAAATTAACTAGACTGATGGGAATCAGAATGAATACAGACAAATATTTAAGATGACTTTGAACGGGAAAAATGATTTAAAAAATCAAGTTAGAATATTTTTTTGCACATGCACCCTTTAAGGATTCTAACAATGGAATGCTAATAATGAGATAAGGGAAGGAACATGTTAGTATAGCCTAGATAATGAATTAGATGCCTTGCATAGAGCGGACTAAATGTTCACACAACACTGTTTTGCCTCCAGTGTTTTAATATATGCTATTAGAATGTTAACATTTCAGACACAGACGTTTGGTCAGAAAACATACTTACGTTCATGAGTAAAAAAAATGAAACAAAGGCAAAAACATTATCAATGCTATTGATTAATTCCTATTGAAAAATTAGTTTCCATTATGAAATTTTATAACCACTCTATATTAGCATTAATTTTCTATATGGACGATAAACATTCTTATCACATGTCTTCACCTAATGTAACTTAAATTAGTATTATTTTAATTAATTTCCACATAAATATTATAGTCATTTTTCCAAAAATATTACAAGAAACACTAAAATAACATTTTTCTGAGTTGTGTCTCAAGTTCAGTTTTCCTGGGTCAATTTAGCTGATCTACATTTTAAAATGAATATTTAATTATTTCCTTTATTTTAATAAAGAACATATTTTATTGAATGCTATTGTAGTCACTAAAATTTGTGGAATTTATACTAGCAATATAGATTATTAATGTGCTATTGAAAAAATTGTGAGAAATATTTTTGAAACAGAACCAGATTATTATCAATTTTTATTATTCAAGAAGTATAATCCCCATTACAGTATTTTTTTTCCAGTGAGAAAAACTGAAATAGCAGGGCCAAATATTTTGGGGGCAAATTTTTCAGGCTCTAAATGAAGGATTCAAAATAGAGTGACAAAATCCTTGTTTTAAAAACAGAATCCCATTTCAATGCAATAAGCACATTGCAGAAGTATAAGTAATGGGATTAAATCACAGTGTGAAGATTTCTTCTACTGTTGCTCTAACTTTATTCAGCGGGTTGATTTTAACCTGTCACAGATAATTTTTCTGATTACTCAGTTTCCTAGATATATTAAATTTGCCAAACTATCTTATTTCAGTAAAATCAAACGTCCAGTTCTTGAAACAATCTGAATTTTTAGTTTGCTTGTCTTCTTCATGAGCAAGGGCTCACAGGGAGTGGTAGTCCTAAAACATGGGAAAGGGGTACAAGAACCTTTTCTCCCATTTTCAACTTCGTATTTTTTTTCCTAGACTAGTCAGCACCTATTTCTAACCCCTAAGAGAGGTGGGAGAAGGGAGAGAGAAAGAAGGAGGAATAGTAGTAAAGTCTTTAAACTTACTAAACCAGTTTCAAACTGGCTTCCTGGGGCTCCTGGGTGGCTCAGTCAGTTAAGCGCCCAACTTTGGTTAAGGTCATGATCTTGTGGTTTGTGAGTTCGAGCCCTGCATCCGGCTCTGTGCTGACAGGTCGGAGCCAGGATCTTGCTTTGGATTCTGTGTCTCCTTCTCTCTCCACCCCTCCCCTGCTTGTGCTCTGTCTCCCTCTCTCTTCAAAAATGAAGAAACATTAAAAAAATTAAAAAATTTAAAAAAATCCCACTTCTGTGTATGCATACAAAGGACATCGAAAACACATTGACACTCTCATGTTTCTTGTGGCCCTCCCTATTCACAATAGCCAAGATATGGAAACAATCCAAGTGTCTGTCGAGGGATGAATTGATAAAGAAGTGTGGTGTGTGTGTATATGTGTATATATATATATACATACACATATGGCATTAGGCTAAGTGAAATAAATCAGAAGGAAAAGGATGGATACTGTATAATATCACTTACATATTGACTCTAAAAAAGCCAAACTTGTAAAAAACAGAAAGTAGAGTAGTGGTTACCAACAGGTGGGGTGGGGGTAATGGGAAAATGCAGTTTAAGGATACAGACTTGTCACCAGTAGATAAAAAAATTCTGGAGACCTAATGCAAAACATAGTGATTAAAATCAACAATACTGTGTTATAAACTTCAAAGCTGCTAAGGGATTAGATCTTAATTATTCTTTCCATAACAAAGAAATGATAATTATGTGATATGATACAGGTGTTAGTTACCAGTAAGTTTGTAAACATGTTGCAATATATAAATGTATGAAATCAACATGATTCGTACCTTAAATTTATTCAATGTTACAGATCAATTATATCTCAATAAAAATTAAAACATAGGGATGCCTGGGTGGTTCAGTCACTTAAGCTTCCGACTTCAGTTCAGGTCATGATCTCACAGCTCATGGGTTCGAGCCCTACATTGGACTCCGTGCTGAATAGAACCTAGAGCCTGTTTCAAATTCTGTGTCTCTTTCTCTCTCTGCCCCTCCCCAACTGAGGCGCTCTCTCTCTCTCTCTCTCTCTCTCTCTCTCTCTCTCTCTCTCTCAAAAAGAAAAAAAATTAAAACATGAATAAAAATTTTGCTATACATATTTCTAAAAATCTTTGTGGTTGGACTTCGGTTTCCTTCTCTTATATTTGTGTAAAAAGTAATTCAGAGAAATTAACTAATTCCGTTAAACTCTATACTTAACAGGAGTGATAGCAGCTATTTGAAGCCAGATTTTTCTCCCTATTTTTATTGTGTCTATACCACGTGTGTAGCAAAACAAAGCACTATGGTGCAGTGAAGTTAATCTTATCTTGATATAGTATGTATACGTATATGTATATGTATATGTTCAAACAAACACATTTATGCTGCATTATTCTATATATTTTATTTCCAACTACTCCCTTTGCTATTTTCATCCTAACATGTGTTAATATACTGCCTTCAATAGTTAAAGACAGAATTAGCAAATCACTCATTTGCGGTGATTATCAGCATGCTACTAATTCTCTAACCAGATAAGCAATGTGTTTATACACCACAGCCTTGGGGGTATGTGCCATTAATTACACATGCCCAGCAGCTGACATATGATTAATTAGAAGTGGGAAAACTATTCTTCAGGTGACCAGAAAACTCCTTCCACTTGTCAATGTTTATCTCTTTTTCAAAGTTGCATTATCCCAGAAGATATAGGAAATAGTATTAAAAAGAATAAAGCTGATTCAGAAATTTTGACAATCAAGCTCCCAAATATATTTAGAGGATCAATGCCAAAGCTATTTGAGAAACCAGATCAAGAGTATACCAACAAAAACCCCAAACCCCAAACCAAACAAACCACAGGCCAAGATCACTGATAAATATTAACAAAAAAATAGGGCTAGAAGGAATTTTTATTGTGTAATTTAATCTGAAATATCATAAATAAAAATGTTCTAGAGTAAGGTCTCTGGACTAAAAATTAAATGTTCATTCTGTAATTATACCCATTTTCACTCAAGTTCCAAAAATGCAATTTAGAGTTCTCTCTTAACCCTAATGTTACGAAACTTTTTCACCTTTTAATCTATGTTGAGTCTAATGGTTTGTATGGAATGAGAATGAATGGATTATTCAGTTGAAACTCAACTGCAATTTTTTTAACAAAAATTTTAACGTTTATTTATTTTTGAGAGAAAGAGAGAGACAGAGACAGAGCCAGAGACAGAGCATGAATGGGGGAAGGGCAGAGAGAGAGGGAGACACAGAATCCAAAACAGGCTCCAGGTTCTGAGCTGTCAGCACAGAGCCTGACACAGGGCTTGAACTCACAAACTGCGAGATCATGACCCAAGGCGAAGTCAGATGCTTAACCGACTGAGTCACCAGGAGCCCTTCATCTGCAATTTTTTGCTTAAACTTGGACTCACAAGCTTTGGATTCTATACAGGATTACTCATTTATTGTATTGGTGTTGAAATTCTCCAAGCATCTTATAATCATGAGATTAAAATATTTTTTTTTTAAATAAGGGCTAAAATTGTCAAGGAGAAGCTAGTCATAAATATGTACTTTCATATCTGACAATTTTATAAATGTGAAAATAAATCTAAATTTCTAATTACTAATAGTTAAATGATAAATTGTATATCTAATTATATGAAATCATAAAAAAAATAGTGTTAATTTGAAGGAAAATAGTGTTAATTAAAAAATCACAATCAGGCATACGTTGGTGGCCCAGTCAGTTAACTGTCCGACTCTGGGCTTCAGTTCAGGTCAAGATCTCATGGTTCGTGAGTTTGAGCCTTGTGTCGGGATCCACACTGACAGCAAGGAGCCTGCTTGAGACTCCCTCTTTCTATCTCTCTCTGCCCCTTCTCTGCTCACTCTCTCTGTGTCTCTTTCAAAAAGAAATAAACTTAAACAAAAATAACAATCAAGTTTTTGCAAATACACACACATAAATACACACATAGACATACACATACTTGTAGATTATTATACTAATGGTTTTTTATCAATTTTCTGAGTTTTTTACACAGTGTTCTAAATGCCTGTATATGGAAATAGCCTCTTAAAAAAATCTGACAGTTTTGTCTAAATAGGATCTGCAGACCATTTGTTAAAACACCAATTCAGGTAAGTATCCCTCATCTACAAAATTGGAATCTTTGGAGTTGGGTTCAGGCACAATTTTGACAAAATCTCCAGTATATTTTCACTAAGCTACATTGTTTAAATCATTGCTATAGGAGGTATATGCTATTCTTCCATTATAGAGGCAAAAATATTGGGCCTCCGAGAGACGATGTGACCTCAAAATGTTACACGGCTGCTAAATTGCTGATCACTGAATCCAACACAGAGTGTTTTCCCTCTAAAGCCCAGGCTCATGATGATGATGATGATGATGATATATATATATATATATATATATATATATATATATATATATGTAAAACCTTGGACTAATATTGTTTTTAAGCTCTTACTATAATAAAAGGATGCCCCAACAAAAATCATATATTGGTTCAGAAGAGTGGGTTTAAAATCAAACTAAAGTATAATTTCAAAACATTAAAGATTTGCAAAGCTATGTTTCATAACCGTTATTCCATTAGTATGTTCTGAATTTTTCACTTCTTGTTTTGCCCATAAATAATAAATTCAAGCTAAATTTTATAAAGTGAATAAAAACAAAGCAGAAAAACGACAATCTGAAATTTATAGGTAAAGACATATGTGTGTGTGTGTGTGTGTGTGTGTGTGTACATATATTTTCAAATTACAGGATGTAAGAGTGAAATAAAAAATGCTATGAATGAAAAGATTCTCAAGTCCAACCAAAAAGACTTTCACCTTCAGAAGCCCCACGTGTCACCTCCCTTTGAACTGCCATTGTTTCAAACAACGGTCAAGTTTTACTTTTAGTTTAAAAAAATGAGAAACCGTGACCTTAGGTAGTGGTAGCAACAGTCTCAGAGGACAACCACCGGGTTCCAGGCCCGGCAGCAGCCGCTGTGTGTGGTCCAGCCACGAGCAGTATGACAACAGCAGGCTTAAAATTCTAATCGGATTAATTCTGCCCTGTGCTTTGGAGAGGTGTTCCTGGCTCAGTAATGCTCAGCTTACCCAAACAACTCCAAGTCCTTGTGACGAATTAACTTTCTGCAAAAATCCCCAAAACTTAGTTTCTGTTGTTCACATACATGTAGGTATGACAATCTCATTTTCCGTTTGACAGTTAATTTAGGGAGGTTAATTTATTATCCAAGTGATGGAGCTGGTAGGCAGCAGAATCAAGTTCCAAATCCAGGTCTATCTCACCCCAAAGGCCACTCTCGTTTATGTCCTAAGAGAAGCCACACAATAGAGGTAAATGGAAACTAACAGATGTTCCCACGGATATACATTTGCTAAGTACCTCAGATAGCTACAGCTGTTTTGAAGCCCTATAACTTAAATTTACAGTGTGTTAAATTTAAAATTTATTTTAAACTTAAATCACATTCTCTTTTGTGATTCGGTTATGATTATGCTTGTTCTGCTGCTATCTTCTAGTTTCAAGCATGCATTTTGCATTGTCATAATTTATACGCTGGTAACCCATCAGTGTATCTCTGATCACCATGTTTTTGGCTCTCTGAGCTGCGGTTAATGTTGTGATTCAGTGCAATGTAACCTTATTTAAATTCATCTCTTCATCATAACAAATAAGACTTACTGCATGCTGTGTGCATGCCGCATAGACCCATGATACAGTATTTAGCATGATTCACAATAGGCAAACTACAGAAGAACTTGAACTACCAAGAGACCAGACAATGGAGTCGAGATGAATATCGGCTTCTGAGTTTGGCGACTGACAGAGATCATACAACAGGAGCACTTTGGTAAAGAGGTAGGTCTTGACATAGTATTAACAATCCAAGCTGGAACAACTGAAACCTGCCATGAAGTGATTCATTGGTTCATTAAGTGGAAAGAAAAAGAACACTCTTATTGACTGATGATATCTCTGGGACAATGTCTTTGAGCCTAAAGCTAAGAATCTGAAGAAAAGTGAGAGGGAGAAGTATAGTAGAATGTGGAGGTAAAGGAAGAAATGATCAGGGAACGGCTAGGGGGACAATGGACTGCAGCCTCTGTGCTCTGGTAGCTGAATCAGAGTATAAAGTCATTGTGGATGGGGTGGTTCCGGGAAGCCATGATGGATCTTCACTTTCAAAAAAGGAATGGCTCCACTGAGACCTTATCAATCAGTAGGGCAAAGACACCACATGAAAGTCCAGAGAGTTTTCCTGGATTGACCCCAACTCCTCCCTTTTTGTCTCTGCCTGAACTTGTCTTTGCAATTTTTCCTGATCCCTCTTTCCATTCATACAATGACTTTGTTTCCATTGTGTTCCAAAGTTGGCATCTCATCGCATTATCCTGTAAACTCAGGTAAAAGTTCAGAAGTAACAGAAGTAAAACCAATGAATCATTAAAGTGGGAATTCGTAAAAGTTTACCGTGCATGCATCAAAAAAAGACAGTTTCTAACTAGCAGTGCTCAAACCTAAACATGGAATGAGGCTCAGGGGTGTATTATTATAAAGCAGCTTATATGGTGGGAAGGCAGTGACTACTTACACTTCAGAGTGACTGGTTAAATTTTTTTAAATAATAAAGAATTGGTCAGTAGTTACATCATATCATCCCTAGGAAACATGTGTTGTGCTTACGATTCCCAGAAGTATGGACGAGAAATGACCCAGGGCAAGTTAGTCTTTCAAAAGAAGCTAAACTAAGCTTTGTTTGTGTAACTAAATTGGTTGTGTCGGCTCAGGGAATTTTCAAGCCTGATCACCATTTTTTTTAAATTTTACAATCCACTATTTTAGCCTTACCTCATACTTTATCTTCTATATCAGGCTCCTATCAGAAATCCTTTATGGTAATGAAACTCCAGACTTGGAAAATTACTTCTCAAATTTCTTCAGGGATGCCTCTAGAGGACCATTCCCTGCTGGCCCAGGTAGTAAGTAGCCTTACCTAGGCATACTGAAAGATGGAGAAGTGCTTGCTTTCAATTTGTCTGTCTTCTGGAGTTACAAATGCATGCCAACAAATTCCCAGCAGAAGGCAGGAAAAAAGGGACATTAATTTTATATGCATAGGACAGTAGCCACTCTCTGTCATTATTTACCTTGAAGAAAAATTATAAACTTAGAAGAAAAATTGTATACCTTATAACTCATAAACATATAAGTCAACAAAGAAGCTCTAAACTTTCACAAACATAGCCTGATCACAAATAAATATTATGAAAGATGAAAATTTCTGCTATCATGTCATTTAAGAGACTGTACTAATGACGTCAGTCTGCCAAAATTTGAAACTACTTCAAAAACATGGGGTTTACCACATATTAGTATAACTTTGCTTTTCTGCAGAAAATGCTACCTTATATGATGGACTGTGCACAAGAACTGGGGCCCAAGACACTCAGTATAATCCACTCCACTCCCTGGAGCTTTGCTTGCGTCAAGGCAGTATTTGACTGATACAAATTCAGTGCGCACACTTTTGATAATATGGTCAACCATCATATTGCAATGTTTTAACAAAAACATTGTGTACCCAGAGACCTCTCTTCCAACCTTCTCATTAGCAATTATTTGAGAAGCAACTATCGATTAAAATAATAACTAAGAGTAAAAAGTCCCTTGTAGGACATTATGCTGAAGTTGATGTTGCGTTGCTACTAAGGTAAAATTCAACTCTCTCAAATATTAATTTATGGCGAGAGTAATCAGCTTTTGCTCAGTTAATCCGAATCCTTAGAAAGGCATTGAAATTTTCATGAATACTTCTGAGATAATTAGAGAATTTCTCTATTTGCAGTGTACTGACATCTCATAAATATCACATTGTGCTTTTCTCTTCATACGTGCCTCTTCTCACTAAATATAGAAAAGTGGTAATTAGCCTTAAAAATATCCATTAAGCACAAAGGAAGATAAATATAAGGACTGCAATACCATTAACTCATTAGATTTTACAAAATAAAAATACCGTTAATTCTTCAGTTTCAGTTATTAACATGGCAAAATATTGCCTATTCACATAAAAACCCGAAACTCACTGTACTCCCTGTGCACTAGAGGTTTACTAGGATAGCATTGACCATGAAAACAAGATATTATCATTAAAATTGGAAGAAAAACTAGTAAGAGTGTGATCTTTTTTTTTTTTTTTTTTTTTTTTTTTCCTTATTAAAGATTTTATTTTATTTTATTTTTTTTTATTTTTTAATATA
Organism: Panthera onca; assembly: GCF_046562875.1. Lineage (NCBI taxonomy): Eukaryota > Metazoa > Chordata > Mammalia > Carnivora > Felidae > Panthera > Panthera onca. The sequence continues at coordinate 22,824,924 of NC_138339.1, forward strand.
TGAAATTTACTGTCAAATTGGTTTCCATACAACACCCAGTGCTCATCCCAAAAGGTGCCCTCCTCAATACCCATCACCCACCCTGCCCTCCCTCCCACCCCCCATCAACCCTCAGTTTGTTCTCAGTTTTTAACAGTCTCTAATGCTTTGGCTCTCTCCCACTCTAACCTCTTTTTTTTTTTTTTCCTTCCCCTCCCCCATGGGTTTCTGTTATGTTTCTCAGGATCCACATAAGAGTGAAACCATATGGTATCTGTCTTTCTCTGTATGGCTTATTTCACTTAGCATCACACTCTCCAGTTCCATCCATGTTGCTACAAAAGGCCATATTTCATTTTTTCTCATTGCCACGTAGTATTCCATTGTGTATATAAACCACAATTTCTTTATCCATTCATCAGTTGATGGACATTTAGGCTCTTTCCATAATTTGGCTATTGTTGAGAGTGCCGCTATAAACATTGGGGTACAGGTGCCCCTATGCATCAGTACTCCTGTATCCCTTGGATAAATTCCTAGCAGTGCTATTGCTGGGTCATAGGGTAGGTCTATTTTTAATTTTCTGAGGAACCTCCACACTGCTTTCCAGAGCGGCTGCACCAATTTGCATTCCCACCAACAGTGCAAGAGGGTTCCTGTTTCTCCACATCCTCTCCAGCATCTATAGTCTCCTGATTTCTTCATTTTGGCCACTCTGACTGGCGTGAGGTGGTATCTGAGTGTGGTTTTGATTTGTATTTCCCTGATAAGGAGCGACGTTGAACATCTTTTCATGTGCCTGTTGGCCATCCGGATGTCTTCTTTAGAGAAGTGTCTATTCATGTTTTCTGCCCATTTCTTCACTGGGTTATTTGTTTTTCGGGTGTGGAGTTTGATGAGCTCTTTATAGATTTTGGATACTAGCCCTTTGTCCGATGTGTCATTTGCAAATATCTTTTCCCATTCCGTTGGTTGCCTTTTAGTTTTGTTGGTTGTTTCCTTTGCTGTGCAGAAGCTTTTTATCTTCATAAGGTCCCAGTAATTCACTTTTGCTTTTAATTCCCTTGCCTTTGGGGATGTGCCGAGTAAGAGATTGCTACGGCTGAGGTCAGAGAGGTCTTTTCCTGCTTTCTCCTCTAAGGTTTTGATGGTTTCCTGTCTCACATTCAGGTCCTTTATCCATTTTGAGTTTATTTTTGTGAATGGTGTGAGAAAGTGGTCTAGTTTCAACCTTCTGCATGTTGCTGTCCAGTTCTCCCAGCACCATTTGTTAAAGAGACTGTCTTTTTTCCACTGGATGTTCTTTCCTGCTTTGTCAAAGATGAGTTGGCCATACGTTTGTGGGTCTAGTTCTGGGGTTTCTATTCTATTCCATTGGTCTATGTGTCTGTTTTTATGCCAATACCATGCTGTCTTGATGATGACAGCTTTGTAGTAGAGGCTAACGTCTGGGATTGTGATGCCTCCTGCTTTGGTCTTCTTCTTCAAAATTACTTTGGCTATTCGGGGCCTTTTGTGGTTCCATATGAATTTTAGGATTGCTTGTTCTAGTTTCGAGAAGAATGCTGGTGCAATTTTGATTGGGATTGCATTGAATGTGTAGATAGCTTTGGGTAGTATTGACATTTTGACAATATTTATTCTTCCAATCCATGAGCAGGGAATGTCTTTCCATTTCTTTATATCTTCTTCAATTACCTTCATAAGCTTTCTATAGTTTTCAGCATACAGATCTTTTACATCTTTGGTTAGATTTATTCCTAGGTATTTTATGCTTCTTGGTGCAATTGTGAATGGGATCAGTTTCTTCATTTGTCTTTCTGTTGCTTCATTGTTAGTGTATAAGAATGCAACTGATTTCTGCACGTTGATTTTGTATCCTGCAACTTTGCTGAATTCATGTATCAGTTCTAGCAGACTTTTGGTGGAGTCTATCGGATTTTCCATGTATAATATCATGTCATCTGCAAAAAGCGAAAGCTTGACTTCATCTTTGCCAATTTTGATGCCTTTGATTTCCTTTTGTTGTCTGATTGCTGATGCTAGAACTTCCAGCACTATATTAAACAGCAGCGGTGACAGTGGGCATCCCTGTCGTGTTCCTGATCTCAGGGAAAAAGCTCTCAGTTTTTCCCCGTTGAGGATGATGTTAGCTGTGGGCTTTTCATAAATGGCCTTTATGATCTTTAAGTATGTTCCTTCTATCCCGACTTTCTCAAGGGTTTTTATTAAGAAAGGGTGCTGGATTTTGTCAAAGGCCTTTTCTGCATCGATTGACAGGATCATATGGTTCTTCTCTTTTTTTTTGTTAATGTGATGTATCACGTTGATCGATTTGCGAATGTTGAACCAGCCCTGCATCCCAGGAATGAATCCCACTTGATCATGGTGAATAATTCTTTTTATATGCTGTTGAATTCGATTTGCTAGTATCTTATTAAGAATTTTTGCATCCATATTCATCAGGGATATTGGCCTGTAGTTCTCTTTTTTTACTGGGTCTCTGTCTGGTTTAGGAATCAAAGTAATACTGGCTTCATAGAATGAGTCTGGAAGTTTTCCTTCCCTTTCTATTTCTTGGAATAGCTTGAGAAGGATAGGTATTATCTCTGCTTTAAATGTCTGGTAGAACTCCCCTGGGAAGCCATCTGGTCCTGGACTCTTATTTGTTGGGAGATTTTTGATAACCGATTCAATTTCTTCGCTGGTTATGGGTCTGTTCAAGCTTTCTATTTCCTCCTGATTGAGTTTTGGAAGAGTGTGGGTGTTTAGAAATTTGTCCATTTCTTCCAGGTTGTCCAATTTGCTGGCATATAATTTTTCATAGTATTCCCTGATAATTGTTTGTATCTCTGAGGGATTGGTTGTAATCATTCCATTTTCATTCATGATTTTATCTATTTGGGTCATCTCCCTTTTCTTTTTGAGAAGCCTGGCTAGAGGTTTGTCAATTTTGTTTATTTTTTCAAAAAACCAACTCTTGGTTTCGTTGATCTGCTCTACAGTTTTTTTAGATTCTATATTGTTTATTTCTGCTCTGATCTTTATTATTTCTCTTCTTCTGCTGGGTTTAGGCTGCCTTTGCTGTTCTGCTTCTATTTCCTTTAGGTGTGCTGTTAGATTTTGTATTTGGGATTTTTCTTGTTTCTTGAGATAGGCCTGGATTGCAATGTATTTTCCTCTCAGGACTGCCTTCGCTGCATCCCAAAGCGTTTGGATTGTTGTATTTTCATTTTTGTTTGTTTCCATATATGTTTTAATTTCTTCTCTAATTGCCTGGTTGACCCACTCATTCGTTAGTAGGGTGTTCTTTAACCTCCATGCTTTTGGAGGTTTTCCAGACTTTTTCCTGTGGTTGATTTCAAGCTTCATAGCATTGTGGTCTGAAAGTATGCATGGTATGATTTCAATTCTTGTAAACTTATGAAGGGCTGTTTTGTGACCCAGTATATGATCTATCTTGGAGAATGTTCCATGTGCACTCGAGAAGAAAGTATATTCTGTTGCTTTGGGATGCAGAGTTCTAAATATATCTGTCAAGTCCATCTGATCCAATGTATCATTCAGGGCCCTTGTTTCTTTATTGACTGTGTGTCTAGATGATCTATCCATTTCTGTAAGTGGGGTGTTAAAGTCCCCTGCAATGACCACATTCTTATCAATAAGGTTGCTTATGTTTATGAGTAATTGTTTTATATATCTGGGGGCTCGGGTATTTGGCGCATAGACATTTATAATAGTTAGCTCTTCCTGGTGGATAGACCCTGTGATTATTATATAATGCCCTTCTTCATCTCTTGTGACAGCCTTTAATTTAAAGTCTAGTTTGTCTGATATAAGTATGGCTACTCCAGCTTTCTTTTGGCTTCCAGGAGCATGATAAATAGTTCTCCATCCCCTCACTCTCAATCTAAAGGTGTCCTCAGATCTAAAATGAGTCTCTTGTAGACAGCAAATAGATGGGTCTTGTTTTTTTATCCATTCTGATACCCTATGTCTTTTAGTTGGCGCATTTAATCCATTTACATTCAGTGTTATTATAGAAAGATATGGGTTTAGAGTCATTGTGATGTCTGTATGTTTTATGCTTGTAGTGATGTCTCTGGTACTTTGTCTCACAGGATCCCCCTTAGGATCTCTTGTAGGGCTGGTTTCGTGGTGACAAATTCCTTCAGTTTTTGTTTGTTTGGGAAGACCTTTATCTCTCCTTCTATTCTAAATGACAGACTTGCTGGATAAAGGATTCTCGGCTGCATATTTTTTCTGTTTAGCACACTGTAGATATCGTGCCAAGCCTTTCTGGCCTGCCAAGTTTCAAAGGAGAGATCAGTCACGAGTCTTATAGGTCTCCCTTTATATGTGAGGGCACGTTTATCCCTTGCTGCTTTCAGAATTTTCTCTTTATCCTTGTATTTTGCCAGTTTCACTATGATATGTCGTGCAGAAGATCGATTCAAGTTACGTCTGAAGGGAGTTCTCTGTGCCTCTTGGATTTCAATGCCTTTTTCCTTCCCCAGTTCAGGGAAGTTCTCAGCTATAATTTGTTCAAGTACCCCTTCAGCACCCTTCCCTCTCTCTTCCTCCTCTGGGATACCAATTATGCGTATATTATTTTTTTTTAGTGTATCACTTAGTTCTCTAATTTTCCCCTCATACTCCTGGATTTTTTTATCTCTCTTTCTTTCAGCTTCCTCTTTCTCCATAACTTTATCTTCTAGTTCACCTATTCTCTCCTCTGCCTCTTCAAGCCGAGCCATCGTGGATTCCATTTTGTTTTGCAATTCGTTTAAAGCGTTTTTCAACTCCTCGTGACTGTTCCTTAGTCCCTCGATCTTTGTGGCAAGAGATTCTCTGCTGTCCTGTATACTGTTTTCAAGCCCAGCGATTAATTTTATGACTATTATTCTAAATTCACTTTCTGTTATATTATTTAAATCCTTTTTGATCAGTTCATTAGCTGTTGTTATTTCCTGGAGATTCTTCTGAGGGGAATTCTTCCGTTTGGTCATTTTGTAGAGTCCCTGGCGTGGTGAGGACCTGCAGTGCACTTCCCCTGTGCTGTGGTGTATAACTGGAGTTAGTGGGCGGGGCCGCAGTCCGACCCGATGTCTGCCCCCAGCCCACTGCTGGGGCCACAGTCAGACTGGTGTGTGCCTTCTCTTCCCCTCTCCTAGGGGCGGGATTCACTGTGGGGTGGCGTGTCCCGTCTGGGCTACTTGCACACTGCCAGGCTTGTGTTGCTGGGGATCTGGCGTATTAGCTGGGGTGGGTAGGCAAGGTGCACGGGGGCTGGAGGGGCAGGCTTAGCTCGCTTCTCCTTAGGTGATCCACTTCAGGAGGGGCCCTGTGGCAGCGGGAGGGAGTCAGATCCGCTGCCGCTGCCGGAGGTTTGGCTCCGCAGAAGCACAGAGTTGGGTGTTTGCGCGTAGCGAGCAAGTTCCCTGGCAGGAACTGGTTCCCTTTGGGATTTTGGCTGGGGGATGGGCGGGGGAGATGGCGCTGGCGCCTTTGTTCCCCGCCAAGCTGAGCTCTGCCGTCCGGGGGCTCAGCAGCTCTCCCTCCCTTTGTCCTCCAGCCTTCCCGCTTTCCGAGCAGAGCTGTTAACTTATGACCTCCCAGACGCTAAGTCGCGCTTGCTGTCGGAACACAGTCCGTCCGGCCCCTCCGCTTTTGCCAGCCAGACTTGGGGGCTCTGCTTGGCCGGCGAGCCGCCCCTCCGCCCCGGCTCCCTCCCGCCAGTCCGTGGAGCGCGCACCGCCTCGCCGCCCTTCCTACCCTCTTCCGTGGGCCTCTAGCCTGCGCTTGACTCCGGAGACTCCCTTCTGCTAATCCTCTGGCGGTTTTCTGGGTTCTTTAGGCAGGTGTAGGTGGAATCTAAGTGATCGGCAGGACGCGCTGTGAGCCCCGCGTCCTCCTACGCCGCCATCTTCCGGAACCCCCTCGAGTGTGATCTTTTTAAAACATTATTTCTTTTAATAAACTACAAAACAGGGTAAAATATTAAAAATGATTTAAAATGTTTACAAAATTTTTATGGCAATATTAAAATATTATAGATATTAAAATTTTTGAGCATGGGCAAAGGGGGTAAAAAATGTAAACTAAATTACATTCCTGGATGAAATAATTAAAAAAAAATTTTAAGTTTTATTTTATTTTTTGAGACAGAGAGAGACAGAGCGTGAGCAGGGGAGGGGCAGAGAGAGAGTGAGACACAGAATCTGAAGCAGGCTCCAGGCTCTGAGGTGTCACCACAGAGCCCAACGCTGGGGCTCGAACTCACAAACCGTGAGATCATGATCTGAGCCGAAGTCGGACGCTTAACCAACTGAGCTTCCCAGGTGCCCCCCTTGATAAAATAATTTAAACATCAAATAGTTTGAACTCATTGAAGTAGAGATTGCTGCTATAGGCCTCTAAGATTATAAATATAATTCTACTTTTATTCCTGCTATAATATTTAATTACAAATATTAGGATAGCTATTTATTTGTATTTATTCTCTCAGACTATGTCTTATAAAGACAAGGTTAAATCTGTAAAACAAAAATCTAAAGAATAATATACGGCACACTTGTGTCCCAGTTGTAATAATTATTAGTAAATTACTTCTAAGGGCCAAATTACAATTTTTAAATGTCACTTTTAAAATGTTGCATGTTTGACACAGCTTCTAAGACCTGTGTAAATTTTTGTCCCTCTTGAATATTTATATTTCTCAGTTAGTTATATGAAAGTATTTCTGAGTAAGAACAAATCTATATTAAAAAAAATAAAGTTAAATAACACCCCATTTCTCAGTCTGATGAATGAATTACATTAGTCACCATTTGTTTCTAACAGAAACTTACCTTTTAAAAGGATTTCTTATTGGAAAAACTGCATATAACATTTATGTATGCACATAATTATTAAAGTAGTAATGCACTAATTATTTAAGTGTAAAACAGGAATATGACTAGAACAAAATACAAACTTTAATAGTAAGAAATAAGGGCCATCCATTTTCCCTTATTGAAAACAATAAAAATTATCATTATTAATCTATCAATGAGGAGGATGCCACCCTATAAGAGAACCAGTTATTTGAATGTGAATATAAAAATCCAATTTAAATCCAGCTAATATAAGCTAATATAAAAATCCAGTTTAAAATCATGTAATTGATAAATATAATAAAATTAAATCCAAATGTCAAGATCATCTATACAAATGGAAAAATATAAGCAGTACGTTTATTTTTAGTTTTAAACAGAAAATAAAATGTCTTGATTTCTGTACTTTAATGAAAACTGCAAGTAAAATTAAATGTCATATAAAAAATTGGGAAAATATTGACAATTTATGATAAAAATTGAAAACCATATCATATAAAAAACATAGTCTAGGATAAACCTCAGATTGGTAGAGAGTATTTACAAAACACTCACAACTAACATCATACTTAATGGTAAAAGACCAAGTGCTTTCTTCCTAAGGTCAAAAAAAGAAAGGAATATCTATTCACTACTTTCATTCATTGTTTTACAAGAAGTTCTAATTAAGGCATTTATGCAAGAAAATTAAATAAAATCCATTCAGATTAAAGAAGAAGCAAACTCATCTGTATGTTGAGAAAAAAAAAATATATATATATCCAAAGAATACACTAAAAACAACATTAGAACTAATAAGTAAAGGAAGCTTATAGAGTACAAGACTAATGTATAAAAATAAACATTATTTACATAAACTATCAATAAATTATCTTAAAATCAAATTATATAAAGAATTCATGTTCTAATAGTATTACAATAATATAGTTTGGCATACTTTTTTTAAAGTGCAAATGTATACTCTGAGAATGGCAAAATCAGTTATAAAGGAAATTAAAGACCTGCGTAAGTGGTTACCATCCTATGACCATGGATCAGAAGACTTAATATTAAGTCAGAGCTAAAACTATCAAACCCTTAGACAAAAATATAGGAGTAATTCCCATGACCTTGACTGAAGCAAATCTTCCTAGATATGACACCAAAAATATAACAAAAGAAAAAAATAGATGAACAGGACATCATCAAATTTAAAAATTTTGTGACTGAAGACATACCTTTAAGAAAGTGAAACAATAGCACACAACAGGAGAGAAGATGTTTCAGATCATATACTGATAAGGAGTTTTTATCTAGAATATATTAAGAACTATTACAACTCAATTATTTTTTAAAAACTGATCATGTAGTTCAAAAGTGGACAATTTGAATATACATGTTACCCAAAAAATTACACAAAAAAACAATAAACACATGCAAAACTGTTCAATATCATTATTCAACAGGAAACGTAAATCAAAAGCACAAGTTGGGGTGCCTGGAGTATCAGTCAGTTAAGCGTCCCAATTCCCCTCAGGTCATGATCTCACGGTTGGTGAGTTCGAGCCCCGCGATGGGCTATGTCCTGACAGCTCAGAGCCTGGACCTGCCTCAGATTCTGTGTCTCCCTCTCTCTGCCCCTCCCCCACTCACATTCAGTCTCTCTCTCAAAAATAAATAAACATTAATTTTTTTTTTAAATAGCACCAGTCATGCGATCCCATTTCATGCCCAATAAGATAACTATAATCAACAAGAAAGATTATAACAAGTGTTGACGAGGATGTGGAAAAATATGAACATTTATATATTGCTGCTTAGAATATAAAGTGGTGCAGCCACTTAAAATGCATCTTGACAGTGCCTCAAAATATCAAAAATAGGGTTATGGTATGACCCAGTAGTTGCACTCCACGGTATATACACAAAAGAAATGAAAACGCAAAAGTGCATAACAATATATTCATAGTAGTCAAAAAGTGGAAGCAACCCAATGTCCATCTATTGATTAATAAATACATTGTATATCTATTCTATAAAGTGGAGTATTATTTGACAACATAAAGAAATGAAGTATTTTTTTTTTAATTTTTTTTTTTAACATTTATTTTTTTTTTTTTTTTGAGACAGAGAGAGACAGAGCATGAACAGGGGAGGGGCAGAGAGAGAGGGAGACACAGAATCGGAAGCAGGCTCCAGGCTCTGAGCCATCAGCCCAGAGCCCGACGCGGGGCTCGAACTCACGGACCGTGAGATCATGACCTGAGCCGAAGTCGGACGCTCAACCGACTGAGCCACCCAGGCGCCCCAAGAAATGAAGTATTAATGTGTGATAAAACGTGGATGAACCAGAAACATTATGCTAAGTAAACAAAGCCCGTCACTAAAACCTGAACTAAAAATGTGAAAGAAGCCAGCCACACATTACATGATTTAATTTATATAAAATGCCCAGAATAGACAAATTTATAGAGATAGAAGGTCGATTAGTGGTTTCCGAGGGTTGGGAGGCTGGGGAAGGTTAATGATAAGTGATTGCTAAGTGATTTTAAGAGGATAGATTATCTAAAATTGATACTGGTAATGGTTACCCAAGCCTGAATATACTAAAATCCATTGAATTGTACTCTTTAAATGAATAAATTGTATAGTCCGTGACTTTCTCAACAAAGCTGCTATGTGTTAAAAAAGAACAACAACAACAACAAAGGAAACGGCTTCTTAGTAGATATCACTACATAAAAAGGGAAATATATGGGGAATTTTCTTACATATTTGGCTTTTTTTCTTTAATAGAAAACATTGTTGGTGTCATAAATTGTATAATAAATATGCATTCAATTGTTTTAAGTTTTCCATTTTACTTGATCTTCCGTAGTTCTCTAATTCTATCATTACAATAGTTTGATGCAATAGTAAAGAGGATTTGGTAATATTCTTATATCTATAGATTGTATCACCTGACGCTTTTCAATCTGGTCCTGAACACCAGATGATGCTCTTTGAAGGCAACGCAAGATGTGGGAAAATGTGAAGAGAGATAAGGCAGAGGAGATAATAGCCCTCCGTTCCCACTTTGTTCAGAATATTTGATCAAATCAAAGTCTCCACTTGAGAAGTGAAGGTGCCCAGCTCCAAGATACGCAAAGACTTTATCGTTAGCCAAAAATGTTCGTAAAGAATTAAAACTAGAAATCAGATTCCCTGATTCTCCATTCAGTGAGTTTTCACTGTAGCCTACTTAACTTAAGGAGATTTAACTATTTCATGAACAACTCTATGGTTCAAATAAAAATCAGATTGATATGACAAGTGTGAGCTGTTTCTGAATTAATTTTTGAATATTTATTTATAATTTGCTATTTTTCCCACCCTTGTTGTATTCATATTCATTGAATAAATTTATTATTTCGACTAATCCTTTTTGGGGGAAACTGGCCACCCCTTCCATTTTAATCATGTTTTTTGGAATGGACAAATTCATTACAACATTTTCTGCCTGCTAGAGCCAAGGCATGGTGACTACACAGAAATAGGTGTGTACCCAGGAAAGACGGTATACACGAAAAGACCTGCCTTCTTGGTTGGAAGTTTTAAATATGTGAGGTGTATGATATTTTTGTATACAATGTATACATTGTATACATGTATATAATTGTGTCTGCAATGTATACATGTATACATGTATAAAATTGTGTCTGCACTAGGAAATTCAGATGAAAATAAGGAACCAATATATAGATAGAAGCCAGAAATGAGGCAGCAATGACTTCTAATGGTGCTTAGGTCCCTAAACTTGGTTATATCTGAGTTCCATCTCATAGTTACTTTAGTCCTACATATCTGAAACCACTTTAAAATTACCAACAGTTCTGCTGTTTTTAGTTATTTTACCCTTATTTTATAATTGTAAACTTTCCTGTTCCAGTAAAAAAAGACAGAGGCATGCTTGTATCTAAGAAAAATACTGAATAATAGAAGATATAAAAACATATTTAGTGAAACTGATATTAAGATACGAGCCAATTATCTGTGTGTGACCTTTGCTTAAAGGAGTTCTATGTATTGCTCTGTATGTGCACTAATAAAATAAGTTTGACATATAAATATTAACCCCATAAATTTTCTTATCTTTCCCACATTATGTAAGTCACTTGAACATGATTTCATTCACTATTTTCTTCCTGGCTCTTTATAGACACCATCTTGTTCAATGTTCCTAACAAATTTTCCAAGAGGGAAAATTAGATGTGACTGGCTTTTATTAAATTTCCCATGGTACAAGGAACAAGGGGACTGTCATTCAGAAAGGCCAAGGGAGCGATGTCAGTGACAGAACTGTGAATAGTATACATTGGCTCTTAGCCAGACCCACCGTATTTGGTGTTGTTTTGGCATAAATTGAGAGGAGTTTGTGAATTCACATAAGTGCTTATACTATGCGACACATCTCGGATTACCTAAATTCTCTCTGCCAAAGCTGGAAAAAGATACATATGAAATATTTATGAGTTGGAAGGAATCCTGGAGAGAGGTAACAATATCAAATGATTGATTAGGATTCAAAGGTACAGACAAATTCAAATGTGCCTAATATATTCAAGTCAATCCTTAAAACTAAGATTTGCCCATAGATGGTTACTATTCCCTAACATGGCCTTTTCCTCACTTCTAGTCAGCTACAACTGAGTGTGAGAACCCTAGTATAAGTTGTAAATGGTTAGAAATAGACTTTTCCTTGAAATACAAGGTAAGACTAGGTATATATCAATAATACATATTTTAACAAAAATTATTCAAATTTGATATCCTCTTTTCTTAAATGGTTTGTTAGTATCTATAGTATGTTTTCCCTGTTTAAAAACAACCAAAATATTATGTTAAATCTGTGTCACAAGGTAATTCTCATCATTTTGTAAAAAATTCCAATAAGTTGCTTATTTTAATAACAAAAAGAACCATGTTCTATAACAAAACCTATATTTTACAAAGAACTCTTCCCAAGTCCTAAACAGTGATGTAAGGATCACAAGTTTATTGTAATTAAAATATAATTAATGTTAGAGGTCTTAATTAATATTGGTAAGAATTCAGAAGACATACTGCCTTGCATAAAATTAATTTGACAACCATATTTTACATATCTTTTATGTATGTGCCAGAAAATAGAATCATCAAGTATATTTTCATTATATTCCTCACAAAGTCACGCACGGCTTGGCCATTTTTATTTAATTAATGTGTGTCAGCTCATTAGCAATCCCTTCTGTAAAAATATTCCTTTAGGCTCTGTTTCTTAAAAATTTCCCATCTATAAACATATAATTAAGAGACTGTGTTTTTATTCATTTTATCATAATATTTTATCACTCCATCTTGTAGACCCTAGAGGATATAAAGAGATGATTTGATTGGTATAACTTTTGAAGATAATTTGGAGTGAATCAATGTCCCTTACTGCATCCGTTACCTACTGCTGCTCGTAAAATCTACCCCAAAACTAGTTCCTTAAAACACCACTTACTTAACTCGCAATTCTATGACCTGACTGGGATTCTTTATGCATCAGCGGTCAGCTGTGCTAATATTAGCGTGGCTCTTCCATTAGTTTTGGACCTCACGTGGGAAAGCTGGGGAGACCTGGCTCAGATCCCAGTGACCTCCCATCTTCCAGCAGGCCAGCTCGCTGTTCACTCAGAGGGGGCAGATGTCCTGAGAGGGCAAGTGTGCGTAACCTTTTGAGTGCTGGACTCAGTATTGACATTGTATAACACGTGTTATCCTACTGGACTGAAAGTGTCACAAGGCCAGTCCAGATTCAATGGGTAGAAAAATAGACTCCACTGCTTTAAAGTGGAAGCTTGAAGGGTCACGTTGTAAAACACGTGCATACAAGAAGGTTGGAGAAATGGTGCAGTTTTTATACTCTTTCTACCTACTGCTGAAGCCTGACTCTGAGTGAGACTTGAATGAAGTCTCATAAATTTCCAAATTATAACAAATATCAAAATGTCATACCCTTTAGCTTATCTTCTGCTTTCTCAAAATATCCACCATTTAGAGATATTGAAATCCCCAGACTGATGATTTCTATGATGGTAGATCTTTATCTTGACCGATCTCTGTTAATATTTTTTGTTCGTGAATTTTGGACATCATGGCCTTTAGATTCTGCCTGTACATACTGGGACATTAATAATCAAAGCTCAAAGTTGTATACTAACAAAAGAGGAGAAGGCTTTGTTGCCATCCCATCTTACACACTTATCTCCTTATTTCCAAAAAATGATGTCACACATGCTCACACTTATACAAATGCACAAAACATGTCCATACGTATAATTAAACAATGATTGCCCTCCTTGTATCCACGCTTCCTTGTAATTTACCTTTGAAATTCCTCTCATCAAGAGAAGATTATTTTCCCTATCCCTTGCATATGCTCTGGTCTTATGACTTACTTTGACCTTTAGAATATGGCTGATATGGCAGTGTGCCAATTCTGAAGTTGGGCATTGAGAAACTTTGAACACTTCTGCTAGACTTCTTGGAACTTTATTGCTTCAGGAATAGTAATCCAAGCTAGCCTGCTAGAATCATTGGGTAAGAAATGCAACACCCAGCTACTTGATCCCGCTACCTAACAACTAAGCAACCACTAAGATATGTGAGTGAATCCACGGAAGACAAGACAGTCCTAACTAACCCATCGTGTTACCACACACACATGAATGCACCCAACTGAGGTCCTTCAAAACTAAGTCTGATTGCCAATGGTGCCCAGTGACCAATAGATTTGTGGAGAAAAATAATATCGTTGCTCTATTGTTAAACTGTGAAATGTACGCATCACTTTTTACAGCTAAAACTAATACATCTCATTGGTATATATGCCATAAATTAGGGAAAAATGAAAATAATTATTCAGATATATATGTCATAACTCCTATCATTGACTAGAAAGAAGATGATTTTAAGAATCTTGCACTCTTTAAGTCCATTTAAATTCTGGTGTATTTTTGGACTTGTATCATTTTAATGTTATTTCTCAAAAATTTATTGTACAAATTGGATCAAATGGATTGACCAGTATGCAAAACAAGTACATACTGATGAACTAATTCCTTCAGGACATTTGCATTTTCAATCATAGCCTAACATATGCATTGCCAAGATATTTAGTTAGTAGTTTGAATTCTTCTTTGCGAGACCTATATTTTGCTTTAGTCAGATACACTATGAATTTGAATTAGACCTCCCTTGGTTTTTTCACCTGTCAAACTCTATCCTATTATAGCAACATCAAAAGCTTAACTGTCTTCCCTGACCTAATTTTTACTCAAGTGGCCAGATAAAAGGGAGTGGAAAATAAATTATAAAACCATCAGTTGCAGCACAAGAAAGTAAATATGAAAAGAGGTTAATGAGAGGACAAAGATCAAACAGCTTCCGCCAAAATAACAAGCAGCCTCTTCTTAATGACTGCACATGTTCACAAGACTTTTACTTTTATCCTGTAAAATAAAACATCCTAAAACACAATGAATTATATTGAGATGTGAGTGAATACCACCTCAAGGCCAGGGTTCATTGTCCTTATGTTTTTATCAGAAGATTGTTTCTCACAAGTCTCTCTACATCAAAGCTTTCTATCAGATCACGGTGGTTATTTTTTAGTTGGGTGTTTATTCAACAGACTCATTCAGCACTGCAATAGGGCAAATGATTATGTTCTTATATACTCCCTTTATCAGGATTGTGTGAACTCACAATTCTTTGCCTACACAAAACTGAAATAGAATCACGAGATGACCGACTTTATGACTCAAGAGAACCCCTTACCTCTGTTGACCAATTACTTACTTGTTATTATACATATTAAATCCAGGGCTTTGCATTGCAATGTCAGAGCTTCTTATAAATTTGTATCCATAAACAATGATAAGAACAGACTTAACAATTTGCATTTTGATAAATCCGGCTATTCATTCCCAAAGTAGAGGAGATAAATTTCAGAAACCACTTTTTCAGCAACTTGAATCATTCTGTCACAAGTTACATCCAGTCTCACGGTATATAAAAACACCAAGAACACTCCTGGAATCTTGCCTCTTAAAAGGCCTTTTTTAATATATGTGGAATTATAAAATTCTTGAATTCAAGTAACTTGAAAATATCTTGATCGATGTATAGTAAGCCCTAAATGAGACCTTCTATTTTTAATATAGTGACTTTTCACAAATAAGTCTGATAAACCAGGAAGTAATTTTTTAACCAGGAAGTATTTTGTCAATGATAACTTCTGTTCCATTTTTTTTCTTTTTTCTTGCAAAACCTTGGCAGTATCTAGGTTGTGTATCTCATTTGTCTTCCTGCAACTCTTATGTTCACTTTTTCCTCCTCTTATATGTAAAGCTTCAGGTGAGTTTGTTGCACAGCTAAAGCCAGGAAAGCTTCTTTTCTAACTATATTGAAAGTTTTCTCCATGCACGGATGTGAGTTCTAGTCCAGTGAAGGTGTGATCTGCTGGGCATATCAGAATCACTTGACGCATTTATTAAAATTACATTCCTTTGGTTTACAATAGAAAAGTTATTCTTTTTTTTCTTAATGTTTATTTATTTTTGGGAGAGAGTGAGACAGAGTGCTAGTAGGGGAGGGACAGACAGAGAGGGAGACACAGAATCCGAAACAGGCTCCAGGCTCTGAGCTGCCAGCACAGAGCCTGACGCGGGACTCAAACCCGGAAATGGCGAGATCATGACCGAGCAGAAGTCAGACGCCCAACCGACTGAGACACCCAGGCGCCCCAAAAAGTTATTCTTTAGGTCAAAAGTGGGCCAAGAAATCCATGTTTAGTTTTCCAGGTATCTGTAATGTGCACCATTCTTTCAGTGAATTTAAAATCTCTTTAGTTTTTTTTTTTTTTTTAATAAAAACTCTATGTTGCAGAATTATAATTTTCACTCTGAAGTACTTCTTAGGCTGTAAGCATCAGTACTCTTCCTCTAGGAAGGGTCTGTATGCTTCTGTCACATCCATACAGCCCTCCTGTGTTGCGTAAAGTTAAATGGAAAGGTTGGCTAAACATCCCTAATTTGAGGATGTGTAAATCTTGTAATTAATTACTTTCTTTTCTGTTGGCTTACATTCTACATTTCTAAGTTAGAGAAAGACGATGAGATTGGAAAAACTCCTCCTCTCTTCTACCCAGGCAGTAATGATATTCAGTGACAGTCTGTGAAGCACATTTTTCAGTTCATTTCAACTCAAGTGAATGAAGTTGTACCCCAGATTCTGTTGTGTTCTGTTATTCTTGCTTCTAAACAGTATATATTTGTGTGTGGTATTCACAGACAGATGAAGAATGATGGTCTTCTGACTTGTTTTATAATCATGGGGATCCTTATCACCAAATAAATCTGTAATCATTTATAAAGATATAGATATGAAGACTTTGATTATAATTGTTTCTGGATATTAATTTCTACATACGATTTTAATTTACATTTATGTGCTCTCCATACTGCTCTTATTGTAGGTCCCACTTATTCCAACCTTTCTCTTGTTTTCAAAATTTAATGAAGAATGTAATCTCGTTATTCCATAATTCCGTAATTCTATTGAGATAGAAAATGGTTTGATACAAATTTTTGATGCAACATTGTTTATTCTAGGGAAATTAATAATAAGTAGTAATAATAATAGATCTTACCATATCTCGGGCTACAAACACCAAATTAAACAATGATTAGGCCTTTGTTCATTTTGATCTATATTTCATATATGTAAGCTGTCTTTTAATTTAAACAGTTATAAATCAGAAAACCACTACCATAGAATCATGTTACTTATGTGATCTGCTTTTCCAAAGAGGAATCTAGCAAGCATATGAAATAAAAAATAGAGTACATTTTTTTAGATGAAAACCAAAACAAAAACAGAAAGTTTTTATGTATTTCACATGCAATTATATACTACATAACTTATTTGATAAAATAGACATGATTTGAACTTGATGTTCTAATTTTATGGTTGGCTACTTCAAAAGTAACAAAGTGCAAAGTCTTGGAAATATTTAGAATGAAAATAGTTGTAAAAGATGCTTCACAAATACTGGTTGCATCCAATCAGCAGCCTTGGGAATGTGCTTTGGCAAGACACAAATGAATACACAATCAGAAGTGTAAAACAATGGAGGTTTATTTCTTTTCTGTGCTCCACGTTCATTTTGGGCAGGCTGAGAGCTCTGCTTCCCATCTTCTGCATTCTGGGGCCCAGGGTGAAAAAGCAGTTACTATCTAGAATATTGCTGGTTATAATGGCAGAGGGAAAGAGGATGGCATATTATGTACTGGCTATTAAAACTTCCATTCAGAACCACATCCCTTCTCAAATTTCATTGACCTAAGCAGATCACGTGAGCAACATCAACCAGCAAGGGCCAACCATCAGTCATCCAATCCTACAGGTTCCCATCACAGAATCAAAAGGTGTAGTGCATATTGTGACCACCACCGTGGTTCTAATCATGACAAAACATAGATCAATTTTTTAACATATTAATTGCATTGCAAGTAGCTGCATAATTCACAAAAATTTTATTAAAATTAATCTTATAGTGTTATGTTTATTAACTATTCTGAATTTTTTAGGTTTGATGTTGTATTTGAGCTGTTTTATATTAAGTCATGTTTTATTCAGGTACTGATAAATTAACTTTTGAGTTGTACTACTGGGCATAATTCTAGATGTCATGATTTCACCTTTTTTAGAAGTCCAAAGAAACTTGTGGCTTTTTAGTCTACCTGTGTTTTTGTCTAACTGCTGCCTAATGAAGTGTCAGATTCCCTTGTGCTTCTGCTGCTACTTTAACTATCCAATGGTAAGAGCTGGAAGGGTCTATGTGGATTTTAATTTAGTCACCATGGTGAGGATTTTAGTGTTGCAAATGTTACAGATTACTTCTTGAAAAACAGCTGCTGGACTAGGAGTTCAAAGGCCAACACTTTATGTTATGTACGATTGGTTTAATCTTCGTTCGATCTCTCTTTTTATCTTATTCCCTGGAAGGTTGATTCAAAAAATGGGCTTTATTTCTTTTTTGCTATTATCTTATCAAGGAAAATATATTGAAGACAATTTGACAACTTGACTGGAGAGTGCTTGATGGTGTAAGACTTTCAGCCCAGTACCTTTTATTTCAAGTCTAAAGGAAAAACATCCAACTCTAGCTAAGAGAACAGACCACATGTTTTCTCGAATAAGAATCCACAAACTTGTAGGGTCGCTAGAGGACTCTGTAAGTGACATATTTCTTGGGATGTTTTAGTTCATTGAGACTTTAAAAAAACAGGTTTTTGTTTGGTTTCAATCCTAATCTAACAAAATCACTATACTACATTCTAAGTCATCCAAATGGCTATTATAATAACAAGGCAAAGTAAATGAATTTAGTGCCCACAGGTGTGTTTGCTTTTGAATTTATGATTACTTTTAAACACGATAGATATCGATGAGATAAGGAGTGGCTGCACAAAGGACATTTTTACCACAATTTAAGAACAAATATTCTAAAAATTATGTCACCTTAAGCCATTACATACCAGCATATTTAGGACAAGGTCAAAAGTATGTAAATGGTATAATGAGTGACAAAGTCACATGAAGAGTCTAAGCATTACTCAGATTCTGGTTTTGCATATTTGAACTTGAACTGCATTTTTTTTTATTATTATGAAAGTCAGTTACAAATAATTATTGGGAAACATTTAAATACTACTTTGAACTTCAGTATCTCATTTTATGACATTAAATTAACTCATCCAAATGATTTATATATGATGAATGTGACTTCACTCTTCAAAAAATAAGGTAACAAAGACAAAAAGTGATAGTGTAAATATTTTTCACCATATTCAGAAAAAGAGCTAATATAAACAATTGATATAAAAACAATTGATTCTTCCACTAGAAAAATCATTTCACTACACCTCACTGTTCAACATTTAACTTTAGCGAAAAGCATTTTTCACATTGAATTTGTATTGCCAATTGGAATTATAGAATTTTCAATATTGCCTGTGTCTTACTTATAAACTTGTTTTGAGTTTATAATTTTATTGCTTATAAATGAAAGTAACTTAATTTTACTACTTCCACTGTTTAAACATTATTGGAATAAAAAATTGTGAAAAATTGGAATCAATGAAAATATTTGCTTGCCACACCAAACTATGGGTTTAATTAAAACTGACGTTTCTTTCCCATTAACTTCTCATCTTATGTCTTATTTTTCTGGCAATTATTCATTGTACTCCAGTAAAATTGGTCTACCTCTTTTCATAGGAAAAAATAATTATATTTTTTTACATTTTTTTAACGTTTATTCATTTTTTGAGAGACAGAGCGTGAGCAGGGAGGGGCAGAGAGAGGAGACACAGAATCCAAAGCAGACTCCAGGCTCTGAGCTGTCAGCACAGAGCCTGACGTGGGGCTCAAACTCAAACTGTGAGATCATGACCTGAGCCGAAGTCAGACGTTTAACCAACTGAGCCACCCAGGCGCTCCCCCCCCACCCCCCCAAAAATATGAGAATTCTAAGGTCACAGTTTCTTTGAATGTGTTCATCCCTCTGGAATAATTTTTCACTAGAAATTTTATGGCTTCGTCCAAGGATCACACTCTTGGGGAGGAGTTTCTATACTACTCCTTATAAAATTGCACTCACTTCAAAGTCTCAATTCCTATCTGCCATTTTCATTTCTTTTCTCCGGAGAATGCATCTCTCGGTTTACCATTTACATATTTATTTTGTTGACTTTCTATTCTCACTAAAATTTAACCCTGAAGAAATATGGATTTTTGCCTCTTTTGCCTATCTCTGGCACACAGGTTATAGATATTTTGATTAGTTTTCTTTCTACCATCCTCACTCAAGTGTTTATAGACATAATTAAATTAATAACTTTGTAATGGTATCACAAAAGTTATCTTTTCCAAAGTTGTTAAGAGGAGGCACGTCTTGATTAACCATTGGCATATAATTCTAATTCATTACTTATTCAGTTAAAGGCAGATGAAACAGATAAATGTACACATCAATGCATAAGTAAGTGTTTAAACACATGAGAAGTAATTGGAGATTTTTAGTGTTGAATGAAGTATTATGAAAATGTTCAGCCCATTCAGAATTCAGACTCAGAGGTAAGTCTGAATTTCTAAACCTCTATCTTTATTCTTTTATCATTACTTTTAGTGCATTTTGTCTATTCTTAAAATATATAACAATATTTGAAATTTCATTCTTTGAGTTCTAAAAAAATAAAAGGAAGGGCACACACCTACATGGGCTTGGGAAAAAAAATGCTTTACCCAATATGTGTTGGGGCAAGAAATGAATTGCGGTGGTAAAATCCACTGTTCCTTTCAGACTGACTTGTGAACAGAACCACGAGGCACTGAAAAAAATCCCTCCATAAAGGAACACAGTTGACAAATGAAAGATTCTCCTTGCATGACCTTAAAATAATCTAACATTACTCCATTATTACACTGAGCGATCACTGCAGTTTTATTTTTGGTCCCGACTGAATTAGGGCTCACCTTTCGATGGTTGCCATTTTCTGCTTTTTGTGCGTAATAACTGACTTGACATTTGTGATGTTCCAATGTGTCTTTCTTAATGTTAAGGAATCATCTGTGCATTAATGAACTGGCTTGATGGATCTGCCAAACCTTTCAAAGAAGCAATTAAGTCTCGGTAAGAACTTGCATGAATGGCACGATTTATTGTAATCTAAGAAGAAGAAGTATAAACAAAAAGTAATTAATTTTTAAAGGTGGCAGTCAAGTGGTACAACACGAGAACTGCGTCTTCCGAACTTCATCTACAGAGAGCATAAAAACAACATGCTATTTTTTAAATGTCTTCTCAAATTTCAAATATGACTTTTGGGAAACTGTTCAACTTTATTACTGTTCAAAATGTTTAAATGAAAATGACGCGATATCATTTTTATCTATCAAACGAGAGAGGCTAAATTGGACACAAAGCACATGAATATTCAGGGTTATGACAGAAATGGTGAAGTAAATTTCGCTCACCATTGTTAATGGCAGGCTGAGCTGCAATCATGTGGCTTATTGATACATTTTCAGTATGTATGAGAAGCTTCGGAATACCACATACTATACTGCATAAACTACTCATAGTAAATAACCACAAATATAACCGTACAAAGCATTGATGCCTGAAGATCCGTAAATGACATTTATTACGTATTTTTCACATCTACCATGAAAGCAAACATCCGAAATGTTTAACAATGAAGGAATGGTAAGTTAAACTATGTTAGTGCACCTGTGAAATTGTACACAGCATTTTCAGTGATTTTTTTTATACAAAATGAATTTTCCATCTTGCATATATTGAACACTTTTGTGCTAGGCACTATGCTAATTGATTTACATTTCACTTTTACAAAGCCTATTTCAGTTGTAGGATCTAATATTTTTCTCAACTTACTGACAAAGATCATTTTGATTAAAGTAACTTGTTCGGGGTCACATTGTTCAAATGGAATGCAGCAAAGCCCAGAAATATGTCTGGTTAGAAAAATCCACGTTCTTAACCCATGAACCATACTGACTATTCAGTGATGTAATCTTATTGAGTAAAAAAAAAAAAAAAAAAAAAAAAAAAAAAAAAAAAAAAAATCTTCAGGGACACTTTGCGTACAGGTTAAGTGGTTAAACTGAATTGTTATACTCCAATAACTTCTTTTTTTTTTTCTTTTTGCTATTATTACTACATGTTATATCAGGAATACATTAAATGGTTGACTAGGTAAAGGAATTATTCACACAATATATTTTTCCCCTACAGGTCATAGCAAGCTTTTGCTTTTTCAGTTGGCTTCCTTGATTTAATCTTTGAGAATTCATATTATATTCATTTGGACAGTTTGGAGGCTTCTCAAACAGGAATCTGTATCTTTGGGGAGGTTTCCTCCATGCACTACAGGTATATTTGCCATAGTATATGTTTAGGGAGATCTGGAACATAAGGAAAGGACTCAGGGATTCAACAGCCTTTGTGGAAAACAATAATATAAACCCATAAATTTTTATATAATCTGATTGGAAAATAAACAGAAAAATGCTATGATCCAGAAAACAGTTTTTAAAAATATATAAAAGTAGTGTATGCTTTTATGTAAATTTCATTATTTTTTTTCATGATTCATTATCTTCCTTCTTGCTTATGGCACATTTTGGCTGATGTTTGTAAGTCACTCTCAGTGTCAGTTTGTCAGAAATGTCTTTCTTATTCCTTCAGACATGCCATTTTATCCCTTATCTAATACCCTGGTAAGTGGCATTTAATGCAATTGGGTTGATTTCTTTGGTTAAATACTTATTTAACTAATGTGACTGTGAATTCTATACAGGCAGGGCAGGATAGACACTGTCATGATCTCTTCTGTACCACCAGGGTATAGCACAGTGATTAGCCCATAACCAGTTTTTAATAAGTATTTATTGAATAAATAAATGAATAAACAAATGTATATTTCAGATATGTTTATAATAAATGTGAAGAATGTATTATTTTTTGATTAAGTACAATACACATATTATAGAAAATGGGGAGATCATATCATGAGCTCATGAAATTGCACTGATTTTAAGAAGCCTAAACTGAACCCCACGTGGGGGGTGAGATGGTATTTTTGTTTGTTCCATATGAGAGGTAGAAAAAGTTATATTTTCAGGATGGATTTTCAAAAATATACTATTCTTTATAAAAAAAGATTTTGTCGACTTCATTATATACTCTTGAATTTTATTTCATCTTTATAATTCAGGGTGAGAATAGTGTGAGACAAAAGTAAGAATATATGACTTTAAAAATATCAAGTTTATATGTTGACCAATGGGAGCTTTTATTTATTTTAATTTTTTATTTTCAACTTTATTTATTTATTTTGAGAGAGCAGAGTGAGCACAAGCAGGGGAGGGGCAGAGAGAGAGGGAGAGAGAGAAAGAGCCCCATGCAGGGCTTGAACTCATGAATTATAGATCATGACCTGAGCTGAAACCAAGAGTTGGACACTTA
Organism: Panthera onca; assembly: GCF_046562875.1. Classification (NCBI taxonomy): domain Eukaryota; kingdom Metazoa; phylum Chordata; class Mammalia; order Carnivora; family Felidae; genus Panthera; species Panthera onca. Next base: position 22,847,877 of record NC_138339.1, read on the forward strand.
ACCGACTGAACCACTGAGGTGTCCCAACCAATGGGAACGTCTAATGACATCCAGAAATATAGAGGCAGGTATTGATTGTTCTATGGTTTCTGATAATATAATTAATAAGATAAAAGCTATTACCACCATTTCTTAGGCTTTCTTTCAGGAATGTTGGTAATTTGTCTACAGTCACAAGTAAACGCATATATTGTGGCTCAATGCACATCTTTTTGCTTAATTTTCATGCTCTTTTAAATCATTATAATTTCAATAATGTTGGGGTAAGTTAGGATGAATGCTATTTTATTCTCCATTTTTTTTCCTACTAGTTTTTGATGGGTGTGAAGAAAGAAAATTGATATTATGGTCTGCCCAATGTTTTAAAAATCTTTTTGATTATGGACCTAATGCTCAATTTAAGAACAAGATTTAGCAGGGCAAAGTAAAACACCCCCAATGTCTCTTTTCAGTAATTACTCAGGTTCATAACACCTGGGATGAGGATGTGACAGTGAGAAAGAAATAGTGATGTTTGATGACTTTTTTGTTTAAGAAATAAAGAAACAATAAAAAATTATATGAAACTAATTGAATGCTATGGTTGAGGCTAGACATTGTCTTCTCATGCTTGCGTGTACCATATTTAAAATGCGTACAAAAATTGGTTAGGGTGATTTTGACTTACAGTGCTGTTTCCCGCTCAGTACAGGTAAAAGTGTGTATTTTGTGTCTTCATTTTTACTTATAACACCAACGTCTTTTGTGAATATATAATGATGAAAAATCTAATGTGCTAAAGTAAGTTTACGTATGAATTAACACATTACTATCAGCTGCTTTGAGGAATGCAAAAATCCCTTTAATCTTTTTCAAAGACTAAACGTGCTTTGAGGTACTTTACAATTTTACTGAGCATAGTTATGTAATCTATTTTATCTATTAGTCTTTATCATAAAATTGGGCTCTCTAATATATTATCAATAGAAAAGGTATGGTGTGCAAATAGAATACTTCTTTCTTCATTTTCAAAAGTCACTTAAGTGTGAATACATGCTGTGCTGACTATTCTAAAAACAGTGGACTGATTTCCTGACTTGTTTCATAGCATGGTCATAAAATTATAGTTAATTTAATATTCTTTTTTATGTATATATGAAAAATAATTTCAAGGAAACTTCATTACTTTTGAAATTACAAAAATAGCAGTATTACATAAGTACAAAAGAGGAAGTCTTGTCATATTTATTTTAAAAAGTAGATGTTACTCAATCTGTAGATTCAATGCAATCCCAACCAATATCCTGGCAACTTACTCCCTGACAAAGTGATTTTAAACTTTATATGGAGAGGCAGAAGACCCAAAATAGCCAACTGTGACATAAAAATACATGAACAAAGGTAGAGCACTGACATTATCAGACTTTTAAGACTTACCTTAAAGCTAGAGTAATCAAGACAGTAATGTATTAGTGACAACATAGACAAACGGATAACTGGGATGGAACCCAGAGCCCAGAAGTAGACTGCATAAATATAGGCAACTAATCTTTGACAAAGAGCAAAGGAAATACAATGGAGGAAAGATACTCTTTTCAAAATATGGCACTGGAACAATGGGACATCCACATGCAAAAAGAAAAAATAAAATCAATCAAGGCACAGATGTTATATCCTTCACAGAAATTAACCCAAAATGGGTCATTGATCTAAATTTTAAGAATCAAAACTATAGGGGTGTCTGAGTGGCTCAGTTGATTAAGGGTCCGACTTTGGCTCAGGTCTTGACCTCACAGTTCGTGAGTTCCAGTCCACATTGGGCTCTTTGTTGACAGCTCAGAGCCTGGAACTTGCTTCGGATTCTGTGTATCCCTCTTTCCCTGCTGCTCCCCCACTCATTCTCTGTCTCTCTCTCTCAAAAATAACAAACATTAAAAAAAAGACTCAAAACTATAAACATCCTAGGAGATAGTACAGGAGAAATTCTAGATGACCTTGAGTACTGCAATGGATTTTTTAGATAAAACATCAAAAGCATGTTCCATGAAAGAAACAATTGATAAGCCACAATTCATTAAAATTAAAAACTTCTGTTCTGTGAAAGACCCTGTCCAGAGAATAAGACAACAAGCTGGTGACTTGGAGAAAATATTTGCAAAAAAACATGTCTGATAAAGGACTGTTATCCAAAATAGACAAAAAATTTCTTAAAACTCAACAATAAGGAAGGAATCTATCTGATTTAAAAATAGGCCAAAGAGCTGAACAGATAGGTCACCAAAGAAGATATATAGATGGCAAATGCACATATGAAAGAATGTTCCACATCATACGTCATTAGGGAAATGGAAATTAAAACAACCGTGAGATACTGCTATGTGCGTATTAAAAAGGCCACATTTATAACGTGACATTACTCAAGGTTGGCAGGAATGTGCAACAATAGGAGCTCTCATTCATTGCTGGTGGGAATGCAACGTGGTTCACCCACTTTGTAAGACAGTTGTTTCTTACAAAACTAAACATCCTCTTCCATATGATCCAATAATGGTGCTCCCGTGTATTTACCCAAACGAACGGAAGTTAGGTCTATGCAAAATAACCTGCACACAGATGTTTATAGCTGTATTCATAATTATTTATATGAATATGTAGTGCTTTTTTCACAGTTGACCAAGATTGACAGCAACGGAGATGCCCTTCAAATAGTGGAATAGATTAAAAACAAAACAAAACCCTGATACACCTATTCAATGGGATATTATTCAGTACTAAAAAGAAATGTGTTATCAAGCAAATGTGTATTTATACGAAGCAAAAGAATGCTATCTGAGAAGGCTGCATTCTGTATGATTTCAACAGCATGATATTCTGGAGATGGAAAAATTATGGAAAACTTAAAATAATCAGTATCTGTCAAGGGATCTGGGGAGGAAGGGATGAATTCACAGAGCACAGAGGATTCGGGGGGCAGTGAAACTGTTCTGTATGACTTTGCAATTGGGTACACCCGTTAAACATTTTTTCAAACCCATAAAACATAAAATACCATGTGTGAATCTTAATACAAACTTTGGATTTAGGGTGATACTGATGTGTCAAAGTAGATTAATCAATTTTAACAAACGTATCACTGTAGTGAAGGATGTAGATATGGGGAAAGACTGAGTGTAGGGTGGAGAAAGGGAGTGCATAAGAACTTTGTACTTTCTGCCCAATTTGGTTATCTACTTAAAACTGCTCTGGGGGACAGCTCAGTGGCTCAATCTGTTAAGTTAGACTTCGACTCAGGTCATGATCTCACAGTTCGTGAGTTCGAGCTCCATGTTGGGCTCTGTGCTGACAACTCAGAGCCTGGCCTCCTGCTTCGGATTCTGTGTCTCCCTCTCGCTCTGCCCCTCTCCTGCTCATGCTCTGTCTCTTTATCTCTCTCAAAAATAAATAAACATTAAAAAAAATATAAAATCAACTGCTCTAAAAAATCAAGTCTATTTCTTCTAAGTCAGTATGGTTTATTTGTAATTGCATCCTAATTGAGCTTATTTGGTCAAGCTAAAATGCTTAGATAATTTAAGTAAGTGTAAAAGTTTATTTTGCAATTTATTTCTAATTTAATCTGACAACATGAAAAACAAATGTTGACATTGTAGAAAACACAGTACATATTCAGTCTGAATTAAATCCAAAATAAGGGAAACATGATTTCTTTTTAATGACTATATAATTGTATTAGAAATTTACCGGCTTTATTGAGATACAATTGACACGTATAACACTGTGTAAGTTTAAGGTGTAAAATGTGTTGACTTGATGCACTTATATATTACAAAATGATCACCAGCATAGCATTAGCTAATACCTCCACCATGTCACATAATGACAATTTTTTGTCACTTAAGATGTACTAAAGTGACACTTAAGATGTACTCTCTTAGCAACTTTCAAATATATGATACAGTATTATTAACTGTAATCACTATGCTGTACATTAGATCATCAGAACTTATTCATCTTATAATTAGATGTTTGTATCCTTTGGCTTAATTTTACTGGAATTTAGAAATAAAATTAGGCTATGATATTAAATTATAGTTTCTTTATTTGGGGCTTAAGTTTGTTTCATGAAGATGTTAAGAGAGGTTCTTTGCTTTCAGTCAACGAACACATCTGCTACATCCTTTCTTAATGTATAGTCTAAAAACTGTATCAAAATTATATGAGGTTCTTGTTAAAAAGGCAGATTCCAACCACAACTCTGAGTCCTTAGTAATTCTTTATTATCATTTGATATATATATATATAACATATATATGAAGTTTAGGATTCTTTTTAATTTTGTCTTATTTCCCTTCTATTAAAAATAATATTAAGTTTAAAAATATGAGTAGAGTAGTATCCACAGGCTTATTGCACTCTATAATATTTCCAAATGAATTAATCCTGATATATATGCATATGTCTGTAAATATTCAGACTTATCACATATAAATAAAACATGCATTATAATATATATTTATAAGCATATATGTGGGTATGTAAATCTGAATAATGTTTTCTCATAATTTGTGGTTTCTGCCATTTGATGACATTTAGATATAGTTTGTTATTTTACTATTTTTTTCTACCTTGTTAGATAAGTTTAAATATATCAAGCATCTATTACACATCTTTATTCATTCTAAATGCAGATTCCTGGGCCTGTTGCATTAGTACATCTGGAGGTGAAGCATCTAAATCTGTCTTTACAAAAATTTTCTAGGATTTTTTGTTTATATTATCATTTAGAATCATTGCAGTAGTCCATAGGATCTTACCACAAATGATATGGTAAGCTTAGAATTGGAGTTTGAAATAGGGGGGGTGATGTTTGCTCCCGAATTCTTTCCCCATCCCTTCAATAAATCTTGTTTCCAGAATCTGATTAGACAACTTTATTTTATACCTAATATCTTGGATCTCTAGATTAACACTATATAACATTATTATAACTAATTTAACATGATATAGACATTTTATTCTGTCTCGAAAAAATATATATATATATATTTAGGTCTTAATTATTTTCCATATTAGTATATAGTATTATGTATAACATTAAAGCTAATAAATGCAATGTTTAGGTTATATATTTTTCATTTTCATGGTTGTATATAATTTTTCTAGTTGTCGGAAAACAAACTATAAACCTAAGAATGAGCTGACAATACTTTTAAAGTCTATTCAAACTATTGCTAAATGTCCTAATTTATAGGAGAAGATTTTACTCCTACTAGTTGTCCTGACTGAAAACTTAGCATAATTTATGTTACTATCTACAAATTCCATTATATATGATGTGAGATGACTATATAAAATCATTAAATGAGTGAATAAATGAATAATAGACAAACTCATAATAAAGGAGACATGATATATAAAACTAATCTTGGAATGAATACCCAGAAATTAGTAAAAATTATTACTGACATTTTTATACATTATTATTATTGGCCCCTCACTCGAGCAATTACAACATAAAATATCTAAATATTATAAACATGTGAATCCATATCTGAAGGCCTAAAATTTGAATAAATAGATTCTAGAACATAATTACCTCAGTAAACTTACAGAATGGCCATTCTGTATAGACACATGGAGAACACAATTTTCCCAGCATTCCAACCAAAGTCCAACAGGCACCCTGGGAGTAGCACAGGTTACTTTCTGTTAGGGTCTTAGAATTTCTCCCACACAGGAAGGAATAACGTATTACTGACCTATTTTGATGGTGTTCTGTGATCTTTTACCATCTGTATACCAGAAGGCCTGGTCTTTCTGCATATATTAGCTTATCAGACTGCATGACACAATTTTTTTCTCTTGACACATCATCTTCTGTTTTATTAATTTAAGATTTTTAAATAATGTTCAATTGTATACTAGTTATCTCTATATAAAGTTCAATTTGAAATTCACATGTTGATAACCTATGAGTCATAGCTGGGACTTTAGCAATACAGTCTGTTATTAAACACATTTAATGTTTTATATCAATGTGAGGAACAATTTATGTGGTTTTAATATTACACAAATGTATGGCCAGGTAATATTGTGAAATAATATGTATTTATCTTTATGAGAGTGACTTTCCTGGATTTTCCATCAATTTGATATGATATTTTTGAATTTTTTTCTTAGTAGTATTATAGACAGAGTCAAAAAAAAAAAATGAAAAGAAAAGAAAAAAGAAGTAGTTAACACTTTCTGGCTATTAACTTCCAAATACTCAAGCCCTTAAGAAAACCTAGAAGAAGAAAGAACACTCTTGACTATAGGCATTATGATTTAAGAAGTAAAAAGGAGAGGAAATCTTTTTTTTTTTTTTTTTTTTTTACACCTAGTAAAAGAACCTCCAGGTAGAATAAGGAGACAGAAGTCACATGGATCCAGTGCCATGGGCCAGGCCTTACCATCCTGGAAGTCACTGAGGCTCAGCTGAGCCCTAGAGGTCACCAAATGGGTGATACGCTGAGATACATATGGAACCATTTACTTTTTTTTCCCAGCAATATTTAGTGAGTGTATGTACATGCCAAGCACTATTTTCAACTTAAAAGAAGAAATGGACTGGTAAGAGAACAACAAACGTGAAATATCCAACTTTATCCTCTCATGGATCCTACATTCTAATTGTATGGGGTAAAGGGTAGCGTGTGGGGAAAGAAGTGAAAGATTGTCAGGTGGCAAAGAGCTATGGGAAAGATTTGGAAAGAAAAGGATATAGAGGGTACCCAAAAGGTACTGGAAAACACACTATTTTACACAGAGGTGGGTAAACGAGTCCTCAATGAGAAAGTGATTTTTGGGCAAATTCCAGAAGGAGCTAAGAAAAGAGGCAAGTAAATTTCTGGGAAAGAGCTGTCCAGGTGAAAGGAAACAGTTTCTATCAACAGTTCTTATATGTCTGCCTATTAGTAACCAAAAGCTCAACAGACAATTCGGGTATGTATTCGAGGTTGAGAAAAATTGTCCTAGATTAAGGAGGTAAGAAAAAGGGACACAGAAACACCAAGCTGGTTATTGATACTGAGAAGAGAACTGTTTAATCCCATAGTCTCTACAAATCAAATCAGTATGCTCAAGATGTCCACTCCAAAATTTGGGGCCCAGAAATGAGAAGTAGGTAAGAAACCCAAGGCTCTGATTACAAAATTAGTGTGAGTGGAACCAATTTCCAACACCAAGCAAAACTCAACCCTCACCCAGCTGCTTTAAGTCAAGATAGTTACCTCTGGTGTGTGATGGCCGGGGAGGGGGGTAGGTAGGGGAGATATTTTTTTTTTTTTTTGCCAGGAGTTAGAAAGAAAATATAGGGAAAAAAACATATATGAGAGAGAAGGAAATAAAGCTGCACAAGACTATCAAGATCCTCAGAACTCCTAGGACCATTCAGACCAATAAAGAAAACAAACAAACAAACAAAACTTTTTAGACTGGTAGCCAGTATATCTCTGAGGAACCAAAGACCTATTTGTCTCATGGTGTCTCACAGTCAGTAACCATAATCTTAGCTGTGCTTACTGTAAAGCACTATGGGTCTATTATGAGAATTCTGTTAAGTATGACCTTAGTAGGCTGGAAAATAATGATACGGGTTTCAAGATTGATCATTTGAGAGCAATCCAAGGAACACGACTTGTGCAGAATTCTAGATCCGTTTTGAATTTAAAATAACCCTGAAAGGTCCAAATGGAGATATCCAGTCAGGAAGCAGAACTTTGGGGTTTAAAGCTCACAAGGAAAATTAGGACGGGGGTAAACATTTGGGGATCATCACCACATAGAACTTTGGAAATATGAAAATGAATGATATTGTTCATATATGGCATGCATACATAGAAAAGAGAAATGGGCAGAATGAAATCCCAGGACCGCACTAAATTTTAAGAGCTGGGCAAAGGAAGAGGGTTCATGAAAAAGAATAATAGGGAACATAGGTGCCTAGAGGGTTTACAAGAAATATCATATGGCCTTTAATGCAACCTGCAATGTAGTTTAGCCACACTCCAAATACCCATCAGGAAATATAAGTGCCAATTCCTTGGTGCTCTGCTCAAATTATAACCTTTTTGATATAACCTTTGGGGTATGCAGTTTATCCATTCTACATAATCTATCCCTGGATCACATCAGAACAGCTGAGGTTGCAAATAGAAAGTCCTTTCTTTCAGTGTGCTTAGAATGGTAGTACTGAAGCACTTTTGGCAGCAATGATTATGTGATACTATAAAATATAGCTTTGTTAAACTTTTCTATGTCTTTTTTCTGTAAGTTTGCTGTGTTCCATAAATTGCAGTTTGCCGCGTGAGGACCAACAGTAGGAAGGTCTCCTTGGCCACCGTACTGGGAATAGCACTCCTACACTTCGGGAAATTCTCCGTTCGTTTATGATACCATCACTCATTTAACTGACCAAAATTTGATCTTTGCATTGGCTGGAAGAAGCAGATAAATTACCTACCTTTAGCTCACAAGCATTTAAGCCATATTTTTTCCCATGTAGCCCTCACCTGGTTTCTTTTCACTCATTCTACTCTCCTTTCACTCGTTTTTCATGATCTCATCTTAGTAAAACTATATTGTGTTGTACTGTATGTATGAAAGGCGAATTATGCGAGATATTCTCCATTTACCCGCTCAAACCTATCATCCTCCAGTTTGAACTATGTCCCGGAAAGCTGAACTTTATATATAACGTCAACCTGGCTCATTTTCCCTGACTTTCGCTTAGCTTTGGCTGATGGAAAGTGCAGCCTGAAGGTCCGAAGACTGGAAGGTGGTGATTTGGAGACATTATTGTCTCATTTGTCTGCTGTGCTGTGGTTTGTCAGTGGCTGTATCCTTTTCCAAAAGCCATCGGCCCTCTCAAATTGTCACTCCTGGCTCCGGAAACCTCCAATTTCTCATCACAAAATCCTGTCATTTTTCACCTCACACTGGGTGTGGCATCGTCACCCTGCTGTTGCGTTTAACTCAGTGTTTAGTCGTCTTTGTTTGCCTAACCCTATCCAAACTTTGTAAAAAGGTTATTTCAATATCTGCTTTTTGTTAATGCTTTCAATATGTCACGTTTCCTGCTGAGATGTTGACTGAGGAAGCCGTCTTTGTACATTTTTTAATTAAAAGTTGTTCTCTATCTTTTTACCAAGTGCACCCAAACATATGCAAGCTTGCATGTATGCATATATCTGAACTGAATGACTTATTTCTAATTTTGTGAGCCAAGATCCTGAAATCCAGAATGAGACAAATAATGTCCTAAAATTATTAATTGGCTTACCTCGATTTTATTTCTCTCTATCCCTCTCAAACTCACACCAAAAAAATGAAAGTTAACTTGTTATAGACAGCTTCCGCGTTGGTCCCCGATCTTCCCTTCCTCGTGGTATTCACACCCTTGCATAGTCCCTTTCAACGTTATATCAAGATCAGTCTGTGCAACTGGAAACATATGGCAAAATAATATTATGAGTGTCTCCAGCAAAACAGTATAGTTGTTACCTCCAAGCTCTCATTCCACCCCAACAGAAACATTGGAAAACATGCAGAAGCTGTCAGAATCAACTCAGTCAGAAATCTGGAAAACAGCCAAAGGTTTACAGCAACCAAGGAAAGACTGAATCAAGCAAAAGGGCAACTTCAAAATTGTGGAAAGACTTTGCAGAGTTTTGACTTTCCCTTGCCCTGCCCATCCTGCATGTGGCAACACTCATAAAGTGGGAAGAGCACATTCCCAGAGAGTGGGGCTCTGGTCCCAGGTTCTGGAGGGATTACAGCAGAGGCAGTTTGCAAATTATTTTGTATATCTGTTATAACCTACTTGGGGGACATTTGTAAGAGTGACCAAAAATGTTAATACATCTGTTTCCTCCAATTCAGAATTCAGGCCAAAAAAGAAGTGGTCATTGCTCTTCGACACTGCAAGCCAACCTAACCAACTTCAGACTCATTTGGCAAAAGATTACAACCGAAACATGCGATAGACTGCTTATACCTGGGAGCAAAAGCTGGGAAGAATTTAAGACATTAAGACATCTGAAAGAATATGTTTATAAGGGGAATCTTAGAGGGCTCTCTTCGCACCCAGAGCAAGACAAATACTTGGAAAGACTTGAGAAGGTTGCAAGAAACACAGTTAATATAAAAAGTCATTTGTTTCTCTCTGTGCCCGCAATGAACAAGTGAAATTAGAAATTAAGCAACACAATGCCATGTGCACCCCATAATGAGGTGCTTAGGAATTAATCTAACAAAATATGCATAAGATGTATATGAGAAAAACTACAAAATTATGATGAAAAGAACCGAAGAAGAATTAATTTAGGCAAAGTGTTCTATGCCCATGAGTAGGAAAATTCAATATTGTCAAATTGATCTATTGATCTATGGATTTGATGCAATCCCCATCAAAATTCCAGCAAATTATTTTGTAGATGTTGAAAAATAAAAGTTTATATCAAGAGCAAGAAATCCAGAATAGCCAACACAATACTGAAGGAACAGAACAAAAGTTGGAGGACTAACACTATCCAACTTCAAGATGTGGTAAGTAACACTATCCAACTTCAAGCTGTAGTAAGCTACAGCAATCAAAACATTGTGGTATTGTGGTGGGGTCCCCTCCCTAAGAAAAGAAAAGAAAAAAAAAAAAAGAGAAAACCTCAAAGCAACCTAGCTATACTCCTAGGAGACAACATCCCTCACGACCTTGTAACATGAGACCACTTAATCAGACTGCATCTTTGTGTGTTACCATACGTGGGAGACAAAGAAGTAGAAAATACATAAAAAAACATTCCAGGTGGCATTTGGGGCTCAGTTCTCTGGGTACAAACCCAACTGAGTGGGGCCAGCAGGAATAAAGTTGCTTCCTGGAGAGAAAAACCTTGGTGTGAAGACTCTCTGTGCGAGAATACTGCCACAGTATTAGCAATAGACAGAACAGATCCATAGAACAGATCAAAACAGATCACAGGAAGTCCCCCCAAATAGACCTGCTTAAACAGAGCCAACCGATCCTTAACCAAAGACAATACAATGAAACGAAGATAGACTTTTCATCAGATGAATGAATGAATGAATGAATGAAGAATATGTGGTATAATATTCATGCAATGAAATATCGTTCAGCAATAAAAAATATGAAGTTCAGATGTAACATGGATGAAACTCAAAAATCTTGTATGCTAAGTAAAATAAATTAGACACAAAAGGACAAAATTATATGGAATGTATACTGCATGGAACATTTAGAATGGCAAGTTGAGACAGAAAGCAGATCACCATTTGCCAGGGAGTGAGGGAACAACAAACGGGGGAGAGGTTGCTTAAAGGTTACAGTATTTCCGCTAAGGATAATGAAAAAGTTTTTTAAATAGAAACTGATAATGGTTTCACAATACTGTGAATATAATTAATATCACCGAATGGTACTAAAAATAGTTAAAATTATATGCCATATACATCTTACCCACAATGAAAAATATTAAAAATGAGGGGCGCCTGGGTGGCTCAGTCGGTTGAGCGGCCGACTTCGGCTCAGGTCATGATCTCGCGGTCCGTGAGTTCGAGCCCCGCGTCGGGCTCTGTGCTGACAGCTCAGAGCCTGGAGCCTGTTTCAGATTCTGTGTCTCCTTCTCTCTCTGACCCTCCCCCATCCATGCTCTGTCTCTCTCTGTCCCAAAAATAAATAAACTTAAAAAAAAAAATGAAACAAAATTGGGGCACCTGGGTGGCTCAGTCGGTTAAGCGTCCGACTTCAGCTCAGGTCATGATCTCGCAGTTTGTGAGTTTGAGCCCCGCATTGGGCTCTGTGCTGACAGCTCAAAGCCTGGAGCCTGCTTTGGATTCTGTGTCTCTCCCTCTCTCTGCCCTTCCCCTGCTTATGCTCTCTCTCTCTCTCTCTCAGTAATAAATAAACGTTAAAAAATTTTTAAAAAATGAAACAAAATAAAAACTACTGAAGAAAGAAGGCTTGCTTCACCAGCTGAGACGATTTAATAAATTAATCCGTGGATGACAAATGTCACATTCAAACAGAGCGCATATTCTGTTACTGTATCTAGCCCAGGGGTGACCAATAAAATAATTTCATTATACAAACAGAGCAAAATGGAGGCCAAATGGCGTGTTGCCATGTGTTGCTCCCATATCTTTGCTTCGTCTGTGTTAAGTGTCTGCTCTCTATGCCCTAATATAACTTCACTGTGTGTGTGTGTGTGTGTGTGTGTGCGCGCACACACACACATAATATATTTTAAAACTGATGATAAGACACTTCTCAGATTAGGTTACAAACACTAAAATTTCCATCTTATTCCCCTCTCTCTCTCTCTCTCTCTCTCTCTCTCTCTCTCCACTTCTCTTTCCTCACTCACTTTTGGGGAGAGCAATTGCTATCTCCTTAGAACACTAAGGGTAGTCTTATGTAAGGAAAAACCAGATGGTAGGAAACTGAGGCACTGACCACTGGCCGGTAGCGAGCACCAGACAAAGGGTAAGTGTGCCTTTAGACGATCCAGTTCCAGCTGAAGCTTTGACTGCAATCTTACATTGACTCTGAGTTGAAAGTTACAGCTCAGCTATCCCTGGATTCCCAATCTTCAGGATCTCGGTGCAAAAATACACACTTGTGGTTTTAATCCACTAATTGTGGGGGCAGTTTGCTTTGTACCAGTAGATAACTAATACCTAATTTATCCCTTATCCATAATTTAAGACTTAACCTTTCCATGACAAAGAATATTTTGTTTTAGAAGAGTAAGGCCACTTTCTAAGACCAAAGTGAAATAATGTGAAAGGTTTAATTATAATTGTCTTTATTATTTTTCAGAAAAAAGAAATAACTTTTTAATATATTTTCCCATTTTTTCCCCTGAATAGGCCACCTTCAAAAATTATTCTTATACATGACTCAAAATCTAATAAAAAATATGAGCTTTCCTTCTTCACTCATATTTTACAGGTTTATGAAATTAATTGAAACATGAAACACTGCAGTAGGCTTCCAGCGATTGTGTGGTGCAAAAAGTTCCGTAAAAATTTAATCAAAATTGGTTCAAAGTGCAAAGTATCAACAAACACATACTCAGAGTCTCCATCTATCAACAGAAATTCTTACTGGAGTAAAAGGTATACATTCTAATTGCAGTGCGATTTATGATGATGGTTCACAACTTATGGGGAAAATAATTACTTTGTCTCAGAATAAAATTAATAGTTTAAATTTCAATGAGGTGAACTCTATTACTATAACACTTATGGGAAATAAAATTGCCTCATAAATAGAGCAACTGTAGGAAAATATATTTCCAGGTGATAGAATTTACTAAAAGCGGTATTTAATTAAGTAACGGAAGACATTATGAAGTCAGAGTGCAAGCACAATTATAAAACACAAAAGATATAATTAATCTGCCCTTGAGCATTAGCAATAAAGATAGTTAATATACATTGCATCTGTAAAATATATGTATATGTATATATCTATATATAGGTATATATACATCGTATTAAACCTTCTTCTTAACATCTTCTTCTTTAACACCTTCTTCTTAAACATCGTATTAAACCTTCTTCATTTGTGGAAACCATTAGCATATACAAATGTTTTTGAAACTTTTTGAGTAATTATTAATTGGCTTTCTGGTCCACAACACAAAATTTGCTGGAGGAGGGGGCAAAAATCCTGGCATTTAAATAGTGGTCCATGCCAATGTAATAAGTATAAAAGTAACAAAAGGAAAGTATTGCCTTCTTAGCTTAGATCACCGGAGCTAACCTATACTTTACTCTATGAACAACTTGGAATTGATTCATTTGGATGTGTCTAGTTAACCGAGGGTCACAAAGGCACCCTAAATGCAAGGTAGGTGAATGCTACACTTATAAAGAATCATCGAAGAACCATAAAGCACTACCTCTTGGCTGAAGCCTTCTTGACAGAGCTCAGGAGGGGCTGTGTATAAACTCACCTGTGAGAAAGCAAATGTACGGCCAGGGGATAAGAAATATGTCTGGAAAATAAAAGTAGATGGTAGATTTTAAGGGTGAGTGTTGGGGGGTTGGGTAATGGACAGCAGGAATTAAGGCGGGCAGTATGCATGATGGAGACAGTGAGCTGAGGAGAGTGTTACGTGGCTACGCTGAGTGGGTTATGGTGGGAGGTGAGTATACCTGAGATGCGTTCTTCTTCCAGAGGTAGGAAGTTAGGTGATTGGTGGCAGAGGGGAGGAGTGTTAGCATTTCCACAGTAGAGACAGACTTTTCACTCATTCTGCGGAGTAGATGAGACTTTTAACAATGTTGGACACAACTTTGTAAAGTCCACAAATGAAGATTATCCAGTTGTAATGAAAGGGGCAGAATTCTGTTTCTAGTTACAGATGGTGATCTCTTCTACATAAGGTCCAATTAAATAAACAGTAGCTATTATACTTTAATTAAAAAAAAACCCTTAAAAACAAATGAATAATAAATCAATGGTGGCTATGTCCAGACGGTGAAACACACATTAAACAATTAAAACAGAGAGTGATTGTCCGGGTCACAAATTTCCAGTAAACGCGTGAATGACTGAAAGTAGATAAAAGCATATTAATAAAACACTGCAGCTAAAATATGACACATGATTTTGAACAACTAGAGAGTGTCAGGAAAATAAATTAATGTGCGATTGAGTCTATAAATTCATATGCATTTCAGATGACTTTATGACAGCAGAAAATAGAGAAACAAACACCATTTGTAACATTATCTTACTCTCTGGTAAAAAATGTCCACAGAGTTACACATTAAAGCTTCTTGTTGATTTTCACAAATATTCAAAGCAGCAATGATGCTGTGTGTTTTTATTTTTTTTTAACTTTTTTAATGTTTATTTATTTTTGAGAAAGAGAGAGAGAAAGAGGACAAGTGGGGGGTGGCAGAGAGAGAGACACACACAGAATCAGAAGCAGGTTTGAGGCTCTGAGCTACCAGCAAAGAGCCTGACACTGGGCTTGAACCCACAGTCTGTAAGATCATGACCTGAGCTGAAGTTGGACACTTAACCGACTGAGCCACCCAGGCACCCCTGTGCTGTGGGTTTTTAAAAGGATACCCACTCATTTGCAAGAAATTGAGCAATGTAGACATACAAAAGGGAAAAACAAATCATAAAACAGAAGCAAGGAAAAAGGCCCAGAAATACTACCACACAGAATTAATTTTCTTTATTTTGGCAAAAGATTCCAGATCTATCTGTAAAAATAGAATGACACGAGTTTAAACCTGAGTACCTACTATTTAAGCTATGATTAACAAAATATGCTAAAATGTACTGAATTTGAAAGAAACTGAGATAAAACTAAAGCAACCCAAATAAATGTTCCTTTATGATAGTCATAATGCATAAAAATATGATAGTTATAATTTATAACATGATAGTTACAATGATTAATATGAGAAAAAGTAGGCACTGCCTTTCATTGATTTTTCTAATAATTACAATTCTGTTTATTATACACCACTTTTGGATTTCAGGGAAAAAACCTGAAGTCAGCATATTTACACTCTCCCCACTCCATCTATCCCCTACTTTTTCACTGCTCAAGTTTCAGTTATTTCAATTTTGCTCTTTAAATGTGCTTAGTCTTTGTTATATACAGGACTAGCTGTAATATTCACCAGTGATAAATTGTCATGAGGTTTTAATTACCAATTTTTTTTTGTTCCCCCATTAAGTTGACAAGGTTTAAATATTCAAGATCCAATGTTAATCTTTTTTTCAAAAATTCATGGTTGCTGTATTCCTTGAGTTTTGTTTTATTTAAAAAATGCTTGCTAATTTTAAATTGGAACACCAAATTTACCAGACATAAAATTTTAGTGACTTAACTTCTCATTATCTGTGAATATATATTAATAGTCTTCTGGAATTGAGTGTTACCCAGGAAAAACATGGGAATAAAGCTTCCCCAGATTAAATCTAACTTAAACCCTAATTCTAAATTAATCCCTCAAATCAGCTCCTTCACTTGCCATGATTTCTGCCATACCTCCGACCTCATCAACGAATTCTCACCCATGCTGACTCGATTCCTCTCAAACTTCTGTTGAGCCAGAAATCTGTAATCCTAAATTTGGTGGGAAAAGGCTAAACTGCTTTAAATGCTAATAGTAAACATAAACTCCCTAAATCCTTTCCAAAAAAGAAAAAATAACCAATCTCATAAAGTTAGTATTTCCTTGTCTTAAATTGTGCTACCCTGGAAAAAGACAAAGATTTGAGTGGAAGTCCATTCTAAGGAGATTGCAGGAAGAATGCTTAAGGGAGGGAGGTAGTAAGCTAGGGGAGAACAGCAAGTTGAAATCTAGTAGGTTAAAAGCAAGTAACTTCTGGAGCGCACTGGACATCCACCCACAGGACACCCTTGAAAGACCCTATGGAATGTTCCCCAGTGATTATCTATTGGGTGAGGAAGCTTGTTTATTTATCCATGAATTCCACTGTCATTGGTTGAGGGTTGCTTTCTGAGTCATCAATTCCCTATCACCTCTGGTGCAAACGCTCGGGCAGACAGGCAGGCATTTGCAGTAGGAAGCAGTTAACAGAAGTTGAGTGCTGAGGATATGTCCCAGCACGGCTATATCCTGCCATAACCAGAGTGAGCTCAATCTCAACCTCTACCCCCTGATTTCATCCTATATCTGACACATAACACTCCTATTCCAATAGGCAGTTATTTTCGGTCCAGCCTCACTTTATTTTTTTTTGTATTTTTTATTATGAAATTTATTGTCAAATTGGTTTCCGTACAACACCCAGTGCTCATCCCAACAGGTGCCCTCCTCAGTGCCCATCACCCACCCTTCCCTCCCTCCCACCCACCCATTAACCCTCAATTTAGTCTCAGTTTTTAAGAGTCTCTTATGGTTTAGTTCCCTCCCTCTCTATTTTTTTTTCCTTCCCGTCCCCCATGGTCTTCTGTTAAGTTTCTCAGGATCCACATAAGAGTGAAAACATATGGTATCTGTCTTTCTCTGTATGACTTATTTCACTTAGCATAACACTCTCCAGTTCCATCCACGTTGCTACAAAAGGCCATATTTCATTTTTTATCATTACCAAATAGTATTCCATTGTGTCTATAAACCACAATTTCTTTATCCATTCATCAGTTGATGGACATTTAGGCTCTTTCCATAATTTGGCTATTGTTGAGAGTGCTGCTATAAACATTGGGGTACAAGTGCACCTATGCATTAGCACTTCTGTATCCCTTGGGTAAATTCCTAGCAGTGCTATTTCTGGGTCAGAGGGTAGATCTATTTTTAATTTTTTGAGGAACCTCCACACTGTTTTCCAGAGTGGCTGCACCAGTTTGCATTCCCACCAACAGTGCAAGAGGGTTCCCATTTCTCTACATCCTCCCCAGCATCCATAGTCTCCTGATTTGTTCATTTTAGCCACTCTGACTGGCATGAGGTGATATCTAAGTGTGGTTTTGATTTGTATTTCCCTGATGAGAAGTGACGTTGAGCATCTTTTCATGTGTCTGTTGGCCATCTGGATGTCTTCTTTAGAGAAGCGTCTATTCATGTCTTCTGCCCATTTCTTCACTGGGTCATTTGTTTTTCGGGTGTGGAGTTCGGTGAGTCCTTTATAGATTTTGGATACTAGCCCTTTGTCTGATATGTCATTTGCAAATATCTTTTCCCATTCCATTGGTTACCTTTTAGTTTTGTTGGTTGTTTCCTTTGCTGTGCAGAAGCTTTTTATCTTCATGAGGTCCCAATAGTTCACTTTTGCTTTTAATTCCCTTGCCTTTGGGGATGTGTCAAGTAAGAAATTGCTGCGGCTGAGGTTAGAGAGGTTTTTTCCTGCTTTCTCCTCTAGGGTTTTGATGGTTTCCTGTCTCACATTCAGG
Source organism: Panthera onca (assembly GCF_046562875.1). NCBI lineage: Eukaryota > Metazoa > Chordata > Mammalia > Carnivora > Felidae > Panthera > Panthera onca. The sequence goes on from NC_138339.1 coordinate 22,865,807, forward strand.
TCCTTTATCCATTTTGAGTTTATTTTTGTGAATGGTGTAAGAAAGTGGTCCAGTTTCATTCTCCTGCATGTTGCTGTCCAGTTCTCCCAGCACCATTTGTTAAAGAGACTGTCTTTTTTCCATTGGCTATACTTTCCTGCTTTGTCCAAGATTAGTTGGCCATACTTTTGTGGGTCCAATTCTGGAGTTTCTATTCTATTCCATTGGTCTATGTGTCTGTTTTTGTGCCAATACCATGCTGTCTTGATGATTATAGCTTTGTAGTAGAGGCTAAAGTCAGCCTCATTTTAAATTAGCTGTCAAATGCCATTTTTAAAGGGGTTCTACGTCCATATTGAGAGAGAACTTAACAAGTGTCTTCCAACCACTATGCTGGTTAGAGATTAAAATTGAGGAAATATGGTATAAGAGGGGAAAAAAGGGTTAGTAGTGTAAGCGTCTGGAAATTACTTATGACCCATGGAAAAGGAAGTTATACAAATAATATGACATCTTCTTTCTCTTTTTCCATTCTTCCTTCCCCTGATGAACCAGGAGAATCAGTTTTGGATAGATAGTTAATGCAATTCTGAACTCTGCCTGTGCTGTCTCTCTACAAATGCATGTCACATTTTGGTATATATCACTATCATCTAAAATTTTTTGTGAAAATGAAGATTATCAGACATCTTTCCTAGGGAATTTGATTCAGTTGTCCCTGGGAAAGGTCCAGGACCCTCTGGTTCTAATAAGTGCTTTAAATAATTTTCGTGGTCCTTGAACCACGTTTTAGGAACCCATATAGTATATTTCAGGGATATTTACATTTTGGTTGAGAATAGCCAAAAAATAAACAGTTTTTCTCTGTACTGTTACCCGTGGAAATTTATGAATAGAAGACCCAGAGACCCAGAGAGAGTCAGACTCTAAAAATTCAAGTAGTGCTAATATTTTAACTTCTCTCTTTACTCTGATTTTGCCCCCCACCTCATTCCTATCTAGGAATATTAGCAGATCTATTATGTGCAGGTACCACCCACAGAGGAGTTAGAGGCTCTACTTTCAAAAAGACATTTAAAATTAGCAGGATGGGGGGAGGGATGAGGATTCTTGGAGAACAATACATGTCATTTATGGATTCCCAGATCTCAGTGAGAAAAATGGAATCTCAGAAGCCAAATAGCAGTGGTCCATCAGAGACGAGTCTCCAGAAATGTTTGAGATAGGCAGTCTATGAAGGTGCTGCTTGATATGTACAGAAGGAGAAAGTCTAGGACGGATAGGCAGAACCTTTACTTAAGTGAAAGGTGGACCCAGGCTATTGGAGGCTCCTAACCCTTCCCCTTGAATGTACGTTTTACCCTGTTCTCACAGTTGAAGCCATTTTCAAGGGTTCAGTCTTGAGAGAGAAAGGTGTTGTTGAGACCATCTGGACAGTATACATGACAGAACCCAGTCAAGACCTCTACAGAAACTTCTCAAATTCTGGTGGGTGGGTGCAGAGATCTACTCATATTGAAGCTGCCCATAACAAGCCTCATGGATAAGTTCTCTTGCTTATTAAACCCGCCACCTACCAATCTAAATGGCCTTTCAGGGACCAGTTTACAAATTATACTGATTAAATTAGTTTACTAGTTGTCTGTCAACCTTCGAATGTCTTCATTCAACGCAGGAGGAAGATATGCAGCCAAGGTTATCACATGAACCTCCATGATATTCCAGAACCAGTTGAAAGCTGGTCAAGAACTTAAAAATAGTAACGTCGGACAACTGGTAACAAAGATGGCTTCCTAGAACAGGCACTGAGTGTAAAAACACTTGAATTGAAAGTGAAGGCAAACAGTGAGCATCTAAGGTAGTAGAAATTCTCAGTGATAAGGGGCAAGGTGGCCTCTCCTATGGATGACAGTCAACCTCTTTACCTCGACACTCTAATAATGCCTTTAAAGGCTTATAAACAGCTATGATGTTAAGAAATTAAATTATTAACAGTCTTAATAACCCATGGTCTTTCTCAAACCAAAGCTGTTCTGGTTAAAGTACTGCTCGATGCCTAAAATTCTAATATTCAGGAGCGCACACTGAGCCCCTAATGACATTATTCTTTGGAGTCCACGAGTTTTCAGGCTGATTGTATTGAAACCCTCCCATCAAAGGGGAGGACAGTTCATTTTTTGCATTTAGATAAACATATGCAGTGTTGCTGCCAGCACCAGCTACAATAAGTTTCCAGAATGTCATTTCTATTAACAGGGTATCCTACACAGCATTACTAGTAATCTATGGGCATATTTTTTACATCAATATATATAGCAATGGATTCCCTCCTATAGAATTCACTGGTCACCACCCAGAAGCCAGTTGAGTTGATGGTTGATAAGCTTATTGAGACCTCATTTATGATATTACTCTGGAAGACAATATGCTGAGAAACCGAAGTGCCATCCAGTAATATGGCTTAAATCATAAGGTAAAATTCAGTGTTTCTTACAGTCTGAATACACAAATTAAGAAACCAAGGTAGTGAGGAGAGTGAGAGTGTCCTAACATACAGGTACATTTAACAATCCCACAGGAAACAATTTTTGCTGATTCCCACAATCTTTAACTCCATTGGTTTGGAGATTTTAGCCCCCATTGGAAAAAGGCTTCAATAGGAAAGATGGCCGTAGTTTTGACAAGTTGGAAGCTAGGTTATTCCCCTAGTCATTTTAGAATTCCTATGCCCCGGAACCAACAGGCAGAAAAGGAGCTGACTTTATTGACTATTGTGATTGATCTGGATTATCAGGAAGAAACAGGATTGTAGCTACATAATTTAGGGAAAAATAATCATATTTGGAATTGAAGGGAGTCACTGAGGATTTTATGGTTAATAGTTCTACTAATGAAAAATTCTGGCAGCATAATAAAAAGAAAGATACTGAAGAATCATACCCTGCATAATGATTTTTTGGGTCACCTCTCCAGGAACAAACAAAACACCTGTCTAGGTGGTAGAAGACTATAAATGCAAAGGGGATTGGGTGGTTGAAGAAGACAAATTCAAAATTCATGAAGTGGGAATCATGCAAAATATGCTTTAAATTCATTATTTCCTTTTTCACCAATTTTAACCCTTACTACCTTTGATTTTCAATCAAAGATGATTGCTGATCTCAAGGCTTCCTTCTTTATGTGTTTGCTTTTTGGTTTTTGATAACTGCTACTCCCCCTGTTCCCTCCAGTTACAACTAAGTACATGTGACTTACTTATCCCTTTCCTCCACCTACACCTCCTCACACTTTGTGAATAGTACTTTTATTAAAACTTTCCTGAATTATTGTAATTTAAGTTGTCACCTGCCTCATGTTGGAACCTCGACTAATATTTCCTGTTATTATTATACGGATGTGAAATACCTCAAGTTTGCCAACAGAATAGATCTATCTTTTTTTTTAATTGTAACCTTTATTCACTTTTGAGAGACAGAGTGTAAGTGGGGAGGGGCAGAGAGAGAGAGGGAGACACAGAATCTGAAGCAGGCTCCAGGCTCCAAGCTGTCAGCACAGAGCCTGACGCAGGGCTTGAATTCATGATCGAGAGATCATGACCTGAGCCCAAGTCAGTGCTTAACCGACGGAGCCACCAAGGTGCCCCTATCTTTGGAGTTTTATAACAATGACTGGAATAGCTGTGCTGTAGAATATTTATTGTCAACTTTAGTCAATATTGCTAAATTGCTTTATTAAATGGTGATAGGTATAATTCATATCCCTTAAAAGTATACAAGATTCTACATTAAGTATCTTCGTCAAAACTCTGTGCTACAAAATGTTAACTTTCACACATATTGCATATGATAAAATTTTCTTCTAATTTGAAATCTCACTGGGGGTGCCTGGGTAGTCAGTGTCCGACTGTTGATTTCAGCTTAGGTCATGACCTCATGGTTTGGTTCATGAGATTGAGCCCCTTGTCAAGGCTCTGCACTGACAGTGTGGAGACTGCTTGGGATTCTGTTTCCCTCACTCTCTGCCCCTACCCAACTCCAACTCTCTGTCTCTCAGAATAAATAAATAAAACTGTAAAAAAAAAAAATCACTGTTGGGGTGCCTGGGTGGCTCAGTCGGTTGAGCGAACGACTTCGGCTCAGGTCACTATCTCGCGGTCGGTGAGTTTGAGCCCCATGTCGGGCTCTGTGCTGACAGCTCAGAGCCTGGAGCCTGTTTCAAATTCTGTGTCTCCCTCTTTCTGACCCTCCCCCGTTCATGCTCTGTCTCTTTCTGTCTCAAAAATAAATAAACGTTAAAAAAAATTTTTAAAAAAATCACTGAAAATAACTTCTTTTATTTTAAATTTTAATATATAATTATTTCCTTTACTGTGGTGTGTGTATGCATTTTTAATCTTTTCAAATAAATTGTTCAGAACAAGACTATAAAAGATTTTTACAAGATTTTGAAGTTTGCTTCTTTTTATTATGTATGTATGTATGTATGTATGTGTGTATTTATTTTAAGACAGCATGAGCAAGGGGGATGGGGAGAAAGAGAGAGAAAATCTTCAGCAGGCCTCATGATCAGTACAGAGCTCAACACGTGGTTCAGTCCCATAACCCTGGTATCAGACCTGATATGAAATCAAGAGTCAGACACTCGAGCGACTAAGCCACCCAGCTGCCTCTGAAGTTTGCTTCTTTTTAAAGAAATCTGTCAGGCCTAATGTCATAAAAGTATTCCCTACATAATAGTCTTATATTTTCTTGCAAATATTTTTGTAATTTTTTTTTTTTACATTTATTTATTTTTGAGAGACAGAGAGAGAGAGACAGAGCACAAGCGGGGGAGGGGCAGAGAGAGAAGGAGACACAGAATCTGAAGCAGGCTCCGGGCTCCGAGCTGTCAGCACAGAGCTTAATGCGGGGCTTGAACTCAAACCATGAGATCGGGACCTGAGCTGAAGTCGGACGCTTCACCGACTGAGCCACCCAGGCGCCCCTTGCAAATATTTTTTATATTTATAATTTTAATATATATAAAAGGTTTATATTTTGAAAAATAAATACCAGGTGTGCTATGTATTGTCTCAACGTTACTCATTTGAAATGCCATATCCATCATGTATCAAAATTTCATTTATGTGTGAGATCTGAGTACTGTGTTTTATTGTTTTACGTACTAAAACTTCACAATATCATAATAATGTCCTCTTTTGATATTTTTGCCTACAATCTAGAAATTTTTCCAATCATTTTGTTTTTTTTTTCCAGTTTCGGCTTTCAGCTATATTATCTTGTTTTCTTCTTTTTTCAGTTTCTACTGCCAGCGATTAACCTCCTTTGTTCTCTAAAGGTTATATGTTAATGCTTTTAAACTTAGTATTGCAATTTCTTCTCTCTTGTGAACAACTTGCCTTATCTTAAAGCATACCCAGACTTCTTTTTACGTTTATTTTGTCTTGATTTAGATTGTTTTCTCCAGGCATTTACTGAGGTTTCTTCAATCCTTTTTTGTTGTTGCTGCCACTGGTTTTCTTTGCCTTTTGTGGTAGAGGCTTTCCTACTTTCCTCAGCTACCTGGCTATCATTGTCCTTTGCAGCATGGACAGTGCTTATCGAATGGTGGACACTCTATAAGGTGAGGACATGAGTAGATGTGTTACTTTTGCCGGGGGGGATACTCTAGTATTCAGTGTTCTTAAACTTTTTATTTTTTCTCCTATCTTCTGATTAGAGAATTTAAGACTGAGTCTATTGATTTTTGTAGACAAAGTCAGGCAGGTTGCTGAGGGACAGAATATTCTTCATTTCTTGGGCCTGGTGATTTCACCATCTCCTTAGAATCAAATCTCACCCTCCTGAAATGGCTGAAGTTCTCGTGCTCTGACTGCTTCCGAATGAGACTTTCCAGCCATCTAATTCAAATAGATCTTTTTTGTTTTTTCAACAAGTCGATAAAGACTTTGCTAGATCCAAGTTTTGTCAACTTTAATTCCCTTATATTTTCTTCTGCTTTCATAATTATCGTTCTCATTCTTTTATCAATTTCTATCTCTGGACCGTATCTTTGTATAATAAAATTACTATAAGTAATTCGAGGCAAGTTGTATTTGGTAAAAATCCTCTGTATTTCTTTAGTTCTTTTTAGATTAATTATTGTAATAGCAGGAATTTTGTAGGGTTACATTATCTATTTGACCATAAAGAATAAATTACATCTAGGATATGATTAAGACACAGACCTAGGTTTACAGTTTGTGACAACTATATTATCCTTGTGTATTTTTTTTTCTAGCTTTATGTTAAAAACATAGGTTTTGCTGAAAGTTTACCAGTATAGTTTCATGAAAATTATAGCCTTTAAAAATGCCAAAATACAAGTATTACTAATATACACAAAAAGATACAATTCTTTAGGAAGTATGTTTCCCATCCTTTCCTCTTTATCTTTTGAATATATAGAAAGCATGATTATGTAATATGATTTGTTATATCCCTAAACTTTTAAATATTTGGATAAAAATAAATGAGCTATATTTGGATACAGTTTCATTGAAATGAAGGAATCAACTTTTTTTAATCATTTAATAAACATTTCCTTTCCAAAAATATACCCTACATCACCAGCCACAAGTTTATTTTTAATTATGTTTTCCAAGATTTCAGAACTACTGTGTTTTGCTGTGCAATTTCAACTCAGTTTGTTTCAAAAGTAATACTATTATAAATTTATTCTGATTTCTATTTACCTTGGCAGAACACTTTGGTAAAATTGCAAACAGCAGTCAGAAGTGTCTTCTTTGTGTTGGTTAGTGAGACATCCCCTCCCCGCCAAAATCAACCCCTATTCCCAAAGGTCCTTAAACTGTGTAAGGGCACTCATGGTTTCAAACCTCAGAATTTCAGTTTATAAAGTTTTGGTTGACATTATGATTACAGGTTTAAGAAGTGTGATAACGGTATTAACATTTGAGCAGTCATGTTCCAACATGCTGTGGAAAGGAAATGGAGCATTTTCATACAAATTAAGAGAAATTTGCTCCTACTCTTAGTCATTGAGTAATTACAGCTAATCAGTCAGTCAATCATGACAGAGACATCTTTGGGAAATACTCCTAAAATAGCATTTAATTTTTTTTTTTTTCATTTGGCAAGGAGAGCTTCACTTTAAATATTAAAGTGAATCATTAATTTAACTATATAGAGTATGAATTATACATATTCACATCCCAAAAGAATCAGAAAATCAAACAGATAAAATAACGTTCAATTATTTTGTTTTCTAAAATTTTAATTAAAAATGTACATTAATTTTAAATTTTACAACTAAGTTTTATACATTGTTTTTGTTTTATTTCTATACACTAATTTCTTGAAGAATTTGATGTTTATTACCATTTTTTTCTTATGGAAATGGTGTATTAGTTTAGCATCTGAGATAAAATAACTTGTAAATTTGTCTACAAAGTTAATATAAACCAAAACAATCATGAGTAAATATGGTAAATCCTACACTAAATTTGAGATTTAGTTTGCAACCTAAAAGTAATAAATTCCTAAAAACTTTTAAAGTATTTTTTGCTTTACTGCCGTGTTTATCAGAAGTATTATTAAAATGTCAAATCATTTGTATAGTCAAAACAATAGTCTTTTTTTGTTGTTTTTGTTACCTGACATGCCCACTGGAGCATTTTAGTTATTCTTGTTAGAAAGGTAAGTTAATTAAATCGTTAAGAAGTTGGTTCCTTTTCTTTTTCATGAAACTTAAGAAAAAAATAAACTAATGGGAAAAGATGTATGTTTTTGTCATTTAAATATACCTAATACATTAAAAAAAACATAATTCTTCTAACAAGCAAAATAAAGAAACGTTTCCCCCTAGGAAAATTATTTCATTACATTTTATTCCTGACAATACATCCTAAATATCTAAACAGGTTAATGTGGATGAATAATATTCATATTTTTAATTTTGCATAGTATTTTGTAGTATAGACGAGCTATCATTTTACCCAATGAATCTCTACCGATGGCAATGAAGAATATTACATTAGTTTTACTACTAAAAATAACAGTATAGTAAGCATTCATGTTGTTATAGACAGAATTGTGTCTTCCAAAATGTATATGATGAAGTTCCAAACCACAGTCACTCAGAATTTTCCTGTATTTGGATATATATATATATATATATATAATATTTATTATATATAATAAATATATAAAAAATTATATATATAATATATATAATTATATATCCCTGGGATCCTGACCTGAGCCCACATCAAGATTTGGATGACCAACCGATTGAGCCACACAGGCACCTCTGGAGTTGGCTTTTTAATTTAGTAATTAATACACTATGGCAGGGGTCCTTAGAAGAAGAGATTAGGATGTAGGCATGCACGGGGAAAATCATATGAAGATGCAAGGAAAAGATGGACAACTACAAGCCAAGGAAAGAGGACTCAGAAGAAACCAACCATCCAACCATGCTTATGCTTTTTTTTATATATATATTTTTATTAAAAAATTTTTTAATGTTTTATTTATTTTTGAGACAGAGAGAGACAGAGCATGAGCAGGGGAGGGGCAGAGAGAGAGGGAGACACAGAATCCAAAGCAAGCTCCAGGCTCTGAGCTGTCAGCACAGAGCCTGATGCAGGGCTCGAACCCACGAACTGTGAGATCATGACCTGAGCCAAAGTCAGATGCTCAACCCACCGAGCCACCCAGGTGCCCCAACCATGCCTTTGCTTTTATCTCAACCTTATACACTCCAAACTGGTGAGAAAATACATCGAAATTTTTTAAGCTATCCAGTCTGTGGTACTTTGTTTTGGCAGCCCTAACAAGCTAATATATATGTATATTATTTTTACAATATATGCATTTATTTTATTGTATTGATATTTCTATAAAGAAGAGTTTTAAAAAAAGAGTTTCAATAGAGAGTTATTAGGTCAGTTGGTCTATATATTTAATTTCAACAGGCATGGGGAGATTACTTTCTCAAATATTTATAATAATATATAATGCAAATAAATATATTACTTTCCTTAGGGTTTTTTTTTTCATTTTAAAATTCTAGGGGTTCCTGGCTTGCTGCTCAGTTGGTAGAGCATGTGACTGTTGATCTCACGGTTGTGAGTTCAAATTCCATGTTTCATTTAAAAAATGAAAAAAAAAATCTACTAGTTTAATTATTAAAGGTTGATACTCATTCACTTATATGCGTACACATACATATATATTTAACACATACAAATTATGTATATGTACAACCTTAATTTCCTTTTCCAGTTACTAATGATTACAATGAACAGTTATATTTGCTAGCCATGTGGATATTTTCCTTGTTTTAGTCGACTGCTGGGCATTCACATCATTTGCAGTTTTTCTTGGATAGTATTTGCTGTGTTTCTTTTCCCATTGTTTTTTCTTCTTGAAAAAGAAACAAAGGAAACCAGGACAAGAAGTTGTTAAACAAGAGGCTGAGAGAAGTCTCAATGCAGAGTTTCAAGGCAGTGAGTGTATCTTTTCCTTTATTTCATAAAGAGACAAAAGTACAAATCAGGTTCTCACAGTAAATAAGTAAGTGATATCATATGTTATAATCATATATATTCCACATTTGGAAAATGCACTCAAGGTTGACTTTAAAAGTACTTTTTTGGCTTTCAACTTCTATGTTCATAGAGTTGAGTATTTGTATGGTAGATTAGTTTTGTGCAGTAATAATAAGTAGGTAATTTACTATTGAATCTATTCAGTAGTAACATATAATTTTTCAGAGCAATAACTACAGTGTTATTTATGTAGGTTTAATATGCAAAATGGTAATTTGTGTTTGAATTATCACCTAGGAAAATTAAGCTACAATCTAATGGTTTTTGCTGACATTTAATTTCACAATAACTGATTACAGTATTATAGTCCATTATATTTTTGAACCCATTATAGCTTTATAGTATTATAAATAATTAATCTTTTTTTCCACTGGTTCTTATGGTATATAAATATTCTATAGTATGCTTGCATAGCAACTGTTCTTTTCATGTTAACATAATTTATCTCATTTTACATATTAATGCCTTATTATATCCTTAAATATTCAACTAGTGTTTTAATTTAACGCTACCAGTAATGTTTTTCTATATTATTTTCTTTTTAATTTATATAAGGGGGAACATTTAATGCATTCATATGAAACACACGTTGATATCTGGCAACTCTATGCTCACTGAAATGTAAATGCAACAAAGACATTTGTAAATTATGACATTGATTTAGTTACATCTTTATTTCAACTAGAATTTAAATAATACCATTTTGCTATTTCAATATTTTGGTGCTGGATTTCATTAAACTCTAAATAAATGTTACTTATACCTCTACAGTTTACATATGGAATAAAGAAACAACGCTATTCTGTTTTGAAACAATCTGTTATAGATTTTATAGGAAACTTCCATGGAAACTGTCTACCTAAGTTTTACATTAAGAATACAATTCGTGAGGTGCCTGGGTGGCTCAGTTGGTTAAGCATCTGATACTTGATTTCAGCTCAGGTCTTAATCTCGGAGTTATGAGTTCAAGCCCTGTGTTGGGTTCTGCACTAGGTGTGAATCCTGCCAAAACAAACAAACAAACAAACAAGCAAACAAAACAATTCTAAGGGTACCTCGGTGGCTCAAACATCCAACTCTTGATTTTGGTCCGGATCATAATCTCATGGTGTGAGATCGAGCTCCATGTTGTCCACTCCATTCTGGGTGACACTCTCCCTCTGTCCCTCCTCTGCTCACCCTCTCTTTCTCAAAAAAAAAAAATAAATAAATAAATAAATAAATAAATAAATAAAAATAAAAATAAAAAAAAAGGAAAATAAAAGAAAAAAGAATAGAATTTTAAGGTTAACTTCTAATTTAACTACTTTAAATTAAAGCTGCACGTTACCAGATGATCCAATAGCATCATAGTAACATATGTAATAATAATAAGCATTTTCATACTTACTGTCTAATTTTCAGAAATTACACATATCACTAATTTCTTCTATAAATTTATTGTATTAATTCATTAGTCCTTCTTGTGTTTATTTATATTTATTAGCCACAATATTTTAATCAGTTAGACCATATCTCTTTTGTATTATTTTTTCAAATTATCATTAGTATGTATATTTCCTTCTTTCACATTAAAAGTCAAATGTATTATCAAAGTAATTATCCATTTTTGCAATCTGTCTATTCCAAAAATTATTACTGTAACAACCTTTTATCATTTTTAACAACCCTTTTTGAAATTTTGATTTTCAATATAAGCCAATTATTTATTGACATTCTCAAGTGGTGATGGATTTTGTACTTGTTTCAGAGAAATAGGCAGAAAGTAGAGCATGAAGTTAAACCCTGTTTGAAACTGGCTCTTGGGCTAGAAAATCTGCTCTGTTACTGTGAGGACATTGCAAATAAAAATGCATTGAATGTGGCCAATACTGTTTTATGAGAAAAAAAAAATTAATGTTTATTGATTTTTGAGAGAGAGAGAGAGAGAGAGTGAGCAGGGGATCAGCAGAGAAAGAAGGAGACAGAGGATCCAAAGTGGGCTCTGTGCTGATAGCAGAGAGCCCAATGTGGGGCTCGATCTCATGAACCATGAAATCATGAGGGGTTCGATCTCATGAACCATGAAATCATGACCTGAGCTGAAGTCAGACGCTTAACTGACTTTGCCACCCAAGTACCCCAAGAAACAAAATGTTAATGATTTTACTACTTCTTATGCCGCAAACATTAATAATAAATGGCTGTAAGTAAGAAACAAACCAGCAAACAAGTAAGAATTGCCTTGAAGGAATGTTTGCTGTGCGACCTCTAAATTATTATCAGAAAATCAAAGGGGTAAAGTAATTTACCTACAGAGAACCAGTGATGATGTAGACACTGGAATTAAACAAACAAACGAAAAAACAAACAAAACATTTTTAAATGGGGAGAGATGAGGTCTCTGGGGGGACAGTTGGTTAAGCAAGAGTCTTGCTTTCAGTTCAGGTCATGATCTCAGGGTTCTGAGATCCAGGCCCATGTCAGGCTCTGAGCTGTTTTGTGCAGATCCTGCTTGTGATTGTGTCTCTCCCTGTCTCTCTCTGCCCTTTCCCTGCTCCTGCACACGTACACACACTCTCTCTCTCTCAAAAGAAATAAATAGACATTTAAAAATATTAAAAAAAATAAAATGAGGAAAGATAAGCAAAAAGTGTAATAAGTTGGGGTATATCAAAAGAGAAGTAGAATATATAAAAATGCAATAAAATAAAATTAAAACAATAATTATTAAACAAACAATGTAGTAGAAGAAAGTTCAGAGAAACTGATAACTAGTTAAAGGAGAAATTTTAAAACAGGTAAACAAAATATTCTTTAAAGGGTTTTTATTGCATATAGGACAAGTATACTGAGTGGATTCATAAAAAACAAAAGAAGTAGAACTTAATATCTTCTCCATAATTAGACTGCATTTTGATCGAGGTTCTACTTTTTTTTTTAATTTTTTTTAATGTTTTATTTTATTTTTGAGACAGAGAGAGACAGAGCATGAACGGGGGAGGGTTAGAGAGAGAGGGAGACACAGAATCTGAAACAGGCTCCAGGCTCTGAGCTGTCAGCACAGAGTCCGACGCGGGGCTCGAACTCCCGGACGGTGAGATCATGACCTGAGCCGAAGTCGGAAGCTCAAGCGACTGAGCCACCCAGGCGCCCCTCGAGGCTCTACTTCTTACTCTGCTTTTCCACTCTCTCCTTCAGTTTTCTCATTTATAAATGGTAATAATATAACTAATTCATATCTTTTTTGGAGGATCATCGCTTAACGTATGTAAACGTTGAAAACTGGTTAGCATGTAATAAACAACCAATGCATTTTGTTACTTTTTTTTTTTTTTACTGTTATGCTCTGGCTTCTGCTTTCTGTATTCTACTGCATATTACAATACTGAAGATAGATGATAATTCTTAAATGTTAATTTCCAAGATAAGATTATTTTCTGCATGTTTTTATGCAGTGTTGTTTCTTCAAGTTACAATATCCTTAGAGTTAAAACATTATATTTCATAGCAAAACTAACCTGTACATTTACGGATTACAAGGCAAAACTAAATAAAAATTTTAAGAGAAAATTCACATGGCATTTCACCTTACCACCGAGCCTCTTTGGGGTATTCAACAACGGTAATAAGAATTTGATTTAACTCTGCTCTGTCCCTCAGAAGCACAGTTAAACCTTACTCAATTTCCTGTCTGAGCACTTCTGGCATGATTGTCTCTCTCTTTTAGAATGCACGATGCTGAATGAAAAATTGTAAAGTTTACATATTTTTCTATCCTGACCACTCTGTACCAGAATATCCTCAGAAGTGTGTATTGAAAACAAATGAATGAATGAATGAATGAATGCTTGAATGAATGAAGCTTTAGAGGAGATAAATCCAAAATGAAAAAACCAAGGTATCTTTGCAGTCACTAGCTCTAATTATGTCTTATCTGTTTGAAGAAACTTCAAAAAACTTTCTCATGCACCCATCCTGCTTTAATCTTTTGTATTTAAAAAATGGAAATCTGGACTCATCACATTAATTTCTTTGAGAATTACTAACTGAGGTCCTATAATTATACACACAAGGTATTATGTTAAGTGCTCTTCTAAGGAAATGTTAAGAAAAATCTTCTAACCTTGAAGAGGGATTGAGAGGCTGCAAATGAGAAACTATTTCCTAACCTAACAAGACCTTACCTCTTTACATTTCTTTCCTATTTAAAGTACACACTGGCCACTTTTTTCAGCCCCTCTCTTTCTTGCAGTCATACACAGTTAAGAGCAATTAGCTGATGTTTTCAGTATTCTACCTGGAGATCCTCTGAGTCAAACTCAGATGTTTACGATACAGCTTCGATCATTAAAATTTCCTGTTAAAAGTTTCACCAGCTGCTGTGCTATTACATATCACAGGTTTCCATTTTACCAGCCTCCAATTACATCTTCACACTTTTGCAGACTTCACTAATGATGGACTTTGCATGTTTCAACCTCTGCCCATTGAAAGTCAGGGAGTCAATGCCATATATTCTAGGTTTCTGTTATGACATCATCCCCCGCTGAACAATTCCTGAATCAGGTAGCTATTGCTGTATAACAAACATGCCCAAACTCAGTTTAAAAAAAAAAAGTTTTTCATTCAAAGCCATAGGTAAGTTGGAAATCTTCTATGTGCGATTATGTGGAGAAGGATCCAGCAGTCTGAATGGAGACCATTCTAGACCAGCTCTCCTTCTAACAGAGAGGCCCTACCAGATGGACCGGACCACTCACTTGACCTACACTTAATTGCTAACTTGGAAGAAAACTTGTGTAGAAATGTTAGCAATTCCTGGAGGTCATTTTAGGCTACTGACATTTAAGATAGCTTTTATAAAGCAATAGCTAGCAAATTCATCCCTCCAAATTGAAATATTTTGTAAGAATTTTTCTTCTTAAAAAATGTTCTCAAATTATAGGCTAAAGTATAATGCAAAAAAAAGAGAAAGAGTAAGCCTGCAATGAATATTTAATTGGTGAATATGTTGGCCCAATCAGTAGTACTGAGAGGGATTTAGGGCAAAAAAAAAAAAAAAGAAAGAAAGAAAAGAAAAAAGAAAAGAAAGAAAGAAAGCATAGAAGCTCCTGAGTGGCTCAGTCAGTTAAGCGACCGACTCTTGATTTCCGCTCAGGTGATGATCTCACGGTGGAATCAAGCCCCATCTGGGGGGGGGTGGGGGGGGCTCTGCATTGACAGCACAGAACCTGCTTGGGATTCTTTCTCTCTCCCCCCCCTCTGCCCCACCACTGCTGACATTCTCTCGCTCTTAAAAAAAAAAAAAAAAAGAATAAAAATGAAAGCATAGCTTAATATTCAGTACCTTACAAAACATGTATTTTACTGGATTTCGAAATATTAAATGGATTTTGATAAAACACAAATCCAATTCTTTAGTTTTATTTATTTTTGAGGGGGGGGTGGGGGAGGAACAGAGAGAATGGGAGACACAGAATCCAAAAAACAGGCTCCAGACTACACAGAACCTGATGAGGAGTTCGAACTCAGGAACAAGTACAACATGACCTGAGAAAAAGTTGGAAGCTTGACCTACTGAACTACCCAGGCATCCTTTTTTTAAAAAAAAAATTTTAATCTTTATTTATTTTTGAGAGAGAGACAGAATATACAAATCCAGTTCTTAATAAAGTAGCAATAAATATATAATTGATTGAGATAATAATATTATAATTACTTACTGACATTTCTTTCCAGGGTTTTTCTAGGCATTTTAAAATATGCAAGTAAAAGAAAAACCTCCATAAGGAGGTCAAGGTCAGAAACTTTTTAAAAAAAATGTATGTAAGTAATGACAATGCAATTTTTAAATAAATCTATGTGTAAAATAGAGAAACAACAATTTGAAAACAACATGTAATTTTCAAAGAACCAATTCATGTAAAAGATTTGCCTATTTTGGATCCTGCTTTATCTTTAAGGCTTAGAATTCTGACTGACAGAAGGAGGGCGCTTGTTGGGACGAGCACTGGGTGTTATTTGCAAGTGATGCATCACTAAATTCTACTCCTGAAATCATTATTACACTATATGTTAACTAACTTGGATTTAAATAAAATTTTAAAAATTTAAAAAGAAAAGAATTCTGACTGACACATTGTAGGTACTCAATACTTTTTTGGTTGAATGAATAAATGAATTGCAAGAAATGGTAAAAAAAAAATTGTAGTACTGACTTTATTTTTCTTCCAGGAGACGGCTAAAGATTGCCATTTAATTCTACCTAATATTTTCAAGAACGTGAGGGGAAAAGACAGTCATGTTCAAATGCCATTGCTAAGTGATTTGTCATTTTTTTTTCAAAGTTCAAAATGTATGTTCTTGGGGAATGTAAGAAAATGTCAACTGGAACTTGTGGTAAGAGAAATTCAAACAATAGAGTATCTTCTCACGGAGGTGAGGCTGTGATGCAAAAGACCCTTGATGTGTCAGGAACCTCAGTAAGTTCTAGAAGACAAAATAAAACATAGAGTCAAAGGAAAATAAATAATACATAAAGGTATTCTAATGACTCCAGCAAGATTCTTAATGTATATTAAATATTTGTTAAAATTCTAAGTCTTTCGGAGCGCTTGGGTGGCTCAGTCTGTTAAGCGTCAGACTTCCACTCAGGTCATGATCTCACCGTTTGTGGGTTTGAACCCTGTGTCAGGGTCTGAGCTGACAGCTCAGAGCCTGGAGCCCGGAGTCGGCTTCGGATTCTTTGTCTCCCTCTCTCTCTGCCCCTCCTCTGCTCACGCTATGCGTGTGTGTGTGTGTGTGTGTGTGTGTCTCAAAAATAAATAAACATTAAATGTTTTTTTTTTTTTTTTAATTTTTTTTTCAACGTTTTTTATTTTATTTTTGGGACAGAGAGAGACAGAGCATGAATGGGGGAGGAGCAGAGAGAGAGGGAGACACAGAATCGGAAACAGGCTCTAGGCTCCGAGCCATCAGCCCAGAGCCTGACGCGGGGCTCGAACTCACAGACCGCGAGATCGTGACCTGGCTGAAGTGGGACGCTTAACCGACTGCGCCACCCAGGCGCCCCTAAATGTTTTTTTTAACAAAATAAAACTCTAAGTCTCTCAAGGTAGAGGGTACTTTTAGAATGTATTGCCATCCTTTATTTCCTTAGCCAAAGAATGATTAGGCTTAGTTTAGTTTACAACTTAATAACCATTGCAGGGATTTTTATAACTGTAATTTGAAAGACATGAATCTTATTTCATTATAATTATCTTTATGCTTAAACACACTATTTAATTATTTAGAGTAAAATTAAAATTAAGACAGATTGATTACTACATATCATGCAAATTTCAGTAAAATTTCTAGTGGTATGTTTCTAAAGGTAAAATTTCTAAAGGACTAGAAATGTCTTTAGATTGTTAATAAGACACACACTGAGTGAACTATCCGACTGAAATTTGATGAGTATGTTGGATCCAGTTTTGAACAAGCCAACTGAAATTTGGTTACAATTAATCTTTTTAAGTTACCCTCAAGCGTGTTTCATTCATGAAGTCATACAATAGACGACTGGCTCGAATATCTACAAGAATCTGAAAAATCGCACAAAATATAATGTGCTTGTAAATTCTATGTTTCTGAATTAAAATGGCAAGATTATCAGGGGAGTAAAGCACGGAAGGAAAAACAGTGCATTTGTTATTTGATAAAAACCTAAATTATCATACTACAAAAAATAACTTCAAGAGAACAGTTTCTTAATTGGTTGATCAGAGTCACCCACGAACAGGGTATCTGTGTGTGTATAATGCTTCCATCTACCAGGCAAGTCTGGCTTCTGCAGTCAAGTTCTTCATGAAAATCATCACTTAGCCTGCAGCTGGCCACAGTTATCTACTGCAGGAAAATTAGCCCTTTCACTGTCATTTATTAAGAACCTATCGACATGAGGCATTTTGTTCTTGGTGTTACAAAACTACCTTACGAAAATAATAGAAGGTTTCAAATGTTACTGTCTTTCTCTGTGCAGCCATTGAAGGTAATTAATATTTTAGCTAGACTGAAGTAAGCCATAAAGCAATGGATAAAAGCATTTTTATTTTTGCTTTGCTCCTAATAAAATAATATATGTTTATTGGAGGAGAAGACTCAGGAAGTGCACAAATGTATAAAGAATAAAACCTACCATAATCCTGTCATCGAGCAGCAGCCATAGGTAGTATATTTCCAGGGATTTTTTTCCTATTCATTTTAATATATGTGATTATAGTGAATATCAATCATAAATATTTCCCATGTAATTAATATTCATAACACACCTCTCTGCAAGATAAACTTCTTTTTTTAATGTTTATTTTATTTATTTTTGAGAGAGAGAGAGACAGAGAGAGACAAAGTGCGAGCAGGAAAGGAACAGAGAGAGAGGGAGACACAGAATCTGAAGCAGGATCCAGGCTCCGAGTTACAAAAACAGAGCCCAATGCGGGGCTCAAATCCATGAACTATGAGATCATGACCTGAGCTCAAGTTAGATGCTTAACTGAGCCGCCCAGGCACCCCTAAGATGAACTGTACAAGTGCATATATTGTGTTAAACTCATGAAGCTGTGTAGCATGCAGGGTAAATTTAGACTAAGGAGCTAGTCTGGAGGGGTGTGATCCTGGACTCTGTCTCCACCAGCTGAGGGTGTCAGCTTAGGGCTCAACGTTTCTTTGTCTCCATTTTCTTATCCATAAAATGGGAATAAAAAATAGTTCCTGTCTCATGGGCTTGTTACAAAGATGAGACACTGGCTAACTCATGCAAAACCCTTGAAATGCCTAACTTAAATCAAGAGATTTTAAGGCTTGTACTGTAGTATATATATCCAAATAGGGGCACTTGGGTGACCCAGTTGGTTAAGTGTCTGATTTTGATCTCAGCTCAGGTCTTGACCTCAGGGTGGTGAGTCCAACCCCACATTCGGCTCTGTGCTGGGTGTGAAGTCTACTTAAAAAAATTGTGTGTGTGTGTGTGTGTGTGTGTGTGTGTGTGTGTATACACACACACACACACACACGTACGTACATATATATCCATATATGTATATGGATATATGGATATATATTCCAATAGCTTTACAGAAACAGTTAACATCCTTTTCAGAAGTAATCTCACCAGTAGCAAGTGGGTTCACATACAGTATTGAGTATAACTGTTCATATAATAAATTAAAATGATGAAACTTAAAAATAACTAAAGCGTAACATTTTAACATCATGAATACAGTCTTAAACAGAGAAAGAAACTGGAAAAGATATCCAAATATGAGACCAAGAATATTGCCTATAACCAAGCTCCACAGAGTCAGATCTCTCCATCACTCTTCCTGTATTTCCGGATAAACCATAATTATACGTACATGATTTTAAATCAAGGCATCCTAATTCCTTCTCGGAGATGTCTACTAGCTCATTCTCATCCTCCCAAATTCACATGATCCAAGTAGTTGGAGGCACCAGTGATTTCATTTTGTGCTGTCTTGAAATTGTCTTAATGCGCTATGCCATTAGCACAAACCTCTTTCTTTATTATGCTCTGTAGCCTTTATTTATGGAGGAATATGGTCTTCTTTCTTACCACCAGGGACCTGTTGAGCTCTAGTGACTAATCGGCAGAACAGTGTGTTGACATGCACGTCTTCATGAAAAGCTTTGTATAGAAAAGCTACCCAAACCATTATTTCTATTTCCACTCACTCACTGTCAGCATCACTTTTCAATTGCCTGTCACGGGGACTTTCCCTCTCTCAGTCTTTTCTACCATCGTCTGAAACTGCCAGCAAGATCGCTCACATGCCAAATCCATGTGTACCAGTTCAGGCCAAGTTTGGAAATGCCTCAGTTGAGACATCATTGAAGTCCATTGAGCTGCAATGGGGCTATTAAGGCTGTATATCATTACTGAAAAGGATTCCGCTGAAACTTCTCCATGCATACATACTGTCTGGCTTCTGGGTTCATAAATTTTCAATATATTATACTGTACATGACACTTAAATGGCATTATTTAAACAAGTGTGCAAGTTCGCAGTATGTTTTGCAAGCAATCTATCCACTGCCCACAATATTCAATGCTATACCATTAGGGATATTTGAGGTTTCTCTACAGCGGAATTGGCTATAGTCTCTCACACCACTAATTTGTTTTTCTATACAAGAATCATTGTCAGATTGATAAGACTTCTAGGTTTGCTAGCCTATACATATTTTTTCTAGCATATTAGCTTATTATGAAATCACATTTTACCTAGTTTTAGTGAAATATCTTAAAATCATGAAGAATATGTCATTTTTTTCTTTTCCCTGATAAATATAAGTATTCCTACACAAGTCCAGTTCAGCCTAGCTTAACTTCCTTTAGCTGAGATTTAAAGCTTAGTTCACAGAGATTTTTAATTTTTTGAGAAACATTATGATGATATGGTTTGCATGCAGAAATAGAGATTTCCTACTATGGGTTCCTTTCATTTAATTTTATCAGAGTGTATCTGGTGAACTTTCTAGATTTTTGAGGCATAGGGTAACCATTTTTATATTCTATTTTTAAATGATATCTTCTTGGCACGAAGAACTTCTATGGCACAAATAAATATAAAACAATTAAAAAATAATTTTTAAAAACCCAGCAAGTACAATTAGCAATTTCTGATGTACCTGATAGATTCCAATTTGGGCATTAAAAATTACTAACTCAGCAGGGCTCACAGTCATGAGGAAGATGCCAAAATTCACGTGTAGATCATTAAATTTAATTATAAGTAGTGTTCTCCCCTCGGTTTCAGGATCTGTGTATTTTGGTGATGAAAGAAATGAAACAAATATTAACTTAGGATTATATAAAAATCCCTTTAGGACAATACCCCAGACTCCCAGGTGCATTTTCTCCCAAGGGGTACTATGATCAAGTCTTCAAGAGACCATGTTCCATTGTATAGTTCCAGGTTCTTCCGATGTATAACTTAAAATAGTGACCACTTAATCAATGGGAACTGACACATTGCTTTACATTTTTCTTATGAATTCCACCTTGTGTTCATATGTGGGATACCACAGATTGTGAGACTACAAGTAGGAACTACTGAAAGTGGGAAACTGAGAGCTGATATACATATGCTATTCAACAGAGTAGATAATAGTTCATCCTCTCATCTCCTACTTCTGTAACCTATAATGGAATCTACTTAGTAGCATTACCATTATAAAGGAAGTGATTGTCTCCTTTAGGTTATGGTATCTTAGAGTGTTTCCATGATGGGCACTTAGAACAGACTTTATGAAAGGAAGTTCATAATATTGAACACATACGATCTTTCTGGAATTCTTCCCACACTGTTCATGGGGCCATTAATCAAATCCTTGTATCATGAAAGAAAAAGTTGATTGATATCATAGGACAGATTATTAAGAATCTCTTCTGCAGTAGGGCATTTGGAAAGCATTTACATGGGTCACAGGAAAGGCAGTCTCAGGTAGTGTTTTGACATCTGCTCAGCCATGTGAGAATGGACCCTGAGTTTGTAACACTTTCTAACAGAGACATAAAGCGCTCACAGCCTGTGCTGGACTTATCGCTCTATGACACCTTGCCAGTGCTACATGTATTCCGAGCAAAGAGGGAATAGGGTCCTTTGCTTGCAGCATGACAGAGGTGCCTTGGCCATGGGACCTTGGCCATTAAAGACCAAATCCACTGCTGAACCTGATTTTGCTCTATCTCTCCTCCATGTGAGTCAAGTGTCTTTTCATCCAGTGCTGTGTGAGTGGGCTGATGTGAGGGACCGTTGCCCTTGAAGAAGTGAGACTTTTCCTCTGGAGGTTGTAACACATGTCACTCACTTGACAATGAAACACACATACTTCAAGACTGAAACACTTTCAAGAACATCATCTACATACATCTTCTTAGAGCCTATCTGCATATGTTCTTATTTAGTCCCAGACTATTTTTGTAAATTATTGCCAAAATATTATCATTTTATATCTTATTTCAGACCATCTATCCTTGGGGAAAAAGGGTCAGTGAAATCAAGTGCTCAACGTTCTGCTTAATGGGCATATTTTCTTGTTTACTCTCTTTCTCTGCCAGTCCTTGGCGGACCAAGACACCTTGAAAATCCATTTCCAGCTCAAATCAGCAAGCTATCTGCAGATACACAGTAGATCATTATTAATTTTCTTCAAAGGACAATTTATGAGTTTCCATCACAGGAAAATCTCCATCCCTTCTAAACTGCTTATACACTTTTATATCCATGAACACTTTCTTACAGCACCTATCATAGATGCAAATTTACATTTAGTTATTTGCTTATTTTATGGTTTGCTGGGTTTCTCACTAGTCTAAGACTCCTTTGGGCAGGGATGGGTTTGGTATATTTCACTATTGACTGTCTTGCACAAAATACTCAGTAGGGATTAACACACATTTATAAGGCTATGAAAATAAACCATAAATATACTACAGGTGTCATCAAAAGCTAATGATCACCATTCATGGAAAAATTGTCTATTTGTTTTTCTTTTAACATTCCTTCCACCTATAGACTACTTTAACTTGAAAGTTGAAAAGGACCATATAAGTTGCTTGGGTATAATTTCATAATGTGTTCTGATAACACTCCCAACCCTTTCCCTTCTTGTACCCTTGCACATTTTCGGTCATACAATCTTAATTTTGCACAATGGCTTTTCACAAAAGATTGTATTTAATGACAGTGTTTCTTTTATTTGTATTTTTTAAAGTTTGATATATTTTTAGATTTAAAAACTTTTTAAAATGGCAAATATGTCTATAAATCTTCACTTAGCTTCTCCAGTGTCAATATTTTATTCTATTGTGATGCACTTGCTCAGTGTTAACATTTGGAAACTAGTTATATAGATTTGGAATATAAATAAAGTCAGCCACTCCCTTCATTTGCTGGGTCTCCACATATCTCAGGCTTATTCATCAGAAACTATACGTAAAAGAAAGAAAATAATGTCCATTTGACCAACATTAGTGGATATTCAACATTTTCCGTTTTCATAATTTGTTTAAGACTGAATGTATTCCAAAGGATTTAATGACAGTTACCGTTGGACAAGGATAGTGGCTTTTAGTTACAAGAAACTTACAAACTTTAAATGTTAAAATGTGGAAGAATTAAGAAGTGCCGTTCTGTATCTCTATTTATCACTGTTCAAAAATGGCTCACTCCTAGAGTATAAATGGAAGGATATAAAGTAAGCCCAGCAGGACAGTGATCATAAACAGGCAGGCAGCAACCAGCGGCATGCCTTATTTACTTGCTATGATTTTTTACATTATTTTCATAAGGAAGATTATTCAAGGACAGTTGCTCTTAATCTCTATGGGGTGAATCATACACTCTCAAAATTGGATGATATTTATGGACACTTTTTGAAGAATAAATATACTTGCATACATATTCATTTAAATACACAAGTTTTCATAAAAATGACTGATTCTCTAAAGTCAAACTTGCAAGGAACAGAAGATTAAGGGGCCATATTGTGTTATTGGGCTATATATATGATTTTATAAGCACATGATTTTGGAATATTCCCCTCTGATTTAAAAACGGTATCATTGTGGGACATTTTCAAACCCACTACACAGGCTTCTAATTGCATTGCTCAAGAATCAGTAAACTACTGTATACTATAAAGGACATAGGACCTTGATATATACTAACTAGCCATCCACTCAAACTTGTTTAGAAGTAGATCAAAATAACTTGCTAACTTTAGTTGCTGATGGAAGGTAGAAACAGTCATTCTGTAAAATGAAAGAAGTAAAATAGAAAGAAGGGGCACCTGGGTGGCTCAGTCGGTTGAGCGTCCGACTTCGGCTCAGGTCGTGATCTCGTGGTCTGTGAGTTCAAGCCCGTGATGGGCTCTGTGCTGACAGCTCAGAGCCTGGAGCCTGCTTCGGGGTCTGTGTCTCCCTCTCTCTCTGCCCCTCCCCTGCTCATGCTCTGTCTCTCTCTCTGTCAAAAATAAATAAATATTAAAAAAAATTAAAGCAATGAAATAAAATAGAAAGAAAACATCTTGCTTGTAATTTCCATCTGAGTGCTTTCTTCACTTTTTATTGCAATATTGCAAATTAATAAAACTTAAATTTAATAAATTTAAAATGCTGTATCAAGAGGAAGAAATATTTTCTCAAACTTTTTAAAGGTAAAGTGTATATCACAATGTTTAGCTCAAAACCAAGAATTTGAGAGTGGGAAAAGATTAGTTCTGGAATGAATGAATGTTTTTTAGAGAACTTTGATATCACAACCAAATTGCTTTCTGCTACTAAAATTGTGTAATGCATAATAAAAATTTTATAGCTACATGGGGTCATAAGTATTGCCTTTGATAAATTAAAGTGGACTGGGCAAACATTTTTAATAGAACACAAATAAGTGTTATTTCTTCTTTTTTTTTGAGGTTTATTTATTTTTGAGGGAGAGAGAGAGAGTGTGAGCGGGGGAGGGGCAGAAAACGAGGGAGATGGAATATGAAGCAGGCTTCAGGCTCTGAACTGTTAGCAGAGACCCTGACACAGGGCTGGAACCCACGAACTGTGAGATCATGACCTGAGCATATTGCTAAGAGAATAGATCCTAAGTATTCTCAGCAGAAAATAAACGAACAAAGGTTAACCATGTAAAGCGACTAACATGTTAATTAGCTTGATTGTAGTGATTATTTCTTGAAGTATATGTGTACTAACCTACCAAATTGTACACCTTAAATAGGTACAATAAAAAAATTGTGGGGGCGCCTGGGTGGCTCAGTCGGTTAAGCGTCCGACTTCAGCTCAGGTCACGATCTCGCGGTCCGCGGGTTCGAGCCCCACATCGGGCTGTGGGCTGATGGCTCACAGCCTGGAGCCTGCTTCCGATTCTGTGTTTCCCTCTCTCTCTGCCCCTCCCCCGTTCATGCTGTGTTTCTGTCTGAAAAATAAATAAACGTTAAAAAAAAATTGTGCACATTAAATATGTACAATAAAAGTGAGTTGCTTTTCATTAAATGACACTATTAAAAGACTAAAAGAAGATTGTACATGCATATGATAAAGTGTCCTTTTATAAGGTATACAAAGAACTTTTACAAATCAAGTAGCAAAATAGAGCAAACTCTAAATTGGCAAAAGGCTTAGAATGCCATTCTAAAGAAGAGGATTTCAAAATGATCAATAGACACGTAAAAAGGTAATCAACTTCATTAGTCACTAAAAAAAGTAATTAAAACTTCATTGTGGCACCTACGATAATCCATGTTCTGTTAATGAAAAAAATCAGACAATAATACTATGCGCTAGTAAGAATTTGCAATAGCTGTAATTCTAATACTCTGCTGTTGGGAGTATAAATTTTTACAGCCAGTGTGGAAATCTTTTTTGCCAGTATCTACTATAAGCTAAACATATACAGCACTGTGTATTTAACTTAAAAAAAAAAAAGTTTTCACATTTATTCATTTTTGAGAGACAGAGAGTGTGAGTGGGGGAGGGGCAGAGAGAGAGAGAGAGGGAGACACAGAATCTGAAGCAGATTCCATGCTCTGAGCTGTCAGCCTGGAACCTGACACAGGGCTCGAATTCACAACCTGAGATCATGACCTGAGCTGAAGTCAGACACCTAACCAACTGAGCCACCCAGGTGCCCCCAGAAATTTAACTTCTTTGAATATATATATGACAAATCTCCAAAATGCGTTCACATGTTAAGCAAAAAATGACAAAAATGGTTGTAGAACCATTTGTATTACTCCCAATATGACAAGCAATTCAAATGCCCAGAAACACCAAAATGATTAAAAATGTTGATGCATTTATAAAATAGAATACTACACAGCAATAAAATATAATTATTTCTACCTGAAACAACATAACAACAAAGTTGAATCTTATAAAAGAATATTTAGCTAATGAAAAGATGCAAACTAGTGATATAGGCAGAAAAATAAATAAATAAATAAATAAACCCCCAAAACCTAATCTATGGTGTTAGAATTGAAATAGTGGCTTTTGGGGCTATGCTAATGACTAAAATATTACACAGGGAGGTTTGTTGGTAATATCTATTTCATGATATGGAAAATTTCAATATATCATACAATTAAACATTACATATAAAATGTAATCAAATTTTAAAGCTATATAGATAGATGCATGACTACACATCAGATCATTAATATATTTTATAAATTAAAATAGCTTTATACTGTACAAATATTTCATAATAGTCTTACAAACAGAATGAGGCATCTACAAAAATTCAGAACGGAAACTAAGACTTACTGTTCTTGAACTGGTAGGGAAAGCTTGTACAAAAAATAGAGGTTAAAATTATGATCACTGAGTTAAATTATAGGTGCCAGATCCTTTCCAAGATAAGAAATTTAATTCTAACTATCAGAGGTGTCCAGGTTTATTGGAATAGCACTTGGATTCATGAATCCCACACTCATCAAATTTATTGAAAATAGGACTGATTTTCATTGTTAAGAATTATTTATCCAATTATCCATTTTGTTTTGTTTTGTTTTCCCTCAACAATTACTCAGAATTTGTTGGTGCTATTTATTTTTCCAGGAATATCCTGTAGACTGAATTTTTACCCCCATTGGAACAGATGCAGATTAAATAATAGTTTCCATTATTCACTTTAACTCAAGAATCGATGGTAGCCAAACTGAAGTGTGATATATCACAGTAGTTAAATTCAAATGCTCTGAATTCAGACTTGTAAGGTTTAAAAACTCTTTCCCAGCTTACTGGTTCAGTGACCTGGGAAAAGTTATTTAAACCTTCTATTCCTCAGTTTTCTCAACTGTAACATATGGATAAACTGGCTTCTACTGAATAAATCTTTTTTGAAGACTAAACAAATTTTATGAGTAAAATCACTACAGGTATGCCTACCTACTTTAAAAGTATTGGATGTGTTTACACTATTAGTGTTATTATCAATGTTATTCTTTTAATTCAGATGAATATTTACATATTTACATTTACATGGACACATTTACATATTTAAAACCACGAGGGACTCTGGGTAGCTCAGGTGGTTAAGCCTCCAACTTCAGCTCAGGTCATGATCTCATGGGTTTGCTCTCTCTCTCCCTCAAATATAAATAAACATTAATTTTTTTTAATCCTGAAAGATGATCATTTTCATATTCACAATGCTACATATAGACACATATATTTGTTCAGGGATAGATGATAGAGATGATAGATAGATTAGATAGACGGATAGATAGATAGATAGATAGATAGATAGATGCAAGTTGGGTGGAAATTAAAATACGTCCTGGAAAGAGGGTTATTTTTACCAAAGCTTAGTGACATTTTAATTATATTTACCTTATATAAAACTTATATCACATTTTCTTGACCAACTCAACCATTTTGGATATCCCACCTCCCTCCCTGCACCATATTATTCTGGGTTCAAAATTGTGTGATACTCCATCAACAACTTTTCTCCTTTCACATCCAGAAGTTATTCAGTTACATTTCTCATTTCATGGGTCAGTTAATTTCTTTGTTCTCATCCGTGAAAGATAAACCCAACCTTTCTTATTGGATTAGAGGCAGGTAGTGTGAGTCTTAACTCTTTTATGGCTCTTGGTTTGTCACAGATGAATTGTTTCTCTTTGATACAACTTGAGCAATCTATCTAGTATGTTGAAAATGCCATCTCTGTGGAAGAAGAATCACAATGCAGACCAAAGAGACGCTTCTTTTATTTAAAATGAATGGGTGGCTATTGGCGGATGACAAATCCACAGTCACTTTAAAGCCGCTAGTCAATTGTCTGTTGAAGGATAGACACAGCTTGAAAACCTGCATAGAGCCTGTGTAGGTGAACCATGGGCAGTTTCTCTTGGAATGAGGTTAACTACTCAATGTGAATAATAGAAATCGGAAAACTCTAATTAATTTTTGTTTTCTTTTGTAAGTGAAATAAGAGAAAAAACAATCTTATTTTCTAAATATGCAAAAGAGAAAAATTAGGCTTATAAAAATCAGAAAAGCTGAAGTGGAAGCAACTGAGATAAGATAGCCCCTCTCTCTCTCTCTCTCTCTCTCTCTCTCTCTCCCTCTCTCCATCTCTCAGGTACAAGTCCTGCTTTATTTCCCTGATGCCATGATATGATCAAATTGCAGAGGCCATTTGATAGTGTCAAATTCCAAACAAAGTATAATGTTTGTGAGATTTATGTAATATCTTGCTTTTGAGTAAACAAGAATTTAATAAAATAATGACTGCATTCATGGGTAAAAAGTTATTTCAAAAGTGGGTTGTGATTTTTAGCATTTTTAAATATGACATAGACATTTATACTGTCAACAAACTGATGTACTTCAAGATAAATAAGATACTACTTACACTAACTATATATTTCGCTGGACGTCTGGAGACTTAAGTGGGAGTGCAAAGAATAAATGTACATATACACCTTCTTTACACTTTGGACCTATCTGAAGTATTAAAATGTATGAAATAATGTGTTAGAGCACAGCTCCAGATCCCTGAGATTTTATACAACCAATAAGAAGCAAATAGATTTCAAATGAATAAATGCGGCATGTATTTTTCTTAGAGAAATAGCTTGTGATTAATTTTTCCAACACAATAAGCTGTGCAAATGAACAAATATATCTATCCCAAAATTAGAAAAAATGAAAAAGTATAAGAAATGAATAAATGATCACAACTGTAGATAGCAGTATTTTATAGAATGAACACTAAATTCTGTATTTAGAAATATGTTTCATTCCATGTTATATACAAAATTTAAGTAAAGTAAGTAGTGAACTTTAAGGAAAATAAGTACTTAAAGTAGGTATTTACTTTTTATTATTTATTATATGCTGTTGTATGATATAATTATAATTTGAAGAAAAAGGAGGAATTGCAAAATGTCTATAGGTTCATAGCATATGCCTAAGTATCAGATTTGTATCAAAGCATCAAATCTTTAAAGTAGATGTTTTAAAATACCTATGTGCTTTTGAGGTGACTACTATTCAGCTACATCTATAATTACCTGAAAAATGGTATTTTACGAACTAATATATCTGATAGCAAATGTTTGTCTGCAGTTTTGCAAGTTTATTAGCCAATATTTATATGCATTCCATTTGTAGGAATAATCCTTAAAGAATGATAAAAACAAAGGGCTTAATTTATTTCTGTTTTTTTGATCAACAGCAGCATAGTGTTTCATGGTATATTAAATGCTATCTAAATTATTTAATACTTTTTCAAACTAAACACACCCCAGCACCTTGACTTTTCTCCTAATACAGGGTTTATTACATTTATATAATTGTCTGGCAACCTGACATATTTTTCATGTACAATATTGTTTATATGTACTTTCTCCCAATTTTTTCTATCCGTGAACACTTTGGACATTGTTTTTATACCTTTATTTTGTTTTCTTTCCCTTCTTTCCTTCTACCCTTCCTTCTTTCCTTTCCTCCTTCTTTCCTTCTTTTCTTCTTCATTTTTTTTTCCAACTTTGGAAACAGTTCAGTGTTGTAGGCATGTGCAAGATCTACAAAGGCCAAGCCATCTTCCTTGGTAACAGTAGACATCTTCCTTGGTAACAGGCTGAGCCCTATTAGGAGCTTTAAATAGGAGGAGGACAATCTAAGCTAAAAAGGTTAATTAATTCATGCCCTTTTTGGCACGGTCTCAGTACACCAAGACTAAGATTTTCCTTAGAGGAAGTTTTCCAGGTAGGGGAAAAAGGAAAGAAAACAAAGAGAAAGAAGGAGAAGGTATGTTTTGCCCAGATACACTTACATTTAAGCATGACCCATCATGAATCTAGAACATGTTTAGCTAAAATTCATTTTGCTAAACTGATGACCAGGGAAAGAACATGAACTGGGTGAAGGTAAAGCAAAGGGAAGATCTTTAGGACAGCGACCAAGAAGTGATGTTAAGTGGGGAAAAAAGTATTATATATATATTTTCATTCTTTTTTTCTTGCCACCTTTCATTGAATCCAGTTTCCACAAGGTTTCTTGTTGCCCAGGAAAAAAATCCTTTATTAGTATAGTTTTCTTTCTTATTTGATTTTTTAAATGTATCTTCAGCATATTCTCCACTTATTTTAATTTTTTAAATTTTTTTCTTCTTTCTCTAAATTCTTAATCTGAAGACTTAACTTGATATTTTCAAAGTTTTTAAAAATATTTTTGTATATAATTTAAGACTATGTATTTCCTTCTACTTATTTTCACTACATTTTGTTTTAATTTTTTTACATATACATTTTACTTCTCCTTCGATCCATGAATTATTTAGTAGAGTGCTTTCAAATTTCCAAAGCATTATACTTATTTATCCTTTTCATTATTGATTTCCAAGCTAATTATCTATTTTTAGTTGCAATTTCTTTGAACTTCGATATTTGTTCTATGACATTAAATGGGTCAAGCATGTATGATTCAGAAAATTTTGTATTTCATGTTTATAGTAGTTCACTGTTACTTTTTTAAACAAATTTCCACTAACTTAGTAATACCTTAAAACAATATACATATACAGTATTATCTTACAGTTTTGGAAGTCAAAGTACAAAATCGGTCTCAGTGGGCTGATGTCAGGCTGTTGGTAAAACTGTCCTTTTCTGGAGGTTTTAGGTAAGAATTTGTTTCTTTGCCTTTTCCAGTTCTGGAGACCACCTGTATTCCTTGACTCATTGCCCCTTTTCCATATTCAACTCTAGCCCTGGCATCTTTAAATCTGTCTCTTACTCTGACATCTACTTCTGTCCCCTTCTCATATGGCAACTCTCACTTTCTCTTCACATGGTAGTCAAAGATAATCTTCACCTGGTAGTCAACTCTTCAACTGATAGTCAAAGATAATCTCCACATCTCAATATTTTAATTTAATCACCTCCGCAATTTTTTTGACCATGCAAGGTAATACGTCTACGGTTTAAAGGTTCCGTGATCAGGATGTGAAAATTTTGTGGTGGGGTCATTACTTTACCACACATGCCTTCTCTAAATATTGATGATAGAATTCTATATCACTCAATCAGTCAATCAATAGATCTCTTTAAAACAAGCTTTAAGTAAGATTTCTGGGAACAGAGAAAAAGATAAGACCTGTATATTTGACTGAACTATTCTTTCACATGAACATAAAATATATGCATATGAGTATAGTAACAAATGACTTCAGTGATGTGTATCTTTGTGTGTGTGTGTGTGTGTGTGTGTGTGTGTTTTCTATTTGAGTTGAGAGAGTAAATTCCAATGAATCCAAATTTGTTACCCCATGGTCACTTCCATTATCATCCCATGTTTAGTTTGGGCACTCATAAAAACAGCAGAAGTACTTAAGGTTCTCAATGGGGAGACAATGTAATAAATGTTATACTATTAAAATGAAAGTATGGACCCTTCTATCTAGGAGAGAATCACTCAGGATGCTATTTTTGGAAATGGGAGAGTGATCAAAGGGTACAGTGTGTCCTCAGTGACTGATAATCTTCAAATTTCTAGCCAGTCATTGATCAACTCCAAGGGTGATGATTAAGATGACAGCTGATTTCACTCTCACTGACTCAGCCCTCCTCACTCAGATTAAACATGGGACCACTATTTAAAAATATAAAACAATTGTATCACTTTTAATTGTGAATCACTCTGTTTTAACATATGGTAATTGATCACACATATAACACTAAAAAGAGAATTGTGAACTTGAAGTGTTGATTATGTTATTCTGTAAATCAGTCAGTTTCATAAAAACATTAATAAACAGAAATAGTAGTTGTGCACACAGAATGGTTTCTCAACTGTATTTTATATGCCCCAGCCAGGAGCTATGCATCAGATCAAAATTATTGATTTATAATATTCTCAGAAACCTCTATTGATAAAAGCATACAAAAAGCAACTTCTCTGTGAAGCTTGTCTATTAGATGAATTTATGAGAGATGTCTGTCAAGGTAGATTATGACTGACTCGCGTAAAAGTTGTCTATATCAAGTTGAAAATGAAGGCGAGTGGTGTTAATCTCCCAATCTGTGTCCAAAGCCCAAGATCCACGAGTGGCATTGTCTTAATGCAAGAGAAAATAGATGGCTCAAACACAGGGAGAAAGTTGACCCTACCATCCCCATTTTGTTTTATTCAGGTCTTCAATAGAGTGGATGGTGCCCTCCCACACTGGCAAGGGTAATATTTACTCAGTCTACTGATTCAAAAACTCACACCAAGAGGCAAAACAAGCATTTTGAAGGGATAGAGCAAGCATCATAACCAGACTCCAATATGGCAGAGATGTTGTAATTATCAGACTGGGAATTTAAAACAACTATGAATAATACATTAAGGCTCTAATCAGTGCTGTAGATAGAATACAAGAATATATGGACAATGTGAGGAGAGAGAAAAAAATTGTAAGAAAAAATAGAAAAGAACTGCTAGAGATCAAAAACTCTGGACTCACTGTAAACAATACTTTGATAGGCTCCTTAGGTGACTAGACGTGACTGAAGTGACTAGACTAGACTGACATGACTAGACGTGACTAGAGTGCAGAAAGCATCTCTGCACTTGAAAGTGATTTCAATAGAAACATCAAAAACGAAGAGCAAAGAGAAAAAAGACTGAGGAAAAAAAAAGAGAGAGAGGCAAGATATCCAAACTCCATGGGACATGTACAAAATACCACTTGCACATAATGGAATTCCAGAAGCACATGTAAGAGAGAAGAACAGAAATAATACTTGAAACAATGACCCAGAATTTCTCAAATTGATGTCTTGGCACAAACCCACAGATCTAGGGATCTCTAAGAACACCAGGAAGCAAAAATGCCCACACCTATGCATCCATCATCAAACTTCAGAAAAACAAAGATAAAGAAAAAACCTTGGAAGAGAAGCAAACTTTACCTATACAGGAGCAAAGATAAGAATTACAGTGGGCTTCTCAGGAACCATTCAAGCAATGAGAGTAGAGTGAAATACTTAAAGTGTTGAGAAAATAAAACCATCATATAGAACTCTGTATCCTGAGAAATTATCCTTCAGAACTAAAAGAGAGATAAAGACTTTTTGAGACAAAAATTGCACAAGTTTGTTACCAGACATGGATCAGAAACTTGGATCTACATTTTAAAAAGGAAAAGTACTAGAGAAGGAAGGTGAAGGTAAACAAAAGCTTTTTTATTTGCAATTGATCTAACAGATAATCATTCACAATAATAGTAAAAATGTATCACACAATGATACAAGCGATAGGAAGAAGGAATTAGGAATATTTATTATAAACTACTTGTACTACCCATAAAATAGTATAGTGTTATTTGAAAGTGTGCTTGAATTAATTATATAAGTATTTTGAAAAATCTATGGAAATACTAAAGTAAATATATATATATATTTATATACATATATATAAACACATATATATATGTATATAAATATATATATATGTATTTGAGAAGCTGAAAAATAAGAGAAAGTGGAATTATATAAAATATTCAAATAGGTATATAAATGTCAGAAAACAAGTGGAAGATAAAAATAGGAAAAAGAACAAAGGGAAAAATAGACAACAGTAACAAATATATAGATATTAAGGCAACCATATAAATAATCACTTTAGGTATCAATGGTCTAAATGCTCCCAATTAAAAGAGACAGATTCTCAGAGTTAATAAAAAAATAAGACCCCACTATATGAGATTTATAAAAAACTCACCTTAAATATAAAGAGACATATATTTTCAAGATAAAGGAATGAAGAAAGATATACCATGTTAACAATAATCAGAAGTAAGCTTCATGTAGCAATATTCTTTTAATTTTTTTAATGTTTGTATTTATTTTTGAGAAGGGGGGAGGGGTAGAGAGAGAGAGGGAGACATAGAATATGAAGCAGGCTCCAAGGAGCTGAGCTGTCAGCACAGAGCCCGACACGGGGCTCAAACTCATGAACCGCGAGATCATGACTCAGATGCCTAACTGACTGAGCCACCCAGGTGCCCCCCGGAAGTAGCAATATTAATTATAGACAGAGCATATATAAAAACAAGAAAAAATACCAATATTAACAAGGGGAATTGCATAATGATAAAGAGGTCAATTCCCCAAGAAGCCTTAAGAATTCTTAATCTGTATGTGCCTAACCACAGAACATCAAAATACATGAGGCAAAAACTGAGAACTACAAGGGGAAATAGATGAAAACACTTTTATAGTTGGAATCTTCAACACCCCTTTATCAAAAATGCAGAAAATTTGGGGCTCCTGGGTGGCTCAGTCAGTTGGGCATCTGACTTCGGCTCAGGTCATGATCTCACAGGTTGTGAGTTCGAGCCCTGCATTGGGCTCTGTGCTGACCGCTCAGAGCCTGGAGCCTGCTTCCAATTCTCTGTCTCCTTTCTTTATGCCCCTTCCCCGCTCATACTCTGACTCTGTCTCTCTCTCTCTCTCAAAAATAAACATTAAAAAAATGCATAAAATTAGTAAGGACATAGCAGAACTCAAGAACACCCTTAAGCAAATTAATATATTTGTCATCTAAGAATATTTCATCCAACAACAGAATGCACATTTTTCTCAAGTTTACATGAAATGTACACCAAAATAGACTGCCCTCTGGCCTATAAGATACACCTTAACAAATGTACAAGTATAGAAATTATACAATCGATGCTTTCAGACCACAGTGGAATTAAGCTGGAAATCAATAACAGAAAAAAAGCTGGAATACTCCCAAAAAACTTGGAGGTTAAACACACTTCTAAATAACACATGACTCGAAGAAAAAAAAATCTTTAAAACTAAAAATATTTTGAACTAAATAAAAATGAAAACACAATTTATCAAATTGTGAGACGGGCAAAAGACCTGAGCAGACACCTCAGCAAAGATACACAGATGGCATATAAACATAGGAAAACATGTTCCACATGTCATTAGGGAAGTGTAAATTGAAGTGATGAGATATCACCACAAGCCTGTCTAGAATGACCAAAATCCAGAATAGTTACAACAAAAGGTGCTTGTGGAGTCCAAATTGTCTGGCGTCCAAGTTCAGCTCATAGGGCTGACTATTTTTAGGATAACCTTATTTATATTTCTTTTGCTTTTACATGTTTAACCATTTTATTTATTTTTGGAGAGACAGAGACAGAGAGCAAGCAGGGGAGGGGCAGAGAGAGAGGGAGACATGGAATCCAAAGCAGGTTCCAGGCTCTGAGCTGTCAGCACAGAGCCCTATGCGGGGCTCCATCCTGTGAACATGAACGCAAACTCATGACCTCAGCGGAAGTCGGACGTTCAACTGCCTGAGCCACCCAATCCTACCCTTAGTTATATTTCTGTTGGCTGGCTTGATATCAGTTCAAGCAATAGGTATAGCTTGTCCATGTACCTCTCCCCATCCCGCAGGCTAGCCCAAGAGCAGCAAGAAAGAGCTATTTTAATGTTCAACTGCTTTTCAAGTCTCTGCATGTATCACATTTGCTCTGAACTCATTGATCCAATCTAGCATCTGACCAAACCATGACTCAAGAGGCAAAAAATGTAGGCCTAACCTACCAATGGGGAGAGCTGCAAAGTCACCTTGTAAAGGGCATGCAGACAGGATGGGAATTATGGTCCTTTTTGCCATGGACCGCAATTACAAATTTGCTTTGCAGTTTTAATAGATTTGTCATAAACTTGCTTTGTAATTTTAATCAATTTCTGATAGAGTCTTCTGTTTGTTTTTTGCTGTTGTTCTTGTGTAAGTAAGGATGGCCTTCATAAATAATAATACTTCTATATACTTCCTACTGGAATGACCTCATATTTACTTTTATTCTCTTAATCCATTTGTCTTAAAGAGACAATGTTAAGTAATAGGATCAGAAAAAAAATTAATGACTTAATTAAATGCACAAATATGCATCATATTTGAAGCAATCAAGTTTCTTTAATGGAAATATTTTCATTTTAAAAGCATTGATTCATTTTGAATTTATATTTTCCATGCATGAAACGGTGAAATTGAGAAAATGGAAGTAACTACAAGGCAGAAAAGACACTTATATGAGAAAATGTTATTAGTTTTTTTTTTTTTTTTTTTACTATCTTATTTAAATGCTTGTAATTTTAATAACTGGTGTTTGATTCTTTTTCAATACTTGGTAAATTTCATGTCATTGTGAAAGATAAACACATTCTATAAATATTGGACTGTTTTATTTAATTGCATTGAGAGTCCTTGAATTATGTTTTACTATTTTAAAAGCTAGTTAAAACATTGTCTTAAGAATGACCAACCAATATAAAATATCAGTGATTTCCTTTGAAAAAGTTATATTTATGTCAGAATTTCTGCCCTTTGCTTAGGGAATTTTCATCATAATAGTGTCCCCTTTTCAGCACAATTTATCTTGTTAAAAATTCATAAGCTAATATATCATATGAAGAATTCATAATATCCATGAAGTATCATAATTGAAATAAATAGAATGGGATGCCAGAATGAAAGATTAACAATAAAATTGGTTGCTCAGTCCATCATTCATCTCATTAAAGAGGCTACTTTGATGAAAAATATACAAATATAAAGTTTCTCAAAATGTTGATATGTTTTAGATTGATTTATTAGAAAGACATTTTCAAATTATTATTTCAAGAAGATGCTGAAATTGTTTTACCAGCTAGGCAACACCAATAATACAATAAACTCATTTCTTAAATATCGTTGAAATGTCATAACTGCACTATGCTTGGCTACATGATTTAAGGTTGAAGAATTCTAAACTAAGAAGTGCCGAATATTAACCCTCAATGACTCAGTGTCCACCCCAATTCAACTAGTTATGATATCTAGGATCCTGGCTCAATAACTGTATGAGATCACAAGAGAAGAGAACTTTAGCAGTTCAAACTTTAAGATAATTTATTTTATTTAAAGTACTCTTGATGCAATGCATAACAAGCATTGTCCAGGCCATGACTCTTAAACATACAAATATGAAGAGCAAAGAATTCAGGATGAGATGATGTATAGCTCTTGTATCCTTCCTATAGATTTGTGTCTATGGAATCCTCAGAATAAGCCTGAAGTCTGGAATCATGTTTATAAGTGTATCAACTAGTTTGTTCACATTTGCAAAGTCTCATTTGCCATGTGAATTAGCATATTCATAGATTCCAAAGATTAGCACATTGATATCTTTGGGGCCCTTATTCAATCTATCACTGCAAAGATTCTGAGTTTATTACTATTCCTACAGCACAAGAGTTGAGAAGGGAATTTAATTTGAATAAATTATTACTTAAAAATGGATTTTTCTGGGACCATTTGTTTATAGACTCAATTCATCATCACACCATTTAAAGTAACAGGCATAGAAGAGTATGGTCATTCCATATTTTTGTTTATATTTAGAATAGTTATCAATTTTAATTCTTAACAATTTGCCTTTGAATAATCTATATTTGATACTAACAGTATTTTCACTAGAGTTTATTCTTGTTCTCTCTTCTGTTATCAATTTTTAATTCTCTTAGGATATTTTTAAATTTTAATAATTTCAGAAGATATGATCTGTAGATTTTTATGATTTTTAATTTCACATAAAATACATAAAAGTCATAAAATTAAAATGTTAATCACTAAAATCCCTTTGGTTATCACTTAAAATGAGTATTTTTAAATATATTTAGAATATAACTATGTAGTTTTGTTTTTTTGTTTTTTGTTTGGTTTTTGGAGAAGGAGAGAGAGAGAGCACGTGCACAAGAGAGAGAGAAGCACGTGAGCAGGAAAGGGGCAGCAGGAGAGGGAAAATCTTAAGCAGGCTCAACACTCAGTGTGGAGACTGGTGTGGAGCTCAGTCCCATGACCTTGAGATCATGACCTGAACTGAAATCAAGAGTTGGATGCTTAACCTACTGAGACACCCAAGTGTCCCCTGAGCAAGGTTTTACTAACTTGATTTTCCACACTTTATCTAATAGAGGTTATTGCATGTTAACATATTATTTGGGGCTGAGTTGTATCTCTCCAAAATTAGTATGTTGAAGTCTTAACCCCCAATCCTGCAGAGTGTGGCTATATTTGGAAATAGCATCTTTAAAGAGACCATTAAGTTACAATGAGGTCGTTGGAGTGGAACCTGATCTAATATGACTGGGGCCCTTATAAAAAAGGCACCCAGCCACACAGAGAAGGAAGACCATGCGAAAACACAAGGAAAAGTCAGCTGCTGTAAACCAAGGAGAGAAGCTTCAGAAGAAACTGATCCTGCTAACACCTTGATCTCTGACTTCCAGGCCCAAGAACTGTGAGAGAATAGTTTTCTGTTTTCAAAGCAACTCAATCTGGGTACCTTGTCTTAGTAGTCCTGATACACTAATACAAAGATTAATTTTATCACTTTTAACAGTGTATAGTATCCCCCAGTATGGATATCTCTTTGTTGAGTACCTCTTCCACTATTGATTACAAACATTTAGATAATTCATTACCGAGATGGCTAAAACAGGACTTTTTTATTATTATTATTTCATGACACCATGCTAAAATTTATGTTCCTCCAGGACTATAAGGATAAGATAAAGATCATTATTTTATACATTATTTGATGGTTTTTAAAGGGTGATAGTTTAATTTTTTCCCTGTTTCATTTTTCTTTGAGAGTATTGTCAACATATTCCCACACCAAAGCAAATATCCATGTGTTCTATACAGTTTCTCTAGCTTCTGTTAAGACAAAGGCCAGTTTGCACTAGGTGAGATTTCTTTCACTTTTATATACATTTTATATTTTCAAATGCCTCCCAAGAGTCTTACCTGTGTTTTGTTTCAATTCTAGGTTCTGGATTTGTGTTTTTCTTCATACTGCATGTTTGTGGTTATTTTAATGGGATTTCAGTAAATGCATGAGCTCAAAATGCCATAGAAAGATCAAACATCTAAATTATTTTCTTAAAAAATTACAAAGTAATAAACTAATATGTGATATTTCTTTCTACATTTCCTTCTTAAGCTACTAAAATTATC
The DNA here is from genome assembly GCF_046562875.1 of Panthera onca. Taxonomy (NCBI): domain Eukaryota; kingdom Metazoa; phylum Chordata; class Mammalia; order Carnivora; family Felidae; genus Panthera; species Panthera onca. The sequence continues at coordinate 22,904,473 of NC_138339.1, forward strand.
TTTACTTAAATTAGTTTTTATAAAAATAATATATCAGAATGCATACAAATCCATTTTTATTATGAATAAGAAGCTTAAAATTTTATTTATACCAATGATTCAAGTAAACAGCCAAGTATATATAAAGTTGTTTTTCTTTTTTTCCAGATATTTTTGGTCTTATATACTTATTGAATGCTAAAGACATGCTTTTTTTTTGTCAAAATTCCCATAGATTTTAACTCTTTATGAAAAATTAGAAAAATATTACTACTTTAATACTATGTTAACTACTGTCACAGTTTTATATGATACTCCTACAAAACAGTTGTTTATGAATTTATTGTTGTGAAGATGTCACCATCCTTTCAATTAAAAAATAGGCCACTGTACCTATATATTTGTCTTATTATTTTTTTTTATTCAAAGTTGCATCTTTTTTTCTTTTCTTGATGGCATTCAGTAAAAGTATATCCTGGGGCGCCTGGGTGGCTCAGTCAGTTAAGGGTCCGACTTGAGCTCAGGCCATGATCTCCTGGTTTGTGAGTTGGAGCTCTGAGTTGGGATCTGTGCTGACAGCTTGGAGCCTGGAGCCTGTTTCAGATTCTGTTTCTCCCTCTCTCTCTGCCCCTCCCCTGCTCATGCTCTGTCTCTCTCTCTCTCAAAAATAAATAAATGTTAAAAAAATTGTTTTAAAAAGTATATCTATTACTCGTTTATTTTTTTCAGTGATACAGCTTTTAATTGATAACGTTATTGTTTTCTTTTGGTTTATGTTTCATTATTTTCTACTTTCTTTGAATTTTTTTCATTATTCATACTGTGTCTTTGTCACCTAAAAATCTCTTTCATACTTTTTGATTTTTCATAGTTTCCTTTAAAGGTGATTTATTCCCTAAAATTTCCCTGAGTTCAGCTAAATCTGGTTAATGTGTCATTCCTTTATAGATATTTTTTATTCTTTTACCGCATGGAAATTATATAAATTATTCTTCTAATGAATCACATTCAATATTGTGCACGTTTCCATACAAATAAATGTATAAATATTAAAGAAGATTATGGGAAGCCATATTTACAGTCAGACCAGCTCTTTAACATGACTCATCATGACCACTGATTCCTTCCAGCTTAATTCTCTACCATATTTTTTGTTCTTGCTCTGTGGGATTTAGCTCTTATTTCCGTTATTTGATTTGCCAACACCCACCTCGGGGTCTTTGCACATGTTATTCTACCCGGAATACACTTTTTCCCTTATACTCACCTAGTTATTGATGCATCCTTTAGATGTCAGATGTAACTTTTCACATAGACAAACATTTTAAAAATATGGTTACTGCATGAAGTTTTTCCTTTCTAAATTAGCGGTTAAGTGCATGATTTTTTCACAGAAACAAAATGTATTCTAGTGGGGTAAATAATTTTACAGTGTTTCAATTTTCAATTTCAATAGGCAAAGTATAACATTTTTTCAATGTAGATTTTGACTAAAAGAATGTTTTATACTTCTGATGACATAGTTAAATATTCAAATATTGGACATAGCTGGCCCATAAAACTTCAAGGAAGTATCATGTTATATTTTAACTCATACACTGACTGGAAAATAACTATTCGGTGAATCAATTTTATCTCTTGTCAAAAGTAATTTATATATAAAATGAAATAAGTCATTTATTCAACTTGATCATTTTACATATAGAAGAAAGGGATTTCCTCAGATCTATTTCTCAAGGCAATAATAGTATAAATTAAGTTAATTTAATTATAAGTGGTAAAGGAAATAAAATTAAATCTGTTAGGTTACATAAAGCATTGATATATTCAATAAATATTAATGATTATCAATGTTCATTCTGAAATCTGAGGGTTATGTGTAAAGTTTGAAAGATAGATGATGGTTTCCTAATATATAAAACTTCTAATAGAATCTATGGGAAAAAAGAGTTAATATTAATTGCTGAATTTACAATATATATCCTACTCAAAGATTTTGAGGGAATAGATTGCTTCAGAACTTTAGAGAATGGTATAACAAGCATAAGGAAATGTATTTAGCTAACTTTATTTTTTTAATGCTTATTTCTTTATTTTTGGGAGATTCAGAGAGAGAGAGAGAGAGAGAGAGAGAGAGAGACTCCCACGCAGGATCTGCACTGTCAACACACATCCTGATGCGGGACAAGATCTCACGTGAGATCATGACCTGAGCCGAAATCAAGAGTTGGATGCTTAGTTCCCTGAGCTACCCAGGCGCCCCTGTTTAGCTCACATTCTTAAGGGGTTAGAGGTGGATGTATTATTTTCCATAAGTAAATTAGAGGAGGCTTTTGCATAATTAAAATTTTAAAGATATTACTGGTATTGTAATTATTTTGCATTTATATAATGTCTGTTTATTTGGGTGCTCATAAATCCTATAAAGCCAGTATTGATACACATTTCTTATAATACAAATGGATATGGGTCATAAGACTGCTGAACTCTTTTAAAACCTCATGATATCTTATAGTGTTGTTGTTACTCTTTTGATCATAATGGCTATGGTTCAGAGGATTTATGGGTAATCTTTACCAGTGTGATGCCTTGGCAGTTATAGCTTCTGTGGATATTTTGTCTTCGGTTATAACCCTTACAAACCAGTTTATTTTCATGGGGCTTAAAATAACCAGAGCTAATTCTAAAAGAATTTTCTTATTGCGGTTATAGTACTTTATTCTCTGTAAGTTATAGATTGAATGACACCTAATTCCTGCCTAGGTATAAAATATATAATTCTGTTAATTAATTGTTTTTTTTTTTCTTTTCTTGGTAGTTCTGTACCATGAGCATACACTAGATAAATATTAAACAATTTCACTTTCTTCAAAAATATTGGTGTATATGTGTGTTTATTTTTAAAAATAATAATAATAAAGTGATACAGGGTACATTCCAATCAACATATGTGTCTTGTTTCAGACAAATTGAAGTGGTAAATGTGACCAAAGTGTTGACATTGTAACCCAAAAAATGTTATTCCATTTCCTTTTTATAAACATAATGCAGATACTAAGATAATAGATATTAACAAAATATTATTTATATTCTCAGAAATTGTTAAAACATTACTTTGGTTCTTTTGTGGAGCATCATTTCTACAAAAAGAAGAAGTTAAAATGGATTTTCATCTTTTTCTGTTTAATCATTTAAAATTGTATTTACTATTTATTTATTTTTATGTTTTCTTACTTTAAATCTTTTAATTTTTATTTTCCTTTAAAAAGTTTCCTTAAAAATGTTTCCTTTAAAATTTTTATTTTGTTTTATAATTGAAACAATTGTATTTCTTTTTTAAAAATATTTTTTACTGTTTATTTAGTTTTAGGAGAGAGAGGGACAGAGTGCACGCAGGGGATTGGCAAAAAGAGAAGGAGACACAGAATCCGAAGCAGGCTCCAGGCTCTGAGCTGTCAGAGCCGAACGAGGAGCTCAAACCCAGGCACTGTGGGACCATGACCAGAGCTAAAGTTGGATGCTTAACCAACCAACTGAGCCACCCAGGTGCCCCCCCAAAATGTTTATTTCTTAAATTTTATTTTGATTTTGCTCATATGTCTAAGCCTATTGGTTTAACCGTATACTGCAATTCACAAAACATAATGATTCATGATTCATTTTCATTTTATTTTAGACATTCTGTAATTTTTTTTTCTTGCTTTCTGTACCAATTTTTGGGCTTCAACAGATGCTACCAACATGTCTACAAGCTGATAAATATCTGGCAGCCCAGGCTCATAGGTACTGATAATGATTAATTCTTTGAAAAACTTTTGGGGTTTCTCTTCAAGCTTAGGAAATTCTTTAACCATGGCACTTCATTCAGTCTTTGAGTGGTGAAGGACACCTGAGGAGACTATTATTTTCATTTATCTATTAAAATTTTTTGAAATTTATTTATTTTAGAGAGAGTCAGAGGGGAGGGACAGAGAGAGAGAGAGAGAAAGAGAGTGAGACACAGAATCCAAAGCAGGTTCCGGGCTCTGAGCGGTCAGCACAAAGTCTGATGCAGTACTCGAACTCGTGAACCGTGAGATCATGACCTGAGCTTAACCAACTGAACCACCCAGGCACCTTTCATTTATCTATCTTAAAATAACTGTCCAATAGTCTTTTCAGAGTGGGGAAGCAGTTCAGAGAGAAAATGAGTAAAATGTGAGTACTCAGTTGAAAAAGAATGCAGGAGCACTAGGAGTCACGTCAGTTCTATGGTTTTCTGTTCTTGGCCCTTCTTATGTGTTTAGGTTTTCATTAGCTCTTTGTAGCAAGTCTTTTAATAAAGTATTTTGGAATCTCAAAGGCTTTTAGAAGCTTCTGCATACCAATTAAAGTAGGCACACCATTCTGTTTGTTCAAGGTGGGATCCCTTGCTTTTAAATGCATTTCTTAAATGAGTGATCTTGCCCAATTGGGACATTTCACAAAATGGCCAGTGTAATTCAAGATTATTTTAGTAAAGGTTTACCATTTTGCTAGATAGATGCAGTTTCTGGATCATAGTTCTTAAATATAAAATTTGTGGGTATGCTGGATAGTGGCACACTCAACTCTTTGGACATAAAGAATTCCATTCATGTCAGCTATACCTTTGGGCGTCCCAGAGCCAAATTAATATGTTAAAGGGCCTATCGTGTAAATCTTTCTGACATTGCAAACATTCTAAGAACTTGAAAATCTCAACCTGTGACCACCATTCTCTGTGGGTTTATTGACTTTTGAGATTCCTTATAATATTCACTCCCACTGGATTCAGTCCAACCCATATTGAACCCAATCTGATCCCAGACCCAGTCCAGCTCTAGCTGGTAACCACCAACAGTTCCCCAGATGTGGACTCTGGGGTTTGTGGAAGGATTGTACCAGCAAATCCCAAATAATGCGAGCCACAGGCTAATTCCAAGCAAAAGGGGAACTACAGCTGCCACCAGCAGTTCTCAACATGAAATCTGGGGATAGAACCAAGGGCTGGGGCTTCCAATCAAACAAGGAGCTGTAGAAAGCCAACTAGATATGAAGCTCCATACCAAGAAGATGGAAGTCAAAACTGAAAGGAACTTACCAATGGCCCTTGGAAATGGTGAGAACGGCAAAGGGTCCATGGGTGCCACTCCCGTGTTCCTCATTGCCCCCAAAGCTGCAGGAAGTCTCCTTCAGCCTCCTGCTGCCCCCACACCTGTTAAAGAAGAAAAATCCAACCAAGAAACTAACAGATCTAATTGGCTTTACTCAGCGGTCTGTGAATCAGGCAGACTCCCATCTAACACACACATCTAAATACAAGAGTGCTCCTGACGTTCTGTAATTTTGATTTTAAGGTAAATGACTGGTTTCCATTAAGTTACTTAGAAAATTAGATGTCGCATCTCCTAAAGAAAGAATACTAAGGAAGATGAAAGAAAAGAGAAAATAATCAAAAGATGTTACTTATCATGTCACCTATTTAATATGAATTTCCTAAAAGAGGTGAACCAATTCAAAATAATGTAAAACTAAAACATTAAATTTGGAGAAATTTTGTCTATAGGTCAACAATGGTAATACAGAATTCATAAACAAACAAAAACCCAGAAGCAAAAAAGAAAAAAAAAAGTTCCCCACATCTAAAAAGTAGATTCTATTAAAATTAATGATTTCTGAGAATGAAAACTAAGTGAGTAATAAACACACAAAATACATAATGCCCATCAAAGAATGTTAATAGAATTGCACATGTATTTTTCTGGGGTGGGAATGATTTGTGAAAATGGACTAGAATGGCTTCATCCTGCCTCCTCTTAATGTACTTAAAGACTTTCCATCGTTTTTAGAAAATGTGTATATAATTCCCTTAAGATAGCCTATCAAACCCTGCATATTCTGACATTTTTTTTATTATTCTAAACATATCAAATACCACTCACTCTTTACTGGATAATTTCTAGACACACTGATACCTGATCACACTAGTACGTGCAAAACTACAGACAACTGGCATACTGTTTTATGTACATGAAATCAATTGCTAATGCATATGCATGTTTTATGCCTTTATATCTTTCAAGTTTTAGATGAAGTCTTTTGCTGAATTTATTTTTATCTGACGTGACTTTTTCATTGAAGTATAATTGATGTACACTATTTCAGATATACAACATATTTGACAATTCTACACATCACTCATTGCTCACCACGATAAGTGCCATCACTCTCTGTGACCACACAATGCTATTACAATATTACTGACTACCTTCCACATGCTGTACTTTTCATTTCCTTGACCTATTTATCTTATAACTGGGAGTTTGCACCTCTTAATCCCTTTTATCTATTTTTCCATCCCCCCACTCACCTTTCTTTAATATCCATTTTAGTTAAATTCACAACACATTACTCAGTGCAAAATAAGATATTTATCAATATATTCCTGTAGTTTATTTCTATATTGTCTGAATTACCGAATGCTAAATTACGTGAAGTCGGGGACCTTGCCTGCCCGGTTTACTAAGGCATCCATCGACTTAAGACAGTATGTTGAACTGATGAGATTCTCAGAATTGAATTGGAAAGTTAGATGAAGATGGCAGGTAAGTGATTTAGCTGTTGTCTAAATTAAAAATAGTACGAGCCTGGATTAAGAAAGAAACCATGAAAATGGAAAGAAAATAATAGAATCAAACATAATTTGGAGGTAGAATCTAGAGATAGACTGACATAGTTGATATAAGAGTCAAAGGGAAGGAATAATTCATTTTGATAGCTCATTTTGAATACAAGTTAAAGATATGATATAGTAGATAATTTCAAAAATATGGATAAGCAGTATAAAAATCAATCATGTATAATCTAAACTCAGAGAAATTATGTGTAGGTACATATGTGTGGGTTCTATAATAACACACAATACAGGGAATGGAGCAAGTCAAAGTATATAATTGATGGGATTATATAATATGTATTACCGATTGTCTCATTTTACTCAGTTTTAATCTTTTTTTTTAATGGTTATATTTATTTTTGGGACAGAGAGAGACAGAGCATGAGTAGGGGAGGGGCAGAGAGAGGGAGACATAGAATCCAAAGCAGGCTCCAGGCTCTGAGCTATCAGCACAGAGCCCTACTCAGGGCTCGAACTCGTCAACTGAGAGATCATGACCTGAGCCCATGACCTGAGTCGAAGTTGGACACTCAACAGACTGAGCCACCCAGGCTCCCTTCATTTTACTCAGTTTTATTGGCATAGACTTTTGCCACAGTGTAAGAGAATATCTGTCTCCTGAAAACTTTACTTATAATATAATAATGTTAAATTATAACATAAATATCATAATTTCCATAGCTGAAAAGAGTATCTTCTTGGAGAAATTGTGTTTTATTACAAAAATGAATAGTGTAAATTCTATTTATTATCATTTTTTCCAAAATATCTCTTGATATCTTCTGAACATATCCCAGTTAATCAGGCTTAGTGATACTAATGTATGTGTCTATTTATTGCAAATATTTCACTCAGTTTAATTTTTAGTTACTTTTTTTAGTTCTTGGTGGTATGTGAAAATCAGGCAATGTATTTTATTATGGATCATTTATTATGGATCATTTTCTGATGCCATGCACATCCACATATTTAAAAAACACTCTTTTTCTTAAAGCTTCTATAATTTTACTGTATGTCTCTGTCTCTGTCTCTTTCTCTCTCTATATAATAGATATAAATATATATATAATATATTTTTAATTGTCATACATATGGTGAGCAAATTTATATTTTTAAACTTGTTTTTTATGTAATAATTTGTTATATTTGTTACTTACATAGAAAGACAATTATTTTTAGTAATTATTTTATACTCTAATAATTTCACAAAAAATTTTTCAATTAAATAATATTACAGTTATTTTGAGGTAAGAAATCATTTATAAGTGTATAATTTAACTTCGTATATTTATTTCTGTGTTTTTTCTCAGTGAAACAGATCAAATGTCAGATATCTTGGTGAATAAAGGTGATAATAAAATGCAATCTTCTCAAGTATCTATGTACTTTCTGACTATGGAAGGGATCCTTCTATTTTGCTACTGACATATTGTCAGATTACTACAGATTCTTATTCTGTACTATGTTTGAGTAGCTTTCTTTTCTGGCCAGATTAAATATAGCAGTCCTCATGAAGGAATAAGATACAATTTATAATTAAGAATGAGCATAGCATGTAGGATTCAAGCAAATTAACAGCAAAATTAAATGACAAGATAAGGCCTAAGAATTTTTCTTTTTAAATCAGGTAATTTAATTTTAATGTTAGGAGAATAGTCACTTAAATCAAAGAGGGAGAGAAGGAAGAAGGGTGTTTGCTGTTGGCTCAACTGGAAATGGTCAAGGTTAGATACACTGCAAGTGATGCCTATTCAGACGAAATTAACATTTCTGTGATTCTCTTGGGATTTCATCACTCCTTGTGCGGGCTTAGTCCTCTGAGTTACTGAAACAATTTCATGTTCTATATTTACACACAAATTCATGAGAGCAAGGAAAACAATTTGTGCTCCAGACTTATCAGATAATGTTCCGAGTCGCACACTGATTTTCACTTTTGAATCAGATTTTGCAGACTAGATATCACATCTCATCCCATTGATGGGTTTAGGAAAGCCTATACTGAACCGATCACCACGAAAATATTGATGCGACTATCTTGAATAGTTTAAGTGCAATGGTTTTCAGTGTGGGCTTCTTATTAAAATCATGTGAACATTGCAAAGTATATTGACCCTAGAAATTTCCTCCTGCCTTGCTCAATCCCTGAAGGTATACTATTGTCAGGATATTTATATTAACAATAACCTAAATCTGAATAGTTAAAAAATTTTTTTTCAGACACTTTGCTGCATAGCCTGGGTTGATAGTCATAAATTTAATCCCTTTGAGACCACCCTCACAGTTGTCGACCGGATTTAATTCCATCTCACCCAACACTAACCTTTGGCTAGTGAGAAAAGAGAACAAATGTGAAAAGGAAAAATCAAATACCCACTAGAAATCATAATTTATTAATATCCTATTTCATATGAGACAACACAATTCAATCTATATTTTTGTTAATCTTTCATCTTCAGCCACTAGTATATGCTGGATAGTTGTGCTAAGTTTTAGGATTTTTGCAGAGCCGTCCAAGATGTAATATTTAGGTACTTTCCATAATTATATTAAGTTCAAGCTTTACAAAGGTTGGTTGATTTGCTTGCATGTATATTTGAGAAATTGGGTAAAAACAGAATTGATTGATATAGTTTAAACTCATTATTTCCCCCAAAACAAGTTTTTATTTTGACAACTAATAAATTATGTTACAGTCATGGGAGAGAAATCCAAATTAGTTTTTATAATCATTTCAAATTGTATGTTCTTGAATTATTAACATGTTCATTTTTTTTTCTCTTAAGAATGCTGATATTTAAATGTTGTTCTTTCTTAATTAAAAAATACAGGGCAAAGGTGAATTTCTGCATTGTGTTGTTAGCTTCAGAAATTAAAAAAAAAAGTCACACGGTATAAAGATTTTGATAAACACACTAAATCTCCTATCCCATAAAAAGTATAATTTGTTGGTGTACTCTTTCCTACGGTCTTTTGCTGGGGATACTGTTGTAAAATTCTCCAAGATCTAAAAAGGCCTTGAATCTCTTTTGCTTCAGTTGCAAATCTATTAATAGAATGGGCAGATTTTGTGATGCTTCATTGCTTTCAGTTGATGGAGGAGAATGCAAAGTCCTCTTTCTTTCAAAGGGGTGTTGAAGCACAATTATTTCAGACACCCTGATACAAAGTGAAACAAAAACAGGCTTTCCTCTTTCCTTCAAGGCCGGAGAAGGATGTGCCTCTCTTTTTCAAAATGCACATATTTCAGAAATTTAAATGTTTGAGAAAAGTTCATTGCTTCGAATAAAGTAAGAATGGTGACTATATCAAGCATGATCTACAGTTGATGGAAGTGTCAGGTTGCTTCATCGTCGTCCAGGAAATTACATTGACTGCATATTTTCTTACCGTTTCTCAAAATAGTATGTAATGGATTTGAAAAACACTCAGACTAAAAATGTCCAGCAAATATTTTCACTTGAATAAATATAATTTTGTAAGTAGAAACTTCACACATCATAAAGGATTTGGGATACAAAAACAGATTTTCAGATCCACATGTCAAAATAATGTCAATTTGAAAGGTCTGTCTCCAAAAGATAATTTTATATTTATTTTTTTATGTGAAATGTGATAAACAATTGGGGGAAAATAACTTAACGCTTACATGCAACCCTCGTATATGTAATTCATTTAATCTACTATGTACACATGGAATGTTTGTTGTTCTTACTTTAACAACTTTGACCTGCATGCATGGGCTCAGAACAGGGAATATGGAGGCGTACTTCATTGTGTTGCACGATGTATTATATTTATTGCAGGAAATTGTGATTTTTACAAATTGAAGGTTTGTGGGGAATCCGTATTGAGTCAGTCTATTGGCCTCATTTTTCTTTTTTTTTTTTTTTAACATTTTATTTATTTTCGAGACAGGGAGATACAGAGCATGAACAGGGGAGGGTCAGAGAGAGGGAGACACAGAATCTGAAACAGGCTCCAGGCTCTGAGCTGTCAGCACAGAGCCCGACGCGGGGCTCGAACTCACGGACCGCGAGATCATGACCTGAGCCGAAGTGGGACGTTTAACCGACTGAGCCACCCAGGCGCCCCTGGCCTCATTTTTCTAATAGCGTTTTGCTCACTTCATGTCTTTCTGTCATATTTTGGTAATCCTCATAATATTTCAGACTTTTTTCTTATTATATTTGTCATGGTGATCTGTGAACAGTGATCTTTGATCCTACTATTGTAATAGCTTTGGGAATGCCATGAGCTGTGCCCATATCAGAGGGTAAAAGTATGTGACAAATGTATGTGTTTTGATGGCTCCACTGACTGGCTGTTCCTCCTTTTCTCTTCAGGCTTCCCTATTTCCTGAGAGACAACAATAATGACATGAGGCCAGTTAGTAACCCTAACATGGCCTCTACCTGTTCAAGGAAGAGGAAAAGTCTCCTGTCTCTTTACTTTCAATCAAAAGCTACAGATGGTTAAGCTTAGTGAGAAAGGCATGTTGAAAGCCAAGATAGGCCAAAAGCTAGGTCTTCTACCAGTTCGCCAAGTTTGAATACAAAAGAAAGTCTTCGACGGAAATTAAAAGTGCCACTCCAGTGAACACACAAAAGATAAAGAAAGGCAAAACAGCCTTCTTGCTGATGTGGAGAAAGCCACCCATGTGCCCTAACACCACATTCAGTTCCAATGAAAAACAAATCAGCCCGCGTTTAATGTCTAGCCAGCCCTTTCTCACAAACCCGAGAGTCTCCCTCAAAAACTTGTTTCTTCATAACCACGGTAGATTATACTACCATCTATATCCCTCGAAGGCCACTCACATAAACCTTGGGTTCCTTCAATATCTTAACTTCTGGTTCCTATGTGACTTTCTTTACATTCTTCTTACAATCTCTATTAACTTTCCTTTTTTTTCCTTTTTCTTTTTTTTTTTTCTTTCCGTCTAATTATTTCTGATTCTTTAGAATCAATTCTTCAGCTAGGACTCCCTGATTCCCTGCAATTCATAACTAGGGTAGGTTTTGGGGTTAACATTTCCCATTAAAAACATATATTTTCCCATTTGTTGCACATTAAGTTGCACTCAGAAATATTTATAGACATATAGTCTGAATACTGCATATGTACACTCAGAATATCACATTGTCACATTTCTTAGGCTTCAGTTTTCTATCCATTGATCTAAATCACAATATGTCCATTCATATTGGCTTGACATAATGGTTTACTCTTCTCATTCTTGCCATATTATAATTGAGTACCAATCCTCTGAATTAGGGTAATGAGGACCTAGAGATATCACAGGGTCTGGGTGAAAGTTATTGTTTCAGAATTAATGCTCCAAAATCATAGACAAGAGAAGAATACAATCTTGACTCAATGGAAATAACTGAAAACACAACATGGAGATGTCTTAAAGGCAACTGCTATAGCTTTAATTCATTATTACTACTGACTAACTGATACTTCATAGAGCACATGTAACACATTTTACTCAGTTAATCCTTCATCGCTAGCCCCTCAAAATAATTCTGTTTTATTTTTTTCTATGAAGCATGATTACATTTAACATGTTTTTATGCATGTACATACACATACACGCATGTACATAATTCTATAGAAAGAAATTTAAAAAGCGAGATTGCGCATATGAAGGGTATGTGTATTTTAACTATGATTTACAATGCCAGATTGCTTCTAGAAAACTGTAACAAGTGGCATTCATGCAAACTGTAAGTATATCCTTTTACCCAGATTCCTGACAGGACTAGGTGTTATGGCTTTGTAAAATCGCTATCAGCTTCGTAAGTTTACCAATCTGGTGAATATAATGACATTTATTTCTACTGTTATCTGCATTTCTTTGCATGGCTTCCTAAATCATTTTCTTTTCATCTTAAATATCAAGTATATTCCATGTACATTCTATCAAAAATTACATCCTACTTAACTTTCTACAATTTTTCACAGCTTTATTTTTTCCTTTGCACTTGCCAATATTAAAGTGATGTATATTACTCATTTACCTGTATGTTATTTTTCTCTAGGGAAAATAAGCTCTGAAAAACAAAGTGTTTATTATTTTGCTTGTCACTATACCCTCACCATTAGGAGATTCCCTGGCATATAGTAGGTGCTAAATGCAAATATTAAAATGAATTAACACAGGGGGGCACTGGGTGGCTCAGTGAGTTAAACTTCTGAGTTCAGCTCAGGTCATGATCTCAGGGTTCATGAGTTTGAGCTCCGCGTCGGGCTCTGTGCAGATGGCTCGGAGCCTGGATCCTGTTTTGGATTCTGTGTCTCCCTCTCTCTCTGATCCTTCCCCACTCGCACTCTCTCTCTAAAAAAATAAACATTAAATATTGATTAATTAATTAACATATAAATGAAACTAACAACAAAAAGAAGAATTTTCTATGCCCTTAAAACATTGCATCAAAACATTTTTTTTTCATTGGGGCCCCAGAGATTATAGAATCTGAGGATTTATAATCAATTTATAAACTTTATAGGACATTTGAAATCTTGGAAATGTGCAGGTGGCTGTCATACCAGAAACATCCCTATTCTTAGGTCAGGGTAAAGAGCACAAAATCATAAAAATATGAATGTCTGTATGTGATGATTGCATTAAACCATCCCTGTTTAAGACTTCACTTTTCCTCCTTAAGAGGCGGGGGGCAATTTATTTATTTATTTATTTTTAATTTTTTTTTAACGTTTTATTTATTTTTGAGACAGGGAGAGACAGAGCATGAATAGGGGAGGGCCAGAGAGAGGGAGACACAGAATCTGAAACAGGCTCCAGGCTCTGAGCTGTCAGCACAGAGCCCAACGCGGGGCTGGAACTCACGGACCGCGAGATCGTGACCAGAACCGAAGTCAGCCACTTGACCGACTGAGCCACCCAGGCGCCTGAGGCGGGGGGCAATTTAAATCACATTCCTAGTCTCAATATGTCCAACAAAATGAGTTAGCATGTTCCAAATAGGAGGCCAATAATGTTGAGCTCTTAAGCAACTTCAGATCCACTCCCTGTGTGTACCAAATTGATCTTGAGATTGCTTTCCAACGGAGTGGCCTCTATTTGGAAACTACTCCCTATAGGAAAGCCACATAAAACAAGTCCTCAGAGTTAGTAGACCCAAACCAATAGGAAGCAGAACTCTACTTCCTGGCAGCCAGAGCCCTTGCCTTATAATATAATGTGTATTATTTGACCTTTATTACTCTAGATGCTTGGTACAAATCTGTAATCAGAGAAACTGTTTTCATGAAGAGCAGACATTTCAATAGTATATGGACATAAAAGACAAGAAATTGTCTCCCCTGAAAAAATTGTTTTGGCTGCAACCTAAAGATTTAGTGACATAACTAAAGAACAATTGAGGAAGAATCTTAATTAGCCATGTAAAATGAGAATCATTTCTTTTGGAATTCACTACAACTATTTTCATTGAAATCCACCAGATTATACATTCCATAAGGCCCGGATTTGATATACAATAACTAGCCTTCAAATTAATGGAAATATGGAAATATGGAAAATGGCAGTCCCCATGATGTAAAATTCCCCACCCTTTAACCGAAACCATTTCACTGAATAAAACACAAGTGCAAGTTTATCATGAACTCGGTCATCATAAATAGTATCAGAGCCGCTGTTACTATTGACATGTGTGATTACGATGAGACTTGAAAACGCAAATCTGCTTTGTTTGAGTTTTGCAACATAGGCGTTTATTGGTATTTGTTAAGGAAAAATCACACGACTTTATGATATATGTTATACAAATGGGTGTCAGGGAAAGAATGAGACAAGGTGCAGCGGCAACAAAGGAATGAATCATAGAGTCGTGCCCTGATAGAACATGGTAAACACATACACGCAAAAATACACACATACATGTGCACACAGGCACACAATTACTCTGGTTATAGGTCTGGAAACTCAGGGTCAAATATACTTATTATAGGTGGATCCAATCCCATTCTCTGAACCCTACCTAAAATCCTCATTTAGATGAGTCACTTCAAGCCGTAGACAGCAAAATGATGCAACAATGAATCACTGTAGCCTACATGTGAGATTTCTCCTTGATTGAGTGTTTTCCAGTGGTAAGAAATGGGTTCTTATAGCCATAAAATAAAGTCTATCAGTCTGGGTCTTTTCAATTCAATCCTTGTTGATTATATTTAGATTGAATTATTCCATGAAAGGGCCATTTCAAGTGATCCTTCCCAATTATTTCTGTCATCTTAAATTATTTGTATAGTAATATAATTTGCAGTGGTCTAATCTTCAAAATCACCACATATTTTCATTCACATATTTTGAGACTTCATCCAAGTTTCTAGGTCTGCTGAGAGAAGCAGATGACTTTCACAGGATATAAGGTTATTTTCTAGCATAGAGGAAGATCTGAGAAAAACCCCACTATAAAAATTAAAGATGGCAATACCATACTCCCAATATTTCATATTTTATGGCATTACTATTTGTGTTTGGGGCAGACTGAAAATCTATTTTTATTATGCTTTCTGAGATGGCACTTTGAATTTAAACCCCATTTTCCATGGCTTATAGCTTTTCCACTGAGTACCTTTGGGGATAAACTTCATCATGCTGGTTCTTAACCTAGAATAAAATAATTCAGGAAGTTTGAAGGAAATGTATTTTGTCGTTTTTGATTTAAGTAACTACAGGGAAATTCTTTTTGGCTGTTCAAAAATATTATACATTTTTTTTCTTGAATAATTCATAAGAAATTATAATTTTAAGTGCAAATATTTATAATGCAATTATCTTTTAGAAAAGACACACATATTTAAAATTATTTATACAAAATGACAATGAAATATAATACACATTTACTACATTTCTCAATTCATATACTGCAATTCTCAATGATCTGCCAAATCCATCAGAGGTTCTGAAATGTAGGCTTTTGTGGAAAAGACGGCTCTATTGAATCAAAATGAAAAATCTTATTTGCAGGAATGACTAACCACCTATTAAAGAGTCAAGGTTTCAGTGGCTATTTAAATGCAGGCTCAGTGGTTTATGTAATGTCAAAATTCTTCATTTCAAATGTGTATACATAAGGCTAGTTTTTTGATATCCATTTATACAAAAGCAAAATTTAAAAGGATAATAAAATAAAAACTCATAAAGGCTCCTGGTGTGTCTTACCCAGCTTAATAACTTGTGGAATTTTCAGGAGAAAAGAGGACTCATATTTCCCAACACAATCACTAATTTAGTAAAAACACCTCCCTTATTGGGGGTTTGATAATCATTAAACAGTGCTAATCAAATGTAGACATTATCCAGTTAAGAAATAGAGATATTTTATTATAGAGGACACTCTCTACATAAACAATAAGCAATATATACTTGCCTTTATCTCACACACACATGTATGTATGTATGTATGTATGTATATGTGTATGTACAATACACATAAAATTAATACATATTGTGCACATGTAAGAAATAAATAACTATGTATAAACCTATACATACGTAAATATAGATGTATCTGTATTTTATTTTGGTTTGTATCCTAATTCTATTTTCATTTTCTTTTTTTAATGTTTAATTTTGAAAGAGAGAGAGAGACAGAGACTGAGACAGAGCATGAGCAGGGGAGGAGCAGAAAGAGAGGGAGACATCGAAGCAGGCTCCAGCCTCTGAGCTGTTAGCACAGGGCCAGATGTGGAGCTCGAATTTACGAAGCACGAGATCATGACCTGAGCCGAAGTCTGACGCTTAACCTACTGAGTCAGCCATGTCCCTGACCCAATTATATTTTATAATGTTCTATTTCTGGAAAATATGATTTAATGGGGTTAGTTTAGTAATTGTTATTTAAAAAGATTTCTAAGGTGAGGGCACCTGGGTGGTTCAGTCAGTTAAGTGCCCAAGTTCAGCTCAGGTCAGGATCTCAAGATTCACGAGTTCAAACCTCACGCGTCAGGCTCTCTCTCTCTCTCTCTCTCTCAAAAATAAATAAAACATTAAAGTTTTTTTTTTTTTTTTAAATATATCTAGTGGCATCTGGGTGACTCAGTTGGTTAAGCTCCCTCCTCGTCATTTCAGCTCAGGCCATGATCTCATGGTTTCTTAAGTTTGAGCCCTGCATTGGGCTCTGCGCTGACAACAGGGAGACTGCTTGGGATTCTCTCTCTCCTCTCTCTCTGCCCCTCCCCCATTTGTGTTGTCTCTGTCTCTCTCAAAATAAATAAACTAAAAAAAAAAAATCTCTGATGTTTAATCATTTTTTAATTATATTTGTAGGTACTTTTACACATATACCTACACATATGTAACATCGCCACCATTGATTTAATTATTTTCATTTCACATCTTTCCTCCAAGTTATTTTTATAAAAAAGTAAGCTTACAAAATTTTCTTTATTATATTAATTTTGATTTATATATTCCATATTCTATTCACTATATTAGGGTGGGAAGAGAAGAAATGTAAGAATATCCGTAAACAGTAACAGTACAAGGTGAAAAAAATTAAAAACAAATTTTTATAAAGTGTTTTTGGAGCCATTTAAGGAAGAAAATGTATCCATCTCAGGGGGAGATACATTAGTACCAGATCTTAAATGATAAATTGAGATTTATAATGTAGCAAGTGGAAGAGGTTACTGTTTCTATCAAGTATGTTCACTGTATCAAGTGATAATTATGATGTTTGCTTTTAATGAATGTTTTTGCAGATTATTAAATCAGAGTGAAAAAAGAAAGAAAATTCATAATAGTGTTCCAGAACCACAAATTGAGTCATTTCCAGTTTTAACTCAAGTTTCTTCTCTTTTTGACTCACTACAAGAATGTAATTAGGTAGTTGAATCATGTTTTTCCTACCTACAAGATTTACACTAAAAATTCCCATTATGCTCTAAAATGCCTTACTGAATGATTTTCCCTTAAAACCCAACAAAATTATATTTCAAAAGATTACAACAATTAGAGTCTGAGTCTACATATTTTACTCTTGCCATTCAGTATCACACTGAAAGTGTATTATCATTATTATTATTATTATTATTATTACTAATCATCAAATGCCAAT
This sequence comes from Panthera onca, assembly GCF_046562875.1. Taxonomy (NCBI): domain Eukaryota; kingdom Metazoa; phylum Chordata; class Mammalia; order Carnivora; family Felidae; genus Panthera; species Panthera onca. The sequence continues at coordinate 22,922,221 of NC_138339.1, forward strand.
ATTGAGGGTAATTTTTGGCCCATTCTGGCAATTATGTTCACGGCATTTAATTATATATTGGTCTAGCTTAGTATGAACTTGAACTTGTATGATCAGGGTAAAGTAACTGGCACCGCCCATGATCAATATATAGCTGTGCATTTGGCCATATTTCTACGTCTATTCCAAGTAGATGAAAAGATGTACTAGAATTTAGGCGCCTACGTGGCAGCTACTATATCCTGTAGAAATGGAATTGAAAAAGGCTAGTTGTTTCTAATGCTTCTGAGTAACTCTTAGAGTAAACTCTTGAGATTTAAAATCTCAGCCCAGGGGAAGGACAAAGAAATGCTGAGCGTCCGAAAACTTCTTTAATTTTTTGCAGCTACAGGTCTGGCAGAGTTAAAAATCAGTTAACATTGTGGCCTATTTAGGTATGTCAAGGGAATTTTACATGATTTATTAGGAAGACAGGGGTCCATGTGAAATGGGATGAAGTAAGTTTGAATCTTGAACCCATACATGACCTTGGGCTTTTCTTGCTAGGAGTAGATATCAACTGTCTTCACGAGGAAAAGCTTTTTTCTCTCAGACTTAAAATAATTTGCTTTGTTGGTCTGAAATCACTTACACTCTTGAATAGTTAGGATGCCTCCCATTAATCTCATCTTATATATTTGTAATTCATATATTGTTCACTTTATTAAATGTCCCTTCATTTTTGCAACAAACAAGTGTTTGCCTTTATCCCCAGGAATTGCTTAGTTCATGTTTGTAAATAAATTATTATCCAGAATGGTAGTTTAAAAAATGTATTTATATTAGGTACTATTGATTACTGTCTCTGAAAATGTTTATTTCAATTGGGGGAAACTGATAAACAACAGATTTCTCTTTTAGATGACTCCAACTGCAATGCACCTGAAGTGATATGTTTTTGTTAAACTTCTTCTCTGTGAGGTTATTAGAAATGCAATGGATGCCGTTTTGCTTTTGAAACAAACTTTTAGGCCTACATGAGATCTCCATAGCTATTACTTCTTTTTTAATATAAAGGTTATGTTATTTCTGCATGTGTGCAGAGAATCATCAGCTTGGACAATTTATTCATCTCACATCGTGTGGAATTATCCTTCTTCAATAATATATTTTTTTTATTTCTTCTTAGTGATTATTAAAGAGGTATGACACACATATAGAAAACAGACTAATTAGAAGTTTATAGCTTCATTAATTTCCCAAACTGAAGACACTCATATAGGCATCATGCAGAACAAGAAGCATAACATTAAGAGTAGCAAGGGAAGCTTCTCATATTCCCTTCCATTCTCTACCTTCACAAAAGAAACCCCATCCCAACAACATTTTGGTAAATTCATTATAAAAATGATACAGTTCTCCACCAGTTACTGTATTTGCAGGATTGGTCCCGTGAAATTTCAGCTCCGGCCATCAGGATGGAATCTAGTTCCACGACCCTCGAATTTGCACTAGATTTGTAACTTGGTCATTAGAATGGGAAACAAACGACAATGTGTTAGTTTTAAAGTCCTAAAAGATTTTAAAGGGCTTCCTTGCCATGATCATGTCCCCGTTCTAGACTAAGAAGCCTGGGCTGGGCTGCCTGAAGTTTAAAGATTTGACTAAATCCCCAAAGAACTCCACCAAGATCTGCAGAGCCATCTAAGAGGACAACATCTGGCTGCGCATGAATGAGTGAAGCCAGATTAAGACTGGAAACACCATCGTCAGCCAGATTTTTCTTGGGAACAATAATAAAAGCTCAATGTTTTAAGCTGCCAAGTCTGGGGGTGTATTGTTGTACAGGATTATTGCGACAACATTAAATGATGCAGAAATATGTACCTTGAAATGTAATGGTGCCTTTACAAAAAGCTTAAATCTGTGGATTTAGCTTTGGGACTGTTTCTCTCCCAAGGGAAAGGAAATTTTATTTTCCCTGTTTTCTTCCCCAGCTGTGATTGCTCTTCACCTGTGCCTTGAGGGTGACGGATGGCACGGAACTCTGTCCATTGCCCTATCATTATAACATCCTCCTTCTTTATCTTCCTAAGTTTTCCAGAGATTCCACTGCTTAGCGTCCCAGTCAAGCTCAGTCAAAAGTACTGGGACCTCACTCCATGGCATTTGTGCCCTCCTAGCTTTGCAACACAGCACTCTAAGGTCTCAGGCTTACTAGCCTGCTCTCCCACCTGTCTGCTAGCCCCAAAGCCAGCAAAGTAATGGACACTACAAACCATCCTCCAACCTCAGCTCTTCTTCCAACTTTTGAACTCCTGTGTCAGCTTAGCGTCTAGTTGAGCATTGGTGGCCAACAAACTGCCTGCATAATAGCCATGTGTTTCCTTTTCCTGCCACAGTGTGCTCTGTGCAGTTCCTCGAAAAACCACCAGCATTTGGGAAGTATCTCCATACCATATGCTGATCCACAAGCATCAGATATATGGACCACCTCACTCTGCAGACAGTTCGATGGCCAACTGGAGATTTCCCCCATAGATGTCTCTTTCTCAAGACCCATTTCTTTAGTCTTCTGGCTCCTTTACCAGTTTGTGGTTGAAAAACCTCAAGAGTTCTTAGGATGAAATTTGAAACTCGCCCCTGTATAGAGGGCAAAGAAAGACAGAAGAAAGGGGCTGACCACTCCATATTGGTAAGTGATGATTTTAATAAGCAAGGGGACTTATATGTGAGATTTGCCTTGGGCACTGCGAGACCTCTAGATCTCCACACTTGTTCACCAGAATCTTAAGAGTTTATAGAGACGTCCTAACAGGATTCAGTCACATATACAACATATGCAGATGATCCCAATAACTCATTATTTTTTTCAAGACTGCATCCTTGAAGAAATACCTACTTCAGGCATAATGGAAGGAAAATACATTCCTAGCACAAGGAAGAAGGTCAGGAGCTTCTGACCGGCCAGGTCTAGCACTCTGGGTAACCAGCAGTCATGTCCTCTGGGTGACCATGTCCAACAAAGCCCTAGACCCAGTGTGATGGTATTTGGAGGTGGAGTCCTTGGGAGGAAATTAAGGTTAGATAAGGCCATGACTGTGGGGCTCTCATGATGGGATTTGTGCCCTCATAAGAGAGCTTCCTTCCTCTTTCTCTCTCTACTCTGTGAGGAAACAGCAAAAAAGTAACTATCTAGAAATCCAGAAGAAATCAGGGAACCAATTAGCCAATACCTTGATTGTATACTTCTCAGCCTCCAGAAATGTGAGGAGTAAATTCCTGTTGTTTAAACCACAAGTTTATGCTATTTTATTATGGCAGTCCAAAAATAAATACATACCCTTAAATCGAAAAACTTTTAAATACTGCTTTAGGGACATTTGACAAATATTAATATACTACCTTTGTTGTATTTATGTAAAAGCATTTTTTAGTTTCCATTGTGATTTATGCTTTGGCCCATGTGTTATTATTTTTTTTTATTTTTTTACTGTTTACTTATTTTTTTCAGAGAGAGCGAGAGTGAGCATGAGCAGGGGAGGGGCAGAGAGAGAGGGAAACACAGAATCCAAAACCTGAGAGCCTGACTTGGGACTTGAACTCAAAGTCTGTGAGCCTGACTTGGGACTTGAATTCATGAACCATGAGAATCATGAGCAGCCTAAGTCAGCTGCTTAACCAACTGAACCACCCAGGCACCCCTACCCATATGTTATTTTAAAGAGTATTTCTTGTGACTGTGGATTTCTCTATATCTACTTTAACTCTGTCAGTTAAGTGTTTGAAGGTATGTTATTGTGTGTATACATATTTAGAACTGTGAAACATTTCTGCTGAATTTAATTACATTCTCTGTTCACATGGTATGATACTTTTAAAAACATTGAAGTTTACTATATTAAATACAAGCACATTTTCATCAGTTTGTTGTTGTTGTTATTGTTAGAATTTGAAAAGTACAGCTTTTTCCATTTATTTATCTCCAACATTCCTTATGTATGTTTCCTGTGTATGTCAAATCCATGGGTTTTGTTATTTTACCTACTCTGGTCATTTCAGCCTTTTACTTGAATATGCGTTCATTTACATTTTGTGTAATCACTTACATAATTTAGTTCATATTGGCCATAAAACTATTTGTTTAGTAATTGACCTGTCATTTTTTTTGTTGTTGTTGAATATTCTTTTGTCCCTTTAAGTTCAAGTCTTCACTATTATTTTGTTTTCTGTATATTAACTTGTAATTTCTTATTTTTTAAATAATGTTTTGGAGGGATGTCTGGAGATTACAATGCAAAAAATGGATTATATTTTAACTAAAATAATTATATTTTATGTTATTTTGCATAATGCTAGAGCCTATGTTCACTTGAATTATATTTGCCACATTGTTGCCTTTGCTATTATTGTTCTCATGAATTTTAATTCTGCATTATTTTATCTTTTTTATAGTCATTATTCATTTTTTTATTGATCTGTATATTCATATGCTGTGTTGTGGTTTATTTCATGCTATATTTTCCTATTTCTCTTTCAGATGATTTTTTCTGCTGAAAGGATGATTAACATTTTGGGGGGTACAGCAAAAAATAATACTCATTTTTTATTCATTTGAAGAATGTTTTATTTTGCAAGGATTTTGGGGTGACGTTTTGGGAATATAATTTCTTGTTGATTTTAATTTTGGTTTATTAAAAATGTCTTTTCATTCTCTTCTACTTTTCATCTTTTCTATTCACAAGCCAGTTTTCAGGCTTACTGTTATTCTTTTGAAAATAATATAATGTGTCTTTTTTTTTTTTTTTTTTTTTTTTTTTTTTTTGCCTCTGACCACTTTAGACAAAGCTTCTTCCTGATTCAGGTTTTCATTTGTTCTATTATGATGCATTCATATGGGGTGTGCTATATATCTATCCTGTCAGGTCCTTTAAAAATTTCTTGCATCCTTGGGGCAACTGGGTGGCTCAGTCGGTTGAGCCCCAGACTTGGGCTCAGGTCATGATCTCATGGCTCCTGGGTTTAAGCCCTGCATCGGTCTCTGTGCTGAGCCTGCTGAGCTGTGCCTGGAGCCTGCTTCAGATTCTGTGTCTCCCTCTCTCTCTGTCCCTCCCCTACTCGCACTCTGTCTCTCTCTCCTTCAAAAATAAAGAAAAAATTAAAAAAAAAAAAGAATTTCTTGAATCTTTGAATTAGTGTTTCATCATCTCTTGATTAATGATAGATTGCTTCTGCCTCATTTTCTCTCTCTTCTTCATCTTGAACTTAAATTACACACAGTGAAACTTTTTGCTTTGTTCCACATGTTGTTCACTCTTTATATATACATTTTTCTTTATTTTGGTTCCTTGGCTTCAGTATGTATATTTTCCAACTTGCCTTGACTTTAATTTCACTAAACCTGTCTTTGGGTCTAATATGTCCCATATTTAAAAAAAATAAAAATATGTCCCATATTAAAAAAATGTCTTTATTTATTTTTATTTTTATTTCTTAACCTCTGTGAGATGAGCTACCAATGAAGATCTGTGCTTTCCCTGATGGCAAATGCCGATTCTTGATTTGAGCTAAAGGCTGAGGATCCCTGCTTGACCCTGTCCCAATGTTGCTATAGCAGAAGAAAGACAGAATAGTATTCTATCAATTTACTTTTCACTGACTAATGCATATATTTGTGGAATATATTCCTTTTAACAAAACAAGTCATCCTTAATTAGAAAGTTTATTAAATTATGGGCATCAGTACTTTGCTAAGTGCTTTATTGGCCAGTAAATTCTCTGCAATTTATTATACACATGAAAGCAAAATATAATCAAAGTTTTAAAAGTTTATCCTAGGGCACCTGAGTGGCTCAATTGGTTAAGGGTCTGACTCCTGATTTCTGTTCAGGTCATGATCTCACAGTTTGTGAGATCAAATCCCATGAGATCAAGTCCCAGGAGACTGAGCCCTGAGTCAGGCTCCCCATTGATAATGCAGAGCCTGCTTGGGATTCTCTCTCTCTCTCTGCCCCTCCCCCATTTGCATGTGTGTGTTTACTCTCCCTGTCTCTCAAAATAATTTTTTTTAAAAAATTAAATAAATAAATAAATAAATAAATAAATGTTTATCCTATATTACTCTTACTTTTCCCTTTCTACAAACTATGAATAAACTCTAAAATATTCTATTCACAAGATAATTTGCTTTCCTGAAAAATAAATACAATACATATAAATACAACTTAAAAATCTCCTATGCAAAAACTTCCCTCCTTGGGTCAAGTTGGCAACACATAAATTATTGCAAAATTTAAATACTTGAAAACAGTGCTTAAACTAATGTAAACCCTAGAAATAAGGACAGAAATGTGTTGCTCTGCCCTGAAACATAAACATGAAAGCATCTTAATCCAGATTATTTACTTATAATGTGCCTTCACAGATGCCATCTATGTGGCTTTGAAATTTGATGAGATTGACCGGTATCATTATGGATTATGGAGAAGCAGTATACCTAAAATATAATCCAGCAAAGCATTATAGAATTGTGGCAAAATATGAAAGTCTACTAAAATCAAGGAGCGATATATCATTCAACAGTATATGTAAATATATTCCTCGTGGACTAGAAAATATATTAGATGTTGGTTGACAGTGCTAATGTCTATTTTTCCAGCATTATCTAATTAGATGGATGATGTACTCGTGGGTATGAATGTCAGAGTTTCATAGGGCAACTGGGGTCTTTCCTTAGGGCGTACAATTCTGGGATGAAATAAAGGCATTCTTTAATCAAGCTTTATTTAATCAAACCTTTTTATTCCTTAGTAACTTGGTACTGTGAGAGGAGAGTGCTATATCAAAGATGCTTAACCTCATCTAAAATAAGGATCCCCTCTCAGTATGAAATCCTTTACTATACAGTCCTATCTATATTCAGTTTTTGGGAAAGTACATAATCACAAAAGATGGTTATGATTTCAGTACTACTTGAAATAGAATTGTTTTTATTTGTATTATTTATCACAACATTTTATGTGGTTTACCATTATTCATTGTTTACACATAAGCATTTGTGGACCACATTTAGTACAAAAGGCTTGTCTATATGAAATGAACAAGTTAAATGATCAATAAAGTACACTGGAAGTGTACTAAATCATAGAAATATGCTCAGTTCCATCCATTCCTAAATTGTATATATAAAAGGCAAATGCACATGCTAAAATGACGCACACAAATTTTAATTATAAACACAACACCCTATGTAAGGATTAAAAACAATGACTTTTAAAATGATTATCGTAACATCAGGGGGAGAATCTATTTTTGAATTAGAATCAAAGATTAAAGGTAGACATTTATTGTAATATAGGTTAGGTTGATCTTTTGTGATTAGTTTGTAATGAATATAACTTATCCTTGGCACTGGAACAGAAATAACTGGTCATGTATAATGGAGACAAAGCAAGCTTTTTGTAAATAGGACTATTTGTTGGATGCTTTCTGGGTCATATTTCCATTACAGGATATGAGAATAGAGCTCCAAGGGGTATTGCCACTATCAACAAGCCTGCTTGTTCAAAGAGAGTGAGGGCGTGGGTGCTGACAGGTTCAGGATTCCAACTATCTTTGTATTTTTGTTTTGCAATCACTCTGCTTCCTAGTGCATTTCAGTGGATAGTAGAAATGGAGTGGAGAAAACACACAGGACTCTGATAGAAGACATAAAGTCTGGACAACAATCCTGCTAAAGACAGATACTGCTTTGCTAAACTAGAATTCATTCGTGTCCTTTTCTCTCTGGTTGTATCAGCCACTAACTGTATCAAATTCAAGAAGTCATTGAAATTCTCCAAGGTTCAGATTTCTTTCACTTCATGATGAAGAAAATAATAATAGCCTCCCTAAAACATATTTTAAAAGTACTAATGCAATATTTTCTCGCCATAATAGGTACTTAATAAACTTAGCTTTTCCTGTCTTTGAATTCCGTTCATATTTTTATTTCCAAAGCAATATTTACATCATGTTTTTATTTGAAATTTAAGTACAGGCCAAACACTGTTGTATATGAACCTCTTAATTCTTTTAGCCTTCTATTCCTAGTATCACCTATAAAAGTATAAAACTCTGTATCTATTATCTCCCTAGCACAGTGTTTAAAAATATTATATGAATATGAATATATGATAGAATATATAAATATTTGGTAAACATGTATTTACTCTTTTCAAACAATCACACACACTCTGCGAAGACATATAAGACAGTAGAGAAAACATATTTTTAAAAACTTCAGCAAATAGGGCACCTGGGTTTCTCAGTTGGTTCAGTGTCTGATGCTTGATTTTGGCTCAGGTCATGATCTCATGGTTCCTGGGTTCTAGCCTGCATAGGGCTCTATACTGACAGTGTGGAGCCTGCTTGGGATTCTCTCTCTCCCTCTCTCTCTCTCTCTCTGCCCCTCCCCTGTTCATTCTCTATCTCTCTTTGAAAATGATAAATAATCTTTAATTTTTTAAAAAAAATTTCAGCAAATAAAATAACCATAACATAAATTATTATTATGTAACACATACATATACCATGTGTTCATATGTGTATATATATGTAGATGATACATATATTATACTATATATGCTATATATTATATTCTATGTAATATATAGCATAAATTTTTATAAACATATAGCAAATGCAGGTAGATTATTTAAACAAGTTATTCGAAAGCACGTATCATATACTTATTTAATGATCTCTATATTTTTTTCTTCTGTGGTTTCAAGTTAATCACTATGTGTAATTAACTACATATTTATACTGTAGTTTTCACATCTTCTCATTTGTCTTCCAATTAAGGAAATAAAGGGATTATAATGGATGCTTATTTTGGATTTTCCCTAAACTTTATGCTGATCAAATTTTCCTCGTCTTTTTAGTTACAGCTCATTTTATTGTAAGGTTTTTAAAACAATTAATCATCATAGGCTTCTTTCCTGCATATAAGATGCATGCATTAGCTGCAGTCTGTTTATTTTGCTTCCCAGTCAGCAATTACAATGCCAGAGTAAATTAAAGAAAATTATATATTTACAGGTTTTGAGGTAAAAATTGATGATAATTGCTGAAATTCTAGACCAGGTATTCTGGAAAAATAGTCAAATAAATTAACCCCAAATGAGACTCATTCATCATATAAAATTATTGATAAAAAATACTGATGAAAACTAAGCACAGTTTTCATCTATCTGTATTATTTGCTCTTGAATTGTGCATACCTACACAAAAACACTCAATATTTAAATTTTCTCTGCATAATTTTTATTCCGTTGAATGAATGAATTTTCATTGTCATTTTAAATAGCACTTTTGAAAAATCATATTACGTATTCACATGGATTCTTTCATCATGACTCCCCTACAAATCCCTCATACACAGTGATTTGTCAATTAATACTTCCCAATGGATAAATGAGTGAGGGAATTTAATTTTTTTTTCTGTTATAAACTTTTAAACTGTCAAAAGTACAGTGCTCCACCATAGGTAAATTCCTTTTATATGTGATGTTTCAAGAAAAAATAATCAACTGGAAGCTTTAAGTACAGATTACAGCATATGTCATCTCCCTTTTAGGGAAGTATACTTTTCTAACATATCCAAATCTCCAAGATGTGGAATTTGGGCAAGCATGTTTCAAAGTTAATAGTCATCCCTTCTTTTGGGACCTTGCCAATTTTAATAGATATTAATTTAAAATGATTCAGCATTATCTCTTTGATACTAGTGATTAGTGTTGATAGTGGTGATTAACACTTTTTTTTTTTTATTTGAAATTTTCCTTCTTCGGAAACAAGTGGTATTAGTCATTTACTTTAGTTAGCCGTTACTTTCTTTTGAGCTCTACCATACTTTGTCAGTATTTGCTGATAAACAGAGCTAAACTCTTATCCACACAGAGAACACACTTACTAGTTGTGGATTGTATCACAACTACATTCATTATCTACAGCTCTTGTCGGTGTAGTGGTAAATATATCTCACAGTTGGATACACAAAATTAACTCATTTAATGGATTTGTAGTTCAGTTGATTGAGGTCCACAGGTCTCAGTGCACTTCTAGAAGCCATTTTATTTCTTCTGTAATTGTCACTCACTGTCATTTCCACTTGGCTGCTGTCCTGTGACTAGTCAGAATATAGAGCACTTAAAATGGTATCAAAGTTGTGATAAAATGCCATTTAAAGCCACCTTTACACACACACACACACACACACACACACACACACACCCCTGTGTAATAAAGAAGTTACTTCAGATTATTTTTAAAGTCAACAGTATTTTTTTTTACTGATAAAATCGGCATGTGTCTGCCTATAGTAACTATACAACTTCATGTTGCTTTTTATTTAGTGTACAAAATAGAACATCCCAGGTGCAAAATAAATAAATAAATAAATATTAAATAGGAATACTTTTAGTAGTATCAGGATTTTGATGTAGAAATCAAAAGATTACAAGTCAAGCTAACTCTATCAAGCAAAACCGTGTGCCCCTTTTATACATTAAGGAATTTCAAAGTAGTGTGGTGATTTTCAAAAAAAAGAAATTCACATTTACTTTCATTCTTTAAAAATGCACCTGTATATATTTTTTGACAAACCACATCATTTCAGGAAAGAGATCAAATCGTAGGAAAGTAAGTTTGGCTCAAAATGATGTAGTGTTAATAGTTTAGTTCTGTTAGCCGCCTGCCAGTATGCGCGGATTTCTTCTTCATTTTTCAGTGCCAAAAGCTTTTCTGATTCAAAAATCACAAACACAGCATTTTTTTTTTTTTTTGGATTGACTCCGTGAAGACATTAGCAAATCTCAAATAAATAGCAGCTCTACGTTTCAGAGGATTTCTGAAAAGCAGGTTGAATCCCAGATGGAATTCTCAAGCTGGACACTGAAATAAAGAGTTTAACAAACATTATGGCAGTTAAGTGAGAAAACTTACTAAATACCAGTTATACTCAGGATCTTCTTTTGTGGAAGTTAGAAATGAGGTTATATATACCTATATATCTATTATCAATACATATGCATGCATATATAGGTATTGAAAGATAGATAGCTATACAGGTATAGCTTATGTATTTTTTCCACATTAATTATTTCCTTGATATTTTATAATGACATAAAAAATAGGAGGGCCACATTTTTGGTAGTTATGAATCACATTTGAAAATAAGATATAATATATGCTTCTGTCTCTATATCAATAATTTCTGGAACAAAATTTTTATTGCTACTAATGAAGTCTCATTAAAACACTACACAGAGAAATGATTAATGAATGAAGTTGTGGGGAAACATATACACATATTATAAAACTCACAGTAAAGGAAATATTTGTAAAAATGTAAGAATAGTTAGCATAAATTCATAGATGGAAAAGTGAGTATGGAATAAAGTAGGTTTTTGATGTCCTAACCCATAGACAGTTGTGCAGTTACATGTTCCAGTGTTATCATTGATGGCTTATAATTGGGCTTATTAAATATGGCAATTCTTTTAGTGATGGTTCCACATTAGTCATAGTTGCCATAAGATGATACCTTAAGAATAAGTTTATTTATTAATTTTTTTTAACGTTTATTTATTTTTGAGACAGAGAGAGACAGAGTATGAATGGGGGAAGGGCAGAGAGAGAGGGAGACGCAGAATCGCAAGCAGGCTCCAGGCTCCAAGCCATCAGCCCAGAGCCTGACGTGGGGCTTGAACTCACGGACCGCGAGATCGTGACCTGAGCTGAAGTCTGATGCTTAACCGACAGAGCCACCCAGGCGCCCCTTGAATAAGTTTATTTATTAATAAGCAGTCAAACTTGGAAGATCTGAGATTTACAAACAAAAAAATACCTGCCTGAGCAAGATATTTGTTGAAAATCTGAAACATAACAAGACATTTGTAATATACTTAAGCAAAGAATCTTAGGCAGTAAGTTGTCAGCAAAGAGTCACATATGTGGATTCTTAGAAAAAAGAGGTGATCTGAATCTGAAGATCAAGATTTCTAGTGATTTGACATTAGACATTACGAAAAAAAGCCCAAATAGTTGCAGGAAAGTGGCATAAACGAGCATTGATATTAATTAGGCAGCAATCAACTATGGGAACAGGTTGAGAAGAAGGATTCCAGATCATAGCGGGAAAAAAGCTATATTCTTCAACAAGTCAGGTAAAATGTCAGGCCAAATACTTGAAATCATAGGGTTAATTAATTCAATTATGATAACTAATGTCTAAAGTGAAATCAGAGTGAATTAAGCAAATCTGTGGCACCCAGATGAGGCTTTAGCATTCTACAAAATCCCTGCCAAAGAAGATATGCACGTTATAAATAAATTGTTTGATGCAGGTAAGGTGGCCAGACAATTAGAGCCCATAACTATAAAACAGGAGCCGTTAAAATGCAGCAAAATCATCTATCCAGGCCAGGGTATGGGGGAAAGTATTTTTATTAAATTTAAGCAAAGTAATTTTGTGAGGGAACTGAGGCTGGAGATATTCAGGAGTTTTTAAAAATATTTGAGCACAACTAAAATACTATTCTGAATGAATTAGGCCCGAGCCAGAGTAAAACCAATTAGAGATGTGATGTTCTTTAAATATGGAAATACTACTCTTTGAAGGAGGATTTACAGACTCTCAAAATGTCTGATGTTCTTTCTTTACAGTAGAAAATATTCTAATTTCAGGAGGAAAATTTGAGTGTTTTGGTGTTTTGATTTGATTCTGTCAAATCATTTTGACAGAATTATTCCATGAATTTTGAAATAAATTTTAATGTGTTTTAAATGGAAAGTAATTTAAATCACATTTAATAGTTTGCACTACTATAAACCTCCCAACGATCACAGAATGTCTATTTTCAGATAGAGAAATTGAGGCTAATTTCTCAAGCTCATGTTCCAGGTTGCCCTATGTCTTCTATCCTTCCACTTTCTACTTCAGTGGTACTGGTGCCAACGTCACTCAAATGTTTCTCGTTTATATGATTTTATTTGCAAAATTTAAAAGAGGAATAATGGTCATTCTAATGTTTTATGGTATGAAATTCCTATGACATAATTATATTTATATTTCTGTGCATTTGAAGATATCTATGTTGGACTCATATTGAACAAACAGGTGTCTTAAATATTTGGAAATATTTGGAAATATCTGGAAAATAGTTCCAGATAGAAATGATGCAACTTGTCCATCTAACCAAGTTGAAACGTCTGTTATTTTTTATCATGAGATTGAGACAAAACATACATGATATGCTTTATTTATTAATTTTTTACTCATTGCTGGTAGACCATACAAGAAATAGTTTAAACGGGATGTACTGAACTGAAAATTAGTACTTGAAGAAAGACAATGACTTGTTAAAATTGCATTATTTACACAGTTTGCTAAAGCAAGTGATTTGTGTTTTTCTTCCAGTGTTTCCAGAGTCTCAACTATATTACAGGAAAAAAAAAAAAAGCAATATGCTGCAAACAAAAATGCTAAATATTTGCTACAAAGAAAATAGTTCATGAAAAAATGTTCACACACCAAAGAATGCAGTATTTGTATCTTTAACCTGGGAACCTACTAAAGATTCCTGAAATAATTGAATATGTTTTTAAAGTCTATATGTTTAAAATATGAGGATCAAATAATTTCTAAAAGCAGGGAAAATCTCTGTGGACAGTATTAAAATAGTATTGTCATTTTTTGTGCAGAATACATGTCAAGAGCCAAGATAAATTCTCCAGAGAGATTATCAAGACCAAAATACGTTTAGATGCCAATATTTAAAAAGTTTTCCCTTTTCTAATTTTTGACCCATTCTGTACTTTATTGATAGCATGACGATGACAAATGAAACAAGCAACAGGAAACAACACAGAACATACAACTATTTTTGTGTCATCATTCCAGAAGAAAATAATCCACTATTCTGAGCAGGGTCAAGAACAAGTAAATGTAACACTTATTTTATTTTATAACACATTTCTTTCAGCCAGGCTACACATACCTTCAAAAATTCACATCTAAAGTTTTTTAACATTGTACAGATGTTGGCATTAAGAAGTTTGATGCAGACTGCTTATTTAATCATGACTTATGTATTCAATTGTGGAAATCTTGATGTGTTAGTAGTAACTTGTATGATGTTGTCACATTATCTTGTTATTTAGCTGAAAAAGCACATAAATTTAATTCTTCTGCACATATGTACACTTTATTTCCTATATATAGTATTTGTTGTATCAACGGCTTTCCTATGAAAAAATCCTATTTATATTCTCATTCATATTCATGCTGAAGTCATAGTTTTCAAGATGCTAATTCTATTTCTGTAGCATGTAAAAAGAAAATTATAAAATGGAGTTAGAAACAATGTTACCATTAAGTTTAAAGTGTAAGAAATTTGAAAAGATCAAGTTGTACATAGTGTGTCATGAAATCAACATACAGAGCTTCTTTTTTTAAAAAAAAAACATTTTTAGATTGCTGTATAATAAACATAGTCTTCTATTAGTTTCAGGTGTACAAGGAAAGGAAAGGAAAGGAAAGGAAAGGAAAAGAAAAGAAAAGAAAAGAAAAGAAAAGAAAAGAAAAGGAGTGTGAAAGATAGGAATCTTGATCTTCTCTATCTTTCTTCTGTCTCGACTCTTGACAATGCTAATTTCACCCAAATCTCTGACTATAATCTACATCTTGGTGATTCTTAAATTTATATTATGAAAACTTCTGTTTTGAACTTTAAGCTCAAATATCTCCACTCAAAAAGACATTTATATTTAACAGCATCCAAAATGAGTTTTCCATTTCCCCACCACACCTCGTACATCTTGCAGTCTTCCCACCTTTGACAACCTTATTCTGTAAGTCTCTCTGGCCAAAAACGTATCATTTTCCCTCTCTTGTTTCCTTCAGACCTCCATATCAGACATTTCAAGAAACATCATTAGCTCTAATTTCCAAGTAGGACATAAAAACAACTACTTCTCATAACCTTTGCTACCATCCTAGTGAACCAGGACGTCTAACCACTGGACTGATATGATGCTCCCATCACTTAACTTTTTTCTTCCATCTCTGTTTTATTAGGGCCCATTCGCAACGCAGGCACAGTGGTCCTTTAAAACCTAAGTCATATCATATCATCCTGCTTAAAACTATTCCATGACTTTTCATCTCACTCAGATTTAGAACCCAAGAACTTCTATTTTGATCTAGAAGGATCTATCATGATTTTCACTTCTTGTGCATTGTTTAGAAAATGCTTACTCGCCTTTCATTTATTTTGGTTAGTTTGTTTTATTATTATATCTGGAGTTTATTTTTATTCCTTCTGCAAAGTACAGAACCAATTTTCTTTTCTCCCATAGAATTAACCAATTTTTCCCAACGTTATTGATTAAATATTGTATCTTGTCTCACTAAGTAGTACTCTATTGTATACCAGGTTTCCATATAAACGTGGATCTTTGCCTTCTTCTATTTGTTTGTTAGTCTCCTTCTTTGGTATCATTATAGGTTTAAAATTACTTCAGCCATGAAATATGTAATATCTTTTAGAAATCATCTTCCTTCTTTGCTCAGTTTTGCCAGATTTTTCTATATACTTCTTCACAGACATTTCAGAACATATGCATTCAATTTCTCAAAAAAAATGGATTTTGATGAAGATTGTAGTGAATTTAGAGATCAGGTTAGTAAGAATTTCAATATTTTAAGTGACATTTTATTTTAGCCAAGGATATAAAGGAGGTCTTTCTAGAATGTTATGTTTTTCATATGCAGTTTGTACATGATGATTATGATGCCATTATGAGACTTTTGTAGAGGTCTTCCTATTAATTTCCTATAACAGCATTTATAAGTTAGGGATTTTGTGGTCTAAGCACAGCATTATGATTACAGATAATATTGTACTATAGACTTGAAAGTTGCTAAGTGAGTAGCTCTTAAATGTCCTTACAACAACAAAAAGACGAAATGGTAATTAGGTTAGGTGACACAATGGAGGTGATAGCCAACACTATGGTGGTAATAATTTTGCAATATATAAATGTATCACGTCAACACTTTCTGCATCTTAAACTTATACAACATGAAATGTCAATTATATCTCAATAAAACTGGGGAAAAGTTTGGTATATTTTATATCAAATATAAACATTACTTTTCCTTTCTCCTTTTTTCACAGGAATTACTATATTTTCACATGTTTTATGAAAAACCCAACCAACAAAATAATACATTAATATAAACTCTAATGACAATTTTCATTTTTAATATAACTTCAACAATTTTGTATACAGTGGGAATTATATTTTTCATGGGTATTTGACAAATATTTTTAACACAATACTTATCTCTATAACAACTCTTAACAATTGTTTCAAATTCTTAATTGACAAGAAACACATCACATTTTTAATTTCTTAAATTAGCTTTATATAGATATATAGGAATATATATTTAGAAGTATAGTGATGTTATCTAAATTTGATCATAAAATTATGTATAATTTCATTGTATTATTTTAGTCACTGAACCATTCAGAATTTCTTTCATTTTTAAATCCAGGATTTGATTTTTCAAAGTATATAAAACTTTTGATTTTGTTAATATTACTTTAATACCTTGGCTTATATTTAAAAGATATTTCCATTATATTAATCTTCCCTTATGGATGTTGTTTTAATATTCTTCCAATTATTGATTATTGAAAAATCAAGCTCAAGGGTGCCTGGATGCCTCAGTTGGTTAAGTGTCTGACTTCACTTCAGGTCACAATCTCACGGTTTATGGGTTCAAGCCCCGGGTTGGGCTCTGTGCTGAACTCAGAGCCTGGAGCCTGCCTCAGATTCTGTGTCTCCCTCTCTCTTTCTCTCAAAAATAAGTAACAGAAACATTTTTTTAAAAACAAAAAAGAAGAAAAATCAAGCTCAAAATTGAGACAAAGAGAGAATCACGGGAAAAAAGGAAATGGAAGCTATTCTGCAATGTCACTAAAATTCTCTCTCTATTCTGATCTCTCTCCTTTCTCCTGTGTCCAACATTTATCAAAGTCTCCTTTGTCTGTTACCTTATCACCAGGATACAGTCAGTTTAATCATCCCAATGTTGTAATACTCAAATATGAGATTGAGGGACTGACTTTTGCTAGCATATTATGTAATCTCAGATTAGGATGATAATTATATGGATTTAAACTGTCTGGCAATCTATGTGCCAATATCCATGGCTGAGTAAAATTAAGTAGCTGTGATCAAGTGTTTTACTAAATCTCCTTTTTGTATTACAACTTCTGCTCTTCATGTTTTCCTTTCCAATGGAATTTTAGCCAGTCTCACTGACAGAAAAATATATATTAGTTACATGTGGCCATGTATCTAAATTCTGTCTATTGAGTGGCGCCTGGGTGGCTCAGTCCGTTAAGGGACTGACTCATAATGCCAACTCAGGTCATGATGTCATGGTACGTGAGGGTAAGTGGGTTTGTGCCCCACATCAGGCTCTGCACTGACAGCACGGAGCCTGCTTGGGATTCTCTGTCTCTCTCATTCTCTGTCCCTGTCCTGCTCCCTTGCACTCTCTCAAAAATAAACATTTAAAAAAATTAAACAATACTTCTTCTTCTTCTTCTTCTTCTTCTTCTTCTTCTTCTTCTTCTGCTTCTTCTTCTGCTTCTTCTTTATCTCTTTATCTCCTCCTCCTCCTTCTTCTACTTTCCTTTCTTCTCCCTCTCCCCTCTCCCTTCCTCTCTTTCGCCTTTTCTTCTCTTCCTCCTTCTTCTCCCCCTCCTCCCCCCTCCTCCTCCTCCTTCTCCTCCTTCTCCTCCTCCTTCTTCCCCATTCACATTGCTTTCTGTGATGAAAATGTTGTCACCTCAGATCATGAAGATGAAGGAAAGTTCAGGGAGCTGTAAACAACCAGGGTTCCTGGGAAGTATGCAAAACATAGACTTGAGTTCGTTTCTGAAGTTTATATGACAGAGAAATAAGCTTCTATCTTCTAAGCCACTGTTACTTCTAAGCCTCTCTTTTATTAGTGTTGAACATAATTTTAGTTGATACAGATGATAGAGTCTTTTTTTAGGAAAAATACTTTATCTTTCCCTTATCTTTCTATTCAAGTCTATAAGCCATTCCACTTTCAAAATAACTGTAGAGTTTTTCTCATTATTTCCGCATTCAGCATAATAATGCCATAAGCCAATAATTAGTACATATCACCTGAATTATGGCGATTATGGCCAAACTGATATCTTTCCTTCTGCTATTGGAATATTAAAGTCCATTTATTATATAACCACCAAAATGCACCATGAAAAACAATCCAGGTGTTTTTATTGACTAGTAATCAATCCTCAAGTAGTTTCTAGTTGCGAAAAGAACCAGTAAAAAAAAACCTAAATTGCTTGATACTAATTACACCTATCATTTTATTCCACAGATCTTTTATTCAATATGCAGGATCATGCTAGCATTTTTGTTACTTAAAACACCACATTATTTTCTACTGGAGTGACCTTACTGTCACTCTTCTTTCCGTATTGTCAAAGAAAAAATTGTACCGGATGAAGTTACACATGCAGGAAAGACTTTATTTAAGACTTTTTCCATAAGGGAGAAAAGACAGAATTTAGCCCAGCTCAACTACACTAAAACAAAGGATTGGAGAGTTTTTAAGAGCTGGGGTGGGAAATCAAATAAGTTATCTTATATTTGCTAATTGGCTTTATCCAGAAGCAAACTTTCTCCGATCATTATGGCAGAAGGCAGTCTTACAACTTGGAGCAAGGCATTTGCTGAAGTTAGGTTCTTGTCCTCTTTCAGAAACTTGGAAATAAAGGTATTATCTTTCTTGATGTTTACATTTCAAAGGGATGGATCCTAGGTCCTTAAAGAGGGTGGCATGGTCATTTAAATACTCATTTATAGTGCCAGCTAATAGTTTACCTTGCAAGACTGAAGCAAGGTTCTACACAAGACTGTAAATGCTCTGAATCAGTTTCCAGTATATGTTGCTGTTTTTCTGGCATATTCATGAGTCCAGGAATCAAAAAATGAAAATCATAGTGACACCATTTTATATTACCCCTAGTAATGTGTTAGCAAAACGTATGCTTCTTGTTTGTACATTATTATGTTCTGCTGGCCTAGAGCTGTCAGAAAGGAATTCTTCCACCAGGAGACACAGCAGTCTTTCCATGAATTGGATGTTAAGACTGTCACTGGCCATTTTGGTTTCTGAATCAACAGACAAAAAAGGGAGTTACTGTGTTCTAGTTGATCCTGACTACCAAGGAGAAATTAGACTGTTAATGTAGGAGATTCCTTCGGGTATTTCTTATTCCTACCATGCTCTGCGATTAAGATCAATGGCGGACCAATTTAGGCAAGACTAATGACCCAGACCTTTGTGGAATGAAGGTTTGGGTCATCCCATCAGGTAAAACACCACAATCAGTTGAGTTGGTGTTGAAAGCTAATGAAATACACAATTAGTATTGGAAGAAGGTAGTAACAAATACCAGCTACAACCATGTGACCAGTTAGAAAAAAGAAAACTGTAAACGTTATGAAAATATCCTTCTTATTTGGCTATAAATACGCGCGTGTGTGTGTGTGTGTGTGTGCGTGCATGTATATCATACTACTTAAATTATGGGATATCAAGGAAAAGAGGAAATATCACTCAAGGACTATACCTCCTTGTTGGGGGGAGAAGGTAGTGTGTTTTGGTTGTTCACAGGGTAGCTGTTTCTTATTAGGCAGGATTATAGCATTGTTATTGACTTCATTTGGAGATTGAGTCTATGATTTAAGGAGATGCGTGTGAGTGCCAAGTAGACAAGGGGTTTGCTTGTGATGGTTAATTGTATGTATCACCTTGACTGAGCTATCAGGTACCCAGAAGTTGGGTCAAACATTACTCTGTTTCTGTGAATTCTTTGTCTGGTTGGTTGGTTTTTGTTTTTACATTTAGTCAGGCCTTCAGACTCAGATTGGAACTAAACCATCAGCTGTCCTGGGTTGAGCTTGCTAACTCTTTCTGAAGGTCTTGGGACTTGCCAACCTTCATAAATCTTGTGAGCTAATTTCTTTCTTTCTTCCTCCTTTCTTTCTTTCTCCTTCCTTCCTTCTTTCTCTCTTTTGTAAATTCCATGCCCAACATGTGCTTGAATTCATGACCCTGAGACCAGGAGGCATACACTCTACTGGCTGAGCCAGCCAGTCACCCTGTGATCCAATTTCTTATAATAAATTTCTTTATATATAAAAAAATCTCTTTATATAGAGAGAAATTTAATATATATAAAATAATAATAATTTATATGTGGGGTAGTTCTCTCAGGTTAATCCCATATCTGTTTTTGAATTGTCAACACCTAAAAGCCTTGCCCCTGTTCAGTTTTGTTTCCTTTGTCTTTGCCTTATAAATTTCTCCAAGTATTTGCTTTAACTCTTGCATTAGAAGTCTTTAGAGAAACAGAGCCAAAAAAGAAAGCATTAATTTCTATTAATTTATTCTGAAATGTACTAAGGAACTTAGTGGCAGTCTTGAATCTCCCTTCAGTCTACCATCCATAATAAAGCTGGTATATTTACAGGCACAGTACAGAATCATAACTGGTTTATATCAAAGTCGGTTTAATATCTAGCAATTCAGAGAGTTTTGTGGGTTTGTCATTGCTGAAGTGTATCCATAGGCAATCTGTAGGAAAAAGAATTTTGGCTAAGAAAAAGTAGTTGGCAGTACTTACAAGGCAAGAGAAAAAAAAAGTCTTATGTCTTGTAACACAATAAACAGTCCATAAATTTTGCAGCCAGAACAGAAGGAACTACTGCATGCTTGCCCTTCTCAGTGTCTTTGTTCACAATTGTTCTCTTAAAAGCAAACCTCACCTAAACGTAGTAGTCTAGAAGGTTGTGACAGGTAAGTTTTAGGAGGATATATAGAGTGTGATGTTCTCAATGCCTCAAAATTAAGAATAATGACCTTTACATTAGAGTTAGCTGACATTTTTATGACTGGCACTTGGTAATGCTGTCTAAAATTTAAATGCCTTCTTTTGTCCTATATATAGAAAGAGAATATGGAAGCAGAAAACTTTTATAACAAATCTGTAGACAGACAGATTGATTAGATAGATAGATAGATAGATAGATGATAGAGAATCTCCCTTTTAGACACAGCTCTGCCACATTGTAATGTAATAGAATGTCTTGCTCTGTTTCTCATTCTTTATGCTCTTATTGGCCAGGCTACAGCAGGACACTCAACTGCTTTTAATGATTTTCATTACTCCTTCTTATTTTCTGGGTTAATGACATATTGAAAGTGCTAATGGCATAAAATTTTCAAATAGCTCACACACTATTCATGAAAAAGGCAGTATATTTTACTTTATATGCGTATAATTTTTCCCCAGCAGATTAGCTGCAACGTTTTGCTGCTTTGTAATTTCTCAATTTAATTGAGAAAGAAGAAAAAAAAAAAAAGGAAACAGCACAGTCTCCCAATGTGAGGTTGTAGTTACACAAGTGATTATATTCTACCACCTCCCCACCCCCAAATAACTGTAAGAAGTGTTACATAAGCTGGGAAAAAGAATGTGGAGAATCACAGATTTTCATTCATTACCACTTTGTTTTTTAAAAAGTCTGTGATAAATATTCCATTTATGAGGATGCACTAATTATAACAAATACAAGGACCAGGAACTATGTAAGATTACATTCTAAACAGGAATCAAGGTTTTATAACCTGAGTTTCATGAATTATTTCTCTAAATACAAATTATAGAAAAAAATTCTTCAGTTAAATAATATTCGAAAAATTCCAAAAATGAGTTTTGCTTGCTTAATGAAATCACATTTATAGGAACAAGGAATGATACCATTTTTTGAGTACGCTTTTTTGAATCATATATTCTGTTCCTTAGAGGCTTATGTAGTGCAAGGGGCATTGGCGTATTTGGAATATGTTAGATAATAAAGAACTGGCGAAGGAAGTATAATAAGTTAAAGAAAGAAGCAATATAATCTACAAGGCGAAGTCGTAAGAGTCGGAATGACTTTGCAAGCGGACCCCGCAGAATCTGGAGCTTTATTTGCCGATTTGTTTATTGTCCGGGATACACCTCAGTCTTAGAAGCCCATTATCTGGTTTCCTTCGCAGGAATTGGATTACACTAGCATCTTAAATCAGTTTCCTTAGAAGCAGGGCCTGAGCCGGTTTTTCCTGTGAAAGCGTTGCTTTAAAGAACTCTCAGGAGAAGAGTGCTGAGGGAAGCAAGACAGGGAAGAAAGAAGAGGCTAGGCAAGGATGTGGTCTGTGCCAGAGAGTGCCTTCAGCCTGGTGCCACCGGCACGGTGGAGCATGATTTACACCAAGGAGGTAGTCCAACCTTAAAGTTGGCCTTTAAGCTTCTGTATCCCATCCTTCTATAACCTATTGGTGTTGAACCTCTGTGACATGGTATCATTCCCCTCTAGAGCTGATGAGGGCAATTTTCCAAAGAAGACAGTGTGAGACCTTGGCAGCCAAGATTTATCCAGCTGAGGGATGAGTACACTGTCTGGGGACAGGAATCCAATTGGCTTAAATATGTAATCCGTATTCCAAACAGGCCAGCGAAGTTAGGAAGTATTTTTTCTTGACAGAAGAGATCAAGACTGGCTGTTGGTTGATTGATTGATTGATTGACTGATTGATTGTCTTTTGGTCTGGGGTTCATCTTTATTATTTAGCATGTCCCAATAAGAGTTTTGGTTCCAACCCTCCAAATTTGCTTCCCTCCTCATTTTCTTAATCTCAGTAAATGATATAATCTCCTCCAGATGTACAGAACACATATCTAGAAATCATACTTTTCTCCCCAGCCCCCTTATTTTACTGAGTTAAGTGTTGCTTAATTTTGTTCATTTTATTGTTAAGTTGCTGTCTCTAACCCTCCCCCATGTTAATGAGGATAAAATGAAAGAGGCTAAGCAATTATTCTTGCAGGTAATGGCCTTGACCATCTTGTATATCTCACTGTAGCAGAGTTGAACATGTTTGGTACTGAATGAACACTTACTTAATTAACAAATACAACTCTGGAAACCTCTCAAAGATTATTCCTTATTTTGTTGTTTTTAATAGTGATGCTTAAAAATATATACTCATATGACCAATCTTAAGTGCATAACTTCATAGGTCAAAATTGTTTCATATTTCCTTTACTTTCTTTATACCAGGTTATGTTTCATGAGACCAAAAAAAAAAAAATAGTGTAAATATTCCCTTTAGTGCTTAACACTTGGTCTGTGATAATTTAATTATACAGATTCTGAAAGCACTTCTTATTTCTTAACTCTGCTTCTTTCACTAATCAGGGTGTAATTTTCAACTTCAGACATCCCACAGGATTGGAAAAGATAAGCAAAGAAGAATTCATTAACAAACTATATTATGCTATGAAAACAGAAAGTAGGTTCTTATGTCTCTGTGGCAAGTACATTAACAATACAGTTTAATTTTTGCATTTGGTCTCTAAGCAAGAAATATAATTCACGCAGGACTGCTTTCCTTTTGAAAACATATTCTAATCTTCCTCCCAAGAAGTCATTCCTCATTTTAATGTTGGCATGTTTGATGCATTAACACATCGAACATGGAGCTTAGATTTCCTGCTGATTTCCTGTTATGTCACTTAGTCTTCTCAGGAGATACCTGCCTTGAAAATACAGGCAAGAAAGACAAATGACAACTTCAAAGACAGATGCGTGTCTGTTGTGTTTTCAACCCAAGACATATACTGGATATATTGACCCTAAGCGAAGAATATAAAGCATACTCCTTTCCAAGTAGGAACACAAAGAAAACAACACAATATTACTCAAGGAAAAAATCGTTTTTGAACGTTCATATTTTAATTACAAACTTGCAGAGATAAAAAACCACCTTTTGAAGTACTTTCTGTAGAGTCATAGTATTAAAAAAAAAAAAAGAAAGAGAACAACATAAATGAAATTAAGTTGCTTGAGCAGCAGGAAATTCAATTTTAGACAGAAACTGTCAGACTGATCTCATCCATCTTTCCAACAAGGATATCAATCACTGTTTCTTCCCTGCCTTCAGTACGGCTTTCCTTACTTCCAGCTGTTCATGCTGGTATAGTTTAGCTGAATTTCATTGCTTCTGTCTTCTTTGTATTTTATTCTTCAATCTTTCAAAAGCTTCCATTAGGACAGAAAAAAAGAATTACTGTGTTTCCCATCATATTTGCGCGATAAAAAGTTTGGGGATAGCTAAAAGTAAAAGTATTATAACCAAGCAAATCTCACTCCTCCTTCAGTGGAAGATGCTTATCAATAGGTATACTAAGTTGATAATATCAGGGTAGCATATATTAGGTTTTTTATTTACACTTTTTCTGGTTGTATTTCAGTTCAATTTCTAATCTCAGAGGACCTTGTAAATGACATATTTTAATGTAGGTAGCTTTATCTATATCTATAACGGTATTGATATTGATACGGATATCTTTAGCTATCTAAACACATTTTTACGCTCAAAATTTAATTTATAACACATAGAAATCTTGTAGCCAAGAATAAACCTGTCCTGTAATGGTTTTGACTATTACTCTTTCAATCAGTTCTTTTTCAGTTTCCTAAATAAAACAACTTTATTAATGTAATCCTACTACTAAAATGCCAAAGCACAATCTAATTTTAATAAAAATTTTATCATAATTTGTTTTGGTATACTCGGTCTGTGAGCACTGTGATAATAATTTCAACTCCCTGTGCTATCCCAGATCAATTTCTGTATTTCATAATAATAATGGTTATAATTTCTATCTGGGTTTTCATGGTTTAAAGTAAACCACCTTGGATTTTCAATATTCTAATACACTAGAATGATATTTCATAAGAATAGCATGTGTATTAAACATCACACAATAAGAAATCAAAGAAATGGTATAGAAGTACAAATAGTTACATTGATTCATTAAAAACCTCCATTAGAATTCAAAAAGTAAACGATTTAAGCATTGCTGCTAATAATAATAAACGTATGCACTATAGTACTACCTTTATATCTGAACCTATAAGCTATATAACATTCAGATTTGCATTTTTCTGAATATACAGATAGGATAGACAGAAAAACATCATTAGATTGTATTGTCACTGACGCCATAGGAAGAAAAGAGAAGTTTCAAGGAGTAATGCCTAACTCAAAGCTATGATGATGCCAACTAGGGTATTTCTAGAATGCTGACTTTCATGGTTTACTCCTAGGTCCTTCTTTCTTCTCATTCTATATATTTGCTACAATAGTTCAACATCTCTTGTGGATTTGGTCCCCAGGCTAATGTTGGTCTTTAGAACTGCCGTTTTTCTTCATATCGAATTGTCTAAAGTTTATGTCTTTTTGGAGATACTCACATATTTTACCGTGGTGTGTGTCTATTAAAAATTCCCCACATATTTTAAGTTTATTGTTTTTATTTTATAACTCTTAAGTTTTATGTGTTCAGGCTTTTTAAACTATTATCCCTTATAAATTTCACAACTAATATATATATATTAGTCTATTCTTCATTGCCATTGCCAATCAGAGCAAGCTAAGATTTATTTCTTGGCTTACTCACATACACTCTTAAAGTGCTTTCCTTTCTCTCTTTGGTGTTCATCCATTCAGTTTTACACTGCAATCAGAATGGTCTTTCTAAGATGCATTTATGACTCCTTATTTCTCTTAGCTTTAGGATAAATTCCATGACAGAATTGTTAATGTCCTCGAGCATGGATCCTTTTACAAATACACTTCTGTCACGCCACACCCTCACTCAAACTCTATTTCAAGTTACAAGGAACATCTTCCAGATCCTTAAATATAACAAGTTTTGTATGGCATCTCAGGTTTTACATACACTGTTTCATTCATATAATGTGCTCTTTTTTCCCTCTTCCCATACCTCAAAGTGTGTCACTTCCTCGTTTCAGCCTCAGATTCTTCCAGAAAGCCTTCTAAGTCTGGTGTTTGCACTCACAAGGAACCCTTCATTTGTCATATGAAATATCCTAAATAATACCCGGAATGTTCTGGCTACTTCTTTATGCTTCACATTTTTCTTTAATCCATTAGTGCCAGCGGTCTTGTGTATCCCACCTAACTTTATATCTGAAATACCTAACTTAGAGTCCAATATACTTCACGTGGTCAAAATACATTATTAAAAAAAATATGTACTAAAGAAACAAAATTATAATAAATTTAGAATAAAAAATATTCTAAAGAAATAGTATATATCAAATATGTATGTGTGTACCTGTATGTATATACATATGTATAAGTGTTTGTAGTCTGAAGATAAAGAAAGTATTTCCAGCCTACAAATCAATAAAGAAAAAAGTAGTCTCTTGTTGCAAATTGTCAAACAACTTTCATTTTATTCACTGAAAATATTGCATAGCAGCAAATGATCAAAAGGTTACAATAAGAAAATCAGACTAATCACGAACACAGATTTAAAACAACAGAACCTATACAACTCACTGCCACTATGACCCAATAATTTTAAAAATGCAGTTTCAAGGTTCTATTTTGGGTTATATAGTTTATATTTTCCACTTAACATGCATCTTTCATACTTGGAAGATAAAGGCTCATATTTGTCCACAAGAGTTAACTTCAGTGCACTGTTTAACTGTCTGTATCCTTCAGTTACAGCTGTAGAAGTAGTTTCTCTATTAATTTCCAGAAAATAAAGTAGGTGGTAAAATAACAATTTTAAAGCAGTGTCCATGATTATACTTTTATATGATCACACCAAACATTTTTTTTCTGACACTAAATCTTTTTTTTTTTAATAAAAATTACTTTAATAATGAAGTCTTCCTATTTTTGGTCAGCCATTCAATTAAAATTAAAATGTTTATAGCAACTACCATGATGGTCTCTGAAATTTATTAGACACTGTGGTTAATTGAAAAAATGGAAGGAAGGAAACTTTGCTTTTACACTGAAGATTAAAATCTTACATACATGATTTTGCTTGAGACTAATAAGAGATAGTACATAGGAGTTTACGGTCCGTGAGGAAAAAAATGCAAATATATTTCTACATCAACATTACCAATTTTTTTCATTCGAAAGAGCATAGTTCTAATAATGGGAGTAAATTTAATCTATTAATTTAGTTTACACGTTTAAAAGATGTTTAGGTTTAGATCTCCAAAATAAGCTGTTTTCAGACACTGCTCATTGCTCATCAATTTTCTTCCTGACTGGTAGATCCGGATTTGGGGGATAAGGTTTGTGGCAATGTTCTTAAGGAAACTAGGTCCTTCACTAGCTACAGAGGTAAATGGGAATTAGTCTAATTCAATCAACTAATACTTGCCAAAGCCATGTAAGTGGAATCCTCTCTGGGATTTCCAGAATCAGCCCTCTTAGATAAAAATAATTTATTTGAACTCCCATGCCTCCGGAATACTTGGTATGTAAGTAATAAACTGTGTTATTGCTTAAGTCATTTATATATGATATCGTGAAAATAAACCTCATTTTACTGCCATTGGGGATGTTATGTAGAGAGAACATTAGCATGTCAAACACATCTGTCTTCTTTAAAAAATTACTTGCTTGAAATATAATTAGTGTATATTATTGAGAGATGACACTTTAAATTTATAAAAATATGTAAAGTCAGTTGTCTCAACATTTGACTACCTTGTAAGAAACATTAATATTGAGGTCACAATTGTCTTCTAACAAAATGAAAACTGCAAATGCAAAATATTTTTTGTAAGTTTAAGATCATTTTGGAAGATTTTCTAATTCGTTAATTCTATAGCATACCTCTAGGAAGTTCAACTACAACAGGAGAAACTCCCTCTCAGAAAACAGAATAGGATTTTACAGAACATTTTGACAGCATAAAAGTGAATTCTTGCGTGTGAACAACAATGTCCGAAGTTTTTTCCTTCATATTTGAAAATATGGTCAATCTGAACTAAAAATATTTTTTGTTTTCTTGTGTTTAGGGTGAGGCTCATCATGCTAGGGAATAAAACCATTGGTAATAGACTTCATAATATGGCTTAAGTCTCTTAGAAATAAAATGAGCATAGTTTAATGTTTAATAAAAAATATATTTAACACCATTTATAATTCCCATTGAAAAATAAAGATATAAAAATGTGAGGACAAGAGTCATTCATTCTCATAAAATTAATAACTAGGTGCTAACTTCTAGAAATAGAATCCACAGCACTTTTGGAAACTGAGGAACTTTGGCTAAGAAGGCACCCAAGAGAGTAGAGTCGAAACTTGGAAAGAAATTGTGATTCAATCTTCTTACCAATTATTGGTCTGTTCAGATTCTTTATTTCTTCATGATTCAGTCTCCGTACGTTATATGCTACTAGGAATTCATCCATTTCTGCCAGGTTATTCACGTTGTTAGTTTCTTATGAGTCTTTATGAGTTTCGTGTGATCCACGTGTCCTCATTCTGGTTCCCTGGCAGAAGGAACGATGGTTTCATGGGGCATGCTCCTACTCGGCAAGTTCAGGAGAGCTGGCGGTTGTTTTTTCCGTTTCAAAGCCTCAGCTGGAACTGTACAACCGTATTACTTTAGTCAAAGTAAGTCAGTGGTTAAGCCCCAATTTTCTCTATCAGGACGCATCCCAGAGCCACATAATTATAGTATAGAGAGGAAAACTTGGGGAAGACAATCCGTCTACGGCGCTAATTTTTTTTTTTTTTTTTTTTTTTCTGCTTCCAAAGGGAAAATAAGTGAGTTAATGAAAATGTTCTTATAGGCCTTGGCTCTGTCAGAGATTATTCCAGCACTGCAATGCTCCTTCATCCCACACGTCAAAATTCAGTGTTTTTAACAATTTTTCCCTTCACAAGAGTATAGTCCAAAAGCTATGACTCTTACAGAAGCAATAGCAGGATTATTTAAATGACCAACTTCACAAAGCTAATATATATTCTTACTCATTAAAAAAAATAGCTTTGAAGTTAACATTTCTCCACAAGCATTTATCCGCTGAACTTAGATTTTGACATTTTATATATTATCATGACTCTTAAGGAAAGGGCCTCTAAAATGTTAACTCTTAGTCTCTAAATCTTCCAGAATCAGCCTTTTAAAGATAGTTATGAAAATTATGCTGAAATATTTCAGTGTCTATATTTAAGAACTGAAATATAAGAGTGAAACCATATGGTATATATGTACATGAATTAAAAAAATAATACATATTGCTCATAGTCTGATAATAAAATTAATTTACAAGACAGGTGTAAATGTATTCCTGAGAGTATATTTTAGGTCTTTCTACAATTTCTAATTTGTATTAATTTATGCATATTATGTTCAGAACAAAGTGAGATACATACATCAGCTCACTCAGGCCAATGTGCAACGCTGATCTGGACCCAGCCTTGGTTAATAGAATTCTACGTGTAGATGGAGCTTTACCATTTACCTTGTAACATCTTTTTGAAAATTCTTTTATTCAATATATATCAAACATCAATATCAAACATATTGTTTCCTCTGGATATAATGCCTGTATCAAAGAACTATTTCAGAATACATTTTTAATATGTTTCATTTCTCAAAGAGAGGCTAGAGTTTCAAACTAATATGTTCATAAGAGACTTCTAGCTAAAGCCTAATACATTACTATCTATTACAAGCAAAGAACCAGTCTTTTAGAAATTGCTGCATGTTTTATTTTCTTTAGTAAAGATTATTTTATGACTTTTCAAGGTAGTAAAATTTGTAGGGAATTCTACATGAGAGAATATTAAAACATATAATATTACCAAAAAAAGTTTTTTTTTTTCTCTAGCTCAGATAATGTTTATCTTCTCTGAATCAAGGCAGCATTCATCATTGTACTGGAAAATTCCATCTTCTAAAACTAACAAAAAGTTTTAACTTTTTAACATTCATAACTGGAGTGACTTAGTGTAACAATAAGATGATAATTGAAGGGGGAGAAAAGTAGTCAACATAAAGACAATGTTTCACAAAAAAAAATAAAATAGCAGTCACATTGGTGCTAAGTGATTATTGAAAAATGAGTAAGTAAATGAATTTACTGATCGCTTATTAAGAAAACTAATAAAATTCATTTGGGGTTTCAGAATAAGAAGATCACAATGAAAATGAAAATTTAGGAGAATTATCAACTATTTAGGATAAGTTACAATTAAATATGTCTAATATTATAATTTTTAATTTTACATCGATAGATTAACATCTAGAATTAAAGTTGTGGTGCATTTTAGAAAAACGTCTACCAATATGCAATTCTTTTACATATGTCATTGTTAGAAAAATATATAGAAGGCAGTAAAATTATATTATGATTAATTAAATTTAGAAACCATAGATATTTCAGATTAAATAGATTGAAGCCTAGCATCATAAAATAATCTCTTAACATCACATAAATTGTACATGACAGAGCAGAGACTAGAACTCAGATGATTTATTCTTAACATCAATAATTTTTCAAAAGTAAAATGGTCTTGAGAAATAATCCTATGATAATATTTTAAGAAAACAATAGATATGGGCAAAATGAAAAAAAAATACTTGAAAAATAAAAATGTAATAAAACTCCACTAAAGACTTTTAGACTTTTCCTTGCCTACACGAATAGCCCTTAATGTCTTCCTCCTCAACAATAATAACCAGTTCTGCAGAATATGGCAATATTCCAAATTGTATACTTCTCAGTCTCTCTTGCCACTAGATGTAGTC
Source organism: Panthera onca (assembly GCF_046562875.1). Taxonomy (NCBI): domain Eukaryota; kingdom Metazoa; phylum Chordata; class Mammalia; order Carnivora; family Felidae; genus Panthera; species Panthera onca. The sequence continues at coordinate 22,952,997 of NC_138339.1, forward strand.
TTGGGACCAATTCTGACGAATGGCATATAAGCACAAGTAGTTTAATGGGACTTTTAGAAATAGTCTTTAAGCACACACATACTTTATCCTCTCTGCTCTCTTCCTGCATCCTCCATGCAGAGATAATGATGCAAGTTTCAACAGTTGTCTGGGACATTGGAACGACTTTGACGTTAAAAACCATTTGCTGAGGTAGGCAGAATAGAACCATAGATGGAACTTATGTTCTTGATGACTTTGAGAGTCATTTCACCCACTCTGGGCTGCCTGATTTGGGAATTCTTTTATGTAAAAACTAAACTTTCATCTTATTTAAGCCAAGAATATTGTGAGTTTTTGTTATATGTAGCTATTCTTAATTAATCTAGTATTTTCTTAATCATATAAAGGATTTACTATACATTTTTTATAAGGAAAAGCTTCTACTGTGAAGAATTAATAAAATTATCATTTTGGGGGTGTCCAAAATATTTGCCAGTTTTGATTTTATTTCACAGTTATTTTAGTTCATCACATTTGGGATAACTTCTCATCCTTTTAGTAGGATCTTAGAAAAGAGGGTTATTTACAGTTCTATGTGGACTAGAGTATATTCTATATATTTTTTAAATCTCAATGTAACATTTTTTGTAACGTTAGAGAAGTTATGATAAAGAAATAGACAAGCATTTGCCTTAACATTTCAGGTGTTCATTCATTATACTTATATCTCATACTTAGTGTATCGCTGATACACTCATATTCTTTTTATACACAGACACCTTTGTGTCCTTATTTTCATGTTGTTTCCTTATTCTTCAACTTCTAGTTTAGAAAGACAGCTTAATTTTCACCTTGATGAACTACCTGTGGGCGTTTATTTGTCTTATTTTAACATAATTCTACATGATCCAACAAGTGTACTCCCCTACTGTGTCTTTACATAAACAGCCTAGATGGTAGTGACAATGACACCACAGTGTTCCAGAGCAGATGGAATAAGATAAATTACTTGAACAGAAATGAGAACATTGAAAGTGAATACACATGAAAAGCAGAAAACTTTATTTTTCTTCTCAATTAGCATTTGAAATACAAACCTTTCTTTTTGATTATTGAATGTATGACACCCTGTAGATAATAAAAAGCACAATACCCTTATGCATCTGCTGTTATTGCCATTATGGGGGAGAAAAAGCAATTTCAATTTAGTTCTCCTGTCCCATGTCCTTATCCTAAAGAGATATAATCAGTTCAATTAGCCGAGAAAATAATAAACAGGTGTGTTTACATTCATGCTATAAACATGTACACATACAATGCAATGCATCGCTATAAATCCATTAAACTTTTAAAATAATTTTCCTCCTATACTTTAGTGACTATCGTTAAGTTCATTCAGTTTTTGGAATGATATGAGCTAGCGATAGGTGGGTAGTGTCACATTTTTTGAACTGGAATGCAAGCTGAGAAGAGTGATGTGACAGGGAAAAGGAGGTGAAGTTATTTGACTTCACCCTTGGAGAAGGCTTCACCCTTCGGATATCATTCAGCAAATCATCTCTGAATGCCTAAAGTATGCCAAGTATTCTCGATACTGGGAAAAATCAGTGAACAAGACACAACTCTGTTCTTAAGCTACTTGTACAGGTCTGTCCATGTGAGTCAATACTAAGACTGAACACAAGACCAAAGAGAGACAAACACTATGCATTACAACTTAGAGGACCATGAACCAGAGAGCAGCCATAGCAAATGAGATGTGAAGAAGGTCAAGGGTTCAAAGAAAACACATAGAGGGATAAGTAAATAACGGAGGAGTACGTCAAAGAAATGAAGGGATTCTTGCAAGCATAAAGAACTTTACACTGATTACACTGAATTTAATAGAATTTCGAAGGTCAGGGTGGATCAAGTGACACCTGCTTACAATTACAGTTCGTTTACCAGAATACATTTAAAGATAATAATGTAACATGGAAACAATGTAACATTGGAACAATAATGTAACATTGAAACAAGCTATGGATGTTTTCACATTAGAAACAACTTCAAATTCTCTTTTATATTAGAAACAAATTCTAATTCTCAGGAATGGAAAAGTGTGGTTCCCACATTTTTTTCAATAAACTCTACAAATGATACATTTGCTGATTTCAAAAATCCGTGTTATGATTGACATGTTTTGTCATGATGCCATGTGACTTTAGGTACTTGCAGAAGTCAAATTTTGAAGTTTCCAGATATATGAGAATCATATTCGATAATGTCAACTGGAAAAACTACTAATACAAAGATCTAATGTTGATTTAGTGTTTACAATATGCCAAGATCTAAGTTAAGTGTTTTCTAAAGTTTTAGCTCATACAGTTCTTACCACATTCTTATGTAGTGATTATCATAATTATCCTCATTTACAGATAAAGCAGATTTAGTGAAATTAAACCTGTCTGAAGTTATATTAGTATGAGAAACCTTTGCTAAAACAGTATGCTGGCCAGACCATCTCTATGATAGATTTTTAGCACCATTCCAGGTGATTGAGATAGACAGAACAGGGAGAACTATCTAGGGATATCGATTCTGACATAATGGAAAATCTGCATCAGTACAACAAAAGTGACCCAGATAATTTTATAATGCTTATTGATATAATTCAAAGTATCATTTATATAATATGCCTACATTCACATAATGTCTGAATCGAACTTGTTGAAAATGGAGAGGAAGCTTGGAGAGGTCTAATCTAAAGTAAACAAAGTATATAGAAAATAAACCTTTTAGGACCTTGGAGAATACTGTAAAGCAATTATAGTATGGCCCAGGGACTACCGATATCATAGCCAAAAAGATTGAGATATAACAGAAAAGCAACTGTAAATGACATACCAGATATACTAAAATGTTGTTAAGAAAAAAAAAAAATGAAATAGACATTTACACTCGGGCTGCAATTTAAATCCAATGAAAGCAGATATGCTTTGTATGATTTGTGATTGTACTGATTTGTGATGAAACTACTTCTTGCATTATCAGCTCTTGGTAACATGTTTCGGGGTGAGTAGCAAGGTTTATTATTTTTTTAAATTAATTTAAACATAGTTCATGGTTCCCTCCCCCCCCCCCCGACAGTTGGGTGATATGATATAGTGTCATTTTTTATATAAAGTAATTTATATTCAGGGGCGCCTGCAGGGCTCAGGTGGAAGAACATGCGACTCTTGATCTTGAGGTCATGAGTTCGAGCCCCATGTTGGGGGTAGAGATAAATAAATAAATAAACAAGCAAACAAACTTTAAAAAATTAAGTTACATTTGGCTGATAAATATTGTTATTGAGAGTTGAACTCTGTTGCAAACAAAGTGGAATTACATATTATATTTAAATACTTTTCTATTTAGGAACAATGGAAATTTTAAAAAATAGAAAAAGATAAAGAAAACAACTTAAATCAACTATAAAAGCACTACCCAAAGAAAATCTCTCTTCGATACTGGTGTCCTTTATCTATCTCTCCCTCTCTTTCTCTCTCTCTGTCTCATTTTATGGATAGAGATAGATATAGGTATAGATATATCTGTATAGATATATATCTGTATCTATGTATGTATGTATTTATGTATTACATATCTATCTACCTATCTATCTATCATCTAGCTACCCATTTTTCTGTGTGCTTCATAGTCAGCTTAAATTTTAGCCTAAAATCTGAAGATATTTTTTTAATGGTTACAAGTATTGCTTTGGTTGGAAAGGATATGTATTTTAGCTTGAGTTTCTCTAGGACTCTTCAACATTTATTTATCATCTGTATTTCTGAGTATTTACTTAGAAATTATTTTAGCATGAGTGGTACATTGTTGAATGTTCTTTTTAAAGGTTTCAATTATTTTCTTTCAATTTTCGTAGTCATACTTTTTTTTGTTCAGTGTTTCTCAGTGAATAAAATGTGTGAATTTTGCATGACACTGTCAGAGTCATTTAACACCAAGACTTCTTAAAATATTTGCAAAGTATCAAGTTCCCACAAGATACAGAATCTAAGATTGGTGTTAATTGCCCACATTCAAGTAATCCTCAAGTCATGACATTAATGTCAATATGTTAAAAGACCATTAAAAATGCTATGCATTGTTCAGGCAGGCAGGGCATTTTGTGTCCCTAAACTGTAAAACTGTTTATTAGAAATATTATAAGTATCTCTACATATGTTTATATAAATTAAATGTGTTTTGTGTGTGTGTCTGATTTATTCCTACAGGTACTCTTGTGCTGGCAAAAAGCCAAATATCAAAGAAAAAGTATTTGGCAAAACAGATTACAAAGGCATTGCTTTATATTAAATCTGACAGCCTATTTTAATTTATATCTATATCATGTATACGTTCAACTGACACATTCCTGCAAAAGTCTAATTTGGGGATCTGTTTTTTCTTTCTTAATTTTTTAAAAATATGGTGTGTTAATTTCTTGATATGTTTTCATGCATTTATATTTCCACTTCCTACCTTTATCCCCACAGAGATCCCATAATAACTAAGTAGTTAGTTCAGAGCATATAAACAGCTTATTGTTATTTTTGATGGAAAAGAAAAATTACCCCTGTGTTTGTATTTCCAAAACCATGCTTTGTTCAAATCTTTCTGATTCATTTTAAATTTTTTTAACGTTTATTTATTTTTGAAACAGAGAGAGACAGAGCATGAACGGAGGAGGGTCAGAGAGAGAGGGAGACACAGAATCTGAAACAGGCTCCAGGCTCTGAGCTGTCAGCATGGAGACCAACACGAGGCTTGAACTCACCCACCGGGAGATCTTGACGCTTAACCAACTGAGCCACCCAGGGGCCCCCTGAGTCATTTTAAATATCCTATCCTAGCATTCTTCAGTTGTGCTGCAAAAGCCCCACCTTCCCCGTGTTCAAGATATGTGACTATTTCGTTTCCTTACAATGTCTTACAGCTACTGTTTTGCCTTTTTTAAGGTTTTTTTTTTTTTTAATTCTGTCAAAAGAAGTGTTTTCTGTTAAATGTTCTTCTAACTTAAGAAATAGTGAAAGCATTTGGAAAAGAACTTTCACTGAATTTGTTTTTCAATTTGGTAGAGCAATACTGCCTTGCCCATAAGTAATTGCCAGGAATATCTTTTGAAATTAAATGCCATTGACTTTCTTTCTTTAGTTCCATCTAAGTAGCTAGAAAGTAAGTTGCTGTTGCTCTTTGGAAAGGTTTTGTTTTTTAACCTGAAAAGCTCACTTGAAACACTTAATTATTCCTCGTAGAAACAAAAGATTGTGCTCATAAGTAACTACAGCTTTTATTTGATGAACATAATGCCATTTTCATTTGCTTATATTCATATATTTTTTTAATTTCTCTAAATAGCATTAGTCATCGTTCTTAAAAACAAAAGCTATAACTTTACTAGATGGCCAGTTGCTGTTATTTCCACCTGTGTGATGCTGGCTTCATTTCCAGTGAAGACAGAGCTAGAACTTTAGTGGCCAGATTGACTTGTTTTAAACAACCTATGGAGATAAAAGGAAAAAAAAAATCCTAACAATTAAAAGATGTTACAATGGCAACAGATAAGCTTCTGCAATGGAGTATGATAGAAGGAAAGTCCTAAGAGTTAGGAAGTGAAAAGGGAAAAAGATATTTGTGGGAAATGTGTCATACTTTTTTCTACTCTTTTTTTCCAAAGAAAAGCTCTGGATTCAGAGTCTGGAAATAGGAATTCTAGTCCTGGCTCATTCATGGACTAATGTTTTTATATTTGATAACTTACTAAAAATATTTCAGCTCTAGTTTTCCTTACACGAATAATAAATAAAATAACTCTATCTACCTAATATAATATTAACAGGATAAAGCTTGATTGCATGTATGATATGAATTATATAATATTTTTTCTACATAAATTCAGCTTATAATTAATATAGATTTTATGTAGTGCTGTGAATAGTCCTTACACTCACTATCCAGAGAAGAGATCTATAAAATTACCTAAAATACAACAGACATTAAAATTGATTAATTAAGAAGACATTTAGCATGTAGCCACTTTCATTTCCTTAACACTGCGTGATTAATTCTCATGTGCCACATATCACTCTAAAATAATGAAATTTTCTCACTTACCTTCTGATAATTCATTGAAGAAGAGATCATTTATTCTCTGGTTTTCTAGTTTTAGTGATTATGAAATCTCCTGACGTCGAACACATTTTGGATGCCTGTTATAGGCATGAAACGTGAACAGCTTTTCTCTAAACAAGGCATAAGCAGATTTCTCACGTGTCACCATGGTGAAGTAAATGAAATACTAGAAGATATAAATCAGATTATATCTCAGATGGAACCTTTTAGTACTCAAATTTATGCAAGTATTCGAAACATTACAGGCTTAATAAAGAACTCCACTAAGACCTAAATCCCAATGTTTCTCAATAAAATTTTCCAGTAAGAAATGTTACCTAATCAATTATCCAGTAACAACTGTGTAATTTTTTTGCGTCAGAACACACTCGTTATGCTAAAACAGTGAAAAGAGTTCTTAACGTGATATACTTAAATGTTTGTTAGTAGCAAAGACAATGTCAACATACATGGCATCAAAAGGGAATAAACTGGAAATACTTTATACAGAAACAGAAAGTGTCAAATGTGTGGTGTAAATAATGATACACAAAAAATACTAAGTGTAGTGCAAATAAGGTCCCTCAAGTGTCATCTAAGTAACAGAAATTGAACAAGAGACAGGCGTTTGTGACCAATCTGGTATCGTCGGACGATAGTGACAGTTTCTTGAACTAGCAAGACAACGGGAGATACATTAGAATGGAATCTTGGAAATCACGTTTAGGAATGTAACAAGAAGCACCAATAAAATCCACATAGAAAAGGGACACGTGGGTGGCTCAGTCGGTTGAGCGTCCGACTTCCGCTGGGGTCATGATCTCGCGCGGTCCCTGACTTCGAGCCTCGCGGGGACTCTGTGCTGACAGGTCAGAGCCTGGAACCTGTTTCAGATTCTGTCTCTCCCTCTCTCTCTGCCCTCCCCAGCTCATGCTCTATCTCTCTCTCTCTGTCAAAAATAAACATAAATAAATAAATGCATAAATACATAAATACTAAAAAAAATTTAAAGCCACATAGAAAGTACAATCAAAATCTTGTAAGAAATAATAGAAAGTATGCAGCATCACGGAAATGTGGTGGAAGAAGTTTGAAGACTGATCAAGGAGCCAAACTTACCAAACTTAAACTGGGTGTAGATAGGGGAGGGGGTGTGGAATATGGCAATAAGTGAGAAGAGTAGTGGAAAATGAAATAAAATGAGGAGTGAAGAAGCACAAGTGTGAATGGAGACTTTCAATTTTTTGTAGGTTTGCTAGGACAATTGGGGCCATTATTGGAACTTAAGCCAGGGTTGAGGAAGGAGATTCACCACACAAATGACTAAATATGATTGCATCCAAAGGAAATAAACAAGTTGAAAATGTGAAATTGAAGACACACAGGGGAATAGGCAGGACTGTAAGTGATCCAAAGCTAAAATGGTAAGGACTAAATACTGCAAATTGGAAATGGAAAGAAAAACAAAGCACGAAATAATTGAGCAAAAAATATTCCTGGATTCGTGCTTGATTTCAAATTGTATTAATTCTGTAACTGTAGGCAAATCATTTCATATCTTAAGATCTATTTCCTTATCGGCAAAATATAGTTAATAAACACATATGAACCCCACTACAGAGTGTGAAAATACAAGGGAGAATAAAAACGCTTTATCAATTAAAAAATGTATAGGGATGGTTGATAGTATTATTTCTCTGAAACACAACTTTGGAAACCATAATGAAAAAAGCAGCAGAAATGTTCCATGATTCTTACCGTGTAATGATTTAATGTGCCTGGGTTAGTTAATAGGTTAAATTTGCATAGAGCACATTTTTTTATTATTACTCGCACAACTTACTGATAGTTAGCATACTATATAATATCCCATTAAAATACTTCTCTGTTGAGATGTTTAATTTAAATTACAGCTATAGATGCACTCTTGCCAACTCTAAAACAAATTTCCCATAAATGTACCCAAAGTTATGAAATAAAGGACTCTCTTAATTGGTCTTATACGTTCATATAATCTGAACAGTACGTAAGTAGCAATAAAAGTTGCAATAGCCCTTAGGACTTACACATGACAAGCAGCCTGTGGTAAGCAGTAAAGATTCAAGGATAACAATATGAATCAGTTTTCTAAGTATACTACTCACAGTGAGAGAGCAATAGCACAGAACATATTTTTATTTGCACATGCAAAAATAGTTTCCGATAATAAAAATGTCATCATATGATATTGCAAAGAATACTTCAACCTACTGCTCCTAGAGGAATTCGTAACAATCTAACTAGCAGTTTTTATTCTCTGTAGATTTCAAAATGCAAATTGATTTGTTCTTTTTCCTGGTTTAGAGAAACAGAAAATATGTCCCTGTTGCCCCATGAGATCCTTTAGATTTTCTTGACTGAAGGTAAAATACTTATTAATACGTATGAGTCAATGCCCCCCGGGGTCATACTTAAATCTCAGAAGTTCACTAGAATCCATCAACTAATTTTTAGAATCATGTGGAATTTCAAATAATCAAGCTTAGATATTTTTACAGATGTTTTATTTTTTAAATCAACCAAAGTTTTAATTCCTATTTTTTATGGAAAATAAAAAAAAAAATAAAGTTGTATCAGAGGCCCTTTATTTAAAAGCACTTGAATTAAGTGCTGGGTGGCTCAGTCGGTTAAGCCTCCAACTTTGGCTCAGGTCATGATCTCACGGTCTGTGAGTTCAAGCTCCACATCAGGTTCTGTGCCTACAGCTTTGGAGCCTGGAGCCTGTTTCAGATTGTGCGTCTCCCTCTCTCTCTCTCTGCCCCTCTCCTGCTCGCACTCCGTGTCTCTCTCTGTCTCAAAAATAAATAAACATAAAAAAATAAATTTCAAAGCAAAAGCACTTGAATTAAAATTATATTCCCCATTGAAGGTAATATTTATCATATGGTATTTAAGATAGAGGTAGAAGATGTTTTATAGATGCAGAAAGGCAATGAAAACTATTTTTGTAATTGCAAACTGGAAAAACTCGAAGTCAAAATGATACTGGTTAACAAATATTTACAGTAGTCCCCTCTTACCTGCGGGGGATACATCGCAAGACCCTTGGTGGTTGCCTGAAACTCAACAGTGCTGAACCCTATATATATTATGTTTGTCCTATACATACATACCTATGACACAGTTAATTTATTAATTAGGCACAATAAGAGATTAACAAAATAACAAATAAAATAAGATCAAATAAATTATAACACTATAGTCTAATAAAAGTTATGTGAATGCGGTCTCCCTCTCTGAAAATATCTTATTGTATTATACTCACTGTCTTCTTGTGATAAGGTGAGGTGATAAAATGCTTATGTGAGGAGATGAAGGGAGGTGAATGACACAGGCATTATGATGATGCGTTTGGCTCCTACTGAGCTGCTGATAATAAGTAGGACCATGGTTGACCACAGGTAAATAAAAGCACAGAAGCAAGGGTCCTTGGGTGGCTCAGTTGGTTGAGCATCTGACTCTTGATTTCTGCTCAGGTCATGATTTGTCCGTTCGTGAGTTTGAGCCCCGTGTCAGGCTCTGCGCTGGCAGTGCGGAGCCTGCTTGGGATTCTCTCTCCCTGTCCCCCCTCCCCCACTCACTTTCTCTCTCTCTCTCTCTCTCTCTCTCAAAATAAATAAATACAGTTAAAAAGAAATAAAACCACAGAAAGTGAAACTGTGAGTAAGAAGGGAATACTGCAATGTGTACTGTGTAGATATCATACACCAGGAGGGAATGCTGGAAGTAGACGATGTAAACAACACATTTTTCCCCATGGAAGGGAATTTGCAAGAGACTGTTACAATAAAATGTGGCAAGTTCTACAATGTTCATAAGTACAGTGTTGTTGTGGAAATAAATGCAGTGCCTGAAGATAGTTGAACAGGCGACGATTTAGGTCTACGGGAAGATACTCAAATATTTCGGTTGAGGAAGCACTTTTGTTCTACTGGACATGTTTTCAGGACTTGGCCAGGGGATATATGTAAAGGATGAAGGCGTGAGCAGGGTGAGGAAACTGCAGGCAGTTAAATATAGTTCGACTGAAGTTAGAGATGACGGACATGGCTGTGAAGTCAAAGCATGAATGCCTTCCATATCTCTAAGACATCTAGAGATTTCTTTTCACTATGTAGATGGTAAGAAGTCATTTTAATATTTAAGTGTGATTTCAAGGCTTAGAGGGATTATTCTGACAGCAGTCAGATTGAAGCAGAGAAGACGACGCCAAAGGAGGGGCATGAAAAATGCGTGTCAAGAAACACAAAGATGAGGGGACTCAGAATAGAAATGCCTACAGCATAACAGTGGTTTCCTTTAGTTACTCATTTGATGTGATAGACAAAGTGTAGGGAAATATATGTGCACTATCCAGCTTTAGACTGGGATAACTGGATGGTTATTGTGAAAAAATAAAAAAAAAGTATAAAGAAAAGCAAATGCCCTTATAGAAAGAGATGGACTATATAATGAGTTGCTTCAGTTATATTAAAATTAAGGCACCGCTGAGAAATTAAAGATTTTGATATCCATCCAATCCTTGAAGAGCCATAAATTCTAAGTACGGTGAAGATTTTCAGGGCTGTGCAGCCTTGTGGGAATTCAGGATGATTGGTTATAGGAGAATAAAGTAGGATGGGTCACCAGTGATGTCAGAATGGTGTTCGTTGAATCCAATAGCTTTAATACTGGAAATACAGTAATAGAAATGGACATGGAGTCTCCAGGACTGCATTATTCCACAACTGAAGACAAACCTACCTGGGAAATTACAAAAGAAAACTATTGAGCTAGAGTCAGCTTGCTGTCTCCCCCATAGTATCTGGACACCTCTTCTTTAACAGTAATACATATTTTAGCTGACTACATGACCATCTAGGCAAAACCAAATTTCTCAGGCTACCACATAGCTGGATGTGACCTTGCCACAAGTCCCCAACAACGAAATACGAGCAGAAGTGATGTATGAACTTTCCAGGTCATATAGACTAGAATGTGGACTTAAAAATGAGAATTGAAAAGTAATTTTGCTTTATTTATTTTTGAGAGAGAGAAACAAACAGATTGCAAACAGGGGAGGGGCAGAGAGAGAGGGAGACAGAATCCAAAGCAGGCTTCAGGCTCTGAGCTGTCAGCACAGAGCCTGACGTGGGGCTCAAACTCACAAACTGTGAGATCATGACCCGAGCCAAAGTTGGATGCTTAACTAAGCCACCCTGGCATCCCTTGAAGTGTGATTTTAAACACAAGAGCTAATACCATTTGATGATGACAAAACATCACATTGAGCTTTGGCCCCCGATAACATAAATGACAATCATAAACTATTGATGGTAAATGAAAGTGAAATGCACTTCTAATTTGACTAAGACATTGTTATTTTGTCTTGTTATATCAACAAATGCAAAAGAAAATGTTCTGAAGTCAGTCTAGATATGCATAGTAAAGGTACTGCCTTATAATGGTTACTCATTTAGAAACTAAAAACAAAAACAAAAACAAAAACAAAAACAAAAACAAAAACAAAAACAAAAACACGAACCCAAACTGTGAAGAAACATGTTGAATTAGCTTTTAGCAAACAAGTACCCAATCGCTATGTTTTAAATGATGAAAGTAATTAAAGCTAGGGTATTTAGCACAGCACTGTGGGTATATACACAAATTACAGGTTTCAATTCTTTGAACTAAGACTAAAACAGTTTGCAGAGGGACAATACAATCCCACTCATATCCTATAACATCTAATCCTATATAATTAATCCTGTATTATTTAATAATGCTGATGGTTTCCTGTATTTTAAGGATAAGGAGACTTAATAAACACTAAATCTCAAATTGATAATACCAACCAGTAGGTAACCTTTACAATTAAAAATGAAAAATATATATGATTATTTCATACTCAGAAAGTGACCTATATTGTTTATAATAGTTAAGGTCCTTGTCTGGGTACTTTGCAAATTTAAAAGCTACAATTTACACAAATTACCTTATTTATACCTTAAAACAAATATTTGAAGTAGGACGGTATCACGTTAAATATGAGAAAATGGAAACTCAGAAAATTTTTTTAAGTTTATTCATTTTTTAGAGAGAGAGAGAGAAGAGGGGAGGGCAGAGAGAGAAGGAGAGCAAGAGAATCAGTGCAGAGCCTTACGTGGGGCTCAAACTCACAAACTGTGACATCATGATTTGAGCTGAAATCGAGAGTCAGATGCTTAACAGAAGAACCACCCACGTGCCCCTGAAAGTTTAAGTTATGTATTGTGAGTGATATCTGGGTTCTTTAACTCCAGTGTCTAAACCCATCATCACTCTGCTAATCTTCCCATTTGAAGATTTAATATATGTTGATCATTTACAGCATATCAGTAACTGTGCTGTGCTCTCTACATATCTTAACTCTGGATATTCTCCTTGATTTACAGGTGAAAAACTGAGGTTCAGTGAGGTCTGAGATTGCCCATTTCATATGTAAAAAAAAAAAAATCTTCACTTAAATCCTGGTTAGAAATGAAACTGTGCTTTTAACCACTTTTCTTTTTTTTTTAATTTTTTTAAATGTTTATTTATTTTTGAGAGAGACAGAGACAGAGCACGAACGGAGGAGGGGAAGAAAGAGAGGGAGACACAGAATCCAAAGCAGGCTCCAGGCTCTGAGCTGTCAGCACAGAGCCTGACACGGGGCTCGAACCCATAGACTGTGAGATCATGACCTGAGCCAAAGTCGGACACTCAACTGACTGAGCCACCCAGGCACCCCTAACCACTTTTCTACATGCTTTACATATTTGTTTGTGAATAAAAATTTACCAAATGCAAAGAACCCATGTTTTATAGTGTCATACTCACTGTTATTAGCTATTAAATATTAATTAGTTAAATGATCGGGGGAAGCATCATTCATTAAGGAAAATCAAGACTGGATAATTAAAGAGTGCTTTGGGATATTCAATAATAAGATGGTGTCTGAGTGCCTGCACAAAGATCAGGTATTTATAGAGGTTGAGAGGGCCAAACCTGTTCCCTTAACTTGAAAATAATCTCCCACGGTAGCTCTTCCATACTAAATAAATGCTCCAAATGAATCTGTTGACATGAGACAAAGGTAACTATTGTTATTTAAATATTATCTGGAGAATATGATACATTACAATAATTTTAGGATACCACTTTTCTCAAGTTAATTTGATTTTTTTTTTTTTTTTTTTTTTTTTTTTTTGCCTAGGAGAATACTATGCATATAGACTATAGCGATAGGAGGTGTATATTTTCTGATGATAAAGTGAAGGCTCTAGATGTGTTTAGTGGCATTAAAAAACAAACAAACAAAAAGTATATCATCCTAGTTTCTCTGGTGCACATACAATTCAAATCAGTGTGCATTGTTCAGAGTTGAGTTAGCTGGTTTATTTGTATTCATCAATATTTCACTGAGACTACTTAGAGTTTCAGTGCTCCTTCTGTAGGTTATACACACATGTTATATATTTTTCAGTGAAAACCAATATCTTTGTTCAAAACAGTCACAGTGTGCAAGCCCCCTTTTGTGGACAGAGACATTGATGTCCAGGTTCAAAACCACTGTCTTTTGAATGACTTTTTTCTGAGGAGGGGTGGTTTTCTTCAACACGGCTTCATTTGCTTTTTTTACATCAGTCTTTTTTGTTGCTCTTTACATTACCTGTGGGGTAGCAATATTACAAGACGCAATGGCAGAAATGCATAGCCTGATCCTCTGGGGGCTCTCAGTTCACAATATCCAATAGGTTAGAGCATCGAAGTGTCAATTCCAAGATAAATATACTCATAAAGGGACTAGAATTCTAACTGTATGCTTTGTGCCTATACTGGTGCTAGAAAGGCTGTGCCATATGTCCTAAAAATAGCTAGAGTACTCAAAATAACTTCCCCTATAACGCCACTTGTGTTTCTGAAGGTACACCTTATCCCCTCACTTGTTTCCAAATCTTTCCTGTGATTTGCAGTTTCCAGATCTGTCTATTTTTAAAGGTCTGTTTTGTTTTTCTTGTAGATAACTACATAGACCCAAGCAAGATTACCATTAGAAGATTCCAGTCAGCTTTGAATAGATCAGACAACAATGCTATATTTCACATGAACTTAATGTAGTGCTTTTAATGTTAACTATAGGAACAAGTGTAATATTAGAAGTCAAAGAGTGGAAAACTAACCAAGGCTCATTTCCTTGGCTCATTAATTTTCAAGTGCAGTTGTACTTGAATTGTTCATAAAGATGCTTAAGTGCAAGCAGATACCCTTTCAAAACCACAAAGCAAGGATTGTTCATTTTTCCTACCTTTTTATCAAGAAAAAATGCTATGAATATATCATACATATTGCAAATAGCATTTTCCCTACAGTTGACCTACAGAATGGAGAGAGAAAAATAAAAGCTTTGCCATCTATATTGATCATGCAGATTACATCCAAAGTTATCCCGATTCAAATCCAATAGGTTACAATTAAGAATTTTACAATAAGTGAAATTTCTAAATTCCATAGGAATATCACATGGTCACAAATGAGGAAAACCAAGCACGCTCCAATGCAGGAGTGAGCAAATGTGAGTATGATAATCCCAAAGAATGTACGTATATGTATGAATGCAATGTGTACATTAAATGGATCAGTTCATACAAGATACGTTCTAGTCAAACTAAATAATTGAAATAAAATGTTTTAAACAACAAAGAGGTGAAACTATTTATTTCATAGCTTACATGTGCTTGTAACCAGCATTTATTGAGTTCTCACATTGGGCCAATTGTGCCAATTGTGGTAGTAAAAATATTTGATGAAATGAGAAACCTGGGCTTTACGATTTTCATGCCACATTGGTTGTGGGTGTAGAAGATGCAAAGATAAAGGCCCACATTCTGAGGCCGACCAGGAGAAGATTTTGTGGGAACAAAACAAGAAGATAGAGCGGGTTGACAAAAGGGGTCTATACTCCCATTTATCCCAGTCAAGAGAGTGAGATTGCTACCCATTCATTCTTGGCCAGCAGCGTCTCCAGAGGAATGTAAGATAATGCAGGGTTTGAATTCCCTGGTCTATAGATTTGGCTAAATTATCATCTTTTGTCTTTTCTATGTATGGAAAAATAAACAGTAACCGTTCTCTTTTTCTCTTGCTTTTAATACTTTACTTTATGTTTTCTTCATTGTTCATTTGCCAGTCAAAATGTCACCCGTCCTGTGTTCCACCTCTTATTCAATTTCTTCCCCAACTAGACTGTAAACCTTTCAGAGTGTGTGAGAAGCTGGTATGCCTTCATTACACACAGAGTGTTTTTTTCCCGTGTTAGGTACAAGCAGGCGATCCATAGATAAAATTTTGACTGACATAAATATTGAGTTCAATTTTTCAGAAATCCTCTGCAGTTTTATAGATGCTATGACCTATTTAGTTTTTCAATATATAAATGGGATGGCTTGCTTCATGTGACACCCATTTCGATTTATATTACTTCAGCCTTAAACTATGCAAATATGACTGACAACTGTTAGTTGTATACTCTCATTATCTAACTCTATAGCATCACCATTTATCTGAGGTATTATGTAATGTACTTTTTAATATTTAATACTTTAATATATTAAAATGCATTTTAAACAGCATGTGAATATTTATTATGCATGATGATTTAATTCTAAAGAAAACCCCATTTATTCATTTCATGGTGCAGAGATCAAAATATATGCTCAACTTCAACTAGACTGCTTTGCAATATTAACCACATAACCTGATCAGAGATTTAAATATATACTAACACAAACTGACAATATTAATTCCAAATGCATGTGGCTTTTCTAATTAGTCGTAAACTTTACTTGAATAAGCTACCGAAGCATATAGTAGAAGAAAGGAAGTACTTCTTGGCAGGAAATAGAGTTTTATTACTTTAATTTACTCAAAAAACCATAATGCAATATGTAAATCATGACAGTAATATAAAAAGAAAAACACGTGGAATATTATTTTATGAGCCCTCGGTTGGCTACTTTTCAGAGCTACGGAAGTATAAAGCTAAAAAAAATAAAGCTTTGTAGATTAATTATTTTAACTTAAATATCACTGTTTAGCTAAAAATGGACTTTTAAAAGTGTTTTTGGAATTATCTTTGAGATTATTAACTGGGGGAACTTACCTTATATAAAAATGCTTAAAAATAAATTTCTTTCTGGACTGTATTATAAAATATTAAACATGTATTCATCAAGCATTAGTAAAAAAAAAAAAGTTGAGACTGTAAATTCCAAAGTGGCCATCTATGGTAACCCCAAATTCCAGTAAAAACTAATGTCCCACAGGAAAAACCATGTGCTCCAACACTCATGCATCTTCTCTGCTCTTACCTGGTGCAGATTACATAAGGTGAACCTGATTATTTCTGAGTCTCATGCATCCCTGTACATTTTCAGGCCTGTGTTAGTTTACAAAGTTGGTTTACCCTTAGAAAATGTTTGCTTGAATGAACGGATGAATGAATGCATTCTCTGCTGGTCTGAAAGTGTGTCTCTTACCCTTACAGCTGATTGAGCCCTAGATTTAGCTAGTGTTGATAAACAAGTTGCTGTGTTTTCCTGAGATCCAGTCCCATCTGTGGTAAAGACATTGAGATTCCTAGAACCCAGCCATATCTGATTTTTTTCCCTCTTGTCCCAGTAATATTATATCTTTTTTCTCTCTTTAATTGAGGGAAGGAATGTCATACTGGTTTTAGCCAATTGGACTTGAGTATAAGTAGTGTGTTTCATATCCAGACCAAAACACTGAATTTCTGTGCCACCTCGTCAGTACCCTCTTTCCACTGACCCACCGATAATAAGGCCACATGATCCAGATACTTCACAGTGTGATCTCATTCCCCACCATCCTCTACTCCTGATGATTTTGAACACAAGAGCTCCCAATGATACACAGGAGCATGCACCATGGAAGAGAAAAGGTGTGTGTGTGTGTGTGTGTGTGTGTGTGTGTGTGTGGTTTAGGTCCAGGTATTTTTTTTTTTTAGGCCCAGGTATTTTTAAGGCAAATTTGCTATTCCAATATTCCACCATAATGTACCCTAGTTTAATACCCTTCCTTAAAATATATATACACATATATATATATACATATGTATATACACATACATATACATATACACATATGTATATACATACACATATATATACATATGTATATACACATACATATACATATACACATATGTATATACATACACATATTATATAGTGACTCTGATGTTCCCTATACTAGAGATCCTGACTAATGCTCATGTCTCAGATGGGATGATTGATATTCCTCCATGCTTTTTTACTATTCTTTCTCATATACATCATTCACCCCCTGGATTGAAGATCATCCCAAGTATGGGGCTGTTTGCTTAGAAACTGATAGCTGTAGATACATTTCTGGATACAGCAAGCTGTTTAACTTGTGTTGTTGCCTTTCTTTATTTCCTCTAATTCTCTGTTCTTTATTATTATTTTACGGTATGCAAAGCATATATTTTTAAATGGGTATTCAAGAATATTTTTTCATTTATTTTTTCCAGCTTCATTGAGATATAATTGACATATAACATTGTATAAATTCAAGATGTACAATGTGTTGATTTATTTGTATATTGCAAAATGATAATCACTATAGTCTTCACTAATATCTGTACCACATCACATATTTACCATTTGTAGCACTCTTTTAGCAACTTTCAAGCATATAATACAATATTATATTGACTATAATCGTCATACTGTAAATTAGATTCCCAGAACTTATTCGTCTTAAAATTGGAAGTTTGTACTCTTTGATTGTTAGAGGATCACTTCATTTATTCCAATGGAAAATCCTTCATGGGATTAGTTGCCTACCCACCTGTCTTTGCTGTCTTCTTTCTTACTGCCTAATTACTTTTAACAATTCCTACAGGTGAGTTTGTTTTCCCATGGTGATTTCACTCTGTGCTCTAAACCCCAGCATATCCTGTAGTAAACAATTTAAATATTTACTAAGATACCAAACAGCACTTGTTTTCATGAACAGTTTTTCAATCAAGTAAATTGTGTAATTTGATTATATTTTTATTTTTAATCTTTCCTGTTATTTTCCTTTTATGTTAACGTAACAAATTGTTTGAGTGAACTTAGCAGTCATTTAAAATTCACAATTTTGGATGTGAGTTATAGGTAAAACCCAGACTTTCAAAGGTAATGCAGGCTCACCTTCAAGAAATCAGTACTATCTGTTCTGCTATGCTTACTTCCTAAATGTGACTTTAATTCAAAGCAACTTTGATTCAGAGCAACTGATATTTTAAGGAACAATGCAAATATCATGTCAAGAGAAATTAGTTCTATAGTTTAGCAGCCTATTAATATTGTCTCTTTCCCCTTTTTTTCCCATGTTTTGTATCATTTCTTTCTCTCTTTTTTTGGTATTTATTTTAGCTTACACATCCTAAATCCTATTATAAGTACATCACACCGCCATATCATCTCTAAACCAGTATGTAGAAAAAAGTTCTTTGCCTTCACCGAGGGAAATCACTCCAGTAATGAGTCTGTCTGGCAGTATATGTGTTGCCATGAAAAAAGCTTAGGAATTCCTGTAATACATAAGTCAATTCATAGGTATTAATACAGAATTACCATGTGGATTATTCAATTTGTATTTCAGTTGGACCTAATATATTCAGTTTAGGTATTGTGAATTATTACATTTCTTGTACACATTCAATTCAAAGACTGAAGGAAAACATTTCTAGAACACGTACAAATATTATGTAAAATGTCATTTGATATTTTATAAAAATGAAAAAGGACGGGGCGCCTGGGTGGCGCAGTCGGTTAAGCGTCCGACTTCAGCCAGGTCACGATCTCGCAGTCCGTGAGTTCGAGCCCCGCGTCAGGCTCTGGGTTGATGGCTCGGAGCCTGGAGCCTGTTTCCGATTCTGTGTCTCCCTCTCTCTCTGCCCCTCCCCCGTTCATGCTCTGTCTCTCTCTGTCCCAAAAATAAATAAAAAACGTTGAAAAAAAAATTAAAAAAAAAAAAAAATGAAAAAGGGCAATATATGTGAAATACTAATGTCCAAGTAGTGTTCGCGTACAACCATATAATATCTTGGTTTGCTTTACTGATCAAGATTATTCTTTTTAAAATAATCTTTCAATGTTCATTTATATATTAATTATTCAACAAAACATAGTTATTAAATGTCTAACATTTATATGTAAAATATTTGAGGTATGTGCATATAATTTTAGGACCAGGAAGAGAAAAATGCCCCTGTATTATATCTGTATCTATATCATCTATATCTATATCATATATATCTGTATCATATCTAGCTAGCTAGCTAGCTAGCTTGGGTTTGTTTTTTTTTTTTTTTTTTTTGAGTGGTTTTTGTTTGTGTTTCTTCAAATAGTGGTAAGTGCTATTGAGTAAAATAATATGAAATATTGGGAAATATTTGGAAAAGCATCAATGACAGGATTGCATTTGAGCTAAAACCTAAACAAGGTGACATGAAAATACGTGGGACTCAGGTTTCTAAGCAAAATAAACAGGAAGAGCAAAAACCCTCTTGATGGACTATGCCTGAAGTCTTTGTGGAAAGCAAGGAGACTGGAACAAATAAGAGATATTAACAGTAGATGAGACCAAAGAGTTAGTGTGTCACAAGGCTGTATCTTGTAGCACATTGGAAACAGAATTTATATCGCTTTTATCACTATAAATTATGAGAGCAAGATGCCAGCCATTAGACGATTTTGAAAAAAAAGATTCTGATTTCAGAACTAAAAAAGATCATTTTGACTGTAAGGTTGAGAATACTCCAGTGGCAAGATGATCAATTGCATTCCCATTTCAATAATCCAGAGGATTGTGGTGGTTTAGATTCGGGTTGTATTGGTGTAGCTAAGAGATGCCAATACACGGATTTTTTTTTTTTTTTTTTGAGAGAGGGAGAGAGACAGACAGAGAGAGAGAAAGCGCAAGCAGGAGAGGGGCAGAGAGAGAGAGGGAAAGATAGAATCCAAAACAGACTCCACACATTCATCACAGAACCCGACATGGGGCTCAAACTCATGAACCATGGGATCGTGACCTGAGCCAAAATTAAGTGCAGGATGCTTACCATCTGAGCCACCCCGGTGCCCCAATATAAGGATATTTTTGAAGGTAAAATAAGGTGAGAGAGAAAAAGAGGAATCAGAAATAATTCTACAGGTTTACGACGTGGACCACTTCAATAATGGAATTGCCATGAACTAAGTGGGTGGATTCTGAAGAATAAGGAGTTTTTCAGAAAGAATAATAGGAGTTCCATTTTGGACATGCTATAAATGATGTAGCTTTTATATATTTAAAAGATACATTAAGAAGAAAGTTATCTATATGAATCTAGACATCGGGGAGAGTCTCAGGATGAAGATATATATTCAAATCCATCAGATTTTAAAAACATTTAGAGACTTAGATAACTAAAGAAATGAGGAAGAAAAGCCCAAGCCATGCATGGCAGGGAATTTCAACTTGATAATCTGACTGATGAGAAAAAGAAACTAAGAAGTGAAGAGTTAAAAAAAAAGGAAAAGAAGAAGTAAATGAAGCATAGCCAAAGTCAAATGAAGAAAATACTTAATGTAAGAGGATTAGCCCTAATCTGTCCAATATTGCTGATGAATAAAGTAAGAGAAAATAGATACTAAAAAATGACAAAAGAATTTTCAGCCAAGTGGTGAGAAAACACCTCAGTGGAATGTGTTGAAGAGACAGAGAGTGAAGTAGAAAAGTAGAATGAGTAAAGATAGCACTCTCAACAGCACTGAACAGTGTCTTTCTTGGGGACGAGGGGCAACGAGAAGGATCATTAATGGGAAAGAGATGGTTGGCCAAGATATCTTTTAATGGGAGAAATAATAACATGTTTTCTTACTCAATGAGGGCAATATTGTGAAACAAAAGAGATCAAAGAAAATAGCTGGACCATGTCCATGAATAGATGAGAAGAGAGGACATCTAGCAACCATAATGCAACAGGTGACCATAGATAGAGCAGAGTTTAGATATGGCTACAGAAAGGAGAGCGGGATATGTGAGCTGAGATACAAACAGATGTTTGGAAATAGCAATGGGAGACTGTGGAAAGTTACTTAATTACTTTGATATTCTTTGATGAGAAACTCAAAAACAGTAGTAGTGGAGTAGTTGTTACATACTTTAAGGGGAGGGGGGTTGAATTAGTCACTTAAGGACTTAAATGAGCGAATGGATTTAGGAAATAGATGAGGCTTACTGAAAGAAAAAAGTTTCTGAGGTTGGAGGTCATGAGATTGGAGTGAGAGCCAGCAATGTGTTTCCCCAGCTGCATACAAGTGAAGAAGACAAGAAAAACTGTGTTCTGTGCTTTCTAGGGTTTGAATTTTTCCAGGGGAGTATGAAGACTTGAGAAAGGAAAAGAACAAGCAAAACAAAACAAACAAACAAACAAATAAACGAGGGATCAAACACTGAATTGATTTTAATGCTGACCCTGAGAAATTACAATGAGTAGGTTGAGAAGTTTGGACATGGGAGGGGCGGGTAACAGAGAAGGCAATACTCAAGGATTTACATGTCCCAGTGGGGACAGAGAACTGTGGAGTCAGTACTTCAGGCAATAAGTGGAAGGGAATATTTGGTGGTTGGCCAGTGGGATTTCTTAAAATTGATATTATGGAGGGTTAAAATATTGTGAATGACAACCATGTATGACCACTGGTGTAAGTGGTTTGGATGGGAAAGCAAACTGTGAAACATTTTAATTAAATGCAACACTTTTATTAATTTACTAACTACCGACACAGTAGTGTAATATATATATATATATATATATATATATATATATATATATATATATATTATATATACACATACACATATACACACACACATACATATATACATATGTATATATACATATATGTATGTGTATGTATATATGCATATGTATATGTATGCATATGTACACATATATATGTACATATATATATGCATGCATATATACATATGTATATATACATATATACATACATATGTATACATACATATATATGTGTGTATGTATATATGTGTACATATGCACATGTATATGTATGCATATGTGCATATATGTGTATGTATATATATACATATACATATATATTCAAACACGCGTGTTTCTCACAACACTAATGAGTTAGATGCATCTACTCTACAGACAAGAGAAATGGGACACATAGAGGTTTTTTTTTTTTTTTTTTTTTTTTTTTTTACATAGAGGTTTAATAACCTGCTTAACAACACACAGCTATGTCATGGTGGAGGCGGGTTTTAGATTTAGAAAATCTAATTCCACATTCTGAGCTCTTCACATTTGGCTATACACTGGAAGAGAGGAAGTAAAGAACCTGGCTGCTCAGATTATTGGAAATGTCCTCTGTATGGTGTTAGAAATCACCAAGACTTATGCCAGGGCTGTTAGAGGTCATAAGAGTGAAACAGATGTTAAAGTGAAAAATCGAGCATCTGTGATTCGGGGATCAGTTAACAATTACGATAAGGAGGGCACTTTTAGGAAGAAAGGGAGAAAAATCATGGGAATAGTAAGAACAATGATCCACTCTCCTCTTGAGACCCAATGGTAAAAGAGATTTTGGATAATAAATAAGTGGATCCTACTGGAAGGAATGTCACTGAGGAAGAATCAGCTTTTGGTTACAGAAAAGGCATGAAAGGGACCTTCAGAAAAGAGATTGAAGGTTGAAGTCATCTTGCACCTGACTGTAAGTTCAGAGGGCACAGTCGAAAGGTTGAAATGTGGGAGGGATGAGGGGTGCCTGGGTGGCTCAGTCAGTGAAGCATCCGATTTAGCCTCGAGTCATGATCTCATGGTTTGTGAGTTCGAGCCCTACGTTGGGCTCTGTGCTGACAACTCAGAGCCTGGAGCCTGCCTTTGATTGTGTGTCTCCCTCTCTCTCTGCCCCTCCCCTGCTCACACTCTGTTTCTCTCTGTCTCTCTCAAAAATAAACGTTAAAAAAAATAATAATGTGAGGGGCGCCTGGGTGGCTCCGTCGGTTAAGCGGCTGACTTCGGCTCAGGTCATGACTCACAGTCCGTGAGTTTGAGCCCCGCATCAGGCTCTGTGCTGACAGCTCTGAGCCTGGAGCCTGTTTCAGATTCTATATCTCCTTCTCTATCTGTCCCTCCCCCATTCATGCTCTGTCTCTCTCTGTCTCAAAAATAAACGTTAAAAAAATGTGGGAGGCGTAGAAGATAGGATCAGAAAAAAGAATGCACAAAGTTGAATGGACATAATTATGTTCTATAGAATTTTAGATAAATTATTTAACTGTAATGAAAGATATAAAAAAGGCAATTTGATTTTTCTGCTATCATGTAAAGGAATTATAAAAGTAATAAAATTGCAATAATAATATTAATAAAACTGTATAAATGGAAACAATTTGATTTTCCAATATAGAATTGATTACATGAACCGTGATATATCTCTATATTGAAATACTATGCAGCTCTTAAAATGTTTATTTAAAAATATTTAATGTGGGGCACGGGGATGGCTCATTTGGGTAACTTCCAACTCTTGATTTCAGCTCAGGTTATGGTCTCACAGTTCTTGACACTGAGCCCTGTGTTGGGCTCAATGCTGACAGCATGGAGACTTCTTAGGATTCTCTCTCCCTTTCTCTCTGCTCTCCTGCACACATGAGTGCTCTCTCTCTTTAAATAAATAAACAAAAACTAAATGAGACAGGGAGATATTCATGATGCAATAGGAAATACTAAACATTTTAATTTCAGTATCACTGTAGTCCTAAAATATAGTAATAAAGAACATATATATATATGCATACACACACACACACACACACACACACACACACGACTACATACAGTATGCATGTGAGTTAATACTAGTTTTCTATCTCTTCCAAATTTTTACAACTAACTTGTATTATCTGATAATAAGCAGAGACATTCTCAAAAGGCAGCAATAAGAATCATGCAATATCAATAAAAAAAAAAAAAAAAAAAACAAGAAAGAATCACACTATGTAAAACAAAATGTCAAACAGCCTGGAAGGAATATTCCGTGACATTGCTAAGTAAAATATGGTAATTCTTATTTTATTTTTCCGCCTTTAAGAGTTCAGCTGGACAAAGTTCAATTCACAGTCAGTATTGCTCTAAGTGACATGAAGAGATGAACACACATGAGTTTTCCTTTAGAAGCATACACTAAACTTGATGGGATTTAGTGCACAATATTTTAAAATAAGGGATCATTTTATCAAGAAAATATCCTCTACGTACTTGAATAATGTGGTGAATCAAACTTAGGTATGTTTCTGTAGGTATTAAAGATTTTCCCACCATGTTGGAAGAAGTTGCCGCTAGAACCTTCAGATGAGAGAGCATTTGTATTAATTTGCTGACTGAGTGGATGCCCACTGTGGGCTTCCATGTTCGTTTGTTTGTTTTTTAATATGAATGTATTTATTTTTAGAGAAAGAGAATGCACATGCATGGGGGGGGGGGGGTGGAGAATCCCAAGCAGGCGGCACATTAGCCATGTAGAGCCCAACCAAGGCTCAGTCCAATGAACCAAACTGGGGGATCATGACTTGAGCCAAAATCAAGACTCCAATGCTCGGGGAGCCTGGGTGGCTCAGTTGGTTAGGTGTCTGACTCTTGGTTTTGGCTCTTGTTTAAGCTCAGGTCATGATCTCATGGCTTCGTGGGTTTGAGTCCCCCATTGGACTCTGTGCTGGCAGCAAGGATCCTGCTTGGCATTTTCTGTTTCCCTCTCTCTCTACATCTCCTCCACTCATGCTGTCTCTGTCTTTCTCAAAATAAATAAATACACTTAAAAAAAAAAGAGTTCAATGCTTAACGGACTGAGCCACCCAGGTGCCCCGTGGGTTTCCATGTTTTAGGAAGGGCTCCTTGCCATGCCAAAATTCAGCCTATCTGTTCCCATGGTCCCTTAATACAGTCAACCCAGAAAACTGCTCCATCACACATGAAGTGCCCCATTCCAAAATCAAGCAACTAAGGACAGGATGAGGGTGGGGAGGAATGATTCTTCATAGGAGCAGACATTAGTTTCATGGATGTAGAGGAAGGAGTAGTTCAGAAGGAAGATTTCCCTCCCTCTTATAGTTCCAAAGAGAAACAATGTGAAATTTAAGAAAGAAAAAAAAATCTTGCTTCTATAGGAATAAAGCATGTATTTCATAAAAATAATAACATGTGGATAGTTATGACCCAAAGCTTCTAACAAACTGAGTATCTCAATTCTTAATGGAATCTGTGCATGATACTGTTTTGTACAGACAATGTAGAAGTTTGTTTCATTAATGGGAGCATTTTATAATCAAGATCTAAATTACACTAGTATTTAATATTTTGATAATTGGGGGGAATGTTGAAATAAGAGTTCAACTAAGAGATAAAACCTCACTCATGTTGCACCCTCTTTAGATGCAACCTTTGCCTAGCTTCCAATTTAAAGGAACAAAATGATTTTTTCCACCATATAGTAGAAGTGTTTCTGTTTCTAGGTCTAAAATCAATTACTCGTGGCACAGAGTAATTAAATGAACTAATTAGATGCTAATTCAAATTAGGACCACACTTCCTTGAAACATTCTTGCACTGAACTTTGACTATCAACTCTCTATTGTTAGTATCTTTTCCTCTCTGTTCTGGTTGTTTTTCGGAAAATAACACTTGCTATAGGAGAAAATAATTACCAAATGTTTTAATTGCTTTTTATTCTCAGAAACTGAGAGGTTTCCTATAAATTTGAATTCATAAAATAATATACCTGACTGCTTGTGTCTGCAGGCAACTCCAGGTTTCAGGTTAATTTAATTTCAGTGAAATTAATGCATATCATACCATAAATTGATTTAAAATTCTTCCTTATGTAGGTCTGGATTACTGTGTTGTCCTTTGGCTTATTGTACAAGATATATTTTTGCCTACTATTTTTGTGTTAGTTTATTATTTTCTTAAGTCCTTATCTGAATTGAGAATGCAGTTGTGCTCCTCTGAGATTTTGAAGTCTAATGCTGTTAGGTAGAGAACCAAATCAAATCAAATCACGATGAAGAATAAAGCCAAGGCCATTTCCCCAGAGTAAATATGCATTGTTGTATATGACGAAAGGAATTACAGGGGTTTATTATGTTTTGCAATTTCATTATATTTAATGCATGCGGATATATTTGTCTCTTGAAGTAAATTTATCTTTCTCCTTGTTTCAAAGATAAATTATCATTTCATCTAAAAGCAAAGATGATAAAGACAAACTCATACAGTATGCCACTTATCTTTCAGCACCATCAATTTAAAAATATGACATATACCAATGATGTTTAGTTTAAAACTAGTCTATGCTGACCTAAGGGGACACTGTTTCCTGATCTCTCCTATGTGTATATATGTCCATGCACGTATTTCAAATGTAGGAGTCCACGATCGTGATATTCTGAAAATTCCACTGGTCAATGCAGCATCCCGTCAGTGCAAATCTGTTGAGCTCCTATCCATTTGCAGACAATTCGGTAGCTTTGGGGAATTCTCTGGATTAATGTCCACGATGAGCAAGATCTATTGTCTCTTGTCCACTTTAATGTTTGGAAGGTTATCTCTCATATCATCACATATGTTATCATCATACGTCATCAGTCTGTCGCCACATGTCAATCCTTCTCAGCTTACATATCTTTTTTCATTTCTTCTACTTCAACTACACTTATTTCATCGTGGCTTTGAAGTATGTAGAAAAAGAATCTTATACTCATTTTCAAACACTATACGTTATATTAAATAAACAACAGAAATTGAAACTTGGGAAAATAGAACTCAATGAATGGAAGAGTCAGAACACCAGGAGTCAAGGAGAGCCTCAATCAGGGCAATGACAGGGTTTTAAGCAGTGGGGTTTCCATAATCCTTTTTCAGGATGCTAAAATTAGCGTTAGCTTCAGGATATCTCCATTTTAGGGTCTCACTGTATCAAATTTAAACACTGGGGAGAAAAAAACTGCTTAGTTTCAATCAAATGTTTTCTTCTGGATCAATCAGTGACAGTCAGAAGTGCTTGGGTCACACAGCACGTAATGGGACCACAAGTCTGCGGCAGGAGCCTCTAGGACTGATGACAGCCAGACTCCCCAAGAGGTGTCTTTCTCTAGCAGTGCAGACAAGGGCTAATAGTGTTCAAAGAGCTACTAGTTAAGGGATTAGTTAAATACTACTAGCATAGTTAGAGGTAAATGTGATGAGAGTAGCTAATATGACTATGTATAGAGAAAACTATGTGATTTATTTATTTTAACAGAGGAATTTTATTGTTTTTATTTAAATTTAGTGCAATATTGGTTTCAGGAGTAGAATTCAGTGATTTAACTGAGGTTTAAAATATATCTCACTAAATCGTTCCTCTCTGAGAAATTTTAAATGGTGCCAGAACCTCAGAGGCCTCTTCCTGCACCCACTCCCACCCTACCTTGACATAAAACTGAGGACAAAGTCTCAGTTGAGTTTCCAACTTCTCCTTATTTACACCTGTGTTTGTTGTGACATATTTCTGAATCTCTACTAAGTAAAGCATTCTTTAGTTGAGCCAGAATCATGTCTCCCAACACAGGTAAGGAGTTGATGCAACACATACAGCATACATGTATTTAGGAAACCAAAACTGAAAGAGATTTCTATGTCAACCAGAAGCTAGCTTATAGAATGTGTCTAATTATACTGGGTCAAACTGAACGTGGAAGGGTTTCAATACTCTCAATTACTAGTGCAGGGAATTCATAAGTGGAGCTAAAAGTAGAACATGAACTTGAGAGGAAGAAAACCAAAGAAAGGGAATGGGAAAATGGTGTTTTATGTTTGTTTGTTGTTTGCCTTTGTTTTTATTTTGTTTTGATTTGATTTTCCTTAATGACCGCTAACAAGCTCAAGCTGTGTGGTGAGCCTCTGTGTAGAGACATTAGTGGATTTCATATGGGATGTGTCCCAAGAGACCTGAGGACTCAGTTTCTCTAAAGGAAGAATAGAAGACTCACTTGGAGAAAGCTATTCCTCAACCATGTGGGACTTGCCTATATTTGGTAGCCTGTAAATGATTTTGCTGGCTGACTCATGCCTGGATTCCTTCGCTGACTTCTGGAAGCCTATGTTTCTTCCCATTACACATTGCAGTGATGTTCATTTAATGCCCAAAGCCAGGCTATGATTTTCAGGATAGTCATGCACTTTGATGCTTACATCACAACATAATGTTAATGTAAATGATATGTTCACTTTTTACACATGGGTATGTTCATTTTACATTAATATTTATAATTTATTTTCACCTCTTCATGGATACAGGTCAGGTATTTAATATGCTTCATGATGCACCAGGAAAAGTAAAGCAATATTATATTTAAAAAAAAATGGGCTAATTCTTTCTAGAAGATTCTTATAATGATAACACTATATCAACACAAGGTAAGTTATACTATTACCAAATGACCTAGGATCTTTAATTAATCCATTTAACCAGTATTGATATACAAGAATAACTTTTCTCAGCATAATTTTAACAAGTATATGCCAAACTTTATCAGCCACCCTTTTTCACTTAACTGCTTGTTGAACTGGTTGTTGAGGCCCCTTGCCTCTGTCAATCATACTGATCGATGCCTCAGGTACACCAAAAGCCTGTAGCAGGTCAACTCCCCTCTGGATAGCCATTAACTTCTGCTTTTACCACATGAGTTTTATACTTACTAAGAATGGGATGTCTTTTTCTCAAAGCCAGTTATGCTGATTACATTTAAAATGAAAGCAATCTCATTGAAATATTAGAAACATAAATGAAGACTCATTTGAAATAGAAGAGACTTATTATTTTGATACAATCCATAATGTATTGTTGTAACTATTTTGTATCATTTTGTGAGGCAAGAAAAATAAATTCAAGGAAAAAAAGGTGTGAATCAGGTAACTGAAAGAGTGGACATGTTAAAATAGAGTAGGTTTTTATATACATTGCCACACAAGGGTTTTCAAATTCTCTTTGCAGAGCGAAGAAACTCAAAAATAATAAATGCTATAGAATGGGTATTATTTTATGCAATAATGATAATATCAGATGCAATTTGGCCAGCCGGCATCTTTAAAAATATCTTCTGCACTAAAATGTTTGCTTTGCCATTTACTAAATTATATAAATAGTTTTCTGTACATGTGTGCTTCTGTACCCATAGCACATACATGCATAAACAACAGCATATAATTTTCATTATTCATTTTTGAACTCATTTCAAGAAACTAAACAAACAAATAAGAATTTTACTTATTGGGCTCAAATATTTACTTTTACTTTACTTAGTCTTTGCAGGCACAGAAAGAGGAAAAGAAATCCTGACTTCTCTCACCAATTACTTTTTTTTAGGATGGCTAGTTTGGAGTTGTTGAGCTGATACCTCAGGTAAAAGATTTACTGATTGTTTTTAAAGATTGAGAAGTGAGTTGTGTTATCTCTGTTCTATATCTCATATCGCTAATACTATTTTGAAAAGTGAAGTGTAAAATTGTAACTTAAAGAACAATAACTCCTGTTGATCTCAAGTCACTATGTCATGAAATCTCATACATTTTGAGGTAAAGATGTTCTTTTTTCTTCAGGAGACATGGATACTATATCACAAATAACATGAAAGCACGTAAGAAGAGACAAAAAAAATATTTTTTGACAATTCAAGAAAGGCTGTGTTCTAACATCAGAATATTTTAACAGAATATTTTCCCTTTACTCATCTTTAATATAGATCCCCACTATGCAATACAAGTTTAGATTTTAATGGAGTCAGAGCAAACAATTGCGCCACACAATGGTAAACAAGCACGGAAGTCTTTGTTCAAGGGGAGAGATGATAGAAATCAGTTTGAACTCAACTCAAAGGAGACAAAAAGTGAGATAAGTTTAAGTTCTGGGGAGGGGGAGATGGTAGGGCATCTGTTTTGGCCAACTGATCTTACACAAAGGAAAAGTCAATCTTCCCCCATCTTTACTATAGGAGTGAGATAGCCACTGAAGTTAGGCTCCTACCTTCCCTCAGACCCTGGGAGATACTGGGGTTAACTTGGTGTCTACATTTCAAAGGGATGATTCTCAGGTCCTCAAGAAGAATTTTCCTAGGTTGTAATTCTGGCAAGAGGCTTTTCAATAGATTTACATATATCTCAAAGTGGAAGAGAAAGAATTCACAACTTCAAGTACTAAAACAACAGCAACAAAAAAACAAACAAAAAACACTCTTAAAAAAGGGGTTCAGGGCCCTGAAGTCAGGAAGCAACCAGTGTAAAAATTTATTGAAGCTGAAGGGAACATCAAGGCCGCCTTGGTTGATAGAAATAGTCTATTTCTTCAGTGAGCAATATGGTAGCCACGAGCCACATGTGGATCTTCAACACTTGAAATGTAGCTATTGTGATTGAGTTATTGAGTATTTAATAGCATTACACTTACCTTAACTAAGCTTAAAATGGAATTACTCATGTGGCTAGTGACTACAGTACTGGGCAGTACACATGCAAATTAGTGCATAATCAATGCCTATTAAACGAACAAAAGTAAACTGTTAAAAAAGAACAAAAGTAAAATCATAATAAAAATCTGTCTATCAGTTTGTTCTCAGTTTTTAACAGTCTCTAATGCTTTGGCTCTCTCCCACTCTAACCTCTTTTTTTTTTTTTTTTTTTTTTTTTTTCTTCTGAGGGTTGATGGGGGGTGGGAGGGAGGGCAGGGTGGGAGGGAGGGCAGGGTGGGTGATGGGTATTGAGGAGGGCACCTTTTGGGATGAGCACTGGGTGTTGTATGGAAACCAATTTGACAGTAAATTTCATATATTAAAAAATAAAAAAATAAAAAAATAAAATAAAAAAAAAAAATCTGTCTATCACAGATGAAGCATCTACATTTGTGTTTAAGATTATATGCACTCGTTTGGGTGGCTGTTCTCTGTTTTCGTTCTCGTCAAGTGCTATCACTTATGAGGAATCATCAAATATGGTAGCATCTAAACATACACAGACTTATTAATTTTCAAATATATGTGCCCAATTATCATTTTATTTATATATATTTTTATGTATATATTTTTAATATTTTTTAATGTTTATTTACAGAGCGTGAGCTGGGAGGGGCAGAAAGAGAGGGAGACACAGAATCAGAAACAGGCTCCAGGATCGGACCTGTCAGCATGGAGCCAGATGCAAGGCTGGGACTCATGAACTGTGAGATCATGACCTGATTCGAAGTCGAACATTTAACCAACTGAGCTACCCAGGTGCCCCTCAGTCATTTTCTAAATATAAGAAGCACACCACAGCATTATGGAATTTATTGAGGGAGAAAGGTAAACTTCCAAATTTTGCATTTTTGCTTTCATTACAATTTTCCTAGTATTCACTGCTTGAGATGCACAACATTGTTAATTTCAAAACCAGAATCTCTCTTAACCTTTCTCTAAAATTGCCATCTGTTGTTTATCTCACCCTTTTTTTCCAAATGAGTGAAGTAGTTAGATGTCCATGTTTGTAATTAAATTATTTTTCATTGCTTAACCAGTTTTATTGCAGAAGACAGAAATTTTCAGCAGAAATTTCTCTGCATCCTTGTTCTTGTTTTTCTTTGTTTTTTGAAAGATGCATACTTTTATTCTAAGATCAACTTCTGTCTTCCTATTATCTCTTTACCTAGCTGTCTTTTTGGTACCTAAATCAAATCCCTCCCACTTATTATGTCAATTTCTCTTTCTACAGATTCCTTCTACCCACTGGAGTCTAAAATCAAATTAAAATTGTTCCAAGCCAGGAACAGAAGAAATCAACAGCAGCAACAATAAGGATAACAAAACCTTGCATCCTCCCTTGGTTCAGTTATGATCACTTGCTCCAATTTTTACTAAGCTGAAATATATATAAGAACTAAAGACAGTGGATATTCCCAGAATCCCTTCTTAAAAACATAATCTTGAGAAAGTAATAAATAAACAAATGCTAACCCAAAGTTGTAGATAGAAGTAAAATTTATTTTTTAAAAAAAGGGAAAACAAAAGGAGGAAGAAGGAAAGAAAGAAAGAAAGAAAGAAAGAAAGAAAGAAAGAAAGAAGGAAAAAGAGAGGAGGAAAAGAAAGAGAGAAAGAAAGAGAGAGAAAGGAAGAAGAAGAAGAAGAAGAAGAAGAAGAAGAAGAAGAAGAAGGGAGAGGGAAGGAAGGAAGGAAGGAAGGAAGGAAGGAAGGAAGGAAGGAAGGAAGGGAAAGGAAGAGAAAGGAAGGGAAGTAAGAAAAAAAGAAAGGAAGAAAGAGAGGAAGGAAGAAAGGAAGGAAGGAAATGCTAATAGCTGAATACACTATATCCAAGAAGGATTTATAGCAAAATGAAAGAAAGCTTTACCACTTGGTTGTTAAGATGCCATTTTATTAAATCAAAGGAGGAAATAATGTGAGAGGTCAGAGTAATTCTATTTAAAATTTTTTTAATGTTTATTTTTATTTTTGAGAGAGAGAGAGAGAGAGAGAGAGAGAGAGACAGTACGAGTGGGAGAGGGGCAGAGAGAGAGGGAGACACAGAATCTGAAGCAGGCTCCAGGCTCTGAGTTGCCAGCACAGAGCCCAACATGGGGTTTGAACTCACAGACTGTGAGATCATGACCTAAGCCGAAGTTGGACCCTTAACCAACTGAGCTATCCAGGTGCCACAGAGAAACTCTATTTTATTTTATTTTATTTTATTTTATTTTATTTTATTTTATTTTATTTATTTATTTATTTGAGAAACTCTATTTTAAAAGACAGTATAACCTAGGGGGAAAAAAGCTCCAAGTATAGAGTCACAAAATCCATGTTTAGGACTTGGTTCTCCATACCCTTGTTGTGTGACCTTCACCAACTCATGTAACTTCTCTATGCTGATCTCCTTATCTGTAAAATTGGAATAACAATAGTGTCTTCTTCATAAGGTTATTTAGAGGATAGAGAAAAAAAAAAACTAGTGCTTTTAAACCATTTCACTGAATTTTTGGCACATGATGACTCCTCAATACATATTAGCCATTATTAACATGTTTTATGTTATATGTTATATTTATTTAGTTAGTTCTTTCTTTTATATATTTTTTAACTGAAGTATAATTGACATACAGTGTTATATTAGTCTCAGATGTACAACGTTGACCCAACAGTTCTATGCATTTCCAGGCTCACCACAAATGGAGTAGTCACCATCTGTCACCATACAATATTATTACAATACTATTGACTATTATTCTTTTCATCTTCGATGAAACTTACCTGTTTTCTAAATGGAAGTGTGTACCTGTTCATCTCTTTCTCTATTTTACCCATCCCCCAGCCACCTCTTTTAGATCCATTTCAGCATTCTTTATGTTAAATTCATACCACATTACGAAGTGTGTATTTACATATTTGTTTAATCTAACTCTATTCCAGATGTGTGCTAAACGGGCAGACTGCCCCTCATGCTGACCCTCCAGGACAAGTAAATAGGCCAGGACAAGTAAATAGACTGGGGTGGATTTTAGTTTGCTGTCTGTGCGGGGTCTAGGAGGTGTTAGCCAGTCAAGAGCTCTCTCTCTCTCTCTCTCTCTCTCTTTAATGTTTATTAGTTTATTTTGAGAGAGACAGAGAGAGAGAGAGCATGAGTGTGTAGGGGGAGAGAGAGAGAGAGGAGAGAGAGAATTCCAGGCAGGCATTACACTGTCAGTGCAGAGCCAGATGTGGGGCTAGAACTCATGACACTGTGACATCATGACCGGAGCCGAGATCAAGTGTCGGATGCCTAACCAACTGAGCCACCCAGGTGCCCCCAAGTGCTGTCTCTCCAAGTGTTTCAGAACAAGTCCCCCCGGCCAGGCACTCCGGGGTGTTGCCTGTGTGGACTGCGCATACCCACTGGCTTTAGCCGGGCCTCAGATGAGTGCAGGGGTGGGTGGAGTGTGCCCACTAGCTTTAGAGATTATTTTCTTAATATCTGTACCCTCACAGAATTAATGATTTGATTCAGTTGATCTGCACCCCACACGACTAGTACTTTGAAATATGTGCGTCCTGAAGGAATTATAATTCTAAGTTTGTTATTTAATGATAACATTCTGTCATCTGTATTAAAAAGTGTTGTTTAAAAATATTTCTTACGTCCAATTGTTAAAATAAGATCAAAACTATTATAGCCCCATTTTAAGATATTTGTTTAATAATTAAAATTTAATTCAATATATAACAAGTTATTTTGAATAGCTTAAGGTATGAAATA
This sequence comes from Panthera onca, assembly GCF_046562875.1. Taxonomy (NCBI): domain Eukaryota; kingdom Metazoa; phylum Chordata; class Mammalia; order Carnivora; family Felidae; genus Panthera; species Panthera onca. The sequence continues at coordinate 22,987,552 of NC_138339.1, forward strand.
GTTTGTGTTTGATTATTTCAACTTTTCAGACACTCTCTTGGAAGGATTGAATTTTCACATGTAAGTCTCGCTAATAAACTCTAGCATTTTAGAGGCTAGGTCGCCATCTGGTGGAAATTTTAAGTCTTAACTAAACAACCTGAAGCACAATTTTGTATTGCTTGTTTATGTTGTTATGAGGATGCTAATAAGCATTCTGGTTGCAAAGCTAAAAATGTATTAAATTAATGAGCTGAAATCTAGTGGAAAATAAAAGCAAATAAGTTTTAAAATTAGGCAAGTGTGCTTCTGCCTTCCTTGGCCATCCATTTGTATCACAATGAATTTAATATTGTGAATATTAGGAAGGCCATAAAAATTCAACAAATAAAGAAATAACCAATTGGTGACTGTCTTTACTAAGCATATTTAACCTAAATCTTCAGCCATGATTTGCTTTTTCTGATATCATGCTATTAAAAAAATCTATACGTTTCTATTATTTTTTCTTTTGGTAAGGCTTGTGTACATACATTTCAAAACTGATCATACTTAAAAACTTGATCGGACTTGTTATTTATAGGGAAGTACATTAGTAAGAAGAACTCTTAGTGGTTGGTAGAATTTCTTGTAAGATTCTAGAGTACTGATAATATCCCCAGTACAATTATTGACATCACCTCCGAAGGCACTGCATTTTCATCTAATAAGGGTGTTATTCTTGTTGGATATTTTTTATTTCCAAAAAATTAAAATTTAATATCACCATAATGGAGTGTTTGCCTAGACATGCGAGGCTTAGCAGAGATGATTTATGCCTCTGAAAGCATCAACTTTCACACAACCCTTGAGAAATTGCACACAACCCTTGAGAAAACTAAACGCAGAATGTGTTAGGGGGAATGAGGGCTACATTGCCAAGTAGAAAAGCTCAAGAGCAGTGCCTGATCAGTTACTTATCAACTGGATGGTTTTAATAATAACAAAAATAATAATAACAATAATCATAATATAACAATAATATAAATATTAATAACTACAAAGTATACCGCAAAGCAACTTTCATATCACATATTATTAAATCCCCACAATCATATGATTCAGCTTCCCTTACCATCTGGATTGTATAAATGGCAAGGTAAGTTTAGAAATGCAAAATAACTTTTCCAAATTCAAAGAGCTAGTACATAGCACAGGTAAGAAGTTCATCCAGACTACCTGAGGCTCCGTTTCTCCACTGAAAAAATAATAATCTTAAATATTTTCCAGATTTTAGTTTCTCACGCAGTTGACTCATACTTACTAGATTTATTTTATTGCCGGGCCAATTAACATGTTTTAAAATTATTTTAAGCATCTTTGTTTTATTAGGATTCTATCATACATTGGTGATGTATGATAGAATTGCAATGTAAAGGAGAATTCAGAAAAATTTATATGCCTGGTTCAAATAAATGAAGACAAGATATCATAATTGTTTTTATAGTTAACGCTCCAGAAGACCCCAGATCTTCATTTATTATCATAACCACCTGCAACTGACTTGGGTATAAGCCGTATCTTAAAATTTGTAAAAAATGATCTATTTAATTTTCTTTAAAATTATATTGCCTCTTTATCCATATTGACACATGATTTCATTGTGCTTGGTTTCTTCTTATTCCGTCACAATGTATGTTATTTGATGGCTTGTTTCAGTCAATAATAAGTGTATGGAAAAATTTCTGTTACTGTCTGGCTAGTCAGTTTATTTTTATTATTTTAAAAATCAGACAGTAATTTATTCTAAAAAAAAAAAAAAAAAAGTGGAGGAGTCTTGCCATCCAGTAGAGTCCGGGGTTGGGAGGCATTACGGGATCCATGAACCAGAACCTCATATCTTGCTGTTCCAGTGGCCACTGCTTACGAAGCCAAAGAAACGAAACTGAACAACCACTTATCAGCCTCAAACTTTACACAACTGTCCTCACTTGCTAATGTCTTTCTGGTATTCAGTCTATTTTTATTTCTGTTCAGTCATTAATTGTAGGCTCTTAAAAAATGAGAATAAACTGAGGGTTAATGGGGGGATGGGAGGGAGGGGAAAGTGGGTGATGGGCATTGAGGAGGGCATCTGTTGGGATGAGCACTGGGTGTTGTATGGAAACAAATTTGACAATAAATTTCATATTAAAAATAAATTAATTAATTTTTAAAAAAAGAAAATAAATACAAAAATAATAAAGTAACTTAACTAGGATATTATTAACAGATTTAGATTTCGCCTCAACTTATTTCTTAGGTCTGTAATGAAGCAACACAGTGGGATTTCTGTGTCATAAATTATATACATCTTCAATATTATTCTATCATTTCAATGTAATTTTAAAGTGTTAAAAATGTTTATTTTTAAGACAGAAAAAGACAGAGCATGAGCAGGGGAGGGGCAGAGAGAGAGGGAGACACAGAATCCAAAGTAGACTCCAGGCTCCGAGCTGTCAGCACAGAGCCCCACGCGGGGCTGGAACTCACGAACGGTGAGATCATAACCTGAGCCAAATTCAGGTGGTTAACCGACTGAGCCACCCAAGCACCCCTATACTTTTAATGTAATTTTTAAAATGGTTGGACCAACTCATTCTCACATCTGCAGAGTGAAAATTTTGTTTTGCTTTTTGCCACTCCAGTGGCTATTTTAATTTTCTTTTCCTTGATACCATTCGGGTTGAGCACTGTTACATGGGATTATGTAAGCTATTTGTATATCCACTCTTGAGCTAACTTTTCCATTATGCTATCTATTTTTATGGTGTCTGGGTGAAGAGCAGCACCGGGGGAACCCTCATTCTGACTATGATAGGCTTTGATGGTCACCAAATCTTTCCAGCTTTTGTCTTTGCAGCAACATGATAGAGTTACACATCCCTACCCTGTTTTTTAAAAATTTTCTGTGGCCATGTGACTTACTTTGACCAGAGGTATATGAGCAGGAGTGATATAAATTCTTAGTGACAGGACTTAAGAGCCAGTTTGTAATTCACCACATTCACTTCCCGCTACCATGGTGATCATAGACGCACTTGTCAAAAGTAAGCCTCCTTTAGCTTGCATCCCTGCGTGATTCCAAGAACAGATTCATGTGACAATCTATGTTGGAAAAGCAATGTATGTGAAATGTACGGGAAACAAACTTCTTGTCGGTTAGGCAAATACAATTTTGGAATGGTATGATACCACAGAATTAGGTGCCCTATTGTGTTTATTTCTATAGATGTGTGTTTTTATCAATCTCTACAATCGTGCTACCGTACCTAATACTCTTTGAATAAAAGTATATGTAAACACTATGTCTCATTTACCCTATTTCTTCACTGTAAATGACATTGCAGCTTAACGGACTTTTCCTTCCAGCAAGGTCAGCTGTACGGTAGGTTACTTACTTACACAATATTAACAACACACCAGCTGATAGTTACAGATGAATACTTTTACTTCTCTTGCGTTTTGTTTGAATTGTAAATAATACAATCCAATGATCTGAGTGAAATGTGAAGCCGGGAGTTAAAACAAAGACACACACGCACACACACAACTGCACAAAACTAGATTTAGGATGCAAATGAACTCTGAAGTCCACCATTTTTCTAATAATTAATTGTAAAGAAGATAATCCTAATGGTTGAGGGCAAGATTTAGTGTATTAACAAGAGTTTTTTTGTTATTTGTTCTTACTTTTTCTTATGTTTCTTCCTCTGGAAGTAACACTATCATTGTTATTTTTCAAGTTATCTGGTTTGTATCCTCAGAATCTGCCCTGAGTCATTCTTTCTAACATTATTTCTAAACTTTCCATTACATTTTAAACTCCATCACCTTTCCATCATACTCTAAACTAATTTTGTCTTGCCCAACTGATTCAAACAAAATATGATATAACTGTAGAACTTTGGACTGTAATAACTAATATAAAGAAGGGAAATGAAAATATATTATTTTAAAACTGTTGTAAGTTACTGATGGTGTTTCACTGGAGACATTAAAATTTACATATAAGGATCACTTACATATTTTTGTAAGGAATAAAATCTATTAAATAAACAAACAGAAAGAAAATAGTAAATGGATCCAATGGGTATATAAGCACACTTTTTAATATTCTAAACTTAACTGTAAATGAGGAACTTCAACACAATGAGAGGAAAAGCTGTTCATCATAATTATGGAAAATTTGTGAAATTAGTTGCATTTCTGCAGATTATCTTAATTTTGATAAAAGTTGATCATATAAGCAGAAATGAAAAGAAAAAAAAAAGAATTGTACTTTTTTTCTTTTCTCTTTGGTCCAATATTTGTCATTGTAAAGGCTGGACTGAAGATTAAGGGGAATAGTCAATAGAAGTACCATGGGGAGAAATCGATCAGCTGTTACAACAAGGTGGCAAGTGAGGAACTAAGCAGAGGCGGTCAAGCTGAGAATCTCTCCAGTGGGAGGTCGATTAAGGACTTTCAAGACCAGTATTATCTAATGTCTAATATAAAATGTATAGTTTGTGAATAGCACGTCGCGTCTGTTGACCAGATATCTTTAGCAAACTTCTGTAAGAAAACAAAGCTTTCATTAACTTTGAATATTTAAAATCATATATATCCCTACTTGGTTAAAAATAGCATATCTTACTTACTACAGGAGAGGGAGAAGCTAGCTCCTAGATAGCCAGGTGACATTCATGGAACCGTAAAAATTATTTGGGGTTTGACAGAAATATTGACAGAATAAACAATATACACAATTAAAAGCCAGACTACCGTCTTGGGACATTACAGAGTGTTCACTGAAAAAACTAGAAAATTTGGAAATATTTGTTACGCAGTAAGTGATTTATTTTGAAATGCTAATACCCTGATCAATTGGAAACACCTTAGCCAAAATCCTTCCTTGCTTTCCATTCCCATCGTTTTATTTGTTCTATATATATTTTGTTCTGTTCTGTCATGTATTATATCATACATTATATTATGCTACGCTATATTGTACTATGCCACATTATATTTATGTCATGTTGTATATGCATGGGTATAATAATTCACTTGCTATTATAAACATGATAGACAGACAGATAGATAGATCTATTACATCTTCCAGTAGCTTCCATTTGCTCAATCTCAAGAATTATTGAGGCACCTGGGTGGTTCAGTTGATTAAGTGTCCGACTTTGCTCAGGTTATGATCTTGAGGTTCATGAGTTTGAGCTCCACATCGGGCTTTGTGCTGATGGCTCAGAGCCTGGAGCCAGCTTCTGACTCTGTCTCCTTCTCTCTCTGCCTCTCTCCCACTCATGCTCTGTCTATGTCTCTGTCTCTCTCTCAAAAATAAACATGAAAAAAAAAATTTAATGATTCTTACTCAGTTCACTGTTTTTCATCTTTCCTTTTCTTATAGTGTTGGTCCCTTTGGCACTTGTTTCAGTTCTAAATAATTTGATTGATTTAACCACAATTTCTAGCTCTGTTTTTAAAAACTTTAATATCACACTTTATCTTTCCTACATATTTATCTTGTGAACACATTTTTTTTTCCATTTTATAGTATTCATTCATTCATTCATATTATCATTCACTTATTCCTCATTTATTTCCCAAAGATTTCTGGGCCATGCCATCAGTTTGGATAGGCTAGTTTAGCTGTAGTGCAAGGATCATACTGTTCGTTCTATATCTCACCTCCAAGGAAGGGTGCTCTGCACCCCAGAGTCATTCATGATCCCAGGCTGAGACAGTCTCATTTCTACAGGTGTTTCCATGGTCATCGTGACAGAGAAAGGGCATTCAGCAGAGTCTTGCACCAGAAATTCCATGGTCCAGACTGAAAATTATTTGTACCATTTCCACTTAAAATTCATAGGCCACATTCAGTTGAAAAGGGTCCAAAGTCTAGTCTTCTATTTGAGCCAGAAAGAGGGGAGGACTGGATAATTATTGATAAGCAACACAGAAGACTCTCACATCCTTCCTTTTATTTCTTTCTGTATTTATATATATATTTTTTTCTCTCACAGTATTTCTAAGGTATTAACTGGAGATCCTGAGGTCCAGAGGGAAAAGTTAATGCCCTCAAAACATAACAAAGGAAACTGAAAAAAGAAGCAAGGGTCAGTGATTGATTTATTATAGGTAATCTGGAAGTACCAAGGAGGGTGAGAGAGAACTACCATAAAAATACATAATGAGGTATTCAAAGTCTTCCTTGATGGATTTAAGGGACATTAAATAATAATAAGTGCTTCTTCAAGATTTTCATGCTGGGGCATGGCTGAAGTTGCAATGGACTGAAGATATCCATGGACTCATTAATATATATAAGTATGAATATGAATAAAGGAATTAATGAGTTTGAAGTTTATACTGGTGGGAATGAGGAATCCAATGAAGCTGGAAGCAGAAAATAGATACAATTTCTCTCAGGAAGAGACTGTTTCCATAGCAGGGTGAGGCTATACTGGAGTAGGGATACAGGGAGCAAAAAACTCATGGAAGAGATTGCTACAATTATTCTGGTAAGAAATGTTAACAATATTAATTAAGCTGATGACAGAACTAATCGAGAGAGAACTAGAAGACGAGAAATTTAGATGACAAAATGAATAAGACCAAGTACTCAGGAAGAGAAGAGTGTCTGGTGGCCAGTGTTCATTTTCTTTGTTTGTTTTTCTAGTTGCCAAAAACTATTCTGTATAAAGACTTACAGATCATTTCCACTCATTATCACCCTTCCGGTGCAAATTTCTAGGCAATTGTCCTTATGCGCTCTTAATTTTATTTCTGCCCAATTCCCCCATGTTCTTCAATCTGGCTTCTACTACTTCATGGCATTCCAGTAACATGTTTTGATGACCTAATTAATAACCTCCTTGAGGCTAAAATTCTTGGGCACTTTCAGCCCCACCCTACTGGAGCACTTGCTAACCCTCAGCGAAGTTGTCACTATCTTCTTAGCTCTTTTCATTTTGTAGCTTTATTTGTTTCCGTGCCAGTTGACTGGGCTTTAGATTCCAGTCTGCTATGTAAGCATTTCCATTATCCAATTTTCATACAATAACTACTGTAAGACTTTTTTTCCTTCCCTTATTCTGCTCTATATCGTCTCTAGTTAATCTGAAGTATGCTCATGGTTTTTCATGTACTCTATCCATAACTTATTGTGTAATTAATTTCTAGTGTAGACTTTGTTCTGATTCCCAGAATTAACAAAAAAATTCTAGGATGTTATTTAACATATATGAATTTGAAATTGAGCAAATTTGTATTCATATTTTGTGCTTTCCAAATTCTCTACCATTCCTGAACTTAGTAATTGGTACCACCAACCCCTAATTTATCATACCATTAGTTTGCCACTGTAACCCTTAAAATTTCTCTCTGATGGCATATCTAACCATTCAACATCCCTGTCTATATTACCTGTTAAGTGTTCCTCAAAAACATCCACTTCTTTTCATCAGTACAGCCACTAGCACGACTCCAAGATAGACTCTCCACAATTATTTTACCCTTAAGTTAATTGAATTGCTACATAGATCCATAGTGTTTTTCTTAAAAGTTGCCCAGATCACGTCACTTCCCATTTTAAGGCCTTGCAACAATTTCCTGTGTTTTTATAATCAGGTCTGAAATTATTAACTCGGTCTGTGATGTCCTGACTCATGTCTACTCAGGTTTTTCTGTTCTATTCATAGGATTCTGGAAAGGGCTACTGTCACTCTGGCATATTTCCATTCCTTGAAAGGCACCAGGTCCTTGCTTTCCACTTTAGGACCTTCATGGATGCTTCTCCTTTTTCCAGGGACATTTTTAATTCATGGCCCAGTTAAGATGCTGCTTTCTCGATTTGAACCAGTGTATCCTTAGTGTATTTCCATATCACTGTTTACTTCGGTGGAGAGAATTATATTATAATAATATAATTGTATTATAATTATCCAAAAATTGTATGCATTGTCAATCTTCCTGATTAGACTTTAGGGTCATCAAAGTAGGGGCATTTCTGACTTATTTACCACACTAATACCTTGTAGAGTACTTTGCAGGTAGTTGACTTAAAGCTCATTCTTCACTGACTGAATTCATACATAATTAAACAAAACCATGAATGTAAGGCAGATGGTGAGCTAAATTTTGAACTTCTTAACACTTGATATTCATGCTAAGAATAAGCATGAATAAGAATAAGGGCCAGGCAATCTTCTGATACCTTACATATTTAAAGCACTTGAATTTATGGGTAACTTTTTAGCTCAGTTCTCTGAATTTCATCATTCATTTTACCATTTTTTTTTCTAATTACATTTTTATTTTTCTCTTACTTACGGATGGCATTACTTTTTCATTTCCTCAGACTCATCCAACACAGGTCTGTAAACACAATGTGTTAAAGCTTCATTGTCTCTGTCACACAAAAGAATACAATGGATATTTCTTGAGTTAACATCGGTATCAAAGTTATTGTTATGGTGCCCTAATGTAATGGATGCTCAATAAACATTGGGGTGAAAATCATGAAGGGGAATGCTTTATTTATATGACTAAAATTCAATCAGTGTTGTTTAACATCCTCAGCAATTTGTATCTTTGAACGTTTAATTTAAATAAGAATCTCTAAAAAAAAAATAGCCAAACTGTCATTAAGACCAAAACTTCTATTATTCTAGGTATATGCATTATTCATTTCCAAGTGGTTTAATTTGCTATCAGAAATAAAAGAAAATGGCTCCTGGACAAAAGATGTGGCTGAGATTATTACTAGAGTAAAAATCTTGGTATATCAAACCGTGTGTGATGTGAGGAAGCCTTCTATTTCCAGGCGTATAGAAATGCTTTTACCAACCCTGAGAGTAATAATAAGGGGGCATTTTGGAAAGGTGCAAGAAAATACGCGTAGTCTGGAAATTCCACGTTCTGAGACTGTTCTCTGATGGAAGAATTGAAAGCTAAAATGAAGGCTTTAGAACTGCCCCTCAGCTGCATGTCTCAGGCGATCTGACAAATTCAACGACATCAAGCTTGATGGTACAGCAAGTGAAAGCTTTGTAGGAGTAACTAATGCTTTCATGAAGCAATCCTAATGTATATTGTGAAGAAGGCACATCCAGCCGCCTTTTGTGTTATAGAATGTATGACATATTTCCAAATGCATGGTACCCTACTTAATTGCATAGTGGTACTCAGATTAAAGAAATAGGCAACATTGTTGGAAATATGAGCTACCTTAGGATTCAATAAATAGTTTCGATGATTGCACTGTGTGTTGCATGAATAAATCATAAAAATTCAACTTTGTAATTACGACAAAATCATTTTTGTTAACGCACTCTACTTGATTGCCTAATGAATAATACTCATTTTAGACCAAAAAGTAGGTTTTGCATAGGAATCTAAGCAGAGGAATATCCTCTAGCTAGAGAATAACTTTTTTTGTTTTTTTTCTGACAAGACCCCAGACATGAGCAATCAAACGACTGCATAGTTTATTGCCGTAAAGATGGTCAGATTCTATCCCTATTTTGGAGGTCGTGAATTGAACAGGATAAACATATATGAATAAGCCTGTCCAATTTAAAGCATGTGACGTCAAAATAAGTGAATGCCTGCTCAGAATACATCCTTTGTTCAACCTATGCATTGATACATTTTTTTTCCAGAATTCTCGGTCTGCCAAATGAGTTGCCATCGAAATGCCGTTTGTTCTAAAGTCAAACTTTGCAACATGCACGTATGTGCATCCTGAGTAATACTGTGAGGAACATTTCGATCAGCATTATTAGGTATAAGTGAAAACAGGAAACATTTGGCAGGGTTGTTACTGCAATGATAGGCTTTGGGCAGAAGGCTGCAGTATTAGCTCATGCTGAGCATCTCTAGAGATTGTATTAGTCTCCATTGTAGTAATTAGCAACTAGCTGACCATTTTAATATCCCTACTCTCTTCAAACATCTCATAGTTGATTTTTCTTTCTTCAAATCAGGGATTTTTTTTTTTTTTGAGACTAGTATATTCCAACATGAGAAGCAGTGAGAGCAATAATCTAGGCGTTCACATACAAAGAGCAAATGCAAAACCATTTGGTCTAATTTTATAATATGCCTACATCGGGGATGGGTAAAGTCCTCCACACTCAATAGTACAATTAAACGATATTTCACATGTATCCATTATGAAATATGAATTACAGAAAGATCGATTACTGAAACTTTAACAGATCTAATGAGAATAACAGCAGCAACAACAATAATAATAACAAAAAGAAATTGAATATATTTTTAAATTTACATACATTGAGGCTGTACTTTGTAACTGTAAAAGCTGTAAAGTTCTATGGGTGTGATAAATGCATAATGTTATCTATCCACCACTACAACGTCATATGTAATAGTTTTGCCATCCAAAAATAAAAGAAAGAAAGAAAGAAAGAAAGAAAGAAAGAAAGAAAGAAAGAGAAAAGAAAAGAAAAGAAAAGAATGTCTTTTCTATGTCTATAGTTTTGCCTTTTCCAGAACAACCTATGATTTAAATTAAACAGTATAGTCTGGCAGCATGGAGCTTGCTTGGGATTCTTTCTCTTAGGTATTTCATTTCGGGATGCTAATGTAAACGGTAATGTGTTTTTAATTTCAAATTCCACTTGTTTATTAGCAGTATATAGGAAAATGACTGACTTTTGTATATTAACCTTGTATCCTAAAACTTTGCTAAAAGTGCTTATTAGTTCCAGGACATATTTTTCTCTGTTTTATTTTTATTTTATTTTTTCAGACTTTCTTTTTTTTTTTTTTCAGACTTTCTACATAGACAATGATGTCATCTGCAAGGAAAGACAGTTTTATATCTTACTACCAATCTGTACAACTTTTACTTCCTTTCCTTATCTTTACAGTAGTTAGAATTTCAGTATGATGTTAAAAAGAATGAAATTTCAGTAAGAAACTTTGGCTTTCTCACCATTAAGTATGACGTTAGCTGTAATTTTTTTTGCCGACAGTATTTACCACAGTTGACGAGGTTGCCCAGTATTCTTAGTTTATTGAGAGGTGTTTTTATCATGAATGTGTGTTGCATTTTGTCAAATGTTTTCCCTGCATCTACTGAGATGATCATGTGAGTTTGCTTTTTTAGTCTGGTGATGTAATGGAATACATTAATTGATTTTGAAATCTTGTACCAGCCTGACATAACTGGACTGAATCCCACTTTGGTGCCATCTATAATTCTTTCTATGCATTGTTGTGCTCCGTTTGCTCATATTTGTTGAGAATTTTTGCATCTGTGTTTAGAAGGGACACAGGTCTGTAGATTTCTTGTAATATTTTTGGTGTCCGTATTGGAATACTTCAGTCTGAATTAGGAAGTATTTACTGTACTTCTGTCCTCTGAAAAAGGTTGTAGAGGATTGATACAATTCCTTCCTTTAATATTTGGTAGAATTCACCAGTGAACCCATTTGGGTCTGCTATGTTTTGTTTTGGAAGGTTATTAATTATTGATTAGGTTTCTTTCATAGATATAGGCTTTTCAGATTATGCATTGTCTCATATGTGAGTTTTGACAAATTGTGTCTTTCAAGGAATTGGCGAATTTCACCTAGATTATCAAATCTAGGTTCAAAACCGAGAATCTGCACATCACGCAGTACTTTTCTATTAAGTAAATATCTCCCCCCCCCACCCCTCCCCGCCCCAAAGTATTCTGGAAGGGAGAAAGACAGTTATAAAACCAATTGATTTAACCACACTGGAAGTGGTAAAGATGAATACAAGTGCTGTTTCGCCAGGATTATGCTTTCTTTTCATTAGTAAGCAGACAAAGGAACTACACAGGCAGGAAGATGATCAATGTAAGAAAAATCATGTGATACATAGGAATGGGGCTAAATTCTGATGTATATCAGAATACATAGTGTGGCATGATCAAATACAATTTATTCTGTTGTGGTACACATAGGTGTAATGCAAATTATCTCAAACAACATAGATGTAAATACAAAATTATAGGTGTGCTTGGGTGGTGCAGTTGGTTAAGCATCTGACTCTTGATTTCGGGTCAGGTCATGATCTCATGAACCCCCTTGTCAGGCTATGCACTGATGAATCAGGGACTGTTCTCTCTTCCCCTCCTTGGCTTGTGCTCGCTCTCTCTCTCTCTCTCTCTCTCTCAAAATAAACATTTTTTAAAAAAAATAGGAGTATAAATATAAGTTACAATATTCCAAACACAATTTTTATAGAATTTAAACAATTTCAAGTAAATTAGGAAAAAAGTGATCAAGAAATTCTTTGTCATAATTAAAAAGAAAGTCTTGAAAATACATAAAAACAAATGTCTGCAAGATTCTGAGTCATAGAAACAGGGGAAAAAATATGGTGTACTTACTTAGATTCCCTTCAAGTACAAAGCCTATTTAGACAGAAATGTTAAGCATTCAGTAACTCAAGAAATGTAAACCCAGTGCTCCCTAACGGGAAAGGGAATATTAAAAAATAAAATAGTATCCTTAGAAATATGAATAAAAATAAGAAAACATTGAAATAAGTGCAATTAATCCATATTATTCTGTAATTATGGGTATATGCTATTGTATATTTGTGAATACCCATTGCAAAGAGTGAACCCAAATGTGGACTTTTGTTAACAGTAATGTATCAATTCGTATTGTTTCATGAGTTGTAACAAAACTAAACTAATGCAAGATGTTATTGTTAGGAGGAATTGGGGTACAGGGAGAAGGTAAGAAGGGACGTGCGAACTCTATACTTTTCCTTCTAGTTTTCTGTAAACCTAATACTTCTCCAAAAATAATTTCCATTAGTTAGAAACAAAACAAATCAATACAAAAACGATCTGAGCTGTCAATACACATCTATTACATCAAGCAAAACAAACAAAAAAAAACATATAAAATGCTGGTGAGAATGCAGAAAAAAACAGGATCTCTCATTCATTGGTGGCGGAAATGAGAAATGGCACAGACACTTTGAATGATAATTTGCCAGTTTCTTACAGAGCTTACCAAAATCTTATTATAAGATACAGCAATCATGAAACTACATCTTTACCCAATGAATTAAAAACTACATACCATAAAAACCTTCACACAAATGTTTATAACTACTTTATTCATAATTGCTCAAAACGGAAATAGCTGAGACATTTTTCAGTAGACATTTTGATAAAGTACAGTAGGTCCATATATTAGCCTATTATTCAATGATAAAAAATAATTCATTAAGACATAAAAAGTAATGGGAGATTATAAACACTTAGTGAAAAGTGAAAAAAAAATACTGAAAAGACTATACTGTATTTCAATCATAGGTTACTCTTGAAAAGGCAAAACTATAGACATAGCTAAAAGATTAGTGGATGCCAGGGATTTGGAGTTATGATAGAAAGGCCTAAAAGGTGAAACAGAGGGTGCTATGTTTTGTTTTGTTTTTGTTTGTTAGTTTTTCTTTTTCCTTCTTTTTTTTTTTTTTTTTTTTGGATGGCAAAACTATTACATATGGCATTGTAGTGGTGGATAGATAACATTATGCATTTATCAAAACCCATAGAACTTTACAGCTTTTACAGTTATAAAATGCAGCCTCAATGTATGCAAATTTAAAAATATATTCAATTTATTTTTCTTCTTCTTATTATTATTATTTTAAATTTGCATTCAAGTTAGCATATAGTGCAATAATGATTTCAGGAGTAGAATCCAATGATTCATCCCCTACATATAACACCCAAGGTTCATCCCAACAAATGTCCTCCTTAATGTCTCTTGCCCATTTAGCCCATCCCCCCACCCACAACCCCTCCAGCAACCCTTAGTTTGTTCTTTATAGTTAAGGTCTCTTACATGTTGTCTCCCTCCCTGTTTTTATATTATTTTTGCTTCCCTTCCCTTATGTTCATCTGTTTTGTCTCTTAAAGTCCTCATATGAGTGAAGTCATATGATATTTTTCTTCCTCTGACTGACTAATTTCGCTTAGCATGATACCCTCTATCCACATAGTTCTATCCACATAGTTGCAAATGGCAAGGTTTCATTCTTTTTGATTGCCGAGTAATACTCCATCGTATACATATATACCACATCTTCTTTATCCATTCATCCATCGATGGACATTTGGGCTCTTTCCATACTTTGGCTATTGTTGATAGCGCTACTAGAAACATTGGGGTTAAAAATATACCCACATTGTCAACAGGTTCCCAGGATAAACTGCAGTTTGTAGCAGGAGGGTCTAAATGTATTATACATACATGAAACAACTGAACTGAAAGTGTTGTAGGGAAAACTTGTTAAACTTTAGACATCATAGGAATCTACAAGAATAAAAACAAAAAAGAACTGCACAAGAGAACCGTCCTTTCACTGATTACATTGTTTCACACTAGAGTATGTGATAACTGACCCTTTGACATAGATACTGGAATTGATTGCTTAGTCAAAGGATAACAGTATGTAGAAACCAGGTTTCTTTCTCACTGTTGGAGTGGGAATTTGCAGATAAGCAAGGGAGGAAGCTAGAATGATTCCCATGATCATGAATAAAGATGAAGACATCAGGAATAATGCAAGATCGGTGAAAGATAAATACATACATTTAAATATAGAAATATTTATAATTATGTGTATGTGTGTGTGTTGTGCGTGGTATACACGGATATACTTCTTTATTCTGACAACTGAAGGAGCTTGAAAGAAATGGCACTCTAGTAGCAAGGAACATATCTAGTACCCAGATCTTGGTTTCCAATACTATCTGCAATAAAAGGAGTTAAACTTTTGGAGAAACAACTGATTCTGGGAGGTGAGCAATAAAGATACAGGATGAACCTAGAGTAGTTTGCATAGACAAAAGGTTAAAAAAAGTATTTACAAAAAGTTTAAACACTATGCATTCATGGGGGCATGTTAAGGGTACTGTTGTAGATTCAATTTTATGCCCCCAAAAGACACGTACAAGTCCTAACTCCCAGTATCTGCATATGTGATCTTGTTTTCAAATAGATTATTAAGGAAATATGATGAAGTCACACTGGTAGAGTGGCCCCTTATCCAATGCCTGGTGTCCTTATGAGATGAGGGTAATTTGGGCACACAAGTACAGAGAGGGAAGACAGTGATGCGAAGAAACATTCCCAGGAAAGAATGTATGCAATCTGAGAACAGAGGTAGAAATTGGAGAAATATTATAGAAATATCTACAAGCTAAAGAATGCCAAGGAACTGCCAGCCATCAGAAACTAAGAGCGAAGCATGGAAGGGATTCTCTCTCAGATCAAATGGGAACCCTGATTTCTTGATTCACCTTGATTTCAGACTTCTAGCCTCCAGAACTGTGAGAGAATGAATTCCAGCTGCTTTAAGTTACGCAGTTTGTGGTACTGTGATGACAGTCCTAGGAAACTAATACAGATTTTGGTGCAGGAAGTGGGGTGCTACTGTCACAAATACCTAAAATATCAAACTGGCTTTGGAATTGGGTAATGGGTGGAGACTGCAAGAGTTTTGAAGCACTTGAAGCACGTGATAGATTTCCACGGAGAGAAAGTGGGTTAGAAATAGGAATTTAAGGGCAATTATGGTGAGTATGCAGAAGGAAGTGATTAATATGGTAGAAAAGCTTCTGTTATCTTACGTATATAATTATGAACAAAAAGTTGGTAAAATGTATGAAAGGTGCCTCTAGTATACCCTCAGACAGATATGAGGAGCATGACACATCACAGGAAAGGTGGTCCTTGTTTATAAATAAGTTGCAGAGAACTTGACTGAGTTACGTTCTACTGTTGGGTGGAAAGTAGAACTTGTAAGCAATGCATTGTATATTTAGTTGAGAAAGTTTCCAAGCAAAGTATAAAAGTCATGTCCTGCTTTTCCTTGATGCTTACAGTAAAATGTGAGAGGAAAGATTTCTGTTGAGGAAAGAATTGGTAAGCGAAATGGAACCAACACCTAATGATTTGGAAAATTCTCAGCCTATCCAGGTGGCAGCAAAAGATGAGGAAGTACTCTTTGCAAAGAAGATCAAATGTATAACTGGAAAATCAGTTGCTTAGTTTACAGAAGAGATTAGGCATATGATTTATGGATCCAATCGGTACCTCAGCAGAAGCCAGAAATACATACTGGGTTATCCAGAAAGGATCTGTAGGGAAGCCTTTATCTCTAGTGGCATGTATGTCCATAAGCTGTATGAAAGATCATAAAGGCACATCGTAAAGAAACACTGTGAGCCAGGACTAACAAGGACAGAGATGAGATAAAATGAAAGAAAATGACTCTGAGGGCAGAGTCATGGAAGCAGAGACCAGCCAGGGGAATGCTACTGGTTCAGCAGACGGGCTGTCCAGTGGGGCCTCCCCAGACCAAGAGAGCAGGGCCACCAGTCTGGAGGAGCCAGAGGGCCTCCAGGGCCATAGAGAATTCTTCACAAGTTTTAAAGTCTATGGAATTTGCCCTATGGAGTTTCAGACTTGTTGGGACCCAAGACCTGTTTTTAAATTTATTTTTTATTTTTTTTTTATTTGAGTACAGTTGACACACGATGTTACATTAGTTTCGGGTGTACAACATATGATTCCACTTGGCTATACGTTATGCCATGCTCAGCACGAGTGTAGCTACCATCTGTCACCAGACAACACTATTACAATATCATTGATTATATTTCCTATTCTCTGCCTTTTAATCCCACAATTTATTCATTTCATGATTGGAAGCCTGTATCTCCTTCTCCCCTTCACCTATTCTGCCCATTCCCCACCCCACTCCCCTATCCTCTGGCAATGTTTGTTCTCTAGATTTACCACTCTCGTTCTGCTTCTGCTTTATTTGTTTGTTTGTTTGTTTGTTTGTTTTTAGATCCCATATATAAGTGAAACGATATAGTATTTGCTAAGATTTCTTTTAAACTTCCAATTTCTCCATCCTGGAATGATAAAGTCTGTCTTGCATACCACACTATGAATTTTCTTTTTCAAATTGAGTCATACAAATAATATTATCTCAGTACAATGGGTCAAAATTAAAAAGCAGAAAGCAGAAATGAAATTGTAAAAATTCATAAATCTGTGAGAATTTAACTTGCATTTCTAAGTAACTGATAGATCAAAGAAGAAATTACAAGATAAATTTTAAATAGGTTTAATATAACTGAAAGTGAAAATAAAACATCAAATCTTGTAGGATGCAGCTAACGCAGTACACAGAGGCAAATTAACAGCTGCAATATGCAATTGAAAAAAAGAAAGAAAGAAAGGTCACAAATCAATAAACTGCCTTCCAACCTTAAGAAACTAAAAAGATTAGAGCAAACTAAACCCAAAAACTTACTGGTGTTTTATAGCCAGGGCAAGTAGACATTAAAAATAAAGCCATTCAGATTGAAAGGAAGAAGTACAATGATTTTCAAATGTCATGTTCTCATAAACAAAAAGCACTAAGGAATTCATTAAAATATTGAAACCAATAAACAAGTACAGAAAGATTAATATAAAATGATTGCATTTTAATACACTCTCAATAAAAAATTCAACTGTAAAATTAAGTAAAAAATTCCATACAATAGAATCAAAAAGAATCAAATACTTAGGAATGTATTCAACAAAAATAATGCAAGACCTTTGTAGTGAAAACTGGGAAACATTATTGAAAGGAATGAAAGAATATCTAAATAAATGAGAAAACATCTCATGCTTGTGGATCAAAATACTTCCTTATCTACATGTCGCCACTTCCCTAATTGATGTACAGGTTTAAGACTAATCCTTATTGAAATCCCTGCCGATTTCTTGTAGAAATTGTTAAAAGTGATCCTAAATTTCATATGAAAATGCAAGGAAACCAGAGTGGTCCAAACAATCTTAAAATAGAAGAAAAAATTTGGAGGACCCACATTTCCTGACTTCAAGATTTACTTATAAAGCTACAATAAATAGGCCAGTGTGGTATTGGCATATGGTGGAAACATAGATCATTGAAATAAAATTGCGAGTCTAAAAACAAACCCTTACATGTATAGCCAATGGATTACAAGCAAGGGTGGAAGATCATTCAATGAGAAAAGAATAGCCTTTTCTACAAATATTCCTGGAAAGTTTGGATATCCAGCTGCAAAATAACGAAGTCAGATCTTTTCCACGATTCATATACAAAAGACCAAAGGGATGATAAAGTAAATGTAAGTACTAAAATTATAAAACACATAGAAAAAAAAAACTCAAAGAAATAAATCCTCATTTTATCTGGTTAGACAATGTTTTCTCATATACATCACCCAAAAAGTACAACTGAAAAATTAAAAATAAAGTGGTGTCCATGAAAATTCGTAACTTATGTGCTGTACCCAATAGCATCTCAGAAAGGAAAAGACATCTCCCAGAAAGGAAGAAAATATATGCAATGATTTATGTATTTATGTATTCTGGATTTATGTATTCTGGAGTTATATATTTATCAGAATGCATAATTATTAAACTCAATAATAAAAAAATCACCTCTTTTAAAAAATGGGCAAAAATCTATACAGACATTTCTCCACCGAAGATATATAAATGATCAATAAGCATATACAAAGATGTTCAACATCACTAGTCATTAAGGAAATAAAATGAAACTATGAGATGCCACTTTGTATCCACTAGGGAGGCTTTATTCCAAAGGACATAACAATAAGTGTTGACAAGGCTATAAAGAATTTGAACAGTCATATTTTTCTTGTGGAAATGTAAAATGGGGTGCTTTGGAAACTGTTTGATATTTCCTCAAAATTTAAGCATAATATCCACCTATGATGTTATATACCTAGTTATATACCTAAGAGAAATAAAAACATATCCATTAAAAAAAGGTTGCATAGAAATATTCCTAGTAGCATTATTCACTGCTACTGAAATATGAGGGGGCGGGAACCCTGAACATATATCAACTGATAAATGGACAAATACAATGTGGTTTATACATCCAGTGGAATATGTATCCACACATTGTGAATGAAGTATTGATACATGCTGCAGACTACCTACTGTATGATTCCATTCAAATGAAATGTCCACAACAGGAGAATCTATAGAGACAGAAAGATCTCCCAGATCTGGAGGGATGTCAGATAAACAGCAGTAACTGCTGATGTCATCTCTTCACAACTCTGTGTATATATTTAAAAAAAACTGAATTGCACATTTAAATGAGTATCATTTATGGCATTTAAATTATATCTCGCTACATATGTCTAACGATTCAATTGAAATTGTTGTATTGATTTTTACATTACATTTAGCTAATTAACATAATAAATGTCATATACTGGTGCCAGGAAGTGGCATTTCCCTATGGGATATTCATCCTTTCTGTTAGATATGAGTTTACATATGTCAAATCTTTTTGACATAATTTAATGCAAAATACTTCTGAGTCCCAGCAAGGACACTGGAAAACTGTGAAATCTTAGTGGTTATGGAAGTTAGGCTTTGATTATATGAACTCTGCTGCTTTAAAAATTCATTTATAAATCATACTGAAGAGAAAGAAAAGTCAGCACACATTTCTTTTTCGAGATAAATATTTTTGTATCTCTTTATCAGGGAGATAGGATTGAATGAAAGACTGCTAATCACATTAGTTCCTAGTAGTGTATTTTCATTTCACACTTGTTTATTTGTGCATCTGTGTTGACATACAGCAAACCACAGACATCTGCAGCAGGGTAAGTATATTGTGAGCTTCAGAGACAGGCAGATCTGGAGTGAAATACCACCTTTGGCACTTACAAGGCTGTGCAAGCTATTTAACCAATGAATCTCAGGGTCCTTGTCCTCATTCGTTAAATGGATAAAAGAGGGCATACACTGCAAAACCAAACCCAGACTCGTAGATACCAAGAACATATTGGTGGTGGCCAGGGGCGGAGGGAGGTTGGGGGACAAAATGGATGAAGAGAATCAAGTACAAACCTACAGTTATAAAATAAATAAGTCGTGGGATGGAATGCACAGCACGGACAATATAGTCAATAACATTGTACTAACTTTGTATGGTACCAGATGGTAGCTGGACTTACTGTAGTGATCATTTCACAAGGTACACAAATATTGAATCACTATGTTGCACACTTGAAACTAATAGAATATTGTATGCCAATTATACCTCAATTAATTTTTAAAAAAGAGTGTATACACTGCAATATTGCTAGGTTGAAATTAAGTGGTGAGTACTTACACAATATCCCCACACAGATCTTTGCCATTTAACGAAGATTGACTTTGCAAGTGTGGGTGTGGCTGTATGTGAATGTGTTTATACGCATACGTAAAGTACCTATATGTTTATAATTGTATATTCAATTTTACATCTCTTAATTAAGATATCTAAGTACCCAAAACATTTACTTAAAATTTAGATATTGTTCTGAAGTCTGTTTAATTCTTGAAGCGTAAAAGCTTCTGACTATATTTTCATAGCTTATCGTCTGGTTTTGTTATTCTTGCTTTTAACTATTAAGGTAATGCTTTGGCTTAGCCAAAGTACAAATGTTTGAGAATTTATCACCATTGTATACTTTATCAAATAATCATGAGTTTATTTTTACCATCATAATTTATCTGAAAATAGAATAGCTTGTATCTATTTTAAATGGTTAGCTATTTAATGCCTACCATGATTTTAAACTGGATACAATTTTGCTTATTGATAAAAATTTATATGACATTTATTATGTTAATAAGCTAAATAATCTGAGTTGATATCTGAAACTTTAAGAGTTTTAAAGCCTGCAAAATCCATTATCAACTGTTGATTGAGAATCATTTTACCTTGAATTTTCTAAAATAATATTTATTAGTCCAAAGTCAATCTTTTGAGAAGTAAGTGAAGCAAATCTATTTCCCAAGAGATAGTCCGTCGTACAGCGTTGGAACACAAACACAAAAAACTGACAGTGTATTTACATTTGCCTCGGGAGAACAGGTACTTCCAAATTTTGTGACAAAATCTAATCCTTTGAAGGAAATTTGATCTTTTTGACAGTTCTACTGAGTTATCATCTCAAAAGCAGAAAGAATTTTGCCTCTTTCAGGAAGTCAGGGCAATTTATTTGTAGATAAGAAAACATGAATTTTTTTTTTCTTCATGATATTCAGTACAATGTTTCTTTCTCTTTCGGACTTTAAACATTTCATTTGGCAATTTTGTTACATATTAAGCAGTTCATTTTTTTCAGTTAATGTCATTTAGTTATTATTATGTGGGTTTTTTCATGAGTTAGAGAAGAAAAAGAAAGAGAGGGAGGGAACGAGAGAGAGGGAACGAGAAAAGTCATTCACAATCATTTAAAATGATGGCAAAATGCATATTTTTTCATGTATTTTCCCTATGTAAAACATTCACATTTTGTACACTTCAATTTTCTTATGTTTTACAGTTTATAAATGAAATGCTTATTTTCCATTCACTTTTAAATGAGATAAAACTTGTCATTTCCAAAAGGTAGAATTTCTAGCACATACGCATGATGTATTAAATGATGATTGCTCTTTGGATGTATTATAAATTCCCATTTTCCTGCATTCAGCATACTAGGGAGTAAGATAAGATCCTGTGGGTGGACATCCTGGGGAGGATGTATGCCTATGTATATGCATGCCTATGTTTAAGACAAAATATCAGGGGACTCTAGAACAGGATGAAAAATTGTATGGAGCCTACAGATGTGACAAAAAAATGACTATAAAATATGGCTCAAAATAAAATTTAAATTGCAGTCTGGAAACATGCATAGAATACACCAAAAG
Source organism: Panthera onca (assembly GCF_046562875.1). Classification (NCBI taxonomy): domain Eukaryota; kingdom Metazoa; phylum Chordata; class Mammalia; order Carnivora; family Felidae; genus Panthera; species Panthera onca. The sequence continues at coordinate 23,009,346 of NC_138339.1, forward strand.
AAAACAGTCTATATGTGGTACAAACAGAATAAGCCCTTGAAGAGACTGTTGCCTGAAAGAACTAAGTGTTCTTTATGTTAGAGACTACCCTTCCAAAAAGTACCTTAAAAAATTAGACTATTAGGTACATGACGATGATTAATATACATTATAGTATTTGCCAAAGAAGGAAGTGTAAAATAATGAAAAACATTTTACCCTTAGAATTAAATGACCTTAGATGATTTCCCCTTTTATTTATTTATTTTTAGTTGGGTTTCACTGAAATATGATTTTAAAATAGCCATATTAATCAGTTTTGTATATGCACTATGACAATTTTTTTTAAATGCTTGCAATCATTTAATTACTACTACATCATAATGGAGATCATTTCTGTCACCCTAAATGTTCTGTCACATCCTTTTCTAATCAATCTCCTCCCGATATCCTTTTGCTATCAGCAATCAATAAATTTATTTCTGGGGTGTCTGGGTGGCTCAGTCAGTTAGGCATCTAACTCTTGCTTTCAGCTCAAGTCATAATCTCACAATCTTGAGACTGAGTCCCATGTTGGGCTCCATATTGAGTAGGGAGCATGCTTAAGATTCTCTCTCTCTCTCTCTCTCTCTCTCTCTCTCTCTCTCTCTCTCCTCCTGTTGCTTCTCCCCTGCTCACACACTCTCTCACAAAATAAATAAACGTTAAAAAAAGCTGCTATCATTATATTGAATAAAATACATAATATGTAGTCTTTAGGGGCTAGCTTCTTTCATATGCCTTTGAGATTATCTATGTCTTTTTGGATTCCTGGACCCATTCCCACACATGTGTGTATGTCATGGTAGGGGTGTCCTACAATTTAACTCAATTCAGACTACCTACACAGAGATTGGGTCAGATTCCACAGGCTGAGGGCTCAGTTACACAAGACTACCTTCCCTGCCTACCCAATTACAATGCCAGTCACAAGACCAAGCGATTACCTGTATTTTCACCCAACTAGCTTATAAATAATAGGTTTGCACACACCCCCTCCTCAAGTTTGATTAATGGCAAGAGTGGCTTGCAGAACTCAGAGAAATATTTCACTTACTAGGTGACTAGTTTACTATAAAAGGATATAACTCGGGAACAACCAGATGGAAGTGACACTTTGGGCAAGGTATGGGGAAGGGTTGCAGAGCTTCATGTCCTCTCTAGGTGAGCCCCTCTCCCTGAATCTCCACCTGTTCACCAATCTGGAAGTTATCTGAACGCTGTCCTTTGGGTTTTTTATGGAGGCTTTGTTACATAGACAAGACTGATAAAATCATTAGTCACATGGTTGGTTCTGCTCACAGCCAGCCCCCATCCTTAGGTGGTGGCCAAAAGTCACCTTAGTGACAGAACAAGAGACAACCTTTGTGGTTTTCATTACTTAGGGAATTCCAAAGGTTTTAGGAGCTTGGTGCCATAACTGGGGACAAAAACCACGTATATATTTTCTAGTATAAATTACAACATAACCCCGTGCTATTGTATATATCGGAAGTCAATTCATGTTTCGCATTGATTTGGATTCCATTACATGTTTAGAAACAATTTACTTATCAAATTTTCCGATAGTATGAAGAAAGCCACTATAAATGTTTGCATTCTTGTCTTTGGAGTACACAGGTTTCAATTTAGTTTGGTAATTATCTATGAATGAAATCGCTGGTTCTATGGTAATCATAAGTTTAACTTTGTAAGAAACTGTCAAATTATTTTTGAAAGCGGCCAGCCCATTTTGCGTGGCAATACATGAGAGTTCTTCACCAATATGTGTTAATAGTCTTAACATTTAATTATTGGGTAGGATGTAGAGGTATCTTATTATTAATAAGCATTTTCTAATGACTAATAACAATGAGTGCCTTTTTTATGGGTTTAATTATCACCCAAATGCCTTATTTGGTGAAGTGTAGGTTCAACTATTTTATCAAGTTTTACTGCATCATTTTTCTTTTTATTAAAACCTTGTAAGAGGTTTTTATATATTCTGGATGCAAGTTCCTTGTCAAATATATGGTGTTCAGATAGCTCACTCCAGTCTTAACATTAAGTATAACGTTAGCTTGTAGTATTTTAGAGTATGCCTTAATTAGGATGAGAACGTTTTCTTTTTTCTATTGCTGTTTTGTAAAGATTTTGACCATGAATTAATATAGAAGTTTATCAAATTCATGAGGTTTTAATGATATTAAAAATTGGTTGCTGGAAAGGAATGAAACATTCATACTCCATCAGCCTCTGAGCTATAGCACTAGATTATCAAAGAGAATATTAGAAAAAGTATCTTTTTGTAAAAATTGTTCCAACTGATAAATAAAAATAAATGTTTAAAATAAAACATCTCCCTTTTTCAAGCCCCAGTTCATGAATAAGGAAAATAAAGTACTTTATTTTATTTCTATTTATTCTTTCTCTAACATTCTTTCACTATGTAGATCAGAGTTTCTCACTTCTATCGTTTTCTTTCTCTCCACAGGCCTTATTTTGACATTTCTTGCAAGGAACTCCTACGGGTGAAAAAGCCCTTCAATTTTTACTTGTCTCAGAGACTATTTCTCCTTGACTTTTGAAAGACAATTTCACTGGCTACAAACTAGTTTGGTGAGAGTGTTTCTTTTATCACTTTAAATATTTCACTCTACTCTCTTCTTGATTGCTTGGTTTCTAAAGATCAGTAGAATAAAATTCTTATTCTTGCTCCTTTGTAGATCCAGGGTTTCTTTTTTTCCCACTTTTCTCAAGCTAGTCTACACTCAGCCTCCAGCAACCCATCAGTTACAATCTAAAGTGTCTACGGATAGTAACTCCACCTGGAGGCTTCTGTCCCTGGGCTCTGCTCCTATAAGCCGTCATTTTCCGTATCTGTCTGTCTGTCTGTCCAGTTTTTAGGACAGCAGTTGCTCTTTTACATCAATTCTCTGATGAATCTAGGAAGTCCTGCTGATTTCCGGTTTGTTCAGCTTTGTCTTGGTGTGAGCACAGGAGAGAGGCTCTCTCCAAGCTCCTTATAAGTCAGACCAGAAACTTAAAAACAAATGTAAAACAAAATTATAGAACTTATACATGATAACGAGGAGAAAACTTTAGGTGACCTTGGGTTTGGCAATGAGTTTTTAGGTAGAAACTTTAAACCATAATGCATGGGGAGGGAAAAACAACAACAATATCAAAAAATAAAACTGATGTTAGACTACATTAATGAAAACCATTACTCTACCATTAACAGAAGGATAACACAAGCTACTGACTTGGAGCAAATATTTGCAAAAGAGATATCTGATAAAGCACTTGTATCTGAAAAATACAAATACCTCTTAAAATTCCACAGTAAGGAAACAAATAATCCAATTAGAAAGTGGACAGAGTTTCTGAAAAGAAACCTCATTGCTGAAGATAGGCAGATGGTAAATAAGAATATACAAATATGCTCAATATCACATGTCATTAGTGAATTATGGGTTAAAACAAGATACCTGGACACACTGATTAGTATGACTGAACTCCAAAAATATGACAATACCAAATGCTGGAGGGGATGTGGAGCAAAAAAGAACTCTCGTTAATTGCCTAATAGAAATGAAAAATGGTACAGCCGCCTTGAAAGACAGTTTGGAAGTTTCTTACACAGTTGAGCATAGTCTTACCCAAAGGTTCCTGCAATTGCACCCTTAGGTGTTATTCACCTTAAAAAGTAAAAACTGCCAGTTGTTTTACCGGCAGCAGATGGATTTATTCAGGAAGAAAGGAGAATTGCAATCTGGGACAAACAAGCTGTGGCAAAACCGTAGGCAAGAGTGGGAAACAAAGGAGAGGTACACTTTTTTAAGGAGAAAAGGGGTGACTTGGGAAGGTTGTTATGAACTAAAAGCCCACTGGAGTACATTGGAAGTTCCTAATATGGTGGCTTTTCATTGGCAGAGCCGTTGCCCTTAGGGATGAGGAGAATGTCTCTTCCTCCCGCTGGAATAGTGGAGTAGTTATCTGCGTTCAGGGTGAGGTCCTAGAGCAGTAGGGTGTGAGAACTCCCCCTGCCGAAACATGCCAACTCCATCCTAGTGAGGTTTGACATCACTAATGTTTGCAGTATTTAGCAAAACAAAAAAACAAAAAAACAAAAAAACAAAAAAACAAAAAAAAATGCACACAAATTTTAGAGCAACCTAATGATTGTCGAAAGCTGGAAGCAGCTAAGATATTAGGTGAATTGATAAATACACTGTGGGGCATTCACACAGTGGAATACTATCCATCAACATAGAGAAATGAGCTATCAGGTCATGAATAAACATAGAGAAACCTTCGATCATATTGCTAAGTGAAAGAAGGCAGTCTGAGAAGACTAAATACCCCGTGATTCCGATGACATGACATTCTGGAAAAGACAGAACTGTAAAGAAAGTAAGAGAATCAGTTATTACCAGAGATTGTGGGTAGGGAAAAAACAAAAGATAAATAAATCAAAGGCAGAAGAATTTCAGGACAAGAAAGTTATTCTGTATAATACTGTAAGTGGATACGTGACATTACACATTTGGCATAAACCATCAAGTGTCAAAGACAAATAGTAAACCTTAATGTAAACTGTAGAAACTTTAGTTAATACTAGTGTATCAATACTGGTTCATCAACTGCAGCAAATGTACTAAACTTATTCAAAATCTTAATAATAGGGGAAACTGGATGGAAGGAGGAGTAGATGGGAATTCTCTGTACTTGTGTTCAATATTTCCGTAAACCTAAAAATGCTCTAAGCAATCAGATCCATTAATTATAAAGAAAAACACATAAACGTCCTGAGACCATAAATATTAAGAAGACAATTGTGGGTTTTTAAAATTTTTTTTAACATTTATTTATTTTCCGAGAGACAGAGAGAGACAGAGTGTGAGTGGGGAAGGGGCAGAGAGAGAGGGAGACACAGATTCCGAAGCAGGCTTCAGGTTCTGAGCTGTCAGCACAGAGCCCAACATGGGGCTCGAACCCACGAACCGGACTGTGAGATCATAACCTGGTGAAGACGGATGTTTAACCGACTGAGTCACCCCGGCGCCCTCAAGAAGACAATTCTTAAGTTTCCTAACCTTGAATCTTCTGACCAGCAGATGTATATCATGAATGAGGTTTAAGACATTGACTAAACCTCTGGATCTGTGTGAAAACTTCATATCTGTGTAATTTAAAATTTGCATGACATTCTCATTATAGACATTGAACCCCAAATTTTGAAACTCACATTAAAGACAAAAATGTTAACATTCATGTTAATTCTGAAGTCTATAATTATTATATCCTTATATTTATTTCTTAAGCTAGTTTTCTCATATGTAAAACATTTTATTCACCGATAATTCATTTTTAAAAGTCTTGGCACAATAATTCAATTATAGAAATTCCTTCCAAAACATTAGTAACTAATACAGAAAAAAAAAAACAAAACACAAAACTCTTATCCAAATTTTATACAGTCATGTATTTACCACTGTTTTCTTCTTTAACGCCATTATCAGCTTACATGGCATTTTTTACTTCTTCAGTGATCTTTGTTGATGTTTATTTTATCTCAGTTTGATTTTTGGTAGACATATTTCCATCTAACCCTTGGTCTTCATTCCTTGAAGAACCCTGGCAACAACATCATGCTGATTAGACTAGGAAGTTCGTTTTTGCGCCAGTTGGATGCACCAAAATCTTGACTTCACATTTGCTGTGGCTGTAGTGCAATGAAGATAGATCTTTCAAGCTATTCCTATTAAAAGTTCCGATTAGAGTTACATAATGGTTTGGCCACTGTAAATGTGAAAAAGGCTAAATGAATTACTACACATGAACTCCATCAACTTCATCTTGTTTATATCCAGGCTCCTCTCCAACTCATCAAGGTCATTTTGAATTTTAATCCAGTTCTTAAATGTGCTAATTGTCCTACCAAATTGGTGTCATCAGCAAATTTAATAAAGACACTCTGGTTCATCACCCCAATCATTAATTTTAAAAATGTTTAATAGTAGCAGACTAAGTAATGACCCCTGCAAAACTATACTTAGCACTTAAATTTTCAAAAGATAATACTGTATAATCAATTTCCTGACAAGTTGATGCTTTAACCACAAGTTGATGGTGGTTAAAGGCATTGTATATATATCATACATAGTAATGTATAGTGATGTATAATAAGGTATATATATATTTATATATAAGGATATTATATACAGAAAAAATAATATATCAATTTAGGTTTATATATGTGTCAATGCTAGTGTCAAACATTTTGACCTTAGATCTTGAAAGTAGGGAATATGTCTATATTACTCCTTCCTGACATTTTGAAACAATATCACTTTTATTTGAAATTCCTGAAATCAAATTGTACCACCTACCATGTTTCCTACTTTCCTTCTTAAGCGACCTCACTTTTACAGCTCCCCATGCCCATCAAAACATTCAGCAGCTTGTGTTTCACCATTGCACCTGCTTTAATTGTCCCAATATCCCATTATTCTCACCTTCCAGAAACCTATGATTGTTCACTTCATCTTTTGCAGACAAAACAAGCACATGGTCATACTTCAGAACTTGCCATTAGTTATTGATTAAATATTATGGAAATATACTAATATCTTAAGAAATAAAAAGGGATATATAATTATGAATGTGATAGATATTAAAACAAAACCATAAATCCATGTATACCAATGAATTTGCAAATGCACAAATACGTAAAAATACAAATATTAAAACTGACTCAGGGAGAAGTAGTCTACTTCTATACACTTAATCATTGATGCGGAATCAGTCAAAAACTTCCTCCCACTAAAAATTTAAAAAATAAAAAGATAAACAAAATGCATACACAAAGCGAGCCTGATGATTTTATAGATATGTTCTATAAGATATTCAAGAAAAAGATAATTCAGATGTCATTAAACTTTCTCAAAGAATACAAAAGACAGTCTTGCTTTGATGATTACCTATGAGGCTTTTGTAACATTAATGCCAAAATTACTGGTTACTGTAGAAAAGCTGAAATTAAATCCTAATCTTACTTCTTGAGCATATTTGCAAAAATCCTAAACAATATATTATCAAAACAAACACAATCCAAAGAAGCATTTTCTAATATAAAACAATAAAGTTGAGTAAATTGTAGGCATATACTGGCTCATTATTAGAAAATATATTAATATAATTTACCACATTATTGATTGAAAGAGAAACCTCATATGATCATCTCATTAAAAATGTATTTACATGATTCTACAACTGATATTTAGAAATTAAAGGAAAACATGGTTTTACCTTTCACCATATGCATTCCTCGGCCCAGAACTACCATAATTTGAATGACTGGAGATCCATAATAATTATTTAAGAAAATATGAAGTGGCTTCAACTGCACAGATACTTTGAATTTCACTTTTGAATCCAAAGTAGGAGAATTCATGATTAAGGGATGCTCTGGCAGGTATATGTAACAGGTGTTGACTACTATGCCAATCATTACACAAGGGTTGGCACGTGGATTTTATGTTACCTTTAGACTGGCTCTCAGTCATGTTGATAATAAGCTGAGGATAATACAAATACATACACTTTACCTCTCCTCTACCTCTCATTGAACCATGTTCTATCTCTATCTGATCAAAATTATATATCCACAAACACTAATTAAAAAAAATAAGCTATACGTCAATAAATGGTCCAGCTTTCTGGATTGCCCAAATGAGAAGCTCTTAAAAGCAGTAAATTGAGTGCCTTATCTGCAGTTCTAAAGTGGATGCTTTGATAATTTTATTTCTTAAAATGTGAAAAATTCAAAAGTAAAATATGAGCAAGGACCCACAATGAATTAAAGTACTTACCTACTTAATAGCTGCATTTAAGTCAAGGTTCTGGACAAAAATGAGTGAAACACTCAAATTTGGTGTTTTGTGTAACTTGAAGGTGATTTAAAGGGGTTATTTACAGAGACATGAGTTAGTTGTAGAAATCTCAAAAAAGAATATAGCAGCTTGTATGATAACTTGAAGATATTAACAGCTGTGAATCATATCTAATATTAAGCCTGAAGGGTAAAAAAGGCATGGGGCGACTGCCTGAAACAATTGTACTAGAACAATCTAGAGACAGAGAGAGCTGTGAGGAGGGAGGCATCTCTTCTCCGGTGGAAGAGTATATCCATATCTCATTGCCATCCTATGACCATCCATAGACCACTTGTATGGCCTATAAGACCTATACAAGATGGCCTTATAAAGGGCACAGAATATAGCAGAAAGACCTAGAAGGGATCACAGAAGATATCTACCACTTCTGAAAAACCCTATTCGATATATATATATATATATATATATATATATATATATATATATATACACACACACATATATATATATGTATATGTTTATATATGTATGTTTAAATATTTATATTTATATTTATAATATATATATATATATATATATATATATATATATATATATATACAAATGCTTGGAAAAGTAGGAATTGATGAGCATTTCTTAATCGTGCACATGCATGTGAGTGTCTGTATGTGTGTGTGTTTGAGCATGTGTGTATAATCAGGGGTATGTCAGATGATATCAACAGTCAACAAGACTTTCTATGCAAATTTAACTTCTGTCCCACTTTTCATTTTTTTTGTATTAAATTAGAAAAATTGAAACTATTCTAGGGGTGAGGACATCTCTGTCATGGTCATCCTTTCCCTGTCACATAGCTTAGTATGTATCTAAAATAGTTCCCCACATCATTATTGTGCATTTGCAGATTGACCCTTGGTACTCATTGCAAAGACTATTAAGGAAAAAGTTTTTTGAGGCCGAACACCAAGGGAATGCCAGTGTAGATGATGCATATTGAGAAATAGAGGTCGTTGTAAGAGCTGATTGTAGGGAGGGAAAGGTTAAGATTGCACATGGCTTTGTAGGAATGACAATGATTTGGAACTTTATCCTAAGTATAAGAGAAGCCATTGGATGATTCTGAACTGAGAGGTGACCAAATCTGACACATTTAAAAATGATCCCTTTAGTAATGTGTGAAAACTAGACTTATGATAGATATAAAGTGGAAGAAGGGAGATTAGTGAATGGCTATGTCAATATTCTAGGAAAGAGATGGTTGGTGCCTTTAAACAGAGTGGTTATAGCAGACGTGGTGAACAGTGGTCAGATTTGCTCATGGAATGGTATGGAGTTGGAAATATCAAAACAATTACTGATGTTTATATTATATTTGATGCTATGAAACATTTATATGAAAATTGAGTTTAGGAGTAGTAGTTGTATCTGGATTTCCTACAAGAGGTTCTGGCTGAAGCTACAAACTATAATTTATCAGCACGTACGTGCTGATGAAAGAAGCTAATGAGAGAACTTGGATAGAAACTAGAAGAGCTAATACTGTGCCCAGAAAATCAACAAAAGTTTAAAGTTGGGGAAATTAACAGGATGCACAAGGAATTCTGGGAAGTAACAACCGATAAGGTAAGTCAGTAATTGAAAAAGGAAATAATGTCCTGAAAAATAAGGTAAGAGCAGTTTTTCAGGAAGGATAAAGTGGTAGACTTGTCTTACGTACTGGCAACAGGTTAACAAAGCTGTAGACTTAGACTTTTGCTTTTTACAAATGTCAAGGGTGATTTTGTCAAGACACGTTTTGAGGGAGGGTAAGAACAAAAGTTGGACTGCAAAATATTTGAGAAGGCATGAGAGAGAAAAAGAAGCTGAATGGCATATAAATTTAGGTGAAACAAATTTTCCAGGTAAAACTTTCAAAAAGTGGGGCACAGTAAATTAAGCTGTGATTAAAAGAGCTTAAACTGGACTTGTCAGCCATGTTCAAAAGAGCAAAATATGAATATAGCATCTATTTTACAATTATTTTATTGCATTGTTTATAACAAGATAATATATAGATACAGCTCTACCTTAAAGAGACCCATTCTTTTTTATTCTCTTGAGAGAGAGAGAGAGAGAGAGAGAGCATGAGCAGGGAAGAGGGGCGGGGGTGGGGGGGAGAGAGATAAAGAAACAGAGAGAGAGAGAGAGAGAATCTTAAGCAAGCTCCATGCTCAGTGCAGGGCTGGATGTGGGGCTCCATCCCAAGACCCTGAGATCATGACCTGAGCCAAAATCAAGAGTCAGATGTTCAACCGACTGAGCCACTCAGGCACCCCTAAAGAGATCCATTCTTTTTTTAATGTTTATTTATATTTTTGAGAGAGAGAGAGAAAGAGAGAGAGAACCAGCGGGGCAGAGCAGAAAAAGATGGAGATAGAATCTGAAGCGGGCTCCAGGCTCTGAGCTGTCAGCACAGAGCCTGACGTGGGGCTCAAACTCACAAGCCATGAGATCATGACCTGAACCAAAGTCAGATGCTTAACCTACTGAGCAATCCAGGTGCCCCTAGAGATCCATTCTTGAAAGCTACTCAATGTTATCTTTTTTTTATAGATGATGTATTAATGCTTATATTTTTCAGTCAGACTAATAATATATATAAAATTACTATTTATGAGGAATCCTTCCATTATTTAATCTGAGAAATTGCCTTCACTTCTACATATTTTTTAAAGTACGGGCTTAATCTTTTTTTTTTTTTTTTTGAAATTTAGCTTGTAACATACTACTTGATACATAAAAGACATTTAATATTGAACAGCAAGTAAATTAATTTTAATATGTTACAGTGTTAGAAAAAAACAATTGCATGGAATCTGATTATTTAATTGAATTTTAGTTGTTTTATAACATAAGTGGTCCTTGAAAGAACTGAGCAGATACCAACAATATACATTCACAGGTAAATAGACCAAGAGTGAGACATACAGGTGTTATACCTTAATACATTTAATGGGGCTACTGTTTAATTCCTAACCCTCATGGTAGTTTATAATACAGACAATTATATTATAACAATGGTTCAGTGTTTTTCATAACCATCTTTTTTCATAGAGAACCACTGATATAAATTAAAAGTCAAAATCATTTGATAATGGGTGCCATTACTATGTCAACATTTTAATGTAATAAATCATAAACTAACTCAAATTTTAAAATTATATTCAATATGAATTATATACACCACTTCCATTTAGCATAATACTGAGATAACTACTTTTTAAACCTTAATATGTGATAGTTACAGATTTATTTTTTTCTATTAATTTCCACTTGGAAATAAAGAAGGGTGTTTCTAGATATATTTTATCTTCCTCTATCTGCTAAAACCGTTTATGATAGATGGAGAATTAGGCACACTAGTTTCTATGGCATTTCTGAAAGGACCAGCTTTCTCATTATTTGACTAACTAGGACTTCACCTATCAACCCCTCCTGGCTATGTATATATACAAATGACTTGTTTTACATTTAATTGTACTCATGGGAATATATTAGTGATTCTAACTTTAATAACTTCTGATCCCCAATAGGTGACTTTTTCTATTTTATTTGCCCCTTTAATCATATTCAGCGGATATAATTTAATAAAAGAAATAACATGTCTTGTATACTGGTGCTAATGCCTACTATTGTGAAGAAAATAATATTCTTAATTATTTCAATAAATACACAGAAATGTATAAGCACACAAACACATATACAACAAAAATGAGTAATCTTTTCAAACTGAGATGTGCAATTTCATAAATTGTACCTATGTTTATTTTTTTCTTTATGTTACAGACATATAAGTAAGTATATTTTAGCAGCAGCATGATTTAAGTTCAATCTGGTCAAAACCTCCATGCACATACACATACATACACATATATAATTACATACAATTGATGTGACCTCTTTGTTTTCTCATAAGAAAGTATTTTACTGACCAACAAGTACACACATACACACACAAACATAACTGGAGAATCTAACTATATGAAATAACTTTTCTGAATTACAGAATAGAACAATGTTTGTTCTATCAATATAGAGGTTTGTTTTTTTTTTTAAGTCACATATGTTTATTTCAACATATCCTCCAACAAAGCTATTTGTGGCCTCAGCATTACCCAAGGCAACGATTGTGTTCACCTGCTCCCCTACTCTGTCCCTTCTTCCCAGATGTCTGATTACATCTGGAAAGATACTACTTTTGTTAATGTACAAAAGGAGGGCCACTGGAAGGCAAGGAAGTGAAAAATGGTAACTGCCAAAGTTCTAGTCTTTTCATCCTAGAAAGGTTGCCCGAGCCACTCCTGGCCCTCCTGTTATGTTCCTTCATGGTTGCCAGTTAACTTTTCCCAGTGCTCAATCAATATAGAGATTTTTATGATGAAAAATTAAGAACACTATACGAAAGCTTTCTATCAAATATACAAACAAACTAAAAATAATTGTTTTATATTACACAAATACAATATTGGATGAAACATTAATAAAGAATACCCCCCTCCCCTAAAAAAAGTTGCCGAATGATGTACATAGTGCACAAAAAGTAGGATTTTGAAAACCTATATTAAGGAAATGAGTGAAAATATATTCAGGAATTTGGGGATTTGGTGCCTAAATCCTAAATACTAAATCCTACTACGGTACCTAGTGATGTTACGACTTTTTTTTTCCAAGTCGCTTAATTGAAAGTTCTTTTTGGTATGATCAAGAAAGAGAACAGGAAGATAAAATTAGAGGAAATCATTCCTTTTCTGATAGTCAACTCCAGGAAAGATGGAGTCAAGCCATAAAAAGAACATAATTCCAGATTTGCATTCCTCTCTTGTGAGGAGAGTCAGTAAGATATTAGTGATAAGGCTGATTTTGGTAAAAGGCCCAAGCTTATTCAAGATAGAGCTAAAATTTCATCACATGATATTTTGTGGAAATTGTAGGTAATGGAAAGATACAGCTTCCTGTAATGCATGAAGGAATTAGGTTTCTTAAATTCAGTAAGGATACAGATAATTATCACATTTTATTTATTAAATAAACTCCAAATCTGATGTTATGGCTATTGAAGTGAAAGAGATTACTTATACTCATCCCTCAAGATTTAAAAAGTTATATACAATATACATATAACTACAGAAAATAAAATGTTGCATACAGATGATATGTTTTACATATGAAGAAAACTAAAAATCATCTACAGAAATATAAATAAAATAAGTACATTGGACATTTAAAACTGTTCTCCAGTTCCATTTTGTAGTATTTTTTAAATAGTAAAATTAATTTTTTCCATATTATAGTGCTGGCATTAAACTTTTTAATTGTAATGTTTCTGACATTAAACTTTTGGTTGCAGAAGCATCCATTTCTAGACATCCATCTTGAATGAACATATTGCCAGCTGTATGACACAGCTACTAACATAAAACTAGATCAGGAATCAGGCTGATAACAAAGTTATCACTTTATTTATCAAGTTGTTTATCACCACTGCCAATAAAGTTCCCCTTTTCAAGAGCCCTGGATAACCTAGATAATTGAACTCTTGAATGACTTTGCATTTCCCTTCCTACTCCTTAACTTCAGTTATCGCTTGTATGCTTTAAATTTGCCAATAAAGAGTGAACCTATTAAACCCTAGGCACTCCCCTCTCTGGCCCTAATAAAGGCAGAGCCCCAGTCCTTGTTACCTCCCTCCCTCTCTCTACCTTTAGACCTCACTGTGTGGCCCTAAAGTGTGCTGTGTACCCTCTAGGACTTGTGACTACTAAGGGTTGTTCTTCAAAATCACCCGATGGTTTTGCTGAGGTACATCGCTCAATCATAATAAAAACCACAAGGACGAGCCATCCACGACATCAATGTCATGGTGGTGGGAGAATGTCTGTGGGGCTTTCTGTGACTAAAAAGGGCCTAGGTGAGTGCACTTAGGCATTTCTAGTCAAAAATATCCATATCAGTAGTCTGGGAGCCACATAACACACATATTAGGAAAATACATTTTTAATGCATCTCTGGGATCAGAAGCAGGAATGTATGGAGGTCAACAAGCAAATGAAAGATGTCCAATATCACAAATCCTTAGATAAATGCAAATCAAAATCAAATGATACATCATTGCATAACCATTAAGATGGCTACTATCAAAAATACAACTAGAAAATAATGTGTTGTTAAAAATGTGGAAAAATTGGGAACGTTATGCACTCTTGGTGGGGATGCAAAACGGTGTAGCCATTATGTAAAAACCATATGACAATGACTCAAAAAATTAAAAAATATAAGTATTACATATTCCAACAATTCCACTTTTGGGTATATTTCTGAAAGAATGGAAACAGAATCTCAAAGAGATATTTGCCCAACCCTGTTCAATAGCAGCACTATTTATAATAGTCAAAATATGAAGCCAAACAAATGTCTTTCAATGGGTCAATGAATAAATAAAACGTGGTATACACATATAATGGAATATTATTCAGCCATAAAAAGGAAGGCGGTTCTGAAACATGCTGCATGAATGAATCTTGAGGAAATTATGTTTAATGAAATATGTCATTCAGAAAAGAAAATAAAAATTGTATGATTCCACTTATACAAGATACCTAGGGTATTCAAGTTCATTGAGACATTTCCCCCAGAGGGAGGGGGAAATGGGGAGTTGTTCAATCAGTATCGAGTGTCAGTTGTGCAAGATGATAAAGTTCTACAAATTTGTTTCACAGCAACGTGAATATTTAACACTACTGAACTGAATGATTAAAATGATTAAGATGGTAAATTTTGTGCTATGTTTGATTTACCAATATTTAAGAGAGAAAGAGAGATAAAGGAGGAAAGAAGAAAAGATAGAAATGGAAGGAAGGAGGAGAAGAAAGAAAGAAAGAAAGAAAGAAAGAAAGAAAGAAAGAAAGAGGGGGAGAGAAAAAGAGAGAAAGGGAAAGAGAAGAAGGAAGGAAGGAAGGAAGGAAGGAAGGAAGGAAGGAAGGAAAGTAGGAAGGTAGGAAGGAAGAGAGGGAGGGGAGCCTACAGTAGTGAATAGACATAAAATCATGACTATTGATTTTAGGCTTTAAATGCACAATGGGATAGGAACTATATGTCAGGATATTTGGGGCATATTGAATAGTGCTCAGTATATAAAGACAATAGTCTAGAAAGGGTGATCCCTTTAGAAAAAGTAAACCAAACAAACAAAAATTAAATTACATTATTTTTAAAAATATAGTATGATTTATAGGTATTCATAGGCTCACACTTTCGTTTGAAAGACACAAAATATTTACAGAATGTAAGTTATTTTTTTATAATTTTATGTGGAAATACTGCAATGTATAAAATTATAATTTTGTATACAGAGAATCAAGTTTTTAAATGTTCACGTAATTGTCCTTTTTTACAAGAATATACCCCCATTGAAATGTTGAATTTTATATAGACATTAGCTATTGCTAACTTTTAATATTTTTAAAAATCAAAGCATTAAAAATATTTCTATTATTTGTTATTGTTATGCATTATTGAGATAATCTATTTAGAACAGAAAAACATGGTTACAAGAAAGATTATATATCACTGTTTCTTATGCTGAAATATGAACTGCTTCCATTATTCCTGTTCTGCTATTTTTTTCACTTTATAAAAATACATGTGTTCTGAGGAAACTTACATAAATAAAATATTGACTTTTTTGCAAATTTAGAAAATAATATGAATGAATCATAATAAAAAGTCCTCTATATTCTGTTAAAGCATTATTCATATTTGGGGATTGAATGAATGTTGGGTGTGATTATTTTATAAAATGCTCTGCAAGGTTACATGTTAAGTCTTGGAAATTTAAGAATATTTCTACTTTATAATTAAACACTTCAAAGTGGTAGGAAATCACTAAAGAAAGCAACTTATCCTTTTTTTAAAATTAAATTTAATTTAATTACTATTTTTTTTATATATGTATATAGTTTATTGTCAAGTTAGCTAACTTACAGCGTATACAGTGTGCTCTTGGCTTCGGGAGTAGATTCCCATGATTCATCGCTTACATACAACACCCAGTGCTCATCCCAGCAAGTGCCCTCCTCCAATGCCCATCACCCATTTACCCCCTTCCCTACCACCCCATCAACCCTCAGCTTGGTGTCTGTATTTAGAGTCTCTTATGGTTTGCCTCCCTCTCAGTTTGAAACTATTTTTCCCCTTCCCTTTCCCCATGGTCTTCTGTTAAGTTTCTCGTGTCACATATGAGTGAAAGCATATGATATCTATCTTTCTCTGTCTGACCGAAACAAGGACGCTGCTTCCCCTCTCCCACTCCATCTGCCCTGACAAATTCCACAAAGTAAAACGATGAAGCCACAAAAAAGGAAACGTTTCGGGTCATGTCTTCACAAAATGTGGCATATCGTTTCACTGATGTGCAAACAGCAATATCAAATTCCATTCATGCCAAAGTGGCCTTTTTAAATAATTTTAAACAATATGCTTCTAATCCTTTTAAATGGCACATTTCATTTAATAACTGCCTGGAATACTTCTCTCTTAGTTACTAAAACTCCAAAAAACAAAGACTTTTTTTTTTACTCATCCTCATTAGAATATCTCATATGTAAGATTTTTGATTGATTCATTTTTGCTTTTGTTTATACTTTTTGCACAAAGTTTCTGTTATCAAACTTATTTTCTCTTAGTTTCAAGTAATTTTACTATATTTTTCAATTGTAAGATTCCTCGAAATAATAGAAGAGGTAGAATTTCCCCTAGGACTGAAAGACTATCAAAGTAGGGCCTCTAGTTCAGTTAGTTCAGTTAGGAAGCATTGTACAAAATTTAGTTTAAAATGTCTGAGGTGTCTGAAGCTTTATCTGCTATTTGCACATGTGGTATCTATGCAAATTTCTCTGAGCAGATGTTGAGAAAGTAGCAACATTCTTTTCAATAGGATCATTCAGAAGTTCAGTCTGGTCTTTGTAAATATAATCCAACATAAATGATGCATAGAGTCCTAGCTCTGTCCCTTATGTGCTGCAGTCAGATCAAACAGCCCTTGGGACAAGACATCTGGAAGTATGTGCCATTGTATTTGACTAATCTTCCTCCTAGATTCCACCGTAAATTTGCCATGTATTCCAAGAAATTCAGCAGAGCGCGCACACACACACAAACCCAGAGCTAGAATGAAGAATACCTTATATTGTAATATTGTGTATGTCATGTTATTATGTTATGGAATATTATATACAATAAACAAATCTATATTTACATATATTTTAATGTATGGTGATATACTTCTGTTTGGTGAATTGCACATACATGTATAGTTTAGATATGACACTAATTTTCTATTTTATATAATTTCCTATTCAGACCATAAAGTAAAATATTTACTGTGGAATTCTAACATATGAGCCATGTTAGCAAATGTTTATAATATTGAAAAGTAAGGGGCACCTGGGTGTCTCCATTAGTAGAGTATCTGACTCTTGATTTTGGTTCAGGTCATGATCTCAGGGTCATGGGATTGAGCCCTGCATCAGGCTCCATGGTGTACATGGGATCCTGCCTGAGATTCTCTCTCTCTCTCTCTCTCTCTCTCTCTCTCTTCCCCTCTGTCCATCTCCCCCACTATCTCTCTGTAAAGTAAAATTAAAAAAAAATTCAAATATTGAAAGCTATTTATCAAATTCACAAAATGACAAGAATTTCTGTTGCTGTATTTTAGATGCTTGATTTTTTTTTATTTTTTCCTTTAAATTTTATAAAGCTTCATCTGTCAATCAGAAATAGCAATTAAATGTATCCTTACATAGATATATTTGGATAGATGTTACCAGTGTTCACTACTATTGTGTTTCCTTTCAATTTGGATGATGTACGGGGGTTTACTTCCCAACATCATTTTAGTTAACAGAACTGCTATGGATAGAATGTTTATGTCCCTCCAAAATTCATATGTTGAAATCTTAACTCAGTGTGATGGTATTAGAAAGTGGGGACTCTGGGAAGTAGTTAGGTCATGAGAGTGGAGCTCTTAGGAATAGGATTAGTGTCCTTATAAGAATCAAAGGAACTCTTCCCTTATGTCTTTGGAGAGGTTAAGAGCAAGGGAAGCAATCACTGAGGCTGGCAGTGTTTTAATGTAATGCTGTGAACAAAATATTTACTAATTTTGTTGTCTGATCAAGTTGCAAGAATCATATAGAACTACTAAAACTAAAACTTTAGAGATAAATTCTGGAAAACAGAAGTTGAGGTGGAAAAAATGCTGGTTGCTATTGGCTGCATCTGACAAAATATTACAAGAAAGAGATGACCTCAGGGGGGGGAATGGTACAATTTGCAAACAGAAAGCAAAGGAAATAAAGACAGGTTACACAGGTGACTACTTTTAGTCTCCATAAGTTAAAAGGTTTAAGTGAGGTTTGAATGAAAAATACTTCAGGGGCGCCTGGGAGACTCAGTCGGTTAAGCATCTAACTTCAGCTCAGGTCATGATCTCATGTTTGGTGAGTTCAAGCCCCACGTCCAGCTCTGTGCTGACAGCTCAGAGCTTGGAGCCTTCTTCAGATTCTGTCTCTCCCTTTCTCTCTGCCCCTCTCCTGTTCACTCTCTGTCTCTCTGTCTCTCTCTGAAAAGTAAATGAATATAAAAAAAAAAAAAATACTTCAGTCTAGTATATGCCTAAATTGCAAGGATTATTAGTCCAAGGACTGGTGCTAAATGAAATTGCTTGAATAAAAATACTTATGACAAAGTTTAGGTCAAGGGTATTATATTAGTTTCCTAAGGCTGTCATAACAAAATACTGCAAAGTGGCTTAAAACAAAGAATTTATTCTCCTACAGTTCTAGAGGCTAGAAGTCCAAAATCAACAAAGTATCAACAAGATTAGTGCCTTCTGGAAGCTCTGGGGGATACCATGTTCCATGCTTGTCTCTCAGTTCCCAGGAGGATGACAATCCTTATCAAGTAGATTCGAAACTCCAATCTTTGCCTCTGTTTTCACATGCCATTATCTCTGTGTGTCTCTGGTCTCTTCTTCTAAGACCATCAGCGATTAGATTTTGGGCA
This sequence comes from Panthera onca, assembly GCF_046562875.1. NCBI lineage: Eukaryota > Metazoa > Chordata > Mammalia > Carnivora > Felidae > Panthera > Panthera onca. The sequence continues at coordinate 23,028,344 of NC_138339.1, forward strand.
AGTCCTGAATCTTAAGACCTCTTTTTGACTTACATCTTAATTCTATCTGCAATGACTCTATTTCCAATTGAAATCACACATTGATAATTATGAATTGAGCATACATTTTGGGGAGCGAGATTCAATCCACAACAGTGTATTATCTTCACATTGAAGCCCTATAGGCTCCAAGTAATTGCCATGAAGTTGAGAGAAAGCAATATGGGTTAAAAAGATGAGTAAATTGAGCTCATAATGATATCTAATACAGACTTTAGATGTGGCCATTGTGTGTGGAACTGACTAGAAGCAAACGATTAGAACCCAACTAAGTTTTATTTATTTATTTTGTTTTTAAGACAAATGTTGTGGCAGATTAATTAAAAATACACTTTTGTTTTACTTATAAATTATTGGCCCTAACAATTATAAGTCATGTAATCTTAGGTAGTTTAATTACTCTCCTATACTTCAGTCTTTGTGTCTTCAAAGTGAAAATAATCATAACGTATAACTCATATAGATTTTGAGGGCACTAAAAGCATTTAGAAATCTGAAGGAAGACCTTAGAATAGTTCTTGACAAACAGTAAGATTTCAATAGATGCTGGCCATCCTTATTGTAGTATATTTATGACAAATTCAATCTGTAATTCTGTCTACACCTTTAAAAGTGAAGGTGAACAGGATGTGTTATGACAAACATATCTGACATACCAGAAGCTCATCATATTGAAGTTGATTTCTCACAAAAAAATCTGTGTTACATCCAAACATTTGGAGGCCATATTTATGGTAGGCATTGGAAATACACCATCCTTGGAAGCTGCATTCTTTTCTCAGTCCTCTTAGAATCCTGAGCATTTACATCTCATGGTTTTCATGGAGAAACAAGTGTAGTAGTCAGTTACTGCTTTGTAACAAATAACACTAATTATTTGTGGGGTAAAACAATTATTTTGCCTAGGATTCTGTTGCTTGGCAATTTAATCTGGGATTAGTTTAATCTATTTTCTTGGTGTTGGCTAATTTGAGCTGAGAGTCCTCAAGCTTCTACAGTGTTTCAGATGGGTTGGCAAAGGGATAACCGGTTTTGGTTGATCTCAGCTACAATTCCTCTTCTCTGCTCCATGCCTCTCTTAGGCTGGCCTGAGCATATTCCATTGCAAAACCAGATTCAATCACATTTCTGTTCCTAAAGAAGAATTCAGTGAATGAGGAAGTAGACACCACCTATGGATTGGAAAGACTGGAAAGTCACATCTAACTTCCAAAGTTAGTAGTAACAAAGACCCTAACTAGTAACAAAAATAGGCATTGCTTGAACCAGAAAACAAATTGGGAAAATTCTGATAGCTAATAGCTAATAGAATAGCTAATAGAATAGATGAAGCCAATAGAATAAATGAAGATATTTTAGAATTAAGAATGATAATTGTTTGCGGTCCTTTATATATGGCTCTAAAATTCACCCTGCCTTCTTGTTCTTAAATATCTTATTTGTTTTGTGTTACTGCTTTAATAAATTATCAGAAAATTCTTGTGTTAAAAATAATGCAAATGTATTACTTTATAACGTTGGAAATTAGAACGTTTAAGATCAAGGTATTGGCAAAGTTATTTCCCTTCTAGATTCTCTGGGGGAAGAATCAATCTTCTTGTTTTATGCGGTTTTTAGAAGCCGCCCACATTCCCTGGCTCATGCCCCTTATCATCCACCTCTGCTTCTTCTCTTTTTCTCACTCCTACCCTCCCGACTTCCCCTTAGGATTATGCTGGGCCTACTCCAATAATCTAGAATAATCTCTCCATTGCAAAGTCTTAGTTTAATTAGATATGCCATGTCCCGTTAGCCACTTTAGGGAATATAATCACAGGTTTCAAAGACCAGGGTGCGAATTTTGGAGGCGGGGGGGGGGGGGGCGCGGGGGGTATTGGGTAGTCATATTCTACTTACTAAAAATACTACATCATTGGGTCTTTAGACAAACAGGCTGAGGTGCAGATAGCCTTAAATAGCTGAACATATTCTATTTATGGTTCTTAGACGCTTCTAGTACCTTTGTGCTATGCTAGTGTTACATATGTGCACAAACTGAAAGAAGTCCTATACGGGTAAATTTTTTTTAAATGGTAAAGTCCATCATTGCCTTTGCCTTATACATTTCTAGTTATTTTTATGGGAATGTTAATTTTATTTTTTTCCGGCTTCACTGAAATGTAATTGATATATGATGGTGTGCAAGTTTTTGTTATACAATGTGTTGATTTGATATACTCATATATTAAAATGAGTACCACCATAACATTAGCTAACACCTGCATCATACGGCATAATTACCATTTAACGTGGTGAGAATATTGAAAATCTACTTTCTTAGCAACTTTCAAGTATATACTACAGTGCTATTAACTGTAATCATTACGTTGTGCATTAGATTCCTGGAGAAAATTCCAATTTTAATCATTTTAATATTCAAAATAGAAAATGGTGTGTGATACAAAATTGAAAAACATCATTTAAAGATGGAAATAAAATATTGAATATATTATAACACATTTCCTTAACCCCATTTGAAAAATCCCAAACTAGGAAAAGATAAAATATATTGCTTAATTGTGGTGTTCTCAAAAAATGCTATTACCTTTTAGAGAGAACTCTTAGGAATGCGTGCTTTAAATTTGCCTTCTCTGTCCCAATCTTGATTATAGAAAATAAGATTATGTGATGAAGAACTTTTGAGGTTAAAAATAATTTTTAAAACTTTTGATAACTTTTCCTTCATATAAATTCTCCAAGGCATTTAGAAATAAAAGAGAAAAGTTTAGTAAGTCTTTGTCAAATCACTGTATGTTTCCTATCACCTGATTATAAGACACTCTTGGATTTCAAAGTTTTTGTTTCTCTAGTTTTTTTTTCCAGATTAAGAGTTATCAGTACTACCATGTGGTTAATCTAAGACAAAAATGAGCTAAATTTTCTGTGATGTGTTAATAAAAGTCACTCTGAAACATGAATTGTGCAGACTAAGGGTTTATTCATCTGGTAGGAAGAAAATAAAGCTTTTTCTTTTTTGTTTTTCTTAACTCTAAACCGTGTTTTACATCAGGTAACATCTGAGGCTACAGAGAAAAACAACAGGTTGGTGCACTTTCTAAATACAGGAATTGTTTTTGTTTTGTTTTGTTTTTAAATGCCAACTTCATATATGCACAGTAAGAGTTATATGTATTAATACAGTGAAACATTTCATCTAATGAACAGTTTCACCTTTTTCATAGCTGCCCTTTATCTAGCACACTCTACCCTGTGGGAATTGGGCCAATTGTTTCTAATTTTTTTTTTTTAATTTTTTTAAAATGTTTTCTTTCTTTCTTTCTTTGAGACAGAGAGAGACAGAGCATGAGCAGGGGAGGGGCAGAGAGAGAGGGAGACACAGAAACCGAAGCAGGCTCCAGGCTCCGAGCTGTCAGCACAGAGCCCGTCGCGGGGCTCGAACACACAAACCGCGAGATCATGACCTGAGCGGAAGTCGGACGCTTAACCGACTGAGCCACACAGGCACCCCTTCTTTTTTTTTTAATTTTTTAAAATTATTTTTAATTTTTTTATTTATTTTTTATTTTTTTGTTTTTATTTTTTTTTATTTTACAATTGTCTCTTAATGTAGGTAACACATGTGACATTTTTCATTGCCCATGTTGCCTTCATTTTAACTTTTCCTTGAAAAAAGACATATGTAAATCCTAACATATATATTGCATTAAATATGAAATATACTATCAACAGAATCTACTCACTATTCAACTATCATTGCGTTGCCCATCTTACTTTCTAGAAAATTCAAATATAAACTTTGCTAAGAAGGGTGAGTTTCCTGAATCATTATCATCTAATATGTCAGTGAAGGGATGAAAAATGGGACTGGTCACCGCGGTATATGCTTCTCTTTTAGTGGGTAAGATCTTTTAGCCAAATTTAGGTCATGATTTGCAAGTAAATATTCTATATCTCATGGAATCAAGGGGGGAAATGTAAACTTCCTTGCTCTGATTTGAGGGCCCCAGCTGGACCCAGCTGCATGCAGGCAGACCCAAGATGGTGTGCCTGGGATGCCTGCAGAGAGAGCTGCTCCAGCTCGAGTCCTGTTCACCTCTCGCCACCCCTTGTGCCCATCGCCTGTGGCCGGATCTGTGAATGATGCAGGGTATCATCTGCTGGCAGGGGGCTACCCCTCCATCTGCAGTAGGTGGTGGTGACTGAGGAGGTGATAGCCACCCCCCCACACACATACACACATGCCCCCCATCAGGCTGGATAATAGGGCAAACTATGCAGGGCAATTCAACCAGAACTACCAACATGTCTGGAACATTCAGAGGAACCAAAGTGCCCAGCTTGTACTCTGAGAGCCTCTAGTACTCCCTGGGGGTTTTAGGTAGCCCTCTTCATCCAGCAGCCCGTTCCTCCATGTGGATGTACCTGTACCTTGGAGGAAACCCACACTCAGGGTCCCCAGTGTCAGGCCAGCCTATGTTGTCCCCTGGACAACTGCCAATGCCACCTCCTGGACAGCAACAACAGCTGCCCAAGATACCTGCGCCTCCACTGTGCCTCAAGCACACTCTGAAAACCAAGGCACCATCACATATGCTCCTGTCTTTCACCTCCTAAGAGATGATGAGGTCCTGTGGGAGGCTGGGAAAGGCTGCCGGCTTGAGGAGCCGGCCTTCACAGGCTGCCCGGAGCATTGCTCCAACAAGTGATGGCAGAAGGTCTTCCAGTCCTTCCCGATGGCCCCAAGATTGGATCAAAGATCTGAAATCTGAACTGTCAGGAAACTTTGCGAAGGCAGCTTGGCTCTGATGAAAACCCCATCGTCTTTGAGGTTTGTGAGGGAAGGGAAGCCATCGAGAAGGCCCACGCCACCGGAGCCTGCCCGACTGAAATCCGCACATCCCTTGGCAGTGAGCACACCTGGGAAGTGAGCAGAGCCCACAGAATTGAAAACAACCTTGGAGGAAGCTATTCCAGACAAGTCAGGACACCTCCAGAGGCCCCTCATCACTCTCTGCCAGGAAAACCGGGACATAAGGGCTACAGTGGGCATGCCATGCACCCAGAGACATGCGGAGCAGGTGTAAGTGGCTGGGGAGAGCTGCCTGGGGACACAGGAGTCCAAATCAGCACAGTTCTGTGCTTGCAGAGCCAGACCCACCTGGTACCGTTTTCAGTGAATATCAGGAGAGGGCAGGTGCGGACACTAAGAGCATCTGCAGGGAGATGTCTGGGAACCCGAAGCAAGCAACCCTGGCGGTGGGGAAATGTCTCGGGAATGCGCCAGCCTGTTTTTGCTGAAAGGCCTGTGGGAAATCAAATAGCTCTGTCCTGGGTTAAGAGATTATAGGGAACGCATTGCAAAGCAGAGCACTGCTTTCTGGCCTTGCTGAAAACAGCGGCCATGCTTTGCTTATCTAGTTAATGTACATCTAGGGGCACTCACTTGCCTTATCTGGTTAATGTATATCTAGGGGTTAGGTCCTGCCTGTGCTCATAAATCCCTTAGACCATGTTATCTCATGGAATATTTTACCCTGTCTTAACTTGTTTTTCTGCACGTTTTCTATATATTCTTATCGGCACGTGGCTCACTGAGTATCGTGCAAGACTTCCCTGAGCCTCCCTCTCACCTCTCTTGACTTGCACGGAGTCTTGAGTAATCCTTTCTGCCATCCTGGGCTTTACTGGACAAAGCCGAAAGCCGAACCCACACATGCCCAACAAGGCCATGAGGGGAGCAAGAACAAAAGACTGGGCCCTGAATGGCATCCTGGAGTCTTGCAGGGAGATTGACCACTCATCAGACATCAGATTGGAGAATAAGCGGCTGTATGGCAAGTTGCTCCTCCACGGCATTTTAGGAGACACTTCAGGGGATTACTGGAATATTCTGCTGAAGATCCGTGGTGGCAATGACTAAGCAGTGACCAGTGACTCGCTTCTATTCGCCTGCTGGTAACAACCAGACCAGGAAAAGGCCAAAAAGATGTCTATGTGTTTCCCCAAAATCCACAGAATAGCCCTTGAGATGTCCCAGTGCAGACCATCCATTGAGCCATGGCTCTCCCCTCCTCCTGCCCCTCCTGATCCTATACACTGCTGGTGCTGAAGGACCCGGATCAGTCCCAAACTCTCTCAGGATGCATTTTCCTCCCCAGGCCTCACAGCCTCTTGCTGCTAAAGTAGATGTTTAATTTACTCACTCATGCAGTCATTACCCTTTGCTTACGGCTGAGACACTTGGTTTTATTTTGGGCGTATAATTTTATATTTTATTTGGACACACACACTCATATGTAACTGCTAGTCAGATGCATATAAGTCTCTTTACTGCAGACTCATTTTGGGTGAGAGAGGTTGGGTGTGGGAGCACCACGTCCTGAAGGAATAGTAAAAGGGAAGACCTTTAAGGGTTATCTTTGCATTTCTGGTGAGTATGTGTCTTGAGCTTTGTTATTGTCATGTTCACTCCTTTCGAGAAAATAAAAGACAAAGAAAAGTTCAGAAAGTCATCTATTCCTTCTTCCATGAAAAACCAAGAGAACACGGTAATTTGTGTAATTTTGAGTGTTCCTTAAACATGAATGTCTATAGCCAAAAGCTGTCTTATAATTAAAGTCAGTCAGGTCTGGAGTGTTGGGGGCGGGGGACAGGTAAAACATATAATACATATGAAAATTTTATATTTTTAATTTAAAATATTTATGTATAGAAATCAGTACTCATGTTTATTAAAAAAACACACACAAAATAAATGGATCCGTATCAGACACCTTAGAATAGTGGTCATTGTACAGTAGATAATTAGAAGAGAGGAATAGACTGTTCTCAGCCCCTGCTGCACCAAGGTCACTCTCTAAAGCCAGAACCACCACTAGCTCGCCAAGGCTTCAGGTGAAGGAGAAGCTGGGTGAATAAGGAGGTGTCTACACCATGCATGGCTCCTGCAAAGCTGACTGCCCACAAATCCACCGGTGGTAAGCCTCCAAGAAGCAACTGGCTACTAAGGCCACTTGCAAGAGTGCGCCCTCTACTGGAGGGGTGAAGAAACCTCATCGTTATAGGCCTGGTACTGGGAGGCTCTGTGAAATTAGACGTTATCAGAAGTCCCCCTGAACTTCTGCACTTCTAGGGTTCAGCTATTGATGCATTCCAGGAGGCAAGTGAGGCCTGTCTGGTGGGCCTTTTTGAGGACCCCAGCCTGTGTGCTAGCCATGCGAAATGTGTACCAGTTGTGCTGAAATCCATCCAGCTAGCACACTGCACGTGTAGAGAACGTGCTGAAAAATCCACTATGATGGAAAACATTTTATTCTTTTTTTAATTTTTTTTCCATTTATTTATTTTTGAAAGACAGAGAGAGACAGAGCACAAGTGGGGGAGGAGCAGAGAGAGAATGAGATACAGAATCCGAAGCAGGCTCCAGGCTCCAAGATGTCACCACTGAGCCCGACGTGGGGCTTGAACGGACAAACTGTGAGATCATGACCCGAGCCAAAGTCCGATACTTAACCCACTGAGCCACCCAGGTGCCCCAACATATTATTCTTAAAAAAAAAATTTCTCTTCTTCTTCTTGGTAGTTGTGAACATTAGGTATTTCCCCCCATAGGGTCAAAATGCACCTAAGTATATGATTGCAAGTAGAAAAGTAGGGCACAGAAATTGGCAGTTTTTCCATTTTCATTTGTATGTGATTTTTTAATATAAATGTGGGGTCATAAAGCATTAATGCAAGTCAAACTGGTTCAGTGAACACGTTTCAGTAGTTCAACATTGTAACAATTATAAGTAAATCTGTTAAATTTATTCTGGGAAAAAAGAAGAAAGGAATAGAGATAAAAAGGAACAAAGAGAAATGAATAAAATGAGAGAGGTGTTGGGTGAAGGGGGTGAAAATGTGCAAACTTTTAGTTATAAGATAAATAAACCAGCCACAATTCTTAAGTAATTCTTTAGTATTATTGTGCATTTTACAAATTTATTTAGTTAGCCTTACACTTGATCGTTTCCCCCACCCCAGGTGCAAAATCCCAGTTTCAGAATAATTACCCACTAAGAATGAAATTTAAAAATCCAGCGCTACCAAAACAAAACAAAACAAAAAACATGGCACCAATATGTATCTCACTTATTTGTAAATACCTGTTGATTGTAGTGTTCTGATATTAATGACCCTAGAGTTTGTGTTATCTGTTTGATTACTATTTCCTTGTTTTCTCTTTCTGGAATATCCATTATAGGAATTTTACATCTACTGGTCTGCGTCTTCCTGTGTGTTCACTTTTCTTTCTTACACTCTATATCTTCTCATTTACTTCTACCTTTGGTGAGGGGAAGTTTTCATGAACTTTGCTATCCAGCCCTTCTATACATTTTTTTTTTAATTTTAGCAACCATTTTCATTTTACAATTTTAGGAACCCCTTCTTGTTCCCTGATGGTCCCTATTGCCTATCATTATTTTTCCTTATTTCTTTAAATGATACTGTATCTTTTCAGATTTCTCTTATTAGTTGGCTTCCTGTCATGTTAAGTTGACTCATTGAGAATAATGGCATGTATTTTCTCTGCTGTTCTGTTGTTCTCCCTTTGAAGAGAATTTAGCTGTGCCCTGCCTACCTAAATTGTCTTTCAGATGTAGGGTCTGCGAGCCCTCTCTGTCCATCAGCCAGGCCCCTCGTTTAGGTAAAAATCAGTTTTTTACCTTTTTTTATACCTACTCGGCATAAAGACAAGGACATTGATGGGTCTCTCCTGAGAGGAAAGGCTACATCATTGTCTTGTCAGTGCAGTGGACTAGAACTTGTGTCTTTTAGTTTATCTGTCAATGAAATTCAGTTTGTATAAAGTCATCCATAAATTCTTCAGTCTGGTTTACTTACATTCCATCATTATCATTATGATTTTATTGCAACCTTTACTACTTTACTGTCATTTCACTGTGATTTTATGGGAGGGATACAGATAACAACAATAGCAAAACACACGCACACATGTCCCATATACAGCAAACATTTACACACAGACACACACCCATAGACACAGACACATACACACACAATAGTGTATTAGTCAGTGTTTTCCAGAGAAATGGAACCAATAGGATGGATGGAGAGATGGATAGATACATAGATAAGGTAGATTTAGAGTTTTGTTATAAGGAATCGACTCATACAATTATGAACGTCGACAAGTCCCAAGATCTGCAGGCTGCCAACGGGACACCCAGAAGAGCCAATGTGTGCTTCCAGTCTGAATCCAAAGGCCTGAGATGCAGGAGAGCTGATGATATAAGTTTCAGGCTGAAAGGTGGCAGATCCAACCACAAGAAGAGCCAAAATTTCAGTTTGAATCTGAAGCCAGAAAAGACCAATGCATCAGCTCATATCAGTCAGGCAGAAAGGGGTTCCTCTCACTCAGATTGTTTGTCCTACTTGGGTCTTCCGTGGGTTGGATGAGACCCACTCACAATAGGAAGGGAAATCGGCCTTTTTCAGTCTACCAGTTCAAATGTTAATTAATCTCATCCAGAAACTTCTTCGCAGACACACCCAGAATATGTTCAGTCAAATGTCTGGAGATATCGTTATTATATATTTCATAGTATATTATGTTTTATAAATATATGGTGGATTCTTGTTATTTACAGTATTACGTTCTAGAATGTCACTGCAAACAGGAATTGGTGAACACCGAATCTTTTCCCCCGGGGAAAATACAAGGTTAAGTTTCGGTGACCTCTAGTCCGAACATTTTAGGCAAACATTTAATATATACCCTTGTTTCATATGTGCTTCTTTTTAAAGGTAGCCTATTTAATACACACTTTGATCCATAAACATTGAACTCATGGCCCACAGAACTATAACACATGCCTTACGAAAACTACTCTAACAAACGAAGAGGGTATATGTTTTCTCTGTAAAGTACACCACACTCGTGCATAGGAGCATTAGACAGCACCTCAGTCCTGCGCCGGGGTCATTTTATTTTTTAACTTATTTTTATTTATTTAATTTATGTTTTAATGGAATTTATTGTCAAATTGGTTTTCATACAACACCCAGTGCTTATCCCAATGGGGTCATTTTAAACAGCGAAATTACCCACAAAAACTACAAAGATGCAAAAAACTGTGACACTAAAATAGGCTGCCAAGAGGATACTTGTTTATAGCATAAGACCTGATGCGAGAAGGCAGAATGTTCCCTTGCTGGACCTCAGATGAAAATGCGCATGTCAGGTCATTCACATTTTTTACCACCCGGCACACGTTCGCCACTGATCACGAAAGCGCTGTGAGTGTTGATTTGGGATTTAGACACGTGTTTTGGACTGAATGGGTGAATGACAAAGACAGACTATATATCTACCATCTGTAAGTTGCTGTTGTTAGCACGAATGTCCTTTAACCTGCAAGAACCTTGGGATGGTTCTCTAGCTGCGTGGGCTCCATATCTTCCCTCTTACCTACTCTGCCTTTCGGAAAACAATTTCCATCAACCAGAAAACAATTTCTTTACCTTTAACAAAGTGTTTGATTCCAAATATTTTATCCAGATCTCTAGATTACGATATGTTGCCACGATTTAAATACCATAAGGCGCAGTGTTGGATTTTGTTAATAATTTGTTGATAAATACAAAAATGTATTTGAAAATTGGGATCTCATTTAATATTTTGTAATCAGCTCTTGCAAACTCCCTTGTAATCATTTCATAATTTATAGCAGTGAAATAGAGCCTTTAAACCAACTGGAAAAAAAAAAAAAAAAACAGGGAATTTGTGCTTAGGGAGAAGTTTTACAAATTTCATTGAGAATGTATTAATAAGCACACCTTACATGTAAATGTTGGTTGAATTGTTTGTTTTTGCTGTATGGAGATCTGACACGATCCGTTTTCTTATATGCTCTTTATAAAGTAGTTTGGATGCATGGCTAAGGAGGCAAACAGCTTCTTTCTTTCCAGACAGCATCCTCTCTGCCACCAAGCAGTTGCTTTCACTGCTTTTTATCCTTCTCCTCTGGCTGCATTCTTCCAGCTCCTGAGGAGGTGGGAATGTGCCTCGCTCTCTTCAATATCAGCTTCAATCCTAGGAACTTCGCTCTTAAAATAGCAGTGAACATAAACCATCTGCATTTAAGTACTTGACATTTTGGTAAAATATGACAGCTATACCAAAAACTCCAACTGTTTGACTTGAATTTCTTTGATCTTCTTTTTTTTTCTTTCTATTTTTATGGGGCAAAGGTTCAAAAACAGCACAGTTACTGTTTAATGAAAACAGCAGGCAATGCTTTTCACAAACAGAGAACTACTCTCCTATTCCCATTTGAGAGACCTGAATTTTAAAAATCTCAATTCCTCCTTGGAAATCATCCTACTTTTTATTCAAATTACAAACATTCAGGTTACCAACTGTTTGAAGAATCGAAAGAGATTTTCAATTTGAAATTGACATAAGAATCCTTTTTGTTCCAACTGGGAAAAGAAATTCAGCTTGGTGCTTATGAATTCCATGTAACATAACACCTTTCCAAATAAGGCAAAATGCATTCCGTAATGCTATTTCCAGTCTTCCTTTCCTTCCTTTCTTCGTTCCTTCATTCCTTCCCTTGCCCCCTCTGTCTCTCTCTCCCTTGATACTTTTTTGTTCCCTTCTTCCATGACCTTTCTTTCCAAAATTATGCAGTCATTTCTATGGGTTATAAGTATTTGACTCTATCATTCACTCTTTACATATTCATTAACTGTATATATGCACTGAAAGCCCAATCAGTACCTCGACCCGTTCTATGTGCTGTGGACAATGCCTGGAAACCCTTGACTTCATACAGTCTACATTCAAGTAGGAGGAAAGTTTATTAGACTAAATAAAAAATTAAATGTTTTTTTTTAACTCAATACAATAAAAGAATTTATACTTTTGCTTAGGGAAGAATAAAGTAGCATATATTTTCCTAATCATCACTATTTCTTATTTTGAATGAGAAATAAATATTCCTAATTATAAATACAACATAGAGTTAAACATATTTAAAAGCGATTATTCAGTTACCCCTACCACAATTTAAATTCGAGGTATTTTCTAAATGATTTAAGCAGCTTATCTGGATTCAGCAGAAGGAACCAATTAAGTAAGTCTGTAACCAGTTTGGAAATCTGAAAAGCACTGGTCTTCTGGCCAAACACAGACCAAGGAAGCCAAACTTGAGACAACATCCACACTAAGTGGTACTTTAATGATTCAGTTATGTCCACCTTATGGCTGACCCTATCTCTTTCCCTTTCTCTCTTCCTCTGAACAGACATGCCTGAATATGTAGAACGAATACAGTTAGGCCCCCAACAGAATGCCTGGACAATGTTTCCTGTCATTTCATTTAAATGAAAAATAAAATTATGGATATAGCATTGCATAATCTTTATCTACATATACAGATATATTGTATTCACACCATCCTGTAATTATTCAGTCTTTTCATTTATATGCCCACTTATTTAGTGTTATTGTTCTTTTTTTTAATGTTTATTTATTCTTGAGAGAGAGAGAGGGAAGGAGAGAGAGTGCAAGTGCGTGCATGTGTGGGGGAGGGGCAGGCAGAGAGGGAGGGAGAGAATCCTAGACAGGATCCACACGGTCAGTACAGAGACTTTCAGGACACTCGAAGCTCAATCTCACAACTGTGAGATCGTGACCCGAGCCAAAATCAAGAGCTGAACGCTTAACCGACTGAGCCACCCAGGTGCCCTTGTTAGTTCTTGATTCACACCAATAAAAATAACACTGGCTTTTGATAATTTTTATTTTATTCTTCTTTTTAGTTTTAACAGACCTAGATTTCTGCAAATTGTTCTAGGAATTTTTATTTTATTAGACTTCTATTTTATTTTATTTTTATTTTATTAGAATTTTGATTTTATTTTATTTTAATTCCAGTGTAGCTAACACACAGTGTTATATTAGTTTCAGGTGCACAATATTGAGACATTCTAGCAAATGATCCAGTTTATTTTTAGACGATAACATGGCTGAACCTGAAGGATATCGTGCTAAGTGAAATAAGCCAAATGAATGACAAATACTGCATGATTCTACTTCTCTGAGGAATCTAAGATTGGCACCCTCATAAAAACAGAGTAGAATGGTTGCTGCCAGCTGTTGGGGGCAGGGGATACAGAAGATGCTGTTCAACAGGTATTGAGTTTCAACTATCCAAGATGGGTACGTTCTAGAGATCTGCTGTACATTTCCCTATCTGTATCCATCCTGTATTGTATTATGTACCCCTTTCTTTTCCATTGTGATTTAACTTTCTCTGTGGTGTTGTTCTATGCCGTCATGGCATCTCTGCAACTGCATTTAACATCTGTACTTGTATTTTCAAGGTGCCCATTCTCATTGTTCACTTCCCTTGAATTTTAATGTAAAAATGACTTTCATAATTGCTTCCTGTTTCTTTGTGTTAATTCCAAATACATTCTTTTTATATCTGCCCAAGAGCCCTCATTATTTGATTTTTTACAGGCTCAAGAGGATTCCCTCCGCAGACTTTTCTTCTTCAGTTTGCTTAAAGTCGTTCTAATCTTTCTTGACTTGCCTGAATCAGGAAACGTAGAATGCCCCAGCAGCCATACAATTGGGACTACTTATGATCTATATGGGAGAATTGGCAAACTATGGCAGGACCAAAATTAAGATGAATAGTGAAACTGGTGTGTAAGATCATGGTCTTTCAACAGGTTTTTGCCATGTGGGCAGGTGGCACGGTTGTTCACTAGGTGCTGGCAATATTCACTCAACTGGGCCAGCTGGGCATTTTCACACAACATGCAGTTTGGTGATTTTTTTCTCTCTTTTCTTCCAGAGGGTTTGCCGTCTCCAGGGTGTTTCACAAATATTATCATATTTATAGTTATGAGTTCCAGTTATGAGAGACTATTTAAATCGAGATTTATCCGTGATCACTTCACAATGCATATAAATGTTGAATCACTATGTGGTACACTTGAAACTAATATAATATTGTATGTCAAACACTTCAATTAAACAGATAAATAAATAAATAAATAAATAAATGTTATCAATTTTCTAGGCATTAAAAAAGAGAGAGAAAAAAGACATTCTTTCCCAAATACAATCTGCTTTAGATATTCATATGCGATTTTCTATATACATGTATTAGTCCTAAGCCAAATATATACGTTTTAATGACTTCTTAAATAGTCCATTTTTAAAATTATAAATGGCATTCTTAAAAATATAGAAAACAATGAAAATCATGTTATAATATTTTTAAGGTAATATGATTTATATATAGTTGTAACTATATTTAATACATATGCATACATACATACTTTTGCAACATTTAAATCATAAGTACCGGAAAAGATATATGTTGTATAAATTGTGTGTATGTTTCAGATTTCTTATAAATATATTCCAATCAAATCATGTAAAAATATGTATGATTTTAAATTATCTTTCAAATTAGCCATATTGCATTTTACATATAATTTTAACAATAATCTCTAATATGTTAACTGTCTTTGCCTGTTTTAAGGAATGATATTAGGCAGACATAAAAATAAGTACATACTGCATTAAAAAGTTATGACTCCCATTCCTTATACTGTCCGTTATTTCTGAGTATAGTCTTAATAACCTAATTTTTGATTGGCAATTAGTTTCATGGGTTCTTTTTTAGGAAAAGTCAGGTTTTTAGTTGAGACCAAGAATTATCTTATCATCATTTAGTGACAATGCATAATGAAAAGAATATCAGTGTAATATCAAAAGAGATTTTTATGAACTTTCATCAGGAACCTATTAGAATTCATTTGCAGAAACTGACATGTAGCATATTACTGCAATTTACCTTTGTGCATATGAGAATGAAATTCAACTTCCAAAACTTATTGAAGAATTGGGGGAAAACTCAGGTACAAATCAAAAGCAAGACAAGACAAAGAAATCTGGGGTCCCAGGTCAGACAGTAATGTGGGGGAATTATTTGTGGACAACAGATTGATGGTATTTGTGATCAGCTGTTGGAACAATAGCATCTCCAGCAGCTATAATTGGAAGAGTCTCCTAACTACATTATAATACCTGAAGTTATTAGTATTTTTGAGATGTTTAAATCCTATTTCTAAATAATAAAATTAGGGTATTTTTCATAAGACTATATTTTAGTGGGAATCCTATATTTACAGAAATAAATCAATTTTTAAACTACTTCAACTTTAAATGCAGTGTTCCACAGAAAGAACTTATTGCTACTTTACATAGTCTAACAAACTCAGCTTCAGTGAAGCATAATTTATATAGCAGAAAGGCCAGGGTACTTGAATTGATTTGACAAATATAATCCAAGTAGCCTTGAAGAAGTTGCTTAACCCATTTGAAACTCATTTTCTCAAGTGCAACTTAGGAATTGTGGACTCCATGAAAATAAATGAAATAGTGTTTGTGAAATGCTGTTTCTCTAATATAGCAGTCAACAAACCCCACTTCTCCTTCTGTCCCTCAACACACCCACCTCTCTCCTTCTCTCTCTCTCTCTAACACACACACACACACACACACACACACACACACACACACACTCACACATCATACCAATACAATGAACAGAAAAGCTAAGTAATTAATGAGACATGTTTAGGAATAGCAAAACTCACACTACATGCTTGCCTACAAAAGAGTCACAACAATTCACCTGGACTAAATGTCTTTGCAGTTGACCCTCACTGGGGAAATGAACCAAACATTAGAAGCAAAAATTAGAAGAAGGTCTAGTAGATGAGAAACATTACTCTTTTCTGTTTTTCTCTGTTGCATACTATTGGTTCTTAATTTTTTTGAAATACTCTAAATCATTTTCATTGGCCAACAATACTGGTATTTACTCATAGCTGGTGATTATAAGAGAGATACAAATGGTTTCCTTCAAGCTGTAATTTTATTAGCATATTTGTCCCCATCTTATATTGACCAACCCCTTTCTTCTTCTTTTTTTCTCATCAATTAAACTCATTTTCATGTGTATGACCAAACAAACTTATTGTAGCCCCTATAAAATATATATAGTAGCACAAGGTGGTTAGCATATTCTTATGCAGATACAAGTATAGATATCTTGTCCATTTTTCATGGCCTCATATTTTACTGAACCATAGAGTGCTGCTTGGACAGCTTGCCACTATTAGCAGAGAGCCTTGGAATCTCACTTGTATAGCCTACTGTCTGTTATAGGAAGAAACTGATGCCATCAGAACCTATTTTTTGTTGTTGTTTTTCATTTTTAAACAAGTGAGAAACTGATAAGGCATATATACACTCCTGGCTTACTGGGAGAATAGCAGGAAATTCACATAGTGCTAGTTACCATGTGGATTTGAGTTTCCATACAAAAAAATGCAGAAGAAGATCAGGGGCATTCTCCTATTTCAAAAACTAAATTATCTTTATGCAGTCTACATGCACGCACACACACACACACACACACACGCATGCACACAGATACATAAGACTTGGCAAAGGCCTTAGTAAAAACTTAACTCACTCTTTTTTCTAGTGAGGTGGGAAATATTGGCTATTTTTATCACAACTACAACAAAGGGAGGCATAGAACCTCAATTATTGAAAAAAAAAGTGACTGTGTACCTTATACGGGTAGTCAATATTAGAAAGGATCATGGAATCTCATTTTATATTTTTGTTGAGCTCTTTAGCTAATGGCATGATGACCTGTATTCTGCTTTTATTATTTCTTTTCTTGTTTAAAATGGATAATCTAGAAAGCTTCTTATGTAACCTCTCTAATAACTTTCTATAACTTTTTTCAGTGAGTCATTAGAAGGACAAGGAATAAAATCCATAGTTAATGAAGATCACTTAGAGAAGACAAACCATCCTGCTTTGACAAGGTTCAATGTTCTTTGAATTGAATCTGGGATGTTTTCCAAATCTTATATGTGAAGATATAAAGTTCCCTTCTTCAATTTTCTATTAATAGATAAACTTTTGTCTTACATTTTTTCTTTAACATTGGTATCAGAAGTCTTTCTTCATGTAACTGACTATTTTCTGCGCATTTAATGTGAATTTACACATTTTATAAAGCTTTTTCGAAAGTAATGTCACATAAAAAAAGATAATGTTACATAATAATAATCTATAAATTGCAAGGTATGAACCCCAAATATATATCTAACAGCACAGAGCCCTGGTGTGAGTTCTGTTTAATTTACAGCTCCATTGTGACAGCCACAATTCATTTATGACAGAGCTATATAGGTCTTCACTAATACTGTGATATATTTAGCTGTCTGGATTCTGCTGCACTAATATGGAGAATGAAAAATAAGTTGATAAAAGTCCAATTTAAATTCAACAACTAATAAAGACAGGGTAAAATTTTAGTATTGGAAAAAATCCTCAAATATGATACTTGAAAGTCTGTTATTTTGTAGCTCATTTACATAAAGGGGATAGTATGGTACAAGTGTAAGCCATAAGTTTAACAACTTTTGTGACCTAACTCAAATGAAATTGGTAATATTTTTATTTCTTTATTACAGAATAATATTTGCTGTATTTTTGAAATAAAAACAATAAAAAATTACACATTTATTTTCAATTATTATAGAAAAAAATAAATTTGTATTAACAGGGTATGTCTCTGACAAATGGAATCAAGGGATTTTCTAGAATTTTACTTGTAATTCATGTCTCTAATCCAGTAAGTGAGTCACCATACAAATATTTCTTGGATATGGTATTTTTGTTAAGTTCCTAACTGAAAAAATTATCAGTAAAAAAAATAAATACCATTTTTCAATTTACACTTGATTTCAGGGCACTGAAATATGTTATATTTATGTAATAAATCAGCATCTCTCTCACACACACATGTACATGAATAACACACACACACACACACACACACACACACACACACACACACACAAGAATGAATCCAAAGTGGATAAACAAGTATACCGTGGAAGTTTCCATTGTTGATGTCCAATCGATAGATTAGTCATGAACTGAAGTTCTCCAGTCAGTGGGGAAAGTGATGATAGATTATCACAGAATATTGAACATTCATTTCATTTTCAAATTCCTACCAAATCATTTGCTCCTCTTCTAAAACAATTTCCACAAGTTGTGTTTGATAATATCAGTATGAAATTAATTTATACATATTTCTTAAACAACTGAATTGAACATTATATATATAACTGAATAGAGGTCAAAGGTAGAGTTCAATTTTTTGTGGAAATAATCGTATGGATAGCACTCCCTAAAGATGAAAATCTCCCCTCAAAAATTCTATATGATTACTATAGGGAAGTCTACTATAAGACTGCATTTTCAATGCAGACAAATATTGGTCTCCTAAAGAGACCAGTATTGGTCCTTGTGGTGATGTGAGAAATTATCATTTTTATGTATAAAGTGCAAGTATGCACGTAGTATACAAAAAGATACACAATGGCATATGCTTGACATTAAAATTTCGTGACAAATTAGGGGAAAATATCACAGAAATCGTGAAAGGGAGAATAGTTTAAGTTGAGAAACACTACTCTAAAAGTGTTTGTTTTAATCTTTAAAATATTTCGAGGTTGAATTAGTTTTAAGTGGTTCATTTGTTATACAGTAGTGAATCATACAAAATCTTAGAAAATGAAATATGATTAATATTTGTGCAAGAGTATCAATCAAAACTCCAGTCAGTAGACCCACACTCCAATAAAAGGCCCTCGATCTAGCATTAAAGATTTTCTAAATATGAATCATTGCAATCATCTGGCCAATCATCCAGAAATTTAAGAGCCATCTTTGACAATTTGGTTTCATTCTAAATTCCATAAAGAAATGATGATGGATTTTTGTCAATCTTAGCCATCGCATACTTCAGTAATTACTTCTAACCATTTCAAGTGTTACTACCCATATCCAAGTACTGAAAGCCTGGGCTACTGCATTTTATTTTCTTTCAATTTATCTCATCTTGCTCAAATACAGTTCCCTTCCCCCAATCCCAAGTATAGTTAGATTGTAATATTGGTAAGACTATAGATTTGTAATCAGTATTTCTATTATTACAACAATCTAAATATTGCTTACATCTAAGTCAGAGTACTCGGTAATATAGTTTTCTTTTTTTGGTAGAAATTCATGATTTCCCTAGACTTGAAAATTATCATGTTTTTGTTTGCTTACTTTCTGTATCTATAAGTTTCCTATAGTTGCTGTAACTAGCTACCAAAAATTTGTCTTTAAAAGATCAGATATTTATTATTTCAGATTTCTTGAGACCAGTAGTATGAAATCAAGATGTTGGTTGGGCCACTCTCCCTCTGAAGTCTCTGGGGGAGAAATAATCATTTTCACCTCTTCCAGCTGCTGGAGGCTCTTGGTGTTCCTTAGTTCATGGCAGCATAACTCCAGTTTCTGCCTCCATCTTGACAGGACCTTCTTCCATCTGTCTCTATGTCTCAAACCTTTCTCTTCTTTCCCTTACAAAAACACCAGACATGGGATTTAGGCTCCACTTTGGAGTTATTATCTCAAGGACCTAACATGAGTACATCTGCAAAAACTTTATTTCCAAACAGGTATGAGGGATAAGGACTTGGATACAACTTTGAGGGGCACAGTTGAAATCTACAACATAAAATGTTTATAAGCCCATTAGGTATTTTATCAAGTTCATCACTTTAAGCAAATCTCTTTCACAGACTCCAGACCTGCTCCAATCTGGATGGTTGGTTCTCTACGCAGCTTCCTGTTCTCATTTTAGAAATTCAGTTCACAATCAGCCAGGGAATTGCCTTCCTCTTTGTTTTGTTAAGTTTCCTGTTTTCTGAATTTAGTGTCTAACTTTGTTGGTTTATATTCTTTGGTTTTTGAATAGTAGCCCTCCAATAGTTCCTTGGAAAGCTAAAATTATGATATTTTCTATGTCTAAAAACACCTTAACTCCTTTGCCTTACCTTTAGTTGTAAGCATGAATCCATAGGTTAGATAATGTGTAAGCAATGGGTTAACTTTCAAATAGTTTGTGATAACCTGCTTATCACATGGAGCCATTATATCACAGTTTGTCCAAGGTAGGAATAGGATATACTGGTGACAGTATCTTAAATTACAAAACACCCTTGTAGGCATTAAATACCAGCTTATTTACATTATTTATTGAAAATACATTGTTTGATGTTCTTCAACGGAGTTTACTTATTATGAGATCAGGCAGTCTGAGCTTCCTGGAATCCAAGATATCTCACACATATTTTAGTGGCCTGGAACCTGAATCCTTTGCAACTCTGAGGTAGAACACTAGAAGCTCTGCTTGGGTGTCCCAGTGCTTTCTACTGCTCATTTATGCATCTTTGGCCCTGGTGCTATGTATCCTGTGCCTGCAATTAAACTTGCCGTGTTATAATCTGATGAGTCCTGTTGATTACCCCAACTGCCATGGATACTGCCTTCTATTAAGTTTTGAAAACACACCCCCATGTTCCAATTTCCATTGTCTTTTTGAGGAATCATTTCAAATATTCTTATTCTTTATCTTTGACGAAGCCCATTATTTTTCTTAAAGCTTGTGGGCTCTAATTTTCATATCAACTGATCTGAAATGTCAGGATGACATGATTGGTGCAGAATTATTTTTATACATCCAGCTAGACACCTGGTTTCTCTTTTTAATCTATAGATATCTGTCCTTGGCATTGGCAATATGTTCTTAAATTATCTATTCAATGACGTTCTCTGATCTAATTTTGCTTTTATTATTTTCTGAGATTCCTATTTGTTAGGTTTTTGGACCACCTAGGCTTGTTATTTTCTTTTAGTTTTCCATCTCTTTTGTATTTTTACACAAGACTTATTCAACATTAGCCATATGTTGTTTTGGTTATCAAATAATTATTTTACAAAAATTGCTTTTCTCCCTCTGGATGTTCTTTCCCATAGCATCCAGACTTAAATAGCTTTGTATACCTCTTTATGAGAATATCTGTGAGGAGTCTCGCTCCTGGTTAAAAATCTATGTGTGATTTTTCAAGCTTGACAATAGACAATTACTAAGGCTTTGCCCAACAGGCCTCAAACTGCCCTCCCCCAGCCAGACTTGATGCACAGTAAGTGCACCACAATCTCTGAAGGGACTTGCAATCAATGTCCCAGGCCCTTCTGACTGGTCATGCTCTTTGCTGGTCCAGGCTAGTTGAGGCTGGTCCTGGTGCCTTCATTCCTGGGTTTCTTTATCTGAGACCTTGTTAGAGGCTATCTTCGGGCAGGTCTGCTGAGACATCCTAATGGGGGTTGGACAGGAGAACCACTTTTCCTCACTCTGGTTCAGTACCCAGTGTTTTTTCACTCCTATCCCTCTCTTTGCCCATCCCACCAAGCCTCTTGGTCCTTAAAACTGCTGAAGCCTTTTGTTCAGGCTTCCCCAACAGTGAGAGAATCCCTACAGCTATGCTGATCTGCTTGACCCTCTGCCACACTGCACCATTCTATGTCGGAAATGGAACATGGGGAGTTAGCTTTTTCCAGTTTTAATCTCTTGCTTATACCATCACAGTAAATGATTAGAGGCTTACCACTCATTTTTGACTTAGTGCTTTAATTGGATACGAAGGTATCTGACAGATAGAAAAGTGCTTCTGCAAGCCTAGCTGGGCTCCTGACAATTTGAAATATATGTTTTGAAATTTCATTCTATCTAAAAAGTTTATGTTCTGGGGTGCCTCGGTGACTCAGTCGGTTAAACATCTGACTTTGGCTCAGGTCATGATCTCATGGTTTGTGGGTTTGAGCACCACGTTGGGCTCTGTGCTGACATCTTAGAGCCTGGAGCCTGTTTCAGATTCTGTGTCTCCCTCTCTCTCTGCCCCTCCTCCACTTATGCTCTGCCTCTTCCTTTCTATCAAAAATGAATAAACATTTAAAAAATTTAAAAAAATTAAAAAGTCTATGTTCTTTCATGTTACATTTTTCTCTGTTTGGATCAATCATAAAGATCTACCAGAATGTCCTTCTGCAATGTTGAAACCATTAGTAAAAGCTCTGTGTTGGAGATGGGGATGATCAATTAAAGTCTTTACTGCAGAGTTTACAAGTTTCTTTTTCTTGGTGAATTCAAGATGGTAGATAGTCCTGCTCAAAAGGGAAATTTATTGAACTCTATTGACTTGGAAGGTATAGGCATGGCTGTCAGTGATTTGGGAATCAATATCAGAATAAGAGGTGCCTAACCATTTAATGCAGGAATTCTTACATTATGGTATTTTCAGTTCTGTCTCCCTACTCTCAACTGTGCCTGATATCTTTAATGTGGAGACTATAGTTTTATACTCTTTAGGAAATACATTTTCAAACTTCGAATGAGACAAGGAAGGGACAATCACATGGCTGCTAGAATGCCGAAAGACACTTTTTTTCTTAGAAATACTTCAAGCAATTATTTAATTTTCTTTCCCTTACTTTATTTTTCATTTCCAAGGGAAACTGGTGAAATAATTTTTGAGCCTCTTGGGAGTCCAATGATGTATTTACATCTCACTTTTCCCTCATGCTAAGTCAGTTAACACCTCTGCTTTCCCAATGTTTGCTGCTATTAAATTTTTTACATTCTCTGTGCCCTGGTGGAATAGTCTAGCAATGGTTTCACAGTTAGTGATGTTTTAAATTTGTGTTTATCCTCTTACAAAAGATGCTGATCTTACTGTAATTTTATTTTATCCTCCACCTATTTCCAAACACTTATTTTATTTATACAATACCCAATATTAATTGCTTTAAAATACAGTGATTAAGAAGTTTCCTAAAGTGGTGAAAAGCATTACATCACAGAGTCAATGAGCACAACACTATATATGAAAACCAAACATATGCACATGCACGTGCGCGCACACACACACACACACACACACATTCATACATACAAAGGAACATCATAATCAAACTGCTGAATATACAAGACACAGAACATACATGAAAGAACATTTAAAAAGAAAGAGACATAATTAAAGAAATTTAAAGTTCTACCTTCCTCAGTACTCCTACAGGTAACACCAAAATTGTTAACAACATATTGTCTGGCATATGTGTGCATGTGCTTGTGTGTATGTATGCAGACACATTAATTTTGTATCAACACATACATATATAGGTACATGACATGATATCTTGAAATAAACAGTTCAAATACTGTTGTATCTTAAGACATTTCATAGTATATTCACATAGGAATTTTGCAAAGGTAAAGTGAATTCAATTGAATTGGACTGAATCCAAACATCTCCAGTTTTGTTTTTATAAGATTCACTCTCCAAGAGGCTCTAGAACCTTTGGAGTTTAAGGAAGAGATGGTTCTTTCTATGTTTCTCTGTGTAATAATTCAACTAATTCTGATGAACTTCATTTATGTTTTTTAGTATCAGTGATGACTTTTCTCAGTTTGTTTGTATTTGTCCAAAAGGTATTTATTTTTCAATCTGATATATTTTCTTCTAGCTATATAAATATAAATTAAATTTTGTTTTCACAAATTTGCTTTTTTATTTCCAATAGTTTCTATTGAAAAGTCAGCCCCTTGTCTTATTATTTCATTTTAAATTAGTATTGTTCTTCCCTGGCTGCTTTTAAAAGTGTTCTGTGCTTGGATATTCAGCAGTTTGATCATGATGTGCCTTGATATGTATGAATGTGTGTGTGTGTGTGTGTGTGTGTGTGTGCACGTGTGCATATGTTTGTTTTTCATATATAGTGTGAGTTGTGTTCATTCACTCTGTGATGTAATTAATGCTTTTCATCACTTTAGGAAACTTCTTAATCACTACTTTGTCAAATACCTTTGTTATTCTCTTTCTCTCTTCTTTTTGTGATTCCAATTACATACATGTTAGGCGTGTTGACCCTGATCTACATGGATCTTACACGGTCTGTTTGCTTTCTGTCTCCTACTTCAGTTTGGATATGTTCTATGGATGGTTCATTGGGCATAGTCATTCGCTTTCCCGTTTTGTGCAGTATACTGTAAAGCACAAGTGCAGATTATTTATATTCAGTTATTGAATACACAAATGAATCTCTCCGATAGATTGCTCTATTGAAAGCATTGAACGTTTCCATTTTCTTCAGGTTGATCATTATTTTCTCATAGTTATTTTAAAGCACTTTCTTCAAATCCCAATACCCGGATTATCTATGAATCTGATTCTATATTTTTGTTTGCTTCATTTTCAGTCACTATTTTGTACCTTTTCCCATACTTTGTGTGCTGGGAATGTTGTGTAAAAGAATCATAGAGGATCAAGATGAAATTTTTCAAAATAGCCAGGTTCACTCTGCCCCACTAACAAGAAAAAAAAAAAGTAATAAGTCATTCTCAATATAAAGAATAAGATTCATTCAATCTTATTAATTCCAGAATATTCTTCCCAGGCTTCTGGTCAATAACTGGTAGAACTTTGTTTCTTTATATGGGAAAGACAGCAGGAGATTTAGTTCTGTCCTGATAGATTGTGAGCTGTACTCACAGACCTCTCGGGAGAAAGAGTTTCAACTTTTATCACATATTTGTAACAGATTCACTCTCTTCATCAGGGCTTTGTGTACTCTTAACTTTGAGGCTGAAGACAAACTCATATAACGATTTAAAAGCTTGTGCTATAGAATCCACAGCCTCCAGTATATTCCCCAAAAGTCCCAAAGGGGACACTAACTGTGCAATGGTGGACTCCTTTCATTTCTAAAAGTCTCCATGTTTTGCCCATTTCCAATTCAGATCCTTATTGGTCCTCAGAACTGATAATAACACCTGCAAACAAAGCATCTAGTGATATGCATCTCACCGTGGACAGGCACGTTCTCCCTAAAATTTTAGTTTACCATTTTCGTGCTGTCTTACAGCTCCTTGATGTTTTATATATATTAATAAATTATTATATATATGAATAAAATACTATATATGTTAAATAATATATACCTATCTATCTATATCATCTATATCTATATCTTGTCATTTAATTGGCTGGTTCTAGCTAATGCAGAAGTTTGGATCTTCGAGAATCTACTATAGCTAATCTGGCAACAGAAGTCTCCTTTCCATATGAGTTAGTTAAAAATGAGAAGTATGTTGTAAAGTACCCATTTTATACATTTTGTTTAAATGCCCAGCCTTTATTTTTTTCCTTCAGGTCCTCTGGTGTGACTTGCTAAAGACTTGCTTCAGTTTTATGATATTTCACAACAAACTAAACATCTCCTTAAGTCCAGGGATGGCTACTACTCATATATACCTGTTTAACAGGACATACACACGGGATGTTTTCTTTCTAGCCCAAATTCAATGACAAAGTTGGTTTGCCTGCCACTGAATCTTTGAGATTCTACTAGATCCTATACAAATCTTATTCTGAATTTTTATACTTTGAATTTCACCAGCTTTCAAAATGAACCATAGACATTAGAGTCTTGTGAACATGTTTGTGTTAATAGACGAATGAAATACAAACGTCCTCATCTAGTAAGGGATTTTGTTTCCAAAGTTCATGTGGGGATCTTATAAACATTGTAGCTATCGCTATGGTGCTAAATAAATGCACATTTTATGCTGAACGGATTGCTAAGCAAGCTCCCACTTCTTCATGTGATCAAGATACCCTCTATTACGTAGATGAGGCAAGTCCGCAAGATACCTTTCCTCAGGTATTTTTCATAGTCGTTCTTAACGCTCACCTTTTTTATTTGTTTTATACCAATTAAGATCATAAGATCTCTCTGCCACCTCATCTTTCTCCTTCTTCAAACATCTCTATTTGTGTTTTCTGCTTTCTCTTACTCTAGAGTGTAGGAGGCTGACAAAAAAACTTTCTCCTTCAGAGTTTGTTCCTTAAGGGAGTCTGTTCTATTATTTCTACATTTACTTCAACTGCGGAGTTGCCTTCAGCAGATATCTGCACCGAGACTGTCTTTTATCTATCCACAGTGACTACTCCTTGAAAACTAAGTAGAAACATTTGGATTTCAGGAAAATGCGATTTCTCTCAATATTTGATTTTTTAAAATTCTTTCAGTATTAAGTAATTCATTCCATTTCAATGGTATCATTAACAGTCCTTCCTGTTCTATCTTGTACTATGGGATATTGCTACCTCTGTCATACTTCACATGTATACTTTTTTGTTTCTCCTTTTCTTTCAAAGAGGTATAAGTGGTCCCTGATTATATACTTTGCCTTAAATTGTATCTTAAGTTGTATGTACATTTCATTCCGTAGGCACTCTCCAATGGATCCAAGACCTTCCTGTTTTCCTTTTACATTCCCTTTGCTTTTAGATAAAACAGTAATTCGTTTAATAGACTCATCTAGGATCTTCTTTATTGGTTACTGTGAGTAATATAAGATAATGAACTTAAAGTCCATCTAAAATTAAATCATTTTTCAAATGAATCCTACCCATGTCTACCAATTATTAGGGTAATTTGACTATATTCATCCTTCTAAACTGTAGCTCAAATCTGAAATCAGTCATCATCCTTCCTGCTCCCTTTCAGTATGTTAGCTCTTCTGTGCACTTTGCCATAGAATCCTAATGCCGTAACATCTACAGACTGCTTCCTTCATGAAAATGGCCATACTCATATCCTTACATGCAATAAACATCCTCTATTAAAAATGTAATGATGTTAGAGATTATGAGCAATAATAAAAATAATTATAACTATTATGTTAATACTTATTTGATACCAGATAATATTACATACAATTTCTCATTGCATTTAAACCATAACTCTAGGAAGCAGACCCAATTACTTTCTAAGCTAAAACCCATAGACATTAAATAATGCACCTAGCTCCATTGCTAGGCCATAGAAAACTAAAATTGTACCCGGGCACTTGGACTCCGATACCTTTGCTCTCATACTGTACTACAAGTGCTGTGATTTCTATTACATCCCATTTGATACTCTTGGTCAGCCAATGGAAAAGACAGATGGATCTGGGGTAATGGAAATGTGTTTACTTAAGCTTAATGAAGTTAAGATTCCATTTGCAGCTATGGCCTCCTTAATGGTGAAATCAATACATCCCTGGCTCCTGTAAGCAGCTATTGACACAGTGAATCTATTTTGTCCATTCTGTTAAATAGAAAACACATAAGTAGTACCCTTTAACCTAGTACATCATTACAACCCTACAAAGGAAAAAAGACACTCATTTTTTCCCAAGGACAGGAGCAAAAATAAGTAAGTAAATAAAGAAAGAAGTATGTAAATATTTATTTATTTATTTATTTATTTATTTATTTATTTATTGTATCATGACTTTCTTGCCAAAAATCCCTCTATGAGGAGAGTCTAATGCTCCTATTCTATGGGTCCTGGCTAATAGTTATGGGAGAAAAAATGTGTGTGTGTTCATGTGCATGTGTAACAGTGTATCCATAGACTATAATCACAAATTATACAAAATGAAAGATATCTTTTTAAAAAATATTACTTAATACAGGATCATATACTACTCGCTTAATATATATATCAGAATGACAATTTTAATGATGGATATCCAAATTATAGTTTTTAAAACCATAATGACTCACACATTTCAACATGTGATGAGAAAGATTTCAACCTCAGGCTGAAAATTTTCTCAGCAGGAGACCATTGTCAATTTTGTGCCTAAGGGGGCAAGGCTGAACAAACAGTGAGTCAGGGGGAAAAATCCCATCTTCAAAAAGTGGAGGGTTAAGAATGTCCAAATAGCATATTGGACATTAGTCCAATAGTAGTCCAATATTAGTCCAAATAGTACTTTAGGAGAGGGGGAAATGTTGTAATAATAAAAAATGCTGAGTGCGACGGCACTAAACAGTATGTATTGATGTAATTGGGGGACACTCTGGGAGTGTTCCCAAGAGTTATACTAGAGTGACAGTACAACACACATAAAGTGTGTTTAAAAATGTATTGTTGAAAGACTTGTATTTCTTAAGAAAAAGTCCAAGAAATCAGACTTTGCTGGGTAACATATGGATCACAGTGAAAGCAGTCAGAGTACTTTCTGACCTTTATTATTTACCGACGTGAAATGTACTGTCATCTAAATGCCAGTAGGTAGACAGGAACATGTTAAAAAAAAATCCTGAATGTTCAGGAAATACCTGCTTACATTCTGCTGTTTGGAAACTGACATTGCCTGTTTGTGTATCTACTGTTTGGGAACTCCAGTTATGTCACACCTTTACAACAGCAGGGCTAATTTATTCACTCATGTTATTTGTGTGCTTGGTATTTCTTACCAGGAATGCTTGCTGAATGCCGTCTTGCGGAGACTGTGATAGGTTCTTCAACATGAATCCACGTCAAGTGTTCCTCAAATTGATCTACAGGTTCTATACAATCTTTATCAAAGTATTAGGTGCCTGGCTTTCAGAAACTGCCAAGCTTATCCTAAAATTCATATGTAAAGAGAAAGGATTAAGTGTAGCGAAAGCACTCTTTAAAAAGAACAGGTGTGCCTGGGTGGCTCAGTCAGTTAAGCTTCTGACTTAGGCTCAGGTCATGATCTCATGGTTTGTGGGTTTTAGCCCTTTGTTGGGCTCTGTGCTGACAGCTCAGGGCTTCAACCCCGCTTCAGATTCTGTGTCTGCCTCTCTCTCTGCCCCTCTCCTGCTCACACTCTGTCTCTGTCTCTATCTCAAAAATAAATACATGTTAAAAAAAAATAAAATACATAAAAATAAAAAGATTGAATCTGGAAGATTCACACTTCTCAAAATCAAAATTTACCACAAAGCTAGATTAATCAAGACTTTGTAGTGCTGACATATCATATATCAATGGAATAGTGAGAGTCCACAAATAAGCTGATTGTGTTTTAGTACTTTTTTTTTTTCCTCACTTTGGTTATAGGACCTGTAGGCTATTTGGTCTTTCCAGATGTTTGAGGATTCAGAGCAGCTGGAAGTTCTATATGAATGATTCTTAAATTTAAGTAGCTCTGAATAGAGGACCGTTGTACAATTTTAATTACATAAGTACTTGAAAGATTCTTCTAAGCAAAACTAAAAGGCAAAATAAAATACACATACAAGTCAGACAATTAATTGTTCCTTACTTGTTCAAACTATAAAATAAAAGCATCAAGAATATGTGAGTAATTTTTGCATTATTTCATTTCATGCTATCTTGGTATTACATGTCCATTAAAGTTGTAATCAGAGCAGTTCATTAGATTAGGTTTTAGTTTATAGCTTTTTGAAAGAGGTTATTGTATTTATTTCACATAAGCCAAAAATAAATCTCATTAGATTTAAATTTCTACTTTCCTTAATTGAGCCACTAAGGCTAAATGATTGACGCATAATCCTAAATGTGGTATAGCTTCTTAGAATCTTCAAAAACAAAGACTTCCTGGAATTATATTCAGATGTATTGATTGTACTGCTGCTGAAGGGAAGTGCTGATCAGGCAGTGGTGATTCATTCAACTTTAGCTGGTGGCATATATTCAGCCCAGAACAGAGCACGTCAGCCATCGTCTATAATATTAGAGCAGCAGAAGGTCTTTATTACTCTGTCTCACAGAAGGCTGCCGCCCCCCTTCTATTCTTATACCCTGCACCTCTGATGCAAACTTCACGCATGGCTTTCCAATCAGGAATAACATTAATCTTTGTTTCATATTCATGAATATGATTGTATTTCATATGCACAGATGACAGCTTTAAGGTTTTCACTCCAAAATGATGGGAGCAAAGAAATCAGTGTTTTGATTATATATATATATATATTTTGCAATGATTGTTTTAAGAATTGAATTCGTATTGAAACTTGTTTTTTGCCAGGCTGTAGAAACAGATCTATAATTGCCCAGCAGTTATTGCTAATAGAATTATTTTTATGTGGTATTTCTTTGTTTTATTTCACACTCAGAAACCTTAATTGTTCACCGACTGTCTCTGTATACAATGTGATCATTTTATAAGTGTGCTGATATCTATTTTAAAATATATAAACCATATGGATATCTCTTCACTATGACTTTGTTTTTATGTTTTAGTGTAGAAGAACTTATTTCGTGAGTCATTCTGTTTCCCATGTAGGTCAGTTATGTAATACTTCATGGTTCTCATTTAAATGGAGACATATCCTTTAGCATACTATACAAACATAATTCATTATCTCCTGACATGAGCAACTAAGAAATATCCCTTTGTAAGTCACAACATCTTATTTATTTTAAAAAAATATATGTTTTATTTATTTTTGAGAGCAAGAGAGACCGAGCATGAGTGGGGGAGGGACAGAGAAAGAGGGGGAGACCCAGAATCTGAAACAGGCTCCAGGCTCTGAACTGTCAGCACAGAGCCCATCGCAGGGCTCGGATCCAGGGACCACGAGATCATGACCTGAGCTAAAGCTGGTTGCTTATCCAACTGAGCCATCCAGGTGCTCCTAAAATATTACTTTTAGGAATAATTATTAACCTACAATATTAAATAGCGAGATGATGACCTGAGCCGAAGTCAGATGCTCAACCGACTGAGCCACCCAGATACCCCTACAAATCTTATTTTTTTAAATGTTTATTTATTTTTGAGAGAGAGAGAGAGAGAGAGAAAGAGAGGATGAGTGGGGGATGGGCAGAGAGAGAAGAAGACACAGATTCTGAAGCAGGCTCCAGGCCCTGAGCTGTCGGCCCAGAGCCCAATATGGAGCTCAAACTCACGAACCACAAGATCATGACCTCACCTGAAGTCAGATGCTTAACCAACTGAGCCTCCTAGGTGCCCTGTGTCACATGTTAGAAGTAGCTTATGCCCTCTTTAACTTTTACTTCTTTTTCGATCATTCAGCATTTTTCCCATGGGATTTGTCTGAATCCATCATGTTAGTAATGACTGGCTTCATGTAAGAGCCATAAATGTGAGCAGACTTTGTATTACTGTTAATTTTATGAAAGTAGCATGTATCCACTGTGTTAAAAACTGAAATTGCATGGTAGGAATGATAATGAGAAAGACTAGCTCCCCTCTACCCCTGCCTCATGCCCACCCCTTCACAAATCAACTCCTTTCAATTATTTCTTTCTGTTGTTTAGTCCTCTGGCAATTCAAACTGTGTTTCTAGATAACATTGTATACCGCTATGGCATAATTTCTTAACCTTGCGGTTCCAGAAAGAGCCCACCTTATGCCCTGTCTCTTCTCTCTGCTCTATTTTGTTTTTCTCTTTCCTTTTCTTTCTCCTTTTCTAAGTGCTGTTTCTCTATGGATTGCCTTTGTGTATTTAAAATTTATTTAAAATTTAAAATTCATTGAAATTTTAAAATTATTTAGGGATCAGCTAATGTTCACACCATGTCTTGTTTCTCCTCTGGTAAAACAAGAATTGTTGCGCCCTACATCACAAAAGTGCTTCTCTTTACCTCTAGGCTTCTTCTTCCACTCCCCAAGGTGGTCACAGCTGCTTTCCTTTCACGTTGACAGAATCACGTTGTACGTTGTGATTCTATGTCTTTTTCTTTTTTCACATGTCATTTTACATTTAGAGATACAGTAGAGTGTTTATACTTTGTAGCTATGCAAGTATAATTTGTTATTGAAACGAATGGTCTGTTATTATTGACTCACTTCTATCCAATGTCTCCAGGCCTTATAAAGTTTATAGAATTAAAAGAAGGTCAAATTGAGTCATCTTTCTTACATACAGCCATTTCTTTAAATATAGCACACTTTCATTTACTTCACATTTTTGTATGGTTTTTTTGATTTGTTTCTTAGCATTTACATTTCTCTCATTTTCTACTTGGGAGGATAAACATATACCTCCTCCAAACTGTTACTGATATCAGCCAGCTTATTATTACTTCTTCCATTGTTAATATTTGATTCCATATAGATATTCTTAATTGAGACAACTAACATGTTTTTCTAAGATATCTCTTTAAATGATCCACTGTTTCTTTAATTCTATAACTGTTTCTTTGTTCGTTGTCATATTTTCATTTCTGGACTATATTTTCAAGTACCATCCTGAGGAAGAATGAATGGGGAGACCAGTTATTGGTCTACACATGCATTCACAAAAATAAATGGCTATATTTTTTCTTCAAGTATTTGGCACATAAAATAATAGGTCAAGTTAGCAATCGCTTCTTTTTTTTCAAAATTTAAAGGTGTCATCAGATGCTAGCACGATTTTTGTCCTTTATAGATGACACTTTCAATATTTTTTGTCTATTTCTCTGTAATTTCTTATATTTTTTCCTGTCAACAAGGGTGTGGCATATTGAGTTTTCTAAGATGGCTACAAAAAATGTCTCCCGCCCTACATAGCCTTCTTACTTTGTCACTTTTCCCATCACATGGTGGGGTCTCTGTCCACTCCTATTTAATATGTGAGAACAAATATTGTGGTCCTTTGATCAATAGAGACAGCAAATATTATGCTATGTGAATTCCAAGACTAGATTAATATAATTCCACACACACTTAAAACTTGTATTATTGGGACCCTCACTCCTGGAACCCAGCTGCTATGCTGTGAAGAAGCCAAAACTAGTCCATCAAAGATATCGCATGGAATGACCACATAGAATTATCCCCACCAAATGGCTGGCCCCTTTTCTGAAGACCTAATGTCTCTTTTCAATATTAGAAAATAATCTATCAGTTTCATTGTAATTTAAATCTCTGAATTCTCTTTGTGACTACTGTTTTTTGGATTTTAGCTTTGGGGTAACATTTCTTATCTTTGCTCTCATTGCTTTTATATTGTTCATCTCTTTGTTAATTTGCTTTGCATTATCTTGGAAATATTGTATTGCTATTTTGAGTAATACCCTTGATTTCTTAGCTATCATTCTTATTCACTATTTTCTGTTTGTTCATTTGTTCCAAAGTTTCTCATTGTCCTGTGTATAAAAAGATCTCCTAAAGTATCTTAAAAAAAAAAAAAAGCCAAGAGAATGTTTTTTTTTTGTAGTTTTGATATCTTCTCTGCATTAGTTCTTTCAACTTGAGTCATGTTTTCTGTTTGTTTATCTTACGTTTTTGCCTGTCTAGGCCCTTCAAGCTGCTATAGCAAAAATACCATAGACTGAATGGCTTATAAACAACTTATTTCTAACAGTTCTAGAGGGTGGTAAGTGCAAGATCAGGGTGCTAGTACAGTGGGTGTCTGGCGAGAACCTGCTTTCTGGTTCATAGAGTGCTGTGTTCTTTGCATCTTCAGGTGGCAGGAGTAGCCAGGGAACTTTCTGGGGGTCTCTTTTATAAGCCCAAGATTCTTATCCATGAAGGCTCTACCCTTGTGATCTAATCCTCTTCCAGACCCCATTCTAAATACCATCACACTGAGGGTTAGGATTCAACATGTGAATTTTGGAGAGACACATTTTTAACCCAGGTTTTGTTTTCCGTATGTTTATCTTGGCTTATTTGACTGAATGTTTGATTCCTAAGGTTTTAGGGAGTGAGACTGGAAAATCTGACTGGGCCCTCTATGAACCTGCATAAGTTATTCTACTTGCAAGAGTCATATTAGTCTTTACACATGAGTAACGACACCTACATTAAATGATTTATTGTTCTTAAGATATTCAATCAAATAATGTAGGAAAGGTGGAAATGACTTTTTCTTAACTTGGGGCATGCTTTTTTTGTTTATTTTTATGCATGTTTGGGAATAAGTAGAAGATTAAATGGTAACTGCCTATCTGTATACAAACCTTAAACTAATTCTTGAATTTTTGGCCATTTTTTAAGCTAGTTATTTGTTGTAGCAAGTCTGTAGTCCATTTGTAATTGTGCCAATATGTAGATTCCTACCACTATTTTTATTTATTTATTTATTTTTTTTGAAGGAGAGAGACAGAGCATGAGCAGGGGAGGAGCAGAGAGAGAGGGAGGCACAGAATTTGAAGCAGGCTCCAGACTCTAAGCTGTCAGCACAGAGCCTGATGTGGGGCTCAAACTCAGAAACTGTGAGATCATGACCTGAGCCAAAGTCAGACTCTTAACCGATTGAGCCACCCAGGTGCCCCGAGATTCCTACTCTTGAAGCTCAGCGTATATTCCGTGTTGTTCTTTTTATTTTTATTTTTAAATTATCCATCAATTATATGATTTCTTAAACATGTATTGAAATTTCTCATGTACTGATGTTCTTTTCTCTAGCATGTGACAGATTGATGGCTTTTTTATATTTAAATAATTTAAACGAGACCTTGCCAGTAAGATGAGTCTCACTGGTGTGCTCAGTTGGACATCTTGAACTGAAAGATGCACATTCTTTAAACTGCTCATTTTCACCTCTCATTTAGGCAATACCTATGAAGTAAACTACAGGACCATTACCTTTTAATTAACCAATGCAAGTAAGTTAATTATTTTGATGACTAAGGCCACATAAGCTGATTAGTCATTAGGCAAGAAGGGATTCTATTCAAATGTTATATTTGTTGTTTCATGCCTACTTGATATACCCACTAATGTATTATATTTTTCATCACTGAAACTAGGTTGAATAGCCAGATTCAAGTCAGCTCTGGAATTTCCAGATGCCATAAAATCCTACTACTTGACTTTGCACACTCACGCAGAATAATTTCATATGTGTAAATCCAGCAAAGTAATATATTAAATCCTCTAGAATTCTAACCTGTTTTTGTCAGAACAGAACACACTCAAGTCTGGATGACTTAAATAGTGGCTCTCCATATTTTATTATAAATGATATGAAATGAAATGGTAGCAAATATAGGCATTCAATTGTACATGCAGAATCGGCAACTAACTGCGAATCAAGGAGGTAAAGGAAAGAGACTATTTACATTAGAGCTTAATGAAAATAATTTTATTTTCAATCATCCATCACATACAAGGCAAAGATAAAGTAAAGACAAGTAGGCTTTTTCTACAGACAGACAAAGTAATCTTCTCTCATTCCCCAGGGCTTTTTTGTTCTGAGATTTAAAGAATTAGGTAATTTTACATGGAGGCAAGTTGGATGAATGGCAGTGTTCCCAGCTGAACATGTTGCCTATATTTGGTAAGAGGACTTCAAATGATGTTCCTGATTATGCATGTTAATAGGTCCATGCATTCAGTTTTAGAAAAAATAATACTTATTGAAAGTAAATTCGAATCAATAGACTTGGAAACATTAGAGATTACATTTCCAGTAATCACTCCTTTCTGTAGTAAGCAGTCTATCAGATTCCTTCATTTTGGCTGACAGTTTCTCGAACATGGCAATAAATGTGACAGGCGATGCCTTGGCGGTCAAAGAGAAGAGATGCAAACTTAATAGAAGGAATTAATGTTGTGATAAGAAGCTTATGTGTTGCCCTTCTCCAATTACATATCTATAAAGATGAAATAACCTACAGTATATGCTGAATAAAACAAATACTAAAATTACATTTCTGCATTTCTCCAATTACTAAAAATATACCAAACCAAGTAAATTCAAATAACTGAAAGCATTTAATGACCATCGATTTCCAAATCTGTTGGGAGTCATCATTTGTCAAAGAAATTTCATGACTAAATAGCAAATTTTCTACACGATCTGTTGAAAAAAATCCAAGACCATTTGAAAATTGAGACAGGCAATTTTTGTAGACGATATGTCTAAGCTATGATGTGTCTAGAATATCATTAAAATATATTTTGCTTTAGAAATTTTACAGCAGGGTCCATTTGAACCATAGTAAGTGGAATATGAAACAATCACTTAGTTATAAGCTTCAAAGTGATATGAAATAAACACAGAAACCACTTGTCCTCTCTTCCTAGGATGTACCAAATATTAAAGTAAATCGTCCTTTAAATTATTATGGATCATTTTCCTGAAGAGTCGTTATACTTAAAACAAATTAAATCATCTGTATATCACCTCATTTATTGATGAAAAAATAAGTCTGCTGCAATCACGCTTTTAAAAATTGGCAAAAGTAGAGCAAAGCCTAATATCTGTATTTGTATTTAAATATTCCAGGATTATGATAAAGACTTTTAAAAACTCATACTATTTATGTATGCTAGAAAATGTTTTATATTCAGCACGTTTAAATCATTCTACTTAGTGACTCCTATTATAATGAGATATTGCTAGTGGCTTAGGACTTGGCTTATAAAATTCCTTTCTGTGTTTAAAGTGATGCATTTTTTTTATCATTATTCAGAGAATTCAATTAAGTTAGATCTGCGATTTCTCGCTCTGACAAACTGCCTCAGTTCACTCCTGTTTCCTTGTAATTATCTTAATGGTTTAGCTGCTGGGTGTTATCCCTGGAAACCTGAGACACTAGTTAAATTTCTCCTGCAAAGCTTCTCATTGTAAAAGCTTGTTAACCCAGTGTCAGGCCTCATTGAAGACTCTGAGTAAGACAAGAATAAGCAGAAAAATAAAATGTGGTCTCTTATAAATATCTCTAATTACTAAATGTAAGTAACATTCAGTGGCAAATGTAAGTTTACAGTGGAAGAAAAGCATTTTTTATGACCAACAGAAGTTCAGATCAGAACAGTACTCTCCTTTTTCCTCAATCATAGCTAAATGTCAAAAGGTTGGGTTTATGTCACCTGAGAGGTGACAACAGATGAACCACACAGTGCCACCCGGCCTAAATATCTGTGTAAATACCTACACAGGCTACAGTATTCAGATATTTCATAGAATCTAATTAGTTGCTGTCAGAAAAATAAATGGAAAGATAAATATTGCATTGATGGTCACCAAAATCATTATTATTATTTCACATGATAATTTTAATATGTATAATTGAACTAAGGAATTTTCATCCTTCTAATTATTGAGGCAGGCAAAAAATAGTTGGATCCTTAACAATAACCATATAGCATAAAACTGATCGTGAACAGTTCTTGTAATTGTAGCACTGACTAGGATGAGATCATACCTGTTACCTAATCCATTTGTTCTGCTTCCAAAATTATTATTGCATGTTTCAGATTAATAGCGTCAGGCAAATAACGTACACAATACAATGCCAGAAAGTGATAAGTGCATTATGAAGAAAATTAGCGCAGGGGAAAAGTCATGACCAGTGATCATTTTAGATAGGTTTCTGAGTGACGAACTCTTTATGGAAGTGACATATAAAGAGAGATAAGAATTAAAGGAGGATGAAGCTACATATAAATGTTGACAAGAGACAGAGCGGTGAGCCAGAGAGAAGTGCATATTCTAAGGCATTTTCTGCTTTTTACCTCAGAGGACAGAAATGATAGTAATGTCTTCTAGACACATCAATGTCAGTATTTAGCATATGACCATTTTTCTGAGATATAATGTCTCACTTATATTTTTAAGACCTCTCCTAACTATGGTAAAGTCTGCAGGAATAAAATAATTGCTTATTACTGATCTTTCTTCTTCTCACCTTGCCTTTCAAAAACCTTTGTTCCTAAAATCTATCCAGAGTAGTGACATTACCGTATCCCTACTCATACCCAGCAATAAAATATTACATAGGGATGCCTGGGTGGCTCAGTAGGCTAAGCATTTGACTTCAGCTCAGGTCTTGATCTCACAGTTCGTGAGTTCGAGCCCTGCGTTGGGCTCTGTGCTGACAGCTCAGAGCCTGGAGCCTGTTTCAGATTCTGTGTCTCCCTCTCTCTTTGCCCCTCTCCCTCACCTGTGCTCTCTCCCTCTCTATCAAAAATAAATAAATTGAAAATATTTAAAAAATTAAAAAATACTGCATATGCAGTTATTGACTCATATTCTCCCTCATATTCTGTGGGCATATTTCTTTTCCTCTTGTGGTCACTAACCGTCTCCCAGTCTGTCGGTATAAGAAGATATCCACCATACTAACCACAGCAAATCATGGCTAATGAGAAATCCTACTCCTTCGATGTTGACCAAACAAATTGATGTGCATTAGCAATTTAAGACTTCTAAGTATTCCCATGCCAGCGCTGTAGTCTAGCCTGGCCCTCGACTGGCATTGTATCCTCGGGGTCAATGTACGCCTTTAAATAGTATTCTTATTCTTTCTGAGCTACTTAAAGCCATTGGGTTCGGATGCATCTTGAAAACACACGGGGTACATTGTGTCAGAGAATTGTTTAGCCAGAGGTTTGATTACTGAGACACATTACTGATGTTTCAGCTGAATTTTCATCTTCTTACACGTGAACACAATCTCCGTGCCCTCATCTTAGATACGGGACTTTCCTTCATTCCTGTCATGCTTCTCCCTTGCCTCAATCTGTCTTTGCATTATCACTGACACCATATAGACTAGATGAACATATAAAAATTATTGATTGGATTAATGAGGTCATGGTCTCATTATGAGGTTCATAGGTTTGAGCCCCGCGTTGGGCTCTGTGCTGACAGCTCAGAGCCTGGAGGCTGCTTTGGATTCTGTGTCCCCCTCTGTCTCTGCCCCTCCCTTGCTCATGTTCTGTTTCTCTCTCAAAAATATATAAACATTAAAACAAATGTGTCCAGGATAGTGTAAGAGCTTAAATAATTTGTTGAATAAATAAAGAATTATTCGTTGAGCTAAGAATGGTCCTCACCTACCTGTACACTTGCTCAAACATCTCAGGCATCCTTTCTGTCTTCACTTCCCATGTCTGAATCTTCATTATGTTTCATTGTGAATATTGGGAAACACTCTTAGTTGGTCTTTGTATGACCTGAATTCCGCTCTCCATTCCAGTTCATGTCAGCGTCCACAGAACTGATCTCTGTAAATGTCAAATTAAATCATAATAAGCCCCTATTTTAACATTTTAAAAAGTTTTGAATACTGATTGGATCATTCCGGTGTTTTCTTTTCAGAATAAGTGTCTTTGCAAACATATTCCCAGTCTCACTTTCCAGCTATAATAACCATGTGCACCTTCTATGACACAGCCTCACTGGACATTGTGATATTTCCTCAGAAAACCCGGAACTGTACAGTTTGTTTGTGGCTAGGATAAATCAGATATTTTTCACCAGATGTTACGTGTATCTTGAAACTTCTTCCGCTCCCACCATAAATTTTCTTATTTCTATAGTGCGATTGTCTTGATTCTAGAATGACAATTCTAATACAATTTCAAATATAAATATACGGATACAGCTGCATCATCTGATTTATTTATTTGTTTCAAGATCAAACAAATTTTTCTGTTCAGCTTTACTGAGGTATACCCGGTATACAAAAAACTGCCCGTAATGTATACAGTTAATTAACATATAATTGATTAATATACACAATTGGGTGAGCTTTGACATACGTAGTGACTTGTATTGCCATCAACATCATGTGTTTTAACATATAAGTAAAGCATAAATCATAATAAGGTATCATAGGATTGAATATTCAAAATGACAAAAGATTATGAGTCAGAGATTCAGAGAATTTAGCTAATAAGACTCCAAATCTGAAATAAGCTGATCCCAAAGTAAAATACCTCAAGTCTGCTTTGGTCTTTTTATTTTTTTTTTCAGTTTGTTTGTTTTTAGTAATTTTAAATGACTCATGATGCCAAAATGGCCAAAAAATAAATTTTATTGAGAAATAAAGCCAAAAGTTTTTGTATTCACCTTGATATATATTGGATCCATAGAAGATTTGGGGGATTAAAGGAAATCCTTATACTGACATTTAAATTACAGAAAAATTTTCTCAATATTCAGGAAAAAGTACTTAATATATCTTAATAAAGCAAAATAGGAAAGAGATTCTCAGCAAAAAATAACGTTCAACTTACACTAGACCTCCGATAATCTGTTTATACCCAAATTATGCATAATTTGTACTTTTTATTAAAAATTCTGTAAAAAAATTAACATGTATATAAAAGACAAAATAGTTTTGCTACTACAAGAAATATTGGTTTAGTGGCCTTAATCTGCCATCTTGTGGTATGATAGCTTCATCTCACATTTTCACACACATTCACCAGGCAGTTCATAATATTTTCTTAGAAATATAGACTACATGTAAGAGCTTACTTCTGTGAATCTGATTTTTTAAAACAGAACCTTTTGTAGGTAAATTTTAAAATTTGCATAGACTTCTTTGTCTTGAAACTAATGTATGCTAAAAGCGATACTAGTTCAGCTAATCTTCCAGTAAGAGCATTTAGGATTTCAATAGAAAAATGCATAGCAACAAATGTTTTACCAGGTCAAACCACACTAAAAACATGCTGAAAATAAATAGTTCACATCACATAGCAGGAGTTCACATATTTTCCATCTTGCCATTAATAAGGCAGTTTTGCCACTAAGACATGCTAATTTTAACTTCTATAAACCTATGTAAAGAAAACAATTTTGTGTAGAAATAAGTGTATTTTGCTCTCCATTCATGACCTCAATAATCTGTAATTTATAACTGTGAAATGAGCAAATGGATTGCCAGGGTGAGCAAGTTGAGCCTTTAAGTAATTATTGTATAGAATTAAATGTATTCATTTAATTTACCCTAATTTATTAATCTATTATTATAAATCATTAGCTAAGAATACAATTACAATGTGAACATTCGATATCTGGACTTCAAGATCAGTTTTAAGGCTTTGATTTCTAGGGGTTGAATTAGTAGGAAGGATATTTACACTGCTTAACATAAGTGTTATGTATTTTGTTTGTTCCTTTTATTTTTCTTTTTCGCCCTATGGAATCCAGACATGACATCACCAACAATCATAAATTCCTTGAAAAAACATTTCCGGAGAGTCTACTAGCTCACCCTGATGTGTCATGGTGGGAATTTTACTTTGAGTAACAGCAGTGAATATTTGTCATTACTTCTATGAGCTGCCTCAACATCCATTCTTGTAGGTGAATGTGAATTGTGTTCATGAATTTGCACACAGTCCTGCAGTTTTCGAGAGAAGTAAATAGGATACTATTGTGACATATGTGTGTGTGTGTGTGTGTGTGTGTGGGTGGGTGTGGGTGTGTTTCTATTAGTACATACTAGAGCAAAACATCGTGTTGCTCTTTTGTGTGTTTCTTAATTTTTAATTCAACTGATATAAAAACCTTATTATAATTCCTGAATCAGCAACTCTCTACTACCTCACACAGAAAACAGTTTAAGGATTTAGTTGAACTATAATAACAATGCCAAAGGATTTTTAACTTTAAAAAATCGCAAAAGAAATAACAAATCCTTGGAAGACACTTTTGAGATATTCAGCTATTAATAATTTCCCTTAATGATGCAATTAATGTAAGGGTTGAGCCAAGATTCCTGCATAAAATAGAAAACATGATAGCATAAAAAATAAAGAAGGCTTTACTGAGAAAAGAGTCTAAGACACTGGTCTTTGTCAAAAGACTGATGTGGATTCTCTGTAACTTTCCATATTGGAAACAAAGTTGATATGGCAATTATGAGATGTGAGAAGCTAGACACCCAGTGATTTGGAAAATTTGTGTTGAGATACAGATGTCATGAACTCCCCTAAATTGCCCAAACTCAACCTCAATTCACAAACGGACTGATAAAAGTCTCTTCCAAAGCTATAGAATGTCACAATGAAATATTTCTAAACAATTTAAGTGCCCATGCCTTCCTCATATCAAAATTGGATGTTAGAAATATCGTGACCACTTTTTTCTTAAAATATATATTCACATGCCAATGTTCAATACGATTTCTTAGTTGGATTTTTATACTGACAATCTATACTTAAGTTAAGAAAGTATACTTAATCAACCAAGAGCTAGGCTGAGATAAGTTTTATGTAATTTTGGTTAGCTGAAATATATACTACAATAATTTTATATCTCATTCTATGAATTCTCTGTCAGTTTACTTAATTCATCTTTTCTAAGGTTAGAGATGGAAGCACGATAATTATTATTTGGGTATTTTTAAAATTTTGGAATTATATTACATAATTGCTTTCAGCATTGTCTCTCTCCATCCCAGGGTCTTAAAATATAGTTCTTTGACATTGTAGTTCATCTATCAATTCTGTATCATCCCATTTGCATATTAGCTTTAAGCATAAAACCTGGCATTTGACATATTCCAGATACATCTGTATCACTGAATGAATAAATAATGGAAATAATTTATTTATATTTGTTAAACAACTGAATCCCTATTCTCAATGAATTAAAGTCTTGGCACTTTAGAACATTAGAGCAATATGCCACATCTTAGGAAGTTAGAAAGATTAAACAAGTTGTCATGAGTGAACAACAAAATTAATTTAAGGAATATCACATAGGGGCACCTGGGTGGCTCAGTGGGTTGAGCGTCTGACTCTTGATTTTGGCTCAGGTCATGATCTCAAGGTTTCCTGAGTTCAAGCCCTGCATCGGGCTCTGTACTGACAGTGTGGAACCTGCTTGAGAATCTCCCTCTGTCTGTGTCCCTCCCCTGTTCGAATTCTCTGCCTTTTTCAAAGGGAAAGCAAGAAAGCAAGAAAGAAAGAAAGAAAGAAAGAAAGCAAGAAAGAAAGAAAGAAAGAAGAACGCCACATAAAAAGGTGTGCAAATACTGTGTAACACAACATAGTACTATAATATCAGGAATAAAACACTATACACTTCATCTATACTAGAATCTCAATTAGTGAACAATATTTCCATTAGTTCATGCCAACTGATCCCCTAGTTGAAACTCCACTTTTCAGTGAGTAATTGGGTCTTGCTAAGTATAGCTGTTCTCATCTTCTCCTAACCTATTCGTTTCTGTAATGGTTGATTTTATGTGTCAACTTGGCTAAGCTATGATGTCCAGTTGTTTGGTAAATACCATTGTATATGTTACTATAAAGATATTTTTTTAAATTTTTTATTTTTATTTTATTTTTTTTTAGTTTATTTATTTATTTTGAAAAAGAGAGAGAGAGAGAAAGAGTGCAAGCAGGGGAAGGGCAGAGACAGAGGCAGACAAAGAATCCCAAGCAGGCTCCGCTCTGCCAGCACACAGCTCAATGCGGGTCTTGAACTCACAAACCATGAGATAATGACCTGTGCCAAAATTAAGAGTCTGATACCTAACAGGCTAAACCACCCAGTTGCCCTAAGATATTTTTTTTTTAATGTGATTAACATTCAAATCTTTAGACATTGAGTAAAGCACATTATCCTCCCTAATGGGGATGGGCCTTGTACAGTATGTTGCAAGCCTTAAGAGCAAAGACTGGTTTCCCAAACAGGATAGAATTCTCCTCAAGATTGCAGCATAAAAATCCTGCCTGAGTTTGAGAGTTTGCAGTCAGTCTGTCTGCCCTGTGGATTTCTGACACAAGATGACAAACATCTAGTCTTCCCTGAATTTCCAGCCTAGTGGTTTATCCTATGGAATTTGGACTTGCCAATTACCAACAATCACCAATACCTTGAAAAAATCTCTTTCTCCCTCTCCCCTCCTTCTACTGTGTGTGTGTGTGTGTGTGTGTGTGTGTGTGTGTGTGCATTAAAGCTACTTTCTAGCTAAAGAGGCTATTTATTACTAAATTTCCCAGGACACATATTTCTGCTTCACAGCCTCTGCCTTCACAGTAGCCCCATTTCACCTGCTGTATGTGATAGGCTTATATTTCAGGCCCGTGAATATTTAAAACATATTTTGCATCCCAGTTCCAATTGTGCCAATTCTTTTGGATATTTCCACTTTATTTCCACCTCCACTGTGCCTTTTTCCCACTCTCATGTGCAATTCAGACACCTAAAATTTCGATGCTGTTGACTTGTCACAGGTTTTGTCAAAAGTCAGAGGAGTCAAAGAAACGTCAAAGAAGTCACTACCTTGGACTTGTTAACTGAATATGATATGGCTCCCTCCGCTTTGCTCATAAATGAATCATTTTGCATCTGGCTACCTAAGATAAATTACTCATCCAAACAAAGTCCAGCCCTGTATCACTGACACATCATAATCAAACTAAATAAAAAGCAGTAAGCCTATGAGAGCCATCATTTTTACCGTGTTAGGTGAATCATGCATTCAACACACAAAATGAAAATACCACCTGTGAGTAAGTATGATGATTTTACAGGAACAAATCTCTAAACTGATCTGATTACTCTTAGTACGTAATTTTTTTCCGGGGTAATGCATTTATTCAAGAAATATTTAGTGACTATCTACAGGTGTCACATTCTTTCAGCTGCGTGAGTGTATATTACCTCTATATCTGACTTTTTACTAAATATATTCTGTGGAGTGTCCCAAGATTCTTCAGGTTCCTGACACCTGCTCC
This sequence comes from Panthera onca, assembly GCF_046562875.1. Taxonomy (NCBI): domain Eukaryota; kingdom Metazoa; phylum Chordata; class Mammalia; order Carnivora; family Felidae; genus Panthera; species Panthera onca. Next base: position 23,072,626 of record NC_138339.1, read on the forward strand.
TGGCAGTTAGCTCCACCTGGAAAGCTTCCCCATGCACCCAAAGATAGCTACAGCAAATTTAACTTGTTCTTCCCAACAGTTTCAAATTCCCTTTCCAATTAAATTAATTATAAACTAATTCTTACCAGCAGTGCACCCAGAAAAGTAATTTCTTTAGTACTAGGATTATCACATTTGATATTAAGTACATCGCATTCATCCAAGTCTTGCTTCCTGTTTCCTTCACCTAACATGGAGAGAAAGAGTTCTTATTTGTTTATATTTACTTAACTTCACTCAGAAAATATGTGCAGCATGAAAAAAAAAATCCAAGTTCATAAAATCTTATGTGAAACAGTACCTGCTTCAAACTCCCTTTCTTCCGCAGGTAGAAAATTAACATTAGTAAATCTGTGTCTCCACCATCCTTCTCCTGGGGTTGGGTCTAACTTCTTGGGAGACTCAATGCCAGGAGCTCATGGTGTGGTTATATGACCCTTGATGTCTCTACCTACCCATGATGGCATCTGCTGAAGCATTTTGTTTATTTTTATATTTGATCCCAGATGTATACAAATAAGTTGTGCTTCCTCAAATTGTTGGTCTCTTTCTGGTCTGCTCAAAATCATCTATTAGCAGACCTCTCTGAGGTTCCTACGTTTCAACTTGCTATGTTTGCTGAGGCACATATGTCCTGTGGCATAAAGGCATAAATTGCCTTTAACATTTGTATCCCACTATTTAAGGTACATTAGCAAATACACCAATTCTTCAGCGCCATGTTCAGGTACTTCTTCCATAGATACCTGTTTAATCTGGGATCTTAAGCCACTTTTAAGATCTTCTTAAGGGTTCCCTTGTACTCTCAAACCCTTATACCTATTTGTCTATCATCTATCTATCTATCTATCTATCTATTATCTATCATCTGTCTCTCTCTCTCCCTATATCTATATCTATCTATCTATCTATCTATCTAATCTATTGTATACATTTCTATCATCTATCTCCCCTAAAGTTTCCTCTCAAGGACTCACCTATTCTCCCCCCTCCATCGCCTCCTGTCTCCTAATCTGCCACACAAAAGACCTATCATGTCATCTGGGAATTTTATAGTTTAAACTAGCATCATATCTTCTCCTCACTCTAAAAGTTTCATCATGATTTCTCCTATTCCTTCAGAGATTAAACTTTCCAACTCGAAAGCATAAAAGTGATCTTTTCTATATGATGATTTGCTGTTCCTAAGGAATAAATGAAGGAAGTTCTTGCTATCAAATAGAAAGAGGGAAAAAATCTCAGGAGTAATAAGAAATCGGGTGTGAGGTAGAATTGGTCAATATTTTAAAAATATTTTAAAAATAGAATCTCACCATCACATAAACCATATTCCTATTGTTCCACCCAACATTACCAAGTTTCATTTGATAAACCATCAGAATCACAATGGAAGGGGAAAATTCCTACAAGTAGTTTGCAAATTTAATGTTAATGTTTAGGTCTTTTTTTTTTAAGTATTTTTAATTTATTTTGAGAGAGAGAGAAAGAGCATGAGCAGTGGGAAGAGGCAGAGTGAGAGAGAGAGAATTCAGAGCAGGCTCCATGTTGTCAGCATAGAGCCCAATGCAGGGTTCGATCCCATGAACCACCACATCATGACCTGAGCTGAAACCAAGAGTCAGAGACTTAACCAACTGAGCCACCCAGGTGCCCCAAATCACTACTTTTGAGTCTTAAAAATATTATCAGATGGGGCGCCTGGGTGGCCCAGTCAGTTGAGCCTCCGACTCCTGGTTTTGGCTTAGGTCATGATCTCACAGTTCATGAGTTCAAGCCCCTTATCATCAGGCTCTGTGCTGGTGGCACAGAGCCTGTTTGGGATTCTCTCTCTCCCTTTCTGGCCCTCGCTGTTTGCACACACACTGTCTCTCTCAAGGCAATAAAATTAAAACATATGTATAGTCTCAGATTTTTTTTTTTAATGTGTGATTTTCGTATTGAGGAAATTTCTATGACACTGTTAAGCCATTTACTATTACTTTTCCAGTTATATAGAAATTCTTATTATTCGTTGAATGATGATTCAGGTTTAGGTGTTTTAGGTACAATTCCAATAACCTATCTATGCTGTTATGTGTAACTAAATGACAAGATGCATTCTGAGACTCACAGTGAAAATGCTAATTTAGGAATTCGTCAGTCTGGAATAGGCTGAACCTACAGTGACTGAAATTTTTCAGTTTTAGAAAACTGATTGATATTCTCAACAATTTAGACAAGTTAGGTTCTTCCTTCTTTCCTTCCTCCCTCCTCCTCTCTTTCCCCTCCTCCTCCTCCTTCCCCTTTCTCTTCCTCCTCCTCTTCTTCTTCCTCTTCTTCTTCTTCTTCTTCTTCTTCTTCCTTTTCTTCTTCTTTTACTTTTAGTTGTTTGGTTTTTGGAAACTGGTTTCTCAAAAAGTGATTAAAGGAGTATTAGAGAGTGGTGAGGCTTATATACATAATTACATCATCCTGTTTATAACTTTATGACATGCTCAATTATTTAAAGAATTGGTCTTTTATGGACGAAATAATCAAAATAGAAATATAATAATGGTGCAAATTGTAATAGAATTGATCATGAATGACTTCTTAATTTTTATACCAAACATGTTCTTTAATTCCTGGGATTTCTGAAGAAGAACGTATTTTAAATGTTTATATAAAAATTATAAAAATAAAAATTCCTGTCACTAAAAGTTATCAAATGTTGTATGTCAAATATAATCTGACGTTGCTTATGAAAGTAAACTGAAAACATGTAACGGAAAGAGTTGCTTCAATGAGAGTGTTCCAGATAGCTATTATGTTAAAAGATCTTTTTCTGTGAGTAGTAGTATAGATCCTCTCACCTTGAGGATTTATCAAATAAACATAACTTGAATCCTTGCTATCAGAATATATCTAAACAATAGAAGTAGCAAAAGAAAGTATTACCTGAGAGAGGACTCATGGTCAACTGGTGAACGAATTTCAAAAACATCACTTTTCTTTTGTTCAATAAGTGTTCTCAAGAAAATTGCTTTTTATGTAAAGGTTCTGCAAATGAAAATAAAACGGACATATTCCCACAAGTACTCTCAATATGAGAATCTTCCCGTGGCTTCTCTATATTTCCTATTTTTATAAGTCCCTGATCATAAAACATTATTAACTATATATAACTATAACTATATATAAAGCTATATATACACATATATATACATATATAATATATAATATATAATATATTACATATGTACATATTACATATATTACATATATAAAACATTATTAACTAAATATAACTATACATAAAGCTATATATACGCATATATAATTATCATTAATTATAATTAGAAGTTTCATCATTGAAAAATTAGCATTTTATCCCATTTATTATTGCGGCTGATATTGCCTTGAGTATTTAAAACGTTTTGCAAAAAATAAAATTTCACATAATGCAAGACGATTTGTTTAATTGTTGAATAGTATGTAATGCAGTTTATAGAGGAATATTGTTCTCAGTCTTGCAAAAAGAAAAAAAAAGAAATCTTTGAATATCACATTTACATATATGTCCTTGAAAATCTGTAATGACAAAGCATGAGAACCAATATTTACACTGGGAAGTCTGCTCCACAAATTTTTCCACAAAAATTTATGGTTGAAGAAGTTGAAAAATTGGCATACAATTTAGTTGAAAAGTTCCATAAAAATGTTTCTTAGAGGATGAGCCAAACAGTTTTTTTGTGCATTCCAACTTCATCCATATTCTTCCAAAGCAAGGTTTTATTGCCCTAGGGAGAAGGGTGTAACCAAAGTCAGATTTACTTGGCTTTTCTAATCCTCATACACTAAAAGTATGTCTGTTGACTATTATCCTCATACTTCTAGAAGCACGCAAACAGTGAAACAGCCTCAAAATTATATTATCTCATGCTATTTCATGGGGACATACTTTGTTTCAGCACATCTTATTTTAATATGGGTTTTGTCTGTATTTGCATTGGACGTCTTTGCTTTTGGGGTTTCTTTATTGCCATTTCAAACAGTGAACAACACAATAAACAAAAAAAGTCACCTCCATCTGGGAACTTCTAAATGTTTTTTTGGTTCTGACATGTTTTTATACATTTTATTTCATCTGCTAGCTTTTTACTGAAAGACTGACTTCACCATTTTAAGCAATGTACTTGACATTTCCAAACAACTTGACCTATAATAACATTATAAAATAATGTAATATTTAAGAGGAGAATTTGGAATCAAACAAATTCATTTTGGTCCAGTTATATAGCCTCTCCCACACAGTTTCCTGGTTTACACACCTGTATGGGAGATAGCTCTGCCCCATAGAATGACTGTAAGTGTTAAATTACATGGTAAAGGCCAAGTGCTAAGCAGAATGCTTTAATATAAAAAACGTAAAATAAACTATTTTTGTCATTTGCTATAAATAGCACTAGCTCATACATTTTATGTAAGAAATGGCTTCAAAACCACCTTTGGCTTGCTACTTAATTCAACTCTAAAAATATCACCTGAACAATGAGTCTCAATTGTAGACACATTTAAACTTTTAGCACAAAAATAACTTTTTTTTTTTTTTTTTTTTTGGCTAACAGATTGCAACATACTGTATTTATCTTGAATGTTTCTTAATGAGTGTTTATTTTGGATGACTTTAAAAAGAATATCTGTACAAAACTTCTTGCTCTAAACTTGATATGAACGCGTGAATGTGATTCTTTCTTGAGGTCAGGAGGTTAATGCCTTCTTTAAAAAAAAAAAATCTAAGCTAATCCAATGTCTTAAGGTCAGAGGTCTATATTGAAATTTTCAGAGAGATGTTGAGTGCTTTTTCGAGTTATATCACCACAAGATGGGCTCTAGGGAAGACTGAATTATTTGTTCAGAGTTATTTGCTGTCACTCTGGCCATGCTTTCCTGAGGATGACAGGTAAGTCGTTACCTAGTTGAGAAGAAATTCCATACACTGTTTCTTTTGTATTCCAATCTGCTTCCCTAACATGATGTGTGCACTTTTTGTCAAATAAACTGACCAATTACACACATAAATGTATTGCTATTCTTGAGTACTGTTAAGCTGTTTAGTGTGGAGATTTCAGTGTGAAGTTTGGAGGTTTTCTTTAATAATGTCAATTTATATTTATGACAAGGTGAACACTATATGACTTTTATTCTGTATTAAAGAGACTCACTTTTCCCCTTCCTTCCTTCCTTCCTTCCTTTTTCTTTCTCTCTTCCTTTCTTTATTTTCTTTCTTTCTTTCTTTCTTTCCTTGCCTTTTGCTTTTATTTATTTTTGCCTTAGTGGTATTGTTTCTTATAAAACTAATAATAATACCAATAAAGGTAATGGGACCATTATTTTTTTCCCTATAATAGTAGGAGGACATAATACCTCATTTTATATCACCATTTGTTTGTTTCTTTGTTTTCATAATCGTTTACTAAAATATTACGGAAGTGAATATAAAATAGCAGCTTCTAAGTCAAAGGAGGGAAAAAATTGTCCATTTAGTAGAAAACTATTTTCTAAGCCCCTCTTCTGTACCATTGATAAATCACTCCCTCTGCAGTGCTACTTAGCTTTGCCCAAAAGACTTACTCCGATTTGAGGCATAATTAATCCTCACCTGGTGCCATAAACTGAACGTGCACAGCACATCCTTCTTGCCCTTTCCTGAAAGCTGAAGTGACACAGATGTTAGGGATTTTCCAGATCCTTCTTAAATCAACTGCGGCAATTGTTTCCCTGAGAAAATTTACAATCTGGAGATGCTTTGCCCTGCTTTTACTTTCTCCCAAGAGAAGGGGAGACAGCAACTCAAGAAGCTATGAGACTACTAAATGTGCTTTTATGTCCCCAGGCTAATAATAAATTCTAAGGATCTGGAGAAATTAAGCCTGCTTTGCAAATCATTGTGTTTATCTTTCCCAATATACCATCACTTGCTTCTAATAACAATAAACTTTTCTCCAAATGGGGAGGCTCTCTGGGTCTATGAATGATGTAAATGTACATAGTGTTATTAGGAAGTTAGTTACATTTGAAATAGTGAACACTTTTTTCCATGTCTGTAAAACAGGCGAGTTCCCATTTTGCCGCCCAAAAATCCAGTACAATTCCTGCTTATTCCAGTTACCCCTTCAAGTTTTTAAATTACATTTCTTGCTTTTGGGGTAGAAGAATTATGCAGATGAATACCTTGTGTAACAAAATGTTAATTTTGTTGTAGCTATAAGCTGGATAATTTTGGTCATGAAAAGAGCAAGTTAAACTAGATTTGGCAGAAATTAGAGCAGTCCCGATTCAGCAGTAACCTTACACAAAACTTTGATTCCGTTGTAATCACATCAGACAAACTAGATTTGGGCATAATTAGATGAGGATAATTAAATTCTCCATCTCTTAGGGAACATCGAAATGCACATATGTAGGATTCATTATTTTTCCCTTTGTATCCAGTTGTAGCATTGAAAATCTATACCCACGAAGAATTCAGATGGGTTTGCGACAAGACAAGAGGGGCTCTTATTCATTGATGTTTCTCAATATTAACTGTGAAAAAAAAATTATCGTAGCTTTTGGACAATCAAGGCTACAGGATTTCTTAAGTTGATTCCACTTTATGGTTTACGCACAATTTTAAGGAATAAGGTTCTTATTAAAAAAACTAACAATCGGGAATTAAGAATAGTACAAATCTGGAGTGCCTATGTGGCTCAGAGTGCCCCCCTCTTGATTTCAGCTCAGGTCATGATCTCAGGGTCATGAGATGGAGCCCTGTGCTGGGCTACATGCTGGGCAAAAGCCTCCTTAAGATTCTCTCTCTCAAAAAAAACAAAAAAACAAACAAAAAAACCCATAAAAACAGTTCAAATTCATTCTGTTTTGTCATAATTTAAAAAAAATCAAATTTTGGGGGGGCCCTGAGTGGCTCAGTCGGTTAAGCATCCAACTTCAGCTCAGGTCATGATCTCAAGTTTGTGAGTTCGAACCCCGCATCAGGCTCTGTGCTTACAGCTCAGAACCTGGATCCTGCTTCGGATTCTGTGTCTCCCTCTCTCTCTGCCCCTCCCCTGCTCATGCTCTGTCTCTCTCTGTCTCAAAAATAAATAAAAACATTTAAAAAATTAAAATAAATAAAAATAAAAATGTTTTGTATTAATTACTACCAATACAAATTTCATATTTTCTCTATACAGCTTGTTCATTAAAAATAATGAAAATTCCTTTTTTCAAATTATTAGAAAGTTTTAATAATAATCACTGAATGTCATTTGATGTGTGTATTTTCCATGACTTTTACAACCCCATATAAATTGCTATCATCTTTTTGTTTAATAAATACATATGATTAAAAGACCTAAATATAGTCTAGGTCTATACTTTAGATCTGAACTTTACCATATATTCCTTATAAAACTTATGAATCAGATTCAGAAGTACTTATTGCCAAATATGATATCCAAACCCATAGTGAAAAATAATCACATGCATTTTTTTTTCTAAAGGACAAAAAAAAAGTTATAAAGCAGAATATAATGTATATTTATATTTCCTGTAAGTGGTATTTCATGGGACTAAGATGAGGAATATGTTAAGTGAACTACATGAATTTTCTGTTCACAGGAACTGTATTCTTTTTTATAGTGTGCTAAGAAGAGTTGATTTTTCTGGGACACTCCAAACAAAATTAGTGCAGACTTTGTATCGAGCATGGCTTTACTTTTAATTTGACTCCCACACGTAGAGCCTCTTAAAAGCCTATTATTCGCGCTCTGTAAATCCTTCTTCTGTAGAGAAGGATCCATGTTGCCATATTCCAGAGATAAGCCCTTTCTTCTCATTCTCAGTAAAATGTACCTCTATCTGTTACTATCTTTCAAGTTATACATTAAGGCATAAGGTAACAATATATCTATGAATGATTCTAAACACTGAAGCACATAATAACGAAGGAAAGCAAAACAGATAATGGACTTGGAAGCCCAGTAAGTTTTATTTTCAGACTTGAATTATATCTGATATCAATATCAGAATGCTAGATGTGTTTATTTCTATTGGAACAGTGTCTGTTTTAAATATTCTCAGCTAAAAGAGCAAAGAAGTACGTGTGTGGTTACTAACCCATGTATACAACTATGTGTTAACCAGTGTTGCCCAGATAAACAACAATACAATATAGATAGTTGTTTTTACTGTCTCTATAGGTCAAGGCAGAGTAGAAACAGAAAGCTATAGGAACTGGGCACATGTTTTATTGGCTTTTGTGGGTGAAGTGCTTTGGGATTCTTGGGCTAAGGCCAGATCAGTCAATTCAATCCAAAACAGCATGGTTTTGGAAAATTACATGGGGTTGAATCTAATGGGTTACAAATGGAAGTCCCTGGGAGACAGGGGAAGATGCATATCACAAGGTTGGTTGGGGAAGCCATATCAGGAAGTTACATTTGCTTGTGATTCTCTGGGCTCTTATCTAAGGGCATGTGCGTACATGAGGAGGCTAGTATAAGTTAAAGGATTTATCCAGGCTTCTTAGCCAAACAAAATGGATGCCAAGAAAGCAATACCAAGGAGTAATTTAGGAAGCTCTCAACAATGTTTATTTTTGAAGTGGTTATTCATATACTTGGATTAATCTCTACCACCTCTGTAACTCATTTCTAAAGTTGTACCTGTCCTGGGGTGCCTGGGTGGCTCGTCGGTTAAGCATCTGACTCTTGATTCCAACTCAGGTCATGATCTCATAGTTCATGAGTTCAAACCTTGCATCAGGCTCCTCAGTGTGAGGAGACACCTTGAGATTCCGTCTCTCACCCTCTCCTTCTGCCCTCCTTCAGACTCATGCTCTGTCTCTCTTTCTCTCAAAATAAATAAATAAACTTTAAAAATAAATAAAATTGTATCTGTTCTTTATTTCTTCTTCTTCTTCTTCTTCTTCTTCTTCTTCTTCTTGTCCCCTCATTTTCCCTTCTCTGCTTGGAGTACTTTACATGAATTGATTTTTTTATTCACTCTTTGCATATCAATAATATTTCCTTTCAAGTTTTTTGTAGTAGCTTCCCTTAAATGCTTTTTTAGTTGCTTGACTTTTATATTTTTTTGTCAGTTATGGTTGTGTCTCTGTGGAGAATGTCCATGGGACTCTTCATGTTTAAAAAATATGATTATGATTATTAACATATAATGAATTTTATAGATGCAAGAAAACATGTAGTAAGACTGTTAGGATAATATTGGTCTCATCATGACAGATGGTGATTTGGGCAGGAAGGATGACATTGGAGAAGGAGAAAATTCAGTGGATTCACATGATATTCAACAAAATTTAAGAATGGATTGCAAATAAGAAGGAAAAGAATTGATCATGTGATAATTCTTTGTCTTGATGAATTCATTCTGTTACAGTGCTTTTTTTTTACTCAGATCAACAAACCTGGAAGAGAAAAAGGAGTATCATAACATACAATATATGATATTAAAGAGCGTAATTTTTTGCTTTTCCGTCTTCTTCACTATGTATTAGACTATGTCTTGGCTAGCTATGTCAACATTAAACTCAGAGGTTGGTTTGTAACTTTAAAAAACAAAAGTTATTCATTTACAGTTGTAAGGTAAAATCTAAGTGCACATGTAGACTTCCCATCAGCTTGAAATGGAGTAAAGGCCTTAAATCCAAGACTCCCTTGATCTTCAAAAGAGACATCTGAAAACCACATCTACACAAATCATAAGAAAGCTCTTGATCCCAGGTAAATCTTTTCATTGTTTGTCTCAGATATTATAATAAAGCTAAGGGAAAGTATCTCAGTGCCCATACGCTCACCAGTCTCCACAACAAAAGTCCAGAAAATATCTGGTATTACCATCATCTCTCTGAGCCAAGCACAGTGCCTACTACATAGTCACATATTATTTAATCTGTAAGAACAAAGAACATTGCTCACTCATACACTGTTATTAAAAGAAAGTGAATTACTTTTATAAAGCTCTACACTACTAGGTAAATTGGATGATGCTTTGATCTTTCTATTAAGTGACTAAGAGACTTAAGGCATACATTATTTTTCTAGCTTTTGTAGATAAAGCATCTGAAGATGAGAGAGGTGATGCCCAAAGTCATAAAACATAGCTAAAAACTGGCTGATTCAGGACTAAAAGAGGCACTCAGGTCCAAGTACATGAATCTTTCAACTACATCTGCCCACCTAGGAATAACATAGTTCTACAGAATTGTGTGGCTTGACCTCTAATTAGGAGAAGAAACTTTCTTTCTTAAAATGCTTTTGCCAGGGTTTAGATTTACTGTAGGCATCTAAGGGATGAATCAGTTTATATAAAAATCCAATCACCAATAGAAATTTTAGACACCCTAATATTGGGCACTTCACCATCTTTGGTATGTAAATATTTTATTCATATCAATATCTTACTCCTCATAAGTTGTTACTTACAACTGGAAAAGACAGAATATAAATATCATCACCACCACCACCACCATCATCATCATCCCGCTTTATTTCTTTAAATGACATTTATGGAAAATATTATTTCTTAATTGTTCTTCTTTTAAAATAATACATGTTCTCTGAATTTTGGCAAATTTGGAATATCTCAGTTTTAGTTAAAATCCCACTAGCACAATTATTTTTCATGGGTAGGTTTGGTTCATTCCCTTTGCAAGTGTGGAGTACGTCGCTATAAAATGCCAGTGGCATCCCTCTAAGTTAAAACTGTACTAAGGAATTGGAGGATAAAAAAAAAAAAAAAAAGATTCCAAATCTTCCTAAACTTTGATAACTGGATAAAAATAGAGTAAAATGAAACTCATTCCAGCTTTGGCAATAACATGAACATTTTTTTAAACTTCCTGATTCCAGAATTTTGAGGCAATACAATGGATGTCAGCTTGGTGGCTGTGAGTGAGCAAGTGGAAGAATGAAATGAGATGCAAAGTAGATTAAAAGACAAGCCTCTATCCCTTCTGGGTTCTGATGGGGAGCTTAGACTTTATTCTAAGATAAAGAAAGTCAGTCAGAAAAAGGTTTCATATAGTAGGTCAAGATAATCCGATTGCAAATTTCAAAAGGATATAGCCACCGGAAGTCTTTGGTGACACTGGAAGGAGTAGTTTTAGTGAATCGCTTGGAAAGAATGAAATTTACATTGCAGTGCGTTGAACTGTGATTAGGTGTCAGGCAGGAGAGAGAGCAGGTGGGAGAAAATCCTCAGAGATGTTGTTTGGGGAGACTTGCAAAAAGTAGTGAGTGGCTTAAGTGATAGGAGTCAGGGAAAAATAAAACTCTGTGTGCGTGTGCGTGTGCGTGCGTGTGTGTGTGTGTGTGTGTGTGTGTGTATTAAGATGGACATGAGAATTATCCACTCTAGGGAAAGTATTGCTGATAAAATACAGTGTTATCTGTGACAGGGTGAGATGACCTGAGAGTGGAAGTGAAAAGAAGAGCAAAAATAGGAACAGGGGCAGACACATGAATTTTCTGGTATGTTTAATTCAAGGATCTATGTTATAATTTTGCACTAGATATTTAACAATGCCCAGCTTGCGTCATAGTCTAAATATAAAATTTAGAGTCAGAAAAATCCAGATTTCATGACAAATTTAGGTAGTAGTTACTGAATCTGTTGCAAATTACTATAGAATTATCGTTTTGTTTTCTTTTCTCTTCTTTCTGGACTATCTCTAATCCTCAGTTTTCTTTTCTTTTCTTTTCTTTTCTTTTCTTTTCTTTTCCTTTTTTCTCTTCTTTTCTTTTCCTTTTTTTTCTTTTCTTTTTTCTTTTTTCTTCTTTCCTTTAAAATATTCATATTCATTGAGAGAGAGAGAGCAGGGAGGGGCAGAAAAAGAGGGAGAGAGAGAATCCCAAACAGCCTCTGCTCTCTTAGTGTAGAACCCGATGTGGCACTCGATTTCATGAACCATTAAGATCGTGGCTTGAGCTGAAATCAAGAGTCAGACGCTTGGGGCGCCTGGGTGGCTCAGTCGTTTGAGTGGCCGACTTCGGCTCAGGTCATGATCTCGCGGTCAGTGAGTTCGAGCCCCGCGTGGGGCTCTGTGCTGACGGCTCAGAGCCTGGAGCCTGTTTCAGATTCTGTGTCTCCCTCTCTCTGACCCTCCCCCATTCATGCTTTGTCTCTCTCTGTCTCAAAAATAAATAAATGTTAAAAAAAAAGAATTAAAAAAAAAAAAAAGAGTCAGACGCTTAACCAACTGAGCCACCCAGGCGCCTTCTTGCCTTGCCTTGCATTGCCCTGCCCTGCCCTCCCCTTTCCCCTCCCTTTCCCCTTCCTTTCATTTTCTTTCCTTTCCTTTCCTTTCTTTCCTTTCCTTTCCTTTCCTTTCCTTTCCCCCAAACACTTCCTTCTGGCTCTAAGGCCAATGCCCAGACAAGTCCTCATTATCACAATTTATCCATGTCTTTAGTTATTTCATGGCTTTCTTTCCTTCTTTCTTTCTTTCTTTCTTTCTCTTTCTGTTTTCTTTTTCTTTTTTTTTTCTCTTTAGAATGGGCCTGGGCATAGCACTCAAACTTAATTGGTGTTGTGAGATTAACATTTTCTTTTGAATTAATATACTATTCATCCCAAGTTTCATTGGTGGCTCTTAAAATCAAGATTTTGTTCAAAAAAATTTTTTTTTAATATCTTCTTCAAAAATATACAGATCTAAAGGGAAGAGTTTCCAAATATACCAAAATAATAATGTAGAATTAGGAAGACTTTTCATCTCTAAGAAAGCAAAATAATGATAGATTTCTAAACTTGATTTGTATGTAGATACAGCACTCCAGTACATTTTGGAAAATTAGTTTTTCTAGAGTGATATGAGAAGAGCACTATGTTAAAGGACATACAAAACTGGAAGAACAGTATTAAATCTATTGAGAATCATTTATAAAATGTTTAAAATATTATTATATACTTCATTAATGGACCCAGAAAAATAAAGAGGTATACTTTATTTAAATGGTCAATAGAATATTCAGAGGAAAACAGAAATAAAGCAAGAACAAAAACAAGTGTGTTGTATAGTTTAAACAAAAGCTTTTTGTGCTAACAAGAATTAAAGATTTCTCTCATCAAATTTTATAGGATTGATGGGAAAGTGTATAGAAATTAAAGGAAAAATTATTTTTTTGTGTCTATGATTAAAAAGTACCTTAAATGCTCAGGCAGATATTTAATATCCTTTAAACAGCAATACCTATGTAGGTTTTATATATACCCAATTATATATACTCACATATATATGTATATGTGTATGTAACATATATATACATATGAACATATAGCACATACAAGTTTACATAATATTGAAAAAAATAAATATGTAGACTATTGTATTTCTGGTTAAAATTAAGTTTGTATGTATTTCAACTTGGCAAGCAATTTCATTAAAATGTACCCTTTCTATTCTCTGTCATTATGTTTTTACAATGACTTAATTAGGAGAACATCTAAAAATGAAAGTTCTCACTTTTACAACAGGAGTAGAAGAGATATTAAAGAAAAACAATTTCCTCAAGCAAGTGTTGGAAATTTAGAGCCTTGGGATGGAAAAACTGTCAATTACTTGTTGATTCTATTGGTCTTTAGCCTTGGGCATTACTTGGGAACTTTTTTCTATTGTTATCAATATTTTATTGCAATTGTCTTTAAAGCTTATTTCTGTGTATAATCACACTTGTGTATGTGCCATCAACATTATACAGCAAAGCCCTGAAAATCCTTAATACCTCAATGTAAAACACAAAGTTCAAGTCTCATATTAAATTTTATTTTATTTTATATACCTTTGAGAATTACAAAAAAAAAAAAAACAGGATGATGATTTCTCTTTCTCCTCAGTTTGGTTCCAGCCACATAACAAAAATCTAAGAATTTTTTTCAGTTGCTTTAGAAGGACCATGGGATAATTTATAATGTTTTTTTCCATTTGAATTATCTTAAAGTACAATACACAGATTTTAATATCTTTATACAAAAATGAAATACCTGATTTCATACACGATATATATGACTTTTGTACTTTATATATATATTATATATATATATATATATATATATATAATATATATATAAAGTTCATGTGAGTGTGTGGTTCAAAATTGTAATACCTAACAAAGAAAAGAATTAGTTTGTATTGAGTGATAAAGAGAATTATTGACTTGAAGAAGATACAAGGAAGTTTGAAAGTAATAGAAATTGTCTATATTATGATTCTGATGGTCATTAAAGGACCATATATATGCCAATCAAAACTCTTCAATTTATAAACTAAAAATTGGTTAATATTTGTACTTAAATTATTTCTCAATAAATATGATTAATAATAGTTATTTTGCTAAAGAGATAAATGTTGTATTATCTATCCTTATTGTCATTATTTATTTCAATAAATTATAGATATTGCCAATAAACAAATAATAAGGAAGCTTCATTTGTTTCAAAATGCATACTATAGTAAAATAACATTTTTTCTCTCAAAACTAATTATGCTCATTTTTTAAACTATTTTCAGAAATAGATATTTCTGTTGGAAATGTAAACTGTTACCATAGTTTTAGTTACCAACTGGGCAGATTTCATCAAATTAGAAAGAAAGCTTGAATCTTAAGCAATTCATGCTTAAGAAATCTTCAATGAAATTATTGCACACTCAATAAAAATGTGTAGAAATGTGCATTTTTATATTATACAGTTATTAAAAATGAAAAAAAAAAAAAAAAACTCAGAGCACCTGGGTGGCTCAGTCAGTTGAACCTTGTACTCTTGATTTCAGCACAGGTGATTATCTCATGGCTTGTGGGGGATTGAGCTCCACATCGGGCTCCATGCTGACAGTGCAGAACCTGCTCGGGATTCTCTTTCCCTTCTCTCTCTGCCCCCCCCCACCCCCGCTCCAGCTCACATGTGTGCACTCACTATCTCTCAAAATAAATAGACAAACATTTTTTATAACATAAGGATAAGAACTCTATAGCACCAAATTAAATATACCCCCCAATATAATTTGTTATTAAAGCAAATTTTAGATCCTATCAACAGTGTATTTTGTGTCATGTAGCTGCTATAGGAAATTATCACAAGGTTGGTGGCTTAAAAACATTGATTCATTCTCTCACAGTGGAGCCAGACGTACAAAGAAACTATCACTGAGGCAAAATCAAGGTGTGAGCGGGCACATGTCCTCCAGAGGCTCTCGAGAAGAATCCATTCCTTGCTGCCTCCTACTTCAGGTGGCTGTTGGCATTGTCCTGTGGCTGTATCACTAAATTTCAAACACCAGCATCTTCGTATCTCTCTCTGCTCATCTTCCAATTACCTTCCCCCTTCGTGTGTCAAATATCCCTCTGCTTCTCTCTCGTAAATATACAAGCGTTTGTATTTAGGGCCTACGTAGAGAATCACAATATTTCCCCATCTGAAGATCCATAATTTAATATACAGCTGTAAAGAGTCTTTTTCCAACCAAGGGAACATGTACAGATTCCAGGATAATTCCTGCTATCTTTGGGTAACTTCTTTTGGTGTTATCACAAGTGATATGAGAGACGTTTATAGGTAAAACACTTACAAATCCTTGCACACAAAATCTGGAAAGATATATCAAGAACTGAAGATATTTATTACTAGAGAGGGCAAATGCTAAAACTGACAAACCTGTGTTCATAAGCTCTATTGTCAATATTAGAAACAGTATCTTGAATGAGATCCTATTTTGCATAAGATACATATTTTGGTACTTAAAATATGCATAAACAGAGTTCTTTGCAGTGATAATTGTATGTGATAATTTGGACTGCTTAAAAGCTGATTGTTTAATAAACTCAAAATACTAATTGTGTTATTTATTTGATAAACAAAAGTATTTTATTTATTGTATCCACTTAATACGGTCCTTTTAATAGGCTCTTATATTTATGAGTTTGTTAAAATAGTCGTAGCAATTTTTATGATAGGAATATTTATGTTTATAAAATAATGTCTTATTCAACTAAAATATGTATTTTTAAAAGCGGCAAGTTTAAATTGTCAGTAAGCTGCTTTCATATTTAAAGTATATGATTTACTGAAGTCTCTGTAGAAACTAAAAACAGTAAAACAATAAAAGTAGACTGTTGTGGATATTTTTCTGACTAGGAGAAACATTATTGCCAAGAGATGAAATCACCTCACAAGAAAATGATTTATATTGTTGCTTTGAAAAAGATAGTCTTTTCAGATTGATTTTAATGGAAAAATTTCAACCTTTATTGTCTTATGGAGAAAAATAAAAGCGAACGTTGAGTATATATTGTTGCCATTATCAAGCTTTTAGTTTGGTTGGTTAAAGATGAACAAAAAGCCTCTGACAGACCCAGTCTTGCAGGGTCTACAGACTTAAGTGGAAGAGAAGGATGTATGACTTAAATATAACAATAAAAGTGTGCATAAGCCTATTTCTAATTAACTGAAATAACAGTAATAAATGAGGGGCCAATTAAGAGAAAATGCACAGGCTAGAATGGTCCTTGTGTCATGATGTCAGATGGGAATTCAAGGGCTCTGGGTTTGAATTCCTACTGTAGAATTTCAATAATTATATCTCCGGTACACAATTTCCTTCTCTCGCTCCCTTTCTCATTCTCTTCCTCCTCTTCCAATGTCTCTCTTTCTCTCTTTTTGTATGGGTTTACTTTGTTTTTTATTTTATTTATTTTTTAAATATTTATTTAGTTAGTTTGAGAGAGAGAGAGCAAGAGAAAACAGGTGCATGGGGGAGGGGAGAGAGAGAATCCCAAGTAGGCTTTGTGCTGTCAATGCAGAGACCCACTTGGGGCCTGATCTCACAAACAATGAGATCATGACCTGAGCCAAAATCAAGAGTTAGACGCTCAAGTGATTGAGCCGCTCAGGTGACCCAGTTTACTTTGATTTTTAAAGTGAACAATGATCTTATAAAAGAATCTAAGAGGATTGTTTGTAAGAGAGACTAAAACCCTAATGTATGTTTTAATAAGTAAAATGAATAATTTTGCTGCTGCTTAACTATGCTTCATTCTGTTACAAATCTGGAGGGTTCCAAAATATAGCATATCTGACTGACATTATTTCAATATATTTGAACTGTGCTGAATGCTGGGTGGAAAAACAATGACTCCCCCACCTTCCCCATCCTGAGAGAGCTTCATAAGTCCCTTTGAAAGATGAGCAGAGTTAAAAAATATATGCTAATCACAGCACAAAATGTTTCCAAACAAGCAGGAAGTACCTAATTGGCCTGAGATACACAAGAATTCGATCAAGAAAAAGTGATGTCCAACTCAATAGTGTCTGAGGTTTAGTTGGATTTATTCCAAGGACATGGATGGGGTTTGAGAGTATTATGCTAAGTGAAATCAGTCTGTCCGAGAAAAGTCAATACTATATGATTTCACTCATATGCGGAATTTAAGAAACAAAACAAATGAGCAAAGGGGAAAAAAAGAGAGAGAGAGAAAGGCACAACAAGAAAAGGACAGGTAACTATAGAGAACAAACTGAGGGTTGCCAGAGGGGAGGAGTATGGGGAAATGGGTTAAATAGGTGATGGGGATGAAGAGAGTGTGATGAACACTGGGTATTGTATGCAAGTATTGAATCACTATATTGTGCACCTGAAACTAATATTACACTATATGTTAACTGACTGGAATTTAAATAGAATCTTTAAAAAAAAAAAAAGGTTGTAAGTAAACAAGTTTCTGGAGAGGGAGGAGGAAGCTAAAAGGTCCTGAGGGAAGAAGTGAAAAGGACTACTGGAGA
This sequence comes from Panthera onca, assembly GCF_046562875.1. Lineage (NCBI taxonomy): Eukaryota > Metazoa > Chordata > Mammalia > Carnivora > Felidae > Panthera > Panthera onca. The sequence goes on from NC_138339.1 coordinate 23,090,461, forward strand.
GAAATAGATTGTCTGCTGTGCAGCGAGATGCAAATGGAGGATAGGATGCACCATAATGAGAGAGATGGCTGAAGAGATACACAAAGTCATGAAAAGCTTTTCATTCCAGGGTCACATATTAAGAAATTTGATTGGAAAATGTAGAAAACCCTTAGGAAGTGATATAATCAACTCTGCATTCTTAAAGATATCCCCAGTTGCAATGTGAATATTGAATTAGAATGTTATTTCTCAATGGAGACAATGCTGTTGGTATCTCATGAGTAGAGGCCACAGATGCTACTAAAGATCCTACATTGTATGGGATAGACTTCGGCAAGCACAAGAAATTATGTCATCTAAAATGTCAGTAGTGGGGCGCCTGGGTGGCTCAGTGAGTTGAGCATCCGACTTCGGCTCAGGTCATGATCTCATGGTTCATGGGTTCAAGCCCTGCATCAGGCTCTGTGCTGATCGTTCGCTCAGAGCCTGGAACCTGCTTCGGATTCCATGTCTCTGCTCTCTGCCCCTCCCCCGCTCACGCTTTGTCTCACTCTGTTTCTAAAAAGTAAATAAATGTAAAAAAATTTTTTTTAAATGTCAGCAGTGTGAGGGTAGAGACAGCATGGATTAAGGGTAGGGAGTCATTAGTTTCTAATAAAGCCAGTTAATAGGCTATTACAATGATGAAAATAAGTTAAGAGGCTTACGAAAGGTGGTTGAAACAAATGAGTATGAAGGGAAGGAGTTTGAGTGTAAATATATCAACAGAAATTCATGATTGATCTAGAGCACAGAAAGCTAAAGAAAATATTGGAATAATATAGTTTCATAAAAATCAAAATGAATAAAATTATAAAAATAAAAAGATGTATTATAAAAATGTCTTTTAGGCATAGCAAAGGTGTAAAAACTTAATTTTTACTTATGTGTTTTCTATTCCAAATGTACTTGCTGAGCTTGAGGAAGGCTTATCAACGTGCTTTTTTATCCAGCTCCTGCCTTATTTCTGTGCCACAGTTTTAAAAATGGAAAAGAAAAAAAAAAAATAATAAGGACAACAGAGAAGAGTTTTGAATTGATTTTCTTCTTTCTTTACATTTTACTGTGTATGAGTCCTCTCTAGGAATACCATTTCCTCTCATTCTAATTTCATGATCACTTATTATTTACCTTTTTTTTTTTTAATACAAATGCTCAGTAAAAGGTTCAAAGTGTTTCTATCACTATACAAGAGGACTTAAAATGCTCTTGTAGTAAACAGCAGGTTATTTAAGTTCCCACAAAAAATTTCCTCTTTATGTACTCCAAATTGACATTTTACCTCTGGAGTCAAAATGCCTTGATATAAATTCTCGTTCTGCCCATCATTCTAGAAACTTTTATTTTTATTTAAAAAAAATTAATGTTTTATTTATTTTTGAGACAGAGAGAGACAGAGCATGAACAGGGGAGGGGCAGAGAGAGAGGGAGACACAATCTGAAGAAGGCTCCAGGCTCTGAGCCGTCAGCACAGAGCCCGACGCAGGGCTCGAACTCCCAAACCGTGAGATCGTGACCTGAGCCGAAGTTGGACGCTTAACCGACTGAGCCACCCAGGCGCCCCTAGAGACTTTTAATCTAGGGGAAATTACTCAATCCCTCCATGCTATGGTGTCATTAACTGAAAATACAAGCACAAAAGCCCTCTGGGTGGTTCAGTCAGACTGAACCAGGCTCTTGATTTCTACTCAGGTTATGATCTCATGGTTCCTGAGAATGAGCCCCCGGTAGGGCTCTGCACCGACAGCATGGATCCTGCTTGGGAATCTCTCTCTCCCTCTCTCTCTGCCTCTCCCCTGCTCGTGCTCTCTCTCTCTCTCTCTCTCTCTCTTTCAAAAATAAATAAACTTTAAAAAAAGAGAATATAAGCACAAGGAACAACAGATAAAAGTGGTAAGAGAAAAGAATATTTTTGGTACTATCTGCTGCTGTAAATATGTATACATATATGTAGATGATAGATAAATCTTATATGAATATCTATGCCCATCTTTCTTTCCGTGACTGATCTATCTGTATGAATGTAGTATCTCTAAACTGATATGGCTGTTATAACTTTGATTTTGGTACATGCGTTTATTTAGAAGCACCTGGACAACATCAGAGATATCCACAGATCTAATACCTCTCACCTAGTTGGTTAAGTGATTGCAGGTGAGATTATTTACTCCGGCAATTGTATTATAACATAGTTTCACTCCACTTTTACATAGAGAGAATGTCATTAAGTAAGCCAAAATATATATATGCAAAGACCGTATTGAAGATAACAGGTATGACGATCAGAGTCGGAGTCGAGTAAAATTTCAAACAGGCAGTGTCTTTAATATCTTGCTTAGTTTATGCTTGGTTCTCCAAGCGTTTCTTCTAACTTCACTATCACTGTTCAAAATATATGGTAATCTTATTCCTGCTAAAAGTAAAACAGTTTAGGTTTTTATACCCTCTAGGAATATTTACAGTTTAACTGGTGAATGTAAAATATTGATTGAACTTTGTGATTCTAGTGGCGGTGTATTAGACAATATGACAGACGGAGATGTGTTTTAAGGTAGAGAAAATATCTCGGTTGCCATTCTCAATTAAGTGATCCTTGTCAAATACAATAAATTTAAAACAATTTATGGATAACAAGCGAGAACTATTTTGCTCTGTGACAAAATTTCAGAAACACCACAACGAATTAACTGCTGCAAATCAGCAGGGGACTTTCTCCATTTGTGCCCAATGGCAGAAGTCCGACCATTATTCTGTGAGCTGGGGTTTGTTTTCATAGCACACATCACAATTCGACCACACAGGAAAAGTGGACGTTTTCTTTATTCAACTTTTTTCTTAAATAAAAAAGGAAGGGAGAGATAATTGGCCATTATCTCACATATTCCAAGGGCAACACCTTCCTTTGTGGCCTGTTGTTTCAGCTTTTGTTCAGGTTTCATCCTGTTTTCCCTGGGCCACTATTACAGCTTCTAAAAGTTAAATTGAATATAAATATAAATTTCTGCCCTTTTTTTTTTCTAATCACGGTATCAATGTTTATGTTTTCTCCCTGTGGCTAGTGACTAACCTCCTGAATCCTGCTTTCAAAATTGATTTGAAGTCTATATTCAATCATGTATTTCCATGTCTAATACATTTCTCTCTCTCTTGTCTTGTCCACTGGAGACAGAGGATTTCTTTGTACAGCATCTAAGTGTTTTCTAATCTTCCAGAAAAAACACGAACCACTTCTATACCTTCTGTGCCACCCGACTGACATCCACGTCTCATGTTTTCTGCCTAATTCATTGCTCCTCTCTACTACCCTTTAGAAAACCCATGCTCATTCTTAAAGTCAAATACCACCATTGTAAGTCCTTCTTAAATTTCCTGAGTTCCAATGGAATAGTGAGTAAATTTTTAATACTTTTTATTATAAATGTTTTGTATCTTCCTTACAGATCAGATTCTGTCATTTAGATTCCATGAATAATGTATCACAGAACACTTACTCACTCTGCCCAAAGTCATACAATAAGCTGAATTCAGTTCACTTATAGGAAACAGTCCCAGCTTTTGAAAAAGAAGTTACTGTGTGGTCCAGTGTCCTTCCTCAAGATCATTGACACATCTCTATTTCCTCATAAGTGCTCATAACTCTTTCTGTTGGTGGGTTCAGATGTTAGTGTTTTCTTCCTCTTATCAAAGTAGCCTTTTCCCAACAAATTTGCTAATCGCTGACAACTGACAGTTACACAGTCTGTCACTGATGGTGTTTTATGTGATACATTGATCAATTCTTAAACCATTTCTTCTTTCCTGTGCAAGAGAACCACTTTGACCAACCTTTTAGCCACAATTGATAAATACTACTGTTATCTGTCCTGAAATATGGCCAGTCTGGAAAAGCTAACTAGTGGCATTTGGGATTTCTGTGTCGGAGAAATGTCTGTTCTCTGTTCTTTTTTATTGGTGAGAATCTTTTTTCCATTGGCTATTATTTATTGATGAAGCAATGACAATGCTGAAGGAGTATAAGTAGAAAATATCAGCGAAAGTCAAGGCTGACATCTGTCGAGCTGAATAGCTTCAGTTTAGTTTTAAATAGAGACTTTAGAGGAATCCAGAACGATGAACATAGCGTTTATGGCATGTTAAGAATTATCTTTCAAACATTAATATGCAATACAAAATGTGAGGAACTGCTATTACTTATTATCTAGCTTAAATGATAATACTTTATACAAATTATACACCACTATTTACTTTGTACCATACTCTCATGTTGCATTCACCTTCTCTCTGATACATAGAAGTAATCATGTTGAACTTACCGTTTACTTTCAGGCATCATAATTTTACTGTGAGTAAATGTGTCCTTAAATAATACAATATCAGTATCTCATGCTCTATATGTTTGATATGATTTCATCCTGTGAGTAAATTTCTACAAAATGCTTTGCTTGCTTAAACACGTGTTGATGAGGTCACTGATGTTTCGTACAGTTCTTTGCTCAATGTTGTATAATAGTTTATTGTATGAATACAATGCAGTCCTGAAATCTAGGCTATCCCTAATCTCTGCTTTTGTAAACATTGCTGTGATAAATAATTCAGTCTGTATCTTCTGTGCTTTTTTTTTTTTTTACAATTTTTCATCGAAATATATACACTGAGGTTGAATTATAATGCATAGGTCACATGACTGCTAAACTTTAATAACTGTTGTAAAACCTCTTATACCAGCCTAGTATAAGATACCATGTAACTACTCGTCTAAAAGTTGTAAGGAATTCTCAAAAGAAACTTGTAGACTTAATTAGTGAAATTAGGAAGGACACATGACATAAGAGCAACGCACAAATATCAATCTGATTCTATATGTTAATAATAAATAATTTAAAATGAAACATTTATACATCCCTGTATATATAGAGAGAATAAAAACATATACATCAAATGAAATACTTAAGTGTAAACCGAGTAAAATATATACATGGAATGTATATATGAAAATGAAAAAAAGTTAAGAACTTTCATAAGTAATTGAGATGTAGCATATTTATGGGTTGGAAAGCTCAATATTATTGAGATATAACTTCTCCACAAATTGATCTATAGATTTAAGAAAATTTTAATCAAAATCCTGGCAAAATATATTATAAAAATAGACAAGAATATTCCCTAATACACTAGTGAAACAAACTAGAGTTTATAAATAGGCCTATACAATCATAGACAATTAATTTTTGACAAAGTTACAGACATAATTCAATAGAGAAAGTATGGATTTTCTTCAACAAATGGTGTTGGGACAACTGAACACCAATATGCAATAAAAAAAATGCCTTGACTTCATCTTCACAGCTTATAAAAATCCCCTGAAAATTGATTATAGATATAAATATAAAATGTAAAATAAAAATTTAGAAGAAAACACGCACACACATCTCCATGATGTTGGCTTAGGCAAAGAGTTCTTAGACACAGCATCAAAAGCATATTTTTAAAATACAGGGAAAAAAAAAATCTGACAAATTGGATTTAGTCCAAATCTAAAATTTTTGCTCTGTGAAAGACACTGTCAAGAGAATGAAAGAATAAGCTACATATTCAGAGAAAACTGCATACCCAGCAAAGGACACACGTACAGAATATGTGAAGGCCTGCCAAAATCAAACCGAGAACACGTGCAATCCAAGTTTTCAAGTGGGTAGTTTCCTTGAGCATATACTTCACCAAGAAGATAGACAGCTGGCAAATGAGAACAAGGAACTATCATTACCATCAAAGAAGTTCAAATGAAAACCACAGTAAGACACCACTAGTGATCCCCGGGCCTCACAGGGTCGGTTTGCAGACCAGTAGGAGTCAGCGCCTCGGGCCCGGGCCCCGCCTCCAGCTGTCCTTCCAACTTGGCCCAGTGATGCCAATGGACCTCAGCAAGTGGTCCTGGCCTGTGACCTGCAGCAAGTGGAAGAGCGGCCACAGCATCCGCTGCAGGTCAAAATCTTCGGAGCACAGGTGGATGGAGCTGGGCAAAGTGCTGACGCCCACCCGGGTTAAGAACCAGCCCACCGGTCTTGCATGGGATGGCCTCAATCCAGGTGAACTGCATACCTTAGTGGTGATAGATCCAGATGCTCCCAGCAGGAAGGACACCAGAAACAGAACGGCACCATTTTCTGCTGGTCAGCCTGAAGGGCAGTTACATCAGCGGTGGTACGATCCTTCTGATTAAGTCGCCTCTGGGCCTCCCAAGGCCACAGGCCTTCGCCACTAGGTCCGGCTGGTTTTCAAATACAATGGGCCACTGGCTTGTGAGAAGCCCATTCTCAGAAACCAATCTGGGGACGGCCGTGGCGAATTCAAAGTGGCATCCTTCTGCAAAAAGGAGCTGGGACCCCCGGTGGCCGGCACGTGTCACCAGGCAGAATGGGATGACCAACTGCCCAAATTCTGTAAGCAGCTGCCTGGGAAGTCGGGAAATGCTAGAAGACAGAAACCATCCCAGAGGTCTGGAGCAGTGTTCTCAAGTTCAGGGATGCATGTAGATTCCTCTGCTTCTCCTTTCCCATTCTCACAGATGAGGCCAGAGCAATCAGGTAGTGGTTTAAGCTAGCTTTTCCACCTGCCTGTCGTTTATAATTGAGAGGGTCACACCCCGGTTTATGTTTTGATCACATTTGAATTCCACTTGCGGCGGGGGGAGGATGCATTTTGGTACTAGCAACCCAGAATTTAAAGAAGAAAACATTCAGGTAAAAAGAGTAGGCCTACAGTAGGCCAAAGAATCTCTAAGGGAGGTTTACATAAAAAGAGATTTGTTTCTTCTTCTTCCATTGTGAACTGGAGTCCCAAATTGTGCATGACAACACTTCTGGGTGGTGTTTTTACAGCCAGCTCTCTCACTAAGACAGCCAGCGTTTGACGTGTCCCCAGTGTGATGATGTGCCTTGGGCTGCTTACTAGGGTCAGTGTCCTGCTCTGGCTCCTTTAAAGAGCAGTACTGGAAAAAACAATAGGGACAGTCACTTTGCTGTCAAGACCCTGCCATCGAGATGAGCTGCAGGGCTGCGTGAGTGAGGGTCAGAAATTTCTAAGTCTGTGCCTCTTAAACTCGACATTCCGTCTGTGTAAGAAAAGATGATCGGGAGTTGTGGAATGTTGTATTAATTCTGCTGTTTGCTTATAGTTGAATACAAATAAAAACATTATGTGAGGAAGAAAAAAACAATAAGACAGCATTGTACGCCTGTTAGAATGAGTAAAATTAAAAATAAACTGATAATACCAAATCCTACCAACATGTGAAGCAACTAGAACTCTCCTATGTTTTCAGGAAGAATGAAAAATGGTACAGCCACTTTGAAAAAAAAATTGGTAATTCCTTGTAAAGTTAAAGATACATTAGCATATAATCAGCAATCTCTCCCTAGCTATTTTCCCTAGAGAAATCAAAATTCATGTTCACACTAAAATGTGTACACAGATATTCATAGGAGTTTTATCCATAATCGCCAAGCAGTGGAAATAGCCCGAATGTTCTGTAATTAATTTATTGCCATTAGGTGAATTAATTATACAAAATATGGCATATTCATACAATAGAATGATAGTTAGCAATAAGTAATAGACTATAAATACAGGCAACAACTTGAATGAATCACAAAATAATTGTTTAGACTGAAAGAAACCAAACTTACCAAGGTTATGTGAGGCGTGATTGCATTTATAAGAGATTCTGAAAAATTACAAAACTACGGGATCAGAGAACATACCAATATTATAAAAATGGAAAGAAAAACTTGACTTCATGTAAATTTAAAGATTAAATTTAAAAAGAAAGCAAGTTAAATAGAAAAGAATCTCTGAGATCATATTATGCTTTGTACGGAATGATTTTGTTAAATGCCATTTCCACCACACCACAATTTCTGTGAAATGTTGACTGCAATTTTCCTTCAAGAAAACTACCTATTTGTTTGTTTCTTTGTTATTCTCTTTTTGCCTGTTGCATCTCTAGGAAAAGTATATACATGTAAATATATACTTGCCACCATTTTGGACACTTTAACTCATATATTTGGTTAACATTGTCTTTCTCATGCACCTTCGTCCTCTTTTCATCTTGTACTATTAAACTGTAGCTATGACAAATAGTCAAGTTGAGTTTAGTGCCGAATAAATATAGGAATAATGAATGAATAAAAAGTAGATCAAATATTTGAATTATATAAAACTACAATTGACACTGACACCCTAAATAATGTTTATACATTTCAGCCAGAGAACTTTCCTCACTTTATTGTCACTGTATTTATTGATGATATAACACTATATCACAATTATTTTCTTACAGATTCAGAAATTAAATGTAATAATTGTCAATATTTTCATGTATATTTTCTCTTTCTCTCTCTCCCCCAAAACTCTATAAGGTGTCTATATAATGTGAGTATATTATACAATATGACTATATGTGGGTTGTGTGTATTATACATATACATGTAGGAGCGCCTGGGTGGCTCAGTCGGTTAAACCTCCGACTTCGGCTCAGGTCATGATCTCTCACGGTTCATGGGTTTGAGCCCACGTCAGCTCTGTGCTGACAGCTCAGAGCCTGGAGCCTGCTTCATATTCTGTGTCTCCCTCTCTCTCTGCCCCTCCCCTGCTCATACTCTGTCTCTCAAAAATAAATAAAACGTTAAAAAAAATAAAAATAAAAAGAAATAAAAATGTACTTTACATAGAGTATATGTTTATTTTTATATTCACTTTGCATATACACACATACATTTTTTTAAAATTGGAAATGTATAGGTTGGTTTCTTGCTTTTATGCTCTTTCTAATTTGCAAAATCTCATAAACAATATCATTCTCATATATTGGTTATATTTAAAGTTCACTTAATTGCATTGTGTTCAATTATAAAATGATTTATTTGAGCATGCAGGCTTTTTCTATTTTTTCTGTTACATTATTTTATAACTTCTGTAATGTGTTTAATTACTAAATGTCCCTTTGATTCACGGTTTATTTTTGTGGGTTTGTATAGAATTAGAATATGCCACTATTAGAGTTGTGTTTTGTTTGTTTGTTTGTTTGTTTTGTTTTGTGTTTAAGTCAGACCCATGCCCAGTGTGGGGCTTGAACTTAGAATCCTGAGATCAAGAGTCCCATGCTCTGCTGATTGATCCGCCACTAGCCCCTGAAATATGCCACTATTAGACTTAAGTATCAGCTATTTCTTTTGTTTACCTTTACCTCAGACTTTTGATAAACAGTGTTAAAAAATTAATTCAAATCATTTATCTGTTCAATTAATCCCTTTCCATACTGAAGTACAACTTTGAAAATTAATAGGAAGAAACTTTTTGCTTTGGCATAGCTCTAGAGAGTCAAATTAATCATATTTATATTCAAATTCACGTGGCTGAAATTATAAGTGATTTGATTTTTATAGTAGAATCTTTGTGGTCGAATCATATTAAAATAGTGTAAAAACATTCTCTAAATATTTTGATAACTTGACATAAATGTAAATAGAATTTTAACTGCTATCCCTGATTTCCACATTATAGAAAAAAGACTGATTAATAATATAAGAAGCTATAAATAGCTTCTTTAAATATAGTTCTGGCCAATATTAGCTGCCCAATATCAAAGAAACAAAATACACAATTGGTTAGAAATAACACATGTGTAATAATTTCATTATTTTAGTTTTATTTTATTTTATTTTTTACAAATGTAATAATTTTAAAATTATCATTCACATAGGGGTGCCTGGGTGGCTCCCACTATTAAGCATCTGAGCCCTGATTTCTGCTCAGGTCATGATCTCATGTTTTGTGGGATCAAACCCTAGAGCTCTGTGCTAAAAGCACAGAGCGTGCTTGGGATTCTCTCTCTCCGTCTCTCTGCCCCTCCCCAACTTGCCTGTGTGTGTGCATGCACTTGCTCTCTCTCTCAAAATAAATAGATAAACTTAAATATATATATATATATATATATATATATATATATATATATATATCATTCAAATAAATGATTTAAAAATCATTTATGGCCCATGTTTTGACCACCTCTGAAATTATTTCCTTAAAATATATAAGAAAAAAATCTTTGTTCCCATAATAGTTACCTCATTAAAACAATGTGACTGGACTTCCCATTTGATTGTCACATGATTTAACATTATTATACAAAATATAAAAACAAAAACAAAATAAAACTTAAAGAAGAAGCTATTCATAAAAGTTGTTCTTGCAGAAACATCGTGCGTGTCTTGAGCTGTCTTTTTTAATTCTGTTCCTCCCTCAGTCTTTCTTCCATAATTCATTTGGATTTAGTAGGAGACAAAAATGTAGAATATAGACAGTAACCTTGGATTACTTGTTTTATTTTACATTTCTTAATGAATACGGTTTTCTATTGATAATCACAACAAAAAAAAAAAAATGTTTTCATTTTTCTACTGAAGGATAATCATTTTGTTGGCGTTTACTATCTGGGATAACTAAACAACCCAGTTCCCTTTTATCTTCCTCCTCCTCCTCTCTCTACTTCACCATCATCACCATCATTATTATTATTTTCATAATAATGGAATAGTTTCTTAACTAATACTAAAGTTCATAAACGAACTCCCTACTAGGAGTCAGGTTCATATACTATAATATTCAAAAATTCATATCTTTAAATGCTGAGTAAGTAAAATTAAGAAAGTATGGTTACTAGTTCCTCTGTTAGGCATTAGTGTGTTTAGGACTAGATCATAAACAGCATCTATCTACATAATTTGTGAAATATTAATAAAACCAATAAATAAGATGAAATATCTACAACTTTGTATTTGAATTCGAGAATAAAACTTACAGTAATCTACTTTTATATTTAATGAAACAAAAGAGCAGAGCGATTAGGACATTTGTTCCAGCGAGCATAAGAAATAGTTAATTCTGGAATTCTGGGTCTCTGCTTCTTTTACTGAGTCTGCCGTAGAGAATTTCCAGTTCTAAAGAGCTGATATTTTAGTGTAACTTGTGTATGCCACGGATGAAACCTGTTCATTGGTTGAGTGACTGAATTCTGTTTCGCTCAAAGGAGTGCATTCCCACCAGCTCAGGTGGTGAAAGAACACAGGTGAACTGCATTTGTCCAGACTGAGGCTTCTAAAGCTTTCTGCACTCTTTTTTCCCCTTTTCCAAATTATTTCGTTAAGGCTCATGAACTTTATGCCTTAATAGATATTTGGGGCAAAGAACTAGACAAAAGAATTAAGATAATTTGAGAAAACTAGATATTTTTAATTATCAAAACATCTGAAACAATTTTTCCAATTTAATTTTTATTGTCCTGTTTTAATGGGATGATAAAAAGAAAATATGTTTTTTTTTTTTCATGCTTATTTATTTTTGAGAGGGAGAAAGAACATGAGCAGAGGAGGAGCAGAGAGAGAGAGGGAGACACAGAATCGGAAGCAGGCTCCAGGCTCTGAGCTGTCAGCACAGAGCCTGACGCTGGGCTCAAACTCATGAACTGTGAGATCATGACCAAACCAAAGTCGGATGTTTAACTGACTGGACCACCAAGGCGACCCATACATTGGTATTCCTTACTGGCCATTAGAGTAATCTCTATTATGAGTAAGTGTTGAGGAGATACAAAGTATCTAGTATGTGTTTGCTTCCAAGTAAGTTAAAATCTTAAAAGAAATATTTTTTTAATGGTCTCAAAAAAAACCAATTATCAATATGCTATACAGGCAACCACTGTCATAAAAATTGAAGATTAGAGATTTGAGTAACCGGGTTTATCCAATCAACAAATAAGTTGAAAGTCTTAATATATATGTGATCCTCTCAAAAGTGATATAACAAATGAATGTTTATTAAATATATGTAATTAAGCATTACAGTAATTTTTCCACTTTTTTATATTTCCATTTGAAATAAACACTAATTAGACATTCCTAACATGTTGATATTTAGATTAAAATACCTCCTAATAAAATAGATATGATTTTTATGCAAGATTTTTTCATAGAGAAAGCACATAAATTTCACTCAGTTATGAAGCAAACCTTTATTTTTTGGTATTTAAGTAATGATAGTGGCTATAATTTATTGACTTGTAGTAACATGTTTTCTAAACTAAGCACATTACATATGTTTTCTCAGTAAAACCTTAGAATACCTCTTTGGATTGAGAACGCTGAGTCTGAGATTATATAATTCACCCAAGGTCAAGAGTTTGGTAGTTTACATTCAGGTTTGTATAACCTCAAGACTTATCCTTGAAATGATGTTATATGCCTTTCACATACATTGACATTTTCTAAGAGAAATTATTTCATTACTGTAGGATTATACTATGCTCAAAATCATACATAATTTTGAAAGGTAGAATGATACTTTAAAAATCTTTATATCAAATCAGGAAATCTATCAAAAAGTTAAAATGAAATATTACTCTATTCCTTCCATATTACATTCCTGGAGATGTTGTGTCTAATGATGCTAGACAAGATTATAAATTATATTACAAAGATTGACTAAGGCTCTCCAATCATTCATTGTCTTAGAGCATTTGCTTGACTGTAGATAAGATCTTTTGAGTAACAAGACTTACTGTGTTATTATATAGATATATGAAGCTCCACATTACCATACAGAATAAGGCAGATGGCAGATGTTTCCAGTTATGCATGATGATATTAACATGACAAAATCCATATCAGCCCTGCAGCTCATCTAAAATTCCATTACCTCATTATTGATTAATTCCTTCGACTTTAAATTTACTTGAGATGTACTTGACATATATGTCTACTTTGTCTATTTATCCCAGAATGTTCTACCTGTCAAAATGAAGGAATCTGATGGTGTTCTTTCAATGAGGAGAAAATTAACATTAGCACATTTGCCCTTGACAAAACAACACACACAAACTAAAGTCTTAGTCATCCTAATACAGACACACTACACACACAATAATTATGCATGTAATTATTTTCTCATGACTCAAATTATGGAAATATTTAAATTCTATAAAGGTGCTTAGTGCCCTTTTTCTATTTTCCCTTTTATAGTTTTGGCCCAGCCAAAAAGCTATAAGGAGTAAAAATCCCTGTGCCTTAAATATTGTAAGCATTTTGGAAATCCCCAAGGGGGGGGAAAATGAAATATTTGTGGCCATTAGTGTAATCTCTATTACACTAATCTCTATCACACTGTTTCTTTGTAACTGTATTAAATGGCATGGCAATACTATTTTGATTTTTAGTTTATTATTTGAAAGAATAAAATTGTACATACATTTGATTACAAAATTGTAAGATTTACCTAGGTGAATATACACCTTGTAAGTGCCATGTATTATATTGTGCATGCATCTATTGAAGTATTTTTAAATATATTTTTGGTTATTTATTGTCATAACTTAATAAGTGGTCAAATGCTAAGTGATTGAAGAAGTCTGTTGGGCAAGTGTTTATTTACAAAAAAAAAAAAATCTTTTTTTTGAAGGATGGAGAAAGCTTCAAAAGTAATAAGGAATTTTTAATGTACTTGGAAAGACACAAATTAATCAGATAGTTGAAGATGAGAAACTAGAATGTCTCAGCAAGGTGAATTACTCATTTAAAGTGTGATGTTCAGAAAAGAATATAAAGCATGATCAATGGGAGATGTATGACCCACTGTTCCCGGAGAAGGAATTTTTACTTGGTTTGAGTCGGCATACCACACAGAATTAGAAAGAAGAGCAGTAAGTTAGTTTGGCGGCTATGGAAACAAAATAATATATACAGTCAGCATTTGCTGGATGCTTCCTTTCTCAGCACAATTTCTTATTCTTTTAATGCTTCAGCTAATTGAATTCTTTTTTTTCCTAATTTTTTTTATTTTTTAAAAATTTATATCCACATTAGTTAGCATATAGTGCAACAAGGATTTCAGGGGTAGAGTCCTGAATTCAGCTAACTGAATTCGTAGAGCAGCCCTTTGCAAAATATCCCCCATTTCACAAGGCGGAAGTACAGACAACCGCCATTACCCCCAGCACTCCCACTGCTATGGCTTTCATCCACCACCACCACAACCGCATTGGCGGCTACTACCATGGACACACCCACAACTACACTATTCAACCCTGTTACCACTGTGACCTCCACTACCACCCCTGCTCGCCATGACCACTGTTACCACTCTAACCTAAGCCATCATCAGCTCTTCATTTAATTATAACAACCTTTTCCTCGTTGGTCCTCTGCTGCTACTGAGAAACTCCGGCAGGTCTATTTTCCATACAGAAGTCAGAGAAACCTTTTAAAATATAAATCTGACCATATAACTTCCTTGTTCCAAAATCCTGTCTTCCCTTTCTATTGCTGATTCTTGTAACAGCAATCCAAAGTCGTCACCATGCCACAGCAGTCTGTAGGATCTAGCTTTGGCTCACCTTTCTAAAAGTAGAACCTATAATCTCCTGCTTCCTTTATTTCAAATAATTTGGCTTTTCTGCTTCTTCTCAAATACACAAAGCTCACTTACCTCTGGAACTTTTTAGCTGATTTTGTTTCTGCTTAGGATAATTTCTCCTCAATTTTCCATGACTCATTTTCTCAACTTATCCAGTCAAAAGACTAACTTTTGACAAAATTCTTCCCCAAGCAAGTACTAAAATGGTGCCATCGTATTAGAACGCATCGCTTCCCTTCCCCGTAATCTTTGACCTGTTTTAGTTTGCTTCAAAGCACTTATAATACCATGATTTGAATAATTGCATTATGAGTCACTACTGTGCACCAGGCAGCATTTTAGGCTCTGGAAGTAAAGCAATGAACAAATGAGCTAAATATCAAAGCAAAAGGAAAACATAAAATTCCACCTTTGTGAAACATACATTTAATCTCCAAGAGAGAACATTAAACAGAAAAAATGTAGAATTTATGTTGGATTAGAAATAAAATCATTTTTTGTCTATGTCATTAGAATATAAGCTCCATGAAGGCAATTAACATATATGATTTGCAATGGAAATGTCAAGTTTCCTTGGACTTACTAGTCACTGGGGCCAGATCACAGAGTTGTCTGCATGATGTATTATTTGAGTTTGTTTGGTTGACTTTGTCCACTTTGCAGGCTACTGGAAAGTGTCCAACTTTTGAGTCACTTAGGAAACGGATCAGAGCAGCATATCCCAGTGCGATTTGTATTGTTTCCAATATCCAAAGGAGTCCATCAAGCAGTAGACTTTCAAATTTTGATTTGATTTGATTTCATTTTACATTTTATTTTTTTTCTTTTCATTTCATTTGGGTGTAATCGACATACAAAATGTTTTGCATATTTAATGTGTACATCTCGATGAGCTTGAGGACAAGTACGCACCTATGAAAATGTCATCATATGCAATGTCCGAAATTTATCCATCCCTCTGGAAGTTTTATCTTTTCTTTTTTTTTCTGATAAGAACATGCAGTGTAAGATCTACCCTCAATAAATGGTTAAGTGTACAAGGTAGTAATGTCAACTGTATGCACTATGTTGTACAGTGGATCTTTATGACTTAGTTATCTTGCATCAGTAAAACTGCACAGTCTTTGATCAGCACCTCCTCGCTTCTTTCTTGTCCCAGACCCTGGTAATCACCATTCTACTCTCTGCTTCTGCAAGTTTGACTATGTTAGATTCCTGATACCAGTGATTATCATGCACTATTTGTTCTTCTGTGTCTGGAATATTTCCCTTAGCATAATGTCTTCCAAGTTCATCCATATTGTAGTTAACGGCAGGAACACTGTTCTTATTTTTTTAGGGATAGGGACTATGAGAAGCCATCAATTACTTTTCATTGGGAGAGGATATCCTAAAAAGCTCCATTGCTTGAACACCAAGAAACTCATCAGTGTACTGTATTTGTCATTTTCTGTCATATATAAATTTTACCAAAATATAATGTGTCTGCTACTTCTCATTCTCATTTTCTTATTAGCTAGATGCAATCATAGTAATACATCATCATGGTATCCCATCAAATGAAAAAAATCAAAAAATCAAGAACAAAACATTACGTCCTGGCAGACAAAACTTGCACAGTGCCTTAGAATCTATATGTAAGAATATATTTAAGTTATTGTAGACAAAACTGGCACAGTGCTTTAGAATCTTTATGTTTCTGTGATTAGACATCAAAAAGTCTTTTGCCATTCAAAGCAAATTATTTTTAGTGTTTTGATTATTTGTATGTTGAAAAAAAACAGACGTCTAGGTCAATAGCTATATACCAGGTGCCAGGTATATTTGTTCAAGTTAAGCATACTCACACATACCTCTTCTCAAATATATTTGGAGGTGCAGCTAAATATGTTTATGAAAATTCATTGAAAACATCTCAATGTATCCGTCTTTTGAAAAGCAAACACAAGTAAAAGTAAATGGCACGCATTTTTCACAACCTTGATGGTGGCGCTCTTCTCTACAATTTTCTGAGAAATGCAGTAGGAGTTTTGATTTACTACTTTGACAGAAAGAGAGAGTTCCCAGGGCTCTTGACTCTTCCTAACCAGGAATTGGGAATAAAATGTGGGGCTTCTGTCTGTTGCTGAGCACATAATTCAGGAACTGTGTAAATACCTGCAAACAATGTTCATGATCCAGGTGGATGCCCCTTGAATTGGACATAATCAAAACTTAAATTAAATGTCTAGACCCTAGTCAGCTTCTATGTTGACTGATTAACAGTGGCATGCTTGGTCCCCTTATATTTGTGTTAACTAAAGAGGGTTTCTAATAATGAATGACCTCTTAAAATAGTTCCCAGTCTCCTGGAATAATTATTCTAACAATTTGCCATAGATTTCTTTGAGAAAGGGTAGGAGGAAGGTTTACAGCATATATCTCTAATGCTTCATAGGTTTTTTTTTTTTTTCTAAGAAAAATAGCCTTGCATTCATTCAAGAAGCTTAAGGACTGTATAATAATTTAAATCTGAGATGTAGGTGAGAGCCCATAATGAATGTCCGAGTACTGCTTCACCATGCCTGAAACCTCCTTTTCAATTACATGTCCGGTATGCAGTAGGACCTTAACAGGAGCTTCGTTTGGAGAATCTGTGATCAACTTCTTGATCAAACTCTTTTGAATGTATTCTTTTGTCATTTCAAACTCATTTAGCTTTTGTTTACTCTGTAGCAGAGATTTCAGTCAACCACGTGAACAAACATTTACAATTATAATAATGTATGAGCTAACACAAGGGTCAGCAAAGTACAGCCTATGGTTCAAACCCAACACACTACCAATTTTTGTGAATACATTGTTATTGGCATACAGTTGTGTCTATTCACTGATGTATTAACTATGGCTATCTTCTTAATGCAATGGCAAAGTTGTGTCGTCATGACAGAAATAACGTGGTCTGTAAAGTTTAAAATGTTTAGTATCTGACCTTTTGCAAAGAGAGTTTATCCACCACTTAACTAGTGCATTGAGTTCAGAATCTCTGGCATGTATATGCATATTAATTCTCATACTATGTTTTTAAAGACCTAAAAACATCAGAATCCAACTCCACATACCTTCTCTACATTTTAGGTAATACCTTCTAGCAAAATCTTGAAACTATTCTGCTATGAAACTTTATTCCTGGTCTTACCCAACCTCATCTACTCCCAAACAAACAGGAACTGACTTGAGTATAAAATTGGAGGCAATGAAGTGAGGTCAGGGTGAAGGTTGAAAAATATCTTCATCCCCAACAAGGCACCTGCCTAAAACAGATTATTGTAAGACCTTTAATCAAAATAGAAATAGACACATAAAAGAAAGGAAGAGTAACTCTTGCTGGCAAAGGAAATTAAGTAGGGTTTGGAAAGCTGCTATCTTCTGAATGACCTATACCTCCCATATGGCTCCATTTTAATTCTCAGGGTCTCACACCTTAACAAGAATTCCCTGAATTTCAAATAAAAGACCCAGTGAAGCTGATGATTCAAATGACATTACAATTCTGCAGTCTTTGAATTTGATTCTTGGTTACTTTAGTTCTGCAGTGACTTAGAGATAAATTCTTTCAGCACAGCCATAGACAACTATTTATCTAACCATTCCCCAAGTTGAGAAATTGAGAGAGTCATTATTTTTCTATAAGGCTGCCGTAAGATTAGAAGCAAGCAGCCTATCCTATATCCCTTATATCCCTCATGCTAGCATCAACTCATTAGACACAGTAAGTATAGGTAGATCATATCAGTAACCATGGCTGAAAATTTAAATAACTCTTTTGTTACTACCTGGCAGACATTGCTAGTCTCATTTTTCAATATCAGGTGGATCCTCCCTGACTGGTAATCCAATAAGGCCAAATAACCATGCGTAAGGCTTCATTTCCTTGAGGTTCTATTGCCTGTAACTACATTTGTCATCAATTTCTGATATAGTCAGGATTCTTAAGAGAAAAAAAGGAAAAAGAAAAAGAAAAAAGGAAAATACTCAATTGAAGTATAAATGAAATTTACTGAAAGGTATTTGGATCTTTGAGTGGGTCGTGAAGTCAGGCATAGGTATTACTAGCGACCGTATATCCCAGCCTGGGGTCATTACAACAAAGATCACAACTGGCAGGGCCAGAGTCACTGCTCCTGACAGCGTTGATGTGGGTGCTGAATGCCAGAGACTCTTTTTTTCAATTATGGTCCAGACACCCAGGTGATTCGGCCATCATTTTCAAGCATGTACAATGTATGGTATTTTCCGCCTTCATTGTCTTTTCTGGATGAGAATTCCAAATTTAAAATTGAGAAGATGGAACCATTGGGAACTATTCTGGCTGTAAGAGAGGGCAGGAAAGCAAAATTTTACTTGTCCTTTTGTGAGAAATAAGTTACAGTATGAGAATGTACTTAAACATAATCAGAGGTATTCAAAACTTGCTATGTGACTAAAATATGACAAATTTCCAGCACACCAATTGAAAAAAAAGAGGAAGCAATGAAACATAATTTTGACATCTTTATAATTGTTTTAAGTGTATGCACTCTAGAAACAATAATGTGTTTGCTACTCTTGAGTGAACCATAAAAACTACACATCTGTTCCTTAAAGAACTTGACATGATCTGGCTCAGTAATTTTTATGTTGTGATTGTTGTTCTTCTTTAAAACATCAGTGAACATATTGTAATGCAAAAGGTACTGAATGTCTATGTGTGTTATAGTGTCACTTAATTTGATTTCACATTGATTACCAATAGGTACTATATTTCTAATTTCAGTAACAGGTAGTATTTACATCCATATGGCTTAAGTACTGATTAAAAAGCTTTATGTACTCTCTCTTTCTCTCAAAATACATAAACATTAAAAAAAAGGGGGGAGGAGCGGCGCCTGGTGGCTTAGTCGGTCAAGTGTCTGACTTCAGCTCAGGTCATGATCTCGTGGTTTGTGAGTTCAAGCACCACATTGGGCTCTGTGCTGACAGCTCAGAGCCTGCAGCCTGTTTCAAATTCTGTGTTTCCCTCTCTCTCTGCCCTTCCCCTGCTCCCACTGTGTGTCTCTCTCTCTCAAAATAAATAAGCATTAAAAAAAAAAGTTTTGTATAAATTGAAAGCAAACCTGCTTAACTCACAACAAATTATCTAATATTATCTCATTCACTCTCATTCATATATATATACACACACACACACACACACTTTTATCTTTATATCTCATTGCCTCATAAAATATGTGTTAATAACAAAATGCTTAACATGATTTCACATTTTAATCCAAACATTGGATTGGAGAACACAATTATTGAACACATACAAACATTGTAATGGAGAACACAATTATTGAACAAAAGAATTGGAGATAAGTCAGTTCAGAAGGAACATATTTTCTTCTGAAGAAATGTTCTTGTAATGGGCTTTTTGGAAAATAGAACCTACAGAATTCAGCCATCTTTGACTAATTCTTGGATTACTATCTTTTTCCTTATTAATTTAATATGCACTTTAGTATCTCATGGATTCTAGGAATAGTTGATTAACTCATCAGTATATACTGATATTTTGCAAGAAAAGTAAAGTGACTCATTTTAGAAAACAAAACTACAGATTCAGTTGCAATTTAATTTTTTTAATTGTTTAATATTTATTTATTATTTTGAGAGAGAGAGAGACAGAGAGACAGAGCATGAGAGCAAGGGAGGGTAGAGAGAGAGAGAGGGAGACACAGAATCTGAAGCAGGCTCTAGGCTCTGGGCTGTCAGCACAGATCCCCACGCAGGGCTCTAACTCACAGACTATGTGATCATTACCTGAGCAGAAATTGGGTGCTTAACCGACTGAGCCACCCAGGCGACCCTCGGTTGCAATTTTAGATGTGTCTTTTTTCATTAAGCACTGGCTCTGGGCCTCAGCTTAGAATTTGAGGTCTGATCTATGAGTGGACCAGGACAAAGATATATGGCTTTTGTTTCTTAATAAATATTTCTCTGTAAAGTATATTTCCTTAACTCATGCCTTTATTTTTTGCCTGACAAAGAAACTGTAATTGACAAAATAATGTGGATGGTACCGATTATAGGGGAAATGCAATTGGTTATACTTGAAATCAAGTGTTAAAAGTTTTTATCATTAAAGGACATTTTATCAAACCATTATATTTAAAGATAGAGTATGTATGTATATGTTGTCCTGGCCTATTGTTAACCAGTATTGTAGCTGGATTGGCCCTTGTTGTTACTATTATTGCAAGATGCCCTTTAGCAATAACCATCAAGAAACTTTGAAACAATAAACTTTCTTGCTTAACAAGCTGTTGACCACACAAGGCACACCTAGGGACACATTGTGAGATCTGGGTGCAGGGAGGGGAAAGAGAGAGTGACAGAGTGCATGCACTGGGGTCTGCTTTTATCAGCGTCCAAGGAGGGGCCTGACATTTCTTAGGCTCACTCATTATTGGTGAATTTAAAACATAAGAGCAGTAATTTTAGACAGGAAGAGAAAAAGCAAGTAGCCAAAATGGTCATTTATTGAAATTTTAAAACAAAAGAGCACAGGAAGATATAGGGCTGCCGGGCTCTTTAGGCCTTCTTAGAAATGGATGCCCTGGCAATGAAAGATTAAGTCAGGCACTTGCCTTCTGAAAAACAAACAAAAACAAAAACAAACAAACTAAAAAATTATGAGGGCTTACACTACAGTATATATCAAGACAGAGATCATATTGGACAAAAGGGTCCTAATCATGAATGCAGACAGTAAAGTCACCCTTCCTTCTCTCCATCCCATACCCCTGCACCTGGACCATTTGCACTGGATCATAAGAAATGGCTGAGTTTTGACATTTTTAACAAAAATTAGTGTGCAATTTAACAAATCTAGAACCATGATTAATCCATAGGGATATAATAGTCATCACATCGAATCAGAAGCTGTCTTTCCTGCTCAAACTTTGGCTGCTATAACTACAGCAAGGAGCAACAAATAAAACATGTTTTATAGAGTACAAAATTTTACATCGAGAATTTCTGTTTTTAAAAGGACCTCCACCTATTAACTGTATTACCTACTTACTCATTTTTACAAGGAAAGAAACATTTCTATCATTCATTTGATCATTGCCTTTCATATTTGCTGTAAGCAAATGAAATTTACTAAGGATGTAACTTGTGCTGGAATAACCTTCAAGATAAATAATACCTCTGGTACTGCAATTTTAGGAAAAACGTCCTTGCAAAGGGAACGGAAGGAAGACAAAGAAAGTATAAAATCCATATCACTCTAACTTTGATAGCATTTCCTTTCTAACAGGAGACATAAATTGAAGGATAAGTCTCAACAAACAGTTTATACTTTATTTATTCAATCCTGGACAATTCTGTCTATGGCTATATTGCAAATATCGCACTTTCTTTCCAGTAATTCACTCCTTTAAAATAATTGGCTTAACTATGTCAAAGTAATATGTTTTCTAATGCCTCACTATGTGTTTCTCTTTTTCCCACAGGAAAAAAAGAGAGAGACAGAGAGAGAGGGAGGCAGGGAGAAAAAGAGGGAGAGAGAAAGAGAAAGAGAGGGGGAGGGAGGGAAGGAGGGAGAGAGAGAGATACAAAGAAAGACAGACAGAGGGAGGGGGTGAGAGAGAGAGAGGGGAGAGGTTGGGAGGGAGGAGGGAGGAAAGGGGAGGAGAGGGAGAGGAACAGAGGGAGGGAGGAAAAGAGAGAAAGAGAGATGATGCATAAAGATGCTGGCTATAAATATAGAAATAATTGTTACAGAGCAGTTCTCATGACCAGTAATGCTCTGGACACTACACCCTTGTAGCTCCCTCATCTGTTGCCAACTGAAAGACATTTTTTTTGTCTCTACCTTCAGTCTGTTTTGATCACTCCAGGCCTTTGCTTCCAAGTGACACTCCTCCTCCTCAACATTTTGTGTCAGTTTTGTGTTTTGTGGCTCTGCTCTCTGGTCGGAAGAGCTAGTCGTCATTAATTATAGAGGAAACGCGTCCTCCTCACGTGTGTCCTTCCTTCTGGACGCTAGCCAACGTGGATAACTCTTATTCGTTCTGCAGCACGCCAGTCCCTATGGGCTTTATTAAAGACGATCACGTGATGAGTGTGCTAACATGTGGACAAGGAACTTACCAGAATGTGGCCATAGGCATGACTTCAATTTGTTGTCATTTTCTGTGCATAGAGGAAGATGTCATTGATACAGATAATGATAATTTTCATAATCATCATCGTGATTTAGCTTTGAAGCAATGACAGAAGGGCAGCATTATCAGTCTTCATGTACCCTACTGTTTGGACACTTTGCAGTGTGCAAGCTTTATCTACTATTTTATTAACTCCAGAAGGGTGGTGTATGTCAAAGCACCTGATGTCCTACTAAGAAATTAATTCAAAGTAGAGGTTTTCCCACTTTTTACTTTTCTTTGTAGCATATTTTATTCCATAGGGGGAAGCTAGCTATTTACAAATGAATTCTAATAATGGAAAATTACCAGGTTCTTATATACTTTAAAGCAATAATCACATAGGAAAAATGGGAGACAGAAAGACAGGAAGATATGCATTAAAGCACATGTTAATATAACTATTAAAAGAACACTAAAGCTATTTTATCAAAGGGACAGATTTTGTTGCCATGTGATCAGATTTTTGTTTTCAAATACAGTGTTTTGCAGTTACCAGAAAGATCCTGTAGCTGTTTGGTTAAAGTTTCTTTAAAAAAAATTGGGCCAGTTTAATTCAACACCATCATATCCAATTTCAAGTTCTTTAGGCCATTGGTTTCTATTTACCTTTTCGATTGGAGACCGGTATTTGGTTTTAGCTGGTGTTTCTCTGCCTGGTCCTTTTCATTTTACTACTCGTGCTCTGTAGCAAGAATTTCCAGGGCAATGGATTATAGGTAGAGTCATTTAAGAAACGACTGGTGCCATCACGATCTTTCATCAGGACCACTCTTTGATGGCAGGTGCGGGAATGCTGCCTCTATCTCTGTTTCATTCATTGATATGATTGATTCACTACTACTACTACTATTTTTTTTCAGGGTTTTTAAAAATGTTTATTTATTTTGAAGGAGAGAGGGGGAGAGAGTGGAGAAGGGGGAAAGAGAGAAGGAGAAAGAGAATCCCAAGCAGGCTCCATGCAGTCAGTGCAGAGCCCAGAGCCCAGAGCCCAACAGGGGCTTGATCTTAGGAACCATGAGATTATGACCTGAGCTGAGTTCAAGAGGCTTAAACGACAGAGCCACCAGATGCCCCACACTGGTTCCAGTACCATTTCTGTTTATGTCCCCTAAGTAGTGCATGTGCAGCTGATTTTCTTCCAAGCCTTCTTCACCAAAGCAGGTATCCTCTGGCCAAATCTTTTCAAAATGACTTTTCGTGTACAAATCCCAGTGGAGTCCACACAAGGCTGAAAAGTAGCATCAGGTATCCTTGCCATCCCAAACAGAAGTGAAAGTTAACTGATTCCTGCCCTTTCTCTTTGCCCTGAAATCACTGGTAGTTCTAATAGCTTGTCACCTCAAGACCTTTTCATTTCAAAAGCAAAAACAGGTACAATGCCTTCGGTTTCTCTAATTTCCCTCCCATAGAAACACAGAGTGAGGTTAGTCTCTGCTTCGGAGATTCATCTCTGTTTTACCTGTAGGATTTCTCTTGACCTTCCTTTACTTTGAAGATGGGAAGAACACTTCCTTGCCCCATGGAAGTAGAAGGGTAATAGCACTCCTCTCTTTGCCGAGATGGATGTCTTCAAAGAATCTCCTCAACTTATTTTTAGAGAGTCTTCCCTTACCTAGACTATCCCATGGGGTAGTTGCTACTCTGATTTTGCCGTTTAAGTCTTGCACAGATTGCCTAACCTCTGAAAAGGCAGAGCACTTATCACACATTCTCTCCAGGTTTTCTAAAATATTCACAATACAGAAGGTCCTCTTCTATATCCTATTATAGGCACATTGGTCAGACTGTGGGCTGATTAAAAATAAGAAGGTAAAAAAAGCTGAGAATTGAAAGTGTGTTTGTGTGTGTGTGTGTGTGTGTGTGTGTGTGTGTATGTGTGTGTGATTTCACTGTTCAGAGGAGTGGGTTCCTGACCCCATAAGGACAAAATAGTAGTCCATATGGAGCAGTGGGAGGTATACACCCCTGGAGAAGCAGGATGCATCAGGATAATTTTACTCGACAACACTAACTCATTAGATGACATATCCACTCCCTTTTGTTCCAAGTTCCTGTCTATTCACCAAACAACCTCATGATTTTAATTTGGCTTTTTATATAAATTAGCTTACATGAGAGAATTTGTTGATCATAGGCCATGAGTCTTCCTGAAAACTGTATTTTTTATTTTAATAAATTCCTGAAATTATAGTTAGCTCTCTTTTAATTTGGTAAAAGTCTCCTTGAACATATTAGACCATTACCAATGAATACCTGATATATTAAACATTTGTTTTCAGGGGCGACTGGGTGGCTCAGTCAGTTGAGTGTCCAAAGACTTTGGCTCAGGTCATGATCTCACAGTTTTGTGGGTTCAAGTCCCACATCAGACTCTGCACTGACAGCGCGGAGCCTGCTTGGGATTCCGTCTCTCCCTCCCTTTCTGCCCCTTCCCCACTTGCACTGTCTCTGTCTCTCTCAAAATAATTAAATAAACTTAAAAAAAAATTAGGATTTAAACAAAGAGAACGACGAGAAGAATGTTTTTTCAGAGATTCCGGGTGCTCATTCCATACAATAGTCCATGAAACTGAAAGAAATGAATGTGCATTGGATCCATTTTCCCTCTATACATTATTCTAAAGAATCTGATTCTTTAATGAGAGAAACTATTAATTTTCTTTTCTCTGTTTCACACTTTCGATTAGAAAAGCAAGATTGGTAGCATACTAAAGCACAATTGCTTGTTGTATCTCTTTTCATACTAAAAGTAAATCAATATGAAACTTGCATTTTTTATAAAATAATATATAAATCTGTTATGATTCTTTCAACTCTGGATACACTAGACAGCTTTTCTGCGCTGCATTTTAGCTTTAAAGAAGATAAATATCTGTATGGTAAAAAGAAACATATACTGTGAGAATTTGCTTTTTCCCTAAGCCTATATGCATCTATATAATCTGTATGTAAACATATTATAATTTAGAGATGTGAATATATAGGTATGTATGCATATATACTACCTACTGTAAACCTATCCATTAGAAATTTTATAATAGATGTATCTTAAAATATATATTGTAAAGTAGCAGAAATTGTATTACTTCCTGTTTACAAATATTTATTTTTCCATGGGTGTTTTTATGTTACTAAATGATTGATAAAAGCTTATTGGACAACCGTCTCCAGGAAGAAATTCAATATGTTTAAATGTGGAAAGTTAACTTAGGTACCGCCTAGGATGGATTTGGGGGAAAATAACAGCATGAAGTAGTAGCAATCAGCAGCTTTATTCTAGAGGGGAGATTAAATTATGTTGTATAAAACATAATTTACTCCCACTTTACTGAGGCTTTCTATTGAATTTGGCTCATTTTCCTTTATATACCTCATATTATTTCACCTGTTTGACATTTGTATTCCTTGGTAACTGTAGAAATAGGATGGAGTGACATATATTGAAAGAGACATTTTCAGATATATACATGAAATAAAGCTGACATTTTGTTCCTTCTCCAGCTTTTTAATAATAATAATAATAATTCGTATTTATATTTTAATTATTAGGGATGTTAATGTTGTATGCATTCTTTTGACTTTACTTTGTACAGTAATATGTCTGATATGTAAACTATACAGAAATTTATGGCAAGAAATAGAACGACTCATTTTATTCAGGAAAGCCACAGAATTTCAATTTAAATATAACTAATCAAATCTTAATACAACTGTATCTTAATTTAATATCTGTTTTAGACTATCTTTAACCAAAATCCAATTGAAAATACTTGGGAAGAATTTTTGTCATGAGTTCATTTATATAAACATTTGAGACAGCACATCAATATTCTTGAATAACTTATTTCTTTATGTTAGTAAACATAGATTGGATATAAAATTGAAATATAAACTTTCATTACAAAATAAAATTATAAAGCTATTTACTTAAAATTATTGACTAGCAATACATTAAGAATGCATTACAGAGCATTTAGGATAGCCATTTTTTAAATAATTGAATTTCAATTCATGAATGCCTATTATTTATGAATTTTAAAATATTATAGATCATAAATAAACATGTCATTTAAAATAATAAATTATTCATATGGATTAAATGGTAACATTGGCAAAGTACTACACCACACTCTTAATAAAGTGAAGTCAGTTAGTGAAACTAGACTCTTTACTGTCCAGGAGCCCCACATGGCATATACATATTTAAATACTTTTCTGTGGGATTCACTTTCTTTTATTATTGTTTTCTTTTTCTCATTAACATTTTATCCATTATAATTTGTGTCTATCCTTTGTTCTCTTGTTATAGCATATGATCTCTTTGGACAGCTAAAAAATTAAGATGCTTGTAATATTACTTAAAATCATTCTTGACTCTTTTAATCAGACCAATCAGACCAAATTTTGTCAAACTATCAGGTCATGATCTCGCAGTTCATGAGTTCGAGCCCCGCGTCAGGTTCTGTGCTGACAGCTCACAGCCTGGAGCCTGCTTCTGATTCTGTCTCCCTCTCTTTCTGCCCCTCCCCCACTCGTGCTCTGTCTCTCTCTGTCTCAGAAATAAATATACATTAAAATTTTTTTTAAAAACTTAAAATAAAATAAAATAAAATAAAATAAAATGTTCAAGGACCTTATCATATATTCCAAGTATCTCAAATATGCCATTTAAACTTAACCTTGTGATTCTCTTGCATGAAGGTAGTATATTCTGAGAATTTCATTATACTATCCTCAGTCTCACAACTTTGCTTATGATTTTCCTCTTTGATTAAACCCAGAATCATTATCCCTGTTATATATAAATAGTATCCATCCATCTACATTGTCTACTTACACTTTCAGTGTAACAAATATTGTTATCCCAGAGGATCGAAGATTCCCAACTACAGCCCTCTTTCTGCAGCTCATTAGACTGGGAATGTGTCTAACATACCAGAAACAATTTATTTCTTCTACCAGCTCTTCAGATATTATCTCTTCATATCTTTATTAACATGTTGATCCATTAATTTTTCTCCTTTATTCAGTGTTTCTCTTTTTTTAAGATTATGTATGTATCCTAAACTATTAATATGGTAAAGCCAGTGACACACTCAAAATACAATAGTAACAAGAATCTTACGTAAACTTAAATAAGTGAATAAAAATTTAAAACATTAGGGGCGCCTGGGTGGCGCAGTCGGTTAAGCGTCCGACTTCAGCCAGGTCACGATCTCGCGGTCCGGTCCGTGAGTTCGAGTCCCGCGTCAGGCTCTGGGCTGATGGCTCGGAGCCTGGAGCCTGTTTCCGATTCTGTGTCTCCCTCTCTCTCTGCCCCTCCCCCGTTCATGCTCTGTCTCTCTCTGTCCCAAAAATAAAAAAAAAAAAAAAAAAAAAATTAAAAAAAAAATTAAAAAAAAAATTTAAAACATTAATTTTTTCATTGTATGTCCTCAAGCCTCCTTATATTGTTTAATTGCCTGTATCTCTCTAGGCATATGCAGCCACATTCGCTAAAAAAAGTAAAACAGAATATGCTCTCTGCCCCCATTTCCTTACCCATCATATGTATTTAACCCATTACTGTCTAGTTCACTATTTTGAAACTAAACCTAAACTAATTGTCAAGTTAAACAACAATAACAACAAAAACAAAGGAGAGCTTTCAAATACTCTTCTCATTGGAACTTTGTTCACCATTTGACATTGTTTTAAATTCCATGGTTGAGTCCTTTCCCTTTCATGATATTAGTGACACACTTTTTTCCTATTTATTAAAATCTTTTTGCTTTCTCTTCTTAATAATCCTTTTACCCTTACTATGTAGACTCCATAATCTTACATAGAATCCCAAAGTAAGCGTTGAGTGCAAACAGCACTCAACTGGGAACAGTTTTCAGATTTGGACCTCTGACCAAAGCGCGCGCGCACGCGCACGCACACACACACACACACACACACACACACACACACGCAACTGCACACACACAAATACAATTTATCACTCGGCTGTCCTGATGGTTAATTATTACATTGATAAATTCTTTACTTACAGGGGCTCCAATGATCTCAAGTGATAGAGCTGAATTAGAATTACCGTTGTTCTATCAGCATCTAGCACAGTTACTGAAATACA
The DNA here is from genome assembly GCF_046562875.1 of Panthera onca. Classification (NCBI taxonomy): domain Eukaryota; kingdom Metazoa; phylum Chordata; class Mammalia; order Carnivora; family Felidae; genus Panthera; species Panthera onca. The sequence continues at coordinate 23,119,282 of NC_138339.1, forward strand.
AAGTTTTATCATCGGTTGAAAAATAGATGAATGCAATAGATTCCTGGTATTTACTCCACAAATATTATTTTGAATGACTGAAATTCTGATATTAACTGAATGAATGAATGCACTAATACAAAAATGACTGAGAAAAGGAAAAAAAATCAGTGAAAGAATTTGCTTTGATTTCTTTCTTATCTGATATTTCACAGTACTTGGGGTCTGTCATTTAGTACTGGGTAATGCCCTGTAGGCTTATTTAAGCATTGCCCACGGGTAAATTTGCTTGCCTAATTAGATTACATTCTCTAGGAAGACAGGAATACTGTTTTATACAATACTTTCCTCAATATTTAGAAAAATTCTATGCGCATGCTGAATAACTAACATAAAGCTAAATAACCCATATATTAATTTTAACTATTTTATAAATTTTTATAAATAACTTTGTTATAAATAATTCTGATAAAAAATTTACCAGTTTGTATTTTCCTAGGTGGGGAAGTCATCATTACAGCAAAATATAACCAAGAAGAATCATGAGAGAGACAAAGTAGAATTTGTTTCTTACTCTAAAGTTGACCATCTGTTTCCACTTGGTGAGTTCCACTCTCGTGCTTTATTTTCTTCAGGAGGGTGGAACACACCAGTATCATTTATTAAATTAGTGAAATAATCTTAATATGTCCTCGATGTATTTGATACATCATACATGGGTGATACTTTAAATAGCACCAGAGAGTTAATCAGATGTCTCAGATTTATAAATGGGGAAATTAGGAAGATAATGAACTGATAAATCTGTAATAGACTGCTTACAAAGACCAAGACATTTTGATTCTCCTCATTAAGACTTGTATCTTCTTAAAAGAAAACTATTTCTTAAAGGGAAATCCTCTGGGCTTTGATGTGACCTATTTCCCAAATCAAAATTTTAAGTGATAAATATATGGTGATATATAAAGGCTATAGAAAAGATAAAATATTTTTTCTTATTAAATACCTTGAGAAAAGAAATTTTTTTATTGGAATCTGTATATTTTCCATGATAGCATACACTAAAATCATTAAAAGGTTAAAGAAACACATTTGCTGAAACCATAGTATAGAAATGTACAAAATAAAGTGACTTCTTTTATATTAAAATACATAAAAATAATTTCATTTTAATCACATGTCATGTTAAGTAATTTCAATTATTTCCTTGATGTTTAATTCTGCTAAAATCAATGCATTTTATGTATTTTTGTGTTGATATGTTACACAGCAAAAAGCATAAGGCAGATAATTTTATGTGGTTTTTGATTTGATTAAAAAGGTATATCTAAAAGATGATTTAAAATAAACAAAATTATAAGCAAAAGTAATGTTTAAAATAATCAAATTTGTGCCCTAGAATTTCAGAAAATACATTTCAAAAAGGATTCAACAGTATTGATTGAAAATGTTCACATGAGTACTGATTTAAGAGAAAAGGAGAGATTTTAATATGAATTAATTGGAGGGGTGCCTGGGTGGTTCAGTCAGTTAAGCATCTGGCTCTTGATTTTGGCTTAGATCATGATCTCACACTGCATGAGATCAGTCCCTGTGGTGGGCTCTGGGCTGATAACACAGAGCCTGCTTAGGAGTCTCTCTCCCTCTCTCTCTCTCTCTCTCTCTCTGCTCTGCCCCCATTCTTCCTCTCTCTTTCTCTCAAGATAAATAAATAAACTTAAATAATTGTGAATGAGTTGGAAAAATGAATGAAATTTATTGCAAAAAGAAAAAATTAAAAACATTAAAAAAATCTTTAATGTTTATTTATTCTTGGGGGGGGGGGGGGGGGAGGGGCAGACAGCAAGGGAGACACGGATTCCAAAGCAGGCTCCAGGCTCTGAGCTGTCAGCACAGAGCCCAACAAGCCCACAGAGTTTGAACTCAAGGACAGTGAGTCATGACCTGAATGTACATCAGACACTTAACCGACTGAGCCACCCAGGGTCCCTGAGAAGAGTAAAAACATTTTAATAAACAACAATGGAGTTACACAGATAGACTACAAATTAATTAAATATCTGCAAAGAAATAGAGTCAGGAAATTTTACAATTATCCATGAGTATTAGGAAATCATAAATCTGACACAAGTAAGTTTTAAAATTTGTTAATGGTTTGGGTCAGTGGAAAGTTGCTGGAAACTACAGAAATTATTTTTTTATTGTTCAGAGCAAAGGCATGAAGGATAATAGATTGAACTAATGCTTCGAAAAATGCTAAAATACTAACTGATTTAGTAGTTATATTCTTATTATTTAGTTATAGATATTCTTACTTATTCTTATTACAGATATTATTTAATAATTCTTATTATATATTTTACAAAAAGACAAGGAAAGCAACCTCTTTTTAGTAAATTTTTTAGTAATTTCTCTGGAGATTATAATTAGTATATTAATTTAAAAAATGTCTGGTTTGAGTTAATTTTAACTTAATTTTAATGGTACAAATTGTTTCATTACTACCCCACTTTCTCCTTCGTAGTATTATTACCATACAAATTATATATTTATTTAGAAGTCCAATAAGACCACGTTACAACATTTCCTTATGCTGTTATTTTTTAGATTACATAGGAGAAGAAAAGAGTTAGAAACACTTACATTTGCTCTGCATTTCAAATTGCATATGTCATTATTGTTGCCTGTGCTCTTTATTTTTGTGGATACAAGATGCTAAGAATGTCCTTTCATCCTGAAAACCTCACTTATTATTTCTCATTGGTCTGTTTGGGTAGTGACAAATATTTCTGTCTCTGTTCTATTGGCCTGAATTTTTCCTTCAGTTAAATCATTTTTAATGTTTATTTATCTTTGAGAGACAGAGAGACAGAGACAGAGCGTGAGTGGGGCACAGAGAGAGGGAGACACAGAATCATTTTTAATGTTTATTTATCTTTGAGAGACAGAGAGACAGAGACAGAGCGTGAGTGGGGCACAGAGAGAGGGAGACACAGAATCCGAAGCAGGCTCCAGGCTCTGAGCCATCAGCACAGAGGCCAACTTGGAGCTTGACCTCACAAACCACAAGACCTTGACCTGAGCTGAACTCGGACACTTAACCTACTGAACCACCAGGCACCCCTTTCCTTCATTTTTGAAGGATAGTGTAACTGAATATATGATTCTTGGTTGTTCATCTTTTTCTTTCATATTTTAAATAGGACATCCTGTTGCCTCTGGCTCCCATGATTTCTTATGAAAAATAATCTTCTACTTTTCTTTAGAATCCTTTGTACATGAAGTCATTTTTCTCCTGCTGCTTTTGAGATCTTCTTATACAGTTGCCAGTCAAATTGAATTGGGGTCCACCCTAATAGTCTAATTTTAACTGAATTAACTTTTTAATGGTTCTATATGTAAATACAGTGCCTCACATTCTGAGTCACTGGGGTTTAAAGCTTCAACATAGTAATTTGGAGGGAAGAAAATTCATCTCATAACATTTACTGAGTATATACTAGACTCTTAAGAATTGTTTTTTGTTGTTATTTTGTCTTGTTTGTTTTTACGAAAACTAGCTTGGATCATTTTTGCCACTAATGACAATTAAAAAGGTAAGGTATAAGTTTAAAAGATCATTTAGAATATTATCAGAGTCAACAAGACAATGAGGAAATATCAGTCCAGCATCAAGATAAGAACTCTCAGGCTTAAAAAGCCCTTTCTGAGGACATTTTCATCACTGAAATAAGAGTTACGACCCTGAGTTGTTCTTTTGAAAAGCTCTCTGAACATTAAGACAATAATCTTAAAAAATATATTGCATCAGTCCAATGGTACTTACTATATTTATTATTTTTTTAACTCTGCTTACAAGTTTTATTTACACAGTAATTATTAATATTGGTTTTAACGAGTTCCTTGTTTTTACATTTTATATACACATTTGTATTTGGAAGGTAAAGAAACTGTACAATAATGAAAATGAGAAAAAGTAATATAGTAATTTAGGCCAAATTCAGGAAATAAATACACAAAAGTAAGACTAAATTTAGGCAGATAGTATAATTTCAATGAGATTATTGCCAGGGGTTACATTCCCTCTTATCAGGGCCACCGATACCAAGGAAGTAGTTACCAGAGTTAAAATGTCATTCTAAAACCTATTAAGACCCTGGATACTCCCTCAATATTATTACACTACTGGTTTCCACTAAGTAAGCTCCAAAGATAGGAGTTAACTTCTGAGGGTTCTACTAGTGGTCCCCAGGCTAGAATGACACAGAGGGTAAAAATATATGGACATCAACTGGTCCCATACTCCTAAAGAGGCAGTCACTGAACTAACAAGGTACTTATTTACTATATTTAAAACGTGCAATGATTGTTAAAGTATTTCTCATAGATCTAACCTTTTCCAAATTCAGTTATAGCAGATTAAACACACACACATACATACATACATGCACACACAGACAAGCAATGCTAGAACTGAAATTCATAGCACAAAACTTTCAAATTCAAAGATGAATATTGAAAGTGGTTAAACACAAATGAAAAAAATAATAAACTAAAATATAGTGCAGATGTCCTTATGAAAATAATGTATAAAATAAAATAAAGTATAAGACACAAAAGAGAAAAAAATGAAAGACTGTAAGAGAACTAGAAATTACAATACCATACTTGAAATAAATTTAAATGGGCACCTAGGTGGCTCAGTTGTTTAAGTGTCTGGCTTTGGCTCAGGTCATGATCTCATGATTCCTGAGTTTGAGCCCCGCATCAGACTCTCTGCTGTCAGTGCAGAGCTCGCTTAGGATCCTCTGTCTCCCTCTCTCTCGGCCCCTCCCCAGTTTGCACTCTCTCTGTTTCTCAAAAATAAATAAATATTTTTAAATATGAAATAAAATAAAATAAATTTAAATGGACACATAAAGAATGGAGAAGAAATAATAGTAAAGAAAATGGAGAATTTTTAAACTCCAACATATCAATATATACATTCAAAAAGACAACAAGGATGAGCCTTCAAGCCTGAAGTTTGTAAGGAAGTCTGAATAGCTGTTGCTTCATAAAAGCAACTGGTAACTTTAAAAGAAGGAGATTGACACCACAAGTGTGCACACACACGGAAAATCCACGTGAAGACACAGCAAAAGACAGGCATCTGCAAGCCAAGGAGAGAGACATCAGAGGCAACTAACACTACCAGCACCTTGATTTTGGACTTTACGCTCTAAAAGTGTGAGTAAATAAATGTCTGTTGTTTAAGCCACCTCCCCCTATGATATTTCATTATGGTAGCCCTAGCAAACTAATTCAATAAGGATCTTTGCTTTAAGTTGTTTCTTGAGTAATTACAATATCTGCAGTTTTTGTGAGTCTGAGTCTGCTGTCCTCTGTATCTGCTGGTTCTGTTCATGATGACATTTCTTTCTTGCTCGCCTGGTCATCACTGACACAAGCATAGATAAAGCACTTTAAAAACATAGAATAATTTAAAACTTTACAATAAAGAGGACAATTTCCTTTAAAAAATTATCTTTGCTAACAAGTATCTTTAAAAAATACTATGAAAGGAACAACTTAGATCAACCTCAAAGTATTGATGTATTATTCTTACATCCCTAATCCTTAATAATAATAACAACACAAACAGCAAATATTGTGAACGCTGGATTAGAATTTACCCATTTTTATCTCATTATAAGTGATGTCTTCTCTTAGACTATTTGTACCATGGGGTTGTTTGACTTCATTTTTTAGTTTAGTTTTATTTTTTTTTTGGCGGGGGGGAAGGCAAAATGACAAGATTAGTATACCCTTATGACCACAAAGACTTTCTATATTGTATATAAATTAACTGTAGTATGAGAATCCCTTTCTATTAGTTTATCATCTGTAGAATATATTAACTATTTTTATCAAATCATTTTAGTTTTATTTTTTGCAGTGGGAAAGTTGGTTTTATGACCTCACATATCATATTGGAAATTGGAAACATTCTTCCATTGCCTTTTCACTAATCTTTCTCTACTCTTCATTTATAATTCTTCTGCTATGACATAGAGAATATCCATTCAAAACTCTAAAATTTCTTCTTTACTCCAGACTTATTTCTCCCTTATATTTTTACCAATTTATTTTCATTATTAAGACTCCAGACATGCCATAGTATACCAAGAGATATGACTTCTTTCTTGTGAAAGTCTTTTCTCTTTAAATGCTAGTACATCTATTTTAAGGTTGCTTGGCTACTCGAGGACTTTGTGGTTCCATAAAAATTTTAGGATTATTTGTTCTAGTTCCATGAAAAATGCTATTGGCATTTGGATAGGATTTGCATTAAATCTGTAGATATTTTTAAGCAATATGGACATTTTAACAATATTAGTCCTAAAACATAAGCATGGACTATCTTTCCATTCATTTGTGCCATCTTCAATTTCTTTCCTCAATGTTTTATAGTTTTGAGAGTATAGGTCTTTCACTTCCTTGGCTAAGTTTATTTCTAGGGATTTTATTGCTTTTGGTGTAATTATAAATGGGATATATATATATATATATATATATATATATGTATATATATATTTTTTTTTAATTCATCTTTCTGCCATTTCATTATTAGTGTATAGAAATGCAAAAGATTTCTGGGCACCTGGGTGACTCAGTTGGTTGAATGTGAGACTCTTGATTTTGGCTCAGGTCATGATCTCAAGGTTTGGGGACTGTGCCCCACATTGGGCTCTGCACTGATTGCATGGAGCCTGCTTGAGATTCTCTCTCTCCTTATCTCTCTCTGCCCCTCCACTGATTGCATGCTCTTTCTCAAAATAAATAAATAAAATTTAAAAAAAAGAAATGCTAAAGATTTCTGTATATTGATTTTGCATCCTGTGACCTTACTGAATTCGTTTATCCATTCTAGTATTTTTTTTGGTGGAATCTTTAGGATTTTCTGTATATAGTATCATGTCTTCTGCAAATAGTGAAAGTTATACTTCTTCCTTCCCAATTTAAATAGCTTTTTCTTTTCCTTTCTCTTCTCTGATTGCTGCAGCCAGGACTTCCAGTACTATGATGAATAAAAGTGGTGAGAGTGGATATCCTTGTCTTATTACTGTTCTTAGGGGAAAAGCTTTCAGTTTTTCCCCAATGAGTATGATGTTAGCTGTGGTTTTTTTCATATAAGGCCTTCATTATGTTGAGGTATGCTCCCTCTAAACCTACTTTGTGGAAGGCTTTTATCATGAATGGATGTTTTACTTTGTCAGATGCTTTTTCTGCTCCTATTGAAGTAATCACAAGGTTTTTATCCTTTCTCTTGTTGATGTGATGTGTCATATTGATTGATTTGTGAATAGTGAACCACCTTTAATCCCAGTAATAAATCCAACTTGATTGTGGTGAATATTTTTTTAATATAGCATTGGATTTTGTTTGCTAATATTTTGTTGAGAATTTTTGCATTTATGTTTATCAGAAATCTTGCCCTGTAGTTCTCTTTCTTGTAATGTCTATATATGGTTTTGGTATCAGGGTAATCCTGACCTCATAGAATGAATTTGGAAGCTTTCCTTCTTTTCTATTTTTTGAAATGGTTTGAGAACAAAAGGTATTAACTCTTTGGTAGAATTCAGTTATAAAGTCATCTGGTCCTTAACTTTCGAGCAGATTTCATGTAGCTGTCATATGTCTTTCTTTGGAAAATGTCTATACTTGCCCTTTTCTTACCAATAAAATGGTGCTGTCTCTTGACTATGGAGTTTTAGGAGTTCATTTTATATTTTAGATATTAATTCATTATCGTATTTATGGTCTGCAAATTATTTCTTCCTTTTTCTATCTTGATTGTTTCCTTTGAGGTGAAGAAGCTTTTTTTTTTTTATTTTCTTAATTTAAATCGATTTTTTTTATTTTTTTAATTCCATTGTAATTAACATACAGTATTATATTAGTTACAGTTTCAGTCTTGAAAAGGAAGAACAAAACTTAAGGTGTCACAATCCCAGATTTTAAAATATATTATGAAACTGTAGTAATCAAAGCAGTATGATAGTTGCACAAATATAGATACAAAGATCAATAGAACTGGATGGAGAGCCCAGAAATAAACCCATGATTATATTTTCAATTAATCTTGGACAAAGGGAGCATACACAATGGCAAAAAGACAGTCTCGTCAACAAATTGTGTTGGGAAAACTGGGCAGTTACATGCAAAAGACTGATATTGAACCACTTTCTTACATCATAAATGAAGACAAACTCAAAATGGTTTAAAGACCTAAATGTAAAACTTGAAACCATAAAAATACTAGAAGAGAGCATAGGCAAAAATCACTCTGACATTGGCCATAGCAATATTTTTCTAGATATGTCTACTAGGGTAAAATAAACAAGTAAAATGAACTATTGAAACTACATCAAAAAGAAAAAAAAAATGCTTCTGCAATGCAAAGGAATCAACAAAACAAAAAGACAATCTACTGAATAGGAGAAGATATTTGAAGTGACACATCCAATAGAAATTAGTATCCAAAATATATAAAGAATAGAGGAGCCTGGGTGGCTCAGTCGGTTGAGTGCCTGACTTTGGCTCAGGTCATAACCTCAGGGTTCATGGGCTGGAGCCCGGTTGGGCTCTGTGCTGACAACTCAGATCCTGAACCCTGCTTCAGATTCTGTGTGTGTCTCTCTCTCTGACCCTCACTTGCTCATGCTCTGTCTCTCTCTATCTCTTTCAAAAATAAACATTAAAACAAATATTTCAAAATATATAAAGAACTGATACAACTCAACACCAAAAACCCAAATAATCCAATTAAAAATGGGCAGAACATGAACAGACATTTCTCCTAAGAAGTGATACAGGTGGCCAACAGACACATGAAAAGATGCTCAACATCACTCATCATCAGGAAAATGCAAATCAAAACCATAATGAGATATCAGCTCACACCTGTCAGAATGGCTAAATTAAAAACATGAGAAACAATAAGTGCTGGCAAGAATGTGGAGAAAAAGGAACGCTTATGCACTGTTAATTGGATTTCAAACTGATGCAGCAACCGTGGAAATTATAGAGGTTCCTCAAAAAAATGAAAAAATCTAATCTAGCTCCACACTGACAGCACAGAACCTCCCTGGGATTCTCTCTCTTCCTTTCTCTGTCCCTCCCCCTGTCTTGCTATCTCTCTCTCTCTCTCTCTCTCTCTCTCCATTTCTCTAAGTCTCTCAAAAATAAATAAATAACCTTTAAAAAAAACCTTAAAAATAAAAACTGAATTACCATATGATCCAGTAATTCAACTACTGGGCGTGTACCCAAAATATGAAAGCACTAATTCAAAAGGATAATGCACTCCTATATTTATTGTAGGATGATTTACAATAGCCAAATTATAGAAGCAACCCAGTATCCATTGGTAGTTGGATAAAGAAGATGTGGCATGTACATGCAGTGGAATATTACTCATCCATAAGAAAGAATGAAATCTTAACCATGTGTTACAACATGGATGGATCTGGAGACTATAATGCCAAGTGAAATAAGCCCATCAGAGAAAGAAAAAACATGATTTTACTCATATGTGGAACTTAAGAAACAAAACAAATGAACCACCACAACAGCAAGACAACAAAACAGACCCTTAACACAGAGAACAAATGTGGTTGGGAGGGGAGGCGGGGAAATGAGTCAAATAGGTAAAGAGTGTGAGGAGTACATTTATCTTGATAAGAACTGAGTAATATGGAAGGGTTGACTCACTATATGGTACACCTGAAACTAACGTAACACTGTGTTAATTGTACTGGAATTAAAAGAAAAATAATAAGTTAAATTTAAAAATAGAGATAAAAAATAAATAAAAAGCTTCTGCGCAGCAAATGAGACAATCAACAAAATGAAAAACAACACGCAGAATAGGAGAGATAATTTACAAACCATATATCTGATAAGAGATTAATATCCAAAATATATAATGAACTCCTAAAACTCTGTAGCCAAGAAACAAATAACCCTTTTGAGTAAAATATGTGAATAGACATTTTTTCAAAAAAACACATACAGCAACTACATGAAAAGCTGTTCAACTTAACTAACCATCACCGGAAAAAAAAAATAGTACATCTATGAGGGAAATTGTGGCTTCAGGAAAGAAGTACTCATAGTCATGTAGGGAGAGATAGGTAATCTATCTTTGTCTTAAATATTTTTCTATAAATATAACTCCTCTATCTTTGTCCAATTATTTAAAGCCCCTTTAATTTTCAACCTTCTTTGTACCATGGCTCTCACAAAGTACAGATCAACCACAGCTCATATTGTCCAATCTTAATATCATTCTTCAATAACTTCAATATTTATCTTAATTGTTCTTAAACTAACAACCGTTAGTTTCTTTTCTCTCAATCTCCATTTATTGGACTCTCAATATTGCATTTCATATGGAACCATATTATGTCAAGGCATTTTTCCATTTCTGCCAACCAAGATATCAGCATGATGGAATAATAGTACTAAACTCGGACCATATAGTTCTTAGGTAAAAAAGTAAAAATAAAAATAATCATTGAATTTATTCAGCTTCTTAAGTTGCAAAATCAATAAAATTGTGCTTTAATTACTCCATTATGTCCTTAACACATTGTATATCATCATTCGTTAAAATGCATCTATCCCAACAAACCATTCACCTCCTCTTGATTAGAAAATAAGGCTTAACTATCATATATCCTTAGTATTTGAAACATTGGCATGTAGCAGATGCTATGTTAATAAGTGTTTTTATGTTGTTGGCTTTCTTCTTTCCCTGAACATATCACGGATGTCTTGGCCATTCACCAGGTGCTGCTTATAAATAGTTTTGATTTTTTTTTCTTTTTAGAATCTGTTTTAAGCTGTCTGAGTGAAGTGTTTATAGAATTTTCCATATTCAAGGAAAATACTAGTTTGTACTGAGTGCAGCTTTAAAAATTATGTTTGTTTTTTTTTATTTGTGCCAACATGTATGGGTGTCATATCATTCACCTTTTAAAATGTTTTAGTTCTTAATGTTTATAATTAAAACCTACAATTATCAGTTAAAAGTAAATTCAGTTTTGGATGAATCAATAACATAATAAAATATTAAAATGTCATAATCTATCAAGGTATTAATTCTATGAAGAATATTATATAATTAAGAAACCACAATTTGTTTTATGTATCTAGGAAGTGAAAAATTTATTGGTTTTAATCATCCATTTCCAAACAAACTTCATATCACATACCCTACAATTACCTTGGTTTGTAAGTGGGGTTAAAGCTTAATGCCAATAATGAAATGTGAATTTAACAGGAAGATAAACTATTTACTGTTACTTCTCTCCTTATTGATATTCTTTTTTTTAATTTTTTTATTGATTATTTACTTTTGAGAGAGAGAGACAGAGAGACAGAGCACAAGTGGGGGAGGGGCAGAGAGAGAGGGAGACACAAAATCCAAAGCAGGCTCCAGGCTATGAACTGTCAGCACAGAGCCCGACTGGGGGCTGGAACCCACGAACCATAAGATCATGACCCGAGCTGAAGTCGGATGCTTAATGGACTGAGCTACCCAGGCGCCCCTCCTTTTTGATATTCTTGATGATATAAATATATACATACTTAGAGAGTTTCAGATGTAGCAATCTTCCGTTTCTGATCAGGGCATCTTTAGAGAACACTATCAGCTGACCTGGTTTTATACATTGTTGCAGTGATGATATCCATCTTTGATAAGTTAGGACTGAATCAAAAAAAAAAAAAAAAAAAAACAGGGAAAACAACTGAGAGACTGTGAATTCTATCTTAAATAGTAATAATTATTACAGAAAATTATAAAATAAGTTCATCTGCATTGCATAATAGTGCTGAAATAATTTTTAAATGGCACAAGAAAACTATTTGTTTAACCAAGGTGTTTTTATATATCCTAAATTATAGACTATACGTACTTAATTATATTCAATTTGTGTTAATATATTTATAACATATTCCCTTTTCCAAACTCCATAGAAAAGAATAAAAAGTATAGAGAAGAAACACTATTTTTTTCTTGTCATATCAATTTATTCCCTTAAATGATTTTATGATATTGTTGTGTTAAAGTGATATATCAAATGGCTCCTGCCCTGAATGCATTTTAAGCTTACTGAATAAGAAAATTTTGCTTAAAAGAAATAGAAAAATAGTATAAAATGTGGCAACAATCATATCTTTGTCATATATATCCTGAGTTTTATGGTATTTCTAAACCAGGCCAAGTTATAGAATATTTGAAGATTTTCAAGTCTTTCTGGAACTCCCTCCAATTTGTAATTCAAGATTCTGGGAGAAGATGTATACTAAGCCATACTATTTCTGTGTTCCAATTATTTATCACTTTCAAATAACTTGGTGCTTCTGGGAATCTTTGAGAAGTCCATGACCCTATTAAATCACGAATTCCTCAAACCCTTCTAATTTTGTTTCTTTTACAACCTCAGCCCTGGGTTTACTTTTGAATTTAAATCCATTCATCAGCTTGCCAAATTCTACATTCAGGAACCCTACTAAGGGCACATTATTTTTCTTCACTTGTAAAATATACATATTTGTTACCATTGGTGGTCATATAAAATAATCATTCAGATGCAGAAAACATTAGTCTCTGTCCAGAGTATTATCGGTGAACATTATCAGGGGGCCTTATTAACGTGTAACATGAAACGGATGGATAGTTCTAGTTAAGTTACTCAGTTGCCTGGCAAATCCCGTAAGAACATGTCTACACCTATAAAAATGAATCACCTTGTTAGCAAAACTCAGCCAAATATTGAGAGCGCATATGCTTAAGAATCATAAATATCTTGGGTTGCTAAGGATAATCATTCAAAATGAATATTCAGCTACATGATCGGTAACAGCTTATTTTAGTACTGTTGTTATTATTAAATGAAAATGTAGATACTTTGTTCTCCTGAACTGTCAAAATATAAACTTTGATTAGAAGTACATTTGAAGAAGCACAAATATAACGGTACCACTATTTCACTCTTTAATTTTCCATTGTTCTAAAATAACTTCTTCTCAATGCAACACTGCAATTTATGAAAACAAATGGACGTTAAGTAACCACAGCTAACTGAAAACAGCAACTAAATACAGGAGTCTAGATGAACAGAGAGTGCCATTGATCCAGTGGGCATAGTAGGAAATTCTGATAACTAGAAAAAAACATGACTAAGCCATTTTTATGTCTTATTTTTACTTTGTGAAAAAAAAAATAGTCTTCAAGGATGCCTGTCGTTTCAGAGTCTGTTTATTATGATAGAGTAACTTGTAAGTCTATCACATGGCAGGTTTTAAAATCTAGAATATAAGGAGGTCTATTTAAACTTAGAATATAGAGGGGCACTTGGGTGGCTTAGCTGAGCATCCGACTTCGGCTCAGTTCAGGGTCTCATGAGTTTGAGCCCCATATCGGGTTCACCGCTGCCAAAGCAGAGCCCGCTTCAGATCCTCTGTCCCTCTCTCTGTGCCCTCCCCCACTTGCTCTCTCTCAAAAATAAATAAAACAGTAAAAAAAAAAAAGTTTAAACTTAGAATATAGAGACTCCGTGCCTTAGTACGAACTTGTCATGTTTCCACTACATTTGTGTTTCACTGGATCTGGGATTGGAGTCTTGATGGAAACTTTAAAAAACAAAAATAAAAATGCTATCTGACAGTAGGAATAAAGCCACCTATTTTCCACACCGGATAGACCCATGATTACCTGCAGGCTTGTTAAAGTTATTTACTGTGTTTTCCAAGCCAGAGTGCCCAAATCACAGTTTACTTAGCACTAAAATTCATCATTTCTTGAGTAATTAGCAGTTTTCTTTCACTTTATGTCTCTCCTTTCCCTGTACATACTCATTATTATGGTTGTCAATTATCTTCTTAACTGTGTGATTTTAATACAGGTAGCTCTACTATTAGCAAATTGCTCAGAAGCTGCTAATAGCTCTCCAGAGAACACTTGTCTCACCCTGTATCTCCCACCTTATCAAAAGGTCACGTTAATTACATCACCCTTACCGAGAGGAAATCAACATGTCAGTCAGAGGGCCTCACAATTGTGCTTCAGATAGAACATGAGGAGTGAATTAGTTATATTTAGTGCCCAAAGTAGCCCATTTACATTTTGCTCTTATAAATGCAATCAGCACAGATGAAACAAGAAATCACTGGTTTACATTTTAGCAAATGCTGGTTTGATACTACTTTATGTTTATAGTTGTGAGGAAAATATCAATTGTTAGTTAAATGTAGTTTTAAGGAACCTTGTAAAATAGTTTCAAAAGAGGAAGGGTTTCAATGCACAAGTAGAGATCCTTCATTTATCATTTGAATCTCAAGGTGATTATTCACATAAATTGATCTCTAATTAATCTTCTCTTGCTCTCATATTCTCTACATTCTTGAGATCATAGCCTAGGAACTAATTCTTTAAAAAGCTGGGGAAGTGGCACAAAAAAAAGAAAAAAAAAAGCTTCAGGAATGTGAATGTCTCATTACCTTTGTAATTTTACCTTTGTTGCTAAGTAATTTGTATTTATTTTCTCAAATAAATACAATGTGCCATTGTGCTAATTTTATGTCTCAATATTCTTCCATCATTAATAAATTATTTCCCATACAAGAGACAATAATCCATTGGTTCGTTTGGAATAGCAAGTGATTTAATGACTTATTGATGATTTAAACGGAGAAAAAAATATCACTTTTTAATAATTATTTGGCATTATTTTGGCCAAATAATGGATTATGTATGAGTCATGGTTCCAAAAGGAAACAGGTATCATTTTTTTTTAGGACAGTTTAAAGATTTTCTTTCTTCGAAAAGAAACATTTATACAATTGGAAGTAGGTGAGGACAACAGTAAAAGATGATGCAGAGTCTGGGCACTTAAGCCCAAAGAGACCAGAGTAGGGTAGAGACTAGTTGTTGTGAATATGGCTGTGGAATACAGTGAGCCCCAGCAAGTGCAGAGAGAAGTCGGGGGCATGTACCTTCATCTCACCTTCCTCTTACCTTCTAATGTTGGTTCCCTTTTGGCAATACTTTCCCAGCAGCAGAAGTTGAGGAAGACAATTGATGTCATCCATTATTGGCTGAAAATTGATCTGGAGGACCAAAACAAAAATGTTGATTTTGGAGCTCGCATTCATCAATTTCTAATTGTCAACTGGGATGAACATGACAGGATACTGGGAAAATCTGATATGTGCTAGGAGTCAAGAGCAGAAAAGTAGGCAAAATTATAAGCATTCTGAAGAAGAAGAAGAAGAAGAAGAAGAAGAAGAAGAAGAAGAAGAAGAAGGAGAAGGAGGAGGAGGAGGAGGGGGAGGAAGGGGAGGAGGGGGAGGAGGAGGAGGAAGAGGAAGAGGAAGAAGAAAAAATGATTCAGAAAAAGTCATAACTTATAAAGGCACTATGGATTAGTAAAATTCATCCAAAATCTCTCTTGGGAGAGAAACAGGTTAGCAACACTGAGCTTTAAGCAAGAATAACACTTCATATCAAGCACACAGACTTGGAGTCGAGGTTGCTGAGGCAAACCAGTTGTTCTCAGTTGTGTGTCTACACCAGTTGTGAGTCTACAATACTGGAGAAACTTGCTAAGTTTCTAAATATCTCTAAGACTGGTTGTTCTCACCTATTAATTAGTATCTAACAGGATGAAAGTATCCTTAGGACTGTGATGTTAGAAGCTACAAATGAGAATCCTAAACTTAAGCTCTCTACAAAACATTTAGCTGTGTTTATATAGATACATAATGTATAAACATAAATAAATCGTATATATTATATATAATCTATTATTCTTTTAAATTCTAAGCTCACCTTTCTATGCACACTTATAACACTATCTTGTTTCAGTATCCATTGCAAATTTAAAAATCGTAATTATTATTTATCTGAAAATCTAATAATTGCAGGGCATAGCTACTCTAATGCTCATTTCCTTGTAATGAACACTTAATTATATCCTAGATTAAATGAGTTACAATTAGTTTTTGATGCTTTAGAGGATCCTATTTATGTGATATCTTGAACCGAGTTTTTATTGGGATTTTATTCATGAGAACACATTCTAATAATATCTTCATTAATACACCTAGCCATTGAACTTGAAGTACATATTTCTGCCATAACTACATGGACACCAGTGCTGCCATCTCAGAACTCAAATATAATCTCGTCACAAGAGAAAGCTCAATGAAGGAGAGAAAGCCCTATTTTAAACTTTTCTGGGTTTGAATAGAAATGGCAGCTTCTTTTTTTTTTTAATATTTTTTTTTCATTCCGTTTCTTTATTTTTGAGAGGCCGAGAGAGACAGAGTGCGAGTGGGGGAAGGGCAGAGAGAGGGGGAACACAGAATCTGAAGCAGGCTCCAGGCTCTGAGCTGTCAGCAGAGAGCCGGATGTGGGGCTCGAACTCCCAAACCAGGAGATCATGACCTAAGCGGAAGTCGGGGGCTCAACCGACTGAGCTCACCCAGGAGCCCCTTGGCTTCTCTGATGGATTTCTATAAATACATGTTGCTCTGAATTAAAATTCAGATATTTTATTTTTGAGGAGACAAGCAGAGAAACTAAAACACAACTTCTTATCCAAATGTTTTTATTATCAGAGTGTTACTAAATCTGAAAAAAAAACTACCATTAGAGTAATTCCGAGAAATTAAATTACTAACTCTTGATAATCTTTTACTTAATATGTATTGTTGGAGAACAGGTGCTCCAGTGAAGCACATTAATGTTAAGCTGAGAACAACGTGTTGATGCCCATTACTTTGTATTCCTTCAACTCACTCCAAATTAGACTTCTGTTTTGAGACGCAAGGAACGTATCTTTGATGGCCGATTCAAGTAAGGTTTGTTTCATAGATTTGTGACAGATAATAATGCACTAACTTCTCATGAAGACTCAGATTGGGTAAACTGCATCAGTGCGTTAGAACTTAGTCGTACTGGGCTCTGTTAATTAAACAAAGTTTACTCATTCGGCTGATCATCAGGAACCTGTTTGTCATGAAAGCAGATTTTGTAACTAAAAAGCCTAGATTTTTAACTGAGGCTCTTGTCTACACACGCACTGTAATAATAATAGCATCCGGACAAATAGCAGTATCATCTTTTCTGAAGAGAATCTTCATACTGATAAACTCATCTTTATAATTGCCCCTAATCTTATTGGGATGGGGATATTTGAAAGTTCAGTGCAGCCTATGAGAGCAAGGATTTCGGATATGGGCTACTTTACTTTGATTTCAGTTACCACACTCAATGCTTGTTTTGACACTGGGCGTGTTTTTCAGCTTTTAAATGGAAATGATGGTACTATGTGTTGTTAGGAAAAGTCAATGGATCTGAATCCTAATAATAATAATAGTGTTAATATTTATATAACACTCATAGTTGCATGCATGATTCTGAGTTCTTTATGTATATTTATTTATATCTATATAACTATTTCTATATAAATCAATATTCACTTCTAAACATTAAAATATGTTTAGTATTTATTTTATATGTAAATTACATACATATATATTTAAAGGGATTAAATTATGACTAGAATTATGAATGCTACCTAGATATTCACTATGATGTAATATTATTCGGATTGCTACTTTTGCTATCAATTTTCCTGTGTAGGTATACTTACTTGAGAGAGGGGAAAGGCAGAGGAGATATCCACTAGGTAGAGTTCTTTAATTGTATAGTTCTTTTTCCTGTGGGAGTAAATTATGTTTTCTTTCTCCCTCCAGAATTCTGGTCTATATTCTGATCTAAATGATCATTTTCTTGAGTAATTGATCACACAGGGTATTCAACTGGTTGAAAAGAAGCTTAGAACACATATTATAAAATGTGCTTTTGCTTTTACAAGATGTTAACTCTGAAAATACGCATTGATTATTAGGGTTCCACACAGTATAAAGTTAATGATCTTAGCTCCCCTTTTAATAAACGTAACCATCTTCCCATGTCAGGAGAAATAAATAAAATATCGAGTTAAGATAAAGCAATTACAATATGAATGATTAGAAATATCGTGTAGGGTTTGAGGCAGTGAGATACACAAGAGCGTATATAGTTCAATATTATATGCACATAGAAACACATATTATACCATTATTGTAAAAAAAAAACAACTAAAAAACACACACTATAAAAATTGGCTACACACACAGACAGAAAGGGAGAAAATTATACAGGGAATCAGAAAAGGAATGATCCTTCTTGGAATATATCATTTTTATGTGGTTTTGATTTTTGTATATGTAAATAGTTACATATACAAAATGAAATTTAAATACAGAGAAAATAAAGTCCTAAAATTACAAACAAATTTCAACAGAAAACTTAACTCTATCAAGGTGATAACCTATAACTACGCAGAAAAAATATTTGTATTTATCAAAGAATAAAACAAAATAGTAGTAACACTAACATTACTCTAAATCACACTTTTCAGGACAGAGAAAGAAGAAATACAAATATAAAAGTTGAAGACGTTATTCACAACCTCTAAACATTCACCATTTGAATCAGGAGTGTCGATATATATACGTACTTTTGACATACTTCCAATATTCTTGGCCTGCTTACATATGTTCTGGTACATGTGGCGAACTCACCTTATATTTCTTCTTTCAGTAATAGAACTTTTTACCAAGAGTCACAGCTCCTTTTCATGGCATCATATTTAGAAATAAACATCTGAGTTATTGGAGTGATAAAAGACTGGAAATTCATTGCATCTAGTTGCAACTCAGAAGGATGTCATAACTCAGAAGTATGTCAAAAGTATGCAGAAACTTGCTTCAATAATTCCCGATGACCACATTTGTGACGATCTTGCAGAGAATGAATGACTACAATTAATTGCAAATTATTAGATAATTAGAATCCATGAGTCCACAGAGGTTTTTTTTTTTTTCCTTTTAAGACAAAGAGAGAGAAAGAATACATAAACACCACTACTAAAGGTCAACTCAACTCTTCACTTTGAAAATTGGTAACTGAAAGAAAAAAATTAAGCACCAAGCCTTTCCCTTTTTTTCTTTTTTTTCCACTCATTTTTAGAGAGTTCTAACTCAATTACAATTCAGTAAATATAGTATGAATAAAGTATGTCAGTTAATAAATGAAGGGAATATAAAAATAATACTTTATAATCATACAAAAATTAACTGATTCAAATGATAATCATTGCTATATGCCAAAACCATTTGACAAAGTGTTGTTGATTAACAGGATATTTGCAAGATGAGAAAGTGTCAACACACATATTATTTACCAGTTACCAGGGGAAATCATATCTTTGTAATGGAGAGATCTGACAGGAATGAAAGTAATACAGTACTCAATTTTTAATCATATGATGTGGACCTTTAATGCCCCTTGATGTGATACAATATGAAATATGCATCATCTACAGAGGACTCTTGCCAAAATGTTTAATATGAATATAATCCAGTGTTTAGACCTACTTTTCAGTTTAGAAAAGAATCCAGACTATGGAAAATTGACAAGATCTGGCTAACCAAAAAGAAGAAATAAAAACAAAACAAAAAACAAAAGAAAACAAAAAAGCCATTGAAAAAAGATGAAGGGTAACTGTAGGTTGTGCTAGAAATAAAAGGTAGGGCACCTGCGTGGCTCAGTCAGTTAAGTGTCTGACTGGCTCAGGTCATGATCTCGAGGTTCTGGAGTTTGAGCCCCACATTGGGCTCTGTGCTGACAGTGCAGAGCCTGCTTCGGATCTTCTGTCTGTCTCTCTCTGTCCCTTCCCCATTCTCATTCTTCCTATTTCAAAAATAAATAAACATTAAAAACATAAGAATAAAAGGAAATACCATAACATCATTATAGAATGCCATGTATGAGTCTTGGTAGAGTACTGATATTTTCACAGTAAAATATATTTTTTAAATTAGAGAAAATTAAATGTAATACGTATGTTTAATGATGTTAGAAGTGGCAATGTTTTTGCACTTATGTAGGGGAATATCCAATGTGTATGCACTTATGGGGAACAGCTTAGGAGTCATGTATACATCTATAATTTATTTAAAATAGCTTGAAAAATAGATAACTAAAATGCAGTTCTCTCACACTCAGGATTGGGGCTGGAGGATCAATACACTATTCCTTTGAATTTTAACTATGTTTTACATTTTATTTTTAAATGTTGAAAGTGATCATTTTTAAGTATGCTTAAAATTGGAAATAGATGAAATGTACTTTTCTAAGCACTTTGGATTTTTTTAAAATTTTTAAATTGAAGTTTAATTTGCATGCAATAAAATTCCCTCTTTTCAGTATATAGTCCTGTGAATTTTGACAAATACATACATATAGTCTTATTACTACTACCACAATCAAGATCCAGAATAGTTCTCCAAAACTTCCTCTTGCTTCTTTGTAGTCAAACTTTTCCCCACATGTAACTATTGGCAACGATTGATAAGTCTTTGGAAGCCACAGATTTCTTTTTCAAGAATGCCAAGGCAGTGGATTCACACAGCGTGTGCCTTTTGAGTCCAGCTTGAATGAAAAATCATGTCTAAATCAATGTTCCCTTTATTACACCTTTCTTAACTATCATTTGTCATTATTGAATTTTTCCTGATATCTCATTTTCAGATAAATATTTTTCTACTGACTCTTAACATCTTAAATGGTTTAGAATAGCACTTACAATGTACAAAAAGTATCTAGCTGACATCAAGTACTGATTATATGATGCTGTAATTCTGATATAATTGATCATGATTTTTATTCTTTGTATAATCTAGAATTGGGGAAATAGTGTAGCTTATTATGGATCTCTAGCATATAAGTCTCTGCCTAAAAAAATAAATGTTATTTATTCCTGAAAAACAGGAATCGGTTACTTTTTGATTAAACAATTTTTATAGCTTACAGTTGAAATAACATATTAAGAAAATTCAAATCAATGAAAGGCACGGTCTACAGAACATTATTTTTTTCAAGCAAGCATCAAAAGTTTTACTGTGAGCCAAATCTATGCACCTATTTGTGATTAAATTTTAAAAGACATAACTGGAAACAAAAAGAAACCCAAATTTAATAGGTTTTAGATAAACTATGCATGATTTTACCCATTTAAGTTTTCTAAACTCTGGTTGGTTATAGTTGTTTTAGAACTGCAATGAGTATTTGATGTAATCAAAATATTCACATGTATCTCAATTCTCCAAGATTTTTAGAGATTTTAACCAACATACTAGAGAAGACCTACATTGATATTCATTAAATGTGGACTTTGTTCACCAATGGAGAATCCTGTTTTCTATTTTTTCCCTCCTTATCCAGAGCACCATAATTTTTCACGCAGTTTATTTTCTTGTCTTCTTATTCTAAATGGAAATATTGATTTCATTTACAGTCACAAGTTGATGGAATATTAGAGCAGTGGTCAGATGATAAGTGTCAATAAGTGAAACTTGGGACATCTGGGTGGCTCAAATCCGTTAAGCATCCTACTCTTGATTTGGGGTCACGATGTGATCTCACAATTTGATTCCTGAGATTGGGCCCTGTGTTGGGCTCTGCAATGACAGCACAGAGCCTGCTTGGGATTCACTCTCTTCCTCGTTCTCTGCCCCTGCCCCTTGCTTGCATGCTGACATGCTCTCTCTCTCTCTCTCTCTCTCTCTCTCTCAAGTGAATAAATATTTTTTAAAAATAAGTGGAACTTGGTGAGTTCAAAGTCACAGAAATCGCTTTTATTGTGATCTGCAGAATCACACTGCAGAAATGTTTAACCGTGGCCACAACAAAATGTAGATACAGATCATGTTCCTGGAGAATGATGTTCACTGAATACACATGGTGGTTTGAGCAGCTGTGAGGGAAGAGGAAAGAGCTGAGAAGGAGAGAAGAAGGTACATCTATCCCGGGCTTTCCACGTAGCAGTAACTATTAGAAATTTAAATGGATCATTTCCCTTCATCCTCACAGTTATCATGGGATGGCAGCACAGCAAAGTGATTAAGAGCTTGGCCTTTAAAAGTGCCATCTCGTTTTATTCCCGACTTCACTATTTTGGTGTGTTACGTGGAGCCATTTAGTTAACCCTCTGCAGTTGTTTCCTCCCGGATCTAGTGAAGACAGTGATTCAAAGCCATTATTCTTCCTCTGCTATTCCAAAATCCAAACAACCCCGCAAACCAAAATCCTTTGCACAACTCATCTGACAGCCGAAAGGGACCCAACTTGAACTGAAATTTGGGGCCAAGACCTCACCCAAATTAACCAGAGCCTGTTTTGAATCTTAATTTATGCCACCTGGTGTGAAAATTCATGTTTCGCTGCAGAGATGTGGGTATGATTTTGAGGATTTGTTCCAATTTGTAGGGGCAGGAACCCCGGGATTCAGAGCGTAATAACTGCCTACCTCACGTTTGTCAGTGCGCCATGCACAAGAGGTCTGTCTGTCCAAATGTCACGTTCTCCTGAGTCATACTGTCTCTAGGCTGGAACAAATACAGAAACGAACTGAGCCACCTATGTTAATTTGCTAGACTTGGGACTTTATGTTTGGTTGAGAAAGCAGGATATTAAGATGAAAAGTCTAAATGTTCCCCAATTTTATTTGCTTAGTTGTTCTTCTTTACTCATGTACTTATTATTTTCTTTAATTTTCTTAACGTTTATTTATTTGTGAGATAGAGACAGAGCATGAGCAGGGGAGGGGCAGAGAGAGGGAGGTACAGAATCTGAAGTAGGCTTCAGGCTCCGAGCTGTCAGCACAGAGCCCAACGCGGGGCTCGAACTCACAAACTGTGAGATCCTGAGCTGAGCTGAAGTTGGACGTTTAACTGACTGAGCTACGCAGGCGCACTATTCGTGTATTTATTTGTAATTAAATAATAAGTAATCATGGACTCATTATATACATAATATATATTTTAATGTGAATATTCTTGCATGTGCACGTGTATGTAGTCATTTTTATGTATGAGAAGGCAGTAAATTCCCTTTAAGCAACTAAATCTGAGAGGATGTGTCAAGGAGGTGCTGATTAAGACTTTTGATGTGACATGTATTCAAAGACACAAAATTTCACTTTATATACTTTTGAACATTATATCTAATTGTGTATTATTTTCTCCTATGTCGTGGTTTTTATAAAAGTTTTCCTTACTTAAGTTTTTAACAATTTTTTATTTAAAATGTTTTCACAAAAGGTTTTATTTTTCCTAAAATAAACTCACTAGATGAAATATTATTATTTAATAGAATATTAAATATGTATTTATATATGTATCTGATGGAATATTATAAACTAAATTAAAGCGTTTTAAAAAGAGGTACTAATCTGTATGTTTTGCCATTTTGAAAAAAAGTTATTACATTATTTTCTTTGTATTTTAATTATATTTCCACTCTGTCTCATTACTAGACATTCTTTTCTTTGCAGATCAGAGCAATCAAACCAAGGCCAGATAAATGTTTTCTTTAAAATGAAATATGAATATAAAATATGAAATATTTTAATATAAAAATTTCTGGCAGTTAGAAACAGAAATATTAATTATGATATTAGTGAGATATTGAAATGTCATATAAGAATGCCTCAATCATAGAAGGTTCTCCAGATTAATTGTGATTATTGTGTTTTAGGTTAATATAGACATCTGGGGAAATATATTTAAGAAAATATATTTAAAATACATTTAAGACTATTTTTACACTATTATCTACTTATGCAAACATAGTTAAAATAAATATGTATAGTCTTGAAATAATTTAAAAACTAAAATAATATCCTCTTATCATTTTACTTGTTGATTTTATTTTTTCATAGAGTGCTAAATAATTTTGAATTTCAGAATGTGCTAATGAACTAAACAACTACTTCTGGGGTTATAATATCAAGTGGGTTGTTGTTAATGAGATATATGCGTATATATAGAATATATACACATATATGGGATATGTATATATATATTGGATACGTATATGGGAAATATATATATATATATACATATAGGATAAATATATATATTGGGTATATATATATGGGCGATATATATTATATATGGTATGTACATATATATGTTTGAAAATCCTGCTGAATCATCAGGTAAAGAGACTTAAATTTGAAGTCAATACAGCAAATCTTCCCATTGTAGTGTCAGTTACTTCAAAATCTTGATCTTCGTTTTACATCAGACTGCTTTCTTTTTCTTCTTGTGTCCAGACCTTCATTGTTGTGTATGCAAATAATCTATTGTGCATTATATATATCAGTCATGATTTTCTGCATAAAATATATAATAAATATAAAATCCAGGTGTTAAGTCAACCGAAGAGTAAAGAGAATCTAATGTAATGAATTAAACTATCCCTAGTGTCGTTTTAATTTCTGACTTTGAACTATAGTTTCCAAGTACTGGTAATATTTTTGAGACTAGTGCCTTGATAAAAACCCAGTGTAATAAAAGTTTTATTTTCCTGATATTCATCTTCACTTCATATTAAACATTACATGGGTTTCAGCTTTGCAATTTTTACATTTTAATAATAATTTATAAGTGTATAGTCACATTGGTTCTAAAATAAGATGGGTATTAAGTTCCTCATTGATAAAGAAACTATGCTTCAAAATAAAGTATTCATTAAATTAGTTTAATTTTTAAGACACATTTAAAAAATAAAGAAGAGTCCCAATTTTACAGTAAAAAAAAAATGGCACAAGATTTTCACAGTGCTTTAAAAAGAAATCTTAGGCCAGAAGTTAGAGGTCATTTAACTTTGTCAAGGTCTAGAATTTCATTCATGAGCATCGTCGAAACTAACTCTGATAACTTTGAGTGTCCATCAAATTTCTACCAGAGACATGACTTGAAATTACCTGTCATAATAATGGGTATTTATTAAAATGAATTTGGATAGCTTCTTTAATTTTAGATTTATTCTTTGTCTCCAACTTCCAATGTTTCCACATCCCTACTTATCGGGTTTCTCTCCCTTCTATTTTTGAGACCACGTGGTTTTGTCATGGTCTAATGTGAGAGTATTATTAGTCTCCCCAGCAGATTTCTTTTCCTGGAAAATTATAACATTTTTAAAGAAAATTACCAAATTACAATATCTTTTTATAATAGGAATTCTGAAATAGAAGTTAAGAATTATAATACATATTATCCTGACTGCTGGATATTTTCTGCTTGTCCTTCCTGATCTCTTCTTTGCATTTCATCTTTCCAGTGACCTGGGCCACTGACCTTAATGCAAGGTATCACTGAGCTTCCTGTTCTGAGTCTTATTAGATTCAGACAATTGGAAGAACCAGTAGATCACAAAATTAGTTTAAAGCCAAGGCAGTCATCAGTCAAGACTTTTCTCCACCTGTCACCACGGGTTTCTATGTCCCTCTACTGGAGGTGACATCTATTGTCAGATGGCCCTTCCCATCCAGCAAGCCTTCCCGGGTTATGTGACGACTCCCTTAATTTCTCTCTGCTCCTGTTGTTGCCAAGACTAGATACTTTGATATCCTTTGTTAGTTTTCCCTTTCTTTATCTACAACTTTGGAAGTACTGAAGTTCATTTATTTTTGACTTTCATCAATTCTCCTGTTTCATGGGCAGTCTTTTTCCAATGAAGCCTTACTGTTGCGACAACTCAAGAAACCTGTGATGGATTGTGAAATTAAGTGAAATTAGTTAAGCATATATCCACAGTAGTTAATTTTACATGCCAACCCCAAAACACTGGAAAATATGCATTCCATCTTAATATTTTAGTTTAAAGGATTATTACAGCTTGTAAATCTGAATCAGCACAATTAGATCCAAGGTTTTGGTTTGTTTTGGGGGTACAAGCAGACTTGTTTGAATATTTCCTGTTATGTCCTCCAAATATAACCTCCATCTTTTTTTTTTTTAATCTTTCTGTGTACCCTGAGTAGCCAATGTCATCACTGATATCATCGTAATGTCCCATTTGGGCTCCCGTGCCCTGTCACTTCTAGCTGATAATGCTTAACAAATGGCAACAACAAGAGATGAGAAGGAATGAGAAAGATCTCTCAGGGTATATATTCTTATTGCTTCTTTCTTATTGCCCCTCAGTCCTAAAGGTGCTAACAATTCCCCAATATCAATAGGTGCTGGCAGCTTCACAGTCTTTCATGGTTCCCTTATCTCTACCTACACCTTGTAACCATGTCTTCAACAAACACTATTCAATTACAAATTTGTGTGCTCCATCTTGTTCCTGCCAGGTTTTTGACTGATTCAGCATAAGATTTAGTTACAAGTGTAACTTACACTTACAGTGTAAGATTTAGTTACACATATATATATGTGTGTGTGTGTGTGTGTGTGTGTGTGTGTGTGTGTCTTCATCCTATAATTGTTTTACTTTTTTTAAAGTAGCAGAGCAGAAAATTTTTAAATTTTTAATAAAGACTTATTTTCTATAATCCACCATGATAAACAATTCTAGACGTTATAACTTTTACATCACCTTGAATCGAAAATGAAACATAGCTAGGGTGCCTGGGTGGCTCAGCTCGTTAAGCGACCAACTCTTGATTTTGGCTCAGGTCATGATCGCACAGTCATGAGATCAAAGCCAGCTTTGTGCTCCATGCTGGGTGTGAAGCTTGCTTAAAATTCTTTTCTCCCTCTCCCTCTGCCCCCCTCCAGCTCGTGCACACTCTCTAAATCTCTCTCTCTCAAAAAATATAATAATAATAATTAAATAAATAAAATAAAACATACCTAATCTTAGAAACAATAAAAAACAAAAATAGCCAAACAAAAACAAAAATAGAGGGTTCCTATCAATAGAATAAAGAACCAGAATGAGTGTATATGTAAGGAAGTCCTAATTTATACTGTCAAGATTAAATTATAGTGTCTCCATACATACACATACGCGCAACCACACATAGAACAACAACAACAAAACCTCATTTGGACAATCTGATATATGGCCACTCTAGTTATATCACAATATTATTTTAATTGTTAGGTAATATGAATAATATTTAGAGCAATTCAGGCTAAGGTAGTTGTTGAAGTCAAAAGTTGGATTTGTTCAACTAAGGAAGCTGCCAGGAAAGTTGTTTTAGATTACATATAAATTCACTTTCACCATGTATCAGTCTATAACTCAGGGAAAAACATCTACAAAGATATATGTTAATGTCTTTATTCTGTTAATATCTATTTCTTGTAACATAATTCTATGGCCTTCCGAGGCATGCAATAAATTGTGATGAATGCCAAAGTTTGGGAGCCACTGACTGTTCCTTTCATAAGAAGGTAAATTTTCATGGAAAATGTAAATGTCTGCAGTAAAATATCTGAGGCTACAGTAGAACTGGCATGTTTCTTTGGCAAATATAAAATAAAGTTGCATTTGCTATGTGTCTCCTATTAAAACATGCATGGATTTAAAAGCTTATACCATTTATAAAATGATCATGTACTTCAACACTATTACATATATATAAAAGACCAAACTTATCTTTTATACATACCAAAAAACAAGTAAATACAAAACCAAAAAAGCTGGCATCCCTCCTACAAAGATGTTTGTCAGTATTTTCTGCCCGTATGGACGTTATTTGTTAGTGATCATGCCTGACTATCGGATTTACTACCTATTGGACTTAGTAGCCTCTGTTAATCTAATTTGATTGGAGGAGAGTCAGTGTTCCTGATTTAACTCAGAAATAATTGTGACAAGTACCCTTTGCCACATTATATTTAGTAAATGCCTTCAAATATTTGAAAGGTGTCAAAATACATCAATCTCTTCAAATATAAAACTTCTGTCAAGGACTAAGAAGGTACTGGTTAAGGAGATGCAGTTCTTGAAGTTATATAACAAATTGTCTTCACTTGTTTAATTTTAAGATCAGTAGGAGTATCTCTTTAGGTGGAATTCATTAATACCTCTTAAAATTAAATACTACCATTGTCCTATTTGAAAAGGTATTCCATTTAATTTCTGGTAGTTTTTTTTTTTTTCCTGTCTCATTTAGGTGCATAAAATTAACCATGATTTTTATAATGCATTGAAAAGTTTTAGTTTTGGGAAAGGACCATATGGATGATCTGTGCTGATATAAAATATTTCAAAAAGAGCTAAACGTATCTAATTTCATTTTTTATATGGATGTGTGTTGGTTATCAATTTGTTGCGTCTTTGCTCCAAATTTACTTTTTTTGCCTGCTCTGTTAAAGTGAATTTGACCCTTTAAATATTTTTTCTTTGCCAGCCGACAATGATTTTGTGTCAGTGGAGAGCACTCGTGAGCTATGACACCTGGCAGAAAAGATTTTCGCTTCCTGGCTCTGGTGGACTCACTTGGGAACAGCATGCGTGGCTCCTCTTCAACCTGCTTCGTCAAAGCCTACAGGTCCAACAGGGCATGAGTCCCGCAGTGCTTTGCACCCCACAGTCCCAGTGGGCAGCAGTCAATGCCAGCAGCCTGATTCGGGTAGTTTGGTGGTGGATGCTTCCAGCCAGCCCCTGCAGTAACAGCAGCTTCTCCAGTGCTCGGCTCCTGCCTTGCACGACAGCCAACAAAACCCAGGAGCCGGCAGATTCCCCTTAACCTCAGTTTGGGTGATATTATGGCAGAGTGCCACGGGAGAAACCTCCAATGAACAGTGTTTCTTGAACACTTGAGAGCAGATTTCTGACAAGTTTGAGAGGAAAAACTTCCAGCAAGTTCCATTGACGCAGCACCAGAGGAGACTCTTTGTCCTCCCAGAGCCAGAGAAGTGTTCCTTTCCAAAAGAACCTGAATCTCAGCCCTAGAAATGAGGCTTTTCTTCTGTGTAATAGCTGCTCTTTATATCTGTTTTTCCTATATTCTTTAGAGTTCTCTTTACTTCTTAGTAGCCAATTCCCTCATTAACTTAGTATCTTGTTTCATTATAGTTATTTATATTAAACTTTTTCTCTTCAAATTACTGTGTTGTTTCTGTCTCTTGATTGGGCCCAGATTGACGGAATAGGTAATTTTGCATCAACATTCATTGATTGGTCACTCTTTCCTACGCTTACCTGAGTGTGTATTTGCATGAAAAGACTTTGGAACGAATTTCCAATCAGTGCTTGGAATGAATTCTAAATGGCAAGGCTTTTCATCACTGTGTTAAAATTCACAGACTCAAATGGGAGCAACTGGTGAAATATAACTCAGTCAATAGCCAGGATCTATCCATCAGGGTATGTGCAAACATGTTCACTAACCTCTCCTGTTACCTATGAGTTTCAAGAAACTTTGCCTTCCCCCAAATGAAACAGGAGTAGTAGTCAGTTGCTGAGAAAACATTTGGCAAATTGGACTTTGGAACATAACAAATACTAATTGGCATGAAATCTATCTATCCATTCTAGTTTGATAGACATTTGAGTTGTTTTCATTTTTACTGGTATAAACTTTTAGTCTACTTGTCCATTTTTCCCATTTTTAAATGTACAGATGGGGATATAGAGAGAAATACATGCATATATGCAGATACATCTATCTATCTTTCTATCCTGCTATCTATCTTGTATCATGTATATATCTGAACTATTGGTTGTGTTTCCCTGGAGAACCCTGATGAACCCCTACAGATTGGGGGTGGGAGATGCTATCCAACCTACGCTGTGACCTCAGGAAGAGGAACACAGGCAAAATCAAGCCTTGGGAGAGCTGTGAGCTAAAAAGGCAAATAAACCTTACTTCTCTTTCCTCTCTGTACCATCTAACTAAACCAGAAGCCAGAGTGGAAGGAGTGCTGGATATTGCAGTCAGCAGAATTTGTTCTGTTATGTTATAGAGTGAAGGAGAGAGAGAAGAATGGAAGAGGTTCTGGAGGCTCTCCATCCCAATGACTAAACCTGTTTGTTTCTCCACTTTAGTGATTTGAGTTACTTTCTACAGTCAAATTCCTATTTTTGTGGAAATTAGCTAAAGTCATCTCCTACTTCGGCAACAAAGACTCAGGAGTATGGTATGTGTATTTAATTGTAATCACTGTAGACAACACTAGTTTTTCCCGAATCCCTCAGTGCAGGTGCCGTTTAGACATATATTTTCCTCCTAACTCATCTGTGATGGAGAGTTTCTATTGAAGCTGACAGTTTACCACCTCTAGTTTCTGCATCTCTCTGAGTTTGCTCATCCCTTGTGCAGGATATTCCAGAAATGTCAGAGATTTAATACCTGGACAGCCATCAGACACTAGGGGATGGAAAGTAATAAATAAAAATCCCTATGAACTTGTTATTGAAACAATCCTGAAGTTCATTCTTCATGGCTCCTTGTAGGGCTCCCAATGGAGTTAGCCACGGTTGTCAATGTCAGCAATCTTTTTATTAAGGTATAAATACATGAAATTCTTGCTTGCTTGTCAAACTTCTTCCTCTCTCTCACACGAGCTTTTTAAGGTTACCTCTCAAATATACTACCTACACTGAATTCCTTGTCTCAGGTTCTGCCCTTGAAGGAACCAAAACCAAGGGAGTGGGTGCCAGAAATAGCTTTAGATTTTAGATGTTTCAAGTGACATTCAGAAATGGCCTCCCCCAACATACAAATAACAACATGAACCACACTATTGGTGTTAAGTGACATTCCGTGGGATAACAATTACTGAGTCTCCCACCTGTGGTCGATTAGAATAAAGAAGATGAAAAATAGAATTAATTGGCTTATTCACCATTTCCAGCACTTGGAATACATGGGAGCTTTGATACATAAGAATGTATGGTACAGGTAAATAGAGCATAGCATTTTTTAGTCAATATTATGAGTTGGCAACATGGGTGTTCCTTATTTCACATGACCAAAATGTGCAAGACCTGGAAAGCACGAAGTAGATGTCATCTGATTTAATTGAAAGTTATGATCCTTGGCTTAGTTTCCAGAATTAGAATTTTCAGACCCAGAGCAGAACAACTGAAAGGGAGAACGGTTTCCTTTTAGGAAAGACCTAATGGCACTACCACATGTACATGTCTCTTTTCCCCAAAGACACCCAAGAATACTTAGCAGAGCAACTGTACAATTGGAAAACAAATACCCATACCTATCAACACTTATTGAAGATAAATTTTGACCTGACTCAGAATTAAAGGAACTCAAAATGCTAATAGTTTTATTGATCGTGGGGGCCTAATAAATAATTGAGTAAAAATTACCCTGTCTTATGTCACCTCACAAGGAGTCCAATGGATTCATGGATTCATTCTAGTCATTTCATTGGCTTCTGAGTTGAGTCATAATTTGCAGTAGATCATAGCACTATCACATTGTTTCTCTAACTGTGGAGAAAGTGTCATTATGCTAAGAAAGTTAATTGAAAGTCCCTGAAATCACCACAACTCAGCCATATACTAGAGGAGACAGCAAAAATTATTGCTACTTTCAAATATTTAAAGGGTACAAGGCTGATGGTTTACA
This sequence comes from Panthera onca, assembly GCF_046562875.1. Lineage (NCBI taxonomy): Eukaryota > Metazoa > Chordata > Mammalia > Carnivora > Felidae > Panthera > Panthera onca. Next base: position 23,150,766 of record NC_138339.1, read on the forward strand.
TGAAATTAAGATTCAGTTCACCAGGAGGCCCCCTGAAAACATTACATGGATCAGGCTGAATGACAATGGACTATTGTAAATTTGTCTAATTACTCCCCAGTTGTAGCTGTTTTTTTTCAAACATAGGATATTAAATAAACAGATTAACACAGCTTCTAGCATTTGGCAATCAGACAATGATTTGCTAATTTGCTTCTTTTCTATCCCCATCGGAAAAGTCAAAAAGTTCACATTCACAAGGGATTTCTTGGCTCAGGCTAAAGTTATCTCCTAAGATCTCCATCTCAATATATAATATGAAGGGACCACAACCACCTTGTTATTCTGTGAAACAACATAAAAGTCCATTTTATGAAATCTGTCTTGCTAACCAGGCATGAAAACCAGGAAGTGGCATGTTTAAACACGAACACGCTAAACAATGAGAGAAAATTCAGTGTCAGCAATCTGCTACATTGGCAAAGATTTCCGGGGTCCAGTGCGAGGTGTATCCTGAAAATATCCCATCTTGTACATCTGACTTCTAAGAAAAGGACTCAGAATTGGTGACACCTGCAAATTTGGGGGGTATTATATATCACAGTTGGAAATATTGTTCCAAACAATTTAACAAGTCACTTGGAGGCATTCCATATTTAACTTGGTCCTAGAATAAAAGCTGTCTCTCTAGCAGAGCCAGGGTCTAGTGTAAGCTGATATTTAACTCAGGCCACATGACCTATCGAGCACAAGTAGACTATAGGTACCTAAGGTAGATAAAGATATCTGTGAGACAATACCTTTTTAGGTGAGTCATGGTGCAGTCTCTTATAAATGCAGAATAAAGCCATGCTTTCCGCAGAAGAGAACTACTCAGTATCGGAAAATAAACTCTTGGTGTGTTTCTAGAACCTTGTAGAATCTGAGGCCCTGATTATGGAGCGCCAAGTAACTATAAAATCAGATATTCCCATCATGAGTTGACTCTTGTAATATCTATAAGACATATTATTAGACAGTCAGGAATCCTTCACAAAACAGAAATGATACATTTCAGTAGTTGGCCCAACCAGGTACGATGAAGAAGAAAAAATTAGTTTCCAAATTAGTTGGCTTGATATGTTCTTAATAGCTGAACATGAACTGCTGTCAACCGGAAGTACCACTTAGGGATGGTTCTGAAATTAAAAAAAAAAAAAAAGTGAGGAGAAATATTCTCAGTGCTATATACGGTCCACTTAGTCGTCAACTTTGTATACTAGAAGTACTCTGCAAGGCTTACATAGATTCTCAGGCATGGTCAATGATGTAATTGGTGGTCACTGGCTTCAAAAGAACAAAACTGAATAACCTAATCAATGAGCCAAGGGAAGAAGCAGATGCAAGTAACTATATGAGTAGGTCCAAAGTGTGAATATCTTTATCATAATGGCATCCACTGCAATGATGATACTGAAAACCCAGGTAGACGGCATGACCCACCTGGTGGATATAAACCTTTTTTTTTTTTTAACTTACCCCACTGCAGTGTTTGAAAACTAGTCTCATGCATAGAATAGCCATGATAACATGGATGTAAACTAGACAGGTACAACCACATGGATTCTTTCTTATTATGGCTTATCTTACAGATGGAAGCTGCCAAATGTTTGCTTCTATCAGCTTCAAAAGCCATCACTGAGCATTTACGATATGATTCTTTTAGGAGACTAGTCAACCACTTGTCAATTTGGTTATATCAGACACGGCATTTTCCATCATAGAGGAGGTAGCAAGTTTTTGTTACTCAGATTGGCATTTATTTTGTACATGGAATTGTCTTTCCTGCTTTTGGTAATCTTGCACCCTGTGCTTCTGCAAAATTGCTATCAGAGATGACAAAGTGTCTGATATGACAATATGAGATCTCATATAACATCCCTTTAGAACAAAGGTTCTATCGCTTCTCGGCCTTTTGGCTAAGATCAAGTGTAGAACAAAAGTCCTATTCTACAGTGACAGAGATGTAACAATAATTGAATTGGACTATGGTATCCTCTGATTCTACTTAAAACCGTAACACCTGCAAGCCCATAAAGCATTGGTAGATTCTTTTAAAAGTTCACCTAAATCCATGAATGGGAATGACGCATTGTGTAGATGAAGTGTTGTGGTAGGATGTGATGTTATATTTGTGTTCCAATTATCATTATATCTATCTGAGATCTCAGTAGCTAGAACACTTACATCTGATAACCAGGAGGTGATGCTTGCATTGAGTCCTATTACCATCACTCTCAGCGACTAATTACAAAAGTTGATTTCCATTCTTTCCAGTGTGAGGGATTAGTGATTCTAGCATTTATGGGTAGATTGGCTAAAGGAAGAAAATACCTTCCAGTGGACTAAATTTTATGGATGCTTCCAGGTCATTCTGGTCTCCAAATGTTGGCATATCAGCAAGCTGAAGAAAGGCATTACTCTATTTATTCTATTGATAAGTGAATTTCATGATTATTGAGACTCTGTGGATGTTAGGGAGAAGGGAAGAGTAAGTCTGGAACTCAAAGGATTCCTTGGAGTACTTCTGGGTGTTTCTAAATTTAGTAAAAAAAAACCAACCCACCGAAATGCTAGCCAAAGGCAAGGGCTACAATTGATTGAGAAATGATATAAAAATAATGAAAGCCTTGGGGGTAGTTGCTGCACAGGGATTCTAGGCTTTGGACTTACCTTCAAGTGTCACTATGGCTAGCCATCACTTTAAACCCCCATTATAGAGAGAACTCAGTGTAGGTCATGGGCAAATTTGAAGGCTGCAGTGGGTGGATTATCAAAGTCAATGTAGATACACTTGTTTTGCATTGTTTTCAGCCACTTCTGAGTCCTGTTGAAGCTTCAGGAGACATCTTCCTTCAACACTGACATCTTTCTTCCTTCACACATGTCTCCCTGCTTCCCCAATCAAGGGCTTCTTATACCATCATGGAAGTTAGCTAGGTTCACCAGTTGGATAGCAGTAGAATGCATTAGATTTAAGGCATTTGTACCCAGCTCTCAATTCATGAGGAACAGAAGCCAGAAGCTAAATAACCTTATCTCCTCTTCTTCCCTTAGAGCAATTCAGAGGTGCTTCTCCGGTACTTCCGAGAAGATTGAGTTTCAATTGCCCATCTCATAACCTACTCTTAAAACCATACTTTATAAACTATTTCTCTCTTTGCTCTGTCACATTTTACTACTCTCTCACCTACATCCCCAAACCACCTCTAACAAAGTCTTTCTTTCAGGACGGCTTCTCAGGAAAATCAAACTAATGTGTGCCCAGTTTTGTAGAAAATATAATAGACCTGGATTATGATATTGGTCTGTGTTCTAGAAGTAGAGAGAGAGCTATACATTACTTTGTGAACACAGTATTGAGACTTGATTTTGCTTTCCCCTCTGCAATTCATATGTCTCATGTTGTATCCCTCCAAAATAGTTAATCGGTGAAAGATGAAGAATGGTTAAAGTCCTCCTCAGCCGCATCCAGAATTTATCTCTCACTAATGGGTATAGTAATCCTGTTGTAACATTTCATCCTTTCATATAAAAGTAGTAATCCCTCTTGCTTTTGGGACATAATGTTAAAATTGCTGCTTTTAACTTTTAGCACATTCTTAAAGATGAATAGCAAATCACATACTAAGACCAGGAACTAATCTCTCAAGCAGAACAGATTTAAAGAGAGAAGTCATTGCTTTAAAAAAAACATCCCTCCAAGGATACATGAACAGATAAAATTAGACTAGGAATTATATTTCTCAGTGTAAGTGTTAGTGTCTTCTAACATTCCATTGTTTTATGATCCCAGAGATCACAGCTTAATTGGGGGTTTATAAAAATTACTTTTGTTAGAAAATTATTATATTAGACTTATAAATAAAAAATCTGCTTTGAACTCTTATATATACAGTGTGACAATCACTATGTAAGACAGGTAAGAGTAACTTTTTTTTTTGAGAAAATGTGAGGTAATCTGGAATTTATATATTGCTGAGTAAAAAAAAATATATTTGAAAGTTTGCATTCAGTAAGAGACATATTAGTAATTATCTTTAAATTATGTCTAGAAAAAAACAAAATTCTAGAAAAAAATACTTCAATGAATTAATATTGACTGTTTCTATTACAGGGACTTTGGGGATCATTTCTTCATAGCATTCCATGTTTTCTGAATTTTCTTACTGAATGCAAATTAATCAATGAAATATCCAAAATGCTATTTTAAAAAGATGTCAAATAAATAAGATACTATGAAAAACACAGACTTTAAAGAGTATGTGATACTGTTCTAACAACTTCAGGGTACACATGATTGAAGAACTATTTAATCCACAAGCTAAGTACTTGAATATTCAGCAATGGTTCTAAAACATTATGTACAATTCCTTATATACCATGCCCGTTTTACATCTTGCATATCTCATAGCATTAATGTGCAGTAAAAGCTTCTGAAATGATGTTCTAATTTTAACTTTTTTTTTTTTTTTTTTTTACTGGGTCCAATAAGGTAGTTACTAGCCACTTTGTAAACCTTTGATATGCAGCTAGTGTGACTACAGCTGAATGTTTAAAATTTTATTAATTTGCATCTGAGACCACATGTGGCTAATGGCTACCAAATCAGGCACATAGTTTTACACAATTTAAAGTAACAAGTGGAAATACTCACTTTGAATTACAATGAGAATTAAAATTTAGAAAGTGAAAGCTGATCTCTTCCTAGATATGAAAATGTCCTGAACACAGAAAATACAAAGGCTATTTAACTGACTCAGTTTAGATTTCATTATTTGCGTGGTGTATTTCATCAACAGGTTTGAATACTAAAGAATCACTTAATGGAAATTATTTATGTACTGTACGTCTGTGGATTTTACTTTTATGCTTTGTGGTTAGAAGATCAAGTAGGGTTTGAATTCACAATTAAACTTAATGTACCTTTGTGAATGAATGCAACTGTTTCTTAATTGAACATGTTAAGATATTGAACTATTTTATTGAACTAATAAAAAGACATATTAAGTTAGGCAGTATGTCATTGTATGCTTAGAGGAAGTGAATGAATAATTTAATTTAATATTGAGTACTTTAGAATAAGAATACAGGCATTACAAGGTACAAGGATCATTAATACTGATTAAAATGAGCCAATATATGTATATACATATACATATATATATATGAATGTTAACTTCTAAATAGGTTTTGTATATGTTTTTATATTTCTAAATATATCATGTATAGATATAAAATGTTTGTGTTTATTTTACTATAGTTAATTCCTTAAGTAAGGTAATAATATAGAATTTTTTTTTTTTACCATATATACAAATTTGAGGAGCCTGGGTGGCTCAGTCGTTGAGCGTCCGACTTCGGCTCAGGTCATGATCTAGCGGTCTGTGAGTTCGAGCCCTGCGTCGGGCTCTGTGCTGATATCTCTACTAGCCCACATCTGGAGGAGCTAAAAAAAAAAAAAAACAAAAAAAACCAAAAACCAAAAAACAAAAAAACTTGGATGCTACCTCCTTTGTTACTTGTGGGAGTTTCAAACCTTGCAAATCCCTGCCCATGTGAGAATCCTCACTGTGGACCCATTCTCCAACAACAGTAAAAACTCCAAACCAATCTTCTTTCTCTACTCTCACAATCCATTTTTGGACCTACTTGTGAATCCTTCTGCTGTCTTCAGAAAGTCTCAATATGTGACTTAAAAATGTTTTGTACTCTCGCTGTGTAGGTGGTGTCATCAATCTTGAGGTATGAACCCATTTTTAATTTTTTTTTTTAGTTTATTTATTTTTGAAAGATATAGAGCACAAGTGGGGGAGGGAGACACAGAATCCGAAGCAGGCTCCAGGCTCCAAGCTGTCAGCGCAGAGCCTGACGCAGGGCTCGAACTCATTAACCATGAGATCATGACTTGAGCCAAGGTCCGCGGCTAAACCGACTGAGCCACCCAGGCGTCCTTGAACCCATTTTGAATGGGGTCCATCCTATCTATTCATAGTGGCTGCAACAAGTGGCACAGTGATCAGGGTGTATAGATGATGACCACCATCACCTGTGATCTTTCTTCTCTTGTTTTGGCTTCCTAACTGGCTTTGATGCCTGCTCAACGCATGTACTTTGAGCTGCTGCTTCCTAGCTCGCTTACACTTTGAGGTATGCTGTCCTGTGCTATATTTGTTGAGTATGACCCAGCCTCTGTTACACATATTACCCATCTAAGTTACAAGTTTTGATGATTGCTATTTAGAGACAGGCTTACTAGATTAAGGCCCTCCTTACAGTGAACTGGGTCGTATGCTTTGGCCCATAACTATCTGTATATCTTTAATGGAATTGTGTGCCAATTCCAGCATATGCTATGCCTGACATTAGACACAGAGGAATAATTCTTACTCTGTGCCAATCGTTGGTGTACCTCAATCTGGTTGGCTGGCCATTCTAAAGAGCACTCAGATGATGGATGTATACCATGTGTGATATATGGACCCATGAGAGAGTTGCATTTGTCAAGGAAAAACAGCCACTATTCAAACTGCAAGATCCACATTTCTAAAAGCAGACGGCTCACTAGGATCCTTCAAAATAACTTTGTTATTGCCACTGCTACCTATGTCTTTGTCACCAAAAAATAAACTGATTCTCAGAGTTATAAGGAAAGACACTCATGGTACCCCTGCGGCAGAGCTAAGGAGATAATTCAGTAATTACCATGAGGGAGGCATTTAACTTGATGATCCTGATTCGAGGCTCTCTGGAAGAAGAGACATAAATATGAGCAAGTGATAGGAACTAAAGAAATGAGAGACAAAAGAAAGAAAGAGTGAGAGAAAGAAAGAAAGAAAGAAAGAAAGAAAGAAAGAAAGAGAAAGAAGAAAGGAAGGAAGAAAGGGAAGAAGGAAGGGAAAGAGGAAAGAAAGGAAGAAAAAAGGAATTCGATCCAGTGTGACACAAAGAAATCCAAGACTTACTAAATTAATTTATACAATAAATAGATCAAAAGGCACAAATTGGTTTTCCCACCTTGAAAACATAGATTCTGATTTAACGTTAACATCTGCTGAAAAGCAGAATTGTCAAGACTTCACGGCCTTAATCAATACAGGGGCTCAAATTTCATTTATACCTGACTAGCCCACTAAACTTAAGCAAGGTACTGCTATTATCCTAGGGAAGTTACTGAACATAAAATAGAGGACAAATAGGCATGCCTCACCTTAGCTATTTTAACTATTAGCTTACCTAAACTGCCCATAGTCATAGCACCCATTGCCCCCAAAGATCCATCCCACAGTGCACTTGGGCACTCTCATCTAATGAGTAGTACATTAAATTAAGCCTTGGGCACTTGAAAATTGTTTTTACAGCATAAGAACCCATAGATCTTCTCCCACAGACAAAATAGTGAATCCAAAACAATGCAAATCCAATCAAAGATTAAAAATCATTATACAAGACCTATTCCATGATTCTGTAATTATTCCCACTACTTTTTCGTTTACAGTCCTAGCTGGCCGGTTCTTAAACTTGAAAAGAATGAATGGGACCTCACATGCATCACCACAACCTCAATGTCACTTAATGTCGTGGCCCCACCCACTGACCAATATTATGAGACTACTGACTCTATCCAATGAGCAACTAGTAAATATTTTGCTGTCAGAGTTTGAACTAATATATTCTCTTCAATACCTCTTTCAACATCTACTGAGATGAAGAGACAACATACAGTTTATCAGGCTATATATAGGGTACCCTGATAGCTTTGGCAGTTCATGCAAGTTTTGCAGGCAGTTTCTTACCCACATCTAATTTCTAACCAGAAGTACAACTATAAACTTCTACTGAAGACATTCCCCTCTGAGGAAGTTAATTTGACATATTCAGAACATAAAAATATTTACAAAGGAGCTCGCCAAAAAAGAGATTAGCATTGTCTTTCACCAAGCAAAGACTCACTACCACGTTTAAATTTCTGAAAACTACATGATAAACTAAAGGCCATCCATCCCTGACATTGCAAAGAATGACCCTCTCAAGACCTAAAACAAGCCCACCATCTTTTAGGATTTTTTTAGACACATTTTACTGAAGAAAACTTATTCTATTACTGGAAAATTAGCCCATATTGAATGAAATTCCCTTCAATAAAAGGTATACTATCTATACAAATTTCAATTCAACAGACACTCCCCTTAATTCTAACAAAGACTCTTTTCACTGTAGAGACTTTAAAAACTTTATCTTCTGGCTGTTGGAGTCTTTAGCCTTTAGTTTATGGCCATAGGTTGCCATAGATTTGTGATGGAAGAAACTGCACCTTGTGGCTCTTGGTCCCACAAAATGTCATTAGGGTGACAATTCCTGAATCTTCATACCAAGTTACCCACTATATCTTGGGTCATGGAAGCCACAACACACAAATTCAGCATAGCTATTGAAGTATCTTCGCTACAGGAAGGAGGTAAACACGGAACCTCTTATAAATTCCACCTGCAAAAAGGGGTAGTTGTCCTCGACAGATGTCATGTTGCAAGAGGAAGACACTCCTTTCCCAGACCTCTTGGCTAGTGAGGGAGCCTTCTAAGATCAACTGAGTAAATGGTGAATGGAGTTTGTATAATTTGCAAAAGGCATAACCCTTATCACACATCATGGAGCATAGTGGGAAGTTACTGTTTTCCATCCATTAACAACTAGAAAATCTTGATTTAAAAAATTATAATAATAAGACCCTAGGGTCATCACAATTGACTAAACTTCTGTCGGTCATCCTAGCACTGGATGATGCTCTGGCCAAGCATCAGCCCATCTGCACATTTTTATAGACTTTAGGGCCATTCTCAAAGGTAAAGCAATTGGCCAGTGCCAATTATGGTGGAATGAGGATAGACATAGAAATGAAGTTATGAGTAAATATGTGATTAATGAAGTGAAATATTAATGAAAAAATATAGTTGATAATATAATAGTCACTGTGAAAGTACTTCTAAAATTGCTGTTGGTTTGAAATTTTCACCGCAAATATTGTGGAGAAATATTTCAAAAAGCTAAAAAGGAGAAGGGAAAAGGGTAGTAGACTGAAGAAATAAAAGAAACTTTTGTCAATACTTTCATTTTGATAGAATCCTGGTTTGTAAACCAATTGACTATAATGACAAATTTTTAGGAAGTGGGGAACATTTAAATATGGAATGGAATTTAAATGATACCATTTAAAAATGTTTTGCATATAATAATAGCATCAATTGTAGATAGGAAATATACTTAGAAGATACATAACTAGAGTAAAGTTTTATATGTCCAATGTGCAGAAAATGTGCAATGGTTCAGCAATGTAATTACATAAGTAAATAAAGGACAGAAAGATATAAATGGACAGAAGTAAATATAACAAAAAATTATTTAACTACGTGGCAAATTAAAAACCATGATCATTCCATTTCTTTTTTTAACTTTTTTGTCTATTTTTTTATTCTTAAAGTATCATATTGAAAGGAAATATGAGAGGAACTGAACAGATTCAATGATTGATTGGAAATTAAAACTCACATAATAGAAACTAGTACACTTGAATAACTTTACGTTGACTAGGGATATTTTAGATTAAAAAACTTTGTTTCATTTTTTTGTAATTGTGTTTTTCTTGTCACATTTTGATTGCTAGGTCAATTCTGATAGGTTTTCTCATAGGTAATAATTTCACTGTTACTTGCTTTAGTTTTAAATCTATTGTGTCTTACATCTGTCTTTCCTCTATTTTCTTTTTCATATAAAGTGATTGTCTTCTGATAGTTCTTAATTTAGTTCAAAGAAGTTCACTTGCTGTTTTGACCACAAGATGTCCCCTGCCACCATCTACTTGAGTGAATTGTATTGTAAACTGTTAGCACTATATTTATTAGCACTGTATTTACAAGTTACTATATATTGATTTAACACAAAACCTAGAGAGACTTTCTTCTGAAATGAGATGAATTGATTAGAAAAGACTTACCACTATACAAAAAAGCAAATAAAACAGATTTTAAATTTACTTATAGTGAAGTCTTCATGACCTTGAAATGAGAAGTCTTACTAGATGTCAATATCATGTACCACTATGAGTTGCTAAGAAGAACAAGAAAAGTCCACTTTTAGGGACATCTGTCATGTCAGCATTCTGCAACATAAAAAAACCCAACTACTATCTCCTCTTTTCTTTCTTCTGTTTTTTTTTTTTTTAATTATTTTTTACATTTAAATCCAAATTAGTTAGCATATAGTGTAATGATGACTTCAGGAATAGAATTTAGTGATTCACTACTTACATATAACACCCAGTACTCATCCCAACAAGTGCCCTCCTAATGCCCATCACCCATTTAACCCACTCCCTCACCCAACACCCCTCCAGCAACCCTCAGTTTGTTCTCTGTATTTAAGAGTCTCTTATGGTTTCCCTCTCTCTGTTTCTATCTTATTTTTGCTTCCCTTCCCCATTTTCATCAGTTTTGTTTCTTAAATTCTGCAAATGAATGAAATCATATAGATATTTTGTGCTATTTTTTTATGGACTGAATGTTTATGCTCCCCCATTCATATATTGAAACCCTAACCCCAGCATGATGGTATTTGGAGGTAAGATCTCTGGGAAATAATTAGGTTTAGGTGAGATTGTGAATGTGGAGCCATGATGGTGGAATTAAGCGACCTCGTAAGGAGAGCAAGAGACACCAGAGCTTCCTCTCTTTGTCCTGAGGATGTGGTGAAAAGAGGGCTTAAGCTACCCAGTTCATGTTACTTAGTTATCACAGCCTAAGTAGATGAAAACAGTATTCTCAAAGGAAAACACAAACATTTCTCAAAGGCATTCTCATTAGCTATAACTTACCATAGATTACCAAACATTTTAGCAACAAAAAAAATAATAAAATCAGAGTCCTAAGAAATAAATCAGGAGACTATTCAAATATATAACTTTAAGATATTGAGTTAAAACTCACCCTTCTTTATTTATTTTGTGCTACCAGTATGGGGATTCTGCCAGTGTCTCTTTCCTTTGTCATCCGGTTACTACTTTAGTTCTTCCAATAGGAACATCCAGGGGGCCAGCTGCATGCTGCAGGAGGACTGTCCAAGTGCTCCTTAACATTCTCATTGCCACTGCAGCAATAACCATATCAATGGATTTCAGTCAGAACTGATTCTGCCCTGCTATAACCAGTCCCATTAAACTTCATCAGAGGCACCGACCCCAGGTGGAGGGGACCCTAGTCCCAAGATTTGAATCCCAATACTCATAGATCTACTAACTCCCGTAGCACTACAGAAAGCCTTCTGTCAAACAAACAGAGTGACACAGGGGCTGGAGGTCTTATGTGTGCATAGAAAATGTCTTCTGTAGCTACAACTGGCTTCAGAGGGGATCAAGAAGATATGGAGAAATGCATCCACAATTTTCTATAGTCCATTCCTTCAAGTCTGCCTATGTTTTACACTGAGTTGTTTCTCTTATGGATGCTTTGAAGTTACAGCTAAACTTAATACCTAGATGATGTGACATCAGAAGTGGAAAAAGCTATGGTCCCTACTGTAACAACTGCTCCCAAGGCTGTAGGAAATATCCATCTCCTTCTCTAGTAACCCTCACTTCGGGCTAGCACTTCAGCTGGTTGCTTTTCCTGTTGAGTAGAAAGGTGGAGACATGGATCCCTGATGGTTCTGACCATATGCTTACCTAACCTTTGTCAGGCCGTGGTCACTGAGCCTGCCAGTTGATAGTTGTTACAAGTACGGAAACACCCACAGGTACCTCAGTGAATTCTATTAGTTCCAGACTTCCTGTTTCCTGTCTTCATTAGGTAGTAACATCTCTAGCATCTCACTATACTCCGGGAAGTTTACCCCCCAGTAGAGCAATGTCTTTGCTCCTTGCTTGCTGATCCATCATTATTAAGAGTCCACATGAACTGTGAGCATTCATAACCTTAATTCACAAAAAGTATTCCCTTCCTCCACCTCATGGAGACTAGGATAACCAATTCCTTATCGACTAGAAAGGATGGGAAACAAATTCTTCAACTGGTTACTAAGAGCGATGGTAACAGAAGCCAACCCTACTATCGTATCTTGATTTCTGGCTGCAAATCTTCTCAGCAAGATATCATTATCATTGGTTTAACATCTGTACCATATCATGTCTTACATATGACTCCAACATGTATGTTCCATACCCTATCTGGTGAGTTAGCTGAACTTTTAAGAGGATGTCTCAACGTTCTGTTTCCAACTGGCACTAGCAGGAATTTGTCAGTGCCCTGCCCTCTGGTTCTGAGCCTCAGCATTTCGGGGTCTTTCTTCTTCATCCATTTGTTCCTTCCGACCCCATTGGTGACAGATGTTTCCTGCAGTTATTGTCTCTCTGATACCTTAGTGCCAACCCTATATTGTGTCTTTCAACCCTCTATTACCTGTCCAAAACATCCTTTACCTGAACTTTGTTAAAACAACTAGTGTAATATCTGTTTTCCTGACTAAAGCCTGAAGAATGAACAAGGTGGGAGTACGGGGGAGCTGAGGAAGAAAGAAATAATGTTGTAAGATTTATAGGTATATTGGGGCAATGTGTTAAATTAAATTCCAAGTAGCCAAGAGTTTTCCTGAAATCCATGAGAATGTGGTTCCTTGCTGTACATGGTCATCGGAGGAGAGGTCATAGCCCCAGGAAGAGGGGGAAAAGAGAGAGAAAGGGAGAGAAATTCAACTCTCTTAGAAGAGTCATCACTTTAGTGGGGCCAAAGGAAAAACAGAGAAATAGCTAAAGCACTCGGCAACATTGAAAAGGAGTCTGCTAGGGGCGCCTTGGTGGCTCAGTCGGTTAAGCGTCCGACTTCAGCTCAGGTCATGATCTTGCACTCCGTGAGTTCAAGCCCCGTGTCAGGCTCTGTGCTGACAGTTCAGAGCCTGGAGCCTTCTTTGGATTCTGTGACTCCTTCTCTCTCTGCCCCTCTGCCTCTCACTCTGTCTCTCTTTCAAAAATAAATAAACATTTTTTAAAAAATTTAAAAAAAGAAAAGAAAAGGAGTCTGCTAGATGATATACTCTGGAATAGATTATATGGAAGCTCAAACTGTCTTTACTGGGAGTTACACCAACCAGATGCAGTTGTAATCAAGTGACAGAATTATTGGTGGTCCCAGCGATTGTGAGTTGCTACTGTAACTTAGTGACAAAGACCCAGAGATGCCACACATTCTACAATGCAGGAGACTCTCTGGCAGAAGGAAAAACTGTTTCTTCCCAAATGGCAAAAGTTCTAACGAGAAACACCATCTCGAACACCTTTTTTAGTAATTTTCCTATTGTATGTTTTTATCTTAAGTCACTTCCTTGCATTTTATCTTCTACACCATATGGCTTAGGTAATGCTTTAGTAAATGAAACATTTAACTAATGAATCTAAAACTGTCAACTGAATAAATCTTAAGCATAAGATTCTTGAATTTTCTAATATATAACTTTCAAAATCACGTAAGTACTTTCTATTAATCTTACTCAGTTTGGAAAGGCACAGATATTCTCAAGATTTCAAAATTGTTTATGTCAAAACAGTAATGAATATATGCAGATTTTCTCAGTGAAATCAAGCAGATTTGTAAATGTTTTGCTTTTGAAATAGTCTAAGAGTTTGAATTCATTTCTTCACAAATCCTGCTCATTATTTTTTTCCTTTGTAAATATTTAGATGAAATAGTTAGAATATACGTCTCTTGGCACAAAGAAGAGATAAAAGACAAAAATGTAGATTACCTGTGACAGGAAAAAAAATGGTGCTGAGTCACAGCTGCTACCTGGCAATAAGAATTCAAATATTCTATGGTTTATATCTGGTCTGGTTGTGAGTGAGGACTTGGCAAAAAAATTGAGACAAATATATGGCACATGAGTAGAAAATTCAGAACAAAAAATACTTAATTTTAAAATATGTGCCTATATTGAATGCAATCTAGAGTGGATGAAGAAAATCTCTTATCCCAAACCTTGTCTGGGACTATTTTTTTTTTTTCTTTTTGGTCTGATGTAATTTATAGCTTCTTCCGGAGAGTAGAAAGAATTCCTATTAATATGCTGAAGTTTTTTTTCTTTTTTTTTTTTTTTGAATTTTAAAGAGATTAAGACTTCATTCCAGAAAATAAGAATTAGCAACCTAGCTGACAGACCATCCATCCTTAAAATCTTTAAGCAACTGTATCTTTAATCTACCACATTTGTTGTTGTTGTGTATATATATTTTTTTTACATAAATGCCTCTATGAATAGTAGAAATCTTTAAGGTGGCTTTTGAAAATGCCTTTTAGCAATTTGCAATAACATTTTGACAAGTAGAATTAAGTTAATGTAACAAGGACAAGAGCGTAAATAGCTCTCTTCTATTGAAATACTCAGAAATTTCAAGAATGGAAGCTCACTGACCTCTAAGCAGCCACACTGAGATTGCTTCCATGGCTATTTTACAGTGAAGGAGGGATTCCCACCTAGAGTTATGGGGGATGGCCCAACACGATACCTAACACCAGAATGAGGTCAACAGCAATTTACTACACACGTTCACTGTTTACTCAGAACTCAGGGAGGATAACAGAGCTAGCCGCACAAGGCCACAAAGGAGGTGCCCTTAGGTACATAGTGAAGGAGCAGAAGCTGTGAGAGGCAGACTTTGTACTGTCAAGGGATGAGTGACCCCTGGTCGCACAGGAGGATGTGCCTGATTATTCTATAATTTCATGGAATGGTAGGGAAATGAAACTTGCAGTGGTATCGGTATCAGTGAGAGCTCCAAAATGGAGAAAGGTGACTTCAGGGCCAAACAGACCCAATTCTGAGCTCAGGTTGTCCCACCTGGGTGTCCCGGAGGTCTTTGCTTGATTGCAAACACTCGAGATGGATTTAGAACTTTTTGAGAAAGGCCTTTCTAAGCCAGGGGTCCATGAAGTGCTGGGGTTTCTATCTGCCTGAGCCCAGGATGTTCAAAAGAAGAAAGTGACCTGGCACCTCATGAATGCTGACTTATTTCCATATAGAATAATTGATAAAGTCCTCCTTTGTGAATGAAATCATTGAGTTAATAAACTATTCAAAATCTCTTAGCCTGAAAGAACTGTGAGATAATTAAATGTGATATTGAAATATATGGGTCACTGGGTGGCTCAGTCAGTTGAGTGCCCAATTCATATATTATTTTAATTTTTTACTGTTTATTCATTTTTTTGAGAAACAGAGAGAGATAGAGCATGAGTAGTGGAGGAGTAGAGAGAGAAGGAGAGACAGAATCCAAAGCAGGCTCCAGGCTCTGAGCTGTCAGCACAAAGCATAAGGTAGGGTTTGAACTCACAAACTACAAGATCATGATCTGAGCCTAAGTCAGATGCTTAAGCGACTGAGCCACCTAGGCACCCCAGGCATCCAACTTTTGATCTCAGCTCAGGTCATGATCTCAGGGTTCTTGAGTTCGTGCCCCATGTCGGGCTCTGTGCTAACAGCGTGAAGCCTGGATTCTCTGTCTCACCCTCTCTCTGCCTCTCCACCACTTGCACTCTCTCTCTCTCGCAAAAATAAATAAGCAAACATTAAAAAAAAAGAAACATAACCTGAACATATCTACATCCCGATATGACAATGCCAATAATACAGTAGTTTTTAAAACAAAATTTTATAATTAAGTTATAGAAAAACAGTCAATTGAAAATATTACTTTAAACATGGTTTTAATGCTTATTTATTTTTGAGACAGAGAGAGAGGGAGACCGACTTCGAGTGGGGGAGGGGCAGAGAGAGAGGGAGACACAGAATCCAAAGCAGGCTCCAGGCTCTAAGCTGTCATCACAGAGCCCATCGCAGGACTTGGATCCAGGAACCACAAGATCATGACCTGAGCTAAAGCTGGTTGCTTATCCAACTGAGCAATCCAGGTGCTACTAAAATATTACTTTTAGGAATAATTATTAATCTACAATATTAAATAGGTATGACTTGAATTTTAGGTGGTTTGTATAACAATTATATATTTAGAAGAATATATTTCCATTCTATCAGAAACATTTTGAAATAAATTTAAAGATGAAAACATGAACTATTATAATATGCACAATTATGTAGCTTTTAAAAAGTATTTTATGGTCTTTATATGCATTCACACTCTTAGAACTATTAAGTGGGAAAGATGCCATGATACTAAATAAATACTTAACTATTGCTATGGAAATATAAACCATTGCAAAACATAAAGTCTAAAGTAACTTGAAACTAAGATAATAAGCAGAGAAACCTGTAGTATACTTAACATCATTTTCTCCACCCTGTTGATTGTCTTTAATATTCATTTTATATTAGATTCAATAGATTTCTCCCTTCAACAGTTGTTTTTTTCATTTTTGTTTTCATTTTATTTTGTTTCATTTTGTTTTGTTTGCATCTCACATACAACCCAGTTTAGGATTCTATCTATTCTGCCCTGCTCATAGCTAGCCCTCATTTTTCGGGACAAATTAACCTCAGTTGTCAAAGCAGTCTTTCTAAAAACACAAATAGACCATGTTACTTCTCCAACTCTTTAATAAATCCTGATATCCTTCAAATTTAAAGCCATTTATCAAAGACAGGTCCTTGGGGATCTGGCACATATTGAATCCTCTTGTCTCATTCTATTAATGTAGCATCCATGCATCCCTTCCTTTACCCATCCATCCATATTTATAGATCACCAGTTTTGGGTCATGCACGGTTATAAGGCTGCAGACGATACGGCATGAGCAAGAACTATGGTTCTTGCTCTTGCATAAATGATGTTTTAGTGAGTAAAAATATAGTGAAAATAAAAATAAATAAAAAAAGATAATTTTGGAAAGCGATACATATCTTAAAAACATAATAAAATAGTGCAGTTTGATTGCAGTAAGATTTGGTCAATTCCAACCCAAGATCTCAACTTTTGACCTTTTAAATAATTTGAAACTCTCTGTTTTATTTCAAAACATGTCTACACTGCATTGAACACCAACGCAGATGTAACCAAGAAATCCACA
Organism: Panthera onca; assembly: GCF_046562875.1. Taxonomy (NCBI): domain Eukaryota; kingdom Metazoa; phylum Chordata; class Mammalia; order Carnivora; family Felidae; genus Panthera; species Panthera onca. The sequence continues at coordinate 23,167,841 of NC_138339.1, forward strand.
GCCCTGTTCCAGCAGGTAATGAGTTCAAAATATGTCCTGTGGTAGACTGTTATTTTTCACAGTGAGGGGAAAAAGAAAGGATAGGAAAGAAGAAATTAACTCCTGTTTAGGAATCCAAATGATGAAAATAAAGGACATTAACTATAGGTCACTAGTTAGTCAAGTTATAACTAGATGAAATGCTAGAATAGTAACTCATTTTCCATGTGTATGAATCAACACACTAACTGAAATTCTAGATGACTGCATCCATATTAAAGAAATTGGTTCCACTAAGCCTAATGTTTCTTCCTACTTGGTTTCACACTTGAAACTGACTTCCACGTAAGCTCTTCAGAATCCTAATTGTTGTAGACTCTAAGTTCTCTTTTGGCCAGCAAAAGAGCGGATGCAGGATTAAAGTGAGAGATGGCTAAGGTCCGGGAAAAAGACAAGAGCCTTGAGTAAGGCTCCTTGCCCCGTATTTATTCAGATCAGAAGGCTTGCAAACGTGATGGGCGTGCATGAAGAGACAAAGAAACTATGAACATTAACTTGTGGACTTGAGGGGGAAAAGGGGGTGTTGAAGATATAGAGTGTTTGGGGTTTGGGTCAATATAAAACAAAATCCGGGTGTCAGGCAGATGGGTAGAGGGTTGTTTGCAATGAACAGGAGGCAACACCTCTGTTCATCTTTGCCAGCCTAGGGGATGAGACAGGTAGGGGGAGTAACCTCAGGGTTACTAAGGCACCTTTTCTTTTGTTAACCATCTCCTCTACAGGCTGCTTTGCCTGCAGCGCAGCAGTCCATAGTCCAATTCGCCAACTTACCTGACCTGGCCCCATTCTCCTGTGAAAGTAGCTTTCTGCTATATTACTAAATTGGGGGTGCTTCCACCCTGAATCTAATCTTGTTTATTTCATATACCTATGTATTGGGCACTTTTGCACTGTTTCTATTTCAGGCCTTTGCCTCTCCCTCTCTATTTTGGGGGGCTCTGCACGCCCTCCCTATTTTGGGATGCCTTTGCACCTCCTTATTCCTGGCACCTTTGTGCCTCCCTATTCTCAGGGTGTCTTCGCACCCCCCCCCCATTCCTGGGATGCCAATCCCAAGCATCTTTGGGTTTACCCAAACTCAGGTGTGAGCAATTTTATGGCTTTGTATTTCTTTATGCCTTGTCAACCCATTGGTGTAAGCCCGGGGGATTCCTAAGCTTATCCCCCACACCTAATAATATAAATTAGTTGTGGGTTTGGACTTTCAGTGTATAAGCTATTTCTTTCTAAAATAAATCTTGAATATCTATGTTCATGATTATGTTGGAGTCAAATTAAGTTTGTACTCATAGGCAGTTAGACATGGTAGTGAGGGAGAGGAATGTCTAGAAGAGAATCAGTATCTAATTTTGAGAGCACAGGAGCACTTGAGTGGCTCAGTTAGTTAAGCATCCGACTTTGGCTCAGGTCATGATCTCACCCTCCGTGAGTTCAAGCCCTGCATCGGGATCTGTGCTGACAGTTCAGCTCGTAGCCTGGAGACTGCTTCGGCTGTGTCTCCCTCTCTCTGCTCCCCCCCCTTGCTTGCACTCTGTCTCTCTCTCTCAAAAAATAAATAAACTTTAAAAACAATTTTAATTTTGAGAGCACAGTTTTGAAAATAATTTATAGTAAATGGAGGGCTGATTTCCTCAGATGTGGTGGAGTAGGGCTATCTCCTTAGACAAAGATGTTCAGAGGAACTTAAAGATTCATAATTCTCAGTCTCATTCACAGCTACACAATGGCACTCTCCTGTGATGCAAAGTTTCAATCTATTCTTTTTAAAATTTTTTTTTAATGTTTATTTATTTTTGAGAGAGACAGAGACAGAATGAGAGTCGGTTAGGGGCAGAGAGAGAAGGAGACACAGAATCTGAAGCAGGCTCCAGGCTCTAAGCTGTCAGCACAAAGCCCAACACGGGGCTTGAACTCAGGAGCTATGAGATCACGACCAGAGCTGAAGACGGTCGCTCAACTGACTGAGCCACTCAGGTGCCCCTCCGTCTCTTCTTAAAAGTATTCTACTCTCAAGGAACTAAAAATATCTCCTTCTCTTTTGGAATTAAAACCTAATTTCTCAGTAGTTAGCTAAATCACCAATAATTCATAATTCAGGTTAGCATCTTTGAGTGGCAGATTGGAAGCTATTAAGTGAAAAATAAAATCAATTTAATGAGTTGACAGAAGATATTTTTGAAAATGAAATAAATTGGCCATAAAAGCATATTTCAGAATATATAACATATAATAAAATACTGATTTGTTAAATTTTAATATCACACACACACACATACACAGAGGATTAAATTTATATTTTGCCTAGGTATTCATAAATAAACAACTAGCTTTTTCTTCAGGTTTGAATTTTGAAAATCCAATAAGCACCTACTACAATGTCAGTATCGTTTCTAGCCCTTTGTATTTGTGGCATGATTAACTATCCATTGACTGTGTAGAACACCATCACATCTAATTAGCAAAATATTGACAAATGATGTCCTAATTTACAAATAAAATTTTAACTTCTGGTTAAATTCAAGCAATTTTCTAGAAAAGGGCCTGAGTTATATTTTAAATTGTCATGCATCAATGGCTTATAAACTGTAGATATTATCAGAAGGAAATAATATTACAATAATAAATTAATGTATTTAATGATAAAACCAATTATAAAATAGTTTCAAATAGGAAATTTCATAGAAAATTTCATCTCAGTTTCTGTAAATTAAGGGTTATGTTAGAGCTAATAAGAACTACTGTAAAAAATTTATAAAAGTTTAAATACTATGACAAGTCCAAATAATAGTATCACAATTTTAATCTTTATAGACTTGTTTGGTATACTGGCATTTATAATGTTATAATAATCAATAGCCAAAGCTACATTTAATTTTTTTTAATTTTTATTTATTCTTGAGAGAGAGAGAGAGACAGAGACAGTGCATGAGTGGAGGAGGGGCAGAGAGAGAAGGAGACAAAGAATCTGAAGCAGGATCCAGGCTCTGAGCTGTCAGCACAGAAGCTGATGTGGGGCTTCAACTCAGGAACCATAAGATCATGACCTGAGCTGAAGTCAGATGCTTAACTGACTGACCCACCCAGGTGCCCCAGCCAAAGCGACATTTAAAGTTTAGTTATTTAATTCCATTTAGAACATGGGCCTTAAGGAAACTTTGGAAGTTTTTCAAAACTTGGGAAATTAAATAAAAATTTACTCTCCTGAAACCCACAAGGGGAGAGATTTATAAAATCATGGTCAATAAGATTCATGAAAAATCACCTCTAATAATATTTGTGAAAAATCATCTTTCATCTAGTCATATTCAAGCCGATCAAATATTTCAAGAAAAGAAATTCATTAAAAGAAATATAGATAAAGTGCAATCAAACTTAATAAAGCTGATTTTACAGGAGTTATGTTTTAAGACACCTTACAATTTTTTTTTATTTTATGGGAACTAACATTTAAATAAATTCTTCTCAAAATGACTTCTCAATCCATGCACTCTGTCAGACAGAAGAAAGGAATTTGGAGATATGCGTGAGAAATGTCCCCCATCATCCATCAAGTTGCCTGTAACAAGGTCACCAAGGCTGTTCCTGTATTCAGATCTAATAGTCGATTCTCAGACTTCTTTCATCCAATTTATTGAAAATGTTAGTCATAGTTGACTATATCTCCTTAACATTCTATCTTGTCTTGAATCCAGTGATACCCTACAGAGTAGATGTTCGCTCTTCAATACTCATCTGGCCTTCTGAGTCTCCTTTCTTTAAACTTCTCTTGTCTGCCTTGCACTCATATAACATATCCAACTTACTGATAAATTCTGAACTTAAAAAAATGTCTGGGGCACCTGGGTGGCTCAGTTCGTTGGGTGTCTGACTCCGGCTCAGGTCCTGATCTCGGGGTTCATGAGTTTGAGCACCGCGTTGGGCTCTGTGCTGACAGCTCAGACTCTGGAGCCTGGCTTCAGACTCTCCCTTTCTCTCTGCCCCTCCCCCGCTTGAGCTCTGTCTCTCTCTATGTCTCTCAAAACCAAATAAACCACAACAACAGCAAGCATGTCTGTCAACTCTTATATGATCAACTTGTGTTACTGGTCAAATCTACCATTATCTTTTTGCCTGCAGTGAATAGTCAGCTGCTACTGGTATTTCCTCTTCAACTCTCCTCCCCAGCACATTTTCCACCACATTCCTGTCACTTTTGTCTTAAAAGTTCCAATAGCTTTATAGCCAGTCTCTGCGTTTGTTCTCATTAGAAACATGGGCCCCAGGTTGCAGCTTTTCAAGCATGCAAACTTTTTAAGGGACATTCTGGGACATGGGTGCTTTCGTCTGCTCCCTCCGTGCTGAGCCCTGGATGGGGAGCCTGTTCCGAACGGCTTCCTTGTTTTCAGTCCTGTGGGACTTGTAAATGGAAGGTCCTTGGCTATCAGAGCCAGGCTATCTGGAAGCCCATTCCTGGGGCACAACTGTAAAAGTTGCTGTGCAGATATGTATATGAGATCCTCCCAGGGAGAAGCTAGCAATCTGGCTAGAAGGAGAAGGTGGGGTAGGTAGGTGTCTGCCAACTTTCCTTCCCTGGGGAGGATTCAAGCCAGACCCTAATATGTGCTAAATTAAAAGCCTGTGGGCCTCAGGCAGCAGCTTTGAGAGGATGCAGATACCCCTTCCAGGGAAGGACTGGGTGGTGGTGTTTTGCTTGCCCCATCCGTGCTGAGCCCTGGTAGCCATGCCTAGCACTTGCATACGTGTTAAAAACTACTTCTGTGTTTTCTATGATCTTCTGGGTCTCATGGATGAAGTCTCAGGGGCATCTAGAGCTAGAGGTTTTGAGAGCTGCTGTTGCATGGGCTGGGGTGCTAGATATGGGGTCAAAACTCTTCACTCCTCAGAGAGAACCTTGAGAGTTCAGTTCCCTAATAGCTCTACAGAGCCGTGGCAGGGATGGCATTTATTGGCTTATAGAGACATCCTTTCCTACCTTTTTCAAAGTGGGTATTTTGTTATTAATCCCACGTATAGAAGTCACTCAGCTAGTTTCTGGATTTCTTCCAGAGATAATTGCTTCTTGTACAGCTGTGTATTCGGTGCATCTGAGGGAGCAGAAGAGCTCAGAGGTCACTTATGTTGCCATCTTGGCCAACGTCCTCTATAATCTTAATAATACAGTTGCCAAGTTGATTAGATATCTTCTGTCAAAATCCTACAAGGTTTTGGGGCCCCTGGGTGGCTCAGTCGGTTGAGCGTCTGACTTCGGCTCAGGTCATGATCTCGCGGTCTGTGAGTTCAAGCCCTGCGTTGGGCTCTGTGCTGACAGCTCAGAGCCTGGAGCCTATTTCAGATTCTGTGTCTCCCTCTCTCTCTGACCCTCCCCCGTTCATGCCCTGTCTCTCTCTGTCCCAGAAATGAACAAACGTTAAAAAAAATAAAAATAAAATCCTACAAGGTTTTAAAGCCCAGGAGTAAAAGCACAAACAAGCAAATAATAATAACTTAAAAAAAAAGAAAACAACTCTATAATATCCTTCAAGAGCCTACTATACAACAGGATTTCCCATTATCTCTAGACTCATAGTGAACACAGTCCCAACACATTCTTCTTCCAGCCATAGCAGAGCTTATTGCCTATTTAATTCAAGTTCATGTTCAACAGAGAGATCTCTGACAGTCCTACTTCCAATGCACCATCTTTCACCTTGATTTAACTTTTATTTAATTTTTTTTTACCATTTATTTATTTTGGGGGGGAGAAAGAGAGAGAGAGAGAGAGCACGAGTGGGGCAGGGGCAGAGAGAGAGGGAGGCACAGAATCTGAAGCAGGCTCCAGGCTCTGAGCTGTCAGCACACAGTCCAATGTGGGGCTCGAACCCGGAGACGAAGAGATCATGACCTGAGCCTAAGTCTGACGCTCAACTGACTGAGCCACCAAGGCGCTGCAATTTTTATTTAATAGAGATTTTCCTTATCTGGAACATAAACTCCATAAGAACACAGTCTTTGTTAAGTTCACTGTTAGCCCCAATGACACTCTGTATGGGTATCAAAGGGCTTTATCAGGTAAGATCTGTCCAAACATTGATGTAAAATTTGATCAGCAGCAAAAGAGTCACTAAAGTGTTTTTAGGCTGGAAGAACACAATAAAACATATATTTTATCAAGGTCTCTCTTATTAAAATTTAAAATGTAACAAGTTTAAAGAAGGGATACAGTAGGTGAAAAATGATATATAGTAACAATGAAAATGTCTGTATAAAAGACAGACTTGAATGGTGATAATAAAGTGTGACCAACAAACCTTGACAGATAAATAATTACATGTAAACCCCGTGGAAAAAAAAAAATGGAAACTAATAAAACTCATGTGTCTGTTTTACGTAAACGGATGGATGTTGGTTTAAGAGAGGTACTCTGGGGCGACACAGGTTTGCGAAAACAGATATTACAGATCTACGTAATTGCAGCAGATTGATGGGGAATTTGCAAGTAAAGAAGTGAGAACAGTCCATAAATAATGGTCATTCAAGGAATTTGGTGGCAAAAGGCAATTATATCGCCTTGTATTTGTTTTAAAATAGAAGAGATTTCAACGTACAGGTACTGTGAGGAAAATTTGCTAATAGAAAAAAGAAAAAGTGTTAAAAGATGCAGGACGAGGAAAGCTGGTGAGAGGAGCTGGAACAGAGGTTTGAGCACAGATGGTAGGATTAACCTCCAACAAGGCAGGGATGCTCTTCCTCAGGGACGTGGCGGGAAGATCTGAAGTTGGCTTTCTGTAGAGATAAGACTGAAACTGTGAGGTCAGTGTGTCCGAAGGTCTCATACTGGAGAACCCTGGTTTTCTCTGAACACAGTGCCTTCCACTGATAAATATATTTAGGAAAATTAGTCTTTACAAAATAAACAAGAAAAAGTCATTTTAATCTCTTAGATGGTCTAAAACAGTGGTACGTAATGTAAATAAATGTCAATGTCCCTGAATTTTCAAAATCTAACATTTATTTCAGTTATCCACATCTCACCTAGACAACGAGCAGTGGAACAAAATTATTTATTATCAAGTCTTTTAGGTGTGTATGTATTTAGATGAAAGCATACAAATAGTAGCAACTCCAGCATCTGAAGTTATGTTATATACTGTATCTTATTATTTTTAAAAATCTATAGTTATTCTGACTCCAATAAGAGCATCTCTCTATGTTTTCATCATAAAAATGTTGATCTTGCAAAAGCAATAAAATTTATGAAAAATATTTATGTCAAAGATCATTTTGCCTACACTTTTCTGTAATTACAAATCAGTTTCATCACTGAATAAACACAAATAGTCTGTACTTCAGTCTTAAAAATCCATTTTCTTTCACAAGACAGATTAGTAAGTAATATAAGTGATTTCTAAATAAGGTTTTTATTCCCTATTCCTTAAAAATATTTCAGGTGCTTCATTTGCTAAACGGATGGTTGAAATACCTCTTTTTTTTTTTCACTGCTCTTCTTATGGACTTGTTTATTTTGCTTTTGAAAGTAGGATATTAATAATGCATTTTTTAAATTTTAGTTCAGAATCTCACTTCTCTGTTTTAAATTTTTATGGTCTTAGTCTTTAAATGCTATACGTAATTTTTGGCTAAAATGGAGAGCTGTATTTTAATTTAAAAAGTCCTAGGACACATTTTTAAGATACACAACAGGAAAAGTATGAGCTGAATATATGGTACATATCTTCTACTGATGCCTACCTGACTAAAAATAGTTTGGAAATTTGAAAATCTTTTTCTTTCTTTTCCCTTTGTCACAGGCACTGAGGCATGTTATTGTACCCCATACTTAATCATGACTATTTTCTCAATATAGGATAGAGGCATGAAATATCAAGCATTACATCTTTTTATTATACAGCGAGTGCATGTTATTTAACTAGGCTCTTATCTGATTACTAATCCCAAAAACGAAAGACAATTCATATATTTCCTGAGTATATTTGACAATAAGACTATATTTCAAGGCTATTTTTTTTTTGCCTTAAAGGAAATATTTATTAATCATATATAGTTCACGAGCGTTGTTCAAAAAAAATGAAAACAAAAGCAACTTTCTAGAGAAGCACAATTCTCATAAGCGGCTTCAGCTTTGCTTCATGGATCTTGTATTAAAAGAAAATAAAGTGGTACAATTTGTTTACACTAGGATACTCTTTAAAAAAAAAAAACTAGTCTTTCTTTAGTGTTACAGCAAAATAGATATAAAATAGACGATGAATTATAGCTTGTATTTATAAAAAAAGCTGCAAGCCCAAACAGTTTTAGGTCACAAATGCATTATTTAATCACTTTAGTATGAAAGTGTTTTTCTCGTTTTCTGTATCATTTATAGTGCTTACAAAGAACAAGCCCGTTCATTTAGCCAGTCTTCCTACCAACTTCCTTCCTAGTCAGATAATCAGTAACAGGAATATTTCTTGGTGAAAAAAATAAATAAATCAATGTCTCAGTTAAAGAATACCTGTTTCAGATTTCTAAGAGTTAAAGTGAAATACCAGACACGGCCTTCGATTTCAAGGAGACAACAGTCTATCAGGAAAAACAACATATTTATACCTATAATAACACGGCAGATTTTTGTCATGGATATGCCTGAGCAGTTTTCACTAAGAGAATGTACGATAGTTGTCCTTGACTCTAAGGGCCTCATGAACATTCCACACAGACATTACCATAGATATAGATATGCCCTAGAAGAAAATCACAGTTTCTCTTTCTCTTAATCCAAATCTTTTCCTAGTCTTTGTACAGAGGGTAACAGGTTAATGTAAGTGTTTTTGGAGCTCCAGCATCCCTTGGGTCCTCTGTCCTTGGGGAAACAAAACCATTCTGTTTTCCTATTACACGCGACAAATGTGCCCCATCAGAGGAGAGATTCTACGGTGTCGGAGCTTACAGGGCCCATCCTCGAACTCTCAGAACAGAGTTCTAAATGATTAATGCCCTCTTAACTTTGAGGCAATAGACACTTGCATACAACCAAAAATCTAAAAATCCTGATACTCAGTCATTGTTTCTATTCTAACCAGGTAGTGGTCGAACGGCAGGCACGTTACGTGGGTCTTAACTTGGGTTTGTGTTGCACAGCACGGTGAGTGTTGAAAATATGTTCTGATGACAAGACTGACACACTTCTCCCATATCCCTAACCTTTTCCGAGTCTGATTTGCTTACGATCTATGAATTAGTATTAGTCAGCGAGGCTGCCATAATAAAATGTCAAAGCATGAGTGGCTTAATCAAAAGGAATTTATTTTCTCCTACTTGCACAGGCTAAAAGTCACACATCAAAGTGTCCACAGCTTTGGTTTCTCCTGTGTCTTTGCACTTTGTCTTGAAGATGGCCACCTTCTCTCTGTGTCCTCACAAGGCCTTTGCTCTGCTCATACGGACCTCTGATGTTTCTCTTGTGATAAGGACACCAGGCCTATTGGATTCGGGCCCCATCTTACCACCTCATTTAACCTTAACCACCTCTTTGAAAGCCCATCTCCACATATGATCACATTGGAAGTTAGGGCTTCCGCTTTTGGGGAGATATAATTCAGCCCATAATAATATATTTACATAATTTTGTCACCAAAGCCAGAGACTTTTTTGGATTCCCTTATTACCAAAAAGCAACTCAAAATCCAGCACAGTTTTGGCTGGCAAATACTTCTACTGAAAAACAAAAATAAATAAAATAATAAAATAAAATAAAATATAAAATAAAATAAAATCAGCAACAAAATGTCCACGTATTTGTCTGAAATATTTAACAGTCTTATTTACAGTTTCTCAATAAAAATGTAATTACACACATGCCTCTTTGAAATAGTCTCTCTCTATATATTTATATATATGGTACTATGTGGTATAAAATGGCACTCTCAAAAGTGGCGATATGGAAAATAGAATAGCTGTTTCTGAAATTCAGAAACACGGGTCAGAGTTGTTAAGAACTTCAGAGTTTCCAGAACTAGTTTTTCAGACTGAATCATAAAAGCAGTAAGTAAGTGTGAGTGATTTGTGATTCCTTCTGACTCCCCCACTGTTGGTATACATGGGTGCCCCTAATGTCACATCCAAGGGCTGAGAGAACCTCCTTCTGTACTTGCTTCTCTGAACACACTGAAAAATGGAACTAAGGGGGTTAGCTGAGAAAATCACATGAAACCAAAGTCATTTTCAGTTCCAATATTTTTCAAAACCCAAAAGTGGCATTCTAAATCAGCATACATGGAAAACAAAAGGAACAGCATTTTTTTTTTCCTGCCACCAAAACACCAAAAAGGATTAAATGCTAAGTTAAAGATAAGTCATGAATCATGCACACGTTTTCTCTTACTATCGGACAATAAGAATATTCACGACTGGGGCACCTGGGTGGTTCAGTCTGTTAAGTGTCCAAATTCCACTCAGGTCACCATTTCATGGTTTGCGAGTTTGAGCCCCGCTTTGGGCTCTCTGCTGTCAGTAGGGAGCCCGCTTAGGATCCTCTGTCTTCCCTTCTCTATGCCCCCCCCCTTTCTCTCTCTCTTTCAAAAATAAATAAACAGTTTTTAAAAAAGGAATATTCATGACTAAGATGGATAGATAAATATTCATGACTAAGATGGATAGATAAATAGATAAGTACTAAGATGGAGAGAGAGAGAGAGAGAGAGAGAGAGAGAGAAATGGTAGATTGAGAGTAGATAGAAAATCACTTTATTCAGCCTTTTTTTGTATGGTTTTCTAGGCATGCAGTGCCTCAAATCCAGTGAATAAGTATATGATAGATCAAAATAATAAATTTATCATTTTTATGATCAATATATGATTAGTAAAATGTTTGTTTTTGAAGACAATTATAATATGTACTAACCTCATGGTATTCTGTAGAACACAATCCTGGGTGAATATTTTTCTTACAGGAAGACTTTTGAGAAAATGTGAATATGCTATGCTATGCTATGCTATAACAAATTTCAGATAACCTTTTCGCACATTATATACCACAGCATGGCTCTTACAGACTCTTAGGTAGATACAGTATTTCTGTCATTCCTATAAAGTCACAAGGTATCAATGTCATTCATTCTGACATTGGCCACTGTGCAATCTGTTCATTATATGATTCTTTTTAGTATTTCTGGTTTTTGAATATATAAGGTAATATAAGGTAATATGATAGGTTTTAGAAAGTGTCATTTGAACCCTATATCCCTTTGTGTGGAAAGCTAATTCTTTTTTTTTTTAACATATTTTTTAAATATCTATTTATTTTTGAGAGAGACAGACTGTGAGTGGGGGAGGGGCAGAGAGCGAGGGAGACACAGACTCTGAACCAGGCTCCAGGCTCTGAGCTGTCAGCACAGAGCCCAACACGGGCTCAAACTCACCAACCGTGAGATCATGACCTGAGCTGAAGTCAGAGGCTTAACCCACTGAGCCACCCAGGTGCCCCTAATTGTTTTTCTTTAAAAAAAAAATTTTTTTTGAATGTTTATTTATTTTTGAGAGAGAGAGACAGAATGTGAGTGGGGGAGGGGCAGAAAGAGAGGGAGACACAGAATTTGAAGCAGGCTGCAGGCTCCGAGCTGCCCACACAGAGCCCAATGTGGGGCTCGAACTCACAAACCGTGAGATCAAGACCTGACCTTAAGTGGGACGATTAACCGACTGAGCCACTCAGGCGCCCCTGGGTGCCCCTAATTCTTAACGTCTAACCTAAAGTCTTCGTGCTTTAGCTGTGGCAATTGTGCATCTCCTCTCTTCACTGCTTCCTTTCGAGAGAACTGGTCATTCTCCACTCCATCCTCAGGATCTTAAAGTTAGGATCAGGCGATATCGCTTAATAAATACTGTTTTAAACAACACTAGGAAATTGGGCTGAGTTGTTACAATATACTGCTTTGTCTGTGAGAGACACAGTAAAACCTATGTGGGGTTTCCCACAAACTGGCAGAACCTCAACCAGAGTAACGATTGTCATCGAGACATCCCCAAATACGTCTCTTATATTAATAACTCCGTAGACTCAAGAAGTCATGTCCACTAACCTTCTCCAACCTGATACTGGTATCTGAGGAGGAGGCTATATTCTCTGTGCTTGCCACAGTAAACTAGAACTTTCACACAATTTATGTGGTAGAATGCTAGATTTTGCCAGCGTCAAAGGTCATCCTGTAAGGAACTGTTTTACTCTCAGTATATTATGTGTTTCTGATAAATGAACATTAGCTAAGCAATATAATAGATACTGCTGTGAATATGAGCTACTGTTACAATGAAAACAATCCTCCTCCTGAGAAATGTTAAAACAAGTTATCCAAATTCATGGCTAGCAATTGAACTCCTCCACCTCCCATTCCTGTCCCCACTCCTTCATCCCATGAGGACCTGAGCCTATCACATAAATGCCTTGCCTGATTACATATTTGTAATAGTCCTTCTTAGGGGAGAGCAAAATCTTCTATTACGTGACAGTTATTTTCATTTCTTGAAGAGAAGGAAATCTGTGTCTAAGGAGAACTTAGCAACATACAGAATGTTTTATGAAAAACAACTTGTTGAGAACGAAAAGATGACTGCTGGTTTGTGATTTCTTTAAAGTTTACTCACATTTGGAGAGCCTGAAGGAGACTGTGTAAAGAAGATAAAATAAAAGCTTGGATGCCACACAAGATTAACTTGGCAATAGAGATAAGAGCGTTTAATCAATGGAAAACCAGCTTCATGGAGCAGATCAGATCACAGTGACTGGAGGGCAGCATCCCAAGCCCATGAATGATTGCTATTTACCTTTTGAGAACAATGACAGTAATATTTTGCATTTTGATAGCCACTTTGATCAGAAGTTTCCAAACTCTTAGCATATTTTAACATATTAAACGTTCTTAGATAGATATGACTTCAATCAGAATTTTATACAAAAAACCAGGCTGCTTGGATTTCTGTTGGAGAGAATGCAAGATGAGTGGAGATTAGAGATACTTTTGAAAACATCCCACAGCTCAACCCTTGTGGAGTACAGGCTTATATTTTATGTAAAAGCCCATAGAGTTCCAGATAATCAGAATCCTTGGCAAGGTATTAATTTTTATATTTCCCTGTGTCCAGAAATATGGAAGTTTTACTATAAATGGAATGTTGTATATTAATCACTAAATACTAATCACTTGTATATTAATCACTTGTGAAAATAAATATATCACAAGTCTTCAGGAAGCAGGTAAATAGCAAAATAGAAGAAAAATAACAGAAATAATAGTAAATGACTACAATAAATAAGTTATTATATGATTTTAGTATGATGATTTAGGCAACTGTATGTGGAGTAATTATATACTAATGGTTATTAGTTTTGACGAGAGCATAGATATGTTAGGGGAGATACATTGGCATTACCTTATTCAAATAAAAAAACATATTTCACACAATTTGTAATTTCATACACATAATTAAAAATAAATGTCTTCCTTCACTGTAAATGTATGATGCACACCAAGACCTTATAAATTTATTTTAAAAAAAAATGCCCTTAATGAGGCCCAAAACTAGGTAAAAATGGGAAAGAATGGTATGGTGAAAAGAGATATTTTATAGTTGTGTTTTTCTACTAAATGACTAGATATATAAATAGGTTAATAATAGATGATAGATAGATAGATAGATGATAGATGAATAAATGATAGATATGTAGATAGACAGATGATAGATCATAGATACATAGATAGTTCTCATCCTTGCTTACAGCTTCAACTGGGGACAAATTTGATATGCACTGTTTTCTGTCTCAGGGTGTATATAATATTATGTTTAATTTTCCTTAGCTGATCTCAGTGGGAATGGATCATTTCTATATTCTGAGTTTCCTTTGTGTATAATATTTTTTTGTGTAAATGTGTATCCAAAAGTGATACTATTCACCTGGAGTTATTTGAACAAGTGCTTTGAATTTATTAATTAGTTTGAATTGATATTAAGCACATTTTTTTTTATTATTATCACCTTTCTTACAATGAATAAAATGAATTTCCAGGACATCTTTCTAAAGTAAGCAGTCAATTAATAAATTAAATAATCTACTACACAATTGAACTGTTGACTTATCAACATCAAATCTCATCAATGGTCTGACCTTACCATTATTTAAACAGTCTCAAAAGTTGTGAATGCGTTTAATGTTTAATACGTATCCAAAGCTTAACCATGATGTGCCAACTCTGCATATCATTTTTCCATATCATAAGCCAAAGTCAACAACCTCAAGGAGGAAAAGATATTGTGCATTTTGTAATACGATATTAACATAGATATTCCAGGTAAGTCTCCAAGAAAGCATTAAGCAAAAATCTATACAAAAGAGTTTCGAGGATGCCCTTAGATATATTGCAGATGTTATTAATACTTAACTGACATCCATACTCCCTTCTCTTATTTTAACACAATCTGACTTTGTTTATGTTTTGGATTATCATATGATTCAGGAGCTTCTCCAAAAACATATAGAATTGTTATTATTTATGAACCAGTACATAAAGCGAGAATAGAAAAGACCCATGTCTACACATACCATGAAAACAATGCTGAGAATATATGCTTATTCCGTTTTTGGAGTTGGAAACCAATGGTTGCTCTAAGTCATTGCCCCTAATTGTTGTTCTATGTCAAGTCTATAAGTGACCAATGAGTGACTAAATGAGTAATGAGTGACTAAAGAGTGACTACATAAGAAGAAAAGAAATTAAGATTCGTGAGTAAATCTGGATTTTAAACATTTTTCTTTCTAACATGTTCTCTCTCTACAAGAAAAAAAACAAGTATCTCTAATACACTTATAATTACATAGTAAGCTTAAAACATGTTCATTTAGATACATTTTTAAAACATAAAATAAGCATGTTAAAGTATTACATATATGGTTTTAAATAATGAAACAAATTATAAAATTTGGTTAGCATTTTTAAAGGTATAGGATTCTTGTTTACATCATTTTTTTTAATTTTTTAAATGTATTTCATGTTTATTTATTTTTGAGAGAGAGAGACAGAGTGTGAGTCAGGGAGGGGCAGAGAGAGAGAGGGAGACAGAATCTAAAGCAGTCTCCAGGCTCTGAACTGTCAGCACAGAGAGAGCCCCATGTGGGGCTCGAACACGCAAACAGTGAGATCATGACCTGAGCCGAAGTTGGATGCTCAACAGACTGAGCCACCCAGGCGCACCTTCTTGTTTACTTTATTGATTAATATGTGAATGTACATAATCCAGATTTGTTATGAGCCTAATTTTACTGCTCTCTCTTTTGCAATGTATTGTGGCACACACACACACACACACACACACACACACACACGTACATGTGATTATATAATTTAATTTAATATGCCTATATGTTTGATGGTATTTTGGGGAAAGACCAACAAAAGATAATTAATTTTGCTGTATTTTGCAGTTTGTCTAGAATAACCATACATGAAATTGTTTCTAAAAAAGCAAAGCAAAGCATGTTAAGTTTAAAAGGCAATGTGACACTGTTAATGAATGTCTCAGATTTGAACAATTTTATAAAAACAAAATGGGATAGAATGGATCTTTTTATCCCCAAATATCTACTTTTATTCATATATTTAGCAATTTCTTGCATTTTAGGTTTTTGCTTAATAAAAATAACCTATATGTATTTTCACTGTTCTTTGAGCATGGGTGGTCTGGACATGAGCAGTTACATCTATTGTTTGTTTGATAATATAAAATCCAACTATTCTAGTTTTGCTGGATATTCTTCATTTTTTTTCCAGGACATGAAAAATGCCAGCGTATGTCACCTCAAGCATAGATCTGAAAAAATTAAGCGCTGAAAAACACTATAAATCCATATTTTTAAAAATCTTCATTACTAAAAATAATTTTCACTGAATTCTTAATGTTACTATAATGAATAACGAACATTTCATTATTTTTCAAAACAATATTTGGAGCCATTTCTCAAAATGAAATTGCATAAAACCAAAATACTATTTTATATTTTACATAAAATTTATAAGATTTGGTATTCCCAATACATGAATAGAAAAAAAAAAATCATAGTAAAAGAACTAAAAGCCAAAATCAAAAAAAAGAAAAATAGACAAATGCTGTTATTGAAAATTTTATGTGATGATAATGTTCGTTCAGAGATAAAAGGAGACAGTCTTAAAGAATAATTTATATATTTTTAGATAATGGCGTATTAAGTGCTATCAATATTGCAAAAGCACAAAGAAAAATTCATGGTTATAATTATATTGCCACATACTTTATAATTACGTATCTCTAACTGATGCTTTTAATAACCTGCTATGGTTGAGCTACACCTGAAAAATGTTATACTCAGACTTCCAGTACTAATTGTAAGGTGTATTGAATTGCAGAACAGTGTTACACTGATAGAATAAATAAAATTTTGTGAAAATAATTTTAAAGTTTTAAAGCTATATTCTTAATTCTTGCAGCATAGTCCCAATAATAGCAAAGTCCTGAAAGTGAAAAGGAATGATTTAGGACCTCTGGGATAAAAATAAAATAAAAATATACATATTGTGCTCTTTACAGTATACTGCCTAACTTTCTATTGTAAATGTTTCTTGGGGTGACTGGGTGGCTCAGTCAGTTAAGTGTCAGACTCTTGATTTTGGCTCAGGTCATGATCGCGCTGTGAGTTTGAGCCCACGTCTGGCTCCTAGCACTGACAGTGTGGAGCCTGCTTAGGATCCTCTCTCTCCCTCTCTCTCTCTGCTCCTCCCCTCCCCACACACAAGTGCATGTTCTCTCTCTCTTCCTCAAAAATAAACAAATAAACTTATTTTTTTAAATAAACTAAATTTTTCCTTAGGAGAATGTAATCACAACGTCTGTTGGATCAATTTATTTGATCTCCTAAACAGTAATTGCTTGAAAGTCATAAAATATTATAGCAGCTTTAATCCAACTAATGCATCCTAGAGAACTAGGTCTAGAGAAAATTTTCTAACACTCACAACTGATAATGTCATAAAAATTTTCAAAAAGTCTCTCATAGCTATCAGGAAAAAATTCTTAGATTAGTTGACATTAATCCAAATAATACCAACCTGGTATATCTCTATTCTAGCCTTCAGCTATTCACCATATATACCCTTCATGCAAGGTATATCAGTTCAAAACACTGTATTTGTCTTAAACCTGTTTAAACTAATCTCTTTATTGGTTAACTCTTATTTATCTGCTTTTTTAAGTACAAGGCTTATTTTCTCTGAGAAGCGTTTGGGATATCCTTTCTCTGCCTTAGCATCCTGTGTGTAATAATCCTTGATTATCTAGCATAGTACCATACTTACACTATATTTTAATTTGTGACTTATATAGGTGAGCTCTTTGAGCTCCATATGATATATACAGACAAGTCAGGGACTATCTGTGGTTACCTATAGGGGCATTTCAGAATTTGCTTATATACGTTAAAACGTGTTTAAAATAACTAAGTAGAATTATTGAAGACAAATCAAAGTCTTTCTTTCATATAGCATTTTCTCCACATTGTTAAATGTTGCCCCTTTGTTAAAAGTCATAGTTTTCCAACATTACTAGATTTAAAATGTAGGAACATATTGGATAAACAATCATGATATAGGGGTGCTTCTGTCATTCAGTTAATTAAGCACCCACTTCGGCTCATGCTGGAAGGCAAGCTAGGCAACCAGCCTGATGGCAGGGCCTGGGCGGTGGATAGATCGGGACTGCAGAGTGGCCCACGGACTGTAAAGCTTCTTATACTTTCGTTTTCATGTAATTTGGCCTTAATAAAAGTACCTGGGGAATTGTCTGTTGGGGAATTGCCCTCGACAGGCCCCCTGGGAAAAGAACCATTGAGGAAGGAAATAAGGTTCTGCAAGGAAATTGTGCGGCCCTACATCTAGCCCTTGCCACCCCCTAAAAAGACTCCTCTACCTAAAGGAAGGATAGGCTCATACGTTTGCCAGCCAAGGAAGGGACAAATGGATTTGAAAGCCCCACTCTGGCAACAAAAGAGTGTATCTATGGGCACAAGTGCCTCCAACCCCTTGGCCCCCAGAAGGCATTCCAGATGACGATTGAATGTAGTCCCTTAAGGTACAGAATGGTTCCTTAGTTCCCAGGTGCATTGTCTCTCTGAGAATGCATAAGGCGTGGATTCCTAAGGCCCTCTTGGCCCCCTTCTGAAACCTCAGACCAAGGCGAACCCTTTTGTTCCTTAAACCACAAATGGTTTGAGGAAACAACTAAGAGGTCATGTCCCTGTAACTGTTCTACTTGAGGTGTTGAGAGAGAGATGACTTTTCATGAAAACAGCAAAGCAAATGCTTTATAGATTATAGATAAATGTAGATACATAATGAAAATAATGTAAGAAATTAATCAATAAGCAAAGGGCAGGAGGGAATGTTACAAGAAAATAACCATGTTGTTCCTTAATGGGTGATTACACAAAGGAACGTTTCTAGAATTAGGTAATGCCGGAAAACGTAGATGACGCACGCTATAAGGAAATTGCTAACAAATATAATGCCACGTTTGCCACAATAAAGCGGCCAGTCCGACACACTACCGTTGTCTGTGTCCATTTTTATTTTTGTTTTATTTTATTTTCATTTTTTCGCCAACGCCGTTCATCCTTCAGGAACCCCTGGACCTGCTGGAGCTGGACTCCGTCAGGCTCAGGTCATGATCTCCCTATTTTTGAGTTCAAGCCCCGTGTTGGGCTCTGTGCTGACAGCTGGGAGCTTGGAACCTGCTTCATTTCCTGTTTCTCCCCGCCCCCCCTCCCCTGCTTGAGCTCTCTCTCAAAAATAAAGTAAATATTAAAAAAAATTAAAATAAGAATCATGATATAAAATTAAAGTATTAGTAAATTTATTCAAAATGTAAATTGCAGACTGTTTTGTCACACATAATATCCAGCTGTTAAAAATTTAAGAATGCACTTTCATTTCATCTAAACCACTATGTATTAACTAAGTAAACAAAACCTGAAAACATTTTAGTTTTATTATCTCCTATTTGTGTATATGTGTGTGTGTGGCCACAGGCATCTCTATACTTTTACACGTTTTAATTTTCTTTCAGTATGAAGTGAAAATGTCCAAATGATGTAATTGTCATATGTGTGTGATTTTCGAGGTTTTTAAATAGGTATATTATTTTTTAAATTACCAGTAAAATTACCTTAACAATTGGATAATCACCATTATTTTCTGTCTCCACATCTATCTAATCTGCAGAAGCTATTCTTTAAGTTATGGACAGTTTATAGATTTTATGTATCTCCATGGAAATAACACTTCCATTTTGGTTCCATTACACAACTTTTACCTAATACAATAAGTAAAAGGCCTTGTGTATTTGAAAGTATTCAATTCTCACCTCTCTGTTAAAAAAAAAAACAAAAAAAACTTTTTTCCCACTCTCTCTATATATACAAATGATATATTGGTCAAGCTTCTCCAGAGAAACAGAAACAACAGGTTGTGTATAATGGATTTAGAGAGAAAGTGAGAGATTTCCTTTAAAGAGTTGGCTCTGCAATTATGGAAGTTGTGCCCAGAATTTGCAGGGTAGACCAGTAGGCTGGAGACCCAGAGATGAGTTAATGGTGCAGCTTGTGTCTGAAGCTAGCCTCAAGATAGAATTCTCTGTATCCATCTATGTCTAAATTTCCTTTTTAAAATCAAGACAACATTTATA
This sequence comes from Panthera onca, assembly GCF_046562875.1. Lineage (NCBI taxonomy): Eukaryota > Metazoa > Chordata > Mammalia > Carnivora > Felidae > Panthera > Panthera onca. Next base: position 23,187,617 of record NC_138339.1, read on the forward strand.
TTAATTACCTCATTTTCACTTATCTTTTTAACGACCCAGTCTCTAAGTACAATCAGTCTGAGCTATTAGAGGGCAAGGAGTCAACATAGGAATTTTTGAGAGACCATGTACCCCATAACAGATAGACGGAGATAGATAGATACATACAGATAGAGATGTAAGTATAGAAAGACAAATAGATGTAAACTGAAATTTAATTTTCTACTTTTATAGTACCAAATGTATACTGAAATATATTGAAAACTCAACGGAATGAGATAAAAATTGTTTGAAGTATAAATTTATATTTCTCTGAAGAAATGCGTATTTCTAGAATCTGACAGTACCACACATATCAATGCTTTCACATATTGTATATAGACTTACAAACAGGGAAATCTTAATTTTTTTAATGTTTATTTATTTTTGAGACAGACAGAGACAGAATGCGAGTGGGTTAGGGACAGAGAGAGAGACACACACACACAGAATCTGAGGCAGGCTCCAGGCTCCAAGCTGTCAGCACTGAGCCCGATGCAGGGCTCAAACTCGTGAGCTGTGAGGTCATGAGCCTAGCTGAAGTCGGACGCTAAACCGACTGAGCCAACCAGGCACCCCCAAAACAAGGAAATCTTAAACAAGTAGATGGCTAATTTTCTTGAGTTCTATTCTGAAAATACAGAATTTAACACATAATTAAATATTCTATTTAACAATACTTAACAGATTAAATTTTTAAATTCTATTCCAATTTTGGGGAGGGGTTAAAAATTTTGAAATCATTTAATTTTCAAAATGAGTTCTACATAGTCACTAGTATGATTCATCTTTCCTATACAAGTTGACATTTAGAATTGCATTTACTTGGTTATCTATACGATTGTACTTGACTTACATCACAACTAAGATTCTGGATGGATGAGAGGCATACTTTCCATGCAGTGAAAAGTGGAGAAAAAAGAATTGTCATTCCACTGGTCATTTACCACACGTCAAATTGGGAAAATTGATATGACATGATAGGTAAGAATTTGGCACTGCCTGTATTCTTAGAGTGTATTTGTATATAAACAATATGGAGAGTGCTGTTAGGAAGAATAAAATAATGATATGCATGCATAAATGGATAACCTTCTACTAACATTAGCATCAGAGCAAAAGGACTTAGTTACCTCGTATCGTATGTGTATAATACGCCAGACCAATGTATCATTTACACGAGTCATCTTCCTTAATCCTCACAGTGATCCTAAAAATATTGAAAGTTAGCCAGTAGTTAAATCATTTGCTCAAGATTGCAAAATTAGTGAGTGACAAAATAGGAATCTGAAGAAGACATGCTTACTTTTGAAACCAAAGTTGTTTCCACCAATCTTGCCTCTCTGGAAATATTTGGATTTGGGTTGAGTGGAAAATGGATTTTTTACTATGATAAAGTGTTTAATTCATGATTAATAGTTTTGAAATTTGAAATATACCATCATGACAGTTAGGATTCTTAGACAACATCCTGAGACTGGTTTGATTTCTCATTTATTTCAGCTACATGTCACAAAAGAGTGTCTATATCTACACAGTGGATGACAAATGGTGATTTTAGGCCATGCTACAGAAATAATCTGTTGATCTAACCAAAAGAGATTTTGGCGGGCGATTTCTTGTCTAACACAATATATTTATGACATTTTTTTGAGAAAATATAAGCAATTCATGTATTTTCAACATGTTAGATCCCATGAAATAAGAACTTAATTCATAGAATAATAAAGAAGACACGAAAACTCAAAAGTATTAGTGAAAATGGTAAATGTAAAAACATAATAAGATGGGCACTATATCAATGATTTAATAGGATAAAAAAACAAAATATCCAAACACCTGATCAAAGTTTCATTCCAAAGCAGGGCATATCTGAAATTCCCACATAGAATCATTAACAATTTCCCAGATGGCAGATTTATTGATTAGACAATTCAGAATCTAATTCTTATACACAGAGAAGGACTGCTTAGGAAAAGTTGCAACTGTTGGAAACATTTGAAAGAAATATTATTTGGATGTTGTTTAAGAAAGAATTCCAAAAGAGTCAGAAACACTTATTTTTTTAATAACGTCTTTCTGTATGTTATGAATTTTAATAAGGTCAGATTTTAAATCGAGATTATGAATAAAAAATAGCCCCAAATGTGAACTCTAGACTCAAACCAAGAAATTTAAATTGTTTGCAAGAGATAAAGTTTCTTGTATTTTTGGGGTTTAGAAAATCTTTATTATATCTTGCTGTTTAAAATAATGTCAAGGCATTTTCTTCCTGAATGGAGAGGTTCTATTGTAAACACCCAAAACTATTGTAATTTCATTGTCACAATACAATCTAAATAACAGTTGTTTTTCCTGTCCCCTTGCCAGAAAGTCCAAGAAACTTTGTTCTGAAAATGACTATGTCAAACCATGGGAGTAAGAGAGAACAGTAGACCATTTACTGGGGGAAAGCAAAAGCAATAGCAAATATATATAATTGGTATTGACAAGCTCTCAGTAAAACCATAAACCCTACATGTAAAATAAGTTAAATACAACCTAAATAAGTACGTCATTTAAAAGTTATGATTAATTTCTTTTAATCATGATTTGGTTACAGATTTAGCACACGTCTACAAAATAGATAATCTGTATGCAACACAATTGAAATAAGATAACAAAAATTAGGCCCCTCCCAACTACTCTTCTCATTTGGGGCACTTTGAGAAATGTTATCATGTCTTTGATTTCTCCCTTTTAAATGTAACTATCCCGCTGTTATCTTAATTAAGTCTGCCATAGGCAAGGATCTGGTTTTCCACACCTGTGGAGAAAATTGTCCTGGCATCTTAATGACTTAATAGAGCTTCAGGAAATGGAGACCAGTGTGAATGTAATGATTAGTTCAATCTAATGCCAAAGCTGTCAATTTTCAATTAAGAGATGTGTTTGTTCCTCAACAATGTAGTACCACAAATTGGGTGTTTTAAAACTGTTAAGCCATCTTTTGCCACCTGTAGAAGAAACTCAAGTGGCTCCCAGTAATCGCTTCCATAATACAGAATTACTGAAGTTAGGCACAGACAGATATCAAGTGTAAAACCTAGGAAATTATTTTCAGTAATGGAAATATCTGACAAAAAACTCCCAAGAGTTATCTTTGGTAATGTGCCAATTTATAGTTTAGTTGAATGTGAAGGATGTCAGAGTATGTAGTTGTAAGCATTGAATGTTTTATTAGACAGAAATTATGGTATCGTTTATGTGAATAGATAAAAAAAGAAAGAAGCGAATTATAGTGCCCAGTGACAAGAAAAGTTTAGCAATAAAAGACAAAAGTAAATATAAAATTATTCTCCCAATAAAACATCAATCTATTGTTTTCTATGTAGACCTGGGATAGAAATTTGGAAGAAATATTAGAGAAAATCTGAAAAGAATGGATCAAAAACAAAAGGGGAAATTTTATATTTGTAACTAAAGAAGCAGTATATCTCTGCTTATTAGTAGTAATAAGTATTACTTGTGAATATTATGCAGTAATAAAGTTTTTTTTAATATGAAATTTATTGTGAAATTGGTTTCCATACAACACCCAGTGCTCATCTCTCCTCAAGAAGTTTTAAGATAAGGAGCCAAGAAAATATATGAAGAAGAGTGGATGTATTTGTCGCTCTAAAATGATATTTCTGAATGTAACAAAATAATAATAATAATAATAATAATAATAGCTCTTATTTATTAACTGCCATCCATGTGTCAAAGATTTGGAGAGGTTAATTTTCACATATGTTATTTTATTGAATCCCCACAATTTCCATGCAATTTAATTTTATTATTATTTTTCCATTTTATGGATGATAGAAATGACATTAAGAAAAATTAAATGAATTGCCTAAGGTACTTAGGAAGGACTATGCTATCAAAAGAATGCTTGTTGTCAGTTACAAAAGTCCATGCTCATTTGTGTCAGGACTTTCCAATGTTCCTAAAGGTTTTGATACTTTTTGTTAATGCATAATGATTCATCTGTGAAATTCATATCCTATGTTTACCAGCAATGTAATCAGTGATCAGTCTCCAATAGAACAAACTCGTCCAAAATCTTAAAGGCTTAGGGTTTTGCAAGTGGATTGTGCCTGGTGGGGATAGTCCATCCCTAATGTACTTATCTTCAGCTGGTGCAGTTGATCTGGGCTGAAGCAACCTCTTGCCACTTTGCTGGCAAGCTGGTGTTGAGTACAGCAGCTCAGCTGGGGGACTGGCCATACCTGCCTGTGATAGCTTGTTCTTTCTTATAACATCACAATTAAGTTCCAAGAAAGAACACTTCCAGGAGACAAGCCCTAATGAGACAGCCCCAGTGACTTCTCCTTCCACCATACTTGTTTGTGCTCCATTGACCAAAAGAAGTCAAGTGATCAAGGCCATAGTGTGAGGTGATTTCCCAAAGAGCACGAAAACCGGGAGGTATCACTGACAGCACCAAAATAACAGTCTGAATATGATTCCTACGACTTTGGTGTGAAAGAGGGAGACAAATAACTGTATTTCCTTCATTTGAGAGGGGAATTAAAGAAGTACAGAGCAAATTCCTCCCTTTCATTATAATACAAAATAGGCATTTAATAATTACATTTAAAACATGATTAGGGCGCCTGGGTGGCTCAGTCGGTTGAGTGTCTGATTTCGGCTGGGGTCATGATCTCACAGCTTGTGAGTTCGAGCTCTGGGTGGGGCTCTGTGTTGACAGCTCAGAGCCTGGAGCCCGCGTTGGATTCTGTGTCTCCCCCTCTCTCTGCCCCTAACCCACTCGAATTCTGTCTCTGTCTCTCTCAAAAATAAACATTAAAAAAAAATTTTTTTAAACATCATTGATATGGGACGCCTAGGTGGCCCAGTTGGTTAAGCGTCTGACTTTGGCCCAGGTCATGATCTCACGGTTCGTGAGTTTGAGCCCTGCATAAGGCTCTGTGCTGATAGCTCAGAGCCTGGAGCCTGCTTCAGATTCTGTGTCTGCCCCTCTGCTCACACTCTGCCTCTCTGTCTCTCAAAAATAAACATTAAAAAAAAAGACATCACTGATATGAGGGGAGTAATTTACTAGAGGCTGTGATGTTGAAAAGTAAAATTTTAAAAATTCTGTAATCATAATTTTTAAAAATTAAGGATTTCCATCTAATGAATAGATTTAGTACCTTTATTGATGTTCTTAGTGGAAAACCAAGTGGGGAAAAAAATGAAAAATAAAAATATGTTTTTACATTCCTTTAAATGCAAACAATGAAATGGCAAAATATTTTTTAAAATATTTACATATCAAAACTAGTAAAATTAAAAATTCCAAATCTGACTTTTTTTTAAAGGTATTTGCAAATGGAGTGAATTTGAGCTTCATTTTTCTTAGTATTGAGGAACACAGGGGCAGTTGGTAAAACCCTGTATTTGCCAAGATGGAAAATTCAATTGGGCACAATCCACAAAAAGCTAGAAGCCAGAATTTGTAACAGTTCAGGTATGAAGTTATCACAACACCAGAGAATTGCACGAAAAACCCCTCGTCAACAATCCTGGTAGTTAAGTGATAATAAACTGTGATAATTTATAACCAAGTATTTCAAATGTAACATTTATAAGACTAGTTTACATCGAAATCTGAATTCACTCTCTGTAAAATCAGAAAGAGTATTAACACCTACAGAATGAGGTCATGATATGCACATCGCAACTCTGGACTCTTTGAATGAGGAACCTCCATGCCAATGGAATAACAAACATCACATTAGAGAAAATACATCAGAAATTTAAGAATAAGCAACAATGACTCCTCAATATATTTGTCTTTATTAAACAATACTTGAATGTTTTTGTAGTGATTGTTTTAGTACTTCCTGACAGTCCTGTTAAATATATTAACCCATTTATTTTTTAAAAAATGAGTTTTTTACATGTAATCTTCAATCCACTTGAAGAAAAATATCTCAAGCAAAGACTTATTTTATAACAAGTGAAATTCATATTAAGGACTCTAGGATACTGTCCTAATTCATAGCTCTTTGCAATTATATTTGTGGGGTTTTTTTGGTGGGGGGTTAAACAGTTTCGTTTATGGGTTTACCTTACATTATTTTTTAAATGAAGTTTCGCTTTGCCTACGTGTCTTGCCAGAGTCTTCCCAATCTCCAGCCGTGGTAAAGAACATGGCATGCAGATAGCAATGCTTATAGTTATAAAAATTTAAATCAATAAATAAGTAATGTGCTAAAGGGAAATGCACTGTCACTGTTTCTGATTTCCTTCCAGAAAAAGAAACTTTTCCTAAGCCTAATATGAGCCCCCTGCGCTGCTTTTGGGAATATATAGACAGAATTTATCAGTAAATCTGCAAATGTGGGGTTGGTTTATATGCAATTAGCATGTGTTCTCCTTCACTCCTCCATTCTTCAACACTGTTTACACAAGGTGTTAGTCTAAGTACAGTACAGTCTAGGAATGAGGCATATCTGCCAATTCTGGAGCTCACTTAGTTGACCCATTTGGTTCCACACTAAGCCATGCTCTCTAAAACGAATGTCTGGACTGCCATCTGTTATTTAGTTGCCGTTTTTGGTTATTGAGAAACCAGGTGCAGAGGAGGAATTCTATTAATTAAAGGACCCCTCAGAGACCACACACATTATTAGCACTGAAACAATATTAAAACATTGTTAAATTGAATTTATTATACTAAATTGAATTTGTTAGTATTTAGGTGTACATTTCGCTATACTTAAGATAGATCACCCATCAAATTGTCAATATACATACTACAATGTTTTAATAAGTAGTTTTGAAATCTGTGTGATTCATTCTATAGGTGTATTGAGACTATTGATCAAGTATTTAAATAGAAAATATCAGTATTTTTTATTACCAGCTTAAGAAAAACTTCAGTTTAAATAAGTCATGTGATGGGGCACCTGGGTGGCTCAGTCAGGCATCTGACTCTTGGTTTCAGCTCATCTCATAGTTGATGAGTTCGAGCCCCGCATTAGGCTCTGCACTGACCACACAGAACTTGCTTGGGATTGTCTCCCTCTCTCTCTGCCTCTCCCCTGCTCGTGCACTCTCTCTCTCAAAATAAACATGTAAAAAATAATAATTCATATGATAACTTCAAATAATGAAAGAAAGCTAGCCTATTTATTTTGTAACTCAAATCTTCTAAAAACATTTATAGAACTATTTGTTGAGAATACGTTTATTGAATATATTACTAGAATATAAACACTTAGAAATAAGGGATATTAGGTATAAAGTTTTCTACACTTTGTGAAGATTTTATTATTTTTTCACTGTTGTGTTTGATTGACTTAGTTGTTTATTTAGTCTTTCATACAACATATGGATCTTCTAGGTCAGAAAGTATTAGTTAAAAATTAAAAGAAGACTAGACATGTTTTTTGTCAATTACATGTCACATTTAAGATCTGAATCAAGAGGTCCTTTGAAAATAAGTGTAGCCTATTGGGAATAGGAACTTTATGTTAGAGATATTTGGAACACTTCCTTTACATTTGGTTTCTTCATGATTTGGGCCAAGTACTCTACCCTCATTATCCCATGTTTCCTCATCCGTGAAATGGGAATAACTCTTAACTGATAGTGATGCTAAGGATTACATACATGGAACTAAAATTATATAAGACATTTAATATTTAGCTATAACAATGGTTTATTTTTTTATATGTTCTTGTATGTGTCCCTTGTCCAAATGAGCATGATGCTTTCATTTTTTTCTGAGGGAAGATTAGGACTACAGAAATTCAAAAAGAAAAAAAAAAACATACCTTGATGAAACTATTCAGTCATCATATTCTGAGAAAGAAGGCCTTCTTAGTCTGGAAAAGGTTTTTCTAGGTTTCTTAACTGCAGAGCATAGATAGTTCAGAATAAGGCATACAGGAAATGCACCCAGTCCAACATGGTGCAAAAGGGCTTTCTGATGGAAAGTAGAAATGCATGCAAAATGAAGAGGCAAATGTCTAAGCTCCCTCCTCTGTAATAGTAGAAATCCCATTCAATGATGGTAAAACAGTTAATTAAAGGAATTCAATTTAAGGAGATCACATGTTACTTTTTATGTTTTTATCTGGTGAAGGTGCAAATTATTTCTGGGAAAGGATAACCCCCAAGTTTATTGCCCTGTGAAATATTAGTCAGTTTTGCAACCAACAAAGCAATCTTAACATTCTCTTATTAAGTTGCTGATTAATATGTAGCTCCCCAAATGCTTTGGCACACATTCTTTGATGTTAGAAACGGAGTGTCAAATGAAAATTTCCATCTAATATATTCCAAAGGACAGAGCAGGAGAAACACATATTCCAAAAACAAATCTTCACTCTATAAAAATACATTAAGCTTTATTTGAGACAAATTAACTTATTTTGTGAAAAGAACAAAGGAGAGAATCGACTAAATCAAAAAGATTAAATGTTAATTCACTTGATACTTAAAAGGAAATTCTCCGCACTGCATTTCTCTAGTGGTCTTATTAACACCACTTCAGGCCAAATACAATATACATGTATCATCAAAGAATTTACAAGAATATTCAGTTCTCTGATTTATCAACTGCATTTCTCACTGAATAATCATTTTTTCATTACACATATGAATTAGTTGCAAGATAAAGTTTATTTTATTCGCCTTTATTCCAATTAGTGTCCTGATAATTGTTACTTTGATTGACTATGACACATCTGTTATGGAAAATGGCACATAGCTCACGGTTTTATAGAGAGATGGTGATGTTATTTTCTGCACCTTTTGATTTCAATCATTATAATTATTGAATTTGTCAAAGTTGTGTACCAGTTGTATAAGGTTCGTTAAGAAAAAAAGCAGTCAATGGACTCCCTCCATTTCCCTTCCTCATTTTTTCTTCCCCAGGTAACTTTTTCCAAATCTGTTAGCTGAGTTTTTGTGATTTACTTCCATATCTCCAGAGACTGTGTTTGACTGATCCTTCAGGCATTTTCTATTGACTTCCCACCATGGAGGCTGAAGATTTAACTTTCTTTCTTTCCCTGAGCCCCAACACATAAACACACATTTCCCATCTACCATCCTCCAAAAATAAATATGTCATTACATTGGTGAGATCAATATTGAGTGTTTGCATTATCATAAAGCACATGAATTCTATTCACAAATGAGTCATACAATATACACGCTTGTTTACTTACTTGTATCTTACTATATACAGGCTTGCTTGCCTGAAATACTGTTATTCTGTGTATCTATGAGAGATATGGATGCCTGAGAAGGGCCAAATCTGACTGGGAAGACACATTGGGTTTTGGCTTAAGGATATAAAGCTTATCCAGTAAGATTGGATGATTACAAGAATGGAGAAAATTGGGTTTTAAATTTGCCCAAGTAAGGGATAATGGTTTCTCTGACTAGTGTCATAGTAGAGGAATAGTAGAGGAATAGTAGAGAAAGGTACAAGCATCCTATATAATTTTGGAATTAGAACTGGCAATTGGGTAATTGAATGATGGAAGGTGAAGAGGAATTACAAGAATAATTACTATTTTTGTGGCATGAAAGACTGAGACAAAGGAACACAGTATAATAAAATTCATAAGACTAGGAAAGAAAAAATATTTGCTGCAGATCATAAGTACATTGATAAAAGGATCTCACATATAAATGAAACCATTAAATGGGGAAATATTTGCTGCGAAAATACAAATAATTAATTTTAATGAGTGCAATAAAGTATTTTGAACATATGTATACATTTTAATAAACATGACACAGAGAAACCACTCACAAACTATTTTGTTAATATAATTATTGAGCAATATTATTTGAACACTTAGTATATTAGTTTAGTATAATGATGAAGTATTTTGCAAGATATCTGGGTAGCTCAGCTGGTTGAGTGTCTGACTTTGGCTCAGGTCATGATCTCACGGTTCATGACTATTCATGAGGCTTACGTTCATAAGGCTCTGAGTTCGAGCTCTGTGTCAGGCTCTGTGCTGATAGCTAGGAGCCTGGAGCCTGCCTCAGATTCTGTGTCTCCCTCTCTCTCTCTGCCCCTCCCCCACTTACACTCCTTCTCTCTCTCTCTCAAAAATAAAATTAAACATTAAAAAATAATTATTTTGTTCTTGTGAAAAGGGTGAATTGTGAATGAGTGCTGTATAAATATTTGTTTCCAAGAAAAAGCAGATTGAGAGAACAAGTTCTTTGCTACACTGCATTTCTTCTAACAACTAGGAAAGTAAAATAATAAATTAGCATGTACAATTCATTACAGTATTAAGTATAATACTTATAATACGTGGTCATTGTTGCACATATTAATTATGGTATTGAATAATAAACGATTTTCTAAATACTAATTCATTTAGAATTTGAAACCTATACCTCCTCACTGAAGAAATTAAAATGTTCAAACTACTTTCAAAATAACAGAAAAGAGGCCTGTAACTTGTATTTTTGGTTATATTGAATTCTTTACCAACTTCACAGAAGAGGTCAGGTAGTTTATGATTACTTAAATAAATAAACAGATTTGAATAAGTTTGATTGAGTGTGAAAATAATTTTGAAGGCCAGTTTCTAGGTAGAAGTGTATGTGTGTGTGTGTGGGTGTGTGCACGTTTTGTTTAAAGTGACAGGCTTCATTTATTTTCACTACAATATAGAGGAGAAGAAGTTGTTGAAACAATCTGTGTTAGAACATCTCTTATTCTCCACTCTTCTTTATACAATAACCCTACTTTTGTCATTTACTTGGTTAGAGAATTCCATAAATTTTTCTACCTCATTATTCAGACAACAACTCAAGTCCTTTGAAAGGAATGATTAGAAATTATTATCATTCACAATGGTAGATTTGGTAACTTTTCATTCTGGAGACCATATATTTATCCCTAGGGAATTAGGTATTTTCAAATTAATATCAAATATTACTACAACATGAACCACACAGACACATAAGTCAGTGGAGAAAATTAGGTTATTTATGTTTACTATCCATTTCTCTGTCTCATATATATCATACTGAATCAAAATACAAAACAAAATTTAAAATGACACAACAGGTTATAATAATTTGTATGATTATACATTTATATTATATAAGATTATTTGTCGTTATATTCTATTCCCTGGTCTTACCACACGTCATAGTAAATGAGAAGAGCCTAGAAAAAAAATTATTCATGTTACTGTTTCATGATCGCAAACCTGGAAAGAGCTGTCTGTGCTTAAGGATGAATAAACCAAGGACATGAATCAACCTACAAAAAGGAAGCATGTTAACTATAGTTGGTCAGGAAAGCAGTATACTACACAGGGCATAAGTGTATACTTTCAAAGAAGACATTCTGGTGAAAAGTACGTTTAGGTTTCAAGGAAAATGAAGTAAACCCTGGAAGTATTGTGAAAGAAAGAAAGTTTTATGTTATGTTCCAGAAGTAGAAACTGGCAAGAAGCACTTTTAATTTGACTCAATTCTGTTGTAAAATGCTACAGTAAAACTAAAACAAAAACAAAAACAAAAACAAAAAAACTGAATTGTCTCAAATACCAAAATATTTTACTGAGTTTTTAATAATAATAATTAATATTATTTATTAAATTTAGTTAATATGTATTTAATTATTTAAATTATTATTATTATTGTTTGTTTCAGGAGTAGAATTTAGTGATTCATCATTTACATCTAACACCCAGTGTTCATCACAACAAGTGCCCTCCTTAATACCCATCACCCATTTAGCCCATTCCATGCCCACGTCCCCTCCAGGAATTCCAGTATTTTCTCTATAGTTAAGAGTCTCTTATGATTTTCCTCCTTCTTTTCTCCCTTTCCCCTATGTTCATCTGTTTTGTTCCCTAAATTCCATATATGAGTGAAATCATGTGACATTTGTCTTTCTCTAACTGACTGATTTCACTTAGAATAATACACTGTGGCTCCATTCACATCATTCCAAATGGCAAGATTGCGTTCTTTTTGATGGCTGAGTAATATTCCACCAGTGTGTGTGTGTGTGTGTGTGTGTGTGTGTGTGTGTGTGTGTATGGACATCAGGGCTCTTTCCATAATTTGGCTATTCTTTGTATGCTGGTATAAACATCAGGGTGCATATGGCCCTTCAAATCAGTATTTTTGTATCCTTTGGGTAACTCCCTTGTAAGGCAATTGGTGGGTCGTAAGGTAGTTCTAGATTTAACTTTTTGAGAAACCTCCACAGTTTTCCAGAGTGGCTGCACCAGTTTGCATTCCCATCAACAGTGCAAAAAGGTTCCCCTTTCTCTGCATCCTCACAACATCCTCTGTTGTTTACTGTGTTGTTAATTTTAGCCATTCTGACGTGTGTGAGGTGGTATCTTAGAGTGGCTTTGATTTGTATTTCTCTGATGATGAGTGATGTTGAGCATCTTTTCATGTGTCGGTTAGCCATCTGGCTGTCTTCTTTGGAAAAATGTCTATTCATATCTTCTGTCCATTTCTTCACTGGGTTATTTGGTTTTTGGGGTGCTGAGTTTGAGAAGTTCTTTATAGATGTTGGATACTAACCCTTTATCGCATATGTCATTTGCAAATATCTTTTCCCATTCTCTAGGTTATCTTTTAGTTTTGTTGATTGTTTCCTTTGCTGTCCAGAAGCTTTCAATCTGAAGTCCCAATAGTTCATTTTTTATTTTGTTTTCCTTGCCTCCAGAAACATGCAAAGTAAGAAGTTGCTGTGGCCGAGGTCAAAGAGGTTGCTGTCTGTGCTCTCCTCTAGAATTTTAAGGGTTTCCTTTTTCATATTGGGGTCTTTTATCCATTTTGCATTTATTTTTATATATAGTGTAAGACAGTGGACCAGTTTCATTCTTCTGCATGGTGCTCTCCAGTTTTCTCAATGCCGTTTGTTAAAAAGACTCTCTTTTTACCATTGCATATTCTTTCCTGCTTTGTCAAAGATTAGTTGACCATATATTGTGGGTCCATTTCTGGGTTTTCTATTCTGTTCCACTGATCTATGTGTTTGATTTTGTGCCAGTTCCATCTGTCTTGATGATTACAGCTTTATAATATAGCTGGAAGTCCAGAATCGTGATGCCTCCAGCTTTGCTTTTCTTTTTCAAGATTGCTTTGATTGTTTGGGGTCTTTTGTGGTCCCATATAAATTTAGGATTGTTTGTTCTAGTTCTGTGAAAAATGCTGGTGGTATTTTGATAGGAATTGCGTTACATGTGTAGATGGGTTTGGGTAGTATAAACATTTTAACAATGCAGTAAAACCTTGGATTGTGAATAACTTGTTCCGCGAGTGTTCCACAAGACAAGCAAACATTTCTAATAAGTTTTAACTTGATAAATGAGCGACGTTCTGCAATATGAGTAGTATGTGACGCTGAATGTCACATGATCACAACTGAGCCAATGTTTCTTCTCTCTCTCTCTCACTGTGGGATTGTGGGTGACCATCTCCCATGCTCAGATGCTTGGTCTCGGGCTGTGGTGTTTGGCAGAAATCTGATTTTTCAGAATGTTGGAAGGTGCCCACAACTGGCACAAGTGTATTTTTTGTCATTCAAAGCTCCCATGGACAGTCCTTTGCTTTTTCATACAAGAATAAGCTTACATTCTTGTCTTATATGCGTGTCTGATCAGGCAAACTATGACATCATTTTCTATAAAACAGAGTTAGCCATACCCGCTTCATAACTGTACTTCCTTTCTATGGCATCATAATTTTTAAATAAGGAAGATTTATCATCAGTTTTGCCCTGTTAGTCTCCATTGGTATATTTCTGAAAGCAAAGTTCTGAAGAATCCAGCCATCAAATCCCAGAAAGCTCCACGGAATTTGGTATTTTGCACATTGACACAAAATTACTGCCCTTTCTCCTTACCTGATTCCTCTGAGGTTGTTGGCCAATGTCCTGAAATATCCTCTGTTCTAGATCACAAGCATAATGACAGCTTGGAGATGAGTTAGAATATCCAGATTTGGACGTCTCTGGAGTATGTGTTACTTAGGATACTTTTGGTCAATTAACAGGAAAATAAAAATACCTAGAAATATATTAAAATAAGGCAAATGTATTATTTTAATTAAAAATATTGAAACAGAAGGTAATTTAGAGTTAAATTAACTAAGGAGCTCAAAAATATCATCAAGGAACAGATTATGCTAACTTTTCCAACCTCGGCATGCTGACTTTTGTTCTCAGGTTTGGTTCATAAAATGGACAAGCCATTTTAAACATTCGGTCTCACACAAGAAAATCTGAATCCGTAGAAGAGAATGCATTCTTTCTACATGTCCCTCTTTCAGGGAAAAGTTTTTTGGAAGTTCCTCACACCTCAGCAGATAATTTTCAGGTATTCACAATGCCTGTCAAAATCTACAGAGATATGCAAAATGCCTGTGGGTTACCCATGATATGAAAAGTATAAAAGGTATATGTGTAATATGCTTTTAAATTAGAATAATAGTAATTTTTCACCATTGAGATATTTTTAAATATGAAAAGATTGAATGTACTCAAAACAATATTTTAGGCCTTTTGTTACATTGACAAGAGCACAGAAATCCCTTCTTTGCAGATGACATTTCTAACTCTTGTTGTGAATTCTTGTTTCTAATGGTATTTTAAAAGGATGTCAGTTTTAAGTTATCTTTTATTGATTTAATTCAAACCTTCAAGCGCTTATTCTTTACATTTGTTTTTCTCTCTCTTTTTTTTTGTGACATTTTTTTCTGCTATAGATAACATGTTTTGCACATCCAGAACAAAACAAAACCGAAAGTTGGCGAATCATTTATTATTATAAATACCAAATCCAATTAGACTCTTGTCTATTTCTTTTCCAAGTGAACCTCTACAACGGTAAATTTCTCAGTCAATTATGTTATTCAATTTTACGACTCACAGATATCTGGCTACCATTTATGTAACGGTTTCAGCTTAGCAGCCCCTAGTGTGAAACCTGAATGGTCAGTTCCATCTACCACTTGTGAACTTGTGAACAAGCTTGTGAACAAGCTCCTTCTGTCAGTATCTAAATAGTTCTTAAACTGGAGATTTTTGACCATATTAATATACATGATTTAAGAAGAAGAGAAGACCACCACGAAATGATGATACATAGTAATAGCAAACGCATCACACGCTTAAATGCAAAACACATTTTAAATGCCTTAGATGTGCCATTTCAAATAATTTTCCAAAACTGTTCATGCAGTGAATATTGTTTTTATTCTCCTCATAGGTGAGGAAACTTGCGTGAGGCGTTATGGATTTCTTCAGTTACGCAGGGGGTTCTGCCCACAGTGAGGCTTTCCCTTCCCCCTGGGTCTTCCGGGGGGACATTGAATAAACAGTCTGTAGCATTGTAGCCTCCCAGTTCCGGGGAGTGGCCACTTATCACTCAGAACTACCTGTAAACCAGACTCCAAGTTTCTGCCACAGGGAATCCCTAATGAAGCCATAGGTACAGTCTGAGAGAGATGAGTTAATATAGCAGAAGTAGGAGGCCCCGATATGTTTTCCATTTTCTATAGCAAGTTATTTGTGCCTCAAGGCCAGCTGGAACCTTATCTCTTATCTAGCACTTCTATTTCGTAATGAAGTATTGCTGTGCACACTCGTGTTTACGACTTGTTTCATCCGACAACACGCTGTTCCTAATAAGCGACTTAACTTTCAGTCCCTGTTAAGGCCCAGATGAAGCTAAGACCTGTTTCTCAGCTGTGATGCAGCCACCAGGGCCGCCATGGGCTCCCCACAGCAGATCTATCTACCACTGACACTTCAAGCATCATTAGATCTGCCGCATCCTAGGGCCAACTAGGAAAGTATGTTACAGGCCAGCCCGTCTAAGCCTGTTGCAGATCCTCATCGCTTTCTGGGCCCCACTCAAAGCAAACAGCTTTCCAGGTCACTCAGTAAATGGAGCAGAATAAACATCCAAATGAGAAATATGTTGCCTCCAAAACCCAAAGATTTTGCACTAGGAGTACAACAATTTCTCCTTTGCTTTAAAAGAGGTATAGGTCTCAACACCGTCCGCACCACTGGATCCCAACCAATTTTATGGAGGTGAAAAGACCTTGAATTTTAATACGATCTGTTTTTCATCTTCTGCACACAAACATCTTATGAATATGTCTGGAGGTGATTACTACTTTCTGCTCACTAAGCCAAATCAACATAATACCATCCATGAACTGGACAGGTGTGGTGTCTCCTGGGTGGGAAAGGTAATCAAGATCCCTGTGGACGAAATTGTTAGATAAGGCTAGAGAGGTGATGTAACTCCAAGGGAGGACAGTCAGCACGTACCCTTAGCTTTGCCACTTGAAGAGAAACAGCACTGCATCTGTGGAAATTACATATATATATATATATATGGGAGAGAGAGAGACAGAGACAGAGAGACAGAGAGAGAATATCACTGAATGAAATGCTACCTGTCAGTAGCTGGAGATGTGTTAATTTCCTCAAGCAACAACATCAAACCTGGACAACCAGCTGCATTTGAGAGTCTGGATAAGTTTACAGCAGTCCACTGTAAACTTCGAGATCCATTTCTTTTCTGCACAGACTAAATAGGCAAGTTAAGTGGAGACATTGTGGGAATCATCACCACTGCATTGTTAAAGTCTTTAATGCACTACAATCCACCCAGGAAAGCAGTGTTGCTTTCTATATAGAGACAGTCTTGAGGGATTCTATTTCTATTTCATACCATCACAGCCCTTCTTACCATCTGGAAACCAATGTGAGGATCTGGCCAGTTGCTGAGCATATGTATTCCAGTTATGCATTCTGGAATTGGGAAAATAATCATGTGATGGTCTTGGGGATGTGAGGTAAAACTTCACGAATCCTCTGACTTCTATAAACCTTTACTCTGTTTAGTGGATCACAGTAATGTATTGACTCTTCTGAATTAGAGCCAGTTCAGAACTGTCATCCAGTAATCACTGAAAAATCTGACTATTTCACTTTCCCCAAATGCATAGTCATCCCCAAAATGGCTGTGATTCCCTTTGGAGAGACTGGGAAAGATTAACACTATAAATTTGTTTGGAATATTTAAGTTAGTCTTCTGTTCATGAGAGCTAGAAGTTTTGTGGTTCTAGAACTTAGTATAGTGTCCATTTTTTATTTCCCTAGATATAACATCACCAACTAGCCATTGGCATAGGTTTCTGCAACATCATCCCCAGCTTTATCAGGATCTGCCTGCCCATTTGTCCCAATTGCAGTCTTTAAGATCTCATTCTTTCTCAGTCAACGTCCTTGCTTTCACAGAAGACACCCTGCAAAGCAAAATACAATTTGTATTGTAATTCAGCCACTCCTAAGATTAGATTCTTAGTTTCAGAAATCTCAGCCCTGTGGCTATAGGATAAAAGGATTTCTTTCAAGGAAGATAGGGAATTTTTTTATGCAAGGTAGTAGAAGTTGAGCAAGAGATTTGAATCTCTGCTCTCATTTTCTTTCTCCACCTTGTCTGGTCAAGTAGTAGCAACAAGCCAACCTCATCATATTCATTAGTTTGACAGAAATGTTCTAAGGTGTCAAATAATGGTCACCCAGAATTTTGCATCATGTAAGTTTCAGTTAAGAATATCCAATGGTGATGTTTTGTGTATATCTATTTCCACATTATGCCATGGGCTACCAGTACTCTCTTTCCCACTAAAATTATAGTAATCAGCACATCTAAATCTAATGAAATTAAGGAATCAATTTTGTGTCACACAAAGCCAATTCAGAAAACTCATCATTAAGATCCTATTCCTCTAGAGCTATTATCAGTACCAAAATCTGTTTCAGTAAAGGTTCTCTGGAGAACCAGAATCCTAAGTAATATATACTAAGATATTTATTGTAAGAAATTGGCTTACACAATTGTGGGAGCTGGATGCCAAAGTTCTCAGGGCTTGCCATCAGGAAGGACATGCCTGACCCTGAGACACAGGCTCAAAGTGCTGCCTGTAGGGAGATTTTCTTCTTCCTCAAGGAAGCCTCAACTTCACTTGTAAGGCCTTTCAACCGATTGAATGAAGTTCATTTATTATCTAGGATAACATTCCTTAAACTGATTATGATGAATGGATTATAGAGTTTAATCCCATCTACAAGACACCATCACAGAAACATCAAGTTTGTGTCTGAACACCTAGGAAATTATAGCCTAGGCAAGCTGATGCTTCAAAGTGCCCATCACAATAATAAAAAAAAATTACATATAGCTTATAGGCATAGGTCAGAAAGTGAAAATATTTGCATTCCCTGCTAAGGAGTAAAAAATTTTATCCCATTAAAAAAAAATGAGATGAAGGGGCGCCTGGGTGGCTCGGTCGGTTGGGCGTCCGACTTTGCTCAGGTCATGATCTCACGGTCCGTGAGTTCGAGCCCCGCGTGGGGCTCTGTGCTGACTGCTCAGAGCCTGGAGCCTGTTTCCGATTCTGTGTCTCCCTCTCTCTCTGCCCCTCCCCTGTTCACACTCTGTCTCTCTGTCTCAAAAATAAATAAACGTTAAAAAAATTTTAAAAAAATGAGATGAAGAATTTTATTTCTTTAAAGTTTATTTATTTTGAGAGAGAGAGAGAGAGAGATGAAGAAAGAGAGAGAGAGAGCACAGGGGCGAGGGAGAGACGGAAAGAGAGCATCCAAAGCAGGCTGTGCACTGTCAGCACAGAGCCCCACAGTGGGGCTGAATTCACAAACCATGAGCTCATGACCTGAGCTGAAATTAAGTTAGTTGCTTAACCAACTGAGCCATCCAGGTACCCCGAGAAGATGAAAAATTTTTAGCAAAACAAACAAACAAACAAACAAACAAACAAAAAAACAGTTGTCAAGATTTGACAGTGATAACTCTGGGCTGGGCCCATTGTGAGTAATGAGATGAGACTACCTTAGGAAAGAGTCTTATGGTACACAGGTAAACGAGTCACCAGAAGTAGTAGGAGGTATATGCAGCCAGGAGTAAGTAACAGCACTCAATAAAGTATATGCCATGGGAGCGAGTAAAATCACCCATTCATAAATTCATTGAATTAAGATTATACATAAAATCACATTTCTGGAGTGCCTAGAATATATTCAAAACTAGGAAGTTAATAATACTAACTATGAAAATTCTGCTCTTGCCTCACAGTGCAGAGGTCTTTATAAACATATAAAGAGAAAAATGTCATACACTGGATGTGAAGTGATGGAGATATCCTGGAGTGGTATGGCTGTGATGGAGAGATACCTGTGTGCAGGGACCAAAAAGATTTCCAGAAGCAAGAGTAGTCCACTGAAAAAAAAATCACAGGGCCTGGGGCAGAAACACGCTTTTAAGCAAAACAGAAAAAGTCAAAGAAATCGAAATCCAATATTTAATTTGAATGTGCAAAGGAACTGAGAAAAAAAGCTAGTAGAGAATAGTGTCACAGAAACTAAGGATGCCATTTTTTAAAGGATAAATTAATGGACTGCAAATTAAATAGTGCAGTGAGGTCAAGTGAGACAAGAACTGAAAAGGATTCATTATGTTTTGAAACTAAGTGGTAATTTGTAAACTGGGGAAAACACAGTTTTATTAGAAATGTTAAGGGTAGAAGCTCTATTATAGTAGGTAGAGGGTTAATGGAGGTCAGAAAAATGACTAATATTTGCAGACAGTAGAAGCTTGTCTTAAAATAAAATACATTAGATTGTTAGAGAACAGAGACATGGGATATTTTTGTTTTATTTATAGGTGGCTATTTAGCACATTTTATGCTAGGGAAAAATAATCCTGTCGTTTGGAAAAGATTAAAGGAGCAGAAAAGGATCCATCTTCTGGAACACCAGCTCCAAAACGAAAAGGACTTTCCATTTATTTAGTTTACTGCCATATCAGATGTGCAGTAGTCAATCAAAAATAGCTGAAGAATTAATGATTTAATTAAACAAATCCATAAAAAGTAAGAGGAAATAAGGTCTTCAGCCCAAAAATGGCTAATAGGAGATAATTCTCATGGTTATCATATTAGAAGACAACTACCATCCAGATAAGAAATTGGAGAGAAAATGGAGTTTGTACTGTTTACCCATTAACTATATTTTGACATATCTTCTGACTTAATTTGGCCCTTGCAAAGTTAGTTTGTCTAAGTATTATTTTTTCATAATCACAAAACCTAAAACTGAGGTTTGGAGAATTTAACAAAGTAAAGAATCCAGAAATTTGAATCCAAGTCATTCTGATTTTATGATCTGGGTAATAGATGGTTCGTATATGCTGTATAATATTTTCTCTATTATTTTCTTTCACTCTTTTAGGTGGGAAAATACAAAACGTACTGCTGTTGTTAATGGGGTAAGATCAAATTGTAACCGCATCTACGTTTGTTCTGGTTTTAAGGATATCATACATTATTACATAGGCATATATGTCAAATACTACCGAGTAAGCTGCTCTACATAGTGACCTATCTGTCACTTCCTCTGAGAAGCTTTCTCTGACCATCACAGTAAGGTAGGTAACTCTTTGACATACGCCATGGCACAATTTTATGAAAGGATTATCTCAAATGCAAGAACAGAAAGATTCCTTGGATCATTTTCTTAAAGACTGAGCAGCCAAGGCAAGGCTTAATTACAAATGTTTTCTTGGGTGAAGCATTTGCAGAGAAGTTAGAATGAGGAAAACAGAGACAGAGGTAGAGAAATATAAGAAGCAAATGCCGGGACTTCCTAACAACCTGTGGAGAATTTTAGTGAGTTGCTGCACAACTGTATCTTTCCACTCTACAATGTCTTCCAAGAGGCCATACCCAAAACTACCTCCAAACTGGCCACTGTAGGAAATAGATGAGAAAAGGCTGTTTCCTGTTTCCTTTATGTCTCCTGGAGAAACTCTTCATGTTTTTCCATGAGGAGTTAGTCACTACCACCTTGACCACACACTAGAGCACATTGTTACCTGGTCACTTTTGCAGCTTCTGGGGAAGGCAGATCCCACAGACTGAGGAATGTTTTAATGAAATTCCAGCCCAGACCTTTATCGTATTGGCCTCAGACGGTGGGATAATGTGGATGTGCACGGATATCTGCACTACTCACCCAGTGAACACTGGGAAAGCAACAAGGACGAGGAGATACAGGAGGCAAGGGAAACCAAGGAAAAAGATAGAACACATAAAATATATAATTTGTCTCATGTGTTTTATCAATAGCTGTACTATGCTTTTCTTTGGTCAGAAGAAACATGAGGGAGACAGGTAGATCAATAGACTTCTAGTGTTCCTGCGAAAAAGTATGCTATCAATTTTGGGAAAAAAGAAACAAAAGGAAAACACAATTAGTATACAAGGTATTATTTCATTCTTGCACACTAAAAAAGAAGAAGCAGATCTGTAGGGAACATAAAGACTACATAAGAACGTTATTCTGAAACAATTTTCCTTTGCAAAAGCAAAATATGTTTAAATAATTTGAATACTATAAAGAGAGAGAAGGCTAAGCAAAAGTTTCTGTTTTAATGATGATCTAAGATCAACTTTTCTTTTGCAATGTTCTCTGGACAAAATGGGCCTCAAACGGAATTCAGTGCAACCCAGTCACAATTTATGAGTATACATTAAATATATATTCACCCTCACCCATATTTATCCTGGAGGTGAGAATCTGAGATGAGGAGAATATTTTGCCCTTTTAATATGATAAAAGAATAGGAATAAAAAGAAAAGAACATCATTATTCATCTCTTTTTTTAAAATTCTTTTTAGGTTTATTTATTTATTTTGAGAGAATCCCAAGTAGGCTCTGCTCTGTCATTACAGAGCCAGATGGGAGGCTTGAATTCACAAACTGTGAGATCAGACACATTAAGTGTCAAAGTCAGACACTTAATTGACTGATCCACCCAGGTGCCCATGTCCTTTTATTTTTTTTATTTTATTTTTTTACTGTTTTTATCTATTTTGAGAGAGAGTGTGAACGCATGCAAGCAGGGGAGAGGCAGGCAGAGAGAGAGGGAGAGAGAGAACCCTAAGCAGGCTCTGCACTGTCAGTGCAGAGTCCCATGCGGGGCTCGAACCCAAGAAGTGTGAGGTTATGACCTAAGGCGAAACCAAGCGACGGAAGCTTAACTTACCTAGGCACCCAGGCGCCTCTATATTCTTACTTTTAATTGCATCAGTAAATTAGACTTGTTAAAATTTCCTGCTCTCATTCAATGCAAAAGGACTTTATGTGAATAAGAGGTGATTAAAATAATACGTTTCATCACACCTTTTGCTAACTTTGAAGTGAGCTGAGCAAGATGGGTCTCCACACTTTCCTCATGCGGTCGGCTGGTGCTTTCCTATTTGAGGAAAGAGTTATGGAAACAGAGACATGACAGCTGTCAGGTTCTTTTTTCAAATTTAATCAGGAATCAGCCAGGAAGAAATGTCCTAATCCATCAACACCTGCTTGGGATAAGCAGTAAACCCACCGGAGACAGAGCCAAATCTAGTGACTTAATTAATTGAAAGACGTTGGCAACACATCAACATGCGGTGCTTCAGAGCAAGCACCGGTACTCAGCTAATTTAGAACAGAATCTGTGAGTTAAGTATCTCTAAATTTTGTAACTAATATATTAGAAGTTGTTTTTGTTTTTAAATACCAGTTAATTTGAGAAGATTTCAAAGTACCAGGAGAAGATAGAAAAGAAAGTCTTCCTGATTATAAGTTGGTATTAATGTTTCTTACCACGTTTAGAGCGCAAAATACTAAAATATTTGTAATTTGGTACAGCGTTATCCTTCTGAATGAGTGGCATTTTTATACAGCTAATAGGGTGCTGATTAAATTGATGAGGGGGTGTTCTATGATAAAGCTATGTTAGTAGCTCTTGTCCTGAAATGCACATATAAGAGCATAAAGAAAATTATTTCACAGTTAAGTCATATAAATGGAAATGTACCAACGTGGTTGTTTGGGGCTGACTTTTTTCACTTAACATTGTTTTCAAGGCTCATCCATCTTGAAGCATATATCAGTGCTTCAATCATTTTTATGGCTAATAATAAATAAGCCTATCTATAACATTTTTTAAAATTTCCAAATGTATTTAGTCATATGTCACTGTAATCATTCCAGCTTCCTGATTTTGCTGTTTGCCTGATGAAGATTTTTCCATCCTTTTACTTTTAACTTATTTGCATCATTGACTTGTGTCTCCAGTAGAAAAATATACAGTTCAAGCCTGTTTTTATTAAGCAAGATGTTCATCTGTGTATTTTGACTGAGTTATTTAATCCATTCATATGTAATGTTATTATTGACATATTTTTTTTAATAGGCCCTGCAACCATCCATATGACTAGAAAAAAACTTAGTTAAGAAAGGGACATGGAATTAAACATCATATGAGAGCTATCCAGTACAGTATCCTTTTTAAAATTAGCAGGCTCTGGAAATTAGTTGAAATAACATGTAAACAAATATTTTAACTCCCTGCAACTTACTGATTTGCACTACAAAACATTTTATTCTCATGATGTGGAATTAAAGTTTTTCTAAACTAAATTATACTTCTATGTCTTTTCAATCATATTGAACAAATTTGCATCAGTAACTTGGTGCTACAATATGAACTGCTATATAGAACCATACTAATAATTTGTAGGATCTCTTGGGGGGGGGGGGGGGGGACTCTACCCTTCTTCCTTAATAAAGTCCTAAAACTTGAGTAAGAAAGCAGAGGCATGGAAGAGGAGCTGAAATATGACTAATCATTGCAAATGATCTGATGTCAATTTGTGTGAGAGCCAGCTGGACCTGCTTCCAGAACCCCAGAATCAGGCATGCTTCTTGACTCTTTCAACTAAGGTTTTCTGTAGAGTTTCAACGCTCCCAGTAGAAAAGATACCAGGGAAAAGGACAGAGCTGAACTCAACATGGTAAGATATTCTTCCCCAATTTGCCAATAGGTATTGGCTAGGAGATAATTCTCCATGGGTTTTTCATGTACATGCATGGTTCGGGCCTTGTCAGTAAAGGCATGTTTGAATAACCAACAGCTTTGGAAGTCAAAGGTTCATCCAGAGGACTTTGAAGACATACCTCCCTAGAAACATCCCAAGGTAATAATTATAAAGCCCCCTCTTTCCCTTTCTCAGAGACATTTGCTTTCATTCCAGGGTGATGAGTATTCTCTCTCTAGACCTGAGAAGGGTAGATGGGCTGGCAGCCCCACGTAAGCTCAGCCTCCTAATGTCAGGGCTTCTCTCCTGGGATGTGACCACTGCATGCACAAATAAGACTCAGCCTTCATCACACTGCCCGTAGGGTCCCCCAACCTCCAAGATACTGCTTGGGTATCTTACAAGATACTACTCTGGATGTTCTCTCTGTAATAAATGGCCTGTCTCTCTGAGCCAGGGATTTTGTATCCTTTTGTCAGTTTCTTTTTTTCTTTTCTTTTCTTTTTTTAAAATGTTTTAAGTTCAAATAACTTAAGTGTACTCTTCAATCGTCATCCTCTATTTCTCACATTCCCCCACCCACCTCCCTCTGGTAACCATCAGTTTTTTCTCTATAGTTAAGAGTCTGTTTCTTAGACTCTCTCTCTCTCTCTCTTTTCTTCTTTTGCTCATTTGTTTTGTTTCTTAAATTCTACCTATGAGTGAGATCATATGGTATTTTTCTTTCTCTGATGGACTTTTTTTTCTTAGCATTATACTCTCTAGCTCCATACATATTGTTGCAAAATACAAGATTTTTTTATGACTTAATAATATTCCATTGTATATATACACCATGTCATCTTTATTTATTCATCTATCACTGGACACTTGGGCTGCTTTCAAAGTTTGGCTACTGTAAATAATCCTGTAACAAACAGGGGTGGATACATCCCTTTGAGTTAGTGTTTTTGTATTTTTTGGGTAGATACCCAGTGATATGATTACCGGACCATAAGGTAGGTTTATTTTCAACTTTAAACATCCCATCCTAAAATAGAAGAATACACATTATTTTCAAGTACACATAAATAATAGATCATATATTAGGCCACAAAACAAGTCTCATCAAATTAAAAAAAAAAAAAAATTGAAGCCATAACATACATCTTTTCTGACTGCAACATTATGAAACTAGAAATCAACCACAAGAAAAATTTGGAAAGAGCACAAACACATAGAGGGTAAATAACATGCTACTAAACAGTGAATGGGTCAACCAAGAAATCAAAAAGATAAATGAAAAATTACGTGGAAACAAATGCCACATAGACACATAGATCAATGGAGTAGAGCAGAAAACCCAGAAATAAGCCCACAATTATATGGTCAATTAATCTTCAACTAGGGAGGAAAGAATATCCCCTGGGGGGTAAAAAAAAAAAATTCAGCCTCTTTGACAAACGGTGTTGGAAAAACTGGACAGCCACATGCAAAAGAATAAAACTGGGCTACTGTTTTCGCCATTCACAAAAATAAACTCAAAGTAGATTAAAGACTTAAATGTGAGACCTGAAACGATAAGAATCCTTGAAGTGAACATAGGCAGCAATCTCTTGGACATGGACCATAGCAACATTTCTAAAAATGTCACCAGAGGCAACGTGACAAAAAAAAAATAACGAAAATAAACTGTTGGGATTTCATCAAAATAAAAAGAAAGGCAACCTACAGAATATGAGATGATATTTACAAATGACATATCCTGTAAAGAGTTAATATCCAAAATACATAAAGAACTGCTACAACTCAAAACCAAAACCACAAAATAAATAAATAAATAAATAAATAAATAAATAAATAAATACATAAAAGTAAAAAAGAGAAAGAAATGGGCAGAAGACATGAACAGACACTTTTCTAAAGAAGACATTCAGATTGCCAACAGACACATGCAAAGATGCTCAACAGCACTCAGCATCAGGGAAACGCAAATTAAATCCACAATGAGATGTATCACCTCACACCTGTCAGAAAAACACGCAAAAACACACAAAAAAAAGTGTTGGTGAGGATGTGGAGAAAAAGGAATCTTCTTGCACTGTTGGTGAGAATGCAAACTGATGCAGCCACTTTGGAAAGCAGTATGGAGTTTCCTCAAAAATATTATTGACACGTTTTAATTATGTATGCCATTCTATTTTATTTTGAAAATTTTCATGTTTAATTTGTTCCTTTGTTCTTCCATTAATATTTCTTTTCCATGAAACAAATATTTTAGAGTGAAATATTTTAACTCCTTTAATCACTATTTTTACTCTGTTTTTCTGAGTTATTTTCTGAGTAGTTTATCTAGGGCTTACCATAAACATCTTAACTGACCAAGATCATCTTCAAATTTATACTAACCTGGAACATGTGGGTGATTCAGTTGGTTAAGCCTACGACTTGGGCTCAGGTCATGATCTCATGACTCCTGGGTTGGAGCCCCACGTCAGGCTCTGTGCTGATAGCTCAGAGCTTGGAACCTGCTTCAGAGTCTATGTTACCATCTCTCTCTGGCCCTCTCCTTGCATTCTCTCTCTCTCTCTCTCTCTCTCTCTCTCTCTCTCGATCAAGAATAAATAAATGCCATAGGCTCTGGGTCTGGAGTTCTCTCTTGTCCAGCATGAGAGCGGAAGCAGGATTGAAATGAAAGAGAGGCTAATGTCCAGGGGGTAGACAAGATCCCCGGAGCAAGGGTCCTTGCTCCGTTTTTTATTAGGGTCAGAAGGCTTACAAGCGGGATGGATGTGCACAAAGAGACAATGAAATTCTGAACTTTCACTTATGGGTGTGAGGGAAAGGGGGTTTTGAAGATATGCAGTGTTAGGGGTTTGGGTTAATACAAAACAAAATCCTGGTGCTGGGCAGATGGTTCTTTACAGCAGACTGGAGGCACCACCTCTGTTTACCTAAACTGGCTTAGGGGACAAGAAACACAAAGCATGCTACCTCAGGGTCAACAAGGCACCTTTCTTTTGCTAATTAACTCCCCTCTGGGCAACTTCCCCTGCTGGGTCTATAGCCCTGTTTACCTATTTTGGTCCTTCCTTCCTGTGAAGCAGCTTTCTGTTATTGGACTAAATTGGAAGGTGTTTCTGCCCTGAATACCTAATCTTGTTTACCTAATTTTGGATGCTTTCATCCTGACGTTTCCTATTCCTATACACCTTGTTAACCCATGTCTGCAAGCTCAGGGAATTCCTAAGCTTATTCCCCACAAATAAACACTAAAAAAGTTAAAACAAAACAAAAAAGAAAAATTTATACTAACTTAATTCCTGTAAGATAGAGAAATGTTCTTCTTTATAGCTCAATTCCTTCTTTCCCTTTCATGCTATTATTGGTGTACGTGTTACCACTATTTATGTTATGAACCCTCAAATACATTGTTTTAAGTATACATTCTTACATCTTTTAAGGAAGTTAAGAAAGGAAAGGAGAGCAATTACATAATTACAGTTTGTTTTATTACTTTATTAACCATTTATTGTTCTCTTCATTGTTTCCTATGGATCTCAGTGACCATCTCATGTCATTTCCTTTCTCAATACAGTTTTGTGCCCAAGCCCCTGCATTATCCTTTTATATCAAATATATTATATTTCTACATGTGACAGGGTAAACAATACCATGATTATGTATTGTTTTATGGCAGTAATTTTTGTAACAGTGAAAGCAAGGAAGAATGCATATGCTTTTATATTATCTTTTATAATTAGTAATTACCTTTAACATGTTCTGTGACTTGTATTTAAAATATTTTTTTGAGTCACTTGATTTCTGGTGGAATATTTTTTTTTTTTTTTTTTTTTTTTTTTTTTTTTTTTTTTTTTTTTACTATTTCTTAGAAGGCCATTTGATGGCAATAAATCTGTTTTCATTTCTGGGGAAGTATCTTTTTAACCTTTATTCTTGAAAGAGAATTTTACTGAAGATAACATTCTTGACTGGATATATATATGCATTTTTTTTCTTTCTTTCAGCACTATGTATATGTAATCCCCCTGACTTCTGTACTTCATTATTTTTCTGATGAGAAGTAGGCTTTAAATATTATTGGAGTTTTCAAATATGTGAACAGTTATTTTTCTCTTGCTATTTCACAATGTTCTCTGTCTTTTGCTTTCAGTAGTGCATTTACCATGATGTGACTAGATGAGAATACCCTTAAATTAATCCTAAGTACCATTTATTGAGTTTCTTGAGTGCAAAATTAAATTTTTTATCACAATTTGGAACATTTTTACCTATAATTTCTTCATATGATTTTTTAACTTTATTTTTTATTTTTTTTAATTTACATCCAAATTAGTTATATAGTGAAGCAATGATTTCAGTAGATTCCTTAATGCCCCTCATCCATTTAGCCCATCCCCCCCCCCACAACCCCTGCAGTAACCCTCTGTTTGTTCTCCATATTTATGAGTCTCTTCTGTTTTGTCCCCCTCCCATGTTTTTATATTATTTTTGTTTCCCTTCCCTTATGTTCATCTGTTTTGTCTTTTAAAGTCCTCATATGAGTGAAGTCATATGATTTTTGTCTTTCTCTGACTAATTTCACTTAGCATAATACTGTCCAGTTCCATCTATATAGTTGCAAATGGGAAGATTTCATTCTTTTTGATTGCCGAGTAATACTCCATTGTGTGTGTGTGTGTATATATATATATATATATATATACATATATATATACACCACATTTTCTTTATCCATTCATCCCTCGATGGACATTTGGGCTCTTTCCATACTTTGGCTATTGTTGAGAGTGCTGCTATAAACATTGGGGTGCATGTGTCCCTTCGAAACAGCACACATATTTCCCGTGGATAAATGCCTAGTAGTGCAATTTCTGGGTCATAGGGTATTTCTATTTTTAGTTTTTTGAGAAACCTCCATACTCTTTTCCAGAGTGGCTGCACCAGCTTGCATTCCCACCAACAGTGCAAAAGAGATCCTCTTTGTCTTCATCCTCACCAACATCTGTTGTTGCCTGAGTTGTTCATGTTAGCCATTCTGACAGGTGTGAGGTGGTATCTCATTGTGGTTTTGATTTGTATTTCCCTGATGATGAGTGATGTTGAGCATTTTTTCATGTGTCATTTGGCCATCTGGATGTCTTCTTTGGAGAAGTGTCTAATCATGTCTTTTGCCCATTTCTTCACTGGATTATTTGTTTTTTTGGGTGTTGAGTTTGATAAGTTCTTTGTAGATTTTGGATACTAACCCTTTATCTGATATGTCATTTGCAAATATCTTCTCCCATTCTGTAAGTTCCTTTTAGTTTTGCTGATGGTTTCCTTCGCTGTGCAGAAGGTTTTTATTTTGATGAGGTCCCAGTAGTTCATGCTTGCTTTTGTTTCCCTTGCCTCCGGAGATGTGTTGAGTATGAAATTGCTGCGGGCAAGATCAAAGAGGTTTTTGCCTGCTTTCTCCTCGAGGATTTTGATGGCTTCCCGTCTTACATTGAGGTCTTTCATCCACTTTGAGTTTATTTTTGTGTATGGTGTAAGAAAGTGGTCCAGGTTCATTCTTCTGCATGTCGCTGTCCAGTTTTCCCAGCACCACTTGCGGAAGAGACTGTCTTAATTCCATTGGATATTCTTTCCTGCTTTGTCAAAGATTAGTTGCCCATACGTTTGTGGGTCCATTTCTGGGTTCTCTATTCTATTCCATTGACCTGAGTGTGTTTTCTTGTGACAGTACCATACTGTCTTGATGATTACAGCTTTGTAGTATAGCTTGAAGTCTTGTATTGTGATGCCTCCTGCTTTGGTTTTCTTTTTCAAGATTGCTTTGGCTATTCAGGGTCTTTTCTGGTTCCATACAAATTTTAGGATTATTTGTTCTAGCTCTGTGAAGAATGCTGGTGTTACTTTGATAGGGATTGTGTTGAATATGTAGATTGCTTTGGGTAGTAGTGACATTTTAACAATATTTGTTCTTCCTATCCAGGAGCATGGAATCTTTTTCCAATTCTTTGTGTCTTCTTCAATTTCTTTCATAAGCTTTCTATAGTTTTCAGTGTATAGATTTTTCACCTCTTTGGTTAGATTTATTCCTAGGTATTTTATGGGTTTTGGTGCAACTTTAAATGGGATCGATTGCTTTCTTGATTTCTCTTTCTATCACTTCATTGTTGGTGTATAGGAATGCAACTGATTTCTGTGCGTTGATTTTATATCCTGCAACTTTGCAGAATTCATGAATCTGTTCTAGCAGTTTTTTGGTGGAATATTTTGGGTTTTCCATATAGAGTATCATGTCATCTGCAAAGAGTGAAAGTCTGACCTCCTCCTGGCCAATTTGGATGCCTTTTATTTCTTTGTGTTTTCTGATTGCAGAGGCTAAGACTTCCAATACTATGTTGAATAACAGTGGCAAGTGGACATCCCTGTCTTGTTTCTAACCTTAGGGGGAAAGCTCTCAGTTTTTCTGCCTTGAGGATGACATTAGCATTGGGTCGCTTGTATATGGCTTTTATCATCTTGAGGTATGATCCTTCTATCCCTACTTTCTTGAGAGCTTTTATGAAGAAAGGATGTTGTATTTTGTCAAATGCTTTCTCTGCATCTATTGAGAGGATCATATGGTTCTTGTCCTTTCTTTTATTGATGTGATGAATCACGGTGTTTTACGGATATTGAACCAGCCCTACATCCCAGGTATAAATCCCACTTGGTCATGGTGAATAATTTTTTTAATGTATTGTTGGATCCGGTTGGCTAATATCTTGTTGAGGATTTTTGCATCCATGTTCATCAGGGAAATTGGTCTATAGTGCTCCTTTTTAGTGGGGTCTCTGTCTGGTTTTGGAATCTGGGTAATGCTGGCCTCATAGAAAGAGTTTGGAAGTTTTCCTTCCATTTCTATTTTTTTGGAACAGCTTCAAGAGAATAGGTGTTACTTTTCCTTAAATGTTTGGTAGAATTCCCCTGGAAAGCCATCTGCCCCTGGACTTTTGTTTTTTGGCAGATTTTTTATTACTAATTCGATTTCCTTACTGGTTATGGGTCTTTTCAAATTTTCCATTTTTTCCTGTTTCAGTTTTAGTAGTGTATATGTTTCTAGGAATCTGTTCATTTCTTCCAGATTGCCGATTTTATTGGCATATAATTGCTCATAATATTCTCTTATTATTTTTTTTATTTCTGTTGTGTTGGTTGTGATCTCTCCTCTTTCATTCTTGATTTTACTTATTTGGGTCCTTTCCTTTTTCTTCTTGATCAAACTGGCTAATGGTTTATCAATTTTGTTACTTCTTTCAAAGAACCAGCTTCTGGTTTCATTGGTCTGTTCTACTGTTTTTTGTTGGTTTCGATAGCATTAATTTCTGCTCTAATCTTTATTACTTCCTGTCTTCTGCTGGTTTTGGGTTTTATTTGCTGTTCTTCTTCTGGCTCCTGAAGGCGTAAGGTTAGGTTGTGTATCTGAGATCTTTCTTCCTTCTTAGGAAGGCCTGGACTGCTATATACTTTCCTCTTATGACCACCTTTGCTGCATCCCAGAGGTTTTGGGTTGTGGTGCTATCATTTTCATTGACTTCCATATACTTTTTAATTTCTTCTTTAACTGCTTGGTTATCCCATTCGTTCTTTAGTAAGATGTTCTTCAGACTCCAAGTATGTGTTACCTTTCCAATTTTTTTCTTGTGGTTGATTTCGAGTTTCATAGCATTGTGGTCTAAAAATATGCACGGTATGATCTCGATCTTTCTGTACTTACTTAGGGCTGATTTATGTCCCAGTATATGGTCTATTCTGGAGAACCTTCCATGTGCACTGGAGAAGAATGTATATTCTGCTGCTTTAGGATGAAATGTTCTGAATATATCTGTTAAGTCCATCTGGTCCAATGTGTCATTCAAAGCCATTATTTCCTTGTTGATTTTTTTATTAGATGATCTGTTCATTGTTGTGAGTGGGGTGTTGAAGTCTCCTACTATTGTGGTATTACTATCAATGAGTTTCTTTATTTTTGTGATTAATTGATTTATATATTTGGGTGTGTTCATATTTGGCACATAAATGTTTACAATTGTTAGGTCTTCTTGGTCTATAGACCCCTTGATTATGATATAATGCCCTTCTGCATCTCTTGATACAGTCTTTATTTTAAAGTCTAGATTGTCTGATGTAATATGGCTACTCCGGCTTTCTTTTGTTGACCATTAGTATGATAGATGGTTCTCCATCCCCTTATTTTCAATCTGTAGGTGTCCTTATAAAGTGGGTATCTTGTAAACAGCATATAGATGGGTCTTGTTTTCTTATCCTTTCTGTTACCCTATGTCTTTTTTATTGGAGCATTGAGTCCATTGACATTTAGAGTGAGTACTGAAAGTTATGAATTTATTGCCATTATGATGCTTGTAGAGTTAGAGTTTCCGGTGGTGTTCTCTGGTCCTTTCTAATCTTTTGTTGCTTTTGGTGTATATATATATATATATATTTTTTTTTTTTCTTTTTTCATCTTTTCTCCCCTCAGAGAGCCCCCCTTAAAATTTCTTGCAGGGCTGGTTTATTGTCACAAACTCCTTTAATTTTTGTTTGTCTGTGAAACTTTTTATCTCTCCAATTTTGAATGAAAGCCTTGCTGGATAAAGAATTCTTGGCTGCATATTTTTGTGATTCAGCACACTGAATATATCCTGCCACTCCTTCCTGGCCTGCAAAGTTTCTGTGGATAGGTCTACTGCAAACCTGATCTGTCTTCCCTTGTAGGTTAGGAACTTTTTTTCCCTTGCTGCTTTCATGATTCTGTCCTTGCCTGAGTATTTTGTGAATTTGACTATGATATGCCTTGTTGATGGTCAGTTTTTGTTGAACCTACTGGGAGTCTTCTGAGCTTCCTGGATTTTGATGTCTGTGTCTTTCCCCAGGTTAGGAAAGTTTCCACTATGATTTGCTCACATAACCCTTCTGCCCCTTTTTCTCTCTCTTCCTCCTCTGGGACCCCTATGATTCTGATGTTGTTCCTTTTTAGTGAGTCACTGATTTCTCTAGTTCTTAAATCGTGGTCTTTTGCCTTACTCTCCCTTTTTTTTTCTGCTTCGTTATTCTCTACAAGTTTGTCCTGTATATTGCTGATTCTCTCTTCTGCTTCATCCATCCGTGATTGCAGCTCAGTTATAGCATTTTTAATTTCATTCTGGCTATTTTTTTCTTCTTTTATCTCTGCAGAAAGGGATTCTAATCTATTTTCGACTCCAGCTAGTATTCTTATTATCGTGATTCTAAATTCTGGTTCAGACATCTTGCTTGTGTCTGTGTTGGTAAATCTCTGACTGTCATTTCTTCGTGCTCTTTCTTTTGGGGTGAATTCCTTCGTTTTGTCATTTTGAAGGGATAATAGGAATTAATGAGGTAGAAAAATTGAAATTAAACAATTAAAATTTAAAAAATATTAAAATTAAAAATTAAAAACACACACACACAAAAATCGAATAGATGATGCTAGATTCTACGTGTGTTTTGGCCTGGGTGTAGAAAATGGTTTGACAGATTATAGAAACAAAAAAAAAACAAACAAGCAAAAAGGAGGGAGAGAAAAAAAAAGGAAGTTGTTTGAGAATTTGAAAAAATGAATACACTAAATAGACTAAAATACACAAAGTAGAGAAATTAGTAGAAAACAATTATAGAAAAATATTTTTAATAAAGATTAAAAAGAAATATGATTTTTTTCATTTTCTGTATTTAAGAAAAAAGAAATGAAAATAAGAAAAAAGATTTAAAAAAAAGAAAAAAAAAGACAAAGAAATCGTTTGAAAATTTGAAAAAGTGAATACACTGTAGTAGACTGAAATAAAATAATGGGAGTAAGATAGAATTCGAAAACATTTACATAAAAGCAAAAATTATAGTAATAAAAATTAAATAAAAATATTTTTAAAAGAAATTGAAAGTAAAAATGAAGTTTTTCTCTTTCTGCATTCAAGGAAAAGAAAAGAAATGAAAAAGAAAAAGAAAAAAAAAGGAAATTGTTTAAAAATTTGAAAGGATGAGTACACTGAAGTAGACTAAAATAAAACGATGGAAGTAAAGTAGAATTTGACAGTTTACACAAAAGTAAAAAATACAGTCATAAAAATTAAAGACAGATATTTTTAATAAGAATTGAAAATAAAAATGAGTTTTTTCTCTTTCTGTATTCAAGAAAAAGAAATGAATTGTAAAAGAGAAAAAGGAAGCAGAGGGAGAAAAAAAAATGAATAGGTGAACCTGCTAACAGATTGAAGTAGGACCCAGATTGCTTCGCTCTCCCCAGAGGTCAGTCCATGTAACTCTCCATAGTCCACAAACTAAGGCGGCAGTGAGGTCCGTGCACTTGAAGAGCGAAGCTGGCCCAGTTGGGCAGAGCTTGGTGCAACAGCTCCACTCTCCACTAGATGGCACTGCTAGCCTACTGGGGTGGATTGCTGCTGGGCTCCTTGCGCATGCGCATGTGCAGGAGTGGTGGAAAATGGCTCCACCCAGTCTGTTCTCCCGGATCAGCAATTGTGCACTGGTCCTCCTTCTTCAGCTCTCGTCCACTCCCCGCTTTTCCACTCTCCACGACCAGACCCCAGGCGTGCCTCTCCCCCAAGTTTTGTCTCAGATGCGGCTGCTCTCCCTGGTCCCTTACTTCCGAAGGACTGCGTCTTTGACCTGCTCCGCGCCTCCGCGGGAGGGTCTCACTGAGCAATGGCTGAATGAGCAATGGCCGAATGTCAGCTGCACCCAGGAACGCCTGCTGGACACTTCTGTGGCCGGTGCCCTGAGACTGTGGCCAGGTGCCAGCCTGCCCCCCCAAAAAATCGCGAGACAGTGTAGCCTCAGCGTTTCAGAGACCATGGAAAATCGCAACACACGTCTGGCACCAGGCTTCCCCCTCAACAAACTTGCCCCAGAACCAGCGAATGTGGCTGCCCTCCCGGGTCTGCTGGGACCAGGTGGCTTCAACAGTCTCTACCACATGTCCTTCCAGCAGTGGAACCGCTTTTCCCTGTATGGCTTGAGAACCTCCCGGACCCCACTCTGTTCCTGGGGATTCACCTTTCCCACCAGAGCACCACCAGGTATGGAGCTGCGGAGATGCAGCCTTTGCGCTCCCCTTGTTTACAGTGTTAATGGAATTTAAACCCTCTCCTTTCTCCTTTCTCCCTTTTTAGTTTAGTCCCTGTGGCTGTTTCCAATTTTCCACTCTCTCCAGCTGCTTTTGGGGAGGGGTGCTTTTCCTGTATGCTCCCCACCCCCACCCAGTTTCTGTCCTCTCTCCACCACAAAAGGGGTTCCCTACCTTTAGGAGCTTCTTGCTCCCCATGTTCAGCTCTTCACGTCGCGTACCTGCTGAATTCTGTGGTTCAGGTTGTGCAGATTGTTGTGTTAATCTTCCAATCGGTTTTCTAGGTGCGTAGGATGGTTCCGTGTTGGTCTGGCTCTATTTCATGGATGCGAGATACACAAAAAGCTTCCATGCTATTCCACCATCTTGACTCCTCCCCCCCTTCATGTGATTTTTTTTACTCTCTTATCTCTCTCCTCTATTTTGTGCTTCCATTATCAGTTAAGTTGGTGCGAATAAGTGTCCCACATTTTTCTGGGGATGTTTATTTATCTTCATTTTGCTCTCTTTTCTTCAGACTGCATAATCTCTATTGATCTATCTACAAATGTTCTTATTTCTTTACAAGGTTTTATTTTTAAGTAATCTCTACACCCATCTGTAGGGCTCAAATTTATAACTCCAAGATCAAGAATCACATTGCTCTACTGACTGAGCCAACCAGGCACCCCAGATTTTCTTATTCTTTTGCTTATTATGTCTATGCCAGGATACATTGGTCAGTTGAACACCTCTAATTAATTTTTCATATCAATTATTATGATTTTCAACTGCAGAATTTCCATCTGTTTTATTATTTCTATGTATTTTATTGATATGCTCTATTCAAGGACACACTGTCATCAGACCTTCCTTAACTTTTTTAACCATTTTTGTTGTTGTTGTTGTTGTTGTTGTTGTTCTTTGAAATTTGAAATAGCTATTTTGCAGTCTTTGTTAAGTCCGATTTCTTTGGAAATCTTTGCCAGGTCCCCTCATTGGCCGTTCTTGCTTTTGTTTGTTTGTTGTTTGCTTATTTATTCTCTCAAAACCTTTTATTAGAGATTTAATATCTTAGATAATATATTGTAATCATTCTGGTTTCTGCTACTACCACTACCATTAACCCCATTCTTCCACCCTTTCCACCAAGAGTTTGTCGATGTCTGTTTATTTGTTTATGGCATTGATGTACTTTTGTATGTGCTTGTATTTTCCTAACAGGATGCATACTCTAATTTCTTTCTTCAAAGGTCACAGCCTTGGGCTTGCACACAGTCAGCCTGGGATGGTACTGATTTTCACACTGGTGCCTTTGAATATATCTGTGTCTGAAATATCTGTTACTGGGCCCACTCCTGTTGAAATCACATGCAGCTATTAGCCTCCACTAATTGCCAGCCTGTCTCTCTATTGTTTTTGACAATGCCCTCTGGTATAAATTGTTGCACAGTCTGATCAAATTAAATTAGGCTAGTTTTTCAAGGGTATTCCCAAGGAGGGCTGTCATTAGCAATCTCTTTCCCTAGTTCTCTCTGCACATTTATAGTTTATGTAGAGTTGAGCTTGTAGCCTCATGGAATAACCAGGCTACTTATAATTTATTACCACCCAAATCTCCATTGTCTCATAAGGTACTCTTAAGTTTGATCTTTCCCAAACTCTGTTCCAAGTACAGTCAGTTCTTTTGAGACTGCTTCAGAGGATCGTCCAGGCAAAACCCCTATACCAGTACCCCAGATCTAGACACAGATACAGTGGCCTACTTTTCTTGGAATGATGCCAGTACCGTAAAAGTGGGAGTACTCGCAAGAGCAGTAGCCCATGGTCTTCAGGGCTTGCCCTCTCCATGCGTGAAATCAAACCTTCCTACAGACTTGCAGTGAATGAAGTTGGGGCCCCCATACACTCAGCCCGACATAGCTGAGGAGTTGCTGTGTGACTTTACAGCTGGGGCTGTATAGAAGAAGAAAATCCCAGCTTTCTCCACTGTTCTTGCTTGGCACAGAGCTTCTGCCATGTAAATCAGAGGGGAAAGAAAAATGCTGGTGGGATGTCCCACTGGGGAGTTACTATAGTTATTGGCCAGTTCCTTGGGGGGTAGGAAGCCCTGTGATCTAGACTGCACATGCAAGAGCAGAAATTTGTGTCATTCTGAGTTTGTGGGTCATTGTGGGTCATTGTGGGTCATGGCTCAGATGCCATAGATTTTCACTGTTCTTACCAAAATTTGGTGGATTTACTTGATAAATGCTCTTTCATTTACTTCAGTAAATTATCCCTGAGGATAATTTCCAGAGACTTGAAAATTGTAGTAATTTATAATTTTCACTGATTATAGTGACTTAACTAGGGAGTGCCTCTACAGAAATTTTTATGCCATCATTCCAGAAAGAGTGGTGAAGTTCTCATAAGATTTGAAGATGTGTTAAAACATTTTACTTGAGTTAAGGGCATGTATTGATTTTCAAACATCATATAAAACTATGCAGTTTTTCCCTTTTTTAATTGTTGCATCCAAGTTGTTGATATTCTGCCAATTGTGTGCCACTTGGAGTGAGGGGCAGAAGGTGACTCACCTAGAATATGTACCTATGTTCCTTCGTTGAGTCTCATCTTTCCTCTTAAGTACATTGTGAAAATGTAAGTGTATTCTACAGACTATTCTATAGTCCTAGGATAAAGAATATGAATGGTCCCCAATGAATATATAAAACATTTATAGGAAGATATCTTCGTTTTTGAGAAGTGAAAACAATATTGTTATTGAGTTATTTTATCAAAATACTTAAGAATTGATCTTATACTATTATATCCAATATTTCCAGTATTGTCAAAGTAAATCTCTAAAAAATCATGTCTATTTAGTTTATTGAAATCCTATTTATAAAATGTAATGACTAATTCTATATCACCAGCAGGGTATAGTGATAATGTATAATTTTGTACTATCTACAAACTTAGAGGACATAAATCTAACCACATTATTGCACAGAATGGTAAACTGAGGTTCACAAAAATGAATTTTTTTTCCCTAA
The DNA here is from genome assembly GCF_046562875.1 of Panthera onca. Taxonomy (NCBI): domain Eukaryota; kingdom Metazoa; phylum Chordata; class Mammalia; order Carnivora; family Felidae; genus Panthera; species Panthera onca. Next base: position 23,225,735 of record NC_138339.1, read on the forward strand.
AGTGGCATAAATAGTTAGTAACTGAAAATATGAGCTCATGAATCTGGGTTATGTTCTTTTTCCACTTCATCACTCTGCTTTACCAAAATATAAAACCACTTCTCTTTCCAAAGAACAAAAAAATAATTCTGTCATTGTTGCCTTTTAGAAAATATATAGATGGCACTTGGTCTAATTTGTGGGCTACAGACAGTCATCCATCATTAAAAGAAAAGGATCATATAGCTCCATGCGATTACACATATAGTGATCCACAGCCACGAGCTACTTTCTTTCTTTCACTTTTATTGCCCTGAGAATTACTAGAGAAGTCAAAAGATTGTAGTTTATTGGAAGCAGAGAAGGGACACACCATTGTACATCTCTTGGTAGTTTATGATGGTATACTATATAACTGTGATTGGTGAGTTTGAGGGGAATTTCAGGAGTAATTAAGTGTCCATGTGGCACTACTTTTTAAGGGAATCCAGAGGTAAGCATTTGGCTATAGCTATATTTTATCCATAGACTTATCCACAGAGACAGAACAGAGACTGTCCTATAATAGTTTAATAATATAATTTGCTAAATTATGTAATGTTTGGAAATGTTTATATAATTTAATAAATCTGTACCCCTGTTTCTTTCTATATTTTATGAGGGGGAACCCTAATTTCTTATCCAAATTGAATTTCTAAAAATCTAATAGTAATAATTCAGTTCCATTTCCCTCTTGCATACTATGTCACTTTAGTCTTTCTCAAACACATTTGGGATTTTATCCTTCCAATAGAGCAACATTAAACATTTCCTCTACCTTGTTTTCCAAGTCAATTCAGTATCTCTTCCTACCACACCCCGTGTTTAGAATAAATGCCAAAGTTACAAATGATTTTCATTATTCTACAATGTATTTGTTCAGTAAAATCACTTTTGCAACAAGATACCCATGGTGGGTAGAAATATTTCTGGAAGCCAGAAGTGAATGTGAACTACATAAATATGTAACATTAGAGTCAAAGTCAGTGTGTTCTTTAGCCATCTGCTGTTCATATAGATACCAAAAATGCTTGTGACCATTGCAATACCATCTGACACAGGCAAATTGTGACTGTGGGGAAACACTGACAGAGAAAAATAAGCCATGTTAGCTAATTGCAGATTGAAATAAGTCATTTAAAACATTTACCAAAAACACAGGCCCATGTGAAAACATTATTGCACCAGTCATGGATTGAGACAAGAGACTGGTCTTCATGTTAATTCGCATCAGCTTCCTGGTGAAGCTTTCTTTTTTTTTTTTTTTTTTCCCCTGCATCTATGTCTTCCTGACACATTGGAAGAAACATCTCTGCTCTCATCTAAACTCATCCTATGGAGGATGGAGTCTATCCTCTTTTATCTACTCTCCGATTCTGGCTTCTTTAATCTTTTCCAATCTTACTATACAACCATTCATTCTATTGTTTACCTTAAAAATATATATACTATGCCATATATTGTATCATTTTCTTGAATATACTTTCCAATGTCTTCCACTGTTAGCCAAAAAAAAAAAAAAAAAAAAAAAAAAAAATCCAAAGTCTTTATCAGGATTTACAATGTATGGGCATCATGATTGGTCTATCCTGTCCATGAGACCAAATCTAATTTTCATATTCCTTATTAACTATTCTGGTCTCATTAGTCTTATTATAGTCTTTGAAACCCCTACACATGTTCTAATTTCCTGGGTTCCTTTTTTTTTTTCTTCTACATCCCATGGAAGTTGTCCCCAGTTATTTACAAAGCATGTTTCCACTTGCAGTTTATATATATATATATTATATATATATATATATATAATATATATATATTATATATATATATATAATATATATATAATATATATAATATATATATATTATATATATAATATATAATATATATATAACAATGTATACAATATATATTATGTATTATATTATATTATATTATATTAATTATATTATATATTATATTATATATTATATTATATATTATATTATATTATATATATATTATATTATATTATATTATATTATATTATATTATATTAATTATATATATATATATTTGTCCAACTAGGCAAAGCTTTCTCTGAGCTCTCCACCTTCATTATCTTCTTTCCATCTATTTTAAATAGTGTTTATCACAATTTAAAATTATCTAACATAATTAGATAATTTCAAATATACATAAATATATATATATTTATGTATAAATATTGACTTCTAATTTACAGGGCAAATATAGACAAGTGTTGACACCTAATAGCTGTAACTTAAATGAATAAATTAATAAATTGCTATGGATATTTAGAGGGCAGATAGTTAGAAAGAAGATGTACTACCTGGAGAAAATGAGTAGGAAAAACATAATTGAGAAGACACTGGACTTTTGTGGGAAATCAAATAGCTATGTCCTGGGGTAGGAGATTATAAAGAACTCATTGCAAAGCAGAACACTGCTTTCTGGCCTTGCTGAAAACAGCAGCCCTTCTTTGCTTATCTAGTTAATGTGTATCTAGGGGTTGGGTCCTGCCTATGCTTATGAATTCCTCAGATCATGTTATCTGTGGAATATCTCATCTTGTTTTCCACCCTGCTTTCTGCAGCTGCTCTTTTGTAGTCTTAGCAATGCTTAACTTATATTTCTGCAAGCTTTCAATATGTTCTTACTGGCATGTAACCCACTGATATATTGTGTGATGTTTCCCTAAATGTATGCTTAAAAATCCGGAAGCTTGAGAGCAGCTCCTGGAGACTTCCCTGAGTCTCCCCCTCACCTCTCTTGACTTGCAGAGTCTTGAGTAATCCTTTCTGCTGTCCGTGGCTTTGCTGGACATAGCCAAAAGCCAAACCCGCAGACTTTATAAGGCAAAGAGAAGGAAAAAAGGACACTAAAAAGGGTATGTAAAAATACACTTGATTTTTAAAATTGTGGCTAAACAAACAGCAAAATTTACTATCTTAACCATTTTTAAGTTCAGCAGTGTGAAGTATTTCATATTGTTGTTGAAATCAATCTCCAGAACTCTTTTCATCTTGCAAAACAAAACCCGGATGCCCATTGAACATCAATTTTCCACCACTCCACCCCATCAATCCGGTGTCTGGAAACCACTATTGTTCTGTCTATAAATTTGGCATGTAAATAGAATCACAGAGTATTTGTCTTTCTGTGACTGTCTCTTTCCACTTAGCATAATGTCAGCAAGGTTTATCAGTATTATAAATGTGTCAGAATGTCTTTTTTTTTTTTTTTAAAGACTGAATAATATTCCATTAGGTTTTGTGAAGAATGCTGCTATGAACATGGGTATGCAAATATATTTCTGAGATCCTGCTTTCAATACTTTTGAGCATACATTCAGTAGTGGAGTTGCTGGATCATATGGCAGTTTGCACTCTATTTTTAAAAACTGAACTTGTATCTAGCAATGTGAACTCATCAATCATAATAATTTATGTAGAAAATTATTTTGGACTTTGTTACACAATCATATCATCTGAGAGTAAAGTAACCTTTTTTCCCCCTTATTTTCCAATTGACATACCTTTTTTCCCCCACATATTAATTTGCTGACCCAGAAAATCCAGTCAGTGCAGTGTTGAACAAAATTGGTGAAATAGAATATCCTTACTTTTCTCCATATCTAGGAAAATGCTTTCAATGTGTTGACAGTTTTATTGTACATATCTTTGTTAGTTTACATAAGTTAACTTCTATTCCAAATTTTGTTACTTTTTTCTTTCCTATGAAGGATGCTGGGCTTTATAAAAAGTCTTTTTTTCTGCTTCTATTATAATAATTATATGATATGTCTCTTTAATTCAATAATATGATAAATTTTAGTAATTCACCTTTGAATTCCAAGTCAAACTTTCATTCTAATAAAAAATTGGATATATATATATATATATATATATATATATATATATGTTTATTTAAAAAATATATTTTTAAAATGTTTACGTATTTGTTCTTGGGAGAAAGAGAGCAAAAGCAGGGGATGGGCAAAGAGAGAGAGGGAGACACAGAATCCGAGGCAGGCTCCAGGCTCTGAGCTGTCAGCACAGAGCCCAGTGTGGGACCCAAATCCACAAACTGTGAGATCATGACCTGAGCTTAATTTGGATGCTTAACCAACTGAACCACCCAGGTGCCCCTGGATTGATATTTAAAAAGACATTATTTCTAGCTGGCTTAATTCAAAATTTTTTATTATATACATTATCCCTTCCTTCCTTCCTTCCTTCCTTCCTTCCTTCCTTCCATTCATTACAACATTGAATAGGAGTAGCCACCCTTGCCTTTTTTTTTTCTTTTCTTTTCCTTTTTAATCGTATAGTGAAAACCTTCAGTCATTCATCATTAGGCATGATGTCAGAAGTAGGCTTTTATAGATCTCTTTTATGGTCAAGTGGATCCCCTTCTAATCCTTGGTTAATGAGTATTTCCATTGTGAATGGATGTTGCGTTTTTGCAAAATGCTTTTCTGTGTTAATTGATATAAATTTCTTGAGTAAACCACCTAGGTTGTGGTGTATTCATTTTATATATTTTTAGGCTAAATTTGCTAATATGTTTTGAGGAATTTGAATGCATGTTATGAGAGACATTAATATACTATTTTCCTTTTTGTACTGTCTTTCTCTGATTTCAAAATTAGGGTAATGCCAGCTTCATTAAATGAGCTGTAAAATGTTCTGATCTTCTATTTTCTTAAAGGGTTTTGTAAAATTAGTGTTATTTTTTATTTGAATGTTTGGTAGAATTTGCCAGTAAGACCATCTGGGCCTGAACTTATCTTTTACAAAATGTTTTTAATAATAATTTCGATTTCTTAATAGCTGTGAGACTATAGAAATGAGCTATTTTATCTTGACTCAGTTTTAGTATTTTTTAGATTTCAAGATACTGGGCTATTTCATCAATGATAACAAAATTATGTGTGTAAGTTTCTTTATAATATCGCCTTATTCTCTTAAGCTTATGGTGACTTTAGCAATATCTCACCTTTCATTCCTGATACTGGTCAGATGTGTATTCTCTTTTTTTGTTGTCAGTCTTCAGCGCTTATCAATTGTATTAACCTCTTCCAATAGAAAAATATTGGGTATTTTGTTTTTCTTCATTGCAATTATGTTTTCTAATTTTACTGAATTAGCATTTGCTGATTACATCATTTATTTTGCCTTCTTTGGTTTATTTTGTGTGTTTTTTTATGGTTTCTTAGAGAAGATTTTGTTCTTGATTCTTTTTCAAACCAGTGGTGAACTGAGGAGTTCATAAAAAATCTTCATGAGGTCGGTTTTCCTGAGACCATCCCTTCTTTTCATCTCTGTAGTTATTTTTGGTTCTCTAATGTTCCATAGTTTACTCTTCCAACAACAAAAGTAGAGCTTTAGTTTATTCGCTCTGCTAGTTCACATCAGCAACTAAGACTATATCCAGGGTTAAGTGATGGAAGTTCAGTGAGGAAAAAAAAATAAAAAATTCAGCAGAGGCTGGCCCCATCCTCCTGGAACTATCATCCCAAATATTTAAGATGTTTCCAGTCCCTTCACATTTTGGCTTCTGCGGGATCCCACTGCAGCCACTGACATAGCTCCAAGTCTATTAGGAGGCTGGAGTCCCAGACCATGGAGAAAATGAAATACCAACCAACCAACTGACCAACCAACAAAATGAATGATTTCTTTACACTTTCTGATGTTAGGAGTTCTTTTTCCCATTCTACAAGGAAGAACTTGGAGAAATCTGGGACAATCATTTCTGGAAACTAGAAAGCAGATACATTCACAGTTTGAATTATATTCTGTAGATATCTCTAACACAAATATGGTAAATGTAAGAAAGACATTTTGCAACTTCAAAGAAAGAAATAAAGAAAAGACAAAATAAATACATGCGTAATAAAGTAGTCTAAATATAAATACAAATTTCAAAAATGGGCATGTCTTTAAATAGTTAATAGTATGTGACATCAATGTCTACAAATGATATTCAATTTCTAGTCAACCAGGGGTCAACACTCCAGTTCCACACAAGAGGAAATACAATCCTACCATATTGTAATTTTCAGTATAGGAAAATGTGTATCAAGTCAAGGCACTGTATTGTTTATGGGTTTAAAATTTTAGATTCCATTGTTTAATAAAAAAAGGAAGACTTAGTTGTAAGGCAAAACAGGACAACTTTCAAATCATAAAAATAAAAATTCATAGAAGTTAGAACCCAATGTGTTAAGGTATTATGGGATCATGAAAGGTATAAAATGGATGGAGATAGGTACATGAATTTTGGCATAAAAGTATCAGATTTGTAAAAAAAATGGAATGATGCAAATATGATAAATAAATGTAAACTATCATCAGCACAGAAGAGTGCAAACTCAATCAAGAAAATTGTTAATATGGTGAAAGAGCCCTTTGAAACCTATGACAATCTTCTTAAGTTAATAGATAATTATAATGATAAAAGTTGCAATTTTCTAATTAGCAACTGAACATGCTAAAAATGGATAGCACCTCAACACACAAATATTTCACTCCCAGAAACAAAACACAACAAAACACACCTTAGCCACTAACAGGACATGATTAGCTAAGGGAAACGAATATTCTGATGTGAGGTAGAAATGGATATGCAAAAGAAAATAGCTCATGTGTTATAATAAAAATTAAAGGAAAGAGATAAAATCTAACTACATCACTAAAAATGTTGAATTTAAAAAATCAATATAAGCTCTTATAATCATCTTTAGAAAAAAATAAGATCAGATATTTATAAGGGGAAGTATAAGTGAAGCTGTGCCCTTAGAGGTCTCAAGTCAACAATAATCACAGTCATAGGAGCAACAAAAGTAACAATACCACCACCACCCATAAAAACTTGTTCAGAGCTCAGAACTTTCAGGAAAAATTAAAATTTCTGAGATGCTCAACAAGTAGAAAATTCACTATTCATAGTGATTCCCTGGAAAATATTATCAAGCCATATGTGGATAAATTAAAGATGAATAAAAATAATCATTCATGGGAAAATTTAGATTTAACATGACCAAGCAATGATAGGAGGCTTCTTAGCCTACATGAGAAATTTGCATAGGATTTAGTAGAGGGAGCAAAGCACAGAAATATCATGGAAATTCAAGTGCTCATAAGGTTCAAGCACATTGTCGTACCTCAGCTGGGTCACTCTGATGGCGACTGGGATCTCAGCTCCTCCAAATTCTGCATCTCCTCAGTGCAGCAGCTGGACTTTAGTTCCCTTAGATCTCCTTGTTTAGCTTTCTTAACTCCTAGGTGAAGTTCATGTGCACTACTGTGGTAGAGTGTACCAGCTCTTCTGTAAGTCAGAGGCATCACTGTGGAAAGATTGAAGTGCTCAAAGGAAAACATGGGTTTCAATTAATTTGGTAGATGCCAGCTCACCCTTGAGGGGTCCACTTTGTCTGGCTACCCAAGTTTTCATGTTCATCTTTCCTCCCTGACAGCCAGATCTGCTCACTTCAGAACCTGTAGCAGATGCCAAGGTAACAGACTTACATAGTGGACGTAACTCAGTCTCCCAAGTTTATAAGATCATATCAGCATAACACATCCCTGTTGTCATTCATAGTGGTTTTGCCTCTTTGATGAAACCCTGAAATACCTATTTTCCTAAAGCAGAATAACAATATCATTGTTCTTGAATACAAGAAATATAATAATTTCTTATTTAATAATAATAAACTATCATAATTCCCAGAATAAGGTAATAGGAAGCATACAGTGGGAGAGAGTATAGTGTAAGATCTAAGGTAAATTGATTTCCTCAATTTGAATGAGGGAAAAGATAATATATAAATAAGAATATTAAAAATAATTACCTAAACCATCAATCATGTAAAGTTTCTGAGGGAGTGCAATCTACTGTCTGCAAAGAGAGCTTGGAGAAGCTCTTTCTGGTGTTTGGACTGAAACTTAAGAGAACATGGAGAACATTTCAGTAAGGTGATTTGGACAAGGAAAGAAGATCATTTGGGTTGGTTTAGAATGTTATCTGTTAAAAAATGTTTTTTTAAGTTTATTTTTCAGAGAGAGACAGAGAGAGTGTACAGGGGAGGGGCAGAGACAGAGAGAGAGGGAGAGAGAGAGGGAGAGAGAGAGGGAGAAAATCCCAAGCAGGCTCCACACTGTCAGCATGGAGCACGACGTGGGGCTCAAATCCACAAGCTGTCAGATCATGACTTGAGCCAAAACCAAGAGTCGGACGCTCAACCAATTGAGCCATCCAGGCACCCTAAGAACGCTATCTTTTTTAATAATAGGAAAAAAGGTCTCCTGATTTACAGTGATGGTGCTTCAGCAAGACAGATTTGTGTTATGGCAATGTTTTCACTAGTAATAATACATTCTAGTTGATAAAAAACTTCAGAACTGCCAGTATATTATGAAGAAACATATCAACACATAAAGTAGGGTACTTTGAAAATTTTACATTTTTTTTCTGAAATTTACTAACTTTCCCTCAGCAGAAATGCAATATGCTTAATAGAGTAAGAAGGAGGAAGTTTGATATTTTGTCAGCTTTGACTGTAAAAGTTGTGAAGACTCCATGCAAATGACATTATTTCCTGACACTAATTCCTCAATCTAAATTAAAAAAAATGCATATCTATTCCCTGATACTGTTACTCATTTTTCAATAGAGGAGGCTTTAAGAAATATATTCTGCTTACTGTACTTTGTAAATGAGATGAAATATTTAAATTTTAAATTTTCATTTGTTGTTGCCTTTGAGTTAAACATGTGTGCATAGTTTCAATAAAGAATGTGATGAGAAATATTTTGGTTCCTGGCAGATAAAAGAAGCCCATACCAATACAAGTCAAAACCACAGTGAGGTACCACCTCATGCCAGTCAGAGCAGCTAAAATGAACAAATCAGGACACTATAGATGCTGGAGAGGATGTGGAGAAATGGGGACCCTCTTGCACTATTGGTGGGAATGCAAACTGGTGCAGCCGCTCCGGAAAACAGTGTGGAGGTTCCTCAAAAAATTAAAAACAGATCTACCCTCTGACCCAGCAATAGCACTGCTAGCAATTTACTCAAGGATACAGGAGTGCTGAGGCATAGGGGCACTTGTACCCCAATGTTTATAGCAGCACTTTCAACAATAGCCAAACTATGGAAGGAGCCTAAATGTCCATCAACTGATGAATGGATAAAGAAATTGTGGTTTATATACACAATGGAGTACTATTTGGCAATGAGAAAGAATGAAACATGACCTTTTGTAGCAACGTGGATGGAACTGGAGAGTGTTATGCTAAGTGAAATAAGTCATACAGAGAAAGACAGATACCATATGTTTTCACTCTTATGTGGATCCTGAGAAACTTAACAGAAGACCATGGGGGAGGAGAAGGAAAAAAAAAAGAGAGGGAGGGAGGCAAACCATAAGAGACTCTTAAAAACTGACAATAAACTGAAGGTTGCTGGGGAGTGGGAGGGAGGGGAGGGTGGGTGATGGGCATTGAGGAAGGCACCTGTTGGGAGGAGCACTGGGTGTTGTATGGAAACTAATTTGACAACAAATTTCATATTAAAAAATAAATAAATAAAGGAAGCCCACACCTAAATCTTACTTATAAACTAAGTTGAATTGTAAAAATAGTAGGAAAATACATTTGACTGTAAAATTCTGTGGCAAACTAGCGGACGGAGGAGAGTAGAAGCAATAAATTCCAATTCATATAAAGAGCCAACCACAGGGATGGGATAAAATGAGTTCAGGGTTTATACACTTAGAAAAAGAAGTAATGACACATGAATGAGTGAACAAATCTGTCTCTTAAAATGATTATTGAGCTGTGGTGAGTCTAGAGCTAAACTGTATTGAGATCAAAGTGAAGAGTTTCAGGAACTTCAGCATTAATTTGCACCATTTTTGTCAGCTGTAAAATCATATGGCAATCAAGGCTTATCCAAAAAATGTCCTTTTTAATTTTTTGGACAATCACAGAAAATTAAGCTCTCAATGGGCTTTTTGATTTAACGACTTCAATGATCATGACTGAATATATAAAATTTAGCTCAATAATGAAACATAGAAAACATATAGGGGAGTGCACTATTTTTATATTTTCAAAGTGTAATTTTTAAAACCTTAAAAGCATTATTCTTACATAAGTATGATATGGACATGTGTCAAATATTTATTAACTCATCAATGAAGGAATCAATAAAATGATAAAGCTAATTCAAAGAGCATTTTGAAAACCTGGGCATTAAGAGTCATTTTGAAAAAAAATATTAAAAGATATTAAAATAATATGGCTAAGATAGATATAAAAGTAGCAAATGTCCTCTGGGGCAATAAAACAATAAATTGTGGGGTTGTCTTCCATATTGGACAGAAATCTGCTTGGTAATATTCACTCTTCATTGTCCAGGCTTTAATCGAGTAACAAATAGCAGTCAGCACAGGTGCTTTCTCCTAGATAATTAAATAATCCTAAGAGGGTCTCGTTAAACAATACCTGGTATGACTTTGAAATAATAACTGCCCACTATTCTGCCTTATTTTCAAATTTTGAAGACTTTTTCTATCCAGTTCATTTGCAACAGAAGGCACTAGGTGGGCCATTTTAATTATTATAGTAAATATAATGAAACTAAGTTTATAGTTGAAGTTATTTAAAGCTAATGATAATATATACACAAAAATAAATTATATCTTATTAAAAAACTTAAATTTCTGTCTTTGCATAATAGAAAAGGTAATGCACTATCTGATCTTGTTTTGTAATGATGACCATTCCATCCCTGTAACACATTCTTTGCTTACAGAAACATAACTGGTGTTTTTAAAAAGTAAGTGCATATAGATTTTGGAAATGGTCACAAATTTAATCATTGCTTTTTATCATTATCTTTATTTTCCAGTTGCACATTCATTTGTAACCCAGTTGTGTGTGGGTTCTTTTTTTTTTTTTTTTTTTCAGTTTGGTTCTTTTTTAATTAACCCAACATTCATATCTTAAAGAAAAAAATTAGTGATGACTAGAAATAAGTTAAAAAGTGATAGAGACAGAGGCTAAGGAATGTTCCTATAGAAGATAAACTTTTAAGTCAGAAATAATTGGTATGGAAAGATCCCAAAAGAATATTAATCGAGGTTTGAACTTGTGGATACTGGGCAATAATTTTACCACCCAGTTGTAGACATTTAGCATAGCTTCAGAGCCAGTCTTGTATGATATTTAACACTAAATATAAAGTTGATTTTTTAAAGGATTGATTTGGGAAGCTAAGCAGTTTCAGCTACAGCATTTGACATCTGCTGCTTAGCAAGTAATAACATTAATAAAGCAATGCAATTTTCTACAATGAATGGAGCGGATGGTCCAGTAAATCACTGGATAACTTTAGCCATCAATCTTTTCTTGCTCAAGGCTGGGGCATGACTGAAAACAAGGAAGAAAAAGAAAATAAGCTAGAAGGCTTTTCAGAAGAGTGAAACATACAAGTGAAGTAAATTTCCCTCTTTGGATAGAAGACAAATGTTTCCAAGTCAGGGAAAACTACTCATTCTTAAACAATAGACTTCAGTCTCTTTTCTATTCGTCTTCATAGTGGAACACTTTAGATGGCTCTGCAAATTGATACCCAAGGCTAAGAGCAAGTGGAAACATTTGCTCTGAAATTTCTTTCTTTCTCTTAAATTTTAGCTGCCAGATTATCGCGGTTGTATGTCATCACCACACCCATGTCAGGGCAAGGAAGACATGATAATGTCTCTAAGTAACATTAGTTTACAGGCTGGAGACAGAACAGTTCAGGGACTAGCTCAGGAAACACACCAAAGGCAACAGGAGAACCAGCATGTGTGAGAAACATCTCCCTGCACACACACTTCCTATGTAGAGAATCTTAAGAATTTAAATGGGGGTGGGGGGGGGGGTCCTGGGTGGCTCAGTAGGTTAAGCATCTGACTTCGGCTCAGGTCATGATCTCGGTTTGTGAGTTTGAGCCCTGCGTTGGGCTCTGTGCTGACAGCTCAGAGCCTGGAGCCTGCTTTGGCTTCTGTGTCTGCCCCTTCTCTCTCTCTCTCCCTCTCTCAAAAATAAACATTAAAAGTAAAACAATTTAAAAAAAAAGAATTTAAATTGGGAATCATAGTATTGAGAAATTTAGCAACTTCTATATACACAGCTCCTGTGCTATGAAAGATTGATCTAAGGGACTACATTATTTTTTTTTAATTTTTTAATGTTTATTTATTTTTGAAGGAGAGAGAGACAGAGAGTGAGCAGGGGAGGGGCAGAGGGAGAGAGAGAGACAGACTCTGAAGCAGGCTTCAGGCTCTGAGCTGTCAGCACAGAGCCCAACACGGGCTTAAACCCAGGAACTGTGAGATCATGACCTGAGCAGAAGTCGGAGGCTTAACCGTCTGAGCCACCCAGGTGCCCCAGGGGCTACATTATTGCTGTGAATTCTAGGTAATTCTTTAGCAGTGCATGTTATATTCATATTAAATGGTTTGAAGACAAGATAGATTAACAAGCATTAAATATACATAATAATATTAAAATTGTCAAAGAGATATTAAGAGATAATGATGACATATGCAAAAAGTTCAGAAAGTTTCCCTGGTGTCAGTAAATAAATCTCAGGTCTTAAGGTTTATGGGCGTCAATTAAAATGTTATTCACGGGAACCAGAGTGTCAAGTTCCATAGAAATAAGGAAAAGTGGTTAATCACGGCAAAAAACAAAAAAAACAAAAAAACAAAAAACAAAAAAAAAAACCACATTTTCTTACATTTGAATAAATATTTCTACAGAACCTTAAAAATATGTTACTCCATATGAATAGATTATTTCACTATAGAATAAGTTAACTGATTTGTTCTTGAACCATATAGAGAATAACACTTCGTTGTCTACGTATATTTCATGATTCTTCTTTCATTATCAGTAAAAAATGCATTATAAAAAACAATAAAGTAATCATCTCAAATCAAAATATGATGTCTACATTAAGAATGCAAACTGTTTGTGGTAGGGAGAAATGATCTTGAAATGAGTGTGTTTGCCATTGTAATTATTTTCTCCCATTTCTGTATAAAGTGTCCTGCTATGATCAAATGAAATCATAATTTTCTTTCAAAAAAATCCATGGGTATTCATTTAATATATTTCCTAAGTAATAAACTTAATATATGTTGGTCTTACTCCCTTCTTTCTTATTTATAACCACAGAAAAGTTAAGCAGTTTCTGGGTGGTCCCAGAGAAGTCACTTAAGGATTGAAGTAGAAATGGATTCCTCTAAGAATTCACATTGTTTTTTCTTTCTAACTCACCACTGCTCCTTCAGCTGTCTGTGATTTGTGTCAGCCTCTTCACTGGTCCTTGGGCCTACTGAAGACTTTATTTATAATTGGGTATATGGACAGTGATTAAGTTGAAAGTCAGAAAGGCAGAACATTGCGGTATTCTGTCTAGTGATATACCATCATCTTTTTTTTTTTTTTTTTTTTTTTAACGTTTATTTATTTTTGAGACAGGGAGAGACAGAGCATGAATGGGGGAGGGTCAGAGAGAGAGGGAGACACAGAATCTGAAACAGGCTCCAGGCTCTGAGCTGTCAGCACAGAGCCCGACGCGGGGCTGGAACTCACAGAGTGCGAGATCGTGACCTGAGCCGAAGTCGGACGCTTAACCGACTGAGCCACCCAGGCACCCCCCATCATCTTAATTAATGTGAAACCTTCCAAAGTTCATGAGACTACAAAGAACCTTAAGAAAATTAACTTTCAGATTATCATACTCAACTATCTTCCTTACAACTGCCCTTTATAAGAATTCATCTGCTGATCTTTCTCACCTACACTTTTACAATTGTCCCTTCTCAATAAACACATCTCTTGTATATTTGGAACCTTACCATGGAACAATAGCCTGAGGGTAAACAAATCCAGAATAACAAAGAGACATTTCAAAATACAGTATGTAACTGATGAAGTTAATGGAAACTTGGGAAATGCCAAGCCCTGAGTAACAGATCCTTTTAAAACCAGTCCATTTTTGTTGTTCTAAACATACTGGATGGAAAACAAAATTCTGCTTTCACCTAGTAGCTTATTAAGAATACATTTTTTAAATATTTATTTTATTTGGGGGGAGAGCATAAGCTGGGGAGGGGCAGAGAGAAGGGGACAGAGGATCTGAAGCAGGTTCTGTGCTGACAGGCTGACAGCAGTGAGCCCGATGCGGGGCTTGAACTCATGAACCACGAGATCAGGACCTGAGCCAAGGTCGGAGGCTCAACCGACAGAGCCACCCAGGTGCCCCTAAGAATAATTTTTTATTATGAGTCACTTTTGTCATGTAAGTCAGGAGGTGTACAAGGAGTTGAGTATACATCATTATAATTACGTATTTGCCCCTTCTATTTACTCTTTTATGGCCACAAATTTTCTGACTCCAGAGTTACAAAAATTCAGACTGTTAGATAATGTTTCAGTCCAGCAAATGAGTATCTCTGTGTGTATATAATAATTTAAATAATTATCTTCTATCAAATTAAGTGATGTATAAACCCCAAGATTTTATTCGAATAAATATTTATCAAAATTTCAATATATATGTATACACATTGTTTTGAAAATCATGTACTGATCATTTCATAAAACCAATTGAAAAGAAATAATTTAAAACTTAGAGACTTGGGAAAACAGGATGTTTTATGAATTGACTTCAAACTATGTATATATTTTGCTGTATGAAACTCTGATTAAGAAGGTAAATATAAAATATTTTCAAGAATAAAACATATTAAAGATGTATTTTTAAAAAAAAAAATGGAGTAAAATAGAGTGCAAAGAAAAATATTTAAACTCTTCGTTGAATAGGGGCACCTAGGTGGCTCAGATGAGTATTTGACTCTTGATTTCAGCTCAGGTCATGATCTCGTGATTCGTGAGTTTGAGCCCTGCATTGAGCTCTATACTGACAGCACAGAGCCTGTTTGGGATTCTTTCTCTCTCCCTCTATCTGCCCCTTCCTTGCTCTCTCTCTCTCTCTCTCTCTCTCAACAGATAAATAAATAAACTAAAAAAAGTCTATTACACTCTTCACTGAATATTGTAGAAAAAGAAAAAATACACAAATCACTCAGGAATCAGAAAAGCATCAGCATTACTGAAGACCTCTTTGTGCTTCTTTCCCATCACTAACCCACTTATCCCAAAATCAGCCCTATCTTGATTCCCAACACAGAGAAAGGGTTTTTCCTGTCTTAAATTTGATTTATACAGAAAATACTTTTGAATCTGGTTCTTTTATTATCATGTACAGTGATACTCTTTCATATTTTTTACAGAGTTAAATTTTGTTCATTCTGATTAGTAGATAATATTCTATTATGTAATAAAACTCCATTCTAGTATTGATGGGCATTTGAACAGTTTCTATTCTGCATTGTAACAAATCCTGCCCTCCAGAACATTCTTGTGTGTGTATTCCTGTAACAGTATTAACTCATTGCTGTTAGGTTATTTACCTGAGAGTGAAATTGCTTAGTCGCAGGGCATGTATGTGCTCACTCTTCCACTTTTTCTATCCACTTTCACTTCGAATAGTGTATTATGATATTTCAAGCAGTTCAAGACCTCCCTAACATTTCATTTTGTCTTTCTTTGGTATGTTAGCCATTTCGGTGGGCACATAGTATCATCTGCAAATAATAGCAATTATCTCATCCTTTCCAAACCACATGCCTTTTATTTATTTATTTATTTATTTATTTATTTATTTATTTATTTTAAATGTGCTTATGGTGTTATTGGCATATTATTGGCATTCCGTTGTATTGCTTTGTTTTGTTTTTGCCATATTGTTCTGGTATGGCCCATTCCTATAAAATGTTTTATAGTACTAGTAATCTAGGTATCCTTGCTTCACCCAGAAGTCAGTATTACAATTTTCACATTTTCCGAAGAACCTCCATACTGTTCTCCAGAGTGGCTGCACCAGTTTGCATTCTCACCAACAGTGCAAGGGGGTTCCCTTTCTTCACAACCTCACCAACATCTGTGGTTTCTTGCATTGATTTTAGCCATTCCGACAGGTATGAGGTGGTATTTTTTCAAACAGAACTACCCGACAATGCAGCAATTGCCCTTCTAGGTATTTGCCCAAAGGATACAAAAATATAGATTTGAAGGGGTACGTGCACCCCAATGTTTATAGCAGCATTATCAATGATAGCCAAACTATGAAGTGAGCCCCAAATGTCTGTTGACTGATTAATGGATAAAAAATATATAGATACTAATACAATGGAATATACTCAGCCATCAAAAAGAATGAAATCCTGCCATTTGCAATGACGTGGATGGAGCTAGAATATATTATGCTAAGCAAAATAAGTCAATCAGAGAAAGCCAAATACCATATGATTTCACTTATATGTGAAATTTAAGAAACAAAGCAGATGAACATATGGGAAGGGAGAAAAAAATGAGACCACAAGAGACCCAATGAGAGAGAACAAACAGGGTTGATGGAGAGAGGTGGGTGGGAGAGGGACTAGATGGGTGACGGGCATTAAGGAGGGCACTTGTGGGGCACCTGGGTTGCTCAGAAGGTTAAGTGTCCGACTTCAGCTCAGGTCATGCTCTCATGGTTCATGGATTCGAGGCCTGCGTCGGGCCCGTGCTGCTAGGTCAGAGCCTAGAACCTGCTTTGGATTCTGTGTCTTCCTCTCTTCTCTGTCCCTCCCCCACTCATGCTCTGTCTGTCTGTCTCTCTCTCTCTCTCATTCTCTCAAAAATAAACAGTAAAAAAACTAAAAAAAAAAAAAAAAAAAAAAGGAGGCACCTGTGATTAACACTGGGTATTGTATGTAACTGATGAATCACTGAATTTTACTGAGACCAATATTGTACTGTAAGTTAACTAACTAAAATTTAAAGTAAAAAAAAATTTTCACATCCTCCAATTATTTATCATAGTTGTAGATCACTCTCTATTTCTAGTTGACTGACGTTTATATCATGAATAAATTAATTATTTTATTGGTTGAGTTTTTCTATCTATAGAAATAGTATAATAATTTATTTCTGTTAATATTATAAATTATATTAAAGGTTTTGTGGATGCTAAAATCACTTATACTCTAGGAATTAACCTACTTTGTTCAATGTATTTATCCATTTGTTTACTACCTGAGTCCTATTGCTAATATTTTGTTAATAATTATCAAATTTGTGTTCATGAAGATGATGTTCCTGTATTTTTTTCTTGAAATAATATTTTTCATGGTGTTGATATCAGAGTTACTGAGGCCGTATAAAAATAATGCTACATTTTCCCTTTTTCCCCAATAGCTAGTGAGTTTTGTGTAAGATGGCTGTAATTCCCCCCTTTTTTTTTTAATATTTGCAACAGCTCGGAGGAAACCATATGGGCATAAGTTTGTGGATTATATTTTGTAGGTTTTCTTTAATAATAAACTTTATTCCTTTAGTAGACATCAGACTTTCAGATCATCTACCGCTTCCTTTATTTGTCTTGGTACATTGTATTTTTTCTAATTACTACTTTCACACAAATTGTCAAATTTAATTGGCATAAAGTTGTTTTTAATACGTTCTATTTATCTTTTGAATATCTGTGCAGACTTCTTCCAGGCTAAGAAGAAATAGTAATAGTAAAACTATGATGTGAGATCATAAAAATCATGTTTTGGAAGCGAAAACAAACAAAACAATAAAATGCTTAGAACATATTTTTAAGTGAAAAAACTGTTAAAGTGTTTTAAAGTCTTTACTAATTAGATAATTTGTATATAAAAAGAAGAGTAAAATAGATTGAGGCATATACATGCAAAGTATATACACTTAAATCATGACAAAGTTATCACAAGAAAATGAGATACAAATGCCTATCATTTTGTCCTTAAAGACTTTTCCCTGTTTACATGGTTAATATGAACAAAATTGTTTTCCTGGTGAGAGCAGCGTTTCAAATGTGAAACAGAAGTTTATAATTTTGTTAGGATCTCAATCTCAAAACTAATTTAATTTTCTAAACCATGTTTATAATTGCTCAGTTGCAATTATTTTTATATATTCCAAAGTCTCATTTAATATACCTAGATGCTTTTACTCAAAAATTTGTTTTTGGAAGGTAGTGTTTCTCCAAATCTGTATTTACTTTTTCTTTACTATTTACTCTTATTAGAAAATATTTTTTTAAAAGAAAATATAGTAAATACTATTTTTAATGATATGAGAAATGTATGCTGTCGTTTCTTGTGCTGATAATTTATTAACATAAATCAATTGGTGAGGGTTGGAAAAGACCATAGACAAAACATTCTTTGTTCCTGTATATATCACTGAAATGACTGTGAATGAACAGACATGGCATCAGGATCAGTTACATAAGAGGAGACTCGTGTGCACTTCTCAACCTAATTCAATCCACTGAAGTCATATGACTGTGTTATGTCCAGATTCCCTAGGACCACATTAGGTTCAGTGATTCCGCAGAAGGACTCACAGTTCTAAAACACTGTTATATGTATGGTTATAGTTTATGATAGCGTAATTATACAAATTAAAATCAGCAGCAGGAAAACACATAGAGCAAAGTCTGGAGGAAAATAGGCACAAGATTTCAAGAGTTCTCTCCCAGTAGAGTCACACAGGACACACTAACTCCTCCAGCCAAAGATGGTAACGTGTGGTGCGCCCGGGGGGCTCAGTCAGTTGAGCGACTGACTTCAGCTCAGGTCAGGATCTCATGGTTTGTGAGTTCGAGCCTCGCGTCCGGCTCTGTGCTGACAGCTCAGAGCCTGGAGCCTGCTTCGCATTCTGTGTCTCCCTCTCTCTCTGCCCCTCCCCCATTCATGCTCTGTCTCACTCTGTCAAAAATAAAATGAACATTAAAAAAAAAAAGATGGTAACGTGTATAAAATATTATCTGCAGGGAGCTCATCACTACTCAAGGTTTTTACAAGGGCTGGTGGTGTAGTCACTCTCTGGTTTGATGTGAACCTACAGAGCAGGATGAACCCCTGCACAAAATTTGTTTTTTATGTTGAGACTGATAGCACCACGCATGCACAGCTCTCTCTCTCTCTCTCTCTCAATCTCTCTCTCTCTCTCTCTCTCTCTCTCTCTCTCACACACACACACACACACACACACACACACACACACACACCAAGAGAATTAGAAGAGTTCTAGACACACAGCG